>NC_067250.2:165803680-168303680 GCF_019359855.2 Lolium perenne | reverse complement strand
TCCTCTGAACAACTTGTTTGAATTGACTTGGCACATGCTCATGCATGCATATGACTAAACAAAAAGTCAATTAAGCCTCGATGATTTACGTTGCTTCAGAGTTCTTGTATCACTTTTATGCCTCCGTTAATTTTATTCTGTCGCAAGCATGATTATGACAGTTATTGCTCTCTTGATTGTCGCTTCCCAGTCTATTGCTAGCCTTCACTTGTACTGAGCGGGAATGCTGCTCGTGCTTCCAAATCCCTGAAAACCAAGTTATTCCAAAGTGTCCACCATAAATACCTATGCATGGCATTTCAAACCATTCCAAGTAAATGTTCATGTGCTACCTTTAAAACCTTCAAAGTATTTCTCAATATGTGTCAATGTTTTATAGCTCATGAGGAAGTATGTGGTGTTTTATCTTTCAATCTTGTCAGTTAGACTTTCACCAATGGACTAGTGGCATATACATCCACTTATCCAATAATTTTGCAAAAAGAGCTGGCAACGGGGAGCCCAGCCCCAATTAATTACAACTTTCATAAATAATTCTCTAAACATGTTTTGCCCTGATTTATCAGTAAGCAACTTAATTTGCAAATAGACACTCCTCCATGGTATGAGAATGTTGGAAGGCACCCGAGGATTCGGTTAGCCATGGCTTGTGTAAGCAAAGGTTGGGGGGGAGTGTCATCCATAATGAAACTAAAATACATGTGTAAACAAAAGAGAATAATGATGATCTACCTTGCTGGTAGAAATAACGTCCTTCATGGGAGCCGCTCTTGAAAGTCTGGTTGACAAGGTAGTTAGAGTGCCCACTACCATTCGTTGACAACAACAAACACCTCTCAAAACAATTTTACTTCTGTTTTAAAAATGAAAAGCTCTAGCACATGTTAATCCCTGCTTCCCTCTGCGAAGGGTCAATCTTTTACTTTTATGTTGAGTCACCATCCTTTCTTTGAGCACCTTCTTGAGAGCATAATTGTCATTCTTAGTGTAATATGTTTGTCCCAGAATATGGTTAACTGTGGTATGACTTTGATGCTTTATCTTTGATAATCTTTACTTCAAGTCTTTCCATGAACTTCAGAGGTGCCTGGGCATTTATGTTTTGCTGTACAAATACGGGCAAGCGAGATACCACTTTATCATATCTTTTTATGAGCATTACAATCCTGCTGATAGATATGTTTCATGATGCTTATTATTAGTTTGTTGGTATCTTTTTCATGATTGACATAACTATTAGATGACTTTATTTGCATTTATCTGATTATGAATTGCTTAAGTATTCATCCATATAATGAGAATATTTACATCATATGAGCAAATGTGTTCATGAAAGTTCTTTTATCGCACTCAGTTGTTAACTGAATTGCTTGAGGACAAGCAATAAGCTAAGCTTGGGGGGAGTTGATACGTCCAAAACGTATCTACTTTCCCGAACACTTTGGCTATTGTTTTGCCTCTAATTTGTGTATTTTGGATGCAACTAACACGGACTAACGCTGTTTTCAGCAGAATTTCCCTGGTGTCTTATTTTTGTGCAGAAAATCAACTTTCAGGAAAATCCCCGAAAATAATTGCAAAGGGCCTATTTTTACACAAGACTCACGGAGCCAGAAGATATGACGAAGGGGGGCCACGAGGCGCGCACACCACATGGCGGCGCGGTGGGCCCTTGGGCCGCGCAGCCACATGGTGACGCCGCCTCGGTCAGCCCCCGATGCTCCCCTCTGGACTACATAAAGCCCTTGACCTAAAAACGCGAGGGGGTTCGACCACTTTTCCAGAAGACATCCAGAACTCCGCCGCCATCGCGAAACCCAATCTCGGGATCAGAAACTCCGTTCTGGCACCCTGCCGGGATGGGGAATTAGAGGAGATCATCGCCATCGTCGCCACCGACGCCTCTCCATCGACCATCCATGTTTCCCCCATCCATGTGTGAGTAATTCCCCCGCTGTAGGCTGAAGGGGATGGTAGGGATTGGATGAGATTGTTCATGTAATAGCCATTAGATTGTTAGGGCATAGTGCCTAGTATCCGTTGTTTGTACTTTTATGATATTGTTGCAACTTGTTATGCTTAATGCTTGTCACTAGGGCCAGAGTGCCATGATTTCAGATCTGAACATGTTATTGATTCATGATGATATTCATTGTTTATTGATCTTACCTGCAAGTTGTATACACATATTGCTGTCCGGAACCCGAGGCCCCAAAGTGACAGAAATTGGGACAACCGGAGGGGAAGGCTGTGATATGAGGATCACATGTGTTCACGGAGTGTTAATGCTTTGCTCCGGTACTCTATTAAAAGGAGTACCTTAATTACCAGTAGTTTCCCTAGAGGCCCGGTTGCCACCGGCTGGTAGGACAAAAGATGTTGTGCAAGTTTCTCATTGCGAGCATGTACGACTATATACAGAACACATGCATATGGTTGTTTAGTACTTGGATACTGTTTTATTATCATCTGCAAATTCCTAGTCTTGATTATTACATGAGTTATCTTATCCATGCAGCGCCCGTTCATCCATCCCTATGCCTACAGTATTTTAATCCTGTTGTTTACTAAAATCACTACTGCTGTCTTTATTACACTGCTTCTTATATTTCACTACTGCTACTGCTATAAAATTGTTGCTACTGATAAACTATTGCGAGCAAGTCTGTTTCCAGGTGCAGCTGAATTGACAACTCCGCTGTTATGGCTTACAAATATTCTTTGGCTCCCCTTGTGTCGAATCAATAAATTGGGTTTTACTTCCCTCGAAGACTGTTGCGATCCCCTATACTTGTGGGTCATCAAGGAGGCATCTCCATCAACGTCTCCGTCAGCACCATCATCACCACCGTCTCCATCTACGAGATCGATGTCATCCCGCTCATAGTTTGTGTTGAATTGAACCCCGGATATTATTTTCTAGTTCTGTTGCATGTTTGTGGTTGGTACTTTGTCATTATTTGGTGGGAAGATTATATATTCAGATTATGTTGTAATCATTATGCTTCTGGTCCATTCATGTTTGACACTTGTGAGTAGTTCCCCACGTTCCAGAGGGCATAGGATGATATGGCTATAATTCTATATGATGTGTAATGAGTATTTGGTCAAGTTTTCTATATTTTATGTTGTTCTATGATGGTTTTATGCGAACGTCGACTGCATATTACTTCCCCTATGTGGGCTCATAGGGCTGCTCTTAGTGTTGGAAGGGACGGACTGAAAGAAACTGTTTTCCAGTACTATGGGGTGCATTAGAGGGGTCTATGTCGGGGACCAATGATCTTATTGCTATGACGGGACATTTATGTCATAATGATTCCTATACTTGCACATGAAAATGACTCGAGGACCCATCATAAGGGGTGTGTTTGCACATATCTATGGTTGCACCTAATTTAGGTTCCGTCGCTAATTGAATAAAGCTTGACAAAATATTTTCCATGTTGTGTAGAACTCAGATGCTAGAAATCCATGCCGCCCTCGGGGACTTTAGTCTCATATAAGCACACACACTTGAGCTTGTTGTAAAGACCCAACTTTTGCACTTAGGTTTAAATTGTTGGAATGCAAAATTTAGGGCCAAAAAAAATTATGTTTTTTTTTTCATGAATGCACGTTTGGTCTTGCCCTTGCTTGTTGAGTGTGTGTAGGTTTGTTTTGTGAGAATCTCCACCTAGGTGCAAATCTCTAGAACCCTAAAACCCTATTTTCATTTGACCCCTCCTTTTTAATTCTGGTTTTCTTTGAAGCAAACCATGGAAAAACCCTAGATCATGTTGATCCCTTGCATGTGATCATGATCTTCTAAGATCATGTTTCCTTACAAATTCCCTCCACCAAATCTTCTCCTCCTTTCTCCTTTAAACATTCTAAAAATTCTCCAACTATTGGATCCCCTTCACTCACCACATCTTGCCAACAGTTTTGCTCTAAAACACACTTTGGAGTGTATGCCAAATTTCTGAAAAATGTTGGAAATAAGAACATGGCCATGCTGACCATCACACCCTCACTCTCTCTTGCACCTTCTCTCACTTCTCCCTCCACATCAGAGCATACCAACGACAGGCATGCTGCACCCAGCAACCATGCACACCTCCATGCACCCAACTCGACCACCCTCTCCCTTCTCTCTCTCTTGCACCACCTCGGGAACCGCATGGAAAGATAGAGGAGATCTTCCTCTCCCCTCCATTTTGGCCTCTTCCCTTCGTCCTGGTCGAGCACCCTCTCTCCCTCTCAATCCCTGGAAACCTGATAACCCATAAGTATAGGGGTTCGTAGTACTTTTGATAAATAAGAGTGTCGAACCCAACGAGGAGCAGAAGGTGTTGATGAGCAGTTTCAATGAAGGATTCTCTGTAAACACTAGCAAACGGGTTTTCAGGGGTATTTGATATTGCAAATAAATAAAATGCGAGTAAATAAAAGGCGGCAATAATAATTGTAGCAAGTGGCCCAATCCTTTTTAGCACAAAGGACAAGCCGGTTGTTCTACTTATATCGACCAAACGTTCCTGAGGACATACGGGATGTTTTATGTCAAGTGCTTTCGCGTCACACCCGTGAATAATCTCTATTGGTATGGTAAGTGTTGTGTGGGTGAACCTATGCTAATGCACTACCCTTACTAGGATAATACATACTTGTGATTAAACCCCTTGCAAGCATCCGCAACTACAAGAAGGTAATTAAGATAAAATCTAACCACAGCTTTAAACTCTGAGATCCTACGCTCCCTCATGCAATGGTTTCCTAACGGGAGTTCAGGTTTCTGTCGCTCCGGCAACCCCGCAATTAGTAGCCAAATACACGATGCATTCCCCTAGGTCCATAAAGGCGAAGTATCATGTAGTCGACGTTCACATGATACCACTAGAAGAATAACACCACAACTTAAATATCATATCAATACATATTACTCACATAGCTCCACTACTAACACAAGACTTCTCCCATGTCCTCAAGAACTAAACAAACTACTCACGGGACAACATATGGAACATGATCAGTGGGTATATAATGATGAATAACAATATGGACATAAACGTTAATCCGATGGTTTCACTCAATAGCATCAAATACAACAAGTAATCAATACCGGGAGAGTTTCCCCTTCGAAATATGCGAGGTACAACCCAAATAGTTACAGCGGGACGAGGTGGAGACGGCAGTGATGATGGTGCTGATGGTGGAGATGATGAGGATGATGATCACGATGAAGTCCAGCTCGACGGCGGTGGCGATGGCGACGATTTCCCCCTCCGGGAGGGAATTTCCCCCGGCAGATTCCTATCTGCCGGAGAGCTTTTCTCTCTCTGGTGTTTTCCGCCTCGTAGCGGCGGCGGAATATTTCCGCGAGCTGCCCCCCGATCTTAGGTTTTCGTGGGGATGATATACGCGAAAGGGCGGCATCAGATGTGGGCCAGGGTGGCCATACATGCCCCAGGCGCGGCCAGGGTAGGGCCCGCGCCTGGGCATTGTATTGCCCAATGGTGGCCCCCCTCAGGTCCTCCTTCTGGCTATCTCCGTCATCCGGGAAAATTAGATCTTCGTGAAAGTTTATGGGATTTTCTGATCTTCCGAAGTATGGTACCCAGATGACCACTTTTCCAGCAGAATTCCAGCTCCGGCAGCAAATCCCGTGAAAGTCATCAAACATGTAAAAACAGATAAAATAACATAAGTATCATGTTTAAATATGAAATATATCAATAAATAACACTAGATTATAATACAAAATAGTGATGCAAATTGGACGTATCAACTCCCCCAAGCTTAGATCTCGCTTGTCCCCAAGCAAAAGCTGAGCTCAGTAAACCGGACCACGGGTTTATGGAGTGAAGTGTCGATAACAAAATACGAACAAGAAGCATCACGCTCACCAACACACAAGCTATCATAGACAGCAACATCCTCAAATATGATCCACTTGCAATGAATAAGGAATGAACACATAGGAGTATGTAAAGGGAATCATAATTGGCATGGCAAACCTTTTGTTCTTGGTCAGAGAACAATTAACAACTAATAAATTTTCACATACCGTAATGCTCAATTATTGCATCCTCTTTTCATTCATAGATGGCTTTCAACATTGTATTCATTTGGGTAGAAACATTGTGCTGCACAAGTAAGAGTTAAAAAGACAATTGCATACATCAACATTCATAGATGATTGAATCACAACGGTTCACATGCTTGCTTTGATATAGAAGGAATAGGTGCACTGACTCAACAAGAAAGTAAAAGAATGGCCCTTCGCAGAGGGAAGCAGAGATTAAACATGTGCTAGAGCTTTTTTTTTTGCAAAACTGAATAAAAGATTGCTTTGAGAGGTGGCTGCTTTTGTCAACGAATAGGTACAAGTGTTTTTGTCATCTTCCATACTAAACAAGTTTGAGAGCGGTTCCGAAATGTTTGGGCGAAGCCTCTTTTTATTCATGCTATTTATAAAACCGTGACACTCCTCCCATCCATTGCTTACACATACCATGGCTAGCCGAATCCTCGGGTGCCGACCAACAATCAGAAACCATGGAGAAGTGCCACTTTCTTATACTTTCCTATTTTCTTCCTCTTTTGGAAGTTGTGGTCAAACGAGCTCTTCTTCTTTTTTATATCTATCTTTTTTTATTGACAAGCAAGATGAAGCTCACAAGTCTTGCTGTACTTAGTAAAGTATGGAAGACGACAATAATAACTTTCACATCCTCATGAGCTAAAAACATAAACACAAAATGAAATGTAGTTGAAGGTTTTAAAGGTAGCACACGAAAATTTACTTGGAGTGGCGGTGAAATACCACATATAGGTAGATATGGTGGACACAAATGGCATGAGTATTTTGGTTGGGATTTGGATGCATGAGAAGTATTTCCTCTCAATACAGGCTTTTGGCTAGCAAGGCTGGGTAGCAAGCATACGAATATAAGTGAAACAAGCAAATATACATGTATCAAAAAGCAATTCAAATAACTCATATTGAAAGTACAAACGATCTTGATTTGAGAATACCAAGCTTTTGAGCCAATCAAGAAATAAAGAATATGAATAATATATATGCATATACCTTTTTATTTTTCTCTTCGATCTTCAAAATAATGTTGCTACTGACCAATAATAGATTTGCCAAAGCCAATAAGATGTATTCAATACTCCCGAAATGATACCAACACCAATTAGCAAGAATGATCACACCGTTGAAATTGCAAACTAAATAAAGTGTGCATAAAGTAAATAAGAGGACTTCTCATTAATAATTCATATAGGCGACTCACACCAAGGGATACAATGAGACAAAATAAAAGAGCGATACCTCCAATCCGCAAACTATCCTATATGACAACCACTTTATTCATGATATGACTCGACTAAAAATAAAGATAAAGGTGATAGTGATACCGCAACACTCCCCCAAGCTTGGAACAAGCCAAGGGGATGCCTATACCGAAGACAATGACTCCTCAGGTGCCGGTGGTGGTGGCCCGTTCCTGCGATTCTTAAAGATCTCCTTCAGCTTCAGTTTCTCAGTTTGGCAGTTCTGCACTAAGACTCGAAGAGATTCATTGTTATCTGAAGATGGTGGTGGTGGCCTTGTGATGGGAACTGAGTAATATTCCAGTATTCTGCGAAGTCTGGTGTTCTCCTCAAGGAGTCTATCCACCTCCTTCCTCAGAGCTCGATAATTATCACAAAACTCATCAACAACACAGACGGATTCTTCAGCTGAAGGGACAGAGCTTAGGTTCAGAATCAGCGGCGTTGGTCCCTACAAGTTATGAGAAAAGACACGTCCAATGTTAGTTGCCCTTGCAGCAATATGTCCCTCCTTCTTGATCTCGGCAACAAGCTCGGGATGGATCTTGTGAATAATGTGCACTTCACGCTCCGCCATCTTCCTGTACTCAAAGACTTCCTGCTCCAGCTTTTCCACCCTGGCTTCAAGATCACCCACTCCTTTAGGTCCGCGGACATCTTCTATTTGCACCTTCCCATCCTTGAACAGCAACTCCTTGGGATGCGTCATCAACTCGTTCAGGTACGGGTTGATGCCACCCATGAAGGGGCTGTTTCCAGTTGATCCGGACGAAGACATGGCGGCACTAAATAGCGAATATTCCGGGCAGAAACAGGTCGAAACAAAACGCGATGAGAACTCGAGATACATACCTCGGAACTTCCACGGGATTAAATAGCAAAAAGTTTCGCAATATAAGGGAAACACAGGACGAAAACGGGGCGGAGACGGACTCTGGGGTGGCAATACACACCCCAGGCGTGGCCAAGGGTGGGCCCGCGCCTGGGCCATGTATGGCCACTCCGTGCGTCACCTCGACTCCGTTTTCATCTCGTAAATTCTTAAATATTACGAAAACAACAGAAACTTACTTGGAAAAACAAAACGCGAACTTTCTCTTACCAGAACTGTTACCTATTCGAAACCAGAGTATGCAGACTGCTGCATTTGATCTTTAATGAATTCCTCCGGAGTCTTTACTTCAATAACATCAACGTCTTCATTAAAAGAATCTCCAGAAATGTAATGTTTGAGTCTTTGTCCATTCACCACTTGTGTTTTGTCATCCTTCAACGTAGCAATTTTTATTGCGCCGAAACGATATACCTCCACAATGACATATGGACCTTCCCATTTTGAGAGTAATTTCCCTGCAAAAAATATTAGACGAGATTTGTATAATAATAAAAATTCACCTACATGGAATTCTCTCTTGAGAATCCTCCTATCATGCCACTGCTTCACTTTCTCTTTGAAAAGCCTAGCATTTTCATAAGCCTCGGTTCTCCATTCATCAAGAGAACTCAAATCAAGCAACCTTTTCTCACCGGCTAATTTAAAATCTCTATTCAACTCTTTCACTGCCTAATAAGCTTTGTGTTCTAATTCTAAGGGCAAATGACAAGCTTTCCCATAAACCATCTTGTAAGGAGACATACCCATAGGATTTTTATAAGCGTCCCTATAGGCCCATAAATCATCATTCAGCTTATCAGCCCAATTCTTCCTAGATCTGTTGACAGTCTTTTGCAAAATAGACTTGATCTCTCTATTAGATAATTCTACATGTCCACTAGTTTGGGGGTGATAAGCTGAAGCGATTCTATTGTTAACATCGTACTTAGCAAGAGTTTTTCTAAAACCACCATGAATAAAATGAGAACCGCCATCGGTCATAAGATATCTAGGCACTCTGAATCTAGGAAAAATAATATCTTTAAGCATTTTTAACGAAGTCTCACCGTCGGCGCTACTTGTCGGTATGGCTTCTACCCATTTAGTAACATAATCAACAGCAACTAGAATATGATTGTAACCTTTTGATGGGGGAAAAGGACCCATAAAGTCAAACCCCCAACAATCAAATGGTTCAATAACAAGCGAATAATTCATAGGCATTTCATTGCGTCGAGAAATATTGCCAACTCTTTGGCATTCATCACAAGATAAAATAAATTTCCTTGCATCTTTAAAAAGAGTAGGCCAATAAAAACCTGATTGTAGAACCTTTTGCGCGGTCCTATCTCCAGCGTGATGCCCTCCATAAGCACTACTATGGCATTTCTTCAATATCTCTTGTTGTTCAAATTCCGGAACACACCTTCTCATAATGCCATCAACTCCTTCTTTATATAAATGTGGGTCATCCCAAAAATAATGCCTCAAGTCATAAAAGAATTTCCTTCTCTGCTGAGCTGAAAATGTAGGAGGCAAATACTCCGAAACAATAAAGTTAGCATAATTAGCATACCAAGGGCTTTGTGAAACTACATTTATTGCAGCCAACTGTTCATTTGGAAAACTATCATTAACAGGAATAGGATCATCAGAAATATTTTCCAACCTAGACAACTTATCTGCAACAGGATTTTCAGCACCTTTTCTATCAACAATATGCAAATCAAACTCTTGTAAAAGCAACACCCATCTAATAAGTCTCGGCTTCGCGTCTTTCTTTCCCATAAGGTACTTGATAGTCGCGTGATTCGTATGAATAGTAACTTTAGAATCAACAATATAAGGCCTAAATTTATCACAAGCAAAAACAACAGCTAAAAACTCTTTCCAGTAGTAGCATAATTTTTTTGCGCAGCATCAAGAGTTTTACTAGCATAATGAATAACATTCAACTTCTTATCTACACGCTGTCCAAGAACATCACCTACTGCAAAATCACTAGCATCACACATAATTTCAAAAGGTAAATTCCAATCAGGTGGTTGAACAATAAGAGCAGTTGTTAAAGCTTTCTTTAAAGTTTCAAAGGCTTCCTTACAATCATCATCGAAAACAAAAGGGACATCCTTTTGCAGAAGATTAGTAAGAGGCTTTAATTTTTTAGAGAAATCTTTAATAAATCTTCTATAAAAACCAGCATGACCAAGAATACTACGAATACCTTTAACATCCCTGGGATAGGGCATCTTCTCAATTGCCTCCACTTTAGCTCGATCAACTTCAATACCTCTTTCAGAAATTTTATGTCCAAGAACAATTCCTTCATTAACCATAAAGTGGCACTTCTCCCAATTAAGAACAAGATTAGTTTCTTCACATCTCTGCAAAACTTTATCAAGATTGTGCAAACAATTTTCAAAGGAGGTTCCATAGACGGAGCAATCGTCCATGAATACCTCCACAATTTCTTCACAAAAACCATGAAAAATAGCAGACATGCATCTCTGAAATGTAGCAGGAACATTGCACAAACCAAAAGGCATACGTCTATAAGCATAAGTTCCATAAGGACAAGTAAAAGTGGTTTTCTCCTGATCTTGCGCTTTAACCGCAATTTGAAAAAACCCAGAATAACCATCAAGAAAACAAAAGTGAGTCTTTTTAGACAACCTTTCTAGCATTTGATCAATAAAAGGCAAAGGATAATGATCCTTCTTAGTAACTTTGTTGATTTTTATAAAATCAATGCACATTCTATAACCAACAATAATTCGCTGAGGAATAAGCTCATCATTATCATTCGGAACAACAGTAACGCCTCCTTTCTTAGGAACATAATGCACAGGACTAACCCATCTACTATTAGCAATAGGATAAATGATGCCAGCTTCAAGGAGTTTTAATACCTCATTTCTTACCACTTCCTTCATCTTAGGAATAAAATGGCGTTGATGTTCCACTACCGGCTCTGCATCGGGCTCCATATTAATAGCATGCTGACATATAGTTGAAGAAATTCCCTTCAAGTCATCAAGAGTATATCCCATAGATGCACGATGCTTCCTTAATACTTTCAATAATGTTTCTTCTTCATATCCTTAAAGTTTAGAGCTAATAATAACATGATATATTTTCTTATCATCTATATAAGCATATTTAAGATCCTCAGGTAAAGGCTTTAAATCAAAAAATGGATCCTCTTTAGGAGGCATAGTGGTACCCAAATCCTCCACAGGTAAATCGTGTTTAAGTATCTCCGGTTGACGAAGAAATATATCATCGATCTCATTTCTTTCCTGCATAAAAGCATCACTCACGTGCTCCTCCATATATTGCTGCAAGGCATTGTTAGGAGCAAGAGCAATAGAAGCAAACTGTTCAACTTTAAAATCTTCATTAGGTAAATCGACTTCCAAAGAAACTTTAGTAAACTTGGAAAAATCTCATAAGACTCTCCATTAAATTTAGTATGAATTTCTCTTTCCTGCAGTCAATAATAGCACCGCAAGTGTTCAAGAAAGGTCTACCAAATATAATAGGGCAATACTTACTAGAAGCCTTCCCAAGCACAAGAAAATCAGCGGGATATTTAAACTTACCACATAAGACTTCCACATCTCTCACAATACCAATTGGATAAACAATTTCCCTGTTGGCGAGCTGAATAGCCACATCAATATCTTTCAGTTCACACGGTCCAATTTCATGCCTAATCTCCTTGTAAAGATCATAAGGGATAGCACTGGAGCTCGCTCCAATATCACATAATTCATAATAGCAATGATCACCTATTTTGACAGAAAGCATAGGAATACTAGCCTTTCGAGGCTTATTAGGATGCAAAACAATATTAGAAGCATCTTCACACACAAAAATATGTTCATCTTCTACATTTTTAGTAACAAGTTCTTTTACTATTGCTACTGCAGGTTCAACATTAATTTGCTCATCGGGTTCTGAAACTTTCTTTTTATTTTTACTAACCACAGTAGACAAAATAGAATGCTCCTTTACCTTAGCAGGGAAAGGCATCTTTTCAATATAAGGTTCAGGTAGAACGCCATCAGTGGTACTGACCTCGACAACATTAGAAGGAACGCTGCTAACAATGTCTTTATAAGGCGCATGATAATCACTCCATTCCCCTTTTGGAATATCATAATAAGAAGCAAACACCTTATATAGATTTGCAACAGTTTGGGAATCAACTCCATAAATAGCTGTAGAATCATGGAAGTAATCAGTTTTCATAAGAGTTTTAATGTATTCATAATCATAATTAATACCTGATTTTCTTCCTTTATCATTTTCCCATCCTTCAGTATTTTCTTGAATATGGTCGAGAAGATCCCATTTAGCTTCTTCCTTCATCTTGGTAAATGATCCAGAACAAGAAGCATCCAATAAATCTTTATCATGTAGAGAAAGCCTCGCATAGAAGTTATTAGTAATAATTTTACTTGGGAGCTCATGAATGGGGCATTTGAGCATTAGTGACTTCAATCTCCCCCACGCTTGGGCAATACTTTCTCCATCTTGAGGCCAGAAATTATATATTTGATTCCGATCTTTATGTATCTCACTTGGAGGATAAAACTTGGAGTAAAAGAGAGGGACAATTTCCTCCCATCCAATAGATCGGCCATTCCGCCCAGCTTATACCACTCTGCAGCTCTTCCACAAAGCGATAATGAGAATAATTTCCTCTTCACTTTGTCCATAGTAATACTTGCACACTTGAACAACTCGCATAATTCATGTATAAAAAGCAAATGATCGCCCGGATGGACAGTTCCATCTCCTGAATAGCAGTTATTCATAACACGTTCCACAATTTTCATAGGTATTTTAAAAGGATCAACTTGAGCTTGCGGTGATTTGTCCACTAACATAGCAGCGGTAGGAACAAACCCAAATAAGGAGTCCAAAGAAGAAGACTCCATCGCTGAAATAAATCAGCAAGCAGAAAAATAGCACTTGCAGTAAAATTACCTTTACCGATTCCGCTCTTCAATAACGCTTCACTCCTGGGCAACGCGCCAGAAAATAGTCTTGATGACCCAAAAATATAGGGGGTGTATCGTAGTACTTTCGATAAATAAGAGTTTTGAATCCAATGAGGAGCAGAAGGTGTTGATGAGTAGTTTCAATGAAGGATTCTCTGTAAACACTAGCAAACGGGTTTTTAGGGGTATTTGATATTGCAAATAAATAAAATGCGAGTAAATAAAAGGCGGCAATAATAATTGCAGCAAGTGGCCCAATCCTTTTTAGCACAAAGGACAAGCCGGTTGTTCTACTTATATCGACCAAACATTCATGAGGACACACGGGATGTTTTATATCAAGTGCTTTCGCGTCGCATCCGTGAATAATCTCTATTGGTATGGTAAGTGTTGTGTGGGTGAACCTATGCTAATGCACTACCCTTACTAGGATAATACATACTTGTGATTAAACCCCTTGCAAGCATCCGCAACTACAAGAAGGTAATTAAGATAAAATCTAACCACAGCCTTAAACTCTGAGATCCTACGCTCCCTCATGCAACGGTTTCCTAACGGGGGTTCAGGTTTCGTCGCTCCGGCAACCCCGCAATTAGTAGCCAAATACACCATGCATTCCCCTAGGTCCATAAAGGCGAAGTATCACGTAGTCGACGTTCACATGATACCACTAGAAGAATAACACCACAACTTAAATATCATATCAATACATATTACTCACATAGATCCACTACTAACACAAGACTTCTCCCATGTCCTTAAGAACTAAACGAACTAATCACGGGACAACATATGGAACATGATCAGTGGGTATATAATGATGAATAACAATCTGGACATAAACCTTAATCCGATGGTTTCACTCAATAGCATCAAATACAACAAGTAATCAATACCGGGAGAGTTTCCCCTTCGAAATATGCGAGGTACAACCCAAATAGTTACAGCGGGACGAGGTGGAGACGGCGGTGATGATGGTGCTGATGGTGGAGATGATGAGGATGATGATCATGATGAAATCCAGCTCGATGGCGGTGGCGATGGCGACGATTTCCCCCTCCGGGAGGGAATTTCCCCCGGCAGATTCCTATCTACCGGAGAGCTTTTCTCTCTCTGGTGTTTTCCGCCTCGTAGCAGCGGCGGAATATTTCTGCGAGCTGCCCCCCGATCTTTGGTTTTCGTGGGGATGATATACGTGAAAGGGCGGCGTCAGATGTGGGCCAGGGTGGCCATACATGCCCCAGGCGCGGCTAGGGTAGGGCCCGCGCCTGGGCATTGTATTGCCCAATGGTGGCCCCCCTCAGGTCCTCCTTCTGGCTATCTCCTTCATCCAGGAAAATAAGATCTTTGTGAAACTTTCTGGAATTTTCTGATCTTCCGAAGTATGGTACCCAGATGACCACTTTTCCAGCAGAATTCCAGCCTGGCAGCAAATCTCGTGAAAATCATCAAACATGCAAAAATAGATAAAATAACATAAGTATCATGTCTAAATATGAAATATATCAATAAATAACAGTAGATTATAATACAAAATAGTGATGCAAATTGGACGTATCAAAACCCCACTCCACCCCTCTCCCTCTGACACCACCCAGCCACCCCAATGGCCGACGAGCACGCTGGCCCATCCACGGCCACGTCGCCTACCTCACCCACCTCTTTGGTAACCCTCGCCGCTCCTCCTGGACGAGAGCAGCTTGCCCCCACCTCGCAGACGCGCGCCTAGCCCTACCCTAGCCACCCCCTTGCACGCCACCGACGGTGCCGCGTCGCGTTGTTCTATCGAATGGTTGGCAGACAACCCCGCCACCGTCTTGTCTCCCCTCCCTTCTCCGCTGACCGGAGCGCGCATGCTTCCAAGCCGTGTCACCGCCTCTCAGACGCGCAACGACGCTGCCCCGCACGACCAATCCCTCGCTGTCGCCCGCCCCTTCTCCCTCGCCACGGACCCGGTGCACCGTGCACCGGCGTCGCCCTTTATAACGCGCCTGACCCCCTCCGTTCCTCCTCCTTCGCCACAGAACTCCCCATCCACCACCAGATCACTTCCTGAGATGAGAGGAGCTCCTCTCCTCCCTGTTGCTCGTGCGCGAGCTCGACACCGCACGGGTCCGGTGAAGGTTGCCGTCGCCAGACGCCACCGTCTCCCCTCGTTCTAACGCACCTACTCTCTCTTCTCAGGGTTACCTGTAGCTTTCGGCGTTGCGAACAACGTTTCCACCACCGTCGATGGTCGCCGGAAAAATCGCCGTTGTTCCGACCCCTTCGAACACCGCTCGGAAGCCCCTGCTCCCCCGCATCCAACGCGTGTCGCCTCGCTGTCATCTGTGCACCAGGGTGAGCACACTGAGCCTCGCCATTTCCTAGGGTAAGCAGCACTGCCCCGGCGTCGCGTTGAGGACGACGATGCATGCACGGTTGGATTAGATCCAACGGCTGCATGCAAGGTCCCCGAGTCCCGCGAGCCAGCGTGGCCGCCGCATCGGCCGGATTTGAATCTTGCACGTCCTGCGCGACCGCGCGGTTTGGGGCCGGCCCGTGGCTTCACCCGCTGAGATCTGGGCCACAACCCCACACCCCACACCCCAGACCATTTCTATTAAGAATTAAATCTGGAAATTCCTCCAGTAATTAGGCATGTAGGTTTTGAAATTTTGTATATTCCTCGATAGTCCAAATTCAATGATTCAAAATCCCGGGTGCTCCAATACAAAAGCTTGACCACATAAAATTGCTTTCATGTGATGTATTGTGGTAGATCTGTGCTGATAAATCAAACCCTAGAATGTTACAGTATAGGTATTTTATTTAGTGTGAGAGTTGCGTAGATCCTATGTGCATGAGGTAATTTTTTCTGTGCTCTAGATGTGAATACCCTCTCCAAAAAGATGAACGCAAAAAATTATTGTGATATCTGATGTGGTTGCTTGCTTGTTATGTATAAAGTTGGATACCCTGCTACGATGGTTCTGTTCTTAGCAGATCAATAAGAAACATAAAGAAGCTACCCACTTGGATGCTAGAATAGATGATGGAATTTGTTAAAACAATTTTCGCTAAATTTTAGAAAGGTTGCTACCAGAACTCTCAAGCAGCAATCTTGGCTAGAAACACACAATAGGTCGCAAAACATGGTCGGAACTGACTTTAATGGCATTAATTGAGAGGTTAACAACTTGGAAGTGTAGGATATTTTCAGCTGTTTATCATTTGGTGTATGACAAAATGTATTTGAACTATGTAATTAAGGATATATTATTAATGATTATAATGTATACTTTCGGTATTTGACAAAAGAGCTAAGTTATTTCATAAGATGCAACAATATGAAATTTAATGTTCCCAATATGTTTGACTATTCATTAGTTCAGACGTGCATTGCACGTGCAATCTTACTAGTTACTACTAAAACGACAACTTAGACATCCATGCCAATTTTGTTTCCTCATTTTTTTCCCTCGTCAACATAGCTCTTGATAAAGCCATATGTTTTAAGTTTTCAAAGGATGCCTAGCTTTCCAGATACTTTGTGTGTAGCTCTAGATACATTTGTTTCCAGGAATTGGTACACATACTTGGTCGAGAAAAGCTTAAGCCGTCAGAGACCTAATGACACCATCCGACACTGGAGAAATATGCATTTGAATTGAATACCATATTTTTTTATATTATTACATCGCAACAACAACTCTGGATTCAACCTTCTCCGAAAAGGAACCTGCAAATCAACACTCACCACAGAAGCAAAGATATATTCCCGAAACCGGCCAATGTCAAACAAGCTTGGATATACTTAAAATAAAGAAGTAGGGTCTAACAAAAACCTCACAATATTTCTTTTATGCAAGAACACTTCTCTTCCAAAAAATAAGTATCTTGCACTGTCAGCAAAGCCTTCCAACAAGGAGAGTCACTAGCTTTAGCTTTCACATTTGCCACGGTTTTATTTCTTATGTATTTTGCCTTAGCAATTTGTTAGCATAAACCATTTTGAGTGTCAACTGTCAAGTTTGCACCACCACTATACAAAAAACTAATATTTTGCATTCTACAGACTCTTTTACTCTTTAATCTACAGACTCTTTTTCATTACCATATAAGAAGCCTTTTTTCCTTTTTTCTTTCCGGCCCAAAAGTAAACCTCCTTCTATGTTTATTGAAAGAATACAGGGCCTCTTTGTTGAAGAGAATTTCATAGGAATTTCGGAGGACTCCGTTCTTTAAGTTTTTCCTATAAAGAGTATTTGTTTGGGACACGGTGATTTGGCTCCCAGGAGCATATGCTCCTGAACGTATTTCAAAATGTTCAAAAACTCTCATAGAAACTATCGCACACGCATTGATTTTTTTCAAACGGTAAAAAAATATAAGTTTTGTGTTATGTGTAAATAAGACAAATTTCGGTACTAAAAAAAGCTCTCCACGAAAACATTTTGTTATCTTTTTTTTTGCACGGGATTAAAAAAATGTCGATTTTCCGCAAAAACTTGGCATGCATACATAGAATACTGACAGTTCAAGCGAAAATTTTGTTCAAATTATTTTAAAAATTTCAAAAGGTTTATTTTGTTGTAGCAGGAGCATATGCACCGTAGATCAAAATTAAATATCAGGTTTGATTCCATTCTTTAAAAGAAGTGCATTCATGTTCTTTCAATTCCTATATGACTCAAACCAAATATGCCTTTAGCCAGAGCAAAGGTTTTGCAAAAACAAGTTGCAACAAGAAAGAGTAAAAGCAGCAGAGGTTCGAAATGGTTCTTCACATGAGCATCCGTTTTTTAACCAGTACATGGGCATCAATCTGCCGCCATGCCACCACAGGAGGTCACGTCCGTGGGAAAGAGCAATGGGACGCGCACGGAAACAAATGCAACTGATTCGCCACCACCACCAGTTTCTCGTCGGCTCACTTCTCTTTCTCTCTCTCTCTTGAGACCCGAGTCCTCACCAACCAAGGCAGGCCAAGATCCCGAAGGAGACACTTGCCCCCCATCAGCTCCCAGAGCAGAGCAGAGGAGTGGAGGCACTCACGACTCACCCCACCATACCAAAAGCTCCAGTCCCTGCCGCACCCCCTCAAAAAAAGAAGGGAAACACAACCTCAGATTCGCAGCAGCGCAGCCTGCAAATGCTCTCTTCCTTGTAGCTCACTCGCTCTCTCTCTCGCACCACCCAGGTCCAGGTGACCGTCAGTCTGAGCTAGAGTGCAGCACAAGGCAGTCTGAGCAACCAGGCGGAGCAGAGGAAGAGGGGGAATTTGAGGGGGACAACACGCACGAACAGAGCAGGGCAGATCAGAGCCCCCAAACGCAAGCAACCAGCGCAGTCGCAGAGCACAAAACACGACGCCAGAGCATTGCAGAGCGTGGACGAACTACTAATCTACAAGGATGCAGCAACAGGGGGGAGGCGCGGCAGCTAGTACGAGAAGACGCCTCACGGTGCCGCGGAGGACTGCTGCGGCGGCGTCGGTGTGGGAGACGCGGATGAAGATGGACGAGGTGAAGGGTGGCGTCAAGGTCTTCAGCGAGGGCGGCGACGACGCCGATGAGGAGGGCATGCGGGTGTACAGCCGCCTGCGGCGGAATCAGAGCGATGGTGGTGGTGGCGGCAGCGGCGCGGGCGCGGGCGCGGGGACCGCCGCCGCGGCCAAGAAGAGGAGGAACTGGAAGGCGTCGGAGCCGGTCACGGCGATCGGCGAGCTGCGCAAGTCACGCTCCGACGTGGCGGCGGCGACGGGAGTGGTGGCCAAGCGGGCGGTGGCCAGGGTCACCACGCCGGAGAAGAAGGTGGCCGAGGTGAAGGAGGTGCTAGTGGTGGAGGTGCCATTGCAGCAACCCAAGAATTTTGGGGAGGAGGCAGAGGAAGACGAGGAGGAATGGGAAGAAGAGCTGGAAGCAGAGGAGGAGGAGAAGGAGGTTCTAGATCAAGATCACATGGCCATTGACGACCAAGAAACTGTACAGGCGACATCTCTTCATCAAGGCAAGAATTACTCCCCTCTGATTGTCTATGTCTGATTCGTTTCTTAAAGATTCAGTTTTCCAATTTGGATCTTGATTTGTCGTCATATTGCAGCGGATGAAGAAGATCTTGAGCCACCGACAAAAAGTGAGAGCAAATTCAGATTTTTCATTCTTTCACGGCTGTTCCTGTTTTTTCTGATGATATGGTTATCTGTTCAACTGTAGAAGGTAATAATAAGCCGGTGGCAGCGCCGGACGAAGATGAGAGAGCGGACAATTCAGAGCCGGTGAAACTTGCTGCAGCGGTTGGTTCCCGGTCGATGATCCGAGAGCCCGTCACCCCTCCTCCAGGTGAATTCCTCCTCCACGGATGAAAAAAAAAATCCAGATGAATGTTAACTCTATTTTGCTGACCTCCTCAGTTATTCCAAAATGCAGTGGATAAAAAACCGACTCCGGTGGTAATTCATCGCAAGGCGAATGCAGAGCCGGCAAGAACTTCTCCTGGTAACTTTGGTGTGTATTTTTTAAACAGAAACATTTATGCAGCATTTCCTAAGCTAAGGCTACTTCAATTGTGTTATTTTTCTTCTTGGTGTTCTCCAGAGAAGGAAGCATCGCCAGTAATTGGTCGCCGGATCCCCAAGCAAGAGCCTGTCAATACTCCTCCTGGTGAGTTCCGTTTTGCCTGCTCGGTTGGTCCTTCTCTATTCCTATTAGTCCTCTTCTTCTTTGGTTATTATACTGATGCATTGCTGTTGGTCCTGAAGTGGAAGAGTATGAGGAAATTCAGGGAAGGCCATCAGCACCTAGCAGAAGCAATGGAAGAATGCAGAACATTGGTTAGTGATCTATGGTTTTAAAAGTTACGCTTTGTTCCATAATATAAGATGTTGTTACAACCAATATACTCATATGTTGATTATAATAACATCTTATATTATGAGACGGTGGGAATGTAAATTTGGTGCTTTTCCGCTTCTTTCATGTTTAAAGAATTGGAGTTGCTAAGATTTTTGTTGTGTTTTGGTTCCTTTCTTTTCAGTGGATTTAGTAATGTGGAGAGATGTGTCTAAGTCTGCATTTGTATTTGGATTTGGGACTTTCTTGCTCATATCCTGTTCCTATGCCAAAGACCTAAATTTTAAGTAAGTCACTGTTCAGTATTGTTACCCTGAAGCTACAAAAAAAAAAGTGAATTTATCTAACATTCCCTTCAAATCTCTAAATTCACAGCACAATAACAGCAGTTTCATATCTAGGCCTAGTCTACCTTGGGCTAAGATTCCTTGCCAAGTCCATACTTAACAGGTAACAAATTTCTCCAAATTAACTACCCACCTTTATAAACTATCCAATAATTTCCTGCTTAATAACATAATACTATCCACCTTGGTGTTGAAATGTAGAGGTGAAAGTGTGGAGTGTGATGATGAGAGGACTGGTGGGAGGTACCACCACCTGGTAGGGGAGGAGGATGCCATCTGGCTGTTGAGGCTTGTGCTGCCCTACGTCAATGAGGTGCTCCTGAATCTCAGGTCTCTCTTCTCCGGTGAGCCAGCAACAACCATGAAGGTAAAAAAGAAGCTGCCTCTCCTCCTGTACCAGCAGCTAGTCTTCACTGGCATAGATGCATGCATGCATCCCTAGATTTGTACTGACAGAGTGACACATGTGCCTGCAGCTGGCACTGCTGCTATTTGCAATGGCCCGGTGTGGCAACTTTGTCACCCTCTGGACCCTGGCCAAACTGGGTAAGTACCACCATCATGTACATTCTTTCTTCTCTCTTGAGCCTCTTCTGTTTCTTCAATTTACCAAGCACACCCAGAAGTGGTCAAATACTGAAACCATTCATAGGTTGAAAGGAAACTGAATAATTGATGCATGCATGTATGGACATCTCTTATTGTAGAAAATGCAAATGACAACCTCTGATATACAGCCTAGCTTTGGCTGTATATGTGTTTCTGTATGTAGGACCACAAGCATGAACTAGTGCTATTACTGACTTTTTTGTACCTGTGATCTGTGGGTGGTTCTGCAGTGTTCTTTGGCATCTTCATCATTCCAAAGGTGTGCTCTTCTTACTCCACGCAGCTCGCAAGATATGGTAAGTGAAATGAAAGCTCTCCTACACTTTTCTTCCCAAAATGTTATTTTTTAGAGTAGGCCTAGGAGTACCTTAGCTCTATAGAAGGCAGAAGTATTTACCAGATTCTGACAGAGATCACAAATCGATCTAGTCAGACACACCCAAAGAACATAGATACAACTACACATGATCAACATCACCTGCACCTCAGTGGACGATAAATAGACGCCACTGGATTTCCTCCGTGGGTGGGCCCGCTTATCTTATCGCAGACACCATTTTGCAAGTTTTTGGATACCTTAGTTTCGTTCATAGGGATAGCTGCTTTGTGTTTTACAAGATTTGTGGTTGTTGGATCCAAGTTTTCTCCCATCCAACATTGGTACACTACTTTACTGGTCCCCAAAGCCACAGCCCACAGGAGCATGTGCTAGGTAGAGGGACTATGTAAAATTAATGACCAAGGTAAATAGCTGAGCAGGACAGAAGGATTATATTAAGACAGGTACATTTGGGTACTAGTATCACGGTTCAGATTCCCTGCAACGCCAGTATATGTCTTTGTTGCAGTGAGTACTCCCTTCTCTTTGAGACTACTCCCTTTGCGCTTAGTTTGGCTTGTGAGTTATGGTCTCTACTAAAGCCAGATAAGAACTGTTTGTTATGGATAATAGGTGAAGCCGAGCGCGGAAATTCAATTCAGCTCTTGGGTGCATATGCTCCCTCCACCCAAAAAACATATTTTTAATTATCAAAAAAAAATTAACAAATTTTTTTGCATGTACATCTCGACAATCTATGTGCGTTCGTGCAGTTTCATGAAAAACCGATATTTTTTGTGATCGATGTAAAAAAGACAAAACAAGTCTCACAAAATGCCTTATTTTTAGCACTAAATTTTGTCTTTTTTACACAGCTCAAACTACAAGTTGATTTTTCATGGAAAGACTTTGTGCGTATTTAGCATGTTAAGATGTACACGTGAATTTTTCGTTTGGAATTTTTAACATTTCAAAATGTATCAAAGTTACAGTTCAAACTAAAGAGAGCATATGCACCCAGGAGCCGACTACTAGTTAATTTGCAGTTCAAAACCTTGCTTTTAATTATTTCAAGGAAAACCGACTACTAGTTAATTTGCACTCCTCAGCCCGTACATTAGTTACTGCAGTAGTAATAAACCAAGAACAGGGTGTACTTAGACACAGGCTATGTTACTGGCGGTAAAACATATTAAACGAGCGACTTCTGTTTATCCAGTAACAAAGCATACATTAGCCAGTAAATAATTAAGAGGCTAGCCAGAGCCAGCGGTACTATATAGCTGTTGTGGAAGATGTAGAAAGTAATAATCATCCAGTAACTTTATTAGATGATAATTTGGTAACTTTCCTCTTTGGAGGAAAAGTAAGTAAAGTATATAACCATAGGTAACTTTTGCGTCGGTGAGGGAGCATGGACGGTTATTCCTGCTAGCTGCTACCTTTTGCACGTGCAAGGTGGTCAATATAGGCTTGATTGTTGTTGTTGCGATGGCTCAAGCTAAAAGGATATGAAATTGCTGTACCAGGTGACCCACACCTTGTTTCCTTTTCTTTTTGATGGGAAAGTGAAACGAATCTCACTAACGGCCAACATTAGTCTCATCATTGGTGTCGTCAAGGATTAATTCAGTGATAAAAAAGTATGCCGCATGTTATGGGTAATTAAAATAAATTTGGTTGTGTCAGCTTTTGAACCTACTCTTGCACTTTACCGCTGTTTCGGCTATAGTAGCTTTGCCTTCTCTTCTGAATTGGATTGAACAGTAACTTATTATTAGTTAGCCACTAATTGTGGATTAGTAGATCGAATCCCGACCCTCCGTTTAGCATCTCTAGATACAATCCCCACTCCATTCCGAGGGGCCTTCTGTTTGTTCACCATCCCTCTTAACAATAATACATCAATAATATTACTAGCTGACATTCTTCAAGATATTAGGTTCATGATTCGTTTGATATGCTCATTATATCTGCTTCTCATCAAACAACCATAGAGAATATTGTAGATGTTATAAGTGATGTTGTTGTTCTACCACTTCTTTAGCCATAACAAAGTGGAAGCAGCAATCATGTGATAAAGCTGATTGTGATGATGAATGTTGCATCACAGGTAGTTTAACGAGACTATCAGAATCATCAAGTCCAATGACTTCACTAATTAGTGAAGGTGGAGTATAGATAGCTTGTCGCTGTCCAAACATAGGTGTGCCCAAATGAAATGTTCATTCAGAGGGACAAGAAGAAACATATATCATGACTACTCCCTCCATCTTTTGTCCAAATGACATCGATTAGGTTACTTAAAAACATGGACCCAACGTTACTTATGCCTAATCATGGTTGCCAATTCTCTCTGTTGTCCAAAAGAAAAAAGTAAGACACCATTAACCAACCCGACAACAAAACACTGTGGGCGAACAGCAATTAGTTGAAAGATCATGTCACCTCTGAGTCTGACTAAGAAAAACAAGTCGACCATAAGCCCATGTTGCCTAGGCCACTCTCAAAGGAAAGAGAGAAAGAAATAAAGAGATACAGAATCAGCTGATGAAATTAAGGAGATGATTTAGGAATTATTTTCAATCGTTGTTGCACAATTTGCTAACTGAACTGATTTGCACGCACGGCAGGCAAATTTTGGCTGGAGAGGTTCAGGGATGCATGGGAGTCTTGCTCCCACAAGAAGGCGGTGGTGGCAGCCGTCTTCACCCTCGTCTGGAACGTCTCGTCCACAGTGGCTCGTGTCTGGGCTGGTAACTAATTAACCTCTTCTACCCGTGCAGCGCATGCCATCCTTGACAAAATGCTAGTAACTGTAATACATTTGGCATTATTGTGCAGTGTTCATGCTGGTGGTGGCGATGAAATGCTACCAGCAGCGCATGATGGAATTCGGCTGGAGCAGCTCGGTTGAGGAGGCTTCTGACGAAGCAGCCAACGATGATGGGTCGCAGCAGCAGCAGCAAGGCGCTGCCACCAAACCTGACCCGACAGCGAAGGCTCACGGTCACGAGTCACAGGGCTTTGTGGCGGCACGGAATCGGCGAACACCTGTCTCCGGCGATTTTGCCAGGGAGAGGCTGAGGGCGAGAGGCGGCATCCAGCCTAGGTGATAATAAGTTGTCTACGCCGGACATTACCGTCTGTGTTGTTGTAATTTTGAAGTATTTCGCAGTGGCAAAGCAATAATAGTGCCGATCGACAAATAGCGCACCCCCCTCAAAAAAAAAAAAATCACACTACACAACCGTGTTAAAATGATGGTATCTGTGTCAAAATCTCTTAAAGTCAATAGAGTTAAATTACATTTCAGCACCTCCTAACTGATGGATAGACAAATGCATCAATGCTTGGAGAATTATTTGAGATGCATGGCATTTGCACGACCAAGTAAATGGGCTTCCTATGGCTGAATGGTGGTCTAACCCAAGTTTATTGAATATATAGAAGAAGGAGCCTTGTCCTCATCGATCTAGCGGATGAGTCGTGTTCCGGAAGGCTCAGCCGGCGCTCCATTGGGCGAACCAAGCCTGGAGATTGGGTGGAATTCGGTCGTGCGTACTCGTGTTTTTCTCTGGCCGTTTGGTTTCAGAGGGAGCGATTCAAATCTCTGCTGGCGGTTATTATCATGGAACACGTTCTCGTTTCGTGGTGCTGGCGGAGAATGACATGGAAGCCGAGATCTTAGGTCTTGCAACGGTGACTCGAGTCTTGGTGCCGAGGAGGATTTGGCTTGGTGATCTGTGATTTGGAGCAGCGGCATGAGTGGGGGTGACGGTAGGAGAAGTTCAAACGCTTACCTTTCAGGGTGAAAATCCAAGGTCTGGCCTTAATTGGTTGTGCCTGACAATGTCCTTGTTGAAGGCATTATTTTGAGAGTGAGGATTTCTTCAGGTGAAAACCTAAGATCTATGATCGGATGACGACAGCGTTTGTGCATTGTTACCTTTTTGGAGCCGTCGTTTTGGAGAAGCTGAACTTCTGGTGTTGTCTTGGTGGTGTTAGTATTGCTGTTTTCAAGGATTAGATCGTTGTAGCGGGATTTTTTTTTAAATTCTTCTTTCTTTTTTGGATTGTGTGCATCCGTAATACGGCTAGGGCAGTCATTGTTGCAGAGGCTGGGTGTAATTGGTATCTCTGTGATATTAATATATGTTTTTTGTCAAAAAAATAGAAGAAGGAACCGGATGGCTCATACAACGCCTGAAATGGCTTTGGCTTCCCTCCTCATGCTAGTCTCGTGGGAGCTTTGAAATGAGAGAAGAGCAAGAACTTTCAAGAATGTGAGCACGATGCCCACGACCATCTTGGACGAAATCAAGATGGAAGCGCGGACTTGGGTGGTTGCTGCGGCTAAGCATTTGGGTCACTTAATTTCGGGAAAGTAGGATTTTGTGTGGAGGTGGCTGGTTTGTACTTAAACTTGTTACCTAAAACTTCTCCTTATTTAATTAATTAAGGCTCTTTTGCTTGTCTTAAAAAAAAACGCCTGAAACGGTAGGTTAATGTTGTCAACACATGGGGTGGATAGCTCCCCGCAGGTAAGCCTACTCCCCTAGAGTGGGTTTGGCTCCGGAAAGCCAAAGCTCTTGGAGCAGAACAACCTAGCTAAGTGCCACCTATCAAACTCCTCTTCTAATAGCTAAGCGCCACCATTCAACACATCACTCAATAGTCAATATGACATCATTTCAAGCTTTATAGGGATTTCCTCCCCGTCCAATAGTTAAAATAAATTTGCTGGTAGAGCCTTCCGCCAAAAGTGATTCAACAAATCAGCAAATGAAAACATTCCTCGGCTCACCAAAGACAATCTGACAAGAGCACATGAAAGAATGAAACACTATGTAGACAAGCATAGATCTGAAAGGGTATCCAATGTTGGTGATGTGGTCTATCTTAAGATACAGCAGCAATATAAACACACTTTCTTGAGCATTCATAGGTTGGAAACTCGATTGCACCTATGATGGCCTCTAATATATTCTAGAAAAACCACTTGGGCCCCGTTTGGTTCCCCGTATTTTAGTATAAAACGGTGTAATATTTACGGACCTGGTCAGGCCACACTAAATTTCGGGCATGGAAGAGAAAACCTCGCCCTGGATGGTAATCAAAACGTCATCCAAGTTGAGAACCAACCCGAGGTTGGGTGGCTAGGAGGATGGTTGTATCTCCAGCCCACCAGAGTTCAAACCCCAGGTTTGACATCTGTGTGTCTCATAAAGGCGGAATATTCATTCAGTGGGAGGCGACGTTCCCGTCGACAGCGAGGCGCCTGTGGTGACTTCGTCAATTTCAAGATCCAATCCGCCGGCTCAGTCTTCCGGAGGTACTCATAGGGGTAGGGTGTGCGTGTGTGCGATCATAGGGATGAGTGTATACGCGTGTATATGAGCGTCTGCGTTTGTACTGTGTTTCTCAAAAAAAAAAAAAACGCCATCCAAGCAGGCCCTTGGTGATTTTGTGGTACCATTTAAACAAATACCCCTCAATAATTAACAAGGCAACATCTCAGGTAGCTCTTTTTTTTTTGAAATTCCTTCGGGTGGAAACCCGACAAAGCTGCTATAAATAACTGGAGTACAAGGAGACCCTAAGAGATACAAAGAATTACATAGGGTGATAGGGGTCTAGGAAATAAGCAGAGAGGACCCTAAAAGAAAAAGAAAAACGCGATCAAGTCCTCCATCTTCCTCCTCCAGATCGAGCTCGGACGACGGACTGCGCCATCATCTCCGGGGACAAACCACTTGGAGACAAAGCACAGGAGAAACACCGTTGGCCGGAGCAGAGCAGCGGCGGAGCGACAGCCCTACTATCATTCAGTCCGACGCCAAAAAGCATCGGAGAGGAGCTCCTCTTCGAAGTCGTCGCCGACATCAATCAACTCCCGCAACCAAGCCACCACCATGGGGCTTGAGCAAGCGAGAGAGAGAGAGAGTCAGCCGCGACGAGTACTGCGTCATCAGCTAGATGGAGAAGCACGGCTGCATGGCACCTCCCGCCCCCTCGCCTCCACGGCCGGTCAGGCCGGAAGAAACCAAGCAGTCCGCCTCCGCGCCCACCTCCCCCGCCACCATGGCCGGCCAAGGAGGCAACCTTCTCATCAGCTGCTGACTCCTAGGCGCCTTATCAAAGAGCGCAACCGTCGACGAGCTCCAGTCCAAGATCCCCCATGGATTTGGAGGGAGGCCGCCAGCGACGGGCCGCCTGGTGCCGTGCCGGAGCACCAGAGAGGCACTCAGCCCCTGTCACCTCCAGATCAAGCCCTTGACGACGACTCCGACCAACCCCCCTCACCACCAAGGCCGGCCAGGAGCGGAAGAAGAGGCGCCATGAGGAGCTCGAGGGAGATGACGATGGCCTTATTACAGAGATCGGTCGAGAAGGAGGCTCCCTGAACTCCGGCCGCCGGAGCATAGAGGGACGACGCCAGCACTCGGCCCGTTCTGGATCTGGCCGCGAAACCAGAGCTTCCACTCTAAACCTAACCAGCAAACCGTCGGGAAACTACTCCTATCCTAGGAAACTACTCCAGCGCCTCACCTCCGGCCGGCATCACCGTCGGAGGGGCTCGGGATCAGGCCGGATCTCACGGATTTGCCTCTGGCTACTGTAGCAGGCTGAGAGAGGAGACGGGGGGAAGTGTCCAGCCAAGTGTATCTCAGGTAGCTCTAAGGAGGCAACGTTTTCATATCGACAATTTTCATGTTTATGTATTCTTTATTTGAGACCATTCTGAGGACATGAAATTCAATTTTCGGAAATAAAACTGCCATTTGTCCTCCACTTTTATGTCAAACTTGAAGATGGAAACCACCTGCAAAACCTAGAACACAACGAAAACCAACAATTAGCAATTATGACCAATAAAGATTATAAATAGGTTATACATTTCTCCTATAAATGTTCAAATACTAACCGGGCATGCAAGGGCTCTGAGAGGGGCAAAACAATCTCGTTCACCCATTTCACGTGCGACAGTAGAACTAGAGTACGTGATAGAAAGAAAGCTCGTTTCCAGATTTTAAGGTGATTTATAGTTGTTCAAGGGTTCTAGCTTCATATTTTCCCTCGTGGTATAAACCTAGACGCCACTTGTTTATATGGTTCAAGGCTCCTACTTTTTTTTGACAGAAATTGAAGTCTTAAAAGATTCCCAAAAAACATACAACTGTAGCTGCAAATTGTCTAAACCCAATGTTCATCTGTCGATAGGTTCTAATCCTATCAGAGGCGCGGGCGCGCCAGTGGGGGATCATGTGCTATGAATGGGTGATTCGGGACCAACGAGGCAGACAGAGATACCGCAAGCGGGTCTCAAACAACGAGCAGACGTTGAGTGTGGATTGCACGTAATTTCAGTCTGGCCTAACACTACTCGTCATCGGATTTCAAACAGTAGTAGCACATTTATTTGGTCAGGTGCCAAACCATTCTGTAGGGAGCTAGTCTCAAAGCAGCTCAAGACTTGCAAGCTGCAACCATACCTAGAAAACCAAGCCGAACAAACATGATACCGAGCCAGACATTTTACTTGTCATATATTGCTTCATAAACGGGTAAAGGAAATCCATTCACTAACGCAGTACCATATTTTAAGCAAAAATCTTCACTTCTGATTACTCAGTATAATCACAGTTTCAGATGTCCCATCTACTACCAATCATTTTGTTCCATTTAAATATCTTTCCATTTCTAGTATTACTCTTCCACATGTCAATTGATATAACTACTTCGTTGTTTCAAAAAACTCATCCTTTCAGTTCACCTGTCAGCACATCAAGAGGTATGATCTTCATTGTTTCTAAGAACTCATCTTCTGCATCCGCAGAGTTCCCAGGCTTTATAGTTGAATACCAGCTCATTTGTTGGCGACACAATTTCACCACAGGCATCCTGCACAATGATCCAAAAACATAAATTGGCAGGGACAACAAATAACAGCAGAAAACATATGCAGACAAGCATCCTGCGCAATGATCCAAAAACATAAACTGCCAGGGACACCAAATAAGAGCAGAACATATTCAGATGTTTTGATTCTGGCAAAAAAAAATAACCAATGAGTTTCACCAGCAAGAATTTTCTTCAGCTACATAAATCTACAAATGTTGAAGGCATATTACCATCTGATCTGTTTTGAGCTCACAAGATGACCGCTGATAAATAATTACTTTCTTTCCTCATTCCCCACTATTAATTGAACAACAGAAGAGAAATATTAGGCAGTTCTCACCTAACTTACGGTAATAATCTGTAATATCCAGTCTTGAGGTATCATATGTCCATTGAAGATGGCATCTGACCAAGAACCTCATGCACAAAAAGATCCTGCAATTCCAGGTATTTACTTCTCCATTCTTCCCCCTGTTCATTAGGTGCCCCATTGGGAGTGCTCGCCCCAGAATCAAATAACCTAGAACTGCCATGCTGCTGGATCAAAGTATGACAAATAAGACACAACAGAAAGAAACATGGAAACGAAAGGTTAACAATCAATTTTTGCACCAAATGTAAGGAAATACAAGATCAGCTGACCTGAGTTGCATCCAAGAGGTGCTCTAGAAGGTTAGAGCTGAGATTTCCAGCAATGTGAACATCGTTTTCAGGGTGGGGCAGAATTACAGCTCGTGGTTCAACTTCGCCATTTGCTGCGCACACTTTACGCAATGATTGTAGAGGTGGTAAATTCACTCTTTTGGGTGTTACTATGAGAACATTTGTTACTGGACCTGTTATACAAGATTTTTATCAAAACCTCAAAAAGACTATTTCCTTTGACATGGTTCAGAAACAAAATACATAGATGAATGGTCCGATAATATGGTGAGTTGTTAAGGCAAACAATCAGTTCAAATAAAAAAATTATCACTCTTTTGGGGCTACTTACGTGCATCTGTATCAGTTGAGTTGTCAAGGCAAACAATCAGTTCAAATAAGATGTATATCACTCTTTTGGGGCTAATCACGTGCATCTGTATCAGTTGAGTTGTCAAGGCAAACAATCAGTTCAAATGACTCAATGGTGTCTGCCAATCTGGTGATTGCTTACTGCTTTCCTCCTTTTGGAGTTTGTTACTCATTATACATGGTCAGGATATTAATTGTACACACAAATGTTACCTCAACGGTGTCTGCCACTCTAGGGATCGCAAAATCATGTACACAATTAGCCGGCTGTTACCCCCCTGATGTTATTGATCAGTCACTCCTTTCCTCATTTTGTGGGTTTTACTTATCAGATGGTGAGGATATTAATTATAGACACAAATGTTCTCCACGTACAAATCTTGTCAGTCAGTTTACATGGTCCATGCTACAGAATCTGGATAAAGTTGGTACTTTTAGTAGCTGTGGGTCACTGGTACACCACAATCTGTTGTGGTGGCCAGCTGCAATGTGCACAACAAACATTCAATGGTTTGGTAGGCTGCTGAGGACTGAGGGCATAGAATGATGTGTTATCCAGCATGAATTACGAAGTATTAAACAAATCAGAATTGAACACCAAAGTGGCACGTACAATTTTCTTATTTGCCATTGACAAAGTCGCATTGTTTCACTTAGAAAAAGCGACATCACACTACAATACAAAGTACCAAAATACAAATTTGCCCTTATATCTTTTAATAACCACTCACTCCGTCCCACTAATATATACCACCAAATTATATAGCTTCAGAATGTACAAATGGTATCGTTGCATTTGTCTTGCAAATTCTTTCATTTCATATATACTTATAGTATTTTTGTGCATATATTATAAGTGCAAACCATAGTCAAAGTAATAACTTGTTGACCTGCAAAATTTAAGGGCACGTTACATTTTGGAACAGAGGGAGTACCTTAAATTTAAGATGCTCAAGTTCTCCATGGTGACTGGTGAGTCTCAAGCAAAACTAAGGTTTGATTAAAACCCAAAAATGCTTACATCTGCTGTCCATGGGGCCTTTTTTTAATTATAACTTCATACAGCTACAATCGTTTCTCTTCAGTAAAGAAAACTTACGAAAAAGTTGTTTGAGCTTCTGAATCGACATAGCAAGTCATATTGTAGGATGGACTGATACATTTTACTTTAGGTAAAGTATCCTAGGGCAAGACCTAATTGTTCATACAAATGAAGCACACTGAAAAATAAGAAAGGCAACAAACTATACTCGTGTCAATCTATGCAAGGTGCCAACATCAAATATCATTTTGTTTCCTTTTTTTGCGGGGGATCTCGTTTGCTTTTCACATAGGAGTGTTTCTACTTTACAGTCACAACCACAAGTAAATATCAAGTTCTCTCTCTCAAGAAAAAAAAAGTAGATAAAATATAAACTCCATAGTCCATGATAATGAAGAATACATGTCAAACAAGTTTGAAGAGAAAAGGATCGAGTGCGGAAAATAAACTATGAACCTTGGGAGTGTTTGAATTTCCGGGTTACTTGCTGACTTCTGGTATCCCAAACCCGAACATGGCCATCCTCCGATCCAGAGACTAGCAGAAGCCCATCAGTGCTTGATGCTAAGCTCGTTACGGCCTTGCTGAACAAGTAACACAAATCACCAGGATCAAGTAAGAAGTCTTGCAACACAAATAACAGGAGATTTGAATTGAAGCGACTCAAACTAACAGTAGAGTTAGTTGTTAACATCTTAACTTATGCAGCTAATCAAAGTACATATCTCCATTTAAAGGGCAAAGTAGACTTCTATATGAGTCATGAAGTATTAGCTCAATGAAATAATAAATAAAAAATCACGAAAAAGTACCAATAGTAATCGATTGGAAGTGAATGACAGTTATCATATTTCTTTACTGCTCCTGGGTGCCTATACCAGTGCCCAAGAGCAGCACAGGACCAGCAGTCTTATACAAGCTCACAGGACATAATCTCTGTGAACAAGAGACCATTCAAGTACTTCCGTTTACACTTTGCGTTCATGGACCTCACTTTTACCAGTTATATTGGTGTTGACGTTTTCGTAAGTGAGTTGGATGAGTATATTTTAGATGATGCATTTTGTCAGGGCTAGTTCATGTCTAGTAGAGGTGTCAACGTTACTAGCATGGTTCAAAAAGCGTACGCCTAGGTACGCTTAAGCGCGCTTAAGCGCTGAGCGGTTGCCTTCCGCTTCGCTTTTGGCCTAAGCGTTCGATTAAGTGAGACAGGGAATCTGGTCATATTTTGTGCTAGAATCTCCTCTATGCGAGTGTTCGTGTGTTGCCTGTGTTGCTCTGCTCCTTGCTCGACGCATTGATGCTATGTTAATTTGATTAGGTCTTGCTTAGCTGCTTGCTACTCCAGTACTGCTTAGCTGCTTGTTTGTGTTTGTTCCATTGTTTGCTTAGATGCTTATTTGTGTTTGTTACATTGTTTGCTTAGCTGCTTGCCTCTATAAGAAAATTGGAGCAAAACCGAGGCTAACCAAGGTATTAATCCTCTTGTTTCTCAGAAATGTAGCATTACATGCTTAAGATAAAAATTTACAGCATATTATAGGGTTATATGTGCCCATTTTGACTTCCTGTTTCATATTGTTTCATGTTCGTACAATTTTAGCCTGAGCGCTTAAGTCGCGCTTAAGCTCGCTTAAGCAACAGTTCCTCTAAGCAGTGCCTCACCGCTCGCTTAGCGCCTAGCGCTTTTTTGAACCTTGGTTACTAGGCATACCAATTGACTTCAACAATACTAGGCTATAAATTTATAAGATAATTTAAAAAATCAAACAAGATACAGCAAGAAAAGAAAAGAAGCTAATAGACCGAGTTTGAAACAGCAAGTTCAGATTTCTACAGCCAAGTTACAGCTCAAGCATACAAGACAAAATTCTAACCTGTGTACTCTCAGAAGACATAAGAGAAATTCTAGTCTGCATAATAGAGCTATTTACATCACATTATAAAAGAGAGACTGGTAAAATAAGACTAGGACAGTAAGCAAACCTGTGGTCATCCAAAGCCCCGAGAATAGATGAATCGTCACGGCCCTGAGAGGGGTCAACTCCCATAGCAGTAACATATATCTTTCCATCTCTGCCACCAGCATAGAAAATATGACTTCTTGGGTCTACTTCAACAGAATCAATGATGGCAGGAAATGAAATACTTCTTAGCATTCTGCCCTCAGATAGACTCCATATCTGGGGAAAGAAAAACAAATACAAGCATTGAGTCCATAATTAGGCTACAACTAAAAAAAGCAAATTGAATACGCACTTTACACGTGCGGTCCTCGGAAGATGACACAGCAATTGCTCCATGAAAACAAGCAACATCAGTTACAGGAAGTGCGTGTTGATTAAAGTTGTACAGGTATGGAGTCTTCGCCTCCAACCTTGATTGTTCATCAAGCATCCTGCAATCAACACCCGATTAAACAATGTGCTACAAATAGTTCCCTCAACTTTAGTCTCAACAAAACACATACGTGAGAAGATCCCAAACTTTGATGCTCCCATCTTCAGACCCTGAGACAAGTAACAAGTCATAGAGGGCTAGACACCTAACGTCACGATAGTGAGCATGCCATTGGACAAGCAGCTCTCCACTTGCCACCTACACAAAACAAGAGAAAATAACAGGTGTAAGCTGGATCAACTTTTCACCGTTAACTGTTTCACCACAGAACCTAGAAACCATAATTCCCTCACCTCCCAAAAGAAAATGTCACCGGAAATACCGCCGCCGATGAGATAGTTCCCCTCCGGATCAGCAATGAGCACGCGGATTGGCTCTGCGGGGAAGCTCTTCACGGCCACCTGGGGCTGCAGTTGGAACCAAGAACACAAGCTCAGGCTAGGTTTGGAGTTTCAGTAAGCAAGGTCAGTTTTGCAAAAGGGCGCTTACCTTGTCCCAGTGGTAGTAGTGGATGGGGGCGGAGTTGCCGGCGGGAGCTTGAGCGGCAGCGAGGAAACGGTCGGCGACGGCGGTGATGGCACGTGGCCGGGAAGAGCAGGGCCGGTGGCGGATAGCCTCGGCGCCCGTGCGGAGATCCCACGCGGCCACGCCGGCGTCGGCAGAGGAAGCCGCGAGCACCAGCTGCTGCGACGGCGGCGCCATAGGGATGGGGAGAAGAGGCTATGGTTTAGGGTTTTGAGGATTTAGGGTCGAATGGGAAGGTTTTGCTCCAGTCGCATCCCCAAATAGTTCACCTGACCACTTCCACCCGTGTATTCCAAAACCCTCCTTAGAGCTCCACCGGCCCCGATAGCGTTCTGGGAGCGGCAGCGAAAATAGACTCACACCAGCGCGCTTTAAATAGGCGCCGGCGCTTTTTCGAACCTAATAGAAGCATCGGCAACCCTAGCCGGCCCCTCACGGCACAACGGTTTTCGTAGGTGGGGGCTCCTTGTCAGCGAGAGGATGCGACGGTTCGCATCGGATACGACGCGGGAAAGTTGGTTGTCGCCGTTAATGGCCTCCCGCGCGGAAACCCAAGCGGCGATGAGGGCGGCGACTGGCCATGCGGCGTCCACCTACCTTACCCACGCACCTTCAATGTGCGTCACCCACCTCCCTTAAAACCACCTCGGCGCGCACTTCTCTTCTTCCCCGCCTTCCAACCCTAGCCGTCGCCGTCGCAATCGCCGGGCAAAACCTCCCACGCACCCACCGACGATGTGGCACAACGACGAGGTTGGCGGCAGCGGCGGCGGCGTGCTCTGCTCGTTGCAGCTCAGCCTCGACGGGTGTATCAGCGCATCCCCATGCCAGCACAATACAAACTGCCGCACGGCTGGCACGTCTCCAACGCCGGCTTCGTCGTGCCACCGTCGCCACCGGCAGGACCACAGACACGAGCCCTCGCCAGGGAACAGCGGAACCTGATGACGTCGGCGGGGAGGAACTTGCCGAACAACGCGCTCGACAGCCCGACCTTGCAGCGGAGATTCGAAGATAAGCGCGCCGTCGAGCTCGCGCGGGCGGCCGACCGCTCGCGCGGCCGCTTCAACACCGTCGGCCGCCGTGCCTAGCGGCACGGCCGCGACGTCGACACCACGATGCGCCGCACGGCTTCCGCCAGTGCGTTCGCGGTGACCCACCCATTGTACTTCTCACAGGCGGCGTGCACGCCGGAAAGGACCGCGGCGTCCGGAAGCTTGCGCACCAGATCGTCAGCAGCCGTCGCGCGCACGCGCTCGGCCGCGCCCGCGCCTCCTTCCGGAGGCGTCGTCATCCGCGACGGGGCGAGGCGCACGTCCTCTGCTCTGGCCCGTCGGACGACGAGGTCAGGCCACCGCCGCCACCTCAAGGAGGAGGACGCCACGGCCTCGCCACCACTTCCGCTGGCAAAGAAGAAGCAATGGTGGGAGATGGATGAAGAGGCGCAGGCGGCCCTCCGTGGCGGCGACGACCCGGAGGAGTTCCTCGGCTAGAACTTCATCGTCGGCCGCTCCGAAGACGAGGACTACCGGCAGATCACGATGGACCCGCGGAAGGCTGCGGTGTGGTCCGCCAGGTACCATGGCGCCAACTTCGTCGACCTCACCGGGCCTTCCGAGCTGTCGGCGCCAAGGGAGGAGAAGGTCGCCACCGCCGACGACTGGTCCTTCAGGCCATCCAGTGACGACGGTGACGACGACGATGACCTGGACTTCAGCACGTTCGACTCACGGCTCCGCTAGACTTTTTTTTTTAGTTTTTTTAGTTTAAATTCGAGTTACTTTTGTATAAATTTCGTTCGGATTTCGTATGAATATCGTTTTAAAATTTTCATTTTAAGTTTCAAATTCTATCGTGGCTGGCGTATGGGGGTGTGGGAGTAGCATCCCGAAATAGAGGATGCTCTGCTGGTATCCCCCCATACGGCAGTGCTGGCACCCCTGTCGGCGCCTATTTGGGGACCGCCGGTGGAGATGCACTTATAGAGTGTCTGGTGCCCCGAGCACATTTTTACTACACAGAAAACGCTGCAGGGGTGCCGGACTCAACGAAAAACCAGATTGCGAGTGGTGCGCCAGCTTCACCAGTGACACAAACCAACGCGCGTGGGGGTTTTATGATGTCGCCTACGATCAAGCAGCGTAATGGCCACACAACTTTCCTAGTGAACCGCACAGTTTTACCAGTCGGCGCAGCGAAGCGTCGTGTCTCGCATGGTTGCGTGGCCATCTACGGTGCCCCAGCATACCACTGCATGGTGTAGTACGCAAGTCGTTGATATAACACAAGTGAAACACCGTTTCACTCATATTACATCCCTCAGAGTGGTACAACAGAAACATATGCGAGTCCAAGGCATGTCTATAGAAGTACACAAAAACTCTTTATAGAAGATCAACATAGCCTCATACTTTACAGTGAGGTAAAATTGCAAATAAAGCTCCAAAAGAATAACTCGTAGTCTAACTTGTTGCTAACTCTAGCTCTAGAGCTACTTGGCTTGCTATAGAACTCTAGCTACTTAGGTGCTAGGATTTAGGAAATGATTCCCTTATATTACTAGTCTAGGTTTCCCCTCTAGCCGATGCAGAAGTTGACTTCATTGAATTCATTGATCGGGTTCTCCATCTCGTTGTACTTGACTCCTTTGTCTTCGAGTTCCAAGGTAGTTTCCCCTTCGGTGACTCCACAACTAAGCAGGGGATTCAAAGAGGGATGAGTACAACGTACTCAGCAAGTTCATTATAGGAAATAGGTGTATCATGCACTAGCTATAGCTACAGACCAGAAAGTCATAGGCGAATGCAAGTTTTCGTAAACATTTCTTCAAAAGGTTTATTTTATTCTGAAAAACTATGTCCGTCAGTCTTCACAGGTTGACGAGAACTTCATGGAGTTCTTTTCCTGCCGCGTTCGTAGTTCCTTCCCGAAACAGGGAGTGACAAGTCAGAGTTCAATACACTCTGCAGAGGTGTGTTACTTTACCCGTAAGAGACCTTATCCTTGCTGCCAACCAGGAGAATTCTTTCCCGTCCACACTTCCTTGGTGTGAGGCCAGGTGTAAGATCCAAGCCAATCACTGCCTTCTCCGCGACCCTGCATACCCACCCTTTTGTCCATCCGCACATCCCCGGTAGACATCTCCCGATCATACGACTTTACCCACGATGTACTATGGACAATCCATCATAGACGCACTCATCCTCAAGGATGGGGATTTAAAGGATTTCCCAATGATGCAGACAGTAGCAAGTTTTCCCTCAGAAAGAAATCAAGGTTTATCGAACCAGGAGGAGCCAAGAAGCACGTTGAAGGTTGATGGCGGCGAAATGTAGTGCGGCGCAACACCAGGGATTCCGGCGCCAACGTGGAACATGCACAACACAACCAAAGTACTTTGCCCCAACGTAACAGTGAGGTTGTCAATCTCACCGGCTTGCTGTGAACAAAGGATTAACCGTATTGTGTGGAAGATGATTGTTTGCGAAGAACAATAACGAACAAGTATTGCAGTAGATTGTATTTCAGATGTAAAGAATAGACCGGGGTCCACAGTTCACTAGCGGTGTCTCTCCCATAAGATAAATAGCATGTTGGGTGAACAAATTACAGTTGGGCAATTGACAAATAAAGAAGGCATAACAATGCACATACAAATATCATGATGAGTACTATGAGATTTAATCAGGGCATTACGACAAAGTACATAGACCGCCATCCAGCATGCATCTATGCCTAAAAAGTCCACTTTCAGGTTATCATCCGAACCCCTTCCGGTATTAAGTTGCAAGCAACAGACAATTGCATTAAGTATGGTGCATAATGTAATCAATAACTACATCCTCGGACATAGCATCAATGTTTTATCCCTAGTGGCAACAGCACATCCACAACCTTAGAACTTTCTGTCACTGTCCCAGATTTAATGGAGGCATGAACCCACTATCGAGCATAAATACTTCCTCTTGGAGTCACAAGTATCAACTTGGCCAGAGCCTCTACTAGCAACGGAGAGCATGCAAGAACATAAACAACATATATGATAGATTGATAATCAACTTGACATAGTATTCAATATTCGTCGGATCCCAACAAACACAACATGTAGGATTACAAAGAAACGATCTTGATCATGATAGGCAGCTCACAAGATCGAACATGATAGCACAATTAGGAGAAGACGACCATCTAGCTACTGCTATGGACCCATGGTCCAGGGGTGAACTACTCACACATCAATCCGGAGGCGATCATGGTGATGAAGAGACCTCCGGGAGATGATTCCCCTCTCCGGCAGGGTGCCGGAGGCGATCTCCTGAATCCCCCGAGATGGGATTGGCGGCGGCGGCGTCTCTGTAAGGTTTTCCGTATCGTGGCTCTCGGTACTGGGGGTTTCGCGACGGAGGCTTTAAGTAGGCGGAAGGGTAGGTCAGGGGGCCACACGAGGGCCCCACACAACAGGCCGGCGCGGCCAAGGCCCAGGCCGCGCCGCCTTAGTGTGTGGCCGCCTCGTGGCCCCACTTCTTATCCTCTTCGGTCTTCTGGAAGCTTCGTGCAAAAATAGGACCCTGGGCGTTGATTTCGTCCAATTCCGAGAATATTTCCTTACTAGGATTTCTGAAACAAAAAACAGCAGAAAACAGCAACTGGCTCTTCGGCATCTCGTCAATAGGTTAGTGCCGGAAAATGCATAATAACGACATATAATGTGTATAAAACATGTGAGTATCATCATAAAAGTAGCATGGAACATAAGAAATTATAGATACGTTTGGGACGTATCAAGCATCCGCTGCAGTGTTCTCGCAACACCCAGCCAGGCTCTATCAAGTCCGTTGATATGTAGAAGGAAAAAAGATACAACTGACTTCCCAGATGCATTATAGATCTTATGGTCTGGACGATATTGGTTGTTAATCCTATGTGAATACTTTCCCAGATGCACTTTTAGAGTGGTTCCACAAACAAGGTTCTTATTAGGGTTTGGTTATTTTAGTATCATAAACAAATGGTATAGTGCACATAACAATCATACACACGAAGGAATAGTGATTGCATAATAAATAAAGAGTAGTGATCAGTTTTAAGTCTTATAGTGCATGGCGGATGATTACTTATTATATTTCAAAAGAATAACTTTTGAAGAACATGTGATGTGGGCATTACCCTTCGGGTAACTTGTATTGTGCTACCTCTTACAGCCCGACCAGGGGACCATGAAGATCACCATCGACCAAGGCGGGCCGATATGTCGGTTCCAAAGAAGGATTCTTGAAGAACAAGGCGAGAATATGAAGGAACAAGAAAAGTTTATATCTAGCACTCTTTGTAACCTAGTCGTACCCGGACAGACCTCTCGAGACCTGGCTCACAATATAAGGGCCAGGAGAGGGTCTGCCGAGGGACACACAATCAATTTTAGCCATAACCATCGTAAGTCTAGAGTTAGGTCGTACAAAACCCTAGCTTCTCGACGAGATCATAGTCGAAGCCTTCGGCTACCCCATTGTAACCCGATATTCTCAATAATCAAGATCAGACAAGCAGGAAGTAAGGGTTTTACCTCATGGAGGCCCCCGAACCTGGGTAAATCTCTCTTCCCGTTTGTTTGGTATCCGATGTCTCGTGTCAGCCTGCAGGATTCCATCAACCCTAAGCCCCTCAAGGTGGGCATTGCGGAGGAGCACCCTCGACAATTGGCGCCGTCTGTGGGAACCCTGTTGGCACAAGACTCGACATCGGCCCCTTCGGCCATGCTATCAGCAGCTTCATCATCATCACCGACGTTATCATCGTCCCCTTCATCGCCAAGCTCGGGGAACTCGATTCAATTTAGGTCCTTCGAATTCACACCGCATGACAACTCGTCTCGCCCAACCTTTTCGGATCTACAAGGAGGGTTGGGCATGACGTTCGGGAGCGTCCACTACAACATCAACGCTGAGGGCATCCTTCGACTGCCCGAACCGATCGTCTCCAACTCAGCAAGGACTTCATCCTCGTCTGCAACAGGATCAACCGCGTCAACTCCGGTCTCAGTTGAGGGCATCCTTCGACACACCATTCGTCTGCAGTGCCAACTATTCTTCGGTGAAGAAAGTATCGACAGCGCCGTTAGGATAGCCACTTGGAGGGTGGCGCATCATCAGATCTACTCTATACTCAGTTCAGCGAACGGAGGAGAAGAAGGAGAGCGCACACCACATGTTAGCAGGTGCCGCAACCCCGAGAATAGCGCCAGCAATGACGACAGCGATTACACTATCGCTGAAGAAGAGTGGGCGGCAGCTCGAGCTGCTATACTCAACAATACTGGGCTCCCTTCCGGGACCTTGGTGGGGACCCTTAATGCATATCGTTCTATATTGGAGGGAAATCGAATGAGCAAGCAACTCTCGACCGACGTTGGATCGTGGCTGATCAATCTAGTGAACGTCGGTGACAAGGTATTAACTTGTCAATACCTACAAGTTGTAGACTTGGGTTTCGCGGAAGTAGAGGGCAAGTAGATCTCGAAGGTTTCACCCGAAAAGGTGCTCGACTGCTAAAAACTAGGGTTGAATTGACAATGAGATTGATCCTTTCTTTGTCCCTCGACTCCCCCTTATATAGGAGGCGGATCCGAGGGTTTCGTATTACACAAGTTACAATTGCCGGAAGGCTCTTTGAGTCCGTCCCGTAGAATTACAAGTATCTATCTCTACTTGCCATAGTCAATAACTTTATGGGCTTCCGGGCTTCATAAAATTTGGGTGATGGGCTTTCAGTAAACCCCGAGTACTATATTCGATAGGCCCATCCGGGATGCCTATGTCAGCCTGTCAACACCCGAATTTTTAAGTCCAGATGCCTATTATGCCATACATCGCAATCCCAGGAAGATTGTTGTTGCGAGACATAACAGTTGAATATCATAGAATCATCATTTACTACAACACATAATCGTCTTACAAAGGTAGATCACATGATCCAATATTACAATAGTAGTTGATCTATTGATCAACGAACATCACAAATAGCAGAAGCGAAGTAGTAGTGGCTATCTAATCCACAGGCCAACGCTTGACGTCAGGAGCAGTCCTAGTTGTCGTAGACGTCCTGTTGTCCATCTTCCTCGTACTGCTGTTCTCCTTCATAGTCTGGCCATTTGAATAGCCAGGGACAAAGTCATGAGTACTTCAAAGTACTCGCAAACTAATATTAATGTAAGTATTATCAATTTTAGTAAGGGGGTGCTAAGCTCTAAGTTTATTTGCGTAAAGCCAATTTTAGTTCACAAATATTTAGTAAAAGCCTCTTCATTTGCTAACTAACTCAAGTGGGAACATTAGTGTCATTCCCACAACTCTGTTGTGATTCAATTCAAATTCACCATTCACCTTTCAAGTTCAAGTCACAAGTCATATGTCACATTTTTGAAAATGGTCTGATGACGGAACAGTATGGCCTTTCCAACCGTCCATAACCGTGGACACGGCTATTCGAATAGTTTTACACTCTGCAGAGGTCGCACACTTTCGCCACAATATTTGCAATAATCCGTCAGGGTTAACTGGCCCTGATTTATCACACTCCGTGTGCGGACCACCAACCATAACCTTTCACTTACATACTCTAGTATAGGCACCTCTCCCCACGAGCTTGGCCTCCCAGTGAAGACAAACGGTCAGCCTGGGAACTGCACAGGGCTTGGGCCGGACATTCACCTCATTTCATGTTATTTCACATCATTTCACTTCCAACGGAGGCAGCCTCGGCATAACCCCTATGACGCTTGTTCAGAGGGAACCCATACTAAAGCACATAAATTTCTAGTTAAGCCCTTACCCATGTTGGGTATTGTGGGGGTACTTTCAAATTGGAATGGTATCGCATCCGAACCCAACCATCAGTTTTTGTAAAATTCACCAAGTCATTCACCAGTCATATTCACCTTCAAAATCTTTCAATAGAATGACTCCTCATTCCAAGGTTTTCAAAGTAATTTCATTTCACATGTTCCCATCTAGAGTAGTCAATTTTATTTGTTAGCACTAGCAACTAGTCGTGAGGGGTGCTAACTAGCTTGTATTGCTCTAGGCTAACTTTGATGCTCTTGTTCTACTCTATATCTAAACCAAGTGAATCATGAATCAAAAAGTAAACTTTGATAAACCAAAGTCAAAAACTTGTAAGGTAAAAACTTGGGATAGGATCATTAAGCATAAATTAAATGGTGATGAGGCCTTGCTCTTGTAGAGCTTTGCCTTGGGAACTTTGCAAGAGTGTTAGCTTGCCTTGATTGGGGTAGTGATCAAAGTTCTCTTCTTCTTCTTCTTCTTGGTAGAAAACCTCCTCCTCTTGATAGTCTCCGGTACTAGCGTCTATAAACGAATACGAGGATACAATCACCAAACAATACTTAAGTAGACTTAATTAGCCTTAATGATCACACAAGATGATCTAGCATCATCACTTAACATTTATTAAAAATTATGCTAGGGTTGACTCACTTAGTGTTAGGAAAATAATTTTCTCTCATTGACATATGGTTCTATTTAGTTTGGAGAAATAATTTCCTCTCATTAAATCTTGTTAAGATTTAATCTCCTCAATTCATAAATGTGAGATCATGGTGACCAAGGTCAACACTTCACACTTATCATTTGAGAAACAAATGATTTAAATGAGATTCATCATCTCATGCCATCTAAATATCACTATGGAGCAAATTAATATTACTAAGTAATTTCATATGAGGTGCTATAAATTAAGGTTATTACTTCATATTGGATTACTTAGGACAATGGTTTAAATGAGATAGTATCTCCCATATTATTTAAACAATTAAATTTGGATAATTTAAATGAACTAGAAATAGCCACATAGCCATTATTTTGCTCTAGCCCATGATCATGTGAAACAACCATATCATATTTTTACATAAACAATTAGAGTATTTGAAATGTGAATTATGAGAATTTGAATCATCTCAAAATTCATCATGGTTGATTTTATAAATTTATTTGAATTCTGAAAACTCTCTGTTTTGTTATTTTTACTATTCAAATTCTACCAAAGATTTTGCTTTGAAACCAGTGGGGTTGGATAGAGCATTTGATAGGCTTTCCAACCATATAAAATTGGTCAAATTTGGTTTGGTGGATTTAAAGTTATTCAAATTCTAAGTGAGCACCAGTATTGAAATTCACTAAAACGAATTAATTCGAATTTGAACTAAATGGGCTAGGCGGGAAACTACTGGGCCGAAAAGGTTTGAAAAGGCAAAAGCCAGCCCAACAGCGCTTCTCACGCCGCGGGCCGCCTGACGAGGTGGGACCTACTCGTCAGTGATACATAAACACCAAAGCGGTACCTGTTATTGTGAGCGGTTGGATTAGATGACGATCCGACGGTCGAGCGTCGTCGTCGTCGTCGACGAGAAGGGGGCACTGGCACGGCGGAGGAAGGGGGTCGGCGGCGATCCTGGGCTCCGGCGATGATCAGCGACGATGTATGGCGACGTTGCGGACGACGGCGGATCCTCTGGTACCGGCGCCGACTCCAGTGGTGGCGGAAATCGTCGGCTTCGTCTGCAGCACCGCCGCGGGCTTCAGCTGTCGATTGGTAGTCTACCGGCGACGATGTGGAGGGGAGAGAGGTCGAGGATGATCAGGGAGAGGAGGGGAGTCGAGTGGTGTGAGCAATTGAGGAGGAGGAGCTCTCCTTTTATAGGAGCGTGAGGTGGCCGTGGGGTGCTGGCGAGGTCGACGATGGCGCGGCGTCTCTGAGGCGCGAAGGGGCAAGGCGAGGTGCGCGTGCGGTAGGCAGCGTCTAGGCGAAGCTAGGGAGCGTGCTGGCGCGGTCAATGATGGACGAGAGCGTGCAGGCGAGAGGCGCGTCCTTGCAGTACCGGCGCGACAGAGATTGATCATGGTGACGGCGACGGTGCACGCGCGAGCTCTGGAGCGTGTCTAGGAGCTAGAGGGGCTGGAGGCGATGCTCGATGCAGAGATATGGCTGCAGGGGAGGACGGAGGCGATGGCACGACTCGCCGCTCTGGCGCTCCCAGTGCGCGGTGAGCGCGCGTGCTGGCAGGTACTGGGTGTGTCTGGGCGCGTCGAGTTTGGCCAATGCCGTGCGTGTCTCTGGCTAGGGCTTGTACCATCGTGTTCAGGAGGGAGAGAGGGAGGTGGTTGACATGGTGGTGTGGACCAGAGAAAAAGGGAGACCATGAGTGACATGAGGTTGGCATGAGGGCTCGGCATGGTTGAAACTTTGATCATTTCTTCACTTTTATCAGGCCTGCAGTGCATGGTTGATGCAGAGGAGGTACCAGGGTTGTGATGATCACCAATGGTCCCTAGTTTAGTCCAAGATCCAATGGGTTTTAGCATGTACTCAAATTTCAGATTATTGCACACCAAGTGTTTGATGAATTGGCCGCAAGAGAATTTTATTTGAATTTTGAAATTCTTTTTGGTGGAGTTGCTTTGAATAAATAAAGGAGTAGAATGGTGGTGGTGGTGTTAAAAAATGAGTTGATTTGCAAAATGTCAAAATGGGTATGATCTTCACTTTGTTTCAAAGTCTCCACTTGTCACACTTATATTGGTCAAACTAGGCAGAGTCAACCAGGGTGGTCAACACAAGAAATGTTCACCTTGATATGCTCTTGGATGAGGTGGAAAGAGTTGGCCAGGTTAAGTTTGGGATTAGCTAAGTAGAAGGGCTCAAAGTGGGCATGATGATAAAAAGTGGCAAAGTGACCATTATCATATGTAACAAGGATTTGATTTTTTCCTTTGATTTGATTTGTGTTTCTTTGATGCCAAAGTGTTTTTTATTGAGGTATTTGTGTTTCACAAACAATGGCACAAGCAATTGGGGCCTTGGTTGATGATTTGCATAATTGGTTAAATGTGTATGGGAGTGAAAATGGTATTCTTTTCTATTTCTTTTATTTCTCTCTATTTGATTTGGTTTTTCTTGATTCCAAAGTGATTCTTATTTGTTTTGGAACATTTCCAAACCATTGCAACCATTCCAAAAGGCCTAGTTCAAATATTTGCAAAAATGGCCATAAACACATAAGAGGTGATATTCCAATTTTTCTTTTCTTCTATTTTGTTCCTCTTGCTTTACTTGGGCATGGTCTAGGGTCCATTTAGGGTTAGATTAGGTTTAGAGATGGTTTCAAACCATTTGGGCAAGGTATGAGGGCATAGGTTAAGATTTGGTAATATGGATATGTGTCACATATGCCTCTATGCCAAGTTTATTTTATTTTTGTTTCTCACTTGAATTAGTTGGTAAGTACTAGGTTAGGTTTGTTGAGGTTTTCAAAATATCTAAACAAGGTAGAAAAGCCTAGGTAAACGTCTTACCAAAAATAGCCATAGGCACATAGGCCCTTTTCTTATTTAATTTCTTTTTATTTTGTTTTAACTTGAATGTGAAAGGATAGGGTTTAGGGTTTTAGGTCATTTCAAAATACTACAACAAACAATCATGGCAATAACACAAGGATTAGGTAGAAGCACTATGCATAGCATACTAGGTAATAAAAGTTTTTGTTGGTTCTCATTTTTGGAAAAAGGAAATTCATTTTCTTCTTGTTTGAAAATTTGGGATGTTACAAACCCTTCCCCCTTAAACAAATCTCGTCCCGAGATTTTAATAAAAGTTAGGCTCCTAAGAGAGATTGGGCAGTTGAGTTAACAGGAAGACATACTTGGCATGGCCTGGGGTGTTTCCTGGGCTTCAGTGACATTCATGTGGTAGAGACGGCCGTTGCGGTTGTTCTGGTTCCTTCTGGCTGCGAAGCGGCGCTGTTGCTGGGCAGGTGCAGCGGTATTGGCGGCAATCTTGGCAAGCTTCTTGGGGCACTCATTGGAGTAGTGACCCACAACTCCACATTCATAGCAGTTCACAGTTGACTTGTCCTTGGGGTTGACGGGAACAGCGTTGCTTCCAGTCCTTGGGGCAGTATTGGGGTTGTTGTTGTTGTTACCATTGGGGTGGTTTTCGTTGTTGTTGTGGTTGTTGTTGTTGTTGTTCCCTCCGGGCTTCGGGGGTCCTCCGTTGTTGTTGGTGTAGCTTGGGCGGTAAGTCTGAGCAGGTGGCGTGTTGTATCTTGAGGCAAACCCTCCAGCTGAGTTGTTGCGGTGCTTCTGTGCATTGTTGGGTCCATTCTGGTTCATCATTCTTCTCTTGCGGTTCTCGTTGGCTTGATGCAGCTTTCCTTCCATCTGGATGGCGGAGTCCACCAGGGCTTCTAGGTCAGCGAACGGAATGTTCACTAACACAGTTTGCATCTCGTCATGCAGTCCATTCAGAAATCTCTCCTTCCTTTTCTCGTTGGTGTCGGTTTCATCCGGGGCGTACCTTGACAGCGTGAGGAATCTGTCGCGGTATTCCACCACGGACATCCTTCCTTGCTTGAGTTCCCGGAACTCGTCTCTCATCTTCTTGATCAGTCCTTGGGGCACGTGATACTTGCTGAACTTGATCTTGAAGTCTTCCCAGGTCATCATTTGTCCCGCGTTCATTGCGCGGGCACTTGTCCACCAGGCTCTGGCAGGTCCTGACAGGTAGTGGGTGGCGAACAGTACTTTCTCTGCGGCTTCTACTCCTGCAACTTCTAGGTTGTTCTCCATTGTCTGGAGCCAGTCATCTGCGTCAAGTGGCTCTTCGGTCTTGCTAAACATCGGAGGGTTGGTGTTCTGAAAGTTCTTCAGCTTCGATCCAGGGTGATCATGGTTTCCATGGCCTTGGTTGTTCTGAGCTATCTGTTGCAGTGCGGCGATATTGGCTTGACGTTCAGCTCTCTCGGCTTCCATGTCTGCCATCATCATCTGCAGCATCTGCAGCATTGCGTCCTGGTTGGTGCTGCGGGTTGGTGGGGCCATTTGAACATTGAGGTAGATGATAAGATGAGAGGGAAATTTCTATGGTTTGTTTGAGTTAAAGTTCAAAAAAGTTCAAAACTTGAAAACTTGAGTAGTGTTGAGGGGGTAAAAACCAACAACACTTTTTCATTCATACCAGACATCACATATTACAAAGCTAACACACCGTTGGTTTTAGGAACCATTCATCGCTCTACGATACAAGGGGATCCTGCTACAAACTCACACCTACTCAAGTGACTTAGTAATACTACTCTTCATTCGTAATGGTGGTTTCTTCTTCTTCACGGTAATGTGCTTGGCGGGCATTGTCCAACTCCTTACGGGTCTTGTGCAGCAGGAAGTCTAGGCATACCACATAGTACTTCATCTCCGGGTGCGGTGGCATGGTTAGTGGTCTTCCCATGGGGTCATGTCTTGGGTAGTAAACAAAGCGAGTGTTCTTGATCTTGTTCTCATTTTGTCCACACAGACTGGCAATTGCTTCCTGCATGGCTTTGGCTATTCCATCCTTCCAAGTTTTTCCCGTTACAGAAAACCAGATGGTTTCCCATATTGGGGCTCCAAGTTCTCCTCTCAGATCTGCAATAACTTCCCACCGAGGTGGTCCTCCCGAGGATGGTTGAGGGGTATTCCGAAGAACTCGGGATACGGGCGTCCTTGATACTCAACTAGTTGCTTCAAATCCTTCTCGAACATCAGGTTTCCTCCATGGCCAATCTGATAGGACTCACATTGGTACTCCATCTGTGAGCAATTAGGATAAGTAAGTTAATGACGTGATCAAGTGTGCAAAATTTTATGTCGAATTACAAAGAAAAGTAGAGCATGGATTTATTATTTTTGAACAGATCTCAAGATAAGGGTGAGAATAAGTTTTCAGAAATATTCACTTCATTTGTTTTGAAACTAAGTTTTTCAGACGTCCATTCTAACTAGGGTCTCCTAAGGTCAAACAATGGCTCTGATACCAACTTGTCAACACCCGGATTTTTAAGTCTAGATGCCTATTATGCCATACATCGCAATCCCAGGAAGATTGTTGTTGCGAGACATAACAGTTGAATATCATAGAATCATCATTTATTACAACACATAATCGTCAAAGGTAGATCACATGATCCAATATTACAATAGTAGTTGATCTATTGATCAACGAACATCACAAATAGCGGAAGCGAAGTAGTAGTGGCTATCTAATCCACAGGCCAACGCTTGACGTCAGGAGCAGTCCTAGTTGTCGTAGACGTCCTGTTGTCCATCTTCCTCATACTGCTGTTCTCCTTCATAGTATGGCCATTTGAATAGCCAGGGACAAAGCCATGAGTACTTTAAAGTACTCACAAACTAATACTAATGTAAGTATTATCAATTTTAGTAAGGGGGTGCTAAGCTCTAAGTTTATTTGCGTAAAGCCAATTTTAGTTCACAAATATTTAGTAAAAGCCTCTTCATTTGCTAACTAACTCAAGTGGGAACATTAGTGTCATTCCGACAACTCTGTTGTGATTCAATTCAAATTCACCATTCACCTTTCAAGTTCAAGTCACAAGTCATATGTCACATTTTTGAAAATGGTCTGATGATGGAACAGTATGGCCTTTCCAACCGTCCATAACCGTGGACACGGCTATTCGAATAGTTTTACACTCTGCAGAGGTCGCACACTTTTGCCACAATATTTGCAATAATCCGTCAGGGTTAACTGGCCCTGATTTATCACACTCCGTGTGCGGACTGATGTCTACGCACGCTTCTATTCTTGTAGACAGTGTTGGGCCTCCAAGAGCAGAGGTTTGTAGAACAGCAGCAAGTTTCCCTTAAGTGAATCACCCAAGGTTTATCGAACTCAGGGAGGTAGAGGTCAGAGATATTCCTCTCAAGCAACCCTGCAATTACGATACAAGAAGTCTCTTGTGTCCCCAACACACCTAATACACTTGTCAGATGTATATGTGCACTAGTTCGGCGAAGAGATAGTAAAACACATGTGGTATAGATGGTGGTAAGATTGCAGGAAGTAAAGATGCAGTAAAACAGTAAACAAGCGATGTTTGCAGTATTTGGAAACAAGGCCTAGGGATCCTACTTTCACTAGTGGACACTCTCAACATTGATCACATAACAAATAAATAACTTCTCCTCACTTGTGCTACATACACTCTCTTGTTTGATAACAAACACCATTCATTGTGTAGGGCTACAAGAGCTCCCTCAAGCCGGAGTTAACAAGCTCCACAACATTCGGAGTTCATATTTAAGTAACCTCTAGAGCATAATAGACCGTTGCAATTTAGACCGAGTACTAACATAGCATACACACTGTCACCTTTTCTTGTCCCGTGGCTTATTTTTTTAGGGTTATTGCGACGGAGGTAATATATAGGCGGAAGGGCAGCCTCGGAGGGGCCAGGGGGCTCCCTCCCCACATCTGGGCGCGACCAGGGGGCCACCCGCGCCGCCCTTATGGTGTGGCCCCCCTGCTGCCCGTCTTCGACTCTTCTTCGATGTTCTGGAAACTCCGTGGAAAAATAAGGTCGTGGGCTTTTGTTTCGTCCAATTCCGAGAATATTTCCTGTGTAAGATTTCTGAAACCAAAAACAGCAGAAAACAGGAACTGGCGCTTCGGCATCTTGTTAATAGGTTAGTTCCGGAAAATGCATAAAATCATTATAAAGTGTGTATAAAACATGTGAGTATTGTCATAAAACTAGCATGGAACATAAGAAATTATAGATACGTTGGAGACGTATCAAGCATCCCCAAGCTTAGTTCCTGCTCGCCCTCGAGTAGGTAAACGATAAAAACAAAAATTTCTGAAGTGACATGCTACCAACATAATCTTAATCATACTATTGTAAAGCATATGAGATGAATGAAGTGACTCAAGGCAATGATCTATAGTTTGCTAACAAATAGATAACATATAGCAAAACTTTTCATGAATAGTACTTTCAAGACAAGCATCAAAAAGTCTTGCATAAGAGTTAACTCATAAAGCAATAGATTCAAAGTAAAAGGCATTGAAGCAACACAAAGGATGATTAAGTTTCAGCAGTTGCTTTCAACTTGTAACATGTATATCTCATGGATAGTTGTCAACATAAAGTAATATAACAAGTGCAATAAGTAAACATGTAAGAATCAATGCACAGTTGACACAAGTGTTTGCTTCTAAGATAGAAGGAAGTAAGTAAACTGACTCAACATAAAGTAAAAGAAAGGCCCTTCGCAGAGGGAAGCATGGATTACTATTTTTGTGCTAGAGCTTTTATTTTGAAAACATAGAAACAATTTTGTCAACGGTAGTAATAATTCATATGTGTTATGCATAATACATCTTATAAGTTGCAAGTCTCATGCATAGAATACCAATAGTGCTCGGACCTTGTCCTAATTAGCTTGGATTAACACGGATTATCATTGCATAACATATGTTTCAACCAAGTGTCACAAAGGGGTACCTCTATGCCGCCTGTACAAAGGTCCAAGGAGATAAATCACATTTGATTTCTCGTTTTTGATAGATCTCAACTAAGGACATCCATACCGGGACAACATAGAAAACATATAATGGACTCCTCTTTAATGCATAAGCATTCAACAACAGATAATATTCTCATAAGAGATTGAGGATTAATGTCCAAACTGAAACTTCCACCATGATTCATGGCTTTAGTTAGCGGCCCAATGTTCTTCTCTAACAATATGCATACTCAAACCATTTGATCATGATAAATCGCCCTTACTTCAGACAAGACGAACATGCATAGCAACTCACATGATATTCAACAAAGGTGTAATAGTTGATGGCGTCCCCAGAAACATGGTTACCGCTCAATAAGCAACTTATAAGAAATAAGATACATAGCAACATATGCAATACCACAATAGTTTTTAAGACTATTTTCCCATGAGCTATATATTGCAAAGACAAAGAATGAAATTTTAAAGGTAGCACTCAAGTAATTTACTTTGGAATGGCAGAGAAATACCACATAGTAGGTAGGTATGGTGGACACTAATGGCATAGGTTTTGGATGCACGAGAAGTATTTCCTCTCAGTACAAGGCTTTGGCTAGCAAGGTTGTTTGAAGCAAACACAAGTATGAACCGGTACAACAAAACTTACATAAGAACATATTGCAAGCATTATAAGACTCTACACTGTCTTCCTTGTTGTTCAAACACTTCACCAGAAAATATCTAGACTTTAGAGAGACCAATCATGCAAACCAAATTTCAACAAGCTCTATGGTAGTTCTTCACTAATAGGTTTAAACTACATGATGCAAGAGCTTAAACATGATCTATGAGAACTCAAAACAATTGCCAAGTATTAAATTATTGAAGACCATATACCATTTACCACATGAAGCATTTTCTGTTTCCAACTAAATAGCAATTAACGAAGCGGTCAACTTTCGCCATTGAACATTAAAAGTAAAAGCGAAGAACACTAGTGTTCATATGAAAAAGCGGAGCGTGTCTCTCTCCCACACAAGGTATGATCCAATTTATTCAGAGAACTAAGATAAAAAATGAAAATAAAAGCACACAGACGCTCCAAGTAAAGTACATAAGATGTGACTGAATAATAATATAGTTTCACTAGAGGTGACCTGATAAGTTGTCGATGAAGAAGGGGATGCCTTGGGCATCCCCAAGCTTAGATGCTTGAGTCTTCTTGAAATATGCAGGGATGAACCACGGGGGCATCCCCAAGCTTAGACTCTTCACTCTTCTTGATCATAGTATATCATCCTCCTCTCTTGACCCTTGAAAACTTCCTCCACACCAAACTCAAAACAAACTCATTAGAGGGTTAGTGCATAATCAAAAATTCACATATTCAGAGGTGACATAATCATTCTTAACACTTCTGGACATTACCCAAAGCTACTGAAAGTTAATGGAACAAAGAAATCCATTCAACATAGCAAAAGAGGCAATGTGAAATAAAAGGCAGAACCTGTCAAAACAGAAAAGTTCGTAAAGACGAATTTTTTCAGAGGCACTTAACTTGCTCAGATGAAAAAGCTCAAATTGAATAAAAGTTGCGTAAATATCTGAGGATCACGCACGTAAATTGGCAGATTCTTCTGAGTTACCTACAGACGGGGCTGCTCAATTTCGTGACAGTAAAAAATCTGTTTCTGCGCAGTAATCCAAATCTAGTATCAACCCTACTATCAAAGACTTTACTTGGCACAACAATGCAATAAAATAAAGATAAGGAGAGGTTGCTACAGTAGTAACAACTTCCAAGACTCAACAAAACAGTAGTAAAAACATACATGGGTTATCTCCCAAGAAGTGCTTTCTTTATAGCCATTAAGATGGGCTCAGTAATTTTAATGATGCTCGCGCAAGAAATAAGAGTTGAAGTAAAAGAGAGCATCAAGAAGCAAATTCAAAACACATTTAAGTCTAACCCACTTCCTATGAAAAGGAATCTTGTAAATAAACAAGTCATGTAAGCACAATGCAACAAGCATAGAAAGGCAACACAAGCGCAACTTCAAGATTCTCAACACAAAGAGGGGAAACTAATATTATTAAGATGCATATAACCATGTTTCCCTCTCTCATAATAACTTTTAGTGGCATCATGAACAAACTCAACAATATAAGTATCACATAAAGCATTCTTATTCACATGCATAAAAGTATCATTACTCTCCACATGAGCATAATCAATTTTATTAGTAAAAGTGGGAGTAAAACTACCATAACCATCATTGTAATCATCATAAATTGCAGGCATGGTATAATCATAATAACCTTTATCCTCCATAGTAGGTGGCACCAAAATACCACTATCATTATAATCATCATAAATAGGAGGTAAAGTATCATCAAAGAAAATTTTCTCCTCAAAACTTGGGGGACTAAAAATATCATGCTCATCAAAACCAGCTTCCCCAAGCTTAGAATTTTCCATAGCATTAGCAACAATGGTGTTCAAAGCATTCATACTAATAACATTCCCATTAGCTTGCATATAAAGTTCCATGGGTTTTTTAATTCTCACTTCAAACACATCATGTCCTAATTCAAGATAAAGTTCATAAAGATCTCTCATTTTGTTGTTGTTTTCCATTAAGCCTAACTAGTGAAAACAAGAAACAAAAAGATATAATTGCAGGATCTAAAGGAAATATCTTCGAGCACTCACACACCGGCAACAGTGCTAGGAAATAGCTTAGTAGTCGGAGGATGTGAATACCTTTTACCTTACCTCCCCGGCAACGGCGCCAGAAAATAGCTTGATGTCTACGCACGCTTCTATTCTTGTAGACAGTGTTGGGCCTCCAAGAGCAGAGGTTTGTAGAACAGCAGCAAGTTTCCCTTAAGTGAATCACCCAAGGTTTATCGAACTCAGGGAGGTAGAGGTCAGAGATATTCCTCTCAAGCAACCCTGCAATTACGATACAAGAAGTCTCTTGTGTCCCCAACACACCTAATACACTTGTCAGATGTATAGGTGCACTAGTTCGGCGAAGAGATAGTAAAACACAGGTGGTATAGATGGTGGTAATATTGCAGGAAGTAAAGATGCAGTAAAACAGTAAACAAGCGATGTTTGCAGTATTTGGAAACAAGGCCTAGGGATCCTACTTTCACTAGTGGACACTCTCAACATTGATCACATAACAAATAAATAACTTCTCCTCACTTGTGCTACATACACTCTCATGTTTGATAACAAACACCATTCATTGTGTAGGGCTACAAGAGCTCCCTCAAGCCGGAGTTAACAAGCTCCACAACATTCGGAGTTCATATTTAAGTAACCTCTAGAGCATAATAGACCGTTGCAATTTAGACCGAGTACTAACATAGCATACACACTATCACCTTTAATCTATGAAAGGGGGAATAGATCACATCAATACTATCATAGTAATAGCTAACTCCATAATCTACAAGAGATTACAATCATAACCTACGCCAAGTACTACATGATGCACACACCGTCACCTTTACATCATGAAGGAGGAATAGACTACTTTATAACATCACTAGAGTAGCACATAGATTAATAGTGATACAAAGCTCATCATATGTATCTCAATCATGTAAGGCAGCTCATGAGATCATTGTATTGAGGTACATGAGAGAGAGATTAACCACATAGCTACCGGTAGAACCCTTAGCCTCGAGGGAGAACTACTCCCTCCTTATCATAGGAGACAGCAGCAGCGATGAAGATGGCGGTGATGTCGATGGAGATGCCTTCCGGGGGCACTTCCCCGTCCCGGCGGCGTGCCGGAACAGAGACTTCTGTCCCCCGAACTTGGCTTCGCGATGGCGGCGGCTGCGTAACTTTTCTCGTCCCGTGGCTTATTTTTTAGGGTTTTCGCGACGGAGGTAATATATAGGCGGAAGGGCAGCCTCGGAGGGGCCAGGGGGCTCCCTCCCCACATCTGGGCGCGGCCAGGGGGCCACCCGCGCCACCTTATGGTGTGGGCCCCCTGCTGCCCGTCTCCGACTCTTCTTCGATGTTCTGGAAGCTCCGTGGAAAAATAAGGTCGTGGGCTTTTGTTTCATCCAATTCCGAGAATATTTCCTGTGTAAGATTTCTGAAACCAAAAACAGCAGAAAACATGAACTGGCGCTTCGGCATCTTGTTAATAGGTTAGTTCCGGAAAATGCATAAAATCATTATAAAGTGTGTATAAAACATGTGAGTATTGTCATAAAACTAGCATGGAACATAAGAAATTATAGATACGTTGGAGACGTATCACGGACCACCAACCATAACCTTTCACTTACATACTCTAGTATAGGCACCTCTCCCCATGAGCTTGGCCTCCCAGTGAAGACAAACGGTCAGCCTAGGAACTGCACAGGGCTTGGGCCGGACATTCACCTCATTTCACGTCATTTCACATCATTTCACTTCCAACGGAGGCAGCCTCGGCATAACCCCTATGACGCTTGTTCAGAGGGAACCCATACTAATGCACATAAATTTCTAGTTAAGCCCTTACCCATGTTGGGTATTGTGGGGGTACTTTAAAATTGGAATGGTATCGCATCCGAACCCAACCATCAGTTTTTGTAAAATTCACCAAGTCATTCACCAGTCATATTCACCTTCAAAATCTTTCAATAGAATGACTCCTCATTCCAAGGTTTTCAAAGTCATTTCATTTCACATGTTCCCATCTAGAGTAGTCAATTTTATTTGTTAGCACTAGCAACTAGTCGTGAGGGGTGCTAACTAGCTTGTATTGCTCTAGGCTAACTTTGATGCTCTTGTTCTACTCTATATCTAAACCAAGTGAATCATGAATCAAAAAGTAAACTTTGATAAACCAAAGTCAAAAACTTGTAAGGTAAAAACTTGGGATAGGATCATTAAGCATAAATTAAATGGTGATGAGGCCTTGCTCTTGTAGAGCTTTGCCTTGGGAACTTTGCAAGAGTGTTAGCTTGCCTTGATTGGGGTAGTGATCAAAGTTCTCTTCTTCTTCTTCTTGGTAGAAAACCTCCTCCTCTTGATAGTCTCCGGTACTAGCGTCTATAAACGAATACGAGGATACAATCACCAAACAATACTTAAGTAGACTTAATTAGCCTTAATGGCTCACACAAGATGATCTAGCATCATCACTTAACATTTATTAAAAATTATGCTAGGGTTTTCTCACTTAGTGTTAGGAAAATAATTTTCTCTCATTGACATATGGTTCTATTTAGTTTGGAGAAATAATTTCCTCTCATTAAATCTTGTTAAGATTTAATCTCCTCAATTCATAAATGTGAGATCATGGTGACCAAGGTCAACACTTCACACTTATCATTTGAGAAACAAATGATTTAAATGAGATTCATCATCTCATGCCATCTAAATATCACTATGGAGCAATTTAATATTACTAAGTAATTTCATATGAGGTGCTATAAATTAAGGTTATTACTTCATATTGGATTACTTAGGACAATGGTTTAAATGAGATAGTATCTCCCATATTATTTAAACAATTAAATTTGGATAATTTAAATGGACTAGAAATAGCCACATAGCCATTATTTTGCTCTAGCCCATGATCATGTGAAACAACCATATCATATTTTTACATAAACAATTAGAGTATTTGAAATGTGAATTATGAGAATTTGAATCATCTCAAAATTCATCATGGTTGATTTTATAAATTTATTTGAATTCTGAAAACTCTCTGTTTTGTTATTTTTACTATTCAAATTCTACCAAAGATTTTGCTTTGAAACCAGTGGGGTTGGATAGAGCATTTGATAGGATTTTCAACCATATACAATTGGTCAAATTTGGTTTGGTGGATTTAAAGTTATTCAAATTCTAAGTGAGCACCAGTATTGAAATTCACTGAAATGAATTAATTCGAATTTGAACTAAATGTGCTAGGCGGGAAACTACTGGGCCGAAAAGGTTTGAAAAGGCAAAAGCCAGCCCAACAGCGCTTCTCACGCCGCAGGCCGCCTGACGAGGTGGGACCTACTCGTCAGTGATACATAAACACCGAAGCGGTACCTGTTACTATGAGCGGTTGGATTAGATGACGATCCGACGGTCGAGCGTCGTCGTCGTCGTCGACGAGAAGGGGGCACTGGCACGGTGGAGGAAGGGGGTTGGCGGTGATCCTGGGCTCCGGCGATGATCAACGACGATGTACGGCGGCGTTGCGGACGACGGCAGATCCTCTGGTACCGGCGGTGACTCCAGTGGTGGCGGAAATCATCGGCTTCGTCTGCAGCACCGCCGTGGGCTTTAGCTGTCGATTGGTAGTCTACCGGCGATGATGTGGAGGGGAGAGAGGTCGAGGATGATCAGGGAGAGGAGGGGAGTCGAGTGGTGTGAGCAATTGAGGAGGAGGAGCTCTCCTTTTATAGGAGCGCGAGGTGGCCGTGGGGTGCTGGCGAGGTCGACGGTGGCGCGGCATCTCTGAGGCGCGAAGGGGCAAGGCGAGGTGCGCGTGCGCGTGCGGTAGGCGACGTCTAGGCGAAGCTAGGGAGCGTGCTGGCGCGGTCAATGATGGACGAGAGTGTGCAGGCGAGAGGCGCGTCCTTGTAGTACCGGCGCGGCAGAGATTGATCATGGTGACGGCGACGGTGCACGCGCGAGCTCTGGAGCGTGTCTAGGAGCTAGAGGGGCTGGAGGCGATGCTCGATGCAGAGATATGGCTGCAGGGGAGGACGGAGGCGACGACACGACTCGCCGCTCTGGCGCGCCCAGTGCGCGGTGAGCGCGCGTGCTGGCAGGTACTGGGCGTGTCTGGGCGCGTCGAGTTTGGCCAATGCCGTGCGTGTCTCTGGCCAGGGCTTGTACCATCGTGTTCAGGAGGGAGAGAGGGAGGTGGCTGACATGGTGGTGTGGACCAGAGAAAAAGGGAGACCATGAGTGACATGAGGTTGGCATGAGGGCTCGGCATGGTTGAAACTTTGATCATTTCTTCACTTTTATCAGGGCTGCAGTGCATGGTTGATGCAGAGGAGGTACCAGGGTTGTGATGATCACCAATGGTCCCTGGTTTAGTCCAAGATCCAATGGGTTTTAGCATGTACTCAAATTTCAGATTATTGCTCACCAAGTGTTTGATGAATTGGCCGCAAGAGAATTTTATTTGAATTTTGTAATTCTTTTTGGTGGAGTTGCTTTGAATAAATAAAGGAGTAGAAGGGTGGTGGTGGTGTTCAAAAATGAGTTGATTTGCAAAATGTCAAAATGGGTATGATCTTCACTTTGTTTCAAAGTCTCCACTTGTCACACTTATATTGGTCAAACTAGGTAGAGTCAACCAGGGTGGTCAACACAAGAAATGTTCACCTTGATATGCTCTTGGATGAGGTGGAAAGAGTTGGCCAGGTTTAGTTTGGGATTAGCTAAGTAGAAGGGCTCAAAGTGGGCATGATGATAAAAAGTGGCAAAGTGACCATTATCATATGTAACAAGGATTTGATTTTTCCTTTGATTTGATTTGTGTTTCTTTGATGCCAAAGTGTTTGTTATTGAGGTATTTGTGTTTCACAAATAATGGCACAAGCAATTGGGGCCTTGGTTGATGATTTGCATAATTGGTTAAATGTGTATGAGAGTGAAAATGGTATTCTTTTCTATTTCTTTTATTTCTCTCTATTTGATTTGGTTTTTCTTGATTCCAAAGTGATTCTTATTTGTTTTGGAACATTTCCAAACCATTGCAACCATTCCAAAAGGCCTAGTTCAAAGATTTGCAAAAATGGCCATAAACACATAAGAGGTGATATTCCAATTTATCTTTTCTTCTATTTTGTTCCTCTTGCTTTACTTGGGCATGGTTTAGGGTCCATTTAGGGTTAGATTAGGTTTAGAGATGGTTTCAAACCATTTGGGCAAGGTATGAGGGCATAGGGCAAGATTTGGTAATATGGCTATGTGTCACATATGCCTCTATGCCAAGTTTATTTTATTTTTGTTTCTCACTTGAATTAGTTGGTAAGTACTAGGTTAGGTTTGTTGAGGTTTTCAAAATATCTAAACAAGGTAGAAAAGCCTAGGTAAAAGTCTTACCAAAAATAGCCATAGGCACATAGGCCCTTTTCTTATTTAATTTCTTTTTATTTTGTTTTAACTTGAATGGTGAAAAGGATAGGGTTTAGGGTTTTAGGTCATTTCAAAATACTACAACAAACAATCATGGCAATAACACAAGGATTAGGTAGAAGCACTATGCATAGCATACTAGGTAATAAAAGTTTTTGTTGGTTCTCATTTTTGGAAAAAGGAAATTCATTTTCTTCTTGTTTGTAAATTTGGGATGTTACACAGCCGGAGAGCCTCACAGGCAGGCACGTCTCGGAGCAACCAAGGTTCGGGAAGACACCGACCAAGGATGCCTCGGCTTTCTGAAGAAGATGCAAGGGAAATAACTTTGAACTTGTCCAAATCTTTTATGAGTATGGACACCGCGGGCATGTTAAGACCAAAAACCGTCGAGGGGGTGATACGTCTCCAACGTATCTATAATTTCTGATGTTCCATGCTAGTTTTATGACAATACCTACATGTTTTGCTCACACTTTATAATGATTTCATGCGTTTTCCAAAACTAACCTATTAACAAGATGCCACAGTGCCAGTTCCTGTTTTCTGTTGTTTTTGGTTCCAGAAAGGCTGTTCGGGCAATATTTTCGGAATTCGATGAAACAAAGGCCAAACATCATATTTCACCTAGACGGACCAGGACACCGAAGGGGAGCCTGAGAGGAGGCCCAGGGCCCCCAGACCATAGGGCGGCGCGGCCTGAAGGGGGGGGCGTGCCAGCCTATGAGGAGGGAGCCCCCTGGCCCCTCCGACTCCGCCTCTTCGCCTATTTAACCCCTCGTGACCTAAAAACCCGACACCGATTGACAAAACTCCAGAAAGACTCCAGGGACGCCGCCGCCATCGCGAAAATCCGTTTCGGGGGACAGAAGTCTCTGTTCTGGCACTCCGCCGGGACGGGGAATTGCCCCCGGAAGCCATCTCCATCGACACCACCGCCATTTTCATCACTGATGCTGTCTCCCATGATGAGGAGGGAGTAGTTCTCCCCCGAGGCTGAGGGCTCTACCGGTAGCTATGTGGTTAATCTCTCTCTCATGTACCTCAATACAATGATCTCATGAGCTGCCTTACATGATTGAGATCCATATGATGAGCTTTGTATCACTACTAATCTATGTGCTACTCTAGTGATGTTATTAAAGTAGTCTATTCCTCCTTCATGATGTAATGGTGACGGTGTGTGCATCATGTAGTACTTGGCGTAGGTTATGATTGTAATCTCTTGTAGATTATGGAGTTAGCTATTACTATGATAGTATTGATGTGATCTATTCCCCCTTTCATAGCTTAAAGGTGACAGTGTGTATGCTATGTTAGTACTCGGTCTAAATTGCAACGGTCTATTATGCTCTAGAGGTTACTTAAATATGAACTCCGAATGTTGTGGAGCTTGTTAACTCCGGCTTGAGGGAGCTCTTGTAGCCCTACACAATGAATGGTGTTTGTTATCAAACAAGAGAGTGTATGTAGCACAAGTGAGGAGAAGTTATTTATTTGTTATGTGATCAATGTTGAGAGTGTCCACTAGTGAAAGTAGGATCCCTAGGCCTTGTTTCCAAATACTGCAAACATCGCTTGTTTACCGTTTTACTGCATCTTTACTTCCTGCAATATTACCACCATCTATACCACCTGTGTTTTACTATCTCTTCGCCGTACTAGTGCACCTATACATCTGACAAGTGTATTAGGTGTGTTGGGGACACAAGAGACTTCTTGTATCTTAATTGCAGGGTTGCTTGAGAGGGATATCTCTGACCTCTACCTCCCTGAGTTCGATAAACCTTGGGTGATTCACTTAAGGGAAACTTGCTGCTGTTCTACAAACCTCTGCTCTTGGAGGCCCAAAACTGTCTACAGGAATAGAAGCGTGCGTAGACATCAAGCTATTTTCTGGCGCCATTGCCGGGGAGGTAAGGTAAAAGGCATTCACATCCTCCGACTACTAAGCTATTTCCTAGCATTGTTGCCGGTGTGTGAGTGCTCGAAGCTATTTCCTTTAGATCCTGCAAATGCATCTTTTTGTTTCTTGTTTTTATTTTTCACTAGTTAGGCATAATGGAAAACAACAGTGAGCTTTTTAATCTATTTCCTGAGTTAAGACATGAATTGTTTGATGCAAAAATTAAAAAACCTATGGAACCTTATCTGCATGATAGTAGCAATGTTATTAGTATGAATGCAATTACTGCTAATGCTATGGAAAAGTCTAAGCTTGGGGAAGCTAGTTTTTGTGATCTTTTTAACTTCCCATCTTTAGGGGAGAAAATTTGCTCTGATAATACTTTATCTCCCATATGCGGTAACTCTAATAATGCTTGTGATATTTTAAATCCACCTACTGAAAGTTTTCCTTTCAAGATACCCATGAAAATTATTGAACTTGTTGTGGATAACCGCTATGAAGGGGATGGAACTGTTCATCCTGGAGATCATTTACTGTTTCTACATGAATTATGCGGGTTATTCAAGTGTGCAGGTATTTCTATGGATGAAGTTAGGAAGAAATTATTTTCTATGTCGTTGTCTGGTAAAGCGGCGCATTGGAATAAACTGCTGAAGGATGGACATTCTCTTGATTGGAAGGATATTGTGCCTCTATTTTATTCTAAATTCTATCCTCCAAGTGAAACTCACAAAGACCGAAACCGCATATATAATTTCTGGCCTCATGATGGAGAGAGTATTGCCCAAGCATGGGAGAGATTGAAGTCTTTAATGCTCAAATGCCCCATTCATGAGCTTCCTGGTAATATCATCATTGATAATTTGTATGCAAGACTTTCTTTTCAAGATAAAACCTTGCTGGATACTGCTTGTTCTGGATCATTCACACACAACAAAGAAGAGTTTAAATGGGACCTTCTTGATCGGATTCAGGAGAATACTGAAGGATGGGAGAACGACAAAGGTAGAGAGTCAGGTATAAATTATGATTATGAATGCATTGAAACTTTTATGGATACTGATAAATTTAGAAATATGAGTGCTGCTTATGGTCTTGACTCTCAAGTTGTTGCAAATCTTTATAAAGCTTTTGCCTCTCATTTTGAATTGCCTAGGAAGAATTTTGATAAGTATCATGAACCTTTTAAAGACACTTGCATGGAAAATGAAATTGTTGTTAATGATTGCAATAAACATGCTCAAACTTCTGAAAATGCTATTTCCTATAAGCATGTTAATTTTTGTGGAGTTCATAGACCTTGTGAAAAGAATAAAATTGAAGAAGAATATTGTATCCATCACAGGAATGAAAAACTAGAAAGTGGTCTAGGGCTCTAGATGATCTTGGTGAAAAAGTTTGTGCCCTCTATCCTTTTATTTGTGAACTTTGCCATAGAATGGGTCATTTTAATTTTCAATGCTCCTCCAATGGTAATTCGAACCCCATGAGTGCTACAAACTTGTATTGTGATGATGAAATCACTCCTAATCAGCATGATGAACTTACATTATTTTTGGAGTGTGAAGAGTTATTGAGAAAAAATTCTTTGGTGGATATGAGTGCTCTTGATATTAAAAGTGTCCTGCATGGGTGTCTTTCTTATTGCATTGATAATTTCCATACAAATACTTACATACAAAATATTTTAGAAGATGACTCTTTGCCAAAATATGATAGGACCGCTGTGTGTTTTGAACTTATTAATGAAAAGGAGGAATCCTCCCAAGTTTCTTCTATTATTTCTGGAAATAAATCAGGTTATGTGGAGAAGACTCCCATCAAGCCTCTCCCTCCTAAAGATGGGGACGAGGAGAAGGAGAAGAAGAAGAAGGGAACGAATAAGAAGAAGAGGGGGAAGAAAAAGAAAGAGGTAACGGCATATCCCCGCGTGTATGAGATAACGATAGGTAACCGTAAGTATGTTGCTCCTAATGATTATTATGATAATGAATCTGAGTACAATGATCTTCCTATGCCCTTTACCTATATTAGTGATTATGATTTAGAAGAGCACACTACTTTTGATATTGAAAATCTCTGGGAAACTAATTCTGAAAATGAGGATGTCAATAACTACCATAGTATTAGTACTATCCATGTTTCTTTCCATAATGATATAGAAAGTTCTAAGCTTGGGGAAGCTGGTTTTGATGAGCATGATATTTTTAGTCCCCCAAGCATGGAGGATAAAATTTTCTTTGATGATACTTTACCTCCTATTTATGATGATTATAATGATAGTGGTATTTTGGTGCCACCTACTATGGAGGATAAAGGTTATTATGATTACACCATGCCTGCAATTTATGATGATTACAATGATGGTTATGGTAGTTTTACTCCCACTATTACTAATAAAATTGACTATGCTTATGTGGAGAGTAATGATACTTTTATGCATGTGAATAAGAATGCTTTATATGATAGTTATATTGTTGAGTTTGTTCATGATGCTACTGAAAGTTATTATGAGAGAGGGAAACATGGTTATATGCATCTTAATAATATTAAGTTTCCCCACTTTATGTTGAGAATCTTGAAGTTGCACTTTCTTTGTCTTTCTATGATAGTAGCTTCATGCTTCAATAACTAGTTTATTTACAAGATTCCTTTTCATAGGAAGTGGGTTAGACTTAAATGTGTTTTGAATTTGCTTCTTGATGCTCTCTTTTACTTCAACTCTTATTTCTTGCGCGAGCATCATTAAAATTGCTGAGCCCATCTTAATGCATATAAAGAAAGCACTTCTTGGGAGATAACCCATATTTTTATTTTGCTACTGTTTTGTTGTGTCTGTAGCAACCTCTCCTTATCTTTATTTTATTGCATTGTTGTGCCAAGTAAAGTCTTTGATAGTAGGGTTGATACTAGATTTGGATTACTGCGCAGAAAGAGATTTCTTACTGTCACGAAATTGAGCAGCCCCGTCTGTAGGTAACTCAGAAAAATCTGCCAATTTACGTGCGTGATCCTCAGATATGTACGCAACTTTCATTCAATTTGAGCTTTTTCATCTGAGCAAGTTAAGTGCCCCAGAAAAATTCGTCTTTACAGACTGTTCTGTTTTGACAGATTCTGCCTTTTATTTCGCATTGCCTCTTTTGCTATGTTGAATGGATTTCTTTGTTCCATTAACTTTCAGTAACTTTGGGTAATGTCCAGAAGTGTTAAGAATGATTGTTCCATTAACCCTCTAATGAGTTTGTTTTAAGTTTGGTGTGGAGGAAGTTTTCAAGGGTCAAGAGAGGAGGATGATATACTATGATCAAGAAGAGTGAAAAGTCTAAGCTTGGGGATGCCCCCGTGGTTCATCTCTGCATATTTCAAGAAGACTCAAGCATCTAAGCTTGGGGATGCCCAAGGCATCCCCTTCTTCATCGACAACTTATCAGGTCACCTCTAGTGAAACTATATTTTTATTCCGTCACATCTTATGTACTTTACTTGGAGCGTCTGTGTGCTTTTATTTTCCTTTTGTTATTTTCATTCTCTGAATAAATTCATGCTTGTGTGGGAGAGAGACACGCTCCGCTCTTTCATGTGAACACTAGTGTTCTTCGCTTTAACTTTTAATGTTCATGGCGGAGTTGAAAACCGCTTCGTTAATTGCTATATGGTTGGAAACAGGAAATGCTTTATGTAGTAATTGGTATTTGGTCTTGAATAATTTGATACTTGGCAATTGTTGTGCTCAAATAGATCATGCTTAAGCTCTTGCATCATGTACTTTGCACCTATTAATGAAGAACTACCGTAGAGCTTGTTGAAATTTGGTTTGCATGATTGGTCTCTCTAGAGTTTAGATATTTTCTGGTGAAGTGTTTGAACAACAAGGAAGACAGTGTAGAGTCTTATAATGCTTGCAATATGTTCTTATGTAAGTTTTTTTGTACCGATTCATACTTGAGTTTGCTTCAAACAACCGTGCTAGCCTAAGCCTTGTACTGAGAGGGAATTCTTCTCGTGTATCCAAATCCTTGAGCCAAAAACTATGCCATTTGTGTCCACCATACCTACCTACTACATGGTATTTCTCTGCTATTCCAAAGTACATTACTTGAGTGCTACCTTTAAAATTCTATTCTTTGTCTTCGCAATACATACCTCATGGGAAAATAGCCTTAAAAACTATTGTGGTATTGAATATGTTGCTATGTATCTTATTTCTTATAAGTTGCTTGTTGAGCGGTAACCATGTTTCTGGGGACGCCATCAACTATTACACCTTTGTTGGATATCATGTGAGTTGCTATGCATGTTTGTCTTGTCTGAAGTAAGGGCGATTTATCATGATCAAATGGTTTGAGTATGCATATTGTTAGAGAAGAACATTGGGCCGCTAACTAAAGCCATGAATCATGGGGGAAGTTTCAGTTTGGACACTAATCCTCAATCTCTTATGAGAATATTATCTGTTGTTGAATGCTTATGCATTAAAGAGGAGTCCATTATCTGTTTTCTATGTTGTCCCGGTATGGATGTCCTTAGTTGAGATCTATCAAAAACGAGAAATCAAATGCGATTTATCTCCTTGGACCTTTGTACAGGCGGCATAGAGGTACCCCTTTGTGACACTTGGTTGAAACATATGTTATGCAATGATAATCCATGTTAATCCAAGCTAATTAGGACAAGGTCCGAGCACTATTGGTATTCTATGCATGAGGCTTGCAACTTATAAGATGTCTTATACATAACGCATATGAATTATTACTACCGTTGACAAAATTGTTTCTATGTTTTCAAAATAAAAGCTCTAGCACAAAAATAGTAATCCATGCTTCCCTCTGCGAAGGGCCTTTCTTTTACTTTATGTTGAGTCAGTTTACCTATTCCCTTCTATCTTAGGAGAAAACACTTGTGTCAACTATGTGCATTGATTCCTACATACTTGCTTATTTGCATTCATCATATTACTTTGAGTTGACAATTATCCATGAGATATATCCATGAGATAAACATGTTGAAGTTGAAAGCAACCGCTGAAACTTATATCTTCCTTTGTGTTGCTTCAAAACTTTCTACTAAGAATTTATTGCTTTATGAGTTAATTCCTGTGCAAGTCTTACTGATGCTTGTCTTGAAAGTACTATTCATGAAAAGTCTTTGCTATATGATTCAGTTGTTTAATCATTGTCTTTACCATTGCTTCGAATCACTTCATTCATCTCATATGCTTTACAATAGTATGATCAAGATTATGTTAGTAGCATGTCACTTCAGAAATTATTCTTTTTATCGTTTACCTACTCGAGGGCGAGTAGGAACTAAGCTTGGGGATGCTTGATACGTCTCCAACGTATCTATAATTTCTGATGTTCCATGCTAGTTTTATGACAATACCTACATGTTTTGCTCACACTTTATAATGATTTCATGCGTTTTCCGGAACTAACCTATTAACAAGATGCCACAGTGCCAGTTCATGTTTTCTGTTGTTTTTGGTTCCAGAAAGGCTATTCGGGCAATATTGTCGGAATTCGACGAAACAAAGGCCAAACATCATATTTCACCGAGACGGACCAGGACACCGAAGGGGAGCCGGAGAGGAGGCCCAGGGCCCCCAGACCATAGGGCGACGAGGCCTGAAGGGGGGGGGCGCCAGCCTATGAGGAGGGAGCCCCCTGGCCCCTCCGACTCCGCCTCTTCGCCTATTTAACCCCTCGTGACCTAAAAACCCGACACCGATTTACGAAACTCCAGAAAGACTCCAGGGACGCCGCCGCCATCGCGAAACTCCGTTTCGGGGGACAGAAGTCTCTGTTCCGGCACTCCGCCGGGACGGGGAATTGCCCCCGGAAGCCATCTCCATCGACACCACCGCCATTTTCATCACCGCTGCTGTCTCCCATGATGAGGAGGGAGTAGTTCTCCCCCGAGGCTGAGGGCTCTACCGGTAGCTATGTGGTTAATCTCTCTCTCATGTACCTAAATACAATGATCTCATGAGCTGCCTTACATGATTGAGATCCATATGACGAGCTTTGTATCACTATTAATCTATGTGCTACTCTAGTGATGTTATTAAAGTAGTCTATTCCTCCTTCATGATGTAAAGGTGACGGTGTGTGCATCATGTAGTACTTGGCGTAGGTTATGATTGTAATCTCTTGTAGATTATGAAGTTAACTATTACTATGATAGTATTGATGCGATCTATTCCCCCTTTCATAGCTATTGTTGACAGTGTGTATGCTATGTTAGTACTCGGTCTAAATTGCAACGGTCTATTATGCTCTAGAGGTTACTTAAATATGAACTCCGAATGTTGTGGAGCTTGTTAACTCCGGCTTGAGGGAGCTCTTGTAGCCCTACACAATGAATGGTGTTTGTTATCAAACAAGAGAGTGTATGTAGCACAAGTGAGGAGAAGTTATTTATTTGTTATGTGATCAATGTTGAGAGTGTCCACTAGTGAAAGTATGATCCCTAGGCCTTGTTTCCAAATACTGCAAACATCGCTTGTTTACCGTTTTACTGCATCTTTACTTCCTGCAATATTACCACCATCTATACCATCTGTGTTTTACTATCTCTTCGCCGAACTAGTGCACCTATACATCTGACAAGTGTATTAGGTGTGTTGGGGACACAAGAGACTTCTTGTATCTTAATTGAGGGTTGCTTGAGAGGGATATCTCTGACCTCTACCTCCCTGAGTTCGATAAACCTTGGGTGATTCACTTAAGGGAAACTTGCTGCTGTTCTACAAACCTCTGCTCTTGGAGGCCCAACACTGTCTACAGGAATAGAAGCGTGCGTAGACATCAGGGGGCAACTTCCAACCTCGCGGCATACCTGATCAATCAGCAACCACCACCTGAAGGGCCCATGGCACAAGCTCATCGGGGTGCTCTGGAGAGCCTCGCAATTCTCGGAGATAAACTCGTTCCTCGAAAGGAGAAGCCCACACACCAGGGCAGTGGCTCCAAGCATCGTTCGAGAGATGCTCGAGACGATATTACTCAAAGTAGGATCGATAAAGCTCGGCGACGACGAGCCGCAAGAGAGGAATATGATAGTGACGATTCCGAGGAAACTCAGGATTACGATGGCGAGATGCGAGGAGCCGATTGTTTGAGTTACAAGATTCGAGAGACAATGCCGCCCAAAAGATTCAAACCTACTCCCAATGATGCTGCTAAATACGACGGGCAGCATGAGCCGAGATCCTGGATAGATGAGTATCTACAAACTGTGATTTTACACAAAGGGAATCAGATGGCGGCAATGCAATGCTTGCAGCTTTACCTGAAGGATTTGACACGAGCCTGGCTGAGGGGTTTACCAAAGGGCTCCATCAAATCATGGGAGGATCTGGTTGATGCTTTCGTGAAAAACTTCCAGGCGACATACAAGTGGCCCGTCGGAATCGAGGAATTACGTCATTGTCAGCAGAAGCAAAAGGAGTCGATGCGAACGTACATCGGAAGGTTTACTGATACGTCTCCAACGTATCTATAAGTTCTTATGTTCCATGCTAGTTTTATGACAATACCTACATGTTTTATATACAATTTATATCATTTTTATGCATTTTCTGGGACTAACCTATTAACAAGATGCCGAAGTGCCAGTTCCTGTTTTCTGCTGTTTTTGGTTTCAGAAATTCTACACAGGAAATATTCTCGGAATTGGACCCCACGAAGACAGAAGTCAATATTTTACCGAGACGGACCCAGAGAGCCAAAGAAGGGCCAGAGGGGGGCCAAGGGGCCCCACACCATAGGGGGGCGCGGGCCCACCCCTGGCCGCGCCACCAGGTGGGGAGGGCACCCTGGGGCCCCTCGGAGGCCGCCCTTCCGCCTATATATTCTCCCAGATGCGAAAACCCTAAAGGCATCAGTCATATTCCACGAAGAGTTCCGTAGCCGCCGCCATCGCGAAGACAAGTTTCGGGGGACAGAATCTCTGTTCCGGCACGCCGCCGGGACGGGGAAGTGCCCCCGGAATCCTTCTCCATCGACACCACCGCCATCTTCATCGCCGTTGCTGTCTCCCATGATGAGGAGGTAGTAGTTCTCCCCCGAGGCTGAGGGCTCTACCGGTAGCTATGTGGTTCATCTCTCTCTCCCATGGTGTGATCTTTATGTGATCATGAGCTTTGTAATCTAGTTGAATATGTAGATGTTACTCTTGTCTATTATGCACTCTAGAGGTTACTTTAATATGAACTCTGGAGTCACTCTCCACGGTGTGATGGTGACAGTGTGCGCATCGTGTGTGATTCCTTTATGACGTTGTGGAGCTTGTTTACTCCGGCTTGAGGTGTGCTTTTGTAGCCCTACACAATGAATGGTGTTTGTTATCCAACAAGAGAGTGTTTGAGAGTAGCATTTATTTATTCAATTATGTGATCATTGTTGAGAGTGTCCACTAGTGAAAGTATGATCCCTAGGCCTTGTTTCCAAGCATTGAAACACCGTTTCCAACAAGTTCTGCTACATGTTTGCTTGCTGCCATTTTTATTTCAGATTGCAATTACTACTTATAATCATCCATATTACTTGTATTTCACTATCTCTTCGCCGAACTAGTGCACCTATACATCTGAAAAGTGTATTAGGTGTGTTGGGGACACAAGAGACTTCTTGTATCTTAATTGCAGGGTTGCTTGAGAGGGATATCCTTGACCTCTACCTCCCTGAGTTCGATAAACCTTGGGTGATTCACTTAAGGGAAACTTGCTGCTGTTCTAGAAACCTCTGCTCTTGGAGGCCCAACACTGTCTACAAGAATAGAAGCACACGTAGACATCAAGCTATTTTCTGGCGCCGTTGCCGGGGAGGTAAGGTAAAAGGTATTCACATCCTCCGACTACTAAGCTATTTCCTAGCACTGTTGCCGGTGTGTGGGTGCTCGAAGTTATTTCCTTTAGATTCTGCAATTGCATCTTTTTGTTTCTTGTTTTTATTTCACTAGTTAGGCTTAATGGAAAACAACAAAAATATTAGAGATCTTTATAGTATTTATCTTGAGTTAGGACATGAGGTATTTGAAGAGAAAATTAAAAAACCTATGGAACTTTATATGCATGCTAATGGCAATATTATTAGTACGAATGCTTTGAACACCATTGTTGCTAATGCTATGGAAAATTCTAAGCTTGGGGAAGCTGGTTTTGAGGAGCATGATATTTTTAGTCCCCCAAGCATGGAGGAGAAAATTTACTTTGATGATACTTTACCTCCTATATATGATGATTACAATGATGACTATCATATTTTCAGTCCACCTACTATTGAGGAGAAAATTAATTATGATTACAATATGCCTCCTATATATGATGATTATGGTGATGAGAATAATAATGATAGCTATCTTATTGAATTTGCTCCCACTACAATTAATCGCAATGACTATGCTTATGTATAGAGTAATAATTTTATGCATGTAGCTCATGATAAGAATGTTTCATGTGATAGTTATATTGTTGAGTTTGTTCATGATGCTACTGAAAATCTTTATGAGAGAGGACAATATGGTTGTAGGGATTTTCATGTTACTAAAACACCTCTCTTTTTGCTTAAAATCTTGAAGTTGCGCTTGTCTTGTTTTCCTATGCTTATTGCATTATGCTTACATGACTTGTTTATTTACAAGATTCCTTTTCATAGGAAGTGGTTTAGACTTAAAAGTGTTTCTTATTTGCTTTTGATGCTTTCTTTTGCTTCAACTCTTATTTCTTGCGAGAGCATCATTAAAATTACTGAGTCCATCTTAATGGCTATAAAGAAAGCACTTCTTGGGAGATAACCCATGTTTTTATTTTGCTACTGTTTTGTTATGTCTTGGAAGTTGTTACTACTGTAGCAACCTCTTCTTATCATGTTTATTTCGTTTTTGTGCCAAGTAAAGTCTTTGATAGAAAGTTGGTACTAGATTTGGATTTCTGCGCAGGAACATATTTTTAGCTGTCATGAATTTGAGTTGATTTCTCTGTAGGAAACTCGTAAAATCCTGAAACAATTTATGCGTGATCCTCAGATATGTACGCAACTTTCGTTCAACTGGAGCTTTTCAATCTGAGCATGCTAAGTGCCTCAAAAAAATTCATCTTTACGGACTGTTCTGTTTTGACAGATTCTGCCTTTTATTTCGCATTGCCTCTTTTACTGTGTTTGATTGGATTTCTTTGCTCCATTAAATTTCAGTAGCTTTGGGTAATGTCCAGAAGTGTTGGGAATGATTGTGTCCTTGCTGAACATGTGAATTTTTGATTATGCACTAACCCTCTAATGAGATTGCTTTGAGTTTGGTGTGAAGGAAGTTTTCAAGGATCAAGAGAGGAGGATGATATAATATGATCAAGAAGGGTGAAAAGTCTAAGCTTGGGGATGCCCCCGTGGTTCATCCCTGCATATTTCAAGAAGACTCAAGCGTCTAAGCTTGGGGATGCCCAAGGCATCCCCTTCTTCATCAATAACTTATCAGGTCACCTCTAGTGAAACTATATTTTAATTCTGTCACATCTTATGTGCTTTACTTGGAGCGTCTGTGTGCTTTTATTTTCGTTTTGTTATCTTAGTTCTATGAATAAATTGGATCCTATCTATCTTGTTTGGGAGAGAGACACGCTCCGCTTTTTCATTTGAATACTCCTATTCTTCGCTTATATTTGTTGAGTATTCAGTTTTCGCACTGTGTAGCTTCTAGCTCTTGGTTTTCATGTATCTCTTGTTCAGAGCTATTAGTTATTTTATAGAAAGTACTATCTTACTTCACTTATATTTGTTTTGAGAGTTTCTTGCTATTTGGTTGGAAACAGAAAATGCTTCATGTGGTAATTGGTATATTGTCTTGAATAATTTGATACTTGGCAATTGTTTTGAGCTCTCAAGTAGATCATGTTTAAACTGGGTTGCAAATGATCCTAGGAAGTGGGAATAGGCTCTAAAGATGCGCTTGCTCACCCTGAGACTGTTGGTGTAGTCGGCAACGTCGATTGTCGATGGAGATGGCCAGGAAATCACCGATTCCGGCGAGGTGCTGAGGAAGGGAACGCCAAAATTGGGCTGATCCTGAGCTCTCCTGGAGGCGTGCTTCCTCCCAGATGAGGAGGACGATGAGGCGCTTCTCCTCGACCACGCGCCGGAGGCTGGGGTGGCTCCTACCACCGTGTTCTTGCTCGACACTGGCAACCTTGTGCAGATGATTGTGAGATATAGAGAGGTACTAAGGGAAAATGGAGAGGTGGCGAGGTTCTAGGGTTTCCTAGAGAAGCTCTGGGCATATTTATAGAGCAGGACGAGGTTCAGTTCGTCTTTTCACCGGCAGTAGTGGCTGGGATGCAACCGACGATGCCGGCCGTTCTTGACCGTGAATCTTGGCGAGGAGTGGATGAGACGGACATGACGCAAATAGGACGAAGCTCTGGGATGAGTGACAACGTCTGGGGCGTCCTTATCGCCGGCGAGAGACGTGGCCGACGAGCTCCTATGCGTTGTCGATCCGAGGGAAGAAGACGACAACACTTTTCTTCTATTTAGCCGAAGAGGTACGTGGGCTGGGCTGGTTCATGGAGGTGGTGTTGGGCTGTTCCTGGGTGGCAGAGTTGTGACACCCCAACTTTTGCAACAATGTTAGTTGTCCATAGTGCAAAAATCTGGGGGAACAAAAACTTTTTTTCTAAAGACTAATTAGATGAATTGCCTTGATCTGTCTGTTAAGATGAATTGTCTTGATCTGCTGGTAGATGAATTGTCTTGATTTGCTTGTTGGGTTTTTTATTGAGCTACCCCAAAGAACAACACCCCTAGTGGTAAGACAAACAACTCACCTAATAAAACGCATGTGTGGCTTAGGAAAAATTGTTTTCCTTTTTTACTACATCAAACCTTCTCTACTCATGGCAACTTGGGTGTGCATATTTAAACTTCATCTTTGTGGTATAATCTAGCTCAACCCATCCTTGATTCAAAACTTGGGATCATCTACCCCTTACTACATCCTTCTCTTATACCCTAGTCAAAACCCTCCAACATCACAATTTTGGCTAAGTCCTAAACTTGTTATCAGATTCACTTTTGGAGCCTTTAGATTAAGAAATCCTTTTCCATCCAATGAACCTCACTTGGCCCTAAACCTACATTGTCATGTGAACTCCCCAACCAACCAATTCCTTGGGCCAGATCACTCTTTTACCCACTTATCCTTGATGGTTTTGAGGCCAAGTCAACAATCTGTTTTGGCAGGCTTAAAAGATTCAAACTTTGGCAGTTGATCTCTAAGCACCCACAACTGTTATGGGCGACCTCAATGCATGGATCTCATCTATGCAACACCCTCTACAACTTCCATGTCTTGCATGTCTCAGTCTATCCTTGCAACACATATATTCAACTTGATCTTATACCCTATTCAATGTTCCAACACTAGATCACTTCTTCCTCTTTTACCTCTTGTTTTTATTTTAATCCAAGTTTAATCTTCACAAAACCAAGAGTGGGAATGATGGGTACATTATGTAGCCACCATCTACCTTTGAGTCCACTCCTCCTTAAATTAGTTTTCTTTCTCAAAACCCTATTGTTTTCTTCCTTAGTTTTAACCACAAAACCACTTCTAGTTTTATTAAAACTCTTCAAATGTTTTCTTCAAATAACAAGAGAGATTGTGGATGGTGTTTTGTATCATCTCATTTACTTCAACCCAAAATAATATTTATAAAAGTATTTATTATATTCTTTCTTTAAATGCATGGTTTTGGTACATGTGCCATCATTGCACCTTTAAAGTCAAATAGCCGAGAGAAAACTCTACTATGCTTTGTTATGCAAGTAGACCAAATTTATTTTAAATATCATTTTGTCTCTCTCAAAGATTTCAAAGGAAAGTCCAATAAAAACCCTATGCAAATTTTGATCAACTCTCATAGTGGTGGAGACCCATCCATTTAAGTTCCATATCTGGATAACAACTTCCATCCATTCACCACATCTCACTCTTGTATGGTTTTCCACCATCACTTTGACTTCATGAGTGGATTTTTTTATGTTATCCTATTCATCCTTGATGTTATGTGATTGGTTCACTCACTATCTCCCTCAACTTTTCCCAACCATCATCTAAACAACAATCAACACCACCTTTTGGGCAACCATCTCTAACATCATCCTCACCTCCCCTACTTGAGCTATCATCTCTTGTGACCTTGAGATAATTCCACTTTGTGATCCAACTTAGAAAATGGCATACACATTCATCTCTCTCTTTTCATTATTACTTCACCAAAACAACACCACCCCATCTACCTTGACATGCTCATGCACTGTTGCATGTGGTCAAATCCCTTAGCCCTCTTTCTCTCTCTTTTTAGCAAAACCCTTCACTTGGGTTCTACACCAACCTTCATATCCCTCTAAACCGTGGGCTTAACCATCATTTCCTTGAAAAATCTTGTTTTATGTCGAAATGCCACCACAATCTACTTTACCACCCTTGTGCATTGGTATCACTCTAACTAAATTCTATATCTCATTAGGCCACCATATTAGCAAACATTGTGAGTCACTCAACCTTGGGTGTCATGCATGTGTGGCAATGCACTTTAGTTCACCACTTGTGCATGGCCAAAAAACTTGTGGCCGGCCATGCCATGCATGGCACACATGCATCATGCCTCCCCATTTCTCTCTCTCTCTCTCCTATATATTACTCCGCCTTGGGAAGCCTCTCTTTCTTTGTCCCTTCCCAATGCCACTAATGACATAAGCTTGGGTCAAAGATCCCCTCCTCACTTCCTTCTCCCACAAGCCTTGCCACCCACCTTAGCCAATCAAGGAAGAGGCTGCCACCCCACTCTCCCTCTATAAAAGGCCCTTGGCCGGCCACCTCCTCCTCTCTTTCTCTCATTTCCACTCCCCACTCATTCCTCCACCGTATCCACTCCCTCCCATCCTTCTTCTCCACTCCACTCACGTGGTGCTGCCTCTCCTAGGCTCCATGGCAGAGCCATGGCCATGGGAACACACCAAGCTGCAGCCCTCCTCCTCCCTCGAGCTCCTCCTCTCCCCGGGTCACCATGAGGAGCATCTCCCTGTCTCTTTTCCCCTAACCCTAGATGGCTCCCTCTCCCTCTCTCTTTTCCCCTCTTACTAGATTGGATCTTGATGTAGGTGCATGCTGGACCAAGCTTGGAGAAGCTTCAGCCACCCTCAGATCTGGATTCTTTGACCAAAGTTCGTACAAATCCACTATGTAAGTTTTTAGATCTTGTAAAATCCGCCAAAACCCGTATATAGCTCCAAATTGAGTGATTCAAAGTTCCGCGGTTAACCAAAGAAAATATATACAACTTGGCACCGGTCTCATCCTCAAATTCGTTATAAATTTTCCTTGGTTAATAAAGTTCTGAAAACATGCAGACGCACTATTTATTAGATCTAAACTTTTCTACAAAACATGTTTGGGCAAACTCAACTTTGGGTGAAAGCCCTCTGCTATAGTTTCGTTTTTCCATAGGTTACACTTCAAGTACGCACCTAAAATTGAAATGGTACACAGATCAAGTTTTGGTCAAATCTGACTTTGTCCAATTACACCAGGAGCTTGAAAATGAATATTTGAGTGAAACCAATTGCGTTAGAACCAGATTTTCAATACCTTCAGATGCCACTGACCTCGTATTTTTAGGATTTTTCTACGATTTTTGGTATACATATCTTGCTCTATGTACAGTTTAGATTCAAGCAAATTCCTAAATTTGTAGGATTAACCCTTTTGAGTGAATCCAATTGGGTTAGTCATGTTTTAGTACTGGCCATCTAGGAAAAATATTGTTAGTCTCTGTTCATGCATATTTGTTATTGTTAGTAATATGTGTGTGTTACATGAGTTGTTGAACCAAAACTTGTTGTTTATTTTTTAAATGTTTAACCACCTCTTTTTATTAAAAATGGTCAACCTATGCTTTATTCTTGCAAAACAAAACCTCTGCAACTTAACCTTAGTGTTATTGTTTTGTTGAGTATTCAAATGGTGTGGTATTTTGTTTACCTCCTATTCTTGCGCAGTGTTATGTAAGCATAATAAAATAGGAAAAATGATTTTCCGCTTTTCCAAAAATGTTTGAAAATATAATATGGATGTTTTTTACGCCAAACCAATGCACTTGTCCTCTTTATGATGTTATATACCAGGGGATATTTAGTTTATGCCATGGTGATAACCAAGAGAGGCAATTGCTAATTTATGAGGCTCTCATGCTTTTATTAAGTGAAATAAATTGGTTTTCTTTAAAAAAGTTGTTTTGTAGTATCTATAAGTCCTTTGTATGTTAGCCCTTAGTAGAGTGGTTAGCTATTAAGTATTGATTGTTGAATGTTGTTTTGTTGGTACAATGTGTTGATTGTTCTCCTTTTATATTTTCCGGCGATAGATGCGAACAATTCCAGAGAACAAAGAAGAAGTGGTTCGGATGAGGATTTTATTTATATTGTTGGAATTCTTATTTGATGGAGTTGAAGAAGACCAGGGACAAATAAGCCAACCAAGGAAAGCCATCTTTTGATGTCTTTATGTCATGTTACTTGTTATTGTTATCTATTTGTTGTCTTTGTCTCTTGATCCATCTTGGGTTAGTTCATTTTGTGAATAGCATGCACACTTAACTTAAGTATGTGAGATTCTTGACATCCAAATTACCCCTCCCCTTAGTGGTGTGATGATTAGCATTATGCCCTTGTTGTATCATTCTACTCATGTCGACACTATGCATGCTTACCTTAAGCATGTACGACACCCTTGACACCCAAAGTTAGCATTACCATAGTGGTATGATGATTTGCATCATGCCCTTGTTGAATTGTTCTCCTTATGCTGTCTATGCATACTTACCTTAAGTGTGTATGACCCCCTCCTTGAAACCTCCTTTATCCTCTCATTAGTGGTATGATGGCTAGCATCATGCCCCTTGTCGATTAAGCTTACTACAATAAAACCTTAGGTTGGGAACCCCACTAAAGTTCTTGTTTTTGGAAAGGCTTTGAAACCTTGGGAAGATGTGGTCTTGACCAAGTGTGGTTTTTAAGAGAAAGGTATTGTTTTTTAAGGGAAAGTGACAATGTGGCTGTGGTGGAAAGGCAAAAGTGGTTGTAACTTGGGTTTTTGGAAAACAACACATGGTTCTATGTATTCGCCCGGAAAAACCAAATCGCGCAACCACATTACCCCAAACGTGGGCACGGGGCTTAGCTCGTAGTTTGTTCTTCTTAACATGGGACACCGCACAACTATACAAGGGTAAGGTTACCCCCAAGTCCGGATTGCCATGGTTGGAGGCAATAGTATAACGGGATGCCTTCGGGGCTACCCGTCCGGAAGACACTATTGGTCTCCCGCCGTGGCAATGGAGTCACACTCAAAGTGAGGTGAGCTGCCATGGTTTGCCGGGGAGGTATGCTCCATAGGGTAGGATCCCGTGCTAAGACGAATAGGCGAAAGGTTATGTCCAAGTTTTTGTCATGGCATAGTTGATATGCGGGGATGATGCCCACATGATAGACTCGCGGATCTTGTGGGGAAAGTGCGCAAACTCTACAGAGTATAATCTATTCGAATAGCCGCGTCCGCGGTCATGGACAGTTGGGATGGCCGTTGCTTAGCTGTGTTGACTTTATTTTTGAAACACTTTGCAAAGGAAAAGAGAAAGTTGTTTTGTAGTACCGGAAGGGTACCAGAAAGGTTTGTTGACCATGTGACGATGGTCGGAAAAGGTTAAAATAGGGTTACCCCATCCTAGCGGTTTTATGTTGTAGAACTCTTTTAAAGTATCTTCTTCAACAAACATATAGAGATGTCATAGGGTATCTTTTGAAGTATCTTCTTCAACAAAGATATAGAGATGTCATAGGGTATCTTTTGAAATATCTTCTTCAACAAATATATAGAGATGTCATAGAAACCCTTGAGTATCCCCTTCTACTAAGATGTTGTGATGCTATATCCGCAAGAGAAACCGCTTCTCTTTTACATGCTATATCCACAAGAGAAACCGCTTCTCTTTTACATGATATATCCATAAGAGAAACTAGTCTTTCCCTCTTGTCATCCTAGATTAGCACTTGTTATCTTGCACTCTTGCAAAGTACCTTCTTGATGGTTTTGCGAGTACAATTCCAATGTACTCATGGCTTTGTCCCTGGCTATTTACTTGGCCAGAATTGGAGGAATTTCAACAAATGAATAAAGATATGGCGACGCCTATGCGAGGTAGGAACATTCTCCCAGTCAGTTGCCTGTAGGGTTATGGCAGATGACTTGGGCTCTGCGCCGTTGAAGTGATTCTGCTACTCTGATGTTAAGTTAGGCCTTCGAGGCTATTATGTAAGTAGTGGTCATGTGACCTTAATGTATTTTTTCTTATTCCGTTTTGTAATGGATGTTGTAACTTTGATATCAGTTCGGCTATGTGTTCACGGCGCACTGATCATGGGATCGTGAACTGTATACATAACGGGTATTTCAGACAACCAGTCCGGGAACCCCATAGAGCTGGTATGAGAGCCATCCTGACTGTAGGAGACCTTAGTTAGCATGGACGTTAGTTAGGAAACAAATACTTGGAGAAAAACGATTTATGAAACAAATTCTTTCTTTAGTAAACGGAAGAATATCTTCCAAATTCTCTTATCCCGTCAAAACTTCAAATTGTTACCTCACTCTCTGATTTCCAAAGGATTTGAAAGCTTTTGATTCTACTACCTCATCCTCTTCCAAACCAACATATTGGACGATGTCCCCGACTCAGACCCAGAAACTCGAAGTCGAAGATGGATCAACCTTTTAGGAAGTCTCATATATCTCCAACGATAGCTATTGAAGATTGGATGCCGATTTAGTCGTGCACATATAGGGATGATAACGTCATGTCTTTGGTTGTCACCAAAGTTTGTCAAGGAGCTGACCTTGTTCCTCCGTGGACTTGCACCTTTTTGCAGTCGTCTGGGATCAAGCCCTCAGTTCTTGACTAGTAATTTTTAGGCCAGCCACCAGAAGTGGTCAACTTTAGGAGTACCTCAATAGCTACCTCTCTAAAGACCTCACGTCCTCGGGATTATGAGATCCTAAGTCTACGCAGTTTTCGCCTCCACCTCAACACCAGGCCTACTTCACCACCAACTGCTTCGATCCTTGTTGAAGTCGATATCAGCAAGATGAAGACGTCAGCATATGTGACCTGCCCCAAACCTATAGGATGGATAGGACAAACTCAATTGTTTTGATTGAGCTACCCCCGCGCATTAGACATCCCTAGGTACTTAGAGTACCATGTCTAGTTTGATGATTGCTTGTAGTTCCCCAAGTGTGTTGCCTTGAGTGTTTTTATCTGTTTGATTGTCTTGGTCATTAGGTCTGAAAAACACTCATGGCGTGATAACCTAGCTTAGAAAGCCTCCCTAAGATGTTTTCACCCCCATCTACCTCGCCAGTAAAATGCTAACTTCTAGTTAATTGGATAAGTTAACCATGTTAATAGTTAGTTTCCAACCATCAGAAAAACTAACCCAAACCCCTATCTATGCTAAATACTTTCAAGATCAGCGGAAGCATCTCTACTACGCAAAGAAAGCAGAATCCCGTACCTTCAAGAGTGACTGAACCTCTGCGAGAAGCCATACTAATTTGGTCTAACCTTGGAGCATAATCGCGCTAACCTCGAGGATATCTTCTTGAAACCAACCTCTAACAAGCTGAAGGAAAAATAGCGTCAAAGCCAAGCTACATCACATGGTTCATCTGGTCCTCATCAAGTGAAGCTCATGAAGATACCTCAAGACTCAAGATTAGGCGTAGTTTACCCAACCATTTCTTAACAGGTATAAGTCAGCACTGACCCTCAAGCTGAAGGTTGTCTTCAACGACCTTTGTTGCTGCTTCATATGGATACCAACCAGGCGTTTTATCGACTTACTAACTTACCGCGTGTCCTATGGTTTAGTAAACACCGTGAGTGCCCCCGTGAGTGCCCCTTGAAGTTGTTGACTACACATTGCTCCCTGAAGATGTTTCAATTCAAGGCGAGAGATTGATAACTTCTTCGAAAGCACCGACAAGACCTGTGGCAAAAGCTCTGAGTTTCCAGAACCCCCGCTGAACAATCTTAAGGGTGGAAGACGCCGTCTTCCACCAAAACTTAAGCTAACTCTATAAGCATTCGACCTTTCTAAAGCACTGTTGGGATAGACTAACTCTCCCGGAATGATGAACCCCCTCTAGAATCGTTAAGAAACTACAGATCCAACACCTTCATGGAGTAGTCCACCTCTTCACGAAGCTGGCCCTCAGCAGAATCTTATCGTGTCTCTCGAAAGTTGAAGCTATGACCGTGTCAACAACTGCACATCTATAGAAGGATGGAGTCTAACTTTAGTTAAACTTTACAACCCCTCTAGTTCTACGCTTAGTAATCTTGGGACGAGATTATTTTAAGGGTGGAAGAGCTGTGACACCCCAACTTTTGCAACCATGTTTAGTTGTCCATAGTGCAAAAATCTGGGGAACAAAAACTTTTTTTCTAAAGACTAATTAGATGAATTGCCTTGATCTGTCTGTTAAGATGAATTGCCTTGATCCGCTGGTAGATGAATTGTCTTGATTTGCTTGTTGGGTTTTATCTTGAGCTACCCCAAAGAACAACACCCCTAGTGGTAAGACAAACAACTCTCCTAATAAAACGCAAGTGTGGCTTAGGAAAAACTGTTTTCCTTTTTACTACATCAAACCTTCTCTACTCATGGCAACTTGGGTGTGCATATTTAAACTTCATCTTTGTGGTATAATATAGCTCAGCCCATCCTTGATTCAAAACTTGGGATCATCTACCCCTTAGTACATCCTTCTCTTATACCCTAGTCAAAACCCCTCCAACATCACAATTTTGGCTAAGTCCTAAACTTGTTATCAGATTCACTTTTGGAGCCTTTAGATTAAGAAATCCCTTTCCATCCAATGAACCTCACTTGGCCCTAAACCTACATTGTCATGTGAACTCCCCAACCATACCAATTCCTTGGGCCAGATCACTCTTTTACCCACTTATCCTTGATGGTTTTGAGGCCAAGTCAACAATCTGTTTTGGTAGGCTTAAAAGATTCAAAATTTGGCAGTTGATCTCTAAGCACCCACAACTGTTATGGGGGACCTCAATGCATGGATATCATCTATGCAACACCCTCTACAACTTCCACGTCTTGCATGTCTCAGTCTATCCTTGCAACACATATATTCAACTTGATCTTATACCCTATTCAATGTTCCAACACTAGATCATTTCTTCCTCTTTTACCTCTTGTTTTTTTTAATCCAAGTTTAATCTTCACAAAACCAAGAGTGGGAATGATGGGTACATTATGTAGCCACCATCTACCTTTGAGACCACTCCTCCTTCAATTAGTTTTCTTTCTCAAAACCCTATTGTTTTCTTCCTTAGTTTTAACCACAAAACCACTTCTAGTTTTATTAAAACTCTTCAAATGTTTTCTTCAAATAACAGGAGAGATTGTGGATGGTGTTTTGTATCATATCATTTCCTTCAACCCAAAAAACTTTTTTATAAAAGTATTTATTATATTCTTTCTTTAAATGCATGGTTTTGGTACATATGCCATCCTTGCACCTATAAAGTCAAATAGCTGAGAGAAAAATCTACTATGCTTTGTTATGCAAGTAGACCAAATTTATTTTAAATATCATTTTGTCTCTCTAAAAGATTATAAAGGCAAGTCCAATAAAAACCCTATGCGAATTTTTGATCAACTCTCATAGTGGTGGAGACCCATCCATTTAAGTTCCATATCTGGATAACAACTTCCATTCATTCACCACATCTCACTCTTGTATGGTTTTCCATCATCACTTTGACCTCATGAGTGGATTGTTTATGTTATCCTATTCATCCTTGATGTTATGTGATTGGTTCACTCACTATCTCCCTCAACTTTTCCCAACCATCATCTAAACAACAATCAACACCACCTTTTGGGCAACCATCTCTAACATCATCCTCACCTCCCCTACTTGAGCTATCATCTCTTGTGACCTTAGATAATTCCACTTTGTGATCCAACTTAGAAAATGGCATACACATTCATCTCTCTCTCTTTTCATTCTTACTTCACCAAAACAACACCACCCCATCTACCTTGACATGCTCATGTACTGTTGCATGTGGCCAAATCCCTTAGCCCTCTTTCTCTCTCTTTTTAGCAAAACCCTTCACTTGGGTTGTCGTCATGGTGGAACGGCAGATGCCATAGGATGGCTTAAGTTGGGGCCGAGTGTGCGCTAGAGGATTCGGGGGAGGGTTTGTGTTACAGGGAAAGTGGAAAATAAACCGGATTGTATTGATGAACTTAGCCAAATGGCCAAAGGTTGAAGACAGAACCGTACAGTCTCCCTCTAGATCGATCTCTCTCTTCGTTGTTCGTTCCGCGTAGGGGTGTTCCCCCTCTCCTTATATAGGGGAGAGGGTGGCTTACAAGGGAAGAAACCCTAATGGAATCTAGGATGAGCTAAGCTACTTTATAAAGCTACTTTGGCCCAGCTGACACTGGTTCTGTCTTTAATCAGGGACTGATGACCTCGTCCGGTATCTTTTACGTCAGCTTCTCCTTTGGCTTCAGGGCTTCAATTAAAGCTGAAGTGCTTTGCTCATCCTTGTCCTTTAGTCCTTGGTGGAATCTTTGACTGAAGTGCCGACAGGCTACAGTAATTGGATACCGGTTTGCCGGTACCATTACCTCTGGTTCCGGTACCTTGGTTCTTGGTGGTACAAAACTCCTTCTTGCCAATATTCGGTATACCCCTCCTGGGATACCGGTTCGTACTAGCTCTGCTCTGCTGAACTTAAGTTTAGAATCCGGATCACTCTGTGATCCTGTTTAGCACTACCATACTATGGCTTATTTTCCATAGTCTTGGCCTACCGGGGGCCATCCCCCCGACATTAGTCCCCGAAGCTGGTATGGTCCGGCGGATTCTATCCGACGGACCATGCCAGGTTCCCAGTCCAAACCTACCGAATTAAACCTTCCGGTTTCCATTTAAACGCATCTGGCTTCTTTTGCCGGTCTCTTCGGCATTAAGACTCACCTCGACGAAGCCGAGAATAACTCGAAACCTGCACCTGTCAGAGACATGCGTACTGTGCCTGACGCACCAGTGTCAGCCGTTGAATCCCTTGTCTCCCGCGCGCAGTTAATGCGCCACACCTGACCCTGTGGCCTTCCGTGTGGCAAGCTTCTGCGGCGCGGATATTCTCGCGCCACGTGGCGGCCCACGAGGCGAAGCGGTGCGGGCCGTGCAGTTTTTGGCCCACGAACTCCCTCACTATTTAAGGGGGTGACGGTTCCTCGTCGCCCTCACGCTCCCACTTTGTTCTCCGTCAACTTCCTTGTGCCCTCTGCTGCCCGAGCTCTCTGCGCCGCCGCCCGTCGCTCCGCCCAAGCTCTCCGGCAAAGCTCCGCGGAGACACATTGCGGAGCCCATGCCCTCCTTTTCGTCGAGATTGCGCCTCGTCGTTCCCCCTCGGCTCAGGGACGTACCAACTGCCTAGATTCTGCCTCTGCATTCGCCACCGTCGACCGCCTCTTCGATGAACTCCGGCGAACTCTCGACCCCGTTGGTCCAAGGAACTTCCACCGCCGCTCCCTAGTCAGTTCTCCCAGATCGGTCTTTCTCCCCCTCTTACTTGTCTTCTTAGGTGCGGTAGTGTATTTACCCCCTTTTCTTTCGCGTTTTTCTCTCTTGCGTAGATCTTCGCGAAGAGGTAGATTCGGGGAAAACTGTTTGTAACTAGCTCAACACTTCCGAAGAAACCCGTGGGCTGCCTTCCGGCAGAACCCAGTTTAGTGAATCCCCTGAGATCTCCTTGGGGGAGGAGCGATCCGTGGCCCCAGAATCCGACGGGCTTGAGGAAAATCTAGCCCGGATGGATGAAGAATCCGGCGGGCCGGATGAAGTAAGCAGCAAATGGGGCGATGATGCCAGCAGCTCTGGTCAGGCTTCCGGCGCGAAGCCGATGGTGTACACCCGCGGGGCCTGGAAGGGCTCGGATGTAAAAGAAGCCGAGATCGACTTGCTCTACCGGTCTAGAAGGATATCAGAAGAGGTCTTCTGCCGGATCCCCGGCAAAGAGGTGGAGCCTAAACCCAGACTAGGCGAGATCGTGGTCTTCGTCGCCCATTTTTAGCGCGGCTTCGGCCTCCCGGCGTCAGATTTCTTCCACTGGTTTCTTGACTTCTACGAGCTTCAACCTCATCACCTTCTTGGCAACGCCATTTTTTACCTTTCTTCCTATGTCTCTTTTATGGAAAGTTTTGTCGGTCTTCTCCCTACTACCGACACCTTTGCTCGCTTCTATAATCTTCGGATCAACTTGGTCCAAGATAAGAAGCTTCCGCTCCTCAAGCCCATCGTCCAGTGCGGGACTTGTATAGTCACGCCTCGCCAGGGGAGCCCTTTCTTAATATTCTCCGGTTTGGAATCCTGCCGCGCGTGGTAGAAAAACCTTCTTTTATGTTAGGAACGACAGCAACACCGATTTCATCAACTTACCGACATACATTCCCGGCGCCCCCTCCCGGGCCAATTGGAAGTTTAATCCGAGAGAGGGCCACAATGAGACCAACCGGATTGTCCGGTATATCCAAGAACTTGAAAATAAAACTGGCATAAGCTCTGATGACATAGTGCGCGCGTTTGTCTCGCGCCGGGTCCTGCCCTTGCAGCGACGCGTACATAAGATTGGCCAAATGAGTGGCCGGAGGGATCCTACTACGATCACTACCTTTGGTCTGAGCAAATCTGATGTGGTCCTCAAGGCCAAGCAGATTTGCAGGACAGAGATGCCGGCGGATTGGAAGTGGGGCCTCCAACCCCTTAGCCGCAAGAATCCTCATGCGTCCCAAGTAAGAATTTGGGGTGCCCGGGATGATATTTCCGGTAAAATTAAAACTGCGAACTAACCCACTGTTTTTCATGTACTGTGACGCTTTCCTCGCATCCTTGCTGAGGAACCGCTGTTGTTCACGCCCAAGCGCCGGTTTTGGGATGACGCGGATCCGGATCCGTACGTTCTCGGAAACGTCCACAAGATGGGACCGACGCACACGTGGCGCCCCGGTAACTTTTCTGCTCAGAACCCGGCTAACGCTTCTGACACTGACGACGATGATGTCGTTGTCCTTGAGGTATTTCAACCACTTTCTTTATCTCATACTTTCCTTTTGTGATGCCCGTTTCAGCTGACCAGAACCCCCAGGTTCACGAGCATGTGACTTCCCTCGTCGCTGAGGTGGGTCCTGAGTTCGGGAGACCTCAGGCTCCCGGAGTCCGCAAGGCCCCAACTTCAGATGCCGGTCCCAGCGAGGCTCCCAGAGTTCGCAAGACTCCGGCTTCAGATGCCGGTTCTAGAGAGGCTCCCGCCTCCAAGCGCCACAAGAAGGGGAGCGCTGGGCCTCCCGGGAGGAAGCGCAAGCACGACATCCCAGTTTCCTCTGGGTAAGACTTAGCAACACATCTTTCCGGTTTGGACCTTTGCACTTGCCATTCCTTGTGGCTAACTTTTATGCTTCTTCTTTTTTCAGGCCCACCCTGGTTCTTACGAGGAGCGCACCCGACATGAGGCCGGAGACCTCCGAGGATGCCGAAAGGGCCTCTCCTCCTCCTCATCCAAGTCCGGCATGCTCTGGTGCCGGCAAAGCTCCATCCTCCCCTCGGGGAGGTAAAACTAGTTCGGGGCACGTGGCCCCAAAAAAGAAACAACACCGCGCGGAGGAGGACACTTCTTCCCCTCCAGATTATGAAGACACCGGCGCCAGCAACATGGGCGACGACTCAAACAATACCGGGCGGTCGGAACCTTTGGTTCCTCCCCCCCCAAGAAGACCCAAGAAACATCTGCCGCTACTCCTCCCTCCAAAACTTCTTCACCAGCTCCTTCGCCAGCCTCTTCACCGGCAAAGGACGCTCCCACGCCTGTCATGGTATCGTAACGGCATATGCCATAGGGTGGCTAAAGAAGGTGGTTCCTAGTGGTCTCACGGCGGTATCCGGATGCGGGTATGAGTACGAGCGACATGGTGACGTACCCAGGTTCGAGGCCCTCCGATGGAGGTAACACCTCTACTCCTGCTATGAGTGTATATGATGATATCACAGTACAATGGTGCTCCTAGAGCTGTATCCGGCTGCTCCTGGGAGGCTAAGGTAGACCAAGGTCTCTCTCACAGGGCAGCGCTAAGACTAGAATGAGTAAGAAGTGATCGATCGTCCCCCGCACGAGAGGGGTAGCGCAACTTATATAGACGCTGGCACTTTACATATGAGTCCCTAAGACCTAGTGGCCGACTGGCCGGCTTCGGCTTCTGCTCCTTCCCGAGGCGTTGACGTCAGGAGCCGTTGAGGCCTCATGGCCTGTCCCATCCGCCTGCCGGAGTCAGCGGTATGGCGAGGAGGTGTCCCTGTCGCCATCATTCCTGTAGCCGTACGGAGCGGCGTCAGCCATGATGGCCTGTCGAGCGAGGGGCACTGTTGCTCCACAGTGCCCCTTACTTTACGGAAGGTGAGGTCAGCGTGGACCTTTGAACCCGGATCACCTACCCAGCTCCTTCTCCTGCAAGGCTCGCCAGCCTCGAGTCGGCCAGGGTGTAAGTTCCCAGTCGGATATGGCTTGTAGAAGCCGGCCCAGCCACAGCGCAGGCGGCCGTGGCCAGGCCGACTAAGACTTAGAGCCAGCCGGCTCCCAAGGCAGCCGGCCACGGCTCCAGCCGGCTGCTCCTCAGCCGGCCTTTGCCGCGGGCCAGCCGGCCTGGGGCCCGCTGCTCCTTGTCTATTGCCCTACCCGGGGTCTTCCCCCCGACATTAGCCCCCGAAGCTGGCAAGGTCCTGCGTTAAGGAGGACCTAGGCAGGTTTTCCTGGCCGTTTTAGATTATCTCCTGGATATGTTTGTTAGCACTCGGAGGGGCCGGCTGAGGATTTTCGTTTAGCCGGCTGCGCCCTCATCCGGCTTGCTACATTCGGCTGCTCCCAGCCGGACGCCACTTTGCTCTTGCAATTTTATTTTTCGCAAGTGTTGGAGGTGTCTCCGTCTTGTTGGGAGAGTTCGGGGCCGGATTGGAGAAACTGTCCGGCTCCGGCTGCGGCTTGGGCGCGCCGGAGTTTCCGCCGCCTCGATCCCAGCGCCCGACTTGATGGCCTCTGACGGCGCAGCTGCTGTCGCTTCGTCTGGTCACTTCACTGTCCCCTCCGGATCCTTTGCGATCGTGGGTGACGTGGTGTGGCCGTTTCCTGTAACCGTAGCGGTAGTGGGGGGAGTTATGGCGCAGTCAATCCCGCATCGTGGCCCACGTCCGCCACTTGGCCTCTCCCAGGCGTCCTTAAATACGGGTGGAGCGGTACCGAGGCGGCCCTCCGCTCCACTTCTTCTTCCTCGCGCCCACGCTTCTCTTTCTTGCGCTCGAGCTCTTCGGCGTGTTCGAGCGATTTCGCCTGCAACTCCCTGGCGAACTCCGGCGAGCTGCCGCGGCCGCGCTCCTCCGCCGATCCGCAGCCGCCGCACCGCCCATCCGGTGCCACGGGTCCTCGCGCGTCGACGGTACGCTCATCGCCACCGCGCTCTCCTCCGGTGAGGAGCGGTTCTTCTTCGCCTTTCGACCTCGACTGGTCTTCTTCTTCCTCTTCCACCACGGCGGCGATGGCGCCTCCCAGCGGGTCGTGGGAAGGCTCATACATGAGGGAGGATGACATTGAGCGTCTCGTCCGCCTCCGCCGGATCCCGCCGGGGGTGGTGACGCGAGCTCCAGGGGCGGAGATCCAGCCGAACCCGGAGCCTGGCGAACGCGTTGTCTTCGGCGCGCACTTCGACCGTGGACTCGGGCTGCCGGCTTCGCCCTTCTTCCGGCGGTTTCTTGAGTTCTTTGGCCTCCAGCTACATCACCTGCCGGCCAACGCGATGGTGCAGCTGAGCTGCTACGTGGCCTTCATGGAGGGCTATGCCGGCTTGTGGCCGGACATCGAGTTCTGGTGCCGGCTGTTCTACCTGAAGGCCCAGACGGCCGACGGCAGCCTGCGAGTCTGCGGGTCCGCCTCCATCTACTCCCGCCAGGGCACACCTTTTCCGAATATTCCCACGGTCGAATCCGTGAAGAAATGGTAGCCGTCATTCTTCTACGCGAGGAATTCGAATCCGGCGTTCGACTGGATGAACTTGCCGGAGTACGATCCGGCGCCTCCGACTGCCCGCAAGAACTGGGGCACCAACTACAAGCCGGCTGATCCGGAGGCGGAGGTGAACGCCCTCTGGGACTACCTCCTCGACTGCACCACCACCGAACGGCTGACGGCAGCCGTCCTCCTTTGCTGCTACGCCTCCCGCCGGGTGCTGCTGATGTCTACATTCCCCCTCCTTTCCTGTAGACAGTGTTGGGCCTCCAAGAGCAGAGGTTTGTAGAACAGCAGCAAGTTTTCCCTTAAGTGGATCACCCAAGGTTTATCGAACTCAGGGAGGAAGAGGTCAAAGATATCCCTCTCATGCAACCCTGCAACCACAAAGCAAGAAGTCTCTTGTGTCCCCAACACACCTAATAGGTGCACTAGTTCGGCGAAGAGATAGTGAAATACAGGTGGTATGAATATATATGAGCAGTAGCAACGGTGCCAGAAAATAGCTTGCTGGCGTGTAGTTGATGGTGGTAGTATTGCAGCAGTAGTAACACAGTAAAACAGTAAACAAGCAGTAGTAACGCAGCAGTATTTAGGAACAAGGCCTAGGGATTATACTTTCACTAGTGGACACTCTCAACATTGATCACATAACAGAATAGATAAATGCATACTCTACACTTTTGTTGGATGATGAACACATTGCGTAGGATTACACGAAACCTCAATGCCGGAGTTAACAAGCTCCACAATAATGCTCATATTTTAGTAACCTTTAGTGTAAGATAGATCAACAGATTAAACCAAGTACTAACATAGCATGCACACTGTCACCTTCATGCATATGTAGGAGGAATAGATCACATCAATATTATCATAGCAATAGTTAACTTCGCAATCTACAAGAGATCATGATCATAGCATAAACCAAGTACTAACACGGTGCACACACTGTCACCTTTACACACGTGCAGGAGGAATAGAACTACTTTAATAACTTTGCTAGAGTAGCACATAGATAAATTGTGATACAAAAACATTGCAATCATAAAGAGATATAAATAAGCACCTCACTATGCCATTCATCAGTGAATAAGTATTCTGTGAAATATAGCCTAAGAGACCCACAAGGTGCACACACTGTCACCTTTACACACGTGGGACAAGGAGTCTCCGGAGATCACATAGGTAAAACTCACTTGACTAGCATAATGACATCTAGATTACAAGCATCATCATATGAATCTCAATCATGTAAAGCAGCTCATGAGATTATTGTATTGAAGCACATAGGAGAGAGATGAACCACATAGCTACCGGTACAGCCCCGAGCCTTGATGGAGAACTACTCCCTCCTCATGGGAGCAGCAGCGGTGATGAAGATGGCGGTGGAGATGGCAGCGGTGTCGATGGAGGAGCCTTCCGGGGGCACTTCCCCGCTCCGGCAGGGTGCCGGAACAGAGACTCCTGTCCCCCAGATCTTGGCGTCGCGATGGCGGCGGCTCTGGAAGGTTTCTGTGGTTTTCGCCGAACGTATCAGGGTTTTCGATCCAGGGGCTTTATATAGGCGAAGAGGCGGCGCAGGAGGGTCGAAGGGGCGACGACACCATAGGGCGGCGCGGCCAGGGCCTGGGCCGCGCCGGCCTATGGTCTGGGGGCCCAGTGCCCCCCTCTGGTCCCTCTCGTGTGTTCTGGATGCTTCCGGTGAAAATAGGAACTTGGGCGTTGATTTTGTCCGATTCCGAGAATATTTCGTTACTAGGATTTCTGAAACCAAAAACAGCAGAAGACAGGAACTGGCACTTCGGCATCTTGTTAATAGGTTAGTTCCAGAAAATGCACGAATATGACATAAAGTGTGCATAAAACATGTAGATAACATCAATAATGTGGCATGGAACATAAGAAATTATCGATACGTCAGAGACGTATCAGCATCCCCAAGCTTAGTTCTGCTCGTCCCGAGCAGGTAAAACGATAACACAGATAATTTCTGGAGTGACATGCCATCATAAACTTGATCATACTATTTGTAAAGCATATGTAGTGAATGCAGCGATCAAAACAATGTATATGACATGAGTAAACAAGTGAATCATATAGCAAAGACTTTTCATGAATAGTACTTTAAGACAAGCATCAATAAGTCTTGCATAAGAGTTAACTCATAAAGCAATAATTCATAGTAGAGACATTGAAGCAACACAATGGAAGATTAAGTTTCAGCGGTTGCTTTCAACTTGTAACATGCATATCTCATGGATAGTTGTCAATGCAAAGTAATATAACAAGTGCAATATGCAAATATGTAGGAATCAATGCACAGTTCACACAAGTGTTTGCTTCTTGAGGTGGAGAGAAATAGGTGAACTGACTCAACATAAAGATAAAAGAATGGTCCTTCAAAGAGGAAAGCATCGATTGCTATATTTGTGCTAGAGCTTCTATTTTGAAAACATAAAGAGAGCATAAAAATAAAGTTTTGAGAGGTGTATGTTGTTGTCAACGAATGGTAGCGGGTACTCTAACCCCCTTGCCAGAAAAACCTTCAAAGAGCGGCTCCCATTTTATTTTATTTTGGGTGGCACTCCTTCCAACCTTTCTTTCACAAACCATGGCTAACCGAATCCTCGGGTGCCTGCCAACAATCTCATACCATGAAGGAGTGCCTTTTTATTTTAGTTTTATTATGATGACACTCCTCCCAACCTTTGCTTACACAAGCCATGGCTAACCGAATCCTTCGGGTGCCGTCCAACAATCACATACCATGGAGGAGTGTCTATTTTTGTTAATTAATTTGGGACTGGGAATCCCATTGCCAGCTCTTTTTGCAAAATTATTGGATAAGCGGATGAAGCCACTAGTCCATTGGTGAAAGTTGCCCAACAAGATTGAAAGATAAACACCACATACTTCCTCATGAGCTATAAAACATTGACACAAATCAGAGGTGATAAATTTTGAATTGTTTAAAGGTAGCACTCAAGCAATTTACTTTGGAATGGCAGGAAATACCATGTAGTAGGTAGGTATGGTGGACACAAATGGCATAGTGTTGTTTGGCTCAAGGATTTGGATGCATGAGAAGTATTCCCTCTCGATACAAGGTTTAGGCTAGCAAGGTTATTTGAAACAAACACAAGGATGAACCGGTGCAGTAAAACTCACATAAAAGACATATTGTAAACATTATAAGACTCTACACCGTCTTCCTTGTTGTTCAAACTCAATACTAGAAATTATCTAGACCTTAGAGAGACCAATTATGCAAACCAAATTTTAGCAAGCTCTATGTATTTCTTCATTAATGGGTGCAAAGTATATGATGCAAGAGCTTAAACATGAGCACAACAATTGCCAAGTATCACATTACCCAAGACATTATAGCAATTACTACATGTATTATTTTCCAATTCCAACCATATAACAATTTAACGAAGAAGAAACTTCGCCATGAATACTATGAGTAGAAACTAAGGACATACTTGTCCATATGCTACAGCGGAGCGTGTCTCTCTCCCATAAAGTGAATGCTAGGATCCATTTTATTCAAACAAAACAAAAAACAAAAACAAACCGACGCTCCAAGCAAAGCACATAAGATGTGATGGAATAAAAATATAGTTTCAGGGGAGAAACCTGATAATGTTGTCGATGAAGAAGGGGATGCCTTGGGCATCCCCAAGCTTAGACGCTTGAGTCTTCTTGATATATGCAGGGGTGAACCACCGGGGTATCCCCAAGCTTAGAGCTTTCACTCTCCTTGATCATGTTGCATCATACTCCTCTCTTGACCCTTGAAAACTTCCTTCACACCAAACTTCTCATAAACTTCATTAGAGGGGTTAGTACATAATCAAAAACTCACATGTTCAGAGGTGACACAATCATTCTTAACACTTCTGGACATTGCCCAAAGTTACAGGAGTTTAATGGAACAAAGAAATCCATCCCACATAGCAAAAGAAGCAATGCGAAATAAAAGGCAGAATCTGTCAAAACAGAACAGTCCGTAAAGATGAATTTTTAATAAATACTTCCGTTGCTCAGATCAGAAAACTCAAAACTAATGAAAGTTGCGTACATATCTGAGGAACACGTACGTAAATTGGCATATTTTTCTGATTTTTTTTACAGAGAAAACAGCCCAGATTCGTGACAGATAGAAATCTGTTTCTGCGCAGAAATCCAAATCTAGTATCAACCTTCGATTAGAGGCTTCACTTGGCACAACAAAACACAAAACTAAGATAAGGAGAGGTTGCTACAGTAGTAAACAACTTCCAAGACACAAATATAAAACAAAATACTGTAGCAAAATAACACATGGGTTATCTCCCAAGAAGTTCTTTTCTTTATAGCCATTAAGATGGGCTCAGCAGTTTTAATGATGCACTCATAAGAAATAGTAATTGAAGCGAAAGAGAGCATCCAGAGGCAAATTCAAAACACATTTAAGTCTAACATGCTTCCTATGCATAGGGATCTTGTAAATAAACAAGTTCATGAAGAGCAAAGTAACAAGCATAGGAAGATAAAACAAGTATAGCTTCAAAAATTTCAGCACATAGAGAGGTGTTTTAGTAACATGAAAATTTCTACAACCATATTTTCCTCTCTCATAATAACTTTCAGTAGCATCATGAGCAAACTCAACAATATAACTATCACATAAAGCATTCTTATCATGAGTCTCATGCATAAAATTATTACTCTCCACATAGGCATAATCAATTTTATTAGTAATAGTGGGAGCAAATTCAACAAAGTAGCTATCATTATTATTCTCATCAAGTGTAGGAGGCATAGTATAATCATCATAAAATGTACTCTCCATAGTAGGTGGCACCAAAAGACCACTATCATTATAATCATCATAAATAGGAGGCAAAGTATCATCAAAGAAAATTTTCTCCTCAATGCTTGGGGGACTAAAAAGATCATGAAAACCAGCTTCCCCAAGCTTAGAACTTTCTATATCATTATCAACAATGGTGTTCAAAGCGTTCATACTAATATTACTACCAGCATGCAAATAAGATTCCATAGGTTTTTTAATTTTCGCATCAAACAATCCATGTTTTAAATCAGGAAATAGAATAAGAAGATCATTCTTGTCCATTATGCCAAACTAGTGTAAACAAGAAACAAAAAGTTGCAATTGCAGGATCTAAAGGAAATAGCTTTGAGTACTTACGGCGCCGGGAAATAGCTTAGTAGCCGAGATCCGGAGTGTGAGTACCTTTTACCTTTCCTCCCCGGCAACGGCGCCAGAAAAGTGCTTGATGTCTACGTTCCCCCTCCTTTCCTGTAGACAGTGTTGGGCCTCCAAGAGCAGAGGTTTGTAGAACAGCAGCAAGTTTTCCCTTAAGTGGATCACCCAAGGTTTATCGAACTCAGGGAGGAAGAGGTCAAAGATATCCCTCTCATGCAACCCTGCAACCACAAAGCAAGAAGTCTCTTGTGTCCCCAACACACCTAATAGGTGCACTAGTTCGGCGAAGAGATAGTGAAATACAGGTGGTATGAATATATATGAGCAGTAGCAACGGTGCCAGAAAATAGCTTGCTGGCGTGTAGTTGATGGTGGTAGTATTGCAGCAGTAGTAACACAAGAAACAAAGAAACAAGCAGTAGTAACGCAGCAGTATTTAGGAACAAGGCCTAGGGATTACACTTTCACTAGTGGACACTCTCAACATTGATCACATAACAGAATAGATAAATGCATACTCTACACTTTTGTTGGATGATGAACACATTGCGTAGGATTACACGAACCCTCAATGCCAGAGTTAACAAGCTCCACAATAATGCTCATATTTTAGTAACCTTTAGTGTAAGATAGATCAACAGATTAAACCAAGTACTAACATAGCATGCACACTGTCACCTTCATGCATATGTAGGAGGAATAGATCACATCAATATTATCATAGCAATAGTTAACTTCGCAATCTACAAGAGATCATGATCATAGCATAAACCAAGTACTAACACGGTGCACACACTGTCACCTTTACACACGTGCAGGAGGAATAGAACTACTTTAATAACTTTGCTAGAGTAGCACATAGATAAATTGTGATACAAAAACATTGCAATCATAAAGAGATATAAATAAGCACCTCACTATGCCATTCATTAGTGAATAAGTATTCTGTGAAATATAGCCTAAGAGACCCACACGGTGCACACACTGTCACCTTTACACACGTGGGACAAGGAGTCTCCGGAGATCACATAGGTAAAACTCACTTGACTAGCATAATGACATCTAGATTACAAGCATCATCATATGAATCTCAATCATGTAAAGCAGCTCATGAGATTATTGTATTGAAGCACATAGGAGAGAGATGAACCACATAGCTACCGGTACAGCCCCGAGCCTTGATGGAGAACTACTCCCTCCTCATGGGAGCAGCAGCGGTGATGAAGATGGCGGTGGAGATGGCAGCGGTGTCGATGGAGGAGCCTTCCGGGGGCACTTCCCCGCTCCGGCAGGGTGCCGGAACAGAGACTCCTGTCCCCCAGATCTTGGCATCGCGATGGCGGCGGCTCTGGAAGGTTTCTGTGGTTTTCGCCGAACGTATCAGTGTTTTCGATCCAGGGGCTTTATATAGGCGAAGAGGCGGCGCAGGAGGGTCGAAGGGGCGACGACACCATAGGGCGGCGCGGCCAGGGCCTGGGCCGCGCCGGCCTATGGTCTGGGGGCCCAGTGCCCCCCCTCTGGTCCCTCTCGTGTGTTCTGGATGCTTCCAGTGAAAATAGGAACTTGGGCGTTGATTTCGTCCGATTCCGAGAATATTTCGTTACTAGGATTTCTGAAACCAAAAACAGCAGAAGACAGGAACTGGCACTTCGGCATCTTGTTAATAGGTTAGTTCCAGAAAATGCACGAATATGACATAAAGTGTGCATAAAACATGTAGATAACATCAATAATGTGGCATGGAACATAAGAAATTATCGATACGTCGGAGACGTATCAGCTGCCTCTTCAGGGACGCGCCCACAAGATTTGCCAGATGTCCGGCCGGCTCGATCCGATCCAGACGTCCAAGCTGGAGCTCTCCAGGGCCCAAGTCGCCCGGCGGGTGAACAACATCTCCCAGGCGAAGCTGCCGGAGAACTGGGACTGGGGGCTGCCGCCCTACCACCAGCGAGATCTGCCGCCCGCGGTGAGTTTCTTTTTGTTGGCCGGATTCTGGCTTGCGGTTGCAGGGCCGACTTGACTTATCTGTTGTTGCTGCAGAATTTTGCCCGGCAGCTGGCTGAGGATGGCGATCTGGCGCACAAGGAGTGGGTGGTAGATCATGTCGATCCGGCTGACGAAGCCGGCGACGACGAGAATCTGGAGGCGCCCGACCAAGGCCAGGACGACGTGCCGCAATCTCCGCAGCCGCACGAGGAGGAGCCGGAGCCGGACGTGCCGGCCTCTTCGGCGCCCATCCGCGCGGTGCCACTGGCGGCGAGGCCGCCTGCCACCGCATCCTCTTCTACGGCCGCGCCTCAAGGGCGGAAGCGGCCGACTGAGCGAAGCACCACCCGGCTTGAAGCGAGGGCGAAGAAACAGCGCCGGGCGGGTCCGAGGCAGGTTCCCGAGGCGGCCGGGTAAGCTTCCTTTCTTATCGCTTTGTTTGATTCCTTTTCTTTCCTCTCTTGTTTATCTTCTTTCTGTTTATTTGCTTCATGGCCCCCATTAAGTTTTCTTATGGTGCCGGCTCTGGCTCCGGCTCGGCCCCTGGAGCGGACTTGGGCCTGGAACGGCGGGTCAGGGAGCCGACTCCGCCGCCGCCATCTCGCCCACGCACGCCGCCTGTCGTCCCGCCGCCTGCTACGGGGGCGGGTCTTTCTTCAGCTGCACCTTCGCCAGGCGCAGCCTCTTCAGGCCTTCGGGGCAAGCCGGCTCGTCGCGCCGGCCAGCCTACCCTTGATGACATGTTCCCGCGCCGCGTCCGGCTCGTGGACCCTGCAACTGGAGCCGGCAGGGGTACGCCAGGCGCGGCCGGAACTGGCGAGGCCGTGCCTCCTGCGGCCGGAGCCGGCGGGGCCGCGCCCGAGATAGTCGTCTTGGACGCGGGCTCAGATGAGGCGCCGCCTGTGCTCGACTCCACCGTCCCCACCGGGCCAACACTTTCAACCGCGCCGCCTCCATCTTCGGAGCCGGCGAGAGATGAGCCGGTGGAGCAGGAGCCGGCGCGAGGTGAGTCGGTGGAGCAGGAGCCGGCGCGCACGGTTGACGCCGACGCCAGGGCGCTGGTGGTGACGGAGGGCCCGGCGCAGGTGCCCTTGGTTCTTCATGTTGCGAAGGCCGCCAAGCTGCTGAACGTGGTGTCTGCCCCTACGTCCAGCCTTGGCTCAGCCGCCACCATGGAGAAGGACTGGTACCAGGCGGACGCCTGCGAGGTGACCAGCCGAGAGGGCCGGCCGGGTGTGGCGCAAGTGGAGATGTTCTTCTCCGGCTTCCGCGCCATGGCCAAGAGGCAAGCCGACGAGACTGAGGCCCGCCTGGCGCGGCTGGAGGCGGCTGAGAAGGTTAGTACACAACCGCACTATCTTTTTTAACTTTGGTACTATCCTGGTAGCCCTCCGAGGCATGGGCCGGCTGCTTGGAGCCGGTCCAGGTTTCGCTTAAACACTTATCTTTGTCTTTTCTTTAGACGGTGTCGGACAGGTGGACTGCCCTGTACAACCGCGTTGTGGTCAGCTACCACAAGGCCAAGAACGAGCTGGCCGACATGGCCTGCGAGCTAGAGGCCACCAAAGGTACAGTTTCTTTTCTTGTTTTATTATAGCTTCTTGTTTCAGTCGGCAGACGGCTTCCGTTTGCAGCCATTGCCGCCCGGGTTCCCCAGCTGGAGGAGGATCTTCGAGCCGCCCGCGAGCGCTGTGCCAAGGCTGAGGAGGCGGCCGCGGCTGTCACCGCCAAGGCGCAAGAAACTAGCGGGGAGCTGGAGCGGCTGCGCCAGCTCGAGTCCAACCACTCCGCCGTGCTCAGTGCTGTGAAGGAGACCGGGCGGAAGGAGGTGGAGGACGTCAGCCGGCGACTGGAGGAGGTGGATAAGCAGCGCCTGGCGCTTCGACAAGAGGTGACCTCCAAGTCTGAGGAGTTGTCTGCCACCGCCAAGCGATGGGTGGATCAGATTAGCTCGCTCGGCCGCGGCTTGGCGGGTGAGTTTTTGGTTTTCTTCCTTTCCCTTTGCCGGCTTTCGGCTGTCAGCTGGCGGCTTGAGCTGGCAGGCGGCAGCTGAAACCATTTCGCTTTTTTCAATATCTCCATCTTCAGGCTGGGGGCAGGCGGTTCTTGCCGGCTACCGCCAGTCTTTTCTTTTACTGAGACTTCGATATCTCCATCTTCAGGCTGGTGGCAGGCGGTTCTTGCCGGCTACCGCCAGTCTTTTCTTTTACTGAGACTTCGATATCTCCATCTTCAGGCTGGTGGCAGTCGGTTCTTGCCGGCTGCCGCCAGTCTTTTCTTTTACTGAGACTTCGATATCTCCATCTTCAGGCTGGTGGCAGGCGGTTCTTGCCGGCTACCGCCAGTCTTTTCTTTTACTGAGACTTTGATATCTCCATCTTCAGGGCTTGCGGCTGACACGGTTGGCAGGCGTCTGCCGGCTGCTGTCAGCCGAACTTTCAGATTTTTAACATGCTTTTTAATTTCTTGCAGCCGCTTTCCCGGAGGCGCAGGCGGTGGCACTAGCGGCGGCCGGCAGGGCGCAGGAGGAGCGCCGGCAGGCTACTGGGGAGCAGAGCTCAGACTGCTTCTCCATGGACAACTACCTGGCATCCATGGCCGCCCGCGTGGAGCCAATCACCATGTTGGGCTGGGAGCTGCGGAAGGCGGCCGAGGAGCTGTACCGGCTGCTCTGGCCGACTGAGACCTTGCCGGGGGAGCTGTCCAATCTTATCAAGTGGCTGGAGACGGCGCCTGATCGCTTCCTCGACTGGAAGGAGTCGGCCGCGCGCGCTGGAGCCGACATGGCGCTGTCGTTTGTGCTCTCCTGGTACAACGAGGTCAGCCTCGACCAGCTGGAATGCCGGCGAGCCGACGTGGAGGGCAAGCTTCCTGCTGAAAACAAGACTGCCCGGCTTGCTCGCGCCTGCGCCATTGCCGAATTCGTCGACAAGGGCATCTTCATCCGTGACCCTCGTCCGCCTCCGGAGGACTCGGATGAGGAATCCGAAGACGAGGAGATAGAGATGGAAGCCGCGCCTGGTGCTCCTCCGACTGGTCCTCCTCCAGCCGGCGCTTAGCTTTATCTGTTCATGCATTTTACTTTTGCAAGACAATTTGTTAAATCCCCGGGATGCCGGGTGTATATGTAAGACAATATTATCATCCTTTTATTAGGTCGCACTTTAATGTGGTTGTTAATCATTTGTGTGCCGGCTTGCTTTCTTCCGGCTTGTTCGCTTTTTCCCATCCGCCCCACTCTTTGGCTTTGCCCTTGCCGATCGTATGTCCGACTTGCGGTCCGTTGCCGGATCAAGAGCGTGCCGCTGGGTGAGGCCGACAGTATTTTAGTCGAACGAGCCGAGTTCGGCAGTCCGGAACTTTTATGAAGAGTTGTACAAGAATCAATTCGCCTTCATTCTTTCCCTTAGCCGCCTTTCGCGTGCCGGCTCCCTAGGCACTTACTCCCGCCAGCCGGACAGCCGGGTTGCGGTCTGTAGCTGGATCGGAAGCCGGCTGTCGGGAAACCGGATCACGGTACTGAGCCGGCCGCATGAGAGGGTGTTAGCCAATCGGCGAAAACAATTGAATACGCGAAAAACTTGTCGAAATCGGCGCTCTTAGCGCTTGCTTTTTCATAGCTTACAAAAGGGAGTACAAGGGATACATACATTCCTGCTCTCAAGTGTAAAATGGTCGAAGCAACCTGACATTCCAGGGACGTTTTGTCTCCTCGTCAGTTTTGTTCGCCTTGTTTTTCTTAGCCTCTTGGGTATCTATGAGATAGTAGGAATCATTGCCTACTGCCTTGCTCACGATGAAGGGACCCTCCCATGGGGATGACAGTTTATGCTGTCCGGCTGTCCGTTGGATCAGCCGGAGCACTAGGTCTCCTTCTCGGAATGCTAAGGACTGGACCTTCCGGCTGTGATAGCGTCGGAGGCTCTGCTGGTATATGGTAGACCTGGACTCGGCCATCAACCGGACCTCTTCGACCAGGTCGACTCCATCTTCACGAGCTTCTTTGGCTTCAGCTTCTGTGTATAGCTTGATCCTTGGCGCGTCGTGCTCGATGTCAGTCGGCAGGACGGCTTCGGCCCCGTATACGAGGAAGAAGGGTGTGAAGCCGACTGAGCGGTTTGGCGTTGTGCGCAGGCTCCACAGTACATGGGGTAGCTCTTCAATCCAGCAGCCGGCTGCTCGTTCGAGCGGCTCCACCAACCGGGACCGGATGCCGGCTAGGATTAAGCCGTTTGCCTTCTCCACTTGGCCGTTGGTCTCTGGATGTGCCACGGATGATAGGTCCATTCGGATCCCCATCTCCCCGCAATAGCGTTTGAAGATGCCTTCGGCGAAGTTGCTGCCGTTGTCGGTGATGATGCTATGGGGGTAGCCATATCTCACAATGATCTCCTTGAGGAATGTGATGGCTGTGGAGCCGTCCAGCTTCTTGATTGGCTTGGCTTCAATCCACTTAGCGAATTTGTCAATCATCACCAAGAGGTGAGTCATGCCGCCTCGGGCTGTTTTGAATGGGCCCACCATATCCAAGCCCCAGACGGCAAAAGGCCAAGTGATGGGGATGGTCTTCAAGGCGGAAGCCGGCGTATGCCTTTGTTTGGCGAAGCGTTGGCAGCCATTGCACTTTTTCACCAGTTCTTCTGCGTCCCTGAGCGTAGTCGGCCAGTAAACCGTGCCGGAAGGCTTTGGCCACTATGGCTCTGGAGGAGGCGTGGTGGCCGCACTCTCGCTGGTGGATTTCCCGTAGGAGTTCAATCCCTTCAGCCGGCTCGACGCACCGCTGGAGCACCCCACTTACGCTGCGTTTGTACAGCTCGTGGTTGATGATGGTATAGGCCTTGGCCCTTCTCTCAATCTGCCTAGCTTGAACCCTGTCAATGGGCAGCACACCATCGGTGAGGTAGGAGAGGAATTCTTGTGCCCATGATGGTACGCATTTTATTTCAAACACGCTGACCATCAAGGCCTCCATCTTCGGAGCTTCCGGGTTCGACTGCATGGTCGCCGGGTTCGGCTGTGGAGCCGGCGGGTTTGGCTGAGAAGCCCCCGAGTTTGCCTGAGAAGCCCCCGGGTTGGACTGAGAAGCCCTCGGGTTCGGCTGTGGAGCCAGCGGGTTTGGCTGAGAAGCCCCCGAGTTTGGCTGAGAAGCCCCCGGGTTGGACTGAGAAGCCCCCGGGTTCGGCTGTGGAGCCGACGGGTTCGGCTGAGAAGCCCCCGACTTGGGCGATGAAGCCCCCGGGTTCGGCTGAGAAGCCCCCGGGTCAGCCGGCACGAATATGGAATCCGAGTCCGGTGACGGTATGATGGACGGCTTCCGCAGATGCGCCAAGGCAACCCCCGGTGGAATTGCTTGCCGGGTTGAGCCTATCTTGGACAGCGCGTCAGCCGCCTCGTTGTTTGCTCGCGGCACATGATGGAATTTGCAGCCGTCGAAGAAGCCGGCCAACTGCTGGACGTGGAAGCGGTATGAGGCCATGTTGGCGTCCTTCGCGTCCCAGTCGCCGGATGCTTGCTGTATGACCAAGTCGGAGTCACCGAAGCAAAGAATGCGACGCACGCCTATCTCCTTGGCCAGCTTCAGCCCGTGGATGAGCGCGTCGTACTCCGCCACATTGTTGGATGCGGCGAAGTGGATCTGCAGGACGTAGTCCAGCCGGTCTCCCTTGGGAGAGGTGACGACGATGCCGGCTCCCAAGCCGTTCCGCATCTTTGAGCCGTCGAAGTGCAGCTTCCAGTGTGTGGAATCAGGCACAGGCGGCAAGTATTGCATCTCGGCCCAGTCGACGAAGAAATCCGCAAGGATCTGCGACTTGATGGCCGTGCGTGGCTCGTAGAGGATGGTATGGGCAGCTAGCTCCAGGGCCCACTTGGCAACCCGACCATTGGCGTCTTTGCTGCCAATGATTTCCGCCAAGGGCGTTGTGGCCACCACCTTGATGGGGTGCTCCTGGAAGTAGTGCTTGAGCTTCTTGGCCGCCATGTACACGCCGTAGGTGACCTTTTGGTAGTGGGGGTAGTTTTGCTTTGACTGGGACAGCACCTCACTGAGGTAGTAGACTGGGCGCTGGACCGACTGCTCCTTGCCGGCTTCCTTGCCGGCTTCCTTGCGCTCCACCACCAGGACGACGCTAACCACACGATTGGTGGCAGCGATGTACAACAGCATCGGCTCCATTGAAGCCGGCGATGCGAGGATGGGCGCGGTTCAGAGCACGCGCTTCAAGTCACGGAAGGCTTCATCCGCCTGCGGTGACCAGACGAATTTGTCCGATTTCTTCAGCAACTGGTACAGGGGCAGTGCCTTCTCCCCGGCCGGTGAAGCGGCTCAAGGAGGCCAGGCATCCGGTGAACTTCTGGACGTCCTTGAGGCACTGCGGCAGCTCCATCTTCTCAATGGCACTGATCTTCTCCGGGTTGGCTTCGATTCCTCGCTAAGAGACGAGGTAGCCCAGGAGTTGGCCGGCTGGCACGCCGAACGTGCATTTGGCCGGGTTGAGCTTCATCCGGAATCTTCGCAGATTGGTGAAGGTTTCTCTCAGGTCATCAAGGAGGGTAGGCATCTCCTTGGTTTTTACAACGACATCATCCACATATGCGTGAACATTTCTGCCGATTTGATCCTGCAAACACTTTTGCATGCACCTTTGGTAGGTGGCGCCTGCATTTTTCAAGCCGAATGGCATAGTCGTGTAGCAGTAAGCCCCATACGGGGTAATGAACGAAGTCTTTATTTGATCAGCCAGATTCAAAGGAATCTGGTGGTAGCCTGAATAGGCATCTAAAAAAGACAACAGTTCACAGCCGGCAGTCGAATCTATGACTTGATCTATGCGCGGAGGGGAAGGGGTCCTTCGGGCACGCCTTGTTGAGGCTGGTGTAGTCGATACACATGCGCCAGGAGCCGTTCTTCTTCAAAACCAGGACCGGGTTCGCCAACCAGTCCGGGTGCAGCACTTCCATGATGAAGCCGGCTGCTAGGAGCCGGGCGATTTCTTCACCGATGGCCTTCCTTCTTTCTTCGGCGAAGCGCCTGAGGGGCTGCTTCACAGGCTTGGCTTCAGGCCTGACGTGGAGGTGGTGCTCAGCCAACACCCTCGGCACACCCGGCATGTCCCTTGGAGACCATGCAAAGATGTCCCGATTCTCACAGAGGAAGCTGGTGAGCTCGCCTTCCTATTTGCTGCTCAAGCCGGCACCGATGGTGACGTACTTGTCCGGCTGCGCCGGGTCGAGCAGGATCTTCTTGGTGTTGTTGGCCGGCTGGAAGTGAGTCGTCCCAGCCGGGTTGCCTACAGCCGGCATGTCCGACTGCGCGGCCTTAGCCAGAGTGACAGCGTCGTGGATGAGCTGCTTCTCGGTAGCGATGACCAGCGTCTGGGCCATCTTGGAACTCTGTGTGGCGCAGTCCATGGAGCGGCGGTAGTCGCCGGCTATGGTGATGACCCCTTTTGGGCCAGGCAGCTTCATCTTCAGGTACCCGTAGTGGGGCACCGCCATGAACTTGGTCAGGGCCGGCCTGCCCAGGAGCGCGTGGTAGGGACTGACGAGGTCCACCACCTCGAACTCGACCTTCTCGGTGCGGAAGTGATCCGGCTTCCCGAACATCACCTCCAGCGTGATCCGGCCGATCGGCTGGCAACAGTGGCCTGGCACGATGCCATGGAAGACGGTGGGGGTGGGGCGCAACTCGGCCTCCTGGATGCCCAGCTTGCGGGCGGTGTCGCGGTAGAGGATGTTGATGCTGCTGCCCCCATCGATGAGGACACGCGAGAAGCGCACGCTGCGCCGGGTTGTGCCGATGGTGGGGTCGAGGACCATGGCGTAGCTGCCCGGCTTTGGCAGGACAGCCGGTGTATCGCGGCGATCAAATGTGATGGCCTGCTCTGACCAGTTTAGGTACTGGGGGACCGGCGTTATGACCGCATTGACCTCGAGGGAACGGCTCTGCTGGCTCGTCCTGTCCTCAGGCTCGGAGGTGAAGATGACGTAGGTGGCATCCTCAGGCAGATACCTGCCATGGTGCACTTGGTTAGCCTCGTGGTGCTCGAGGTTGGCGTTCTCTGCGCCGGCTTGGCCACCCGGCCCGCCGGCTGGTGGAGGCGGGGGTGGAGGCGGAAGCGGTTCGCCGCTTGTCAGCCGCTTCATGAAGTGGCAGTCGCGGGTGGTGTGGTTGGAGGGGTTCTTGCCGCTGTGATACTTGCACGGCGAGTCGAGCATTTGCTCAAAGGTGTACTTCGGCTTCCAGGGCCGGTCTTGCTTCTGGCGCCGGCTGCCGCCAGCCGCCGCATGGTCCGACACGGCTGCCACATGGGCAGAACCGTACCGGCGGTCCGGCTGGTCGCTGTGCCGCTTGCCGCGGTAGTTGTCCCGACCCTGCCATGCGAGCCGCCCTCGGCCGGCTTGTGCTCGGCCGGCTTGTTGTTGTCCCGCCTGGCTGGGGCCGGCGAGATTTCAGCCGGAGCCTTGCCGGCTTCTTCAGCCAGCGCGTACTTGTCGGCGATGGCCATCAAGGCGGCCATCGACTTGGGGTCACTGCGGTGTAGCTTGTGCCACAACATGGTGTTGGGCCGGCAGCCTCCCATGAAGAAGCTGATGGTCTGGATCTCGTGCACGCCCTCGCAGGAGTTGCGCATTTTGCACCAATGCGTCAGGTACGCGCGATCCGTCTCGTCCGGGCCCTGCTTGCACATCTCTAGTTGCTGGGGGCGACCCGGCCGGCGGTAGGTGCCGCTGAAGTTGCTGATGAAGGCCTCTTCGAAGTCCAGCCAGCCGTTGATGCTGCCGGCTGGGAGGTTGTTGAGCCAGGTGCGGGCGGAGCCGACCAGCATCAGGGGGGAGTAGTGATGTCCACAACTGGCGCATGGTTGACGTGGGAGGTTTGATGGCGATTGACGGGCTTGATGGAGTGTCTTGATTTGTTCCCCGGCAACGGCGCCAGAAAAGTGCTTGATGTCTACGTGTGCTTCTATTCTTGTAGACAGTGTTGGGCCTCCAAGAGCAGAGGTTTGTAGAACAGCAGCTAGTTTCCCTTAAGTGGATCACCCAAGGTTTATCGACCTCAGGGAGGAAGAGGTCAAAGATATCCCTCTCAAGCAACCCTGCAATCACGATACAAGAAGTCTCTTGTGTCCCCAACACACCTAATACACTTGTCAGATGTATAGGTGCACTAGTTCGGCGAAGAGATATTAAAACGCAGGTGGTATAGATGAATATGAGTGGTAATAGCAATCTGAATAAAATATGGCAGCGAGTAAACATGCAACAGAAAGTAAATAAACGGAGATTCGATGTATGGAAACAAGGCCTAGGGATCATACTTTCACTAGTGGACACTCTCAACATTGCAATCATAATGGGATATAAATAAGCACTTCACTATGCTATTCCGAATTACTCTCTGGCAAGATAACGAACTCTAATTCATCATGTAGGCAAACCTTAAAGATGTATTCCCAAGTACTAATGAACACCCCACGCTGTCACTTTGAGCATTCATAGGAGGTACTAACACACCACAATTTCATAGAGACATCCAACTCAAATCATAACTCAGTGAACAAGTATTCTGTGAAATATAGCCTAAGAGACCCACACGGTGCACACACTGTCACCTTTACACACGTGGGACAAGGAGTCTCCGGAGATCACATAAGTAAAATCCACTTGAATAGCATAACGACATCTAGATTACAAAGCTCATCATATGGATCTCAATCATGTAAGGCAGCTCATGAGATCATTGTATTGAAGTACATGGGAGAGAGATTAACCACATAGCTACCAGTACAGCCCTTAGCCCCGATGGAGAACTACTCCCTCCTCATGGGAGACATCAGCGGTGATGAAGATGGCGGTGGTGTCGATGGAGATGCCTTTCGGGGGCACTTCCCCGTCCCGGCGGCGTGCCGAAACAGAGACTCCTGTCCCCCAGATCTTGGCTTCGCGATGGCGGTGGCTCTGGAAGGTTTCTCGTACCGTGGCTTTTCGTCTCGAAGATTTAGGTCAGGGAGCTTTTTATAGGCGAAGAGGCGGAGTCGGAGGGGGTACGGAGCCGCCACACAACAGGGGGGCGCGCCCCCCTGGGCCGCGCCAGCCCCATGTGTGGGCCCCCTGTGGCTCTCCTCTGGTGGCTCTCGGGTGTTCTGGAAGCTTCGTGGAATTCTAAGATGCTGGGCGTTGATTTCGTCCAATTCCGAGAATATTTCCCTACTAGGATTTCTGAAACCAAAAACAGCAGAAAACAGGAACTGGCACTTCGGCATCTTGTTAATAAGGTTCCGGAAAACGCATCAAAACGATATAAAGTATGAACAAAACATGTAGGTATTGTCATAAAACTAGCATGGAACATAAGAAATTATAGATACGTTTGAGACGTATCAAGCATCCCCAAGCTTAGTTCCTACTCGCCCTCGAGTAGGTAAACGATAACAATGATAATTTCTTAAGTGACATGCTACCAACATAATCTTGATCAACATTATTGTAAAGCATATGAAATGAATGCAGCGATTCGAAGCAATGGTAAAGATGATGATTAAACAACTGAATCATATAGCAAAGACTTTTCATGAATAATACTTTCAAGACAAGCATCAATAAGACTTGCATAAGAGTTAACTCATAAAGCAATAAATTCTTAGTAGAAGGCATTGAAGCAACACAAAGGATGATTAAGTTTCAGCAATTGCTTTCAACTTGTAACATGTATATCTCATGGATAGTTGTCAACATAAAGCAATATAACAAGTGCAATAGGTAAACATGTAAGAATCAATGCACAGTTGACACAAGTGTTTGCTTCTAAGATAGAAAGAAGTAGGTAAACTGACTCAACATATAGTAAAAGAATGGCCCTTCGCAGAGGAAAGCAGGGATTAAATCATGTGCTAGAGCTTTTCAAGTTTTGAAATCATATAGAGAGCATAAAAGTAAAGTTTTGAGAGGTGTTTGTTGTTGTCAACGAATGGTAGCGGGTACTCTAACTACCTTATCAACCAGACTTTCAAGAGCGGCTCCCATGAAGGACGTTATCTCTACCAGCAAGGTAGATCATCCCTCTTCTCTTTGTTTACACATGTACTTTAGTTTAGTTTTTTTTTTAGATGACACTCCTCCCAACCTTTGCTTTCTCAAGCCATGGCTAACCGAATCCTCGGGTGCCTTCCAACAATCACATACCATGAAGGAGTGTTTATTTGCAAAATTAAGTTGCTTACTGATAGATTAGAGCAAAACATGTGAAGAGAATTATTAATGCAAGTTAATTAATCGGGGCTGGGAACCCCATTGCCAGCTCTTTTTGCAAAATTATTGGATAAGCGGATGAAGCCACTAGTCCATTGTGAAAGTCTGTCAAAAGTAAATGACAAGATTGAAAGATAAAACACCACATACTTCCTCATGAGCTATAAAACATTGACACAAATAAGAGACAATAGCTTTTGAATTGTTTAAAGGTAGCACATGAAGTATTTGCTTGGAATGGCAGGAAATACCACATGGTAGGTAGGTATGGTGGACACAAATGGCATAGTTTTTGGCTCAAGGATTTTGGATGCACGAGAAGAATTCCTCTCAATACAAGGCTAGGCTAGCAAGGTTGTTTGAAGCAAACTCAAGTATAAAACGGTGCAGCAAGACTCACATATGAACATATTGTAAGCATTATAAGACTTTACATTGTCTCCTTGTTGTTTAAACACCTTAACCAGAAAATATCTAGACTTAGAGAGACCAATCATGCAAACCAAATTTTAACAAGCTCTATGTAGTTCTTCATTAATGGGTGCAAAGTACATGATGCAAGAGCTTAAACATGATCTATATGAGCACAACAATTGCCAAGTATCAAATTATTCAAGACATTATACCAATTACCACATGTAGCATTTTCTGTTTCCAACCATATAGCAATGAACGAAGCAGTTTCAACCTTCGCCATGAACATTAAAAGCTAAGAACACATGTGTTCATATGAACCAGCGGAGCGTGTCTCTCTCCCACACAAGCATGAATTTATTCAAACTAAACAAAAGCAAACACAAAAACAAACAGACGCTCCAAGTAAAGTACATAAGATGTGACCGAATAAAACTATAGTTTCAAGAGAAGAAACCTGATAAATTGTCAACGAAGAAGGGGATGCCTTGGGCATCCCCAAGCTTAGACGCTTGGGTCTTCTTGAAATATGCAGGGATGAACCACGGGGGCATCCCCAAGCTTAGACTCTTCACTCCTCTTGATCATAGTATATCATCCTCCTCTCTTGACCCTTGAAAACTTCCTCCACACCAAACTCAAAACAAACTCATTAGAGGGTTAGTGCATAATCAAAAATTTCACATGTTCAGAGGTGACACAATCATTCTTAACACTTCTGGACATTGCACAAAGCTACTGGAAGTTAATGGAACAAAGAAATCCATCCAACACAGCAAAAGAGGCAATACGAAATAAAAGGCAGAATCTGTCAAAACAGAATAGTCCGTAAAGACGAATTTTTTAGAGGCACTGGACTTGCTCAGATGAAAATGCTCAAATTGAATGAAAGTTGCGTACATATCTGAGGATCATGCACGTAAATTGGCAGATTTTTCTGAGTTACCTACAGAGAACCCTGCCCAAATTCGTGACAGACAGAAATCTGTTTCTGCGTAGTAATCCAAATCTAGTATCAACCTTACTATCAAAGACTTTACTTGGCACAACAATGCAATAAAATAAGATAAGGAGAGGTTGCTACAGTAGTAACAACTTCCAAGACACAACAAAACAGTAGCAAAATAAAGACATGGGTTATCTCCCAAGAAGTTCTTTCTTTATAGCCATTAAGATGGGCTCAGCAATTTTAATGATGCTCACATAAGAAATAAGAGTTCAAGCAAAAGAGAGCATCAAGACGCAAATACGAAACAATTTTAAGTCTAACCCACTTCCTATGAAAAGGAATCTTGTAAGTAAACAAATTCATGAAGCATAATGCAACAAGCATAGAAAGATAAAACAAGTGTAACTTCAAGATTTTCAGCAAAAAGAGGGGAAACTTAATATTATTAAGATGCATATAACCATGTTTCCCTCTCTCATAATAACTTTTAGTAGCATCATGAACAAATTCAACAATATAACTATCACATGAAACATTCTTATTCACATGCATAAAAGTATCATTACTCTCCACATAAGCATAATCAATTTTATTAGTTGTAGTGGGAGAAAATTCAACAAAGTAGCTATCATTATTATTCTCATCAAGTGTAGGAGGCATAGTATAATCATAATAAAATTTACTCTCCATAGTAGGTGGCACCAAAAGACCACTATCATTATAATCATCATATATGGGAGGCATATCGTAATCAACATAAACTTTCTCCTCAATACCCGGAGGGCTAAAGAGATCATTTTCATCAAAACCGACCTCCCCAAGCTTAGAATTTTCTATATCATTAGCAACAATGGTGTTCAAAGCGTTCATACTAATATCATTGCTACTAGCATGCAAATAAGGTTCCATAGGTTTTTAATTTTCGCATTAAACCATTCATGTCTTGACTCAGGAAATAGTTTAAAAAGCTCACAGATGTTTTCCATTATGCCTTACTAGTGTAAACAAGAAACCAAAAGATGCAATTGCAGGATCTAAAGGAAATAGCTTCGAGCACACACACAACGGCAACAGAAAAGTACTTAGTTATCTGGGACCGGAGTATGAGTGCCTTTTACCTTTTCCTCCCCGGCAACGGCGCCAGAAAAGTGCTTGATGTCCACAACTGGCGCGTGGTTGACGTGGGAGGTTTGATGGCGATTGACGGGCTTGATGGAGTGTCTTGATTCGTTCCCCGGCAACGGCGCCAGAAAAGTGCTTGATGTCTACGTGTGCTTCTATTCTTGTAGACAGTGTTGGGCCTCCAAGAGCAGAGGTTTGTAGAACAGCAGCAAGTTTCCCTTAAGTGGATCACCCAAGGTTTATCGAACTCAGGGAGGAAGAGGTCAAAGATATCCCTCTCAAGAAACCCTGCAATCACGATACAAGAAGTCTCTTGTGTCCCCAACACACCTAATACACTTGTCAGATGTATAGGTGCACTAGTTCGACGAAGAGATATTAAAACGCAGGTGGTATAGATGAATATGAGTGGTAATAGCAATCTGAATAAAATATGGCAGCGAGTAAACATGCAACAAAACAGTAAATAAACGGAGATTCGATGTTTGGAAACAAGGCCTAGGGATCATACTTTCACTAGTGGAGACTCTCAACATTGCAATCATAATGGGATATAAATAAGCACTTCACTATGCTATTCCGAATTACTCTCTGGCAAGATAACGAACTCTAATTCATCATGTAGGCAAACCTTAAAGATGTATTCCCAAGTACTAATGAACACCCCACGCTGTCACTTTGAGCATTCATAGGAGGTACTAACACACCACAATTTCATAGAGACATCCAACTCAAATCATAACTCAGTGAACAAGTATTCTGTGAAATATAGCCTAAGAGACCCACACGGTGCACACACTGTCACCTTTACACACGTGGGACAAGGAGTCTCCGGAGATCACATAAGTAAAATCCAGTTGAATAGCATAACGACATCTAGATTACAAAGCTCATCATATGGATCTCAATCATGTAAGGCAGCTCATGAGATCATTGTATTGAAGTACATGGGAGAGAGATTAACCACATAGCTACCGGTACAGCCCTTAGCCCCGATGGAGAACTACTCCCTCCTCATGGGAGACAGCAGCGGTGATGAAGATGGCGGTGGTGTCGATGGAGATGCCTTCCGGGGGCACTTCCCCGTCCCGGCGGCATGCCGGAACAGAGACTCCTGTCCCCCAGATATTGGCTTCGCGATGGCAGCGGCTCTGGAAGGTTTCTCGTACCGTGGCTTTTCGTCTCGAAGATTTAGGTTAGGGAGCTTTTTATAGGCGAAGAGGCGGAGTCGGAGGGGGTACGGAGCCGCCACACAACAGGGGGGCGCGCCCCCCCTGGGCCGCGCCAGCCCCATGTGTGGGCCCCCTGTGGCTCTCCTCTGGTGGCTCTCGGGTGTTCTGGAAGCTTCGTGGAATTCTAAGATGCTGGGCGTTGATTTCGTCTAATTCCGAGAATATTTCCTTACTAGGATTTCTGAAACCAAAAACAGCAGAAAACAGGAACTGGCACTTCGGCATCTTGTTAATAGGTTAGTTCTGGAAAACGCATCAAAACGATATAAAGTATGAACAAAACATGTAGGTATTGTCATAAAACTAGCATGGAACATAAGAAATTATAGATACGTTTGAGACGTATCAAGTAGCGCACCGCCCAACGCTTGTTGCCTCTGGCGATGACGACTGCGGTGGAGTAATCCAGCAGCCAGTCCTCCGGCTTGGCAGTGCCGTCGTACTTGGGGGTGTCGCGGGGGAGCTGGAAGCCGTCGATCATGGGCTCGTTGGCGATGCGGGGCCCGAAGCATTTTGGGCCGACTAGCCCCTCTTCTTCCGCGATGCGGGATTCGACCAGCCGGTCGAGGCGATCTCGGGCGTCAGTGGGCTCGATGCGCGGGCCCAGCTGGGATCGCGCCGGCTGGCGAGCACCGCTTGCTTCTGGAGCCGGCCGGTGCTGGCGGCGGGGCTCGGAGTCTTGCTCATGGTTCCGGCTTGGTGGAGGCCGGCTGCGGCTGCTGCTGCCGCTCGGCTGGTGGCTCGGCCGGCTCGAGCTTGCGTGCGTAGCCCGGGAGTCATGGTGCCAGATTGGTGCTGGGGAGGCGGACTCGGCCGTGTCCCTGGCACCTTCTCTGGCGTTGCCTGCGGCACCACGAGCGTGAGAAGCTCTAGGAGCGTTGGCGTACCTGGGGTCCTTCGACTGCCGATTGGCAGCTTTCAGCAGCTTAGTCACCCGCTCGGTCTAGCGGCGTAACTCTTCGCCTTCGAGGCGGTGCAGCTCTTCTGCGGCAGCTTCGGCCGCGAGCATGTTCTTGTCGGGGGTGTTGTAGAGGGGCAGCTCCGCTGACGGAGCCGGCGCTTCTGCGCCGTCGCGGTCGATCTCGGTGCCTAGGTCGCGGCCCCTGCGGCGGATCTGGCTGGCTCGGTTGGGTCCGTCGCCGCTTGGAGTGAGGCTGTGGGCACGGTTGTACTCGCGCTGGGTGATTTCCCACTGGCGCTTGGCAGCGGCCAGTTCGTCGGTCTGCTTGAGGAGGAGCTGGCGATGTGCCTCCAAGTCCGCCTCGATGGTGGTGGGGTCGCCACCTGGCGTGAGTGGGGAGCTCAGCTTCGCCCAGACTTCTTCCAGCCGGGATGGTGGTGGTGGCGCCTTTGCGCCCGAGCCGGACGCGCCGGCCGCGGTGGGACGCTCTAGGTCCGGACCACGGACGCGTGTAGACGTCAAAGCCGCCGAAGCTGATGATGTTGCCGCCGGCAAGGAATGGCCGGTCGGCGAAGCAGCTAGCGTTGTCGCTGATGCAGTCGAGGGAGCCGAATCTCCAGATCAAGCCTGAAGCGACCCGCTCGCCGGTGGTGATGTTGAGGCCCGTCCGGATGAAAACACCGGCCGCAGACGCTGAAGGCCCCACCGTGGGCGCCAAATGTCGTGGTATCGTCACGACATATGCCATAGGGTGGCTAAAGAAGGTGGTTCCTAGTGGTCTCACGGTGGTATCCGGATGCGGGTATGAGTACGAGCGACACGGCGACGTACCCAGGTTCGAGGCCCTCCGATGGAGGTAACACCTCTACTCCTGCTATGAGTGTATATGATGATATCACAGTACAATGGTGCTCCTAGAGCTGTATCCGGCTGCTCCTGGGACGCTAAGGTAGACCAAGGTCTCTCTCACAGGGCAGCGCTAAGACTAGAATGAGTAAGAAGTGATCGATCGTCCCCCGCACGAGAGGGGTAGCGCAGCTTATATAGACGCTGGCACTTTACATATGAGTCCCTAAGACCTAGTGGCCGACTGGCCAGCTTCGGCTTCTGCTCCTTCCCGAGGCGTTGACGTCAGGAGCCGTTGAGGCCTCATGGCCTGTCCCATCCGCCTGCCGGAGTCAGCGGTATGGCGAGGAGGTGTCCCTGTCGCCATCATTCCTGTAGCCGTACGGAGCGGCGTCAGCCATGATGGCCTGTCGAGCGAGGGGCACTGTTGCTCCACAGTGCCCCTTACTTTACGGAAGGTGAGGTCAGCATGGACCTTTGAACCCGGATCACCTACCCAGCTCCTTCTCTTACAAGGCTCGCCAGCCTCGAGTCGGCCAGGGTGTAAGTTCCCAGTCGGATATGGCTTGTAGAAGCCGGCCCAGCCACAGCGCAGGCGGCCGTGGCCAGGCCGACTAAGACTTAGAGCCAGCCGGCTCCCAAGGCAGCTGGCCACGGCTCCAGCCGGCTGCTCCTCAGCCGGCCTTTGCCGCGGGCCAGCCGGCCTGGGGCCCGCTGCTCCTTGTCTATTGCCCTACCCGGGGTCTTCCCCCCGACAGCGCCCCCGCTGGCCTCCATCAACAAGCCTCCACCGGCTCCCCGGAATAGCTCCCGGAAGGGCGCTGAGGTCACCGCCGAGCAGCTTGCCGGCGCCGTGACAGCCACGACGGCTCCGCCTACCGGTTCCTCTCAGGCGCCTGCCAGCTCCCAGGCTCAAGCTCTTGTCCTGCATGCCGGGCGTGCCGCCGTTGCCGCCGATGAGAAGGTCTCAGCGCAGCTGGGCCGGATCGTCGAGCTAAACTGCGATGAGACCAACTTGGGCTCGCTCCAGGAGTATGTAGATAAGTGGAACTTGGCAGATCTTTCCGCGGCCACCCTCGGTGTCGGGAAGGATAAGCAACTGGTGGTTGACCCTCGCGGCCCGCGGAACACGGTGCAGCACCTCGGCCGACTTAAACACGCTGTGAAGGAGTTCAACAATGCTTGGCATGATGCCAACGCCAACGTGCTGGTAAGCTTGTCACTTGAACTTTAACTCTTTTTTCTTCATACTTATGCCGGTTTCCAATTTCTCATCATATATACATATATATCCTCATAGTCCCCGAGTTTCGGGTTAAGGACATAGTACTTAGCGCGAAACTGCAAAAAACCGGCATAGCTAGTCCCCGAGTTTCGGGTTAAGCACATAGTACTTAGCGTGAAACTGCAAAAAACCGGCATAGCTAGTCCCCGAGTTTCGGGTTAAGAACATAGTACTTAGCGCGAAACTGCAAAAAACCAGCATAGCTAGTCCCCGAGTTTCGGGTTAAGCACATAGTACTTAGCGCGAAACTGTAAAAAACCGGCATAGCTCACTGCTTCTTTTGTCTTATGCAGAACACGCTAGACTCCCGAAACCAGCTGTTTGAGGAGCTTCTGTGGGAGCACCGGGGCCTCGTCGAGGCCTTTGCCGCCCTTAAGCTGACTCACAGCCAGTGCCAAGGTTTGTGTACAGGCTTCTTTTGCACCAACTTCTCCTTGACGAATGTTACTGACATGTTCCCTTCTTGCAGCCGCCCTTCCGGAAACCTCCTTCGAAGACCTTTCCGGCCAAATCGCCACGCTCAAGGGTAAGCCATATTTGTCAGTTTGTTTTTCCTTTGTCTGAGCCTACCGGCTTCTTTTACTTAGATTTTCCATTCCGGAATTCAGCTGAGGAGGAGGAGCTAACCCTCTAGCACAACCGCGAGCTGGAAGCCCAGCGGGACGAAGCCGCAAAGCTCAAGGATCAGCTGATCCATGCTGGGCTTCAGCACGTGAGGGCGCTGAAGGAGGCCATCGCCGCTGGTGATGCCAAGGTGGATGAGGCCCGTAAGGAATTCGCCGAGGCTGAGGGGCAACTGCGGGCTGAGCTCGAGGAGGAAACCAAGCTGCTGCACCAGGAGCAAGGCCGGAACGCTGAGCTTGTGTCGGATCAAGCCGGGCTTGATCAACTGATCATTGATACCGATGCCCAAGCGCTCAGTAAGTGCCCCTTTCCCATGCTTGCCAGCTTGCAACTGTTAGCGGTGTATCTTTATACCGTTTTATTTTTCTCTTCTTCTAGGGCTGTTCCCAGAATCCCAAGCCCACGCGCATGCAAGGGTCACCAAGTTGCGGGCTAAGAATGCTGTTCCCAACCCCGATGCTCGCTGGAACGCATATGACCACCTTGTTGCGCTGCACGCCAGGATCAGACACATGAGGGTCGTCGACCGACATCTTAACTAGCTGTCGGAAGTCGCCCTCCAGATCTTCTAGTTCTTGTGGCCCGGGGAGCCCGTGCCGAATAACCTCACTCTTCTCTCCCAGCGGCTCAAGGATGCCGGTAGGAGGTTCGGCGAGTGGCGGCATTCCGCAGCGCGTGCCGGGGCAGATGCAGCACTCCGTGTTGCCTGCTCATGGTATGAAGAGCTGGACCTGGATGCCTTGCATAGCTTGCGCGGGAATGCTCCTACTGATGTGGTCCCTGAGAAGACTGCCAAGCGCCGCGACCGTGCCTACCGGATCGCCCAGTATGCCTCTACCAGCACCTTCATCCCTCCCCCAGCTGATATCGAAGAAGAATTTTCTGATGATGAGGAGAAAGAAGAAGAAGCCGGAGAGGACGAGGCTGAAGTCGAGGCGGAGGTCCCTGAGGAACCGGCTGCCAACATTCCGGAACCAGCCCCTGAAGCGCCAGCTGCCCTAGAAGTGCCTGTGCATGCCCCCAAGCATCTGTGAACCCTGATCAATCCCCCGAGAGCTCATATCCTCTTTATCTGTGAACTGCAGTCCTGTCTCACCAGATACAATATCATTAAATTTCCCCCGGTATGCCGGGGTGGGAAAATGTAAGATACTTAAGTTATTTTGGTTGTGTGAACTGAAGTAGCCGTTAGGTTTGCCTGCTTGACTTTTAACCTTATATGCATTCCAGTACTTTGTGTGGTTAAGATTTTGCTTGTTTCATTTTGCTTTGACCTTGCACGGTGAAGATTCCGGATTCGTTCCCGAATTCAATCCGATGCACGCTTGGTTCTTTTGCTTTGGCTCTGTCTACCTCTTCTGGGTGTTCGACGTATGAGACTCAAAGTTCTTTTGCCAAGCAAGCATGTTCTCGAACTTAGAGAAAAAATTCGAAATTTTCCACAAAAAACCGGTATAACCGAGGTTAGTTAAATTTTCTTCGGTTTGTCAGTTTTTGGTTTCTTTTCGTTTTTCAAGTGCTTAGAACCTTCCGGTTTTTCTTGCTTTCCATGAAGCCGGGTTGCGAACATCAGCTAAGTCGAAGACTCCTTTAGGTTTAGCACGTTACTAAACCGGAAAGGAAAGTTTCCAACAATCAAACCGGTATGCGGAAAAAATAAACATATTGCATGCAAGTTTGGTAGAGGCAGTCCCCGAGATACATTCGAGGTGCCGACATCTTTATTCATAATAAATAAGGTACAAAAAGGAACTCCTTACATCACATCTTCAGGAATAGAAGGGGCGAAGCAAAGCTATGTTCCACGTGCGCTTGGTTTCTTCTCCTGACCTGTCCTTCTTTCCTTTCTTTGATTCCTGTGCGTCAATTAGGTAGTAGGCATTATTGTGTAGAGCCTTGCTCACAATGAAAGGACCTTCCCACGGAGGTGAGAGTTTGTGCCATTCTTCAGTGCGCTGCACTAGACGTAACACCAGGTCTTCTTCCCGGAATACCCTCGGGTTTACCTTCCGGCTATGATAGCGTCTAAGGTTTTGTTGGTATATGGCCTATCTTGCCAAAGCCAGCTCTCTTTGTTCCTCGAGCAAATCAACATCATTTTCTCGGGCCTCTTTTACCTCTTCTTCGGTATAGAGTTGAACTCATGGTGAGTCATGGAGAATGTCGGTTGGTATCACCGCTTCTGCTCCATATACCATGAAAAATGGTGTGTATCCGGTAGACCGGTTCGGTGTGGCTGGTTCCTTTGCACCGGATCAGCCTAGACTGCCGGTTGCATCGGATCTCCCAGCGCGTAACTATCTGCTACACGTATCATCTCGACCAAGGTAGTTGGCATGTTTCTTTGCAACTTCTGCCATAGCGGTGAGCCTCTCCGGCACCCATTGCAGAACCAGGCAATAGCTTGTGCCTCTATCACGCCTTCGCAAGAGTTTCGTGTGGAGTTCCACCGGGTTAGGTAATCCTGGTCTGTTTCATTCTCGCGCTGCTGGCATAAAGCGAGCTGCTGCGGTATGTTTGGCCTCCGGTATGTGCTGCTGAAGTTGCTCACAAACGCTTCTTCGAAATCGAGCCAGCCGTTTATGCTTCCTTTTGGCAAATTATTAAGCCAAATGTGTGTCGGTCCCACCAGGAAGGACGGTATGATTCTCACCGCCCAACGCCGGTTTCCTCCGCCTGCAGCGGTTCCTCCACCTCCTGCGACGTATACCACCGTAACATAGTCCGCAAGCCAATCCTCTGGCTTCGTGGCGCCATCGTATGTTTTTGTGTCACGGGGTAACTGGAAGTTGCGTACCGGTGGTTCCTCCCTCATGATCCGCGGGCCAAAGCATTGCGGACCCGGCGGACCTTCGGCTTCGATCATCTCGGATAGATACACTCTGTCCAGCCTGTGCCTCGCATCCCGGTCTGGCAAGCATCTTTCTCAAACACGTTCCCCCAATGGGTTCCGGTAAGCTCCGATCCTCTCCATTCTGGAATCAGCTTCATCATACTGTTCCAGTATCGCAGCTTTTCCTCGCTGGTATCTTGGTGGTGGCATTTCTTCAGCATAAGCTGCTCTAGCCGCTCGATAATTTTGCCCGGTTTCACCTTTACCGGCATAAGCGTTTCCGGCGTAGCCATTTCCGGCATAGCCATGGCCTGCCCCTTGGTTTTTTCTGCCGGCATCATGTTGCCAGGCTTGTTGTTTTCCGGCCAGAACCGGATCGTACACAGTCATCTGCTGCGCATGTGCATCTTTTTCTCTTCTTCTGTCGGGATGGGGGGACGAAGCCTGCCCATGCGACTTGCTTCCGGCATTCTTTGCCGAGCGAACGGATTTTGATGTTGCAGCCGCTTTGTTAATTCGAGCTAGCTCAGCATTTTGTGCCTCGATCATATCAAGCAACTCCCTGACTCGATCTTGCTGTTTTGCTAAGGCCTCGCCCGAAAGCGATTCACACATCTGTACTGCAGCCCTAGCAGCTTTTATCATTTTATCCGGACTGCTGTACTTAGGTTTCTCTACCATGCTCAAAGATACCGATGCACTCTTACCGGGAAGGACCTCCCGGCGCAGATCCTGATCTAGGTTGCGACCTCTAAGCCGGTTTCCAGCTACTCTAGCAGGGTTTGCGCTAACAGAAGTAAAGCCATGGGCAACGTTGTACTCACGTAGGATCAAGTTGAGCTCTTCCCGGGCCTTGACAATGTTAGCCGCACCGAAGAGCAGCTTTTGCCGCTGCGCCTCCAGTTCGACCTGGGTGGCCGCGGCATCGGCGTTCTGCGCGATGAGCGTAGTGATACGTCTCAAACGTATCTATAATTTATTATGTTCCATGCTAGTTATATGACAATACTCACATGATTTATATACATTTTATATTATTTTGATGCATTTTCCGGCACTAACCTATTAACAAGATGCCGAAGCGCCAGTTCCCGTTTTCTGCTGTTTTTGGTTTCAGAAATCCTACACAGGAAATATTCTCGGAATTGGACGAAACAAAATCCGAACTTCCTATTTTCCTCGGAGGGTTCCAGAACACCGAAGGAGAGACGGAGAGGGCCCACGAGGGGGCCACCCCACCTGGCGGCGCGGCCAAGGAGGGGGGCGCGCCCCACTATGGTGTGGGCCCCTCGGGCGCCTCCCGACTCTGCATCTTCGCCTATATAAACCCTCCGTCGCGAAAACCCTATTACCGAGAGCCACGATACGGAAAAAGTTCCAGAGACACCGGCGCCGCCAATCCCATCTCGGGGGATTCAGGAGATCGCCTCCGGCACCCTGCCGGAGAGGGGAATCATCACCCGGAGGACTCTACATCACCATGATCGCCTCCTGACTGATGTGTGAGTAGTTCATCCTTGGACTATGGGTCCATAGCAGTAGCTAGATGGTTGTCTTCTCCTCTTGTGCTATCATGTTTAGATCTTGTGAGCTGCCTATCATGATCAAGATCGTCTATTTGTAATACTACATGTTGCGTTTGTTGGGATCCGATGAATATTGAATACTATGTCAAGTTGATTATCAATCTATCATATATGTGTTGTTTATGTTCTTGCATGCTCTCCGTTGCTAGTAGAGGCTCTGGCCAAGTTGATACTTGTGACTCCAAGAGGGAGTATTTATGCTTGATAGTGGGTTCATGCCTCCCTTGAATCTGGGACAGTGACAGAAAGTTCTAAGGTTGTGGATGTGCTGTTGCCACTAGGGATAAAACATCAATGCTTTGTCTAAGGATATTTGTGTTGATTACATTACACACCATACTTAATGCAATTGTCTGTTGTTTGCAACTTAATACTGGAAGGGGTGCGGATGCTAACCCGAAGGTGGACTTTTTAGGCATAGATGCATGCTGGATAGCGGTCTATGTACTTTGTCGTAATGCCCTAAGTAAATCTCATAGTAGTCATCATGATATGTATGTGCATTGTTATGCCCTCTCTATTTGTCAATTGCCCAACTGTAATTTGTTCACCCAACATGCTATTTATCTTATTGGAGAGACACCACTAGTGAACTGTGGACCCCGGTCCATTCCTTTACATCTGAAATACAATCAACTGCAATCTCTTTTCTCTGTTGTTCTTCACAAGCAAACATCATTCTCCACACCATACGTTTAATCCTTTGTTTACAGCAAGCCGGCGAGATTGACAACCTCACTGTTAAGTTGGGGCAAAGTATTTTGGTTGTGTTGTGCAGGTTCCACGTTGGCGCCGGAATCCCTGGTGTTGCGCCGCACTACACTCCTTCAACAACAACCTTCACATGGCCTTCATCTCCTACTGGTTCGACAACCTTGGTTTCATACTGAGGGAAACTTGCTGCTATACACATCACACCTTTGACTTGGGGTTCCTAACGGACATGTGCTTCACGCGTTATCAAGCTAAATTTCTGGCGCCGTTGCTGGGGAGATCAAGACACGTTGCAAGAGGAGTCTCCCACATCCAATCTCTTTACTTTGTTATTGTCTTGCTTTACTTTATTTTATTTTCTGTTTTGTTTGCTTTCTTTATATCAAAAACACAAAAAAATTAGTTTGCTTTACTTATTTTTATTACTGTTAAAATGAATACTCCTGAGAACACTAAGTTGTGTGATTTCACTAGCACCAATAATAATGATTTTATATGCACTCCTATTGCTCCACCTGCTACTACAACAGAATTCTATGAAATTAAACCTGCTTTACTAAATCTTGTTATGAGAGAGCAATTTTCTGGTGTTAGTTCTGATGATGCTGCTGCCCATCTTAATAATTTTGTTGAACTTTGTGAAATGCAAAAGTATAAGGATGTAGATGGAGACATTATAAAACTGAAATTGTTTCGTTTCTCCTTAAGAGGAAGAGCTAAAGATTGGTTACTATCTTTGCCTAAGAATAGTATTGATTCATGGACTAAATGTAAAGATGCTTTCATTGGTAGATATTATCCTCCTGCTAAAATTATATCTTTGAGAAGTAGCATAATGAATTTTAAGCAATTGGATAATGAACATGTTGCTCAAGCATGGGAAAGAATGAAATCTTTGGTAAAGAATTGCCCTACCCATGGACTAACTACTTGGATGATCATCCAAACCTTTTATGCAGGACTGGATTTTTCTTCGCGGAACCTATTGGATTCAGCTGCTGGAGGTACTTTTATGTCCATTACTTTGGGGGCGGCAACAAAGCTTCTTGATGATATGATGATAAATTACTCCGAATGGCACACGGAAAGGACTCCACAAGGTAAGAAGGTAAATTCTGTTGAAGAAACCTCCTCCTTGAGTGATAGGATTGATGCTATTATGTCTATGCTTGTGAATGGTAGATCTAATGTTGATCCTAATAATGTTCCTTTAGCTTCATTGGTTTCTCAAGAAGAGAATGTTGATGTGAACTTCATTAAAAGTAATAATTTCAACAACAATGCTTATAGGAATAATTCTGGTAACAACTATAGGCTATATCCTTCTAATAATGGTAATGGTTATGGTAATTCTTATGGTAATTCTTATAAAAATAGTAGAAGTGTACCCTCTGGTCTTGAAGTCATGCTTAAAGAATTTATTAGTACACAAACTGCTTTTAACAAATCTGTTGAAGAAAAGCTTGGTAAAATTGATGTTCTTGCTTCTAAGGTTGATAGTCTTGCCGCTGATGTTGATCTTTTAAAATCAAAAGCTATGCCTAATGAAACTAAAGATATTAAGTCATTTGCTACAGCAAACGCTATCCAAGTTCGAATTAATGAAAATATTAGATTGATGGCTGAATTGCATGCTAGGTGGGAAAGAGAAGAAAAACTTGCTAAAGAGAATAATGTAGCTAAAGTTTGGACTATTACCACCACTAGTAATGTTGATGCTTCACATGTTGCTAAACCTCCTACTATCAATGGTAAAATAATTGGTGTTGGCAATGTTTCTACTCCTAATGCAAAGCGTGCAAAACTGGCTGAAACTGCTAAAACTGCTGAAACTGTTTGTGATAAAACTGCTGAAATTTTTCAAAATATTGGGGACAATGATCCCATTGGTGTAGATCATAATGGTTTAGATTTTGATGATTGTCATATCTCTGAAGTTATTAAGTTCTTACAAAAACTTGCTACAAGTCCTAATGCTAGTGCTATAAATTTGGCCTTTACAAAACATATTACAAATGCTCTTATAAAAGCTAGAGAAGAGAAATTAAAACTTGAAACTTCTATTCCTAGGAAGTTGGAAGATGGTTTGGAGCCCATCATTAAGATGAAGTTCAATGATTTTGATTGTAATGCTTTATGTGATCTTGGTGCAAGTATTTCTGTTATGCCTAAGAAAATCTATAATATGCTTGACTTGCCACCATTGAAAAATTGTTATTTGGATGTTAATCTTCTGATAATTCTACAAAGAAACCTTTGGGGAGGATTGATAATGTTCGTATTACGGTTAACAATAACCTTGTCCCCGTTGATTTTGTTGTCTTGGATATTGAATGCAATGCATCTTGTCCCATTATTTTGGGAAGACCTTTTCTTCGAACTGTTGGTGCTATTATTGATATGAAGGAAGGGAATATTAAGTATCAATTTCCTCTTAAGAAAGGTATGGAACACTTCCCTAGAAAGAGAATGAAGTTAACTTTTGATTCTATTATTAGAACAAATTATGATGTTGATGCTTCATCTCTCGATAATACTTGATTCACACTTTCTGCGCCTAGCTGAAAGACGTTAAAGAAAAGCGCTTATGGGAGACAACCCATTATTTTACTTCTGCAATTTTGTTTTATATTTGAGTCTTGGAAGTTGTTACTGCTGTAGCAACCTCTCCTTATCTTTACTTTATTTCATTGTTGTGCCAAGTAAAGTCTTTGATAGTAAGGTTGATACTATATTTGGATTACTGCGCAGAAACAGATTTCTTGCTGTCACGAATTTGAGTAGGCCTCTCTGTAGGTAAATCAGAAAAATCTGCCAATTTTCGTGTGTGATCCTCAGGTATGTACGAAACTTTCATTCAATTTGAGCTTTTTCATCTGAGCAAGTTAAGTGCCTCTAAAAAATTAATCTTTACGGACTGTTCTGTTTTGACAGATTCTGCCATTTATTTCGTATTGCCTCTTTTGCTATGTTGAATGGATTTCTTTGTTCCATTAACTTTCAGTAGCTTTGGGCAATGTCCAGAAGTGTTAAGAATGATTATGTCACCTCTGAATATGTGAATTTTTGATTATGCACTAACCCTCTAATGAGTTTGTTTTGAGTTTGGTGTGGAGGAAGTTTTCAAGGATCAAGAGAGGAGGATGATACAATATGATCAAGAAGAGTGAAAAGTCGAAGCTTGGGGATGCCCCCGTGGTTCATCCCTGCATATTTCAAGAAGACTCAAGCATCTAAGCTTGGGGATGCCCAAGGCATCCCCTTCTTCATCGACAACTTATCAGGTCACCTCTAGTGAAACTATATTTTTATTCCGTCACATCTTATGTGCTTTACTTGGAGCGTCTGTATGTTTTTATTTTTGTTTTTGTTTCAATAAACTCAGATCCTAGCATTCCTTGTATTGGAGAGAGACACGCTCCATTCGTTCATATGAACACTGGTGTTCTTAGCGTTACTTTTAATGTTCATGGCGAAGGTTAAAACTGCTTCGTTCATTGTTATTTGGTTGGAAACAGAAAATGCTTCATGTGGTAATTGGTATATGGTCTTGAATAATTTGATACTTGGCAATTGTTTTGCTCAAATAGATCATGTTTAAGATCTTGCATCATGTACTTTGCACCTATTAATGAAGAACTACCATAGAGCTTGTTGAAATTTGGTTTGCATGATTGGTCTCTCTAAAGTCTAGATATTTTCTGAAGTGTTTGAACAACAAGGAAGACAATGCAGAGTCTTATAATGCTTGCTATATGTTCTTATGTAAGTTTTGCTGTACCGGTTCATACTTGTGTTTGCTTCAAACAACCTTGCTAGCCAAAGCCTTGTACTGAGAGGGAATACTTCTCGTGCATCCAAAACCTTGAGCCAAAACCTATTCCATTTGTGTCCACCATACCTACCTACTATGTGGTATTTCTCTGCCATTCCAAAGTAAATTACTTGAGTGCTACCTGATGTCTACGGGTGCTTCTATTCTTGTAGACAGTGTTGGGCCTCCAAGAGCAGAGGTTTGTAGAACAACATCAAGTTTCCCTTAAGTGGATCACCCAAGGTTTATCGAACTCAGGGAGGAAGAGGTCAAAGATATCCCTCTCATGCAACCCTGCAACCACAAAGCAAGAAGTCTCTTGTGTCCCCAACACACCTAATAGGTGCACTAGTTCGGCGAAGAGATAGTGAAATACAAGTGGTATGAATGAATATGAGCAGTAGTAACGGCGCCAGAAAAGTGCTTGCTGGCGTGCAGTTGATGGTAGTAATATTGCAGGAAGTAAACATGCAGTAGAACAGTAAACAAGCGGCGATAGCAGTATTTAGGAACAAAGCCTAGGGATCATACTTTCACTAGTGGACACTCTCAACATTGATCACATAACAGAATAAATAGATAGATGCTAGACTCTACACCCTCTTGTTGGATGATGAACACCACTAACTGTGTAGGATTACACGAACCCTCAATGCCGGAGTTAACAAGCTCCACAATATTCAATGTTCATATCTTATATTTACTAATTAGAGGCACCATACGAGACACCACGTTAATCCACATCATTAGAGTAATTAGGACAATTAGATCTAAAACTAATGGCTAAGATTAATCAAGAAAGTTGTTATTTTTAATGTCACATGGCCGTTACATAGACACGCTATCAAATCTAATATTCCGATCTAAATTCAACTCGCACGATGCCACATGAATCATGCAGTTTTTCGAAAGCTCGGTAGCGTACGGCCCGTAGTTTAAAACATGGTCCTCTTTGTCCGAATACCTTATCTGTAACATAATTAAACAAATCTGAGTCTTAATGAAGAAAAACGCATCTAATCGTCGCCTCCTCCCTCACGACAGCTTCCACCATAGAAACCTAAATCCTGGCGGCGCGCATCTGTTATCCTCATCAAGCATTATATGGCGTGGACGTTCATCGGAGCTATGTGGTTGCCGGCCGCATGCGCCGGCCGGCCGGCACGGTGTATGGGGCTTCACAGTAGCAGCTTGCACCTACGGGCAAAGAGGAAAGTGCAGATGGGATCTTTTATCATAGTAGTATTAAATTATCCATCCCTCCCCGACCTTACTTCTCTTTGGATCTCCACGACTTACATCAAAGTGTGTTTCAGGGCTATATCCCAATCCGATTCAAAGTGCAATCGATGCATCTTCTTCTCCATCAAACACTGCAGCGTAGGTTGGGCATGAAAGCTACAGAGATTTAAAGGATCTCCTCCTGTGCACCAACCATCATGGATTAGAGTGTGGTTAGGTTTAGGTCGCATATATTCGAAGATAGGAGAGAAATGGAATCAGTGAGAAGCTTGATTGGATAGTGTTTATGGATTCACGTATGGATGAAACTACAAAGTTTAGGACAGCATGGAGAGCTGCAAGGAGGCAGACGATGAAGAGCGGCGTTGGGTTCCTGTTGACGACATGTTGGTGGTGCGATCGATGGATGCCTGTGGCCGGCCAACATGGCAGAACGTACCAGGCTGCCTCTTCACCATACCAAGCATTCTTCGCCACAACAAGGATGCACTCACCAGCTCCCAACATCATTGTCGATCTCTTCCGGTATGAGCGCACCCCGTCAAGATTAGGTGACGATGGAGTTGCAAGCATGGAGTGCGAGGCTCCCACCAAACTACAGCTGTGTCTGCACATCTCAAACAATAAGCGCCGATGTGTAGTTGTAGCGGTCAGCATGAAGCAACTGGACGGAACTGCTGCGAGTCTCCGATACATGTCGACAAGTATATTTGCAATAATAGGAGCCAAAGGTACTTCGGTCTTTTAATTTCTTGGAAGAATTCCGAGACAATCATACATTTGTTTTCTAAGTATAAGTATTTGTCGATCTGTTTGTACAGCTGAGCTTTTTTCCTTAACAGTCATTTGCGTTCTTGGATCTCCTCCCGTCACTCTTAATACAGTTCTGGTACAAGCGACAGGCAATGCATGGCGATGCTGATCACAACACATCACCTGGAATTGTGGGATACCACTAACGCACAAGTCAAATTATATATGTTTGTTTCTAAATGGCAGGTTAAGCTACTACTTATTGCAGTACTAACCAGTTCGTTTATTGCTTATACGGAGTAGCTGTGTTCCTGATGCTGTTTGCCTGAAAACGATGGAGCTCTTAATTTACATGGTTTGCCTTTCTTATTATAGTCTTATTCATAAAATAAATTCAGTTATATGGCTTAAAATTTTCCAACTGTTGACTAAAGTTTTTGATTTATGGTGTGCGTGCTGTTTGACGGAGAAAATAAAGTACGTGGTATGCTATCCAGAATGTGCAATTATAATGAAAATTATATCCTAGAATAATTAGCGCTCAGTTTTGTTCTTGGCAGAGAATTCCCTGTACTGATTTTTATTTCTGAAAGTTATAATCATTGCATTTTCATAGAAATGTAAAATTCAATCATGTAATTTGAATGCATTAAACATTTTTTTCCTTCCGATCAGGGTTTCAGTTCAGGTATGCTGAACTAATTATTTAATTCTTACCAAGTTATGAGTTCACTTTTTTTTACAGTTCGTTGTAACTAAACCTATTTATTAAGGATTTGTGTTCACATAGAGATGAAATTCATGCATTGAGATTGTCTTATAAGTATCTTCACCAATTATGTAAAAATGTGAAGTCTCCATGTCGTTCTACTCCATATTGTCCTTTCTGTTTGAATGTAAAGAACACCTTATGTGCATTTTTTGCTATATTGTATAGAAATGACTATTTGGCTTTCAAATAAGACGTCTTTAATATTCATAGGCTCAAAATAAAATATCTACACATACAATATGGATTATGCTTATCGCACAACTCTTAGGAATATAAGAGCTACCTGGCTATGAAATATTGGATACTTCGATTGGCAGGTACTATTCTAAACATTTTTTCTGTCCCTACCTACAATACAATCTTGACAACATATAGTGTTTATATGCGCTAGAGATATAGCTGATCGGGAAAACAAAGGTGAGGAGGCGGCCGGTACTGTCATCACAAACTTAATAATCAACATATATCTAATTTATTTCTTAACTTTCTTTGTTTCAAATTTTGTGTCATCTTTTGTAGAAAAATCATGATATGTTTGTAAAAAATCAAGTGTGCATAAACATAACAAGCCTAATTAATAAGTAACTCGAAAATTTATACCTTAGTCCAAAATGTTGTTGAATGTTGAGATGTGATTATCTACATCACTAGCCCGTGGAGGTCCACGGGTTGATGACTAGTTTAAATAACCTTAGAGTGCATAACAGATCAACATAACCAAACCAAGTACTAACATAGCATGCACACTGTCACCTTCACACTACGAAAGGAGGAATAGATCACATCAATACTATCATAGCAATAGTTAACTTCATAATCTACAAGAGATCACAATCATAGCCTACGCCAAGTACTACACGATGCACACAGTGTCACCATTACACCGTGCAGGAGGAATAAACTACTTTAATAACATCACTAGAGTAGCACACAGATAAATTGTGATACAAAACACATTGCAATCATAAAGAGATATAAATAAGCACTTCACTATGCCATTCATAACAGTGAATAAGTATTCTGTGAAATATAGCCTAAGAGACCCACACGGTGCACACACTGTCACCTTTACACACGTGGGACAAGGAGTCTCCGGAGATCACATAAGAAAAATCCACTTGACTAGCATAATGACATCTAGATTACAAGCATCATCATATGAATCTCAATCATGTAAGGCAGCTCATGAGATTATTGTATTGAAGCACATAGGAGAGAGATTAACCACATAGCTACCGGTACAGCCCCGAGCCTTGATGGAGAACTACTCCCTCCTCATGGGAGACAGCAGCGTTGATGAAGATGGCGGTGGTGTCGATGGAGAAGCCTTCCGGGGGCACTTCCCCGTCCCGGCGGCGTGCCGGAACAGAGACTCCTGTCCCCCAGATCTTGGCTTCGCGATGACGGCGGCTCTGGAAGGTTTTCTCTGGTTTCGTCGAACGTGATAGGCTTTTCGCGACGGAGACCTTAAGTAGGCGGAAGGGCAAGGTCGGTGGAGTCACGAGGGACCCACACAACAGGGCGGCGCGGGCCCTAGCCTGGCCGCGCCGCCTTAGTGTGGCGCCACCTCGTGGCCCCATTTCGTATCTCCTCCGGTCTTCTGGAAGCTTCGTGTGAAAATAGGACCCTGGGCGTTGATTTCGTCCAATTCCGAGAATATTTCCTTACTAGGATTTCTGAAACCAAAAACAGCAGAAAACAGGAACTGGCACTTCGGCATCTCGTTAATAGGTTAGTGCCGGAAAATGCATAAATATGACATAAAGTATGCATAAAACATGTAGATATCATCAATAATGTGGCATGGAACATAAGAAATTATCGATACGTTGGAGACGTATCAGCATCCCCAAGCTTAGTTCCTGCTCGTCCCGAGGAGGTAAACGATAACAAAGATAATTTCTGGAGTGACATGCCATCATAACCTTGATCATACTATTGTAAGCATATGTAATGAATGCAGCGATCAAAACAATGGTAATGACATGAGTAAACAAATGAATCATAAAGCAAAGACTTTTCATGAATAGTACTTCAAGACAAGCATCAATAAGTCTTGCATAAGAGTGAACTCATAAAGCAATAAATCAAAGTAAAGGTATTGAAGCAACACAAAGAAAGATTAAGTTTCAGCGGTTGCTTTCAACTTATAACATGTATATCTCATGGATATTGTCAATGTAAAGTAATATAACAAGTACAATATGCAAGTATGTAGGAATCAATGCACAGTTCACACAAGTGTTTGCTTCTTGAGGTGGAAAGAGATAGGTGAACTGACTCAACATAAAAGTAAAAGAAAGGCCCTTCGCAGAGGGAAGCATTGATTGCTATATTTGTGCTAGAGCTTTTGTTTTGAAAACATAAAGAGAGCATAAAAAGTAAAGTTTTGAGCGGTGTTTGTTGTTGTCAACGAATGGTAGTGGGTACTCTAACCCCCTTGCCAAACAGACTTTCAAAGAGCGGCTCCCATGAAATTTTATTTTTGGGTGGCACTCCTTCCAACCTTGCTTTCACAAACCATGGCTAACCGAATCCTCGGGTGCCTGCCAACAATCTCATACCATGAAGGAGTGCCTTTTTATTTTAGTTTTATTTAGATGACACTCCTCCCCACCTTTGCTTTCTCAAGCTATGGCTAACCGAATCCTCGGGTGCCGACCAACAATCACATACCATGAAGGAGTGTCTATTTGCAAAATTAAGTTGCTTACTGATGAATCAGAGCAAAACATGTGAAGAGAATTATTAATGCAAGTTAATTAATCGGGGCTGGGAACCCCATTGCCAGCTCTTTTTGCAAAATTATTGGATAAGAGGATGAAGCCACTAGTCCATTGTGAAAGTCTGTCAGTAGTAAATGACAAGATCGAAAGATAAAACACCACATACTTCCTCATGAGCTATAAAACATTGACACAAATAAGAGATAATAGCTTTTGAATTGTTTAAAGGTAGCACATGAGCAATTTACTTTGGAATGGTGGAGAAATACCATGTAGTAGGTAGGTATAGTGGACACAAATGGCATAGTGGTTGGCTCAAGGATTTTGGATGCATGAAAAGTATTCCCTCTCGATACAAGGTTTAGGCTAGCAAGGTTATTTGAAACAAACACAAGGATGAACCGGTGCAGCAAAACTCACATAAAAGTCATATTGTAAACATTATAAGACTCTACACCATCTTCCTTGTTGTTCAAACTCTTTACTAGAAATTATCTAGACCTTAGAGAGACCAATTATGCAAACCAAATTTTAGCAAGCTCTATGTATTTCTTCATTAATGGGTGCAAAGTATATGATGCAAGAGCTTAAACATGAGCACAACAATTGCCAAGTATCAAATTATCCAAGACATTTTATCAATTACTACATGTAGCATTTCCCGTTTCCAACCATATAACAATTAACGAAGCAGTTTCAACCTTCGCCATGAACATTAAAAGCTAAGAACACATGTGTTCATATGAACCAGCGGAGCGTGTCTCTCTCCCACACAAGCATTTATTCAAACAAAAACAAAAACAAAAACAAACAGACGCTCCAAGTAAAGTACATAAGATGTGACTGAATAAAAATATAGTTTCAAGGGAGGAACCTGATAAATTTGTCGATGAAGAAGGGGATGCCTTGGGCATCCCCAAGCTTAGACGCTTGGGTCTTCTTGAAATATGCAGGGATGAACCACGGGGGCATCCCCAAGCTTAGACTTTTCACTCTTCTTGATCATAGTATATCATCCTCCTCTCTTGACCCTTGAAAACTTTCTCCACACCAAACTTTAAGCAAACTCATTAGAGGGTTAGTGCACAATCAAAAATTCACATGTTCAGAGGTGACACAATCATTCTTAACACTTCTGGACATTGCACAAAACTTCTGAAAGTTAATGGAACAAAGAAACTCATTCAACTTAACAAAAGCGGCAATGCGAAATAAAAGGCAGAATCTGTCAAAAACAGAACAGTCCGTAAAGACGAACCTGGAAGGGGCACTTAACTTGCTCAAACGGAAAAACTCAAAACTAATGAAAGTTGCGTACATATCTGAGGATCACACACGTAAATTTGCAGATTTTTTTTATTTTTTTACAGAGACTTCTGCGCGAATTCGTGACAGACAGCAATGCTGTTTCTGCGCAGCAATCCAAATCTAGCATCAACTTTACCATAGAGACTTTACTTGGCACAAAAATATGATAAGGAGAGGTTGCTACAGTAGTAAACAACTTCCAAGACTCAACAAAACAAAAATTTCTGTAGTAAAATAAACACATGGGTTATCTCCCAAGAAGTGCTTTCTTTATAGCCATTAAGATGGGCTCAGCAGTTTTAATGATGCACTCGCAAGAAATAGTAGTTGAAGCAAAAGAGAGCATCAAGAGGCAAATTCAAAACAAATTTAAGTCTAACATGCTTCCTATGCAAAGGAATCTTGTAAATAAACAAGTTCATGAAGAGCAAAGTAACAAGCATAGGAAGATAAAACAAGAGTAACTTCAAAAATTTCAGCATATAGAGAGGTGTTTTAGTAACATGAAAATTTCTACAATCATATTTTCCTCTCTCATAATAATTTTCAGAGGCATCATGAACAAACTCAACAATATAAGTATCACATAAAGCATTCTTATTCACATGCATAAAAGTATCATTACTCTCCACATAAGCATAATCAATTTTATTAGTTGTAGTGGGAGCAAATTCAACAAAGTAGCTATCATTAATATTCTCATCATCAAATATAGGAGGCATATTGTAATCATAATCAAATTTATCCTCCATAACAGGTGGTACTAAAAGACTACTATCATTATAATCATCATAAATAGGAGGCAAAGTATCATCAAAGTAAATTTTCTCCTCAATGCTTGGGGGACTAAAAATATCATGCTCATCAAAGCCAGCTTCCCCAAGCTTAGAATTTTCCATATCATTAGCAACAATGGTGTTCAAAGCGTTCATACTAATATGTTCCATAGGTTTTTTAATTTTCGCATCAAACCATCCATGTCTTAAATCAGGAAATAGAATAAGAAGCTCATTGTTGTCCATTATGCCAAACTAGTGTAAACAAGAAACAAAAAGATGCAATTGCAGGATCTAAAGAAAATAGCTTCGAGCGCACACACAACGGCAACAGAAAAGTACTTTACCTGGGACCGGAGTATGAGTGCCTTTTACCTTTCCTCCCCGGCAACGGCGCCAGAAAAGTGCCTCGTTGCCGGGATCCGGTGTGTGAGTGCCGTTTACCTTTCCTCCCCGGCAACGGTGCCAGAAAAGTGCTTGATGTCTACGGGTGCTTCTATTCTTGTAGACAGTGTTGGGCCTCCAAGAGCAGAGGTTTGTAGAACAGCAGCAAGTTTCCCTTAAGTGGATCACCCAAGGTTTATCGAACTCAGGGAGGAAGAGGTCAAAGATATCCCTCTCATGCAACCCTGCAACCACAAAGCAAGAAGTCTCTTGTGTCCCCAACACACCTAATAGGTGCACTAGTTCGGCGAAGAGATAGTGAAATACAAGTGGTATGAATGAATATGAGCAGTAGTAACGGCGCCAGAAAAGTGCTTGCTGGCGTGCAGTTGATGGTAGTAATATTGCAGGAAGTAAACATGCAGTAGAACAGTAAACAAGCGGCGATAGCAGTATTTAGGAACAAGGCCTAGGGATCATACTTTCACTAGTGGACACTCTCAACATTGATCACATAACAGAATAAATAGATAGATGCTAGACTCTACACCCTCTTGTTGGATGATGAACACCACTAACTGTGTAGGATTACACGAACCCTCAATGCCGGAGTTAACAAGCTCCACAATATTCAATGTTCATATTTAAATAACCTTAGAGTGCATAACAGATCAACATAACCAAACCAAGTACTAACATAGCATGCACACTGTCACCTTCACACTACGAAAGGAGGAATAGATCACATCAATACTATCATAGCAATAGTTAACTTCATAATCTACAAGAGATCACAATCATAGCCTACGCCAAGTACTACACGATGCACACACTGTCACCATTACACCGTGCAGGAGGAATAAACTACTTTAATAACATCACTAGAGTAGCACACAGATAAATTGTGATACAAAACACATTGCAATCATAAAGAGATATAAATAAGCACTTCACTATGCCATTCATAACAGTGAATAAGTATTATGTGAAATATAGCCTAAGAGACCCACACGGTGCACACACTGTCACCTTTACACACGTGGGACAAGGAGTCTCCGGAGATCACATAAGTAAAATCCACTTGACTAGCATAATGACATCTAGATTACAAGCATCATCATATGAATCTCAATCACGTAAGGCAGCTCATGAGATTATTGTATTGAAGCACATAGGAGAGAGATTAACCACATAGCTACCGGTACAGCCCCGAGCCTCGATGGAGAACTACTCCCTCCTCATGGGAGACAGCAGCGTTGATGAAGATGGCGGTGGTGTCGATGGAGAAGCCTTCCGGGGGCACTTCCCCGTCCCGGCAGCGTGCCGGAACAGAGACTCCTATCCCCCAGATCTTGGCTTCGCGATAACGGCGGCTCTGGAAGGTTTTCTCTGGTTTCTTCGAACGTGATAGGGTTTTCGCGACGGAGACCTTAAGTAGGCGGAAGGGCAAGGTCGGTGGAGTCACGAGGGACCCACACAACAGGGCGGCGCGGGCCCTAGCCTGGCCGCGCCGCCTTAGTGTGGCGCCACCTCGTGGCCCCACTTCGTATCTCCTCCGGTCTTCTGGAAGCTTCATGTGAAAATAGGACCCTGGGCGTTGATTTCGTCCAATTCTGAGAATATTTCCTTACTAGGATTTCTGAAACCAAAAACAGCAGAAAACAGGAACTGGCACTTCGGCATCTCGTTAATAGGTTAGTGCCGGAAAATGCATAAATATGACATAAAGTATGCATAAAACATGTAGATATCATCAATAATGTGGCATGGAACATAAGAAATTATCGATACGTCGGAGACGTATCACTACCTTTAAAATTTCATTCTTTGTCTTTGCAATACATAGCTCATGGGAAAATAGCTTAAAAACTATTGTGGTAAAGAATATGTAGCTTATGTATCTTATTTCTTATAAGTTGCTTGTTGAGCGGTAACCATGTTTCTGGGGACGCCATCAACTATTACACCTTTGTTGAATAGCATGTGAGTTGCTATGCATGTTCGTCTTGTCTAAAATAAGGGCAATTTATCATGATTAAATGGTTTGAGTATGCATATTGTTAGAGAAGAACATTGGGCCGCTAACTAAAGCCATGGATCGTGGTGGAAGTTTCAGTTTGGACATTAATCCTCAATCTCTTATGAGAATATTATCTGTTGTTGAATGCTTATGCATTAAAGAGGAGTCCATTATCTGTTTTCTATGTTGTCCCGGTATGGATGTCCTTAGTTGAGATCTATCAAAAACGAGAAATCAAATGCGATTTATCTCCTTGGACCTTTGTACAGGCGGCATAGAGGTACCCCTTTGTGACACTTGGTTGAAACTTATGTTATGCAATGATAATCCATGTAAATCCAAGCTAATTAGGACAAGGTGCGAGCACTATTGGTATTCTATGCATGAGGCTTGCAACTTATAGGATGTCTTATGCATAACACATATGAATTATTACTACCGTTGACAAAATTGTTTCTATGTTTTCAAAATAAAAGCTCTAGCACAAAAATAGTAATCCATGCTTCCCTCTGTGAAGGGTCATTCTTTTACTTTATGTTGAGTCAGTTTACCTACTTCTTTCTATCTTAGAAGCAAACACTTGTGTCAACTGTATGCATTGATTCCTACATACTTGCTTATTTGCATTCATCATATTACTTTGTGTTGACAATTATCCATGAGATATACATGTTGAAGTTGAAAGCAACCGCTGAAACTTATATCTTCCTTTGTGTTGCTTCAAAACTTTCTACTAAGAATTTATTGCTTTATGAGTTAACTCCTATGCAAGACTTACTGATGCTTGTCTTGAAAGTACTATTCATGAAAAGTCTTTGCTATATGATCAGTTGTTTAGTCATTGTCTTTACCATTGCTTTGAATCACTTCATTCATTTCATATGCTTTACAATAGTATTGATCAAGATTATGATAGCAGCATGTCAGTTCAGAAATTATCCTTGTTATCGTTTACCTACTCGAGGGCGAGTAGGCCCTAAGCTTGGGGATGCTTGATACGTCTCAAACGTATCTATAATTTCTTATGTTCCATGCTAGTTATATGACAATACTCACATGTTTTATATACATTTTATATCATTTTGATGCATTTTCCGGCACTAACCTATTAACAAGATGCCGAAGCGCCAGTTCCTGTTTTCTGCTGTTTTTGGTTTCAGAAATCCTACACAGGAAATATTCTCGGAATCGGACGAAACAAAAGCCAAACTTCCTATTTTCCTCGGAGGGTTCCAGAACACCGAAGGAGAGACGGAGAGGGCCCACAAGGGGGCCACCCCACCTGGCGGCGTGGCCAAGGAGGGGGGCGCGCCCCACTATGGTGTGGGCCCCTCGGGCGCCTCCCGACTCTGCCTCTTCGCCTATATAAACTCTCCGTCGCGAAAACCCTATTACTGAGAGCCACGATACGGAAAAAGTTCCAGAGACGCCGCCGCCGCCAATCCCATCTCGGGGGATTCAGGAGATCGCCTCCGGCACCCTGCCGGAGAGGGGAATCATCACCCGGATGACTCTACATCACCATGACCGCCTCCGGACTGATGTGTGAGTAGTTCATCCTTGGACTATGGGTCCATAGCAGTAGCTAGATGGTTGTCTTCTCCTCTTGTGCTATCATGTTTAGATCTTGTGAGCTGCCTATCATGATCAAGATCGTCTATTTGTAATACTACATGTTGCGTTTGTTGGGATCCGATGAATATTCAATACTATGTCAAGTTGATTATCAATCTATCATATATGTGTTGTTTATGTTCTTGCATGCTCTCCGTTGCTAGTAGAGGCTCTGGCCAAGTTGATACTTGTGACTCCAAGAGGGAGTATTTATGCTCGATAGTGGGTTCATGCCTCCATTGAATGCAGGACGGTGACAGAAAGTTCTAAGGTTGTGGATGTGCTGTTGCCACTAGGGATAAAACATCAATGCTTTGTCTAAGGATATTTGTGTTGATTACATTACGCACCATACTTAATGCAATTGTCTGTTGTTTGCAACTTAATACTGGAAGGGGTGCGGATGCTAACCCGAAGGTGGACTTTTTAGGCATAGATGCATGCTGGATAGCGGTCTATGTACTTTGTCGTAATGCCCTAAGTAAATCTCATAGTAGTCATCATGATATGTATGTGCATTGTTATGCCCTCTCTATTTTTCAATTTCCCAACTGTAATTTGTTCACCCAACATGCTATTTATCTTATTGGAGAGACACCACTAGTGAACTGTGGACCCCGGTCCATTCTTTTACATCTGAAATACAATCAACTGCAATCTCTGTTCTCTGTTGTTCTTCACAAGCAAACATCATTCTCCACACCATACGTTTAATCCTTTGTTTACAGCAAGCCGGTGAGATTGAAAACCTCACTGTTAAGTTGGGGCAAAGTATTTTGGTTGTGTTGTGCAGGTTCCACGTTGGCGCCGGAATCCCTGGTGTTGCACCGCACTACACTCCTTCACCAACAACCTTCACGTGGCCTTCATCTCCTACTGGTTCGACAACCTTTGGTTTCATACTGAGGGAAACTTGCTGCTATACACATCACACCTTCCACTTGGGGTTCCCAAAGGACGTGTGCTTCACGCGTTGTCACGTAGCCAACACGCTCATGGCCGCCTGCAGCGGGGTCGCTTCCGGTGGCGTGGTAGAAGCTCCGACGACGATCTTGTCGCGCTCGATTGGAGGCTTGGCCGTGCGCGTGGACTTGGCTTGCCCAGCGCCCTCCCCTGCAGTTTCCTTGCCGACGTCTCCTGCACCAGCCATCATTACCTCAACGCTACCGGCGGCGCAGTTGAAGCGCGGCCCGCGAGCAGCTGATGACCTTGGCGGATCTGGCGCCACCAGCACTAGCGATGGGTACTGGCGCTCCGGCACGGTGCCGAAGTAGACGCGGTGGGAGCCAAACTCCATGATGCGGCCATTCTTGGGGAAGCGACCGCCATTGGTGAAGCAGCCCGCGTTGTCGTCGATGAAATCCAACGAGCCGAGGCGCTGGACGAGGCCAGACACCACACGCTCGCCGAAGATGGTGAGGATGCCCGCCTGAATATGAACTCCAGCAAGCGCAGCTGCAGGCCCCACGGTGGATGCCAACTGTCGTCGTGGTGGAACGGCAGATGCCATATGATGGCTTAAGTTGGGGCCGAATGTGCGCTAGAGGATTCGGGGGAGGGTTTGTGTTACAGGGAAAGTGGAAAAGAAACCGGATTGTATTGATGAACTTAGCCAAATGGTCAGAGGTTGAAGACAGTACGGTACAATCTCCCTCTAGATCTCTCTCTCTCGCTTCGTTGTCCATTCCGCGCAGGGGTGTGCCCCCTCTCCTTATATAGGGGAGAGGGTGGCTTACAAGGGAAGAAACCCTAATGGAATCTAGGATGAGCTAAGCTACTTTATAAAGCTACTTTGGCCTAGCTGACACCGGTTCTGTCTTTAATTAGGGACTGATGACCTCGTCCGGTATCTTTTACGTCAGCTTCTCCTTTGGCGTCAGGGCTTCGATTAAAGCTGAAGTGCTTCGCTCATCTTGTCCTTTAGTCCTTGGTGGAATCTTTGACTGAAGTGCCGACATGCTACAATAATTGGATACCGGTTTGCCGGTACCTTTACCTCTGGTTCCGGTACCTTGGTTCTTGGTGGTACAAAACTCCTTGTTGCCAATATTCCGGTATACCCCTCCTGGGATACTGGTTCGTACCAGCTCCGCTCTGCTGAACTTAAGTTTAGAATCCGGATCACTCTGTGATCCGGTTTAGCACTACCATACTATGGCTTTTTTTCATAGTCTTGGCCTACCGGGGGCCACCCCCCCCGACATGGGTTCTACACCAACCTTCATATCCCTCTAAACCGTGGGCTTAACCATCATTTCCTTGACAAATCTTGTTTTATGTTGAAATGCCACCACCATCTACTTTAGCACCCTTGTGCATTGTTATCACTCTAACTAAATTCTATATCTCATTAGGCCACCATATTAGCAAACATTGTGAGGCACTCAACCTTGGTTGTCATGCATGTGTGGCAATGCTCTTTAGTTGACCACTTGTGCATGGCCAAAAACTTGTGGCCGGCCATGCCAAGCATGGCACACATGCATCATGCCTCCCCATTTCTCTCTCTCTCCTATATATTACTCCACCTTAGGAAGCCTCTCTTTCTTTGTCCCTTCCCAATGCCACTAATGACATAAGCTTGGGTCAAAGAGCCCCTCCTCACTTCCTTCTCCCACAAGCCTTGCCACCCACCTTAGCCAATCAAGGAATAGGCTGCCACCCCACTCTCCTTCTATAAAAGGCCCTTGGCCGGCCATCTCCTCCTCTCTTTCTCTCATTTTTCCACTCCCCACTCATTCCTCCAGCTTATCCACTCCCTCCCATCCTTCTTCTCCACTCCACTCACATGGTGCTGCCTCCCCTAGGCTCCATGGATGAGCCATGGCCATGGGAACACACCAAGCTGCAGCTCCTTCTCCTCCCTTGTGCTCCTCCTCTCCCCGGGTCACCATGAGGACCATCTCCCTCTCTCTTTTCCCCTAACCCTAGATGGCTCCCTCTCCCTCTCTCTTTTCCCCTCTTACTAGATTGGATCTTGATGTAGGTGCATGCTGGACCAAGCTTGGAGAAGCTTCAGCCACCCTCAGATCTGGATTCTTTGACCAAAGTTCGTACAAATCCACTATGTAAGTTTTTAGATCTTGCTGTTTCAGATTCTGTACGAAATTGTAAGATCCACCATAACCCGTGTATAGCTCCGAATTGAGTGATTCAAAGTTCCACGGGTAATAAAAAAAATCTACAACTTGGTACCGGTCTCATCCTCAAATTCGTTATAAATTTTCCTTGGTTAATAAAGTTCTGAAAACATGCAGAAGCACTATTTATTAGATCTAAACTTTTCTACAAAACATTTTTGGGCAAACTCAACTTTGCGTGAAAGCCCTCTGCTATAGCTTAATTTTTCCGTAGGTTACACTTCAAGTACCAACCTAAAATTGAAATGGTACACATATCAAGTTTTGGTCAAATTTGACTTTGTCCAACTACACCAGGAGCTTGGAAACGAATATTTGAGTGAAACCAATTGCGTTAGAACCAGATTTTCAATACCTTTCAGGTGCCACTGACCTCGTATTTTAGGATTTTTCTATGATTTTTGGCATACAGATCTTGCTCTATGTACAGTTCAGATTCAAGAAAATTCCTAAATTTGTAGGATTAACCCTTTTGAGTGAATCCAATTGGGTTAGTCTTGGTTTAGTACTGGCCATCTAGGAAAAATATTGTTAATCTCTGTTCAAGCATATTTGTTACTGTTAGTAATATGTGTGTGTTACATGAGTTGTTGAACCAAAACTTGTTGTTTATTTTTAATATCTTTGACCACCTCTTTTTATTAAAAATGGTCAACCAATGCTTTATTCTTGCAAAAAAAACCTCTGCAACTTAACCTTAGTGTTATTGTTTTGCTGAGTATTCAAATGGTGTGGTATTTTGTTTACCTCCTATTCTTGCGTAGTGTTATGTAAGCATAATAAAATAGGAAAAATGATTTCCCGCTTTTCCAAAAATGTTTGAAAATATAATATGGATTTTTTTGATGCCGAACCAATGCACTTGTCCTCTTTATGATGTTATCTACCCGGAGATATTTAGTTTATACCATGGTGATAACCAAGAGAGGCAATTGCTAATTTGTGAGGCTCTCATGCTTTTATTAAGTGAAATAAATTGGTTTTCTTTTAAAAAGTTGTTTTGTAGTATCTATAAGTCCTTAATATGTTAGCCCTTAGTAGAGTGGTTAGCTATTGAGTGTTGATTGTTGAATGTTGTTTTGTTGTACAAGGTGTTGATTGTGCTCCTTTTATATTTTCCGGCGATAGATGCGAACAATTCCGGAGAAGAAGAAGAAGTGGTTCGGATGAGGATTTTATTTATATTGTTGGAATTTTTATTTGATGGAGTTGAAGAAGACCAGGGACAAATAAGCCAACCAAGGCAAGCCATCTTTTGATCTCTTGATGTCATGTTACTTGTTGTTGTTATCTATTTGTTGTCTTTGTCTCTTGATCCATCTTGGGTTAGTTCATTTTGTGAATAGCTTGCATACTTAACTTAAGTATGTGAGATTCTTGACATCCAAATTACCCCTCCCCTTACTGGTGTGATGATTATCATTATGCCCTTGTTGTATCATTCTACTCATGTCGACACTATGCATGCTTACCTTAAGCATGTACGACACCCTTGACACCTAAAGGTAGCATTACCATAGTGGTATGATGATTTGCATCTTGCCCTTGTTGAATTGTTCTCCTTATGTTGTCTATGCATACTTACCTTAAGTGTGTATGACCCCTCCTTTATCCTCTCATTAGTGGTATGATGGCTAGCATCATGCCCCTTGTCGATTAAGCTTACTACAATAAAAACTTAGGTTGGGAACCCCACTAAAGTTCTTGTTTTTGGAAAGGCTTTGAAAACCTTGGGAAGATGTGGTCTTGCCCAAGTGTGGTTTTTAAGAGAAAGGTATTGTTGTTTAAGGGAAAGTGACAATGTGGTTGTGGTGGAAAGGCGAAAGTGGTTGTAACTTGGGTTTTTGGAAAACAACACATGGTTCTATGTATTCGCCCGGAACAACCAAATCGCGCAACCACATTACCCCAAACGTGGGCACGGGGCTTAGCTCGTAGTTTGTTCTTCTTAACATGGGACACCGCACAACTATACAAGGGTAAGGTTACCCCCGAGTCTGGATTGCCGTGGTTGGAGGCAATAGTATAATAGGATGCCTTCGGGGCTACCCGTCCGGAAGACACTATGGGTATCCCGCCGTGGGAATGGAGTCACGCTCAAAGTGAGGTGAGCTTCCATGGTTTGCCGGGGAGGTATGCTCCATAGGGTAGGATCCCGTGTTAAGACGAATAGGCGAAAGGTTATGTCCGAGTTTTTGTCATGGCATAGTTGATATGCGGGGATGCTGCCCACATGATAGACTCGCGGATCTTGTGGGTAAAGTGCGCAAACTCTGCAGAGTATAATCTATTCGAATAGCCATGTCCCTGGTCATGGACAGTTGGGATGGTCGTTTGAAAGATCGAGATGTCGCCTAGAGGGGGGGGGGGTGAATAGGCAATTAAAAACTCTTGCGGATTTGTCTTGTAAGAATGCGGAATTAAACTAATGTTTAGTTTACAAGCACAAACCCTAAATATGCTAAGCTCAACTAAGTGTAACAATAGCAACTAGAGCTAAGCAAAATAGGCACAAGATATATGTAGCACAAGTGATAGCAAGATATATGTACTTCAAGCACGATGGCTATCACAAGGAAAGAGAGCTCGGGTATAGAAATAACCGAGGCACGCGGAGACGAGGATGTATTCCCGTGTTCCCTTCCTTTGCAAGAAGGTACGTCACGTTTGGAGGAGTGGAGGTCCACGAAGGATTCCCCGCGCCACGAAGGCTCACCCTATTCTCCGAACCACACCCACGAAGGATAATGGCCCTTTCCTTATGGTTAGCTTGTCCTCCGCTCCGGAGATGGCAAGCTCCACAACCACTTCACAAGCTCCACGAAGGAGAAGCCCGGGCCTCTTCACAATCTTCTTGAAGAGATCACCGGAGCACCAACCGCCAAGCCAACTAGGAGGTCTCCCTCCAAGAGTAACAATATCACGGTTTCTCACTCGAACTAATCGTGGTGGAGAGCTCAACACTATGCAATGATCCAAAGCAAGAACACTAGAGGTGTTCAAGTCCTTCACACTCAAATCCCACCCAAGCAACAAATGCTAAGATGAGATTGGAGAGGAAGAACAATGGGGAAAGTCAACAAAAGACTCCAAGATCTAGATCCCAAGAGTTCCCCTCACTTAGAGGAGAAATGGATTGGAGGAAGTGTAGATCTAGATCTCCTCTCTTAGATCCCTCAAGAATGAGCAAGAATCATTGGGGGAGACAAGAGAGAGAGCAAGTTCTTCAAAGGCAACAATGGAGGTGAGAGAATAGAAGAACTAGTTTTGCCCAAGGTGGAAGAAGGTCTATTTATAGCCCAAGAGCAAATAAAACCGTTGGGGGAAAAAGACAGAGAAACTGCAGGAAAAACGGGCCAGAAAATCGGCCCAGCCGGTTGCCAGGCCGGTTGGCAGATTTGGAGCTGGTCAGCCCAGTTGGCCGTCCGGTCGGGCCGGCCCACTGGCCGGGCGGAGCAGCGCGCCGTACTGAGCGGCAAACAGCTCAGGTCAGGCGCGGGTGGGGCGCAGGCTGCATGGGCCCCGCGGCGGAGAGCGGCCCAGTGAGGAAACCGGCCGGGCCGGGCGCGCTGGGCAGGCCGGTCACGGACCGGGCCCGAGACCGGTCAGGGGCCAAAGGGCACTGGATCCAGCCGGTTGGCACAGGCGCCCGGGCCGGTCTCGGCCGGGTGGGCCTGCGGCTGGGCCGGTCCGGCTGGCTGGCCCCTTCCCCCTTTTTATTTTTATTTTCTTCTTCTTTTTCCTTTTTCTTTAATAACAAATGCTCCCGAACTCCGATTCGAATGAAACCAATATTGTTTGGAAGATAGCAACAAATGCTATCCAATAGAAAGTGAAAACACACAAGTCTGTAGGAGGGGATTTTATCATGAATATAAAAGGTAGAACCTTATATCATGAATTATCGGTAAAATCACCCAACCTCGAAAACGCAATAGAAGATGCATGCGAATTCCGTTTTCGATGAACTTGGGCTTGTTGTAAAGCTAGCAACAAGCTCAAGAACCTCACACAGAGAAATAACAAGAAGAAATAGGGATATGCAAAGTATGCAAAGGATTGAGCTCCCTAATACGATGTGATCAAGTTACCCAACCGAAATCCCCTCTTAATAGTGCGGCTATCTATCCTATAATCCGGTCTCCCATCAACCACCTTGAGACCGGTAAAAGGAAAACATATCAAGGTCATACCTTTGCCTTGCGCATCCCGCTTGATCTTGATGATAACTCTTCAAGCTCTACACTAACCGGAATGCCTTACTTGATCATCGTTGCTTCGTGAAAACTCGCAAATGCTCCCCCATACACCATGATGGGAAAGCTCCATTGATGCACATCTTCACATGTCCAGTATCACCAAATGGAAGGCAAGCTTCAAGCATGTGATCCACTTGAGATGCTCATCTTGAACTTGCCCGACTCAACCTTGTATCTTTAAATCGATGATCTTGATGCCAATACACAAGATGTATCTTTATCTTCATGGCATCCATACTTGAATCCAACACATGGAATACAAGAAGTACCTATGGAATATTCCTTCATATAAACTCAATGAAAATATTAGTCCATAGGGGTTGTCATTAATTACCAAAACCACACATAGGCGCAATATACCCTTACACCGTTGCTTAGTTGTGTTGACTTTGTTTTTGAAACACTCTGCAAAGCAAAAGAAAAAGTTGTTTTGTAGTACCAGAAGGGTACCGGAAAGGTTTGTTGACCATGTGATGATGGTCGGAAAAGGGTAAAATAGGGTTACCCCATCCTAGCGGTTTTATGTTGTAGAAATCTTTTGAAATATCTTCTTCAACAAAGATATAGAGATGTCATAGGGTATCTTTTGAAGTATGTTCTTCAACAAAGATATAGAGATGTCACAGAATCCCTTGAGTATCCCCTTCTACTAAGATGCTGGGATGCTATATCCATAAGAGAAACTGCTTCTCTTTTACATGCTATATCCACAAGAGAAACCGCTTCTCTTTTACATGCTATATCCATAAGAGAAACTAGTATTTCCCTCTTGTCATCCTAGATTAGCACTTGTTATCTTGCACTCTTGCAAAGTACCTTCTTGATGGTTTTGCGAGTATAATTCCAATGTACTCATGGCTTTGTCCCTGGCTATTTACTTGGCCAGACTTGGAGGAATTTAACAAATGAAGAAGGATATGGCAACGCCTATGCGAGCTAGGAACATTCTCCCAGTCAGTTGCCTGTAGTGTTATGGCAGATGACTTGGGCTCTGCGCTGTTGAAGTGATTCTGCTACTCTGATGTTAAGTTAGGCCTTCGAGGCTATTATGTAAGTAGTGGTCATGTGACCTTAATGTAATTTTTTCTTATTCCGTTTTGTAATGGATGTTGTAACTTTGATATCAGTTCGGTTATGTGTTCACGGCGCACTGATCATGGGATCGTGAACTGTATACATAAACGGGTATTTCAGACAGCCAGTCCGAGAACCCCATAACAGTTGGCTGTTGTGTTGGGCTGCGGTGCCAGGCAAGGTAAGCCCCCTCTCCCCTCTCTTTTCTATTTCTGTTTTATTTTCTGTTTTGAATTTCTGTTTTGAATTTGTTGTTTGAATTCAAACTTTGAGTTCATTTTTGTTTTGTAGATTTTTGTATTGAACTGAATTCTACTAAAAGATCCCAAGTAATAAATACTTGAGTGGTTTATTTTATATACTTTGTTTGTTTTTCATACATATCCATAAACATTATTGAGAAAGAGAAGAAATATCCCACATAAGTAGGATTCAATATTTTAAATTTGGGAGTGTTCAATACTCCATTAACCAAGTGTTAGTATTAGTTGCATTTAGTATTTCCTTGCAAATAACCCTTTCTAATTTAATACTACATTGGTTTCTCAATTTGGAGATGATGTTAGGTTCATGATTTCATGTGCAAAATTATTTCTAAAGATTTAGAAAAATGGTTAGATAAATTCTATAATCACTCATCTTGTTTTAGTAGACTTGTAGCTTGAATTACTTAAGATAGATCCTTTGCTCAACATAATTAATGCATTGGCTTATATGGTGGTTCTATTTTATAAAACACTACTTCATTTGGTCCACTAAACAAGGCACTTGGAAGGCAAAGTAGAAGTTGATATTGTTTAACTCTAATCACCTAAATGGTATATAACTTAGGGTATATATGGTTTGGTTTTATAGCTGTGATCCATGATACACAAGTTAAGGAACACCATTCTATGTGGAGTTTTATTTGAAAGCGCGAAAATTCCCCGAATTTTTTATGCATGAATGCAATGCACACTCTGGTGTTCTCTCATTTTGTAGCCTCTAAATCTAGGATATTACACCATCCACGCCGGAGTTAATTGCGACCAACCTTCCCCAGCGGATATAAAAGGCGCACCGGTCTTCTCGGCGATTCCGCGCCATTTGCACCGCTTCCGCACACCTCATCCATGTCGAGCAGCCGTCGCAGCATCCTCGCCACCAGCGGATTCGGGCGCGGCAGCCTCACCGTCACCGAACTATGGGTGTTTTACGGGGCGCGCTACCATGTGCCGTTGTACATGAAAGCAGATGAATTATTGGGGTAGAACTCGGGATGCGGATGTCTGGTGTCTGTTCGATCATCCGATCCTACCAACACCTGTGGCACTGAGGCCTTCGGCGAAGAATACCCATCAAATTAGATTGACCTTGACTTGGGTTTAGGGGAGAGGGCGATGGATATAAAATAAATGAATCTTCCTTCCTCCAACCTTCTCGTGCTCGTTGTTATGATGCTCAACATTTGATGAACTACCTCGCACATGCTTCATATAGGGGCCCGTACATTTGTACTGCCGATGTGGCAACCAGGGGAGGAAAAGAAGCAGCACGAGACACGGTGTCTCGACGGGAGGAGGGCCTCCAGGGAACACTGGTCAAATGCAAAAGAAGCATGAGACACGGTGCCCCGACGGGAGGAGGACCTCTAGTGAACACTGGTCGAATGCAACGATGGCTACTAGTGGTGAATCTAGGATGAAAACCGAATGCAGGCTCAAAAGGTCAAGTTATTTTAGTTACATGATAGTACCAACAATATGATTCATGATATAGTAATGTAACAAACTATACGGTGCATGTGCGATTAGTATAAAATGATCAAATTTTGAAATATTTGGCCCAATTTTACCCATCAATTTGTTCCATGAGCCTCTATATCTTAATATTTCAGCGAACAAATTATTATGTGAAATTTTAATACTTACAACAACAATTAGATGTGATGTATGAATGATCATAAAAAATCAGAGCATGGGTATGATTGCTATGCATTTTTGATCCATAATATGTGATTTATGAATGATCATAAAAGGAAGAACACGGGTATGATTGCTATGCATTTTTCATCCATAATATTTACACCATATCTAGTTTAGCCCACCACTTCACAACTACACGCCGTATGTGTTGCAGGGATGGTTTCAGTCGGCGCCACGAGATCAAATGTGCGAGAAGTCGAGCCAATCTATTGCCCGAGTAAAGCTCCGACAAAAGCAACAAGTCTGATGTGTTCGATGCAAAAAACAGTCCATTCCTCCGTAACATATTTTACTGGCAATTTGTGAAGCTACGCGGGCCTGCCCGTCTTACTTTACTCGAGAGGAATATCAGGTGCGATTTATCTGGTTATTCGTATGCAATTTTGTTATATACTGCGGATAAATACATGTGCAATTGTTTCGGGTTTGTCTATTCTTCTGCATAGAGATTAATACACTTCACTCACCGTCGCGGACTCTCCATTGCGCACTTGACACGCTCGGGGGCTCGCCATCACTCAATCTCCGTCGCAAATTCACCACCGCGTACTCAGCTCGCTCGGGTGCTCACCTATCGTGATTTCGTCGCGCTGATCCGTCAACAACATCAATTACATCTGCCGCATCAACTACTTTCAGTTAAACGTTGCACGGTTCGCTGCGCCGATCTACTCCGCCCGCATCTACTGCGTTTGCCACGTCCACTGCGTCCGCCGCACGACATGCATCCACGTCGACTATGTCGCACCTGATAAAGCTAAGTATTCCTCTTCCAAAAGTCAATTATTATTTACTTTCGCCGCGTTTGACACTCGGGGGCTGCGCTATAACATCATAACAAAAATACACCCACATACTTGAGGGCTGCTGCGGTGACCCAGCGTACCACTGCATGGTGTAGTACAGAAGTCGTTGACATAACAGAAGTGAAACACTGTTCGACTCATATTACATCCCTCAGAGTGGTACAACAGAAACATATGCGAGTCCAAGGCATGTCTATAGAAGGATACACAAACTGTTTATAGAAGATCAACATAGCCTCCTACTTTACAGTGATGTAAAACTTCAAATAAAGCTCCAGAAGAACGACCCGTAGTCTAACTTATTGCTAACTCAAGTTTAAGAGCTACTTGGCTTGATATAGAAATCTAGCTACTTAGGTGCTAGGATTAGGGAAATGTTCCCTTCTATTACTAGTCTAAGTTTCCACTCTAGCTGATGCAGAAGTTGACCCCATTGACTTCTTTGATCGTATTCTTCATCTTGTTGCAGTTGACTCCTTTGTCTTCGAGTCCACGGTAGTTTATCCTTCGGTGCCTTGATCTAAGAAGGGGTTTCAAATGGGAGGGAATGAGTACGAGCGTACTCAGCAAGTTCATATTAGGAAATAGGTGTATCATGCACTAGCTACAGCCATAGACCAGAAAGTCATAGGCGAATGCAAGTTTTCGTAAATATTTCTTCAAAAGGTTTATTTTATTCTGAAAACTATGCTCATCAATCTTCACAGGTTGAACAGAACTTGACGAAGTTCCTTTCCTGCCGCGTTCGTAGTTCCCTTCCTGGAACAGGGAGTGACAGCCACAATTTGATACACTCTGCAGAGGTGCGTTACTTTTCCCATAAGAGACCTCATCCTTTTTGCCAACCGGAAGAATTCGTCCCCGTTCAGACTTCCTTGGTGTGAGGCCAGGAATAAGATCCAAGCCAAACACCGCCTTCTCCGCGACCTTGCATACAAACCCTTTTGTCCATCCGTACACCACCGGTAGACATCTCCCGATCATACGGCTTTACCCCCGGTGTACTATGGACAATCCCTCATAGACGATAGAGCCTCTCATCCACACAGATGGGGAGTTTAAAGGATTTCCCAACCTACTGCAGTGTTATCCCCAACACCCAGCCAGGCTTCATCAAGTCCGTTGATATGCAAGAGTTAAAACATATAGCTGACTTCCCTAGAGCCATTATAGATCTTATGGTCAACGCGATATGTACGGCGCTAGAATCACTAGACGGCATTGGTGATTAGTCCTAGATTAATAAAACCCTTGCAATGGAACCTCCACCATATCAACACATACCATGGTTCCATTGCCCACCACACAGTCATATTCATACTTGGAAAAGTAACATTTTATTTTCAATGCAGGAATGATAAGTATAATACTTTTGCGGGTAAATTGATATAAAATAATCAAGGTGACATGAGCAAGGGTGAACTTTCCTTTCTTGACTGTAAGAGTATGCAGGCAAGATCTTCGATGCGGGAAAACTCCAAATTCTGAAATACCATCATCGTCCGGTAAAGACAATGTTTAAAGAACTGGCAAAGATGCTATAATGCATAGTATGAGATGCAATCGTCCCGAGCGTAACCTAATCTCGATGATTTAGGATGGATGAGTTGTAAAGATTTCTTTAGGGTGTGTTGCACTTTTAGAATGGTTCTCAAACAAGGTTCTTATTAGGGTTGGTGATATTATAGCATAAACAAGTGATATAATGCATCATAACAATCATACACACAAAGGAATGGTGATTGCATAATAAGTCAAGAGTAGTTGTCAATTTTAAGTTCTACAGGACATGGTTGATGATTACTTATATTATACTTCAAAAGAATAACTTTTGAAGAACATGTTGATTAAGAAATAATAAGTAGTTCCAATAAGAACTATCTACTTATATGGTTAACTTGTGTATTTACTTCAAAAGAATAACTTTTGAAGAACATGTTAGATAAGAACAAGAACTACTATAAATAGGAGCTATGGATTCTAGGGTTTACTAATGGATTCATTTAGTTTACTAATAGAGACTAGTTGAGTGCTTAAATAGAATGGGTCTATATGTAGCAAGTATAAGCAGATTTGTTACTATGGTTGATTATAGGTATCCTATCAAAGGATGGTTATCAAAGTGGTGCTATGAGTTAGGGTTTACTATAGCTTCTTATTTGTTTCACTAACTAATCTCTAATGGTTCCTAAGATAAGTGGTTTATTATTTATTTAGTAAGGTTTAGTTGAATAGGAGCATGTAATGTGAACTAGTACACAAGGTTGGTATTAGGGTTGATCACCATGGTTCTACTAGGTAATGATGGTTAAGTTTGATTTTAATGATGTGATACTAAGAATGGTGATCAATGGTATTAATATGTCGGTAACAAACTAGGGTTTGCACCTAAGTGACACTAGTGGATCATATAAGTATTAAACAAAAATAAAGACATGAAATGATGGTCTCATGTGAATTGGTTTTATTTTAGTAGATCATGAACATGCATTCATTGGTTAATTATCAAGGTTCTACATTTAAAGTGACATTCTCATGATCACATGTGCTAAACCCCTAGGGTTTTAGAGTTAAATCTAATTTAGGATGATCACATAAAATAATGGGATCAGGGTTCTTATGTATATTAGAACTAGGGTTTCTACATTGTGATACAATTCTTAAAACGATAAATAGGCAATATAGGTGTAGTACTAATTACCCTGAAGCAAAATGTCGTCGTGGTGAGTTGGGGCCGAATGGGCGCTAGAGGATTCGGGAGAGGGTTTGTTGATTAGATTGGATGAACTTCCGGGTGCTTTCCTCAAGAACTTGGCCTAGGCCAGAGGTAGAAGAAGAGAGACACAAGGAGGAACTCTGCTCTAGATCTTTCTCTTCATTGATAGAACAAGGTTACAGGTTTCTGCTTACAGATTATCTCCTACTTCTCTCGTTGTGCCCGCGAAGGGGAGCACCCCCTCTCCTTATATAGGGGAGAGGGTGGCTTACAGGGGAAGAAACCCTAATGGCATCTTTGAACAGACAAACTACTTTACAAAGCTACTTTAATCATAGGTGACGCCGGTATCTTCTTTAATCAGGGAGGCTGACATCATCCAGTTTCTTTTGGCGTCACCTTCTTCTTTGGCGTCAGGGCCTCGTTTAAAGCTACTTTGCTTAGGTCACCCTTGTCCTCTAGCTCTTGAGAGAATCTTTGACCAGTCCTGCCGACGTGCTACAGTGCACTTCTTACCGGCAGTCCGGTGTCTTCTTAACCCATACCGGTATGCCTCTCTTTGGGGATACCGGTATAGATTTACTTAGCCAAACACTCAACTTTGCTCTCCGGAATGAATATCAAACCGGTATCTTGATGGCTCAAACCATCCGGTTTGGCATGCCTTTGGCATACCGGGGGTCATCCCCCCAACATTAGTCCCCGAAGCTGGTATAGTCCGGTGGATCTCATCCGACGGACCATGCCAGTTTCCCATATTACAAGGTACCGGTTTAATCATTCCGGCACCATGCTCAGCTCTTCCGGCGTCTTTGCCTTAGCTTGTTTCTGTTATCTTCCAGATTTTTCCGGTATCTTATGATATTAAACTTCTCCTCAGCGAAGTCGAGAATTTCTCGGGTACAGTGCCTGTCAGAGACATGCGCACTGTATCTGACGCGCCAGTGTCAGGGGTCACTTCCCTTCGGCTTCTGCGCCTGCATTTATGGTGCCGCACCAGATCCGTGCTGTCGCTCCGGCCCTGTGGCATATTATTTTCCGCGCGTGTATCATCGCGCCATGTGGCGGCCCACGAACTGAACCGCCGCGGCCCAACGGTTGTCAGTCCATTAACTCCTTCTCCTATAAAGAGGGAGTGCGGTTCCACTTCATCTCTTTCCCCGCATTCGCCTACTTCCCAGTGCTTCGAACCCTTTGCTTCGTGCAATCTCGTTGCCGCCGGTCGCCGCCAGAGCCCTGCTCCCGACGAACTTGCGCCGTTGCTCTTGCTGCGCTAAAGATCTTCGCCGCGGAGAGATCCACCGGTGCTTCTTCGCCGCCGCTGCTCCGAGCTTCCTCCGACGGTTTTCACCCTTCTCCGTCGCCAGCCTCCGTTGGCGCTCACGAGCTTTCCGCCGCTCCGGCGACCTTCTTCCTAAGCGCCTCCACCGCCTCAGGTTAGGCTCGAAACATATTTGATTCTTTCTTCGTTGCTCTTTAGATCTTGGGCCGGTAGGGTATTTATTTTCCTTTTTTCGTTGCTTTTCCTCTTACTCGTAGATCTTCGCGCAAGAGTAGATCTTGGGAAACCTGTTTTTTGGTAGAAACCGGCATCTCTCAAATTCATATGTCTAGCGAGGATCTTCTTTCCGAATCCTCCTCCAGTAGCCATCAGAGTGAATCTTCCGACGGACTCTCAGCCGAGCTCGCCCGGATGGAAACCGATACCGGTAAAGGTCAAGAGGCCGGCAGCTCTAGCCAAGCTTCCGGAGTAGATTTATCCGGCATCACCCGCGGGGCCTGGAAAGGCTCCGACGTGACACAGCACGAGATCGATTGGCTATACCGGTCTAGAAGGATACCGGAAGGAGTATCATGCCGTCTTCCGGGCGACGAGATCGAGCCGGTACTTGAACCTGGTGAGTTCGTTGTCTTCCTCGCTCACTTCGAGCGCGGCTTCGGCCTCCCTGCCTCTGACTTCTTCCGCCAAATCTTGGATTTTTACCAACTCCAGCCTCACCACCTTCCCGGCAATGCCGTTTTTTACCTTTCTTGTTATGCTACTTTCATGGAGGGATATATCGGCGTCCGTCCCACTCGCGAGACTTTCGCTCGCTTCTTTTCCCTTCGGATTAATTCCGTTCAGGGCAAGGAAATTCCTAAGCCCAAACCCCCCGCTCAATGCGGGTCTTGCATCATTGGCTCCCGCCAAGGGAGCCCCTTTTTTAAGTTCTCCGGTCTCGAATCATGCCGGTTATGGCAAGGGACCTTCTTCTACGTGAAGAACACCGGCGCCCCAGATCTCATTAATCTACCGGCTTTCAACCCGGCGCCGCCCGCAAAGGTCAATTGGGGCTTCTTTCCTGGGACGAATCATATTGAGACGAACCGGGTTGTACGCTTCATGGAGAAGCTGATGAAAGAAACCAACATTTGCTCTGACGACATCATCCGCACTTTCATCTCACGACGGGTGCTTCCCCTCAAGCGCCGGGCTCACAAGATAAGCGAAATGTATGGCCCTGGCGATCCCACCAAGATCACCGGCCTCCCCCTAAGCAAAGAGGACGTAGTCCTCAAGGCTAGGCAGATCTGCCAAACTGCTATGCCGCTTGACTGGGAGTGGGGCTTCCTGCCTCTCAGCTCCACCAACCCTCCAACCGATGAAGTAAGAGATTGCGCAACCCGGGTTGCTGTACCGGTAACTGTTGTGTTGTGGCTAATTGTCTTTCTGTTTCTTTTCAGGCTAAGCAGCGCTTCCCTCGCATCACAACGGATCAGCGAGGCCCTTGCCGGAAGCGGCCTCTGGACAAGGTGGACCCTGACCCTTATATTCATTGGACCGACCTCAAGATGGGCCGCACCCACACCTCGCGCCCCGGTAACTTCTCGTCCGAAGCTCCTGGTTCCAGTGATGATCTCACTGTGTTTGAGGTAGTTTTCTCTTCCGGTCTCTCATGCTTTATTGTTATTTTCCTTCTGTAGATGCTCCCGCAGCTGGCCCCAAACCACAGGTTCATGAGCATGTGGCTCCTCTGCAGGCCGAGGTTGGCCACGAGTTCCTGGAGAAGCTCGCCTCCCAGGGCAAGAAGAACAAGGCCCCGGCACCAGATGCCGGTTCAAGCCAGGCCCCTCCCGCCAAACGCTCCCGGACGGAAGTCATTGGAGGGAGAGAAGTGAGCAAGAGGCGCTACAAAGGGAAACAGATGCCGGTCTCTTCCGGGTAAGCCTTTGTTTTTCTGTTTGCTTGGTTTTATAAACTTTCCTTCTGGTTGTTTTTTCTTATCCTTTCTCTTTTTCTTGTTCAGTCCTGCGCTTAAGCTCTCCAAGAGCGCCAGCGGCACGAAGCCGGAGAGCTCTGAGGGAACCGCAAGGACCTTACCTCCTCCTCGTTCGAGCCCGGTACCTCCTGGTACCGGCAACCCTTCTGCCTCCCCTCTGGGAGGCACACCAAGTGCGGGGCGCGCGGCCCCTACACCTTCAGATCACCGCGCGGAGGAGGACCATGTCTCCCCTCCAGAAGCACAAGACACCGGCGCCAGCAACATCGGCGCCGATTCTGAAGCTGCCGGGCGGGCGGAACCTCAAGTTCCTCCCGTCCTGAAAAGAAAGAAGAAGAAGACCTCGCGCTCTTCCCCCTCCAAGCCCGTGCCGGACTCTTCCGCGCCGGCAAGCTCCACTCCGGGCCAGGACGCTCCTGACGCCCACTCATCGCCCAAGACCTCGCCTGCGCCTCCGCCAGAAGCTCCTACCGCCAAGCCCACTGGGGCCGTGCCAACGCCGCCACCAAGCCAAGGACCCTCTGCGGCTAAGCCGACGCCGCCGCCAGAAGGCACCAAGCTCCGCGTGTCGGAACCTTTCAAGGGGAAGGCCACGGCTTCCGGTACTTCAGCCGCCAGCCCGCAGTCCTTGGTGCTGCACGTCGGCCCCGCCGCTGCCGTGGCTGGAGAAAAAGCTACCGGCCTGCTAGGCCGGATCACGGAGCTGAAGCGCGAGGGCCGCGAGTTGGGGCACTTGCTTGATTACGCTGAAAAGTGGAATTAGGCAGATGTGTCCGCGGCTACGCGCGGCCTGGGGAAGGACCGGCTTCCTGCCATTGACCCCGCTGGCCCCCGGTGCACTGAAGAGCACTTCATGCGGCTTCGGCGCGCAGTGAAGGAATTTGACAATGCGTGGCATGACGCCACCAACAACGTGGTGGTAAGTTTCACCAAACTCTTTGCAACTTTTCTATTGATGCTGGTTTTATTCTTTCCGGATTTACATATATCCTCCCAGTCCCCGAGTTTCGGGTTGAGAGCGCAGCTCTAAGCGCGAAACTTTCTCCAAAATTCTCGAAACCGGCACCTTTCTCATAATTATTTTCCTTTGAACAGAGCACGGCGGACGCCCGGAAGCGCCTCTTCGAGGAGCTTCTGTGGGAGCACCGGGACCTTTCTGAGGCGCACAACAAGTGCCAAGGTTAGTCCTTTTATCTCCGGCTTCTTTTCGCCGGTTAGTTTTCCTCTTTGTTACTTACAAGTTTCTTGCATAACAGCTATCCCGGAAGCTTCCATCGAAGCCCTCAAGACTCAGCTCGCCGCACTCCAAGGTACTCTTTCTTTTTTGGTTCACTTGCTTTTCTGCGTTGTACCAACTATGGTTTTGCTAAGATTTCCTTCCCAGATTCTAGGTGAGAAGAAGCAGCTTATCCGGGAGCATCGCGAGGCTCTGGACGCTCAGGAACTCGTTTCTAGGGGCTGAAGGACCAGCTCATCCAACTTGGTCTCAAGCACAATGAGGAGATGAAGGCTGCCCAAGCTGCCACTGAGGCTAGGCTAAACGACGCCCTGGAGGATGCCAACAACTCCACCATGGTGCTGCGGGCAGAGCTGGAGGAGGGAGGCAAGGCGCGGAAAGAAGCCGAGGATCGGGCCGCCCTCCTAGAGGCGGAGCAAAAGGAGTATGACCAGCTGGTCATGCAGACCGACGCGCTTGCCTTCAGTAAGTTTTTCTCTTTTCTTTTCCGGTTTTCGCTTATAAGCTTATATTTTCCGGTATCATGTCCTTATCTTTTTTCTTTGCCTCGTAGGGCTCTTTCCGGATTCGCAGCCTCACGCGCAGAAGAAGGTGGTCGAGCGCTGGGTTCAGCAAGAATTCAAGAACCCTGACGCGCCCTGGGACCCTTATGATCATCTGATCGCACTTTCTGCGCGGGTCGCCCACATGCGCGCGGTGGACCGGAACCTCGCGGATCTGCCCGACGTGGCAATCCATCTCTTCAAGGTGCTATGGCCTGGAGAGGAGGTGCCAGCAAGCCTGACGCTTACCTCCGAATGCCTGAAGGGTGCCGGCCGGAGAATCCGTGAGTGGCAGTGTTCAGCAGCTCGTGCCGGAGCGGATGCAGCGCTGCGCGTCGCGTGCTCCTGGTACGATGACTTGGACTTGGATGCCCTCCATGGCGTGCGCGAAAATGCTCCCACCGATACGGATCCGGTCCTCACCGCGAAGCGGCAGGATCGCGCCTATCGGATCGCTGAGTACGCCTCGGTCCGCACCTTCATCCCCCCTCCTTCCGACGTCAAGGACTACCTCAGCGACGAAGAAGAAGGAGAAGATGAGGAAGATGAGGACGCCAGAGAAGGTGACGCCGTTCTGGAAGCTCCAGAGGCCGGTTCTGCTCCTCCTGAAGCTCCTCCTGCTTAACTATCTCCTGTGATATGTTTGCCTGCCCCTGCTTACCTCAAAACAATGCTCATTAAATTCTACTCTGGTATGCCGGGGTTTATGATGTAACATAAAACTTAGCTGCTCTTTTGGCTATGGTATCATGTTGTCTGCCGGTATGTTTTACCGGTAGGTTATTAAGTTATGCTTATCTGTTGACTTAGCATTTTGTTTATTGTTTGCCTTGATCATGCACTGCAAAGATTCTGGAATCGTTTCCGCATCCAATTCGATGCATACTTGGCTCTTTTGCTTTGGCTCTGCCTACCTCTTTTGGGTGTTCTGGCGTATGAGGCACAAAGTTCTTTTACCAAGCAAGCACTTTCTCGAACTTAGAAATAATTCGAAATTTTCACAAAAAACCGGTTTAACCGGGGTTAGATAAACTTTTCCGGATTGTTCGTTCCCACTCTCTCTTTTCGTGGTTCACGTGCTTAATTCCTACCGGTTCATCTTGCTTGCCATGAAGCCGGGTTGCGGACAGCAGCAGAGTCGAAGACTCCGGTAGACTTAGCACGCTACTAAACCGGAAAGAAAAAATGTTCAACAAGCAACCGGTAAACTGAAAAAAAACATATTGCATGCAATTTCAGTAGGGGTAGTCCCCAAGATTCATTCGAGGTTCCGACATCTTTTATTCATAGTAGATAAGGTACAAAAAGGAACTTCTTACACCACAGCTTCAGGAGTAGAATGGACGCAACAAGGCTATGTTCCATGGACGCTTGGTCTCATCTCCGGATCTGTCCGCCTTTCATTCTTTCCATTCCTGTGCATCGATTAGGTAGTAGGCATCATTGTGGAGAGCTTTGCTCACAATGAAAGGTCCTTCCCATGGAGGTGAAAGCTTGTGCCGGCCTTCAGTGCGTTGCACTAAGCGTAACACCAGATCTCCTTCCCGGAATACCCTCGGGTTAACCTTCCGGCTGTGATAGCGTCTGAGGTTTTGCTGGTAAATGGCTGTTCTTGCCAACGCCAACTCTCTTTCTTCTTCCAGCAAGTCGACATCATTTTCTCGGGCCTCTTTTACCTCTTGTTCGGTATAGAGTTGCACCCTTGGTGAGTCATGGAGAATGTCGTTTGGTATGACTGCTTCTGCTCCGTAAACCATGAAGAATGGAGTGTATCCGTTAGACCGGTTTGGAGTCGTTCTTATGCTCCACAGCACTTACGGTAGCTCGTCGAGCCAACATCCCGGTGTCTTTTCGAGTGGTTCAATGAGCCTTGGTTTTATACCGGAAAGCACCAGTGCATTTGTTCTTTCCACTTGGCCATTACCTTGTGGGTGTGCCACTGAGCACAAATCCAACCGGATGTTGTTATCCTCACAGAATCGCTTGAATTCTCCTTGGGCAAAGTTTGAGCCATTGTCAGTGATGATACTATGCGGGTATCCATACCGCAAGATGACATCTTTTAAGAATTTCACCGCTGTGTGCCCATCACACTTTGCGATAGGTTTCACCTCCAGCCATTTGGTGAATTTATCCACCATTACCAAGATGTGGGTCATGTTTCCCCTTGCAGTTTTGAATGGGCCAACCATGTCAAGGCACCAAACAGCAAATGGCCAAGTCAACGGTATAGTTTTCAAGCCGGATGCTGGGGTATGATTTTGTTTGGCGTACCTCTGGCAGCCATTGCATTTTCTTACCAAATCCTCAGCATTTTCCAAGGCAGTGGGCCAGTAGAACCCATGCCGGAACACCTTTGCCACCAGCGCCCTTGATGAAGCGTGATGTCCACATTCTCCTTGGTGAATTTCCCTAAGCATCTCTTTTCCCTCTTCCGGTTCCACACATCTTTGAAGGATACCGGTAACACTTCTTTTGTACACCTCGCCATTGATGAAGGTGTATGCTTTGGCTCTCCGCTGGATCCTTCTTGACTCCATTTCGTCAACCGACAAGGTGCCGTCGATCAGGAATTCCTTAATAGGTTTAACCCAAGACGGTGCTTCCCTAACCACAAACACCGACACGTCTATCTCCATGCTATCCACCAGCATTGTTTCTTCCGGTGCGGGCTCTGCAGTCCCCGAGCTTACCGGAGAAGTCCCCGGGGTTGCCGGAGCAGTCCTCGAGTGTACCGGCATAGTCCCCGGGTTTCCTTCATCAATATCCATTGGCACCACATGTGATTCCGGTACAAAAATTGATTCCGACTCCGGACTGGGCTTGATTGATGGAACTCTTAAGTGCGCCAAGGCTATTCCGGGAGGGATTTCTTGCCTAGATGAGCCTAGCTTGGATAAAGCATCCGCGGCTTCATTTTCAGCCCGCGGCACATGGTGAAATTCGCACCCTTCGAAGAAGACGGCAATCTTTTGCACATGAAACCGGTATGAGGCCATGTTGGCATCTTTTGCATCCCAATCTCCGAAACATTGCTGCACCACAAGATCTGAATCACCATAGCAAATGATCCGGTGTGCACTGATTTCTTTTGCGACCTTTAGCCCATGGATCAAAGCCTCATATTCAGCGACATTGTTTGATGCCCTGAAGTGCACTTGCAAAACATACCGGAGATGGTCTCCCTTTGGTGAGGTAAGCACCACACCGGCACCTAGACCCTCTTTGAGCTTGGATCCGTCAAAGTGCATCTTCCAGTATTCTATTTTGTGTTCCGACGGCTTATACTGCATTTCCGCCCAATCAACCAGAAAATCAGCCAAGGCTTGTGATTTTATGGCATCTCTTCTTTCGTATACCGGCACGTATGGTGACAATTGAATTGCCCATTTTGCAATCCTGCCACTAGTATCTTTGTTGCCTATGATATCCGAAATTGGTGCCTCACTTACCACTTTCATGGGGTGCTCCTCGAAATAGTGCTTGAGCTTGGTGGCGGCCACGAACACGCCATAGGTCATCTTTTGGAAGTGGGGGTAGTTTTGTTTTGAGAGGGAGAGCACCTCGCTCAAGTAGTATACCGGCCTCTGCACGATTTTTTCTTCTTCCTCTCTTTCTACCACAACCACAACACTCACAACCCGGTTAGTTGCTGCTATGTACAACAACATGGGCTCCCTTTCCAAAGGCGAGGCCAATACCGGTGCGGTGGCTAGCATTGTTTTCAACTCTTTGAACGCTGCGTCTGCCTGCGGGGTCCAGACGAAGGTATCGGATTTTTTCATTAATGCATAGAGCGGCAGAGCCTTTTCTCCCAACCTGCTTATGAACCGGCTTAGCGATGCCAAGCTTCCGGTAAACTTTTGCACATCTTTTAGTTCCTGCGGGATAGTCATTCTTTCTATTGCCCGGATTTTTACCGGATTCACTTCAATGCCCCGGCTTGACACAAGAAAGCCAAGCAGTTTACCGGCAGGGACATCGAAGGTATATTTTGCCGGATTGAGTTTCATCCGGAACCTTCTTAAGTTATCAAATGTTTGCCGGATATCATCGATTAAGGTTTCTTTTACCTTTGTTTTTATCACAACATCGTCCACATAGACTTGCACATTTTTTCCGATTTGATCAAACAAGCATTTTTGCATACAGCGCTGGTACGTTGCACCAGCGTTGCGCAAATCGAAAGGTATAGTGATATAGCAATAAGCCCCGTGCGGGGTAATGAACGCAATTTTTATTTGATCTTCCTTTTTCAGGGGAATTTGGTGGAAACCGGAATAAGCATCCAGAAAAGACAACAACTCACACCCAGCAGTAGAATCAATCACCTGATCGATCCGGGGCAGAGGGAAAGGATCTTTTGGGCAGGCCTTGTTTAGGTTGGTGTAGTCGATGCACATGCGCCACACCTTCGGAGCTTTTGCTTCCAGGTTCTCCTCTTTTTTCTTCTTGACCATCACCGGATTGGCCAGCCACTCAGTATGCGTTACTTCCACGATGAAACCGGCAACCAACAGCTTTGTTACTTCTTCTCCAATGATCTTTCTCCTATCTTCAGCGAACCGGCGCAAAGGTTGTCGCACCGGCTTAGCATCCTTCCGGACATTCAGAGAGTGCTCAGCCAGCTCCCTCGGAACACCTACCAAGTCATCAGTAGACCAGGCAAAGATATTCCGATTCTCACAGAGGAAGCTGACGAGCGCGCTTTCCTATGCCTGATTCAGGCCGGCACCGATACGAACGGTGCGCTCGGGGTAAGCCGGATCCAGCACAATGTCCTTTGTTTCATTTGTCGGCTTGAATGCCGGTGCGCCCAAGTTTCCACTCATTGCCGCTAAGCTCAACTGCGAGGACTGAGCCAGCGCAACCGCAGTTTGCATCCTCCTTTTTTCCTCTGCGATCACCAGCGATTCTGCCAGATTTGATCCGGCGGAAGCAGTTTCCACTGAGACTTTGTAGTTGCCCACCACAGTTAAGGGTCCACGAGGTGCCGGCATCTTCATCTTGAGGTAAGCTGTATGAGTTGAGGCCATGAAAGCTGCCAATGCCGGTCTCCCTAGAAGTGCATGGTAGGGACTGTCTAAGTTCACCACCTCAAACAGGATGTTTTCAACCCGGCAGTTGTCACGTCCTTCGAATGACACATCCACCCGGACTTTTCCTACCGGTGCACAGGACAATCCCGGAACGATTCCATGAAATGTTGTGTGAGTTGGCTGGAGCATGTTTTCTGTTATCCCCAGCGTGTGCATTGTATGCTTGTACATGATGTTTATGCTGCTTCCATTGTCTATCAGCACTTTGCTGAACTTGACTCGAGTTTCTGGCCCTCGCATGATTGGGTCCACAACAAGAGCATAACCACCCGGATTCGGCATGATCTTGGGGTGATCCTTGAACGACCAGGTGATTTCCTGATCTGACCACAACATGTATATGGGAATTGCTGGCATCACGGCGTTCGCTTCCACGGAATGGTGATGCACACTTTGCCTGTCAGTTGGCTCAGTAACAAAGACAACACAGCACAGGTGCGGGTCCTCGTAAACGTTCCGGCCCAAAGGTGCTGATAACCCACAAGTATAGGGGATCGCAGCAGTCTTCGCGGGTAGTAAAACCCAATTTATTGATCCGACCCAAGGGGAGACAAAGAATACTTGAAAGCCTTAACAACGGAGTTGTCAATTCAGTTGCACCTGGAAACAGACTTGCTCGCAAGAGTTTATCAGTAGTAACAGTTTTATAGCAGTAGCAGTAGTGAAATAACAGCAGCAGAGTAACAGAGACAGCAGTAGTGATTATAGTAAACAGCAGGATTAAAATACTGTAGGCACGGGGATGGATAACGGGCGTTGCATGGATGAGAGAAACTCATGTAACAATCAAGCAGGGCATTTGCAGATAATAATAAAACGGTGTCTAAGTACAAAGCAATCAATAGGCATGTGTTCCAATTATAGTCGTACGTGCTCGCAATGAGAAACTTGCACAACATCTTTTGTCCTACCAGCCGGTGGCAGCCGGGCCTCAAGGGAATCTACTGGATATTAAGGTACTCCTTTTAATAGAGTACCGGAGCAAAGCATTAACACTCCGTGAACACATGTGATCCTCACATCACTACCATCCCCTCCGGTTGTCCCGATTTCTGTCACTTCGGGGCCATTGGTCCCGGACAGCGACATGTGTATACAACTTGCAGGTAAGACCATAAACAATGAATATCATGATGAAGTAATAACATGTTCAGATCTGAGATCATGGCACTCGGGCCCTAGTGACAAGAATTAAGCATAACAAGTTGCAACAATATCATTAAAGTACCAATTACGGACACTAGGCACTATGCCCTAACAATCTTATGACTATTACATGACCAATCTCATCCAATCCCTACCATCCCCTTCAGCCTACAGCGGGGGAATTACTCACACATGGATGGGGGAAACATTGCTGGTCGATGGAGAGGCGTCGGTGGTGATGGTGGCGATGATCTCCTCCAATTCCCCGTCCCGGCGGAGTGCCAGAACGGAGACTTCTGGCTCCCGAGACGGAGTTTCGTGATGTGGCGGCGTTCTGGAGGGTTTCTGGCGACTTCGACTTCTCTCTGTGCGTTTTTAGGTCGAAGGCAATAAGTAGTCCGAAAGAGGGCGTCGGGGGCCAGCCGAGGCCGCCACACACTAGGGCCGCGCGGGCCCCTCCTGGGCCGCGCCGGCCTAGTGTGTGGGGCCCTCGTGCCCCCACCTGGCTTGCCCTTCTGGCTCCGCCAATATTCTGGGAAAATAGGACCTTCTGCATAAATTCCGAGGATTTTCCTGAAAGTTGGATTTCTGCACAAAAACGAGACACAGAATCAGTTCTGCTGAAAACAGCGTTAGTCCGTGTTAGTTGCATCCAAAATACACAAATTAGAGGCAAAACAATAGCAAAAGTGTTCGGGAAAGTAGATACGTTTTGGACGTATCAACTCCCCCCAAGCTTAGCTTATTGCTTGTCCTCAAGCAATTCAGTTAACAACTGAGCGATAAAAGAACTTTCACGAACACATTTGTTCATATCATGTAAATATTCTCATGCTATGGCTAACACTTAGGCAGTTCATAATAAGATACATGCAAATAAGATCATGTAATAGCTATGTCAATCATGGAAAGCTACCAACAATTAATAATAAGCATCATGAATCATGCATATAAGCAGGATTGCAATGTTCATAAAAGAGTATGATAGAGTGGTATCTCGCTTGCCCCATGTTCGATCAGCAAAACATAAATGCTCAGGCACCTCTGAAGTTCATAGAAAGACTAGAAATAGTGATTGTCAAAGATAAAAGCATCAAAGTTATACCACAATCAATCATATTTTGAGACAAGCATATTACACTAAGAATGACAGTTGTGCTCTCAAGAAAGTACTCAAAGAAAGGATGGAGACTCAATGTAAAAGTAAAAGATTGACCCTTCGCAGAGGGAAGCAGGGATTAACATGCGCTAGAGCTTTTCATTTTTAAAACAGGAGTAAAATTGTTTTGAGAGGTGTTTGTTGTTGTCAACGAATGGTAATGGGTACTCTAACTACCTCATCAACCAGACTTTCAAGAGCGGCTCCCATGAAATTTTATTTTTGGGTGGCACTCCTTCCAACCTTGCTTTCACAAACTATGGCTAACCGAATCCTCGGGTGCCTGCCAGCAATCTCATACCATGAAGGAGTGCCTTTTTATTTTAGTTTTATTTAGATGACACTCCTCCCCACCTTTGCTTTCTCAAGCCATGGCTAACCGAATCCTCGGGTGCCGACCAACAATCACATACCATGGAGGAGTGTCTATTTGTAAATTTATGAAAGTTAATTAATTGGGGCTGGGAACCCCGTTGCCAGCTCTTTTTGCAAAATTATTGGATAAGCGGATGTGCCACTAGTCCATAATGAAAGTCTGTCCGGAGTAAATGACAAGATTGAAAGATAAACACCACATACTTCCTCATGAGCTATAAAACATAAACACAAATTGAGAAGCATTTTGAAGGTTTAAAGGTAGCACATGAAAATTTACTTGGAATGGTTTGAAATGCCATGCATAGGTATTTATGGTGGACACTTTGGAACAACTTGGTTTTCATGTGTTTGGAGGCACGAGCAGCGTTCCCGCTCAGTACAAGTGAAGGCTAGCAAAAGACTAGGGAGCGACAAATCAAGAGAGCAGTAACTGTCATAATCATGCTTGCGGCAAAATAAATTAACTGAGGCATAAGAGTGATACAAGAACTCTGAAGCAATGTAAATCATCGAGGCTTAATTGACTTTTGTTCAGTCATATGCATGCGTGAGCATGTGCCAAGTTAATTCAAACGAATTATTCAGAGGAGGATACCACAATATCATACCTATTTATGAATAAAACAATGCAAGCAAAAATCCTTGACATGCTACTCATATTAATAAATTGGAGCTTAACATGAGAGATCATGAACTACTTGACTTTCTTAAATGACATATACCTCACATGAACCAACCAAGCGTGCTCACATGGATGAGTATATGTACAAAAATAAAAACAAATAGAGTTCATACCAGCCTCTCACCACAATCAGATTGTCGTAGATCGTCATTATTGCTTTTTCACTTGTGTAGCTTGAATAATATGGAATGAAAACCACGCTCCAGCCACCGAAGACCATTGAACTCATAAAGAACTTTACAAAACCAAAGAAGAACAGCAAATATTTTTGGTGTTTTCGAATTTGGAAGCAAGAACAAAAGGAAACAAGCAAACAAAGCAAAATCTTTTTGGGTTTTCTTATAGCAAACTAGCAATAGCAAATAAAGTAAGGTAAAATCAAGAAACTAAAATAAACAAGTGGTGAAGAGAAACAGCAGAAATATTTTTGGCCTTTCGGTGTTTTAGGAAAGAAACAAAGTACGAATAAGGAAATGAAAACTAAAAGAAACTCAGAAAAGCAAGACGGCAGAAATCTGCCAAAACTTGACAGCAGTACAGAAATCGATATTTACAAAAATCTTCCGTTGCTCAGTTCGAAAAGTGTTCAACTAATGAAAGTTAGATAACAACCTGGGGAACATGCACAAAAATTGGCAGCTCAAAATAACGTTCTGGCTGTGCGCACGAATTTTTCTAGTGACAGTCCAGAATCTGTTTTCAGGCAGCACCTCCCCAAATATCATCTTCCTCTCATTAGAAAACCACTCAAAGAAACTCAACAAGTATATACAAGTATCCAGAAACCATAATATGCAAAGAATGAGTGATGCCGGTATACCTTCCCCCAAGCTTAGGCTTTAGCCTAAGTGGAGATCAACCCCAGCGAGGGTCAGGGTTCCAGGCCGGCGAATCGTACATGGCGTGATCATAATAAGGTTCTTGTGCAGAAGAATAACGTGGAGGCTCCGTATGACCGTAATTTTGATGCGAGGAGCTCGCTGCATCGGATGATGAGTCGAGGTGTTCCTCGGCCTCCTCCGTGCCGCCTCTTGCTTGGTGGCCTCCTCCCTCCAAGTATGCATTCAGTTCACCTTCTGTGACTAACCAATTCTTCCTGAAATCGAAGTTAAACAGAACAGGTGCAGGCAATCCTACTAGTTTTTCAGTTTTCTTAGTTGTTCTCCAAGTTTTCTTATAAAATGTTATCTTGTAATACAGATTACTCAAATTAGACGAATCAGAAACAAATTCATGTTTAATCATGGAGACTATGTCAAGTTTTTCTATGGAAAGCTGAATATCTAGATGGTGAGGTTCTACACCATGCATAGCTAATAAATGAGAGGCGATGAGACCTCCACAAATTCCGCCCTTCTCACGGTTAGTGGCAAGTCTAGAAGCTATCAAAGCACCCAAATTATAGGTCTTATCACCTTGCAATGCAGCAGCTAGAAAAGCTAAATCCTGGATAGATAATTTACTTCCATTCTTTCTAGCTAGAACGCACTTGGTGATGAAATAAGCAAAGTAACAAATAGCTGGGAATTGAATACTACTAATTTTACCACCGTCCTCTAAGAAGCTTCTTCCATGACAAATCATTTTGTAGAGATTCAAAAGCTCTTGCGGCGATCCCCTCATCTTCTCGCACGATCCCCATTGCGGCACTCTAATGGCTGCATAGAAATCATTGAAAGGCAAGTTGATAGTTTTATTATAAATTTTGTACTGAACCATGGGGTTAGATTGAGACCAATTGAATTCAAAATCCTGCACTACAGACATAGTCAATTTCGCATATTGGCATGGTTCACCAACAACAAAATCATCCAACCCTGCACGAGAGATTAGACTTTGAACATCTTGCAAGATTCCTGCACTCCCCATAAAATCCACGCACGGGTAGTAAGCGGGGTATACTCCTTCTTCGCGGTGAACTCTCATAACCTGTTGCACCTCCAATTCTTGTTGGTTGAGTTGGTGCCTACTCCTTTCCATTTTCTGAAATTTTTCAACAAACAATATAAAATCTGATTTGGTGACATATAATTGAGGGAAACTACCATAGGAACTTGCTAGAGTACTAATCATGCATCAAAGCTAGTTTCTACCACTTAGAACAAGCATGCAAGCTCACTAAACACGTTACCTACAACAGCAAAATATTCAAGATATACTCCACCAAACAAAATTCTACTTGGATAATCGGAGGAGTCACATACCGGAGAGCAAATGTGCCAAATTTCAGACAGAAATCTGGGCTGAGCAAAGAGATCGAGAAATCTGGAGCTCTTGAGCAAAAACGCGAGTGAGAGGAACCTGGTGCGAGTTTTTTCGGGAGAGAGAAGAGAATGGGAGGAAGAGATGCTGAAATGGGGCAAAGGGGGACCCACACACCAGGGTGGCGCGCCCCCCTTGCTGGCCGCGCCGGCCTGTGGGGTGCCACCCTGGGGTGCCCCACTGGTCATCCCCAGGTGTTCCCAGGTGTCTCGTCGAAAAATAGGACCAACAGTATAATTTTTGTGAATTTTTGAAAACTTTGAAAAATGCACATTTCTGGGTATTAAGTTTATTATTACTGGCCAGGAAATTTTTTGAAATCTCTAACTAACTAAGGAACTTTACAAAACAAAAGTGCTACAGCAAGTGGAACAAGTGGAGGAAGAAAGAGATGTTGTTTACCTCCTCTATACATATAAAAAGTATTTGTTAACAAGGTTGATCAAGTCTTGCCACCAAATAAATTTTACATAGCATAAGAAGAAATAAACCTCAAATCAATCATGTTACCTTGAATTGTATTGATATGGATCCAATCACAAGAGTTTGATATTCTTCTTTAGGCTCATATATAGGACAATCAATGGTTCCCACTTTGATAGTTCTCACATTTGAAATAGTATTAACTCCACATACTTTATCAACCCTCTTGGGGAAATAGACAGTGTGCTCCCTATCATCAACATTGAAAGTAACCTTTCCTTTATTGCAATCAATAACAGCCCCTGCGGTGTTAAGAAAAGGTCTCCCAAGAATAATAGACATATTATCATCTTCAGGCATTTCCAACACAACAAAATCAGTTAATATCAAGCAGTTATTAGTAACTTGAACAGGAACATCCTCACATATACCAACAGGAATAGCAGTAGATTTATCAGCCATTTGCAAAGATATATCAGTAGGTATCAACTTATCTAAGTAAAGTCTCTTATAAAGAGAAAAAGGCATAACACTAACACCAGCTCCAAAGTCACATAGAGCAGTTTTAACATAATTATTCTTAATAGAACAAGGAATAGTAGGTATACCTGGGTCGCCCAACTTCTTTGGAACTTTGCCATTGAAAGAGTAATTAGCAAGCATAGTGGAAATCTCCTCATTAGGAATTTTCCTTTTGTTAGTAACAATATCTTTCATATACTTTGAATAAGGAGGCAATTTAATAGCATCAGTCAAAGGGATTTGCAAGAATAAAGGTTTCATCCAATCACAAAATTTATTATAGTGTTCTTCTTCCTTTGATTTTAGTTTCTTAGCAGGAAAAGGCATTTGCTTTTGAACCCAAGGTTCCCTTTCATTACCATGTTTCTTAGCAATAAAATCTTCTTTAGTATACTTTTTATTTTTAGCATGCTTTTCAGGTTCTTGTTCAACCTCTTCTTTATCAGAAGCATCATTCTTATCATTACCATTATTATTATCATGTTCATTACCACTTTCAGTTTCAGCATCAGAAATAGAAATACTATTAGGATCATTAACAGGTTCAGAGGATTCTACAACATTTTTATGTTTCTTCTTCTTTTTCTTAGATGGAGCACTAGGTTCAATGCGTTGAGAATCTTGTTCAATTCTTTTGGGATGCCCTTCAGGATATAGAGGATCCTGGGTAGAGACACCACCTCTAGTTGTTACTTCATAAGCATGTTTCTCTTTAGAATTATTTTTTAATAAGTCATTTTGCACTTTAGTAAGCTGATCAATTTGAGTTTGAACCATTTGAAAATGTTTACATCATTGGAGGTTCTCTCCACAATACCATGCAATTCACCAATAGCTCGAGAATTTTCCATTAGATGATTCTCTACTCTCATATTAAAATTTTCTTGCTTAACAATATAATTATCAAACTCATCTAAGCATTGCGCATGAGGTTTTGAATACGGAATATCTTCCCTAGTAAAGCGCTGAAGGGAGTTTACCTCAATCATTGATGAAGGGGGAATTATCTCACATATATCTTCTATGGGAGGTAGATTCTTCACATCTTCAGATTTAATACCTTTCTCCTTGAGAGACTTCTTGGCTTCCCTCATATCTTCATCATTCAATTTAATTAAACCCCTCTTCTTCAATATTGGCGTTGGAATTGGTTCAGGCGTAGTCCAATCATCATGATTCCGGCCTATTTTAGCCAATAATTCTTCAGCTTCGTTTGGAGTTCTTTTCCTGAAAACACAACCAGAACAACTATCCAAATATGCCCTAGACTCAATGGTTAGTCCACTATAAAATATATCAAGTAGATCATTCTTTTCTAAATCATGTCCAGGTCGAGCTCTGATAAGAGAACAAAATCTTGCCCAAGCCTCAGGCAATTTCTCTTCATCTCCCTGGTCAAATCTATAAATTTTCTGTAAAGCGACATGTTGAGCACTAGCAGGAAAGTATTTTCGAAAGAAAACATCACGCAAATCAGTTGGACTTTTAATAGAACCAGGAGGCAAATTATTATACCAAGTTTTAGCATCATCCTTTAATGAGAAAGGAAAAAATTTAGCGACAAAATAAGTATGCATCTTGACATCATCAGAAAACAAGCTACTCATGGAAGAAAGTTCAATCATGTGTTCTACAGCACTTTCTTTTTCAGTACCACAAAAGGGTGCTTTCTCTACAATAGCTATATGAGACAGATCAAGAGAAAAATCACAATCTTTATCCTTAATGCATATAGGAGATGTAGCAAATTTAGGATCAGGAGATAACTTATGTCTAACAGTATATTGTGTGAGAAACTTTTTAATTTTGCTTGCATGCAGTAGCATTGCATCTATTAATAAAATCATCATTAAGCTCCACATAATCTTCATCAGGATCATCACTAGAATAATCAAGTTCAGGTGAATTAACAGGTGTAGTAGCATTAGGAGTTTCAGTATTTTCAATTTGTCTAGACCTAGCAATTGTAGCATCTAGAAAAGATCCCAATGAACCACTATCATCAAGCACAGCAGAAGCATCATCAATATTATAAGAATTTTCAGATTCAGCAGAAGTACCAGCATGTGAAGCATGTGGCGGTGAAACAAGTTTATCAATCACAGATGGTGAATCAAGAGCAGCAGAGGTACTCAGAGTTGTACCTTTTCTTGTAGTGGATGGTAATATGGCGACTTTAGGATCGCGAGGTTTACCCATGATGGAGAATTTGCAGCGAACAATATCAATCCAAGCGAACTTCCAAATAAAGCTATGCTCCCCGGCAACGGCGCTTAAAAACTTGATCTTGATAACCCACAAGTATAGGGGATCGCAGCAGTCTTCGCGGGTAGTAAAACCCAATTTATTGATTCGACACAAGGGGAGACAAAGAATACTTGAAAGCCTTAACAACGGAGTTGTCAATTCAGTTGCACCTGGAAACAGACTTGCTCGCAAGAGTTTATCAGTAGTAACAGTTTTATAGTAGTAGCAGTAGTGAAATAACAGCAGCAGAGTAACAGAGACAGCAGTAGTGATTATAGTAAACAGCAGGATTAAAATACTGTAGGCACGGGGACGGATAACGGGCGTTGCATGGATGAGAGAAACTCATGTAACAATCAAGCAGGGCATTTGCAGATAATAATAAAACGGTGTCTAAGTACAAAGCAATCAATAGGCATGTGTTCCAATTATAGTCGTACGTGCTCGCAATGAGAAACTTGCACAACATCTTTTGTCCTACCAGCCGGTGGCAGCCGGGCCTCAAGGGAATCTACTGGATATTAAGGTACTCCTTTTAATAGAGTACCGGAGCAAAGCATTAACACTCCGTGAACACATGTGATCCTCACATCACTACCATCCCCTCCGGTTGTCCCGATTTCTGTCACTTCGGGGCCATTGGTTCCGGACAACGACATGTGTATACAACTTGCAGGTAAGACCATAAACAATGAATATCATGATGTAGTAATAACATGTTCAGATCTGAGATCATGGCACTCGGGCCCTAGTGACAAGCATTAAGCATAACAAGTTGCAACAATATCATCAAAGTACCAATTACGGACACTAGGCACTATGCCCTAACAATCTTATGACTATTACATGACCAATCTCATCCAATCCCTACCATCCCCTTCAGCCTACAGCGGGGGAATTACTCACACATGGATGGGGGAAACATGGCTGGTCGATGGAGAGGCGTTGGTGGTGATGGTGGCGATGATCTCCTCCAATTCCCCGTCCCGGCGGAGTGCCAGAACGGAGACTTCTGGCTCCCGAGATGGAGTTTCATGATGTGGCGGCGCTCTGGAGGGTTTCTGGCGACTTTGACTTCTCTCTGTGCGTTTTTAGGTCGAAGGCAATAAGTAGTCCGAAAGAGGGCGTCGGGGGCCCCTCTTGGGCCGCGCCGGCCTAGTGTGTGGGGCCCTCGTGCCCCCACCTGGCTTGCCCTTCTGGCTCCGCCAATATTCTGGGAAAATAGGACCTTCTGCATAAATTCGAGGATTTTCCTGAAAGTTGGATTTCTGCACAAAAACGAGACACCAGAACAGTTCTGCTAAAAACAGCGTTAGTCCGTGTTAGTTGCATCCAAAATACACAAATTAGAGGCAAAACAATAGCAAAAGTGTTCGGGAAAGTAGATACGTTTTGGACGTATCAGGTGCCGGTGGAGGTGGTTGATCATTGTTATTCTCCACCCGGTTAACTTGCTGGTGTTGCTGCACCGGTATGGTATTGGCTCCGGTAAGCGGTGGTGGTGGTGGTAATGGATGTTGGTGCAACATGTCATGCGAGGGTGGCAGTATTGTGGAACAACCATCTGCTTGCGCATCTTTTGCCGCACCTCTCAGCATCAAGTGCTTGATCCAGGAACAATCTTTCGTCAAGTGGTTTGCCGGCCTCGATGGATTTGGAGTGTGAAATCGGCATGGTTGCTCCATTGCTGCTTCCATGGTGTACCTTATATGCTCTTGCCAATCTTTTTTCTCTCCCCACTTCTTCTTTTCAAACCATTGCTTTTTAGGACCCGCCCACGGCTGCGATCCGGTTTTTTGCCTTTGGCTTCCGCTAGGGCTGGAATTATCCTGCACCGCAGCTACTTGCTGTGGACCATACCTTCGGTCCGGAAATTCTTCTCTTCTTTTGTTGTGTCGGTTATCCCGGTATTGATCTTGGCGTGGTTGGCTCGTTTGTGCCGGATCAGCTTGCACTGCCGGTTGCATTGGGTCTCCCAACGCTTAGCTATCTGCCACACGTATCATTTCCGCCAGAGTTACCGGTATGTTCCGCTGCAGCTTTTGCCACAACGGTGAACCTCTGCGGCACCCATTGCAAAACCAAGCAATGGCTTGCGCCTCTATCACCCCTTCGCAGGAGTTTCTCGTGGAGTTCCACCGGGTCAGATAATCCCGGTCTGTTTCATTTGGGCGCTGCACGCACAAGGCGAGCTGCTGCGGCCTGTTTGGCCTCCGATATGTGCTGCTGAAGTTACTCACAAAGGCTTCTTCAAAGTCCAACCAGCCATTTATGCTTCCTGTCGGCAAGTTGTTTAGCCAGATTCGTGCCGGTCCTACCAGGAAAGATGGTACAATTCTCACGGCCCAACGCCGGTTTCCTCCACCGGCTACGGTTCCTCCGCCACCAGCGACGTATACCGCGGTCACATAATCCGCGAGCCAATCTTCCGGCTTAGTGGTGCCATCATATGTTTTTGTGTCACGAGGCAACTGGAAGTTGCGAACCGGTGGATCCTCTTTCATGATCCTTGGACCAAAGCATTTTGGGCCCGGAGGACCTTCTGCCTCAATCATCTCAGACAGGTACACTCTATCCAGACGGTGCCTCGCATCCCGTTCTGGCAGATGTCTTTCTCCCACGCGTTCCCCCAATGGGTTCCGGTATGCCGTGAGTCTTTCCGCTGTTGAATCAGCTTCATCGTAATGTTCCGGTACCGCGGCCCTTGCCTGCCGGTACCTTGGGGGAGGCATTTCCTCCTCTTCATACGCTGCCCTTGCAGCTCGATAATTTTGCCCGGTTTCATATCTACCGGCATGATTGTTTCTGGCATAACCTCTTCTGGCGTAGCCTCTATCTGCCCCTTGGCTTTTTCTACCGGCATCGTGTTGCCCGGCTTGTTGCTTTCCGGCAAGGACCGGATCGTACACAGTCATCTGCTGCGCATTCATTTCTTTTTCTTTTCTTCTGTCCAGATGGGGGGACGATGCCTGCCCACGGGACTTGCTACCGGCATTCTTTGTGGAACGCACAGATTTTGATGCCGCAGCTTTGTTTGCTCTAGCAAGCTCAGCATTTTGTTCCTGAATCTCATCAAGCAGTTCTCTAACACGATCTTGCTGTTTAGCTAAAGCATCTCCGCTAAGCGATTCACACAGCTCCATAGCAGCCCTAGCAGCTTTTATAGTTTTATCCGGGCTACTGTACTTAGGTTTCTCTACGATGCTCAAAGATACAGAGGCACTCTTGCCGGCAAGAACTTCCTTACCGGCAAGAACTTCCTTACGCAAATCCTGATCTAGATTGCGAGCCTTAAGCCGGTTTCCTGGCACCCTAGTGGCATGAGCGCTAACTGAAGCAAAGCCATGGGCTGCGTTGTACTCACGTAGGGTTAGGTTCAGCTCGCGTTGCGCCTGGATGATGTCCGCGCCGCCGGAAAGCAGCGTCTTGCGTGTGGCCTCAAGCTCCGCCTGAGCCACTGCCGGGTCGATGTCCTGCGCGATGGGCATCGCCAGCACGTTCATCGCCACCTGAAGTGGTGTCTGCGGTGGCGCGGAAGATGTTCCCGCAGCGCCTGCGTCGCGCTCCAGCGGAGGCTTGGCCGGACGGGTCGATGCCGCACGGCCAGCTCCTTCCTCCACAGCTTCCTTGCCAGCGCCAACTGCGCCAGCCATCATGACCTCCACGCTGCCGGCGGCGCGGCCAGCACATAGCCACCTTGGCGGGTCCGGTGCCACCAGCACCGGCGAGAGGTGCTGGCGCACAGGGACGGTGCCGAAGTAGATGCGGTGGCTGCCGAACTCGATGATGCGGCCATTCTTGGGGAAGATGCCGCCGTTGGCGAAGCAGCCCGCGTTGTCGTTGATGAAGTCCATGGAGTAGATGCACTGCACGAGCGCAGACACCGTCCGCTCGCCGGCGACGTCGAGGAGACCCGCCCGAATGTGAACTCCAGCAAGCGCCTCTTCATGCCCCACGGTGGGCGCCAACTGTCATCGTGGTGAACAGACAGATGCCATAGGATGGCTTAAGTTGGGGCCGAATGGGCGCTAGAGGATTCGGGAGAGGGTTTGTTGATTAGATTGGATGAACTTCCGGGTGCTTTCCTCAAGAACTTGGCCTAGGCCAGAGGTAGAAGAAGAGAGACACAAGGAGGAACTCTGCTCTAGATCTTTCTCTTCATTGATAGAACAAGGTTACAGGTTTGTGCTTACAGATTATCTCCTACTTCTCTCGTTGTGCTCGCGAAGGGGAGCGCCCCCTCTCCTTATATAGGGGAGAGGGTGGCTTACAGGGGAAGAAACCCTAATGGCATCTTTGAACAGACAAACTACTTTACAAAGCTACTTTAATCATAGGTGAAGCCGGTATCTTCTTTAATCAGGGAGGCTGACGTCCTCCGGTTGCTTTTGGCGTCACCTTCTTCTTTGGCGTCAGGGCCTCGTTTAAAGCTACTTTGCTTAGGTCACCCTTGTCCTCTAGCTCTTGAGAGAATCTTTGACCAGTCCTGCCGACGTGCTACAGTGCACTTCTTACCGGCAGTTCGATGTCTTCTTAACCCATACCGGTATGCCTCTCTTTGGGGATAACGGTATAGATTTACTTAGCCAAACGCTCAACTTTGCTCTCCAGAATGAATATCAAACCGGTATCTTGATGGCTCAAACCATCCGGTTTGGCATGCCTTTGGCATACCGGGGGTCATCCCCCCAACACAAAATTAATAATGGTTTTAGCATTTTATTTATTTTAAGTGTTTTAATAATTAAGATAAACACTACTTAGGGTTTCATAATTATGATTAGGTTTTAAAATATCCACTTGTGGCTTTCATTTTAGCATCAGAAATCCAATTGGAATCACTATACCCTTCAAGTCCTCTTGGATACCCGGTATAATGAATTCCATAACTCATGGTTCCCTTTAGATAGCGCAACACTCTCTCAAGAGCATGCCAATGATCATCTCCCGGGTTGGCCACAAAACGGCTAAGTTTGCACACAGCAAACAAGATATCAGGCCTCGTAGCACAAGCTAAATACATGAGTGAACCAATGATTTGAGAGTATCTCAATTGATCTTTAGTTTCCTTTTCATTCTTTCGAAGCAAGACACTAGGATCATAAGGTGTGAGAGAAGATTTACAATCAGCATAGCCAAATCTGCTCAACACCTTCTCAACATAATGAGATTGCACAAGTGTAATCCCATTATTCTCATCTCTCAATAGCTTGATGTTCAATATAACATCAGCTTCTCCAAGATCTTTCATCTCGAAACACTAAGATAAGAAGGTTTTTACCTCCTCAATCACTTTGAGACTTGTCCCAAAAATTAGTATGCCATCCACATACAAGCATAGGACAACTCCCTCACCCCCACCATGGTGATAGTACACACATTTGTCGGCTTCATTAACAACAAAGCCCACAGATGTCAAAGTTCTTTCAAACTTCTCATGCCATTGTTTGGGTGCTTGTTTGAGACCATACAAAGATTTCTTTAACTTGCACACCTTTCTTTCTTGACCTTCTAGTACGAAACCATCAGGATGTTCCATGTAAATTTCCTCGTCCAACTCTCCATTTAGGAAAGCCGTCTTAACGTCCATTTGATGAACGAGAAGACCGTGTGAGGCAGCCAATGACAGTAGTACTCGAATGGTGGTCAATCTCGCCACAGGTGAGTAGGTATCGAAGAAATATTCACCTTCCTTTTGGGTATAGCCTTTGGCTACAAGCCGAGCTTTGTACTTCTCAATAGTACCATCAGCTCGAAGCTTCTTCTTAAATACCCATTTACATCCTACAGGTTTGCACCCATAAGGACGCTCAGTTAACTCCCACGTTCCATTAGCCAAGATGGAATCCATCTCGCTTTGAACCGCTTCCTTCCAGTAGTCTGCATCAGGAGATGCGAGAGCTTCTGAAATGGTAGTGGGAGTATCATCCACAAGATACACAATGAAATCATTACCAAAAGACTTTGTAGTCCTTTGTCTCTTACTCCTTGTGGGAGCTTCATTGTCATCTTCATCAGAATCTGAACTCTCATCATCAGATTCCTCATCAGACTCCATAGGAGTTCCATGTATTGGATCAGATTCCCAACTAGACATGCCATGCATATCTCTCATAGGAAATATATCCTCAAAGAATGTAGCATCTCTTGATTCAAAGATGGTGCCAACATTCATGTCGTCCACTCCAGATTTCACCACAAGAAATCTATAAGCAATGCTATGGGCAGCATAGGCAAGAAAGACGCAATCCATGGTTTTTGGTCCAAGCTTTCGCTTTTTAGTGATTGGCAAATTCACTTTAGCCAAACAGCCCCAAGTTCGTGGGTAGGAGAGTGTTGGCCTTTTCTTTTCCCATTCCTCATATGGGGTAATCTCTTTATTCTTGGTCGGAACACGGTTTAGGACATGACACGAAGTCAATATAGCCTCCCCCACCATTCCTTGGATAAACCCGAAACATCTAACATGGCGTTAACCAAATCTGTTAGAGTACGGTTTTTTCCTTTCCGCAATCCCATTGGATTGTGGGGAATTGGGAGGCATCCTCTCATGGATTATACCATGTTCCGCACAGAATAAATTGAACTCATTAGAAAAGTACTCTCCACCACAATCGGACCGGACCCTTTTTATCTTTCTTTCAAGTTGATTCTCAACTTCAGCCTTATAGATTTTAAAGAAATCAAGAGCCTCATCTTTAGTTTTTAGGAGATACACATAACAGTACCTAGTGGAATCATCAATCAAAGTCATGAAATATTTCTTTCCACCTCTTGTCAACTCGCCATTCATCTCACATAGATCTGAATGTATAAGCTCTAGTGGTGCCAAGTTTCTTTCCTTCGCAGGCTTGTGAGGCTTGCGAGGCTGCTTTGCTTGCACACAAGCATGTCACTTAGAGCCTTTGACAAAGGTGAATTTCGGAATTAAACTCATATCAGCAAGCCGCGTCAAACAACCGAAATTAACATGACAAAGTCGTGACTGCCAAACATTAGTTTCATTAACACTAGTGCTTACATGGTTCACAACATTATCACAGAAGTCTTCTAGAGAGAAGCGAAACATTCCCTCACATTCATATCCCTTTCCAACAAAAGTTCCATACTTAGACAGTACAACTTTATTGGACTCAAACACCAACTTAAACCCATCTTTCATAAGACGGGAGCCACTAACGAGATTCTTCTTGATAGAAGGGACATGCAGCACGTTCTTCAGTTGCACGATCTTTACCGAAGTAAACTTCAGATCTACCGTGCCAACACCACGAACAGTAGCATGTAACCCATTCCCCATCATTACTGAGGAACCTCGGGCCTGATAAGAGGTAATCATGGAGATGTCAGCACACACATGAACATTGGCACCTGTATCAACCCACCATTCTGTGGGCTGAAACACCGAAAGAACAGTAGGTAACATATTACCATACCCTGTAGTTCCTTCCTCTGTGTTGCCAATGACCATGCTGACAGAATTTGAGTTCTGTCCAGCTTGACATTTCTTTCCTTTGCGTTGTGGACAGCGATTAGCCCAATGGCCCGTCTTGCCACACACCCAACAAGGATCTTTCTTCTCCGTTTTCCCCTTCTTCTTGAAGTTGGTAGTCTGGGAGACTCCCTTGTTCTTTCCCTTGGACTTGTGGGCATTTTTCTGCACCATATTGGCAGCAGAACGTCCCTCGCTTCATCCAGTGTGTTTGTCTTTTGCCCTCGCCTTCTCCTCAACATCCAGAGAGCCCATGATATTCTCAACAGAGAACTCATGCCTCTGATGTTTCAGAGAAGTGGCAAAGTTCCTCCATGAAGGGGGAAGCTTAGCGACAATGCATCCCGCGACAAACTTGTCCGGTAGCACACACTTGAGGAGCTCAAGTTCCTTTGCCATGATCTGTATCTCATGAGCCTGTTCTACTACAGATCGGTTCTCAGCCATTCTGTAGTCATTGAACTGCTCCATAGCATACAGTTCACCTCCAGCATCGGCAGCACCAAACTTAGCGTCCAGTGCATCCCACAGTTCCTTCCCATTTCGTATGTGCAGATAAGCATCAACCAACTTGTCTCCAAGCACACTTAGAACGGCACCCACAAAGATTACGGTGGTATCCCCGAACGCTTTATCCTCGTCAGGAGTAAGCGGACCTCTGGGAGTACCTTCCGCAACTCGGTGCACGCCCATAGAAGTGAGCCACAAGAGGGTCTTACTCTGCCATCTCTTGAAATGAGAACCCGTAAACGGGCTCGGTTTAAGCGCAGCAGCAAAACCAGACGGTGAAAATTGCCAAAGCACATAAGGTTTTTGGATTTTTGGATTATTAGGCAATTTCCGTATGAGATTAATTACCGAAAACAACATTACAGATGCACAAGCATACTTAACCACACACATCAGACTAAGCACATGCATCAGATCTGAACATGGAACAAGTAGCAGTGCAAAGTAGGAGAGGAAAAGCACGTACATCGCGACCGGGAAGGTCGCACCAGCAGCACCACCACCATCACCATGGGTATTGTTGATGTCGCCCATGGTGTAGTCGGATCTGTCGATGAAGCAGCCGGATCATCGAAGAAGAGCACGAACAGTAGCGAGCAGTCGCGCCGAGACGCTCCCCAAAAACCTTATCGCCCGTCTCCGGGTGCAGGATCTCAACGGACGGATTTTCGGAGGCCTGCTCTCCCGGACGGCTGTGCACGCAGTCGCCGGGATGGGGAAGACTAGAGAGTAGCGCAGCAAAAGGAACTTCACGAGAGAGATGGACTAGAGAGTTCTGAGAACTGTATATTTCTCTAGATCTAATCTGTCTCCTTGTATAGCCTGGGAAGCTGACCCGACCCGACCGCGTTGCCATGCGTAGGAAGCTAGGGACACGCGGCGAACATGCACATGCAGGTCGACACGTACCCAACACAGTTGGTGCACCAAGCAAAAATTTAGGCTTCCTTGAGTGTGTCTCGAACTCGAACTCGAGTCACGAAACGCGACGTGCGTGCGTGACGTGACGAGGCGAGGCGGGGCGGGCGGAGGAGGAGGAGTGCGCGAGGGCTCTTTCTATTCTCACTCACTTGGAATGACTAGAACAGCAGCCCTTATATACCACTCCAACTCTCTCCAAACTAGCAATGTTGGGCTAAACTTTGCCCCCAAAGGCTGTCCCAAGCTGCAACCGTGATGGGCCTTGAGATTTCAGGAATTGTAGACTACATGGGCTGCCTTACTGGGCTGCAGCCCATCTACATTCAACAGTACAATGGGTTGTTTTTTAGTCTTATCTTTAGTAACGGGACATCCTAAATTTTTGGTGAGAGAAATTGTGCTAAGAGATGATCTCTTAGCTAAGAGAAGACAAAATCTTTTTTATCTTTCTCTTTCCTCCACCTCAGCGTTTATCCTACGTGGCACTGCTAAGATATCACCATTGTACATGCCCCTATGGGAATGGATTTGGAGTAACGTGATTATTTACTTTTACTATTTCGCCCGTGACTTACAGAAATTATTACTTACACTATATTTACGCCCATCCAACTAAAGTAACAATTTTCATTTGTTGAGGTTATCTTCGCAATATTTCACCCTTAAATAAAGGCACTACAAATTCGGATAAGCATGGAGTTTTATATTAAGGTGAACACGCACGAAAGCATGTGGCGAAATAAAACTACGCTAGGTAAAAAGGTGATAATTGCAATTCCTTGCACATGGTTAAATAGAATTACAATGAAAAAATTTAGATGCAATTTGGCTACTTTTGAGGTGATACGAAAAATGAGAAGAAGTACGTATAAGATTATGGTACAAGCAATTGGTGTATTTTGATTTAGCTTATAATTTTTCATGGGTATTATGATGGATGACTCTAAATTAAATCGAGTAGTAATTGGTCACGAGTTAACAAGAGAAACAATATAATGTAATTAAATATTTTATATAAACCTAGCCACGCAAATGCGCGGGTCCGGTTGCTAGTTAGTAATGAAACAACAGGTGTAAGTTGTCTATGATCGAGTCATACAGCTCCAAGTCGTCCATAACCGTGCACACAGCTTTTCAAAAAGATTTAACCCTGCAGGGGTGCCCAAATGTGCCCATATGCACGATCAACTCCAAAGGCAAATGGCAAAAAAGGTGGAGCATCACGTCTCGCACTCTCCTTCACGACAACAATGTCAAGGAAGCCACCTAACTAAGTTAAACCCGTATCGAAGTCCGGCCGACTCTCCAAGACGGATCTAGCTGTTGCGAGAACGGCTAAGAGGATTAGAGCCCACTAGAGGATGACCTCTTAACAATGCGGACTGCACCTACTAGCGTGCAAGAGACAACGGGGTTACAAGGCAACACGCCTTCCCCAAAAGTAATATCATATCATTTGACCACAAAGAAACAAGCTTGCATGCTCAGGAGAAACAAAGCATTCAAACTAATTGTGGTCACTGGACAAAGCTGTAGATTCCGGTAGTGATCGAGGGGAGACCCGGTAAGCATACCCACTTGTGGTTAGAGCGCTCAGTCTCGGAACAGATAACAAGAACTCGGGTCCTAAGTTATTTAGGAAACATAAGTGAGCCGTCACAAAACAAGCAACTGACCCACCGATGCCTCCGCTAAGCAACTATTAACAGATATATCCATAAACCATGTGTCATGATCCCCAAACAGATAACCTGATAAGATAGCGATAATGGTAACGACATATAAACAGTACTAGCATGCGCTACGACTCGCAAGGCAGACCCGATAACCAAACAACAGTTGTAGGAGGGTGGTGGAGGCATATAGGATGCTTGAGGTAACAAGTGGATGGGACACGTGACCAGAACGCAACTCAAGGATAGCATAAGGGAGAAGGCAAACTAAATTAGGTGAGCGACTCCTGCAGAGACAGGAGTTTAGGAAATGCTTGCCTGTTAAGGATCATTGAAGAACAACCGGAGAACTTGTCGTAGCTCGCATCAACTTAAAGGCCTATCCGGGAACTAGCAAATCACTACAACAAACAACGGGTGCACAACTTACTACTACAGAAAAAGAAAGATCATGATCAAGATATGCATGCATGGAGTGGCAACGATGATGCGATGCAACTTATCTAATTGAAGCGGAATCAGAATCCCGGCACACAAATTATTAGGTTTGAGTTGTTTTTCTACCCCACATACTAAACATTATTAGCATAGCATACATGGCATGGGTGAGCTACACCAATTTAAATGGAACCGGAACACAATAGATAATTCTCGCACAATTCCATATTTAGTTATTAGGTAGATCGCTATTTACCCGAACCCGCAAGATATGCGATGCACACATGATGATATGATATATGCAACATGTTAGATGCACATTTATAAAATAGGGCTTATGGTCGGGGTCTCATGATATCGGAACCAAGGTGGTCGCCTGATATCTACGCACGCTTCTATTCTTGTAGATAGTGTTGGGCCTCCAAGTGCAGACATTTGTAGAACAGCAGCAAGTTTCCCTTAAGTGGATCACCCAAGGTTTATCGAACTCAGGGAGGTAGAGGTCAAAGATATCCCTCTCAAGCAACCCTGCAATTATGATACAAGAAGTCTCTTGTGTCCCCAACACACCCAATACACTTGTCAGGTGTATAGGTGCACTAGTTCGGCGAAGAGATAGTGAAATACAAGTAATATGGATGATTATGAGTGGTAATTGCAATCAGAATTTAAAATGGCAGCAGACAAACATGTAGCAGAACTGGTTGTAAACGGTGTCTCAATGCTTGGAAACAAGGCCTAGGGATCATACTTTCACTAGTGGACACTTTCAACAATGATACCATAATTGAATACATAGATATTATCACTTCACTATGCTACTATGAATCACTCTCAGGTTTTATAATAAACACAAATTCACTGTGTAGGGCTGCATAAGCATTCCTTAAAGTTCGCATTCCAAAATCTATGGACTCCCCAAACTATCACCTTGAGCATACAAAGATGGTACTAACTAGACAGCACAATTCATAAGTATTTCTGTAAATTAAGCTTAAGAAACAAACACGGTGTGCACACTATCACCTTCACACCGTTGGACAAGGTGTCCCCGGAGATCACATAATAAAACCACTTGAGTATCACAATAGTTGAAGCATAACATCTACTTATTCAACTAGATTACAAAGCTCATGATCATATAGAGATCATACATGGAGAGATAGATAGACCACATAGCTACTGGTAGAGCCCTCAACCTCGGGCGAGAAAAACTCACTCCACATCATGGGAGTCAGCAACGACGATGGAGATGGCGGTGGAGTCGATGGAGATGGCTCTGGGGGCAATTCCCCATCCCGGCAGGGTGCCAGAACAGAGACTTCTATCCCCCGAATCTTGTCTTCGGCGGCGGCGGAGCTACAAAACTTTTCGTGGACGAATGCTTATTGATTTAGGGTTCACGCGTCAGGAGGCTTCTTATAGGCGGAAGGGCGAGGTCGGTGGAGGCCAGGGGGGCCCATACCACCCCTAGGCGCGGCCAGGGCATGGGCCGCACCTAGGCCTGGTCTGGCCGCCCTGTGGCACTTCTTCGTCCCCCCTCTGGACTTCGTCTTTCTTACGGAAATATAAGATCTTCGACTTTTGTTTCGTCCAATTCCGAGAATATTTCATGCACAACTTTTCTGAAATATAAAAAAAATAGGGAACTGGCACTGTGGAATCTTGTCAATAGGTTAGTGCCGAAAAATGTATAAAAGTGCAACGAAGTGTAAACAAAACATATATAAATTGTTGTAAAACAAGCATGGAGCATCAAAAATTATAGACATGTTTGCAACGTATCATCGCCGGAATCAGATTCGAAGAGGAAGAAGAAGACAAGGTCTCGGCCTTCGGATCCGGGAAGGAGAACTTGGTTCGTGAAGGAGAACTTGGTGTTCCCTCTCAGAGATTCTTCGGGCTCCAGTTTCGGTGGTCGATTTCGAAATTGAATAAGCGTCGGTGGTATTCGTGTGGCATCACACCATCAATGTAAAACTTGTCGTCTCGTTGCGCAGCCACTGCATAATCACCAGACCAGTACTTCATCGTAAAGCGAACCACACTAGAGCCGACATCTGCCAGAAACAGCGTGTCTATCGCGGCTCGAAGAGGAACATCACACCAGGTAGCATTGTCGGTGGCTTCAGCGCCGCAAACGGAGAGGAGATGGTGGCGATGATTGATGGAGGCAGGGGTCCAGGGCGAGCTTGAGGTTCACGCGCGATGCGGGCGTCCAGGAGGTGGCCCTGGTCGATGTGTGCGCGGGGCGTTGATGACCTGCAGGAGGAGTCGCAGCATTGAACGGCCGGACCTCGAGGAGAAGGGCATGGGGCAGAGGAAGGAGAGGCAGGGCAGTGCGCGGAGAGGCTCGGGGACGGTTGGCGCGCCTGTCAGCTCGACGGGGAGGCGCCGGTCGCGGGGAAGATGGAGAGGAGGCGGAGCAGACCCTGCAGGCGGGCGGGCGGCGGAGCAAGGGGAGGAGCAGCTCATGGCGAGGTGGAGCAGAGTGCGGCCAGGCGACGCTCGGGTGGGAGAAGGAGGTGACGGGACGAAGGCGTCGGGTTCGTGCAGGGCGAGGTCGGGGCATGCGTGAGGAGAGGGCGGAGACAGAGAGTGAGATGGGAGGGCTTGGACGGTAAAAGGAAAAGATAAGGGGGATTTTGCGAAAGAGCTGGCGGCGGGGGTGTGAATGAAAGATGGCTAGGGGAGGACAGTTGGTTAGCTAGGGTTTGGCCCGGGATGGGCCGGATGGGCTAGGTCGGTAGGCTGCCGGCTGGGCCACTTGGCCTGGCTGGTTGGGAGGGTTCTCTCCCTTCCTTTTTTATTTTAAAACATTTTCTTTTATTATTCCCTGTTTAGTTATATACCATTTTAAAATAGTTTTGATACCAGAAAAATACTATAAAAATATAGATTTAGTTTTGGGATGAAAAGGAGAGAATACTTTTGGCAATAAAATAATTTGCGGACAAAAATATGCATGATGACATGATTACTTAGAACGACACAGAAAAACAAGCGGCGAAGAAAAACTAATCTATGGGGTTTTTCCGGGTCGTTACAGATAGCCACACCTCCTTCATTGCTAGAGCCCTCCTTTGCTCCATCTTTTGCTTCTAGGACTCCTTCCAAGTAAATGGCTTGGATTTGGAGCCTCTCAATCTTGGCCTTCAAACTGTTGACTTCATCTTCATGCTCCGGGAAAGGATGAGTGATATCAAACACTTGGATCTTCTTCCTTGTTCACCCTGAAATGCTCTTTCAATGCATCTTCTTGGAGTGAGTTCATCTTCAAGAGCAAGCGCTTGTGCCTCTCCAATGTTGCGATATCATCTTCATGATTGCAACAAACTCGGTCCTTGCTCAAGGGAAGCACTTCCTTAAGGCTTCTTCTTGCATGGCATTGACCTCCATGAGCTTGGCCTTGTTCCTCTTCAAAGCGGCAATCTCTTCCTCATGATTGCAACAAGTGACCTTCTCCTTGCTCAACCGGATGCACTCCATCAAGGACTCATTTTGCATCCCATTCAACTCCAAGAGTTTGGACTTGGTCTTCTGTAGAGCTGTGATCTCTTCATCATGATTGCAACACGTCACCTTTTCCTTGCTCAAACGATAGTACTCATCCAAGGCTTCTTCTTGGAGGGAGTTAACCTCCAAGAGTGTTGCATTTTGCCTCCTCAAGGCGACAACTTCGCCTGCAAGCTCGTCACAACAAGAGTTAGGCACATCAACTTCTTTCTCCTTGTGGGCATCCCCTTAAGGTTGACCACTTGACTTAGAAATCATTATGTTCTCCACCTTCATCGAAGGAGTACTCCTCACGGATGATGAATGCTTTAGGCTTCTTTATGAAGGAGACCTTGTTGTCACCGGGCTTGGAGGAGAACTTGGAGAATCCCTTGGAGAAGGTTTTGGACTTGTCCTTACGGACGAGCCTCCCACCATTGTCTTCCCTCTTCTCAAAGGGACATTCTGCGACGAAGTGACTCCTATCGCCGCAATTGTAACAAGTCCTCCCCTTTTGCCCTTCCCTTGGGCTCTTGGAAAAACTTCTTGGGGAGTCACGAGGAGAGTATCTTGAGCTTCCTCTTGGTCTTGAGCTTCTAGTCTTGTTCCCATCCCAAAAGTTCTTGGCGGCGAGCGCCATGTACTCATGGTAATTGGTCTTGAGATCATCCGGGCCCCACTCAATGGGATCCTCTCATCACTTTCACTTGCTTCATGCTCCTTTATCTTCAATGCGAGGTTGGGCTTGCGGACGTTTTGAACACGTGCAACGAGATCCTCCGCATTCTTCTTTGAGATATCCAAAGAGATGACTTCGCTAACGACTTCATCGGATGTCACGGCACGGAAGGAGGCATTTTGGCGGATGGCTATTAACTTGACTTCCTCATAAGGGAGGAGAGCGTTGTAGAATTTTCTCATGATCCAATGGTTATCCACAAAATTTGCTCCAAGATCTTGCATTTGCACGACAAGAGCGATGAGATGATGGTACATCTCTTCGGGAGATTCTCCTTAAATCATGAAGAAGTTGTCAGCCATGTTGCTGACTTCATTGAAACGAGAGCTTTGTAATCATTTCCGAGGAAGAGCTTGTCAAGTTTGTCCCATGCTTCTTTGGCGGTCTTGAGAGTGCGGTCCTTGGGTGTGACGGACATGTGGATCATGTGGATAGCGGTGGCGTTGAGTTGGTCATCCACCACATCCCTTCTTGTCAAGTTCCTTGGATCTCATGGTGAGTAACCTTCCTCGATGATATGCTATAGCTAGGTGGAAGCGCTGCGCACATGAGAACGCATTAAGAATTGCCAATTTTCAAAACTATTAGATTCAAGTAGCGGTGGTGCACCTTGTGACACTATATGAGGCATAGAAATTGGAACATTTATGGCGTAATCACTTGGTGGAGGCACCGCATGATTACCCCCTAAATGTCCCTCAATCGGTGGATCATCCTTCCCTTTTGATGAAGTGCCGATTTCCCCAAGCTTCTCCTCTTGATGGTCTTTGGCCTTTTCGGGGACAAAGCCAACAAGAGGGAAAATATTAGCTAGTGGTGCAGGGACATCGACACTTGCCTTCGGTTCCATGGCGGGGTTTGGTTTTGGAGCAACCAACTCCACCAGCATTTCTTTCATTTGGCTTAATTAAGATGGATGACTCCAATTTCTTGAGGTCATCCAACGTAGCGGAAGTGCCAGCGGCGTTTGTTGGAGGAGGTGGTTGCTCACCGGGAAGGGTCACCGCCCCAAGCACCTCTTTTTCGTCCATTTCTTAGGCGGTAAAGCCCGAGCAAGAAAACCTTTCTTTCATACCACTTGAAAGGATAGGTTCCGCGACTAGAGGGGGTGAATGGTCGCTACTCAATTTTTATGACTTTTTAAGCTTTAGGCGTGATGCGGAAGTAAAGGTGGCAAATTTAGCAACTACGGTGAACCTAGTATGATGCTATGCAATGCAATAAGTAAAGGAACCGACAAACGGGTAAAGAGAGAGGGAGCGGGACAACCAGGGTAGCGGAGAGGAGCCGCGATGTGTTCCCCGCAGTTCCTCCCAAAAGAGGGAGTATGTCTGTGTAACATCCCAATTTTAGAAATTTCAAAACACCATGCATTGCAGTCATAAGTGATACGTCTCAAACGTATCTATAATTTCTTATGTTCCATGCTACTTTTATGATGATACTTACATGTTTTATACACACTTTACATCGTTTTGATGCGTTTTCCGGAACTAACCTATTGATGAGATGCCGAAGGGCCAGTTGCTGTTTTCTGCTGTTTTTGGTTTCAGAAATCCTAGAAAGGAAATATTCTCGGAATCGGACGAAATCAACGCCCAACATCCTATTTTCCCCGGAAGCTTCCAGAGCACCGAAGAAGGGCCAGAGGGGAGCCAGGGGGGCCCCACCCCACAGGGCGGCGCGGCCAAGGGGGGCACCCCCCTAGTGTGTGGGCCCCCCGTGGCCCCTCCGACTCCGCCTCTTCGCCTATTTAGTCGTCCCTGACCTAAATCCTCGACCCCGTTCGACGAAACCAGAGAAAACCTTCTAGAGCCGCCGCCATCGCGAAACTCCAATTCGGGGGACAGAAGTCTCTGTTCTAGCGCCCTGCCGGGACGGGGAATTGCCCCCGGAGTCATCTCCACCGCCGTCTCCACCGCCATCTTCACCGCCATCGCTGTCTCCCTGATGAGGAGGGAGTAATTCATCCCCGGGGCTGAGGGCTCCGCTGTAGCTATGTGGTTCATCTCTCTCTTTATGTGATCTAGTTGAATATCATCTATGTGCCACTCTAGTGATGTTATTAAAGTACTCTATTCCTCCTCCACGGTGTAATGGTGACAGTGTGTGCATCGTGTAGTACTTGGCGTAGGTTATGATTGTGATCTCTTGTAGATTATGAAGTTAACTATTGCTATGATAGTATTGATGTGATCTATGCCTCCTTCATAGTGTGATGGTGACAGTGTGCATGCTATGTTAGTTCTTGGTGTAATTGTGTTGATCTATTTTGCACTCTAAGGTTATTTAAACATGAATATCGAATATTGTGGAGCTTGTTAACTCCGGCATTGAGGGTTCGTGTAATCCTACACAATTAGTGGTGTTCATCATCCAACAACAGAGTGTAGAGTGGTTTTATTATGTGATCATTGTTGAGAGTGTCCACTAGTGAAAGCAGGATCCCTAGGCCTTGCTTCCAAGCATCGAATCTCCGTTTGTTTACTGTTTTGTTGCATGTTTACTCGCTTCCATATTTTATTCAGGTTTCTATTACCACTCATATACATCCATACTACTTGTATTTCACTATCTCTTCACCGAACTAGTGCACCTATACATCTGACAAGTGTATTTGGTGTGTTGGGGACACAAGAGACTTCTTGCTTTGTGATTGCAGGGTTGCTTGAGAGGGATATCTTTGACCTCTTCCTCCCTGAGTTCGATAAACCTTGGGTGATCCACTTAAGGGAAACTTGCTGCTGTTCTACAAACCTCTGCTCTTGGAGGCCCAACACTGTCTACAGGAATAGAAGCGTGCGTAGACATCAAGCTATTTTTTGGCGTCGTTGTCGGGGAGGTAAGGTAAAAGGTATTCACATCCTCCGACTACTAAGCTATTTCCTAGCACTGTTGTCGGTGTGTGAGTGCTCGAAGTTATCTCCTTTAGATTCTGCAATTGCATCTTTTTGTTTCTTGTTTTTATTTTCACTAGTTAGGCATAATGGAAAACAACAACAAATTTGGTGAGCTTTTTAATCTTTTTCCTGATTTAGAATTGTTTGATGCGAAAATTAAAAAACCTATGGAACCTTATTTGCATGCTAGTAGCGATGTTATTAGTATGAATGCAATTACTGCTAATGCTATGGAGAAGTCTAAGCTTGGGGAAGCTAGTTTTTGTGATCTTTTTAGCTTCCCATCTTTAGGGGAGAAAATTTGCTCTGATAATACTTTATCTCCCATATGCGATAACTCTAATGATGCTTGTGATATTTTAAATGTACCTACTGAAAGTATTCCATATAAAATCCCTATGAAAATTATTGAACGTATTGTGGATAACCGCTATGAAGGGGATGGAACTGTCCATCCTGGAGATCATTTACTCTTTTTGCATGAATTATGCGGGTTATTCAAGTGTGCAGGTATCTCTATGGATGAAGTGAAGAAGAAATTATTCTCTATGTCGTTATGCAGTAAAGCGGCGCATTGGTATAAGCTATTTGAAGGATGAGCATTCTCTTGATTGGAAGGATATTGTACCTCTATTTTATTCTAAATTCTATCCTCCAAGTGAAATTCACAAAGACCGAAACCGAATATATAATTTCTGGCCTCATGATGGAGAGAGTATTGCCCAAGCATGGGAGAGATTGAAGTCTTTAATGCTCAAATGCCCCAATCATGAGCTTCCTGGTAATGTTATTATTGATAATTTCTATGCAAGACTTTCTTTTCAAGACAAGACCTTGCTGGATACTTCTTGTTCTGGATCATTCACGCGCAATAAAGAAGAGTTTAAATGGGACCTTCTTAACCGGATTCAGGAGAACGCTGAAGATTGGGAGAACGACAAAGGTAAAGAATCAGGTATAAACTATGATTATGAATGCATTGAAACTTTTATGGATACTGGTAAATTTCGAAATATGAGTGCTACCTATGGTCTTGACTCCCAAGTTGCTGCAAATCTTTATAAAGCTTTTGCCTCTCATTTTGAATTGCCTAGGAAGAATTTTGATAAGTATCATGAACCTTTTAAAGAGGCTTGTATGAAGGATGAAATTGTTGTTAATGATTGCAATAAACATGCTCAAACTCCTAAGAATGCTATTTCCTATAAGCATGTTAATTTTTGTGGAATGCATAGACCTTGTGGAATTAATCAAATCGAAGATGAATATTGTATCCATCATACTAATGAAAAAACTAGAAAGTGGTCTAGGGCGCTAGATGATCTTGGTAAAAAAGTTTGTGTCCTCTATCCTTTTATTTGTGAACTTTGCCATAGAGTGGGTCATTTTAATTTTCAATGCTCCTCCAATGATAATTTGAACCCCATGAGCGCTGCAAATTTGTATTGTGATGATGAAATTACTCCTAATCAGCATGATGAACTTACTTTATTTTTGTGGTGTGAAGAGTTATCAAGAAAAATTTCTTTGTTAGATATTAATGATCTTGATGTTGATGATGTCCTGCATGGGTGTTTTTCTTATTGCATTGATAATTGCCATACAAATACTTACATACAAAATATTTTAGAAGATGACACCTTGCCAAAATATGATAGGACCGCTGTGTGTTTTGAACTTATTAATGAAAAGGAGGAATCCTCCCAAGTTTCTTCTATTGTTTCTGGAAATAAAGCAGGGTATGTGGAGAAGCCTCTCATCAAGCCTCTCCCTCCTAAAGAAGGGAACGAGGAAAAGGAGAAGAAGAAGAAGAAGAAGGGAACGAAGAAGAAGAAGAAGAAGGGGAATAAAAAGAAAGAGGTAACAGCATATCCCCGCATGTATGAGATAACGATAGGTAACCGTAAGTATGTTGCTCCTGATGATTATTATGATAATGAATCTGAATACAATGATCTTCCTATGCCCTTTACATATATTAGTGATCATGATTTGAAAGAGCACACTACTTTTGATATTGCAAATCTCTGGGAAACTAATTCTGAAAATGATGATGTTAATAATTACCATAGTATCAGTACTATCCATGCTTCCTCCCATAATGATATAGAAAGCTCTAAGCTTGGGGAAGAGGTGTTTGAAAATCCTTTTGCTACTGATCATTATGTGTTTGATACATCTCCTTCTAATAACAATGATGGTATGGTCACAGATAAACCGACTGTGAAAGATAACTATTCTATTTCTTATGATGACACTGTGCCTCCGACCTTTAATGATTATTATAAAGAATGCTATGATATAGGTTATAACTATCCTTATGAAACTTGTCATAGTTATGATTGGATTGCCAAAAACAATTCCCTTAATATGCAACTTGTTTACCATGTTCAAATTCTTGATAATAATCCTGCTCCAATTACTATTAATGAGAAGAATTCTTCTTATGCCAAAATTAATGATACTTCTATGCATATGAACCATGATAAGAATGTTTTAAGTGATGGGTATATTGTGGATTTCATCAATGATGTTACTGAAAGTTATTATGAGAGAGGAAAACATGGTTATAGGCACCTTAATAATATTAAGTTTCCCCTCTTTATGTTGAGAATCTTGAAGCTACTCGTGTTTTATCCTCTTATGCTTGTCACTTTGTTCTTCATGAATTCATTTGTGTACAAGATTCCTTTGCATAGGAAGTGGTTTAGACTTAAATGTGTTTTGAATTTGCTTCTTGATGCTCTCTTTTGCCTCAACTCTTATTTCTTGGGAGTGCACCATTGAAATTATTGAGCCCATCTTAATGGCTATAAAGAAAGAACTTCTTGGGAGATAACCCATGTGTTTATTTTGCTACAGTAACTTTGTTTTATATTTGAGTCTTGGAAGTTGTTACTACTGTAGCAACCTCTCCTTATCTTAGTTTTGTTGCATTGTTGTGCCAAGTAAAGTCTTTGATAGTAAGGTTCATACTAGATTTGGATTACTGCGCAGAAACAGATTTCTTGCTGTCACGAATCTGGGCCTAATTCTCTGTAGGTAACTCCGAAAATTATGCCAATTTACGTGAGTGATCCTCAGATATGTACGCAACTTTCATTCAATTTGAGCATTTTCATTTGAGCAAGTCTGGTGCCTCTTTAAAATTCGTCTTTACGGACTGTTCTGTTTTGACAGATTCTGCCTTTTATTTCGCATTGCCTCTTTTGCTGTGTTTGATGCATTTCTTTGTTCCATTAATTTCCAGTAGCTTTGGGCAATGTCCAGAAGTGTTAAGAATGATTGTGTCATCTCTGAACATGTGAATTTTGATTATGCACTAACCCTCTAATGAGTTGTTTTGAGTTTGGTGTGGAGGAAGTTTTCAAGGGTCAAGAGAGGAGGATGATACAATGTGATCAAGAAGAGTGAAAGCTCTAAGCTTGGGGATGCCCTGGTGGTTCATCCCTGCATATTTCAAGAAGACTCAAGCATCTAAGCTTGGGGATGCCCAAGGCATCCTCTTCTTCATCGACAAATTTATCAGGTTCCTCCCTTGAAACTATATTTTTATTCGGTCACATCTTATGTACTTTACTTGGAGCGTCTGTTTGTTTTTGTTTTAGTTTTTGTTCGAATAAATGCTTGTGTGGGAGAGAGACACGCTCCGCTGGTTCATATGAACACATGTGTTCTTAGCTTTTAATGTTCATGGCGAAGGTTGAAACTGCTTCGTTAATTGTTATATGGTTGGAAACGGGAAATGCTACATGTAGTATTTGGTATGATGTCTTGAATAACTTGATACTTGGCAATTGTTGTGCTCATGATTAAGCTCTTGCATCATATACTTTGCACCTATTAGTGAAGAAATACATAGAGCTTGTTAAAATTTGGTTTGCATGATTGGTCTCTAGAGTCTAGATATTTTCTGGTTAAGGTGTTTGAACAACAAGGAAGACAATGTATAGTCTTATAATGCTTGCAATATATTCTTATGTGAGTTTTGCTGTACCAGTTCATGCTTGTGTTTGTTTCAAATAACCTTGCTAACCTAAGCCTTGTATTGAGAGGGAATACTTCTCGTGCATCCAAATCTTTGAGCCAAACACTATGCCATTTGTGTCCACCATATCTACCTACTACATGGTATTTCTCCGCCATTCCAAAGTAATTTTCTTGAGTGCTACCTTTAAATTTCTATTCTTTATCTTTACAATATATAGCTCATGGGACAAATAGCCTAAAAACTATTGTGGTATTGAATATGTACTTATGCACTTTATCTCTCAGTAAGTTGCTTGTTGTGTGATAACCATGTCTCTGGGGACGCCATCAACACTTTGTTGACTATCATGTGAGTTGATATGCATGTCCGTCTTGTCTGAAGTAAGGGAGATTTACCACTAGTTGAATGGTTAGAGCATGCATACTGTTAGAGAAGAACATTGGGCCGCTAACTAAAGCCATGAATCATGGTGGAAGTTTCAGTTTTGGACAAATATCCTCAATCTCATATGAGAACATTAATTGTTGCTAATTGCTTATGCATTAAAGAGGAGTCCATTATCTGTTGTCTATGTTGTCCCGGTATGGATGTCTAAGTTGAGAATAATCAAAAGCGAGAAATCCAATGCGAGCTTTCTCCTTAGACCTTTGTACAGGCGGCATAGAGGTACCCCTTTGTGACACTTGGTTAAAACATATGTATTGCAATGATAATCCAGGTAATCCGAGCTAATTAGGACAAGGTGCGGGCACTATTAGTATGCTATGCATGAGGCTTGCAACTTGTAGGATATAATTTACATAATGCATATGCTTTATTACTACCGTTGACAAAATTGTTTTTTGTTTTCAAAACCAAAGCTCTAGCACAAATATAGCAATCAATGCTTCCCTCTGCGAAGGGCCATTCTTCTACTTTATTGTTGAGTCAGTTTACCTACTTCTTTCTATCTTAGAAGCAAACACTTGTGTCAACTGTGCATTGATTGTTACATGTTTACCTATTGCACTTGTTATATTGCTTTGTGTTGACAATTATCCATGAGATATACATGTTACAAGTTGAAAGCAACCGCTGAAACTTAATCTTCCTTTTTGTTGCTTCAATGCCTTTACTTTGAATCTATTGCTTTATGAGTTAACTCTTATGCAAGACTTATTGATGCTTGTCTCGAAAGTACTATTCATGAAAAGTCTTTGCTATATGATTCAATTGTTTAGTCATTATCTTTACCATTGCTTTGAATCGCTACATTCATTACATATGCTTTACAATTGTATTGATCAAGATTATGATAGCATGTCACTTAAGAAATTATCTTTGTTATCGTTTACCTACTCGAGGGCGAGTAGGAACTAAGCTTGGGGATGCTTGATACGTCTCAAACGTATCTATAATTTCTTATGTTCCATGCTACTTTTATGATGATACTTACATGTTTTATACACACTTTACATCGTTTTGATGCGTTTTCCGGAACTAACCTATTGTCGAGATGCCGAAGGGCCAGTTGTTGTTTTCTGCTGTTTTTGGTTTCAGAAATCCTAGAAAGGAAATATTCTCGGAATCGGACGAAATCAACGCCCAACATCCTATTTTTCCCGAAAGCTTCCAGAGCACCGAAGAAGAGACAGAGGGGAGCTAGGGGGGCCCCACCCCACAGGGCGGCGCGGCCAAGGGGGGGGCGCCCCCCTAGTGTGTGGGCCCCCCGTGGCCCCTCCGACTCCGCCTCTTCGCCTATTTAGTCGTCCCTGACCTAAATCCTCGACCCCGTTCGACGAAACCAGAGAAAACCTTCTAGAGCCGCCGCCATCGCGAAACTCCAATTCGGGGGACAGAAGTCTCTGTTCCGGCGCCCTGCCGGGACGGGGAATTGCCCCCGGAGTCATCTCCACCGCCGTCTCTACCGCCATCTTCACCGCCATCGCTGTCTCCATGATGAGGAGGGAGTAATTCATCCCCGGGGCTGAGGGCTCCGCTGTAGCTATGTGGTTCATCTCTCTCTTTATGTGATCTAGTTGAATATCATCTATGTGCCACTCTAGTGATGTTATTAAAGTACTCTATTCCTCCTCCACGGTGTAATGGTGACAGTGTGTGCATCGTGTAGTACTTGGCGTAGGTTATGATTGTGATCTCTTGTAGATTATGAAGTTAACTATTGCTATGATAGTATTGATGTGATCTATGCCTCCTTCATAGTGTGATGGTGACAGTGTGCATGCTATGTTAGTTCTTGGTGTAATTGTGTTGATCTATTTTGCACTCTAAGGTTATTTAAACATGAATATCGAATATTGTGGAGCTTGTTAACTCCGACATTGAGGGTTCGTGTAATCCTACACAATTAGTGGTGTTCATCATCCAACAACAGAGTGTAGAGTGGTTTTATTATGTGATCATTGTTGAGAGTGTCCACTAGTGAAAGCAGGATCCCTAGGCCTTGCTTCCAAGCATCGAATCTCCGTTTGTTTACTGTTTTGTTGCATGCTTACTCGCTGCCATATTTTATTCAGGTTGCTATTACCACTCATATACATCCATACTACTTGTATTTCACTATCTCTTCGCTGAACTAGTGCACCTATACATCTGACAAGTGTATTTGGTGTGTTGGGGACACAAGAGACTTCTTGCTTTGTGATTGCAGGGTTGCTTGAGAGGGATATCTTTGACCTCTTCCTCCCTGAGTTCGATAAACCTTGGGTGATCCACTTAAGGGAAACTTGCTGCTGTTCTACAAACCTCTGCTCTTGGAGGCCCAACACTGTCTACAGGAATAGAAGCGTGCGTAGACATCAATAAGCATCATGTCATCATTGCATATTAGGGGAAAAAACAAACTTTATTTTTGAAACCCTGATACGTCTCAAACGTATCTATAATTTCTTATGTTCCATGCTACTTTTATGATGATACTCACATGTTTTATACACATTATATGTCATTACTAGGAGGAGGAACTCTAGAAAGGTCAAACAGGCTTTGCAGGATGAAGCTTGGCTATCAGATATTGTGGGAGATCTGTCCATTGATGGTTGGATGCAGTGCACCCTCCTTTGGGAGGCGATTGAGGGAGTTCCCAAGGATGACGGTAGGCCGGACCAGTTTGCATGGCGGGGATCGGCGTCTGGCAAGTACACCACCAGAGAGACATACGACATGCTATGCCAAGGGAGGATATCTTGGGCCATGGCAAAGCCGGTTTGGAGGTCGTTTGCACCGCTTAAGTGCAAAATCTTTGGTTGGCTGGCTCTTAGATAAAGGCTCTGGACTTCGGATAGGAGGGCTCGGCATGGTCTGCAGGACAATCCGGACCCCTGCGCTACCTGTTTGCAGGAGGAGGACACTGTTGATCATATTCTATCGCATTGTCCGTACGCCAGAATGGTTTGGTTTGGATGCTTGACAAGGTTGGGATCACAGCTCCAGGTGCCACAGGAGAACATCAATCTGGAGCGCTGGTGGACGGAGGCGTGGAAGAGACTTCGTAGGGAGGATAGGAGAGAGTTCGACACCCTAGTCCTGTTGATCGCCTGGACGCTCTGGAAGCAAAGGAATGCCAGGGTTTTTGGCAACCTTGAGAGGCAGCTGTCCACCGAACAGACCATAGACTCAGTGTTAGAGGAGTTCGCCCTTTGGAGGGCTGCGAGAGGAGGGGAGTGGAGAATCATGCCGCGAGAGTAGGCTTCTAGGCTAGGGTGGTGTGTGTGTGGGTCGACCGCGGGTAGATGCTCGCATCCCCCGTTGGTCTCTTGTATATTTTTGCTCCCTTCTATAAAGATTTGGCACGCTTTTCGCGTGCCCACGAAAAAAGACAAACAAGAATTTTACTGCCTGATGATACTCCGATCAGGAGACGCTGCTAAGTTGTGAACTTGGTGAAGGTTTCGCCAAAGGTCAAATCAATAAAGCAATTAAAACCATGCTGAACACTTACCTAAATACATGCCGTAATTTGCAAAACTCAAAGGCTGCTGAGGGGTTGATCTCACGAACCCTTCCGGCCGTTGCAAGGGCACAAGAATGATCATCGTGGGTTCCGGCGCTGGGTTCTACACGGTTGAAACTAACTTTCTCTGATAACAGCGATGCCGAGATTCGATCCAGTCCTTGTACTACACGGACAGCTGGGCCACGATCGATCCAACTTTCATGGGAGCGTTTGCCAGGATCGCCTGAAGCCCACAGCTAGCACGACTTGGTAAGAATAGATTAACGTGCTGGACTCCAACACGGGCACACATCCTTTGACGTACGATAACAGGTTGATGCTAGTTTTTTTAGCGATTATGGTCTTTTTGATGTACGATGGTTTTATCACGTACGACCACCACCGATTGCAATTTAATAGGTAAGATTATGCATTTTCCGGCACTAACCTATTGACGAGATGCCGAAGAGCCAGTTGCTGTTTTCTGTTGTTTTTGGTTTCAGAAATCCTACAAAGGAAATATTCTCGGAATTGGACGAAATCAACGCCCAGGGGCTTATTTTTCCACGAAGCTTCCAGAAGTCCGAAAGGGAAACGAAGTGGGGCGACGAGGCGGCCACACAACAGGGCCGCGCGGCCAAGGCTTGGGCCGCGCGGCCCTAGCGTGTGGGCCCCTCGTGGCGCCCCCTGACCTACCTCTTCGCCTATAAGAAGCCTTCGTCGATAATAACTCATGTACCGAGAGCCACGGTACGGAAAACCTTCCAGAGACGCCGCCGCCGCCAATCCCATCTCGGGGGATTCAGGAGATCGCCTCCGGCACCCTGCCGGAGAGGGGAATCATCTCCCGGAGGGCTCTTCATCTCCATGATCGCCTCCGGATCGATGTGTGAGAAGTTCACCCCTGGACTATGGGTCCATAGCAGTAGCTAGATGGTCGTCTTCTCCTCATTGTGCTATCATGTTAGATCTTGTGAGCTGCCTATCATGATCAAGATCATCTATTTGTAATGCTACATGTTGTGTTTGTTGGGATCCGATGAATATTGAATACTATGTCAAGTTGATTATCAATCTATCATATATGTTGTTTATGTTCTTGCATGCTCTCCGTTGCTAGTAGAGGCTCTGGCCAAGTTGATACTTGTAACTCCAAGGGGGAGTATTTATGCTCGATAGTGGGTTCATGCCTCCATTGAATCTGGGACAGTGACAGAAAGTTCTAAGGTTGTGGATGTGCTGTTGCCACTAGGGATAAAACATCGATGCTTTGTCTAAGGATATTTGTGTTGATTACATTACGCACCATACTTAATGCAATTTTCTGTTGTTTACAACTTAATACCAGAAAGGGTTCGGATGATAACCTGAAAGTGGACTATTTAGGCATAGATGCATGCTGGATAGCGGTCTATGTACTTTGTCGTAATGCCCTGATTAAATCTCATAGTACTCATCATGATATATGTATGTGCATTGTTATGCCTTCTTTATTTGTCAATTGCCCAACTGTAATTTGTTCACCCAACATGCTATTTATCTTATGGAAGAGACACCACTAGTGAACTGTGGACCCCGGTCCATTCTTTACATCTGAAATACAATCTACTGCAATTGTTCTTTATTGTTCTTCGCAAACAAACATCATCTTCCACACTATACGGTTAATCCTTTGTTACAGCAAGCCGGTGAGATTGACAACCTCACTGTTACGTTGGGGCAAAGTACTTTGATTGTGTTGTGCATGTTCCACGTTGGCGCCGGAATCCCTGGTGTTGCGCTGCACTACACTCCGCCGCCATCAACCTTCAACGTGCTTCTTGGCTCCTACTGGTTCGATAAACCTTGGTTTCTTTCTGAGGGAAAACTTGCTACTGTACGCATCACACCTTCCTCTTGGGGTTCCCAACGGACGTGTGTTAATTGCATGCATCAAGCTCTTTTCCTGGCACCGTTGCCGGGGAGATCAAGACACGCTGCAAGGGGAGTCCTCCACTTCCAATCTCTTTACTTTGTTTTTGTCTTGCTTTGTTTTATTTACTACTTTGTTTGCTGCACTAAAACAAGACACAAAAAATTTAGTTGCTAGCTTTACTTTATTGTGACGCCCCGGAACCGGTACCATGAGGATCCCAGCGAACACGCCGAAATCCGCACGATATCGATCCAGAGACGCCCTCCGACACGACGTGCGCGACGAATCACACACGTGATGCCAGAGGAATTACCACGAGTAGGAACATTACAACAGGTTTACAATAGAGCCCACAAGATACATATATTACAACGAAGACTCCAATGAGTCAAGATACAAATATACATACGAAGATCCAAATCATATAGAAGAGCGAATACATCCGAGTACGGACAAGATACAAATTGGACTAAGAGTCCTGAAGATAAACGATGGCGTCCATAACCCTGCCCAGGCCAAGCCGGAAGGGTAACCTTGCTAACATCGTCATCTCGTACCTGTCAAAGTCGGGCCATCGGTTGCCGACAAAAGGGAGGAAGCAAAAGAGAAAGAGGAAAGGCGAGAGTAAGTACCAAGGAACGAACTCCGGCACGTACTTAGCGAGACTAGAAATGGCTATGCTCGCCGGGCGAATATATATATCGCCTGGGGCTATATGGTAGGTTTAGCGGCAGCAAAGCTATAACCAATAGAGACACGCTACAACATCTGTCTACTCAGAGAAGATAAGAGAGCGCATAAGGTAATAGATAAATACTACACAAACATAACCCAGCCGATTACACATATCCCCTTCAACAAAGCGAAGAGGCAATGTAAAAGGCACTCAACGGTGGACAAGTTTTATTAGGTATCGGTTGTAGTAATGCTATATTACTAATCAAGTTATTAGCAAATTATTATCAACAACATAAAGGTGTAAGTTGTTCTATGATCAAGCTATACAATTCCAAGTCGTCCATAACCGCGGACACGGCTTATCGATAAGATGTACACCCTGCAGGGGTTGCCCAAATGTAACCATACGCATGCTCGAACCCACTTACTACAGGTGGAGCTTCACAACAAGACCGTTCCCAATGCAAGAGAAAGTTTAATGGGAGCCACCCAACTAAGCTACTCGTGACGAAGTTCGGCCGTACTCCGATACGGACCTAGAGGTTTGCGAGGAGGGCTATGCTGGCATGAACAACCTGCTTTTGCTAAACCTGCCGCGAGATGATGTACAGTACAAAATATAAACACCCGAAGGCAACAGGAAGTAAATCGTGCATATCGTGCATATGGGCAAATAAAACCAAGGTTGTGGCTCCCAATAAACAGACTCGAGGAAAGGTAGTGGGTGATGGGGGTCCCACTCCCCCACGTACGGGTAGAGCGCTCAATCTCGGAACAGATAACAAGAACTCGGGTCCAACGGGACATTAGCAAGTCAAAGTTCCGATGCTTTCGCAAAGGGGCTCACAGATGCCTCTGCTTACAATTTTAGTTGTTAACAATAAAGTAAAGCATGAGTTTCTCCAACAATTGATATAGCATGTGATAACCTCCCAACAACCCAACATATCCCGATAACAGATCGAGATAAACAACAGAGCCTAAACACGCCTACGACTCGCAAGGCTCAAATATCAAGCAACGGCTATGGATACGGAATGATACATATAGGATTATTATGGTAACAAGTGGAATAGGACACGTGACTCGATAAAGAAGCGCAACATAAGGATAGCAGTGAGAGGGAGAGCAAAATATAAAATAGGTGAAGGAGGTGGGCTTGCCAGTGAAAAGCTGAAGAAGAACTTGTCGTATCTCACCACACCACTTCGCGATCCTATCCGGGAAGAAGCAAATGCTGGAACACACAACGGATGCAAATCTTACTACTACGGAATAAGAACCGGCATGATGAAGATGATATGCATGGCATGGCAACGATGATGCGATGCAACTTATCCAAATTAAGCGGAACCGAAATCCCGTCGCACAATTATTAGGTTCATATTATTTATCTACCGGCAAAGTTAAATGTTGTTTAGCATGGCAAACATGGGAGGGGTGAGCTACTTCAATATTAATCGGAACAGGGAAACCATATATTGCAATTCCCAAAATACTCCGCATATTAGATATTAGGTGTGTTACAAACTAAGACGATACTACATGATGCGAGATGTGAACCAGCATATGGATGTCATATTGAGAGCGGACGAATAGCGCCCGGGCTTGAGTGATCTGGAAATCATGAACCGTAGTGGGTGGTGATGCGGACATGCAGGGGCATTAAATGAGGCATTATCAGTAATGGTAAATGGACGGAATACAGAGTACTATGAATGTGGATGGTATCGCGTGAACAGGGTCGCGTACGTAGTAAATGGGGCAGGTGCGGAAGTGTAGCATTAATTCCTCGGCGGAGCGTGGAACAGGTACAGGATGTGTGCGGTACATTATCTGCCGTCTAGGCTTAGCAAGTTCATCTATGAGCTCCTGTGCGGGAAACCTAGCGACCGCATCTTCCAGCTCCCCTCAGCCCTCGCCGCGCCCCGCTCGGTTCTTAGTGCCAGGTGAGACTGCATGTGGCGGCTCTCCATCACCGCGCTGGAGAGGCAAGACTGCTTGTTGTGGTCAGTGGCGCGCAGATGGCCGCCGTCTTCTTCGGAGATCCTGAGCGGCTGAGCCGAGGTGAGGAAGATATCTGCTTTACTTTTGTCTATCCACATCTGCGCGCTCGAATCAAAGGAAGACCGTGGCTTACGATCTCCTCTCTGATTTCTAATTTCCTTAGCTTGCAAGCTCTGCTGGCGCAAGTGATGGTCGGCGGGGGTGAAGTGGAAGCTGTCGTTGGCTGTTCCTCACTGGCAGAGCGCGCGGCAATTCAGTGGCAGGGGATTGCAGCCAGAGGGATCTGTGGCCGAGGTCGATGATGTTGGTGAGCGTGCTGTCGCCTCTTGATGGAGAGGAGGTACCGTTCCTTTCCTCATCAGACCCTCTCTGCTTTTGTATAACTGCACGCTCTGCTGATTTCCCGTAATTCAGTCTGTACTTTGGATCCATGAAATTTAGTCTGCACTTTGTTCTATTTTGGGGGAAATATATTACGCAATTCAGAGTAGAAACACTAGTTTAACTTGTTGCCACAAAAACTGTTAAATACCTGAACTCTGCTATAAATCTTGGCACCATTTTTATGTTAAATACATCTGGTTAGAGTACCTGAGCTACTTTGTTTGTGGGGACTATCGGTAGTTTTTTCCTAGTTTCAGTAGTTGTTTTTTAAGATATATATCTAATTGGTTTTGGCAGAATGCGACGTGAAAAAATGGCTGCCACTATTTTGCTCTCTCATCTGCAACAGAAAAAAGTTTAATACATGGCATCTGTCCCCCGCGATGACTTGACTATTTCATTCGTAGACATCGGGTAGGGAGGGCACTGCCCGAAAGAACATTAAACTCTGCCCGCGTCACAACACTCGAGCTAACCTTGCATGACTTCCCAACCAGGAGGAATCATGAGGACATTGTCCCAGAAGTGGGTGTTACGTTTGATTTGATTAGAGAGGCTTAGGACTTCTACAATCTGTATTCATGGGAACGGGGGTTCAGGGTAAGATATGGTAAAAGCAGGCTCAATGTCGACCGAGTGAAGTGCATGCAAGAAATATTCTACGGGTGTTTGGTGAGTGAGTTCTGGTGCCCTTTTTGATGTGTTTCCCGCCTTGCTATTCGAGCACCAAAAATCAAAAGATCAAACTTGTTATAAAAAAAATGATCCACCGAGAGTAATCTTTTTATTTATTCCGCCAATTGCAAGGGAAGCCCTGGGCCACAACCTCGCATTTCACCAGGTGCCTTTGCCCAGCCCTCATCAGGTTGTTGCGTTCGAAAGGATAATGGATGGTACATATGCGAGCATAGGGATGTCTGCCTCGTTTGGTGAGCGGGCGCATTGACCGTCGCACAAAAGACTTGGTTAAACAGTTGAGGGAAAATAATGTCAATCTTGGGAAGGTGTACAGTATTGTAGGAAGTTTCTTCAGGAAAATGGGGAATGTACCATTCACAAAAAGGGCATTGAAAACTCTTTGTGGCAAGATCAGTAGCGAGCAAGCAGATGACAACGTCAGGAAAACTATAGAAGTTTTCTGGGCGGCGGGTCCTGAATTCACTTACATTGTGCAAGTGGATGACGACAGCGAAAGTGTGAATCACATGCTGAAGACGTATGTGTCTCCTGGATTGGTCATGCACGTGTTAAACAATTTAACAAACTGCTATATGATGGGGACTCGGAAGAGAGCTTCCAGGAGAAGAGGACATGGCTGGTAAGCAAAAAATTCTCAAACTATTCTTGGTTGTGAATAATTCGAGGTTGAACAAACGGCTATCTGTTTAGTGCTGATTCGAAATTGTTTTGTCACATTCTGTCTCCCGCAGCCCGTGCTTCCCCTGTTGATTTTGTTTACCCGTGATTATTGATTAACTCGATGCTTACATTTTGAACCGCAGTGGTTTATAAAGTCGGCCAACCTATGGAGAAACACGCAGCAAAAATTTACACACGGACAATGTTCGAGAAGTTCCAGGATTTTCTTTACAAGTCTGGGTCTTACTATGTCGACCAGGTGGTGCCAGGGGAGAGGTATGTGGCAAAACATTTTGACAGCGATATTCGGGAGAAGTGGTGCAAGGTGCAGTATGAGGTTTCAGTGAGTGATGGATATTACACTTGCGAATGCGGCATGTATGAGCACATGGGCATGCTCTGTTGCCATGTGCTTAAGGTGGAATCCACATCATGTTTACATTTTATTTTCCCTTTGACGTGGCAGACGCAACTGGTAAACTATGTGGGGCATGACGTACATTTTCCGATTGGTGTGTTCTTGTCCACCTTAGGTTCGTTGAGATTCCAGCCCTGCATGTGATGAAGAGATGGACGGTAGACCCGCAAGACGTTTTGCCCTTGCACCAGGTGTAGTACCAGAAAGACCAGGGTCTAATGACATCATTCAGTCATTCCCAGCTGTACCTTAACTACATGGAAGTGGTGAGGTTAGGGGATGTAAATGTTGATGCATACACCACATCAATGGAGTCCATAAAGGTGGTCGAGCCAAAACTCGTGAAGGTCGCTGTTGAAGGGGATGGTTTGGGTCTTGAGGAGAGACTTAGCGCAAAGAAAGCTCGGCTTGAGGGAGCGGCGGCCCAGATTTTTGTGCAGCACATCCCCCAGGACAATGGAGGTGGTGATGCAATAAGCCTGGATGCAGCTCTTCTAGCTCCATCGAAGAACATAAGTGGAGGGAGGCCAACCAGTAGCCGCGACAGGCCGCTGTATGAGACTACCTCGAAGCGAACAAGATTCTGCACAATATGCAGGCTCCCTGGGCACAAGAGCACAACATGTCCAGATCGCCCTCCCGGGGTTGCAAAGCCTCGGAAAAGAAGCAAAATGATCCAATTGCGGTCTACCTGGGCACCATAAGGCAAACTGTGCTGCAAAGAGCACATCGGTTTGGAGGGGCTCGTGTTTTTGTGCTGCATTTTCTTTTACTTCCCTGTGAGAAAAATTGCTTTCGCATTCTGCTATCAGCAAAAGACAAAAGTGTGATGTAATTTATTTGTTATTGAGGGTAGAAGAACATTAGCCCGGCCCCAAGGGGGATTAATACTTTACGAATAGGATCATTACTGTAAAAACATTGGATTCTCGAGGGAGACTTGTGTAGGATCTCCTTATTAGGTGAAATCATAAGATGAGATCATAAAAAACATATTTACAAAGTGCGGAAAATAGAATAAAATTATATAACACACTTATGGATTGTATCTACAACTTTTAAAAAAATTAGCTCAAAACTTAATTTACATTTGGAGAAACAAAAAAAGATAAATTCTGCAATGAATAGTGCCGAGTGAATAGTATTTCACACTATTCATTCCCAGATTTGTCCTTTTTAGCTATCTAAATGTATGTTGAATTTGAAGCAGAGGTTTTTTGGTGTTGCACATATAACATAGATGTATGTTGTCAATTTTTTTGAATTTTTTTAAACATGTTTTTTGTCTTTATTTTTTTTTAACCTCATAGATCCTATCTAAAGCAAGATTCTACCCAAATTTGATCTCATAAACCATATATAAGGGCCACTTCTTTTGGGCTTCTAGAGCTGCTTCTAGGTGCCAAACCGGAGAAGCCCAAAAGAACTCTCCAGCTTATGACGGGCTTATTCTGGCCGAGAAGTCAGCCCATAGTGCAAATCCAGAAACTCCCTCACACCAGTTTCCCGAGCTTCTCCGAAAGTTAGCCGAACCGGTATGTCAACGTCCTCCTGAAGTTGAGTTCATTTTACAGGAAATGCCACTCCCGTGGCTGTCGGTCACCGAACGAAAAGGAAAAAGAAAAATAAAACGGAACCATCTCTCCCCCATCGCTCAGATCCCAAATCGTGGACGAGCCCGTGGTTCAACCACCGCTGGTCGCGCCGCCGGCCCCGCCGCTCCACCAGCGCCGGCCCCGCCCTCGCCACCAGCGCCTGCCCCGCCGCCGTCCTCTACGGTCGCAGTCGGCCCCGCCCCGCCGCTCCACCAGCGCCGGCCCCGCCCTCGCCACCAGCGCCTGCCCCGCCGCCGTCCTCTACGGTCGCAATCGGCCCCGCCCTAGCCGCTACCGGACCCGCCCCACAGCTATTCGCTGCGAGCCTTCCTCCCGCAGCAAGGATCCGCCGCCGCCGGTTGACACCTCGGCCAGTTGATGACGATCTCCGCCTATCGCAACTACATCCCCCGCCCTGCAGTAAGCTCGACCATGCAAGCTGCATCCCTCCACCTGCTAGTACCTCATCACTCTGACTTTGATTTTGTGAAATTTGTGATGCGTCGAGTGCAAAATTTGGGTCGGTGCCTCACTGTATTGAAGATGTGGAGATGTGATTTTGTGACATTTGTGATGGATACAATTTGATCTTGTGTTATAAAATACAGAAACCTGCACATGTCGTTGTTTGATAATTTTATTTTGCAAACTACAATGTAAGCATTGCAACCTTGCTCTGTTATGACCATTTTACATACAATGGCTGGCCTGGTTCTCATTTTCTTTCTTGCATATGTGTAAAACAAGCAACAATACAATATTAAGTATTGACAAAGGCATAATTGAATTTTAGGGGCTTTATAATCTTTACGCAAGGCAACACAAAAGATAGCTCAATTTTCATAAGCCGAAAAGAAGTGTCCAAAACAGTTTCTCAGAGCTTCTCCCCGCCGGTGTTTCTCCCCACGGAAATTCATAAGCCGGCTTCTCTATAAGCATAAGCCTAAAAGAAGTGGCCCTAAGCAGATGGGAACAGGATGTGCCGGATGCTGTTCAACCGTGCCCATCTCCTCGCATCTTGTACCGAGTCTACCAAACTGCGTACTGTGCACATACCACTGGCCTACCGCGTGACACTGTTTCCTTTTTGTTCGCATATGCACTTATGCAGGTTTGCTTACGGTCCAGGTTGTTGGCTCCCCCTGCCACCAGTATTGACCAGTAGAATTACTGCATCTTATACAGCACAGATTATGACGTCAGTCAAAGATACCAACGGAGTGATGTAGTATGGATATGCGGTGCACTTAAAATTCATATATAACACACTTGATCTTAAGTTGCAGATTATAAGATATAAAATAAGCACGTTTGACAATTGGAATAATAGAAACAGAATAGACAGAAGGAAACTCGGAGGTGGAGCTTCGTCTGAATGTACTGAAGTGAAAAGCAGATACAGGCCGCAGAACGTCGTGACAGCCACACACAGGATAGAGCTAGGAGCTATGTATGCAGGCAGGCAGCTGGATCGATTGGATGTGTGTGTGCTAGCTCAGGGATTTGATATGGTTCAGGTTGCAACTAACGTAAGGTATGGAATCTGGTTAACTGGATTTTGACACTGAAATCTGAAAAACTGAACAGCTGCTGGTTTCCTGTAGAGGCATTTTTGCACGTATTTCAAAGCGTCAACTGCGACAGATCTGGGCAGCGCTAGGTGAGGCTATTGGCGGCTTGAGCTTGATGGTGCTTTGGTGGTTCGGAAGGAACAAACAAAGGCCGTAATGATGCTCTGTGTCGCCGGATTTGCTCGCCGGAAAACGGAAGGACGACACTGCGAACTGAACTGGAATCTGGAACTCCTTTTCTGGACAGAACTTCGATTGAAGATGACGACGTCTACACCGCACCGTTTTGGGTGATTGAAAGACCAGACGATAGAGGATGTTGTCGTGCTTCTAAAGGTACCAGGAGCTCATGCTGAAACGACCTGTGCCGGCGAGGGTATACGTTGGAAGATGGCACCGCGAAACAGAACCAAAACGTAAGCTTTTCTGTTTTCATTTTCGATTTCTTCCTCGATCTCTTCTCACGTCGATGATGCAGGGGTGTGGAGACATGCAGGGAAGAGGAGGGAGAAAAGTGTGGAGGGAGGTAGGTGGCGGCGGCGTGAGAGAGGGAGAAGGTTGGGGCTAGGGTTTCCAGGGCACACAGAGAAGGATAAAAAGGGGAGGCAGCGCGGCGTGGAAGGGATGGTGGTGCGGTGGAGGACCACAGCTCACGTCTCCTGCGTGGAGAGAAGACGACAACGAAAAGAGAAAAGAGAGACTGAAGGGGTATGGGCTGGTGGAAGGTGGGCTTGGGCCAGGGAGGAGGTGAGCTGCGGGGGGAGAGAGGGAGAGATGGGCCAGAGAAAGAGAGAGGGGCCCAGAAGGTTTAGGGTTAGGGGTTTTGCTTTTAAAATTTATTTTCTTTTTCTCTCTTGTTCAAAACAGATTTGAAAACCCTTTTTAAAACCATACCAAAGCAAAGCAAAAACAGATTTTATATTGTATATGAAAATATTTGAAATAGTTTTATTTATTAATATAGTTTTGACTGTAGGGTTTTGTTAAAGAATAGAAGAGAGGAGGTTTATTGTAAAAACCTTATGGGAGGGTAAAATAAAATAAGAAGGGTTTATAAAATAATTTGATTTAGTAAAACATGGATGATGCATGATGCATGATTATGCACAAAAATAAAAGAACAAACAATTCTATAGGAGTACTAACTGGGGCCGTTACATTTATTTACTATCTTGTTTGCGTTCTCTACATTAAAAACACAAAAAATTAGTTACTTGCATTTACCTTATTTAGTTTGCTTTATTTACTACTGCTAAAATGATTAATCCTGAAGTTGAAGTTCGTTCTTTTAAGCAACAAGGTGGAGAAAGTTTTAAAGATGCTTGGTATAGAATTAGTGATGCTCATCATAGGTGCACTAAGAAACACTCCACTATTATCCTACTTAGGAACTTTTATGTTGGTATATCTAGCTGGAATAGGTATGTTCTTGATACTCTTTCGGGGGGTAATTTCCTAGGTACTCCTGCTTTAGAAGCTAGTTGCATCATTGAGAGTCTAGTTGGAATACCACCTGTTAATGAAACTAAAATTGAAATCTCTCTTGAGGATGTCATGAAAAAGTTGGAAGCCATAGAGAAAAATCTTCCAAGTGTTGAGACTAAACTGGGGGTATTACTTGATAATACTGACAAACTTGATAAATCCCTAGGAGGAATTAATGAAAGAATTGCTACTTTAGAAACTTGTGCTATCCATGATAATCAAACCCATAGAATTGGTAAACTTGAAGAAGCTATGGGAACATTGGGTTCAACTTTTTCTTCTCTTAAATTTAAGGAGAAAGCTTATGTGGGAAAGGAGCAAAAATTCATGTATGTCTCTAAGGTGCCTAAGCCAAAGAATTATTATAAGCCTAAAATTGATAAAACCCTTAGTACCACTATGGGAAATTTAGATAATGGAGCATCTAAGGTACCCTCTGCAACAAGTTTTGTTTGTGAGAAATTTTTTGATGTCGATGCTTCTTCTCTTGATAATACTTGATTCACACTTTCTGCGCCTAGCTGAAAGGCGTTAAAGAAAAGCGCTTATGGGAGACAACCCATTATTTTACTTCTGCACTTTGTTTTATATTTGAGTCTTGGAAGTTGTTACTACTGTAGCAACCTCTCCTTATCTTTATTTTATTGCATTGTTGTGCCAAGTAAAGTCTTTGATAGTAAAGTCAATACCAGATTTGGATTACTGCGCAGAAACAGATTTCTTGCTGTCACGAATTTGGGCATGGTTCTCTGTAGGTAATTCAGAAAAATCTGCCAATTTACGTGCGTGATCCACAGATATGTACGCAACTTTCATTCAATTTGAGCATTTTCATCTGAGCAAGTTAAGTGCCCCTGAAAAATTCGTCTTTACGGACTGTTCTGTTTTGACAGATTCTGCCTTTTATTTCGCATTGCCTGTTTTGCTATGCTTGATGGATTTCTTTGCTCCATTAACTTTCAGTAGCTTTGTGCAATGTCCAGAAGTGTCAAGAATGATTATGTCACCTCTGAATATATAAATTTTCAATTATGCACTAACCCTCTAATGAGTTTGTTTCGAGTTTGGTGTGGAGGAAGTTTTCAAGGGTCAAGAGAGGAGGATGATACAATATGATCAAGAAGAGTGAAAAGTCTAAGCTTGGGGATGCCCCCGTGGTTCATCCCTGCATATTTTAAGAAGACTCAAGCATCTAAGCTTGGGGATGCCCAAGGCATCCCCTTCTTCATCGACAACTTATCAGGTCACCTCTAGTGAAACTATATTTTTATTCAGTCACATCTTATGTGCTTTACTTGGAGCGTCTATTTGTTTATTTTTGTTTTTGTTTGAATAAAATCGGATCCTAGCATTCTTTGTTTGGGAGAGAGACACGCTCCGCTATTTCGTATGAACACATGTGTTCTTAGCTTTATTCTTAATGTTCATTGCGAAGGTTGAACTACCTCGTTCATTGATATATGGTTGGAAACGGAAAATGCCGCATGTGGTAATTGGTATAATGTCTTGAATAATTTGATACTTGGCAATTGTTGTGCTCATATAGATCATGTTTAAGCTCTTGCATCATGTACCTTGCACCTATTAATGAAGAACTACATAGAGCTTGTTAAAATTTGGTTTGCATGATTGGTCTCTCTAAGTCTAGATATTTTCTGGTTGAGGTGTTTGAACAACAAGGAGACGATGTAAAGTCTTATAATACTTACAATATGTTCATATGTGAGTCTTGCTGTACCATTTATACTTGAGTTTGCTTCAAACAACCTTGCTAGCCTAGCCTTGTATTGAGAGGGATTCTTCTCGTGCATCCAAATCCATGAGCCAAAACTATGCCATTTGTGTCCGCCATACCTACCTACCACATGGTATTTCTCTGCCATTCCAAAGTACATTACTTGAGTGCTACCTTTAAAATTCTATTCTTTGCCTTTACAATACATAGCTCATGGGAAAATAGCCTTAAAAACTATTGTGGTGAAGAACATGTATTTATGTATCTTATTTCTTAATAAGTTGCTTATTGAGCGGTAACCATGTTTCTGGGGACGCCATCAACGTTTACCTTTGTTGAATATCATGTGAGTTGCTATGCATGTTCGTCTTGTCTGAAGTAAGGGCGATTTTCGTGATCAAATGGTTTGAGTATGCATATTGTTAGAGAAGAACATTGGGCCGCTAACTAAAGCCATGAATCATGGTGGAAGTTTCAGTTTGGACACAAATCCTCAATCTCTTATGAGAACATTATCTGTTGTTAAATGCTTAAGCATTAAAAGAGGAGTCCATTATCTATTGTCTATGTTGTCCCGGTATGGATGTCTAAGTTGAGAATAATCAAAAGCGAGAAATCCAATGCGAACTTTCTCCTTAGACCTCTGTACAGGCGGCATAGAGGTACCCCTTTGTGACACTTGGTTGAAACATATGTTATGCAATGATAATCCGTGTTAATCCAAGCTAATTAGGACAAGGTGCGAGCACTATTAGTATTCTATGCATGAGGCTTGCAACTTATAGGATATCTTATACGTAACACATATGATTTATTACTACCGTTGACAAAATTGTTTCTATGTTTTCAAAATGAAAAGCTCTAGCACAAAAATAGTAATCCATGCTTCCCTCTGCGAAGGGCCATTCTTCTACTTTATTGTTGAGTCAGTTTACCTATTCTTTCTATCTTAGAAGCAAACACTTGTGTAAACTATGTGCATTGATTCTTACATGTCTACCTATTGCACTTGTTATATTACTTTATGTTGACAATTATCCATGAGATATACATGTTAAAGTTGAAAACAACCGCTGAAACTTATATCTTCCTTTGTGTTGTTTCAAAGCTTTCTACTAAGAATTTATTGCTTATGAGTTAACTGTTATGCAAGTCTTATTGATGCTTGTCTTGAAAGTATTATTCATAAAAAGTCTTTGCTATATGATTCAGTTGTTTACTCATTATCTTCATCATTGCTTCGAATCGCTGCATTCATCTCATGTGCTTTACAATAGTATTGATCAAGATTATGATAGCATGTCACTTTAGAAATTATCCTTGTTATCGTTTACCTACTCGAGGGCGAGTAGGAACTAAGCTTGGGGATGCTTGATACGTCTCAAACGTATCTATAATTTCTTATGTTCCATGCTACTTTTATGATGATACTCACATGTTTTATACACATTATATGTCATTATTATGCATTTTCCGGCACTAACCTATTGACGAGATGCCGAAGAGCCAGTTGCTGTTTTCTGCTGTTTTTGGTTTCAGAAATCCTACAAAGGAAATATTCTCGGAATTGGACGAAATCAACGCCCAGGGGCTTATTTTTCCACGAAGATTCCAGAAGTCCGAAAGGGAAACGAAGTGGGGCGACGAGGCGGCCACACAACAGGGCGGCGCGGCAAGGGCTTGGGCCGCGCGACCCTAGCGTGTGGGCCCCTCGTGGCGCCCCCTGACCTACCTCTTCGCCTATAAGAAGCCTTCGTCGATAATAACTCCTGTACCGAGAGCCACGATACGGAAAACCTTCCAGAGACGCCGCCGCCGGCAATCCCATCTCGGGGGATTCAGGAGATCGCCTCCGGCACCCTGCCGGAGAGGGGGATCATCTCCCGGAGGGCTCTTCATCGCCATGATCGCCTCCGGATCGATGTGTGAGTAGTTCACCCCTGGACTATGGGTCCATAGCAGTAGCTAGATGGTCGTCTTCTCCTCATTGTGCTATCATGTTAGATCTTGTGAGCTGCCTATCATGATCAAGATCATCTATTTGTAATGCTACATGTTGTGTTTGTTGGGATCCGATGAATATTGAATACTATGTCAAGTTGATTATCAATCTATCATATATGTTGTTTATATTCTTGCATGCTCTCCGTTGCTAGTAGAGGCTCTGGCCAAGTTGATACTTGTAACTCCAAGAGGGAGTATTTATGCTCGATAGTGGGTTCATGCCTCCATTGAATCTGGGACAGTGACAGAAAGTTCTAAGGTTGTGGATGTGTGATACGTCCAAAACGTATCTACTTTCCCGAACACTTTTGCTATTGTTTTGCCTCTAATTTGTGTATTTTGGATGCAACTAACACGGACTAACGCTGTTTTCAGCAGAACTGCTCTGGTGTCTCGTTTTTGTGCAGAAATCCAACTTCCAGGAAAATCCTCGGAATTTATGCGAAAGGTCCTATTTTCCCAGAATATTGACGGAGCCAGAAGGGCAAGCCAGGTGGAGGCCCGAGGCCCCCACACACTAGGCCGGCGCGGCCCAGGAGGGGGGCGCGCCGCCCTATTGTGTGGCCCCCTCGGCTGGCCCCCGACGCCCTCCTTTGGACTACTTAACGCCTTCGACCTAAAAACGCACGGGGGGAAGTTGAAGTCGCCAAAAACCATCCAGTACGCCGCCACCATCGCGAAACTCCGTCTCGGGACTAGAAACTCCGTTCTGGCACCTCGCCGGGACGGAGAATTGGAGGAGATCATCGCCATCATCATCACCAACGCCTCTCCATCGACCAGCCATGTTTCCCCCATCCATGTGTGAGTAATTCCCCCGCTGTAGGCTGAAGGGGATGGTAGGGATTGGATGAGATTGGTCATGTAATAGTCATAAGATTGTTAGGGCATAGTGCCTAGTATCCGTTGTTGGTGCTTTTATGATATTGTTGCAACTTGTTATGCTTAATGCTTGTCACTAGGGCCCGAGTGCCATGATCTCAGATCTGAACATGTTATTGATTCATGAAGATATTCGTTGTTTATGATCTTACCTGCAAGTTGTATACACATGTCGCTGTCCGGAACCCGAGGCCCCAAAGTGACAGAAATTGGGACAACCGGAGGGGAAGGCGGTGATGTGAGGATCACATGTGTTCACGGAGTGTTAATGCTTTGCTCCGGTACTCTATTAAAAGGAGTACCTTAATATCCAGTAGATTCCCTAGAGGCCCGGCTGCCACCGGCTGGTAGGACAAAAGATGTTGTGCAAGTTTCTCATTGCGAGCACGTACGACTAAATATGGAACACATGCATATTGATTGATTAGTACTTGGATACCGTTTTATTATTATCTGCAAATGCCCTGCTTTGATTGTTACATGAGTTTCTCTCATCCATGCAACGCCCGTTCATCCATCCCTGTGCCTACAGTATTTTAATCCTGCTATTTACTATAATCACTACTGCTGTCTTTGTTACTCTGCTGCTAATATTTCACTACTGCTACTGCTATAAAACTGTTGCTACTGATAAACTCTTGCAAGCAAGTCTGTTTCCAGGTGCAGCTGAATTCACAACTCCGCTGTTAAGGCTTTCAAGTATTCTTTGTCTCCCCTTGTGTCGAATCAATAAATTGGGTTTTACTTCCCTCGAAGACTGTTGCGATCCCCTATACTTTTGGGTCATCAAGACTATTTTCTGGCGCCGTTGCCGGGGAGCATAGCTTTATTTGGAAGTTCACTTGGATTGATATTGTTCGCTGCAAATTCTCCATCATGGGTAAACCTCGCGATACTAAGGTCGCCATATTACCATCCACTACAAGAAAAGGTACAACTCTGAGTACCTCTGCTGCTCTTGATTCACCATCTGTGATAAGTAAACTTGTTTCACCACCACAAGCTTCAAATGCTGGTACTTCTGCTGAGTCTGAAAATTCCTCTTATAATTTTGATGATGCTTCTGCTGTGCTTGATAATGATGGTTCGTTAGGATCTTTTCTAGATGCTACAATTGCTAGGTCTCGACAAATTGAAAATACTGAAACTCCTAATGAAAATGCTGCTACACCTATTAATTCACCTGAGTCTGTTGAATACTCTAGTGATGATCTTGATGAAGATTATGTGGAACTTGATGATGATTTTATTGAAAAATGCAATGCTACTACTGATGCAAGAAAAATTAAAAAGTTGCTTGCAGAACATACTGTTAGATATAAACTGTCTCCTAATCCTAAATTTGCCACATCTCCTATAAACATTAAGGATAAAGATTGTGATTTTTCTCTTGATCTATCTCATATAGCTATTGTTGAGAAAACACCCTTTTGTGGTACTGAAATAGAAAGTGCTGTAGAACACATGATTGAGCTATCTACTCTGAGTAGCTTGTTTTCTGATGATGTTAAGAAGCGTACTTACTTTGTTGCTAAAATCTTTCCATTCTCATTAAAGGATGACGCTAAAACTTGGTATAACAGTTTGCCACCTGATTCTATTAATAGTCCAAAAGAATTGCTTGATATTTTCTTCCGGAAATACTTTCCTGCTAGTGCTCAACATATTGCTTTGCAGAGAATTTATAATTTTGACCAGGAAGATGGAGAGAAATTGCCTGAGGCTTGGGCGAGATTTTGCTCTCTTATTAGAGCTCGGCCTGAACATGATTTGGAAAAGCATGATTTACTTGATATATTCTATAGTGGACTAACCATTGAGTCTAGGGCATACCTGGATAGTTGTGCTGGTTGTGTTTTCAGGAAAAGAACTCCAGACGACGCTGAAGAATTATTGGCTAAAATAGGCCGGAATCACGATGATTGGACTACACCTGAACCAACCCCGACACCGATATTGAAGAAGAGGGGTATGATTAAATTAAATGATGAAGATATGAGGGAAGCTAAGAAGTCTCTTAAGGAGAAGGGTATTAAACCTGAAGATGTGAAGAATTTACCTCCCATAGAAGATTTATATAAGATAACTCCCCCTTCATCCATGATTGAGGTACACTCTCTTCAACGCTTTACTAGGGAAGATATTCCGTATTCAAAACCTCCTGCACAATGCTTAGATGAGTTTGATAATTATATTGTTAAGCAAAATAATTTTAATATGAGAGTAGAGAGTCATTTAATGGAAAACTCTCGAGCTATTAGTGAATTGCATGGTATTGTGGAGAGAACCTCCAATGATGTTAAGATGCTTGTTAAACATTTTCATATGGTTCAAACTCAAATTGATCAACTCACTAAAGTTCAAAATGACTTGTTGGAAAATAGTTCTAAAGAAAAACATGCTTATGAAGTAACAACTAGAGGTGGTGTTTCTACTCAGGATCCTCTATATCCTGAGGGGCATCCCAAAAGAGTTGAACAAGATTCTCAACGAACTAAAGAAACTAGTGCTCCATCTAAGAAAAAGAAGAAGAAACATAAGAATGTTGTAGAATCCTCTGAACCTGTTAATGATCCTAATAGTATTTCTATTTTTGATGCTGAAACTGAAAGTGGTAATGAACATGATAAAGATAACGATAAGAATGATGCTTCTGATAAAGAAGAGGTTGAAGAAGAACCTGAAAAGCATGCTAAAAATAAAAAGTACACTAAAGAAGATTTTATTGCTGAGAAACATGGTAATGAAAGAGAACCTTGGGTTCAAAAGAAAATGCCTTTTCTTGCTAAGAAACTAAAATCAAAGGAAGAAGAACATTATAATAAATTTTGTGATTGGATGAAACCTTTATTCCTGCAAATCCCTTTGACTGATGCTATTAAATTGCCTCCTTATTCAAAGTATATGAAAGATATTGTCTCTAACAAAAGGAAAATTCCTAATGAGGAGATTTCCACTATGCTTGCTAATTACTCTTTCAATGGTAAGGTTCCAAAGAAGCTTGGCGACCCAGGTATACCAACTATTCCTTGTTCCATCAAGAATAATTATGTTAGAACTGCTCTATGTGATTTGGGAGCGGGAGTTAGTGTGATGCCTTTTTCTCTTTATAAGAGACTTTATTTAGATAAGTTGATACCGACTGATATATCTTTGCAAATGGCCGATAAATCTACTACTATTCTTGTTGGTGTATGTGAGGATGTTCCTGTTCAAGTTACTCAAAACTGCTTGATATTAACTGATTTTGTTGTGTTGGAAATGCCTGAAGATGATAATATGTCCATTATTCTTGGAAGACCCTTTCTCAATACTGCAGGGGCTGTTATTGATTGCAATAAAGGAAAAGTCACTTTTAATGTTGATGACAAGGAACATACTGTCTATTTTCCCAAGAAGACTGATAAAATATGTGGAGTTAATACAATTTCCAGTTCAAGAACCGTCAAAGTGGGAGTTATTGATTGTCCTATATATGATCTCAAAGAAGGATATCAAATTATTATGATTGGATCCGTATCAATACTATATAAGGTAATATGATTGATTTGAGGTTTATTTCTTCTTATGACATGTAAAATTATTTGGTGGCAAGACTTGATCAACCTTGTTAACAAGTACATTTTATATGCATAGAAGAGCTAAACAACATTTCTTTCTTCCTCCACTTGATCTACTTGCTGTAGCACTTTTGTTTTGCAAAGTTCTTTAGTTAATTAGAGATTTCAAAAAAATTTCTGCCCAGTAATAATAAATGTAACACCCAGAAATGTGCATTTTTCAAAGTTTTCAAAAATTCGCAAAAATTATACCATTGGTCCTATTTTTCGAAGACGCACCTGGGAGCACCTGGGGATGACCAGTGGGGCACCCCAGGGTGGCACCCCATAGGCCGGCGAGGCCAGCAAGGGGGGCGCACCACCCTGTAGTGTGGGCCCCTCCTTGCTCCACCACTTCATCTCTTTCACTCATTGCACTCTCTCTCCCGAAAAAACTCGTACTCATTTTCTCTCACTCGCGTTTCTGCTCAAGAGCTCAAGATTTCTCGATCTCTTTGCTCAGCCCTGATTTATGTCTGAAATTTGGCACATTTGCTCTCCGGTATGTGACTCCTCTGATTATCCAAATAGAATTTTGTTTGGTTGAGTATATCTTGAATATTTTGCTGTTGTAGGTAACATGTTTAGTGAGCTTGCATTCTTGTTCTAAGTTGTAGAAATTAGTTTTGATGCATGATTAGTACTCTAGCAAGTTCCTATGGTAGTTTCCCTCAATTATATGTCACCAAATCAAATTTTATAATATTGTTGAAAAATTTCAGAAAAGGAAGATGAACAACCATAACTTTGGAGAAGTGTTTGAAAGAGAGACGACAAGCACAGGGAGGCCCTCAAGGTCATCCACTCGGATTAGGCGGTCTTATAATGAGGATGTCATCGCACCGAGCTTCGAAGCCGAAGAGGACAATGGAGTCCCTAACGCTTCATCTTTTCCATGTTATGACTTTTTGAGCCATGCAGGGTTGCTGGATGATTTCTTGGTCCTCGTTGGTAAAGTGGGTTTAACCGCCTACATGGAGGATGAGAGGGATCAATACTTTATGCTTACTAAAATCTTTGTTGAGAGCTTTCTGTTCAACAACAAACACTTCCAACCATCGGTTTCATTCAGGATTTATGATGATCCTATTAGTATGAAGTTGAAGGATTTTTGTATTGCATTGGATATTGCCCCTGTAGGTACAGCGAAGAGGATTGAGAGCAATCCCAAGGAATTGTTGGAGCTCTATCGAGAAATCACCAATGATGATTGTCGCACCATTCAGCGTGGCAAGATAAGAAACATTCAACTCCCTGCTATTAAGTATTTTGCTTATTACCTTGCTACTAGCATTCTGGGTAGGGAGAACACTAGCAACATTTCTAGTTACCATCTTGCTTTCTTAATTGCTGCACTCACTGGAGTGACACCTTATCATCTTGGTGCTCTTGTTGCTCGCCGCTTGTCTAACAAAGGGCCTATTTATGGAGGAATTATTGCATCGCGCATTTTAGCACATCTAAAGCTTCCTCTTGACCCTACTGATGTTAAAATAACTCCTATAAGGCTTGATATTGCTGCTATGAAGAGTCATCAATTTGTTACAGCTGACTCTAGTTTAGATAATATTGTCTATAAAATGTTGTTTGCTGACGGAGAAGAGAGGGAAGTCCCATTGCCGCAGCTAGATTTGTTCAGTATTCACAGGGAACCATGGTCGCGCTCTAAGGAGGAGGTGGATGAGCAACTGAAGATACAAGGTTTCCACCAGCAGCATGACTCCGAGGACGGGAGCCCTCCTACGACTACACTGTCACGTATCCGGGTGCTTCTTCTAGCACATACCCGGATCCATCTTCGTCGTACTACAGAGGTGCCACTTCATGGTCACCATGGGATTGATCTCCACTTAGGGCAAAAGCCTAAGCTTGGGGGGAGGTATACCGGCATCACTCATTCTTTGCATATTATGGTTGCTGGATACTTGTATATACTTGTTTAGCTTCTTGAAGTGGTTTTCTAATAAGAGGGAGATGATATTTGGGGAAGTGCTGCCCGAAAACAGATTCTGGGCTGTTACTAAAAAAATTCGTGCGCACAGCCAGATCGTTATTTTGAGTTGCAAATTTTTGTGCATGTTCCCCAGGTTGTTATCTAACTTTCATTAGTTGAACACTTTTCGAACTGAGCAACGGAAGATTTTTGTAAAAATCGATTTCTGTACTGCTGTCAGGTTTTGGCAGATTTCTGCCATCCTGCTTTTCTGTGTTTCTTCTAGTTTTCATTCTCTTGTTTTTGTTTTGTTTCTTTCCTAAAACACAAAAAGACCAAAAATATTTCTATTGTTTCTCTTTACCATTTGTTATTTTGGTTTCTTGCTTTCATCTTTCTTTATTTGCTATCATTGGTTTGCTATAAGAAAATTCAAAAAGATTTTGCTTTGTTTGCTTGTTTCCTTTTGTTCTTGTTCCCAATTCGAAAACACCAAAAATATTTGCTGTTCTTCTTTGGTTTTGTAAAGTTCATTATGGAGTTCAGCGGTCTTCGGTGCTTGGAGCTGGGTTTTCATTCCATATTATTCAAGCTACACAAGTGAAAGGCAATAATGACGATCAACAACAATCCGACTGTGGTGAGAGGCTGGTATGAACTCTATTTGTTTTCATTTTTGTACATATACTCATCCATGCGAGCATGCTTAGTTGGTTCATGTGAGGTATATGTCAATTAAGAAAGTCTAGTAGTTCACAATCTCTCATGATTAGCTCCAATTTATTAATATGAGTAGCATGTCATAAATATTTGTTTGCATTGCTTTATTCATAGATAGATATGACATTGTGGTATCCTCCTCTGAATAATTCACTTGAATCGACTTGGCACATGCTCACGCATGCATATGACTGAACAAAAGTCAATTAAGCCTCGATGATTTATTTTGCCTCAGAGTTCTTGTATCATTTTTATGCCTCTGTTAATCTATTTTACCGCAAGCATGATTATGACAGTTACTGCTCTCTTGATTGTCGCTTCCCAGTCTATTGCTAGCCTTCACTTGTACTGAGCGGGAACGCTGCTCGTGCTTCCAAACCCCTGAAAACCAAGTTATTCCAGAGTGTCCACCATAAATACCTATGCATGGCATTTCAAACCATTCCAAGTAAATTCTCATGTGCTACCTTTAAAACCTTCAAAATGCTTCTCAATTTGTGTTAATGTTTTATAGCTCATGAGGAAGTATGTGGTGTTTATCTTTCGATCTTGTCATTTACTCCGGACGGACTTTCACCAATGGACTAGTGGCACGTCCGCTTATCCAATAACTTTGCAAAAAGAGCTGGCAACGGGGTTCCCAGCCCCAATTAACTAATTTTCACAAATTTACAAATAGACACTCCTCCATGGTATGCGATTGTTGGTCGGCACCCGAGGATTCGGTTAGCCATGGCTTGAGAAAGCAAAGGTGGGGAGGAGTGTCATCTAAATAAAACTAAAATAAAAAGGCACTCCTTCATGGTATGAGATTGTTGGCAGGCACCCGAGGATTCGGTTAGCCATGGTTTGTGAAAGCAAGGTTGGAAGGAGTGCCACCCAAAAATAAAAATTTCATGGGAGCTGCTCTTGGAAGTCCGGTTGATGAGGTAGTTAGAGTACCCATTACCATTCGTTGACAACAACAAACACCTCTCAAAACCATTTTACTTCTGTCTTTAGAAAAATGAAAAGCTCTAGCACATGTTAATCCCTGCTTCCCTCTGCGAAGGGTCAATCTTTTACTTTGACATTGAGTCTCCATCCTTTCTTTGAGTACTTTCTTGAGAGCACAACTATCATTCTTAGTATAATATGCTTGTCCCAAAATGTGATTAATTGTGGTATAACTTTGATGCTTTTATCTTTGATAATCTCTACTTCCATTCTTTCCATGAACCTCAAAGGTGCCCGAGCATTTATGATAAGGCAAAGGTGTCCGATCTTTCGATGAGATGAAGATAGTTCGATTTGTTGGTGGAGTTTGTGCTTGACGATCCGACTACACGTGCAAAGCTCGTGCGCCAATGCAATCGCTAGGACAATCTCCGGGAGTTACTGATCTTGCGGAAGCACGATCAGCCTGACCAGCAAGGGTCTTAATTCCTACCTGAAATCGAGAACAAGTAAGAACTAAAGATGCAATCAGAATATTGCGAATATAGATGAAAGCTTTATTGAAAAGGTGGGATTCCGAATAGTCGGTCTTGTTCTGGGCGTTGGCCTCAAAAGAAGTACACGAGAGTTGCAGCAATGGCTAACTTTTAATCTAATCAAAATCCGAGTCTAAACGTGACGGCTATGGGGGTATTTAAAGGAGGAAAAGGTGGGGTTTCGGCCAGCCATACATGTGGTGGCCGAACCAAACCCTAGAAGGCCTTTTCCCCTTCAATACGGACTCTAAAAAGTGGCTGACTTAATTCCAGCGAAAATGACATGGGCCTGGCCCAAAACTAAAGGTGATGCAGCACCATATTATGCTATGGACGAAATTATGAAGTGGAGAACTCTATATTTCGTCCATGTCTTCATCTCTTCTTATGGTGGCTTCAAAGTTCTGAAATCTCCACTTGTGGCGTCATCTTCTATCCTCAAGTGCTTGCTGCCATCTCCTCCATGTGTGATCATGCTCCAATACTTGTCCTCCTCATCCATGCTAGGTCCATCATTCCTAAGAGTAACAAACACATCTGATTTAGGCAGCATCATATTCTCATGTATATGAGGAATAGTTCCAAGAAACGAAAGTAACTGATAGTTAAGTTGTTTGGCACGAGCTCGAGTGATTGGTCCTTGTATTTGTGTGGCTGTAGGTACAGCGGTTGTTGACGTGGGCATTACCCTTCGGGTAACCAGTATTGCCCTATCTGGTATTGACAAATTGGAGGCCCATGAAGATACCTGAAGGCGAGATGGGTCACTAGGTCGGCGCATCAGAAGATTCCTTGACGGGCAAGACAAGGAAGCGAACAAATAAGGAAAGATTGGATCTAAACTACTGTAAACCTAGTCGTCCTCGGTTAGGACCCTTGAGACCTGGCCTCCTATATAAAGGCCAGGAGAGGGGCTGCAGAGGGACACGAACAATCTTAGCAACCTTAGCCAGGAAAAGCTTAGAGCTAGGTAACCCTAGCAACAGCAATCTCGACTAGATCTCAGCCGAACTATTCGGCACCCCATTGTAACCCATTGTCTTCATAATCAAAGAACAGATAGGCAGGACGTAAGGGTTTTACCTCATCGAGGGCCCCGAACCTGGGTAAATCGCTCTCCCCGCTTGTCTGTGAACCGATGTCTCGTGTCAGCCTGCAAGATTCCATCAACCCTAAGCCCCTATCGGAGGGCATTGGCGAGGAGTACCCTCGACAATTGGCGCCGTCTGTGGGAAGCCTGTCGGCACAAGGCAGGTCATTGGCAACACCAGTTACGTCCGCGGCGTTCTTACTCGAGTCACCGACGCCAACAAAGTCAAGAGACCCGATCCGCTGCGGACCCTTCGAATTTGTGCCGCACCGCGAAGAGCTTCACCCGAATTTTATGGCATCGTCTCGCAACACGGAAGCTGTTTTCGGTGGCGTCCACTTCGTCGTCGACTCCGGAGGTTTTCTCCGCCTCCCCGGGGCCGGCGCGTCCCACTCAAAGGCTGAGCCTCAGGAAGGTATCCCATCGGCAGCAACCCTAAAGGCTCCGCCCAGAAGCATACGAGAGAGCAACCGGGAAAATCTCGACGCCGCGGCTGGACAAAGAAAGAGACGAAGGAGTTCGCACCGTGAAGAGGAAGGCCAAACAGCAGTCCACTCTCGATGCTATGACATGTCATCAATCAGAGGATGCACCCGTTCTCCACACCTCTCAGCTACAGAGCAACTTGAAGCACCGTGTTATCTCCACTCTTATTTCGATCCTAAGGATGGTCGGGAGAAGTCCAGCCATCTGTTAAGGAACTGCCGACACTTCCTTGAGATTCGGCAGTTCTGCGACGATCTTAGAGCTGAAGCCACATCAAGAGTTCGCATAATAGAAGAGAAAGCGAGGTCCTGTGGTCATCAGCCAGAGCCATATGTACCAGGACCATACGAGCCAATAGAAAAAGATGAATATGAACCAGTCGAGGCATTCCCAGCACTGCGTGGACAGATCAACATGATCCACAAAACCAGCTTTTCGAAAAGAGAAATCAAAAAGTTCTCCCGAGAAGTAAAATACGCAGAAGTTGCCATGGTTGATACGCCGGATTTTATCGATTGGTCAGATCAGAGCATCACCTTCAGCAGGGCGGATCACCCGAAGGCCGTCCCAAGGCCCGGTCACGCGGCCCTCATTCTGGAAGCATAGATTGGAGGATACAATATGGGCAAAATATTTATGGACGGTGGAAGCGGCTTGAACCTGTTATTCGCCAGCACAATGAGGGCAATGGGTTTAACAGTCGACATGCTAAAAGAATCCGACACAGGGTTCCACGGCATTATACCGACTCGACCCGCCTACTCGCTGGGTAAAACATCGTTGGACGTAGTCTTCGGCACGCCCAGTAATTTCAGGAAAGAAAGGATTGAGTTCGAGGGAGTCGACTGGGAATCTCAGTACCACGCCATCCTCGGCAGACCTGCGTTTGCCAAATTCATGGCCGTGCCTCATTATGCATACCTGAAGCTAAAGATGCCAGGCAACAACGGGACCCCAATAACCGTTCACGGTAGCTTCGCTCGATCAGACAACTGCGACAGGGAATTTCAGAAGATCGCCTCGAAATTTGGAGCCAAGGAAGAACTCAACGCGATCGATGCCATTACAGATCACACACAGCCACCAGCCGACAATCGAAACGCACGATCCGATGAGTTCGATACTGCAAAGGAAACCAAGAAACTGCAAGTGCACCCTACCGATCCAAAGAAGACGGTCAATACTTCGGCTGACCTTACTGACGCATAGGAAAGCGCGCTCATCGATTCCTCCGTGAGTGCTGGGAGATATTTGCATGGGAACCATCCGATATGCCAGGTATCCCCAGGGAACTCGCTGAGCACGCCCTAAATGTTGACCCAACAGCCAAACCGGTACAGCAATCAATGCGACGATTCTCTGAACCGAAGAGAAGAGCAATTGGAGAAGAAGTTAATCGGCTCCGCAAGGCGGGATTTATTCGGGAGCTTAAGGAATCTGAATGGGTGGCCAATCCCGTCATGGTGCCAAAAAAGGACACAACCGCCCTCCGCATGTGCATCGATTACACCGGCCTTAACAAGCATTGCCCGAAAGATCATTTCCCATTACCTCGAATAGACCAGATAGTCGACTCCACGGCCGGGTGCGACCGTCTTTCTTTCCTCGATGCATACTCTGGTTACAATCAGATCAAGCTGAAGAAGGAAGACCAAGAGCTAACCGCGTTCATCACCCCGCACGGCGTTTTTTGTTACAACGTCATGACCTTCGGGCTAAAAAATGCAGGAGCCACCTACCAACGCTCCATGCAAGCTTTCCTTGCGGAGCAGATTGGAAGAAATATTGAGGTTTACATCGACGACATCGTGGTGAAAACAAAGCACGCAGCCACACTCATCGATGACTTGCGGGAAACCTTCGACAATCTGGACAGATACAAAATCAAGTTGAACCCCAAAAAATGCTTCTTCGGAGTACCGGGAGGACAAGTACTTGGGTACTTCATATCAGCCAGAGGAATCGAAGCCAATCCCTTAAAGATCAAAGCTATTCTTGATATGGAGCCACCAAAGAATCTGCACCAAGTGCAGCAGTTGGCAGGCCGGCTAGCGGCACTCAGCAGGTTCATTGCAAAACTAGGGGAGAAAGCCTTACCCTTCTACAACCTGATGAAGAAATCGGAAAAATTCGAGTGGACTAAGGAGGCACAGGAATCCTTCGACAACTTGAAGAAAATCTTATCGACCTCCCCAGTACTCGTGACTCCACGCGAGAAGGAGACGTTGCTCATGTACATAGCTGCAACAGCACAAGTCTTCAGTAGCGTCCTAGTCATCGAGCGAGAGGAAGCAGGGAGAGTTCACGGTGTGCAGAGGCCCGTTTATTACCTCAGCGAAGTGCTCACTCCTGCAAGGCAGAGGTATCCCCATCACCAGAAGCTAGCGTATGCAGTGTGGCGGTCGGCTCGCAAGTTGCGGCACTACTTCACGGAGCACCCGATTAAAGTCGTAAGCGAAGCACCCCTGAAGAGCATAATGACCAATCCGGAAGCCACGGGTCGAGTATCCCAATGGGCTATTGAACTAGCACAACACGACATAACTTACGTTAATCGAACGGCGATAAAATCCCAAATCCTCCCAGACTTCGTGGCAGATTGGATCCAATCCCAGACGCCGGCAGTACCCGATATGTCAGGATCATGGATAATGTACTTCGACGGGTCAAAACGAAGCACGGGTGCAGGAGCAGGAGTGGTGCTGATATCACCGCAGGGAGATAAGATGAAGTACATACTACGCATGAATTTCTCTTTGCCGACAAACAATGAAGCAGAATACGAAGCGCTGTTGCACGGAATGAAAATGGCAAAGGCGTGTGGTGCTACTCGTCTGGAGATCTACGGAGACTCAAACTTGGTGGTGCAGCAGTCGATGAACCTTTGCGACGCAGTCAGCGACAACATGATCGCCTATCAGCGGCTGTATCAGAACATGGAAGCTAAATTCGAAGGATGCAAGCTCAAACACATCGGCAGAGCCAGTAATGAGGAAGCCAACACTTTAACGAATATCGGATCCACATGCTCTCCCATCCCAGACGGAGTGTTTTACGAAGTGATCACTCAACGATCGATAAAAGAAAAAACGTCGGCACCTCCAAAGTCATCGGCTGATGAATCAGAGGCAAGCTCACAGCAAACTCCTTCGACTAAAAAATCCCCAACTCCTCCTGCCGAACAAGTCCTCCTCCTCTAGCCGCTATGGACCCAACCATTCCTAGCATATCTAACAAAGCAAGAGCTGCCAGAGGACTCTGTGGAAGCTAGGCGAATCATCAGGCGTTCAAAGGCCTTCACTGTGATAAATAGTGAGCTTTACAAGCGTAGCATTTCAGGGATCTTCCAAAGATGCATTGCCATTGACGATGGAAAAGCACTGTTGCGCGAGATACATGAAGGAACCTGCGGACATCACGCAGGGAGCAGGGCCCTTGTGGCAAAAGCCTTCAGGGCAGGATTTTACTGGCCAACGGCAGCGTCGGATGCTAGGGATCTAGTCATGAAGTGCGATCCCTGCCAACGTTTTTCACCAAAACCACACGCTCCTGCAACGGACCTAATGGCAATACCCTTGGCATGGCCTTTCGCTCAATGGGGACTAGATCAAGTTGGGCCGCTGCCAAGATCATCACCCGGAGGACACACGTACTTGTTGGTAGCAGTCGACAAATTCACTAAGTGGATCGAGGCGGTACCTGTGCGAAATCAAAAAGCTGAAATAGCGGTCCAATTTTTCAAAGGAATAACTTGTCGATTCGGTATGCCCCACAGCATCGTCACAGATAACGGCTCCAATTTTGATTCCGAGGAGTTCAGGAAATTTTGTGATAATGGAGGAATTAAATTGAAATTTGCATCAGTCTCTCATCCCCAGACCAACGGCCAGGTGGAAAGGATAAATGGCTTAATAGGAGATGGCCTTAAGAAACGCCTTAAAGGCGCAGCCGGAGCCTGGGTCGAAGAGTTACCATCTGTACTCTGGAGTTTGCGTACTACACCCAATAGATTGACTCAATATACTCCATTCTTCTTGGTGCATGGAGCCGAAGCAGTCTTACCAGCTGACGTCAGATTTGAAGCGCCTCGTGTAACAGCATACACAGAGTCCTCCTCCAACATCGCACTACAAGATGTTGTCGATCTCCTTGACGAAGCACGAGATATCGCCTTGGCAAGAACAACGGTGTACCAGCAAGCGTTGAGAAACTACCACAGCCGACGAATACGCAGTCGAAGTTTCAATGTTGGGGATATGGTACTACGACTGAAGCAAAAAAGACCCTTGAAGCTAGAATCCCCATGGGAAGGACCATACATCATCACCGAAGTGATACCAGGAGGAGCCTATCGGCTCAAAAATCCAGATTCAGGGAAAGACATTGAGAATCCATGGAACATCGCGCAATTGCGACGGTTCTATGCGTAGGACACGATTGTTCTGTCAACGGCCTATAAGGTTGCTTTTACATTATGAATAAAGATCTAATCAGATTGTCTCTCTTTTCTCTTGCTTCAGGCTTCAGCATCCGAACATAACGTTTGGAGCCCCTACCATCGGCTATAACTCCCATCGGGAGCTCAGGCCCAAAAGCAATATGCTTACACAGTGTCATTAATTAAATACTCTCAGCGAGAGCTAAGATTAATGACACCCAAAAACAACCAATCCAAGCCTCGAAAAATACGTGAGCGCTGCAGTCGATGGTTACATTATCACAACATAAGGCTCAAACCGGTGCACCGGGTGACGAAGCCAAACTCTCGAATAAACTACACATCGACTTCACAATAACATTGCGTAAAATTCAACGAAGTCGTCGAGAAAGCAGGTTGAACTGATCACTCAGCCGCACTCGACAACAAAATATCAATCCAACTAACATAGCGTGCAGCGTACGCAGTAAACAATCTTATGCAGATACAAGGTTATTATATTTATAATCGGGTTCCCCTGTCCCAATGGGCCTTCAGTTCCTTTTCAAGGCATGATTCCATCCGAGAAACAACGGTGTAAGCAGGACCTCTAGCAACATCATAGTACTGGCTTAAATCTCTTTCAGTATTTGCTACGGTCCCCAAGTCTAGAGTTGGATGGCACGCCAATATTGAAGCAAAGGCAAGCTCAGCACCAGCCAGAAGCTCTTTCCGCACCAACTGTCGAATCCTCTCAGGGGACTTGAATCGGGTGAATAAGCCAGACAAAGTTTCGGGTGCCTGATCCAGAGGAAACAAGGTGTGCCAAACCATCCTGCATCTGAAGCCACGACTGGAAAAGGAACGAATGTTAGAACATTCAAGCTATACCTAGAATCAGAAGGCAGGCTAACACTCACAGTTCAAACTTTCGGTAGCAACATGAAGACCATCAAGAGCATATTGTTCAATGGCAGTCGCTATTTCTCCCTTCTTCTTCACCAAGGCAGCCATCGCACGAAGGGAAGTAATGTCTTTATTTAGACTAGACACCTGGTCACGTAACTGACGAACAAGGCCTGATTCATCATTACCCGAAGGATTCGGAAAAAGCTCGGCACGGGAAGAAGATGAGGGAATCTGCAGCACGTCCTCACTTCAGACCAAGCATTAATATAAAAAAGAAACTCCCATCGGGAGCATTGAGTGCACATCATACAGGCAAAAGGATGTTTGGCAACAGAGCCGAATTTAAAAAGTGTTACGAAAATATTATGTACAACAAATCAAATAACAGTTCAAGGATTAGCCGACGTTGAACCAGGGGCTGACTCAGGAGCAGGCTCGGCTTGTGCTTCATCCACCAACTTCAGAAGCCGGTTGGCGCAAGTGATTGCCGATCTTTTGAAAGGCTCAAGGTTGACTAGATGATTTTCATCATCAATAGGCAGCGCCTTAGAGAACTCTTCCAATTCCGACCCCATCCCGTGGCCCATAAGCAACTGGAAAGTAAGAACCGCACCAATCAAGCGGCTGCGACGTTTCAGTACCTCTACAGGATCGGAGGGATCGACAAGGAAGGCTTCAGCCATCTCGTCGAGAGTCTTGTCCAGATTCGCCTTAGGGAAGATCATCGAGTATAACTTCGACAGTGCTCCCTTGGACTTCTGCAGCAATCTGAGGATCTGGACATTTGACTCAGCAGCAAGTGACAAGGCGTCGGCCGTAGAATCCTCCCGAAGCTGATGACGTCGACTGACAGTTAAATTGGCGGCCTCTGAAAAAGAGATGTATCAGTAATCAATGGACAAAGCATCAAGAAAGGAGCGGAACACCATAAGGATTTTCTACCCAGTAAATCCTTGACGGATTCGCGGAGGACACCTTCCTTCTTATCAATTGCAGCCGCCGCTGCACGCCTGGCATCTTGATCATCTTTTATCTGACGCTTCAGCCTCGTTACCTCCTCCTTCAACAAGGCGTTCTCACTCTTGGCATCGGCAGCGATCCTGTTAGCTTCGATCGCTTGATCAGCCGAAGACTTGACAGCCTTCCGAAGTTGGGCATTTTCGGCCTCTAGGCGAGTAAATTGTTCAGCAAAATCTGCCACAGCATCGACTGTAGCGTAAATCGGCTGCAGCCAGGAAAAAACAAGAGGAGTCAGGTGATGAAGATTCAGCAAAGCCAGACAGTTTAAGTACTTACGTGATCACGACCAGCCGGCGGGGTGGGAGCATCGTTAGAAGGAATAACTCTCGATAATGGGACCTTCTCTACACCCGTTCGGGATGGAGGTGTCGACTTGGCAGGAGAAGGGTTCGATTCCTTAGCCGATGCTACTCTTTCAGAGGCCAGTTTAGCCCTCTTTGCGAGAGGAACATCGTCATCGTCATCGGCAGAGCTGTTCAAGTACGGCGAGCAGTTAGCATACAAGGTGACAAGAAACAAAAGTAACAAAGAGTATAAATGCTCACAGGTCCAGATCATCTTCGTCCACGAAGAAACTTGTTGAACCCTTCTTAGCAGGAGGAGGCGAAGCAGCTTCGTCGGCATCATTATCTCCTCCTGTAGAACTTGATTCAGCCGAAGCGATAAGATCATCATGTACCTGCTTGCGACGTCTGCTCTTGAGGAAGGCGTCATCTTCAGCAGTTTCCTCCTCTTGGACATCGCTGTCCTCAAGGGCGTGCTGAGCATCCTCGGTTCCCTCAGAATCGTCATCGTTGTCCTCTAATACCACTCCGCTCTCGGGTGAGGGAGGATAACATTGGGCGACAGCGGGAACCTGCGGAAGGATAGAAAACACGTAAGGCACAAACAGAAAAAAGAAGTAATGACAGTAAACGAAGTACGATAAGGTTACCTCGGACGGAAGATGTTTGAAATCATAAGGAGGGCACGCCGATGTCAAGACAATGGTGTCCTTGCTGCTGAGGCATGTCAGGCGACGAACTTCGTTCTGGATTTCATCTGCCGACAGGTCGGCAGAGTTGACCCTCGACTTGTCGTTTTTACCAGTGAAAAGCCACAGCTGGTGAGGGCGAGACATCAGCGGCTGCACTCGACGTTGTAGGAAAACTGAAACTACTTCAGTACCGCGCATCGTCATGCCTCCTGAATTCTTCAAAGTAACAATTTGCTTGAAAAGATCGTCGGCTGTCGCCTTTTCTTCGGGAGAAAGGGTGTTGTTCCAAGACTTCTTCTTGTGAGCCACCAAGACATCGTCAAAAGGAGGGAGATTTGAACGCCGCCCAGAAACAGCGGGATCTCGCAGGTAGAACCACTTGTTGCGCCTGCCTTGGACGGATTCCTTCATCGGATAGTCGAAGTAGTCGACCTCCTTCCTGACGACGAAGCCGACGCCACCGACGACAGGCGGCCATTGCTGTCATTGTGATGCTTCACATAAAAGATCTTCCTCCAAAGGCCCTAGTGAGGCTCAATGCCGAGGAAGGCCTCGCAGACGGTGATAAATATGGAAAGGTGAAGGATGGAATTTGGGGGCAGCTGCCAGAGCTGAATCCCATAGAAGAAAAGGAGGGAGCGAAGAAACTCGTGAGCCGGAAGAGAAAGACCACGAAACAGGAAAGCAGCAAACATGACGGTGAAACCCTTTGGGGGCTTTGGGCGAGTAACTGAACCTGGGAGACGAATGTCTTCCTCAGATGCGGAGATGAAGCCGAGGGCCCGAAGCTTGTTGATATCGCGATTGGAAATGGCGGAGGCGCTCCAATCACGGCTAACTTTGACCGCCTCCGAGGTGCTGCCACTCTTCTTCTTGCCCATGGTGAGCGGAGCTTCTGCTGAAGAGGCGGAGGAACAAGGAGGCTTGAGGAAGAAGATGAGCAGTAAGCGGGGTAAAAGATAAAAAAGAGAGGAGGCTCCCTATTTATCCCGTAAGAATTTGTGCCCAATCGTGGCCATAACTCCACAAAGCGTCGTGGGGGGTGGGGCAGATTTGACTGTACACGTGGCGCTTGAAGAAGGAGTGGAACCGGCGGCCCATTATTCCCACGTCGTGCGCAAATCGAGGAGGCGCCTCGATCGCCACGCGTGCATTGGTCAAGCCCTAAAAACTGCCTGCGCAGAGCTAGGGTGGGCCCGTCAGGTCAAGTCTTGTCAATCAGGCCACAGAAGTTACACGTCAACAGTGACGTCATAAAAAAAACTTGAAGCATTCGAAGGAAAAAAGAAGAGTTATCGAATGAAGGATTTGAGTCTACGCCCGGCTGCAGACATCCGTACCTAGACTCGGGGGCTACTCCCATCGGGAGCGCTGACGCACACCCGATAAAATGAAGACTCGACAGGATGAGCAGTCAAAGGAAGAAGGTTTGAGTCAGCACTCGGTTGCAAAGCGCTCGCACCCAGACACTCGGGGGCTATTACTCCCATCGGGAGCTCGTGATGCATACCTGATAGAAGTTTTTTGCACTCCAGGATCATGCCCGGGGACTTGATTCTGTGTAGGGTAACGGTGTTTTGCCATCGGAAGTTAACCAAACAACAGTTGGGCACGTTACTCATTATCCTTTGCATAAAGAAAATACATCGGATGACTTATGAAGATCTCGGCAGAGGAAAGTATTCGAGTAGTAGAACTTGAGTCTATGCACGGATTGCAAGCATCCGTACCTAGACTCGGGGGCTACTCCCATCGGGAGCGCTGACGCGCACCCGATAAAAAGAAGATGAAGCATAATCAAGATGAACAAGAGCAATGAAGGAGAAAACGTGCATTAGTCTCTACCCGAATTATCTTCGGCTAGACACTCGGGGGCTACTAACGTGGGCATTACCCTTCGGGTAACCAGTATTGCCCTATCTGGTATTGACAAATTGGAGGCCCATGAAGATACCTGAAGGCGAGATGGGTCACTAGGTCGGCGCATCAAAAGATTCCTTGACGGGCAAGACAAGGAAGCGAACAAATAAGGAAAGATTGGATCTAAACTACTGTAAACCTAGTCGTCCTCGGTTAGGACCCTTGAGACCTGGCCTCCTATATAAAGGCCAGGAGAGGGGCTGCCGAGGGACACGAACAATCTTAGCAACCTTAGCCAGGAAAAGCTTAGAGCTAGGTAACCCTAGCAACAGCAATCTCGACTAGATCTCAGCCGAACTATTCGGCACCCCATTGTAACCCATTGTCTTCATAATCAAAGAACAGACAGGCAGGACGTAAGGGTTTTACCTCATCGAGGGCCCCGAACCTGGGTAAATCGCTCTCCCCGCTTGTCTGTGAACCGATGTCTCGTGTCAGCCTGCAGGATTCCATCAACCCTAAGCCCCTATCGGAGGGCATTGGCGAGGAGTACCCTCGACAGTTGTATCAATAGATGGGATGTCCTCATCAATTTATGTTTTGCTGTACAAATACGGGCAAGCGAGATACCACTTTATCATATCCTTTTATGAACATTGCAATCCTGCTGATAGACATGATTCATGATGCTTATTATTAATTTGTTGGTACCTTTTCCATGATTGATATAGCTATTAGATGATTTTATTTGCATGTATCTTATTATGAATTGCTTAAGTACTTGCCATATCATGAGAATATTTACATCATATGAGCAAATGTGTTCGTGAAAGTTCTTTTATCGCACTCAGTTGTTAACTGAATTGCTTGAGGACAAGCAATAAGCTAAGCTTGGGGGGAGTTGATACGTCCAAAACGTATCTACTTTCCCGAACACTTTTGCTATTGTTTTGCCTCTAATTTGTGTATTTTGGATGCAACTAACACGGACTAACGCTGTTTTCAGCAGAACTGCTCTGGTGTCTTGTTTTTGTGCAGAAATCCAACTTTCAGGAAAATCCTCGGAATTTATGCGAAAGGTCCTATTTTCCCAGAATATTGACGGAGCCAGAAGGGCAAGCCAGGTGGAGGCCCGAGGCCCCCACACACTAGGCCGGCGCGGCCCAGGAGGGGGGCGCGCCGCCCTATTATGTGGCCCCCTCGGCTGGCCCCCGATGCCCTCCTTTGGACTACTTAACGCCTTCGACCTAAAAACACACGGGGGGAAGTCGAAGTCACCAAAAACCATCCAGTACGCCGCCACCATCGCGAAACTCCGTCTCGGGACCAGAAACTCCGTTCTGGCACCTCGCCGGGACGGGGAATTGGAGGAGATCATCGCCATCATCATCACCGATGCCTCTCCATCGACCAGCCATGTTTCCCCCATCCACGTGTGAGTAATTCCCCCGCTGTAGGCTGAAGGGGATGGTAGGGATTGGATGAGATTGGTCATGTAATAGTCATAAGATTGTTAGGGCATAGTGCCTAGTATCCGTTGTTGGTGGTTTTATGATATTGTTGCAACTTGTTATGCTTAATGCTTGTCACTAGGGCCCGAGTGCCATGATCTCAGATCTGAACATGTTATTGATTCATGAAGATATTCGTTGTTTATGATCTTACCTGCAAGTTGTATACACATGTCGCTGTCCGGAACCCGAGGCCCCAAAGTGACAGAAATTGGGACAACCGTTGGGGAAGGCGGTGATGTGAGGATCAGATGTGTTCACGGAGTGTTAATGCTTTGCTCCGGTACTCTATTAAAAGGAGTACCTTAATATCCAGTAGATTCCCTAGAGGCCCGGCTGCCACCGGCTGGTAGGACAAAAGATGTTGTGCAAGTTTCTCATTGCGAGCACGTACGACTAAATATGGAACACATGCATATTGATTGATTAGTACTTGGATACCGTTTTATTATTATCTGCAAATGCCCTGCTTTGATTGTTACATGAGTTTCTCTCATCCATGCAACGCCCGTTCATCCATCCCTGTGCCTACAGTATTTTAATCCTGCTGTTTACTATAATCACTACTGCTGTCTTTGTTACTCTGCTGCTAATATTTCACTACTGCTACTGCTATAAAAGTGTTGCTACTGATAAACTCTTGCGAGCAAGTCTGTTTCCAGGTGCAGCTGAATTGACAACTCCGCTGTTAAGGCTTTCAAGTATTCTTTGTCTCCCCTTGTGTCGAATCAATAAATTGGGTTTTACTTCCCTCGAAGACTGTTGCGATCCCCTATACTTGTGGGTCATCAATGTGCTGTTGCCACTAGGGATAAAACATCGATGCTTTGTCTAAGGATATTTGTGTTGATTACATTACGCACCATACTTAATGCAATTGTCTGTTGTTTACAACTTAATACCGGAAGGGGTTCGGATGATAACCTGAAAGTGGACTATTTAGGCATATATGCATGCTGGATAGCGGTCTATGTACTTTGTCGTAATGCCCTGATTAAATCTCATAGTACTCATCATGATATATGTATGTGCATTGTTATGCCTTCTTTATTTGTCAATTGCCCAACTGTAATTTGTTCACCCAACATGCTATTTATCTTATCGGAGAGACACCACTAGTGAACTGTGGACCCCGGTCCATTCTTTACATCTGAAATACAATCTACTGCAATTGTTCTTTACTGTTCTTCGCAAACAAACATCATCTTCCACACTATACGGTTAATCCATTGTTACAGCAAGCCGGTGAGATTGACAACCTCACTGTTACGTTGGGGTAAAGTACTTTGATTGTGTTGTGCAGGTTCCACGTTGGCGCCGGAATCCCTGGTGTTGCACCGCACTACACTCCGCCGCCATCAACCTTCAACGTGCTTCTTGGCTCCTACTGGTTCGATAAACCTTGGTTTCTTTCTGAGGGAAAACTTGCTACTGTACGCATCACACCTTCCTCTTGGGGTTCACAACGGACGTGTGTTAATTGCACGCATCAAACCCCAAATGCTAAAATGGCACTAATAGCCACTTAGGCAAGTATGCCCAATTTTGGTTTTATGAAAGTTTTATTTTTTAAAAAAAGTGGTTCCAAAATGAATCCCTTTTCACAAGAAATCCACATATATTTTATTTGCATTTTTCTGATTATTTTTGGTGCCCAAAAAGGCTTTGCAGAGAAGAAGACAATAGGAAAAGGAAAAGGAACAAAAAAAGAAGGGGATCGGCCCAACTGGGCCGACCCAGTCGGCCGAACCGGCCTAGTCGGAGACCAGGCCCGCGCGCCCCATCTCCTCTCTCCCCCTCCTGCTGGCGGGCCCCACCCGTCAGGCCCTTCCCCAACCTCAACCCCACTCTCTCTCCCCCACCCCGGCCACCTCTCCCTCCCACTCGCCCAACTTCCCCCGCACCCCCCTCGGCTGATCCCCCCTACAAAGCCCACACGCCCCCTCTCATTCCCCCTCCGTCTCGTCCGCCACCACGCCGCCAGGATGCGCAGATTCCTCGCTAGAGCCACCGCCACCGCGTCGCCTCCGTCCGTCTCTCGCCGCCGATAGAGCTCCACCGAGGCGACGACGCGGCCACCAGCTGAACCACCGCCACGCGCCACATGTCATTCACGCCTCGGCCGAGCCCGAGGACGCCGGGAACGCCGCCGCCGACCGCCATCCGAGCGCCGCCGTCGACCTTCCTCGTCGCCGGCCACGTCACCACCCCGTCAACGCCACCTCCGCACCACCTCGCTGCCAACATAGCCTATGGTGAGGTCAACTCAGACCCTAGCTATAGATCCCAGCCGTCCATTTTATTTAGATCCAACGTGCACGAGCTTGATCCGCGCCATGACCCTCTCGGCCAATCGCGTCGTGCCACGTCACTGACTCATTTTAAAAAGATTCCCTGTTATTTTCAAATAGACATAAAATGCTAGAAACTTCGGAAAATCATATCTGGAGTTCTACACGTGAGATTTCAACAAATTTTATATCTATGGAATCAGTGAACTGTGTAGAATATTATAAAAACATTGCATATCACTTTTACACAACTTTTGTTCACAGTTTTTTTAGATTTACAAATAGAGTATTTTAGCCATAAAATGAGTTCTACATACCATTTTTGAGTGATTATTTTTGCATATGCTTGCAAATGGAACCCTCTGTCCAGTAGTACCGATACCAACATTTATCTAATGTACCAAAATATTGTTTATAAATAATGGTAGTTTGGCTTCTCTAGTGTGACATATATGGTTTGCCATAATTCAACTAACCCTAAAACCTGACCCATGGCATCATGCATGTAGTAGACAACCAGAGAACAACTAAGTTGTGTGATCATGATTAAGATACATATTGCATTCATGTTTTCTGTTTGTGCATGTCAATGTATGTCACCATCACTACGCCACATATTATTTTTAATGACAAACAATTTTTGTCACCTAATATACCAAATTCGTCATGTATTACTCTCGGATGAAAAAATTTGTTCGTCATTAGGTTCGTCATGGAATCTCCGTCATAGATTACTTTCTGGTGACAGATTACATTTGTTTGTCATTGTCAAATCTATGATATCGCGACGGCCAAATTAGTTGAAGCGACAAACTACTGCGACAATGGAAAATTACGTGGCCATAATTTATTTCAACACAAATTATTTTGGTGGCAAGAAACTATGTCAACAAATCTTATATGCGTGGAAAAAACGAATGGCCACATACAAGTCAATCGTGGTAAAAGAATTTTCTGGTATCGCGACGGCCAAATTAGTTGAAGCGACAAACTACTGTGACAATGAAAAAAATTCGTGGCCATAATTTATTTCAACAGAAATTATTTTGGTGGCAAGAAACTATGTCAACAAATCTTATATGCGTGGAAAAAAAGAATGTCCACAAACAACTCAGTCGTGGTAAAAGAAGTTTCTGGTATCGCGACGGCCAAATTAGTTGAAGCGACAAACTACTGCGACAATGGAAAATTCTGTGGCGATACTTTATTTCAACAGAAATTATTTTGGTGGCGCCAAATAGTAGTCGCAACGGCCTAAATATTAGTAGCTACAAACAAGAGCGACAGTCTAAACTATTGGTTGCGCTACTCTATCACAACGGCCAGCATGTTAGTGGAGAAAAACTATTTAAACAAAACCCTCGTTCGTGGTGCCAAGTTATCACAACATGTGAACAAAACAGGTAGTTGTGCTGACTGAGACTTGAGGCAACACTATATTTTCCGTGTAATAACCTATTGCCACGTTAAAAATAAAAAAATATAAAAAGGGGAAACAAAAAATACGGGCATTGCATTAAAATATTCAAAACCGTACGTACAATATGTATATTCATACAAATCATAATTCTCATAGCTAATATGGATCAAATAAAACTCAAATATATCGTAGTTCTTCTTATGTAGGTTATGTACAATCGAGTGCATCTAGTTATTTCCATTTCCATTTGCATTTGCATTTGCTTGTCCATCCTGCAATCAAGAATAAAGGAAAGTTAAGTTCATGTCCCTAGCTAGCACATATTGTTTCCTGAGGTTGTCAGTCAACGCAGCAACAACACATGGTGTAACAGAAGCAGCAGGTGCAGCTAGGTGTTACTGTCGGTGAAGACAAAACAGTAGTTGTGAGTCAACGGAGCAACAACACATAGTGAAACATAAGAAGCAGGTGCAGCTAGGCTATAGTGTGAGTAAATCAAAAAAACAGTATGTACTAGTACCAATTTGCACAAGTTTGTGACTTACCAATGCTTTATACATTCGAGAATTTTGTAACATGTTGTGCGCAGCTACTATTTTGTTAGCAGGGCTCTGTAGAGGTGTTTGCTGGTTTGGATTAATATTTTCTATCAGGTTAGGCTTCTTAGAATTCTGCGAAAAAGATATGCATTGTTAGGAATGCAAGTAAACAACTAAATCTTATGAGTTTGCAATCATATGACTATCATCACCTTATTTGTTTGCGTCTTATCTGTTGCAATCTGCGAAAACGATGTGCATTGTTGGCAATGCAAGTAAACAACTAAAACTTAGGAGTTTACAAGCATATGACTGTCATCACCTTATTTGTTTGCGTCTTCTCTGTTTCAATCTGTTTGCTGAACTCTTCAAACTGTGATTGAAACTGTGAAGCTAACTTTGCCATCAAGTTTTTCTCAAATTCCTCTCTTGAGGTTCGCTCAAGTTACATCATTCTCTCCCTATCAGCACGCTCTTCCTCTAACCTCTGCTCAAGCTGTTCCCTCTGACCACGCTCAAAATTAATCTTCTCGTCCATACTATCACATTCATCTTGTAACTTCTGTTCCAATTGTATGACCTGCTGGATGAGCTCTGAGTTTACCTTCTGGGTTGCACGAGCTTGCTCTTCTACCTGATACTTAATCATTTCAGACTTAGTTGGCAGTTTGGCCATGTATCCAAACCCACGTGGCTATGATGACTTGCATTTCACCGATTCTTTATATGCAGCCTGTAAAATATTGATTCTTTCTTCAACTGAAATGGGACCTCCAGTTTCCGTTTCTCGGTTTTGAATGTCTTCAGATGCTTTTTCCTAATTACAAAAAAAAACACTCACATCAAATGAAGAACCATACACGATGAACAACATTAAGTAAGTTTAGAGTAGCTTCTTAGTCAGTATACTCACGTAAACTTTTTTGACTCTTCGGTAGTCCATGATCCATTCTTGAAGTGGGTGATTTCCCAGAGAGCAATGCAGTCTGGCTCTTCTCCAGTTTCCTTATTTCTCTGCAAGTAGTGCAACAATTAGATGCTACAAACATTAAAGCACAGTGAGCATCGAATAGTGCAGAGTGAGTAGGCTCATACATTCTCAAAACTCAGTTGACAGTACGGTTTAGATCCAGCTGTGTGGTTTGTCTTGAGTTTCTTCCGGTTATCCGAGTTCTTTTGGCTGACTTCCTACACAATGCAGTTAAAGAAAAAACGAGTGAGACAAGCCATGTGAATTATAGTACACAATTCACAAACTGTGAGCATAGAGATAACCTTGAATTTCTGATCAGTGCCAAAGTACTGAATCAACCATTCCCACTCTTCAGGTTGTAGATCTTCTGGAATATTTGACATTCTTGCATCATCTGTTTTGTATGCCTTGTAGGTGCTGCTTAAAGATGCCCGCCAGCCTCTGTATCGCTCTTTGGCAACTTTTAGGATTATCTCTTCTGTTTCAGGTGTATCTTCCAGATCATATATGTCATGTAATGTGTACAGCAAACGGATATACTTTAGTAATTCAGTATGGACGAAAAAATAAGACAACACATGTGAGAAAGGTTGTACTCACCAACATATCTGAAACTATGAGTCGATGGATTTCATGGTGAATGTTCGTCCACCTCCTCACTCCAATAATTGGTAACCTTTTTTTCATTATGATAACGATGTCATCCTTGAATGAACGGTAGTTCATTCCTACTGCGCCATCCAATGTATCAGAGAATGCAATATTTAGCTTTCCAGCTCCATTGGCATGACGCTTCTTACTTGCTTTACAACCTTTCAGTACACCTCACCCTTTCTTCTTGGGTGTGTCAGCGTCTACAGCCCAAAACATACACAAAGAATTGTATTATTGTGTAGTACATTGTAAGAAATGAGGACATACATGTAAAAAAAACTAGTACCGTCCTGTAGTTTCTGGCAGTAGCGGCGAGCATGGGAAGGCCATTCAGTAAGGGGGCACATGTCATCTTCACACACTGGAGCGCTAGATTGTCCTTCAGTTCCTTTATCAGGGTTACCATTCAGCAATCAAGTTTTTTATGCATTATAGCAAATGTTCGACATATCTTTAATGTCAAAAATAAATTACCGGATCTGGCTTTTCCATGTTTTCTTATGTAAGATTCTAAAGTATCCAACCTATTCTTCTTAACAGATCCTTTCTTTACTGATCATGTAAACAATAAATGGACATAGCATTAGCAATGGGCACAATTCTGAAACCTGATTAATAATAGATGTACTTGTGTACCATTCGTAGCGGAAAAATCTGATTCTTCTGTTTCATTTGAATCTTGGTCCTCAGATATTGCATCCCTAACTGCATGTTTATTTTAAATACTTGATTAGTTAAAGCATGCATTAAAATGTGACCGGGAAAATATTTATTAAAGTCTGAACTGAAGGTGATGTGCGATGGAGATTTGGGATGAAAGAATGACCTGAGACAGTGTACCCTGGCTTCTTTCTGGTGCATACGCTTTCATCAGTACTCTGAGAACCTGGTGTTACAATATCAACATTGGGCTTCTCCTTAAATACATACAGGTACATATATTCTTCTCCTTATTGAGCAGGGATACCATTGTCTCCACTTCAGATGCATGCTCGATGGGAACCAATTGTGCTCTGCCATCGGCATTTTTTACCCTGTAGTAGAGGTAATCAAACGCGCCATGGAAGCCAACAGTTTCAATCATACTGATCAATTCAATATAGCAGATGTCAGTCCTGTCGATTGTCATGGCCATAACTTTTTTTGTTCTATCATCATCTTCGTAGTGCAGTTTAACTCTCCAAATCTCCTCGCCAGTCTACAGTTAAATAGAAGATAAAAATTAGCACCAAAATAATCAGTAAATTTGCAGATCTTAAATAAAAGAATAGTTACATGGCTATGTAAATAAAAGAATATAGGTCGTAAAATGAACATGCATGTATCGTTAATTCTCAGTTAGATACACGATAAGGAAAACATATATATTCGCAAATGATCCACAGAGGAACAACATGATGAAAATTGACAGAGGCATTTTTCACATGGATAATGAGTCTCCCATCGTCACTACGATGGTGCATAGCACGGAAAACTCGAATTACACATGAAATCCTACGATCTACCAGGTGAGCTTCATACACAGATTTACGCTTAGCGCAGAGGAAGAACAGAGAAGAACTGAAAAAATAATATCCAAGAAAAACCAATTTCGAGAACAGATTTACGCTAGTGCGGACGCGGGAGGCGCGTCATGGCTCAGCCTTTTCGCCGGCGCGGGCGAAGCAGCGGCGGCGGCGCCTAACGTGGAAACAATCCCCGCCGCCATCTTGTAATTCTAGGGTACAAAAATCGGTGCGCTGCACATCTTTGCGGACGAAGAGCAGATGACAAATGAATAACCTGAGAGGATTCCATTGAATCGGGTGAGGACGATGAGTGAGCTCAGATCCAATCGGGAACAAACTCGCCGCGGTGATTGCGTTTTGGCAGTCGTGGTTAGTTATGGAGATAGTTTACCGGGAAGGTTAAAAAGATGGTTTTCTTTTTTGGTGGGAACAAAAAAAATCGCAGAGTCTCCACGTACGGCCCTTTTAGTGGGGGGTTTTAAATTTTTGGCCAAAACTACATTGGTGGGAATGTAATTATTTTTTCGATGGTATTTTGAACGTTAAGAAAAATGAAATAAATTTGGAAATTAATATTTATAAGCAATATATGAAATATATATGCTTGCAAACAGTAATATTACTAAAAAAATTGTGTTTAATGATTAGAATGGAGGGAACAAATGGTGGCAGTCGACGATGCAAGAAGGCTCTACTATTCTATCAAAATGGGAATTCCTGGCCTGGCGTTCGAGTGCGGAGGAACCTGAGGCTAAGGCCTGCATTTCTGATCTGAACCTCCTCATACAACTACGATGTACCTCTGCTACCGTGGAAACGGACTTCCGAAGAACGGTAGAAGTTATGGTGAAGGGAGAACCTGATAAATCGGCGAGCTGGCCTATCTATTTGGAAGGCCAGGACCTTTTAAAGGTGCATCAATCTATTACTGTGACAAAAGTAGACAGGATAACATGTGAAAGTCTCACATGAGTCATGTAATGCCCCTAAACAATTATGGCATGCATCTAATTTGCTGCCGTCGCGTTATTAATATCTCCAAACGTCAAATTGCCACTGAAAAAATAGAGAAGACCAATAATGATCATAGCTAATATGCAGACATCACAGGGTTTTGGTGTTCAATGAACTGAAGCACATCAACTGCACAGGGTTTTGGTGATCAATGTAATCAATCACATCACTGTTGCCCCTACGATAAATACAGGCCTCCATGTATTGATGATCTCATGCAAATGTCTTGGTTAGCATTCAACTACAACTAGGGCGACACCGCCTGCATCACAATCTTCACGTCCAAGTGGCGGTTACTGGTGCTCCAAAGTGTAATGAGAAGAGCTTGCATTTCCTTTAAATGCTTACCTTTAAGGAACTCCCGCCATGCATTCCTGCCAAAAATAATGCGGTCGTCTCTGTCTGTGTTGTACGGAACTGGGGTGAACACCTCTGACGCTCCGAGGCGAAGCCCAGCATGGCCTGAAGATGAAATGCCAGCGCTGTGCGCTACGGACTTAGGTATTCTCTGGATTTTAAACGTGTGGATGAAAGACAAAAAGAAGTAGGTCATACAAAGGCACACGTTGTAAGCTCAAATTGTGTAGAAAAACAAAAATAGCATTAGAACCATACGTACCATCTCATTTCTGGCCAAATTTGTCCTCGTCAAACGAGTCACATATGGCACTCCAATGTACTCATGTTTTGAGGCTAGAAGCTCACGGATGCGGTCATTCTCATCGTCATCAAGATCAGCTCTCCTGGAGATGATGATGGAAGAGTCAAATGGGTCATCCCCATCCATGGACTCCTCATCTGTGGACTCCTCATCTGTGGACTCCTTATCAGTCCTGGAATATGGGCCAGTTTCACTGCTTGTACTGGCATTGTGGTCGTAGTAATAGTGCCTGCGGAACATGTCCAACTTGAACACCTTGACGGTGAGCAAGGCGTCACCGTCGAAACTGAAGAGGAGCAAACTGCCGCGCTGCAGGCAGTAAATTCGGGCGAACTGCTTCCATCCGCGCCCGAGGTAAATGCAGCCAGCTGCATTGACCAGCACATCCAAGTCCCACGTGCTGGTACGCCTAATGCCAACCTCACGCACCTTCAGTTCACGGGGTTCACGGCCCTCCAACAAGTCCGCGAACTTCTTAGGCAGCGACTGTAGCAAAGGATAGAGCAGGCCATGAACATCATTACAACTAATCTGACAAATAAGACACCTAAACTGAGTACCATACCAATTTGTCAGATGAAGCATCGTTTATTATAGCGAAGAACTCGCAGCCCATCGTGTGCAAGCCCGCCTGTTCATCATACAAAAAAAGTCTGACTTCAGTTACATCTAGAAGACATGCCAAAATAGCAAGGTTCCGAAACATGAGTAAACGCATCCTATAACCAGCAAGGTTCACTAGAAATGTAGGACTAAATGCAGTCTAGGAGTAGCAAGGAGTAAAAGGGCTCACACTGTACTGCTGAAGAGAAAAAAGGGAAATTACTAAAAATAGCTCCTGGTCCTAAAAAGGGCAGAGTGAGTGAGTACGAGAGCTCTTACTTTCAACATCACAAAGTACCTACCTATAAAAGTACACACACAACACCAGCTACCAACATCATTTGGGCACCTGGAAGTATCAAAATTACATGAAGGTACAGGGATGGAGCTCCCTTATAAGCTGTGGTGTCAGCTGACCCTAGTGATACTAGCAAAACCTTCAGTAATTAGTGTTAAATAATACTAATTTATGGAGCAAGACCCAAGTAAAAAAGAGAGAAAATAGAGTTAACTACAGTGCCGAAAATTCCTAGCTCCTTCACAGGAAGCTTCAGTGCAACATCTCATCCAGATGCATGTAATTGTGTAAGTACCATCTCAATTAGTAATAAATGTGTAACACACCAATCAATCATGAATGACATGGAACATAAAAACGTGGTACCTGCTTGTGACGGTAAAGCACACGTCCGTTGGGAACCCCAAGAGGAAGGTATGATGAGTACAGCAGCGAGTTTTCCCTCAGTAAGAAACCAAGGTTATCAAACCAGTAGGAGATGAAGACCACGTGAAGGTTGTTGGTGAAGGAGTGTAGTGCGGCGCAACACCTGGGATTCCGGTGCCAACGTGGAACCTGCACAACACAATCAAACTACTTTGCCCCAACTTAACAGTGAGGTTGTCAATCTCACCGGCTTGCTGAAAACAAAGGATTAAACGTATGGTGTGGAAAATGATGTTTGCTTGCAGAGAACAAAAGAGAACAATGATTGCAGTAGGTTGTATTTCAGATGTAAAAGAATAGACCGGGGTCCACAGTTCACTAGTGGTGTCTCTCCAATAAGATAAATAACATGTTGGGTAAACAAATTACAGTTGGGCAATTGACAAATAGAGAGGGCATAACAATGCACATACATATCATGACGACTACTATGAGATTTACTTAGGGCATTACGACAAAGAACATAGACCGCCATCCAGCATGCATCTATGCCTAAAAAGTCCACCTTCGGGTTAGCATACGCACCCCTTCCAGTATTAAGTTGCAAACAACAGACAATTGCATTAAGTACTGTGCGTAATGTAAAAAATACAAATATCCTTAGACAAAGCATTGATGTTTTATCCCTAGTGGCAACAGCACATCCACAACCTTAGGGGTTGCTGTCACTCCCCCAGATTCATTGGAGACATGAACCCACTATCTAGCATAAATACCCCCTCTTGGAGTTACAAGTATCAACTTGGCCAGAGCCTCTACTAGCAACGGAGAGCATGCAAGATCATAAATAACATATATGGTAGATCAATAATCAACTTGACATAGTATTCCATATTCATCGGATCCCAACAAACACAACATGTAGCATTACAAATAGATGATCTTGATCATGATAGGCAGCTCACAAGATCTAAACATGATAGCACAAGAGGAGAAGACAACCATCTAGCTACTGCTATGGACCCGTAGTCCAAGGATGAACTACTCACGCATCAGTCCGAAGGCGGGCATGGTGATGTAGAGCCCTCCGGTGATGATTCCCCTCTCCGGCAGGGTGCCGGAGGAGATCTTCTGAACCCCCAAGTTAGGGTTGACGGCGGCGTCGTCTCTGGAACTGTTCTGGTATTTTGGCTCTCGGTGCTAGGGTTTTCGGGGACGAAGGAATAAATAGGCGAAGGGGCAGAGTCGGGGGAGCCAGGGGGCTCCCTCCCCACATCACGGCGTGGGGGGCCCCACAACCGCGCCGCCCTATGGTGTGGGCCCCCTGCTGGCCTTCCTCGACTCTTCTTCGGTCTTCTGGAACACTCCGTGGAAAATAGGGCCGTGGGCTTTTGTTTCGTCCAATTCCGAGAATATTTGTAAACTAGCTTTTCTGAAATAAAAAACAGCAGAAAACAGGAACTGGCACTGCGGCATCTTGTTAATAGGTTAGTCCCAGAAAATGCATAAAAACATTATAAAGTGTGAATAAAACATGTAGGTATTGTCATAAAACTAGCATGGAACATAAGAAATTATAGATACGTTGGAGACGTATCAAGCATCCCCAAGCTTAGTTCCTACTCGCCCTCGAGTAGGTAAACAATAAAAAGAATAATTTCTGAAGTGACATGCTACCAACATAATCTTGATCAACACTATTGTAAAGCGTATGAGATGAATGAAGTGACCCGAAGCAATGGTCTATAGTTTGCTAACAAAAAGATAATGACTAAACAACTGAATCATATAGCAAAAACTTTTCATGAATAGTACTTTCAAGACAAGCATCAAAAAGTCTTGCATAAGAGTTAACTCATAAAGCAACGGATTCTTAATAAGAGGTTTTTAAGCAACACAAAGGAAGATTTAAGCTTCAATAATTGCTTTCAACTTTCAACATGCATATCTCATGGATAATTGTCAACACAAAGTAATATAATAAGTGCAATAAGTAAGCATGTAAGAATCAGTGCACACAGTTGACACAAGTGTTTGCTTCTAAGATAGAAAAAAGTAGGTAAACCGACTCAACATAAAGTAAAATAAAAGCCCTTCGCAGAGGGAAGCAGGGATTAAATCATGTGCTAGAGCTTTTTAAGTTTTGAAATCATATAGAGAGCATAAAAATAAAGTTTTGAGAGGTGTTTGTTGTTGTCAACAAATGGTAGTGGGCACTCTAACCCCCTTGTCAAACTGACTTTCAAAGAGCGGCTCCCATGAAGGACGTTATCTCTACCAGCAAGGTAGGTCATCCCTCTTCTCTTTTGTTTACACATGTATTTTAGTTTTATTTATAGACGACACTCCTCCCAACCTTTTGCTTTCACAAGCCATGGCTAACCGAATCCTCGGGGGCCTTCCAACATTTCACATACCATGGAGGAGTGTCTATTGCAAAATTAAGTTGCTTACTGATAAATCAGGGCAAAACATGTGAATAGAATTATTAATGAAAGTTAATTAATTGGGCCTGGGCACCCCGTTGCCAGCTCTTTTTGCAAAATTATTGGATAAGCGGATGTATATGCCACTAGTCCATTGGTGAAAGTCTGCCCAACAAGATTGAAAGATAAAACACCACATACTTCCCCATGAGCTATAAAACATTGACACAAATAAGGAGTAATAAAGTTTTGAATTGTTTAAAGGTAGCACATGAAGTATTTACTTGGAATGGCAGAAAAATACCACAGAGTAGGTAGTTATGGTGGACACAAATGGCATAGGTGTTGGCTCAAGGTTTTGGATGCACGAGAGGTATTCCCTCTCAGTACAAGGCTTTGGCTAGCAAGGTTGTTTGAAGAAAACACAAGTATAAACTGGTACAACAAAACTTACATAAGAACATATTGCAAGCATTATAAGACTCTACACTGTCTTCCTTGTTGCTCAAACACTTTTACCAGAAAATATCTAGACCTTAGAGAGACCAATCATGCAAACCAAATTTCAACAAGCTCTACGGTAGTTCTCCACTAATAGGTTTAAACTACATGATGCAAGAGCTTAAACATGATCTACTTGAGAGCTCAAAACAATTGCCAAGTATCAAATTATTCAAGACAATATACCAATTACCACATGAAGCATTTTCTGTTTCCAACCAAATATCAATAAGTGTTGCGGCTTTCAGCTTTCGCCACAAACATGAAAAATAAAACGAAGTACACAAGTGTTCAAATGAAAAAGCGGAGCGTGTCTCTCTCCCACACGAGCATGTTAGGATCCGATTTATTAAGAAACTTAAAATAACAAACGAGAATAAAAGCACACGGACGCTCCAAGTAAAGCACATAAGATGTGACGGAATTAAAATATAGTTTCACTAGAGGTGACCTGATAAGTTGTTGATGAAGAAGGGGATGCCTTGGGCATCCCCAAGCTTAGACGCTTGAGTCTTCTTGAAATATGCAGGGATGAACCACGGGGGCATCCCCAAGCTTAGAGTTTTTACTCTTTTTTTGAAACCCAAGACTGTGAGGCAATAGCCCCACAACATTTTATTACTCCAAATTAAAGAAAGTTATGTACAGAAGCCAAAACACCAAAGAAAAAACTATGTACAACAAAGGAAGAAAGGCTCTAAGACAGAGACCTAATCCAGTCTAACAATCTATCCTTATGCTTCTTTTTAATCCGATATTGCAACAAAGAGATGTCATGAATAAACTTCCCCTTCCACTTAGTGAAAGAGTGAACCTCATCACTGAAGATCTTCCCATTTCTGAGTAACCAGATGTTCCAACAAGTCAATATGACTACTTCCATGAAAAAAGGCTTAGCAAAACTCTTCCTTGCTCCATTCAAGACCTGCTGCATGTCATCAGTACCCACCCACTCAATCTGTAGATAGTTCCAAATTCTCTTGCTGAAATTACACTCAAAGAACAGGTGGATACGATCTTCATAATTTCTACCTGGATAAAGCATGCAATGTTCATCATCAGTGACATGCCAGTGCCTTCTCTTTAACAAGTCCCTTGTATTTAGCCTATCTGATATCAGCAGCCAAGCAAACAAATTATGCTTCATGATACAACATGATTTCCAAAGCCATTTATATACACTAGGCACCTGTATGTGATCATGAATGTTCTTATAGAATCAAGCCGAAGCATAATGCTCTCCCCAAATATACACCCACTGATCATTGTGTTGTGTCAAAGGATTATCTTGTAAAATTTGCTTGACCTCCCCCAATTCCTGGTAAACTTGAACAGACAAAGGCCAATAGAACAATGACTCCAAATCCTCTTCATGATACATATCCACCAAAGATGCATTTGGGGAGAGTGCATAAGAAAACAGCCTGGGGTATCTTTGGCACAAAGGCAAAGATGAACCATTAACCCTCCAATTATCAAACCAGAACAATAAGTTATCACCTTTGCCATGAATAACAGCTGCTACTCCTCTGAAATTATCAACCCGCTTCATGATATCTCTCCACCAAAAAGAACCACACAATTTTTCCTCATGAGGCACCTTACCCTGATAATGTGCAAACCATACCAGATCAACCCAAGGTAATGCCTTCCTATTATAGAACTTATCCAGGAATTTAATGAGTAATTCAGCATTTTGCTTTTGGAAGTTGACAATCCCCAATCCTCCTTTTAATTTAGGTTTACATACCAACTCCCATGCAGCCAATGACTGTTTTGGCATACCATCCTTATCTCTCCACAAACACTGTCTCAGAATTCTATCCAATTGATTAGTCAGCCCAATAGGCAGTTGCAAAGAGCACAGGAAATGCAATGGCATAGAAGACAGAGCAGAGTTAATCAGCTGCAAACGTGCCCCTTGAGATAAAAAACTAGAGCTGGATGTTAACTTCCTCTCAAGACGACACACCAAAGGTGACAATTCAGTGATTGTTGGTTTAGTAGTGCCAACAGGCAAGCCCAAGTAAGTAAAAGGCATTTTACCCACCTGACATTGAAATACATCCACCAGTTCTTGGAGTAATTCCTCTGGAACATTAATTGGCAGCATCTGAGACTTGTCAAAGTTGATCTTTAATCCAGTTGATAATGAGAACTTGCTCAAAGTATCCTTTATGAGCAACAGCTGAGCCTTATCAGCAGGCAAAATAAGCAAAGTGTCATCAGCATGTTGGACAATAGGGAAGTCAGGGTCATTTGTATAAATAGGCAGTGTCAATAACCCTTGCTGTACCAAATCATTCAGCACAGACTGCAATAGATCAGAACCAAAGAGATAAAACAAAGGTGAAATTGGATCCCCCCTGCCTGACTCCTCTTTTGCACTCAAATTGTTTCCCAGGTATACCATTCAATATAATAGAAGATGTACCAGTGGATAAGATGATTCTAGCCCAATTTATCCATTTATCATTAAAACCTTTATACCTCATAACTTGCAGTATAGCCTCATGCTCAATAGTGTCAAATGCTTTAGCAAAATCCAACTTGAGGAGTATGATTGGTTTCTTAGAGGCATGGCACAAAAAGAGATATTCAAAAGACCAAGCCAAACAATCTTGAATGGACCTACCCCTCAAGAAGCCATATTGATTCTTATGTATACAAGAAAGGATTTTATCTTGTAGCCTATTTGCAGCTAGCTTTGTAAGAAATTTCACACACACACTAGTCAAAGAGATAGGTCTAAAATCATTGACCTGTACTGGGACAGGCTTCTTAGGTACCAAGGTGATGAAAGAGCCATTAATATTCTTTAGCTGAATAGTCTCATCATAAAAATCAGCAGCTAGCTTGTAAAAGTCTTGCTTTACTATAGACCAACACTTTTTTAAGAACAAACCATTAAAACCATCAGGCCCAGGAGCCCTATCTGCTGGCATATGCTTGATTATTTCATCCATCTCTGCCTCTTCAAAGGGTCTAGTTAGCTCCTACAAACCATCCACTTTGTGCAAGATTCTATCCAAATCAAATTGCATGGAGATGGACTCAGATTTGCCCATCCTCTCCTTATACTCCCTCCAAAACAATCCTGGCATACTATCATGATCAGTTACTTCATTCCCATCAACATCTCTGAGCATAGCAATAGTATTCCTCCTATATCTTTCAGTAGCCATGGCATGAATTTTTTGTGTGTTATCCTCCCCAAATTGAATCCACCTAATAGTGCAACGTTTCCTCCAGTAATTACACTCAGCCAGGAGCAAGCTATCCAAATGCTCCTTAACAATTCTCCTGAAATGAAATTCAGCCACATACAAAGGCCTCTGCTCCTCCAAAGAGTCCATTGATAAAATCACTGAATTGCAATTCTTGATCATCTGTTTCAATTTAGCCATACTAACATGCCACTTCTTCAATTCATGTCTTAAAGTCTTTAATTTGTCTGCCAAAATAGCTGAGCTATAATTCTTTTTAGACCCCTTATCCCATGAACTCTTAACACATTCCAAAAACCCAGGCATATTAACCCAATAGTTATCAAATCTGAACAGTGATGCTTTGGGTATATTGGTATCCACATTTAAAACACAGGGCACATGGTCAGAACCAATTTTTGCTAGGGGAAACACCATGGTATTAGGATAATCTGTTATCCAGTTAGCACTGGTAAAGAACCAATCCAACTGCTCTAATAATGGCTCCTTCTGCATATTAGACCAAGTATAAGCTCTGCCTTTAATAGGTAATTCAAGCAACCCCAAGTGACCAATAATTTCATTAAACAAAAACATATCATTTATATCACCTCCAGGCCTGTTCCTATTATCTTGTGATCTCACAAAATTAAAATCTCCCAAAATAATCTAGTTCTCCTCAGCTGGAATATGTATATTATAATGCCAAGACACAAAGTTATCCCTTTCTTCCCCTTGGCAGGGCCCATAAACACAAATCAAATTCCAAGACTCATTATTATGCACAGAAGTAAATTCCACTTGCACCCCATACTTGACAGATTGCACCAACATACCAGTGAACACAGAGGAGTTCCAAATGACAATTATACCCCCAGAAGCCCCCACAGATGGGGAAAAAGCAAAGTTATCAAACCTTTTGGGGCAAAATTTTCGAATAAGGGACCAGTCGAAAGATTCACATTTAGTTTCTTGTAAGCAAATCACATCACACTCACTTTCCTCTATCTTGGATCTCACTTCCCTTTGTCTGTTATCAGAATTTAAACCACAAACATTCCAACAGAACACACGCCATTTTCTCTTATACGCCACAATCATGAAGAACAAAATAAAATACTTCACCAAGCTGACACATAGTGCCAACAGAGCCCATAATATGATAGTGCTTTAATAGTTCATACACCATGGTCCTAGTACTGATAAGAACAGTAACTCCACTGCCATAAACCCATAACACCAACACAAAAGTAACACATGACACCCACACTCCAAAAGCATCCCACCACCAGCAGCAGTACTACCTTGAACTGACTAACATCTGCAACTTATTCATTAGGTGACTCCTTTCCTTGCTCATCATCAGGACCAGCCTCAAGCTGTTCCTTGCTCAATCTATCAGGTGCTATCCCCAATGAGTGACCCACTCTCTGCAACAGAGCCAAAGGAATAGGTGACCCACTCTCTGCAAGAGAGCCACTTTTCACTCTTCTTGATCATATTATATCATCCTCCTCTCTTGATCCTTGAAAACTTCCTTCACACCAAACTCAAAGCAATCTCATTAGAGGGTTAGTGCATAATCAAAAATTCACATGTTCAGCAAGGACACAATCATTTCCAACACTTTTGGACATTACCCAAGGCTACTGAAATTTAATGGAGCAAAGAAATCCATTCAAACACAGTAAAAGAGGCAATGCGAAATAAAAAGGCAGAATATGTCAAAACAGAACAGTCCGTAAAGACGAATTTTTTCGAGGCACTTAGCGTGCTCAGATGGAAAAGCTCCAGATGAACGAAAGTTGCGTACATATCTGAGGATTACTCATGAATTTTTTCAGGATTATACGAGTTTTCTACAGAGAGAAAATCTCGAATTCGTGACAGCTAAAAAATCTGTTTCTGCGCAGAAATCCAAATCTAGTATCAACTTTCTATCAAAGACTTTACTTGGCACAACAATGCAAGAAAATAAAGATAAAAAGGTATTGCTACAGTAGTAATAAGCACCTTGACTCAAATATAAAACAAAAGTTGCAGAAATAAAATAATGGGTTGTCTCCCATAAGCGCTTTTCTTTAACGCCTTTCAGCTAGGCGCAGAAAGTGAAAATCAAGTAACATCAAGAGAAAAAGCATCAACATCATAATTTGTTCTAATAATAGAATCAAAAGGAATCTTAATTCTCTTTCTAGGGAAGTGTTCCATACCTTTCTTAAGAGGGAACTGATATTTAATATTTCCTTCTTTCATATCAATAATAGCACCAACGGTTCGAAGAAAGGGTCTTCCCAAAACAATAGGACAAGATGCATTGCATTCAATATCCAAAACAACAAAATCAACGGGGACAAGGTTATTGTTAACCATAATGTGAACATTATCAATTTTCCCCAAAGGTTTCTTTATAGAATTATCAGCAAGATTAACATCCAAATAACAACATTCCAAAGGTGGCAAGTCAAGCATATCATAAAGTTTCTTAGGCATAACAGAAATACTTGCACCAAGATCACATAAAGCATTACAATCAAAATCATTGACCTTCATTCTCATGATGGGCTCCCAACCATCTTCCAACTTCCTAGGGATAGAAGCTTCAAGTTTTAATTCCTCTTCCCTAGCTTTAATGGGAGCATTTGTAATATGTTTTGTAAATGCCAAGTTTATAGCACTAGCATTAGGACTTCTAGAAAGTTTTTGCAAGAACTTAATAACTTCAGAAATATGACAATTATCAAAATCAAAACCATTATGATCTAAAGCAATGGGACCATTGTCCCCAACACTTTGAAAAATTTCAGCACTTTTATCACAAACAGTTTCAGCAGTTTCAGGCAATTTTGCACGCTTTGTAGTAGAAGTAGAAACATTGCCAACACCAATTATTTTACCATTGATAGTAGGAGGTTTAGCAACATGTGAAGCATCAACATTACTAGTGGTGGTAATAGTCCAAACTCTAGCTATATTATTCTCTTTAGCAAGTTTTTCTTCTCTTTCCCACCTAGCATGCAATTCAGCCATCATTCTAATATTTTCATTAATTCGAACTTGGATAGCATTTGCTGTAGCAAATGAATTAGTATCTTTAACTTCATTAGGCATAACTTTCAGTTTCAAAAGATCAACATCAAGAGCAAGACTATCAACCTTAGAAGCAAGAACATCAATTTTACCAAACTTTTCCTCAACAGATTTGTTAAAAGCAGTTTGTGTACTAATAAATTCTTTAAGCATGACTTCAAGATCAGAGGGTACATGATGACCCACAAGTATAGGGGATCGCAACAGTCTTCGCGGGAAGTAAAACCCAATTTATTGATTCGACACAAGGGGAGACAAAGAATACTTGAAAGCCTTAACAGCGGAGTTGTCAATTCAGCTGCACCTGGAAACAGACTTGCTCGCAAGAGTTTATCAGTAGTAACAGTTTTATAGCAGTAGCAGTAGTGAAATAACGGCAGCAGAGTAACAAAGATAGCAGTAGTGATTATAGTAAACAGCAGAATTAAAATACTGTAGGCACAGGGATGGATGACGGGCGTTGCATGGATGAGAGAAACTCATGTAACAATCAAAGCAGGGCATTTGCAGATAATAATAAAACGGTATCCAAGTACTAATCAATCAATAGGCATGTGTTCCATATTTAGTCGTACGTGCTCGCAATGAGAAACTTGCACAACATCTTTTGTCCTACCAGCCGGTGGCAGCCGGGCCTCTAGGGAATCTACTGGAAATTAAGGTACTCCTTTTAATAGAGCACCGGAGCAAAGCATTAACACTCCATGAACACATGTGATCCTCATATCACCGCCTTCCCCTTCGGTTATCCCAATTTCTATCACTTTGGGGCCTCGGGTTCCGGACAACAATACGTGTATACAACTTGCAGGTAAGATCATAAAACAATGCATATCATCATGAAGCAATAACATGTTCAGATCTGAAATCATGGCACTCGGGCCCTAGTGACAAGCATTAAGCATAACAAGTTGCAACAATATCATAAAAGTACCAATTACGGATACTAGGCACTATGCCCTAACAATCTTATGCTATTACATGACCAATCTCATCCAATCCCTACCATCCCCTTCAGCCTACAGCGGGGGAATTACTCACACATGGATGGGGGAAACATGGCTGGTCGATGGAGAGGCGTCGATGGTGATGATGGCGATGATCTCCTCCAATTCCCCGTCCCGGCGAGGTGCCAGAACGGAGTTTCTGGTCCCGAGACGGAGTTTCGCGATGGTGGCGGCGTACTGGATGGTTTCTGGCGACTTCAACTTCCTCCCGTGCGTTTTTAGGTTGAAGGAGTTAAGTAGTCCAAGTAGTTAGTCCATGGGTAGGGAAATTCTTTACCAAAGATTTCATTCTCTCCCATGCTTGGGCAACATGTTCATTATCCAATTGCTTAAAATTCATAATGCTACTTCTCAAAGATATAATTTTAGCAGGAGGATAATATTTTGCAATGAAAGCATCTTTACATTTAGTCCATGAACTAATACTATTTTTAGGCAAAGATAGCAACCAATCTTTAGCTCTTCCTCTCAAGGAGAAAGGAAACAATTTCAGTTTTATAATATCCCCATCTATATCCTTATACTTTTGCATTTCACAAAGTTTAACAAAATTATTAAGATGGGCAGCAGCATCATCAGTACTAACACCAGAAAATTGCTCTCTCATAACAAGATTTAGTAAAGCAGGTTTAATTCATAAAATTCTGCTGTAGTAGCAGGTGGAGCAATAGGAGTGCATATGAAATCATTACTATTTGTGCTAGTGAAGTCACACAACTTAGTGTTCTCAGGAGTATTCATTTAAGCAATAATAAAGCAAGACCGAATTAACTAAAATAAAGCAAGTAACTAATTTTTTTGTGTTTTTGATATAAAGAAAGCAAACAAGACAGAAAATAAAATAAAGCAAGACAATAAACAAAGTAAAGAGATTGGGTGTGAGAGACTCCCCTTGCAGCGTGTCTTGATCTCCCCGGCAACGGCGCCAGAAAAGTAGTTGTTGCCGTGGGAGTTGGAAATCCCTGGGGTGTAACTTTTCTTCAGATCCCCGGCAACGGCGCCAGAAAAGTAGCTGCTTGTGATGGTAAAGCGCACGTCCGTTGGGAACCCCAAGAGGAAGGTATGATGAGTACAGCAGCGAGTTTTCCCTCAGTAAGAAACCAAGGTTATCAAACCAGTAGGAGATGAAGACCACGTGAAGGTTGTTGGTGAAGGAGTGTAGTGCGGCGCAACACCAGGGATTCCGGTGCCAACGTGGAACCTGCACAACACAATCAAACTACTTTGCCCCAACTTAACAATGAGGTTGTCAATCTCACCGGCTTGCTGAAAACAAAGGATTAAACGTATGGTGTGGAAAATGATGTTTGCTTGCAGAGAACAAAAGAGAACAATGATTGCAGTAGGTTGTATTTCAGATGTAAAAGAATGGACCGGGGTCCACAGTTCACTAGTGGTGTCTCTCCAATAAGATAAATAACATGTTGGGTAAACAAATTATAGTTGGGCAATTGACAAATAGAGAGGGCATAACAATGCACATACATATCATGATGACTACTATGAGATTTACTTAGGGCATTACTGACAAGGTATCAACTTGTCAATGCCTATGGATTGTAGGCTAGGGTTTAGTTGGAAGTAGAGGGTAAGTAGATCTCGAAGGTTTCAGCCGGAAAGTACTCGACGAATACGAAAACTAGGGTTTGTAGACAATGATTCGATCCCTTTTCGTCCCTCGCCTCCCCCTTTATATAGGAGGTGGAGCCGAGGGATTCGTGCTATACAAGTTACAGAGTCCGGGACGGTTTCTAACTCATCCCGCCAGATTACAAATAACACTTCCTATTACAACTCTTGACTTTCCTTGATATATCTTGGGCTCCCGAATCTTCTTATTCTTCGGGTAGTGGGCCTTGATAAACCGGGTACTATCTTCGGCAGGCCCATTTGGGATGCCTATGTCAGTAGCCCCCGAGATTTTGCTTGAATCGTAGAATCAGGGAAAATCTCCACTGTTTATTTTTATTCGAAAGCTTTAACTTTTTTATATTTCTTCACATAAGATTCTATATTGTACAGGGATAATGGTAGTTGGGGCTAGTTCATCTGACGGATCAGGTACTAGTTAACTGCTCTAGTGGCAATCCGCAAAAACCTACTTCAAAATCACGTCCCTGGACATGATCTCGGGATACTGGTGTAAACTTCGACAGGTGCCGCTTAAGGTCTTACCATTCTGTCGAGTCCCAGTCAAATTTATCGGGTACCTAACGCGTCCGTTAGGATTTTTCTTCGTATCTGTTGATACAGATAAAAGTAGCAGAGCGCAGTCTTCGGCGATGCCACGCCCAGCAGAACGGATCTGGGGTCTTACCTTCGCAAATTTGCGGCATTCAGAAATTGATCGCAACTTCGGCGTTCTGAGAATATATTGTCGAGTGCTTTTCCGGCTGTTGGAATGGCACATTTTATCGAGTCAAATATGACTTATACTGCTCTCCCGATGGGAGTATATGTAGAGTTAACTACAACTCGAAATATACTCTCTTGCTTTTCTATTTTTCCTTTGTTAATTTCATCGGGCACGCGAACAGCGTTCCCGATGGGAGTAGCCCCCGAGGCTACAGCCAAGAACTTGTGCTTGGTTGTAGGCTCAACATTTTAGTCCACCTTGTCGCTATATTGTCATTATTTCTCAATATGATCTTTTTCTTCTTCTTCTTTTTTTTACCCCTCGGGTGCGCGAACAGCGCTCCCGATGGGAGTAGCCCCCGAGGCTACAGCCAAGAACTTGTGCTTGGTTGTAGGCTCCGCAATTTCTATATTGTCATAGTCGAATTTTTACTTTTTGTCGAAGTAGCCCCCGAGCATTTGGGGAAAAACTTGTTTTTGATCAAAGGCTCCCGAAGTATTGAATAATTCTTCCTGTCGCCAATCTTCTTTAACTTTTCTTATCGACATGCTTCCCTTAACCAAATTTACTTCATCCCTCTCGAATAGTCGTGATCTTTCTGCCCTGTGGGTCCATTGTTTCCACCACATTAACACGTCGTGCAAGTGGGGGACACACGTCCTCCGCTTTTTCTGGCGCACGTACAGTAACGCCTATCTCAGTAAAAATACCTTTTTACCCTTGTATCTAGAAGATCTATTCTCACCATACGATTTCTTCATCCAACGGCACACTGCTTCACCCGATTCTTATATAAACCTTTCTTCAACCTCCGTTCATCCTCGCTTGCGCCGCTCACCTGTTCCTCTTCGCAAAACTTCTCCTGCGCCCAATCTCTCTCTGATTTTCCGCACTCACACACATTGCTCTGTCATTGCCATTGATGCCACCGCGCGCGCGTCTGACTCGCCACAGCACTCCGGAATCCAAGATGACCGCCGAGGATCTTGAGTGGGAGAGATCCAAAATCTCCAACCAAGACACCAACATGCTTGAAGAGGCTTGGCCTCATGAAGAAGGAGGACGCCATCCGCTTCCCTAGCGAAGAAAGCTACCCCAAGCCTCCAATGGAGTATCGGGTTAGTTTTGTTGATCATCTCATCCGCGGCCTCTCGACCCCAATCCACGATTTCCTCCGCGGTCTTCTTTTTGTTTATGGGATTCAATTGCACCAATTGACTCCCAATTCCATCCTTCACATTTCTATTTTCATCACACTTTGCGAATGCTTCCTCGGAATCCCTCCCAATTGGGCTCTGTGGAAACGCATCTTCTGCCTCCGCCGCAATGGCTCCCACAACGTCACTTATAACATAGGTGGCGTTGTTATCTGTGTTCGCACTGATGTCGACTATTTCGACGTCAAATTTCCTGATTCTGTCCAAGGATGGCGCAAAAAGTGGCTCTACATTCACGAAGAAAGCGCCAACTCCGTTGAGCACAACATAGTTCCTTTCGACGGAAGTGCCAAAATTCAGCGCCGCCGCTCCTGGGATGCCGAAGCTTCCGAGGAAGAGAAAAGGCGACAGGCGCTCATGTCTCGTATTCGCCAGCTTCAAAATACTCGAGGCAAGGAGCTTTCTGGTGTTCAAATCACTGCCTATTTCCTTAGGATTAGAGTGCAGCCTCTCCAGGCTCGCAAAAATCCCCTTTGGACATATTCTGGTAAAAATGACGCCAACAGAATCTCCGGTGATCTTTCCACCAAGGACTTGGAGAAGTTGATTCGAAGACTTTCTCGCCTGGGTAAAGACCCAATTCCTTCCTCTTGTCGCGTGGAACCGTACAGCGCCGCCAATCCACTCCCCGAGGTATTTTGTCTTGCCGAGTTTTTACCTTATTTTGCACTTTCTCGCACCTCATTATATTGTCATCTCTTTTAATTTTCCTTGGTCACTATTTTTTACAGAACCATCCTACCATGACTTCCCTTCCTCCTCTTCCGGAGGGTGGAGAAGTCGAAGAACAGAGCCATCGTTGCCGAAGATACTCAAGGTTCTGCTATTCGTGAAAGTGAAGTCGCGGGTTCTCACAAATCTGCGGCTTCTCATGAAAAAGAAGTTGAGTCTGGGGCCAGTGAATCGACGCAATCCCTTCCTCCTGCTGTTTCTCCCAAGAACAAAAGGAAAAGGACTGATGTTGAAGATTCTGGCACCTCTAAGGCTGAAGAAGTTGTTCCTTCTCATCCGAAGGCAACTTACGATCTTTATGCTGAATCCCTCATCAGCTCGTAAGTCGTCTTTATTTCTCTCTATTTTTGTACTCGAAATATTTAGCTTGTCTTGCTTTTTATGCTGCCGATTTTTTGATTATTAGCGATGACGAGGAAGAAGTTCCAACTACTGACGTGGCTCCTCGGACAAGCACGTCACGTACTGTACTTGCCTCAGACACGCTAGTTGAAGGAGAAGAAACCTCGCCTCCTCAACAAAACGTCGTCACCACTACTCCGCCATCAAGCCCCCTTGCTCCTTCACCAAAAAGGGCAAGGGTTGAAAAGATTATTGAACCTGCCCCTCAGTTGGGCAGTTCATCGACTCTGCTCCTAGATGATGTAAGCTTGTCGACATCTATATTTTCCTTATTTTGTTTTTTCACACCTTTTCTCGTTTTCATGCCGATGTTTTTCTTTCTGTGTTCACGTTGAACAGCCTATGATCAAGGATCTTCTCCGCATCGGTTCCCAATTTGTTGGGTACCGTGAATATGCTAATAGAGCCGAAGGTAACGACTTTTGTACTTGCTGTTTTTCCTTGATTTTTTACTCTTGGTGCTTGTCGCGATTGTTGATCTTTCTCCTCTCTTTTTTCATATCTCGACAGAGAAACTTGCAGAGGCTAACGAACGCGCCGACGCACTTTCTCGAAAACTTGAGCAAAGTGAGGCGGCTCGCAAGAAAGCGGACCTCGCTGCTAGCAAAGCCAAGACCGAAGCTGATGAAGCCAAGGCGAAAGCTGCTGGTGTCGAGGAACTGCAGAAAAAGCTTAAGGATGCTACAGCTGCTTTAGATGAGCACAAAGCTGCGCAAGCTTCTCGTGAAGAAGGAATCCTCAAGCGCCTGAAGACTCGTAGTCGCCGTACTTTCGGTAATTTTACTGCTCCCTTCTATTTTTAGGAGAATCTTTGTTTCTTGTCTTCTCACTAATACTTTGTTTCCTTGACAGTCCAAACAAACCAGGATTTTGACCTGACGAATCCTGTCGATGATCCGGTCCTTGACGCACTTTCCTATCTGGAGCTTCATGGGTCCGAGATTCGTGAAGGTGTATCGAATGCTAATGCAGTACTGTCGGCATTGTTCCCCTACTTCTTCCCGAAGAAGGAGGAGCCTGCGACTTTCCTCAACCTTGCCAAGATGTTCAATACACCGGAAGACCTTGGACTCAAGATGCGCCAAGAGAATATGAAGGTTGCCGTTGAAAACACTGTCGCCTTGGTTGCGACGGTCGACAGGACTATCGACTGGATGAAAGTTGGCGACACCGAGCAAATAGAACAATCAAGGTGGAAGTCGCTGATCAAGGCGGCCAAGCCCAACACGAAGAAGATCTTGGCCTATCTCGGGATTAAACCAGCGTCGACTCCTAGCTCGTCAAGGCCGGAGGTCTAGTTGCATGCCTCTGTTTTTCTTTGTTTCTTTTGCTTTTGTCGCCAAAGTAGTCGTTTAGCGACACGTATTTCCTTAGCTCCACTGTAATACCCTTGTAATTATTCCAAGAGATTAATGAAAAATTCTATCTTTGCTTATCGTTTGATTTTATCCTGTTTATATTTCAGTTGATATTTGATAACTATACTCCAACTTCCGCTCCTTCCAATGTGTCGCCTTCTTCTTCTCACGCGAGGAGAACTTTTGCTGATCTCGCACTGTCGACGATACCTTGTCGCATGAACTGGGCGAACTTCGACAGCTGCTTCAGTATGCAAAGAAGCAAACACTTGGGATGCTGGAACTTTCTCGCAGGTCAGCCGAAGCCGAAAAAGTTGCTCTCCAGCAAGCTCGCGAGGCCGTGGCTGCCAAGGAGTTTGCTTCCGAGGCTGAAAAGGCGACTACTCGAGAAAATTTCATGCTCGAATTAATGAATGAAGCCGGTGCAGATATGTCGGGTATGCCTGTTTCATCCTCTCGATATCTTTCATCTTCATGCTATTGTCTCTTAAAGGTTTCCACTTCTTTGTTACGATAGGTGCCTTTGCGATGCCGCTGCGGAGGACGAGAGAGTAAGTGCAAGCACAAACCTCCTTGTTAATCTTTCCCTGGATCATGGTTCTTTGTTTTGGGCTACCCGGAGAGGACCCGCCAAATTGTCGATTTCAAGATCGCACCTCTCAAACTCGCGATTTCCTTGACTTCTGTACCAAGACCTTGTCCATGGTTTACAACTCCATGTTTCCTCGGAACGTCCAACCAAAAACTCTTCCTGAATTGATGGAAAGGTTTAAGGATGCTCGCAGTATCCATGATTTTGTCAGAGCTCAACTAGTAGCTGGCGCCAGATTTGCTCTTATCATGCTCCAGATCTGCCACTCGAAACTTGACCTTACCCAGGTTGTCGAGAAGGTTCACCAAAAGGTAAAACGTCGGAGAGTTGGTGTTGACAGGATTAACACGAAGGTTACGCCCATAGCCGAAGAAATGATTGAGGACCTGCTTCGGATGGATGCCGACTTTTTTGCCGATGGCCATTATGCCGATTTTCTTGGTGCTGCTCCTGAGGAAAACAGAGTTACTCTTGATGACATACTGAATCAAGACTAGTTATTTTCTTCTTGTAGATATTTCTTCCTTGTAATCCATGACTATATTGTAAAGCAATCATTATATTTCTTTGTTTGTCTAGCCCCCGAGTGTTTCGGTGACTCTTTATTATATTTGTATATTTGCGAGGTTTTAAACCAAGGCATATATATACTTAAGGTGAATATGAGCCCCCGAGCTTTTTACTGAGTACTATTTTGTATTTTTATTGACTCACGAGGTATTTGAATACCAAGGCAAAGTTTTTCTTTTGTCGATGAACTATATTGAAATTCGTCGGAGCAAAGATTTTGGTCATGTCGATAAAGAAGAAAAGTTATATTGTCACTATCTTTATTATATTGCAGCACCGCGAGCCCGCCTCATTAAAAACCTTCTCCGGCCCCACTCGGTGCCCCGAAAAAGGAAAAGAGTGCGTCTGAAAACTCGCGGGCGTTTCAGTACATTGAAGTTTTACAAGGACTATATTTCGACTCTAGGCGTAGAACCGCCTAAGTTGCGCCACATTCCAGGGGTTTGGCTCCTCCACCCCTGTCTTCTTGTCCTTTATCCTATATGCTCCTCCTCCGATTACTTCCGTGACGATGTAAGGGCCAAGCCATGGTGACTCGAGTTTTTCGTGACTTTTTTGCGTGAGCCGAAGAACTAGGTCGCCCACCTGAAAAGATCTTGGCCGCAAACGTCGACTGTGGTAATTCTTCAAGTCCTGTTGATATTTGGTTACCCGAGATAATACTTCATCTCGAGCTTCATCAAGTGCGTCGACGTCGTCCTCTAGCGCTCTTCTCGATGTTTCTTCATCATATTCAGCGACACGTGGAGAGTTGTGCTCTATCTCGATTGGTAGTACTGCTTCTGCTCCATGAACCAGAAAAAACGGAGTTTCCTGCGTTGCTGTGTTTGGTGTTGTTCGGATGCTCCACAATACGCTTGGTAGTTCTTCTGGCCAGGTATGTCGAGCTTTTTCCAGTGGTCCTAACAAGCGCTTCTTGATGCCATTGCAGATGATACCATTGGCTTTCTCGACTTGCCCATTGGTTTGAGGATGTGCAACTGACGCAAAGTTCAGCTTGATACCCACCTCTTCGCAATAATCTTTGAATTCATGGGATGTGAAGTTACTGCCGTTGTTCCGTGACGATGCTATGGGGCACTCCAAATCTGAAGACGAGGCCTTTTACGAATTTTACTGCGGATGCTCCATCTGGTGAATTTATCGGCTTCGCTTCTATCCATTTTGTAAACTTGTCGACAGCTACTAGCATGTACTCCTTTCCTCCTGGCCAGGATTTGTGTAACTTACCCACCATATCAAGTCCCCATTGAGCAAAGGGCCATGACAATGGTATTGGTGCTAACTCTGCTGCTGGAGAATGAGGTTTTGCGGCAAACCTTTGACACGCGTCGCAAGTTCTTACTATGTCCTTGGCGTCCTCGATTGCTGTCAACCAGTAGAATCCTGCTCGAAAAACTTTGGCTGCGATAGCTCGACTACTTGCGTGGTGGCCACATATTCCCTCGTGTACATCCTTCAGAATTATTCTTCCTTCCTCTGGTGTGACGCACCTTTGCAAGACGCCTGAAATACTTCGCTTATACAATTCTCCCTTGACCACCGTGAAAGCTTTGGAGCGTCGAATTACTCGCCTTGCCTCAACTGGATCGTCGGGTATTTCTTTCCTCAGGATGTATGATATGTACGGCTGCATCCACGGTATCTGTATCACCATGACCAGGTCCTGATCTTCTTCTTCGTCCTCTTGCTTTTCCTTGGTAGCCCCCGAGGGTTTCTTCTCCTTCTTTTTTGATTTTGTCGACTTAGTGGATCTCTCTGTTATTTCTTCCCAGAATACACCTGGCGGGACTGCAAGGCATTGCGACCCGATGTTTGCAAGAACATCGGCTTCGTCGTTGCTCAATCTGCTAATATGGTTTACTTCGCATCCATCGAACAACTTCTCGAGTTCGTTGTATACCTCCTTGTATGCCATCATGCTATCATTGACTGCATCACATTGGTTCATAACTTGCTGTGCCACCAGCTGTGAGTCGCCAAAGATTTTTAGTCGAGTTGCTCATGGTGCTTTCGCCATCTTCATTCCATGTATGAGAGCCTCGTATTCTGCTTCATTGTTAGATGCGTTAGGGAACGTCATCCGGAGGATGTACTTCAACTTGTCGCCTTCAGGTGATATGAGTACTACTCCTGCGCCAGCTCCTTCCAGTCTTTTGGACCCGTCGAAGTTCATGGTCCAAGTTCTCGATAAATCTGGAGGTCCTGTATTTTGCAACTCCATCCACTCTGCGATGAAGTCCGGCAGTATTTGCGATTTTATTGCTTTTCTTTTTTCATACGTGATGTCCCGAGGGGAAAGTTCTATTCCCCAAAGGGAGACACGACCCGTAGCTTCTGGGTTGTTCAGTATATTTGACAAGGGAGCTTCATTGACCACTATGATCGGATGTGCCGAAAAATAGTGGCGCAATTTTCGTGCTGTCGTGAATACTCCATATGCTATCTTTTGGTACTGCGGATACCTTTGTTTAGATGGTGATAGAACTTCGCTGACGAAGTATCTTTGGCCTCTGCACGCCGTGGAGTTTTCCTTCTTCTTCCCTTTCGACAACTAGCACCGTGCTCACCACTTGGGGTGTGGCTGCGATATATAGCAGGAGGGGTTCCCTTTCTTTTGGTGCCACCAGAATTGGCGGTGTCGAAATTGTGCGCTTCAAATCCTCGAAAGCTCTGTCGGCTTCTTCGTTCCACTGAAATTTATCTCCTTGTTTTATCAAAGCGTAGAACGGCAGTGCCTTTTCTCCCAGCCTAGCGACGAATCTACTCAAAGCTGCGACTCGCCCCGTTAGCTGTTGTATCTCCTTCAACTTTGTTGGCTTCCTCATTGTTACGATAGCCTGTATTTTGTCGGGATTTGCTTCAATCCCTCTTGCTGATACTAGAAACCCCAAAAGTTCTCCTGCTGGGACGCCAAAGGAACACTTCGTCGGGTTTAGTTTGAGGCAGAACTTATCAAGGTTGTCAAAGGTTTCCTTGAGATCCTCGATCAGCGTTGCCCCCTTTTTTGATGTTATGACGACATCATCAATGTATACTTGCACGTTCTTCCCAATCTGTGTCGCCAAACACTTCTGCATCATCCTTTGATATGTTGCTCCCGCATTTTTTAGACCAAAGGGCATTGTTCTGTAGCAAAACACGCCGTAAGGTGTAATAAACGCGGTCTTTACTTCATCATCTTCTTTCAATCTGATCTGGTTATAACCAGAATATGCATCCAGGAAGGAAAGACGTTCACATCCAGCCGTGGAGTCGATAATTTGATCGATCCTCGGGAGGGGAAAGTGATCCTTTGGACAATGTTTATTGACACACGTAAAGTCGACGCACATGCGAAGGACCTTAGTATTTTTCTTCGGCACCAGCACGGGATTTGCTACCCATGTGGCTTCTGTGAATATCTCTTTGATAAAACCAGCTTCTTGTAGTCGATTAATTTCTGACAGCATGGCTTTGCGGTTTGGTTCCGAAAAACGTCGCAAAGGTTGTTTGATTGGTCTCGCTAGTGGATCCAAGTTTAGGTGGTGCTCGGCAAGTTCCCTGGGTACTCCTGGCATGTCAGCTGGACACCATGCGAAGATTTTCCAGTGCTCACGGAGGAACTCGACGAGCGCGCTTTCCTATGCGATATCCATGTCGTTTGCGATAGATGTCGTCTTTTTTGGGTCTGTCGGGTGAATCTGCACCTCTTTTGAATTTTTCTCGGTACTGAAAGTTGATTCTTTGTTTGGCCTTCCAACGTCTGGCAGTACGTCGTAATCAGTCATGCTTTTTGACGCCAAGTACTCAGCTTGCATCCCGAAGGTTTCTGACAACCGGTGGAAATCCTTGTCGCACTTATCGGCTAAGGCAAAGCTTCCTTTAACTGTGATTGGTCCCTTTGGTCCAGGCAACCTCCACAACAAGTATGTATAGTGTGGCACTGCCATAAATCTAGCATATGCTGGTCGTCCCAACAGAGCGTGATATTGCGACGGAAAATCCACGACTTCAAACTCGAGCCTCTCGATTCTATAATTTTCTCGGGTCCCAAACTGAACGTCGAGATTGATCTTTCCCAATGGATAACTTGGTTTCTCCGGTGTGATGCCGTGGAACCTTGTGTCTGTTGGTTTCAAGTTTGCTAAGGATATGTTCATCTTCCTCAATGTATCTGCATACATAAGGTTTAAGCTGCTGCCGCCGTCTATGAATACTCGAGAGACATCAAATCCCGCGATAACTGCTGGCAGAATAAGTGCTGACTGCCCTGGTCGAGGAACTTGCTGCGGATGATCTGCTATTGTGAAGCCGATATCTTGTCCTGACCAATTAAGGTACTCAACTGTTGGTGGAGGCATTTTCTCTGCCATAAACACCTGTCGTGAGATTACTTTCTGAGCTCTATTGGACGGCCTTCCCTTCTGAATCATCAACACTGCTCCATTGGAATTAGGATCAACATAAGGTGGTGGTGAAGTGCTGCCGCTATTACGAGCTGATGCCGATTGTCGTCTGTAATCGCGGGAGGAGGCGGCAAGTGAATCTCGCTTCTGGGTTCTCGAGGATTTCTCTGTGCTGCCCGCGCATTAGCGTTCTCTGCATACCGCAACATTGCTTGAAAATTTCGACAATCCTTCTACAAGTGCCACTTTGTCTTTTTCCGTTGCTGTCGAGGAAAAAATGCATCTGGCACGGTCCGTTCATCATCTCTTCAGGGGACACGAAAGGTCTTGGGAACCTAGGCCCGCTATTTTGCCTGTTGCGTGAATCATCCCTGTTATCACCTCGCTGCTCATTGCTTCTCTGGTAATCATCTCTGTTGCTTCCTCCTGTGTTTGTCCGAAAACCTGCCGAAATTTGTCCTGGAGCGTCGTAGTTCTGGTACGTCCGAGGAAATCTTCGCCTCGGTTGATAGTTTCGACCGCGGTCCTCCTCTGGCGACCTGTGTCGTTTGTTGTGGACGGCGTCTTCTCCGTCTGCCCATTTATTTGCTATCTCCATTAACGCGGATACTGTCTTTGGATTGGTCCTTCCCAAGTCTTCGACGAAATCTCCACGCCTGACTCCTGCGACAAACGCATCTATTGCTCTCTCGTCAGATATATTTTCTGCTGAGTTTTTAATGATATTCCACCTCTGGATGTACTTCCTCATTGGCTCATCTGGCTTCTGTCGACACGCTCTCAACTCCTCTAACGACGCGGGTTTTTTGCACGTGGATCTAAAGTTCTTGACGAACACATCCTCGAAACTTTCCCAGCTGTCGATGGATCCTGGAGCGAGTTTCTTTATCCAAGATCGTGCGGCTCCACTCAAATGCACCTGGATACTTTGCATGGCTGTTGCCCTAGTTCCTCCTGTGAGCTTCACCATCTCCAGATAGTCGACTAGCCAATCCTCTGGATCTTGAAGGCCGTCGAACTTCTTGAAATTATCGGGTAACTTGAATCCTGAGGGGACTCGAGTTTTCCGGACTCTCCTTGTAAAGCATGGCAAGCCACACATATCTTCGTCGGTCAATTCCGGAGATTGCCGATGATCCCTTCTGCTTTGCCGCGCTCTGTCGACTCTTGCCTGTGCTGCTGTGTCTCTTGCTCCACTTGGCCCTTCAGGTGCTGCCGCTGTTGCTGCTGCAGGTCGTGGACTATTTTGCCTTGCCACTCCTTCGGGAGGCGTTGATACAAACGCTGTCCCCATAGCTCCAACTCCTGCTACCGCCATATTGTACAATGTTTCCCTTGGATCACCTGGAGGTGGTTTAGACGCAAGGATAAAAGCATGTGTCGCCATATACCCAGCCTCTGGTGTCTTAGGGATTATGTTTCCTCTTGTATCTATCGACATGAAGGACATGTCGAGGTTCTGGACCAAGTGCTCTCTTTCTGCTTCGGGTATGTGTTGCAGCCTTGATCTTGCTCTGTTCCGCGCCTCCCGGTGGCTATCACCCGTAGTTCTAGATTGTCGACTTAGATCTGCCCTTCTCTGCTGGATGCGAAGCTGCCTCCTTTCTCTGTTCAACTCATTGTCTGTTTTTCGAATTCCCTGGCAGCTCGTGCGAGCCTATATTGATATGCTTGCAATTCTTGAGTGTGGCTGTGGTAGCCATTGGTTCGTGCCGTTCATAGCTCTCGCGGCTCTGTCCCACGCTGCTTGTGAAAGTTGAACTCTATCTCGCGGCTCGGCCCGACGTATTTGTTGCCCCAGCCTTGTCGCAGATTGGAGGGATCGACGTATGGATTTCCCAAAGCGTCGAAAGCCTCAGATGTCTCCTCTTGATCTTCAATGGCGTAAATCTGATGATACTTTGTACTCAGATCTACGTTGGGTTTGGTGACATCATCGTTGAGATTGATGAAGACCTTGCCCACTGTGAGAGATTTGTCGATGAAGTCGTAACTGTCGACATCGCTTGAGTGATCGCTTATATATGAGTCCGCAGATGACTTAAACGACATGTCGTTGAAGATCTTGGCGAGTTTCTCTCTTGCTCTGGTGCTGACGTAGCGTGTCGCCGAGGTTTCTTCTTCTCCTGACTCGGTTGACGATGCATAGTTTGAAAAATCGGAATCGACCACCGACGATCCCGACGAAATCGGAATCTCGACACGATACGATCCTTCCTTCTCGACGCGAAAGTGAAACCTTCCGAACGTCATCTCCATGGGCTCCGCCAGATACGCATATGCATCCAAACGGGAGGGTGGGTGAGGAACAAAATCGACAAGACCAGCAGCGATCTGTTTACCTCGATCCATTGTGTTGCTTGCGGTTGACGATGTCGAAGATCTTGAGCGTGCCATCGAGATCAGCTCCTTACGCCTCTAGTTCCCACAGACGGCGCCAATTGACAAGGTATCAACTTGTCAATGCCTATGGATTGTAGGCTAGGGTTTAGTTGGAAGTAGAGGGTAAGTAGATCTCGAAGGTTTCAGCCGGAAAGTACTCGACGAATACGAAAACTAGGGTTTGTAGACAATGATTCGATCCCTTTTCGTCCCTCGCCTCCCCCTTTATATAGGAGGTGGAGCCGAGGGATTCGTGCTATACAAGTTACAGAGTCCGGGACGGTTTCTAACTCATCCCGCCAGATTACAAATAACACTTCCTATTACAACTCTTGACTTTCCTTGATATATCTTGGGCTCCCGAATCTTCTTATTCTTCGGGTAGTGGGCCTTCAGTAAACCCCGGGTACTATCTTCGGCAGGCCCATTTGGGATGCCTATGTCAATTACGACAAAGAACATAGACCGCCATCCAGCATGCATCTATGCCTAAAAAGTCCACCTTTGGGTTAGCATCCGCACCCCTTCCAGTATTAAGTTGCAAACAACAGACAATTGCATTAAGTACTGTGCGTAATGTAAACAATACAAATATCCTTAGACAAAGCATTGATGTTTTATCCCTAGTGGCAACAGCACATCCACAACTTTAGGGGTTGCTGTCACTCCCCCAGATTCAATGGAGACATGAACCCACTATCTAGCATAAATACCCCCTCTTGGAGTTACAAGTATCAACTTGGCCAGATGTAATATCCCAGGTATTGGGGTTACAAAAATAGAGGAAACAGATGTGTGCATTGCATTCATGCATGGAAAATCTGGGGAATTTTCGCGCTTTAAAGTTAAACAGTCACAGAAACTGAAGTTTCACTTGACCTTGGTGGAATTGAAGTAGCTCATCAAGTCAAGCGCTATAAACCTCAAAGTGACTTTGCCAAAACCTTGCTTTGGGTAGAGATGATTTGATCTAAGGGGTTAGATCAAATGGAACTAATAATCAACACAACAACACTTTACTCAATGATCAATTGCTTGATCTTATAAAAGATTATAATATGGTAACCATTGCCATAACATAAGAACATCTGTTCAATTACAAACCAAGTAAGAATAAAATGGAGAAACCATTCTTGACTATCTTCTCCCTGTCTTAAAAACTAATCCATAATCCTACCAGGAAACCTCAGGGTATTCACTCCACTTCAACATTGGAGTTATCACAAGAAGATCCACTCCAGAAATAGATATTCTTCTCCATTCCAAGTTATTACACATCAAACCTAGAGAGGTGAGAGTTCTATAGTATTTATTAGAAAAGCAATAACAAACCTTGAGCTCAACCTTGGATATACATCCAAGTATTCAAATCATCATCTTCAAGAGGAACCCTAGAGTATCATTCAAGTCCTTCCCAAATGAGTGAGACCATTCATACCACTCTTAGCTTTACCTATTTAAGACTCAAGGACAATCATTGAATTAAAGTATTAGGTTGAAAACCATTTCCCTTGGAGTGGTGAGATAACCTAATATCACATGAAATAATACCATACCCCTGAATTGATAAGGTGAGGAAGAGATTAACCCAATTAAACTAGCCAAATGAAACCTTAGCCTAGATACCTAAGGAGATATTAGGAGTACACCATAAACCCTAGAATAACCATTCTTAAATGAGAAAGCTCAACCTATGGTGTTATACTCAAGATAATTGAGACAACCATAACCATGCCCATTCAAGAAACTATAAAAGAAAGTATATATATTTAATTGATCAAGAAAACACTTGATCTTGAGAGTGGGAAACCTATTAAATGAGAGATATCATAGGAAGCCAAACTTTGATCATTATAAATTGAGTAATGATCATAAACCCTAAGAACTTGAGGTAAGGATATTAAGAACAAGTAGATCATGCCTAATCCCTGATCATGCTCTTGAGGTATGTGAGGATAAGTTAAAACCTAATAGGATAAGAGGATATCATTCACCACATGAAATCATAGGGAGGTAACTAGTAAGCAACTCTAGACTTATATCCCAACCTTTACTTGTGAACCACTTGGTGATCATAAGTAGAATCCTACCATATCCATACTTCATAAATTAAACAACCAAAGAAAACCTTAGAGTTAAACTCTATGCTTTATATGGTGAGAAACCATATACCCATATGACCAAAGTTAACTATAAAAAGAACTATAACCAATATAGTTACTTAAATGATAAATTGAGGTCAATAATAGAAGCCAATTGGTAGAAGATTAAACCAATTCCCAAATCCTTAGTAATAAGAGAAGCACATAAAATATTAAGCAAGTAACCATCTTATCATGGTTAGGGGAGATTAAACCTAGCACATGCAATATAAGGTAATACCAATTCTATAAACTAGAATTTCATCTCAACCCTAGTTTATGCATCACTATGGTGATCCTAATATGAACCTAGGCCATAATTTAGATTCAAACCAATTGCCATTAGGTAATTATCATTATAACCAAGACCAAACCATGCTGAGGGTAATATTCACTCTAGGTATTTCAAAGGATTATGAAACCATAACACTAATGTTAGTTTTAATATGGGTTATCAGCAAACCTACAAAACTTTAATAAAATGTTGCTCACATGAAATATTATGCAAGTGATTAAATTCCTCAAATAGAAACCAAGACATAATAACAATCTCTGAAAAACTTTTAGATGAAAGTATCCACTCTCATAATTCTAGACAGAATTGATTGCATAATAAAAGGAGAATTAAAGGGAACATATAAAATTCATGATTAAATTGTTGTTTTGAATAAGTCACTAATATGCAATATAATCTCATCCAAAATAATTGTTCTAATAGAATACTGGTATAAAAGACAGGAAACTAAATCTTGATTGAAATTTGCATAATTGAAAGATCTGCAAAAGTAAACCAAATCCAAAAATGAATTTCAATGGATAAATATAAAACAGGAAAATAAAAAACAGAAAAGAAAAATAGGAGAAACACTTACCAGGCCGTGCAGCCCGTGGAGTGGCCTAACACTGGCCCAAGCCTGAGCCCAAAACCAGGCCACCTAGCAGCCCAAATACCTCTTCGTTAAAAATAACGAAGGGGAGGTCATCCTCATCCCCTCCCTCTCGCATGCCGGCCAGCACGAAGCCGTGCTTCGATTCTCCTGGCCGCTGGCGCCCTCCCCTGCATCGGCGTCGTGACGAGGCTCGTCCCTGCATCCTATAAAAGCTCCACGACGAGCACTGGCCCAAGTTCTTCCCCATTTCCATCAATTTTTGCCCAAATTGAAACCTTAGCCTGCCCGGCCATCTCCAATCGTCGCCGTTCGGAGCATCCCCGAACCTCGCAGCTATCACCATCGTCTCCGCCGTCATCAATATGCTCTCTGTGCCAAAGGAATCGGGCCGGGGAGAGCTGTAGCCTCGCCGTTGAGCTCATCTTCTCCGACGGCCGGAGCTGTCGATTCCGGCGGAACCGACCGCCACGGACCTCGCCGTCAAGCCCTGCGTCCTCCTGGTGAGCCGCTGAACCTCATCGCATGCTCGCCTCGGTCGATTATACACCGTAGCTTCGCCGCGCCGTTTAACTGCATCCGCCGCCGCGGTATGTGCTCGCCGGAGCTATTCCGGTGACCATTCGCTGGGGGTGCCGCCTACAAATTGTTCAGCGTGTAGTGCTGTGTCTGGCTCGCCCATTCGTCCGAGCCCTACCGGCCGGAATCGCCGTCGCCGGCAACAACTGCCTCGCCGGCAGTGTGCTCCTGTGCCTCGTCAGTAGATGGACTTGGTCCACGCCTGCGTGGCAGCTGGCGTGGCCTAAGGCCCACCAGTCAGCCACTGGGTGTAGACCAGTTCGGGTGTGTTTAGTATTTCGGTTTAATTTCAAATTACAGAAAATACCTGAAACTTTGAAATAATGTAGAAAAATCATAAAAGCTCAGAAAATTACAAATAAGATATCAAAATTCTTATAAAAGAAAAATCTATCCAATAAAAATATAAAATGAAATTTATATTTTTAATAGAAATTCATTTATTTAATACTGGTTATTTAAGCCCTATTTATTAATTCTAAATTCAATGAAAATTTAGAAAATAAGAAAACATTTATAAAAATAAATAAAACCAGTAAGCAAATAAAGAAAACATGAAAACTAATTTTCTTTATTGTTTATTTTTGTTAAATCCTTATTAAAGATTTAAACCCTAATTAATAATTACCCTAATTAGTAAATTATTTAAAATAATAAAAAGCCAAATTAAATATTAATTTTATTCCAAAGTTATTAATAACTTCAACCTTAAAGTAAAGTTATTAATTCAAAAACTTTAGGGTATTTAGACAACCCTAATTTCATAAGTAATAGAACCAGGAACTCATCATTTCATGTGATCCCTAAAACCCTAATATCATTAGGAACCCTAGCTCCATTGTTACAGATAAACCCTAAATTGCTTCTAAACCTAAACCTAGGTTAGAATATGTGATCATGTACTTACTTCTGATCCACAAAGCCATAATTAGCAATTAAATACTTGTTATGTCCACATAAAATATAGGAGCTCTTTTATCAGTCATTTAGTACCCCATATGTGCACCCCTATCCTACATGGTTGATCAAATAGGGTCAACCAAGTGCAAACCCTATCTCATATTCTTAGAATTATCATCCTTAAGTAACTTTAATTAGCATCACATCATTGTGATGGACCCCAATAACAACTATGTCAAATAATGTGCATTAACTAACTATATTCCACTAAAACCTACTAAAGTATTAGATACTTATGAACCATAATATCCAGGAGCCAACTACACCTTATTTGAGTGGACCCAATAGTAAAACCTAGACCCCCTCAACCCTAATTGATATACTTCTTATTATTTAAGAAGTATGTTCTTCAAAAGTTATTCTTTTGAAGAAAATAAGGAATCATCATCAATCCTGCCTAATAGGACCTATAGACAATAGCTAGCTATCACTAGCAAGATAAACCAATCTTGATAGCACCCATGTGTAATTAATTACTTAAGATGCCTAGGCATAACTCCACCTGATATTGATAAATCCAACCTTGTTTGGATCCATCTAATATCTACTCCAGAGCCAATTGGAAACCATAGTTAACCATAAAACCCACCAACTTAATTATCATACTTGTTCTTTATTAAAGAACATGTTCTTTAAAAGTTATTCTTTTAAGTATATGATAATTAATCATTAACCATGCCATATAGTACTAACATGACCACTGTTCTTTACTTGTTAACATTATGCCAATTATCATTCTTTGTGTGCTCCATTGATTATTATGCTTTATTACCTACCTGTTTATAATACCAAGTAATCACACCTGAATAAGAACCTTGTATGTGAATCACTCTAAAAGTGCAACACACCCTAAACCAATCATTACAACTCACTGATCCTAAATCATCGGGGTTAGGTCACGCTTAGAGCTATTGCATCTCATTCATATGCATTATTGCATCCTTGCCAATCTTTTAAACATCGTCCTTACCGGACGATGATGCTATTTCAGAATCTGGAGTTATTACGCATCGAAGACCTTGCCTGCATAATCTTGCAGTCAAGAAAGGCAAGTTCATCACTTGCTCATGTCATTGGAGTATTTTTATCAAATTACTTGCAAAGTATTATGGTTATCACTATTGCACAAAAATCAAAACCACTACTTTCATAACTATGAATATGACTATGTGGTGGGCAATGGAACCATGGATTGTGTTGATATGGTGGAGGTTCCATTGCACGGGTTTATATCCATCTAGGATTAAACAACAAATGTCGCCAGTGATTCTTGTGCCGTAATACCCGTGTTAACCATAAGATCCGGAGTGGGACGGAGTAGTCAAAAGTGTTTCCACCTCTCGTTCATCAACGGATGCGCTTTACCGTAGTACACTTGTAATCCAAGGGGGCAAGCGGTGAGGCTGGGGAGTCCTAAGTCCCCACGGCATAGTCCGTAGTACACTTGTCGCCCGAAGGAGCAAGCGGTGAGGCTGGGGAGTCCTAAGTCCCCACGGTATTGCGGTCTAGGATGGGTTGCAGCTACCGGCGTAGGAGTGTATGGTAGAGCCCAGCACTGACGTCGTGGTCGGGGTCCACCTTGAAATCTACAGGAATAATGGGACCGACGTGGACCCAGGGTCGGGGCATGCAACAAAGGGTGGGTGTTCGAGGTAGCGGAGGAACATGATTGGCTAGACCTTATACCGGGCCTCACACCAAAGGAAGTGTGGACGAGCCTGCAACTCGGTTGGCACCAAGGTTAAGATCTCTTATGGGTAAAGCAACACACCTCTGCAGAGTGTAAAGAACCGTGACCTGTCACTCCCTGTTCCGGGATATGGAATCGCTGAACGCGGCCGGAAAGGAGCTCCATGAAGTTCTAGTAAACCGGTGAAGGCTGACGGACATAGTTCTTCTGAATAAAAGCAATCTCTTGAAGAAATGATTATGAAAACCTGCATTGGTATTAGACTTTCTGGTCTAATGCCGTAGCTAGTGCATTAAACACCTCTTTCCTATAATGAACTTGTTGAGTACGCTCGTACTCATCCCACTCTTAAATCCCCTGCTTAGATATGGAGGCATCGGAGGAGGATCTACAGTGCAACTCGAAGGCCAAGGAGCCAACAACTACTTCACAAGACAGGACCCTGTCAGCGGAGTCAGATACGTCATCCAACCAGGAGAAAACCTTGATTAGCAGTAGAAAGGAACTAGCTTCCTCAACCTAGCTCCTACTTAGCTAGAATCTATTCTTAGCCTCTATAGCTAGTCAAATACTCTACAAATAGAGTTCGTGATAGAATTAGACTACGAGTCGTTCTTCTGGAGTTTATTTGCAGATTTACCTCATTGTAAAGTAGGAGGCTGTGCTGATCTTATGTAATAGAGTAAATGTTGTAATTCTATAGACATGCCTTGGACCCGCATATGTTTCTGTTGTACCACTCTGAGCGATATAATACTAGTGGAACGGTGTTTCATTGGTGTTATATCAGACTTGCATACTACACCATGCAGTGGTATGCCGGGTCACCACAGTTGGTATCAGAGCAAATGCTTTGACCTTAGGATTAAAACCCTTTAAAGGAGACCTATAGGATTGGTAGTGTCTATAGGAAGTTGTCTTAGTTAAACCAAATCTTCTTATGACTTGAGATGGATATTCACTTGAGAATAATCCTGACACACTTAAGTCAACCCTTCTTACCTATCTTTCCTAAGTAAAGTTAGTTAGCTAATCCCAAATATGTAACATACCATTAAGTTCTCAAAACAATAGATGAGTAGACCATAGTTGGTATACAATACATGGTAGTCCAAAGAGAGGATACAACCATAAGGAAGATATCCTATTGGAAGATGTGTACCAACACATGTTATGTTCAAATAAGAGTTCTTCAGACCTGTAATAGGAAAGATATCAAGTGATAAAGATAAGTATATAAGAAATATCCTATTAGAAGGTGTAAACTAATACAAGTTTTGGGTAAGTAAATTATCCAAACTTGTGAAACAACCGATAGTAAGTGATACAAACAAGTGATATGAGGTAGTATAGACCATGATGAGTCAATCATGGGAGGTAAGGAAGAGAGATATGAATAATTTATGCTTGTTTACAAGGTAGAGTTGTTAACCATATATGATTCACCTGAGAATCATTATGTGATGGAATAGAACCTCATAAATATTTAGGAGGAGAACAATAAGTAGTCAGTTGTTCAACAATAGTGCAAGAACTGTGTTCCAAAAATATGGGAAGTGTGCCAAGCACATCATGACCATAGTCTTATGATAGAACCACTTGGAAGTATAGGAGCTATATTCCAAGAGTTATGTGTTTAGAGTAGCCATGCTAGAATCTAGACATATTAGGTGAGATAGTCCTCAACAAAAATGGAAGTTAAGTAGTACTTCCAAAGAAAATTAGGTCAACTTTAACTATCCTAGACCACTTTGATCCAAGTTTATCTCATTGCAAATGTGCAATTAAGGTAAAGGTTGAAACAAATAGTAGACTTCCATATATTCGTGCTAAGTATCACGATATAAACCTATATTATGTGGTGTTGTATACTACACATCTCAGCCTGATGTTTAGAGATGTCTTACTCAACTAGTATATTCAGGCTTATGATGGTGTGTATTATAAGCACAAAGCTGAATCTTCTTGGATTTTTCTTGGAATTTCATTGATTGACTAGATCCATACATGAAGTTCGACTTTGATATGCAAATGCATGTTGCAATATCAAGTTCTGACTTGATGTTATAGATCTAGAGGGTAATGGTATTCGTGTGAGGAAGAGACGAATTCTAAAGATTCTGAAGACAACATGAAGGTTCATTAGAAGAAAGGAGTAAAGTTGTGGGAAGCAACCACAATATTCAGAAGGAAGTACCAATCAAAATTCATGCTTTACCTCTACAGAGGAGTACTTTAGTACGAAAGAAGCATGAAGGTAAGAAATATGGTGATTATGGTGAAGCTCAAGCAGATCCATAGTCAACATAGAAGAGGGAATGCATGGGAAATCACTTCGAATACTATAATGATAGTGTCAGTTAGTGGTTCTCTTGCAAAATAAAAACCTGGCAGAAGGAAGATGACTTATGAAAACATAGCAGATATAAGAAGACCATAGTTTGTATCAGAAGACCATAGTTGATATAGGATCAATACTGCGAAATAAAGTAGAAGATGTCTCGTCCAGTTGATCAAAACCTATAAAAGAATCCATTTTTAGATAACAAATAGCCACAATTGGTATCAAGTAGTCCACCATTGGATTATTTGTATCAAGAAGTTGTGAACAAATAAAATTTTGTTAGCCAAATAACAATGACTTAAAATCATTTAGTCAAAGGATTCACATTGGAGGTCCACAAATTGAGTGGATATACCACAAACATTCTTCATGAGATCTTAGAAGAGTACAAACCATAAACTAGACCAGACCAATATTCTAACCATAAGCCCAATGGTTGGAAGAAAAGGAGTTGAAGATTATAAGAAAACTCTAAGGGGTAGAGTAAATATTGAGTTGGATGTACAATGACTCAATACTTTGAGTAAGATAGATGAAGAAGGTCTGAACTGAGAGGAAGTTCAATCTTATTTTCATAAGATTGTTGAACACTACTTTCATAGGGATGTCAGACAAGAAGCCGAGGATTATACCTCGAGGAAGTAAGAAGTGGACTATAACTTGAGAAAATGAGTAAAATTTACTCAGAAGTACGGAAGCTGAAGTAAGACAAGCATAAAGAAGTTGGACGAAGGAAATACCGTAGACCAATAAATCCCAAGATGGTCAGAGAATGAAGAAGATTGAACATACTAATATAAGGACTAATAGAATGATTCCTTTCATGGAACCTAAATAAACCCAAATAGTTATAGGTATCAACTATAAACCATGATTGGATGGACTAAATGAGTCTAATCCATTCTTAAAGAAATAAACCATCACGACCATTCCATGTTTAGTACCTTACCAAGTACCATTATTGCAGTTTTGGTAGTAAGGGAAAAACAAAGACCTATTTTATCAAATAGGAGAATGCTATCCAAATAGTCCTCAATTAAGACTGTCAGGACAAGAAGAAGTCCCAATCATTGAATATTCAATGAGAAAGGAAACAAGATTATAATATTAAAAGAAATCATGGAATTGAAGTAAGAACCATGGTTCAGAGACAAACCCTAATGGATTCCAGGAAGAATCTGGACAAGGGATATATTCAATTATATCCAGTGAGATCACCACGGAGTTCTAGAAAAGTTTAAGACTGCACAAGTCAGATCCACACTTCGGAAACGTGAGAGAGATCAAACTTCGAGGACGAAGTTTAGTTTAAGGGGTAGAGACTGTAATATCCCAGGTATTGGGGTTACAAAAATAGAGGAAACAGATGTGTGCATTGCATTCATGCATAGAAAATCTGGGGAATTTTCGCGCTTTAAAGTTAAACAGTCACAGAAACTGAAGTTTCACTTGACCTTGGTGGAATTGAAGTAGCTCATCAAGTCAAGCGCTATAAACCTCAAAGTGACTTTGCCAAAACCTTGCTTTGGGTAGAGATGATTTGATCTAAGGGGTTAGATCAAATGGAACTAATAATCAACACAACAACACTTTACTCAATGATCAATTGCTTGATCTTATAAAAGATTATAATATGGTAACCATTGCCATAACATAAGAACATCTGTTCAATTACAAACCAAGTAAGAATAAAATGGAGAAACCATTCTTGACTATCTTCTCCCTTTCTTAAAAACTAATCCATAATCCTACCATGAAACCTCAGGGTATTCACTCCACTTCAACATTGGAGTTATCACAAGAAGATCCACTCCAGAAATAGATATTCTTCTCCATTCCAAGTTATTACACATCAAACCTAGAGAGGTGAGAGTTCTATAGTATTTATTAGAAAAGCAATAACAAACCTTGAGCTCAACCTTGGATATACATCCAAGTATTCAAATCATCATCTTCAAGAGGAACCCTAGAGTATCATTCAAGTCCTTCCCAAATGAGTGAGACCATTCATACCACTCTTAGCTTTACCTATTTAAGACTCAAGGACAATCATTGAATTAAAGTATTAGGTTGAAAACCATTTCCCTTGGAGTGGTGAGATAACCTAATATCACATGAAATAATACCATACCCCTGAATTGATAAGGTGAGGAAGAGATTAACCCAATTAAACTAGCCAAATGAAACCTTAGCCTAGATACCTAAGGAGATATTAGGAGTACACCATAAACCCTAGAATAACCATTCTTAAATGAGAAAGCTCAACCTATGGTGTTATACTCAAGATAATTGAGACAACCATAACCATGCCCATTCAAGAAACTATAAAAGAAAGTATATATATTTAATTGATCAAGAAAACACTTGATCTTGAGAGTGGGAAACCTATTAAATGAGAGATATCATAGGAAGCCAAACTTTGATCATTATAAATTGAGTAATGATCATAAACCCTAAGAACTTGAGGTAAGGATATTAAGAACAAGTAGATCATGCCTAATCCCTGATCATGCTCTTGAGGTATGTGAGGATAAGTTAAAACCTAATAGGATAAGAGGATATCATTCACCACATGAAATCATAGGGAGGTAACTAGTAAGCAACTCTAGACTTATATCCCAACCTTTACTTGTGAACCACTTGGTGATCATAAGTAGAATCCTACCATATCCATACTTCATAAATTAAACAACCAAAGAAAACCTTAGAGTTAAACTCTATGCTTTATATGGTGAGAAACCATATACCCATATGACCAAAGTTAACTATAAAAAGAACTATAACCAATGTAGTTACTTAAATGATAAATTGAGGTCAATAATAGAAGCCAATTGGTAGAAGATTAAACCAATTCCCAAATCCTTAGTAATAAGAGAAGCACATAAAATATTAAGCAAGTAACCATCTTATCATGGTTAGGGGAGATTAAACCTAGCACATGCAATATAAGGTAATACCAATTCTATAAACTAGAATTTCATCTCAACCCTAGTTTATGCATCACTATGGTGATCCTAATATGAACCTAGGCCATAATTTAGATTCAAACCAATTGCTATTAGGTAATTATCATTATAACCAAGACCAAACCATGCTGAGGGTAATATTCACTCTAGGTATTTCAAAGGATTATGAAACCATAACACTAATGTTAGTTTTAATATGGGTTATCAGCAAACCTACAAAACTTTAATAAAATGTTGCTCACATGAAATATTATGCAAGTGATTAAATTCCTCAAATAGAAACCAAGACATAATAACAATCTCTGAAAAACTTTTAGATGAAAGTATCCACTCTCATAATTCTAGACAGAATTGATTGCATAATAAAAGGAGAATTAAAGGGAACATATAAAATTCATGATTAAATTGTTGTTTTGAATAAGTCACTAATATGCAATATAATCTCATCCAAAATAATTGTTCTAATAGAATACTGGTATAAAAGACAGGAAACTAAATCTTGATTGAAATTTGCATAATTGAAAGATCTGCAAAAGTAAACCAAATCCAAAAATGAATTTCAATGGATAAATATAAAACAGGAAAATAAAAAACAGAAAAGAAAAATAGGAGAAACACTTACCAGGCCGTGCAGCCCGTGGAGTGGCCTAACACTGGCCCAAGCCTGAGCCCAAAACCAGGCCACCTAGCAGCCCAAATACCTCTTCGTTAAAAATAACGAAGGGGAGGTTATCCTCATCCCCTCCTGGCCAGCACGAAGCCGTGCTTCGATTCTCCTGGCCGCTGGCGCCCTCCCCTGCATCGGTGTCGTGACGAGGCTCGTCCCTGCATCCTATAAAAGCTCCACGACGAGCACTGGCCCAAGTTCTTCCCCATTTCCGTCAATTTTTGCCCAAATTGAAACCTTAGCCTGCCCGGCCATCTCCAATCGTCGCCGTTCGGAGCATCCCCGAACCTCGCAGCTATCACCATCGTCTCCGCCGTCATCAATATGCTCTCTGTGCCAAAGGAATCGGGCCGGGGAGAGCTGTAGCCTCGCCGTTGAGCTCATCTTCTCCGACGGCCGGAGCTGTCGATTCCGGCGGAACCGACCGCCACGGACCTCGCCGTCAAGCCCTGCGTCCTCCTGGTGAGCCGCTGAACCTCATCGCATGCTCGCCTCGGTCGATTATACACCGTAGCTTCGCCGCGCCGTTTAACTGCATCCGCCGCCGCGGTATGTGCTCGCCGGAGCTATTCCGGTGACCATTCGCTGGGGGTGCCGCCTACAAATTGTTCAGCGTGTAGTGCTGTGTCTGGCTCGCCCATTCGTCCGAGCCCTACCGGCCGGAATCGCCGTCGCCGGCAACAACTGCCTCGCCGGCAGTGTGCTCCTGTGCCTCGTCAGTAGATGGACTTGGTCCACGCCTGCGTGGCAGCTGGCGTGGCCTAAGGCCCACCAGTCAGCCACTGGGTGTAGACCAGTTCGGGTGTGTTTAGTATTTCGGTTTAATTTCAAATTACAGAAAATACCTGAAACTTTGAAATAATGTAGAAAAATCATAAAAGCTCAGAAAATTACAAATAAGATATCAAAATTCTTATAAAAGAAAAATCTATCCAATAAAAATATAAAATGAAATTTATATTTTTAATAGAAATTCATTTATTTAATACTGGTTATTTAAGCCCTATTTATTAATTCTAAATTCAATGAAAATTTAGAAAATAAGAAAACATTTATAAAAATAAATAAAACCAGTAAGCAAATAAAGAAAACATGAAAACTAATTTTCTTTATTGTTTATTTTTGTTAAATCCTTATTAAAGATTTAAACCCTAATTAATAATTACCCTAATTAGTAAATTATTTAAAATAATAAAAAGCCAAATTAAATATTAATTTTATTCCAAAGTTATTAATAACTTCAACCTTAAAGTAAAGTTATTAATTCAAAAACTTTAGGGTATTTAGACAACCCTAATTTCATAAGTAATAGAACCAGGAACTCATCATTTCATGTGATCCCTAAAACCCTAATATCATTAGGAACCCTAGCTCCATTGTTACAGATAAACCCTAAATTGCTTCTAAACCTAAACCTAGGTTAGAATATGTGATCATGTACTTACTTCTGATCCACAAAGCCATAATTAGCAATTAAATACTTGTTATGTCCACATAAAATATAGGAGCTCTTTTATCAGTCATTTAGTACCCCATATGTGCACCCCTATCCTACATGGTTGATCAAATAGGGTCAACCAAGTGCAAACCCTATCTCATATTCTTAGAATTATCATCCTTAAGTAACTTTAATTAGCATCACATCATTGTGATGGACCCCAATAACAACTATGTCAAATAATGTGCATTAACTAACTATATTCCACTAAAACCTACTAAAGTATTAGATACTTATGAACCATAATATCCAGGAGCCAACTACACCTTATTTGAGTGGACCCAATAGTAAAACCTAGACCCCCTCAACCCTAATTGATATACTTCTTATTATTTAAGAAGTATGTTCTTCAAAAGTTATTCTTTTGAAGAAAATAAGGAATCATCATCAATCCTGCCTAATAGGACCTATAGACAATAGCCAGCTATCACTAGCAAGATAAACCAATCTTGATAGCACCCATGTGTAATTAATTACTTAAGATGCCTAGGCATAACTCCACCTGATATTGATAAATCCAACCTTGTTTGGATCCATCTAATATCTACTCCAGAGCCAATTGGAAACCATAGTTAACCATAAAACCCACCAACTTAATTATCATACTTGTTCTTTATTAAAGAACACGTTCTTTAAAAGTTATTCTTTTAAGTATATGATAATTAATCATTAACCATGCCATATAGTACTAACATGACCACTGTTCTTTACTTGTTAACATTATGCCAATTATCATTCTTTGTGTGCTCCATTGATTATTATGCTTTATTACCTACCTGTTTATAATACCAAGTAATCACACCTGAATAAGAACCTTGTATGTGAATCACTCTAAAAGTGCAACACACCCTAAACCAATCATTACAACTCACTGATCCTAAATCATCGGGGTTAGGTCACGCTTAGAGCTATTGCATCTCATTCGTATGCATTATTGCATCCTTGCCAATCTTTTAAACATCGTCCTTACCGGACGATGATGCTATTTCAGAATCTGGAGTTATTACGCATCGAAGACCTTGCCTGCATAATCTTGCAGTCAAGAAAGGCAAGTTCATCACTTGCTCATGTCATTGGAGTATTTTTATCAAATTACTTGCAAAGTATTATGGTTATCACTATTGCACAAAAATCAAAACCACTACTTTCATAACTATGAATATGACTATGTGGTGGGCAATGGAACCATGGATTGTGTTGATATGGTGGAGGTTCCATTGCACGGGTTTATATCCATCTAGGATTAAACAACAAATGTCGCCAGTGATTCTTGTGCCGTAATACCCGTGTTAACCATAAGATCCGGAGTGGGACGGAGTAGTCAAAAGTGTTTCCACCTCTCGTTCATCAACGGATGCGCTTTACCGTAGTACACTTGTAATCCAAGGGGGCAAGCAGTGAGGCTGGGGAGTCCTAAGTCCCCACGGCATAGTCCGTAGTACACTTGTCGCCCGAAGGAGCAAGCGGTGAGGCTGGGGAGTCCTAAGTCCCCACGGTATTGCGGTCTAGGATGGGTTGCAGCTACCGGCGTAGGAGTGTATGGTAGAGCCCAGCACTGACGTCGTGGTCGGGGTCCACCTTGAAATCTACAGGAATAATGGGACCGACGTGGACCCAGGGTCGGGGCATGCAACAAAGGGTGGGTGTTCGAGGTAGCGGAGGAACATGATTGGCTAGACCTTATACCGGGCCTCACACCAAAGGAAGTGTGGACGAGCCTGCAACTCGGTTGGCACCAAGGTTAAGATCTCTTATGGGTAAAGCAACACACCTCTGCAGAGTGTAAAGAACCGTGACATGTCACTCCCTGTTCCGGGATATGGAACTGCGAACGCGGCCGGAAAGGAGCTCCATGAAGTTCTAGTAAACCGGTGAAGGCTGACGGACATAGTTCTTCTGAATAAAAGCAATCTCTTGAAGAAATGATTATGAAAACCTGCATTGGTATTAGACTTTCTGGTCTAATGCCGTAGCTAGTGCATTAAACACCTCTTTCCTATAATGAACTTGTTGAGTACGCTCGTACTCATCCCACTCTTAAATCCCCTGCTTAGATATGGAGGCATCGGAGGAGGATCTACAGTGCAACTCGAAGGCCAAGGAGCCAACAACTACTTCACAAGACAGGACCCTGTCAGCGGAGTCAGATACGTCATCCAACCAGGAGAAAACCTTGATTAGCAGTAGAAAGGAACTAGCTTCCTCAACCTAGCTCCTACTTAGCTAGAATCTATTCTTAGCCTCTATAGCTAGTCAAATACTCTACAAATAGAGTTCGTGATAGAATTAGACTACGAGTCGTTCTTCTGGAGTTTATTTGCAGATTTACCTCATTGTAAAGTAGGAGGCTATGCTGATCTTATGTAATAGAGTAAATGTTGTAATTCTATAGACATGCCTTGGACCCGCATATGTTTCTGTTGTACCACTCTGAGCGATATAATACTAGTGGAACGGTGTTTCATTGGTGTTATATCAGACTTGCATACTACACCATGCAGTGGTATGCCGGGTCACCACACCAGAGCCTCTACTAGCAACGGAGAGCATGCAAGATCATAAATAACATATATGATAGATCAATAATCAACTTGACATAGTATTCCAAATTCATCAGATCCCAACAAACACAACATGTAGCATTACAAATAGATGATCTTGATCATGATAGGCAGCTCACAAGATCTAAACATGATAGCACAACAGGAGAAGACAACCATCTAGCTACTGCTATGGACCCGTAGTCCAAGGATGAACTACTCACACATCAGTCCGGAGGCGGGCATGGTGATGTAGATCCCTCCGGTGATGATTCCCCTCTCCGGCAGGGTGCCGGAGGAGATCTTCTGAACCCCCCGAGTTAGGGTTGACGGCGGCGGCGTCTCTGGAACTGTTCTGGTATTTTGGCTCTCGGTGCTAGGGTTTTCGGGGACGAAGGAATAAATAGGCGAAGGGGAAGAGTCGGGGGAGCCAAGGGGCTCCCTCCCCACATCACGGCGCGGGGGGCCCCACAGCCGCGCCGCCCTATGGTGTGGGCCCCCTGCTGGCCTTCCTCGACTCTTCTTCGTTCTTCTGGAACACTCCGTGGAAAATAGGACCGTGGGCTTTTGTTTCGTCCAATTCCGAGAATATTTGTAAACTAGCTTTTCTGAAATCAAAAACAGCAAAAAACAGGAACTGGCACTGCGGCATCTTGTTAATAGGTTAGTCCGAGAAAATGCATAAAAACATTATAAAGTGTGAATAAAACATGTAGGTATTGTCATAAAACTAGCATGGAACATAAGAAATTATGGATACGTTGGAGACGTATCAGTACCATCTATATCTAGCACAAGATCGCACAACTCTTTCTTGTCGGGACAAGTAGGGCACTTGGAAACGAAAAGAAAATTAGTGTTTGAACTCAAATCGTTCTGCAATCGCATCCAGAAGAGAAGAAGAAGTAGTAACCTGAGTGCCGCCCGCGATGGATATTTGGTGAATCGACGCGACGTGGGTTAATCTGCAGCGCGATGACGACAAGGGCGACGACGGCGGTCGAGAGAATGCGGCGGCAGAGAGGGATGGTGAGCGAGGGGCGGAGAGGGTCGAGAGATGGATGGCGCCGGCGCGCGGTGGTCTCCCTCCTCTGCAGAAAGAGGGTTTTCTCGCAGTAAATTTTGGTAGGTAAGCAAAGAGGAGGAGTGCGAACTGGACGTGACAATACGAGAGGAAGATGCCATATCGAAAACACTTGGGCCCACATTTCGGTCTGTTACCACAAAATGTGGGTACATATCAGAGGGGCAGTTGCCATTTTTACGGTGCCTCTCTCAACTCCCCACCGAGTCGTCTTCCATCCTCTCCCCTACTATCTCCTCTGTTTCTCCACTGCGCCCTCTTCGGCTTCCTCCTACGCCACGCCATGGAGGGGGATGAACTTACCAACCACAGCACTGAAATCCGCAAGATCGTAGCACGCGGTACGACCGAAATTGATGTCGTCTACACCGACGATAGCTATGAAGCAAGCAAGCATGTCGACATGTACGAGCAGTGGCTAAGCACGAATACGAAGATGACTGTCGCATCGCCGTCATCCAACTGGCGATGAAGAATCATGTACTAGTCTACCAATGGTCAAGGTATATATGTAGATTCGACTTTTTCATCCGGGCTCAAAAACCCTCTATCAATCTTGAACTGCTATTGAAATTTGAAAATCTTTTGTTATGTACTATATAAAACTTCCATAATTTTGTGTTCAAATCAGTGAAACCATGTTTTGCACAACTTATCTCATCTAGATCTGATGCTTCATACTAGTTCATTTATGTTATCTGTCAATCTTTTTGATGTGGTTAGTTGTTATTTATTTATGTGCTTCTAGTATAGCTAAATCACCCTCACGAACCTAGTACTAGTCATTCATATTTATAGTTACAATCTAAACTTCAAAATCCATTTGAAGGTACTGATATGAACAACAATAGGTACTTCCATTCAAGTTCAGACTAAACTTGTTAAATGACATGTAGAAATGAAATATCATCAAATAATTTCAGTGCATTTCACAACTCACTTTCAGTATATTTTTTCACAAAAATATTTAACATTTGTCTCTCTTTCAATATTTTGGTGGAGCAGTAGTGATCCGTAGTGTCCAAAACTCATGAATTTCCTACGCAGTGGTGTACACTTTGCTAGCGTTGATATAAGAAATGACAAGAAAGCAATGAAGGAAAGTTGGAACATTGAGATATCAGGTGAGTGCCACATTGATCTGCAGGACTTGTTCAAGCTTCAACGCGACAGGACTGGGATGGCTGACATGGCAGCCGCACTCATCGACAAGTCCTACGGAGGAATGAAGAAAGAATTTCCATCTAACCAACACAAGTTCTGGGAGAAGAAGCCCCACGATGAAATTAATCTTGAGTATGCTGCTAGAGATGGGTTTGTGGCATACGAACTGTACCGTATAATCCGTGTCTGCAACTATGGATAGCGCCACCTGCTACCTCCGCAAGCAACACCAACAGCAGTGCAACCCAGTTCAACTAGCGGCAGAAATGCTTCTGCATCGAGCAGCAGCAAGGGAAAGAATTGACCAGAACCAAGCGCTCCAGGGGGGTGAAGGGTGGACATACATGCACATCACTGATGGGCATCACAAATGGAATGACGTGGCTTGGGGGTTTCTGACTTATGATCAAACAAGCTCTATTCCTTTTCCTGGGGTCCCGTGGGACAAGTGGCCGGAAGAGAAGAAGACGAAGAAAGGTTGGAGTGGAGATGCCCCAAACACACCCTAAATATAGCTAGATGTTATGTGAAGTGTATAGTTGTATTTTGTGTTTTGTCATGGGTTGAACTACTTTGTGTAATTAATGGCTATCAGACCAATGGTGTGTTAACTTTCAGAAATGTTAATAAAAAAGTAAAATTATACTCATCCTAATTCATACATCTAATGCAATAATCATAATTCAATCATACTTCAGATAGAATAATATTTGGCTGTGAGGTACCGAAACAAGGGTTTTAGGGGGGGGCAAGGGGTCTAAGATTGTTTCCCTACCAAAGCACTCCCAAAAGTGAGATGCATAGTGAAAGATTATGGCCGTCTACCCCGAACAGGCTGTTCTTGACCATTTTTTGAGGTAGCTAACTTGAAATGGACTGAAATTTGGCACAAGGGTGCATCAACATGTGGGTAATGATGCTAGCATGCTGTGTTGGCAGTTTGGTTTGAAAATTTTCAAAAATTCATCCCCTAAACTCAAGAAGAGGCATCACTTGTGAAGCATGTACATCTTAGGGTATTGGGAAAATTGGGAGCACGTGCTGGTCTGATTTGGTGTCACCACATTACCCTACAACAGAAGTTTCACTTTGAAAAAGGTTTGACAACCTCTTAGGGCACTGAGGTCAACCTAGGTTTGACCAAACACTCAAAATTTCATACGAAATTGAAAATTTGTCGAAATCTTTCCAAACCTTGTGTATTGGCCAATGTGTGGCTAACACTTTCCATGGTAAATAATAAACTAGAAAAAATTGTTTCCCTACCAAAGTACTCCCAAAAGTGAGGTGCGTAGTGAAAGATTATGCCCGTCTACACTGAACGGGCAGTTCTTGACCATTTTTTCAGGTAGCTAACTTGAAATGGACTGAAATTTGGCACAAGGGTGCATCAACATGTGGGTAATGACGCTTGCATGCTATGTTGGCAGTTTGGTTTGAAAATTTTCAAAAATTCATCCCCTAAACTCAAGAAGAGGCATCACTTGTGAAGCATGTACATCGTAGGGTATTGGAAAATTGGGAGCACGTGCTGGTCTGATTTGGCGTCACCACATTACCCTACAAAAGAAGTTTCACTTTGAAAAAGGTTTGACAACCTCTTAGTGCACTGAGGTCAACCTAGGTTTGACCAAACACTCAAAATTTCATACGAAATTGAAAATTTGTTGAAATCTTTCCAAACCTTGTGTATTGGCCAATGTGTGGCTAACACTTTCCATGGAAAATAACAAACTAGAAAATAAGTGTTTCCCTACCAAAGCACGCCCAAAAGTGAGGTGCGTAGTGAAAAATTATGCCCGTCTACCCCGAACGGGCAGTTCTTGACCATTTTTTGAGGTAGCTAACTTGAAATGGACTGAAATTTGGCACAAGGGTGCATCAACATGTGGGTAATGACGCTAGCATGCTATCCTGGCAGTTTGGTTTGAAAGTTTTCAAAAATTCATCCCCTAAACTCAAGAAGAGGCATCACTTGTGAAGCATGTACATCGTAGGGTATTGGGAAAAATTGGGAGCACGTGCTGCTCTGATTTGGCGTCACCACATTACCCTACAATATAAGTTTCAGTTTGAAAAAGGTTTGACAACCTCTTAGTGCACTGAGGTCAACCTAGGTTTGACCAAACACTCATAATTTCATACGAAATTGAAAATTTGTTGAAATATTTCCAAACCTTGTGTATTGGCCAATGTGTGGCTAACACTTTCCATGGAAAATAACAAACTAGAAAAAAATTGTTTCCCTACCAAAGCACTCCCAAAAGTGAGGTGCGTAGTGAAAGATTATGCCCGTCTACCCCGAACGGGCAGTTCTTGACCATTTTTTGAGGTAGCTAACTTGAAATGGATAGAAATTTGGCATAAGGGAGCATCAACATGTGGGTAATGATGCTACCATGCTATCTTGGCAGTTTGGTTTGAAAATTTTCAAAAATTCATCCCCTAAACTCAAGAAGAGGCATCACTTGTGAAGCATGTACATCGTAGGGTATTGGGAAAATTGGGAGCACGTGCTGGTCTGATTTGGCGTCACCACATTACGATACAACAGAAGTTTCACTTTGAAAAAGGTTTGACAACCTCTTAGTGCACTGAGGTCAACCTAGGTTTTACCAAACACTCAAAATTTCATACGAAATTGAAAATTTGTTGAAATCTTTCCAAACCTTGTGTATTGGCCAATGTGTGGCTAACACTTTCCATGGAAAATAACAAACTAGAAAAAAATTGTTTCCCTACCAAAGCACTCCCAAAAGTGAGGTGTGTAGTGAAAGATTATGCCCGTCTACCCTGAACGGGCAGTTCTTGACCATTTTTTGAGGTAGCTAACTTGAAATGGACTGAAATTTGGCACAAGGGTGCATCAACATGTGGGTAATGATGCTAGAATGCTATCTTGGCAGTTTGGTTTGATAATTTCAAAATTTCATCCCCTAAACTCAAGAAGAGGCATCACTTGTGAAGCATGTACATCGTAGGGTATTGGTAAAATTGGGAGCACGTGTTGGTCTGATTGGCGTCACCACATTACCCTACAACAGAAGTTTCACTTTGAAAAAGGTTTGACAACCTCTTAGTGCACTGAGGTAAACCTAGGTTTGACCAAACACTCAAAATTTCATATGAAATTGAAAATGTGTTGAAATCTTTCCAAACCTTGTGTATTGGCCAATGTGTGTCTAACACTTTCCATGGAAAATAAAAAACTAGAAAAAAATTGTTTCCCTACCAAAGCACTCCCAAAAGTGAGGTGCGTAGTGAAAGATTATGCCCGTCTAACCCGAACGGGCAGTTCTTAACCATTTTTTGAGGTAGCTAACTTGAAATGGACTGAAATTTGGCACAAGGGTGCATCAACATGTGGGTAATGACGCTAGCATGCTATCTTGACAGTTTGGTTTGAAAATTTTCAAAAATTCATCCCCTAAACTCAAGAAGAGGCATCACTTGTGAAGCATGTACATCGTAGGGTATTGGGAAAATTGGGAGCACGTGTTGGTCTGATTTGGCGTCACCACATTACCCTACAACAGAAGTTTCACTTTGAAAAAGGTTTGACAACCTCTTAGTGCACTGAGGTCAACCTAGGTTTGACCAAACACTCAAAATTTCATATGAAATTGAAAATTTGTAGAAATCTTTCCAAACCTTGTGTATTGGCCAATGTGTGGCTAACACTTTCCATGGAAAATAAAAAACTAGAAAAAAATTGTTTCCCTACCAAAGCGCTCCCAAAAGTGAGGTGCGTAGTGAAAGATTAGGCCCGTCTACCCCGAACGGGCAGTTCTTGACCATTTTTTCAGGTAGCTAACTTGAAATGGACTAAAATTTGGCACAAGGGTGCATCAACATGTGGGTAATGACGCTAGCATGCTATCTTGGCAGTTTGGTTTGAAAATTTTCAAAAATTCATCCCCTAAACTCAAGAAGAGGCATCACTTGTGAAGCATGTACATCGTAGTCTATTGGGAAAATTGGGAGCACGTGCTGGTCTGATTTGGCGTCACCACATTACCCTACAACAGAAGTTTCACTTTGAAAAAGGTTTGACAACCTCTTAGTGCACTGAGGTCAACCTAGGTTTGACCAAACACTCAAAATTTCATACGAAATTGAAAATTTGTTGAAATATTTCCAAACCTTGTGTATTGGCCAATGTGTGGCTAACACTTTCCATGGAAAATAATAAACTAGAAAAAAATTGTTTCCCTACCAAAGCACTCCCAAAAGTGAGGTGCATAGTGAAAAATTATGCCCGTCTACCCCGAACGGGCAGTTCTTGACCATTTTTTGAGGTAGCTAACTTGAAATGGACTGAAATTTGGTACAAGGGTGCATCAACCTGTGGGTAATGATGCTAGCATGCTATCTTGGCAGTTTGGTTTGAAAATTTTCAAAAATTAATCCCCTAAACTCAAGAAGAGGCATCACTTGTGAAGCATGTACATCGTAGGCTATTGGGATAAATGGGAGCACGTGCTGGTCTAATTTGGCATCACCACATTATGATACAACAGAAGTTTCACTTTGAAAAAGGTTTGACAACCTCTTAGTGCACTGAGGTCAACCTAGGTTTTACCAAACACTCAAAATTTCATACGAAATTGAAAATTTGTTGAAATCTTTCCAAACCTTGAGTATTGGCCAATGTGTGGCTAACACTTTCCATGGAAAATAACAAACTAGATTTTTTTTGTTTCCCTACCAAAGCACTCCCAAAAGTGAGGTGCGTAGTGAAAGATTATGCCCGTCTACCCCGAACTGGCAGTTCTTGACCATTTTTTGAGGTAGCTAACTTGAAATGGACTGAAATTTGGCACACGGGTGCATCAACATGTGGGTAATGATGCTAGCATGCTATCTTGGCAGTTTGGTTTGAGAATTTCAAAATTTCATCCCCTAAACTCAAGAAGAGGCATCACTTGTGAAGCATGTACATCGTAGGGTATTGGGAAAATTGGGAGCACGTGCTGGTCTAATTGGCGTCACCACATTACCCTACAACAGAAGTTTCACTTTGAAAAAGGTTTGACAACCTCTTAGTGCACTGAGGTCAACCTAGGTTTGACCAACCACTCAAAATTTCATATGAAATTGAAAATGTGTTGAAATCTTTCCAAACCTTGTGTATTGGCCAATGTGTGGCTAACACTTTCCATGGAAAATAACAAACTAGAAAAAATTGTTTCCCTACCAAAGCACTCCCAAAAGTGAGGTGTGTAGTGAAAGATTATGCCCGTCTACCCCGAACGGGCAGTTCTTAACCATTTTTTGAGGTAGCTAACTTGAAATGGACTGAAATTTGGCACAAGGGTGCATCAACATGTGGGTAATGACGCTAGCATGCTATCTTGGCAGTTTGGTTTGAAAATTTTCAAAAATTCATCCCCTAAACTCAAGAAGAGGCATCACTTGTGAAGCATGTACATCGTAGTGTATTGGGAAAATTGGGAGCACGTGCTGGTTTGATTTGGCGTCACCACATTACCCTACAATAGAAGTTTCACTTTGAAAAAGGTTTGACAACCTCTTAGTGCACTAAGGTCAACCTAGGTTTGACGAAACACTCAAAATTTCATACGAAATTGAAAATTTGTTGAAATCTTTCCAAACCTTGTGTATTGGCCAATGTGTGGCTAACACTTTCCATGGAAAATAAAAAACTAGAAAAAAATTGTTTCCCTACCAAAGCGCTCCCAAAAGTGAGGTGCGTAGTGAAAGATTAGGCCCGTCTACCCCGAACGGGCAGTTCTTGACCATTTTTTGAGGTAGCTAACTTGAAATGGACTGAAATTTGGCACAAGGGTGCATCAACATGTGGGTAATGATGCTAGCTTGCTATCTTGGCAGTTTGGTTTGAAAATTTTCAAAAATTCATCCCCTAAACTCAAGAAGAGGCATCACTTGTGAAGCATGTACATCGTAGTCTATTGGGAAAATTGGGAGCACGTGCTGGTCTGATTTGGCGTCACCACATTACCCTACAACAGAAGTTTCACTTTGAAAAAGGTTTGACAACCTCTTAGTGCACTGAGGTCAACCTAGGTTTGACCAAACACTCAAAATTTCATACGAAATTGAAAATTTGTTGAAATCTTTCCAAACCTTGTGTATTGGCCAATGTGTGGTGAACACTTTCCATGGAAAATAAAAAACTAGAAAAAAATTGTTTCCCTACCAAAGCACTCCCAAAAGTGAGGTGCATAGTGAAAAATTATGCCCGTCTACCCCGAACGGGCAGTTCTTGACCATTTTTTGAGGTAGCTAACTTGAAATGGACTGAAATTTGGCACAAGGATGCATCAACATGTGGGTAATGATGCTAGCATGCTATCTTGGAAGTTTGGTTTGAAAATTTTCAAAAATTCATCCCCTAAACTCAAGAAGAGGCATCACTTGTGAAGCATGTACATCGTAGGCTATTGGGAAAATTGGGAGCACGTGCTGGTCTGATTTGGCGTCACCACATTACCCTGCAACAGAAGTTTCACTTTGAAAAAGGTTTGACAACCTCTTGGTAAAATTTGTTTGACAAGAAAAATTTCGGAAATTCCATCCTCAAACTCAAATACATGCTTCATTTTTTATTTTTATTTACCTCATATTCGGTAGGATAAGGGTTGACCAAAGAAAAGGCCGTCAAAGGCTACTAATTATTACTTTCCGAAAGAAACAAAATATTCATAACAAACAATCTACACAATCTAGGGAGCATTACTATATACGTCCCTTGACGATCGCTCCGGCCCGTTTCTCTGTCAGCATCGCCTCTTCCCATCTATCATCCTTTTTATCTCGCGAACTCCCTCGATCTTGAGCTTGGTGTCGGTGAACTTTCCTACACGACGACTGCTATGGCGATGACTCCAGCTCTCCAGGTATGTTCATTATGTTTGGCCAACGTGATGAATTGTAGGGACTTTGGTTTGGTCGAGAAAGGTTCACATATTCTACATTAGTTTTTTTTAGATCTTACGATATCGACATATCTAGTGAATTTGGTTTCGTCGATTAGTTTGACACATTCTACATAGTTTTTTTAGATCTTAGGATATATCTAGGGACTTTGGTTTGGTCGACTTTATTTGTAGATCTCATGGACTGCACTCACGATCTCATCTAATTATCATGTAGTGTTGTGTTTGTTTCGACACAAAGGGACCGTGCACCGCTGGGACTCACAAAAAGGTGTACAACTTTACCCTAAGAGAAGGATTCGAGGAGAAGACGGTACGATTTTATTACTGCAAGATGTGTGAACGTATGATTGTTTGTTGTAGATCTGGTACTACTATTAAATTAGTGGCTTGACTTGTATGATAAATTGAAAAATCATAGGGCGGTGTATGTTATTTTTACATGCAACTGATGTCCTCTCATTGTATGATACATGCTGGCCAGGTCCTCCCATGCTATGGAAGAGCTGCTTTGCTGAAAAAGTATAATGTGAAATCTTATCACAGAAGGATATTCTTTGCGTCCTTTACCACACAAGGTTTTTTTTATTTGAGTTTAAAGTCACAAATGAACCAAATAAAACTTTCATCAGTGGTGATGCTTGGAAGGAATACTGTAGAGTGTACCAACTTCAACTGAACCAGGTGGTGCATTTATCCATTTTACTGACGGGTTTGGAACCAAGCACTGCTGTTTGTCCACACTACCCTATCATTCATCCATGTAATAATACTTCTTTCCTATTTTCATTCTAGCTTTCATATAAGTAAGTTGTGATTTCTGTGCAATACCTATGTGTACCACACATTTTATTTTGTAGCATACTATTTTCTTGGTGTTCTTAAGAGAGATATAATTGATCGTCTCACTGCAACAGAGGGAACATACGTTAACTGGAAAGAAATGGGGAAACTGATTGCAGAAGTTGACAAGCTTGACATGTTTGTAGAAAAAAATGATGCTGATGACTTTTATCTTGGAAGATCCTATGGGCTGGTTCATACCTTGAATTGGTCCAACACAACCAAGAATTTCATGGTAAATGTTTTCATTTTTTCCATTACACAAAAATGTAATTTACTTTTTCCATGTGAATTACAAAACTGACCATTTCGTTTTGTAATTGACAACAGAAGCTGCCTCGTCGTATTGTTCCAGAAGTAGGTGCTATTACTCTTGTTTGCCATCCTAACATGAGGCTATCATCGACGTACACCATTTATCATGATAACGTGGACAAGCGTGTGTGCGTCAACAAATGGGATAAATTCATGAAGATGGAACCTACCTTGAAGATGGGACACAAGGTGCTCATGATCCTCCACCTTGGTGATCATGGCATCTATCTATTTGTTTCATATGTGCCAGATGTCCCACTTGATGAGTAGGGTTAGGTCATTATTTTTATCAATCAATTTGTAAGGTCAAGTTTATTATCTTCGAGACATTCTTCTATGCACATTTGCAAGACCAGTTTTCGGTTTTAAGACATTAAGGTTTTATGATTTAATGAGTTATGCAAATTAGTCATTTCAATCTTTTAGTTTTCAATATTTATTTCGTGCACTTACGGATGTGTTCAACAATTTATTTGCACTCTTGTCAAATTCACAGTTAAATTAATCCTTCCATACATAAAGTAGACATTGTTATTTACTACGGTAGGGAATGTCTCTAACTTATTCTCCTGCATTCACTGACCGGATAAGCATAGGCATCATCAAAAAATTACTTCATGTACAAATATAAAATGTTAGTCATTGACATGATGTCCCCACGAGACATGGGACCCACTGGCCAGTGTCACGTAATTGTAGTTGTCTGCAGTTATTATGCTGGTAAGCACAATATTTTATCTAGATATACGAACGGACGCTCCAAATTTCGAGGAATTGCCGCCCCTGTCTAGTCAAAACCACCACCATCCTCTAGTAAATACTCTGCAGTTCCACTTTCCACGTTTTCACACGCACGCGTCACGCAAAGGAACCCAAACGGCAGCATCTACTGTATATCCATCGGCCCCATCGTCTCTTCTACCTGCAACTTCTCTTCCCCAATCTCTGGAGAAAAACCCTGCTTGCACCTCCACCAGCGCACCACCGACCTTCTCCCCTTCCACCGAAAACCCCGAAGATGAAGTGTGTTCGCGGAGACGAGCCGGAGGCGAGTGCGGTCGTCGACATCGACGGAGGCGAAGGCGATGCTCCGGTAGTTGTCGACGCCGCGGAGGCGGGATCTTCTTCCGGAACCAGAGCCGCTCTTCGCCACGCCATGACTGTGGGGGGCTCCGCCCAACCGGTCGTGGTCGCCGTCGCTGATGAGGCCAAGGGAGACGTCCTCGCTGCCGCGGCACAAGCAGATGACCAGGGCTTCGACCCGAACGACCCGTACTACCGCGACTCCAAGCAGTACCGCGAGCTCTATGGCCCAGAGAGTGCGACGAGTTCGAGGAGGAGGCCTCTGACAACTGCAGCGAGGTACTCTACTATTCCAATTGATCCCCTGTTTTTCTTGATCGTACTGTTCACCGTAGGGTTTGCTCATAGGGTAGATTGATTTGCCCTGTCTGCTACTTCTTGTACAAATTGATGATTCTGGGGTTCTTACTCATCTGATTTATGGGTTTGTAGTTACTAGATTTGTAATATTTGATGCACATCTTGATTCAAATATACCAAACTACCAACCAAATGATTTATGGTACCATGAATATTCATGCATGTTTCAAATTAGTAGATGGCACTTATCTTAATTAGGTCATGATTCCTTGTGTGTGATAAATCATACCTGCTTAGTGTAATGCTCACTGCATTTCAAACTTAAATTCATCCGAATATGAATCATGCCAGAGGGATTATGATTACAAGAATTATATTATAGGTACTATTGATTCATCTGATCCATGGATTTTATAATCACCATTTGTCTTAAACTGGTGCTTATTTATATGATGAAACCATAATGTGTACAACATTTTTATTTAGGGAACAAATGAATGATCAGATGTGCGCATGTAATTTATGACCACCATTATTCTTGAATTCCTGCTTATTGACATCATGAATCAGTACATCTTCAGGGAACAAATGATTGATTCCTGATCCATGAAATTTATAATCACCATTTTCTCTTAAATTGGTGCTTAGTTATATTAGTGAACTAATGATTGGACTACCCATGAACAATTTGTGATAGCACTTTAAATTGGTGCTTATTTATATTAGTGAACTAATTATCTATGGTTGGATCTGGATCATAAATGTTGATTCTACATGATGATTAATTCTTAATAATGTTCATAAAAAATATTTAATGCTTGAATTGTATTTCAGTTAATTTCCTTCTCTCACTTCTTCTTTACTTTCAAATTCACAGGAAGACTCTGAGGACATGGACAGCGACAAGGAGGACCGGGACCGGAAGAGCGGCTTCGTTCTGAAGAAGCTGAAGACTGGCCAGATCCCTTTCCGCCGGAACGGTCAGCCTAATTGCCCATTCTGCGGCAGGGTTTCCCGAAAGACATTGAGAGTCTGATCCAGCACGCGACGGGAGTTGGAAAAGGTAGCGCCCACAAGCACAAAGCTTCTAGCAAGGCGAAGCATGCTGCCTTTGGCAAGTTCCTCAGGGACTACGCCAAGACTGGCCTCATCCTGCTCGTCGGTCCAGCTGTTGGCCCTCATGTTCTCCACTAAATTTAGTTTCTGTTTAGTTGTTCCCCTGGAGGTTCATGGTTAAACTATGTCATGTTTCAAAGACTATGTTCTACTTTTGTTATTTGGAACCTGGGCAATCATACCCAGTTGTTTAAGACTATGCCATGTTTATATGTTGTTTGCTGTTGCAGAAGCATTACTGCTGCACATGTTATCTCTTTTTTCATGTTGATGCACGCTGCATTTGTGTAGATGCTTTATTCTGTAGCTAAGCAAGTTTCGAGTTAATTTCGACTAACAATGTTTGGCTACACCAGAGTTGTGTAGATTACATATCCCTTTGTCCCACAAGTTTACTACTTTTATGTCTCCTTTTTTGGACTTGTACTTGCTGTTGTTAGTTTCAAGTTTTGTTTTCATAAATACAATCTGTATGTGTTGGTAATCAGAAAAATACAAGCAACTACAGGTAACAACATCACAAAATATTTGGTACTGCAAAATATCTTTTCCTGTTATGAAAACATGTCCATTAATCCAGTTGCTACTGAGCCATAGACTTTATTATATCATTGCCATGTACTACCGTAAATAATTATATAAAAATTATCACGTAGGAAATTATTAACACAAACGGATTGTAGTATAACGGTAGTACTTCCCGATCAATTCGACTTCACGTCCATAGTTCGATTCTCATATACGCCTGCTTTTTTCCTATTTGTTGAACTAGTTTATTTCTTTTCTACATTCACATTAACAACCTGGTCCTACCACTAATCAGTGACGGACTAATGTACCACGAACTCAATTTCGTCATCAGGATTATCCGTGACGGTTGATACGTCTCAAACGTATCCATAATTTCTTATGTTTCATGCTACTTTTATGATGATACTCACATGTTTTATACACACTTTATGTCATTATTATGCATTTTCCGGCACTAACCTATTGACGAGATGCCGAAGAGCCAGTTGCTGTTTTCTGCTGTTTTTGGTTTCAGAAATCCTACAAAGGAAATATTCTCGGAATTGGACGAAATCAACGCCTACGGTCTTATTTTTCCACGAAGCTTCCAGAAGACCGAAAGGATTACAAAGTGGGGCGATGAGGCGCCGCCACAACAGGGCCGCGCGGCCAGGCTAGGGCCCGCGCCGCCCTGTTGTGTGGGGCCCTCGTGTCGCCCCTAAACCTACCCTTCCGCCTACTTAAAGCCTTCGTCGCGAAACCCCCAGTACCGAGAGTCACGATACGGAAAACCTTCCAGAGACGCAGCCGCCGCCAATCCCATCTCGGGGGATTCAGGAGATCGCCTCCGGCACCCTGCCGGAGAGGGGAATCATCTCCCGGAGGGCTCTTCATCGCCATGATCGCCTCCGGATCGATGTGTGAGTAGTTCACCCCTGGACTATGGGTCCATAGCAGTAGCTAGATGGTTGTCTTCTCCTCATTGTGCTATCATGTTAGATCTTGTGAGCTGCCTATCATGATCAAGATCATCTATTTGTAATGCTACATGTTGTGTTTGTTGGGATCCGATGAATATTGAATACTATGTTAAGTTGATTATCAATCTATCATATATGTTGTTTATGTTCTTGCATGCTCTCCGTTGCTAGTAGAGGCTCTGGCCAAGTTGATACTTGTAACACCAAGAGGGAGTATTTATGCTCGATAGTGGGTTCATGCCTCCAGTGAATCTGGGACAGTGACAGAAAGTTCTAAGGTTGTGGATGTGTGATACGTCTCCGACGTATCGATAATTTCTTATGTTCCATGCCACATTATTGATGATATCTACATGTTTTATGCACACTTTATGTCATATTCGTGCATTTTCTGGAACTAACCTATTAACAAGATGCCGAAGAGCCAGTTGTTGTTTTCTGCTGTTTTTGGTTTCAGAAATCCTAGTAACGAAATATTCTCGGAATTGGACGAAATCAACGCCCAGGTTCCTATTTTGCCCGGAAGCATCCAGAACACACGAGAACCGCCAGAGAGGGGGCACAGGGCCACCAGACCATAGGCCGGCACGGCCTGGGTGTGGCCCGCGCCACCCTATAGTGTGGGCCCCCCCGGAAGTCCACCGACCTTGCCCTTCCGCCTATTTAAAGCCTCCGTCGCGAAAACCCTGATACGTTCGACGAAACCCACAGAAACCTTCCAGAGCCGCCGCCATCGCGAAGCCAAGATCTGGGGGACAGGAGTCTCTGTTCCGGCATGCCGCCGGAACGGGGAAGTGCCCCCGGAAGGCTTCTCCATCGACACCGCTGCCATCTCCACCGCCATCTTCATCACCGCTGCTGCTCCCATGAGGAGGGAGTAGTTCTCCATCGAGGCTCGGGGCTATACCGGTAGCTATGTGGTTCATCTCTCTCCTATGTACTTCAATACAATAATCTCATGAGCTGCCTTACATGATTGAGATTCATATGATGATGCTTGTAATCTAGATGTCGTTATGCTAGTCAAGTGAATTTTACTTATGTGATCTCCGGAGACTCCTTGTCCCACGTGTGTAAAGGTGACAGTGTGTGCACCGTGTGGGTCTCTTAGGCTATATTTCACAGAATACTTATTCACTGTTATGAATGGCATAGTGAAGTGCTTATTTATATCTCTTTATGATTGCAATGTGTTTTGTATCACAATTTATCTATGTGCTACTCTGGCAATGTTATTAAAGTAGTTTTATTCCTCCTGCACGGTGTAATGGTGACAGTGTGTGCACCCGTGTTAGTACTTGGCGTAGGCTATGATTATGATCTCTTGTAGATTATGAAGTTAACTATTGCTATGATGGTATTGATGTGATCTATTCCTCCTACATAGTGTGAAGGTGACAGTGTGCATACTATGTTAGTACTTGGTTTAGTCGAATTGATCTTTCATGCACTCTAAGGTTATTTAAATATGAACATTGAATTGTGGAGCTTGTTAACTCCGGCATTGAGGGTTCGTGTAATCCTACGCAATGTGTTCATCATCCAACAAGAGTGTAGAGTATGCATTTATCTATTCTGTTATGTGATCAAAGTTGAGAGTGTCCACTAGTGAAAGTCTAATCCCTAGGCCTTGTTCCTAAATACTGCTATTGCTGCTTGTTTACTGTTTTACTGCGTTACTACTGCTGCGTTACTACTGCTTGTTTACTGTCCTGGGCAAAGCACTTTTAAGTGCTTTGTTGCTACTGCTCATATATATTCATACCACCTGTATTTCACTATCTCTTCGCCGAACTAGTACACCTATTAGGTGTGTTGGGGACACAAGAGACTTCTTGCTTTGTGGTTGCAGGGTTGCATGAGAGGGATATCTTTGACCTCTTCCTCCCTGAGTTCGATAAACCTTGGGTGATCCACTTAAGGGAAACTTGCTGCTGTTCTACAAACCTCTGCTCTTGGAGGCCCAACACTGTCTACAGGAAAAGGAGGGGGCGTAGACATCAAGCAAATTTCTGGCGCCGTTGCCGGGGAGGAAAGGTAAAAGGCACTCATACTTCGGTTCCAGGTAACAGTACTTTTCTGGATCCATTGTATTTGTGCTCGAAGCTATTTCCTTTAGATCCTGCAATTGCAACTTTTTGTTTCTTGTTTACACTAGTTAGGCATAATGGAAAACAACAAAAATATGAGAGATCTTTATGAACTTTATCTTGAATTAGGACATGATGTGTTTGAAGAGAGAATTAAAAAACCCATGGAACTTTATATGCATGCTAATGGGAATGTTATTAATATGAATGCTTTGAACACTATTGTTGCTAATGCTATGGAAAATTCTAAGCTTGGGGAAGCTGGTTTTGGTGAGCATGATCTTTTTAGTCCCCCAAGCATTGAGGAGGAAATTTACTTTGATGATACTATGCCTCCTATATTTGATGATGAGAATAATAATGATAGCTACTTTGTTGAATTTGCTCCCACCACAACTAATAAAATTGACTATGCTTATGTGGAGAATAATAATTTTATGCATGAGACTCATGATAAGAATGCTTTATGTGATAGTTATATTATTGAGTTTGCTCATGTTGCTACTGAAAGTTATTATGAGAGAGGAAAATATGGTTGTAGAAATTTTCATGTTACTAAAACACCTCTCTATGTGCTGAAATTTTTGAAGCTACACTTGTTTTATCTTCCTATGCTTGTTACTTTGCTCTTCATGAACTTGTTTATTTACAAGATTCCTATGCATAGGAAGCATGTTAGACTTAAATGTGTTTCTAATTTGCCTCTTGATGCTCTCTTTTGCTTCAAATATTATTTCTTGCGAGTGCATCATTAAAACTGCTGAGCCCATCTTAATGGCTATAAAGAAAGAACTTCTTGGGAGATAACCCATGTGTTATTTTGCTACAGTACCTTGTTTTTATTTTGTGTCTTGGAAGTTGTTTACTACTGTAGCAACCTCTCCTTATCTTAGTTTAGTGTTTTATTGTGCCAAGTAAAGTCGTTGATAGAAAAGTTCATACTAGATTTGGATTACTGCGCAGTTTCAGATTTCTTTGCTGTCACGAATCTGGGAACAATTCTCTGTAGGTAACTCAGAAAATTATGCCAATTTACGTGAGTGATCCTCAGATATGTACGCAACTTTCATTCAATTTGAGCATTTTCATTTGAGCAAGTCTGGTGCCATTTTAAAATTCGTCTTTACGGACTGTTCTGTTTTGACAGATTCTGCCTTTTATTTCGCATTGCTTCTTTCGCTGTGTTGGGTGGATTTCTTTGTTCCATTACCTTCCAGTAGCTTTGAGCAATGTCCAGAAGTGTTAATAATGATTGTGTCACCTCTGAACATGTGAATTTTTTATTGTGCACTAACCCTCTAATGAGTTGTTCTAAGTTTGGTGTGGAGGAAGTTTTCAAGGATCAAGAGAGGAGTATGATGCAACATGATCAAGGAGAGTGAAAGCTCTAAGCTTGGGGATGCCCCGGTGGTTCACCCCTGCATATATCAAGAAGACTCAAGCGTCTAAGCTTGGGGATGCCCAAGGCATCCCCTTCTTCATCGACAACATTATCAGGTTCCTCCCCTGAAACTATATTTTTATTCCATCACATCTTATGTGCTTTTCTTGGAGCGTCGGTTTGTTTTTGTTTTTTGTTTTGTTTGAATAAAATGGATCCTAGCATTCACTTTGTGGGAGAGAAACACGCTCCGCTGTAGCATATGGACAAGTATGTCCTTAGGCTCTACTCATAGTATTCATGGCGAAGTTTCTTCTTCGTTAAATTGTTATATGGTTGGAATTGGAAAATGATACATGTAGTAATTGCTATAAATGTCTTGGATAATGTGATACTTGGCAATTGTTGTGCTCATGTTTAAGCTCTTGCATCATATGCTTTGCACCCATTAATGAAGAAATACATAGAGCATGCTAAAATTTGGTTTGCATATTTGGTCTCTCTAAGGTCTACATAATTTCTAGTATTGAGTTTGAACAACAAGGAAGACAATGTAGAGTCTTATAATGTTTACAATATGTCTTTTATGTGAGTTTTGCTGCACCGGTTCATCCTTGTGTTTGTTTCAAATAACCTTGCTAGCCTAAACCTTGTATCGAGAGGGAATACTTCTCATGCATCCAAAATACTTGAGCCAACCACTATGCCATTTGTGTCCACCATACCTACCTACTACATGGTATTTCTCCGCCATTCCAAAGTAAATTGCTTGAGTACTACCTTTAAAATTCCATCATTCGCCTTTGCAATATATAGCTCATGGGACAAATAGCTTAAAAACTATTGTGGTATTGAATATGTACTTATGCACTTTATCTCTTATTAAGTTGCTTGATGTGCGATAACCATGTTCACTGGGGACGCCATCAACTACTCTTTGTTGAATTTCATGTGAGTTGCTATGCATGTTCGTCTTGTCTGAAGTAAGAGAGATCTACCACCTTATGGTTAAGCATGCATATTGTTAGAGAAGAACATTGGGCCGCTAACTAAAACCATGATCCATGGTGGAAGTTTCAGTTTTGGACAATATCCTCAATCTCATATGAGAAAATTATTAATTGTTGTTACATGCTTATGCATAAAAGAGGAGTCCATTATCTGTTGTCTATGTTGTCCCGGTATGGATGTCTAAGTTGAGAATAATCAATAGCGAGAAATCCAATGCGAGCTTTCTCCTTAGACCTTTGTACAGGCGGCATAGAGGTACCCCTTTGTGACACTTGGTTGAAACATATGTTATGCAATGATAATCCATGTTAATCCAAGCTAATTAGGACAAGGTGCGGGCACTATTAGTATTCTATGCACGAGGCTTGCAACTTATAGGATGTCTTATACATAACACAAATGATTTATTACTACCGTTGACAAAATTGTTTCTAAGTTTTCAAAATAAAAAGCTCTAGCACAAAAATAGTAATCCATGCTTCCCTCTGCGAAGGGCCATTCTTTTACTTTATTGTTGAGTCAGTTTACCTATTCTTTCTATCTCAGAAGCAAACACTTGTGTAAACTGTGTGCATTGATTCTTACATATCTACCTATTGCACTTGTTATATTGCTTTATGTTGACAATTATCCATGAGATAAACATGTTGAAGTTGAAAGCAACCGCTGAAACTTATATCTTCCTTTGTGTTGCTTTGAAGCTTTCTACTAAGAATTTATTGCTTATGAGTTAACTCTTATGCAAGTCTTATTGATGCTTGTCTTGAAAGTATTATTCATGAAAAGTCTTTGCTATATGATTCAGTTGTTTACTCATTGTCTTCATCATTGCTTCGAATCGCTGCATTCATCTCATGTGCTTTACAATAGTATTGATCAAGATTATGATAGCATGTCACTTCAGAAATTATCCTTGTTATCGTGTACCTACTCGAGGGCGAGTTGGAACTAAGCTTGGGGATGCTTGATACGTCTCAAACGTATCCATAATTTCTTATGTTCCATGCTACTTTTATGATGATACTCACATGTTTTATACACACTTTATGTCATTATTATGCATTTTCCGCACTAACCTATTGACGAGATGCCGAAGAGCCAGTTGCTGTTTTCTGCTGTTTTTGGTTTCAGAAATCCTACAAAGGAAATATTCTCGGAATTGGACGAAATCAACGCCCAGGGTCTTATTTTTCCACGAAGCTTCCAGAAGACCGAAAGGATTACGAAGTGGGGCGACGAGGCGCCGCCACAATAGGGCCGCGCAGCCAGGCTAGGGCCCGCGCCGCCCTGTTGTGTGGGGCCCTCGTGTCGCCCCTAAACCTACCCTTCCGCCTACTTAAAGCCTTCGTCGCGAAACCCCCAGTACCGAGAGCCACGATACGGAAAACCTTCCAGAGACGCAGCCGCCGCCAATCCCATCTCGGGGGATTCAGGAGATCGCCTCCGGCACCCTACAGGAGAGGGGAATCATCTCCCGGAGGGCTCTTCATCGCCATGATCGCCTCCGGATCGATGTGTGAGTAGTTCACCCCCGGACTATGGGTCCATAGCAGTAGCTAGATGGTTGTCTTCTCCTCATTGTGCTATCATGTTAGATCTTGTGAGCTGCCTATCATGATCAAGATCATCTATTTGTAATGCTACATGTTGTGTTTGTTGGGATCCGATGAATATTGAATACTATGTCAAGTTGATTATCAATCTATCATATATGTTGTTTATGTTCTTGCATGCTCTCCGTTGCTAGTAGAGGCTCTGGCCAAGTTGATACTTGTAACTCCAAGAGGGAGTATTTATGCTCGATAGTGGGTTCATGCCTCCATTGAATGCAGGACGATGTGAGAAAGTTCTAAGGTTGTGGATGTGCTGTTGCCACTAGGGATAAAACATCAATGCTTTGTCTAAGGATATTTGTGTTGATTACATTACGCACCATACTTAATGCAATTGTCTGTTGTTTGCAACTTAATACTGGAAGGGGTTCGGATGATAACCTGAAAGTGGACTTTTTAGGCATAGATGCATGCTAGATAGCGGTCTATGTACTTTGTCATAATGCCCTGATTAAATCTCATAGTACTCATCATGATATATGTATGTGCATTGTTATGCCTTCTTTATTTGTCAATTGCCCAACTGTAATTCATTCACCCAACATGCTATTTATCTTATGGGAGAGACACCACTAGTGAACTGTGGACCCCGGTCCATTCTTTACATCAGAAATACAATCTACTGCAATTGTTCTTTACTGTTCTTCGCAAACAAACATCATCTTCCACACTATACGGTTAATCCTTTGTTTACAGCAAGCCGGTGAGATTGTCAACCTCAATGTTACGTTGGGGCAAAGTACTTTGATTGTGTTGTGCAGGTTCCACGTTGGTGCCGGAATCCCTGGTGTTGCGCCGCACTACATTCCGTCACCAACGACCTTCACGTGATCCTTGACTCCTACTGGTTCGATAAACCTTGGTTTCTTACTGAGGGAAAACTTGCTACTGTACGCATCACACCTTCCTCTTGGGGTTTCCAACGGACGTGTGTTAATTGCACGCATCAACGGTTAAAAATGACACAATTTCATGCCGTCATGCATGTATGATCATGCGTGACAAAAAAGCCAATATGTCACCTACTTACCTTAATACATGACAGACCAGACATTTGTCATGAGGAAATTTGTCACTGAATATGATATCTGGCATAGTGCATGCTTATGGTGCATTGTTACTTGATTGTAGATTGTGACTGTGCCGACTGCAACGTGTGTTCTTGTGAACATTGTACCAACTCTCCACCTTATCCAGGCAAGTGACACACCAATCACAAATGTCCTAGTTTTTATCTATGCATAGTAGTAATTTTTGTAGTATACATGTGTAGGGTCTTATGCTTTCTATGCAATCCCAGTAGTCTAGCTACCCCTACTTGACTTCTTTGTCGCCATTAAATTTAGTTGTTGCTCATCTATGCTATGAAATGATTTGATTAGTGAGTTATGGAAAACAACTAAGTTTAATGAACTACCTGGGTGGAATTGGTATTGCTTGGTTTATGTTGAGTGGTTGCAACGGGGTCATGTCTATGAACCGCCGTGTGCATCGCACTTGTGGACGGCGACCCAGGAACAAAGAGATTGTAGACAACCTTACTCATTAGCTACCGTACAGCCACATGCTAATATGGGCTCTGGCTTGATGGAATATGTTGTGAGAACCCAGGCCCTACATGACAGATGATGTAGGGGAATGTAGGTTCGTACGGGTCCATAGAAAAAGGTCTGGGGGATCACTTCGGAAAAGTCTCGTCCTAGTCAACATCTGTCCATTTGAGGAAAATGTGCATCATGGAAGAAGAGCAAACTACGTCATGTGAGTAAATTTGTACAACCTCTGCAGAGTGTTAAAACTAAGTACTTAGCCATGTCCCCCGTTACGGACAATTTGAGCGATCTGACAAGGATCATGTTCGAAGATCTCCTCATCCCAACTTATTAAATAAAATTTGATGGGGGAACATGGCTATGACAATTGGTGCAAGTGACTATCGGCTAGTAGGTCCCGTGCCATGTCTATGGTCAGAGTCTACAGGGTAGATCACCCAAACCAAGTTGATCATATGAAATAAGAAGGCTCACTGATGTCTATTGGTGGTGTCTAGGTTCATTGATGTCTATCAATGGTACCGCTTGGTTAGTATGAAAGAAAATAATTTGTCAAATAATAGGATAAAATTGGTTTTATACAAATATGCCTAAGCTCTACCAGCCAAATGATCACGTATGTGTTAGGTTGCCATTTGTATCCACCAAAGTGTCATCTTGCCAATACAATTCCAAATGTATTGACCTTCGGGCTGTAACGTTTTATATTGCAGGTTACTTCTCTAGCTGAAGATTTATAGTTAGGTTCACGAGTCTTTGCCAACATGTCTGCATGTGGCTGCATGAAGGAAGAGGGCTCCATGCTTGAAAATTTCCTTGCTGCTTTAAACTCTGATATTGTGCTAGCCTGAGAGCTATGCAACTTGTATCAAACCATTTTATTTTCGCTGGATCTTACGTTGTAATGAAGACCTTTGCTACTTGGTATTTCATCCTAAACTGTGTGTGGTAGCAGTTCGATCCGGGACTAGCACTATTGCACAGGGACTCTCACTTTTTCAGGTGAGGTCACTACAGATGGTATCAGAGCATTATGTTTCCCTTAGGTTCGGGAACCTAGGTTTGATTAGAAAATAGGAAGACCCTAGGAATGAAAAATCCATCTTATCTTGTTTCTGTTAAAAAGATATGTGGTTTGTGAACTTCTAGTATTCTCACCTACTCCATCTTAAAAAAATGTTTCTTTTTTGCTTAGATGGCTTACCTCCTAAAAACCCATTTAGAAAAGATAGATTACACTCGAAGTACGAGAGAAACTTGAATCACTCAAGACAAATAGACCACCATTTCCGTTTTTCTTAGCTTTCAAGTTGAGTTTGCCGACCACCTGAGGTAGGCAAGCTAGTGTGTTTTATTTCCCATTTTCGAGACGTTTTGCGATTCACGTATTTCAAAACTAAATGTTTATTATGAATGCTTGTTTGTTTAAGGTTGTTTTATGCATGTGTTGTGTGAGGGTAGGAATTTTATTCCCTTAGACTCTATTTCTAAACTCTACTCTTACCTATACCAAACCAAACAGAATGCCGCCCCGTCGTGGACCCGAAGTACCAGCGTACGTTCAGCAAATGATGGAGGCACAAGCTCAGGTGATGCAGGCAGTGGCTCAAACCATAACTCAGCTGAACAACAACATCCAGAACAACAACAACAACAATCCACCACCCCCTCCACCACCACCTCCACCGCATGTGGATATGCTGACTAGGTTCCTAAGGCTTCGCCCTGAGAAGTTTTCAAGGGTAGCAGAACCCATGGTGGCCAATGATTGGCTACGTTCTGTGAACAAGGACTTGGTGACCATTGGATGCACTGATGCTGAGAAGGTTAGATTTGCTGCTCATCTGCTGGAAGGACCTGCAGCTAGCTGGTGGGAGAATTTCCAAATAACTCATCCAATAGCGGAGGCGACTTGGGCAATCTTTGAAGAAGGTTTTCGTACCGCCCACATTTCCTCTGGAGTGATGGACCCGAAGATGACTGAATTTCTAAATCTCAGACAGGATCATCGCGGTGTGTCTGAATAATAGAGGAGTTCAGCAACTTGACGTGCTATGCAACGGATGATAGCAATACAGATGCCAAGAGGAAGGAAAGGTTTCTTAAGGGACTGAATGACGAGCTGATGGTTCAACTATCAGTGGTGTACAATAAAAAAGAATAGAGGAAGTATAGGTTGACAATTTAGCCTCAAGTTAACTTTCCAAAGTCCCAGACAATCTTTGTATGTGCAGTTTATCTAGGATGGAAAATACGTTCATACCAACACAAAAGTTCATATTCTCTCTCCCATAAAAAAAAGATATGCATCACAAATGAATTTAATGTCCTTGCTCCATTTTTTTCTTTATTCAACTTTTGTACACATATTGTAATCTCCTGGCTTGATATTGAGAACTTAACTTCATGTCCGCCAATCAACTCAAGAGTCAAGCCACATGACTGTTTCATGAAAACAAGTTGATCTTTGAATTTGGAATCATAAACTTAGTATCCTCCTCTGTTGGGAATAGGTAGAAGTTTACTTAAGAGCACCGCGAAGATGGTAAGGTGTGGAGTGACGGTGTTTTCACATCAGCTCTACCCGGCCTATGGGGGCACCATTGGATGCGATGTTCATGCCTGACACTAGGATACCAACGGGTTTCTATGTGTGTAGACACTCATATTACATTATTACCCATGGTATTGTAGTTGTTGATCATGAATCGGTTGCTGGTGCTTGGGAGGATGAATGACTACCGTCAGTTGAAGACTCAGGTATAATTTTCCATCATTCTGGTGTTTGGCGTGAAACAATTGTACCTGATGAGGTCGTAAACATGCCATTGAACACACCCAAGGGAAACATAGGCTTAAACTAGGACATACTTCTAACAACTTTTCATCTTAAAATTATACTTCTATCTAGTGGAAATTGCGTAGATATCCTAAGAAGGAAACCCAAAAGACTGTCTCCACATCTATCCCGTAATCAAATTGCAAATACTTTACTGCCATGCCACAAAGCACTATTTTATGACTTCTTTTTAAAATCTTATGTCTTGTATATTTTTCTACTCCGTTTCTTCAACATCTATTCTTCTTTATGCATGCAAACTAGCTGATTGGTTCTTTTCATCAGGACTATCCGTGATGAGGCTAAGCCTTCTCGTGTCCTGCTAACCAAGGGATACCGTATATACATTTATTTGCAATGTCTTAGGCTCTTAACGGTGATAACAACATATATTATCGCATGCATACTGAATGCAGCTATTCATCCGGACTGTATTTTACATCCTCATAACAAAAGTTAAAAGATAAACATTTGTAGTATTACCTGTTAATAATATGTTTTTTTAAGCGAGGCAAAAGCTTTGCCTTTTATATTGATAGAGAAGGAACAAGCATAGAACGGGCAGAGCCCAAACAGAAAACAGAAAAAGGAACCCTGTGGCAAACTAAGCTATCAACGCATCAGCTAGTGATCTCTGCAAGTTTTTTGGCACCTGTGAGGATCCAGTTCTTGCTCTCCTCCTTGATCTTTTGCATCAGTGCCAACGGCGTGGAAGCACTGTTATTGAAAACTCTCGTGTTCCTTTCCTTCCAGAGTTCCCAAGTGATAAGGGTGACGGCAGTCTTGAGCTGAAAAGGATGGGCGGTAGGCGAGCTGGTGATAGCGTTCCAGTATTGCAGCACGGTCTCCCGCCCACTCCCCATATCCTGCACCAGCGAAGGGCAAAACAACCATGAAGCCGTCTGTTGCCAGATTCGCTTGGAGTAGCGGCATTCGAAGAGGATGTGTCTTGTCGTCTCAGGCATGCCCTTACAAAGCTGGCAGGTTGGTTGATGCGACAATCCTCGGACTGCAAGGCGGTCCGAGGTCCACAGCCTGTTCTCCACCATCAGCCAAGCAAAGAAGTGGCATTTGGGAGGGAGCCCAAGGCCTCCAGACAACACCTTTGAAGGAGTACGGGACCGCTCCCACAAACTGCGCTTTGTACGCCGACTTAGTGGAGTAAGTGCCACTAGAAGTTAGGGTCCAGGAGATGGTGTCTTTAGTTCCAAGAGTTAAGGCAACGTCCTGAAGCATGCCTCATAGGGCAACCAATTGGGGCATGTGCTCAACCGTGAAGTTGGTTACGGAAAAGTCGGCCACCCATCTGTTGTTGTCAATAGCGTCATGAACGCTCCGCTTCTTCCTTTTTGAAGCCTCAAAAATCTTTGGCGCGATTGACCCAGGGGTAGTGCCGTCCAGCCAGGAGGAGGACCAGAAAGAAGCCTTTTTGCCATTTCCAGTGGTGACCTTGGTGGCGGCGTTGGATAGGTTCCTATCGATGTCATCATTTGGCGTTTCGAGGCCCACCCACGGCCTGTGCGGTGCAACCCATTCCAACCAAAGCCAACGAAGATGCAGGGCCCGCGCAAACTTCTCGAGGTCAAGAATGCCAAGCCCTCCCCCCCCCCCCCCCCCCCAGATGCTTGGGGCGGCAGACCTTCGCCCAGCATACCTTGCATTTGCCACCACTCACCGAGGTGGAGCATGCCCACAACATGCCACGCCGGATTTTGTCGAAGGCGCACAGAGTTGCCTTATCCACCTTGATCGTAGTCAACAGGAAGGTTGGGAGCCCATCTTAATGGACATGAACATATATCTTTGATTTTAAGAAACTACCTGTAAGGCTGTAACCAGTGGCGGATAATATCAGTGGGGGTGGGGTGCCAAGCTTAATTTTTTTGCCTATTGCGCTTTATATTTGGCCTAAATAGACCGGTTGATTCACTATTGTGGAGTTTTGACCATAAATATTTAACAATTTAACTTGTTTGCACCTAATAAACACATAGAATTAGCAAAATAGTACAGGTAATAGAGTTTTTACGTTTCTGGAGGGGGCACCCCCACTCGATCCGCCCCTGCCTGTAACATCTAAGCTTCAAATAATTTATGTTTCAGTCGGTTGGTTCCCTACTGAATCAGCACGACACATTTCCTAGAAGCTGATAATCCTTTCATCGCGCTTGTGGCCGGTGGATTCATGCGAAATAATCACAGTAATCCGTAACCTTCTGGGAAGTTTCATCCATTCATGGCGCCAATGCTGAGACTTTATCGAGATTGGAGACCCTCTTTTCTTGGAGGTACAAAACAACCTGCATTCATGCATCTACCCAAACTTTTCTGCATTCGGATGGTCAGCTGTGTCAATACCATCTTGTCCTGGGCGTGTCTTCACAAAATTGTTCCGTCTCTAAGTTAGCAATCACCCTTTGATTACAAAGAGCGTGCAATCTCCAACGCAACTAGCAAATAAAATATGTATGACGAATTGACGATATGCTATGGTGTCATGGGGGTGCCCCCCTAGTCCATAAGCAAAGGTTCTTTCATGTGGGCGTATGATGGCCTTGTGATATCGTATCTTCTCTAGTCTCTACCATCGGAACTGCCCTCTATGTACTTTCACCTGATCAATCTCTATATAAGACCTCATGCATATCTTTCTTTCGCACAGCTAGGGCTAGACCTTCAGAAGTACACACATCCTTGCACCATTCAAACTTTTGTGTGAAGGAAACACCTCACAGATCCTTTTGGACAAAACCCTTTTTTTGTACGAACAAGTTAGTATAGAGCCCTGAAGGTTGGGAGCCAGGTGAAACAGATGGGGAAACTGAACAAGGTTATCAAGGAGCAGAGGGCCAAGCTCTACATCATCCGCCGCTGCGTCGTCATGCTTCTCTGCCGGAGTGATTGACCAATCCATCGATTTGTTCGCCACAGATCGATGGGTGATATTTTATTTCAACCGATCGATCCCTTCTGTTTTGGATCTTTTTTCGCCCTGCCGAAGATGGTTTCGGCAGGCCTTCAGATTCAAGCGGCATGCTGTTATGGGATTGCGTGTTCATGCATGCAGTGCGCAGGCTTGCTTGCATTTTAGGAGGGATTGATTGTTTCATGGTTGAAATTTTCCCTCCATTGGCATTTTAACTTGCCTCCGTGGAGGCAAGGGTGTGACAACACGAGCGCTCAACTGTAAAGGTTGATATGCTTCCGTTCTCTTCAGCGAATGGAGAAGGTTGATATAAATACAGAACCAACCTGTGGTTGGTGGTTAGGAGGTCAGTGGCACCTCAGCACACCAGAGTTTAAACCACAGATTTAACACTTTGGTGTCTCATTAAAGAGGGAATATTCTTCATTCGGAGACAATGTTCCCGTCGATAGCGATGTGTCTGTGGTGACTTCGTCAATCTCAAGACCCGCCGAATGAAGTTTCTTGGTTGCAGTCTCTCGGAGGTGCTCACAGGGGTAGAGTGTGCGTGCGTGCGTTCATAGGGGTGAGTATATGTGAGCGTCTACGTCTGTACTGTGTTTTGCAAAAAAAAAGTTGGTGTAAATACCAGCGCATTTCCTTCTTGGGGCTCCAGTTCAGTTGGCCATGCCGTGGATGCTGATCACATATGATACTTATGAAGATTACATAAGACGTTGACCTCACGGATTATTCTGATGAGATATTTATATTTCTGGAGTGTGCAAGGAAGATTGCTGTTCTAAACTTTGTTTGGATGGAAACATAGCCAATCCTTTGTTCTTTGGCAATTACTACCTCCGAATAATGTGGAATTGATCATGAATGTTCCGTGATAAAAAGTTTTATTTATGACTACATTCCAGTTTTCCTCCTAATTTTATATCTTTGACACTAGTTACCCCATTTAATAATTGTTCATTGTATTACCCTATTTAACGGAAGTTTATTAGTTCTTACCCTTATAAAATATGAGAGCCATTTGTTAGGCGATGCGTTGTATAAAGAGAATAAATCAATATCGTGAAAATATCAATTACACCTAGCTTTTGCAACAACGTCATACCCTAATAGTAGTACGGATTCACACAACCGAAGAAAGAAGAAGCTAAAAAATGAAAAGTTCCTCTATAGTGTTCCACCATACAACAAGAAGCAAAACACCACCATACAACACCTGAGCGGGAAGTGACATTACCGTGGAGATGCTTTATCATATGAAAGAGGTGGACAAGGGGAGACTCACTAAGCTCATATTGTTAACACTGAGGAAACCCTTAATTGCGATAGTCAATATGTGGTTGCAGAAGGTTAGCCGCAGTGGTTATCTAGAGATGTAATGACAGATGGTTTTCTGAGCGCATCTAATTATGGAGCTCTCTCCACACACAACATGATTAAAGGCATAGTTTATCTTGATTAACATTAATCGTAATGCTAGAGGAGGATCCAACAAATCCCCGAGAACACTTTGTCTTATTGAGATTCACTTCATTTCTCACTACGCTTGTTACTTTATTACTTTATTTACTTTCCTTGCAACCAAATACAACTCTATTTAAAACACCCTTACTTGAGATTAAGGAACAACTTACAAGTGGCCCTTCATAGATAGTAGTAAGGGGCATTAATACCTTAACTAGCAGCTCCACGTGGTTCGATGCTCTTATTTTGAAACTAGCTACAATTGAACTGTACATTTGCAGTTATCATATTCCCTACTTACTTTATGTTATTCAAGAGTAAAATGAATCAAAATAAGAGTATCCAAAAAAATAAGTAAAGAAACAAAATAAGTAAATAAGTAAAAAATTTATAGGTTCACCGAAACATGCTTTATGGTCTATAACTTTTTATTTGTTTGAACACGAGACCACTTATTGTTAAGCATATTTTGTGTTGTAAAAGATATCACTTTATAGCTCACTTGCTTACTGTGATTCTTTAAGGATTGAACCTTGTGAACTTTGTGTGATAATAAAAAGAAGAAAAGTAACAAACTCCAAAGTCCATGCTAGTTTTATCACCTATATGCTCTATATGCTCGAAGACAAGCATACGTTAAGCTTGCCCGTGTACCACTACAGCAGTTCCTCCAAAATTGTCCGGCTCTGAACAATTTTTTTAAGCGCAAAGGGATTACTTTCACGAGCGTTGACACCAGGAACGACAAGGTCATGCTTGCCCGTGCCAAGATGCATATTACAGAGATGTACCATGTCGACATCCAAGATATATTCAAGAGCCGGGTAGGAATGGCTGATCTAGCAGAGGCCATCATCGACGGGTCCTACAAGAACATGAAGATGAAGTTCTCATCTGACAAGCATGATTTATGGGAGATTAAGCCACTCTCCAAGATGCACCTCGAGTACGCAGCAACAAACGGGTAAGTGAGCTACGAGTTGTACCGTAGGAACCTTGCCCTCGAGTTGTAATTATGTAGAAATATAAGTGTATGTGTGTCTATTCTACGGTGACGACTAGTACGAGTATGTCAATTTCGAGTGAAGGAACTGTTCCAGAATGTAATTTAGCAAACTATGTATGGAGCTTTCAGAAATACTAATGGTGATCATGGGTATGCGAAAAAAACGTACAAAACTACTCCAGGTGACCATTCGATTGGTAAAATTCTCATGCTAATTCGCATCGGATCCTTACCACTACTACGGTCAGGAAATGGTCAAACACACGCGCAAGCACGAGCAAGAACATTAGTACATCATCTGTACAATGGGCCATAAATGTATCCTCTCTTCTCGAGCAGAGCAGATACGGCAGGGGTCACATCGGAGTGGAGAACTTCAGCAGGTAGAGCAGAGTCTCTCTGACAGACCATGTGCAGCGATCTCGGGAACATGCGCACCATGAGGCGTGTGAGATCCATGCTTTCAAGTTCATCCAGTGAACAACCTTTTTGGAAGCTGAGGGAGGAAATAATCAGCCTAATTATTATAGACATAAAGAAATGTTTGACAAAAAATTATTAGTAAAAAATAATTTCATTAATTCATAATGCACACCACAGACATTATACACATTCGATAAGACATTATACACATTCGATAATACAACAAGTCTCCGGCGGGTCCGGTGGATAGGTGAAGAGTATATTGGTAGCAAAATTTTGATTCTACAACTTCACTTATAGTTTACTCATCCAACCCACCGGAGAGAAAATCAAATAAGAGCGGTCTCAGACGGTTATCACCCGAGAGCTCTCAGACGGTTATCGCCCCAGACACGGGCTACAGATTTTTCGTGCACTGTCACCGAAGTCTAATAATTCACTTGTCCAGAGATCCGTCAATCTTGTGTGGCCAACCAGCAACAATGTGTTGCCTGCGCTTCTTCCCTAATAAATCTTGTGCAGGTGATGTTTGACGAACAGTATTCAAAATTTTAAAGTATGAGCGTTCATGTTACAAAATTCATATATAGTACAAAACACTTAATATATCTCATGTGCACCGTTAGGGCTGAGGCGTTGGGGAGTGAAAAAATAGGAAAAGTTGCTACATAGTAGTACATAGTTTAGGACATCTAGTCGTATGGAGTAAGCCATCGCAAGAGAAAACTATGGTGAACATTGTAATCTAGCTAGTTCTTCGTCTACGGAGGTTGCATGAGTAGTAGTATATGTACCTTTGAGTAGCCAGAGTCGTTGTGGCTGTCGACGGCCGGCAGGTCTGGTGAGGACTCGCCATCTCGCTGACCTTGTCATCTCTCCTCGGTGCAAGCTACAATTATGGTGCTGATCTACGCCAGCGCCGGTGAGCAATGTCACCTATAGTTTCTAGCTGTAGCGGTGCAATATAATATATAGGCAGAGTCCAATCTTAGTGAGCCCAAATCTTGGGGAAAATATTCTTTGACCCTGCCTCTCTAACATTTCCCTGTCCTTGAATCACTGAAATGTGGGTCACACCGGGTGCGGGAACCGGTTGGTAATGAACCAAAGTCAGTAAAGGCGAAGTCAGAGAATCCCCTTTGAAATCTTGTGATGTATGGCCCGCTTGTCGGATGATACAGCTGCACAAAGGCTTCTGCAGTAGTCCTCCTCTCTCGAAACTCTCAGCTTGTGAACACATCTTGAGGAAAATATTCTTTGACCCCGCCTCTCTAACATTTTCGTGACTTTGAATCACTGAAATGTGGGTCACACAGGGTGCGGGAACCGGATGGCAATGAATCAAAGTCATGAAAGGCGCAGTCATAGAATCCCCTTCGAAATCTTGTGATGTAGGGCCGCTCATCGGTTGATATAGCTGCACATAGTCTCCGCAGTAGTCCTCCTCTCTCAAAATTCTCAGCTTGTGAACACATCTTGGGGAAAATATTCTTTGACCCCGCCTCTCTAACATTTCCCTGACTTTGAATCACTGAAATGTGGGTCACACAGGGTGCGGGACCCAGATGGCAATGAATCAAAGTCAGGAAAGGCGAAGTCATAGAATCCCCTTCGAAATCTTGTGATGTAGGACCCGCTCGTCGGTTGATATAGCTGCACATAGGCTCCGCAGTAGTCCTCCTCTCTCGAAATTCTCAGCTTGTGAACACACATGCAATAATACGGTGGACTCCGTAGTAGGTCAAGAGTGTAGCCCTCTGACATACATCAGGAAGTCGGGATTGGACTGAGATGGCACGTAGAAGAAGGGAAAGATTTACTGGTGCCTCACCTGCTCGGGTGAAGCGGGAGACATGCATCACCTTTTTGGGTGATGTTGAGTGGTGTCCCTATAGCTTTTGTCAGCACAGGCATGCGCTGTCATTGCTCACCTGCGTAGGAAATTGCATAAACCAACCATTTTGATTAAAAGCATTTGTATTGGAAATTTGTAGGATAAACCTTGTAGTGTTGCGATTCATATTACTTGATGCTAATATAGATGTATCTCGACACATTTTAGTTATAGATACATCCATTTTAGCATCAAGTAGTATGAACCAGAGGAGTAGGATCGGAAGTTTTTCTAGTATGGTTATTTTATTTCTAAGGTTGATTTCCGTACTAGCTTGTATTTTTAAAATGAATCAATTATGCTAAGTTTCATAGGAAATCTAACGTATATCCACCCATATGTATATACCTCTATTTCATGTGGTGGAATCAAACAAACTTTGGTTTGTATGAATTCATGTGGGCCAGATCGAAGTGTGTGGCATGACATTGCATGCAATCCCCAACGGTTTATGTATTCTTTCAAAAAACAAAGTGAACTTCCCAAAAATTGTAGTTAAGTTCTTCCAAAAAAGTCAACTAGACTTCTTATAAAACGAAGCGTTCTTTAAAAAAAATGAGGTGAACATCCCTCGGAAGTGGTGATTTTCCTAAAAAAATTAAGTGAACTTCCAAAAAGATGAAGTGAACTTCTGAACAAATGAAGTGAATTTCCAAAAAAAAATGAAGTGAACTTCCAAAAAAATGAAGTGACATTCCGAAAAATTCGAAGTGAACTTCCAAAAAATGAAGTGAACTTCCATAAAATGAAGTGAAATTCATAAAATGAAGTGAACTTCCAAGAAAATGAAGCAAGCTTCCCAGAAAAAGAATTAAGTGAACTTCCAAAAAATGAAGTTAAATTCTGTAAAATAGGAAGTGAGCTTCCAAAAAATGAAGTGAACTTTCGAAAAAGGAAATGAACTTCTAAGATAATGAAGTGAACTTCCCAAAAAATAGATCTTCCAAAAATATGAAGTGAAATTCCGAAAAAACCGAATAGAACTTTCGAAAAATGAAATTATCTAACTTCCAAGAAAATGAAGTGAACTTCCCAAAGCATATTGATATTCTTAAAATATGAAGTGGACTTACAAAAATAATAATATATATGAACTTCCCAAAAAATGAAGTGAACTTCTCAAGAAATGAATTGATCTTCCAAAAATGAAGTGAACTTCGGAAAAAATATGATGGATAGGATACACGTTGTGTCTATGGGACGTGAGGTGGGGTAGGTGGAGGTGGGATGCATGGGGCAGGGTGGGGTCGATGTGGGTGTGGTGGGTGGTGTTGAAGATTGAGGGAAATGTGGGTGTTTAATTAGGTCCCGCAGGAGATGGGATGGGTGTTGGAGATATGCCCAAGAGGCAATAATAAAGTGGTTATTATTATATATTTGTGTTTATGATAAATGTTTGCATCCCATGCTATAATTGTATTAAGGAAACATTAATACATGTGTGTTATGTAAACAGAAAAGAGTCCCTCGTAAGCCTCTTGTATTACTAGCTTGTTGATTAATAGATGATCATGGTTTTCTGATCATGAACATTGGATGTTGTTAATAACAAGGTTATGTCATTGGGTGAATGATATAATGTACACACACCCAAATAAGCATAGCATAAGATCAAGTCATTTAGTTCATCTTGCTATAAGCTTTCGATACATAGTAACCTAGTCCTTCGACCATAAGATCATGTAAATCACTCACACCAGAAGGGTACTTTTATTAAATCAAACGCCACTGCATAAATGGGTGGTTATAAAGATGGGATTGGGTATTCGAAAAGTATGAGTTGAGGCATATGGATCAAGAGTGGGATTTATCCATCCCGATGACGAATAGATATACTTTGGGCCCTCTCGGTGGAATGTCATCTAATTAGCTTGCAAGCATGTGACAAGGTCACACGAGATGACATACCATGGTACGAGTAAAGAGTACTTGTCGGTAACGATGTTGAACTAGGTATGGAGATAGTGATGATCGTGTGACAAAAGGAATCGGTATCGTATGACAAAACGAATCGGTATCGTATGTTAATGGTTCAATCGATCACCGAGTTATCACTGAGTGTGTGGGAGCCATTATGGATCTCCAGATTGGTTATTGGTCGGAGAGGAGTCTCGATCATGTCCGCATAGTTCATGAACCGTAGGGTGACGCGCTTAAGGTTCGATGTTGTATAGTAGCTTCGGAATATGAGATGGAGACCGAATGTTGTTCGGAGTCTCGGATGGGATCTAGGACATCACGAGGAGGTTCAGAATGGTACGGAGAATAAGATTCATATAAGGGAAGTTGATTTCTAGGTTTCAGAAAAGTTCGGGATTTTTTCGGTGGAAGACCGGGAAGGTTCTAGAAGGTTCCGGGGGTCCCACTAGTGGGCCCACGACCCTAGGAGGGACGAAATGAGCCGAGGGGGTGCAGCCCAGCCCTAATGGGCCAGGCGCACAAGCCCCTCAAGGCCCAGCCGGCCAGCCCACTAGGGTTTCCTCAAAAACCCTAGGGGGGTCAACTTGGGCGGGAAGGAAACTCCCCCCTCCTTGGTCATCGGCCCTAGCCCTATATGGGGCGTGGGGGGCCACCCCAACCGACCTTCCCCCCTATATAAAGAGGGGAGGGGGCAGGGGGCGCACCCCATCCTGAAACCCTAGCTCTGGCCGCCCCCTCTCTCCTCCACCATAGCTCTGCTCCGGCTTGGCGAAGCCCTGCAGTTTTTGTCCTCCACCACCACCACCGCGCCGTCGTGCTGCTGGAATTCCGAGGAGAGCTACCACACCTCCGCTGCCCGCTGGAACGGGGCGAGGAAGGACTTCATCAACACCGTACGCACGACCGAGTACGGAAGCCGGATTGCAGCACCGGATGATCGACTACATCAACAACGAAATCTGATCTCGTAAGGCTTTGGATCTTCGAGGGTTAGTCTCTCATACATCTTGTTGCTTCGATCTTCATGGATTAGATCTTGCTTCTTCCTAGATTGGATCTTGGTTTTTTTCATGTTCACGGTAGAATTTTTTGTTTTCCATGCAACGAACCCATCAGTGGTATCAGAGCCGTGTCTATGCATAGATCTGTTGCATGAGTAGAACACAATGGATTTGTGGGCGTTGATGCTTTTGTTGTCTCTAATTATGTGTACTTTGCATCTTGCGGATGGTGGGATGAAGTGGTCCGGGCTAACTTTACATGACCGTATCTCATGAGACTTGCTCCACGCTTGACATGCAACTTGTATTGCATAAGTGGCTTTGCGGGTGTCTATCTCTCTCACCATAGTTAAGATTCAGTTTACTATTTCAGTTGACAACACTAGTATCACTGTTGTGGTTCATGTTCGTAGGTAGATTGGATCTTACTCGAAAACCCTAAACCACGTAAAATATGCAAGCCAAATTAGAGGCATCTAACTTGTTTTTGCAGGGTTTGGTGATGTGATATGGCCATGATGTGATGATGAATATATTTGACGTATGAGATGATCATTATTGTATTATGGCAACCGGCAGGAGCCTAATGGTTGTTATAGTAGCTATAAGTGATGGACAACCATGAAGCGGCGCCACTGATCTTGACGCCATGCTGGTGATGATGGAGATCATGTCCGTGCTTTGGATATGGAGATCAAAAGCACAAGAAGATAGGCCATATCATATCACAAATTATGAATTGAATGTGATGTTAATCCTTTATGCATCTTATTTTGCTTAGATCGCGACGGTAGCATTATAAGATGATCCATCTCACTAAATGTCAAGATAATAAAGTGGTTGTCCTTAGTATGCACCGTTGCTAAGACTTGTCGTTTCGAAGCATCACGTGATGATCAGGTGTGATAGATTCTATATGTGCAGACACGGGTGCAAGCCAGATTTGTACATGCGGATACTAAGGTAACCTTGACGAGCCTAGCATGTACAGACATGGTCTCGAACACGGGATACCGAAAGGTAGAGCATGAGTCATATGAATGATATGATGAACACTTTGAGTGTTCGCCTTTGAAACTACATCTTCTCTCGTGAAGATCGTTCTTGGTGTAGTGGATTTGGTTCGTGTAATCACTAAAACAATGTGAGGGATGTTGTTTTGAGTGAGAGTTCACCTAGTTAATTTAAGAATTAAAATTGAACTCAATTTATCATAAACTTAGTCTAAACTCTTTGCAAATATGTTGTAGATCATGGCGGCCCCCACCATCAATTTTAATCAGTTCCTAGAGAAAGAAAAGCTTAAGAACAATGGAAGCAACTTCACGAATTGGTTCCGTCATGTGAGGATTGTCCTCACTACTGGAAACTTGCAATATGTGCTCGATGCACCGCTAGGTGCCCCACCTGCAAAAACTGCTCCCGATGAGGTGAAAAATGTTTACCAAACTCGGAAAATTCATTACTCCCAAGTTCAGTGCGCCATCCTGTACGGCCTAGAGGAAGAGCTGCAAAAGAGTTTTGAAACCCACGACCCCTGTGAGATAGTCCGTGAGCTCAAAGCTATCTTTGAAACTCATGCGGCCGTGGAAAGCTATGAAGCCTCGAAACATTTCTTTGGCTGCATGATGGAAGAGGGTAGCTCCGTTAGCGAGCACGTGCTCAAGATGTCTGGGCATGCGAAGAAGCTCAATGACTTGGGAATTGTGATTCCTAACCAGTTAGGTATTCATCGTGTCCTCCAATCACTGCCACCTAGTTATAAGAACTTCGTGATGAACTACAACATGCAGAACATGAACAAAGAGTTACCTGAACTCTTCTCCATGCTGAAATCTGCTGAGGTGGAGATACAGAAAGAGCACCAAGTGTTGATGGTCAACAAGACCACCAGTTTCAAGAAGCAGGGCAAGCCTAACAACAAGGGAAACTTCAAGAAGGGCGGCAAGAAAGCTGTTGTGCCTCCTAAGAAGCCCAAGGCTAGCCCTAAGCCTGATACTGTGTGCTTTTACTGCAAGAAAGAAGGGCACTAGAAGCGCAATTGCCCCAACTACCTGGCTGATATGAAGAGCGGCCACGTCAAGAAGAGAGGTATATTTGATATACATGTTATTGATGTCTATCTTACTAGTAATCGTAGTAGTACCTGGGTATTTGATACTGGTTCGGTTGCTCACATTTGTAACTCGAAACAGGAATTGCGGAATAAACGGAGACTAGCGAGGGACGAGGTGACGAAATGGATCCAAGGTCGATGTGATCGCCGTCGGCACGCTCCCTCTACTTCTACCTTCAGGATTAGTTTTAAATCTGAATTTGTTATTTGGTGCCTGCGTTGAGGATGAACATTATATCTGGATCTTGTTTAATGCAAGACGGTTATTCGTTTAATCAGAGAATAATGGTTGTTCTATTTATATGAATAATATCTTTTATGGTCATGCGCCTGAGATGAATGGTTTATACTTGTTAAATCTCGATAGTAGTGATACACATGTTCATAACATTTATGCTAAGCGAATTAAATTGAATAATAATTCTACTTATATGTGGCACTGTCGTCTTGGTCATATTGGAGTGAAACGCATGAAGAAACTCCATTCCGATGGACTTCTTGAATCACTTGACTTTGAGTCACTTGATAGATGCGAAGCATATCTAATGGGAAAAATGACTAAGACTCCATTCTCTGGTACAACGGAGCGAGCTACAAACTTATTGGAAATCATACATACCGATGTGTGCGGACCAATGAGTGTAGCATCGCGCGGTGGTTATCGTTATGTTCTAACCTTCACAGATGATCTAAGTAGATATGGGTATATTTAATTTATGAAACATAAGTCCAAAACTTTCGAGAAGTTTAAGGAATTCCAAAGTGAGGTAGAAAATCATCGTAACAAGAAGATCAAGTTTCTGCGTTCTGATCGCGGAGGCGAATATCTGAGTTATGAGTTTGGCATGCATTTAAAGAAATGCGGAATACTTTCACAGTTGACACCGCCGGGTACACCACGGTGCAATTAGGGATGGCAATGGGTACCCATGACCCGCGTACCCGCCGGGTAAAAACCCAATAGAAGTACGGGTATGGGATAAAATATTACCCATGGGTTTGTAAATGAGAAAATATTATACCCATCGGGTAGAGTGGGTACGGGTATGGGACCATAGAACCCATACCCGCGTACCCATGTACCCATCTAAAATTAACAAGTAGGCCATTGTAATATTCTAAACTACTTAATTTTTCCCTAATCATGCCTTCATGTTGCTAGGCTGAACCTCACGCTTTCCGATCTCACAATCGTTGGTAGGTTAGTGAGGATTAGACCCTATTTAGGATCGCTTCACCTCCTATAATATTTGTTTGATCCATTTGATGTGTTGTAAGCGTGGGTTTTTTTACCCGCGGGTACCCATTTACCCTGTCGGGTGACGGGTATGGGAAAAACTTGTACCCGTTGACGGGTATGGGTACGGGTGACGGGTACGGGTATGGGATGGCTCTACCCATACCGATACCCTGCGGGTGCCATCCCTAGGTGCAATGGTGTGTCCGAATGTCGTAATCGAACTCTCTTAGATATGGTTCGATCTATGATGTCTCTTACCGATTTGTCATTATCGTTTTGGGGTTACGCATTAGAGACAGACGCATTCACTTTAAATAGGGCAACATCTAAATCCATTGAAACGACACCGTATGAATAATGGTTTGGTAAGAAACCTAAGCTGTCGTTCCTTAAAGTTTGGGGCTGCGTGAAGCTTATGTAAAGAAGTTACAACCTGACAAGCTAGAATCCAAAGCGGAGAAATGCATCTTCATAGGATACCCTAAAGAAACAATTGGGTATACCTTCTATCACAGATCCGAGGGCAAAGTTTTCGTTGCCAAGAACGGATCCTTTCTTGAGAAGGAGTTTCTCACGAAAGAACTGACTAGAAGGAAATTAGAACTCGACGAGGTTATTGAACCTTCTATCGGAGATCACAGTAGCGCAGCGCCGGAAGATGTTCATGTGCAGCCTGAAACGATAAGAGACGAAGCAAATCATGATGATCATGAAACTTCGAACGAAGAAGCTACTGAACCTCGCAGATCGACGAGGGCTCGTACCACTCCTGATTGGTATGACCCCTGTCTGAATGTCATGATTGTGGATAACAACGATGAAGACCCTGCGACGTATGAGGAAGCAATGATGAGCCCAGATTCCAACAAATGGCAAGAGACCATGAAATCCGAAATGGGATCCATGTATGATAACCAAGTATGGACTTTGGTAGACTTACCTGATAGTCGCAAGGCTGTCGAGAATAAATGGATCTTCAAAAGAAAAACAGATGCTGATAGTAATATTACTGTCTATAAAGCTCGACTTGTCACGAAGGGGTTCCGACAAATTCAAGGAGTTGACTACGATGAGACTTTCTCACCTATAGCGAAGCTAAAGTCTGTGAGGATTTTGTTAGCAATCGCTGCATTTTCGATTATGAGATTTGGCAGATGGATGTCAAAATGGCGTTCTTTAATGATGACATTGAGGAAGAGTTGTATATGGTACAACTCAAAGGTTTTGTCGATCCTAAAAATGCTTACAAGGTATGCAAACTTCAGCGTTTCATTTATGGACTGAAGCAAGCATCCCGGAGTTGGAACCGACGTTTTGATAAGGTGATCAAAGACTTCGGGTTTATACAGACTCATGGTGAGTGTATTTACAAGAAAGTGAGTGGGAGCTCTGTAACATTCCTGATATTATATGTAGATGACATATTATTGATTGGGAATGATGTAGAACTTCTAAGTAGTGTTAAAGGTTATTTGAATAAGGGTTTTTCAATGAAAGACCTTGGTGAAGCAGCATATATTTTAGTTATCAAGATTTATAGAGATAGAACAAGACGCCTAATAGCGCTTTCACAGAGTACGTACCTGGACAAGATTCTATAGAAGTTTAGAATGGATGAAAGCAAGAAAGGGTTCTTGCCCAGGTTGCTGATGTCTACGGGTGCTTCTATTCTTGTAGACAGTGTTGGGCCTCCAAGAGCAGAGGTTTGTAGAACAGCAGCAAGTTTCCCTTAAGTGAATCACCCAAGGTTTATCGAACTCAGGGAGGAAGAGGTCAAAGATATCCCTCTCAAGCAACCCTGCAATCACGATAAGAGAAGTCTCTTGTGTCCCCAACACACCTAATACACTTGTCAGATGTATAGGTGCACTAGTTCGGCGAAGAGATAGTGAAATACAAGTAGTATGAATGAATATGAGCAGTAGTAACGGCGCAAGAAAAGTGCTTGCTGGCGTGCAGTTGATGGTAGTAATATTGCAGGAAGTAAACATGCAGTAGAACAGTAAACAAGCGGTGTTTGCAGTATTGGAAACAAGGCCTAGGGATCATACTTTCACTAGTGGACACTCTCAACATTGATCACATAATAAATAAGTTCTCTTCCTTTGTGCTACATATACTCTTGTTTGATAATGAACACCATTCGTTGTGTAGGGCTACAAGAGCACCTCAATGCCGGAGTTAACAAGCTCCACAACATTCGGCATTCATGCTTAAGTATCCTTTAGAGCATAATAGATCTTTGCAACTTAAACCGAGTACTAACATAGAATACACACTGTCACCATTACACTATGAAGGGGTAATAAATCACATCAATACTATCATAGTAATAATTAACTACATAACCTACAAGAGATTATGATCATAACCTACGCCAAGTACTACACGATGCACACACTGTCACCATTACACCGTGAAGGAGGAATAGACTACTTTAATAACATCACATGAGTAGCACATAGACTAATAGTGATACAAAGCTCATATGAATCTCAATCATGTAAGGCAGCTCATGAGATCATTGTATTGAAGTACATAGAAGAGAGATTAACCACATAGCTACCGGTACAGCCCTTAGCCTCGACGGAGAACTACTCCCTCCTCATGGGAGACAGCAGCGGTGATGAAGATGGCGGTGGTGTTGATGGAGATGCCTTCCGGGGGCACTTCCCCGTCCCGGCGGCGTGCCGGAACAGAGACTCCTGTCCCCCAGATCTTGGCTTCGCGATGGCGGCGGCTCTGGAAGGTTTCTCATATCGTGGCTTTTCCGTATCGAAGATTTAGGTCAGGGGGCTTCTTATAGGCGAAGAGGCGGAGTCGGAAGGCTGACGGGGCCACCACACAATAGGGCGGCGCGCCTGGCTCCTTGGCCGCGCCACCCACACGTGTGGGCTCCCCAGGGCTCTCCTCTGGTGGCTCTTGGGTGTTCTGGAAGCTTCGTGGATTTCTAAGATGCTGGGCGTTGATTTCGTCCAATTTCGAGAATATTTCCTTACTAGGATTTCTGAAACCAAAAACAGCAGAAAACAGGAACTGGCACTTTGGCATCTCGTCAATAGGTTAGTTCCGGAAAACGCATCAAAACGATATAAAGTGTGAACAAAACATGTAGGTATTGTCATAAAACAAGCATGGAACATAAGAAATTATAGATACGTTTGAGACGTATCAAGCATCCCCAAGCTTAGTTCCTACTCGCCCTCCAGTAGGTAAACGATAACAAGAATAATTTCTTAAGTGACATGCTACCATCATAATCTTGATCAACATTATTGTAAAGCATATGAGATGAATGCCACGATTCAAAGCAATGATGAAGACAATGAGTAAACAACTGAATCATATAGCAAAGACTTTTCATGAATAGTACTTTCAAGACAAGCATCAATAAGACTTGCATAACAGTTAACTCATAAGCAATAAATTCTTAGTAGAAGGCATTGAAGCAACACAAAGGATGATTAAGTTTCAGCAATTGCTTTCAACTTGTAACATGTATATCTCATGGATAATTGTCAACACAAAGTAATATAACAAGTGCAATAGGTAAACATGTAAGAATCAATGCACACAGTTTACACAAGTGTTTGCTTATAAGATAGAAAGAATAGGTAAACTGACTCAACAATAAAGTAGAAGAAAGGCCCTTCGCAGAGGGAAGCATGGATTACTATTTTTGTGCTAGAGCTTTTCATTTTGAAAACAAGAAACAATTTTGTCAACGGTAGTAATAAATCATATGAGTTATGTATAAGATATCTTATAAGTTGCAAGCCTCATGCATAGTATACCAATAGTGCTCGCACCTTGTCCTAATTAGCTTGGATTAACACGGATTATCATTGCATAACATATGTTTCAACCAAGTGTCACAAAGGGGTACCTCTATGCCGCCTGTACAAGGGTCTAAGGAGAAGGTTCGCATTGGATTTCTCGCTTTTGATCATTCTCAACTTAGACACCCATACCGGGACAACATAGACAACAGATAATGGACTCCTCTTTTAATGCTTAAGCATTCAACAACAGATAATATTCTCATAAGAGATTGAGGTTTTGTGTCCAAACTGAAACTTCCACCATGATTCATGGCTTTAGTTAGCGGCCCAATGTTCTTCTCTAACAGTATGCATACTCAAACCATTTGATCATGAAAATCGCCCTTACTTCAGACAAGACGAACATGCATAGCAACTCACATGATATTCAACAAAGGTAAAAGTTGATGGCATCCCCAGAAATATGGTTACCGCTCAACAAGCAACTTATTAAGAAATAAGACACATAAGTACATATTCTTCACCACAATAGTTTTTAAGGCTATTTTCCCATGAGCTATGTATTGTTAAGGCAAAGAATGGAAGTTTAAAGGTAGCACTCAAGTAATGTACTTTGGAATGGCGGAGAAATACCATGTGGTAGGTAGGTATGGTGGACACAAATGGCATAGTTTTTTTTGGCTCAAGGATTTGGATGCACGAGAAGAATTCCTCTCAATACAAGGCTAGGCTAGCAAGGTTGTTTGAAGCAAACTCAAGTATAAACGGTGCAGCAAGACTCACATATGAACATATTGTAAGCATTATAAGACTTTACATCGTCTTCCTTGTTGTTCAAACACTTCACCAGAAAATATCTAGACTTAGAGAGACCAATCATGCAAACCAAATTTTAACAAGCTCTATGTAGTTCTTCATTAATAGGTGCAAAGTACATGATGCAAGAGCTTAAACATGATCTATATGAGCACAACAATTGCCAAGTATCAAGTTATTCAAGACATTATACCAATTACCACATGCGGCATTTTCTGTTTCCAACCATATAACAATTAACGAAGCAGTTTCAACCTTCGCCATGAACATTAAAAGCTAAGAACACATGTGTTCATATGAACCAGCGGAGCGTGTCTCTCTCCCACACAAGCATGTATTTATTCAAACAAAACAAAAACAAACAGACGAACCAAGTAAAGTACATAAGATGTGACCGAATAAAAATATAGTTTCAAGAGAAGAAACCTGATAAGTTGTTGATACGTCTCCGACGTATCGATAATTTCTTATGTTCCATGCCACATTATTGATGATATCTACATGTTTTATGCACACTTTATGTCATATTCGTGCATTTTCTGTAACTAACCTATTAACAAGATGCCGAAGTGCCAGTTGTTGTTTTCTGCTGTTTTTGGTTTCAGAAATCCTAGTAACGAAATATTCTCGGAATCGCACGAAATCAACGCCCAGATTCCTATTTTGCCCGGAAGCATCCAGAACACACGAGAACCGCCAGAGAGGGGGCACAGGGCCACCAGACCCTAGGCCGGCGCGGCCAAGGGGGGGCCGCGCCCCCTATAGTGTGGGCCCCACAGAAGTCCACCGACCTTGCCCTTCCGCCTATTTAAAGCCTCCGTCGCGAAAACCCTGATACGATCGACGAAACCCACAGAAACCTTCCAGAGCCGCCGCCATCGCGAAGCCAAGATCTGGGGGACAGGAGTCTCTGTTCCGGCATGCCGCCGGGACGGGGAAGTGCCCCCGGAAGGCTTCTCCATCGACACCGCTGCCATCTCCACCGCCATCTTCATCACCGCTGCTGCTCCCATGAGGAGGGAGTAGTTCTCCATCGAGGCTCGGGGCTGTACCGGTAGCTATGTGGTTAATCTCTCTCCTATGTACTTCAATACAATGATCTCATGAGCTGCTTTACATGATTGAGATCCATATGATGAGCTTTGTATCGCTACTAGTTGTGTGCTACTCATGTGATGTTATTAAAGTAGTCTATTCCTCCTGCATGGTGTAAAGGTGACTAGTGTGTGCACCGTGTGGTTCTTGTCGTAGGCTATGATCATGATCTCTTGTAGATTGTGGAGTTAACTATCATTATGATAGTATTGATGTGATCTATTCCTCCTTCATAGTGTAATGTGGACAGTGTGTGCACTATGTTAGTTCTTGGTTTATTTTGCAATGATCTATTATGCTCTAAGGTTATTTAAATATGAACATTGAATTGTGGAGCTTGTTAACTCCGGCATTGAGGGTTCATGTAATCCTACGCAATGTGTTCATCATCCAACAAAAGAGTGTATGTAGCACATATGAGAAAGAGTTATTTATTATGCGATCAATATTGAGAGTGTCCACTAGTGAAAGTGTAATCCCTAGGCCTTGTTCCTAAATACTGCTATCGCTGCTTGTTTACTGTTTTACTTCGTTACTACTGCTGCGTTACTACTGCTCATACTTATTCATACCACCTGTATTTCACTATCTCTTCGCCGAACTAGTGCACCTATTAGGTGTGTTGGGGACACAAGAGACTTCTTGCTTTGTGGTTGCAGGGTTGCATGAGAGGGATATCTTTGACCTCTTCCTCCCTGAGTTCGATAAACCTTGGGTGATCCACTTAAGGGAAAACTTGCTGCTGTTCTACAAACCTCTGCTCTTGGAGGCCCAACACTGTCTAAAGGAAAAGGAGGGGGCGTAGACATCAAGCTATTTTCTGGCGCCGTTGCCGGGGAGGAAAGGTAAAAGGTAGTCACACTCCGGATCTCGGCTACTAAGCTATTTTCCGGCGCCGTAAGTACTCGAAGCTATTTCCTTTAGATCCTGCAATTGCAACTTTTTGTTTCTTGTTTACACTAGTTAGGCATAATGGAAAACAACAAAAATATGAGAGATCTTTATGAACTTTATCTTGAATTAGGACATGACGTGTTTGAAGAGAGAATTAAAAAACCCATGGAACTTTATATGCATGATAATGGGAATGTTATTGATATCAATGCTTTGAACACTATTGTTGCTAATGCTATGGAAAATTCTAAGCTTGGGGAAGCTGGCTTTGATGAGCATGATATTTTTAGTCCCCCAAGCATGGAGGAGAAAATTTACTTTGATGATACTTTGCCTCCTATTTATGATGATTATAATGATAGTAGCCTTTTGGTGCCACCTGTTATGGAGGATAAATTTGATTATGATTACAATATGCCTCCTATATTTGATGATGAGAATAATAATGATAGCTACTTTGTTGAATTTGCTCCCGCTATTACTAATAAAATTGATTATGCTTATGTGGGTAGTAATAATTTTATGCATGAGACTCATGATAAGAATGCTTTATGTGATAGTTATATTGTTGAGTTTGCTCATGATGCTACTGAAAGTTATTATGAGAGAGGAAAATATGGTTGTAGAAATCTTCATGTTACTAAAATGCCTCTCTATGTGCTGAAATTTTTGAAGCTACACCTGTTCTATCTTCCTATGCTTGTTACTTTGCTCTTCATGAACTTGTTTATTTACAGGATTCCTATGCATAGGAAGCATGTTAGACTTAAATATGTTTTGAATTTGCCTCTTGATGCTCTCTTTTGCTTCAACTACTATTTCTTGCGAGTGCATCATTAAAACTGCTGAGCCCATCTTAATGGCTATAAAGAAAGAACTTCTTGGGAGATAACCCATGTGTTATTTTGCTACAGTACTTTGTTTTATATTTGTGTCTTGGAAGTTGTTTACTACTGTAGCAACCTCTCCTTATCTTAGTTTAGTGTTTTGTTGTGCCAAGTAAAGTCGTTGATAGTAAGGTTCATACTAGATTTGGATTACTGCGCAGAAACTGTTTTCTTGCTGTCACGAATCTGGGACTAATTCTCTGTAGGTAACTCAGAAAATTATGCCAATTTACGTGAGTGATCCTCAGATATGTACGCAACTTTCATTCAATTTGAGCATTTTCATCTGAGCAAGTCTGGTGCCATTTTAAAATTCGTCTTTACGGACTGTTTTGTTTTGACAGATTCTGCCTTTTATTTCGCATTGCTTCTTTCGCTGTGTTGGGTGGATTTCTTTGTTCCATTACCTTCCAGTAGCTTTGAGAAATGTCCAGAAGTGTTAAGAATGATTGTGTCACCTCTGAACATGTGAGTTTTTGATTATGCACTAACCCTCTAATGAATTTGTTTCGAGTTTGGTGTGGAGGAAGTTTTCAAGGGTCAAGAGAGGAGGATGATATATTATGATCAAGGAGAGTGAAAGCTCTAAGCTTGGGGATGCCCCGGTGGTTCATCCCTGCATATTTCAAGAAGACTCAAGCATCTAAGCTTGGGGATGCCCAAGGCATCCCCTTCTTCATCGACAACATTATCAGGTTCCTCCCCTGAAACTATATTTTTATTCCATCACATCTTATGTACTTTGCTTGGAGCGTCGGTTTGTTTTCGTTTTTGTTTTTCTTTGAATAAATGCTTGTATGGGAGAGAGACACGCTCCGCTATAGCATATGGACAAGTATGTCCTTAGGCTCTACTCATAGTATTCATGGCGAAGTTTCTTCTTCGTTAAATTGTTATATGGTTGGAATTGGAAAATGATACATGTAGTAATTTGCTATAATGTTTTGGGTAATGTGATACTTGGCAATTGTTGTGCTCATGTTTAAGCTCTTGCATCATATACTTTGCACCCATTAATGAAGAAATACATAGAGCATGCTAAAATTTGGTTTGCATATTTGGTCTCTCTAAGGTCTAGATAATTTCTAGTATTGAGTTTGAACAAAAAGGAAAACGGTGCAATGTGTCTTTTATGTGAGTTTTGCTGCACCGCTTCATCCTTGTGTTTGTTTCAAATAACCTTGCTAGCCTAAACCTTGTATCGAGAGGGAATACTTCTCATGCATCCAAAATACTTGAGCCAACCACTATGCCCTTTGTGTCCACCATACCTACCTACTACATGGTATTTCTCCGCCATTCCAAAGTAAATTGCTTGAGTGCTACCTTTAAATCCCATCATTCACCTTTACAATATATAGCTCATGGGACAAATAGCTTAAAAACTATTGTGGTATTGAATATGTACTTATGCACTTTATCTCTTATTAAGTTGCTCGTTGTGCGATAACCATGTTTCTGGGGACGCCATCAACTATTCTTTGTTGAATATCATGTGAGTTGCTATGCATGTTCGTCTTGTCTGAAGTAAGAGAGATCTACCACCTTATGGTTAAGCATGCATATTGTTAGAGAAGAACATTGGGCCGCTAACTAAAGCCATGATCCATGGTGGAAGTTTCAGTTTTGGACAATATCCTCAATCTCATATGAGAAAATTAATTGTTGTTACATGCTTATGCATTAAAGAGGAGTCCATTATCTATTGTCTATGTTGTCCCGGTATGGATGTCTAAGTTGAGAATAATCAATAGCGAGAAATCCAATGCGAGCTTTCTCCTTAGACCTTTGTACAGGCGGCATAGAGGTACCCCTTTGTGACACTTGGTTAAAACATGTGCATTGCGATGATCCGGTAGTCCAAGCTAATTAGGACAAGGTGCGGGCACTATTAGTACACTATGCATGAGGCTTGCAACTTGTAAGATATAATTTACATGATACATATGCTTTATTACTACCGTTGACAAAATTGTTTCTTGTTTTCAAAATCAAAGCTCTAGCACAAATATAGCAATCGATGCTTTCCTCTTTGAAGGACCATTCTTTTACTTTTATGTTGAGTCAGTTTACCCATTTCTCTCCATCTTAGAAGCAAACACTTGTGATGAACTGTGCATTGATTCCTACATATTTGCATATTGCACTTGTTATATTACTCTATGTTGACACTATCCATGAGATATACATGTTATAAGTTGAAAGCAACCGCTGAAACTTAATCTTCCTTTGTGTTGCTTCAATGCCTTTACTTTGATTTATTGCTTTATGAGTTAACTCTTATGCAAGACTTATTGATGCTTGTCTCGAAGTACTATTCATGAAAAGTATTTGCTTTATGATTCAGTTGTTTACTCATGTCATTACCATTGTCTTGGATTGCTGCATTCATTACATGTGTTTACAATAGTATGATCAAGTTTATGATGGCATGTCACTCCAGAAATTATCTTTGTTTATCGTTTACCTGCTCGGGACGAGCAGAAACTAAGCTTGGGGATGCTGATACGTCTCCGACGTATCGATAATTTCTTATGTTCCATGCCACATTATTGATGATATCTACATGTTTTATGCACACTTTATGTCATATTCGTGCATTTTCTGGAACTAACCTATTAACAAGATGCCGAAGTGCCGATTCTTGTTTTCTGCTGTTTTTGGTTTCAGAAATCCTAGTAACGAAATATTCTCGGAATCGGACGAAATCAACGCCCAGGTTCCTATTTTGCCCGGAAGCATCCAGAACACACGAGAACCGCCAGAGAGGGGGCACAGGGCCACCAGACCCTAGGCCGGCGTGGCCAAGGGGGGGGGGCGCCCCCTATAGTGTGGGCCCCCCAGAAGTCCACCGACCTTGCCCTTCCGCCTATTTAAAGCCTCCGTCGCGAAAACCCTGATACAATCGACGAAACCCACAGAAACCTTCCAGAGCCGCCGCCATCGCGAAGCCAAGATCTGGGGGACAGGAGTCTCTGTTCCGGCACGCCGCCGGGACGGGGAAGTGCCCCCGGAAGGCTTCTCCATCGACACCGCTGCCATCTCCACCGCCATCTTCATCACCGCTGCTGCTCCCATGAGGAGGGAGTAGTTCTCCATCGAGGCTCGGGGCTGTACCGGTAGCTATGTGGTTAATCTCTCTCCTATGTACTTCAATACAATGATCTCATGAGCTGCTTTACATGATTGAGATCCATATGATGAGCTTTGTATCGCTACTAGTTGTGTGCTACTCATGTGATGTTATTAAAGTAGTCTATTCCTCCTGCATGGTGTAAAGGTGACTAGTGTGTGCACCGTGTGGTTCTTGTCGTAGGCTATGATCATGATCTCTTGTAGATTGTGGAGTTAACTATCATTATGATAGTATTGATGTGATCTATTCCTCCTTCATAGTGTAATGTGGACAATGTGTGCACTATGTTAGTTCTTGGTTTATTTTGCAATGATCTATTATGCTCTAAGGTTATTTAAATATGAACATTGAATTGTGGAGCTTGTTAACTCCGGCATTGAGGGTTCATGTAATCCTACGCAATGTGTTCATCATCCAACAAAAGAGTGTATGTAGCACAAATGAGAAAGAGTTATTTATTATGCGATCAATATTGAGAGTGTCCACTATTGAAAGTGTAATCCCTAGGCCTTGTTCCTAAATACTGCTATCGCTGCTTGTTTACTGTTTTACTGCGTTACTACTGCTGCGTTACTACTGCTCATATTCATTCATACCACTTGTATTTCACTATCTCTTCGCCGAACTAGTGCACCTATTAGGTGTGTTGGGGACACAAGAGACTTCTTGCTTTGTGGTTGCAGGGTTGCATGAGAGGGATATCTTTGACCTCTTCCTCCCTGAGTTCGATAAACCTTGGGTGATCCACTTAAGGGAAAACTTGCTGCTGTTCTACAAACCTCTGCTCTTGGAGGCCCAACACTGTCTACAGGAAAAGGAGGGGGCGTAGACATCAGTTGTCGATGAAGAAGGGGATGCCTTGGGCATCCCCAAGCTTAGATGCTTGAGTCTTCTTGAAATATGCAGGGATGAACCACGGGGGCATCCCCAAGCTTAGACTTTTCACTCTTCTTGATCATAATATATCATCCTCCTCTCTTGACCCTTGAAAACTTCCTTCACACCAAACTTCTCATAAACTTCATTAGAGGGGTTAGTACTCAAAAAACTTTAATCCACTTTAATCCTGTAGTGACACATTGCAAGAACTCAATAAAACATTAGCTACAGCTCTCCACGTCTAGAAAGCCTCACTTAAAGTCCACAAGAGACAATGCAAAAAACAGAGACAGAATCTGTCAAAACAGAACAGCCAGTAAACCCGAATTTTTAAAAGGTACTTCCGTTGCTGAAATCAAAAAACTCAAAACTAATGAAAGTTGCGTACATATCTGAGGAACACGCACGTAAATTGGCATATTTTTCTGAGTTACCTACAGAGAGCCCTGCCCAAATTTGTGACAGATAGAAATCTGTTTCTGCGCAGAAATCCAAATCTAGCATCAACCTTCTATTAGAGACTTCACTTGGCACAACAATGTAATAAAATAAAGATAAGGAGAGTTTGCTACAGTAGTAACAACTTCCAAGACACAACAAAACAGTAGCAAAATAAAAACATGGGTTATCTCCCAAGAAGTGCTTTCTTTATAGCCATTAAGATGGGCTCAGCAGTTTTAATGATGCACTCTCAAGAAATAAGAGTTGAAGCAAAAGAGAGCATCAAGAAGCAAATTCAAAACACATTTAAGTCTTACCCACTTCCTATGAAAAGGAATCTTGTACACAAATAAATTCATGAAGATCAAAGTGACAAGCATAGGAAGATAAGACAAGTGTAACTTCAAAAATTTCAGCATATAGAGAGGTGTATTAGTAATATGAAAATTTCTATAACCATATTTTCCTCTCTCATAATAATTTTCAGAGGCATCATGAATAAACTCAACAATATAAGTATCACATAAAGCATTCTTATTCACATGCATAAAAGTATCATTACTCTCCACATAAGCATAATCAATTTTATTAGTTGTAGTGGGAGAAAATTCAACAAAGTAACTATCATTATTATTCTCATCATCAAATATAGGAGGTATAGTATCATCATAATAAACTTTATCCTCCATAGTAGGCGGCACCAGAAGACCACTATCATTATAATCATCATATATGGGAGGCATATCATAATCAACATAAACTTTCTCCTCAATACCCGGAGGGCTAAAGAGATCATTTTCATCAAAACCGACCTCCCCAAGCTTAAATTCTTCCATAGCATTATCAACAATGGTGTTCATACTAATAACATTGCTACTAGCATGCAAATAAGATTCCATAGGTTTTTTAATTTTCGCAGCAAACAATTCTATCTCAGGGAAAAGATTAAAAAGCTCACAATTGCTTTCCATTATGCCTAACTAGTGTAGACAAGAAACAAAAAGATGCAATTGCAGGATCTAAAGGAAATAGCTTCGAGCACTTACAATGGCAACAGAAAATAACTTAGTTACCTGGGACCGGAGTATGAGTGCCTTTTACCTTTCCTCCCCGGCAACGGCGCCAGAAAAGTGCTTGATGTCTACGGGTGCTTCTATTCTTGTAGACAGTGTTGGGCCTCCAAGAGCAGAGGTTTGTAGAACAGCAGCAAGTTTCCCTTAAGTGAATCACCCAAGGTTTATCGAACTCAGGGAGGAAGAGGTCAAAGATATCCCTCTCAAGCAACCCTGCAATCACGATACAAGAAGTCTCTTGTGTCCCCAACACACCTAATACACTTGTCAGATGTATAGGTGCACTAGTTCGGTGAAGAGATAGTGAAATACAAGTAGTATGAATGAATATGAGCAGTAGTAACGACGCCAGAAAAGTGCTTGCTGGCGTGCAGTTGATGGTAGTAATATTGCAGGAAGTAAACATGCAGTAGAACAGTAAACAAGCGGTGTTTGCAGTATTGGAAACAAGGCCTAGGGATCATACTTTCACTAGTGGACACTCTCAACATTGATCACATAATAAATAAGTTCTCTTCCTTTGTGCTACATATACTCTTGTTTGATAATGAACACCAGTCGTTGTGTAGGGCTACAAGAGCACCTCAATGCCGGAGTTAACAAGCTCCACAACATTCGGCATTCATGCTTAAGTAACCTTTAGAGCATAATAGATCTTTGCAACTTAAACCGAGTACTAACATAGCATACACACTGTCACCTTTACACTATGAAGGGGGAATAAATCACATCAATACTATCATAGTAATAATTAACTCCATAACCTACAAGAGATTATGATCATAACCTACGCCAAGTACTACACGATGCACACACTGTCACCATTACACCGTGAAGGAGGAATAGACTACTTTAATAACATCACATGAGTAGCACATAGACTAATAGTGATACAAAGCTCATATGAATCTCAATCATGTAAGGCAGCTCATGAGATCATTGTATTGAAGTACATAGAAGAGAGATTAACCACATAGCTACTAGTACAGCCCTTAGCCTCGATGGAGAACTACTCCCTCCTCATGGGAGATAGCAGCGGTGATGAAGATGGTGGTGGTGTTGATGGAGATGCCTTCCGGGGGCACTTCCCCGTCCCGGCGGCGTGCCGGAACAGAGACTCCTGTCCCCCAGATCTTGGCTTCGCGATGGCGGCGGCTCTGGAAGGTTTCTCGTATCATGGCTTTTCCGTATCGAAGATTTAGGTCAGGGGGCTTCTTATAGGCGAAGAGGCGGAGTCGGAAGGCTGACGGGGCCACCACACAATAGGGCGGCGCGCCTGGCTCCTTGGGCTCTCGGGTGTTCTGGAAGCTTCGTGGATTTCTGGTGGCTCTCTGGTGGCTCTCGGGTGTTCTGGAAGCTTCGTGGATTTCTAAGATGCTGGGCGTTGATTTCGTCCAATTCCGAGAATATTTCCTTACTAGGATTTCTGAAACCAAAAATAGCAGAAAATAGGAACTGGCACTTCGGCATCTCGTTAATAGGTTAGTTCCGGAAAACGCATCAAAACGATATAAAGTGTGAACAAAACATGTAGGTATTGTCATAAAACAAGCATGGAACATAAGAAATTATAGATACGTTTGAGACGTATCAGTTGCCAGGTAAGGTCTTGAGTAAAACTAAAGGTTCGGCTACGGCAGAAGAAAGAGAGAGGATGAACAAGATCCCCTATGCCTCGACAGTAGGCTCTATCATGTATGCCATATTGTGTACTAGATCGGATATCGCACATGATGTTAGTTTGACCAGCAAATATCAGAGTGATCCAGGAATGGAACACTGGACAGCGGTCAAGAATATCCTAAAGTACTTGAAAAGGACTAACAGGGACGGAGACAAGGGGGGACGAGGGGCCCCCCCCTATGCTCATGATTTTTCTTTGTAGACAAGCCATGCCAGCTCCTTATTTATGTGATTTTAGCTAGTTCTGCCCCCCTCATAGTAAGATTGCCCCCCTTATACTTCATTCCTGGCTCCGTCCCTAAGGACTAAGGATATGTTTCTTTGTTATGGTGGTGACCAAGAGCTCGCTGTAACTAGTTACACCGATGCTGGTTGTAACACTGATCCAGATGACTCTACGTCTTAATCTGGGTACGTGTTTATATTGAATGGTGCTGCAGTAAGCTAGATGAGTGCCAAGTAAGAAACTTTTCATTGAAATGATACCATAATCAATTCGAAGGGCGTGCCCTACAACCGACTGGGTGTCATTTGGAAGACCTGTGGAAAACAATTGAAGCAATTGAGAGGTCGGCAGAAGTAAGATGAAATAGTAAAATTAGAAAATCAGGAAAAAATGGCTACTTCACTGAATTGAGAATACAATGGTCCAATGCATATCCATGTGCATGTGATGTTGTGTACTTGTGCACTAATTGCTGAAACAGCAAACTATCTCTAAAGAGAGCAGGGGAAAATAAATGCAGATTAATCTATATTACTGCTACTTTATCAATGTGCTCATCAGGAAGTACATGTGTGCATGACTCTATAGTACTGTAGTTAGCGAGAAAAGAGTAAAAAAATGGATGAACTCTATTGGCATACAATCCCAATACAGTAGCTAGCTGTTTTAGCTAATTATTTGCCTACAGTTTTTTTAAAAAAGCTTGAGACCAATCACCATAGGTCTTTCAACAAATATAGAAACATCAATTAATGAACATGGGCTCAGCTTTGGCAAAATAACATGAACTTACGATTGAAGTCATGTGTAACCTCCTACAAAATATTACAGTATAACTTTTGAGATAGTATAAAAGGAGCCACAGAAGAACAAATATTTTCAAGTGAAGATGTCAGTCAAAGGTGGTATCCAGTTGGTTGCTCTATTTTACATGTGCTATAGGCTTGCAAGTAATGTTGTAGTGTCCTACACATGGAGTGAAGCCAACAACCTCAGCTTTGTTTCAGTCACAGGTGTTGTTTCAGATACACATGGAGTGAAGCCAACAACCCCAACTTTGTTTCAGTCACAGGTGCTGTTTCAGTTGCGGTCATAGGTGTTGTTTCAATTGTGCATCTATCCTTGTAACCCTTATCTTCTTTTGCGCATCTATCCTACCGAGATGTCAGTCATAGGTGTTGTTTCAGTTGGTTGCTCTATTTTACATGTGCTATAGGCTTGCCAGAATTTTAATTAGCTTAGTCAACACATGGAGAGACTGATGCAATTTTCTAGCTCTTCCCAACAATCAAATTTTAAAAATAAATATAACTGCCAGTGAGTGGGAAAATAAGAATTTTCTGAGCGGAGCAGAACAAGAAAAAGAAGTAATCTTATCCGAAAGATACAAATACTTCCTAGCATGCCTTCTTTCCATGCTGGTTTGATTAATAACTATGCTAACGCAGTGTCAATGCAATAGTGTCCCATTCTTCATCTCTCTGCAACTAAAGAAACAGAATATTAACAATCCAGCGATGATGCCAGAGCTTGAGCAAAGGTAAATCATACCACTGCTCTTTTCAAATATTTATTTATGGAAAGATCCAGAGTCCGAAATTACTCACTTACAAAGGAATTTGCGATGATTGATTTTCATACATGGCATTCATGTCCGTGAGGAAGGGATCATAGAAAAAGATATTTACTATCTAAACTCCTGGAAAGCGTACATGTGCTCTCTCCATTTTATTCCTTCGTCTAATAGCAGGTGCAGCTTGCCGTGAAGAAAAAAGAAAGAACAAATGGACGCCACGAATTCTGAATACTGGAAAGCAGTAGCATTAGGGCATCTCCACCGGCGCGACGCATTTCGAACGTCCCGTGTCCGTTTGCGTCGAATCAAATAGTCGAAATCGTCCGGGCGTCCGTTTGCGTCGATGGGTGACTCCAGCGGCACGACGCATAAATTTTTTTCCATTCATGAAGCCATAATTTGCATTAATAAAAAACATAAAAAAGCCATAAAGGCGTGGTAAACGTAGGTGTTGCCTACTGCTCGTCGTCGCTGGCGAGGATAATGAACTCCAGCGTCGGCCATGGAAGCTCGTACGCCGGCGGTGGAGGAGGTACCGCCGCATGCGCAGGAGGTTGTGGCCAGGGATCCCACGCCGGAGCAGCAGGCAGAGCGCGGTCGTTGGAACGCGTCGGCGTGGCTGGAGGAGTCGCCGGCCTCCCCTGCGCGAGCGCGGACTCGCGGAGCTGGATTGCGAGCCCGTCCCACAAAGCGAGCTCGTTGAGCTCGTCCTGTTCGCTGTTGGCCAGTGCCATGGCAATGGCCTCCTCCTCGGAAATGTCCGGCGGCTGGGTCTCCGGATCCCACGCCGGCCCGGCGTCGTCATGGTCGTAGTCTGCCATGTCCACGTCCTCGTCCTCGTCCTCCTGGTCGTTCTCTTCTTCTTCTGCGGCGATCTCGCGGTCGAAGTAGTCCACGTCCCGAGGTAGCCAGCGCGGCGGCGCGCGTCGAACTCCCACGTCCCGAATGAAATCCAGTTGTAGGAGTTCAGCGCGTACGTCTGATCCTCCCGCAGATCCGGCGGCAAGATCGCTCGGCGGCGGCGCACCTAGTCCCGCTGCTCTCGGCCCTCGCGCGGCACAGGGGGGACCGGCACACGCCTCGAGTTGAGGTACCAGCCCCCTCCCGGCAAGTTCGCGTCCGGCCATGGTACCGGACGGTTTTCCTCCGATAGTTGTCGCGCGAGGTCGACGCGGACGTACCGGCCGACCCGTGCCTTCTTGCCGGACCGCGAGCCGCTAGCCTCGTGGTTGTTCTTGGTCTTGCGGAGCGGCCAACATTTCTTCCCCATGGCGTCGGTGGGGTGGATAGTGTGGGATCTGGCAATGGTTTGGTCGGGGAAATGGGTCGGCAGCGTCCCTTTAAGAGGCTCGGACGCCATCTCGTCTTTAATGGCCTGCCACTGCAACACCGCCTAGCTGCGTACGCTCGCGGAAGCCGAGGCGCGCCATTAACGTGGCCCTGCAAAGGCTGCAGCGCGCCGCCCTCAAGTAATGCCGCGGAAGACGAAGCAGTTGTGCCCCTGCCAGGCAGGCCCGTGCGGGGACCGAGCGGACACTTTGCGCGTCCGCGCAGCGTCGGCAGAGACGCAAACCTAACGCATAAGTGTCGCCGCGGACGACTCGATCAATTGGCGTCACGCCGCTGAAGGTGATGCCAGACATATTTTCGATCACGATGAACGCAAACTGTCACTCAGAGTTCGTTTCCGTCGCGCAGCTGGAAATGCCGTTACACGCGAGTTCTGAATGCACGAGCTTGCCAGATTATGCGGCGAAGCATAGGCGAGAGGGTCGCGCTCGACCGCTAGCTCCACACCTTCCCGAACCAACCCAGCCGAGGGATGCGCGAAGAGCAGGCTCGGGGCAGCGGCGCGCCACCCGCTAATTCCTGCTCCCCGCCCCGGGAAAATCCCATCGCCGCCGTAATTGTGATTTCCCTCATTGGCCGAATCTCCAAACCCCCGCCACGGAAAATATCCCGGTCGAAATTTTGCTTTCCGTCATTGCTCGCCAAGGCCTAATCTCCAAACACTACGTTCAGACCAACACACATCAGGAGAGAGGAAGTGATTACCGTATCTAGTAGTGTCGCGGTTGCAAGCGATACCAGTCAAAGGAGTCACTGGTGACCTCCGATCAGGGGCGAATTTTTTTAAAATAATACGAATTTTTTATTTAATTCTAGGAATAGCGCGCGATTTGAAAAAAATGCAAACTAGTGCATGGATTTAATTTAGGTTTATTACGAGTAATATCTCCTGGCACTTCTCTCCCATTATTTTCCCGCCACCGCTTTCCCGCCATATCTTCTCCCTCTCCCGTTTACATCGCCGTGTTTCCCTCCCGCCCTTGCCGCCACCCTTCCCGCCACTTTTTCCCGCCACTTTTTCCCGCCATCCTTCCCGCCACTCCTTCCCGCCACCATCTCCCGCCAAATTTATCCCGCCACCATCTCCCGCTATATTTTCCCGCCACGCTCTCGAATTTTTCCCTATAAAAGCATGCATCGACACTCATCGCTGCACAAGTGCTTCTATCTCTCTTTTTTTTCTGGTGGCTCACCCTTAGCCATCATGTGTGTGTCGTGCTCTGACCAAGAGTTTAGGCCGGTGAAGGCGAAGGCTGCAAGTTTGCCCCCGGGTGTGACTGCGGAGCGGTGTTGGTGCAGCCGTCTTGCTAAGGTTATGCCGGTGGAGGATTTCTCCGATTGGTTCGGCATGAAATTTTTCATGTGTGCGAGCTATAAGCATGATCCACCCCGTAGTTCAGCTTCGTCGTCCACCAGGCCGCCGGTATGTTTCGACATAATTTTATGTAGGCATAAATATATTTATGAATGTGATTTAATGTTACTGTTTGTGTTGCAGTCTCCCCCGCCCCTATGCAAATGGTTTCACTGGATAGACACGGAGCAGCCGGATTGGGCGTTCCAGGAGGTTGAGGAGAAACACCGGCGTGGGTGGGCAACGTTCTTTGAGGAGGAGCGTCAGGAAAAGGCTCGTGCTAATGCTAAAGCAGAGCGAGAGAGACAGATCCAGAAACTAAGGGCGGAACAAGCTCGTAATCGCGAGGTGAATCAAAAGAGGATGGATGATGAGGCTGCATGTAGGTTTGCAGAGGAAGAGGTGCGCAGGGAGGCTCGTGAAGTGGAAAGGAAGATACTAAGGGAAAGAGCTGCTGAGGCGCAAGCGGCAGAAGAACGCAGCGACAAGTCCAAAAAATGGCCACGGTGGACGCAGGGAAAGTAGTGTGATGTGTCGTACTGGCTATGTATCTTAATTTCAGTTTTAGTTTGTTGTTGTATCTTAAATTCCGTTGTAGTGATAAGCCGTATTTAAATTTCAGCTGCAATGTATCTTAATTTCAGTTTTAGTATTAATGTGAAATTAATTTGCCGCAAAAATGTTGTGTCCGAAATTTTGGCTCAATTGTTTCCCGCCGAAATTCGCCGCCATTTTTTTCTTGCCCAATTCCTGCCATTTATTCTCGCCCAAATCTCCCGCCACTTTTTCCCGCCCAATTTTTCCCGCTCACATCTTCCCGCCAAAAGTCATCCCTTCTAGCTTATAGAAACCCACACCATTTCCTTGTGTTTCAGTGTATTCTCTGAACAAGATGGATCCCCCATATAAGAATCCCCCCATCTTTTTAACGAATTCATGGCCGAACCTCTTCTAGACAGTGCCCGCTATGTGATGACGGAGAGTAAGGTAGAGACATTCGAGGAGTTCATCAGTAGCGACGCCTTGCTCACTACAAAGTAGTTCTATACTTATTACAAATTCATTGTTCACTAGTCCCTCCGATCCATATTAATTGACTTCAATATTGATGTATCTAGAACTAAAATGTGTCTAGATACATCCATATAGAGTCAATTAATATGAACCGGAGGGAGTACATAAATTACAATAACATAGTTTCACATTTGAATTTGCAAAGTAGTTCCATACTTATTACAAATTTATTGTTCAGTATATAAAATTGCAAATAAGTTCCGAAGTAGCACATCGCCGCCTAGTTTCTTCCACTCCCGCGAAGTCCCCTTGTGCCTCGCTGCCCCCTTCCTGCTGGGCCAGTGCCGAAGGTTGGACAATTAGTGTCCCAATGACCAAATTGATTGCATAGAAAACATTGTCTCGTTGGCCCTCCAGCTTCAGATTCATCCATATCATTCCGGATGCGCTGCGATGGCCGTCTACGATGCCTGTCCTCAGCAGCGTCGGGTGACAAGGTATCAACTTGTCAATGCCTACGGATTGTAGACTAGGGTTTAGTTGGATGTAGAGGGCAAGTAGATCTCGAAGGTTTCAGCCGAAAAGTACTCGATGAATATAAAACTAGGGTTGTGTTGACTGTAAATTCGATCCTTTCTTTGTCTCTCGACTCCCCTTTATATAGGAGGTGGAGCCGAGGGTTTCGTAATACACAAGTTTACAGAATCCGGGAGGGTTTCTAACCCGTCCCGCAAGATTACAAGTGTCGTTTCCTAATACAACTATAGCTTTCCTTAATAGCATCTTGGGCTTCCGGACCTTCTTATTCTTCGGGTCGTGGGCCTTTAGTAAACCCCGGGGACCATCTTCGGCAGGCCCATTGGGGATGCCTATGTCAGTAGCCCCCGAGATTTTACTTGAATTGCAAAGTCAAGGAAAATTTCCAACTTTAACCATTCAATACATCTACCGAATTTATCTCATATCTTTTAAATATGCAATTCTATATTGTACAGGGATAATGGTAGTTGGGGCTAGTTCATCTGACGGATCAGGTACTAGTTAACTGCTCTAGTGGCAATCCGCAAAAACCTACTTCAAGATCACGTCCCTGGACATGATCTCGGGATACTAGTGTAAACTTCGACAGGTGCCGCTTAAGGTCTTACCATTCTGTCGATGACAAGGTATCAACTTGTCAATGCCTATGGATTGTAGGCTAGGGTTTGGTTGGAAGTAGAGGGCAAGTAGATCTCGAAGGTTTCAGCCGAAAAGTACTCGACGATTATGAAAACTAGGGTTTGTAAACAATGAATCGATGATCTCTGTGTCCCTCGACTCCCCCTTATATAGGAGGCAGAGCCGAGGGATTCGTGTAGTACAAGTTACCTAGTCCGGGAAGGTTTCTAACTCATCCCGCAAGATTACAAATAACACTTCCTATTACAACTCTATCTTTCCTTAAATACATCTTGGGCTCCCGAATCTTCTTATTCTTCGGGTAGTGGGCCTTCAGTAAACCCCGGGTACTATCTTCGGCAGGCCCATTTGGGATGCCTATGTCAGTAGCCCCCGAGATTTTGCTTGAATCATAGAGTCAAGGAAAATCTCCACTGTTTATTTTTATTCGACAACTTCGACTTTTCTATATTTCTTCACATAAAATTCTATATTGTACAGGGATAATGGTAGTTGGGGCTAGTTCATCTGACGGACCAGGTACTAGTTAACTGCTCTCGTGGCAATCCACAAAAACCTACTTCAAGATCACGTCCCTGGACATGACCTCCGGATACTGGTGTAAACTTCGACAGGCGCCGCTTAAGGTCTTACCATTCTGTCGAGTCCCAGTAAAATTTATCGGGTACCTAACGCGTCCGTTAGGATTTTTCTTCGTATCTGTTGATACGGATAAAAGTAGCAGAGCGCAGTCTTCGGCGATGCCACGCCCAGCAGAACGGATCTGGGGTCTTACCTTCGCAAATTTGCGGCATTCAGAAATTGATCGCAACTTTGGCGTTCTGAGAATATATTGTCGAGTGCTTTTTCGGCTGTTGGAATGACACATTTTATCGAGTCAAAGATGACTTATATTGCTCTCCCGATGGGAGTATATGTAGAGTTAGTTATAACTCGAAATATACTCTTTTGCTCTTCTATCTTTCTTTTTTCTCTTTCTTTCTTTCTTTTATAATTTCATCGGGCACGCGAACAGCGTTCCCGATGGGAGTAGCCCCCGAGGCTACAACCAAGGACTTGTACTTGGGTGTAGGCTCCACGCCTTATGCCGACATATTTCCTTTTTTCTCCCGGAGTTTTATAATTTCTCGGGTGCGCGATCAGCGCTCCCGATGGGAGTAGCCCCCGAGGCTATGAACAAATATTTGTATTTGGTCATAGGCTCACGCCATTTCTATTTTGTCTTTCTAGATCTTTTTCTTTTTTCCAAAGTAGCCCCCGAGCATTTGATCAGAAACTTGTATTTGATCAAAGGCTCAATCATTATTTTTCCGTATCGCCTTTTATGAAGCTGTTGAGTCGAATTTTTCCTTCTGTCAAGATGACGTTGTTGCTGACGATAGCCACGATTGCCTGTCAAAAATTTGCGACAGGCCTTTTCTCGCCGCCATGCGGGCCCAATTAATCCACTATCTTGACACGTCGTGCAAGTGGGGGACACACGTCCTCCGCTTTTTCTGGCGCACGCACCGTAACTTCCGCGACGTTGAATTACTTTTTTACCCTTGATGCCACGTGGCTATCATCTGTCACACATTTTCCTTATCCAACGGTTCGTCGTTTCACCGCACCCCTATATAAATTCAGCTTCCTCCTTGGACACTTCCGCCCGCGCCGTCTTCCTTCTCTCAGCTGCAAATTTCTCCTGCGATCCACAACTTCCTAAGCTCTTTGCCTCCCTGCTGTGAATCCTGCGCCATTGTTGATGCCACCTCGTCGCTTGACAAGGCACAGCACGCCGGAATCCTCCATGGCCGCCGTGAATCTCGGAACGGCGGAGTGGGAAAGATCCAAAATTTCCACTCAAGACGTCAACATGCTGAAGAAGCTGGGGATCAGCAAGAAACCCCAAGCATTGCGCTTTCCCAGTGAGGAGAGCTACCCAACCCCTCCAATGGGGTACCGGGTAAGTTTTGTCGACCACCTCATCCGCGGTCTTTCCGCCCCTATTCATCCTTTTCTCCACGGACTACTCTTTGTCTATGGTTTGCAACTCCACCACCTCACGCCGAATTCAATCCTCCACATCTCCATTTTCATCACTTTGTGCGAGGCCTTCCTTGGCGTCCAGCCTAACTGGGCGCTATGGAAGCGCATTTTCTTCTGCCGCCGCAATGGCTCGCCCAATGTCGCCTATAATATAGGCGGCGTTGTAATTTCTGTTCGACCCACTGTCGACTACTTCGACGTCAAGCTTCCTGACTCAGTTCAAGGATGGCGCAAGAAGTGGTTGTACATTCAGGAGGAGAACCACGGATGTGCGGAAGACAACATCCCTCCTTTTGATGGCGCCGAGAAAATCTTTCGCCGCCGCTCATGGGACGCGGAGGCCACCGAAGAAGAAAGGGCGTCGACAGAAACCTTGATGGCTCGTATCCACGAGTTACAAAATACTCGCGGCAAGGAGTTATCGGGTATCCAAATCACTGCATACTTTCTTAGGACTAGGGTGCAGCCGCTTCAGGCTCGCAAGCATCCTCTCTGGAAATATGCCGGCGATAAAGACGTAGATCGGCTGTCGGTGAATTTGGAGGTCAAGGATTTAGAAAGACTTGTCCGAAAAATTTCATCTCTCAGCAAAAAAGATGCTGTTCCTTCTTCTTGTCGAGTGACGCCATTCAGCGCCGCCAATCCACTTACCGAGGTAATCTTTGTCTATTGTCTTGTTGTTGCTTTGCTATCTTTTTTGTAACTGTATTTCTGATATTGCTCCCTGTTTTATTTTGCACAGAATCATCCAGACCTCGTCTCGCTTCCTCCTCTCCCTGAAGGTGGAGAAGTCGAAGAAAGGGCCATTGTCACTGATGACAATCAGGAAGCTCCATCTTTTGTGAATGAACCCGTAGATTCTCGAAAATCTGCGGGTTCTTCCGAGGGTACTGCGTCGGCACAATCTCCTCCTCCCGCTGTCTCCCCGAAAGGCAAAAGGAAGAGGAATGATGTCGAAGATTCCAGCACTTCCAAAGCCGAAGAAGTTGACCCTTCACATCAGAAAGCGGCTTACGATCCTTATCTTGAATCCCTCGTCAGCTCGTAAGTTATTTTTACTTCTCCTTTTTTCTGTACTCGAAATGTTTGTCTTGTCTTGCTTTTTATGCCGTCAAGTTTTAATCACAGCGATGATGAGGAAGAAGTACCAACTGTTGACGTGGCTCCTCGGACGAGCACGTCACATACTTTGCTTGCCTCGGATACGCTAGTTGAAGGAGAAGAATCCTCGCCTCCTCAACGAAACGTCGTCACCACTACTCCGCCATCAAGCCCCCTTGCTCCTTCACCAAAAAGGACAAGGATGGAAACGATCATTGAGCCTACCCCTCAATTGGGTAGCTCTTCTACTCTGCTCTTGGATGATGTAAGTTTTTTAATTTTCTTGCCGATATCTATATTTCCTCTATTTTGCTTTTTCACGCCTTCACTCTTTTTTCATACCGATGTTTCTCTTTCTTTGTTCTTCTTTATCAGCCCATGATCAAAGAGCTTATCCGCATCGGCTCCCAATTCATTGGGTACCGCGAGTATGCCAGCAGAACCGAAGGTAATAACTTTTTTGCTGTCGTTGTTTTTGACTTCTTGCTCCTGTCATTTGTCGCAACTTTTTTGACCTTTCTTTTTTCTTTTTTATTTCGACAGAGAAACTTGCAGAGGCCAACAAACGTGCCGACGCACTTGCTCAAAAACTGGAGCAAAGTGAAGTGGCCCGCAAGAAAGCCGAACTTGTTGCTAGCGAAGCCAAAGCAGAGGCTGATGAAGCCAAAGCAAAAGCTGCTAGTGTCGAGGAACTGCAGAAGAAACTTGAAGATGCTGAAACTGCTCTAAACGAGCACAAAGCCGCACAGGCTGCTCGTGAGCAGGGGATTCTCAAGCGCCTGAAATCGCAAAGTCGACGCATTCAAGGTAATATTATCGATCCCTTCTATTTTTTAGTGGACCTGCTGTTTCTTGTTTTTGACTAACGTTTATTTCCTGTGGCAGGCCAAACAAACCAAGAGTTTGATCTGGAGAATCCCGACAATGATCCTCTCCTTGACGCACTTTCTTATCTGGAGCTTCATGGATCCGAAATTCGTGAAGGCGTGGCGAATGCTGATGCGGGACTGTCGACGCTGTTCCCCTACTTCTTCCCGAAGAAAGAGGAGCCCAAGACTTTCCTTGCCCTTGCCCAGAGCTTCAATTCGTCAGAGGACCTTGGACTAAAGATGCGCCAGGAAAACATGAAGATTCTTGTCGGAAACCTTGTTGCCCTGGTCGCTGACAGCCAACAAACTGTTGATTGGATGAAGGTTGGCGATACCGATCAGATAGAGCAGTCAAGATGGAGGTCGTTGATTAAGGCAGCCAAGCCCAACACGAAGAAAATCTTGGCCTATCTCGGGATCAAATCAGCTTCAACTCCTAGCTCATCAAGGCCGGAGGTCTAGTTGCATGCCTCTTTGTTTTTTCTTTTTCTGTTTCTTTTGCTCTTGTTGCCAATTTAGCTGTGGCGACAATTATCCTGGTAGTCCTTTAGGAGAAACTTCTTTTGTAATGCCTATGTAAATATTTCTAGAAATTAATGAAATTCCCTCTGGCACTATCATTGATCCTGGCGCTTTCTTTTCCAGTTAATATTTGACAACTATTCGACCAATCCTTGCTCTGTCGATGCTTCTCCTGCTTCGTCCTTCTCGAAGAAAATGCTAATCAATGATAACCCCCTCGAAGGTTCTTCAAGCAAACATTTGTCAGAAGATTTGCAAGAACTTCGACAGCAACTTCAATCCATGAAGAAACAAACTCTTGCGATGATGGAACAATCTCGGAGAGCATCCGAACAAGAAAAACTTGCTCTCCAACAAGCCAAAGAGGCTATGGCTGCCAAGGATACTGCTGTATTGGAAGCAAAAGGAGCCACTACCCGAGAAAATAGCATGCTCGAGCTAATGTTGGAGGCTAGCACTGATATGTTAGGTATGTTTTTCCAACCTCGCAATGCCTCCTCTTTATTTTACTGTGCCCCCCTTCAAATTTCTTGCCTTGTCGCTTAATAGGCTCAGTTCTTGATGCTGCCGCCGAAGATCGAAGAGTGAACGAAAGAACAAATCTTCTCGTCAATCTTTCCCTTAACCATGGCTGTTTATTCTGGGCCTCCCCTGAACGAACCCAGCAAATTGTCAGGTTTCAAGATCGTGCTTGCCAAGTGCGCGAATTTCTCAATTTTTGCACGACAACATTAACCCTTGTTTACAAAACTCTATTTCCTCGGAATGAAATTCCTAAGACTCTTCCTGAATTGCTGGAGGTTTTCAGAGATGCTCCCCGCATTCATAATTTTGTGTGAGCTCAATTGACTGCTGGAGCAAGGTTTGCCATGATTATGATAAATATTTGCCATCCAAAATTAGACCTGATGAAGATTGTTGCTGATTGCCTGGCCAAGAAATCGCGGCGAAAGAATGATATTGACTCAATCAATGAAATGGTAACTCCTGTGGCTGAGTCGATGATAGATGAACTTCTTCGGATGGACTCAGAATTCTTCGTCAAGGGGTCCTATGCTGAGTATAAAACAACCAGAGGCTTGTCCATAGATAGTATCTTAGGCTTTGACTGATTTGTACTATATTGGACAACATTATGTCTGTATTTCCGAAGAAATTTGTTGTATATTGTAGATTGTTCTATATTGTTGGAGCCCCCGAGCCTTCTGGCTAGAGTTTGTACTGTTTTTTCCATCTCGAAGATTTTTCATCTTCTCGTAAGAAGATATCTTTATTTTTTCACCGAATAGGTTGCGAGCATCCGAGTGTCTTAATGTCGAAGTTCTATATTTTTGTTGCGAGGTTTCTTGGACCAAAGCAAGAGCATTTTTGACATGTACACTATATTTATAATTTGTTGGCTTCTTATATTTGGCGAGGTATTTAATGTACCAAGGCGAAATATTTTGGTAAGTCTATATTGTACGTATTTTGAGACTTGAAGGCGTTGAGCCCCCGAGCGTGTCGAAGAATAAGAAATATATCTCCACTATCTTTATTATATTGCAGCACCGCGAGCCCACCTCATTAAAAACCTTTCCGGCCCCACTCGGTGCCCCGAAAAGGAAAAGAGTGCGTCTGAAAACTCGCGGGCGTTTCAGTACATTGTATTTTTACAGAAGAGGACTATATTTCGACTCTAGGCGTAGAACACTTTGAGCTGTGCTACGTTCCAGGGGTTTTTCTCGGGAACCCCCGTCTTCTTGTCCTTGATCCTGTATGCGCCTCCGTCGATGACTTCTGTGACAACGTAAGGTCCCAACCATGGCGACTCGAGTTTTTCAGTGCGCTCTTGATTGAGTCGCAAAACTAAGTCTCCGACTTGAAAAGATCTTGGTCTCAAACGTCGACTATGGTAATTTTTCAGGTCCTGCTGATATTTGGTTACCCTTGATAATACTTCGTCTCGAGCTTCGTCGAGTGCGTCGATGTCGTCTTCCAATGCTTTCCTGGAAGCTTCTTCATTTTACTCTGTGACTCTAGGGGAGTCGTGCTCTATTTCTATTAGCAATACTGCCTCTGCTCCATGGACGAGGAAAAACGGGGTCTCCTGTGTCGCTGTATTTGGTGTTGTTCGGATGCTCCATAACACACTTGGTAGTTCTTCTGGCCAGGTATGTCGAGCTTTTTTCAATGGTCCTAATAAGCGTTTCTTGATGCCATTGCAGATGATGTCATTGGCTTTCTCGACTTGACCATTGGTTTGAGGATGTGCAACTGACGCGAAGTGCAATTTGATGCCTACCTCTGCACAGTACGCCTTGAACTCCTTTGACGTAAAGTTGCTGCCATTGTCTGTGACAATGCTATGAGGTACTCCAAATCGAAAAACGATGTCCTTCACGAATTTTACTGCTGATGCTGCATCTGGTGAATTTATCGGCTTTGCTTCTATCCACTTGGTGAATTTGTCGACAGCAACCAGCAAGTACTCATATCCTCCTGGCGAAGCTTTGTGCAATTTGCCCACCATATCCAGTCCCCATTGGGCAAAGGGCCACGACAATGGTATTGGTGTTAGTTCTGCTGCTGGGGAGTGAGGTTTTGCAGCAAACCTTTGACATGCGTCGCAAGTTCTTACTATTTCCTTGGCATCCTCGATTGCTGTCAGCCAATAGAATCCTGCTCGAAAAACCTTGGCTGCAATAGCTCGACTACTTGCATGGTGGCCACATATTCCTTCGTGTACATCCTTCAGAATTATTCTTCCTTCTTCGGGTGTGACGCACCTTTGCAGGACGCCTGATATACTTCGCTTGTATAATTCCCCTTTGATTACTGTAAAAGCTTTAGATCGTCGAATAACTCGCCTTGCCTCAACTGGATCATCGGGTATTTCTTTCCTGAGGATGTATGATATATATGCTTGCATCCAAGGAATTTGTACCATCATCACAAGCTCTTGGTCCTCTTCATCCTCCGTGGTTTCTTTGAGGGGTGCCGAAGTTTTCTCTTCTTTTGCTTTTTTCTGCACCTTTTTTGGCTTCGTGGATCTCTCCGCTATTTCTTCCCAAAATACTCCTGGCGGGATTGGGAGGCACTGCGACCCGATGTTTGCGAGAACGTCGGCTTCATCATTGCTCAATCTACTGATGTGATTTACCTCGCATCCATCAAACAGCTTCTCGAGCTCATTGTACACCTCCTTGTATGCCATCATGCTATCATTGACTGCATCACATTGGTTCATAACTTGTTGAGCCACCAATTGTGAGTCGCCAAAGATTTTTAGTCGAGTTGCACCGCAAGCTTTCGCCATCTTCATCCTGTGTATGAGGGCTTCATATTCTGCTTCATTGTTAGATGCGTTAGGGAACGTCATCCGAAGGACGTATTTCAACTTCTCGCCTTCAGGTGATATAAGTACTACTCCTGCGCCAGCTCCTTCTACTCTCTTGGACCCATCGAAGTTCATGGTCCAGGTTCTCGACAAATCTGGGGGTCCCGTGTTTTGTAGCTCCATCCACTCTGCAATGAAATGCGCAGAACTTGCGACTTGATTGCCTTTCTTTTTTCATACGTGATGTCCCGAGGGGAAAGTTCTATTCCCCAAAGGGAGACACGCCCTGTAGCTTCTGGATTGTTCAGTATATTTGAGAGAGGTGCTTCATTGACTACTATTATCGGGTGTGCCGAAAAATAGTGGCGCAACTTCCTTGCCGTTGCAATTACTCCATATGCTAGTTTTTGGTACTGCGGGTACCGCTGTTTAGAAGGCGACAGAACTTCACTGATGAAGTATACTGGCCTTTGCACTCCATGGAGTTTTCCTTCCTCTTCTCTTTCAACGACTAGCACCGTGCTAACCACTTGGGGCGTGGCTGCAATTTATAGCAGGAGAGGTTCCTTTTCCTTCGGCGCCACCAAGATCGGTGGTGTCGAGATTGTGCGCTTTAAATCCTCGAAAGCTCTGTCGGCCTCTTCGTTCCACTGGAATTTATCTCCTTGCTTTATTAGAGCGTAAAATGGTAACGCTTTTTCTCCCAGCCTGGCGACGAATCTGCTCAAAGCTGCGACTCGCCCAGTTAGCTGCTGTATTTCTTTCAACTTTGTTGGCTTCCTCATTGTTACGATAGCTTGTATTTTATCGGGATTTGCTTCAATCCCTCTTGCTGAAACTAGAAACCCCAGAAGTTCTCCTGCTGGGACGCCAAAAGAACACTTCGTCGGGTTCAGTTTGAGGCAGAATTTGTCAAGGTTGTCAAAGGTTTCCTTGAGATCCTCGATCAGCGTTGCCCCCTTTTTTGACGTTATGACGACATCGTCGATGTATACTTGCACGTTTTTCCCAATCTGTGTCGCCAAACACTTCTGCATCATCCTCTGATATGTTGCTCCCGCATTTTTTAGACCAAAGGGCATTGTTTTGTAGCAAAACACGCCGTAAGGTGTAATAAACGCTGTCTTTACTTCATCTTCTTCTTTCAATCTGATCTGGTTATAACCAGAATATGCGTCCAGGAAGGAAAGACATTCACATCCAGCCGTGGAGTCGATAATTTGATCGATCCTCGGGAGGGGAAAGTGATCCTTTGGACAATGTTTATTGAGACACGTAAAGTCGACGCACATACGAAGGACCTTAGTGTTTTTCTTCGGCACCAACACAGGATTTGCTACCCATGTGGCTTCTGTAAATATTTCTTTGATAAAACCAGCTTCTCTTAGCCGATCGATTTCTGACAGCATGGCTTTGCGGTTTGGTTCCGAAAAATGCCGCAAAGGTTGTTTGATTGGTCTCGCTAATGGATCCAAGTTTAGGTGGTGCTCGGCAAGTTCCCTGGGTACTCCTGGCATGTCAGCTGGACATCATGCGAAGATTTTCCAGTTCTCACGGAGGAACTCGACGAGCGCGCTTTCCTATGCGAGGTCCATGTCGTTTGCGATGGATGTCGTCTTTTTCGGGTCTGTTGGGTGAATCTGCACCTCCTTAGAATTTTTCTCGGTGTTGAAAGTTGATTCTTTGTTTGGCCTTCCAACGTCTGGCAGCACGTCGTAGTCAGTCATACTCCTTGACACCAGGTACTCAGCTTGCATCCCGAAAGTTTCTGATAGCCGGTGAAAATCCTTATCGCACTTATCGGCTAAGGCGAAGCTTCCTTTGACTGTGATTGGTCCCTTTGGTCCAGGCAACCTCCACAACAGGTATGTATAATGTGGCACCGCCATAAATCTAGCATATGCTGGTCGTCCCAACAGAGCGTGGTATTGCGACGGAAAATCCACGACTTCAAATTCCAGCCTCTCGATTCTATAATTCTCTCGGGTTCCAAACTGAACGTCGAGATTGATTTTCCCCAATGGATAACTTGGTTTCTCCGGCTGTTGGCTTCAAGTTTGCTAAGGATATGTTCATCTTTCTCAATGTATCTGCGTACATAAGGTTTAGGCTGCTGCCGCCGTCTATGAACACTCGAGAGACATCAAATCCCGCAATAACTGCTGGTAAGATAAGTGCTGACTGCCCTGGTCGAGGAACTTGCTGCGGATGATCTGCTATGGTGAAGCCAATATCTTGCCCTGACCAATTAAGATACTCGACTGTTGGTGGAGGCATTTTTTCGGCCATGAACACCTGTCGTGAGATTACTTTCTGAGCTCTATTGGATGGCCTTCCCTTCTGAATCATCGACACCGCTCCTTTGGAGTTGGGATCAACATAAGGTGGTGGTGGAGGTGCTGCCGCTATTCTGAGCTGATGTCGATTGTCGTCTGTAATCGCGGGAGGAGGTGGCAAGTGAATCTCGCTCCTGGGTTCTCGAGGATTTGTCTGTGCTGCCCGAGCGTTAGCGTGCTCTGCCCACCTTAACATTGCCTGGAAATTGTGACAATCTTTCTGCAGATGTCCTGACTGTCTTTTTCCATTGCTGTCGAGGAAAAAATGCATCTGACACGGCCCATTCATCATCTCTTCAGGGGACACGAAAGGCCTCGGGAACCTAGGACCGCTATTTTGCCTGTTGTTTCGAGAATCGTCTCTATTATCGCCTCGCTGCTCATTGCTTCGCTGATAATTATCTCTATTGTTTCCTCCTGTGTTTGCCCGAAATCCTGCCGAAATTTGTCCTGGAGCATCATAATTCGGGTACTGCCGAGCAAATCGTCGCCTTGGTTGATAATTTCGACCACGGTCCTCCTCTGGAGACCTGTGCCGTTTGTTGTGGACATCATCTTCTCCATCTGCCCATCTGTTTGCTATTTTCATTAACGCGGATACTGTCTTTGGGTTGGTCCTTCCTAAGTCCTCGACGAAATCTCCACGCCTGATTCCTGCGACAAACGCATCTATCGCTCTCTCGTCAGATATATTTTCTGCCGAGTTTTTGATGATGTTCCACCTTTGGATATATTTTCTCATTGGTTCGTCTGGCTTTTGTCGACATGCTCTCAACTCCTCCAACGACGCAGGTTTCTTGCATGTGGACCGGAAATTCTTGACGAACACATCCTCGAAGCTTTCCCAGCTGTCGATAGATCCTGGGGTAAGTTTCTTTATCCAAGATCGTGCGGCTCCACTCAGATGCACCTGAATGCTTTGCATAGCTGTTGCTCTGGTTCCTCCTGTGAGCTTTACTGTCTCGAGATAATCAACTAGCCAATCCTCTGGATCTTGAAGGCCGTCGAATTTCTTGAAGTTGTCGGGTAACTTGAATCCTGAAGGGACTCGAGTTTTTCGGACTCTCCTCGTGAAGCACGGCAAGCCACACATATCTTCGTCGTTAAGCTCTGGGGATTGCCGATGTTCCCTTCTGCTTTGCCGCGCTCTGTCGACCCTTGCTTGTGCTGCCGTGTCTCTTGCTCCGCTTGGTCCTTCAGGGACTGCCGCTGTTGCTGCTGCAGGTCGTGGACTATTTTGCCTTGCCGCTCCTTCGGGAGGCGTTGATACAAACGCTGTCCCCATAGCTCCAACTCCTGCTATCGCCATATTGTATAGTGTTTCCCTTGGATTGCCTAGAGGTGGTTTAGATGCGAGGATAAAAGCATGTGTCGCCATGTACCCAGCCTCTGGTGTCTTAGGGATGATGTTTCCTCTTGTATCTATCGACATAAAGGACATGTCGAGGTTTTGGACCAAATGCTCTCTTTCTGCTTCGGGTATATGTTGCAACCTTGATCTTGCTCTGTTCCGAGCCTCCCTGTGGCTATCACCCGAAGTTCTAGATTGTCGACTCAAATCTGCCCTTCTCCTACTGGATGCAGAAGCTGCCTCCTTTCTTCTGTTTAACTCAGCTGTCTGTTTTTCCAATTCTCTTGCAGCTCGTGCGAGCCTATATTGATATGCTTGCAATTCCTCTGGTGTGGCTGTGGTGGTCATTGGTTCTGAACCGTTCATAGCTCTCGCGGCTCTATCCCACGCTGCTTGCGAAAGTTGAACTCTGTCTCGCGGCTGTGGCCCGACGTACTTATTGCCCAGACCTCGTCGCAGATCGGAGGGATCGACGTATGGATTTCCCAGATCGTCGAAAGCCTCAGATGTTTCCTCTTGATCTTCAATGGCATAAATCTGATGATATTTTGTATTCAGATCTATGTTGGGTTTGGTGACACCATCGTTGAGATTGATGAAGACCTTGCCCACTGTAATAGATTTGTCGATGAAGTCGTAACCGTCGACACTGCTTGAGTCATCGCTTATATATGAGTCCGCAGATGACTCGAACGACATGTCGCTAAAGATCTTGGCGAGTTTCTCTCTTGCCCTGGTGCTGACGTAGCGTGTCGACGAAGTTTCTTCTTCTCCTGATTCGGTTGACGATGTATAGCTTGAAAAATCAGAATCGACCGCCGACGATCCCGACGAAATCGGAATTTCGACATGATACGATCCTTCCTTCTCGACGCGAAAGCGAAACCTTCCGAACGTCATCTCCATAGGCTCCGCCAGATACGCATATGCATCCAAACGGGAGGGTGGGTGAGGAACAAAATCGACAGGACCAGCAGCGATCTGTTTACCTCGATCCATTGCGTTGCTTGCGGTTGATGATGTCGAAGAACTTGAACGTGCCATCGAGATCAGATCCTTACGCCTCTAGTTCCCACAGACGGCGCCAATTGACAAGGTATCAACTTGTCAATGCCTATGGATTGTAGACTAGGGTTTGGTTGGAAGTAGAGGGCAAGTAGATCTCGAAGGTTTCAGCCGAAAAGTACTCGACGATTATGAAAACTAGGGTTTGTAAACAATGAATCGATGATCTCTGTGTCCCTCGACTCCCCCTTATATAGGAGGCGGAGCCGAGGGATTCGTGTAGTACAAGTTACATAGTCCGGGAAGGTTTCTAACTCATCCCGCAAGATTACAAATAACACTTCCTATTACAACTCTATCTTTCCTTAAATACATCTTGGGCTCCCGAATCTTCTTATTCTTCGGGTAGTGGGCCTTCAGTAAACCCCGGGTACTATCTTCGGCAGGCCCATTTGGGATGCCTATGTCAGTCGAGTCCTAGTCATATTTTATCGGGTACCTAACGCGTCCATTAGGATTTTTCTTCGTATCTGTTGATACGGAAAAAAGTAGCAAACCGACGTCAGAGACGGCGCTACGCCACGCAGAACGGATCTGGGGTCTTACCTTCGCAATGTTTTGCGGCATTCAGAGATTATTCGCTACTTTGGCGCTCTGAGAATATATTGTCGAGTGCTTTTTTGGCTGCTGGAATAGCACATTTTATCGAGTCAATTTATAACTTATTTTGCCTTCCCGATGGGAGTATATGTAGAGTTATTTGTATAACTCGAAGTATGCTCACTTCTTCTTTTTTCTTCTTTCTTTCTTTCTCTTTTTTTATAATTTCATCGGGCACGCGAATAGCGTTCCCGATGGGAGTAGCCCCCGAGGCTACAGCCAAGAACTTGTGCTTGGTTGTAGGCTCAACACTTTATTGCCTTATGTCAATATATTTTCATTCTTTCTCGAACTTTTTATATTTATCGGGTGCGCGACCAGCGCTCCCGATGGGAGTAGCCCCCGAGGCTATGAACAAATGATTGTATTTGGTCACAGGATCTCGATATTTCTATTTTGTCATACTCGAATTTTTCTTTTTTCCAAAGTAGCCCCCGAGCATTTGGGCAAAAACTTGTATTTGTACAAAAGCTCTCGAAGCAATTTTCTGCTGCCGCCATTCTTACGAACTGTCATATCCGAGATTTTCTCTTATCAAGGTGACATCATTGCTGATGATAGCCACGATTACTGTATCGCGAAAATGCGAGAACCTCTCTCCCTCTGTCTTGTGGACCCAAATTTCGTATCAGTTTGACACGTCGCGCAAGTGGGGGACACACGTCCTCCGCTTTTCCTGGCGCACGTACTGTAGCTGCTGCACTTTCTCGTCTATATGAAATTACTTTTTACCCCTTGTCCACGTGTACACCATCTGTCCCGCAATCTCTTAATCGAACGGCGCATCGTTTCGCCGCACCTCTATATAAAGGCATCGTCTTCCTCCTCTAGTCTTTTCCCTCGCGCCGCATCTCTGCTTCTCCGCTGCAGAATCCTCCATTGCTGCCACTGCTTCAAGCGCTCAAACACACTCGCACCCTTCGCCACCAAGCTCGTTGATGCCGCCTCGCATCCGTTTGACTAGGCACAGCACGCCAGAGTCGAAGATGGTGACAACGGATCTGGGAAGCGCCGAGTGGGAGAGATCCAAGATCTCTGCCCAAGACATTAACATGCTGAAGAAGATGGGATTCAGCAAGAAGGAGAACTCGCTCCAGTTCCCCAAGGAGGAGAGCTACCCAAGGCCTCCAATCGACTATCGGGTCAGTTTCGTTGACCACCTCATCCGAGGTCTTTCTCCCCCAATCCACGAGTTTCTCCGTGGTCTCCTTTTTGTCTATGGGCTTCAGCTGCATCAGCTGACGCCCAATTCCATCCTCCACGTGTCGATTTTTATCACACTGTGTGAGTGCTTCCTCGGGGTCCAACCTAATTGGGCTCTGTGGAAGCGTATCTTCTGCCTCCGCCGTAATGGCTCCCACAACGTCGCCTACAATATTGGCGGCGTTGTTATCTGTGTTCGTTCTGACGTTGAATATTTCGACGTCAAATTCCCCGACTCCGTCCAAGGTTGGCGGAAGAAGTGGTTGTATATCCATGAAGAAAGCACCAATCCAGTGGAGGAAAACATCGCCCCTTTTGACGGAGAAGCCAAAATCCTTCGCCGCCGTTCCTGGGATGCTGAAGCTACTGAAGATGAGAAATTGGCGACAGAAGCGCTGATGACTCGCATCCACGAGCTTCAGAACACTCGCGGCAAGGAGCTTTCGGGTATTGAGATTACTACCTACTTCCTTAGGACTAGAGTGCAGCCTCTCCAGGCTCGCAAAAATCCCTTCTGGAAGTACGCTGGTGAAAAAGATGTCGACAGGCTCTCAAAAGATCTTCCTTTGAAGGATTTTGAGAAGCTTATCCGCAAAATCTCATCGCTCAACAAGAAGGATTCAGTTCCATCCTCTTGCCGCATTGCGCCATACAGTAGCACCAACCCTCTTCCCGTGGTAATTTTCCTTTTTAATTGCTATATTGTCTCCTCGAGTTTTATTATTTGTCAACTACTGTCTTGGTAACGCCTTTTTGTCGACACTCTTTCTTTATCTCAGAACCACCCCGTCCTTGCTTCTCTTCCTCCTCTTCCTGAAGGTGGAGAAGTTGAAGACCGTACTGTTGTCGACGATGACAACCAGGGCCCCTCGCGCCCTGCTAGTGAAGTCGCGGGTTCTCACAAATCCGCAGCTTCTGCTGAATCTGAAGCCACTGCTTCAACACACTCCCCTCCTCCTGCTTCCCCAAAGAGCAAGAGGAAAAGGAGTGAAGTCAAAGATTCCGGCACCTCCAAAGCCGAAGAAACTGATCCTTCAGATAGGAAGGCAGCTTTCAATCCATACACCGATGCCCTCGTCAGCTCGTAAGTTACTCCTTACTCATTACTTTTTGCTCCTTGATGTTTTTCATCTTTTTTGCTTCTTATACTGCCGCCATTTTTATTGTAGTGATGATGAGGAAGAGGAACAACCTATTGACGCGGCTGCTCGAACGAGTACGTCGCGTACTTTAGTTGTGTCCGAAACTCAGCGTGATGGGGAGGAAACTTCGCCTCCTCAACAAAACGTCGAGCATTCGACTCCACCTGCAAGCCCCCGTGCCTCTTCGCCAAAGAGGGCAAGGGTCGAGCCATCCAAGGAACCCATCCTGTTCCTTGGTAACTCTTCGACACCTTCATTAGATGATGTAAGTGTTTCAATCTTCTCTTTTTTGTTCACGTGTCGAGCCTTTCAGTATTTTTATCTCTGCTTTGTTTCTTACGATATGTTGTCGACTTCAGACTAGCTATATTGACTTATTTTTCTTTTGGTCCTCCCTTCAGCCTTTAATGAAGGAATTTATCCATCTCGGTACCCAATTCGTCGGGTATCGTGATCATAGCACGAAACTGGAATGTACTATCTTCATCCGTCTCCTTTGTTGCATTCACTCCACTATTTTTGACATAATATTTAATTGTCGCGTATTTTGTCAGGACAACTTGCGGAAGCCAATAAGCGTGCTAACGCTCTTGCTGCTAAGTTAGAGCAGAGCGAAAAGGCTCGCAAAAAAGCCAAAGCAGATGCTGCCGCCGTCGAAGATCTTCGTAAGAGACTTCATGACGCGGAAACTTCTTTGAGTGAAAATATATCCCAGCAATCTGCTCGAGAGACAGAGATCCTCAGTCGCCTGGAATCGCAGTGTCGACGTTTTGTTAGTAAGTACTTTGATCCTTGCTGTTTTTCTCGAGTTACTTCACATTTTCCAAGCATTTTATTTACGAGCTATCCTTTGTTTTGTCTTCAGGGAGAACTCATCAAGACTATGAGGTGGATGGTCCTGTAGGCGACGAGCTGCTCGACGCGCTGACTCTTCTTGAAATTCATGGGGATGAAGCACGCGAAGGCCTTGCTAACGCTGAAGCAGGTCTATCGAAGCTTTTCCCCTATTTCTTCCCGAAGAAAGAGGAGCCCAACACCTTCGTCGCTCTTGCCAAGGCGTTCAATGTGCCAGAAGATCTTGGGCTTAAACTTCGCCAAGAGGGCCTGAAGATTGGCGTTGAGGGCACCATTGCGCTGATTGCGGATAGCCAACAAAACGTCGACTGGACCAAAGTTGGCGACATAAGGGAGATGGAGACGAAAAAGTGGCAATCTCTGATTAAAGCTGCCAAGCCTCCCTCCAAACCAATTCTATCTTTCCTTGGTGTTAAACCAACTCCTGCTCCAAGCACGTCCAAGCCGGAGGTCAAGTAGACCGCCCTTTCTTTTCTCTTTCTTTTTCCTTCTGATGCTGTCGCCTTTGTAGTTTTAGCGATAGCTGCTTCTATAGTCCATTAGGGTCCCTTCTTTTGTAATAGCAATGTATATACTTTGAGAATCAATAAAAATCTATCTTTGCTTGATGATTGATGTCGAGCCTTTTCTTTCAGTTGATTTTTGACAACTATTCTGCAACTCCTCGTCCTTCTGATGTGTTACCTGCGTCGTCCCGTTTGAAGAAGGCACCTGTTGCTGTCGAATGTTTTGAAGATTCATCGAATAAAAATTCGGCAGAAGACTTGGAAGAACTTTGCCAACAGCTCCAGTCTCTGAAGAAACAATCACTTATGATAATGGAGCAATCTCGAAAATCATCCGAGAGAGAGAAAATTGCACTTCAACAGGCTCAAGACGCCATAGCTGCTAAGGAAGCCGCTGTTTCTGAAGCTGAAAAAGCGACCACCCGAGAAAATTTTATGCTTGATTTGATGAATGAAGCCAGTGCGGATATGTCAGGTATGTTGTTGCACATCAAGACTCCTTCTGCTTCCTTGTTATTTCTTTTTTGCGATTCTTATGCTGTCGCCAAATAGGTTCCTTTCTCGACGCTGCTGCTGAAGACGAAAGGGTAAACACAAGGACCATTCTCCTTGTTAACCTTTCTCTTGACCACGCTTCTCTTTTCTGGGCCACTCCAGAACGTACCCGACAGATTGTCAGGTTTCAAGACCGCGCCTGTCAAGTTCACGACTTCCTTGATTTCTGTACCAGGACCTTGTCCTTGGTTTATAAGACAATGTTTCCTCGGAACGAGGCACCCGACACTCTTCTTGGTTTGATGGAAAAATTTCGGGATGCTCCTCGTATCCATAACTTTGTGCGCGCTCAATTGTCCGCGGGAGCAAGATTTGCCATGATTATGATACAGATCTGCTACCGAAAATTAGACCTGACGACGATTGTCTCCAAGTGCTTGGCCAAGCAGTCGAAGCGGAAAAGGAACATCGACAAAATCAATGATATTGTGACTCCTGTAGCCGAAGAAATGATGGATGAACTTCTTCGGATGGACTCTGAATTTTTTATCAAAGGTAGCTATGCTGAACATACGACAACTGCTGCAAATAACAAAGGACTATCCATAGATAGTATATTAGGCAGGAATTGATATATTTTTTCTTGTAGCTTGTCGAATCTTCTCCAGAATTGTATCTTGCATATTCTATATTGTAAAGCCAACAAATGTATTAATTTTCCTTCATCAAGCCCCCGAGTGTTTCGATGGCAGATCTCTTTATTGTGTATGCGAGGTTTTTAGACCAAGGCAACCGAATTCTTACTGAATATACTATATTTGCGGGTACTAGCCCCCGAGTGTTTTTGTTCTGTTTTGATTGCTATTTTTGTATCTTCTTTTTATCTGGCGAGGTATTTGGTACCAAGGCAAAATAACTTTGTCTGTTAAATTCATCTATATTGTATATATATTGTAACTTCAAGGCGTAAGCCCCCGAGCATGTCGAAGGAAAAGATATGTATCTCCACTATCTTTATTATATTGCAGCACCGCGAGCCCGCCTCATTAAAAACCTTTTCCGGCCCCACTCGGTGCCCCGAAAAAAGGAAAAGAGTGCGTCCGAAAACTCGCGGGCATTTCAGTACATTCTATTTTTATAAGGGGAGCTATATTTCGGCCCTAGGCGTAGAAACGCCTTAGCTGCGCTACGTTCCAGGGATTTTTCTCGGGAACCCCTGTTTTCTTATCTTTGATCCTATATGCTCCTCCTTCGATTACTTCTGTGACGACGTACGGGCCAAGCCATGGTGACTCGAGTTTTTCAGTACGATCTTGATTGAGCCGCAGAACTAAGTCTCCAACTTGAAAGGACCTTGGTCGCAAACATCGACTGTGGTAATTTTTCAGGTCTTGTTGATATTTAGTGACTCTTGACAGTACTTCGTCTCGAGCTTCGTCGAGTGCGTCAACGTCGTCTTCCAAGGTTCTCCTGGAAGCTTCTTCATTGTATTCCGTGACTCTCGGAGAGTCGTGCTCTATTTCTATCGGCAGCACTGCATCTGCCCCATGGACCAGAAAAAACAGAGTCTCATGTGTCGCTGTATTTGGCGTTGTTCGGATGCTCCATAAGACACTCGGCAGCTCTTCTGGCCAAGTGTGTCGAGCTTTTTCCAGTGGCCCTAACAAACGCTTCTTGATGCCATTGCAGATGATACCATTGGCTTTCTCGACTTGACCATTGGTTTGAGGATGCGCGACTGACGCGAAGTGCAATTTGATACCTACTTCTGCGCAATACGCCTTGAATTCCTTGGATGTGAAGTTACTGCCATTGTCCGTGACGATGCTATGAGGCACTCCAAATCGAAAAACAATGCTCTTCATGAACTCTATTGCTGACGCTGCGTCTGGTGAATTTATCGGCTTTGCTTCTTTCCACTTGGTGAATTTGTCGACAGCGACGAGCATATACTCGTATCCTCCTGGCGAGGCCTTATGTAACTTTCCCACCATGTCAAGACCCCACTGGGCGAAGGGCCAAGATAAGGGTATTGGCATCAGCTCCGCTGCCGGAGAGTGAGGTTTTGCGGCAAATCTTTGGCACGCATCACAAGTTCGCACTATCTCCTTCGCATCCTCAATTGTTGTTAACTAGTAGAATCCTGCTCTGAAAACCTTGGCTGCGATAGCTCGACTGCTTGCATGATGACCGCATACTCCTTCGTGTACTTCCTTCAGAATTACCCTTCCTTCTTAGGGTGTGACGCACCTTTGTAACACACCCGAAATACTTCGTTTGTATAGCTCTCCTTTGATCACAATGAAGGCTTTGGAACGTCTGATAACTCGCCTTGCTTCAACTGGATCGTCTGGTATTGTTTTCCTTAGGATATATGATATGTACGCCTGCATCCATGGGATTTGCACCATTAGTACTAGATCATGTTCCTCTTCTTCTTCCAGTGTTTCCTGTACAGCCCCCGAAGATTCTTCATCCTTCCCCTTCTTTTTTGACTTCTTCGGCTTTGTGGATCTCTCTGTTATCTCCTCCCAAAACACACCTGGAGGAATCGCGAGGCACTGCGACCCGATGTTTGCAAGAACATCGGCTTCGTCATTGCTTAACCTGCTGATGTGGTTCACCTCGCATCCATCAAACAGTTTTTCCAGCTCGTTATACATTTCTTTGTACGCCACCATGCTATCATTGACTGCATCACATTGGTTCATGACTTGTTGGGCCACCAATTGTGAGTCACCAAATATTTTTAATCGAGTTGCGCCGCAGGCTTTCGCCATCTTCATCCCATGTATAAGAGCTTCATATTCTGCCTCATTGTTAGATGCATTTGGGAATGTCATCCGTAAGACATATTTTAATTTGTCGCTTCAGGTGATATGAGTATCACCCCTGCTCCAGCTCCTTCTAACCTTTTGGACCCGTCAAAGTTCATAGTCCAGGTTCTTGATAGATCTGGAGGTCCTGTGTTTTGCAGCTCCATCCACTCTGCGATGAAGTCTGGTAGAATTTGTGACTTTATTGCTTTTCTTTTTTCATACGTGATGTCCCGAGGAGAAAGTTCTATTCCCCAAAGGGGGACACGACCCGTAGCTTCTGGATTGTTGAGTATATTGGATAAAGGCGCCTCGTTGACCACTATTATCGGATGTGCCGAAAAATAGTGCCGCAATTTTCTTGCGGTTGTGAATACTCCATATGCTAGCTTCTGGTACTGCGGGTACCGCTGTTTTGAAGGCGATAAAACTTCACTGATGAAGTATACCGGCCTCTGCACTCCATGGAGTTTTCCTTCTTCTTCTCTTTCGACAACTAGCGCCGTGCTGACCACCTGGGGTGTAGCCGCAATGTACAACAGGAGTGGTTCCTTCTCTTTTGGCGCCACCAAGATTGGTGGTGCCGAAATTGTCCGTTTGAGTTCCTCGAAGGCCCTATCTGCCTCTTCATTGCACTGGAACTTCTCCCCTTGTTTGATTAAGGCGTAGAACGGTAGAGCCTTTTCTCCTAGCCTGGCGACGAATCTGCTTAAAGCTGCGACTCGCCCAGTTAATTGCTGTATTTCCTTCAACTTTGTTGGCTTTCTCATTGTTACGATAGCTTGGATTTTTTCGGGATTTGCTTCGATCCCTCTTGCTGAGACTAGGAACCCAAGGAGTTCTCCCGCGGGGACGCCGAAAGAACACTTCGTTGGATTCAGTTTGAGACAAAACTTGTCGAGGTTGCCGAAGGTTTCCTTCAAGTCCTCGATTAACGTTGTCCCCTTTTTTGATGTTATGATGACATCGTCGATGTACACTTATACATTTTTCCCAATCTGTGTTGCTAAGCACTTCTGCATCATCCGTTGATATGTTGCTCCCGCGTTTTTTAACCTGAAAGGCATTGTTCTGTAACAAAATATGCCATACGGTGTGATGAACGCTGTCTTGGCTTCGTCATCTTCTTTTAATCTAATCTGGTTATAACCAGAATATGCGTCCAAGAAGGAAAGACGTTCACATCCTGCCGTGGAGTCGATAATTTGATCGATCCTTGGGAGGGGAAAGTGATCCTTTGGACAATGTTTATTGAGGCACGTAAAGTCGACACACATGCGAAGGACTTTCGTGTTTTTCTTTGGAACCATCACTGGATTAGCTACCCAAGTGGCCTCGGTAGATATCTCTTTAATGAAACCAGCTTCTCTGAGTCGATCAATCTCTGACAGCATGGCTTTGCGGTTTGGTTCCGAAAAACGCCGCAAAGGTTGTTTGATTGGTCTCCCTATTGGATCCAAGTTTAGGTGGTGCTCGGCAAGTTCCCTGGGTACTCCTGGCATGTCAGCTGGACACCATGCGAAGATTTTCCAGTGCTCACGGAGGAACTCGACAAGCGCGCTTTCCTATGCGAGGTCCATGTTTGTCGCGATGGACGTTGTTTTTCTTCGGATCGGTTGGGTGGATCTGCACTTCCTTTGAATCTTTTGCGGTGTTGAAGTTTGATTCCTTGTTGGGCCTCCCTACATCTGGCAGCACATCATAATCAGTCATGAGCCTTGACGCCACGTACTCTGCTTGCATCCCGAAGGTTTCTGATAGTCGATGAAAATCCTTGTCACATTTATCGGCTAACGCGAAGCTTCCTTTAACTGTGATTGGTCCCTTAGGTCCAGGTAACCTCCATAGCAGATACGTGTAATGTGGTACCGCCATAAACCTCGCATATGCTGATCGCCCTAACAAGGCGTGATACTGCGACGGGAAATCCACCACTTCAAACTCCAACCTTTCTATCCTGTAATTTTCTCGGGTCCCAAACTGAACGTCGAGATTGATCCTCCCCAGTGGGTAACTTGGCTTCTCTGGTGTGATGCCGTGGAAACGTGTGTCAGTTGGTTTCAAATTTGCTAGGGAGATGTTCATCTTCCTTAGCGTATCTGCGTACATCAGGTTTAAACTGCTGCCGCCATCTATAAAAACTCGAGATACGTCGAATCCTGCAATTACTGCTGGTAAGATAAGTGCTGATTGCCCTGGTCGAGGAACTTGCTGCGGGTGATCCGCTATTGTGAAGCCAATGTCTTGCCCTGACCAATTTAGGTACTCAACCGTTGGTGGAGGCATCTTTTCTGCCATAAACACTTGCCGCGAGATTACCTTTTGAGCTCTGTTAGATGGCCTAGCTTTCTGAATCATCGAGACCGCGCCATTATTGTTAGGATCGACGTATGGAGGTTGTTGTGGTGCTGCCGCAATTCTGAGCTGATGTCAATTTTCGTCCGTGATCGCGGGGGGAGGTGGTAGGTGGATCTCGCTCCTAGGCCCTTGAAGGTTTCTATTTGCTGCTTGAGCATTAGCTATCCCTGCTACTCGTAGCATTGCTTGAAAATTACGGCAGTCCTTCTGCAGATGTCTTGACTGCCTTCTTCCATTGTTGTCGAGATAAAAATGCATCTGGCACGGTCCGTTCATCATATCCTCGGGAGTTACGAAAGGTCTTTGAAACCTTGACCCGCTATTTTGCCTGTTATTTCGGGAATCATCTCTGTTGTCGCTTCACTGCTCATTACTTCTTTGACATTCATCTCTATTGTTTCCTCCGTTGTTTCCCCGAAAACCAGCCGATATTTGGCCAGGTGCGTCGTAATTCGAGAACTGCCAAGAAAATCGCCTTCTGTTTTGAAAGTTTCGGCTGCGGTCCTCCTCTGGTGACCTGTGCCGCTTATTGTGAACGGCATCCTCTCCGTCTGCCCATCTGTTTGCTATCTCCATCAATGCTGACACTGTCCTGGGGTTGGTTCTCCCCAAGTCCTCGGCGAAATCTCCTCGCCGAATTCCTGCCACGAACGCATCTATTGCTCTTTCGTCAGATATGTTCTCTGCCGAGTTTTTGATGATGTTCCATCTTTGGATGTACTTTCTCATTGATTCATCATGTTTTTGTCGACATGACCTCAGCTCTTCAAGTGATGCTGGTTTTTTGCAGGTTGATCGGAAGTTCTTGACGAACTGATGCGTGTGGTTGGCATGTCTGTTGGGAACCCCAAGAGGAAGGTGTGATGCGCACAGCGGCAAGTTTCCCTCAGTAAGAAACCAAGGTTTAATCGGACCAGTAGGAGTCAAGAAGCACGTTGAAGGTTGATGGCGGCGAGATGTAGTACGGCGCAACACCAGGGATTCCGGCGCCAACGTGGAACCTGCACAACACAACCAAAGTACTTTGCCCCAACGAAACAGTGAGGTTGTCAATCTCACCGGCTTGCTGTAACAAAGGATTAACCGTATTGTGTGGAAGATGATTGTTTGCAGAAAACAGTAGAACAAGTATTGCAGTAGATTGTATTTCAGTAAAGAGAATTGGACCGGGGTCCACAGTTCACTAGAGGTGTCTCTCCCATAAGATAAACAGCATGTTGGGTGAACAAATTACAGTTGGGCAATTGACAAATAAAGAGAGCATGACCATGCACATACATATCATGATGAGTATAGTGAGATTCAATTGGGCATTACAACAAAGTACATAGACCGCCATCCAACTGCATCTATGCCTAAAAAGTCCACCTTCAGGTTATCATCCGAACCCCCTCCAGTATTAAGTTGCAAAGCAACAGACAATTGCATTAAGTATGGTGCGTAATGTAATCAACAACTACATCCTTAGACATAGCATCAATGTTTTATCCCTAGTGGCAACAGCACAACACAACCTTAGAACTTTCATCCTTTGTCCCGGTGTCAATGCAGGCATGAACCCACTATCGAGCATAAGTACTCCCTCTTGGAGTTACAAGCATCTACTTGGCCAGAGCATCTACTAGTAACGGAGAGCATGCAAGATCATAAACAACACATAAGCATAACTTTGATAATCAACATAACAAGTATTCTCTATTCATCGGATCCCAACAAACGCAACATATAGAATTACAGATAGATGATCTTGATCATGTTAGGCAGCTCACAAGATCCGACAATGATAGCACAATGGGGAGAAGACAACCATCTAGCTACTGCTATGGACCCATAGTCCAGGGGTAGACTACTCACACATCACACCGGAGGCGACCATGGCGGCGTAGAGTCCTCCGGGAGATGATTCCCCTCTCCGGCAGGGTGCCGGAGGCGATCTCTGGATCCCCGAGATGGGCTCGGCGGTGGCGGCGTCTCTGGAAGGTTTTCCGTATCGTGGCTCTCGGTCCTGGGGGTTTCGTCACGGAGGCTCTTTGTAGGCGGAAGGGCCGGTCATGAGGCGGCACGGGGGCCCCACACCACAGGGCCGCGCGGCCAAGGGGGGCGCGCCGCCCTAGGGTGTGGCCCCCTCGTCGCCCCTCTTCGTCTCTCCTTCGGACTTCTGGAAGCTTCGTGGAAAAATAGGCCCCTGGGCTTTGATTTCGTCCAATTCCGAGAATATTTCCTTACTAGGATTTCTGAAACCAAAAACAGCAGAAAACAGCAACTGGCACTTCGGCATCTTGTTAATAGGTTAGTTCCAGAAAATGCACGAATATGACATAAAGTGTGCATAAAACATGTAGATAACATCAATAATGTGGCATGGAATATAAGAAATTATCGATACGTCGGAGACGTATCAGCATCCCCAAGCTTAGTTCTGCTCGTCCCGAAGCGAGGTAAAACGATAACACGGATAATTTACGGAGTGACATGCCATCATAACCTTGATCATACTATTTGTAAAGCATATGTAGTGAATGCAGCGATCAAAACAATGTATATGACATGAGTAAACAAGTGAATCATATAGCAAAGACTTTTCATGAATAGCACTTCAAGACAAGCATCAATAAGTCTTGCATAAGAGTTAACTCATAAAGCAATAATTCAAAGTAAAAGCATTGAAGCAACACAAAAGAAGATTAAGTTTCAGCGGTTGCTTTCAACTTGTAACATGTATATCTCATGGATATTGTCAACATAGAGTAATATAATAAGTGCAATAAGCAAGTATGTAGGAATCAATGCACAGTTCACACAAGTGTTTGCTTCTTGAGGTGGAGAGAAATAGGTGAACCGACTCAACATTGAAAGTAAAAGAATGGTCCTCCATAGAGGAAAAGCATCGATTGCTATATTTGTGCTAGAGCTTTGATTTTGAAAACATGAAACAATTTTGTCAACGGTAGTAATAAAGCATATGCATCATGTAAATTATATCTTATAAGTTGCAAGCCTCATGCATAGTGTACTAATAGTGCCCGCACCTTGTCCTAATTAGCTTGGACTACCGGATCATCACAATGCTGCTGTTTTTACCAAGTGTCACAAAGGGGTACCTCTATGCCGCATGTACAAAGGTCTAAGGAGAAAGCTCGCATTGGATTTCTCGCTATTGATTATTCTTCAACTTAGACATCCATACCGGGACAACATAGACAACGAGATAATGGACTCCTCTTTTATGCATAAGCATATAACAACAATTAATAATTTTCTCATTTGAGATTTGAGGATTGTTGTCCAAAACTGAAACTTCCACCATGGATCATGGCTTTAGTTAGCGGCCCAATGTTCTTCTCTAACATATGCATGCTTAACCATAAGGTGGTAGATCTCTCTTACTTCAGACAAGACGTACATGCATAGCAACTCACATGAAATTCAACAATGAATAGTTGATGGCGTCCCCAGTGAACATGGTTATCGCACAACAAGCAACTTAATAAGAGATAAAGTGCATAATTACATATTCAATACCACAATAGTTTTTAAGCTATTTGTCCCATGAGCTATATCTTGCAAAAGGTGAATGATGGAATTTTAAAGGTAGCACTCAAGCAATTTACTTTGGAATGGCGGAAAATACCATGTAGTAGGTAGGTATGGTGGACACAAATGGCATAGTGGTTGGCTCAAGTATTTTGGATGCATGAGAAGTATTCCCTCTCGATACAAGGTTTAGGCTAGCATGGCTTATTTGAAACAAACACAAGGATGAACCGGTGCAGCAAAACTCACATAAAAGACATATTGAAAACATTATAAGACTCTACACCGTCTTCCTTGTTGTTCAAACTCAATACTAGAAATTATCTAGACCTTAGAGAAACCAAATATGCAAACCAAATTTTAGCATGCTCTATGTATTTCTTCATTAATGGGTGCAAAGCATATGATGCAAGAGCTTAAACATGAGCACAACAATTGCCAAGTATCACATTACCCAAGACATTAATAGCAATTACTACATGTATCATTTTCCAATTCCAACCATATAACAATTTAACGAAGGAGAAACTTCGCCATGAATACTATGAGTAGAAACCAAGGACATACTTGTCCATATGCTACAGCGGAGCGTGTCTCTCTCCCATAAAGTGAATGCTAGGATTCATTTTATTCAAACAAAACAAAAAACAAAAGCAAACCGACGCTCCAAGAAAAAGCACATAAGATGTGATGGAATAAAAATATAGTTTCAGGGGAGGAACCTGATAATGTTGTCGATGAAGAAGGGGATGCCTTGGGCATCCCCAAGCTTAGACGCTTGAGTCTTCTTAATATATGCAGGGGTGAACCACCGGGGCATCCCCAAGCTTAGAGCTTTCACTCTCCTTGATCATGTTGCATCATACTCCTCTCTTGATCCTTGAAAACTTCCTCCACACCAAACTCGAAACAACTCATTAGAGGGTTAGTGCACAATATAAATTGACATATTCAGAGGTGACACAATCATTCTTAACACTTCTGGACATTGCATAATGCTACTGGACATTAGTGGATCAAAGAAATTCATCCAACATAGCAAAAGAGGCAATGCGAAATAAAAGGCAGAATCTGTCAAAACAGAACAGTTCGTATTGACGAATTTTAAAAAGGCACCAGACTTGCTCAGATGAAAATGCTCAAATTGAATGAAAGTTGCGTACATATCTGAGGATCATGCACGTAAATTGGCTTAATTTTCTGAGCTACCTACAGGGAGGTGGTCCCAGATTCGTGACAGCAAAGAAATCTGGAACTGTGCAGTAATCCAAATCTAGTACTTACTTTTCTATCAACGGCTTAACTTGGCACAACAAAACACAAAACTAAGATAAGGAGAGGTTGCTACAGTAGTAAACAACTTCCAAGACACAAAATAAAAACAAAGTACTGTAGGTAAAAACATGGGTTGTCTCCCATAAGCGCTTTTCTTTAACGCCTTTCAGCTAGGCGCAGAAAGTGTGTATCAAGTATTATCAAGAGACGAAGTGTCAACATCATAATTTGTTCTCATAATAGAATCAAAAGGTACCTTCATTCTCTTTCTAGGGAAGTGTTCCATACCTTTCTTGAGAGGAAATTGATATTTTATATTACCTTCCTTCATATCAATAATAGCACCAACAGTTCGAAGAAAAGGTCTTCCCAATATAATGGGACAAGATGCATTGCATTCAATATCCAAGACAACAAAATCAACGGGGACAAGGTTATTGTTAACGGTAATGCGAACATTATCAACTTTACCCAAAGGTTTCTTTGTAGAATGATCAGCAAGATTAACATCCAAATAACAATTTTTCAGCGGTGGCAAGTCAAGCATATTATAAATTTTCTTAGGCATAACAGAAATACTTGCACCAAGATCACATAAAGCATTACAATCAAAATCTTTAACCTTCATCTTAATGATGGGCTCCCAACCATCCTCTAGCTTTTTAGGAATAGAGGCTTCGCGCTCTAATTTCTCTTCTCTAGCTTTTATGAGAGCATTTGTAATATGATGCGTGAAAGCCAAATTAATAGCACTAGCATTAGGACTTTTAGCAAGTTTTTGCAAGAACTTTATAACTTCAGAGATGTGGCAATCATCAAAATTCAAACCATTATAATCTAAAGCAATGGGATCATCATCCCCAATGTTGGAAAAAATTTCAGCAGCTTTATCAGAGGCAGTTTCAGCAGTTTTAGCAGTTTCAGGCAGTTTTTCGCGCTTTGCATTAGAAGTGGAAACATTGCTAACACCAATTCTTTTATTAGTATTAGTAGGAGGTGCAGCAACATGTGTAGCATTAGCATTACTAGTGGTGGTAATAGTCCAAACTTTAGCTACATTCTTCTCTTTAGCTAGTTTTTTATTTTCTTCTCTATCCCACCTAGCACGCAGTTCAGCCATTAATCTTATATTCTCATTAATTCTAACTTGGATGGCATTTGCTGTAGTAGCAATTTTATTATGATGATTCTCATTAGGCAAAACTTTCGATTTCAAAAGATCAACATCAGCAGCAAGACTATCGACTTTAGAAGCAAGTATATCAATTTTCCCAAGCTTTTCTTCAACAGATTTGTTAAAAGCAGTTTGTGTACTAATAAATTCTTTAAGCATGGCTTCAAGTCCAGGGGTGAACTCCTATTATTGTTGTAAGAATTCCCATAAGAATTACCATAGCCGTTGCCACTATTATAAGGATATGGCCTATAGTTGTTACTAGAATTGTTCCGGTAAGCATTGTTGTTGAAATTATTATTTTTAATGAAGTTTACATCAACATGTTCTTCTTGTGCAACCAATGAAGCTAATGGAACATTATTAGGATCAATATTAGTCCTATCATTCACAAGCATAGACATAATAGCATCAATCTTATCACTCAAGGAAGAGGTTTCTTCGACAGAATTTACCTTCTTACCTTGTGGAGCTCTTTCCGTGTGCCATTCAGAGTAGTTGATCATCATATTATCAAGAAGCTTTGTTGCTTCACCAAGAGTGATGGACATAAAGGTACCTCCAGCAGCTGAATCCAATAAATTCCGTGAAGAAAAATTTAGTCCTGCATAGAAGGTTTGGATGATCATCCAAGTAGTCAGTCCATGGGTTGGGCAATTTTTAACCAGAGATTTCATTCTTTCCCAAGCTTGAGCAACATGTTCAGTATCTAATTGTTTAAAATTCATTATGCTACTCCTCAAAGATATAATTTTAGCAGGGGGATAATATCTACCAATAAAAGCATCCTTGCATTTAGTCCATGAATCAATACTATTCTTAGGCAGAGATAGCAACCAATCTTTAGCTCTTCCTCTTAATGAGAAAGGAAACAATTTTAGTTTAATAATATCACCATCTACATTTTTATATTTTTGCATTTCACATAGTTCAACAAAATTATTAAGATGGGCAGCAGCATCATCAGAACTAACACCAGAAAATTGCTCTCGCATAACAAGATTCAGTAAAGCAGGTTTAATTTCAAAGAATTCTGCTGTAGTAGCAGGTGGAGCAATAGGTGTGCATAAGAAATCATTATTATTTGTGGTTGTGAAGTCACACAACTTAGTATTTTCAGCGTTGGCCATTTTAGCAACAGTAAATAAAACAAACTAGATAAAGTAAATGCAAGTAAACTAATTTTTGTGTGTTTTTGATATAGCAAACAAGATAGCAAATAAAGTAAAACTAGCAACTAATTTTTTTGTATTTTGATTTAGTGCAGCAAACAAAGTAGTAAATAAAACTAAGCAAGACAAAAACAAAGTAAAGAGATTGAGAAGTGGAGACTCCCCTTGCAGCGTGTCTTGATCTCCCCGGCAACGGTGCCAGAAATTTGCTGCTGGCGTGAAGTTGGCGTGGGAGATAGAAATCTTTGTGGTGTAACTTTTCTTCAGGTCCCCGGCAACGGCGCCAGAAATTTGCTTGATGCGTGTGGTTGGCACGTCCGTTGGGAACCCCAAGAGGAAGGTGTGATGCGCACAGCGGCAAGTTTCCCTCAGTAAGAAACCAAGGTTTAATCGGACCAGTAGGAGTCAAGAAGCACGTTGAAGGTTGATGGCGGCGAGATGTAGTGCGGCGCAACACCAGGGATTCCGGCGCCAACGTGGAACCTGCACAACACAACCAAAGTACTTTGCCCCAACGAAACAGTGAGGTTGTCAATCTCACCGGCTTGCTGTAACAAAGGATTAACCGTATTGTGTGGAAGATGATTGTTTGCAGAAAACAGTAGAACAAGTATTGCAGTAGATTGTATTTCAGTAAAGAGAATTGGACCGGGGTCCACAGTTCACTAGAGGTGTCTCTCCCATAAGATAAACAGCATGTTGGGTGAACAAATTACAGTTGGGCAATTGACAAATAAAGAGAGCATGACCATGCACATACATATCATGATGAGTATAGTGAGATTCAATTGGGCATTACGACAAAGTACATAGACCGCCATCCAACTGCATCTATGCCTAAAAAGTCCACCTTCAGGTTATCATCCGAACCCCCTCCAGTATTAAGTTGCAAAGCAACAGACAATTGCATTAAGTATGGTGCGTAATGTAATCAACAACTACATCCTTAGACATAGCATCAATGTTTTATCCCTAGTGGCAACAGCACAACACAATCTTAGAACTTTCACATCCTTGTCCCGGTGTCAATGCAGGCATGAACACACTATCGAGCATAAGTACTCCCTCTTGGAGTTACAAGCATCTACTTGGCCAGAGCATCTACTAGTAACGGAGAGCATGCAAGATCATAAACAACACATAAGCATAACTTTGATAATCAACATAACAAGTATTCTCTATTCATCGGATCCCAACAAACGCAACATATAGAATTACAGATAGATGATCTTGATCATGTTAGGCAGCTCACAAGATCCGACAATGATAGCACAATGGGGAGAAGACAACCATCTAGCTACTGCTATGGACCCATAGTCCAGGGGTAGACTACTCACACATCACACCGGAGGCGACCATGGCGGCGTAGAGTCCTCCGGGAGATGATTCCCCTCTCCGGCAGGGTGCGGAGGCGATCTCTGGATCCCCGAGATGGGATCGGCGGCGGCGGCGTCTCTGGAAGGTTTTCCGTATCGTGGCTCTCGATGACCGGGGTTTCGTCACGGAGGCTATTTGTAGGCGGAAGGGCAGGTCAAGAGGCGGCACGGGGGCCCCACACCACAGGGCCGCGCGGCCAAGGGGGGGCCGCGCCGCCCTAGGGTGTGGCCCCCTCGTCGCCCCTCTTCGTCTCTCCTTCGGACTTCTGGAAGCTTCGTGGAAAAATAGGCCCCTGGGCTTTGATTTCGTCCAATTCCGAGAATATTTCCTTACTAGGATTTCTGAAACCAAAAACAGCAGAAACAAAGAATCGGCACTTCGGCATCTTGTTAATAGGTTAGTTCCAGAAAATGCACGAATATGACATAAAGTGTGCATAAAACATGTAGATAACATCAATAATGTGGCATGGAACATAAGAAATTATCGATACGTCGGAGACGTATCACGAACACATCCTCAAAACTGTCCCAGCTGTCGATGGATCCTGGAGGAAGTTTCTTTATCCAAGATCCTGCGGCTCCGCTCAGGTGTATCTGAATACTCTGCATTGCTGTTGCCCTGGTACCACCTATCAATTTCACCGTCTCTAGATAATCAACTAACCAATCCTCAGGATCTTGCAGGCCGTCGAATTTCTTGAAACTATCGGGTAACTTGAACCCTGATGGGACTCGAGTTTTTCGAACCCGCCTCGTAAAACATGGGAGTCCACACAAATCTTCCTCGGCAACTTCTGGTGAACGTCGATGTTCTCTTCTTTCTTGTCGCGCTCTATCCACTCTGGCCTGAGTCGTTGCGTCTCTAGCTCCACTTGCTCTCGGTGGATCTTGCACTGCTGTAGTAGGTCTCGGACTATTTTGCCTTGCAGTTCCTTCGGGAGGTGTAGCTGCGAACGCTGCTCCCATGGCTCCGCATCCCGCCATGGCCATGTTATACAACGCTTCTCTTGGATCTCCGGGAGGTGGTCTGGACGCTAGGATGAAAGCTTGCGTCGCCATATATCCTGCTTCCTGTGTTTTTGGAATAATATTTCCCCTCGTGTTGATTGACATAAAGGACATGTCGAGATTTTGGATTAGAGTCTCTCTTTCTGCTTCAGGTATGTTTTGCAGCCGAGATCTTTCTCTCCTACGAGCTTCTCTATGACTATCTCCCGAAGTTCCTGACTGTCGACTTAGCTCCGCTCTTCGCCTGCTTGATGCGGAAGCTGCCTCCCTTCTTCTGTTCAAAGCAGCTGTCTGTTTTTCTAATTCCCTTCCTGCTCTGGCGAGCCTATATTGATATGCTTGTAGTTCTTCCACCGTAGCGGTTGTCTCCATTGGTTCAGAACCGTCCATGGCCTTTGCAGCTCTATCCCATGCTGCTTGTGGAAGTTGAACTCTGACACGTGGTGTGGGCCCTACATATTTAGTGCCCAAACCTCGCCTTAGGTCTGAGGGATCGACATATGGATTTCCCAAATCGTCGAAAGCCTCTGATGTTTCCTCCTGATCACGATTTGCTTCTCCAATAGCGTAAACTTGATGATATTTTACTTTATTGGGTTTGGTGACACCATCATATAGATTGGTGAAGACCTTGCCCACAGATATGGATCTGTCGATGAAGTTGAAGCTGTCGACGCTACTCGAGTCATCGCTTATATCTGAGTCCGCGGATGACCCGAAGGATATGTCGTTGAAGATCTTGGCAAGCTTTTCGCTTGCCCTGGTGCTGATGAAGCGTGGCGACGAAATTTCTTCATTGCTTGATTCTGTTGACGATGTTGAGTTTGAAATATCGGGATCGACCGCCGATAATCCCGACGAGATCGGAATTTCGAGACGATATGATCCTTCCTTCTCGACGCAGAAGTGGGACTCTCCAAACGTCATCTCCATAGGCTCCCCCAGATACGCATATGCATCCAAACGGGAGGGCGGGTGAGGAACAAAATCAACGAGACCAGTTTCGATCTGTTTACCTCTGTCCATGATGTTGCTTGCTACCGACGAAGTCGACGATCCTGAACATGCCATCGAGATCAGCTCCTTGTCGCCTCTAGATCCCACAGACGGCGCCAATTGATAAGGTATCAACTTGTCAATGCCTACGGATTGTAGACTAGGGTTTAGTTGGATGTAGAGGGCAAGTAGATCTCGAAGGTTTCAGCCGAAAAGTACTCGACGAATATAAAACTAGGGTTGTGTTGACTGTAAATTCGATCCTTTCTTTGTCTCTCAACTCCCCTTTATATAGGAGGTGGAGCCGAGGGTTTCGTAATACACAAGTTTACAGAATCCGGGAGGGTTTCTAACCCGTCCCGCAAGATTACAAGTATCGTTTCCTAATACAACTCTAGCTTTCCTTAATAGCATCTTGGGCTTCCGGACCTTCTTATTCTTCGGGTCGTGGGCCTTTAGTAAACCCCGGGGACCATCTTCGGCAGGCCCATTGGGGATGCCTATGTCATCGGGTCTGGGATATATGGCCGTCTACCGATTCCTCCACCTGCTTAACCTTAGCAAGACGGCCGCACCAACACCGCTCCGCAGTCACACCCGGGGGCAAACTTGCAGCCTTCGCCTTCACCGGCCTAAACTCTTGGTCAGAGCACGACACACTCATGATGGCTAAGGGTGAGCCAACAGAAAAAAGAGAGAGATAGAAGCACTTGTGCAGCGATGAGTTTCGATGCATGCTTTTATAGGGAAAAATCCAAGAGTGTGGCAGGAAAATATAGCGGGAGATGGTGGCGGGAAGGAGTGACGGGAAGGATGGCGGGAAGAAGTGGCGGGAAGGGTGGCGGCAAGGGCGAGAGGGAAAGCTTGCGGTGTGAACAGGAGAGGGAGAAGATATGGCGGGAAAATAATGGGGGAGAAGTGCCAGGAGATATCACTCGTAATAAACCTAAACTAAATCCATGCACTGGTCGGACAGTAGCTGGTCAATCCGTCGGTAGCTGGCCAATTGGTCCATGCACTCGGAGTCGGCCTGCTACTGACCGATCGGTCATTAGCTGACCGACCAGATCACACTTTTGCACTTTTTTAAAATCGCGCGCTATTCCTAGAATTAAATAAAAAAAATCGCCCGATCAGGGGAGGCATCGCCGACCAGGGGGCTTCGCCGGCCAGGAGCGGTCAGCTCCTCCTCAGGGCATCTCCAGCGGCGCGACGCAAACGGTCGCGCAGCGACCGTTTTCGTCCGCCGTGACCGGAAATGCGTCTGGGGCCTGCTCCAGCGGGGCGACGCAAAGTGACCGGGCCGTCCGCGGAGACGCAAACCTGGCCCAAATATGCGCCAGGTTTGCGTCTCCGCGGACGCTCGGTGGTCGCGCCGAGTGTCCGCCAAAAAAGACGTAGGACCCGCGCGTCAGTGGCTGGAGGCCGATATTATTCCCGCCACTGACCATTCCCCCGCGCGAAATTGCAAACTAGACCGGCACGAGCAGTCCAGAAGCGATGGACGTCCCCGCAGCTACCGCCATGGATGCGGAGCAAACCCTCGCACCCGCCGCCGCCCCACACTCCCCCATAGCCACGACCATAGCCACAATGGAGGCTGCAGCCTCTGGCGGAAGCAAAGCGGGCCACCACCGGCGGCGGCCGGGAGGCAAAGCCGAAGGCGGCAAAGAAGGTGCTCTCCCCGGAGGAGAAAATAATGGCCGACAATCGTGCCGCCTTGGATGCTAGGGACGAGAAGAGGCTTCTAGAAAAAGAGGCCGCAGCTGCCATCTACCACAACCTCGCGAAAGAGGTAATTAAGGTCCAGAAGGCAGACTCCGTGGCCAAATTGCTTGACGCCGAGGCTAGGAGGATGGACTCCAAGGCCAAGATCCTTGCAGAGGACACTAGGATCATGCTAGCCGACTTGAGTAACATCGACGACGACACCAGGGCCTGGTTCATCAAGAGGCGCGCCGAAATCCGCGCGCGAGACGCCTGATCGCCGGCGCCATGCGCCCAGCACCTTGGCCTCCTTTTGGACATTTTTATTGTTGTTCAGGTCTTGTTGTGCCCCTTTTGGACTCCACTTTGCGCCGTGACATGTGCAAAGTGTGATGAAATTGTTTTAGCCCTCGGTTGTATAATTTCGTGCAAAGTAGTTTCAGCCCTCAATTTGGACACCAATTTTTGAATTCTCGCCTGCGCCGAATTTGTGTCGCGCCGCTGGAGACAGCCCCAGACGCAAACGGACGCGCGACCATTTTCGCGTCCGTCAGATGACGCAAACGGACGCTCGCGGACATTTTGGGTGTCCGAAATGCGTCCCGCCGCTGGAGATGCCCTCAGTCGAGACGAAGATGAAGTGGAGAACCCCTTCAGGCACAATCTGGGGCGGGCCAGAGGTGGACTCGATCTGATGGAAAAAAGGCCTGAACCTGAAGCTGATTTCACGTACAGAACGAAGCGTTTTCTTGGACTGGCCGGATTGACTTACCGGTGGCAATTCATGTAATTTCTAAGAAAATCAAGGATACTAATAGACGAACGACGGAACCCTTTTTGTTTTACTACTAGAAAAAGTGCCCGTGCGTTGCACCGGAAAAAACTAAACTCAATTGATGATTCACCAAACATTGGATGAAGATTTAAAAATTCAGCTTTTTTTGAAAAATCTTGTTCGGTACTCAAAGTTTGGCTCAAAATTGATTGACTTGTCTAACCATTGTCTTAGTCTTAATTTCTTTGTTTAATCTACTCTCTATAATTTTATCATTTTTAAATCAAATATTTTGAACTATGTCTATAAGTATACTGTATTTTTATTTAATGCCTTGTGCTTCCATAGACCTTCAAGAATAAAAAAAATTCGTGAGTGAAACAAAAGGACGGATGAGATTTAACAAAAAAGAGTTCGAGATTAGAGATAGGATAGATGGTTGAGATTAAGCAATACCACGATACCCTTCCAGAAATTTATGCTATTGTAAGATTTAAGGGTCTATGGAAACACAAGATCTATTCTCTCTCTCTCTTCACTCTGATCATCATTTCTTCTTTTCAATCCCCACACAACCAAATCGTCAGCCTCCTCTCTCAGTCTCTCCAGTCTCTACATGTCGTGCTCATCGTGTACGTTTAGTGCACATACAGAACCTATTTGCCTGTTTTGGATGAGCTAGTTAGCATGCAATGTTCTCGCATTGATTTGATTACCAGATTAGTACAACGTATTCGATAAACAGCCAATACCAACTCGGTATTATTCGTGCAAAAAATTAGCTGCATTGTTCCCTCAGTGTATATATTGCACATGGTCAGTTCGATCGGGTCTAAGAGCATCTCCAACAGGCGCGGCAAAACACGTGCGCGATAAATTAACTGCTGAAATGCAGCGTGGGAGCGGGTGTGCGAACCTCTAGCGGACGCGCTAAAAAGCCACGCGCGCTAATTTTTTTGCCCCGTGCGCGTTTTTGCGCCATCCTACGCGCCAAACCTGACGCGCCGATTGCAGCGCGCTATAAAACGCCGCGTGCGTACCCAACCGCCAGGAAGTTTCACCAGCGTGTCGCTTCGCCACCCTCCACCTCGCTCCGCGTCGTTCCCGTTGTGCTCCACGTCGCTCGCGTCGCCGCTCCGCCTCCACGCCGACGAGATGGCGCCCCACCGCCGCTCGAGCTTCGGCTACCGCAGCGTCCACGCGCGGCCGAACGACACTTTCTACGCCGATATCTGCAGCGGCGACGTGCGCATCGGGCTCGAGACGTTCGAGATGGCGCACGAGGCGGCGCGCGTACGACATGGTCGCCTGGCACCTCGGCCGCTCCCGTCGCTCGATGAACCGACGACTTACGGACGCGGCAGCTGGCGGAAGCCCTCGCGCCGCTGCCGCTGGCTGTCACGCGCGAGGTGAGGCAGCACCGGCGCGAGCTCGAGCAGCGCCTCGTTATCGCGGAGCGCGACGAGCGCATGCGCCTCGAGTGGGCGCGCTAGTTCTCGGAGGACGTCACCGCGATGGAGGCCTTCTACGACAAGAAGGAAGAGGAGAAGGCGGCGCTTAAGGTGGCGAAGAAGGCGGACCGGGAGGAAAGGAGAGCGAAGGCGGCGGTGAGGAAAAGGAGAGGGAGGAGAAAATCGCGAGGAAGGCGGAGGAGAAGGTCGCGAGGAAGGCGGAGGAGAAGAATAATGGCGCCGGCCCAACGACGATCATCGTCGACTCCTCCTCCTCCTTCGAGTGGACATCGACTTCGGTGTCGTCGACAACACCGAGCTCCTCCTCCGACTTCGACTGGGATTCTGATTAGTTTAGGCTAGTTTAAAAATAAATTTGGTTGTAGCGTTGAACTTTGCAATATATTTGTATTTTCAGTTTATTTTTAAGTTTTTTTTATCTATTTACACATGCAAATGTGCGAAAATATTATTTTCCGTGCGGCTTTTTAGCGCGTCTGCAAATGGACCAATTAGTCGTTGTAATTTAGCGTGGCGGTTTAACGCGTCTGCAAAAGCAGTCGGCAGCGCCGCGCACTACATCCGCATAGCTCGCGCTATAAACACAAATTTACAGCGTTCATTCATTTAGCGCGTACGTTGGAGATGGTCTGTTTAAGCGAAAACATCCACACCAGTAGCATATAATATGTGCATCATCAACGGGATGTGTTTTCCCCTCAGCGGGATGTGTTTAATGTAGAGCCCACTTGTATTTTCTAATGAAAATTCTGCAGGCAGAAATCCCCAATTCCCCCTACGCAGGTCCTCTCGTCAATGGAGAAGCCTACACCGCTCCATCCCGCAGGCGTCGCTTCCTCTGTCCGTTCCCTGCTGGTTTGCTTCTTCATAATCTTGCGGCTTGATCTAATTCGCCAGGGCCGCCCCAATGATTCTACCGTCTCCCTGTTTTGCAGATTTGCCGTCCTCCATGTTCACACGAGCCACCCCGTCGCCACGAACACCCCATCCTCCGTCACAGGAGCAGGTAGTCCATCGATCCCTCCCTCTCCCACGAACCGCTTCGTCCTTCGCGTGATACAGCTCTACAGACACCACGTCGAGCAGTCTCATGAAATCCACATCGCATTTACTCTATTTGCTCCGCCTCCTCAAAATCCTGCTCGCAGTCTCTCCCGAGCGTAAACCAGCGAGGGATAGTCTGGAGGAGTGGAGGGTGGCGGCGTGCGGGCGAACAGCGCGCCGGACCGGGCAAATGTGGGGAATCGCGGGCGGTGGCTGCAGTTTGGGAGGCGGCAGGGTGGAGCAGCGGAGAAGAACACCTAATTGGATTAAGTACGGAACGGTCACGAGAGACAACTTGCCGGTGGCACTGCCTGTAAATTCATTAGGAATATAGGGGCAATAAAAAACGGACGACGACCGAGGGAGAAATCCTTTTCCCTTTATTATTAGGTATAGACTAGCAAAAGTGCCTGTGCGTTGCATCGGGAGAAGCGAAAACTCGCACGCTCCAATGAATCATCAGTGATGACATTTGTCCTATTTGCCATCATGGATGAAGGTTGTCAAATTTTCTTCTACTCACGAAAAACATGTCTAATACTAAAAAGATGAGATAGGCGAGGACCATTAGGGCCAGGTGTGTCCTTGACGCTGTAGCTATCGACATTGCGGAGGCGGACGCCGGCGTGACGACAAAGGGTGGGGTATACCACACCCACCCTGGCGCCTACCAAGTCCTGATAGGACTTGATGCGCCATCGCTGGTAACGGCCCCACCTTCCCGTTCTTCTCCTCCGCCAAGGTCTTCCTACGATGAGGCAAGGCCCATCGCCCTCCATCTAAATTTTTTGGCGTTCCTTTCAACTCTCTTCTCTGATTGGAACTCTTCTTCGAGTTCAACCGGAACTCTGGTCGAACACACTCCCATAGAATAACCGATAAGGACTCCTTTACCCGTTCCCAAAAAGGAGTCGAGGCGCTTGGCTGAAATCCCAGTTAAATTGCTAACATTGCTGCTCCCGGAACGTACAACCTCGCCGTTCTACCTGTGCTGCGCTTAGCTGTTTTGGCGTTCCTTCGATTTCGCCGGAACCCTTTCAACACATGCTCCACCTAAGGGAAAAATGTCAGTGCGTTGTCGTCTTCAGGTCATCAACAACCTCCAGGCGTTCTTGCCAGTACGGAGGCCCTCTGGTAGCGTCGTACTTGGCTCCCACCTTCACGCCTCAAGTGGTTCTATCCCCGACGGCGTGGAGGTTGACTACGGCAAGCCCTGGCGTGGTGGAGTAGGAGCTGGACTTGATTGTGTTTCCTGTTTTTATTCTAAGGTCCTTAGTGCAAACTGTAAGGGTCAGCTTGTAATTTTCAGTTTTCGTAGGAACCTATCTGTAAAATGTACCTCTACCGCTTTGACTGAAATGAAGCTCTAGTTCCTTCGGGACCTCCCGTGTTAAAAAAAACATTTTTTGTTATCTAAGAAATATACCCGTGTGTTGCATCGGAAGAATATAAAATCAACATGACCCAAAATTTTCCCCAAAATCGATTCTCGGTCATTCCCGTGGGTTGATACATCTTGAATGTTTTCTAGGCCTTAGAGTGTTTCACTGTAGGAAAATCAGTTTTTTTATTTAAGACCCCATTTGCTATAGTTGGACTGAAAAAATTAACTACTGTTTCTATTTGGTGTACGGGTGGAACCTCGCTTTATTGGTATTTTTATTTAATCTATACTTTATATCATGTATTTAAATGTGATGTCCCTTTGGAATATAAATCGTTTTAAGTCTATTTTCTCCATGGTCCCATTACCCTCAACTCTTCTATTTCTCTCCCGGACAATCGGCACACAGTGGTTCACTTTAAATTTTCAGAGTATATCTTTTCCAGAGCCAAATAATATTAGCCTTCGCCAAAAAAAAAAACATCATACACTGTACATGTAAGCTAGTTAGCAAGCAAGGCGGGTTGATCGATCAGGTTGGACATACAGCTATTGCAGTGGTCCGTATTGGCTAACCTTGATCGACCAGACTGGTTAACCTTGATCGACCAGACTGGTTGATCCATCAGGTGGACCGTATTGGCTATATATAGATTGGATAGAATACTTTTGTTAGCTAGCTAGCACAACCAGGCCGTCGAACTGGGTCTCCAACAGGTTCGCTTAGGCCTTGTTCGTTATTGAGATAATTGTGTCTGAGCTACCCGGCGGCGCTCAACAGCGGGGCTCGTCCTCGTGAGAGGTTCTCGCCGTTCTCCACGATTGTCCTCCCGGCCGGCGCCGGACTTACCTCCAAGTTGGTCTTCCAAGACACGTAGCCAAATATCTGGTCGCCTCTCCCCCGACGCGGAAGATCGAATACGGTAGAGTAAGCACGATGCTGCCGCCATGGAATCGAGGAGGCGGTCTGTGTCTCGCTGCCCTGCACGCCTGGCATCTAAAATCTTCGGTCGCCGCCCCAGCGCGGGAGAGAAAGCAACGACGCGGCCGCCTTGGAGTCGAGGAGGCGGCGGTCTGCGTGTCGATGCCGTGCAAGCCTCCTAGCCGAAGCTTTGTTCGCCGCCCGTCTATGTAGGGTACAGGCTAATTAGCATTGCAGGAGTAATTTCAGTCGAAGGTCTTTGGAAGAGTAGGCCAAAGGTTTTTTAAATTTACCGGTGGCATTAGTGGGTAATTTTATTTAGCTTTGAGGGGCATTTTTAAGTTGGACGAACGACCGAGGGAGAAACTCTTTTTCTTTTATTATTAGGTATAGATAGCACAAATGCCCGTGCGTTGCGACGGGAGATAAAAAAATATGCATCACATCCCCTCACGCCGCCACTGCTTCTCCTCTGTCCACGGCTTCAGCAAAAAAGATAGATTTGAAGAAATTTATGCTTTTAAGAAAAACTATCTTCAAATAAAAAAATCAGATTTTAAAAATATTTAAAAAACGAAAAATGTGAAATTTTTCAAAATTTCCAATATTTATAAAATGTTCAAGTAAAATAAATGTTCAAATTACATTCTCTTTGCCTATGAAAACTATAGTTATCGACTCCGTATAATAATTAATGAGCTCCTCATCAATCGTCATCATACACGTTGGTGTCGGTGGGGAAGGTACAAAACTTACATTTGAATGGAAAAACACCAACACAAAACACATATATACTATAGCTGGATTATCAACGCGACTTAATATTGCTGAATTGGATGGTAAGCATTTAGTACCATTGCAAACCATCTTGTTTGTCATCGTTCTGATTGTCAAACCCCCATCCTCCTTTTGCAGTTGCCTAGGGTATTCAAGGCACGACATGATATGTTCGTCTGAAGTTTTTTGTTGTTTTTGTACCGTTGATGTTCTATCGATGGTAGCAATGTGAATTCCACGATGCACAAGGGATCCTTACAAGCTTGCACACATGATTAATCAATAGAGTGTCTCCGAATAATCACCAGATATTAATCTGAAGCATAGTATAGGTTAGTACCTGGTTTTGAAGAACATCGCCGATCACAAGCTAAAGAAAGTTGTCGTGGTTTGCTTCATCGCCAACGCTGATGCATGCAGTATCCTCAATCTTTTCTTCCGCTCGCGTGACACCATCTTCGGACCTACAACTCCAACCTGAAATCCCCAACGTCAACACCATCTTGAACATCAGGGTTGAATTTTCTAGGTTTAAAATATTACATATTACATCAGATTGAACACTGATTTTGGAATGTACAAACAAAGAAAAGAAGCTACTACTGTATCCGTACAGTACCAGTGAAAATCAACCGTCAAATTCAATCCAACGGGCCTCTCTTTGCACACAGAATTAGAAACAAAACTTCGCTATGTTTAACGAGACACGGAGAGGGAAAATCATCTTGGCGCCAAATTTGAGGGCTGATTTTCACTGGTACTGTACGGGTACAGTAGTAACACAACTGCAGAGGATCCGCGCCCCAACCTACCGTTGTGCAAATAAAGAAACTTGGTAGAATTCGCAGCAGGTAACTGCCGGTGATTTAGGAAAATGTAGCCAGAGACTCAGAGTGCTTTCGTGTGGGTAGCTAAATTATCTTATTTCAGCACTTAGCTGAATCTTTGCGACAACCCGTGACTTTTGTGCCCTATGCATCACTGCATCTTGTGTCTACTACAGTAAACGAAATGAACCAAGGCACCCAAATCCATGAGGAAAAAAGGGATCTACTCCGTAGTTTTCAGGTTCAGACTTAGTGGAGTCCTCGTGCGAGGCGAGAACGGCGGCTCCATCAGCTGCCCACCTGCCGAGCAGTGTTGTACGCCGGATCCAGCAACCCCGTCCTCTCCCCTTGTTTCTCCGCTGGAGCCCCACGAGAGAGCGGCAGCGGCAGCCTCCATGGCCACGGCCGCCTCCACGCTCGCCGCAGCCGATGAACAGCCTGGACAGCTACGCGTCCACGTCCGTGGTCTCCGCGCCTGCGCACTCCGGGGCAAGTCGCGCCTCCCTCCGACAACCACCGCCCTCTCCTGAGCAAATATCTTTTCAGGTTGGGAAAGGAGGCCCTCGAAGGGTCCCTGCCAGAGGTGATTGTCGACGTCGACCAACACCAGTAGTCCCTCCAGTTTCCCGCCTCCATCCTCTTGACCTGCCGGCGCTCCAACTGCACATCCCTGGACCAACGGCGCCCCGCAGGTTTGTACATCGCATGGACCCAGCATCTATCCGCCCCTCTCCAGCGACGCCCTGCCTCACGCGGATCGAGCGACGCCCAACCTTTCCCGTAGTCACACGAATCCCGGCCACGCTCCACCGTTCCCTGGGCATGCGAGCAGGGGATTACGGTCGGAGCACCATTCCCTGGGCATGCGAGCAGGGGATTATGGTCGGAGATCTACAGGGTTGGAGCTCGGGGCCTGGAACGGCTTGTGTTCTGCTCTGGAGGAAGAAATAGCTCGGGGATACACGGAACCGGAATTAGGGGCAATATCAAAAAGAACAGTAATCCAAACGTTTTTTCACTTATCGGTGGCACTGGTGGGTAATTTTGTACCAACTTTGAGGGTAATTTTAGGTTGAACGAACAACCGAGGGAGAAACCCTTTTGTTTTTATTATTAGGTATAGATTAGGTACTACCTCCATCTAAAGAATAAGACGCACGCGTATTTCAAGTCGAACTTTGACCATAAAAATTGAGCAACACAATTTTAATTATATTATATGTAATTAGTATCATTGGATTCTTATTGAAAAACACTTTCTAATGATGCTAATTTCATACAAACAATCTTTATATATTTGAAGTAATTCTTGGTCAAACAAAAAGCACGTAAAATAAAGACGCCTTATTCCTTGAATCGGAGGTAGTATATAGTACTAGTAAATATGTCCGTGCGTTGCTACAGGTTAAATTACATGATTATAATAGCACAAATTGCGATCCCTTTATATCTTTTTCCAAGTGAATATCAAGGACTCTCTAAAGCACTCCATCGCTAGCACTTGATACAGACATACGGAAAGAAACTTACGGAATTGCGTGGGCGCATTTAGTTGGTTCAAATCCTTTTACATCCCATGATTTCAGGCAGCTATTCAATTCATTCTCCCTACATGTATCCGTAAGTGATTTTCGTAAGATGTAGCCCGTGCGTGTAGCATTACTCTTATATGTTGGTACATTTTTTCTGCTCAGCAAATAAATATTCTAAATGACTAACAAATAGTAACGATTTAGTGGTGACTATATGCCATCAAACTTGGGATTTCTAAAAGTGCGGAAGAAAAAATAGAAAATATTGATCTCACAACAATTAGCAATTAACTAGTAATTACACTACATCATTAGTAACAAAAAAAATTATAATTTGACATGTGCATCCATCAATGGTAATGCCAGGTGGTATTGTCGTTAGGGTCACAGTCTATTCTCGTGCAGGACATCCAATTCTTCTAGATTGGCTTTTAGGTGAACTGGTCATCCGAAACTACTCCTTGCCTTCGCTTTAGGGCATCTCCAGCGGAGCAACGCATTTCGGATATCAAAACGGACATATCGCATCGTTTGCATCGGCTCAAATGGTTGAAATCGACCGCGCATCCGTTTGCGTCGGGTGGCTCCAGCGGCAAGACGCATAATTTTGTCCACTTTAAAAAAGCCATAATTTACATTAATAAAATAAACATAAAAAAGACTTAAAAAGGCCAGAAAGGCCTGCTAAAACCTAGCTACGCACGGGAGGGATCGACACACGCCTGGAGTTGAGGTACCAGGCTCCTCTAGGTAGGTTTGCGTCTGACCATGACACTGGCCGGTTTTCCTTCGAGAGGTGGCGCGCGAACTCGATGCGGACGTACCGTCCGACCCGCGGTTTCTTACCGGACCGCGAGCCGCTAGCCTCGTAGTCGTTCTTCGTCTTGCGGAAAGGCCAACATTTCTTCCTCATGGCGTCGGTCGGGTGGATATGGTGGACTCTGGCAATGGTGTGGTCGGGAAAATGGGCGTCGGCAGCGAACCTTTAAAAGGCTCAGACGCCATCTCGCCTTTAATGTCCTACCACTGCGACGCCGCCCATCAGTGCACGCCCGCGGAAGCCGAGACGCGCCATTAACGCGGCCCTGAAAAGCTGCAGCGCGCCGCCTGTAACTTAAGCCGCGCTGAAGACAAAGCATATGGGCCCGTGCGAGGACCGTGCGGATGACCGCAGCGTCCGCAGAGACACAAATCTTTCGCATGCATGTGTCATGTTTGCATCGCTGCAGACGGCCCGGTCTCTATGCGTCGCCCGCTGGAACGGGTACATACGAATTTTCAATCCGCGCGGTCAAAAACGGATGCTTCGCGTCCGTTTGCATCGTGGCGATGGAGATGCCCTAGCGCTGGACGGTTACTCGTCATCGCGTGGCCTGATTCGTCCGTCGCGCTTGCATATGTGAACAGTTGCCATCGCGCCGCGGTCAAATTGTCTCGCATTTGCACTGTCTTTCCACGGTGGCACATCCGGAGCTCATCTTTTTTAGTGTACGTGGAACAGAGTGACCAGGCAGATTCATGAAGCGAGAGAAGTGCGGGTTAATCGGATCGAGTCCGTTTTGAAATTCTCTTCGTGTTTGGATTGATCCCAGGTCCAGGACGTGGTTCTCCGCTTCACGATCGTATACGTTCTGGACACACAGAACGAACACGTGCGGTAAAGTACAGGTTAATTCCCTATTTTCGAAAGGATGATTGCCCAAACGTTTTTTAACTTATAAGTGGCATAGGTGCGTAATTTGTGTCAATTCTATGGGCAATAATAGACGGACGAACAAGAAGACTTATTCTCTTTATTATTAGGTATAGACTAGCACAAAGCCCGTGCGTTGCTACGGTACTAAATATGTATTCTTTCATATGTTTAGATTCGTAAATCGATTTCGAATAGCATGGAGCCTTTGATTGACTTATCTTTTGCAGCGCGTATTAGTGAAAATCACGTAACATCAATTTGGACATACAGTAGTATGCTCGTTGGCACAAATCCAAAAGGCATGAAATGGACTGTGAGGACGAAACGGGCTGGTTTTGGTCAATAGTTGAGTCACTTAGTGGGATAGACTTTTGTATTTCTTGCTGGGCGGGGGGGGGGGGGGGGGGGGTGGCCCATTTCGCCCCCGAGAAGGTACGCCGTTGCTATTAGCACGTGTTCAAGATGGAAGTACAAAAGTACCTGGTAAAATACTGGGTGGTAACGTATGGACATATGCCTAGTTATTGTTAGCAACGCTCGGAGCAATGAGAAAAAATCACGAGATCTACCATCGCTCGGAGCAAGAAATAGGCATTGCCTGAAGATTTTTCTGAATCCAAGAACAACAAACTGAGAAGATAGGTCCAAAAATTCATGTATCGCTCCATTTGAATCATACACAAAATAATGTAAATCTTCTAGCATAATTCATAAACATGTTTCATCTCCAACGAATCTCCAAAATTAATCACCATGTGAAAGAAAGCCAAGGATTTCAGTTGTACAATGCAAGCTTCTCACGTAAAACGGAGGCCAGTGTTCTGACGCATGTGCACAAAGGCATCGTAGCGCGCCCTTGTAGAAGAGATAATTAAGCAGGCAAAGAAGCCGGCCACTTCACCGAGTGGCCATGGAAGAGGCTTGGCATCTTCAAGGTACGTTCAAACTGAACAATAATCTCACCGTGCAGAACTATCAGATCACCATGCAGGCTAGCTAATACATCGTGTACGTGGACGTTCAAACTGCACAATAATCTCACATGCGCAGTACATCATTCTGGCTCCATGGTGCACGGACTCCACGTCGTTGCGACCAAGGGGTGGCCCGAGACCGACCTTGGCCACATGGCCATATACACCCGTCGATGATCTCTGCGCGCTCCACAAACATGCCTAGATCACCGTGTCCCCGCGCCTCCAGAGCGTGAGGCGACATCGAGTTCGAGCAGGTCAGCGCTTCCTTCCTCCGGTTGGAGATTGGCCGACGTGACACGGCGAAGGGACGATAAGATCTTCCTAAGCACGATCCTCTTCTACCTAGGAACGCTGAACTTGCTGCTGTGGGCAATATCTTCCCGAGCACAATCCTCTTTTACCTAGGGGCTAGGGATGCTGAACCTGCCGATGTAGGCTTGGCAGCGGCGGCCGCACACTGCCTCCGTCGCCATCTACATCGTCTTTGGTGAAGGCTTCTGGGCAGTCGTGGTGATCTTCTTGCTTCCCTGCACCAGCACCGGTGTCGCGTTCACCTCGGGCGCCATGTTGTTGAGCGGAGTGGTGCGTTGACGGGAAAAGCTCCCTTCCGTCTCCCCTGATTTCGGATCTCGGAATCGTTGTCGATCGGGGGCGCACACGGACGCGTTCTTCTTCGCGGGACCTCCCCTCCACCTCTCCTGATTAGGGGCACACACGACCGTATATATGTACATGAGCGTTTACATAGGGTAACATTAGGTCGATCGAGTTGGACTCTTTTTCGTGCGAGGCCAGGAGACCAGACGAAAATCTGTAGATCGATCGAGCTGGACTCTTTTTCGTGCGAAGCAAAGGAGACCTGCAGCGATCACACGACAACGGGCCAAGAAAAATGCGGACGGACGCACGGACGAAACCAAAGAAACATGCATCACATGAATGAACCCCACGAAGGCATCTGATGCATGGACTGGATCGGTACGTTTCGTCGTGCATGATTGATTGCAATCTCATCCCATGCATATCACTTCAACCATAAATCGTAATTAGGGATCAGCTCCTCGATCTACTGTGCGGCTGGTGGTCCGGTTCCTCGTCGAGCTCATCTGCCTAGCAAGTCATATCAGATCATGAAAAGTAGCAAACAAAAGTATAGGCACGCGTTGGCTGTTGCGCCAAAGGCGGGGTTCTCACAAACGAAAATGTTGATGCAAAGCTGATATGGGGCGTTGTTGATATCAACCACCGTCCGAGTCGCTGTAAGATTCGTGTTCCGGGCCCAGGTGCTGCAAGGTTTGACCGGCCTTTTCCATCAATACGAGATGTGAGCTGTACGATACGGTGTGGGGCCCATGTATGATATACGGTCGGGCCCCGCAGACGATGTGCGGTATTGTACAAAACGAATTCCACTCGGTCTCCTCCCTGCGACTGTAGCACACACGCGACCACCGCCGCCTCCATCTAGATCCTGACGCCGCCGGCGATGCAGGTCCATGGCAGTGGCTAAGGGTTCACTCAGCTCCTCCTAAGGTCAGATCTTGAGCTCTGTTTTCTCATTCGAGACCGCTTTCCTCGCCGGCGACCGTCTGATTCCATAACTCTCGTCTGGCTCCAGCATGGGAGTTCCATGCCTAGATTGGCCGGGGCTAGATCGGGAGGACGCAATCTAGACGGAAGATGAGTGCAGCAGCCCAAGCCGGAGTGTCGAGTCTGGGAGATCTGAAAGCAGCGGCGGATTTCAATCCGGCCAGGAAACTGTAGCGGAAGCTCCAATCTCTCGAGTCGCCGCCATCGCTGGGGTCAGGGAACAAAAGGTGCGAAAATATGTCGTTAATTCTCGAAAGTATTCAGCTGGTGTTGTTCCATGGCTAGTATGATGGTGTTGTCGAGATTAATTATATTGCTGCCTCGTATCTGATTTTGCCGCTACAATTTCCAGTGAGATATACCTCTGGAACCAACTGCGCATCTCTTAGAATGAAATGTGGTTCTGTTTTCAATTTACCACAAATTTATAATTTGTTTCATACACCTGGAAATGTGTTCTGCAAGTGAAAAGCTAGTATTTTTTTATGGTTCTTTTAAGATCCCCCAAGTATGCCACATTCATACGATGCTGGACACAGCCAGGGACGGAGACAAGGGGGGACGAGGGGGGGCTACCCCCCCCCCCCCCTATGCTCATGATTTTTCTTTGTAGACAAGCCATGCCAGCTCCTTATTTATGTGATTTTAGCTAGTTCTGCCCCCCTCATAGTAAGATTGCCCCCCTTTTACTTCATTCCTGGCTCCGTCCCTGGACACAGCCCAGATTAAAATACATCTCTTAGAACGAAATGTGGTTGTGTTTGAAATTAGGTCTGAATCAGCTGCTACATGTAAATTAGATGAATGTGATAAGAATCAGAAAAAAGATTGCACTGTAGCAGACTGGACATGCATTAGTATTCATGCTTGCCCTGTCGTGAGGAAGCTGCTGATGTAGATTGTCAATATCCCAAAGCATAAAGAGCGGAAGTAGCTCAATATTATAAGGAAAGCGTTTTTTTACATAGAGTGCTTGGAATACAGAGTGCCAAGTGTTATTTTTTTGTGGGTAGACAAAAAGGAATTGTACATAGCCTAGCTTGGTGATCTCTATTACTATTAACTTCTCTATCAGTCTGTATTTTCTGCCAATCGTGTTACGCCTATTGCGGAATCAGGACCAGCGTATTAGGAGTTGGAATGATGGATTGTCATATGTTGTATTAGTTTCGTTTTTTTAGGACGCCCTGAGGAGTGAGTAATTTGCACCTTTATATGCAGTTCACACGTTTTTGAAGAGGAATAACTGACACCCCAGTATTCTTTTCGAAAATTTGGATTGTCATATTATTTTTTCATATTTGTATAATGGTGGTAGCATCTTTTCAAAAATTTAACTTTCTGATGGACTTATATGTGATTGCAAGGCCGGGTATTGCTCAACAGCGGCGGACTAATCGAAAAGCATGTGAAAGGACGAGATGTCGCCTAGGGGGGGGGATGAATAGGCGTTTAAAAACTCTTACGGATTTATCTTGTAAAAATGCGGAATTAAACTAACGTTTAGTTTATATGCTAAGCTCAACTAAGTGCAACAATATCAACTAGAGCTAAGCAAGATAAGCACAAGATATATGTAACACAAGTGATGGCAAGATATATGTACTTCAAGCACGATGGCTATCACAAGGAAAGAGAGCTCGGGTATAGAAATAACCGAACGCGGAGACGAGGATGTATTCCCGTGTTCCCTTCCTTTGCAAGAAGGTACGTCACGTTTGGAGGAGTGGAGGTCCACGAAGGATTCCCCGCGCCACGAAGGCTCATCCTATTCTCCGAGCCACACCCATGAAGGATAATGGCCTTTCCTTATGGTTAGCTTTTCCTCCGCTCCGGAGATGGCAAGCTCCACAACCACTTCAGAAGCTCCACGAAGGAGAAGCCCGGGCCTCTTCACAATCTTCCTTGAAGAGATCAGCGGAGCACCAACCGCCAAGCCAACTAGGAGGTCTCCCTCCAAGAGTAACAAGCTCACGGTCTCTCACTCGAACTAATCGTGGTGGAGAGCTCAACACTATGCAATGATGCAAAGCAAGAACACTAGAGGTGTTCAAGTCCTTCACACCCAAATCCCACCCAAGCAACAAATGCTAGGATGAGATTGGAGAGGAAAAACAATGGGAAAAGTCAACAAAAGAATCCAAGATCTAGATCCAATGGGTTCCCCTCACTTAGAGGAGAAATTGATTGGTGGAGATTGTAGATCTAGATCTCCTCTCTTAGATCCCTCAAGAATGAGCAAGAATCATGGGAGGGAAGGGAGAGGAAGCAAGCTCAAGAGGTTCAACAATGGTGGTCAAAAACGTGCTCAAGAACCCTAAAAAATTGTTGGGGAAGAAGCCCCTTTTATAGCCAAACGAAATATGACCTTTTGGGGCACATCTGGGAGTTTTTCGTGCAGCCTGGCGTGAGAGCAGATCGACCGGGCCAGGGACCGGGCCGCCTGGCGGGAGAGCCGGTCAGACCGGGCCAGGGACCGGGCGGCCCTGAAAGCCCCTGGAAACCGTCCGGTTGGCACCGGTATGGGAGCCGGTCTGTGCCGGACGAGCCGGTGAGACAGCCGGCGCCACCGGGCCAAACATGAAAACATGGTTTACAAAAACCATGATAACTTTTGCGTCCGGACTCCGATTTCGATGATCTTGGGCTTGCTGGAATGAGAACAACAAGCCCTACAACTTTATGCATAGAAACATCATTCTCCACCCACGGAGTAAAAATCATAAGATGAATGTTTGACCTATCTATAAAAGAGACACCGGTAAAACCTCCAAGCTTGAAAACGCAATAGAAGATGCATATGGATTCCGTTTTCGATGAACTTGGGCTTGTTGTAAAGCTAGCAACAAGCTCAAGAACCTCACACAGAGAAACACCAAGAAACAATAAGATTTATGGAATGCAAAGCATGCAAAGGGTTGAGCTCCCTAAGACGATGTGATCAAGTTACCCAACCGAAAGCCCCTCTTGATAGTGCGGCTATGTATCCTATAACCCGGTCTCCCAACAACCACCTTGAGACCGGTAAAAGGAAAAACCTAGCAAGGCCATACCTTTTCCTTGCGCATCCCGCTTGATCTCGATGATAGCTCTTCAAGCCCCACTCAAGCCGGAATGCCTCACTTGATCATTGTTGCTTCGTGAAGACTCACAAATGCTCCCCCTTACACCATGATGGGAAAGCTCCATTGATGCACATCTTCACATGTCCATTATCACCAAAATGGACGGCAAGATTCAAGCATATGATCCTCTTGAGATGCTCAATCTTGAACTTGCCCAACTCAACCTTGATGACGATCACCACTTGACGTCATCCTCTCATGGGTTATATGAGATCTCACTTTTGATGCATGCCCATGGAAAGATACCTAACCCACATAGACAACACAAGGGAACATATATGATGGGTTAGTTCATAAAGCATAATTGACACGGCTTACTGATACGTCTCCAACGTATCTATAATTTCTGATGTTCCATGCTAGTTTTATGACAATACCTACATGTTTTGTTAATACTTTATATCATTTTTATACATTTCCTAGAACTAACCTATTAACAAGATGCCGAAGTGCCAGTTCTTGTTTTCTACAGTTTTTGGTTCCAGAAATTCTACACAGGAAATATTCTCGGAATTGGACGAAACAAAATCCCAAGTCCTTATTTTCCACGGATTGTTCCAGAACACCGAAGGAGAGACGGAGAGGGGCCACGAGGTGGCCACCCCACCTGGCGGCGCAGCCAAGAGGGGGGCGCGCCCCCCTAGGGTGTGGGCCCCTCGGTACCCCTCCGACGCCGCCTTTCCGCCTATATATTCTTCCAGTCGCGAAAACCCTAAATCAACCAGTCATATTCCACGAAGAGTTCCGTAGCCGCCGCCATCGCGAAGACAAGTTTCGGGGGACAGAATCTCTGTTCCGGCACGCCGTCGGGATGGGGAATTGCCCCTGGAGTCATCTCCATCGACACCACCGCCATCTTCATCGCCGTTGCTGTCTCCCATGATGAGGAGGGAGTAGTTCTCCCCCGAGGCTGAGGGCTCTACCGGTAGCTATGTGGTTCATCTCTCTCTCCCATGGTGTGATCTTTATGTGATCATGAGCTTTGTATCACTATTAATCTATGTGCTACTCTAGTGATGTTATTAAAGTAGTCTATTCCTCCTTCATGATGTAAAGTGGACAGCGTGTGCATCATGTAGTACTTGGCGTAGGCTATGATTGTAATCTCTTGTGGATTATGAAGTTAACTATTACTATGATAGTATTGATGTGATCTATTCCCCCTTTCATAGCTATTGTTGACAGTGTGTATGCTATGTTAGTACTCGGTCTAAATTGCAATGGTATTATCTTGGATTATGATTTGATGAGGATATCCCTATGAGTGGTGTTTGTCAAGTACTTGATGAACTTTGAGTGGAGCTTTTGTAGCCGCTACGTGATGATTAGTGATTCCAATAGGAGAGTAATTCATAGTAGCACAAGTAAAGAGAAGTTATCTATTTATTCAATTATGTGATCATTGTTGAGAGTGTCCACTAGTGAAAGTATGATCCCTAGGCCTTGTTTCTAAGCATTGAAACACCGTTTCCAACAAGTTCTGCTACATGTTCGCTTGCTGCCATTTTTATTTCAGATTGCAATTGCTACTTATAATCATCCATATTACTTGTATTTCACTATCTCTTCGCCGAACTAGTGCACCTATACATCTGACAAATGTATTAGGTGTGTTGGGGACACAAGAGACTTCTTGTATCTTAATTGCAGGGTTGCTTGAGAAGGATATCTCTGACCTCTACCTCCCTGAGTTCGATAAACCTTGGGTGATTCACTTACGGGAAACTTGCTGCTGCTCTACAAACCTCTGCTCCTGGAGGCCCAACACTGCCTACAAGAATAGAAGCACACGTAGACATCAAGCTATTTTCTGGCGCCGTTGTCGGGGAGGTAAGGTAAAAGGTATTCACATCCTCCGACTACTAAGCTATTTTCTAGCACTGTTGCCAGTGTGTGAGTGCTCGAAGCTATCTCGTTTAGATTCTGCAATTTTATCTTTTTGTCTCTTGTTTTTATTTTTCACTAGTTAGGCTTAATGGAAAACAACAAAAAAATTAGAGATCTTTATGAACTTTATATTGAATTAGGACATGATGTGTTTGAAGAGAGAATTAAAAAACCCATGGAACTTTGTTTGCAAAATAGTTGTAGCAATGTTATTACCATGAACTCTTTGAATACTATTATTGCTAATGCTATGGAAGAATTTAAGCTTGGGGAAGCTGGTTGTGATATTTTTAGTCCCCCAAGTTTTGAGGAGAAAATTTTCTTTGATGATACTTTGCCTCCCATTTATGATGATTATAATGATAGTGGTATTTTGGTACCACCTACTATGGAGGATAAAGTTTATTATGATTATACCATGCCTGCAATTTATGATAATTACAATGATGGTTGTGATAGTTTTACTCCCACTATTACTAATACAATTGATTATGCTTATGTGGAGAGTAATGATACTTTTATGCATGTGAATAAGAAAGCTTTATGTGATAGTTATATTGTTGAGTTTGTTCATGATGCTACTGAAAGTTATTATGAGAGAGGGAAACATGGTTATATGCATCTTAATAATATTAAGTTTTCCCTCTTTATGTTGAGAATCTTGAAGTTGCGCTTGTGTTGCCTTTCTATGCTTGTTGCATTATGCTTACATGACTTGTTTATTTACAAGATTCCTTTTCATAGGAAGTGGGTTAGACTTAAAAGTATTTCTTATTTGATTTTGATGCTCTCTTTTGCTTCAACTCTTATTTCTTGCGAGGGCATCATTAAAATTACTGAGCCCATCTTAATGGCTATAAAGAAAGCACTTCTTGGGAGATAACCCATGTTTTTATTTTGCTACTGTTTTGTTGTGTCTTGGAAGTTGTTACTACTGTAGCAACCTCTCCTTATCATGTTTATTTTGTTTTTGTGCCAAGTAAAGTCTTTGATAGAAAGTTGATACTAGATTTGGATTTCTGCGCGGAAATAGATTTTTAGCTGTCACGAATTTGAGTTGATCTCTCTGTAGGAAACTCGTAAAATCCTGACATGCGTGATCCTCAGATATGTACGCAACTTTCGTTCAATTTGAGCTTTTCCATCTGAGCCTGTTAAGTACCTCGAAAAAATTCGTCTTTACGGACTGTTCTGTTTTGACAGATTCTGCCTTTTATTTCGCATTGCCTCTTTTACTGTGTTGAGTGGATTTCTTTGTTCCATTAACTTTCAGTAGTCTTGGGTAATGTCCAGAAGTGTTGGGAGTGATTGTGTCCTCGCTGAACATGTGAATTTTTTATTATGCACTAACCCTCTAATGAGATTGTTTTGAGTTTGGTGTGGAGGAAGTTTTCAAGGATAAAGAGAGGAGGATGATATGATATGGTCAAGAAGAGTGAAAAGTCTAAGCTTGGGGATGCCCCCGTGGTTCATCCCTGCATATTTCAAGAAGACTCAAGCATCTAAGCTTGGGGATGCCCAAGGCATCCCCTTCTTCATCAACAACTTATCAGGTCACCTCTAGTGAAACTATATTTTTATTCCGTCACATCTTATGTTCTTTACTTGGAGCGTCTGTTTGTTTTTATTTTTGTTCGTGTTTGAATAAAATTGGATCCTAGCAATACTTGTGTGGGAGAAAGACACGCTTCGCTTTTTCATTTGAACACTGGCGTTCTTAGCTTTACTTTTAAAGTTCATGGTGAAAGCTGAAAGCCTCAGCATTGATTGATATTTGGTTGGAAACAGAAAATGCTTCATGTGGTAGTTGGTATATTGTCTTGAATAATTTGATACTTGGCAATTGTTTTGAGCTCTCAAGTAGATCATGTTTAAGCTCTTGCATCATGTAGTTTAAACCTATTAGTGGAGAACTACCGTAGAGCTTGTTGAAATTTGGTTTGCATGATTGGTCTCTCTAAGGTCTAGATATTTTCTGGTAAAAGTGTTTGAGCAACAAGGAAGACAGTGTAGAGTCTTATAATGCTTGCAATATGTTCTTATGTAAGTTTTGCTGTACCGGTTTATATTTGTGTTTGCTTCAAACAAACTTGCTAGCCAAAGCCTTGTACTGAGAGGGAATGCTTCTCGTGCATCCAAAACCTTGGGCCAAAACTTATGCCATTTGTGTCCACCATAACTACCTAATATGTGGTATTTTTCTGCCATTCCAAAGTAAATTGCTTGCGTGCTACCTTTAAAAATTCATTTATTGTCTTTGCAATACATAGCTCATGGGAAAGTAGCCTAAAAACTATTGTGGTAATGAATATGTGGCTTATGTATCTTAGTTCTTATAAGTTGCTTGTTGAGCGGTAACCATGTTTCTGGGGATGCCATCAACCTGTTACACCCTTGTTCAATATCATGTGAGTTGCTATGCATGTTCGTCTTGTCTGAAGTAAGGGAGATTTCTCATGATTAAATGGTTTGAGTATGCATATTGTTAGAGAAGAACATTGGGCCGCCAACCAAAGCCTTGTATCATGGTGGAAGTTTCAGTTTGGACATTAATCCTCAAATCTCTTATGAGAATATTATCTGTTGTTGAATGCTTAAAGCATAAAAGAGGAGTCCATTATCTGTTTTCTATGTTGTCCCGGTATGGATGTCCTCAAGTTGAGATCTATCAAAACTGAGAAATCAAATGCGATCTATCTCCTTGGACCTTTGTACAGGTGGCATAGAGGTACCCCTTTGTGACACTTGGTTGAAACATATGTAATGCAATCATAATCCATGGAAGTCCGAGCTAATTAGGACAAGGTGCGGGCACTATTGGTATTCGATGCATGAGGCTTGCAACTTATAGGAGGTTTTATGCATAACACATATGAATTATTACTACCGTTGACACAATTGTTTCCATGTTTTCAAAATAAAAAGCTCTAGCACATGAGTAATCCCTGCTTCCCTCTGCGAAGGGCCTTTCTTTTACTTTATGTTGAGTCAGTTTACCTACTTCTTTCTATCTTAGAAGCAAACACTTGTGTCAACTGTGTGCGTTGATTCTTACATGTTTACTTATTGCACTCATCATATTACTTTCTGTTGACAATTATCCATGAGATATACATGTTGAAAGTTGAAAGCAACTGCTGAAACTTAAATCTTCCTTTGTGTTGCTTCAAAACCTTCTATTAAGAATCTATTGCTTTATGAGTTAACTCTTATGCAAGACTTTTTGATGCTTGTCTTGAAAGTACTATTCATGAAAAGTATTTGCTATATGATTCAGTTGTTTAATCATCATCTTTACCATTGCTTTGAATCACTTCATTCATCTCGTATGCTTTACAATAGTATTGATCAAGATTATGATAGTAGCATGTCACTTCAGAAATTATCCTTGTTATCGTTTACCTACTCGAGGGCGAGTAGGAACTAAGCTTGGGGATGCTTGATACGTCTCCAACGTATCTATAATTTCTGATGTTCCATGCTAGTTTTATGACAATACCTACATGTTTTGTTCATACTTTATATCATTTTTATGCATTTCCTGGAACTAACCTATTAACAAGATGCCGAAGTGCCAGTTCCTGTTTTCTGCTGTTTTTGGTTCCAGAAATTCTACACAGGAAATATTCTCGGAATTGAACGAAACAAAAGCCCAAGGCCTTATTTTCCACGGTTTGTTCCAGAATACCGAAGGAGAGACGGAGAGGGGCCACGAGGTGGCCACCCCACCTGGCGGCGCGGCCAAGAGGGGGGCGTGTCCCCCTAGGGTGTGGGCCCCTCGGGACCCCTCCGACGCCGCCTTTCCGCCTATATATTCTTCCAGTCGCGAAAACCCTAAATCAACCAGTCATATTCAACGAAGAGTTTCGTAGCCGCCGCCATCACGAAGACAAGTTTCGGGGGACAGAATCTCTGTTCCGGCACGCCGCCGGGACGGGGAATTGCCCCCGGAGTCATCTCCATCGACACCACCGCCATCTTCATCGCCGTTGCTGTCTCCCATGATGAGGAGGGAGTAGTTCTCCCCCGAGGCTGAGGGCTCTACCGGTAGCTATGTGGTTCATCTCTCTCTCCCATGGTGTGATCTTTATGTGATCATGAGCTTTGTATCACTATTAATCTATGTGCTACTCTAGTGATGTTATTAAAGTAGTCTATTCCTCCTTCATGATGTAAAGTGGACAGCGTGTGCATCATGTAGTACTTGGCGTAGGCTATGATTGTAATCTCTTGTGGATTATGAAGTTAACTATTACTATGATAGTATTGATGTGATCTATTCCCCCTTTCATAGCTATTGTTGACAGTGTGTATGCTATGTTAGTACTCGGTCGAAATTGCAATGGTATTATCTTGGATTATGATTTGATGAGGATATCCCTATGAGTGGTGTTTGTCAAGTACTTGATGAACTTTGAGTGGAGCTTTTGTAGCCGCTACGTGATGATTAGTGATTCCAATAGGAGAGTAATTCAGAGTAGCACAAGTAAAGAGAAGTTATCTATTTATTCAATTATGTGATCATTGTTGAGAGTGTCCACTAGTGAAAGTATGATCCCTAGGCCTTGTTTCTAAGCATTGAAACACCGTTTCCAACTAGTTCTGCTACATGTTCGCTTGCTGCCATTTTTATTTCAGATTGCAATTGCTACTTATAATCATCCATATTACTTGTATTTCACTATCTCTTCGTCGAACTAGTGCACCTATACATCTGACAAGTGTATTAGGTGTGTTGCGGACACAAGAGACTTCTTGTATCTTAATTGCAGGGTTGCTTGAGAGGCAAATCTCTGACCTCTACGTCCCTGAGTTCGATAAACCTTGGGTGATTCACTTAAGGGAAACTTGCTGCTGTTCTACAAACCTCTGCTCTTGGAGGCCCAACACTGTCTACAAGAATAGAAGCACACGTAGACATCACTTACCCTACCACATGACTTCTCCTGGCACATTCTTCATGCTTCATGTGTTGACCAAACTTGAATCCTTCACTCTTTGTATTGGTCAACCTTGTATCTTCTCATGCTCTATCATACTATCTTGAGGTGTATATAGAACTAGATTTAGATGTGCGCCTTGGCGCACGATCCCGTGGAAATCGAACTAACCTACATGTAAGTAGAAATACGTTTTACAGGATTTAGAAAACAAAATCAATAAGTTGAACACACGAAATCAGAACGGAACAACAATGCTTATAAGCAATGAGGGAAATAGCGAAATATATTAACACTCTTATGGTTTTTGGAGACAAATAGAGGTAAAGCCAGAACTAACAAAAGTAACATCTAAATAAGCTCGCTGCAATTCCGTCTTTAGAGGCCACTGCGCACAAAAAAACCTAATTCTAATAGGTAGTTGCACCTTCTGCAACATAGCTTCCAACATGATACCAGGCAGGATCTCGACAGTCTCGAGCTCGATAGCCTCCATCTAAAGAGACTCCATTAGGCTGTAACAAAACAAAACAAAACAAAAATATTGTAATTAAAACAACATTAAGAACACCACAGAAACAAAAAAATGTTGGAGAATAAAGGGATGCTAAAATGTAGGTAGTTTTAGACCGGGATTAGCTGATCTATCATTACAAAATATATAATTAGTTTTGTAACAGTTTGACAAATGACAAAGATTTTGTGTCTTACCTAGACCAACAAATCAATAAGTATATGTTCTAAAAATGATATCAATAAATAAATAGATGATGTCACCTAACAGTCATAAGGAAAGCACCCGAGGTCTTACTTAGTTACTTGCGGATGACGTATACTAACTATGCTCGGAGGACAAAAAGGACCCTAGTTATTCTTTCTACATATGCTCGAGGGCACACACCCGCCTCGACAACAATCTATTGACAATGATACTCAATAGGGGTAGTGTAATTATTTTTTTTGTAGCGAATCAATAGAGGGAAGAACCATTCCTCCACAACCTATAGATATGTACAGTATATTTACGCTGTGCCTAAGCAGAACAGAGACCCGGGGAAAAGCTGAAGGTATAAATCTCTACGTGGTACCAATACAGCCAGGCGCCCAGCAATCTAGAGGGAAATAGAAGCTAACCTGACAACCTTTCAGTGAGGCACAACGAAGTCATCCGCGACGCGTGAGGAAGAATCGAGCCAAGCCGGCAGCATCTGAAAGAGCAGATCGACAGTGAAATTCAGAGTAGCTGTGATTGTTAGTATTTTGTTCCTTGTACAAAATAATTTGCTCATGTTCTATCTACAAATGTGCATGACGGTAAATAATTCAGAATAAAGGAGCACGCTAAAATGTAGAGCTGGCTAAAGCACTATCTAAAATAATCCAGAACCTGTATCTCCTTGCGTGCCCTCACCCACAAAATACAAGGGAAGTGAATGCAAGAAGTTTCTAATAAGATCAAACTGTAAACTGAGTTGTGATGAGATAGTGACTTTGCATCGCTGATCATCGAAAATTGTAGCGCAAGCAAATGATAAAAAGTGCATACAGAAGGAAAAGGAAGCACATTACACTGTTTTAAAGAATTCATAAACCCCATGAAGCAATGGTTCTGAATAAAGGAACTTAAAATTTCCCTCAACAGTGGTGACTACACACACGCGCATATCATGTATAATTGCGCAATAGCATATAGCAAGAGAAAATAGATTTGCCGTATGCAAAAAATAAGAATAATAACATCCAAGTTGGTCAGCTGACAGTAACTTACCCACACATGTTGACTAGCAAACACAGTTTTTTGCTCAAGCTTTTGCCTTCTATGGCCTAGCTGTAATTCCTGGTAGCAAATTTAAAAGAACACAAAAGCTGTCGTTAGCTAAAAGAGGAAAGGACATAAGCACACATGAAATCTTTCGCTTTGTGAGTATGCATGTTGGGGATAAATTGGTATAAGATCATGTTGGCGCCATCATGCTATCACTACCCCGACCATGGGTGGATCATGGAGCAGATAGACCCTATCATCCTACATCTGTCCAGCATTGCCAGGTGCATGGGTGCCCGTCAGGACATCGCGAGGGGTATCTTCTCCTGGCCACCAAGTTGTTTCCATACCGGGTGAACACCTGGTCCGACTTATCATCGATGATGAACACCAGGTCTGGCGCGATTGTATCCAGCAGCTCGCTGCCTTCATCTTCATGCCGTTCTTCCACACTGCTTCACGTCAACTGTCAGGATCAACTCCGGCGGTATTGTTTTCCTGCATCATTGCAATGAGTAGGATTTAATTCTTTTTCATGTACAAAATCAGTTGCCTTTCTATCAACGCATGTGCATGATAGTAAATAATTCAGAATAATTCCTAGCACAATCTAAACCAAGAACACATGGATGAATTGTTTCAGTGAACCATTAACAGTGGCAGTGACTCAAACAAGTTTCAGTCATCATTTACAGAAATAAGTATTTGGCTGCAAGGGCATCAACTACATTTCTTAGTAAACAACCTAACTGATGTAAGTGCTCAATTTCACACTCAAGTGCAATCAGGACTAACTAATAATCTCCACGGAACATATTCTTGCTCATGAATCTTAATCATCAACACCAAATGAGCAACACACAAGTTTTTAATTACAGAAACAGAGGTGTGAACCTGAGAAACCTTTGCTCAGGTTCCCCACAGAGCCTTGATCACCATATATTTGTACCTTGTGAACTGAATCTCATGAATGAACCTAGCATAAATCAAACGAAACATAATAAGATGCTTGTCATGAGTATATTAGTTTAATTCAAAGACTTCAATTATGTTTAAAAGATGCAATCTGAATGAAACATCATACAGATTTATGAAAATATCCTTTTGTGAACTGGAAGAGAAGTGCAGGCCACATGGATGTACAACTAAATAAATTACATTGGCATGCGTCAACCGATATTTTAGCGATCTCATTAGTGTACTTCAGAATTAGCTTTTGGACATTCCTAACATGACTCTTTGTAACCCCACAGTTTCAGCTCACAACTATTGCGTCTGCAATTTGGAGAGATAAATGAGAATCCATGACAATACAAATCACAAGCATCCTGATCTCCTTCAATGCATGAATTGCAAAACTGGAGTAGGTAAACCTACTTGACCATGTATCCTTGACATGTGTTAAATTTGAGAAAAAAAAGTTACCTCAGTTACACAGATTAATCCTCCCATGACAATCTGCACATGCTCCCTGCGCACGCTCTTCCTCACCACCGTATGTGGCGGCTCTGGAAGCTCTGTTGCGGCACAGCGGTGGCATATTAACCGTTACTGAAGACGGAAACAATATCACCAATGTAGATCTCCTAGTAATCCTTCTTTAGGAATGGCTGGTCTTCAAGTAAGATAATGTCCTTTGACCTATGAAAATCAGAGTTCTTTCGTTAGTACAAAGAAAATTAAAATCAAAAACATTGCAGGCTATGTACTATGCTATGTATGTTGTTCTTGAGCTGAAATGAAATTGGGGCCTCCTGCGCCTTTCCTTGTAGGTAACCAAGCATAAACATTACTTAGAAAGTATAGTAGGTAACCCTGTAACTTGGCAGGATTTTCATCAAACAAACCTTTTATGTAGAAATAAAAAAAAGTGCCTGAACAAACAAACATGAAAAGAGACGAGTAGAAATAGCATTCTTCTGATCAAGTTAATAGGTATATGTATTTATAGGTAACAACTTGGCAGGGTTTTCATCAAACAAACCTTTTAGGTAATCAAGTTAATAGGTATATGTACTTATACAGTAAGGCTTGCATAAGCACCACTTTCAAATAAATTTAAATGGAAGATATCATGCTTTGAAATGTTTATTACCTGGATCAAGTCACTGAACCTTGATCCCAATCATCTGTCCCTTTTGTGTACTTCCATGCCCATCATTAATTATAGCAGAACACATAACCAGTAGCATAATACCGAACCTATAAATCACTTTAGTAGAGGCCACAATGATTGTTGGTAAAAGTATTTTTCTGCATCCTGTCATCCTCATCCTTCAACCTTGCATCATCAACGAAAATGCATAGAGCCTCAAATAGAAGTAATAAGATCATGATTATGAAATAACAATCAATAACCTGACATGGAAAAAATGCAACCATCTAAAAAGAAGTAGATGATATGTTGGCACTTACAACAATATTAAGGATTTGCCATTCAATAAAGATAATCTTAGTATTAACATTTTGATCTTTCTCTCGAAAAATTGAAACACATACTCAACTCATTTTCTTAGAATCCTGAACGTGAAACATGAAACATCATGAAGTAAAACTGTATAAATCAAATTCAGATAATTGAAGTTGCAAACTGATGAAGAGAGAGATGGGTCTACAAGCTCCTCTTGAGCAAATATTCATAGGTATATACATGAAGAAAATTGGGAAAGCCAGCTCAATACAACATTCTTTACATAGGTACCTGATGGTGACGAGACCTCCACAGATGCATCGGTAGCCAGAGATGCCAGGGAGCGGGACCCCTGGACAGCTAAGTCATTAAGACATGTGAATGAAAATCACAAACCAAATCGAATCTCACACATCAAAGCTAAAAAGAGTACTGCAGTGGAGTAATAAAAAACTGAACAACCATATGCATTGGAATATAGGTGTTGATAATTATATACAGTCTCAATCGGCCAATGGCATCAATCAGAGCCTTAGCACCATCTGCATTGCCCATTAATAAATCCAATACCTCCTTGGCAATTGATAAATAAAGATATAATATTTTAATCAATAGCTTCATCCTAAGTACAGAATATGGGATGCAACACATGAGGCAAGAGTGGGCCATTGGAGCTACCTTTGCAAAGACAATGGAGTCCAAAGTATGTGGCAGCTGACCATGAAAAGGAAGACTAGTAAGAATACACTGGATCAGATTGTTACTTAAAGGTTAGAGGATTCAATTGACTAACTACCACAAACCATAGCTATTTTCTTTTCTTTCACAAATGCACACAAGAGGATAGATTTCCTTGGTCCGGTTAAGTATACCAGCTTCTATAAAATCAGACCTTCCATTGATCCTTTTTCCTTCTTCTCTGCAAACCATTGATCCTTTTCCATCTTCTCTGCAAACAAAAAAAAAGCTACTGATAAGCTTAATCATGCAGCATGCATCAAGCAACAGACAAAAATTATTAAACACTTTACGAACAGAAATGAACACACAGTTCAATCACTTGAGAAATTATCAGAACAAAATGACCTTTGTCTTCTTCAGAAAACTCCCCCCAGATTCTTCTTTCTTCTCTTCTTTGTCAAACCTCGGGCATGGCTAAAGTAGAGCTTACCATTTAATCATACAACACCATGAAAGTGAAAGATCTGTAGCAACCTCTCCTTATCATTTTTATTTCGTTTTTGTGCCAAGTAAAGTCTTTGATAGAAAGTTGATACTAGATTTGGATTTCTGCGCAGAAACAGATTTTTAGCTGTCACGAATTTAAGTTGATCTCTCTATAGGAAACTCGTAAAATCCTGAAACAATTCATGCGTGATCCTCAGATATGTACGCAACTTTCGTTCAATTTGAGCTTTTCCATCTGAGCCTGTTAAGTGCCTCGAAAAATTTTGTCTTTACGGACTGTTCTGTTTTGACAGATTCTGCCTTTTATTTCGCATTGCCTCTTTTACTGTGTTGAGTGGATTTCTTTGTTCCATTAACTTTCAGTAGTCTTGGGTAATGTCCAGAAGTGTTGGGAATGATTGTGTCCTCGCTGAACATGTGAATTTTTGATTATGCACTAACCCTCTAATGAGATTGTTTTGAGTTTGGTGTGGAGGAAGTTTTCAAGGATCAAGAGAGGAGGATGATATGATATGATCAAGAAGAGTGAAAAGTCTAAGCTTGGGGATGCCCCCGTGGTTCATCCCTGCATATTTCAAGAAGACTCAAGCATCTAAGCTTGGGGATGCCCAAGGCATCCCCTTCTTCATCAACAACTTATCAGGTCACCTCTAGTGAAACTATATTTTTATTCCGTCACATCTTATGTTCTTTACTTGGAGCGTCTGTTTGTTTTTATTTTTGTTCGTGTTTGAATAAAATCGGATCCTAGCAATCCTTGTGTGGGAGAAAGACATGCTTCGCTTTTTCATTTGAACACTGGTGTTCTTAGCTTTACTTTTAATGTTCATGGCGAAAGCTGGAAGCCTCAGCATTGATTGATATTTGGTTGGAAACAGGAAATGCTTCATGTGGTAGTTGGTATATTGTCTTGAATAATTTTATACTTGGCAATTGTTTTGAGCTCTCAAGTAGAACATGTTTAAGCTCTTGCATCATGTAGTTTAAACCTATTAGTGGAGAACTACCGTAGAGCTTGTTGAAATTTGGTTTGCATGATTGGTCTCTCTAAGGTCTAGATATTTTCTAGTAAAAGTGTTTGAGCAACAAGGAAGACAGTGTAGAGTCTTATAATGCTTGCAATATGTTCTTATGTAAGTTTTGTTGTACCGGTTTATACTTGTGTTTGCTTCAAACAACCTTGCTAGCCAAAGCCTTGTACTGAGAGGGAATACTTCTCGTGCATCCAAAACCTTGAGCCAAAACTTATGCCATTTGTGTCCACCATAACTACCTACTATGTGGTATTTTTCTGCCATTCCAAAGTAAATTGCTTGCGTGCTACCTTTAAAAATTCATTCATTGTCTTTGCAATACATAGCTCATGGGAAAGTAGCCTAAAAACTATTGTGGTAATGAATATGTGGCTTATGTATCTTAGTTCTTATAAGATGCTTGTTGAGCGGTAACCATGTTTCTGGGGACGCCATCAACCTGTTACACCCTTGTTGAATATCATGTGAGTTGCTATGCATGTTCGTCTTGTCTGAAGTAAGGGAGATTTCTCATGATTAAATGGTTTGAGTATGCATATTGTTAGAGAAGAACATTGGGCCGCCAACCAAAGCCATGTATCATGGTGGAAGTTTCAGTTTGGACATTAATCCTCAAATCTCTTATGAGAATATTATCTGTTGTTGAATGCTTAAAGCATAAAAGAGGAGTCCATTATCTGTTTTCTATGTTGTCCCGGTATGGATGTCCTCAAGTTGAGATCTATCAAAACTGAAAAATCAAATGCGATCTATCTCCTTGGACCTTTGTACATGTGGCATTGAGGTACCCCTTTGTGACACTTAGTTGAAACATATGTAATGCAATGATAATCCATGGAAGTCCGAGCTAATTAGGACAAGGTGCGTGCACTATTGGTATTCGATGCATGAGGCTTGCAACTTATAGGAGGTTTTATGCATAACACATATGAATTATTACTACCGTTGACACAATTGTTTCCATGTTTTCAAAATAAAAAGCTCTAGCACATGAGTAATCCCTGCTTCCCTCTGCGAAGGGCCAGTCTTTTACTTTATGTTGAGTCAGTTTACCTACTTCTTTCTATCTTAGAAGCAAACATTTGTGTCAACTGTGTGCGTTGATTCTTACATGTTTACTTATTGCACTCATCATATTACTTTGTGTTGACAATTATCCATGAGATATACATGTTGAAAGTTGAAAGCAACTGCTGAAACTTAAATCTTCCTTTGTGTTGCTTCAAAACCTTCTGTTAAGAATCTATTGCTTTATGAGTTAACTCTTATGCAAGACTTTTTGATGCTTGTCTTGAAAGTACTATTCATGAAAAGTATTTGCTATATGATTCAGTTGTTTAATCATCATCTTTACCATTGCTTTGAATCACTTCATTCATCTCATATGCTTTACAATAGTATTGATCAAGATTATGATAGTAGCATGTCACTTCAGAAACTATCCTTGTTATCGTTTACCTACTCGAGGGCGAGTAGGAACTAAGCTTGGGGATGCTTGATACGTCTCCAACGTATCTATAATTTCTGATGTTCCATGCTAGTTTTATGACAATACCTACATGTTTTGTTCATACTTTATATCATTTTTATGCATTTCCTGGAACTAACCTATTAACAAGATGCCGAAGTGCCAGTTCCTGTTTTCTGCTGTTTTTGGTTCCAGAAATTCTACACAGGAAATATTCTCGGAATTGAACGAAACAAAAGCCCAAGGCCTTATTTTCCACGGATTGTTCCAGAACACCGAAGGAGAGACGGAGAGGGGCCACGAGGTGGCCACCCCACCTGGCGGCGCGGCCAAGAGGGGGGCGCGTCCCCCTAGGGTGTGGGCCCCTCGGGACCCCTCCGACGCCGCCTTTCCGCCTATATATTCTTCCAGTCGTGAAAACCCTAAATCAACCAGTCATATTCAACGAAGAGTTCCGTAGCCGCCGCCATCGCGAAGACAAGTTTCGGGGGACGGAATCTCTGTTCCGGCACGCCACCGGGACGGGGAATTGCCCCCGGAGTCATCTCCATCGACACCACCGCCATCTTCATCGCCGTTGCTGTCTCCCATGATGAGGAGGGAGTAGTTCTCCCCCGAGGCTGAGGGCTCTACCGGTAGCTATGTGGTTCATCTCTCTCTCCCATGGTGTGATCTTTATGTGATCATGAGCTTTGTATCACTATTAATCTATGTGCTACTCTAGTGATGTTATTAAAGTAGTCTATTCCTCCTTCATGATGTAAAGTGGACAACGTGTGCATCATGTAGTACTTGGCGTAGGCTATGATTGTAATCTCTTGTGGATTATGAAGTTAACTATTACTATGATAGTATTGATGTGATCTATTCCCCCTTTCATAGCTATTGTTGACAGTGTGTATGCTATGTTAGTACTCGGTCGAAATTGCAATGGTATTATCTTGGATTATGATTTGATGAGGATATCCCTATGAGTGGTGTTTGTCAAGTACTTGATGAACTTTGAGTGGAGCTTTTGTAGCCGCTACGTGATGATTAGTGATTCCAATAGGAGAGTAATTCAGAGTAGCACAAGTAAACATAAGTTATCTATTTATTCAATTATGTGATCATTGTTGAGAGTGTCCACTAGTGAAAGTATGATCCCTAGGCCTTGTTTCTAAGCATTGAAACACCGTTTCCAACAAGTTCTGCTACATGTTCGCTTGCTGCCATTTTTATTTCAGATTGCAATTGCTACTTATAATCATCCATATTACTTGTATTTCACTATCTCTTCGTCGAACTAGTGCACCTATACATCTGACAAGTGTATTAGGTGTGTTGGGGACACAAGAGACTTCTTGTATCTTAATTGCAGGGTTGCTTGAGAGGCAAATCTCTGACCTCTACGTCCCTGAGTTCGATAAACCTTGGGTGATTCACTTAAGGGAAACTTGCTGCTGTTCTACAAACCTCTGCTCTTGGAGGCCCAACACTGTCTACAAGAATAGAAGCACACGTAGACATCACTTACCCTACCACATGACTTCTCCTGGCACATTCTTCATGCTTCATGTGTTGACCAAACTTGAATCCTTCACTCTTTGTATTGGTCAACCTTGTATCTTCTCATGCTCTATCATACTATCTTGAGGTGTATATAGAACTAGATTTAGATGTGCGCCTTGGCGCACGATCCCGTGGAAATCGAACTGACCTACATGTAAGTAGAAATACGTTTTACAGGATTTAGAAAACAAAATCAATAAGTTGAACACACGAAATCAGAACGGAACAACAATGCTTATAAGCAATGAGGGAAATAGCGAAATATATTAACACTCTTATGGTTTTTGGAGACAAATAGAGGTAAAGCCAGAACTAACAAAAGTAACATCTAAATAAGCTCGCTACAATTCCGTCTTTAGAGGCCACTGCGCACAAAAAAACCTAATTCTAATAGGTAATTGCACCTTCTGCAACATAGCTTCCAACATGATACCAGGCAGGATCTCGACAGTCTCGAGCTCGACAGCCTCCATCTAAAGAGACTCCATTAGGCTGTAACAAAACAAAACAAAACAAAACAAAAATATTGTAATTAAAACAACATTAAGAACACCACAGAAACAAAAAAATGTTGGAGAATAAAGGGATGCTAAAATGTAGGTAGTTTTAGACCGGGATTAGCTGATCTATCATTACAAAATATATAATTAGTTTTGTAACAGTTTGACAAATGACAAAGATTTTGTGTCTTACCTAGACCAACAAATCAATAAGTATATGTTCTACAAATGATATCAATAAATAAATAGATGATGTCACCTAACGGTCATAAGGAAAGCACCCGAGGTCTTACTTAGTTACTTGCGGATGACGTATACTAACTATGCTCGGAGGACAAAAAGGACCCTAGTTATTCTTTCTACATATGCTCGAGGGCACACACCCGCCTCGACAACAATCTATTGACAATGATACTCAATAGGGGTAGTGTAATTGTTTTTTTTGTAGCGAATCAATAGAGGGAAGAACCATTCCTCCACAACCTATAGATATGTACAGTATATTTACGCTGTGCCTAAGCAGAACAGAGACCCGGGGAAAAGCTGAAGGTATAAATCTCTACGTGGTACCAATACAGCCAGGCGCCCAGCAATCTAGAGGGAAATAGAAGCTAACCTGACAACCTTTCAGTGAGGCACAACGAAGCCATCCGCGACGCGTGAGGAAGAATCGAGCCAAGCCGGCAGCATCTGAAAGAGCAGATCGACAGTGAAATTCAGAGTAGCTGTGATTGTTAGTATTTTGTTCCTTGTACAAAATAATTTGCTCCTGTTCTATCTACAAATGTGCAACGGTAAATATTTCAGAATAAAGGAGCACGCTAAAATGTAGAGCTGGCTAAAGCACTATCTAAAATAATCCAGAACCTGTATCTCCTTGCGTGCCCTCACCCACAAAATACAAGGGAAGTGAATGCAAGAAGTTTCTAATAAGATCAAACTGTAAACTGAGTTGTGATGAGATAGTGACTTTGCATCGCTGATCATCCAAAATTGTAGCGCAAGCAAATGATAAAAAGTGCATACAGAAGGAAAAGGAAGCACATTACACTGTTTTAAAGAATTCATAAACCCCATGAAGCAATGGTTCTGAATAAAGGAACTTAAAATTTCCCTCAACAGTGGTGACTACACACACGCGCATATCATGTATAATTGCGCAATAGCATATAGCAAGAGAAAATAGATTTACCGTATGCAAAAAATAAGAATAATAACATCCAAGTTGGTCAGCTGACAGTAACTTACCCACACATGTTGACCAGCAAACACAGTTTTTTGCTCAAGCTTTTGCCTTCTATGGCCTAGCTGTAATTCCTGGTAACAAAATTGAAAGAACACAAAAGCTGTCATTAGCTAAAAGAGGAAAGGACATAAGCACACATGAAATCTTTCGCTTTGTGAGTATGCATGTTGGGGATAAATTGGTATAAGATCACATTGGCGCCATCATGCTATCACTACCCCGACCATGGGTGGATCATGGAGCAGATAGACCCTGTCATCCTACATCTGTCCAGCATTGCCAGGTGCATGGGTGACATAGGCATCCCAAATGGGCCTGCCGAAGATAGTACCCGGGGTTTACTGAAGGCCCACTACCCGAAGAATAAGAAGATTCGGGAGCCCAAGATATATCAAGGAAAGTCAAGAGTTGTAATAGGAAGTGTTATTTGTAATCTGGCGGGATGAGTTAGAAACCGTCCCGGACTCTGTAACTTGTATAGCACGAATCCCTCGGCTCCACCTCCTATATAAAGGGGGAGGCGAGGGACGAAAAGGAATCGAATCATTGTCTACAAACCCTAGTTTTCGTATTCGTCGAGTACTTTCCGGCTGAAACCTTCGAGATCTACTTACCCTCTACTTCCAACTAAACCCTAGCCTACAATCCATAGGCATTGACAAGTTGATACCTTGTCAATTGGCGCCGTCTGTGGGAACTAGAGGCGTAAGGAGCTGATCTCGATGGCACGCTCAAGATCTTCGACATCGTCAACCGCAAGCAACACAATGGATCGAGGTAAACAGATCGCTGCTGGTCTTGTCGATTTTGTTCCTCACCCACCCTCCCGTTTGGATGCATATGCGTATCTGGCGGAGCCCATGGAGATGACGTTCGGAAGGTTTCACTTTCGCGTCGAGAAGGAAGGATCGTATCGTGTCGAGATTCCGATTTCGTCGGGATCGTCGGTGGTCGATTCCGATTTTTCAAACTATGCATCGTCAACCGAGTCAGGAGAAGAAGAAACCTCGGCGACACGCTACGTCAGCACCAGAGCAAGAGAGAAACTCGCCAAGATCTTCAACGACATGTCGTTTGAGTCATCTGCGGACTCATATATAAGCGATGACTCAAGCGATGTCGACAGTTACGACTTCATCGACAAATCTCTCACAGTGGGCAAGGTCTTCATCAATCTCAACGATGATGTCACCAAACCCAACGTAGATCTGAGTACAAAGTATCATCAGATTTACGCCATTGAAGATCAAGAGGAGACATCTGAGGCTTTCGACAGTTTGGGAAATCCATACGTCGATCCCTCCAATCTGCGACAAGGCACGGGCAACAAATACGTCGGGCCGAGCCGCGAGATAGAGTTCAACTTTCACAAGCAGCGTGGGACGAGCCGCGAGAGCTATGAACGGCACAGAACCAATGGCTACCACAGCCACACCGGAAGAATTGCAAGCATATCAATATAGGCTCGCACGAGCTGCCAGGGAATTGGAAAAGCAGATAGCTGAGTTGAACAGGGAGAAAGGAGGCAGCTTACGCATCCGAGCAGAGAAGGGCAGATCTAAGTCGACAATCTAGAACTACGGGTGATAGCCACCGGGAGGCGCGGAACAGAGCAAGATCAAGGCTGCAACACATACCCGAAGCAGAAAGAGAGCACTTGGTCCAGAACCTCGACATGTCCTTCATGTCGATAGATACAAGAGGAAACATAATCCCTAAGACACCAGAGGCTGGGTATATGGCGACACATGCTTTTATCCTTGCGTCTAAACCACCTCCAGGTGATCCAAGGGAAACATTGTACAATATGGCGGTAGCAGGAGTTGGAGCTATGGGGACAGCGTTTGTATCAACGCCTCCCGAAGGAGTGGCAAGGCAAAATAGTCCACGACTGCAGCAAGAACGGCGGCAAGACTCGAAGGGCCAAGTGGAGCAAGAGACACAAGCAGCACAGGCAAGAGTCGACAGAGCGCGGCAAAGCAGAAGGGATCATCGGCAATCTCCGGAATTGACCGACGAAGATATGTGTGGCTTGCCATGCTTTACAAGGAGAGTCCGGAAAACTCGAGTCCCCTCAGGATTCAAGTTACCCGATAATTTCAAGAAGTTCGACGGCCTTCAAGATCCAGAGGATTGGCTAGTCGACTATCTGGAGACGGTGAAGCTCACAGGAGGAACTAGGGCAACAGCCATGCAAAGTATCCAGGTGCATTTGAGTGGAGCCGCACGATCTTGGATAAAGAAACTCGCTCCAGGATCCATCGACAGCTGGGAAAGTTTCGAGGATGTGTTCGTCAAGAACTTTAGATCCACGTGCAAAAACCCGCGTCGTTAGAGGAGTTGAGAGCGTGTCGACGAAGCCGATGAGCCAATGAGGAAGTACATCCAGAGGTGGAATATCATTAAAAACTCAGCAGAAAATATATCTGACGAGAGAGCAATAGATGTGTTTGTCGCAGGAGTCAGGCGTGGAGATTTCGTCGAAGACTTGGGAAGGACCAATCCAAAGACAGTATCCGCGTTAATGGAGATAGCAAATAAATGGGCAGACGGAGAAGACGCCGTCCACAACAAACGACACAGGTCGCCAGAGGAGGACCGCGGTCGAAACTATCAACCGAGGCGAAGATTTCCTCGGACGTACCAGAACTACGACGCTCCAGGACAAATTTCGGCAGGTTTTCGGACAAACACAGGAGGAAGCAACAGAGATGATTACCAGAGAAGCAATGAGCAGCGAGGTGATAACAGGGATGATTCACGCAGCAGGCAAAATAGCGGGCCTAGGTTCCCAAGACCTTTCGTGTCCCCTGAAGAGATGATGAACGGACCGTGCCAGATGCATTTTTTCCTCGACAAAGAACGGAAAAAGACAAACAGGGCACTTGCAGAAGGATTGTCGAAATTTTCAAGCAATGTTGCGGTATGCGAGAGAACGCTAATGCGCGGGCAGCACAGAGAAATCCTCGAGAACCCGTAGCGAGATTCACTTGCCGCCTCCTCCCGCGATTACAGACGACAATCGGCATCAGCTCGAATAGCGGCAGCACTTTGCACCACCACCTTATGTTGATCCTAATTCCAATGGAGCAGTGTTGATGATTCAGAAGGGAAGGCCGTCCAATAGAGCTCGAGAAAGTAATCTCACGACAGGTGTTTATGGCGAGAGAAAATGCCTCCACCAACAGTTGAGTACCTTAATTGAGTCGGGACAAGATATCGGCTTCACAATAGCAGATCATCCGCAGCAAGTTCCTCGACCGGGGCAGTCAGCACTTATTCTCGCCGATTATCGCGGGATTTGATGTCTCTCGAGTATTCATAGACGGCGCGGCAGCAGCTTAAACCTTATGTATGCAGATACATTGAGGAAGATGAACATATCCTTAGCAAACTTGAAACCAACAGACACAAGGTTCCACGGCATCACACCGGAGAAACCAAGTTATCCATTGGGAAAGATCAATCTCGACGTTCGGTTTGGGACCCGAGAAAATTATAGAATCGAGAGGCTCGAGTTTGAAGTCGTGGATTTTCCGTCGCAATATCACGCTCTGTTGGGACGACCAGCATATGCTAGATTTATGGCAGTGCCACACTATACATACTTGTTGTGGAGGTTGCCTGGACCAAAGGGACCAATCACAGTTAAAGGAAGCTTTGCCTTAGCCGATAAGTGCGACAAGGATTTCCACCGGTTGTCAGAAACCTTCGGGATGCAAGCTGAGTACTTGGCGTCAAAAAGCATGACTGATTACGACGTACTGCCAGACGTTGGAAGGCCAAACAAAGAATCAACTTTCAGTACGAGAAAAATTCAAAAGAGGTGCAGATTCACCCGACAGACCCAAAAAGACGACATCTATCGCAAACGACATGGATATCGCATAGGAAAGCGCGCTCGTCGAGTTCCTCCGTGAGCACTGGAAAATCTTCGCATGGTGTCCAGCTGACATGCCAGGAGTACCCAGGGAACTTGCCGAGCACCACCTAAACTTGGATCCACTAGCGAGACCAATCAAACAACCTTTGCGACGTTTTTCGGAACCAAACCGCAAAGCCATGCTGTCAGAAATTAATCGACTACAAGAAGCTGGTTTTATCAAAGAGATATTCCACGAAGCCACATGGGTAGCAAATCCCGTGCTGGTGCCGAAGAAAAATACTAAGGTCCTTCGCATGTGCGTCGACTTTACGTGTGTCAATAAACATTGTCCAAAGGATCACTTTCCCCTCCCGAGGATCGATCAAATTATCGACTCCACGGCTGGATGTGAACGTCTTTCCTTCCTGGATGCATATTCTGGTTATAACCAGATCAGATTGAAAGAAGATGATGAAGTAAAGACCGCGTTTATTACACCTTACGGCGTGTTTTGCTACAGAACAATGCCCTTTGGTCTAAAAAATGCGGGAGCAACATATCAAAGGATGATGCAGAAGTGTTTGGCGACACAGATTGGGAAGAACGTGCAAGTATACATTGATGATGTCGTCATAACATCAAAAAAGGGGGCAACGCTGATCGAGGATCTCAAGGAAACCTTTGACAACCTTGATAAGTTCTGCCTCAAACTAAACCCGACGAAGTGTTCCTTTGGCGTCCCAGCAGGAGAACTTTTGGGGTTTCTAGTATCAGCAAGAGGGATTGAAGCAAATCCCGAGAAAATACAGGCTATCGTAACAATGAGGAAGCCAACAAAGTTGAAGGAGATACAACAGCTAACGGGGCGAGTCGCAGCTTTGAGTAGATTCGTCGCTAGGCTGGGAGAAAAGGCATTGCCGTTCTACGCTTTGATAAAACAAGGAGATAAATTTCAGTGGAACGAAGAAGCCGACAGAGCTTTCGAGGATTTGAAGCGCACAATTTCGACACCGCCAATTCTGGTGGCACCAAAAGAAAGGGAACCCCTCCTGCTATATATCGCAGCCACACCCCAAGTGGTGAGCACGGTGCTAGTTGTCGAAAGGGAAGAAGAAGGAAAACTCCACGGCGTGCAGAGGCCAGTATACTTCGTCAGCGAAGTTCTATCACCATCTAAACAAAGGTATCCGCAGTACCAAAAGATAGCATATGGAGTATTCACGACAGCACGAAAATTGCGCCACTATTTTTCGGCACATCCGATCATAGTGGTCAATGAAGCTCCCTTGTCAAATATACTGAACAACCCCGGAAGCTACGGGTCGTGTCTCCCTTTGGGGAATAGAACTTTCCCCTCGGGACATCACGTATGAAAAAAGAAAAGCAATAAAATCGCAAATACGCCGGACTTCATCGCAGAGTGGATGGAGTTGCAAAATACAGGACCTCCAGTTTATCGAGAACTTGGACCATGAACTTCGACGGGTCCAAAAGATCGGAAGGAGCTGGCGCAGGAGTAGTACTCATATCACCCGAAGGCGACAAGTTGAAGTACATCCTCCGGATGACGTTCCCTAACGCATCTAACAATGAAGCGAGAATACGAGGCTCTCATACATGGAATGAAGATGGCGAAAGCCTTGAGCAACTCGACTAAAAATCTTTGGCGACTCACAGCTGGTGGCACAGCAAGTTATGAACCAATGTGATGCGGTCAATGATAGCATGATGGCATACAAGGAGGTATACAACGAACTCGAGAAGTTGTTCGATGGATGCGAAGTAAACCATATTAGCAGATTGAGCAACGACGAAGCCGATGTTCTTGCAAACATCGGGTCGCAATGCCTTGCAGTCCCGCCAGGTGTATTCTGGGAAGAAATAACAGAGAGATCCACTAAGTCGACAAAATCAAAAAAGAAGGAGAAGAAACCCTCGGGGGCTACCAAGGAAAAGCAAGAGGATGAAGAAGAAGATCAGGACCTGGTCATGGTGATACAGATACCGTGGATGCAGCCGTACATATCATACATCCTGAGGAAAGAAATACCCGACGATCCAGTTGAGGCAAGGCGAGTAATTCGACGCTCCAAAGCTTTCACGGTGGTCAAGGGAGAATTGTATAAGCGAAGTATTTCAGGCGTCTTGCAAAGGTGCGTCACACCAGAGGAAGGAAGAATAATTCTGAAGGATGTACACGAGGGAATATGTGGCCACCATGCAAGTAGTCGAGCTATCGCAGCCAAAGTTTTTCGAGCAGGATTCTACTGGTTGACAGCAATCGAGGACGCCAAGGACATAGTAAGAACTTGCGACGTGTGTCAAAGGTTTGCCGCAAAACCTCATTCTCCAGCAGCAGAGCTAGCACCAATACCATTGTCATGGCCCTTTGCTCAATGGGGACTTGATATGGTGGGTAAGTTACACAAATCCTGGCCAGGAGGAAAGGAGTACATGCTAGTAGGCGTCGACAAGTTTACAAAATGGATAGAAGCGAAGCCGATAAATTCACCGAGATGGAGCATCCGCAGTAAAATTCGTAAAAGGCCTCGTCTTCAGATTTGGAGTGCCCCATAGCATCGTCTGAGACAACGGCAGTAACTTCACATCCCATGAATTCAAAGATTATTGCGAAGAGGTGGGTATCAAGCTGAACTTTGCGTCAGTTGCACATCCTCAAACCAATGGGCAAGTCGAGAAAGCCAATGGTATCATCTGCAATGGCATCAAGAAGCGCTTGTTAGGACCACTGGAAAAAGCTCGACATACCTGGCCAGAAGAACTACCAAGCGTATTGTGGAGCATCCGAACAACACCAAACACAGCAACGCAGGAAACTCCGTTTTTTCTGGTTCATGGAGCAGAAGCAGTACTACCAATCGAGATAGAGCACAACTCTCCACGTGTCGCTGAATATGATGAAGAAACATCGAGAAGAGCGCTAGAGGACGACGTCGACGCACTTGATGAAGCTCGAGATGAAGTATTATCTCGGGTAACCAAATATCAACAGGACTTGAAGAATTACCACAGTCGACGTTTGCGGCCAAGATCTTTTCAGGTGGGCGACCTAGTTCTTCGGCTCACGCAAAAAAGTCACGAAAAACTCGAGTCACCATGGCTTGGCCCTTACATCGTCACGGAAGTAATCGGAGGAGGAGCATATAGGATAAAGGACAAGAAGACAGGGGTGGAGGAGCCAAACCCCTGGAATGTGGCGCAACTTAGGCGGTTCTACGCCTAGAGTCGAAATATAGTCCTTGTAAAACTTCAATGTACTGAAACGCCCGCGAGTTTTCAGACGCACTCTTTTCCTTTTTCGGGGCACCGAGTGGGGCCGGAGAAGGTTTTTAATGAGGCGGGCTCGCGGTGCTGCAATATAATAAAGATAGTGACAATATAACTTTTCTTCTTTATCGACATGACCAAAATCTTTGCTCCGACGAATTTCAATATAGTTCATCGACAAAAGAAAAACTTTGCCTTGGTATTCAAATACCTCGTGAGTCAATAAAAATACAAAATAGTACTCAGTAAAAAGCTCGGGGGCTCATATTCACCTTAAGTATATATATGCCTTGGTTTAAAACCTCGCAAATATACAAATATAATAAAGAGTCACCGAAACACTCGGGGGCTAGACAAACAAAGAAATATAATGATTGCTTTACAATATAGTCATGGATTACAAGGAAGAAATATCTACAAGAAGAAAATAACTAGTCTTGATTCAGTATGTCATCAAGAGTAACTCTGTTTTCCTCAGGAGCAGCACCAAGAAAATCGGCATAATGGCCATCGGCAAAAAAGTCGGCATCCATCCGAAGCAGGTCCTCAATCATTTCTTCAGCTATGGGCGTAACCTTCGTGTTAATCCTGTCAACACCAACTCTCCGACGTTTTACCTTTTGGTGAACCTTCTCGACAACCTGGGTAAGGTCAAGTTTCGAGTGGCAGATCTGGAGCATGATAAGAGCAAATGCGGCGCCGGCTACTAGTTGAGCTACGACAAAATCATGGATACTGCGAGCATCCTTAAACCTTTCCATCAATTCAGGAAGAGTTTTTGGTTGGACGTTCCGAGGAAACATGGAGTTGTAAACCATGGACAAGGTCTTGGTACAGAAGTCAAGGAAATCGCGAGTTTGAGAGGTGCGATCTTGAAATCTGACAATTTGGCGGGTCCTCTCCGGGGTAGCCCAAAACAAAGAACCATGATCCAGGGAAAGATTAACAAGGAGGTTTGTCCTTGCACTTACTCTCTCTTCCTCGGCAGCAGCATCAGTAAAGGCACCTATCAGAACAAAGAAGTGGAAACCTTTAAGAGACAATAGCATGAAGATGAAAGATATCAGAGGATGAAACAGGCATACCCGACATATCTGCACTGGCTTCATTCATTAATTCGAGCATGAAATTTTCTCGAGTAGTCGCCTTTTCAGCCTCGGAAGCAGCAAACTCCTTGGCAGCCACGGCCTCGCGAGCTGGCCGGAGAGCAACTTTTTCGGCTTCGAGATGACTTGCGAGATTGTTCCATCATCACAAGTGTTTGCTTCTTTGCATACCGAAGCCGCTTTGTCGAAGTTCGTCCAGTTCTTGCGACAAGGTATCGTCGACAGGTGCAGTATCAGCAAAAGTTCTCCTCGCGTGAGAAGAAGAAGGCGACACATTGGAAGGAGCGGAAGTTGGAGTATAGTTATCAAATATCAACTGAAATATAAACAGGATAAAATCAAACGATAAGCAAAGATAGAATTTTTCATTAATCTCTTGGAATAATTACAAGGGTATTACAGTGGAGCTAAGGAAATACGTGTCGCTAAACGACTACTTTGGCGACAAAAGCAAAAGAAACAAAGAAAAACAGAGGCATGCAACTAGACCTCCGGCCTTGACGAGCTAGGAGTCGACGCTGGTTTAATCCCGAGATAGGCCAAGATCTTCTTCGTGTTGGGCTTGGCCGCCTTGATCAGCGACTTCCACCTTGATTGTTCTATTTGCTCGGTGTCGCCAACTTTCATCCAGTCGATAGTCTGTCGACTGTCAGCAACCAAGGCGACAGTGTTTTCAACGGCAACCTTCATATTCTCTTGGCGCATCTTGAGTCCAAGGTCTTCCGGTGTATTGAACATCTTGGCAAGGTTGAGGAAAGTCGCAGGCTCCTCCTTCTTCGGGAAGAAGTAGGGGAACAATGCCGACAAAGATCGCATTAGCATTCGATACACCTTCACGAATCTCGGACCCATGAAGCTCCAGATAGGAAAGTGCGTCAAGGACCGGATCATCGACAGGATTCGTCAGGTCAAAATCCTGGTTTGTTTGGACTGTCAAGGAAATAAAGTATTAGTGAGAAGACAAGAAACAAAGATTCTCCTAAAAATAGAAGGGAGCAGTAAAATTACCGAAAGTACGGCGACTCTGAGTCTTCAGGCGCTTGAGGATTCCTTCTTCACGAGAAGCTTGCGCAGCTTTGTGCTCATCTAAAGCAGCTGTAGCATCCTTAAGCTTTTTCTGCTGTTCCTCGACACCAGCAGCTTTCGCCTTGGCTTCATCAGCTTCGGTCTTGGCTTTGCTAGCAGCGAGGTCCGCTTTCTTGCGAGCCGCCTCACTTTGCTCAAGTTTTCGAGAAAGTGCGTCGGCGCGTTCGTTAGCCTCTGCAAGTTTCTCTGTCGAGATATGAAAAAAGAGAGGAGAAAGATCAACAATCGCGACAAGCACCAAGAGTAAAAAATCAAGGAAAAACAGCAAGTACAAAAGTCGTTACCTTCGGCTCTATTAGCATATTCACGGTACCCAACAAATTGGGAACCGATGCGGAGAAGATCCTTGATCATAGGCTGTTCAACGTGAACACAGAAAGAAAAACATCGGCATGAAAAAGAGAAAAGGTGTGAAAAAACAAAATAAGGAAAATATAGATGTCGACAAGCTTACATCATCTAGGAGCAGAGTCGATGAACTGCCCAACTGAGGGGCAGGTTCAATAATCTTTTCAACCCTTGCCCTTTTTGGTGAAGGAGCAAGGGGGCTTGATGGCGGAGTAGTGGTGACGACGTTTTGTTGAGGAGGCGAGGTTTCTTCTCCTTCAACTAGCGTGTCTGAGGCAAGTACAGTACGTGACGTGCTTGTCCGAGGAGCCACGTCAGTAGTTGGAACTTCTTCCTTGTCATCGCTAATAATCAAAAAATCGGCAGCATAAAAAGCAAGACAAGCTAAATATTTCGAGTACAAAAATAGAGAGAAATAAAGACGACTTACGAGCTGATGAGGGATTCAGCATAAAGATCGTAAGTTGCCTTCGGATGAGAAGGAACAACTTCTTCAGCCTTAGAGGTGCCAGAATCTTCAACATCAGTCCTTTTCCTTTTGTTCTTGGGAGAAACAGCAGGAGGAAGGGATTGCGTCGATTCACTGGCCTCAGACTCAACTTCTTTTTCATGAGAAGCCGCAGATTTGTGAGAACCCGCGACTTCACTTTCACGAATAGCAGAACCTTGAGTATCTTCGGCAACGATGGCCTGTTCTTCGACTTCTCCACCCTCCGGAAGAGGAGGAAGGGAAGTCATGGTAGGATGGTTCTGTAAAAAATAGTGACCAGAAGGAAAATTAAAAGAGATGACAATATAATGAGGTGCAGAGAAAGTGCAAAATAAGGTAAAAACTCGGCAAGACAAAATACCTCGGGGAGTGGATTGGCGGCGCTGTACGGTTCCACGCGACAAGAGGAAGGAATTGGGTCTTTACCCAGGCGAGAAAGTCTTCGAATCAACTTCTCCAAGTCCTTGGTGGAAAGATCACCGGAGATTCTGTTGGCGTCATTTTTACCAGAATATGTCCAAAGGGGATTTTTGCGAGCCTGGAGAGGCTGCACTCTAATCCTAAGGAAATAGGCAGTGATTTGAACACCAGAAAGCTCCTTGCCTTGAGTATTTTGAAGTCGGCGAATACGAGACATGAGCGCCTCTGTCGCCTTTTTCTCTTCCTCGGAAGCTTCGGCATCCCAGGAGCGGCGGCGCTGAATTTTGGCACTTCCGTCGAAAGGAACTATGTTGTGCTCAACGGAGTTGGCGCTTTCTTCATGAATGTAGAGCCACTTTTTGCGCCATCCTTGGACAGAATCAGGAAATTTGACGTCGAAATAGTCGACATCAGTGCGAACACAGATAACAACGCCACCTATGTTATAAGTAACGTTGTGGGAGCCATTGCGGCGGAGGCAGAAGATGCGTTTCCACAGAGCCCAATTGGGAGGGATTCCGAGGAAGCATTCGCAAAGTGTGATGAAAATAGAAATGTGAAGGATGGAATTGGGAGTCAATTGGTGCAATTGAATCCCATAAACAAAAAGAAGACCGCGGAGGAAATCGTGGATTGGGGTCGAGAGGCCGCGGATGAGATGATCAACAAAACTAACCCGATACTCCATTGGAGGCTTGGGGTAGCTTTCTTCGCTAGGGAAGCGGATGGCGTCCTCCTTCTTCATGAGGCCAAGCCTCTTCAGCATGTTGGTGTCTTGGTTGGAGATTTTGGATCTCTCCCACTCAAGATCCTCGGCGGCCATCTTGGATTCCGGAGTGCTGTGGCGAGTCAGACGCGCGCGCGGTGGCATCAATGGCAATGACAGAGCAATGTGTGTGAGTGCGGAAAATCAGAGAGAGATTGGGCGCAGGAGAAGTTTTGCGAAGAGGAACAGGTGAGCGGCGCAAGCGAGGGGATGAACGGAGGTTGAAGAAAGGTTTATATAAGAATCGGGTGAAGCAGTGTGCCGTTGGATGAAGAAATCGTATGGTGAGAATAGATCTTCTAGATACAAGGGTAAAAAGGTATTTTTACTGAGATAGGCGTTACTGTACGTGCGCCAGAAAAAGCGGAGGACGTGTGTCCCCCACTTGCACGACGTGTTAATGTGGTGGAAACAATGGACCCACAGGGCAGAAAGATCACGACTATTCGAGAGGGATGAAGTAAATTTGGTTAAGGGAAGCATGTCGATAAGAAAAGTTAAAGAAGATTGGCGACAGGAAGAATTATTCAATACTTCGGGAGCCTTTGATCAAAAACAAGTTTTTCCCCAAATGCTCGGGGGCTACTTCGACAAAAAGTAAAAATTCGACTATGACAATATAGAAATTGCGAAGCCTACAACCAAGCACAAGTTCTTGGCTGTAGCCTCGGGGGCTACTCCCATCGGGAACGCTGTTCGCGTGCCCGATGAAATTAACAAAGGAAAAATAGAAAAGCAAGAGAGTATATTTCGAGTTGTAGTTAACTCTACATATACTCCCATCGGGAGAGCAGTATAAGTCATATTTGACTCGATAAAATGTGCCATTCCAACAGCCGGAAAAGCACTCGACAATATATTCTCGTAAACGCCGAAGTTGCGATCAATTTCTGAATGCCGCAAATTTGCGAAGGTAAGACCCCAGATCCGTTCTGCTGGGCGTGGCATCGCCGAAGACTGCGCTCTGCTACTTTTATCCGTATCAACAGATACGAAGAAAAATCCTAACGGACGCGTTAGGTACCCGATAAATTTTACTGGGACTCGACAGAATGGTAAGACCTTAAGCGGCACCTGTCGAAGTTTACACCAGTATCCCGAGATCATGTCCAGGGACGTGATTTTGAAGTAGGTTTTTGCGGATTGCCACTAGAGCAGTTAACTAGTACCTGATCCGTCAGATGAACTAGCCCCAACTACCATTATCCCTGTACAATATAGAATCTTATGTGAAGAAATATAAAAAAGTTAAAGCTTTCGAATAAAAATAAACAGTGGAGATTTTCCCTGATTCTACGATTCAAGCAAAATCTCGGGGGCTACTGACATAGGCATCCCAAATGGGCCTGCCGAAGATAGTACCCGGGGTTTACTGAAGGCCCACTACCCGAAGAATAAGAAGATTCGGGAGCCCAAGATATATCAAGGAAAGTCAAGAGTTGTAATAGGAAGTGTTATTTGTAATCTGGCGGGATGAGTTAGAAACCGTCCCGGACTCTGTAACTTGTATAGCACGAATCCCTCGGCTCCACCTCCTATATAAAGGGGGAGGCGAGGGACGAAAAGGAATCGAATCATTGTCTACAAACCCTAGTTTTCGTATTCGTCGAGTACTTTCCGGCTGAAACCTTCGAGATCTACTTACCCTCTACTTCCAACTAAACCCTAGCCTACAATCCATAGGCATTGACAAGTTGATACCTTGTCAATGGGTGCCTGTCAGGACATCGCGAGGGGTATCTTCTCTTGGCCACCAAGTTGTTTCCATACCGGGTGAACACCTGGTCCGACTTATCATCGATGATGAACACCAGGTCTGGCGCGATTATATCCAGCAGCTCGCTGCCTTCATCTTCATGCCGTTCTTCCACACTGCTTTACGTCAACTGTCAGGATCAACTCCGGCGGTATTGTTTTCCTGCATCATTGCAATGAGTAGGATTTAATTCTTTTTCATGTACAAAATCAGTTGCCTTTCTATCAACGCATGTGCATGACAGTAAATAATTCAGAATAATTCCTAGCACAATCTAAACCAAGAACACATGGATGAATTGTTTCAGTAAACCATTAACAGTGGCAGTGACTCAAACAAGTTTCAGTCATCATTTACAGAAATAAGTATTTGGCTGCAAGGGCATCAACTACATTTCTTACTAAACAACCTAACTGATGTAAGTGCTCAATTTCACACTCAAGTGCAATCAGCACTAACTAATAAGCTCCACGGAACATATTCTTGCTCATGAATCTTAATCATCAACACCAAATGAGCAACACACAAGTTTTTAATTACAGAAACAGAGGTGTGAACCTGAGAAACCTTTGCTCAGGTTCCCCACAGAGCCTTGATCACCATATATTTGTACCTTGTGAACTGAATCTCATGAATGAACCTAGCATAAATCAAACGAAACATAATAAGATGCTTGTCATGAGTATATTAGTTTAATTCAAAGACTTCAATTATGTTTAAAATATGCAATCTGAATGAAACATCATACAGATTTATGAAAATATCCTTTTGTGAACTGGAAGAGAAGTGCAGGCCACATGGATGTACAACTAAATAAATTACATTGGCATGCGTCAACCGATATTTTAGCGATCTCATTAGTGTACTTCAGAATTAGCTTTTGGACATTCCTAACATGACTCTTTGTAACCCCACAGTTTCAGCTCACAACTATTGCGTCTGCAATTTGGAGAGATAAATGAGAATCCATGACAATACAAATCACAAGCATCCTGATCTCCTTCAATGCATGAATTGCAAAACTGGAGTAGGTAAACCTACTTGACCATGTATCCTTGACATGTGTTAAATTTGAGAAAAAAAAGTTACCTCGCCATACGTATTAATCCTCCCATGACAATCTGCACATGCTCCCTGCGCACGCTCTTCCTCACCACCTTATGTGGCGGCTCTGGACGCTCTGTTGCGGCACAGCGGTGGAATATTAACCGTTACTGAAGACGGAAACAATATCACCAGTGTACGTCTCCTAGTAATCCTTCTTTAGGAATGGCTGGTCTTCAAGTCAGATAATGTCCTTTGACCTATGAAAATCAGAGTTCTTTCGTTAGTACAAAGAAAATTAAAATAAAAAACATTGCAGGCTATGTACTATGCTATGTATGTTGTTCTTGAGCTGAAATGAAATTGGGGCCTCCTGCGCCTTTCCTTGTAGGTAACCAAGCATAAACATTACTTAGAAAGTATAGTAGGTAACCCTGTAACTTGGCAGGATTTTCATCAAACAAACCTTTTATGTAGAAATAAAAAAAGTGCCTGAACAAACAAACATGAAAAGAGACGAGTAGAAATAGCATTCTTCTGATCAAGTTAATAGGTATATGTATTTATAGGTAACAACTTGGCAGGATTTTCATCAAACACACCTTTTAGGTAATCAAGTTAATAGGTATATGTACTTATACAGTAAGGCTTGCATAAGCACCACTTTCAAATAAATTTAAATGGAAGATATCATGCTTTGAAATGTTTATTACCTGGATCAAGTCACTGAAACCTTGATCCCAATCATCTGTCCCTTTTGTGTACTTCCATGCCCATCATTAATTATAGCAGAACACATAACCAGTAGCATAATGCCGAACCTATAAATCACTTTAGTAGAGGCCACAATGATTGTTGGTAAAAGTATTTTTCTGCATCCTGTCATCCTCATCCTTCAACCTTGCATCATCAACGAAAATGCATAGAGCCTCAAATAGAAGTAATAAGATCATGATTATGAAATAACAATCAATAACCTGACATGGAAAAAATGCAACCATCTAAAAAGAAGTAGATGATATGTTGGCACTTACAACAATATTAAGGATTTGCCATTCAATGAAGATAATCTTAGTATTAACATTTTGATCTTTCTCTCCAAAAATTGAAACACATACTCAACTCATTTTCTTAGAATCCTGAACGTGAAACATGAAACATCATGAAGTAAAACTGTATAAATCAAATTCAGATAATTGAAGTTGCAAACTGATGAAGAGAGAGATGGGTCTACAAGCTCCTCTTGAGCAAATATTCATAGGTATATACATGAAGAAAATTGGGAAAGCCAGCTCAATACAACATTCTTTACATAGGTACCTGATGGTGACGAGACCTCCACAGATGCATCGGTAGCCAGAGATGCCAGGGAGCGGGACCCCTGGACAGCTAAGTCATTAAGACATGTGAATGAAAATCACAAACCAAATCGAATCTCACACATCAAAGCTAAAAAGAGTACTGCAGTGGAGTAATAAAAAACTGAACAACCATATGCATTGGAATATAGGTGTTGATAATTATATACAGTCTCAATCGGCCAAATGGCATCAATCAGAGCCTTAGCACCATCTGCATTGCCCATTAATAAATCCAATACCTCCTTGGCAATTGATAAATAAAGATATAATATTTTAATCAATAGCTTCATCCTAAGTACAGAATATGGGATGCAACACATGAGGCAAGAGTGGGCCATTGGAGCTACCTTTGCAAAGACAATGGAGTCCAAAGTATGTGGCAGCTGACCATGAAAAGGAAGACTAATAAGAATACACTGGATCAGATTGTTACTTAAAGTTTAGAGGATTCAATTGACTAACTACCACAAACCGTAGCTATTTTCTTTTCTTTCACAAATGCACACAAGAGGATAGATTTCCTTGGTCCGGTTAAGTATACCAGCTTCTATAAAATCAGACCTTCCATTGATCCTTTTTCCTTCTTCTCTGCAAACCATTGATCCTTTTCCATCTTCTCTGCAAACAAAAAAAAGCTACTGATAAGCTTAATCATGCAGCATGCATCAAGCAACAGACAAAAATTATTAAACACTTTACGAACAGAAATGAACACACAGTTCAATCACTTGAGAAATTATCAGAACAAAATGACCTTTGTCTTCTTCAGAAAACTCCCCCCAGATTCTTCTTTCTTCTCTTCTTTGTCAAACCTCGGGCATGGCTAAAGTAGATCTTACCATTTAATCATACAACACCATGAAAGTGAAAGATCTGTTACAGTGAGAAATTAAGGACTAAAGTATAAAGGAGAGCTCCTGGTAATACAAGTTTAGAACAATAAATTGGTAAGGGTCTCTTCTACCTGAAGAAATATTTTGGTGATCACTTGATCCTCCCGCCCAAAGAAGATAGATAACTGCAAGAAAATTCTAGGTGAGCAATTTGGTGATGCAAAAATAAGATTGATAGAAAAATGATTCACAAAGAAGAACCGACATGAGTGCAGAGCGAGGAAGAAGGAGGCCTTTACCTTGTTACTGGCTGAACGTCACTCACTGTCAGATGAGCGCAAGTGCCGCAACGACGACCAGCAGCTGCTCCTCGTCGCCATTGATCTCCGGGGCCTAGGTCCCACGTCCATTGCCAACACCAAACAGATGGTTGCCGTTGTTGTAGTTGGCGAACTTGATTGCTTCGGATATCGTTTGGAGGATAAAATAAGCCCAATGAGAGCTTCAAGCATTACAATGCATTCAAACCAACCTTTTCCATATCATTACCGATGTTCGAAATTTCCTACAAATCAATCACGAAAATTGGTTCTCTTTATTTCTTCCACTAAACAACACAAGATATACAAAATAGTAACATATGTTAAGGTGTTCCACAAAGGGACATACCAGATCATGATATACGTGCATTAAACTTGGAGAGGCATGCTTCTTCCACTCAAAATTCTGCACAACACAGATCTGAGGATTGAGTTTGGGAAACCATTGCAACCCAAGACATAAATTACCTAAACCTCAAGGAGGGAGAGGCACAACAGCTAGTGACACGTGCGGCGGCCTTCTCTTCTCCCGGAGATGGTGATGCCGCACTCCTCCTGGTAAAAAAAAACCTCCCTGTAGAGCAGCCTTCTTGAGAGAGAGAGAGAGAGAGAGAGTACGGGGTCAGATAGTGTTGCGGAACAGCGCAACCTCTTGGCATCCACACATGATGTGCTTGAAATGGGATAGTCCCTGAAACATAAAGCAAAAGCAATAATCAGTGCAGATATTTGTTTCATCAACATGGTTGCAAACACACAAAAGTGCAATCAATAATCAACGTCTGCTGGAAGAAAAGATCAAGCACATAACAATTATGCATCCATCCCTATGAACTGTGTGCAGAGAGAAATTGGGTGGCCTTTAATCAATGTGGTTGCAAAGGGGCGGAATTTTTTTTTAATCCAACAGATTGATATGTTTAATCAATGCGGTTAGAGAACACATCAATCCACGCTGCCAAATATCCATATCCATCCAGCAGATCAATGGTACAATATACACAAACTGCGTCGCTTAAAATGAAGAGAAATTTGGTGGTCTTACCCCTGAGGAATATTGGAAGGATCCACAATCTAATTCCATGTTAGCATCTTCTCCTTTGCCCATGTCTTTACCAAGTAAACATGCAATAGGTTTCAGTTATAAAGGAAAATAGAGCTAGGGTTTCCCTCGAGATGATAGAAAAAAAAGAAAAACGAAGAAAAAATGGGATCAAGAAGGAGAGTAGGGAGCACGACTGTCACCTCAAATCGCCGGCCGCTGCAGGGGACGGTGAGGTTTGCGGCCACCGCCGACGCCGCTCCCCTCACAGTCGGTCGGGTCCAGTGCAAGGCGGAACTGCTCCCGGCGATGGCGATACGGCGCTGCTCCATCTCCTCCACCCCAGCCTCTGTCTCCTCCTCCCCCATATGATACCTCATCTCTCCGGCGCGCTGCTGCTACTCGCGCGGAGCAGCCCAGCCATAGCACGATGTGCAGCGGCGGGCTCGACGCCCTGGCGTAGCGCGGGCTGACCGGCCGTTCCTCCCAGCAACGAGACGGCGTCCCGCGGCGGGCTCGGGGCAGGCCGACCGGCCGCTCCTCCCGCAAACGAGACCGAGACGGCGCCCCGCAGCGGTTCGAGCCAGGACGCTGCGCCGGCGCAGACGCACAGCAGGAACCGGCGGCGCTGTGGGCGAGAAGGGGCGCGCGACGCGATGGCGGTGATGGGAGGCGCGAGATGGCGGCGGGGGATGGGAGGCGCGAGCGGCGGCTGCGAGGCACGCGGGGATAGGATTGGGGAATTGCTCGGCTGTGGGGATTGGGTAGGGTTTGGGACGGTAGCTTCTTTTGTCTCACCTTTTCCTCTCACTTGATCCAACCAGATGACGCCACGTGGACCAACATGCGTAGACTGAGCACAGCCACGGCCCAGCCATTCCGCGACGGATGGCATATCGTGGATAGACCAGGAGTGCCCCATGGGGGTGCCCCTATTATACCTTTAGATTCTTCATTTGCTTGCATGCTCTAAATCTTAGTCAACCATAGCTCAACTTATGAGACTATCATGACACTGACTTAGATCCATAACTTGAATTCTTCACTTGGAATCAAGCACTCAAGATCTTGATCATTCATTGCTTATCACATAAGCTAGATCATGGCTAATATTGAGTTCCACATAAGAACTCCATCTTCATTTCTTCTTCTTGATCATATCACATATATATATTTAAATCGATGATCTTGATGCCAATACACAAGGTATATCTTTATCTTCATGGCATCCATACTTGAATCCAACACATGGACTACAAGTAGTACCTATGGAATATTCCTTCATATAAACTCAATGAAAACATTAGTCCATAGGGATTGTCATTAATTACCAAAACCACACATAGGGGCAATATACCCTTACAGCATGCAAGCAAGATATGCATGCCAAATGTGTACAATTTGTTCGAGGTTCAGATTTTTCAATCAGCTTCCTATACTGCGCAAGTGATCATTCGGGGCACAAGGTATATTGTTGTTCACTTCGAGGCGGAAAAAAGGGGGAGGTGGTCCCGTGGGGCATTTGAGGTCCAGGTTGATGCGGAAAGTGATTTTCTTCCAATGCGATTGTGGGATGTATGAGCATATGGGTATAATATGTTGCCATGTTATCCGGGTAAGATCTCAATCCATTAGCTAAAAAGGAAATACTATCGCATTGGGAATTTCTATGTAGGGGTTAGCTAATCGGTCATTTTTGAGGAATAGAGGCTGATTTATATACATTGTGTTGTGGTTACACATCCTATCTTCACTAGGAAGAACCGAAATACCAGGTTCTCACATAATGCAGAGATGGACCAAAAATGACTGCAGGGATCTGCCTGAGCATCTTCGGATTTACCTGAAAGATAGTCCACCAATGCAATCCACAAGTTTCCGCCACACAGCTCTGTACAGAACTGCAATTGAGATGGTATGGTACAGTTAGGCGACTCAAACCCAGAGTCATTCGAAGTTGCCATGAGCACTATGTTAGATGCAATTCCCAAGATCACAGAGGCAAGCAGGATATGTGATGGTCTTGGGCTGGAACAGAGGCTTCATGCATCAGGCCTGGGAGAAAACATCAATGGCAAATCAGGACATGGAGATGCGCCCGGATGGACTAGTCTAAACCCCGACATGGTTGCTCCATTTGAAAACGGATATAGGCTGCCCGACTTCAGCAAGAGCCAAACCTGGCTATGAGGTTAGCGTGCCAAGAACACGGTTTTGCATCAGGTCACATAACTCTGGGGCGTGTCCCTCTGTCGACAGGAGCACTAAGAAGCCTAGGCGGGAGGCACGGTGTTCCAACTGTGGCATACCAGGACATCAGAAAAATGTATGTCTATCGCGGGGATATATGGTGATGAACCAGTGAGATATCTCGCAGTGTTTTCTTCAGTCGAACACTCCTCGTGTTCACTGATTTCATTTTTTCGGCACAATGACGCCGGCTTTATTCTTCATTGGTGGATTATACCAAATCTGTAGTAACATTATACCCTATATAAAGTTTAAACAGATTCATGCCCCCATATTTCTCTGGGTACTGTAGACGAGCTAATTTCTTCCAATCGTTTGACAGCACGTATGCCACATTTACCCCATCTGTTACTGTAGATCCATCAAATTAGTTTGGCCTCATCTTTTTTTCCTCCTTCGGTTACCGGTTGCTTCCCGGTTGCCCTCCCGGTTGCCTTCTTTTCATGTGGTCAAAGCGGCGAGACGAGCCCACCATGTGTTGGTCAAAGCGGTGCTGATAGCCCACTCCCCGCCAACGAATGATCCAGGAGCTCCTCCAAATTTCCGCTCCCTCCTCTACCACGAACCCCTCCCCTCTCTCCAATCTGCCGGCCGACAATCCCTCCTCCCGCGCCTCCATCCCGCCCTCCGACAGCAAGCTGCGTGATGGTGCGAGACGGTCACGGTGGTGTGCGTGTATGTTCTGATGGTGGTGGTGCTGGGCCGGCGCTGTCAGGCAGACGGATGCATAGCTGGTGGGCTAGGCGGAGCCCAAGAGGCACATCATCCTCCCGTGCCTCCATGTCGTTGCCCAATCGTTTTCCCTCACCATGGCACAGCTGTAACACCACGTTGCTACCGGAGATCGCCGGAGCGTGAGGAGGAAGATAATGCCGCTTGTGGAGAGCGGCCACCAGAGGAGATTGCTGCTTGTGGAGAGCAGCCACCGGAGAGAGGTAGGAGACGGGAGAGAGAGGAACGGGACCAACCCGACTTGGTACAATTTCTTCGATGCCATCTCCGAATGCTGCTGCTTCTCTTGTAGTCCCAACCGACGCTGCCAGCCCATGACCACCAGGCCCATGGTCCTTGACATCCAGGCCCATCTCTCCTATGGCACCAGGTGTGACAATACCGCCCCCAAGAAACATTGCTTGTCCCCAAGCAATGGCATGAGCTGGTGGTGGCAGATGATAGCTCCAACTAGTGCAACATGATCCTTGTCTCCACCAAGTCCGACCAGTAGCCTCCATTGCTCTTGTCATCATCATGTTGAAGGTTGCATCAAGAACCCATGGGACACCAGGATCCCATTGCTTGTACTGAAGATGGTTTGTCGGACGAATCGATGAACAGAAAGTCTGGTCTTTGTATATCACGTAAAAAATGACAAGCAATTTCCCAAGATCCTGTAAAGCCCCGCCATCGTTTGTGATCCCAGTTTCCAGTCCCGCTGTGAAACAATAATAGGGGACCTGCAGCTGCCACACTTGCAAACTATGACTCAAGCACAATGTTATACCCATTTTAGTGGTTTTCCTAAAACATTGATAAGGTCATCCTGGAATACATAATATGCAGCAATGATTTTAGCTGTCCACAAATCAACTGCCCTCAATTTATCGGTAAGAGCAACCATGAGAACCCCACTGACAATAAGAACCTCTTGTTTCTGAAGGTTGCTTGTTCTGTCAACAGTCTGAAGTGAAATACTTCTGAAAAATTGTATGACTACATCTGGCATGAGACCTTTGACGTGAAGGTCCCGAATGCCACGGACATCCCAAGCTGAGCAAACCATGTAGCACATGCTATTGTCTATCAAGGTTCGGATTAATTTGCATTTCATCCTAGCTGTGTGAAGAATAGCACGACACCATTTTTTTTTGTCAAGAAACAGATTGCTGCACTTGCGTATCACCTGTATTGGAATACTCAGGTTGAGACCAAAAGAGTGACAAATGGCAGATGCCATGCTCATGGAAATAATCTTCAGGATGCCTTTGCATGCCAAGGTAGTAGTTCTATGATATTGATAATCACCAATACGGTTCCAGTATAGTGCACAGGTGCAAGCTGCATGGACAAGAGAGGGGCAAGCAATAATCATCAGCTCTCCATATTGCGCCACTTCAGGTTGCACTATCTCTCTGGCCAGCTGGTCCTGAACACCAGGATTCCATGGTCTGTACTGAAATTTTCTGGCCAAATCTCCCTGCAGACACAAATTGTTGTAGTTGTATATAATCTTTACCGCAACAAATGGAATCACTAGAAAGCCTTGTCCCATATGCATATAATTCTGAATCACTTGTTGATTAGTGCACCACAACAGAGCATAGCCAACCTTCGGACCCCAGGTGTGAAATAGCCACCAAACTGAACATAACAGTCATAATCTACACTAGTCTGGTAGTGCATGCAAGGCATTGATCTCCTCGTTTCAATCCCAAACTTTTGACTCATTGTTAATCCTTCTCCAGTTTTCCGCAGTGCATATGGATGTATTATATCCTCCTGTGTTCCTAGACCCCATGGTAATATGCATATACCACTATTGCGTCCATGATGTAGAAGGATTCTCAAGTTTCTGTTTTGATGGAAAGCAAATTGTATAGCTATTGCATCAGACTTCCTGCCTAAATAGAACCACAAATTGCACTGTGCGACTTCGTGTTGCATTTCCCCGGATAACTGCACCTTTTGCTTTCTGGTTGTCATTATGAGGCACACCAGATTAACTCCACCTGTTGTGTGACAAATGAGTTGTAGTGAGAAACCACCGGGATCCCATGACAAGGAAAATGTAGCAACATTACTGGCATATTGCATCTCTCTTAACAATAGTTCTTGCTGGCATTTTTCTGATAGTACTGCAGGGAATACAACTCGAACTCCATCTATTCCATGCTTCAAGCGTGTTGGTTTTTCAAGCCACCCGTCAAGTTCATATTGAGTATCCATACTCTGCTCGAGGAACAAGGATGAACTTCCAATGCGAGTGACAACGCAGTTGGCGAGTTCCTCGTACCACAAGACATCCTTCAACGGGCAATCAGTGAACACCTCATATGCAGACTTCTGCTCAAACTCTTGAAATAGGGAGAAACCCCCGACATGGGTCAACACCTCAGCATACATGTCGGTGTCCATTCCCAGAGTGTGATCCTGCAGGTAGGAGAGAACATTGGTTGAACAGCCTGCGGACTTGTTCACGCTAGACCCAACCACGCCTTGCAGTGTGTTTTCCCTGGCACTGATCGAGGTCGTGGCATGGGGATGCACCGTGCTAGTGGTCGGAAACACCACCGCGGCCTGGTTGTTGCCCACGTCGACAGTCGAGCCAAGTGTCGAACACCTGGCGGGCATGGTGGAAGCGAAGACTGCGTCCGCGTTTGGAGCACCACCACTCGCGACCTCATTCGCCAAGCAGAGCGAGGGTGACCAAGGTAGCCTCCGTGGTTGTCACCGTCGCCTCCATCGCTTCCAGGAAATCAAATCGAATGGGGGTTTTTTTTCGGTGGGATTTGGTGGAAGGAACCTTGCTCTGATACCAAGTGTAACACCACGTTACTACCGGAGATCGCTGGAGCGTGAGGAGGAAGATAATGCCGCTTGTGGAGAGCGGCCACCAGAGGAGATTGCTGCTTGTGGAGAGCAGCCACCGGAGAGAGGTAGGAGACGGGAGAGAGAGGAACGGGACCAACCCGACTTGGTACAATTTCTTCGATGCCATCTCCGAATGCTGCTGCTTCTCTTATAGTCCCAACCGACGCTGCCAGCCCATGACCACCAGGCCCATGGTCCTTGACATCCAGGCCCATCTCTCCTATGGCACCAGGTGTGACAACAGCGCAACAACCCCCGAGCGGCCTACACGCCGAACGGAAGATCCGACGGTACCACCGCCATGGAACACCTCGCGTTGGTGGCAGCCGCCACACAATCGATGGGCGCGTATGAGGAGCACATCCAGCCGAGATGGCGATGGATGGGGAGTAATTGGAGGAGGAGGAGGGGGAAGGAGATGCTGATATGGAGGAGGTCAAGACGACAACGACGAGATGGACAGGCAGTTGCGGCACAGGAAGCTCCCCATCAACGAAGGAGAGATGACCACTGCTGGCATCGGGGTATTTAGGTGTCTTCAAACGAATGCCCAAGATTCAGTGCAGAGTATAGATCTGATGCAACTTCCTTCACGTGATTGTACAAATTAGGGGAGAAATCAGCAAACAAGGTAGCAGATTAGCTTCTAATTTCTGAATTTCCCCCTTTCTTTTCTTCCATTCAGATTTTTTGTTTACCATGAATACCTAGCATTCAGAATCTAGCGCCCCCACTGGAGATGACAATGGAGGAGGATCTCACGCTGGTCGCCGGGAGGATATGCGCAAACGCCACCGTCTTCACATGGAGCAGAGGTGGAGAAATTGACTTATTAAAAAGAGGAAGACAGATATGAGAAATCAAAGAAAACACACAATAAGAAACAGGATCTCAAAACATTGTATATTGATGATGATTCGGAAGGGCACCAGCCAGGACGCCATGGTCGTTTGGGAGGTGTGCTGCTGCTAGGAGGCCACCGTCTTCACAAGGAGCAGGGGTGGAAGGGCAGCAGCCAGGATGCAATGGTTGTCGGAGGTGCGCTGCTGCCAGGAGGACGTGTGCCAACGACACGGCATTCACACTCAGCAGGGGCGGAACAGCCCCAGCGAGGATGCCATGGTCGTTTGGGAGGTGAGCTGCCGGAAACTGCGGCTTTTGTTTCTTTGTTCTAACACACAATCCTGACTTGGCATGATTTCTGTGCTTGGTGGCCGCGCTCATGGTGCATCTTCTAGCATACTTTAGAGTCTGTTTCATCCCAATCAAGCAGTGGATGGAGCCAGGCTATCGATCATCTCTGCATTTTGGATTTAGCTATAGAGATCAAAGACAGGCCAGCCTGCACTCCTAGCTTTGCTACCACAAAATGCTTAGCCACGCACTTTTGCATGTTCCTAGCCTCTGGCGGTTTCATTCCCTCCTCTGTTATGCCCCCTAATTATGCCGCACTAGGCTTAGGTCATAATGGCAGAATATGTACTTTGAATTCTGGTTCTAGCCAACAGGGTATACTACATTAATATATATGGCTATATATGATAGTAATAAATAAGCAAGAGTGAACATATAAGTTACTTTGTGTGTTTTACTAAATGGCATGGTGTTATTCTTAAATTACATTGTTCACATATGTATGTAATTCTACTTTCAAATAACACGTGAACAACTATACAAACAAGCCAACAAAAAAAACTACCTTAAATGTGAATTTCTCCTTGATAGATTCTCTAGGTCTGGTGCTATTTATATTCAAATGTCCTCCTATATTACAGGGTCTAATGTGCCATCTACCTTGGATATCACTTGCATTGAAGGCAGTTCGGCTAGCGGCCAGTTCTTGGATGGTCTCGACATGCCAGATGGTTAACCTATTGTCTCTTTCTGATATTGGTCTCTATCCCACCTGTGGTTGAGCTTTCAACTGAAAGTTGATGAATTTATAGGACGAATCAGAGACTGAACATCATTTGAACCTATCAATGCATGTAGGTGCAGGTTACCAATTTAAGATATTCCTTTCAGCTTATTTCTGTAGTTTTGTGTTGTCTTGCCGTCCTAGCTGTTAGTGTTGTACGGTATCTACTATCTAATTTCTTCTCTGGTTTGTAAAAATTATGTACATATAGTGATGGTTCAATTTGTTTACTCCAAATGTAGTTGTATGGTCAATTTTGCTATCAGATTAATCTCAGATTTTCTTATTTTACTCACTTCAATATGGCTCATCTTCAGTTTTTTCCCGAAATTTACTGATTTTTTGTACTTTCTCGGTATGTTTTCGCAAAGATAGCACCAATTCTATTCATTATTTGTTTTCAGGTAATTGGCTGCTCAGATCAATCTGGCATACTCTCAATTCATTTATCGGTATGGTTCATCTCCAGGAAGTTCAGTTTCTTAATTATCCACCTACCATTAGCCAACACCAAGACAATACACTCTTACACGGGAACATACTCTTCAAACAACATAATTTGAAAGTGAAGCTATAGGCCTACTACAACAATCAACAAAGTTATAGGAAGCTTACAAGCATTTTTATAGTTTTGCTGTCATACTTGGAGCTCCAGTTCAGATTATTGATCTTTGTGTATCAGTCATGTGTTCATAATTTGATACTAGGACCATAGAACCATTTTGTCTCATGCATTTGATTATCTTTTCTCTTCAAATTTTAGACCTCAAGTTCAGATCATGGTCTTTGCATGCCATCTTTTTTAGCTTCTCAAACAGGTAATCTAACAAGGAAGAACCACATGTTTTAGAAATATGGGAGGGAGGTCACAGGTACGACCAATGGTGAATATGATTAGTTCTTTCCATCTAAAAGATATAGTTGGCTTCATGTTTGTACAGGCACTTTGAACAAAAAACAAATTTCCATTTCCATGCCTTCAGTATGCAATCACATGTGATTGTATCAGTATCAGTATGCAGTCATGAACAAGTATTCCAGAAAATGCAGCAGTTTAGAATGTTCTTATATGTCTTGAATGAGAGAAGTTAGAGTGTTCCAACCTTTACTAACAGGTCCAAGGTTCTCATACTAGATTGATGAATCTGGAGCACACAACTTGTGATCCTTACCTTGGGTTTTCTGACAGTTGCCTTTGGGCTTTTTGTGAAAAGCAAATTTAACTTTCACACATACACACTCTAGGATAGTACTGGGGTCGTTGCTCCAGGTGTGCTACTCCCTAAAAGCCTGTGGAAAAATAGGGGCAAAACCAAGGTGTTGTGTAGTGAGATAACTGCAAGTTCCAGACACTTCCTCTTTTATTTAAACATCTTATGCCTTGCTGTTGTTTGCCCTTTGTTGACCTTGCTGTTTTATTTTCTTTTTCTTTGCAGATGTTTGCAGTTTTTTATTTGTATTGGATCATCTTTTTTTAGAATAACAAATATTGGATCATCTTCAGTTGTGCTACCATAATTTGTTGAGCATTCGTTCTTTAGTTTCTTTTTATTTGTTTGTTTCCTGCAAGTCTTCACAAGGGGCTTTCCGCAGATCTGTATTTTTCGCCTGGGCCTGTTCTTTCGGGCAGGTAGTTTTCTGTAGATGCAAATTTTCCTCATAATGACCAATGTTCTTGGGCCAGCAAGATCGAATAACAAGGTTCGGTAAGCACAAAAATAGATCAAATTTAAACATTACTGTTTACTCTTTGCTCAGCAAGCTAACAGGATCCATCATTTCGTTACATCTCAACATATCAAGTTTCAGCAAGCTGGCACGATTCCCTGAGGCATGTTGTGTCAGCGAAATTTGTTCTTCTGTGGTTTCCTTAATGTGTTAATTTTAACTCAAATCTGTGTAGAAGAACTAAACTACTAACAACCCTGATAAGGTTTTAAGAATTCCAACATATATCAAGCTACATAGTTTAGTATTGGATTGAGATTGCTACATAGTTTATTCCAGTGCTTCACATTAACCATACAGGGAAGAGCAACATACCACGTAGTGTCAGCTACTCAGCTAGATCTGCACTCCACTGCCATTCCACACGAGCCACTGAAGCAAAAAAGAGCAGTACCATCAGAGGAGCACCAAAAAGACCAGCAACGCCCAGAGAGGGAGCAGGCGGGAGCAGTACCATCACAAGAAGAGCAGCAACGGAAAAGCAGCGCCAACAGAAAGAAGTAGGTGCGCCATTCTCCACATGTTCTTGAATCCGCCTTCCCATTGCCCCGCTTAGCTCTAATTCTTGCCTCTACCTCTCTGCTGCCCCGGTTTCTCCTCCTCTTGCAATTCCTGCTCGCAGTTCAGCAATTGCTCGGTGTTTTCCATTGCCCAGCTCCGATTTCTCCTTGCCCCGTCTCTTCACGACCAGCGACGTTGCGCCTCCACGCTCGCGGCGTCAACTTCGCCGCTTATCGGTGAGGAGATCGGCCCCCTCCACCTCGGTCCGTTGCGCCTCCACATCCCACCTCCACAAGCCGCCGGATTTTTGTCGCCCCCTTCTAGAGGAGCACGGGGAGGACGCCCATGAGGGAGAATGGCAGAGCGTACAGAGGAGAGGAGGAGTCCAGGGAGCCGCAGGCCGAGCTATCAAATTCAGGACGCACGCCGTGCTACAAGCCGCACCGTCGAGCTGCAGGCCGCGTGCCGGAGCTCCAGCCCGCGCTCGATTTTGGCGGGCGTAGCGGGTACCGTGGGGCAGGAATATACCTGTAAATGGACGTGCTAGCGGTGGCCCACCAAATGCCGCTTCTGGCCGTTTAAACTAACGGGACTGCGCAGCTAGTTCGTATAATACCGTCACGACGAGCGGCCGGCCGCCTGCCCGCTTACTCCCGCTAGATCAAGCCAATCGATCGACCAACAAACCATGCGCGGCCCTCCTTCCCTGACTCTAAACTTCTTCGAGCTCTTCTTCTGCCAAATCTGGCTACCGCCCGGCTCCCTCTGCCAAACCGGACTGCCTCCTTTCTCCGCCTCACAGTCACAGACATAAAAGGGCTCATGAGGTTCCCCACAGATCTCGCCGGACGCCGGCCGCTCAAGGGACGGGACGGATGCGGCCAGAGAAGAGGAGTTGAGGGGCGGAGAGGAGGGATGGGGCGGCGGCGGTGGATCTGTTCCTTTGGAGAAGAGGAGTTGAGAGGAGGAGCGGAGGGATGGGGCGGCGCCGCCTCCCGTCGCCATGGAGGGAATCAGGAACTAACGATGGGCGGCGTGGTGGCGGTAGCGGGCTGACCGTCAATGGCCGCCACGATTCTTTTTATTTTACTGGATGTCTATTTAGCAAGTTGAGCGGGTTTGGGCTGGCGGCATCGTGGGCTTCCGTTACCACTTACAGGTATAGGCAGGAAGGAGTCGGAGGAGGAGGACACCGGGGGAGGGAATGAGGGAGGTGAGGCCATCTGGGAGGGAGGGGAGAGTGCTGTCGAGTCGGTGTCGATGCAGGACGGTGCCTATTGTCTGTTCTGTGTGGGGAACTGGGAGACAAGTGGAGAAGAAAGGGGGTAGCGCCTGCTGTCATTTGGATTTATTTTTGAAAGGAGTGTATTTTGACAGAAGAGAGAGATTAATAATATAATAATAAACATATGAAAAACTAAATAAAAAATATTTTTTTTTGTAAGAAGTTGATTTTTAGTTTTAAAAAGAATTCAAAACAAAATAGTAGTGACTAAAATTTGAGTATGTAATAATATAATTTTGGTGTGGAGCATTTATCATTATGTTCATGTGAATTGTTCTGATGTGTCGATATTATGTTTGTTTGAGAGATACAGGGATTTGGTTGTTATGGACAATTAATATAATACTATATGGGAGTGCGATATAGAGAGTGAAATTTGCCAAAATGCCAGTTCAACCCGAAGCAGAAAATCTTTTAGAGAGCTCTACAAATAGAGATACAAATAGTTATATTTGCTGCTTCTCTTGGATTCGCTCTTATATCAAGTCAGCCATTCTATCTGGGCTGGCAAGGTCGCATTTGCCATTTTTGATCAAAAAAATATGTTCCAACTGAAGAGACAACCAACTCGACAAATTTTTTGAATTTGCTCTTAGATCAAATCGACCATTCTATCCGGGTCAGCAAGACCAACTTTAACAATTTTGATTAAAAATTGCGCATGATATAAAACGGGCGCGGCGTGCCGCCGCGCCAAAGCATACTAGTTACCATTCATTGGAAGATTAGACTAGCTTTGTAGTAACAATATACATAGCAGGGTTGTCTGTCTCACATGTATGAGGCTATCTTTTTTGACGTGTCACCACTAAAATCTGTTCAGGTGTAATGCAACAGGAGCTATTACCAAGGATACAAAGGATGCAGCTGCATAGTTATTAAATCTATTTTGGTGTGTCGTGTCTCCTATATGAGAGGAAACAATGTATTATCTGGGTGTATGCTAAAATATGCTGAAATATTCCCGACTTCTCCCTCCTAATGTACCATGGGGCTATTTCCTTGAGGACTACATGGATTTTCGTGAATATTTTAATGTACCATTGACCTTTTTTAGCCACAAATACCATGAAGCATATCTCAAAGTACCTTATGATAAACCTAACGTACGATATGGATGGTGTGTTAAGGACCACATAGTATTTGGTGAGGAAACGTATCCTTTATACAAGTCACGAACTATCGACACGGGTACGTTGCACCCGAAGGTATCCGGGTGCCCTAAGGGATTTGTTTGTAATTTTTTCTTCCACTAAGAAGAAAGGAAATTTTCATGCTGGACTTGACTTACATGAAATAGATGTATACAAGCATAATCCATCGAAGACTCAAAATCGATGGGCGGAGGATATCATAAGGACTTTACGAGAAACCATATCGGTATGAGCTAGGCTAAATCATAAGACTTTTTTGTGTGACTTTTCACCTTTTTGAGTTGCGTCAAGGTTCTATGCGGGTGTTTTAATTTCCTAGAGTGTTAAGAAATTTTTGACAACAAATACCATAGAAGATATCTCAAGTACTTTATGATAAACCTAGCGTACGATATGGATGGCGCGCTTAGGACCGCATAGCATTTGGTGAGAAACCACATCCTTTATACAAGCCACGAACTATCGACATGGCTACGTCGCACCAGAAGGTATCCGGGTGCCCCAAGGGATTCGTTTGTAATTTTCTCTTACACTAAGAAGAAAGAAAATTTTCATGCTGGACTTGCCTACCATGAAATAGATGTATACAAGCGTAATCCATTGATGTCTAAAAAACCCAAATCGGTACGGGCTAGGCTAAAAAGTCAATGAAAGCGTAATTCGTAAGATTTTTTTGTGTGACTTGTCACCTTTTTGAGTTGCGACAAGGTTCTATGCGGTTGTTTTAATTTCCAAGAGGGCTAAAGACTTTTTGGCCACAAATATCATAGAGGATATCTTAAGTACTTTATGATAAACCTAGTGATAAGGGGTGGCCCGATCTTCTCAGTAAGCAATGGTGGTAATGGTGATCACGGGGTGATAGCAGCGAAGGAACACGGCGATGTAGTGGATGATAACTTGCATGACGCAACGAGATCTCTCGATTGGTCCCTGTCGCCAATGCAACAGCTCTCAACCCTGCAAGATATTCGCAACTCCACACACTTGCGCACGTAGCCGCCGACCACGAAACGGTAAGTTGCAACCTTCTAATTCCCAATGGAACAGCAGATCACACAAGACTTTCAGATCTACACAATATCAAGCAATATGGTGTAAGGATTCAATAGTTTTGTAAAGCAAACAACTAAGAACTAGGGTTTATCTTAAACGTGGTCTAAAGCAGCTAGGGGGCGTCCTATGGACTTATATAGGCGTCCAGGACGACTTCTGGTCGAAAAACTACGAGAATAACCGACCCAGAATAGATCTGGTCGAGACAGACTCGGACACGGCCGGTCTGGGGGCCGGTCGACCGGGCCTGGGACCGGCCTGGCCGGTTCAAACCGGGCCAGGGACCGGGTGGAAACCGGGCTCTGGATTTGTCGCGCAGTAACCCTTCCGGTTGCAGTCAGCAGGGCGACCGGTTGGCGCCGGGGTGGATCCGGTCTGGCGCCCGGTTGGACCGGGCCAGTGACCGGGCGCGCCGGCGTGGCGGCCGGTCTGACCGGGTGCTGGGCCGGCCTGGACTTCATCTTCTCCTCTCGCGCATGCCTCCCTCTCCTCCCTCGCGCGTCCATGAGATATCTTCATGTCCAGTTCCACGTCCATCTTCACGTCCAGCTGCTCCTCTCCGCCTCGTGCGATGCTTGTCTCCTCTTCATACCTGATGATACATAAGTAATAGGACTTAGGTAGTATAAAGTTCTCATCAATCAAGGTATCGTTTAGGAACAAGTTCACCTGTTGTTTAAGTAGCTTCGCAGGAGCGCGTGTCATTGGTCCAATCCTGACTTCATTGGACTTGAGCTTCACAGCAGGTTCATCTTCAGTTGGTAATGACGGAGGTAGTAGTGAGGTAGGGATGTCCTCATCATCTCCCCCCTTCAAAAGGCGTCGACCTCAACGCTCCAAGGTCTTCTCTGTCATATGGTGGCAAATCAGCAACATTGAAAGAATTACTGACACCAAACTCATCCTCTGGAAGATCTATCGAGTATGCATTATCATTGATCTTGGCAAGCACTTTGTAAGGACCAGCACCACGAGGCTTCAACTTAGACTTCCGCAGCTTCGGGAACCTATCCTTGCGAAAATGTACCCAGACCATATCACCAGGCTTGAACAACATCTCTTTACGCTTCTTATTCATCCTTGCAGCATTGCTCTTGCCTTTCTTCTCTATCAACTCTTTAGTCTTCACATGTATCTTCCGTACAAAATCTGCCCTCTTGGATGCCTCCATATTAACTCTCTCATGTATGGGCAAAGGCAACAAATCAAGTGGAGTAATGGGTTTGAAACCATACACCACCTCAAAGGGACACAACTCTGTGGTAGAATGTACCACCCTGTTGTAAGCAAACTCCACATGCGGCAAACACTCTTCCCACTCCTTCAGGTTCTTCTTGATCATGGATCTCAACAGTTGTGACAAGGTTCTATTCACCACTTCAGTTTGACCATCAGTTTGAGGATGACAAGTAGTGCTGAGCAGCAGCTTCGTCCCTAGCTTCCTCCACAGTGTCTTCCAGAAGTAGCTCATAAACTTCACGTCACGATCAGAAACAATAGTCTTCGGGACTCCATGTAGATGTACAATCTCCCTGTCCACGTCCCGCCTCATCTTTGGCCAATAAAAGTGGTCATCTAGCATGAGTAGCGTCTTCTCACGCCCAAAGTGACCCATCAAACCTCCAGCATGTGATTCCTGCAATAAGAGCAAACGCACAGACGATTCTGGAACACATAGTTTGTTAGCTCTAAACAAGAACCCATCATGTATGTGATATTTTTCCCATGCTTTACCAAGAGCACATAAGCGATATGGTTCAGCAAAATCATGATCAGTAGCATACAAATCACATAGTATCTCTAAACCAGGAAGTTTAACATCAAGTTGAGTTAATAGCATATTCTTCCTAGATAGAGCATCAGCAACAATATTATCTTTTTCCTTCTTATGCTTAATAATGTATGGAAAAGACTCAATGAACTCAACCCACTTAGCTAGACGCTTATGCAAAGTAGATTGAGCTTTCAGATATTTTAAAGCTTCATGATCAGAGTGTATGATAAATTCTTTTGGCCACAAATAATGTTGCCAAACCTCAAGAACTCTAATTAAAGCATACAATTCTTTATCATATATAGGATAGTTCAACTTAGCACCAGAAAATTTCTCAGAAAAATATGCAATTGGATGACCCTCTTGCATCAACACACCACCAATTCCAATACCACTAGCATCACATTCAATCTCAAATTGCTTATTGAAATCAGGAAGTGCAAGTAACGGTGCAGAAGTTAACAACCTCTTAAGTTCATCAAAAGCATGATCTTGGGCTGCGCCCCACTCAAATATAACACCCTTTTTAGTTAAGTCATTCAAAGGTGCAACAATAGTACTAAAATTGGGCACAAATCTTCTATAAAACCCAGCTAGACCATGGAAACTTCTTACTTGACTCACATTCATGGGAGTAGGCCAATTTTGAATAGCTTCAATTTTAGACACATCTACTTCTACCCCATGTTTAGAGACAACATAACCAAGAAATATGACCTTATCTTTGCAAAATGTGAACTTCTCAAGATTACCATAGAGTTTATTATTACGCAACACTTGCAAAACATGTCGAATATGTATAGTATGATCAGATTCATTGCGGCTGTAGATTAATATATCATCAAAGTACACAACCACAAATTTGCCAATAAATTCACGCAAAACATGGTTCATCAATCTCATGAAAGTGCTAGGTGCATTAGTCAAACCAAAAGGCATTACTAACCACTCATATAAACCAAATTTTGTTTTAAAGGCAGTTTTCCATTCATCCCCTTCTTTCATCCTAATTTGATGATAACCACTACGCAAATCAATTTTAGAGAACATGACAGCACCACTCAATTCATCTAGCATATCCTCTAAACGGGGAATAGGATGACGATATCGAATAGTAATGTTGTTTATAGCTCTACAATCTACGCACATACGCCATGTACCATCTTTCTTAGGAACTAGAATAAAAGGAACAGCATAAGGACTAAGGCTTATGCGGATATAACCTTTGTCGAGTAGCGCTTGTACTTGCTTCTGTATCTCCTTCGTCTCTTCGGGATTTGTTCTATATGGCACCCTATTGGGCAGCGAAGCTCCGGGAATCAAGTCAATTTGATGCTCAATACCTCGCAATGGTGGTAGACCTGCGGGTACCTCCTCCGGAAACACGTCGCCAAATTCCTGCAAAACATTAGAAACACCAAGAGGAAGAGGGGTCATGTCGTTAGAAACCAAAACCGTACCCCTGTACAAAAGCACAAGAGGAATGGTCGTAGGATCCTCACTAAATTCTCTCATGTCTTCTTTGGTGGCTAATGAAACTAAGGAATTCACTCGCTCACTTTTCGTTATATCACTCACAATATTACAATTCTCTCGTCTATCTAGAGGTGCATCCTCCAAGTTTACTTCAATCTTCTGACGAGACTCATTGACAATTTGTTGTGGTGACATAGGATGTAAGTTGATTTTCTTGCCCTTGTACTCCAAGTGATATGTATTGGCACGACCATTGTGTTGCACAGAACGGTCATAGAACCAAGGCCGACCCAATAGTAGGTGACACACCGTCATAGGAACCACATCAAAATCAATGCAATCCTTATACGGTCCAATCTCAAACTCAACATGCACCATGTGGTTTACCTTCATCTCACCATTGTCGCTCAACCACTGAATATAGTATGGATGCGGGTGCGGTAGATACTTCAACTTCATCTTGGTGCACAACTCCTTGCTTGCTAAATTGCGGCAACTCCCGCCATCAATAATGACCTTGCAAGCCTTGTCAGGACCAACTAAAGCTTTGGTTTGGAACAAATTGCAGCGCTGAGTAGATGCACTAGGCAACACATTAAGAGCACGCTGCGATACAACAATGGTGCGAGCATCAGACGGATATGCATCTTCACCATCAGTGTCATAGTCATCATCTTCTGGAGCTTTAGGATCAACATCATCTCCAGTCTCATACTCATTGTCCTCATTGATAATCATGACTTTGCGGTTAGGACAATCTCTCTTGAAGTAACCCTTGCCACCACATGTATGACAAATCATATCACGGTTGCGCGATATAGACATGCTAGAACCACTCGTACTTGCAGCAGATTCGGACTTCTTTGCTTTAGATACATTGGAGACCGGCTTGCTAGGCGGAGTAGAGAAAGGGGCGGAGCGCGTCGAAGGCGCCGGCGCCCTAGATGGGGGCGCGCGAGGCGTGAAGCGCCCAGCTCCCGTAGCACGACCTTTAACCTTTGCTTCTTCAGCCATTTGTGATTCAGCTTCTCTTGCATGATGTAGCAATTGATTCATATTGGTGTAACTGTAGTGACGAACAATGCCTTTGATATCATACTTCAATCCATTGAGGAAACGCTGCATTGTCATCTCTAGAGACTCACGGACACGGCCTCGCTGCATAAGCAACTCCATCTCCATGTAGTATTCATCCACAATCTTCACACCTTGCCTCAATAGGGTCAACTTATCATAAATTGTACGCAAATAATTAGTGGGCACAAAACGAGAATTCATCGCCTCCTTCATAGCACGCCATGTGATAATTGGAAGCTCACCATCCTCCTGTCGATTACGAACAAGTGCATCCCACCAACGCAATACATAACCATCAAATTCGGAAGAAGCAAGCTTGATCTTCCTATCTTCAGTGTAATTCGGATGTAAACTCCATAACTTCTCAATCTTAAGCTCCCAAGTCAGGTATTCTTCAACATCAGCTCCTCCTTCAAACTTGGGTATAGAGAACTTAGGCTTACCCCATCCATCTTCCTCATCTTGTCCACGACCATTGCGGCCAAGTGGAGCCCAACCACGAGGACGGTCACCACGACCAGGTGCGTCATCAGCTTCTTCAGTTTGTTGTCGCTGTTGATTTGTAAGATTCTCAACAGACATTGTTAAAGTTCGAAGAGTGCGCTGGTTATCCGTCATTTGATCTTGCATGGCAGTGACGGTCTCATTAGAAGTATTCAGCTTCTGGGAGATCTCTTCGACCTTGCCCTTAAGCTCATCATCCTGAGTGCGGAATTCACGTCGCATCTCATTACGAAGAGCTTAAAACTCCCTCCATGTGATGATATCTGCGGAATCCTTGTTTTCCTGGTTAACAAGCTTATGATCACTAGCAGACATGATTAGTAGGTTAGTGCACTAAATCAAAAATATATGGTGGTACTCTCACAACTCACTCAAAACTGATAAGAAAAGGAGATCTTACCGTTCCAAAGTAAATTAGTGTTGCTTACCACTTGTAGTAACAACTAGTTCACGGATGTAGCGAAGCGAATATCAAGGGTATAAGAACAATCACACGACAAAGCAGGATATATGTGGGGCTATAGGTAGGCTACCTATTTGCACCAATAACAAGCTCTAGCGCTGACCGTAAACAACCAAAGATACTCACACAAGGCGATAAATGTGGCAATGCAACTATATGGATGAAAGGTTGCAGTGCACTCGAGAGACACTAGCAAAACTCAACGAAACAGGCACAAGATTGCTCAACTACAGGTGCAGTTAAAGAAAACTTAGGCCTTTACTTGATTCTACTAGCACTTCACTTTTCTTTTTGTATTTTTCTTTTGTAACGCAGCTATGTAGCTCTTTTTGCTTTTTTTTTGACTCAACTCCTTGATAACCCGGCCAACAAGATATGCAAAGCACCAAAACCCTAATGAGCAGCCTGTCGAGCGGTAAAACTAGTCTCTTCTACGGAAGTTCCTAGTCACTTTATATCGATAGGCTGTGTCTATGGTTGGGAACAAGCACATTGTACGCTATATGGACTCGGACTAACAAAAACTGACACAATATAATAAAACTAGATGATAGCGGAGACTCAAACCCTAACAATACTAGATGGAAGAAAACGATACGCAAAAACAACTACGAAAAGCAACTAAAACTTGAAATTAGTGCAATCTAACGCTATGGCAAACCCTAACCCTAATATTTTTGGCTTTTTCTGGATAGGAAAACACTCACAACTCAACAATGGGGTGGATTGTGGATGGCTTACCGAGGAAACCCGAGAATCTGATACCAAGATGATAAGGGGTGGCCCGATCTTCTCAGTAAGCAACGGTGGTGATGATGATCACGGGGTGATAGCAGCGGAGGAACACGACGATGTAGTGGATGATAACTTGTATGACGCAACGAGATCTCTCGATTGGTCCCTGTCGCCAATGCAACAGATCTCAACCCTGCAAGATATTCGCAACTTCACACACTTGCGCACGTAGCCGCCGACCACGAAACGGTAAGTTGCAACCTTCTAATTCCCAATGGAACAGCACATCACACAAGACTTTCAGATCTACACAATATCAAGCAATATGGTGTAGGGATTCAATAGTTTTGCAAAGCAAACAACTAAGAACTAGGGTTTATCTTAAATGTGGTCTAAAGCAACTAGGGGGCGTCCTATGGACTTATATAGGCGTCCAGGACGACTTCTGGTCAAAAAACTACGAGAATAACCGACCCAGAATAGATCTGGTCGAGACAAACTCGGACACGGCCGGTCTGGGGGCCGGTCGACCGGGCCTGGGACCGGCCTGGCCGGTTCAAACCGGGCCAGGGACCAGGTGGAAACCGGGCTCTGGATTTGTCGCGCAGTAACCCTTCCGGTTGCAGTCAGCAGGGCGCCGGTTGGCACCGGGGTGGATCCGGTCTGGCGCCCGGTTGGACCGGGCCAGTGACCGGGCGCGCCGGCGTGGCGGCCGGTCTGACCGGGTGCTGGGCCGGCCTGGACTTCATCTTCTCCTCTCGCGCATGCCTCCCTCTCCTCCCTCGCGCGTCCATGAGATATCTTCATGTCCAGCTCCACGTCCATCTTCACGTCCAGCTGCTCCTCTCCTCCTCGTGCGATGCTTGTCTCTTCTTCATACCCGATGATACATAAGTAATAGGACTTAGGTAGTATAAAATTCTCACCAATCAAGGTATCGTTTAGGAACAAGTTCACCTGTTGTTTAAGTAGCTTCGCACGAGCGCGTGTCATTGGTCCAATCCTGACTTCATTGGACTTGAGCTTCACAGCAGGTTCATCTTCAGTTGGTAATGACGGAGGTAGTAGTGAGGTAGGGATGTCCTCATCACCTAGCATACGATATGGATGGTTGGCTAAGGACTGCATAGAAGTCGGTGAGGAACCACATCCTTTGTACATAAAAGAATTTTTGACACCCGAAGGTATCCGGGTGCCCCAAGGGATTCGATTGTTATTTGTTCTTACACTAAGAACAAAGGAAAATTTTCATGCTGGATTTGCCTAACCGCATTATTTCTTTTGCGCGTGTATGATATCACAGGTATCACTCGAAGGTATCTGGGTATCCGGATACGGCTACGTGGCACCCGAAGGTATCAGGGTGCCCCGAGGGATTCGATTGTTATTTTTCCTTACACTAAGAATAAAGGAGAATTTCATGCTGGACTTGCATACCATGCAATAAATGTATACAAGCATAGTCCATCGATGAGTCGAAACCGGTGGTCGGAGGATATCATAAGGACTTTATGATAACCCATGTCGATACGAGCTAGGCTAAAAAGTCGGTGAAAGCCTAATTCGTAAGACTTTTTTTGTGTCACTTGTCACCTTGTTGAGTTGCGACAAGGGTCTATGCGGGTGTTTTAATTTCCTAGAGGGTTAAGGACTTTTTAGCCACAAATACCATAGAGGATACATCAAGTACTTTATGATAAACCTAGCGTACGTTATGGATGGCACACTAAGGACCGCATAGCATTTGGTGAGGAACCACATCATTTATGCATACACGTACTGTCGATACGGCTACGTCGCACCTGAAGGTATCCATGTGCCCCAAGAGATTCGATTGTTATTTTTTCTTATACCAAGAATAAAGGAAAATTTCATGCTGGAATTTCCTACCATGGAATAAATGTATACAAGCATAATCCATCGACGATTCAAAACCGATGGTCGGAGGATATCATAAGGACTTTATGAGAAACCATATCGGTATGAGCTAGGCTAAAGAGTGAGTGAAAGCGTAATTTGTAAGACTTTTTTGTGTGACTTTTCACCTTTTCGAGTTGCATCAAGGTTCTATCCGGGTGTTTTAATTTCCTAGAGTGTTAAGAAATTTTTGACAACAAATACCATAGAAGATATCTCAAGTACTTTATGATAAACCTAGCGTACGATATGGATGGCGCGCTTAGGACCGCATAGCATTTGGTGAGAAACCACATCCTTTATACAAGCCACGAACTATCGACATGGCTACATCGCACCCGAAGGTATCCGGGTGCCCCAAGGGATTCGTTTGTAATTTTCTCTTACACTAAGAAGAAAGGAAATTTTCATTCTGGACTTTCCTACCATGAAATAGATGTATACAAGCGTAATCCATTGATGTCTCAAAAACCCATATCGGTACGGGCTAGGCTAAAAAGTAAGGGAAAGCGTAATTCGTAAGATTTTTTGTGTGACTTGTCACCTTTTTGAGTTGCGACAAGGTTCTATGCGGTTGTTTTAATTTCCAAGAGGGCTAAAGACTTTTTGGCCAAAAATACCATAGAGGATATCTCAAGTACTTTATGATAAACCTAGCATACGATATGGATGGTTTGCTAAGGACTGCATAGAAGTCCGTGAGGAACCACATCCTTTATACATAAAAGAATTTTCGACACCCGAAGGTATCCGGGTGCCCCAAGGGATGATGGGGTTCGTATCATAGAAAACAAAAAATTTCCTACCGCAAGACGAATAAATCCAAGATCTAATCTATGGAACACCCAAGATCTAATCTACAAGATCGGAGCAACGAGATTGATGTGAGACTAACCCTCGAAGATTTCCAAAGCCTACGAGATTAGATCTCGTTGTTGGTGTAGACGATCGTCCCCAGTGCTGCAATCCGGCAGCACTTCCGTACTCGGTCGCGCGTACGGTGTCTTTGAAGCCCTTCCTCTCCCCGTTCCAGCGGGCAGCGGAGGTGTGGTAGATCTCCTCCAAGTTCCAGCAGCACGATGGCGTGGTGGTGGTGGTGGAGGAAGAAAAGCTGCAGGGCTTCGCCAAGCCAGAACAGCGTATGGTGGAGGAGAGAGGCGGCGAGAGGAGGGGGCTAATGATGGGATGGTGGCCGGCCACCCCCCTCTTTATATAGGGGGGGAGGTCGGCTGGGGTGGCCCCCTTTCCCATCTAGGGTTAGGGGGGCGGCGGCCAAGTGGGGGGAAGAGAGATTTCTTCCCCCCCAAGTTGACCCCCCTAGGGTTTTGGGGAAACCCTAGGGGTTGGCCAGCCTGGGCCTTGGGGGGCATGTGCCCCCGGCCCATTAGGCCAGGGAGCATCCCCTCCACCCATGCTAGCCCTCCTAGGTCGTGGGCCCCATGGTGGACCCCTCCAGAACCTTCTAGAACCTTCCAGTCTTCCACCGGAAAAATCCCGAACTTTTCCGAAACCCAGAAATCAACTTCCCTTATATGAATCTTATTCTCCGGACTATTCCGGACCTCCTCGTGACAACCTAGATCCCATCCGAGACTCCGAACAAACTTCGTCTCCATACCATATTCAAATATACTTATGCGACATCGAACCTTAAGCGCGTCACCCTACGGTTCGCGAACTATGCAGACATGGTCGAGACTCCTCTCCGAGCAATAACCAATAGCGGGATCTGGAGATCCATAATGGCTCCCACATATTCAACGATGACTTAGTGATCGATTGAACCATTTACATACGATGTCGATTCCCTTTGTCATATGATATTTTACTTGTCTGAGGTTCGATCATCGGTATCTCCATACTTTGTTCAACCACGTTACCGACAAGTACTCTTTACTCGTACCGTGGTATGTCATCTCTTATGATCCAATCATATGCTTGCAAGCTAATCAGACGACATTCCACCGAGAGGGCTGATAACGCGTGAAGCACACGTCCGTTGGGAACCCCAAGAGGAAGGTGTGATGCGTACAGCAGCAAGTTTTCCCTCAGTATGAAACCAAGGTTATCGAACCAGTAGGAGATGAAGACCACGTGAAGGTTGTTGGCGGAGGAGTGTAGTGCGGCGCAACACCAGGGATTCCGGCGCCAACATGGAACCTGCACAACACAATCAAAATACTTTGCCCCAACTTAACAGTGAGGTTGTCAATCTCACCGGCTTGCTGTAAACAAAGGATTAAACGTATGGTGTGGAGAATCATGTTTGCTTGTAAAGAACAGTAGAGAACAATGATTGCAGTAGATTGTATTTCAGATATAAAAGAATGGACCGGGGTCCACAGTTCACTAGTGGTGTCTCTCCCATAAGATAAATAGCATGTTGGGTGAACAAATTACAGTTGGGCAATTGACAAATAGAGATGCATACATATGATGATGATTACTATGAGATTTAATCAGGGCATTACGACAAAGTACATAGACCGCTATCCAGCATGCATCTATGCCTAAAAAGTCCACCTTCGGGTTAGCATCCGCACCTCTTCCAGTATTAAGTTGCAAACAACAGACAATTGCATTAAGTATGGTGCGTAATGTAATCAACACAAATATCCTTAGACAAAGCATTGATGTTTTATCCCTAGTGGCAACAGCACATCCACAACCTTAGAACTTTCTCACTTGTCCTGATTCAATGGAGGCATGAACCCACTATCGAGCATAAATACTCCCTCTTGGAGTCACAAGTATCAACTTGGCCAGAGCCTCTACTAGCAACGGAGAGCATGCAAGAACATAAACAACACATATATGATAGATTGATAATCAACTTGACATAGTATTCAATATTCATCGGATCCCAACAAACACAACATGTAGCATTACAAATAGATGATCTTGATCATGATAGGCAGCTCACAAGATCTAACATGATAGCACAATGAGGAGAAGACAACCATCTAACTACTGCTATGGACCCATAGTCCAAGGATGAACTACTCACGCATCAATCCGGAGGCGGGCATGGTGATGTAGAGCCCTCCGGTGATGATTCCCCTCTCCGGTAGGGTGCCGGAGGCGATCTCCTGAATCCCCCGAGATGGGATTGGCGGCGGCGGCATCTCTGGAACTTTTTCCGTATCGTGGCTCTCGGTAATAGGGTTTTCGCGACGGAGAGTTTAAGTAGGCGGAAGGGCAGAGTTGGAGGCGGTGCAGGGGCCCCACACCATAGGCCGGCGCGGGCCCCATGCAGGCCGCGCTGCCCTATGGTTACGGCCCCTCGTGGCTCCACTTCGTATGCTCTTCGGTCTTCTGGAAGCTCCGTGGAAAAATAAGACCCTGGGCGTTGATTTCGTCCAATTCCGAGAATATTTCCTTTGTAGGATTTCTGAAACCAAAAACAGCAGAAAACAACAACTGGCTCTTCGGCATCTCGTTAATAGGTTAGTGCCGGAAAATGCATATAAATGATGTAAAGTGTGTATAAAACATGTGAGTATTGTCATAAAACTAGCGTGGAACATAAGAAATTATGGATACGTTTGAGACGTATCAAGCATCCCCAAGCTTAGTTCCTACTCGCCCTCGAGTAGGTAAACGATAACAAGGATAATTTCTGAAGTGACATGCTATCATAATCTTGATCAATACTATTGTAAAGCATATGAAGTGAATGAAGTGATTCGAAGCAATGGTAAAGACAATGACTAAACAACTGATCATATAGCAAAGACTTTTCATGAACAGTACTTTCAAGACAAGCATCAATAAGACTTGCATAGGAGTTAACTCATAAAGCAATAAGTTCTTAGTAGAAAGTTTTGAAGCAACACAAAGGAAGATATAAGTTTCAGCGGTTGCTTTCAACTTCAACATGTATATCTCATGGATAATTGTCAACACAAAGTAATATGATGAATGCAAATAAGCAAGTATGTAGGAATCAATGCACACAGTTGGCACAAGTGTTTGCTTCTAAGATAGAAAGAAGTAGGTAAACTGACTCAACATAAAGTAGAAGAATGGCCCTTCGCAGAGGGAAGCATGGATTACTATTTTTGTGCTAGAGCTTTTATTTGAAAACATAGAAACAATTTTGTCAACGGTAGTAATAATTCATATGTGTTATGCATAAGACATCTTATAAGTTGCAAGCCTCATGCATAGAATACCAATAGTGCTCGCACCTTGTCCTAATTAGCTTGGATTAACATGGATTATCATTGCATAACATATGTTTCAACCAAGTGTCACAAAGGGGTACCTCTATGCCGCCTGTACAAAGGTCCAAGGAGATAGATCGCATTTGATTTCTCGTTTTTGATAAATCTCAACCAAGGACATCCATACCGGGACAACATAGAAAACAGATAATGGACTCCTCTTTAATGCATAAGCATTCAACAACAGATAATATTCTCATAAGAGATTGAGGATTAGTGTCCAAACTAAAACTTCCACCATGATTCATGGCTTTAGTTAGCGGCCCAATGTTCTTCTCTAACAATATGCATACTCAAACCATTTGATCATGATAAATCGCCCTTACTTCAGACAAGACGAACATGCATAGCAACTCACATGATATTCAACAAAGGTGTAATAGTTGATGGCGTCCCCAGAAACATGGTTACCGCTCAACAAGCAACTTATAAGAAATAAGATACATAGCACCATATTCAATACCACAATAGTTTTTAAGGCTATTTTCCCATGAGCTATGTATTGCAAAGACAAAGAATGAAATTTTAAAGGTAGCACTCAAGTAATTTACTTTGGAATGGCAGAGAAATACCACATAGTAGGTAGGTATGGTGGACACAAATGGCATAAGTTTTGGCTCAAGGTTTTTGGATGCACGAGAAGCATTTCCACTCAGTACAAGGCTTTGGCTAGCAAGGTTGTTTGAAGCAAACACAAGTATGAACCGGTACAGCAAAACTTACATAAGAACATATTGCAAGCATTATAAGACTGATACGGTGGATCCTAGCCAATCCACCTAAGTTGATGCCCGATCTTTCACAACGAGAACGTGGGGTAGCAATTCCTCCCAACAACGCGATGAACGCAGCCTGGAGAAGAGGGAACGAATCCAGCAAGCAACGGATCGATGAACGATACGCCTCAAACCAAGAGCTAGACAATCCTTGATGAACACAAGAACCTTCGCAGCGGATATAATAGATAACGGCAGCGCCGTAACCCCGGAGGGATGATACACGTGATCACACGCAATAGGGAAACCCTAATCTTTTAGACTAAACTTGTTCTACCCTAAACCCTAGCCGCACCTCCACTTATATGAGGGGTGGGGTGGCCGGCCAGCCCTAGTGGGCCTCTCTACCTTGGTTTGGACAGGCCCAAACCAAACCGAGTTAATTTATTAAAAACCCTAATTGGCCCACATATGACCATTACATAAACTAGGATAAATAAGCTGGTGGAGTCCTGAATCTGGGCTCCACATAGGCCTTCATGCCCGTATCATCCTCCCCCCTTCAAGAAGCGTTGTCCCCAACGCGTGAGGGTCTTCTGGAAAAGGTGACGTGATATGAACATGACACGTCCTCGCCGTCTTCAAGTCTTGCTTGCCTTCCACACCACATCCTCCCTCGCGGCCTGCTTGACTTGACACAGCACTTGGCGCCTCCTTTCTTCTCCACATGAGCTTGGACTTCGGCGCCAATTCCTTCTTCTTGCGATGTTTTGATGGAACCTTGTGTCGCTGCACATGACCCTGCACAAGATGTATAATTCCTGGGCCACATAGATGTCTCACACGTCCATCCTTGCCTCGATGCATCCGCGGTGTCGCGGAAAACTGGACAGTACTCCTAGCATGGTAGTGCCGCTGCCCACCATCTCCACTGACGCGCTCAGCCACAGTCGGTCTAGGCGCCGGTTGACCAGGCGGTTGACCGGCCCGGCCGGTCCTGGAGCCGGTCGGCCGGCCCTGGCACCGGGCTGAAACACCATCAGCACTGGCTTCTCTAACCTTCTCGCCTCCCACTCCTCCCACGCGCATCTGTGCCATATGTACTGGAACATCATCAGCACAAACATCATCAGTCTGTATATTAGCATCAACACAAACTGGAACTGTAGCACATGCTGCAACATCCACATCAACAACAAGTGTAGCTTCATCCGGCTTGTCACCAACAAGAACTGGCTTGTCATCTACAGGCATGGCTGAAACATCACTAACATCAATGCTCGAAACATCATGTACCTTATGCTGCACATTAGGCTTGTGCAACTTCTCTTTACGCACCACTAACTCCACATCGGACTTGATATGATCATCACCCAAAGGCTTCAAAGTCCGTTGTTTCCCACCATGCATAAAAGAATATGTATTTGCTCGCCCAGCATGTGTCACATTGCGATCATACTGCCAAGGACGCCCAAGTAGCAATCCACAAACCTCCAATGGCAACACATCGCAATCGATCTCATCAACATAATCATCAACTGCAAATGGCACACGCACCTTGTGAGTAATCTTCAGCATACCACAGCTATTCAACCACTCAAGACGCTTAGGTTCAGGAAGACGCCATGTAGACAACCCCAACGCTGTCACCATCGCCTTGCTAATGCCATTAGTACAGCTACCACCATCAACCATCAACTTGCAAGCCTTGCCCTTGATAAAGCACTGAGTCTGAAACAAACTCCATCGCTGAACCTTGTCAACTGTCTTGCAAGCATCACCTTATACCTTCTTGAGTTGCATATTCAGCCCGCTCAATGGTACATCCACCTCAACAGTCACAGTAGCGCTCTTGGTATCAGAGCCAGGTTTCCTCTCCTCTGAAGATGTCACCTCGACTGTAGTGACTGTTGGTAGTGGAACATCTCCTGAATAGGAACTATGCTCTTGTCCACTTCCTCTATTGCATGTACAACTCGGGACGACTGCTCACTATCCTCCATATACGGTAACACGAAACCATTACGAAGAAAAGTTTTGTAATCCTTCCAAGTTTCAGCAAATTCACCTCTGTCAATCGCATCCCACCAATAAGCATACAACTCTTCGTCCACACGCCGGTGAGCAAGAATATATGCATCATAACCAGTGAACTTTCCTCCATATCGATGACAACGAGTGAAACCCAATTCCATGTTCCTTTCCCAATGTTCATATTCCTCAACAGTCGCATCATGGTGTAAATACCACTTTAGTTTGGACAAATGACTTTGTACGCCCTTCCGTATGTCAAGGTAATCATTGAACACATAACCGGCCTTCGTGCCACGCAAGCACCGTATGCCACACACATCGTCTGCAAATGAATCAAGAACATCATCCATAGCAGGAACCAGCATCACCGGAGAAACCACCGCAGCAACAGGAGAAACCGCCGGAGGAAAAACCGCAGCAGTCTGAGCCAGCCCGGCCCAGGGCCCGGTTAGACCGGCCTCCAGACCGGCCTGCCCGGTCCCTGGTCCGGTTGACCGGTCGCCAACCGGATGCATCGTACCGGAACACAATCGGACGAATTTTTGCGAACTTCCCGGTTTGCCGCCCGGTTGACCGGATTCCACGCCAGGCTGCCCGGTCACTGGCCCGGTTGACCGGATTTTAGACCGGATTTTTCCTGGTCGCGAAATTTCGTCTTCTTCCCGATGCTGGTCGCGATTTTTCGCGATTTTGACCTCCGAAACAGCCATGGATGACCTCCAAACTGCACCAAACAACACCAAACTTCCTCCAACCAACCTCCTTCGACCGAGAGCCAAACTCCTCCGATCTTAGAGCTAATCTTCTCCGATGCAAACCGATCAAAGAGATCGATCAACAAAACCTCGCCGTGAGCAACCCAGAAAGCTGATACCACATGATACAATGGATCCTAGCCAATCCACCTAAGTTGATGCCCGATCTTTCACAACGAGAACCTGGGGTAGCAATTCCTCCCAACAACGCGATGAACGCAGCCTGGAGAAGAGGGAACGAATCCAGCAAGCAACGGATCGATGAACGATACGCCTCAAACCAAGAGCTAGACAATCCTTGATGAACACAAGAACCTTCGCAGCGGATATAATAGATAACGGCAGCGCCGTAACCCCTGAGGGATGATACACGTGATCACACGCAATAGGGAAACCCTAATCTTTTAGACTAAACTTGTTCTACCCTAAACCCTAGCCGCACCTCCACTTATATGAGGGGTGGGGTGGCCGGCCAGCCCTAGTGGGCCTATCTACCTTGGTTTGGACAGGCCCAAACCAAACTGACTTAATTTATTAAAAACCCTAATTGGCCCACATATGACCATTACATAAACTAGGATAAATAAGCTGGTGGAGTCCTGAATCTGGGCTCCACATAGGCCTTCATGCCCGTATCAAAGACTCTACACTGTCTTCCTTGTTGTTCAAACACTTCACCAGAAAACATCTAGACTTAGAGAGACCAATCATGCAAACCAAATTTCAACAAGCTCTACGGTAGTTCTTCATTAATGGGTGCAAAGTACATGATGCAAGAGCTTAAACATGATCTATTTGAGCACAACAATTGCCAATTGTCAAATTATTCAAGACAATATACCATTTACCACATGAAGCATTTTCTGTTTCCAACCATATAACAATCAACGAGGCAGTTTTCAACCTTCGCCATGAACATTAAAAGTAAAGCTAAGAACACCAGTGTTCATATGAAATATCGGAGCGTGTCTCTCTCCCACACAAAGAATGCTAGGATCCGAGTTTATTCAAACAAAAACAAAAACAAAAACAAACAGACGCTCCAAGTAAAGCACATAAAATGTGACGGAATAAAAATATAGTTTCACTAGAGGTGACCTGATAAGTTGTCGATGAAGAAGGGGATGCCTTGGGCATCCCCAAGCTTAGACGCTTGAGTCTTCTTGAAATATGCAGGGATGAACCACGGGGCATCCCCAAGCTTAGACTTTTCACTCTTCTTGATCATATTGTATCATCCTCCTCTCTTGATCCTTGAAAACTTCCTCCACACCAAACTCAAAAAAAACTCATTAGAGGGTTAGTGCATAATCAAAAATTCACATATTAAGAGGTGACATAATCATTCTTAACACTTCTGGACATTGCACAAAGCTACTGAAAGTTAATGGAACAAAGAAATCCATCAAACATAGCAAAACAGGCAATGCGAAATAAAAGGCAGAATCTGTCAAAACAGAACAGTCCGTAAAGATGAATTTTTCTGGGGCACTTAACTTGCTCAGATGAAAAATCTTAAATTGAATGAAAGTTGCATACATATCTGAGGACCACGCACGTAAATTGGCAGATTTTTCTGAGTTACCTACAGACGGGGCTGCTCAATTTCGTGACAGTAAGAAATCTGTTTCTGCGCAGTAATCCAAATCTAGTATCAACCCTACTATCAAAGACTTTACTTGGCACAACAATGCAATAAAATAAAGATAAGGAGAGGTTGCTACAGTAGTAACAACTTCCAAGACTCAACAAAATAGTAATAAAAACATACATGGGTTATCTCCCAAGAAGTGCTTTTCTTTAACGTCTTTCAGCTAGGCGCAGAAAGTGTGAATCAAGTATTATCAAGAGATGAAGCATTAACATTCTTACCAGGGGAGTTGGGAGTTTTCTCAACAATGCATTGTATCTTGTCTATGTAAGTAACTCCTCTTTCGTTGCTCTTAGGCTTACTATCCTCACCAAACAAATTTTCAGGAACAAGCCAAGCATAGTTATTTTCTAGAGCTTCATGCATTCCCATGAGTTTATGAGGTATTGGTACTTTAATCTCCCCCTCACCATTGACGTTATTAGTGTACTTTAATCTATCCATGTCCATTTTTTCAAGTGTTTTTGCAAAATCGGTATAAAAGCCAAGCCTCTCATGCTTAATAAGAACTTTTCTAGCTTCTTTAGCTATATCACCAAATTCTCTAAGAAGGACCTCTAAAACAAAATCTCTCTTTTCTCCCCTTTCCATATCAGAGAGTGTAAGAAACATATGTTGAATTATAGGATTAAGATTAACGAATATAGTTTCCAACATGTGTACTAAAGAGGCAGTAGCACTTTCATAAGTAGGAACAACTTTTACCAAGGATCTATCTTCAAAATCTTCAACCATACTAACATGAGTGAAAAAATATTCTATATTATCTCTTCCAATGATAGACCTGCCCTACCGGTATATCTTTCAGAGTGAACTTAGGAGGAAGCATGATGAAATAAACAAAAGGTAAATAAAGTAAATACAAGTAACTAATTTTTTTGTGTTTTTAATATAGAGAACGCAAACAAGACAGTAAATAAAGTAATGCAGGTAACTATTTTTTTTTATTTTTGATATAAGAAAGCAAACAAAGCAGAAAATAAAATAAAGTAAAGCAAGACAATAACAAAGTAAAGAGACTGGATGTGAGAGACTCCCCTTGCAGCGTGTCTTGATCTCCCCGGCAACGGCGCCAGAAAAAGAGCTTGATAACGCGTGAAGCACACGTCCGTTGGGAAACCCCAAGAGGAAGGTGTGATGCGTACAGCAGCAAGTTTTCCCTCAGTATGAAACTAAGGTTATCGAACCATTAGGAGATGAAGGCCACGTGAAGGTTGTTGGCAGAGGAGTGTAGTGCGGCGCAACACCAGGGATTCCGGCGCCAACGTGGAACCTGCACAACACAATCAAAATACTTTGCCCCAACTTAACAGTGAGGTTGTCAATCTCACCGGCTTGCTGTAAACAAAGGATTAAACGTATGGTGTGGAGAATGATGTTTGCTTGTAAAGAACAGTAGAGAACAATGATTGTAGTAGATTGTATTTCAGATGTAAAAGAATGGACCGGGGTCCACAGTTCACTAGTGGTGTCTCTCCCATAAGATAAATAGCATGTTGGGTGAAAAAATTACAGTTGGGCAATTGACAAATAGAGATGCATACATATCATGATGATTAGTATGAGATTTAATCAGGGCATTACGACAAAGTACATAGACCGCTATCCAGCATGCATCTATGCCTAAAAAGTCCACCTTCGGGTTAGCATCCGCACCTCTTCCAGTATTAAGTTGCAAACAACAGACAATTGCATTAAGTATGGTGCGTAATGTAATCAACACAAATATCCTTAGACAAAGCATTGATGTTTTATCCCTAGTGGCAACAGCACATCCACAACCTTAGAACTTTCTGTCACTTTCCATGATTCAATGGAGGCATGAACCCACTATCGAGCATAAATACTCCCTCTTGGAGTCACAAGTATCAACTTGGCCAGAGCCTCTACTAGCAACGGAGAGCATGCAAGAACATAAACAACACATATATGATAGATTGATAATCAACTTGACATAGTATTCAATATCCCAACAAACACAACATGTAGCATTACAAATAGATGATCTTGATCATGATAGGCAGCTCACAAGATCTAACATGATAGCACAATGAGGAGAAGACAACCATCTAGCTACTGCTATGGACCCATAGTCCAAGGATGAACTACTCACGCATCAATCCGGAGGCGGGCATGGTGATGTAGAGCCCTCCGGTGATGATTCCCCTCTCCGGCAGGGTGCCGGAGGCGATCTCCTGAATCCCCCGAGATGGGATTGGCGGCGGCGGCGTCTCTGGAACTTTTTCTGTATCGTGGCTCTCGGTAATAGGGTTTTCGCGACGGAGAGTTTAAGTAGGCGAAAGGGCAGAGTTGGAGGCGGCGCAGGGGCCCCACACCATAGGCCGGCGCGGGCCCCATGCAGGCCGCGCCGCCCTATGGTTACGGCCCCTCGTGGCCCCACTTCGTATGCTCTTCGGTCTTCTGGAAGCTCCGTGGAAAAATAAGACCCTGGGCGTTGATTTCGTCCAATTCCAAGAATATTTCCTTTGTAGGATTTCTGAAACCAAAAACAATGACAGACAAGAATCGGCTCTTCGGCATCTCGTTAATAGGTTAGTGCCGGAAAATGCATATAAATGATGTAAAGTGTGTATAAAACATGTGAGTATTGTCATAAAACTAGCATGGAGCATAAGAAATTATGGATACGTTTGAGACGTATCAAGGGCCCAGAGTATATCTATCCGTCATCAGGATGGACAAATCCCACTATTGATCTATATGCCTCAACTCACACTTTCCAAATACTTAATCCCATCTTTATAACCACCCATTTACGCAATGGCGTTTGATGTAATCAAAGTACCCTTCCGGTGTAAGTGATTTACATGATCTCATGGTCGAAGGACTTAGGCAACTATGTATCGAAAGCTTATAGCAAATTGAACTTAATGACTTGATCTTATGCTACGCTTATTTGGGTGTGTGTCCATTATATCATTCACCTAATGACATAACCTTGTTATTAATAACATCCAATGTTCATGATCACGAAACCATGATCATCCATTAATCAACAAGCTAGTTATACAAGAGGCTTACTAGGGACTCCTTGTTGTTTACATAACACACATGTATCAATGTTTCGGTTAATACAATTATAGCATGGGATGTAAACATTTATCATGAACACTAAGATATAACAATAACTAATTTATTATTTCCTCTTGGGCATATCTCCAACAGTCTCCCACTTGCACTAGAGTCAATAATCTAGTTTACATTTGAAAAGATATAACACCTTGGCCTTCTGGTGCTTATCATGTTTTGCTCACGGGAGAGATTTTTAGTCAACGGATCTGACTGTTCAGAAACGTATGTATTTTGCAATTCATTTGCGTCTCTACGCATCACTCATTTTCCAAATGAGTCGGCATTAATTATATATGCTTAGTCCTCTGGTGGAACCTTAATTCCGCTGACGAGGGTGCTCCTCGACAATGCCCTCCGATTGGGGCTTAGGGTTGACGGAATCCTGTAGGCTGACACGAGACATCGGTTAACAGACAAGCGGGGAGAGCAATTTACCCAGGTTCAGGGCCCTCGATGAGGTAACACCCCTACGTCCTGCCTGTCTGATCTTGATTATGAAAATATCGGGTTACAATGGGGTGCCGAAGGTTTCGGCTGAGGTTTCGTCGAGAGGCTAAGTGCTACGATGACCTAGCTCTGGACTTACGGTGGCTATGGTTGCTAAGATTGATCCCCTCGGCAGTCCCTCTCCTGGCCCTTATAAAGGGGGCCAGGTCTCAAGAGATCTACACGAGTACGACTAGGTTTACAAGAGACCTAGTTCTAAACTTTCCTAGTTTGGTCGATCCTTGTCTTGGTCTTCAAGGAATCTTCTTCGGCACCGACTGTCGAGGGTACTCCTCGCCAATGCCCTCCGATAGGGGCTTAGGGTTGATGGAATCCTGCAGGCTGACACGAGACATCGGTTTACAGACAAGCGGGGAGAGCGATTTACCCAGGTTCGGGGCCCTCGATGAGGTAAAACCCTTACGTCCTGCCTGTCTGTTCTTTGATTATGAAGACAATGGGTTACAATGGGGTGCCGAATAGTTCGGCTGAGATCTAGTCGAGATTGCTGTTGCTAGGGTTACCTAGCTCTAAGCTTTTCCTGGCTAAGGTTGCTAAGATTGTTCGTGTCCCTCGGCAGCCCCTCTCCTGGCCTTTATATAGGAGGCCAGGTCCCAAGGGTCCTAACCGAGGACGACTAGGTTCTGATGGTAGTTTAGATCCAATCTTTCCTTGTTTGTTCGCTTCCTTGTCTTGCCCGTCAAGGAATCTTCTGATGCGCCGACCTAGTGGCCCATCTCGCCTTCAGGTATCTTCATGGGCCTCCAATTTGTCAATACCAGATAGGGCAATACTGGTTACCCGAAGGGTAATGCCCATGTCAGTAGCCCCCGAGTGTCTAGCCGAAGATAATTCGGGTAGAGACTAATGCATGTTTTATCCTAACATTCTTCTCCTTCATTGCTCTTGTTCATCTTGATTATGCTTCATCTTCTTTTTATCGGGTGCGCGTCAGCGCTCCCGATGGGAGTAGCCCCCGAGTCTAGGCACGGATGCTTGCAATCCGTGCATAGACTCAAGTTGTACTACTCGAATACTTTCCTCTGCCGAGATCTTCATAAGTCATCCGATATATTTTGTTTATGCAAAGGATAATGAGTAACGCGCCCAACTGTTGTTTGGTTAACTGCCGATGGCAAAACACCGTTACCCTACACAGAATCAAGTCCCCGGGCATGATCCTGGAGTGCAAAAAACTTCTATCAGGTATGCATCACGAGCTCCCGATGGGAGTAATAGCCCCCGAGTGTCTGGGTGCGAGCGCTTTGCAACCGAGTGCTGACTCAAACCTTCTTCCTTCGACTGCTCATTCTGTCGAGTCTTCATTTTATCGGGTGCGCGTCAGCGCTCCCGATGGGAGTAGCCCCCGAGTCTAGGTACGGATGCTTCGAAATCCGTGCGTGGACTCAAATCCTTCATCCGATGACTTTTTATGTTTCCTTCGAATGCTTCCAAATTATGACATCATTGCTGACGTGCAACTGCTGCAGGCTGATTTGACGGGTCCATCATGACGAGCTAGCCCTAGCCCTGCTCAATCAGTGTTTTAGGGCTCGACCACTATACGCGTAACGACCGAGGTGGCTCCTCGATTTTCGCGCAATCGTGGGCGTAGTGGGCCGTCAGTTCCTTCCCTTCCTCAAACGCCACGTGCTTACTTTAACTTTTCCTTAAAATCTCCAAGGGATAAAAAGTTCTCAATTTTCTCCATGGTTCCCGCAGCATCTCCTCATTCTCCCTCTTCTTCCTTCTTTCGCCATTGTTGCGCTGCCGCCACAGTTTCAATCTTCCTCAGATCTCGCGATGGTGAAGAAGAAGAATACCGCCGCCGCTGCTGGCTCCACCAGCGAAGGTGCCGCTGCCAAGTCCTCCTCTTCTCTTCCGAAGGGGAGCGCTCCGAGCGCCCCTCCCCCAGCTCCGGTGCCGCCAGCGCCGTCGGGCTCGATGGTCAAACCTGGGGACTGGGTAGCTTCAACTGTCACCAAGCATGACGAAAAGAGGTCCCGAAGCTTAGGATTGATATCCTCCGACGTGGGAGACGTGATCCTTCCAGGTGCGATCTCTCGGCCTGATCCTCCTGCTGGATTTTCTGTGATGTTCTTATCTTTTCTTCATCGAGGCCTTTCGCTCCCCACTCATGGATTCCTCCTCCATCTCTTGCGGACGTATGAAATCCAACTATGGCAACTTACCCCCAACTCAATCCTCCATGTTGCTGTGTTCATCACCCTTTGCGAGGCGTTTTTGGGTATTGAACCTCATTTTGGGCTGTGGAAGAAGATCTTCTATGTGAAAAGATACAGCAGTAGTAATGGGTACTTTGTCACCGGAGGAGTAGGTTTTGTTGCTCGCTCAGAAGTTAATTACTTTAACTTCCCAATGAGAGAGTCCGTGCAAGGATGGAGGTTGAAATGTTTTTACGTTAAAGATTCCTCGTCACCCGAATGTCGACTCCCCTGCTATGCTGACGTTACTGAAGCCAAGCCCAAGGACTCTTGGAAGAACATCCTCTCAGCCGACGAAAGGGCCTCAGCCGAAGAATTGTTTGCCAAATTCCTTCGAATCAAAGAGGCTGACGGCCAAACTATGATTGGTACGGAGGTGGCAGCAGTTTTCCTGAAGCGCTGAATCCAGCTACCATGGCGTAGTTCACCCGATGTGGTTGTACTCAGGTCCAAAGGATGAGACCAGGATTAATGCTGCCGATCTATCAGAAAAAGAGTTGCTTGATGAAGTTCGTCGTCTTACTTCCTTCAACCAGGAAGATTCGATTCCGCTGATCTCTTCTTATGCTCCCCTTGACGTTGATCATCCACCATCAGGGGTATTTTCCTTTCTTCACATCTCTATTATAGCTCCTTGCTTAGCCGACATGATTACCTTTGTTCTTACTTGTCATTTTTCTTTGCCAGATCCCTATGGCTTCTGAAAATACACGTGATTCACCGGATGATACTTCTGAGGGGAGAGGCTCCTCAATCCCCGTAGATTTTCACACCACCGATCAAACAGGTTTAGAGGATGAATATAATGGTCCGATGAATCTTGAAGTTGCCCACGCTGATCTTCCCTCCTCAGCCGATAACACTTGTATCGCAGATGGATCAGTGCGTAACGTCGACACTGATCGTGATACTTTTGCTGATGCAGCTGCGGATGGGGTCAGAGCTTCTCCTGCGAAGAGATCAACCGGCGGCTTTGCCGATGAAGATGATCTCTTCGATATGTAAGTAGTTCCTTTCTGAATGTTATACTGTGCCTTTTTACCTTTCATACTCCTGTTATAATCACAGTCGACTGTTTACTTTTGCAGTGACGAGGGCTTTATCGAGCCTCCTCCTAAAAAGGCCAAGTCTGATGCCGTTTCGCCGGTCGTGGTGGCTTCCGAAGCTTCGGCTCCTAAGGCTGCCCCCATGGCTCAAGCATCGACTGCGTCTTCCCTTTCCAAAGGGAAGGATATTTCTCCAACTGCTGCTACTGCGGCTCCTTTTTCGGTAAGTCCTCTTCTGATCTTAATACAAATTTCTTGGAGCGTGCCTTGTTTAATTGTTTTTCTTTCTCTCTTAAGGACCTGCGTGGCGTTATCTCTTCTCTGGAGGTTTTCACCTCCCGATTCACTTCTCTAGAGGCTGACAAAGTTCGGCTGCAAGAAGAAGTCGAATCTTCCTCCTCAAAACTGGATGGCGTAGTCAAGATAGCTGCCGCGGCTCGCCAAGAGATTGATTCTCTGAAGGAGGAGCTGGCCAGACTGAAAGGGAAGCTGAAGGAGGAAGAAACATCCAGGCTGGTGGCTGAGGCTCGAGCAGCCGAAAAGGACGAAGTCCTTCGTCAATCTTCTTTGGCCTTGCTTGGTAATCTCTAACATACTTTTGTCGGGTGACGTTCTTATGGATTTAAACTTTTTGTCAATGACTGAATTTTTCCCTCCTTTCTATTGCAGAGGCAGCAAACATTCCTGTCGATGCCCTGGAAAGAGTTCCAAATAACTCCCCAGCAAACGCTGTGTCAACGATTCTCGCTTCTCACCAGCTTATACAAGAGCTTCTCGTGAAGGGGAAGGGTGCTCTGGCGCAGATGCACTCGATGATCTTCCCCAAGATCAAGCAAGAGAAAACCCTGGGACAGCTGATCGATACCTTCGCGGTTGACACCAAGGAGGTCATCGAGGTATTCAAGCGTACATCGCGCACTTTTGGTGCTGTCCTTGCCTTCCAGCTTATGATGGGTTACGGCTTTAAGGGTGACATCGAGGAAATGACTAAGGGGCTTCCAAAAGGGCAAGACGGGCAGCCTGTTGATTTGAGCACCTTTAAGGCGTCTGCACTTACTTGTGCCCGTCAGCTTCTTGAACTGGTTTCATCAAGGAAATCGTCGACCGGCCCTAGTTCATTGACTCAAACTCAGCTTCCTTGATTCTTGTAACAAACTTGTGCCTTGAGCTGATGCAAAACATTGCTCTGCCGCCAAACTCATGCTTTGTAATAAACTCCGTGCTAGCATTGTTGTAGGCACACTTTTGCTATGATAACACTTTCTTGCACTTCTCCCGATGGGAGTTATTTTGGACGTTGGGATGTACCATATCCATCACTTCTTTATAACCAGTACTTTCTGCAGGTCTTCCCAGTACCCTCGTTTGCAGACGACTCATCGGGCGCGCTTCCTGAAAGCGATCGGATCCAGCGCATGAAAGACTGGATGACACAGATGGAGAAGGATTTACGCAGCACTTATGCCTTAGCTGCCATCGTCAATAAAAAGAGCGAGATTGCAGCCGACGTGGAGCGGTACATTCTTGGCGAGCTGCATAAGGCTACCGAAAGTTTAAACTGTAAGTTTCTTGATCCCTTTGCCTGCTTGCTAGCAACTTCTTGTCTGAGTCTTTTACTAATTCTTTTGGCAGTCATAGCGTTGAACCCTGCGGAAGAAAACAAGTGGATACACGAGCGGGTGCATGCTTTGACTCAGCTTTCCTCATCCGAAGAAATTTTCTGGCGGGAACACTCGAAGGCCTCGGCTGTCATCAAATTTCAGGATCGAGTGCAACAGGTCCACCAGTTCTTTGACAAGTGCTACAAGGCCATGAGGGTAGTTTGGAAAACAATGTTTCCTCTGAATGTAGTTCCCCCTACCCTTTTGACTTTGATGTCTGAATTTGGAAGTGCCAAGAAGGTTCGGGGGCTAGTAAGATCTCAAATCTTTGCAGGGGCCAAATGCACGCTTGCCCTTGTGCTTGCTTGTTATCCTTCAGTTTGCTTGCTGTCTATTGCCAACGCAACTGGTGATTTCGAGGAGCTGTACCCGAAGGTTTTAGCTCCTGCTCATGTAATTGTCGACAGGCTTGAGGAGATGTCAAAGGTACCTGAGGAAAAGGAAACTCCGCAAGGGTGATATAAAGGTGTAAAGATACCTTTGTAAATTGTATTGGCTAATTCATCCGAGTGTTCGGGTTTTTTGGGCCAAAAACTTCTTATCTGGTTGGTACATGAATGTGTACTTTTACCATGCCGTTGGCAAATATTTAAAGGGGCGAAGCTTAATTGCCCGTTGGATGTATGAGTACTAGTTGGTTAGCAAATCATTATGAGTGATCAGCTCGTGTTGCAGGTTTTGCGAAACCTGTTGTATGCGCAACTTTGCTTTCAACCGTTTGTAAATTTCGACAGTCATTCCCGAATTTTTCGGGTGTAATGATTCTGCCGATGAGCCCGTTGCTCTCTGATATTTCCATAAGTGAAATATCGAGCGTGGGTTGTGTGTAAGTTTTTCCAAACTCTTGCTTTGTACGGCACTCGTAGAGGCATCTGAAGCAGAGGGGAAAATTAATGTCCTTATTCTTCTTTGCAGTGCTCGTAGAGGCTTTTGCCCTGGGCGCTATCTTCTGCCGCGCGTTAAGTTATGCCATTACTTGGCGGCAGCACGGTCGTAGATGCTTTAGATGACTGCAATACTTTATCAAGAATCGAAACTTAAGTACTTATTGATAGGGTAAATATGAAACTGGAGGGCGAAAACAAGAAGCCCTGTGTAAAGTAAAGGAAAAACTAAGAGAGTGTTTTATCAAGGAAGGGGTTCTTCTCTTCTTCAGAGGCATCTTCCGATTTCTTCGTCATGCTGGAGGTTGCGAGAGTGCTGTTGATTTCGCCAGATGCCTGGGCGGCGATTGTTAGCATCTTGCCGTCTCCTATCTCTTCTGTTTTGGCTACTACCGAAACTTTTTCCGCTGATGCTTTTGCTGCTGGTGCTTCAGGAGTTGGCTTCTTCTTTATCTCCCTGTCGAGTTTTTCCTCCTTGATTTCTTGTATTGTCAATTTGGGCGGGGGGTCGACAGTCCCTTGTCGTAGCCCAAACTTTGCAGCAATCCTTTGGAAATCACGATCACAATTGTCTAAGCGTGAGAAGCTTCCGTAGACTGTGATGTTTGTCCCGTTGTTTCCTGGCATCTTCAGTTTGAGGTATGCATAGTGCGGTACGGCCATGAACTTGGCATACGCTGGTCTCCCGAGTATAGCGTGATACTGTGACTCCCAGTTCACCACTTCAAACTCGATCTTCTCCTTCCTGAAATTGTCGGCCCTACCGAAGATGACATTCAGGTAGACTTTGCCAAGAGAGTGGCCCGGTGCGGTTGGAAGGATCCCGTGGAAGCAGGTGTCTGTTTCTTCCAACATGTTCATGGTGATCCCCATACTTCTAATTGTGTCGACAAAAATCAGGTTTAGCCCGCTTCCGCCATCCATGAAGACTTTGCTCATCTTGAACCCCCCAATCTGTGCTTCGACTACCAGGGCGACGTGTCCTGGTTTTGGTATGGTCATCGGGTGATCTGCTCGACTAAACGTAATGTTCTGAGAAGACCAGTCGACGTATTCAGGGATATTTGCCATGATGCTTTCTGCCAAGTTGATCTCTCGGGTGAGCTTCTTCATCTCCCTTTTTGAAACACCTGTCCTGTGGATCATGCTCATCTGCCCACGTAGTGGTGGAAACGCCTCGTTGGGTTGATGAGGTTGAGCTTGCCGGACTTGATGCTGCGGTGGAGGTGGGGGTGGTGGTGGTAGCTGTTGCTGGCCTGACTGCTGGATGAGTTTGTGCATGTCAAGGAACTTCCGACAGTCCCTGAGCAGGTGACTTGACTTCGTTTTGCCGTCCTTGGAATCGATATACGAATGTAGGTAACAGGGGGTGTTGACCTGTTCAGTGTAGGGTAGTTCGGGAGTCCTCTGCTGTCGTGGTTTATAATTACCACGGTTTCCAGAGTTATTTCGGTTACCATCGTGCCTGTCGTCTCGCTCATCCTGCCGATCGGAATACCCTGCGGCTACCAGATTGTTGTCATCATAGTTGCGGTTTTTCCTTCTCTTGTGACGATCCCTTCGGCCACCCGAATCGTGCTTCGGCTGGTCATCGTCTTCGTCATCACTATGCTGCCGTGGCCTTCGTACGTTATCCTCACCATCAGCCCAGCTGTTGGCGATTTCCATTAGCTTGGTTATGGTTTTTGGCTTTTTGCGCCCGAGTTCTTCTATGTAACTTTCCCGCTGAACGCCGTCGCTGAAAGCGTCGATTGCTCTGTCGACTGATACGTCTTCGGCAGCGTTCAGGAGCTTTGTGAATCTCCCGATGTATGAACGCATCGATTCCTTCTGCTTCTGCCGGCAATTTCGTAGCTCTTCGATCCCGACGGGCCTCTTATATGTTGCTTGGAAGTTGGCAACGAAGGCGTCTACTAGGTCGTCCCATGATTTGATAGAACCTTTCGGCAGCCCCCGTAGCCAGGCTCGTGCTGAGTCCTTCAAGTAAAGCTGTAAGCATTGCATTGCCGCTATCTGGTTTCCTTTGTGCAGGATCACTGTCTGCAGGTAGTCATCTATCCAGGATCTTGGCTCTTGTTGCCCATCGTACTTGGCAGCGTCGGTAGGGGTAGGCTTAAACTTTTTGGGCGGCATTGCTTCGCGTATCTTGTAACTTAAACAATCGGCTCCCCTGAGTTCGCCGTCGTACTCCTGGTCTTCATCCGAAGAATCGCTGTCGTCGTCTTTCCTGGTGGCGCGTCGTCGTCTTGCTTTGTCGATCCTGCTCTGGGTGATCTCGTCCCGAGCATCTCTCGCGTGATGTTTTGACCCACTACCTTGGACCATAGTCCTTTCCTTTCGCGGGACTAGGTTGTTCCCCAATATCGCGAGACTTTCGAGGGCACCTCGGTGAGCTTGAGCCATAGATCCTTCGGGGCGCTGGTTGATGAGGTAAGCGGCGAGGTTGGCCGTTGCTCCTGCAACGGTTTTCGGCCGTGGCATGCCCGCAATATCCGTAGTCACAAAGGATTTAGTCAGATTCGATGTTATCTCTCTGGCGTCATCTTCCGAAAGCCTCGATATCCTTGACCGGTGCTTGCCTGCTCCCTGAGTGTTTCGGGAGGCACTCCCTTGTGAGCCCCTTCGTCGTTCGCTGGATCGATCTGCTGCAGATAAGCGTCTCTCGAGGGAGGCTTGCTCTTTTGACAGGTGCTCCCGATTCTTCTCTAGTATGGAGCGGTAAGCATTGAGGGTTCCAACCGAAGTCCCCGCAGGGAGCGGCGTGTTATTGAGTACTGCTGCCCTTGCTGCTGCCCACTCCTCATCCGCGATGGTGTAATCGCTGTCGCGGTTGCTGGCGCTGTTCTCAAAACTCGCCCTTCTACTGGAACGGGGGGTATGATCCTCGTCACCTCTACGCCTTGTGTTTCCCGTGTTATTGGCGACATAAACCTGATGGTGTGCCGGTCTTCGGGTGATTCACTGGACGGTGCTGTCGATACTGTCCTCTCCCGATGAATACTGGGCGTTGCAGATGAACGGCGTGTCGCTCGATCCCAGCCCGTGCCTGGTGTCGTGATTCAGCAAAGAGTACGAGGTTAATTCCGAAGACGTGGGGTCGGCAGACCCTACCGACATGGAGGACACCGAGCGGGGAGTCGAAGGCGCGGGTGAGCACGTCGATCCTGTCAGTCCAGCCGACAGATCGGGTGATGATGGTGCGCTAGAACTCGTCGATTCAGAGGCGGGGGATTCCAGCAATCGTAGGATTCCTTCTGCATTGACGTTGTAGTGGACGCTACCGAAGGTCATCTCCATGTTCCCTTGTAGATCTGAAAAGTTCGAACGGGAGGAATCGCTATGTGGAGTAAACTCGTAGGAGCCGAATCGAATCGGGCTTCCCAGGATGGGCGACGATGGTGCTGACGAAGTTGCTGATGAAGTTGCTGGCAACGTTGCCGGCGGATTTGCCGGTGAAGCTGCCGATGCCATGATCGGATCTGCCGGTGCCTTGCCTTGTGCCAACAGGTTTCCCACAGACGGCGCCAATTGTCGAGGGTACTCCTCGCCAATGCCCTCCGATAGGGGCTTAGGGTTGATGGAATCCTGCAGGCTGACACGAGACATCGGTTTACAGACAAGCGGGGAGAGCGATTTACCCAGGTTCGGGGCCCTCGATGAGGTAAAACCCTTACGTCCTGCCTGTCTGTTCTTTGATTATGAAGACAATGGGTTACAATGGGGTGCCGAATAGTTCGGCTGAGATCTAGTCGAGATTGCTGTTGCTAGGGTTACCTAGCTCTAAGCTTTTCCTGGCTAAGGTTGCTAAGATTGTTCGTGTCCCTCGGCAGCCCCTCTCCTGGCCTTTATATAGGAGGCCAGGTCCCAAGGGTCCTAACCGAGGACGACTAGGTTTACAGTAGTTTAGATCCAATCTTTCCTTGTTTGTTCGCTTCCTTGTCTTGCCCGTCAAGGAATCTTCTGATGCGCCGACCTAGTGGCCCATCTCGCCTTCAGGTATCTTCATGGGCCTCCAATTTGTCAATACCAGATAGGGCAATACTGGTTACCCGAAGGGTAATGCCCACGTCACCGATCTTGTGGCCCACCTCGCCTTCGATTGTCTTCATGGGCCTCCAGCTGGGCTACACGGGATAGGTCAATTCCAGTTACCCGAAGGGTAATGCCCACGTCAGTAGTCCCCGAGTGTCTAGCCGAAGGAACTTCGGGTAGAGACTAAAGCATGCCACCGCTGAAAGTTCTTCTCTCGATAGTTCTTGTCCATCTTGTATTGGCTTCGTCTTCTTTTATCGGGTGCGCGTGCAGCGCTCCCGATGGGAGTAGCCCCCGAGTCTATATACGGATGCTTGCTATCCGTGTGTAGACTCAAGTTGTACTACTCGAATGTTTTCTTCTGCCGAAGTTTCTTGCGAGTCTTCATAAGCCATCCGATAAATTTGTCGGGGGGAAGACCCCGGGTAGGGCAATGGACGCGGAGCAGCCGGCTGGCCACTGGCCGGCTCGCGGCAAAGGCCGGCTGAGGAGCAGCCGGCTGGCGCCGTGGCCGGCTGGTCCGGAAGCCGGCTGGCTCTAGGTCCTAGTCGGCCTGGCTACGGCCACCAATGCTGTAGCTGGGCCGGCTTCTACAAGCCATATCCGACTAGGGGTTTGTACCTCAGACCGACTCGAGGCTGGCGAGTCTTGCACTAGAAGGAACCGGGTTGGTGATCCGGGTTCCCAAAGTCCACGCTGACTTCATCTTCCGTAAAGCGCGGGGCACTGTGGAGCAATAGTGCCGCGCGCCGGACAGGCCATCATGGTCTACGACGATCCGTACTGGCTACAGTGGCTGATGGCGACAGGGACACCTCCTCTCCATACCGCTGACCTTGGCAGCCGGATGGGACAGGCCATGAGGCCTCAACGGCTCCTGATGTCACTGCCTCGGGAAGGAGCGGAAGCCGGAGCCGGCCAAGCCGGCCAGTAGACTATAGGGTCTTATATGTAAAGTGCCGGTGCCTATATAAGCCGCACTACCCCCCTCTCGTGCAGGGGATCGATCATTCTCACTTCATTCCACCCTCAGCGCTGCCCTGTGAGAGAGACCATCGTCTCCCTTAGCCTCCCAGGAGCAGCCGGACACAGCTCTAGGAGCACCATTGTATTGTGTGATCATCATATACACTCTAGCAGGAGTAGAGGTTTTACCTCCATCGGAGGGCCTCGAACCTGGGTACGTCGCCGTGTTGCTCGTCCCCATACCCGCATCCGGATACCGCCGTGAGATCTCTCAGGAACCACCTTCGATTAGCCACCCTATGGCATATGCCGTGACGATACCACGACATTTGGCGCCCACCGTGGGGCCTTCAGCATCCTCGGCCGGTGTCTTCATCCGGACGGGCCTCACCATCACCACCGGCGAGCGAGTCGCTTCAGGCTTGATCTGGAGATTCGGCTCCCTCGACTGCGTCAGCGACAACGCTGGCTGCTTCGCCGACCGGCCCTTCCCAGCCGGCGGCAGCGTCATCTCCTTCGGCGGCCACGACGTCTACGTCGCCACCGTCGCACCGCCGCGCTACCCGCGGCAGGTGCTGCGCTGCGCAAGCCCTCCTCCGCGAGCCGGCATCAGCGCTCCCGCCAGCCCCGCCGTCGTGCAAGTCATGATGGCTGGCGAGGAGCTCCCCACCAAGAACCCGCGCACCCGCGGCCCCAACCTGGAGCGCAACATCGACCCCAACGCCTCCGGCTCGGGCGCAAAGGCGCCACCGCCACCGTCCCGGCTGGACGAAGTCCGGGCGAAACTGAGCACCCCGCTCACGCCTGGTGCCGACCCCACCGCCATCGAGGCGGATTTGGAGGCGCACCGCCAGCTCCTCCTCAAGCAAACAGAAGAACTGGCTGCTGCTAAGCGCCAGATGGAGATCACCCAGCGCGAGTACAACCGCGCCCACGGCCTCACTCCAGGCGGCGACGATCCCAGCCGAGTCGGCCAGATCCGCCGCAGGGGCCGCGACCTTGGCGCCGAGATCGCCCGCGACGGCGCTCCTTCGCCGACTCCGTCCGCGGAGCAACCCGTCTACAACACCCCCGACAAGAACATGCGCGCGGCACAAGCCGACGCAGAAGAGCTGAACCGCCTTGAAGGCGAAGAGTTACGCCGCCAGACCAAGCGGGTGACTGACCTGCTCAACGCAGCCACCAGGCAGGCGGCCGACCCCAGGTTTGTCAATGCCCCCAGAGCTTCTCACGCTCGTGGAGCTGCAGGCAACGACAGGGAAGGCGCCAGGGACTCGGCCGAGTCCGCCTCCCCAGCACCAAGCCGGCACCGTGACTCCCGGGCCACACATGCAAGCTCGAGCCGGCCGAGCCACCAGCCGGGCGGCAGCAGCCGCAGCCGGCCTCCTCCGAGCCGGAACCAGGAGCAAGACTCCGAGCCCCGCCGCCAGCACCGGCCGGCTCCAGAAGCAAGCGGCGCACGCCAGCCGGCACGCTCCCGGTTGGGCCCGCGCATCGAGCCAACCGACGCCCGAGAACGCCTCGACCGGCTGGTCGAATCCCGCATTGCGGAAGAAGAAGCGCCAGCCAGCCCAAAGTGCTTCGGGCCACGCATCATCAACGAGCCCATGATCGACGGCTTCCAGCTCCCGCGCGACACCCCCAAGTACGACGGCACTGCCAAGCCGGAGGACTGGCTGCTGGACTACTCCACCGCAGTCGGCATCGCCAAAGGCAACAAGCGCTGGGCTGTGCGCTACTCCCCCCTCATGCTGCTCGGCTCCGCCCGCACATGGCTCAACAACTTGCCAGCCGGCAGCATAAACGGCTGGCTGGACTTCGAAGCGGCCTTCATCAGCAACTTCACCGGCACTTACCGACGGCCGGGTCGGCCCCAACAGCTGGAGATGTGTAAGCAGGGCCCCGACGAGACGGATCGCGCGTACCTAACGCGCTGGTGCGAGATGCGCAACTCCTGCGAGGGCGTGCACGAGATCCAGGCCATCAGCTTCTTCATGGGAGGCTGTCGGCCCAACACCATGCTGTGGCACAAGCTACGCCGCAGCGACCCCCAGTCGATGGCCGCCTTGATGGCCATCACCGACAAGTACGCGCTGGCTGAGGAAGCCGGCAAGCCTCCGGCTGAAATTTCGCCGGCCCCCGCCAGGCGGGACAACAACAAGCCGGCCGAGGGCGCCTCGCATGGCAGCCGGCGGGACAACTACCGCGGCAAGCGTCACAGCGACCAGCCGGACCGCCGGTACGGCTCCGCCCACGTAGCCGCCGTGGCAGACAACGCGGCAGGCGGCAGCCGCCGCCAGAAGCAAGACCGACAGTGGAAGCCGAAGTACACCTTCGAGCAGATGCTCGACTCGCCGTGCAAGTACCACAGCGGCAAGAACCCCTCCAACCACACCACCCGCGACTGCCACTTCATGAAGCGGCTGACAAGCGGTGAACCTCTCCCGCCTCCACCAGCCGGCGGGCCGGGTGGCCAAGCCGGCGCAGAGAACGCCAACCTCGAGCACCACGAGGCTAACCAAGTGCACCACGGCGGCCGATATTTGGCCGAAGATGCTACCTACATCATCTTCACCTCCGAGCCCGAGGACAAGACGAGCCAGCAGAGCCGTTCCCTCGAGGTCAACGCGGTCATACCGCCGGTCCCCCAGTACCTAAACTGGTCAGAGCAGGCCATCACCTTTGATCGCCGCGACACACCGGATGTCCTGTCGAAGCCGGGCAGCTACGCCATGGTCCTCGACCCCACCATCGGCACAACCCAGCGCAGCGTGCGTTTTTCGCGCGTCCTCATCGACGGCGGCAGCAGCATCAACATCCTCTACCGCGACACCGCCCGCAAGCTAGGCATCCAGGAAGCCGAGCTGCGTCCCACCCCCACCGTTTTCCATGGCATCGTGCCGGGCCACTGCTGCCAGCCGATCGGCCGGATCACGCTGGAGGTGATGTTCGGGAAGCCGGATCACTTCCGCACCGAGAGAATTGAGTTCGAGGTGGTGGACCTCGTGAGTCCCTACCACGCGCTCCTGGGCAGGCCGGCCCTGACCAAGTTCATGGCGGTGCCCCACTATGGGTACCTAAAGATGAAGCTGCCTGGCCCCAAGGGGGTCATCACCATAGCCGGCGACTATCGTCGCTCCATGGACTGCGCCACGCAGAGCTCCAAGATGGCCCAGACGCTGGTCATCGCCACCGAGAAGCAGCTCATCCACGATGCCGTCGCCCTCGCCAAGGCCGCGCAGACAGACATGCCGGCTGCAGGCAACCCGGCTGGGACGACTCACTTCTAGCCGGCCGACAACACCAAGAAGATCCTGCTGGACCCGGCGCAGCCGGACAAGTACGTCACCATCGGCGCCGGCTTGAGCAAGAAATAGGAAAGCGAGCTCACCAGCTTCCTCCGTGAGAATCGGGACATCTTCGCATGGACTCCAAGAGACATGCCGGGTGTGCCGAGGGAGTTGGCTGAGCACCACCTCCACGTCCGGCCTGAAGCCAAGCCGGTGAAGCAGCCTCTCAGGCGCTTCGCCGAAGAAAGAAGGAAGGCCATTGGTGAAGAAATCGCCCGGCTGCTGGCAGCCGGCTTCATCATGGAAGTACTGCACCCGGACTGGTTGGCGAACCCGGTCCTGGTCTTGAAGAAGAACGGCTCCTGGCGCATGTGTATCGACTACACCAGCCTGAACAAGGCGTGCCCGAAGGATCCCTTCCCCCTGCCGCGCATAGATCAAGTCATAGACTCGACTACCGGCTGTGAACTGTTGTCTTTTCTAGATGCCTATTCAGGCTACCACCAGATTCCTTTGAATCCGGATGATCAAATAAAGACTTCGTTCATTACCCCGTACGGGGCTTATTGCTACACGACTATGCCGTTCGGCTTGAAAAATGCAGGCGCCACCTACCAAAGGTGCATGCAAAAATGCTTGCAGGATCAAATCGGCAGAAACGTTCACGCATATGTGGATGATGTCGTTGTAAAGACCAAGGAGACGATTACCCTCCTTGATGACCTGAGAGAAACCTTCACCAATCTGAGAAGATTTCGGATGAAGCTCAACCCGGCCAAGTGCACATTCGGCGTGCCGTCTGGCCAGCTCCTTGGCTACCTCGTCTCTCAGCGAGGGATCGAAGCCAACCCGGAGAAGATCAGTGCCCTGGAGAAGATGGAACTGCCACAGTGCCTCAAGGACGTCCAGAAGTTCGCTGGCTGCCTGGCTTCCTTGAGCCGCTTCGTCAGCCGGCTGGGGGAGAAGGCACTGCCCCTGTATCAATTGATGAAGAAGGCGGACAAGTTCGTCTGGTCACCGCAGGCGGATGAAGCCTTCCGTGACTTGAAGCGCGTGCTCTCAACCGCGCCAATCCTTGCAACGCCGGCTTCAATGGAGCCAATGCTGTTGTACATCGCAGCCACCAACCGAGTGGTTAGCGTTGTCCTGGTGGTGGAGCGCAAAGAAGCCGGCAGGGAGCAGCTGGTTCAGCGCCCAATCTATTACCTTAGCGAAGTGCTCTCCCAGTCGAAGCAAAACTACCCCCACTACCAGAAGGTCACCTACGGCGTATACATGGCGGCCAAAAAGCTCAAGCATTACTTCCAAGAGCACCCCATCAAGGTGGTTGCCACAGCGCCCTTGGCGGAAATCATTGGCAGCAAAGACGCCAACGGCCGGGTTGCCAAGTGGGCTCTGGAGCTAGCCGCCCACACCATCCTCTACGAGCCGCGCACAGCCATCAAGTCGCAGATCCTCGCGGACTTCTTCGTCGACTGGGCCGAGATGCAGTACCTGCCGCCTGTGCCGGATTCCACACATTGGAAGATGCACTTTGACAGCTCGAAGATGCGCAACGGTTTGGGAGCCAGCATCGTCATCACCTCTCCCAAGGGAGATCGATTGGACTACGTCCTGCAGATCCACTTCACCGCATCCAACAATGTGGCGGAATATGAAGCGCTCATCCATGGGCTGAAGCTGGCCAAGGAGATTGGCGTGCGTCGCATACTCTGCTTCGGCGACTCCGACTTGGTCATACAACAAGCATCTGGCGACTGGGACGCGAAGGACGCCAACATGGCCTCATACCGCTTCCATGTCCAGCAGCTATCCGGCTTCTTCGACGGCTGCAAATTCCATCATGTGCCACGAGCAAACAACGAGGCGGCTGACGCCTTGTCCAAGATTGGCTCAACCCGGCAAGCCATTCTGCCGGGCATCGCTTTGGCGGTTCTCAAGAAGCCATCCATCATACCGTCACTGGACTCGGATTCAATATTCGTGCCGGCTGACCCGGGGGCTGCTCAGCCGAACCTGGGGGCTTCATCGCCCAAGTCGGGGGCTTCAAAGCCAAACCCGCCGGCTACCATGCCGAACCCGGGGACTTCTCAGTCCAACCCGGGGGCTTCATCGCCAAACTCGGGGGCTAGCAAGCCGAACCCGCCGGCTAGCAAGCCGAACCCGGCGACCATGCAGTCGAATCTGGAAGCTCCCACGCAGGAGGCCCTGTTGGTCAGCGTATTCGAGATAAGATGCGTACCTTCATGGGCACAAGAATTCCTCTCCTACCTCACCGACGGTGTGCTGCCTGATGATAGAGTCCAGGCTAGGCAGATTGAGAGAAGGGCCAAGGCCTATACAATCATCAACCACCAGCTGTACAAACGCAGCGTAAGTGGGGTGTTCCAGCGGTGCGTCGAGCCGGCTGAAGGGATTGAACTCCTACGGGAAATCCATCAAGGAGAGTGCGGACATCACACCTCATCCAGAGCCATAGTGGCCAAAGCCTTCCGGCACGGTTTCTACTGGCCGACTGCGCTCAGAGACGCAGAAGAGTTGGTGAAGAAGTGCAACGGCTGTCAGCGCTTCGCAAAGAAAAGACACCAGCCGGCTTCCGCCTTGAAAACCATCCCCATCACATGGCCGTTTGCCGTATGGGGCTTGGATATGGTGGGTCCGTTCAGAACAGCGCGAGGCGGCATGACACATCTCTTGGTGATGATTGACAAATTCACCAAGTGGATCGAAGCCAAGCCAATCAAGAAGCTGGACGGCTCCACAGCCGTCACATTCCTCAAGGAAATCATTGTGAGATTCGGCTACCCCCACAGCATCATCACCGACAACGGTAGCAACTTCTCCCAAGGCATCTTCTCTCGCTATTGCGGGGAAATGGGGATCCGGAAGGCCCTAGCCTCTGTGGCGCACCCAGAGTCCAACGGACAAGTGGAGAAGGCTAACGGCTTGGTCCTAGCCGGCATTCGGCCCCGGCTGGTGGAGCCGCTCGAGCGAGCAGCCGGCTGCTGGATTGAAGAACTGCCCAATGTGCTATGGAGCCTGCGCACAACGACAAACCGCTCAGTCGGCTTCACACCATTTTTCCTCGTATACGGGGCCGAAGCCGTCTTGCCGACTGATATCGAGCACGACGCGCCAAGGATCAAGCTCTACACAGAAGCCGAAGCCAAAGAAGCTCGCGAAGATGGAGTTGACCTGGTCGAAGAGGCCCGGCTGCTGGCTGCGTCCAGATCTACTATCTACCAGCAGAGCCTCCGACGCTATCACAGCCGGAAGGTCCAGCCCTTAGCATTCCGAGAAGGAGACCTAGTGCTCCGGCTGATCCAGCGGACAGCCGGACAGCATAAACTGTCATCCCCATGGGAGGGTCCCTTCATCGTGAGCAAGGCAGTAGGCAACGATTCCTACTATCTCATAGACGCCCAAGAGGATAAGAAAAACAAGCCGGACAAGGCTGACGAGGAGACTAAACGTTCCTGGAATGTCAACTTGCTCCGCCCATTTTACACATGAGAGCAGGAATGTATGTATCCCTTGTATCCCTTTTGTAAGCTATGAAAAAGCACGTGCCAAGAGCGCCGTTTCCGACAAGTTTTTCGCGTACTCTACTTTGTTTCGCCAATTGGCTTGAACCCTCTCACGCGGTCGGCTCAGTAACGTGATCCGGTTTCCGACAGCCGGCTTCCGATCCAGCTACAGACCGCAACCCGGCTGTCCGGCTGGCGGAAGCAAGGCCTAGGGAGCCGGCACGCGAAAAACGACTAAGGGAAAGAGTAAAAGCGAGTTGACTTGCAACTTTTCATATAAGTGCCGGATTGCCGAATTCAGCTCGTTCGACTGAAATACTGTCAGCCTCACCCAGCGGCCCGCTCTTGATCCGGCGACGGATCGCAAGTTGGACGTACGACCGGCAAGAGCACAGCCAAAGAGTGGGGCGGATGGGAAAAAGCGAACAAGTTGAAAGAAAGCAACTCGGCACACAAATGATTAACAAACACATTAAAGTGTGACATAATGAAAGGACGATAATATTCATACATATGCACCCGGCATCCCGGGGATTTAATAAATTGTCTTGGCAAAAGCAACAACAGAAACAGGTAAACTAAGAAGCGGATGGAGAAGGACCAGCCGGAGGAGCGTCAGCGGAGCCGGCTGCCGGGTCGTCTTCGGGCGCATCTTCCGCCTCCTCATCCTCCGTCTCGTACTCACCATCAGACTGAGGGTTCGGGTCCGCGACGAAGAGGCCCTTGTCGACAAAGTCGGCGATGGCGCTGGCTCGGGCAAGCCGGGCGGTCTTGTGTTCGGCCGGGAGCTTGTCCTCCACGCCGGCTCGCCGATACTCGAGCTGCCCCAGGTCCACCTCGTTGTACCAGGAGAGGACAAAGGACAGTGCCATGTCGGCACCAGCGCGCGTGGCAGACTCCTTCCAGTCGAGGAAGCGATCCGGCGCCCGCTCCATCAAGGAGGTGAGGTTGGAGATATCTTGCGGCACCGCCTCCGCAGGCCACAGCATCGGGACCAGCTCCTCAGCCGCCTTCCGGAGCTCCCAGCCAAGCTTGGTGATGGGCTCGACGCGGGCAGCCATGGACGCCATATAGTCCTCCATGGTGAAGTACTCCGAGCTGCCCTCGACAGTCGCCCGCCTCCTGGTCTCGCGTGCAACGCCAACGGCTGCTAGCGCCGCATCCTGCGTTTCCGGGAAGGCCGCTGCAAGAAGAAGCAAGTCAGAAATCATCGAAGCCGAAATAAGCTGAAAAATGCAAATTTTCGAAGTCCTAAGACAAAAGGAAAAGCCTGGCGGCAGCCGGCAAGAACCGACTGCCCCCAGCCCAAAGGTGGAGATAGCGAAGAAATCAGAGTTTCGGCCGCCGGCCGCCAACGAAGGCCGGCAGCCGACAGCCGAAAGCCGGCAAAGGGGAGGGAACAAAGAAGTGCACTCACCCGACAAGCCACGGTCGAGCGCGCCAATCTCGTCCACCCAGCGCTTGGCGGTGGCCAACAGCTCCGTGGTCTTGATGGTGACCTCCTCCTGAAGCGCGAGCCGCTGCTTCTCCACCTCGGTCAGCCGCCGGCTCAGATCCTCTACCTTCTCCTTCTCCGCCGTCCTAAGGGAGGCAAGCTCAGTGAGGTGGTTCTGCTCGAGCCGGCGCAGCCGCGTCAGCTCCTGCTCAGCCACCTTGAGTTTGGCGGCTGCAGATCGACCCGCCTCCTCGCTCTCGGCGCACTGGGCGCAAGCAGCCCGGAGATCCGCCTCCAGCCTCGGAACCTTGGCGGCCTCAACTACAAGGCAGCCGGAAAGAAACGTTAGCCAACCAAGACTAAAAAGAAAGAAGACATCGAGTCGGAAGGAGAAAGATCTTACCCTTGACGGCCTCCAGCTCGCGAGCCAAGTCGGCCCGGTCCAGCTTGGCCTTGTGGTAGTGGGTCACGGCGCGGTTGTATAAGTTGGTGCGCCGATCTGCCACAGCCTAAGGAGAAAGAAAACCAGTTAGCTAGGCGAAACCCGGACCGGCTCCGAGCAGCCGGCCCATGCCTCGGAGGGCTACCAGGATGATAACCAAATTGAAAAACAGATGAAGCGCTTACCTTGCTGGCTTCCTCCACCTTGGCGATGTTGGTCGCGGCCTCGGCAGCCCTGGCCTTGAGGTTGGCCTGCAAGCTGGAGAAGAACATCTCCACCGATGCTTGGCCAGGGTTCCCCTCCCGGCCGGTCACCTCATAGGAGTCGGCGCGGAGCCACGCCTGCTCCATAGTGCCAGCCGAGCCAAGGCTGGAGTCGGAGGCGAACGGCACATGCAGAAGCAGAGCGCCCTTGGCCACGTGCAGGCCCTGCTGCGGCGCCGATGGGGCTCCCGTCCTCACCAGCGCGCGTGAGTCGGCGCCCTCCGTGCGAGCCGGCTCATCTCTTGCCGGCTCCTGCCTGGCCGGCTCCTCCGTCGTCGGCTCCGGCGGTGGCGGCGCTCCGGGCGAAGCAGATGGCCCAGTCGGCGCAGCCGTCTCCGGCGCCTGAGGTGCCCCCTCCGGGCTCACATCCAACACCACCACGCTTGGCCCGGCTCCGGATCCGGTCACGGGCGGCGCAGCCCTGCCGGCTCCGGCTCCGGTCGAAGGCGGCATGCCCCGGCCGGCCCCCAGCGGGCCTGGGTCCAAGACGAGTCCGGCGCGGGAACATGTCGTCCGGCGTCGGCCGGCGCGTCGGCTCGGCCCGCGTGCCGCGATCAGGCGCTGAGGCCAGCGGCACGGCGAAGGAAGGCGCCCCTGCGGGAGGCGGAGTACCCGCAGGCGGCGGCGGCATAGGTGCGCGCGATGGAGGCTGTGGCGTCGGCTCCCTCCTTTGGCGCGGAGGCGGCGACACGACGCGCGGGGTTTGCCGGGAGCCGCCGCCCTGAGCAAACTTGATGGGGGCCCTAGCCGGACAAACAAGGAGAAGATAAGCATAGAGAGTAAGGAAAGAAAAGGAATCAAACAAGAGAGAAAGAGAGCTCACCCGGCCTGCTCCGGAACCTTCTTCGGCTGCTGCCGGCGGAGCTTCTTCGCCTTCGCCTCCAAGGCGGCAGTGGAGCGGGGGTCGCCAACCCGTTTCTTCCCCTTGGGCGCCGAAGTCGCCGTGGTGCTTGACGGCCTCGCGCGCAGGGGTACGGCGGGGATCGGCCCCGTGGCGGACGTCGCCGGCTCCTCGTCCTCCTGCTGCTCCGGTGAAGGGGGCGGATTGTGCTCCCCCTGGCCGCCTAGGTCAGGCGCCTGCAGCAGGTCGTCGTCGCCAGCCTGGTCGCCGCCTTGGTCAGCCGGATCGGCGTGATCCGGCGTCCACCTCCTCATCGCCAGGTCGCCGTCCTCGACGTTCTGGCGGTCAAAGAGCTAGAAGAACAGAAAACATGAGCAAACAACAAGCCGGAAGTCGGCAGAAAGGAAGGGAAGTCGGCCTCGCAGCCGCAAGCCGGAAGTCGGCGAAAACATAAAGCTTACCAGCTCGGGTTGGTGGTCCCTGTCGTGGGGCGCCAGCCCGTAGTTCCATTCGTCCGGCATGTTCGCCTTGGTGATGTTATTCACCCGGTGGGCCACCTGGGCCTTGGAGAGCAGCGCCTTGGACGTCCGGTTCGGGTCGAACCGGCCGGACATGTGCCCGATTTTGTGGGTGCGCATTTGGAGCGGCAGCACCCGGCGCTCGGTGATGGTGCAGAGGAGGTCCTTGGCGGTCAGCCCGTTCGCGACGGCCGCCCCCAGGAAGTCCCAGAGCTGATTCACCCCAGCGTCCGGATCCGTCGTGCGGGCGTTGTAGCTCCAGTTGATCCGGCCGACTGGAGGAGCCGGGTTGAACTCCGGCAGGTTGATCCGGTCAACGAGCTGGCCCTCGTTGCGCACGTAGAAGAACGACATCTGCCAATTCTTCACCGAGTCAACGGTTGGAATTTTGGGGAAGGGCGTACCCGGCCGGGTGTAGATCGAGGCGGCGCCGCAGGCCCGCAGGCGGCCCTCAGTGGTTTGCGCCTTGAGGTAGAACAGCCGGCTCCAGAAATCGATATCCGGCCACAAGCCGGCGTAGGCCTCCATGAAAGCCACATAGCAGCTGAGGAGGATGCAGGCGTTGGCCGGCAGATGGTGCGGCTGCAGGCCGAAGTTGTCGAGGAACTGGCGGAAGAAGTTGGACGCCGGCAGGCCCAACCCGCGGTCGAGGTGCGCGCCGAAGACGACACGCTCGCCGGGCTCCGGCTCGGGCTCCGTCTCCTCGCCGGGCGCCCGCGTGACCACTAACGACGGGATCCGGCGGAGGCGCACCAGCCGCTCGATGTCGTCGTCCCTCATGTATGATCCCCTCCATGATCCGCTGGCGGAGGCCATCGTCGAGGAAGAAGAAGAGGAGGACCACGAAAGGTGGAAAGGCGAGGAGGAACCTTGCGACGGCGGCGGAGGACGCTCCGTTGAAACGCGGGGCCCCGTGGCGTCGGCTCGTCGGAGTAGCGGCGGCGGATCGGCGGAGATGCGCTCGCCGGAGTTCGCCAGTGGGAGACGTTCGCCGGAGCAGCGAGAGACTCGAGCGCGAAGAAGAGAGCAAGAGGAGCGGAAGCGCGAGGAAGACGAAGTGAGGCAGTGGCCGCCTCGGTACCCTCCCCCGCGGCATTTATAGCCGCCCGCGGCGGACGGTTAGCCTCCAAGTGGCGATCGTGGCCACGTTGCCCGGATCTTCTGCGCATTAACTCCCCCCACGACCGCTGCCGTTACCGGAAACTGCCACACCACGTCGCCCACGACCGCACCGAATCCGGAGGGGACATTGATGTGACCAGACGAACCGGCGGCAGAGCCCAGGCGTCAGACCGGTCAAGTCGGGTGCAGGACCCGAGGCGGCGGAGACTCCGGCGCGCCGCAAGCCGGAGTCGGACAATAAGTTCAACTCGGACCAAAAGTCATCCAGCAAGGCGAAGACACCACCAAAACTTGCGAGAAAGCAAAAGCTGCATAAGTGTAAATAGTGGCCGGCTAGAAGCAGCCGGCCGAAGCGAGCCGGATGAGGGCGCAGCCGGCTGAATGGAAATTCTCAGTCGGCCCCTCCAACTGCCGTCAAGTATATTCAAGAAGCCAGGAAAACCTGTCTAGGTCCTTCTAAACGCAGGACCTTGCCAGCTTCGGGGGCTAATGTCGGGGGGAAGACCCCGGGTAGGGCAATGGACGCGGAGCAGCCGGCTGGCCACTGGCCGGCTCGCGGCAAAGGCCGGCTGAGGAGCAGCCGGCTGGCGCCGTGGCCGGCTGGTCCGGAAGCCGGCTGGCTCTAGGTCCTAGTCGGCCTGGCTACGGCCACCAATGCTGTAGCTGGGCCGGCTTCTACAAGCCATATCCGACTAGGGGTTTGTACCTCAGACCGACTCGAGGCTGGCGAGTCTTGCACTAGAAGCAACCGGGTTGGTGATCCGGGTTTCCAAAGTCCACGCTGACTTCATCTTCCGTAAAGCGCGGGGCACTGTGGAGCAATAGTGCCGCGCGCCGGACAGGCCATCATGGTCTACGATGATCCGTACTGGCTACAGTGGCTGATGGCGACAGGGACACCTCCTCTCCATACCGCTGACCTTGGCAGCCGGATGGGACAGGCCATGAGGCCTCAACGGCTCCTGACGTCACTGCCTCGGGAAGGAGCGGAAGCCGGAGCCGGCCAAGCCGGCCAGTAGACTATAGGGTCTTATATGTAAAGTGCCGGTGCCTATATAAGCCGCACTACCCCCTCTCGTGCAGGGGATCGATCATTCTCACTTCATTCCACCCTCAGCGCTGCCCTGTGAGAGAGACCATCGTCTCCCTTAGCCTCCCAGGAGCAGCCGGACACAGCTCTAGGAGCACCATTGTATTGTGTGATCATCATATACACTCTAGCAGGAGTAGAGGTTTTACCTCCATCGGAGGGCCTCGAACCTGGGTACGTCGCCGTGTCGCTCGTCCCCATACCCGCATCCGGATACCGCCGTGAGATCTCTCAGGAACCACCTTCGATTAGCCACCCTATGGCATATGCCGTGACGATACCACGACAAAATTCATACCGAGGCTTGTGTTTTCCCAATAAGATTTAATGCGTCAAGGATAGTGAGTAACGTGCCCAGCTTTTGCTGGTTAACTGTCGTTGGCAAAACAACGTTACCCTACACAGAATCAAGTCCCCGGGCATGATCCTGGAGTGCAAAAAACTTTTATCGGGTGCGCGTCCTGTGCTCCCGATGGGAGTAGCCCCCGAGTCTGGGCACGGCGCTTGTGACCGGGCGCAGACTCGAGCCGAAAATATTGTTCTTTTCTTCAAATACTTCTTCATGATCTTCTTTATGGAAAAATCTTCGAGTTCTCGTTTATCGGGTGTGCATCCTGCGCTCCCGATGGGAGTAGCCCCCCGAGTCTAAGTGCGGATGCTTGCAATCCGTGCGCAGACTCAAGTTGAACACTCGACAATTCTGTTTCCTTGACTCCTCAATCGAGCTTTATGACGTTAGTGATGATGCAATCCACTGCCATGGGTTGATTGACAAGACGTAACCTGACGGGCCCACCCTAGTTCTGCGTGGGCAGTTTTAAGGAAATGACTAGTGCATGCGCATTGACCGAGGTGCCTCCTCGATTTCCGCACATCGTGGGAATAATGGGCCACCGGTTCCGTTCTCTGCAGAGTGACACGTGTATGACCAGATCTCATCCACCTCCCACGATGACTTTAAGATTACGGCCATGATCTCCATCAATCTGGTGGTATAAATAGAGTGTCTTTACTATTTTCACTTTTGACGCCTCTGTACTGCTCATCTTCCTCCCAACCTTTCCCTGTACATCTGCTCCCTTCCTCGAAAGCTCCTGTCGCCATGGGCAAGAAGAAGAGCACTAGCGCCTCGGGCCCCTCCAAGGTCAGCCGTGATTGGGGCGCCTCCACCATCACCAGCCACGAGGTGAACAAGCTACGCACGCTCGGCTTCATCTCCTCATCTGACAACGACATTCGTCTCCCAGGTCCTTCCTCTCGCCCAAATCCTCCGAGAGGTTTTACCGTCATGTTTGTAGCCTTTCTTTTTCGTGGGCTTTCGCTTCCTGCCCACGAATTTCTTCATTCTCTTTTGTTTTTCTATGGGATCCAGCTCTGGCAGCTGACCCCAAACTCTATTCTCCACCTCTCTATTTTCATCACCGTTTGCGAGGCTTTCCTTGGCATTGATCCCCACTGGGGCCTTTGGAGAAAAATCTTCTATGTCAAACATCATAACGACAACCAGGGTCCCCCCGTCGTCGGTGGCGTTGGTTTTGTTGTTAGAAAAGAGGTTGACTACCTCAATTTTCCGATGAAAGAATCCATTCAGGGCTGGCGCCACAAATGGTTTTATCTGCGAGACACACCGGTGCCTGGGCGGCGTTCCAACCTTCCACCCTTCGAGGATGTCTTAGTGGCTCAGCCGAAGAAATCCTGGCGAAACGCCCTGTCTCCCGAAGAAAGCGCTATAGCTGACAAGCTGTTCGAGCAAGTTATTAACTTGAAGAACGCGGGAGGCTTGACGATGTGCGGCACTGAAGTAGTTTCAGTGTTCCTGAAACGCCGGGTGCAGCCGTTAATGTTCCACCCCCACCAGCTGTGGATGTACACCGGAGAAAGCGACAAATCGAGAGTAAGCTCTATCGACCTATCGGATGATGATCTTCATGATGAAGTACGTCGCCTTACTCACTACAGCATGAAGGACACCATTGCCTTGACGGCGGCTCGCTCTCCATACGATTTATCACACCTTCCAGCCGAGGTAATTCTTTACGACATTTGCTTCTATTGCTAAGAGCTTGTTTCACTCCAACTTTCCACTGGTTTTCTCTTGTCAACAGGCTTCCACCGTGGTTCGATGTTATCCTCCCACACCCGAAAGCGGTGTGGAGCCAGAGGATGACGACGATTCCGAAGATACCGAAGACGCTCAACATGCCCTTGAGGACAGCGATGTCCAAGAGGAAGAAGCCCCCGCGGACGATGCCCTTACCAGGAACAGGCGACGTAGGAGGATAAGCGACGAGCTAATCACGACGGCTGAATCGAGTCCCAGCGGGCGAGATGATGATGCCGATGAAGCTGTGTCGCCTCCCCCTGCTCTGAAAAGTTCGGCAAACCTCTTTGCTGTCGAAGATGACTTAGACCTGTAAGTAGTCGCTTGTCCTTTATAACTTGCTTCCTTTATTCTCTATGATTAACATCATTGTTCTGCTAACAGCTCTGACGATGAGATTCCTCTCGCAAAGAGGGCTAAGTTTTCTTCCAGAAGACCCGAATCAGGCAAGGAGTCAAATCCTTCGCCTGCTAAACGAACACCGCCCATAAGGACAACTGTGGAGAAGATCCCAGTGTCAAAGGTCATCCCTTCTGGCGATGTCTCCACTCCATCAGCTGCTCGCGATCATGTAAGTGATTTATCCAGCTTGATTTCTCTTTTTACGATGAATTTCAGTATTCGACTGAAATTTCTTGGCTTCCTTGTTCTGCAGCCAATTTATGCCACAATTGACGCTGTGGAAGATTTTGGTGACCAATTCATTCGACTAGAGTCTAAAAATGCTCAGCTTCGGAAGACCATCAAGACTTCAGCTGATCAATTTCTGGAAGCCAACAGACTTGCTACCAATGCCCAGAATGAAAACACTTCGCTGAAGGATGAACTGAAGAAGTTGAAGCAAAAGATGAAGGATGATCAAGATGTTAAACGCAAGGCAGCAGCTGCTGCTGACGAAAAGGAAGGCGTCCTCCGTGAATCTATTGTGACCTTGATGAGTAAGTTCCTTCAGATGCGTTTGTGTTCAGTACTTTTTCCTTCAAGCTGCTTATCCATCTCCCTTCAGGTGCTGCCAATATGAATATCAATCGAGCTCGCAAGCTTCGGGAAGATTCTATGTCCGATGCCCTGTCACTTGCAGCTGAATCCAATGTCCAAGTTCTTGGACTTCTGCAAAAGACTAAGGGAGCACTATCGAGGCTGTACTCGATGATTTTCCCAAAGATGAAGCAAGTCAAGACCCTCAGCGAGATGGCAGAGAGCTTCCTCATCGACCCTTCTGAACCTGTGGAGGTACTTAAGCGTCGTTCCCGTTTATTTGGGGCGGTACTTACTTTCCAGCTGTTGATGGGTCATGGGCTGGTCTCCGAGCTAGCAAAGTTTTTTGAAGCATTGCCCGTAGATGATAACGGTCATCTGATCAACCTTGAGCCTTTCAAACAATCAGCAGTAACATGCGCCAATCAACTTCTCAAGCTAGTTGACGAGGTGAAGGCCAAGACTGCACCCGAAGCCGCTCCAGGATCATCATCTGTCGCTCCTTAAATGATTTCTTGTTGTAACTAAGGCCCGATACAATTTTAGCTTAGCCCTGTTTTACTTTTTGCTTTGTTGCCAGCATCGACAACTGCTTTTGATTGTAATATATTCATGCTTTAATGTTCCCGATGGGAGTATTTACTAATGTTGTTCTCAACTACGACTTATGCTGCAGATTCCTTCGCCTTCTTCTTATGCTGAACCTTCTTTGAATCCTTCGGCTAGTGATGTATCCGACCTGGTTCATCGTTTACGCGATCAAATATCCCGACTGAATAAGGACATGACCAGTCTTCATGCGATGGCAGCATTGATAAAGAGAAAGGGTGAAATTGCAACCGCAGTTGAACAGCATGCTCTTGATCGTCTCCGTGTTGCTACTGAGAGCCTGAGCTGTAAGTGTCCGTCCATCCATTGATATTTATCTGACCTTAAATGTTCTGTAACTAATCCTTGCCTTTCGACAGTCGCAGCTCCCGACGCGTTAGAAGAAAACAAAAGGATTCATGAGAAGATTGAAGCAATGACCGACACCGCTCACCCGAAGCATGAACTATGGTCCCGTTGACCAAAGGCCGTTATCGTGGCCAAGTTTGAGCATCGAGCGGAGAAGGTGCATTATTACTTCGATAAATTCCATAATCATCTCTCGATGGTTTGTAGAACCTTGTTTCCTTTAGATCAAGCACCCGAAACATTATCTGCTTTGTTCACCCGATTCAAGACTCCAGAAAGGATTCGTCTGCTGGTGCGGAAGGAGCTCCTAGCTGGTGCCGAACTTGCTTTTGCTTCGGTTTTGGCATGCCACCCAACCTTGGATTTGGAGGCCATAGCAAATACTAACAGGAGTTTGAACCAGTACTATGATGTTGCCAGAAATCCAGCGTACATCGTCATCTCTCGGATGGAAACAGGCGTCGAGAGAGATCTGAAGGCCCGGGAAGAGCAAGAAAACCTGCCATAAGATTAAGCATATATGTGCATGTAATGACCTTGTTTTCACAAAGGGTAAATTCAAATGTACGCTGATGCGTGTTTTATGCATCTGGTAGTTTCTGGGTGAATTTGTTAATTCAGTTGATAATTATTTTGTCGAGAGGGGCTGAGTGATCAAGTCAGCCTGCTCACTCGACGACTCCGTTATATTTGCAATTGTATTGCGGAGTCGATGCGTAAGTTTTATGAGAGCGACACCCATCGAGTGAACGAGGGATTTAGACGCCTGACTTCGTTGCACGGTGCACCGGCTTGAGTCTTGTTTTTATGATAATGCGTCCATCGTTTGCAGCGCTCGCGTATTTTCTCGAGGCTTAGATGGGTTATCGTGTGCCATTAATCTTATCTCCCGATGGGAGTATTTAATTAATGACACTTGTAAACTTATCTCTGGCCAACGCCCCTGATAGGAGTAAGAGCCAATAAGACAAGCCCCGAACGCATTGTTCGGATGCTGAGGCCTGGAGCAACAAAAGTAGGAAACTTGATCAAAAAATTATATAAATCGAGCTTAAAAGCTGTCAAATAACAAGGAGAAAAGATTATATCCTATGTGTAGAATCATCGCAAATGTGGAACGTTCCAGGGATTTTCGATGTCTTGACCCGAAGCTGGATTCTGGAGGCGATAGGCTCCTCCTGGTATCACTTTAGTGAAGATAAACGGTCCTTCCCACGGGGATTCCAGCTTCAAATGTCTCTCTTGCTTTAATCGCAGTACCATGTCATCGACGCTGAAGCTTCGGCTGCGTACGCGTCGGCTGTGGTAATTTCGTAATGCCTGCTGATACACCGTTGTTCTTGCCAAGGCAATGTCCCGAGCTTCGTCAAGGAGGTCAACAGCATCTTGCAACGCATTGTTGGAAGTGGCTTCCGTGTATGCGGTGACTCGAGGTGCTTCGAACTGAACGTTGGCTGGTAAAACTGCTTCAGCTCCGTATAACTGGAAGAACGGAGTGTACTGAGTTGACCTATTGGGTGTAGTACGCAAGCTCCAGAGTATGGAAGGCAATTCTTCGACCCAAGCTCCAGCTGCGCCCGTAAGGCGTTTCTTGAGGCCGTCCCCTATCAGACCGTTAATCCTTTCGACTTGTCTGTTGGTTTGGGGATGTGCCACTGCTGCGAATTTTAACTTGATTCCACCATCATCGCAGAATTTCCGAAACTTTTTGGAGTCAAAATTAGTCCCGTTGTCCGTGACGATACTGTGAGGCATGCCAAAGCGACAGGTTATTCCTCTGAAGAATTCAACTGCAGTTTCAGCTTTCTGGTTTCGAACAGGTACGGCCTCGATCCATTTGGTGAATTTGTCGACTGCAACGAGAAGGTACGTGTGTCCCCCAGGCGATGACCTTGGCAATGGTCCAACTTGGTCAAGTCCCCATTGAGAAAAAGGCCATGCCAGGGGTATCGTCATGAGATATGTTGCGGGAGCGTGTGGTTTTGGCGCAAAGCGTTGACAAGGGTCACACTTTCGAACCAAGTCCCGAGCATCCGACGCTGCTGTTGGCCAATAGAATCCTGCTCTGAAAGCCTTCGCCACAAGTGCTCTACTGCTTGCATGGTGTCCACAGGTTCCTTCGTGTATCTCGCGTAACAGGGATTTTCCATCGTCAATAGCAATGCACCTCTGGAAAATGCCGGAGATGCTACGTTTGTACAACTCTCCGTTTACCACAGTAAAAGCCTTTGACCGTCTCACAATTCGTCTGGCTTCCACTGGGTCCTCTGGTAGCTGTTGTCTCATCAAGTATGCCAAAAATGGTTTGGTCCATAGGGGTTCGAGTAAGAGAACCTGTTCGGCAGATTGAGGTGGAGCTCCCTGGTCGTTTTGCTGCGGTCCTGCTTCTGGAACATCATCCGACGACTTTGGAGGTGCCGATGCTTTCTCCTTTATTGATCGTTGCGTAATGACCTCGTAGAATACCCCGTCTGGGATAGGGGAACACATGGAGCCGATGTTTGCCAAAGCGTCAGCTTCCTCGTTGCTGGCTCTGCCGATGTGCTTAAGCTCACACCCTTCAAACTTGGCCTCCATATTCTGATATAGCTGGTGGTAGGCGATCATGTTGTCACTGACCGCGTCGCATAGGTTCATCGACTGCTGCACTACTAAGTTTGAGTATCCATAGATTTCCAAACGAGTTGCTCCAAACGCTTTCACCATCTTCATTCCAGGTAGCAATGCTTCATATTCTGCTTCATTATTCGTTGGTAAAGAGAAATTCATACGCAGAATGTATCTCATCTTGTCTCCTTGCGGCGATATCAGTATTACCCCTGCTCCTGCGCCTGTGCTTCGCTTCGATCCGTCAAAGTACATCGTCCAGGATCCGGACATATCGGGTGCCGCTAGCGTCTGCGATTGAATCCAATCAGCCACGAAGTCTGGGAGGATTTGGGATTTTATCGCCATCCAATTGACATAAGTTATGTCGTGAGGTGCTATCTCGATGGCCCATTGGGACACTCGACCCGTCGCCTCTGGGTTTGTGAGTATGTTCTTCAATGGTGCTTCGCTTACCACGATAATCGGATGCTCCGTGAAATAGTGGCGCAGCTTACGAGCTGTTCTCCATACCGCATATTCTAGCTTCTGGTTATGAGGATATCTTTACTTTGCTGGTGTGAGCACTTCACTAAGGTATTATACCGGTCTCTGCACGCCGTGGACTCTTCCCGCTTCTTCTCGTTCGACAACCAAGACGCTGCTGAAGACTTGTACCGTTGCTGCTATGTACATAAGCAACGTTTCCTTTTCACGCGGTGTCACGAGTACTGGAGATGTCGACAAAATCCTCTTTAGGTTGTCGAAAGATTCTTGCGCCTCATCGGTCCACTCGAATTTTTCTGACTTTTTCATCAGGTTGTAGAAGGGCAGGGCTTTCTCTCCTAGCTTGGCGATGAACCTGCTGAGTGCTGCCAAGCGTCCTGCCAATTGCTGCACTTGGTGTAAATTCTTTGGCGGCTCCATATCGAGTATGGCTTTGATTTTTAAGGGGTTTGCCTCTATCCCTCTGGCTGAGATGAAGTACCCGAGTACTTGTCCTCCTGGCACCCCAAAGAAACATTTCTTCGGGTTTAGCTTGATTTTGTATCTATCGAGGTTGTCGAAAGTTTCCCGAAGATCATCGATGAGTGTGGCGGCGTGCTTTGTTTTCACCATGATGTCATCAATGTAAACCTCGATATTCCTTCCAATCTGCTCTCCAAGGCAAGCTTGCATACATCGCTGATAAGTTGCTCCAGCATTTTTCAACCCGAAAGTCATGATGTTGTAGCAGAAAACGCCGTGCGGGGTGATAAATGCGGTTAGCTCCTGGTCCTCCTTTTTGAGCTTGATCTCATTGTACCCGGAGTACGCATCGAGAAACGAGAGACGATCACATCCCGCCGTAGAATCGACTATCTGATCAATTTGAGGTAAAGGAAAGTGATCTTTAGGGCAATGCTTGTTTAGGCTCGTGTAGTCGATACACATGCGAAGAGCGGTTGTATCCTTCTTTGGCACCTTGACTAGATTGGCCACCCACTCGGCTTCCTTAAGCTCCCGAATAAATCTAGCTTTGCGGAGCCGACTGACTTCTTCGCCGATGGCCCTTCTTTTCGGCTCAAAAAACCGGCGCATCGACTGTTGTACTGGTTTGGCTATTGGGTCAACATTGAGGGCGTGCTCAGCGAGTTCCCTGGGAATACCTGGCATGTCGGATGGTTCCCAAGCAAATATTTCCCAGCGCTCACGGAGGAACTGGATGAGCGCGCTTTCCTATGCGACAGCGAGATCTGCCGAAGTATTGACCGTTTTCTTCGGATCAGAGGGATGCACCTGCAGCTTCTTTGCTTCCTTCGCAATGTCGAACTCATCGGACCTTGCGCTGCGATTATCGGCTGGTGGTTGAGCATGGTCTGTGACAGCGTCAACCGCATTAAGTTCTTCCTTTGCCCCAAACTTTGAAGCGATCTTTTGGAAATCTCTATCGCAGCTGTCTGAGCGGGAAAAGCTTCCATGGATAGTTAATGCTGTCCCGTTATTGCCTGGCATCTTCAACTTCAGGTATGCATAGTGGGGGACTGCCATGAACTTAGCGAACACCGGTCCGCCGAAGATGGCATGGTACTGAGATTCCCAATCAACTACTTCGAACTCGATTTTTTCCTTCCTGAAATTGCTGGGTGTGCCGAAGACTACATCGAGTGATATTTTGCCAAGGGAGTAAGCGGGTCGAGTTGGTATGATGCCGTGGAATCCTGTGTCAGACTCCTTTAGCATGTTGACTGTAAGACCCATTGCTTTCATTGTGCTGGTAAACAGCAGATTCAAACCGCTTCCTCCATCCATGAACACCTTGCTCATGTTGTATCCTCCAATCTGTGCTTCAAGAACTAAGGCTGTGTGGCCAGGCCTTGGGACGGCCTTCGGGTGATCTGCCTTGCTAAACGATATGCTTTGATCTGACCAGTCGATATATTCGGGTGTGTCGACCATGGCCACTTCTGCGTACTTCACTTCCCGAGAGAACTTCTTGACTTCTCTCTTTGAAAAACTGGTTTTATGAATCATGTTGACTTGTCCACGAGATTCCGGAAACGCTTCGGCTGGGGCGTACTGGTCTCCTCCCGCTGGTACATATGGCTCCGGCACGTACGGTTCAGGCTCGTACAGATCTGGCACGTACGGATCTGGTACGTACGGATCTGGCACGTACGATTCTGGTCGATAACTGTAGGATGCCGCTCTTCTCTCCATCGTGTGGACTCTTGCCGTGGCTTCATCCCTAAGGTCGTCGCAGAACTGCCGAATCTCGAGGAATTCTCGACAGTTCCTAAGAAAATGACTGGATTTCTCGAGGCAATCCTTTGGATCAATGTAAGAGTGTAGGTAACACGGTGCTTCAAGCTGCTCCATGGCCGATAAGTACGGTGTGCGAAGGCGATTTTTGTTCAGCCGCACGCTATGGCACCCTTGCTCGTACTGCCGAGGGCGAGCCATGACTCGCTCTTATTTTTCGCGGCGTGAGTCCCTTCGTCTTTTCCTTTGCTCCTCTACAGTGTCGAAGCTGCTTCGGCTGCTCTTTCCGGCGCTCCTGGATAGGGCCGCCAAGGCCGCTGCTGGCGTGATATTTCCTGGAGCCGAAGTTCCTGGGTTTGATGCGTTTGAACTAGGGAGGCGAAGGAACCCTATGGAATCGACGATGAAGTGAACACCACCGAAAGTAGTATCCATGTTGCCGCGAGGTTCGGCAGAGATTGAACGCAACGCCTCGGTGTGCGGCACGGACTCGAATGACCCGCAACGGACTGAATCCCCTTCTGGAGGTGTTGGTGACTCCAGCGTGAACGCTGCGGATGTGACTGGTGCTGCCGATGACCTGCCTTCTGCCAACAGTATTCCCACAGACGGCGCCAATTGACGAGGGTGCTCCTCGACAATGCCCTCCGATTGGGGCTTAGGGTTGACGGAATCCTGTAGGCTGACACGAGACATCGGTTAACAGACAAGCGGGGAGAGCAATTTACCCAGGTTCAGGGCCCTCGATGAGGTAACATCCCTACGTCCTGCCTGTCTGATCTTGATGATGAAAATATCGGGTTACAATGGGGTGCCGAAGGTTTCGGCTGAGGTTTCGTCGAGAGGCTAAGTGCTACGATGACCTAGCTCTGAACTTACGATGGCTATGGTTGCTAAGATTGATCCCCTCGGCAGTCCCTCTCCTGGCCCTTATAAAGGGGGCCAAGTCTCAAGAGATCTACACGATTACGACTAGGTTTACAAGAGACCTAGTTCTAAACTTTCCTTGTTCGATCGATCCTTGTCTTGGTCTTCAAGGAATCTTCTTCGGCACCGACCTTGTGGCCCACCTCGCCTTCGATTGTCTTCATGGGCCTCCAGCTGGGCTACACGGGATAGGTAAATTCCAGTTACCCGAAGGGTAATGCCCACGTCATCCGCGGTCTGAAATAAGTCACTAATATTGTCACACACAATATAGCTTCAAAGTTCTGACACTATTGGAACTACACCAAGTTCTCAAAGAACTCCTCGACTTAACAACCTCAATCATTGTCAAACAATAACATACTCTGCCTTCGTTTGTAGAATGCGTCACAATATTTAGAACTCATCTAAATCTAGCATAGACATATTCTAGCTCATTGTGCTACCTTTTTAAATAACACATAGCCTAACTAAGATTGAAATTTTATTTTTATATATGACCAAACTAATATCGGTGCAACACTTTACAGCAATTTGTTTATCATTACACATATAAAACTATATATATATCCTTGGTTCTTCTAAAGTACTCAAGGATATTCTTACTGTTGTCCAATAATCATCACATGAATCATTCTGGTATATGCTCCTAACTCTTTAGAGCACAGGACATCTGATTGTGTACATATTATTCGTGATCTAAAATCACTCATGTGGTTTTACTCACTGAGTGTCAGATACACTCAAGTCTTGTTAAACCTTCACATGGAAAAGAACACCTTCTTAATATTTTTATATTGAACTACTTCAATATTCATTCTATGTACTTTGACTTAAACTTATTATGTGTTTCAATCTATCTTCATAGATCTTGACACTAAATATGTTTCAGTCCATATCCTTTCGTTGAAGTTAATTCTCAATGAAACCTTTTATTCACATCAAGTATATAATTACATCATTTATAATCAACGATATGTCATCTACATAAAGTATTATAAATATGTCTCAGCGCTCCCACTTAATTTCTTGCAAATGCAAGCATCTTCAACGTTTCTGATGAAATCAAAAACTCTTTGACTATTTCATACGGTGAAGATTCTAACTCTGCGATACTCACTTCATCCAATTGAAGTTCGTATACCTATCTAGTATTCCACGGACTAGCAAAACTCTTGGTTGTATCTTGTATACAGCTTTAATACACACTTCTCTTAGGTAATGTATTTTTCCATCCTACTAGGATATCTCATAAAAGAAATATGTAGCGATTACTAGAATAATCCACATAGACTATAGCATTGCCACGGAAGATCTAATCTTATCGTAGTCAACTCTTTGAACTTTGTCGTAAACAACTTTTCGATAAGTCAAGCTTCTTTAAGGATATTGCATCCAAGTCCATCTATTTTATAGATCCATTTATTTCAAAAAGTATTCATCTATCTTGGATTTCATGGCGCATAGCCATTTTAACGGAGTAAGGGCCCATCATAACTTCTTTGTATGTAGTTGGTTTATCATTGTTAAAAAACAATCCTTTGTCCACAAATCATTTATTTGATCACAAAATAAACCACATCTACAAGGTTCAATAAGTACTTTGATCTCCATGACTAAAACACTTTGTAGACATGGGAGCCATGATCTTCGTAGCTGCTTCCGGAACCATTTTCGATGCTGTGCTACTCTGATCATCATGCTCAGGTTCATGAACCTTATCAAGTTTCATTGTCCTCCCACTCAAATACTTCGCTAGAAACAATTTCTTTGAAATAAGTAAGAAACATCGACAAACACTTTTGTCTTTGACTTTATAGTGGAAAGAATTCCCAATCAATTCTCTGGGATAACCAACAAAGACATTCATCCGATTTTGGTTGTAAACTCATTTACTTATGCTACGCATACCAAAATTTAAGAAAGGACTATTAAGGTTTATACCCATGCCATAACTTGTATGGTGTCATTTCAACGGATCACGATGATGCTCTATTCAATGTAAAAGCGGTAGGCTCTAAAGCATAATCCACAAAAATATATTGGCTTCATTTTATTTTATCTCACCATTAATCCAACAAGATTTGGATACGTCTCTTGGATACTTCATCATCACTATGATACTCCAAGAAACGTGAGTTGTAGAACAACTTCATAACTCTCTTAGATGTTCGCTAAAACTCGTAATTCAAATATTTCCACTATGATCCAAGCATAGATATTTGACTTTTCTATTACGATGATTTCCACTTCATGCTGAAATTTATTTGAATCCATTCAAATGTTTCAAACTTCTTCCTTATCGAATATGTCCACATATATATACTCAATTCATTGTTGGAAGTTTTCATGAAGTAGAAGAATCTCCCGCACACAACTATGCCCAGTGAACCACATATATCATCATGTATGTTTCCACTAAGTTAGTTGCCTGTTCAACTCTTGGCCTATGAACGGTATTTCAGTCATTCTCTTTAGAAAAGATTTGCAAGTGCCAAACGATTCAAAAATCAAATGACTCAAAAAATCCATTTGCATGGAGTTCCTTCATGCGTTCCTTTCTAACATCTTATATTTACTAATTAGAGGCACCATACGAGACACCACGTTAATCCACATCATTAGAGTAATTAGGACAATTAGATCTAAAACTAATGGCTAAGATTAATCAAGAAAGTTGTTATTTTTAATGTCACATGGCCGTTACATAGACACGCTATCAAATCTAATATTCCGATCTAAATTCAACTCGCACGATGCCACATGAATCATGCAGTTTTTCGAAAGCTCGGTAGCGTACGGCCCGTAGTTTAAAACATGGTCCTCTTTGTCCGAATACCTTATCTGTAACATAATTAAACAAATCTGAGTCTTAATGAAGAAAAACGCATCTAATCGTCGCCTCCTCCCTCACGACAGCTTTCACCATAGAAACCTAAATCCTGGCGGCGCGCATCTGTTATCCTCATCAAGCATTATATGGCGTGGACGTTCATCGGAGCTATGTGGTTGCCGGCCGCATGCGCCGGCCGGCCGGCACGGTGTATGGGGCTTCACAGTAGCAGCTTGCACCTACGGGCAAAGAGGAAAGTGCAGATGGGATCTTTTATCATAGTAGTATTAAATTATCCATCCCTCCCCGACCTTACTTCTCTTTGGATCTCCACGACTTACATCAAAGTGTGTTTCCGGGCTATATCCCAATCCGATTCAAAGTGCAATCGATGCATCTTCTTCTCCATCAAACACTGCAGCGTAGGTTGGGCATGAAAGCTACAGAGATTTAAAGGATCTCCTCCTGTGCACCAACCATCATGGATTAGAGTGTGGTTAGGTTTAGGTCGCATATATTCGAAGATAGGAGAGAAATGGAATCAGTGAGAAGCTTGATTGGATAGTGTTTATGGATTCACGTATGGATGAAACTACAAAGTTTAGGACAGCATGGAGAGCTGCAAGGAGGCAGACGATGAAGAGCGGCGTTGGGTTCCTGTTGACGACATGTTGGTGGTGCGATCGATGGATGCCTGTGGCCGGCCAACATGGCAGAACGTACCAGGCTGCCTCTTCACCATACCAAGCATTCTTCGCCACAACAAGGATGCACTCACCAGCTCCCAACATCATTGTCGATCTCTTCCGGTATGAGCGCACCCCGTCAAGATTAGGTGACGATGGAGTTGCAAGCATGGAGTGCGAGGCTCCCACCAAACTACAGCTGTGTCTGCACATCTCAAACAATAAGCGCCGATGTGTAGTTGTAGCGGTCAGCATGAAGCAACTGGACGGAACTGCTGCGAGTCTCCGATACATGTCGACAAGTATATTTGCAATAATAGGAGCCAAAGGTACTTCGGTCTTTTAATTTCTTGGAAGAATTCCGAGACAATCATACATTTGTTTTCTAAGTATAAGTATTTGTCGATCTGTTTGTACAGCTGAGCTTTTTCCTTAACAGTCATTTGCGTTCTTGGATCTCCTCCCGTCACTCTTAATACAGTTCTGGTACAAGCGACAGGCAATGCATGGCGATGCTGATCACAACACATCACCTGGAATTGTGGGATACCACTAACGCACAAGTCAAATTATATATGTTTGTTTCTAAATGGCAGGTTAAGCTACTACTTATTGCAGTACTAACCAGTTCGTTTATTGCTTATACGGAGTAGCTGTGTTCCTGATGCTGTTTGCCTGAAAACGATGGAGCTCTTAATTTACATGGTTTGCCTTTCTTATTATAGTCTTATTCATAAAATAAATTCAGTTATATGGCTTAAAATTTTCCAACTGTTGACTAAAGTTTTTGATTTATGGTGTGCGTGCTGTTTGACGGAGAAAATAAAGTACGTGGTATGCTATCCAGAATGTGCAATTATAATGAAAATTATATCCTAGAATAATTAGCGCTCAGTTTTGTTCTTGGCAGAGAATTCCCTGTACTGATTTTTATTTCTGAAAGTTATAATCATTGCATTTTCATAGAAATGTAAAATTCAATCATGTAATTTGAATGCATTAAACATTTTTTTCCTTCCGATCAGGGTTTCAGTTCAGGTATGCTGAACTAATTATTTAATTCTTACCAAGTTATGAGTTCACTTTTTTTTACAGTTCGTTGTAACTAAACCTATTTATTAAGGATTTGTGTTCACATAGAGATGAAATTCATGCATTGAGATTGTCTTATAAGTATCTTCACCAATTATGTAAAAATGTGAAGTCTCCATGTCGTTCTACTCCATATTGTCCTTTCTGTTTGAATGTAAAGAACACCTTATGTGCATTTTTTGCTATATTGTATAGAAATGACTATTTGGCTTTCAAATAAGACGTCTTTAATATTCATAGGCTCAAAATAAAATATCTACACATACAATATGGATTATGCTTATCGCACAACTCTTAGGAATATAAGAGCTACCTGGCTATGAAATATTGGATACTTCGATTGGCAGGTACTATTCTAAACATTTTTTCTGTCCCTACCTACAATACAATCTTGACAACATATAGTGTTTATATGCGCTAGAGATATAGCTGATCGGGAAAACAAAGGTGAGGAGGCGGCCGGTACTGTCATCACAAACTTAATAATCAACATATATCTAATTTATTTCTTAACTTTCTTTGTTTCAAATTTTGTGTCATCTTTTGTAGAAAAATCATGATATGTTTGTAAAAAATCAAGTGTGCATAAACATAACAAGCCTAATTAATAAGTAACTCGAAAATTTATACCTTAGTCCAAAATGTTGTTGAATGTTGAGATGTGATTATCTACATCACTAGCCCGTGGAGGTCCACGGGTTGATGACTAGTGACCTAAATGGCGGTTCCACTAATGAGTGGAATTCACATCATTTGCCTTATGGCATTTTAGCGTCAGTGTTATGTATGTGTGCTTCACCATAAAGGTTTATAATAACTTATCCATCGTACATGGAATGCTGTTACAATTTGAACAACTCATTGTTTTCATATAAGCAGAACAAAACAACAATTATAAAGTTCTTTATTATAAATCTGAAGGGCTAGGTAAAATGCCAACGTCGAACATAATAACACTTTATTTTGTTCCAGACGTGTATTCTTACCATATTCCTTGCCAGTCACTTAGGCCATTGTATTCTTGTATTGCGTTGTTTTTGTATGACACCTCATACCAACCAATATGGTACAATTACCCAAGAATTACATTGTGTGACCAAAACAAGGAATACATTCATAACATGTATATCATCTATATACACCTGAGCTAGACTTTCTAGTCTTTTCTTTCTTTCTGCCAAAAATATTTTGTAGTTTTTCTCTTTTAGCTTTCCCCATTCTCAGAAAACACTTCACCTTCAATAACTTTTAGGTCCATTGGTCAAATACCAATAACCTTGAGGTTCTTACTTTGAAGTTGATCATCACATGACAAGTGTTCCAGATTTCACTATTAGTAAGTTTTTAATGTGATGAACAATTTCACTCATAATTTTATCCATCAAATCATGACGACTTTCCGAGACCATGTCTGTACATGCTAGGCTCGTAAAGTTTAACCTTAGTATTCGCATGTGCAAATCTGGCTTGCACCCGTTGTATGCACACGTAGAATCTATAACACCCGATCATCACGTGATGCTTCGAAACGACGAGTCTTAGTAATGGTGCATACTAAGGACGGTCACTTCATGGATATGCGAATATCGTTAGTGCCCAACTGGTTGGAGGATCGGGACGCCTAGCGTCTTCAACATTCGTACATTCCCATAAACCTTATGAGTTTATGTAGTCTCACTAGATTATATTCTATCATCTTGCAATAGGGTCTTAGATATCACACATATCTCATACCTTGCTTATTTCTGAAAACAAAATTTCCAGCTCCTTACTTTTCAAACGGATTTGAACTTCAAGTTTCACGGAGACAGGATGATTTGGTACTAATTAAAACCATTGCTCTTTGAATCATCAATGTGAGGTTTACTAAAAGTTTGCATTAGGACTTAATCATATCTTGATTCTTTAACAATACGGTACCAGTCCGTAAAGTTACTTGCCAGACTTAATAGTATTTCTATCTCAATTACAAGACTAGCGCATGGTAGAGAACGGATGCCAATTCTACAAATTTAATTCAAAATACTATTCAGACAATATTCACGATAATTAGTTCATGTTTTAATCAAATTACTAATGAACTCCCACTTAATACAACATCCCTCATAGTTGTTAAGTGGCACACGATCCACATCCACTACACCAAAACCGATCATCACGTGAGATGATGTAGCTTCAATGGTGAACATCAACATGTTGATCATATCATCCATATGACTCGTGTTCAACCTTTCGGTTTCCGTTGTCCCGAGGCCATGTTTGTACATGCTAGGCTCGTCAAGCAAACCCAAGTATTTCCGTGTGTGCAACATGGCTTACACCCGTTGTATGCGAACGTAGAATCTATCACATCCGATCATCACGAGATGTTTCGAGACGACGAACTGTAGCAACGGTGCATACGAGGGGAGAACACTTTATTATCTTGATATTAATGTGAGGGATCATCTTATAATGCTACCGTCACGATCTAAGCAAGATAAGATGCATAAAGGATTAACATCACATGCAATTCATACTATTTGATATGATATGGCCTTTCTTCTTGTGCTTTTGATCTCCATCTCCAAAGCACATGAGCATGATCTCCATCATCGCCAGCATTGCACCAAGGTCCATGGCACCGCTTCATGGATGTCCATCACTTATAGCTACTATGACAACTACTTGAAACAAAGCTATTACATGATGAATAGACACGCAGGTCTTAACAAATTTAAAGACAACCATTAGGCTCCTGCCGGTTGCCATAATACAATAATGAACATCTCATACATCAAATATAATCATCATCACATCATGGCCATATCACATCACCAAACCCCTGCAAAAACAAGTTAGACGCCTCTAATTTGGTTTGCATATTTTACGTGGTTTAGGGTTTTCGAGTAAGATCCAATCTACCTACAAACATGAACCACAACGGTGATACCAGTGTTGACAATAGAAAGTGCAAATTGCAATCTTCACTATGGTGGGAGAGACAGACACCCGCAAAGCCACTTATGCAATACAAGTTGCATGTCAAGCGTGGAGCAAGTCTCATGAGACGCGGTCATGTAAAGTTAGCCCGGGCCGCTTCATCCCACCATCCCGCAAGATGCAAAGTACACAAACTAAAGCAACAAAAGCATCAACGCCCACAAAACCATTGTGTTCTACTCGTGCAACAGATCTATGCATAGACATGGCTCTGATACCACTGATGGGGTTCGTAGCATAGAAAACAAAAAAATTCCTACCGCAAGACGAATAAATCCAAGATCTAATCTATGGAACACCCAAGATCTAATCTACAAGATCGGAGCAACGAGATTGATGTGAGACTAACCCTCGAAGATTTTCAAAGCCTACGAGATTAGATCTCGTTGTTGGTGTAGACGATCGTCCCCAGTGCTGCAATCCGGCAGCACTTCCGTACTCGTTGGCGCGTACGGTGTCGATTAAGCCCTTCCTCTCCCCGTTCCAGCGGGCAGCGGAGGTGTGGTAGATCTCCTCCAAGTTCCAGCAGAACGACGGCGTGGTGGTGGTGGTGGATGAAGAAAATCTGCAGGGCTTCGCCAAGCCAGAACAGCGTATGGTGGAGGAGAGAGGCGGCCAGAGGAGGGGGCTAATGATGGGATGGTGGCCGGCCACCCCCCTCTTTATATAGGGGGCCAGGTCGGTTGGGGTGGCCCCCTTTCCCATCTAGGGTTAGGGGGCGGCGGCCAAGTGGGGGGAAGAGAGATTTCTTCCCCCCCCCCCCCCCCCCCCCAAGTTGATCCCCCCTAGGGTTTTGGGGAAACCCTAGGGGTTGGCCGGCCTGGGCCTTGGGGGGCATGTGCCCCCGGCCCATTAGGCCAGGGAGCATCCCCTCGGCCCATGCTAGCACTCCTAGGTCGTGGGCCCCATGGTGGACCCCTCTGGAACCTTCTAGAACCTTCCAGTCTTCCACCGGAAAAATCCCGAACTTTTCCGAAACCCAGAAATCAACTTCCCTTATATGAATCTTATTATCCGGACTATTCCGGACCTCCTCGTGACATCCTGGATCCCATACAAGACTCCGAACAAACTTCGTCTCCATACCATATTCAAATCTACTTATGCGACATCGAACCTTAAGCGCGTCACCCTATGGTTCGCGAACTATGCAGACATGGTCGAGACTCCTCTCTGAGTAATAACCAATAGCGGGATCTGGAGATCCATAATGGCTCCCACATATTCAACGATGACTTAGTGATCGATTGAACAATTTACATACGATGCCGATTCCCTTTGTCATATGATATTTTACTTGTCCGAGGTTCGATCATCGGTATCTCCATACTTTGTTCAACCTCGTTACCGACAAGTACTCTTTACTCGTACCATGGTATGTCATCTCTTATGATCCAATCATATGCTTGAAAGCTAATCAGACGACATTCCACCGAGAGGGCCCAGAGTATATCTATCCGTCATCAGGATGGACAAATCCCACTATTGATCCATATGCCTCAACTCACACTTTCCAAATACTAATCCCATCTTTATAACCACCCATTTACGCAATGGAGTTTGATGTAATCAAAGTACCCTTCCGGTGTAAGTGATTTACATGATCTCATGGTCGAAGGACTTAGGCAACTATGTATCGAAAGCTTATAGCAAATTGAACTTAATGACTTGATATTATGCTACGCTTATTTGGGTGTGTGTCCATTATATCATTCACCTAATGACATAACCTTGTTATTACTAACATCCAATGTTCATGATCACGAAACCATGATCATCCATTAATCAACAAGCTAGTTATACAAGATGCTTACTAGGGACTCCTTGTTGTTTACATAACACACATGTATCAATGTTTCGGTTAATACAATTATAGCATGGGATGTAAACATTTATCATGAACACTAAGATATAACAATAACTAATTTATTATTGCCTCTTGGGCGTATCTCCAACAAGGGATTCGATTGTTATTTGTTCTTACACTAAGAACAAAGGAAAATTTCATGCTGGACTTGCCTAACCGCATTATTTCTTTTGCGCGTGTATGATATCACAGGTATCACTCGAAGGTATCTGTGTATCTGGACACGGCTACGTGGCACTCGAAGGTATCCGGGTGCCCCGAGGGATTCGATTGTTATTTTTCCTTACACTAAGAATAAAGGAGAATTTCATGCTGGACGTGCATACCATGCAATAAATGTATACAAGCATAGTCCATCGATGAGTCGAAACCGGTGGTCGGAGGATATCATAAGGACTTTATGATAACCCATGTCGATACGAGCTAGGCTAAAAATACGGTGAAAGCCTAATTCGTAAGACTTTTTTTTGTGTCACTTGTCACCTTGTTGAGTTGCGACAAGGGTCTATGCGGGTGTTTTAATTTCCTAGAGGTTAAGGACTTTTTAGCCACAAATACCATAGAGGATGCATCAAGTAATTTATGATAAACCTAGCGTACGTTATGGACGGCACACTAAGGATCGCATAGCATTTGGTGAGGAACCACATCATTTATGCATACACGTACTGTCGATACGGCTACGTCACACATGAAGGTATCCATGTGCCCCAAGGGATTCGATTGTTATTTTTTCTTATACCAAGAGTAAAGGAAAATTTCATGCTGGAATTTCCTACCATGGAATAAATGTATACAAGCATAATCCATCGACGACTCAAAACCGATGGTCGAAGGATATCATAAGGACTTTATGAGAAACCATATCGGTATTGCGCTGTGATGCTCCCGGTGGTGTCAACTATGAAAAGTATTCCACATTTTATTTAAATGCATGCCAAACTCGTAACTCAGATATTCACCTCCGCGATCAGAACGCAGAAACTTAATCTACTTGTTACGCTGATTTTCTACTTCACGTTGGAATTCCTTAAACTTCTCGAAAGTTTTGGATTTATGTTTCATTAAGTAGATATACCCATATCTACTCAAATCATCCGTGAAAGTAAGAACATAACGATAACCACCACGCGATGCTACATGATGTCTACGCACGCTTCTATTCCTGTAGACAGTGTTGGGCCTCCAAGAGCAGAGGTTTGTAGAACAGCAGCAAGTTTCCCTTAAGTGAATCACCCAAGGTTTATCGAACTCAGGGAGGAAAAGGTCAAAGATATCCCTCTCAAGCAACCCTGCAATCACGATACAAGAGGTCTCTTATGTCCCCAACACACCTAATACACTTGTCAGATGTATAGGTGCACTAGTTCGGTGAAGAGATAGTAAAATGCAAGTGATATAGATGGTGGTAATATTGCAGGAAGTAATGATGCAGTAAATAAACATGTAGCAGAACTTGTTGGAAACGGTGCCAGAAAATAGCTTGCTGACGTGGGAAGCAATTCTCTGTGGTGTAACTTATTCGGAAACAAGGCCTAGGGATCATACTTTCACTAGTGGACACTCTCAACATTGATCACATAACTGAATAAACAAATACTACTTTCTCTACACTCTCTTGTTGGATGACAAACACCATTCATTGTGTAGGGCTACAAGAGCTCCCTCAAGCCGGAGTTAACAAGCGCCACAACATTCGGTGTTCATATTTAAGTAACCTTAGAGTGCATGATAGACCATTGCAATTATACCGAGTACTAACATAGCATGCACACTGTCACCGTCAGGCTATGAAAGGAGGAATAGATCGCATCAATACTATCATAGTAATAGTTAACTTCATAATCTACAAGAGATCACAATCATAGCTTATACCAAGTACTACATGATGCACACACTGTCACCATTACATCATGAAGGAGGAATAGACTACTTTAATAACATCACTAGAGTAGCACATAGATGATATTCAACTAGATCACAAAGCTCATGATCACATAAAGATCACATGGGAGAGAGAGATGAACCACATAGCTACCGGTAGAGCCCTCAGCCTCGAGGGAGAACTACTCCCTCCTCATCATAGGAGACAGCAGCGGCGATGAAGATGGCGGTGGTGTCGATGGAGATGCCTTCCGGAGGCACTTCCCCGTCCCGGCGGCGTGCCGGAACAGAGACTTCTGTCCCCCGAATCTTGGCTTCGCGATGGCGGAGGCTCTGGAACTTTTCTCGTATCGTGGCTTATTCGTGTAGGGTTTTCGCGATGGAGTCCTTAAGTAGGCGGAAGGGCAGCCTCGGAGGGGCCCTGGTGGGGCCACACAATAGGGGGGCGCGCCCCACCCCTTGGCCGCGCCGCCCTGGCGTGTGGGGACCCCCTGGCTCCCCTCTGGTCTCTCTCCGGTGTTCTGGAAGCTTCGTGGAAATATAAGATCGTGGGCCTTCATTTCGTCCAATTCCGAGAATATTTCCTGTGTAAGATTTCTGAAACCAAAAACAGCAGAAAACACGAACTGGCACTTCGGCATCTCGTCAATAGGTTAGTTCCAGAAAACGCATAAAAACGATGTAAAGTGTGAACAAAACATGGAGGTATTTTCATAAAACTAGCATGGAACATAAGAAATTATAGATACGTTGGAGATGTATCAAGCATCCCCAAGCTTAGTTCCTGCTCGCCCTCGAGTAGGTAAACGATAACAAGAATAATTTCTTAAGTGACATGCTACCAACATGATCTTGATCAACACTATTGTAAAGCATATGAGATGAATGAAGTGATTCAAAGCAATAGTAAAGACAATGACTAAACAACTGAATCATATAGCAAAGACTTTTCATGAATAGTACTTTCAAGACAAGCATCAATAAGTCTTGCATAAAAGTTAACTCATAAAGCAATAAATTCTTAGTAGAAGGCATTGAAGCAACACAAATAATGATTAAGTTTCAGTAATTGCTTTCAACTTGTAACATGTATATCTCATGGATAGTTGTCAACATAAAGCAATATAACAAGTGCAATAGGGGGAGTGGTGTTTTGGAACATGGGAGCATATGCTCCCTATATTTTGAAATGCATCTTACACATATTTTAAATTTCAAAAAAATTGAAACAAAAAATTCGCACGTACATCTTCACGTGCTACGCGCTCACGAAGTCGTTTCATGAAAAATGAACTTATCATGTGACGTGTGTAAAAAAGACAAAATTCGGTGCTGAAAATAATGCTTTTCATAGGATAAGTTTTCTCTTTTTTTACATAGGCCACAAAAAATATTATTTTTTCGTGAAACTTGACGCACACACATATATTATGGAGATGTACATGCATAATTTTTTGTCAAATTTTTTCCACACTTTGAAATATGTTTTGTTGGTGGAGGGAGCATACGCACCCGGGAGCCGAATTGAATTTCCGGTGCAATAGGTAAACATGTAAGAATCAATGCACACAGTTGACACAAGTGTTTGCTTCTAAGATAGAAAGAAGTGGGTAAACTGACTCAACATATAGTAAAAGAAAGGCCCTTCGTAGAGGGAAGCATGGATTACTATTTTTGTGCTAGAGCTGTTCATTTTGAAAACATAGAAACAATTTTGTCAACGGTAGTAATAATTCATATGTTTTATGTATAAGATATCCTATAAGTTGCAAGCCTCATGCATAGAATACTAATAGTGCTCGCACCTTGTCCTAATTAGCTTGGATTAACACGGATTATCATTGCATAACATATGTTTCAACCAAGTGTCACAAAGGGGTACCTCTATGCCGCCTGTACAAAGGTCTAAGGAGAAATTTCGCAATGGATTTCTCGCTTTTGATTATTCTCAACTTAGACATCCATACCGGGACAACATAGACAACAGATAATGGACTCCTCTTTTAATGCTTAAGCATTCAACAACAGATAAAATTCTCATAAGAGATTGAGGATTAATTGTCCAAACTGAAACTTCCACCATGGATCATGGCTTTAGTTAGCGGCCCAATGTTCTTCTCTAACAATATGCATACTCAAACCATTTGATCATGAAAATCGCCCTTACTTCAGACAAGACGAACATGCATAGCAACTCACATGATATCCAACAAAGGTGTAAAAGTTGATGGCGTCCCCAGAAACATGGTTACCGCTCAACAAGCAAATTATAAGAAATAATATACATAGCAACATATTCAATACCACAATAGTTTTTAAGGCTATTTTCCCATGAGCTATATATTGCAAAGACAAGGAATGAAATTTTAAAGGTAGCACTCAAGTAATTTACTTTGGAATGGCAGAGAAATACCACATAGTAGGTAGGTATGGTGGACACAAATGGCATAGGTTTTGGCTCAAGGTTTTGGATGCACAAGAAGTTTTTCCTCTTAGTACAAGGCTTTGGCTAGCAAGGTTGTTTGAAGCAAACACAAGTATGAACCGGTACAGCAAAACTTATATAAGAACATATTGCAAGCATTATAAGACTCTACACTGTCTTCCTTGTTGTTCAAACACCTTAACCAGAAAATATCTAGACTTTAGAGAGACCAATCATGCAAACCAAATTTTAACATGCTCTAGTAGTTCTTCATTAATAGGTGCAAAGTACATGATGCAAGAGCTTAAACATGATCTATATGAGCAGAACAATTGCCAAGTATCAAATTATTCAAGACATTATACCAATTACCACATGCAGCATTTTCTGTTTCCAACCAAATAATAATTAACGAAGCGGTTTTCAACTCTGCCATGAACATTAAAGATAGAACTAAGAACACCAGTGTTCATATGAAAAAGCGGAGCGTGTCTCTCTCCCACATAATCATGAATTTATTCAAACATAAACAAAAATAAAAGCAAACAGACGCTCCAAGTAAAGTACATAAGATGTGACGGAATAAAAATATAGTTTCACTAGAGGTGACCTGATAAGTTGTCGTTGAAGAAGGGGATGCCTTGGGCATCCCCAAGCTTAGATGCTTGAGTCTTCTTGAAATATGCAGGGATGAACCACGGGGGCATCCCCAAGCTTAGACTTTTCACTCTTCTTGATCATAGTATATCATCCTCCTCTCTTGACCCTTGAAAACTTCCTCCACACCAAACTCAAAACAAACTCATTAGAGGGTTAGTGCATAATCAAAAATTCACATGTTCAGAGGTAACACAATCATTCTTAACACTTCTGGACATTGCCCAAAGCTAATGGAAGTTAATGGAACAAAGGAATCCATCCAACATAGCAAAAGAGGCAATGTGAAATAAAAGGCAGAATCTGTCAAAACAGAATAGTCCGTAAAGACGAATTTTTCTGGGGCACTTAACTTGCTCAGATGAAAAAGCTCAAATTGAATGAAAGTTGCGTACCTATCTGAGGATCACACACGTAAATTGGCAGATTTTTCTAAATTACCTACAGAAGGGGCTGCTCAATTTCGTGACAGCAAGAAATCTGTTTCTGCGCAGTAATCCAAATCTAGTATCAACCCTACTATCAAAGACTTTACTTGGCACAACAATGCAATAAAATAAAGATAAGGAGAGGTTGCTACAGTAGTAACAACTTCCAAGACACAACAAAACAGTAGCAAAATAAAAACATGGGTTATCTCCCAAGAAGTGCTTTCTTTATAGCCATTAAGATGGGCTCAGTAATTGTAATGATGCACTCGCAAGAAATAAGAGTTGAAGTAAAAGAGAGCATGAAGAAGCAAATAAGAAACAATTTTAAGTCTAACCCACTTCCTATGAAAAGGAATCTTGTAAATAAACAAGTCAATGAAGAACAAAGTGAATAGCATAGGAAGACAAAACAAGTGTAACTTCAAGATTCTCAACATAAAGAGGGGAAACTTAATATTATTAAGATGCATATAACCATGTTTCCCTCTCTCATAATAACTTTCAGTAGCATCATGAACAAACTCAACAATATAACTATCACATGAAACATTCTTATTCACATGCATAAAAGTATCATTACTCTCCACATAAGCATAATCAATTTTATTAGTAATAGTGGGAGTAAAACTACCATAACCATCATTGTAATCATCATAAATTGCAGGCATGGTATAATCATAATAACCTTTATCCTCCATAGTAGGTGGCACCAAAATACCACTATCATTATAATCATCATAAATAGGAGGTAAAGTATCATCAAAGAAAATTTTCTCCTCAAAACTTGGGGGACTAAAAATATCATCCTCATCAAAACCAGCTTCCCCAAGCTTAGAATTTTCCATAGCATTAGCAACAATGGTGTTCAAAGCATTCATACTAATAACATTCCCATTAGCATGCATATAAAGTTCCATGGGTTTTTTAATTCTCTCTTCAAACACATCATGTCCTAATTCAAGATAAAGTTCATAAAGATCTCTCATTTTGTTGTTGTTTTCCATTAAGCCTAACTAGTGAAAACAAGAAACAAAAAGATATAATTGCAGGATCTAAAGGAAATATCTTCGAGCACTCACACACCGGCAACAGTGCTAGGAAATAGCTTAGTAGTCGGAGGATGTGAATACCTTTTACCTTACCTCCCCGGCAACGGCGCCAGAAAATAGCTTAGTTGCCGGGGTCCGGAGTGTGAGTGCCTTTTACCTTACCTCCCCGGCAACGGCGCCAGAAAATAGCTTGATGTCTACGCACGCTTCTATTCCTGTAGACAGTGTTGGGCCTCCAAGAGCAGAGGTTTGTAGAACAGTAGCAAGTTTCCCTTAAGTGAATCACCCAAGGTTTATCGAACTCAGGGAGGAAGAGGTCAAAGATATCCCTCTCAAGCAACCCTACAATCACGATACAAGAGGTCTCTTGTGTCCCCAACACACCTAATACACTTGTCAGATGTATAGGTGCACTAGTTCGGCGAAGAGATAGTAAAATGCAAGTGATATAGATGGTGGTAATATTGCAGGAAGTAAAGATGCAGTAAATAAACATGTAGCAGAACTTGTTGGAAACGGTGCCAGAAAATAGCTTGCTGGCGTGGGAAGCAATTCTTTGTGGTGTAACTTATTCGGAAACAAGGCCTAGGGATCATACTTTTACTAGTGGACACTCTCAACATTGATCACATAACTGAATAAACAAATACTACTTTCTCTACACTCTCTTGTTGGATGACAAACACCATTCATTGTGTAGGGCTACAAGAGCTCCCTCAAGCCGGAGTTAACAAGCGCCACAACATTCGGTGTTCATATTTAAGTAACCTTAGAGTGCATGATAGACCATTGCAATTATACCGAGTACTAACATAGCATGCACACTGTCACCGCCAGGCTATGAAAGGAGGAATAGATCGCATCAATACTATCATAGTAATAGTTAACTTCATAATCTACAAGAGATCACAATCATAACTTATACCAAGTACTACATGATGCACACACTGTCACCATTACATCATGAAGGAGGAATAGACTACTTTAATAACATCACTAGAGTAGCACATAGATGATATTCAACTAGATCACAAAGCTCATGATCACATAAAGATCACATGGGAGAGAGAGATGAACCACATAGCTACCGGTAGAGCCCTCAGCCTCGAGGGATAACTACTCCCTCCTCATCATAGGAGACAGCAACGGCGATGAAGATGGCGGTGGTGTCGATGGAGATGCCTTCCAGGGGCACTTCCCCGTCCCGGCGGCGTGCCGGAACAGAGACTTCTGTCCCCCGAATCTTGGCTTCGCGATGGCGGCGGCTCTGGAACTTTTCTCGTATTGTGGCTTATTCGTGTAGGGTTTTCGCGACGGAGTCCTTAAGTAGGCGGAAGGGCAGCCTCGGAGGGGCCCTGGTGGGGACACACAATAGGGGGGCGCACCCCACCCCTTGGTCGCGCCGCCCTGGCGTGTGGGGCCCCCTGGCTCCCCTCTGGTCTCTCTCCGGTGTTCTGGAAGCTTCGTGGAAATATAACATCGTGGGCCTTGATTTCGTCCAATTCCGAGAATATTTCCTGTGTAAGATTTTTGAAACCAAAAACAGCAGAAAACAGGAACAGGCACTTCACCATCTCGTCAATAGGTTAGTTCCGAAAAACGCATAAAAACGATGTAAAGTGTGAACAAAACATGCAGGTATTGTCATAAAACTAGCATTGAACATAAGAAATTATAGATACGTTGGAGACGTATCACTACACTCATTGGACCTCACACATCAGTATGTATTATTTCCAATAAGTTTGTAGCTCGCTCTATTATACCAGAGAATGGATTCTTAGTTATTTTTTCCATCAGACATGGTTCGCATTTTTCAAGTGATTCAAGAAGTCCATCGGAATGGAGTTTCTTCATGAGCTTCACTCCAGTGTGACCAAGACGACAGTGCCACATGTATGTAGAATTATCATTTAATTTTATTCGTTTAGCATCAATGTTATGAACATGTGTATCACTACTATCGAGATTTAATAAGGATAAACCATTCATCTCAGGTGCATAACCATAAAATATATTATTCATATAAATTGAACAACCATTATTATCAAACTTGAATGAATAACCATCTTCCAATAAACAAGATCCAAATATAATGTTCATGCTTAACGTAGGCACCAAATAACAATTATTCATATTTAAAACTAATCCTGAAGGTAGATAAAGGGGGAGCGTGCTGACAGCGATCACATCGACCTTGGATCCATTTCCAACGTGCATCGTCACCTCGTCCCTTGCTAGTCTTGGTTTATGCCACACCTCCTATTTCGAGTTACAAATGTGAGCAACCAAACCAGTATCAAATACCCAGGCACTACTACAATTACTAGTAAGATACAAAACAATAACATGTATATCAAATATACCTTTGTTCTTGACGTTGCCGCTCTTCAGATCTTCCAGGTACTTGGAGCAGTTCCGCTTCCAGTGCCCATCTCCTTTGCAGTAATAGCACACAGTATCAGGCTTGGGGATAGCCTGGGATTTCTTATGAGGTGCAGCAGCTTTCTTGCCGCCCTTCTTGAATTTACCTTTTTCCTTAGGCTTGCCCTGCTTCTTGAAATTGGTGGTCTTATTGACCATCAACACTTGGTGCTCTTTCTTAATCTCCACTTCATCAGTTTTCAGCATTCAGAAGAGTTCAGGCAATGTCTTGTTCATGCACTGCATGTTGTAGTTCATCACAAAGTTCTTGTAACTGGGTGGCAGTGATTGGATGACACGATGAATCCCCAACGCATTAGGAATCGTTATTCCAAAATATTGGAGCTTCTTTGCATGCTTAGAAATTTTGAGCACGTGGTCCCTAACGGAGCTGCCCTCATCCATTTTACAGTTAAAGAATTGCTCAGAGGCATCATAGCTTTCCACGTCCGCATGAGTTTCAAATATCATTTTGAGCTCACTGATTATATCATGAGGGTCGTGGTTCTCAAACTGCTTCTGAAGCTTTGATTCTAAATCGTAGAGGATGGCACACTGAACTATGGAGTAATGGTTCTTTTGAGTGAGGTAAACATTTTAAACCTCATCGGGAGCTATTTCTGCAGGTGGGTCACCCAGCGGTGCTTCGAGCACATAGAGCAGTTGTCCAGCAGTGAGGACAATCATCATGTTACGAAACCAGTCCGTAGAGTTGCTTCCACTATTTTTCAGCTTTTGTTTCTCTAGGAACGAATTAAAGTTGATGGTAGGGGTCGCCATAATCTACAACATATTTGCAAAGAGTTTAGACTAAGTTCATGATAAATTGAGTTTAATTTTAATTCTTAAATTAACTAGGTGAACTCCCACTCAAAATAACATTCCTCACTTTTCCTTAGTGATTACACGAACCAAATCCACTACACCAAGTCCGATCTTCACGAGAGAAGATGTAGTTTCAAAGGAAAACAATCAACATGTTCATCGTATCATTCATATGACTCAAGCTTTACCTTTCGGTATTCCGTGTTCCAAGGCCATGTCTATGCATGCTAGGCTCATCAAGTTTAACCTTAGTATTCGCATGTGCAAATCTGGCTTACACCCGTTGTATGTACACGTAGAATCTATAACACCCGATCATCACGAGCTGCTTCCAAACAACGAGTTTTAGCAATGGTGCATATTAAGGACGAACACTTTATTATCTTGATATTTAGTGAGAGAGATCATCTTATAGTGCTACCGTCGCGATCTAAGCAATATAAGATGCATAAAGGATTAACATCACATGCAATTCATAATATGTGATATGACATGGCCTTTCTTCTTGTGCCTTTGATCTCCATCTCCAAAGCACGGACATGATCTCCATCATCACCATCATGGCGTCAAGGTCACTGGCACCGCTTCATGGTTGTCCATCACCAATAGCAACTATAACAACTACTTGGGATAAAGCTATTACATGATGAATAGACATGCAGGTCTTAACCGAATTTAAAGACAACCCTTAGGCTCCTTCTGGTTGCCACAATACAATAAGGATCATCTCATACATCAAATATAATCACAATCACATCATGGCCATATCGCATCACATGCCCCTGCAAAAACAAGTTAGACGCCTCTAATTTTGGTTGCATATTTTACGTGGCTTGGGGCTTTCGAGTAAGATCCGATCTACCTACAAACATGAACCACAACGCTAATACAAGTGTTGTCAAGTGCATATTGTAAATTGGATCTTAACTATGGTGAGAGATATAGACACCCGCAAAGCCACTTATGAAATACAAGTTGCATGTCAAGCGTGGAGCAAGTATAATGAACGCGGTCATGTAAGGTTAGCTCGGGCCGCTTCATCCCACCATACCGCAAGATGCAAAGTACATGAAAAACAAACGACAACAAAAGCATCAACGCCCACAAAACCATTATGTTCTACTTGTGCAACAGATCTATATGCATAGACACGGCTCTGATACCACTGTAGGGGTTCGTAGCATAGAAAACAAAAAAAATTCCTACCACAAGAACGAACAACAAGCCAAGATCTAATCTAATAGATGGTAGCAACGAGATGGGATCAACGTACCCTCGAAGATCGCTAAGCGTTAACGAGATAAATCCCGTGGATGATGTAGTCGATCACTTGCCGCTCTCAGGAGCGAGTAGAAGATCCCGGCGGTGCCGCAAACGGGCAACACCTCTGCACTCGGTCACACGTACGCTATTGATGAAGACGTACTTCTCCCCGTTCCAGCGGGCAGTGGAAGAGGTATATCCTCCTCGGAATCCCGGCAGCACGACGACGTGGTGACGGTGGTGGTGAAGATCTCCTGCATGGCTTCGCTATAGCCGTGCTGGAAAGAGGTGGAGGAGGGTGGCGCTAGGGTTTTCGAGAGAGGGGTGGGGCACCGGACTTGGTGCCCTAGGGTGGTACGGCCAATGATGTGGCCGGCCCTCCCCTCCTCTCCCCTTTATATAGGTGCAAAAACCCTAGCTCCCAATCATACTCCCTCTAGGAGTCTTATTGGAAACTTACCATAAATGCAAAAGTCAAAACTTAGTCAAGGTGGGACTTTTCCCCCCTTTCCTTTCGAGTTGGCTGGCCAAGGAGGTGGAGGCCACTATGGAGTCCACATTCCCCCCTTGGTGGGTCGGCTAGGCTAGTGGAGTCCCACCTGCCATAGTGAAATATTCCGGACGATTCTATAACCTTCTAGAACCTTCCATAAATTCACTTGACTATCCCTAAACTTGGAATATGACTTCCCATATATGAATCTTATTCCCGGACCATTCCGGAGCTGCTCGTGATGTCCTAGATCACATCCGAGACTTCGAACAAGATTCGGTATCCATTTCAAATTCTATATCTACTTAAACAACATCGAACCTTAAGTGTGTCACCCTACGTTTCGTGAAGTATGCAGATATGATCGAGACACTTCTCTGATCAATAACCAATAGCGGGACCTGGAGATCCATAATGGCTCCCACATATTCAACGATGACTTCGTGATCGAAATAACCATTAACATATGATGAGTACATCACATCTATTGATACAACCGATGTACCTACAGCCACACAAATACAAGGACCAATCAATCGAGCTCGTGCCAAACAACTTAACTATCAGGTACTTTTGTTTCTTGGAACTATTCCTCACATACATGAGAATATGATGCTGCCTAAATCAGATATGTTTGTTACTCTTAGGAATGATGGACCTAGCATGGATGAGGAGGACAAGCATTGGAGCATGATCACACATGGAGGAGATGGCAGCAAGCTTTTGAGGATTGAAGAGGACGCCGCAAGTGGAGATGATAAGGGCTAAGCCCAAGGGTGTGCCCGATCTTCACGAATTTGGGTGGAATTCGTGGGGGAGGTGGAAGAACGCGATGAACACGAAGAACGCGAGGGGAATCGGGGGATACAAACTCACACACGCACACGAATCGGTTTTTCCTCCTTGGCCCGAACCACCAACTCGATAGAAGTTGCAGGAAAAGACCTTTCGGTAGAAGTCCCGCAAAAAGATCGACGAATCAAAATCCTATAGATCTAGAAGGGTGAAAAGACCAAAATCGATAGAAGTGCAAGCAAAAGACCCAAAGGTAGAAGTGCAAGCAAAAGACCAAGATTGGTAGAAGTCACCAAAGAGATACAATAGGATTCGATAAGGAGCCCGGGTGGGTACAAGATCTAAGATCTATGGTAGGGTTTCCCACAAGGGTCAAGAGCAAAGCTCAGGTTTAATTTCACATCAAGTCTAATATCAGATCTGAGCCAACAAGGATATTTATAGTTGGTGGGGAGAAGGGGTAAGTTACATGCTGAATCGGCCAGTTTCGGTGCTGAAACGCGTGCAGGCGGAAGTTCTGGTCCTTGGGGGCGGAAGTTCCTGTCCTAAGGGGCGGAAGTTCCGGCTGGATCCTCTTCACTTGGGGGCTGGACAGCATCTTGGAAGCATCTGGGCGGAAGTTCCGGTCCTGGAGGCCGGAAGTTCCGGTCGGGGCGGAAGTTCTGGCCAACTTCCGGTCTAGTTCCAAAAACTGTCGATTTCCTTGCAGCACTATCCAGTGTTGTTTCGACGCATTTTCGGAACTAGGGCGGAACTTGGGCGGAAGTTCCGATGGGCGGAAGTTCCGGTCTCTTGGGGCGGAAGTTCCGGCTGGATCCTTTTTCCTGGGCGCTGGAAGGCATCTGGGAGGCATCTGGCCGGAAGTTCCGGTCCTGGGGGGCGGAAGTTCCGGTTGGTGCGCTGTAGCTCCATCTTCTTCATTTCCAGCTCTCTCTCTCCATTGGCTTGGCCTCCATGGCTTGCGTCTTGGTCGATGTACCTGATTGAACATAGGGTATTCGCATGAAGTAGCATGCCATCCAATGATGTATCAAATGTATACGTGGAAAGGAGCGAATTCACCTCTTGGTGTAGGGCTTGGGCTCTAACTCGTGTCATTGGACCATGAGGAGGGCTTGTCGGTCTTGAGGAGGCGGTGTCCAAAGGCCACCCTGTATCATCTCCCCCCTTGGGAAAGAGTCGTCCTCGACTCTATGTTCTCCTCATCTCCATGATAGGGTGAGAGGTCGGACACATTGAATTTATTGCTCACCAAGTACTTGGATGTTGGTATGTCGATGACGTAGGCGTTGTCGTTGATGCGCTTGAGGACCTTGAAGGGACCATCGCCTCGGGGCTTGAGCTTGGAGTTTCTTTCTTGAGGGAAGCGGTCCTTGCGAAGGTGTATCCACACTAGGTCTCCTTCATTGAAGATCCGTGCCTTTTTCTTCATGTTGAGTCTAGTGGCTTGACGAAGAACTTGTTGCTCGATTGTTGCCCTTGTATCTTCATGTAGCTTCTTCATGTATTGAGCTCGCTTGTCGATGTTCATGTTTACTTGCTCATGTAGCGGAAGAGGAAGGAGGTCAATCGCCGTAGGTGGTTCAAACCCGTAGACTACCATGAATGGACCTCTCATTGTTGTAGAGTGCTTGGCGCGGTTGTAGGCAAACTCCACATGCGGGATGCAATCTTCCCATGCTTTCAAATTCTTCTTGACAAGGACTCGTAGTAGTGTGGAGAGGCTTCGGTTCACCACTTTGGTTTGCCCATCGGTTTGGGGGTGCGAGGATGATGAGAACAAAAGCTTGACGTTGAACTTGGCCATTAGTGTCTTCCAAAGATAACTCATGAATTTGACATCCCGGTCCGAGACAATGCTTCGTGGTACACCGTGGAATCTCACAATTTCCCTAAAAAACAAGGAGGCAATATGTGAAGCATCATCCGTTCGGGAGCATGGTATAAAATGAGCCATTTTAGAGAATCTATCAACTACCACAAAAATGGAATCATGACCATACTTAGTTCTAGGCAATCCTAGTACAAAGTCCATGCTTATGTCGGACCAAGGAGCATAAGGAATAGGCAACAATGTATAAAGGCCATAGGGGTTGGAAGTGGACTTAGCTTGTAAGCATGTTGTACACCGTCGGCAAAGGCGTTCCACGTCGCGGTACATTCTTGGCCAATAGTAGTGAGTTGAGAGCATTGCATATGTCTTCTCTCGTCCAAAGTGTCCCATAAGACCACCACCAGGCGATTCTTGTAAGAGTAAAAGGCGAAGCGAAGACATGGGAATGCAAAGTTTGTTGCCCTTGAACAAGAATCCTTGGTGCAACTAGAAATCATCGATGCCCTTATAACTAGAACACTTTGCAAAGATTGGGCCAAAGAAAGTATCGGAAGCATATAGGTCTTTGATTTCATCAAGACCCAAAACATGGAAATCCAAGCGAGTGAGTAAGAGGGTGAGCTTGCGGGAAAGAGCATCCGCAACTACATTGTCCTTGCCCTTCTTGTATTTGATTACATATGGGAAGGACTCAATGAACTCAACCCATTTTGCATGTCTTTTGTTCAAATTGTGTTGACTTTTCAAATACTTCAAAGACTCATGGTCGGAGTGGATGACAAACTCTTTTGGCCAAAGATAATGTTGCCAAACTTAAAGAACACGAACCAAAGCATAAAGTTCCTTGTCATATATAGGATAGTTTAGGTGTGCGCCATCCAACTTCTTGCTATAGTATGCCACGGGTTTTCCATTTTGCATAAGAACACCACCAATTCCAAGTCCACTCGCATCACATTCTATCTCAAAAGTTTTTGCAAAATCGGGAAGAACGAGTAGTGGTGCCTCGGTGAGTTTCTTTTTCAATTCATCAAAAGCGTTTTGTTGTGCCTTGCCCCAAACAAACGGAACATTCTTTTTGGTAAGCTCATTTAAAGGGCAAGCAATGGTGCTAAAATCTTTCACAAAGCGTCTATAGAAACCGACAAGTCCATGAAAACTTCGAACTTGACCAACATTTGTAGGAGTGGGCCAATTGTGGATGGCCTCAACCTTGGAAGAATCAACTTCAATCCCATTGGCGGAAACCACAAATCCAAGAAAAACCAACTTGCTTTGTGCAAAGGTGCACTTTGGAAGATTTGCAAAGAGCTTTTCACGGCGCAAGATGCATAAGACTTCTCTCACATGTTGCACATGGTCCTCGAGATTTTTGCTATAAATGAGAATATCATCGAAATAGACAACCACACTCTTGCCAATGAGAGGTCTCAAGATGTGGTTCATAAGGAGCATGAAAGTTGATGGAGCATTTGAAAGACCAAATGGCATGACAAGCCATTCATAGAGACCAAGTTTGGTCATGAATGTCGTCTTCCATTCATCACCAATTGCCATGCGGATTTGGTGGTAGCCACTACGCAAATCTATCTTAGAGAAAATCATGGGACCACTCAATTCATCAAGCATGTCATCTAAACGTGGAATGGGATGGCGGTATCGAACGGTAATGGCATTGATGGGGCGACAATCCATACACATTCGTTGCGACTCATCCGGTTTAGGAACGAGAATCACGGGAACCGCACAAGGGCTTAAGCTTTCACAAACATACCCTTTTTCGAGGAGATCTTGAATTTGGCGTTGAATCTCCTTTGTTTCTTCGGGGTTGGTGCGGTAGGCAGCGCGGTTTGGTAGAGGAGCGCCGGGTATGAGGTCGATGCGGTGCTCGATTCCTCTAAGCGGTGGTTGCCCATGAGGAAGCTCGTCGGGGAAGACATCTTGGAACTCCTTCAAAAGAGACAACAAAGACGAAGGAAGTGTTGTTAAGTTGTTAGTCTCCGAGGGTGGCCCCTTGCAAATGAGCACATAGTGCAATTTGGTGGATGGGTTGTGGTGCACTCCTCTCATCTCACTCTTGGTAGCTATGAGGACACTCTTCATCTCACTCACATATGGCTTGTGGCGCTCACTTTCTTTTTGGTGGGTCACTCTCTCACCGCTCATCTCACTAGTGATAGTAGCTTCCTTACCCCTCGCTAAAGCCTTTGCATTGTCCGCAATTACTTGGCTAGGAGTCATTGGGCGTAGGATGAATGTCTTGTCGCCGACCTTGAAGCTATAGGAATTTGTGTAGCCATCATGGTTTGCTCTTTTGTCATATTGCCAAGGGCGACCAAGTAGCATGTGGCACACCGTCATGGGTACGACATCACAATCAACGGTGTCTTCATAGGCGCCAATCTTGAAGGATATTGTGATGGTGTGTTGTATCTTCACGTTTCCATTATCACTTAACCATTGCACATGGTAAGGATGGGGGTGTTTCCGGAGTGTGAGGTTGAGCTTGGAGCATAGTTCGGTGCTTGCAAGGTTGTGGCAACTCCCTCCATCGATGATAACCTTTATTGACTTGCCATTGATTCCGCCTCTTGTTTGGAAGATATTGCATCTTTGGTCTTCATTGGGGAGTGCATGGGTTGTCAACACTTTGGTCACCACAACTGATGGGCTTGCATCATGCACACATAGGACTTGCTCTTGGTCTTCCAAGTCATCATCTTCATGATTGGTTGCGGCTTGTACCAAGGCTTCATATTCACCTTCACTCAAGTACTCTACATCTCCATCATCCCGAGTTATCATAACTCGTGTGTTCTTGCATTCAAAGGATTTATGTCCTTGAGCACCACACTTGAAGCAAGTGATGTTACTAGATCCCGTGGAAGGTTTGGAGGACATAGTTGATTAGTCCGGCTTGAAGTTTGTAGTCTTGATGACACTTCTTGTTTGCTTGGGAGGATCCTTGGAAGCAATAGCACTTGCATTTTTGATGCTTGAGGGTGCGTTTGTTGCATTTCTTGCGGCGAAGAAGGACTTTGGTTTTGCACTTGCTAAGTCTTCTCGCACTTGGCGCTCGGCCCTTGTAGCTTGATGAAGTAACTCAACCATGTTGGTGTAAGGCAAGAATTCCACTATCCTCTTGACGATAATGTTCAATCCATTCAAGAATCTTGCCATAGTTTGCTCTTCTCGCTCATCCACATTCACGCTCATCATGGTCATGTGCATCTCCTTGTAATATTCCTCAACGGACTTGAAGCTTTGCTTGAGTTGAGTGAGCTTGTTGAAGAGGTCACGTTTGTGGTGGGTGGGCACAAAGCGGGTGTGCATGACTTCTTGCATCTCTTCCCATGTGTCAATTGGATCTAAGTCTTCCTTCTCACGCTTCTTGTTTACTTCTTCCCACCAAACATTTGCATATCCCTTAAACTCAAGTGATGCCATGGCAACTTTCTTTGCTTCGGAGCAGTTGTGGATGCGGAAGATCTTGTCAACCTTGAGGACCCAAGACAAGTATGCATCGGGGTCTTCCTCTCCTTGGAACTTGGGCATGGTGAACTTTAGCTTCCCAAAGATTTCTTCCTCATTACGGTCATTGCGTCTAGGCGGTGGTCTTTCTTCACCATGGTCTTGGCGTTGTTGAAGTTGAGGTTGTGGACCTTGAGCATCTCGATTGCTGCTTCTATTTTGTTGACGAGGAGGTGGTCTTCCATGACCTTCATCTTGATCATCATTGTTGTGGCGGTGTCGAGGCATCACACTTTCTTCACTTGATGCTTGGTGATGACTTAATTCTTCATGTCTCGCCCTTGGAGGTGGTCTTCTACCATGAGGTCAATCATCATGATGGCGGCGATTATCTTGACCTTGAGGGCGTTGAGGTTGAGCAACATTGATGATTTGGCGCTCTTGGTGCGCTTGCCTTTGTTCCTCTTCATGAAGGCGTTGTCTTCTAGCTTGAGCTTCTTGTACTTGTCGTTGCCATTCTTGTTCTTCAAGTGCTTGTTGTTCATTGCGGATACGCTCTTGTTCTCTTGCACAAACTAGCTCTTGATCATGTCGAAGGCGTTCTTGCTCTTGTTGGAATTGAGCATGGAGATTCTCTTGATGAAGGCGCTCTTCTTCAAGGCATTGACGTTCTTGGACAAGTCGAAGTCGTGCTTGCTCCGCTTCTTGAGCTTTTTGTTGAAGCACTTGAGCATCCACATTATGGTGGCGTCGGTCTTCATTGGAATCATGGTGAGACGGTGTAGGAGCTCGTGACCTTGAACTTTGAGAGCGCGAAGACCTTGAGTGGTGTCTCCTATTGTCTTGGCGGTTGAGTGTGTGAAGAATATTGTCCAACGTCGTCTTCATATCTCTTGTTTCTTGACCTTGTATGGCGAGTGTTGCTTTCAACTCTTGGCCTTGAGCTTCAATCTTCTCATGGAGGTCTTGAACTTGGTTATTGAGATCTATCCTTTGCACTTGAGCTCTTTCTTCATAGCGGACGGTGGTATCTTTCATCATTCCTTCAAATTCATTGAGCTTGGAGTGGACGGCTTGAGTAGCTATCCAATGTTGGTGACGCGTCATGGGTAGTTGGTTCCCTTCTCCACTAGACATGGTTACAACTAAAACAAGAACTATGTGGTGGGTGGTTAGGAAAAACTACCAAAAGTGTCAAAACTTGCAAACCAAAATCGAAAAGGTGTTTCAAGTCGGAGGACAACCGATATGTATGCACACACACAAAACAAAAAACTCTATATGGTGTTAGCTATGGATGTGGAAAGCCAAATGGAAGAACCAAACGAAGAGTCTATTGTCAAAAGTGGGTAAGATCCAAAAGTCACAAGTCAAAGGCGGTGATCACAAAAGGCATACACAAGGTGGAACACACGCGTGGGACAAAATGGGGTTAGTGCGACTTATGAAAATGAGCACGAACAAAAATGGTCCTAACGAAGACTACTAGCTCGGTGTCACGCTAACGCAAGAGAGACCGTGGCTTGGTTGCAAAATTGAGAAGCAACAAGATTTGCGCAAGACGCCTCTCTTCTCTTTTCTCTCTTTTTCTTATAAGCTTTGGACTCTTTTGTGTATAGGTGTCACTCACACTCTTTTTCTTTTTGTATTTTTCTTTCTTTTTCTCACTATGTAAGGATAGTACTATCTATGTAAGTATGTCACACTTCTTTTGCTTATCTTTTCACAACGAGCTTGCTTCGTAGCTTTGCTCAACACACGCTCACCCTCACGGTCGGGACGCTTGCGCAATGCTTCGCAACACTAGAAAGCCACTCTCGATAGGAAAGGTACGCAAAAGAGGCTAGGGCTACAAGTTAGGAGGCAAGTTATACCACTTGATGATGGCGGCCGACGATCTTGAACTTGCTATGGTGGTAGAAGGTGCCAAATGAACCGCTTGGATCCTCGGGGTGCCGTCGTCATTGTCGATGTTGCGGAAGCTTTGTGGTAGCTGAAATGGCATGCAAACCGAAGTCCAAACACAAAAGGGATAGCACTAATGCGAAAAACAAAGTTAGCTGTGAAAATTTCGGCCAGGCGGAACTTCCGGTGTCTGGGGCGGAACTTCCGGTCCTGCCGGGCGGAACTTCCGGTCGCAATCAGATCTGCGGGCTGTTCTTCGATTTGGGCGGAAATCCGGGCCAAAACTCTTCGAATTCACGGAAAATTTGGCACTAGAAGCTGTGGGAAGGTGGGGGAATTCGCGGAAAATTTGGCACCAGAAGCTGTGGGAAGGTGGAAAAACCCTAGCTCCCAATCATACTCCCTCTAGGAGTCTTATTGGAAACTTACCATAAATGCAAAAGTCAAAACCTAGTCAAGGTGGGACTTTTCCCCCCTTTCCTTTCGAGTTGGCCGGCCAAGGAGGTGGAGGCCACTATGGAGTCCACATTCCCCCCTTGGTGGGTCGGCTAGGCTAGTGGAGTCCCACCTGCCATAGTGAAATATTCCGGACGATTCTATAACCTTCTAGAACCTTCCATAAATTCACTTGACTATCCCCAAACTTGGAATATGACTTCCCATATATGAATCTTATTCCCCGGACCATTCCGGAGCTGCTCGTGATGTCCTGGATCACATCCGAGACTTCGAACAAGATTCGGTATCCATTTCAAATTCCATATCTACTAAAACAACATCGAACCTTAAGTGTGTCACCCTACGTTTCGTGAACTATGCAGACATGATCGAGACACTTCTCTGATCAATAACCAATAGCGGGACCTGGAGATCTATAATGGCTCCCACATATTCAACGATGACTTCGTGATCGAAAGAACCATTAACATATGATGAGGACATCCCATCTATTGATACAACCGCTGTACCTACAGCCACACAAATACAAGGACCAATCACTCGAGCTCGTGCCAAACAACTTAACTATCAGGTACTTTTGTTTCTTGGAACTATTCCTCACATACATGAGAATATGATGTTGCCTAAATCAGATATGTTTGTTACTCTTAGGAATGATGGACCTAGCATGGATGAGGAGGACAAGCATTGGAGCATGATCACACATGGAGGAGATGGCAGCAAGCTTTTGAGGATTGAAGAGGACGCCGCAAGTGGAAATGATAAGGGCTAAGCCCAAGGGTGTGCCCGATCTTCATGGATTTGGGTGGAATTCGTGGGGGAGGTGGAAGAACGCGATGAACACGAAGAACGCGAGGGGAATCGGGGGATACAAACTCACACACGCACACGAATCGGTTTTTCCTCATTGCCCGAACCACCAACTCGATAGAAGTTGCAGGAAAAGACCTTTCGGTAGAAGTCCCGCAAAAAGATCAACCAATCGAAATCCTATAGATCTAGAAGGGTGAAAAGACCAAAATCGATAGAAGTGCAAGCAGAAGACCCAAAGGTAGAAGTGCAAGCAAAAGACCAAGATTGGTAGAAGTCACCAAAGAGATACAATAGGATTCGATAAGGAGCCCGGGTGGGTACAAGATCTAAGATCTATGGTAGGGTTTCCCACAAGGGTCAAGAGCAAAGCTCAGGTTTAATTTCACATCAAGTCTAATCTCAGATCTGACCCAACAAGGCTATTTATAGTTGGTGGGGCGAAGGGGTAAGTTACATGCTGAATCGGCCAGTTTCGGTGCTGAAACGCGTGCAGGCGGAAGTTCCGGTCCTTCGGGGCGGAAGTTCCGGTCCTAAGGGGCGGAAGTTCCGGCTGGATCCTCTTCACTTGGGGGCTGGACAGCATCTTGGAAGCATCTGGGCGGAAGTTCCGGTCCTGGAGGCCGGAAGTTCCGGTCGGGGCGGAAGTTCCGGTCAACTTCCGGTCTAGTTCCGAAAACTTTCGATTTCCTTGCAGCACTATCTAGTGTTGTTTGACGCATTTTCGGAACTAGGGCGGAACTTGGGCGGAAGTTCCGGTGGGTGATGCGTGTAGTTGACACGTCCGTTGGGAACCCCAAGAGGAAGGTGTGATGCGCACAGCGGCAAGTTTCCCTCAGTAAGAAACCAAGGTTTAATCGAACCAGTAGGAGTCAAGAAGCACGTTGAAGGTTGATGGCGGCGGGATGTAGTGCGGCGCAACACCAGAGATTCCGGCGCCAACGTGGAACCTGCACAACACAACCAAAGTACTTTGCCCCAACGAAACAGTGAGGTTGTCAATCTCACCGGCTTGCTGTAACAAAGGATTAACCGTATTGTGTGGAAGATGATTGTTTGCAGAAAACAGTAAAACAAGTATTGCAGTAGATTGTATGCGATGTAAAGAATAGGACCGGGGTCCACAGTTCACTAGAGGTGTCTCTCCCATAAGATAAAAGCATGTTGGGTGAACAAATTACAGTCGGGCAATTGACAAATAGAGAGGGCATAACAATGCACATACATGTCATGATAAATATAGTGATATTTAATTGGGCATTACGACAAAGTACATAGACCGCTATCCAGCATGCATCTATGCCTAAAGAGTCCACCTTCAGGTTATCATCCGAACCCCTTCTAGTATTAAGTTGCAAAACAACAGACAATTGCATTAAGTATGGTGCGTAATGTAATCAATAACTACATCCTTAGACATAGCATCAATGTTTTATCCCTAGTAGCAACAGCACATCCACAACCTTAGAACTTTCTCACATCGTCCCGATTCAATGGAGGCATGAACCCACTATCGAGCATAAATACTCCCTCTTGGAGTTAAGAGCAAAAACTTGGCGAGAGCCTCTACTAATAACGGAGAGCATGCAAGATCATAAACAACACATAGGTAATAACTTGATAATTAACATAACATAGTATTCTCTATCCATCGGATCCCGACAAACACAACATATAGTATTACAGATAGATGATCTTGATCATGTTAGGCAGCTCACAAGATCCAACAATGAAGCACAATGAGGAGAAGACAACCATCTAGCTACTGCTATGGACCCATAGTCCAGGGGTGAACTACTCACTCATCACTCCGGAGGCGACCATGGCGGTGAAGAGTCCTCCGGGAGATGAATCCCCTCTCCGGCAGGGTGCCAGAGGAGATCTCCAGAATCCCCCAAGATGGGATTGGCGGCGGTGGCGTCTCAGTAAGGTTTTCCGTATCGTGGCTCTCGGTACTGGGGGTTTCGCGACGAAGGCTATTTGTAGGCGGAAGGGCAGGTCAGGGGGCCACACGAGGGGCCCACACTATAGGTCGGCGCGGCAAAGGCCTGGGCCGCGCCGCCCTATGGTTTGGCCACCTCGTGGCCCCACTTCGTCTCCTCTTCGGTCTTCTGGAAGCTTCGTGGCAAAATAGGACCCTGGGCGTTGATTTCGTCCAATTCCGAGAATATTTCTTTACTAGGATTTCTGAAACCAAAAACAGCAACTGGCATTTCGGCATCTTGTTAATAGGTTAGTTCCAGAAAATGCACGAATATGACATAAAGTGTGCATAAAACATGTAGATATCATCAATAATGTGGCATGGAACACAAGAAATTATCGATATGTCGGAGACGTATCAGCATCCCCAAGCTTAGTTCTGCTCGTCCCGAAAGGTGTAAAACGATAACAAAGATAATTTACTGGAGTGACATGCCATCATAACCTTGATCATACTATTTGTAAACATATGTAATGAATGCAGCGATCAAAACAATGGTAATGACATGAGTAAACAAGTGAATCATAAAGCAAAGACTTTTCATGAATAGTACTTCAAGACAAGCATCAATAAGTCTTGCATAAGAGTTAACTCATAAAGCAATAATTCAAAGTAAAGGCGTTGAAGCAACACAAAGGAAGATTAAGTTTCAGTGGTTGCTTTCAACTTGTAACATGTATATCTCATGGATAATTGTCAACATAGAGTAATATAATAAGTGCAATATGCAAGTATGTAGGAATCAATGCACAGTTCACACAAGTGTTTGCTTCTTGAGGTGGAGAGAGATAGGTGAACTGACTCAACATAAAAGTAAAAAAGAATGGTCCTTCAAAGAGGAAAGCATCGATTGCTATATTTGTGCTAGAGCTTTTATTTTGAAAACATGAAACAATTTTGTCAACGGTAGTAATAAAGCATATGAGTTATGTAAATTATATCTTACAAGTTGCAAGCCTCATGCATAGTATACTAATAGTGCCCGCACCTTGTCCTAATTAGCTTGGACTACCGGATCATCGCAATACACATGTTTTAACCAAGTGTCACAATAGGGTACCTCCATGCCGCCTGTACAAAGGTCTAAGGAGAAAGCTCGCATTTTGGATTTCTCGCTTTTGATTATTCTCAACTTAGACATCCATACCGGGACAACATGGACAACAGATAATGGACTCCTCTTTGATGCATAAGCATGTGGCAACAATTATTATTCTCATATGAGATTGAGGATATATGTCCAAAACTGAAACTTCCACCATGAATCATGGCTTTAGTTAGCGGCCCAATGTTCTTCTCTAACAATATGTATGCTCCAACCATTAAGGTGGTAGATCTCTCTTACTTCAGACAAGACGGACATGCATAGCAACTCACATGATATTCAACAAAGAATAGTTGATGGCGTCCCCAGAAACATGGTTATCGCACAACAAGCAACTTAATAAGAGATAAAGTGCATAAGTACATATTCAATACCACAATAGTTTTTAAGCTATTTGTCCAATGAGCTATATATTGCAAAGGTGAATGACGGAATTTTAAAGGTAGCACTCAAGCAATTTACTTTGGAATGGCGGAGAAATACCATGTAGTAGGTAGATATGGTGGACACAGATGGCATAGTGGTTGGCTCAAGGATTTTGGATGCATGAGAAGTATTCCCTCTCGATACAAGGTTTAGGCTAGCAAGGTTATTTGAAACAAACACAAGGATGAAGCGGTGCAGCAAAACTCACATAAAAGACATATTGTAAACATTATAAGAATCTACACCGTCTTCCTTGTTGTTCAAAACTCAATACTAGAAATTATCTAGACTTTAGAGAAACCAAATATGCAAACCAAATTAGCAAGCTCTAGGTGTTTCTTCATTAATGGGTGCAAAGTATATGATGCAAGAGCTTAAACATGAGCACAACAATTGCCAAGTATCACATTACCCAAGACATTTATAGCAATTACTACATGTATCATTTTCCAATTCCAACCATATAACAATTTAACGAAGAAGAAACTTCGCCATGAATACTATGAGTAAAGCCTAAGGACATACTTGTCCATATGCAACAGCGGAGCGTGTCTCTCTCCCATACAGTGAATGCTAGGATCCATTTATTCAAACAAAACAAAAAAAAACAAAAACAAACCGACGCTCCAAGCAAAGCACATAAGATGTGACGGAATAAAAATATAGTTTCAGGGGAGGAACCTGATAATGTTGTCGATGAAGAAGGGGATGCCTTGGGCATCCCCAAGCTTAGACGCTTGAGTCTTCTTAGAATATGCAGGGGTGAACCACCGGGGCATCCCCAAGCTTAGAGCTTTCACTCTCCTTGATCATATTGCATCATACTCCTCTCTTGATCCTTGAAAACTTCCTCCACACCAAACTCGAAACAACTCATTAGAGGGTTAGTGGACAATAAAAATTAACATGTTCAGAGGTGACACAATCATTCTTAACACTTCTGGACATTGCATAAAGCTACTGGACATTAATGGATCAAAGAAATTCATCCAACATAGCAAAAGAGGCAATGCGAAATAAAAGGCAGAATCTGTCAAAACAGAACAGTCCGTAAAGATGGATTTTATTGAGGCACCAGACTTGCTCAAATGAAAATGCCTAAATTGAATGAAAGTTGTGTACATATCTGAGGATCACGCACGTAAATTGGCTTAATTTTCTGAGCTACCTACAGGGAGGCAGGTCGAAATTCGTGACAGCAAAGAAATCTGAAACTGCGCAGTAATCCAAATCTAGTATGAACTTTACTATCAAAGACTTTACTTGGCACAACAAAACACAAAACTAAGATAAGGAGAGGTTGCTACAGTAGTAAACAACTTCCAAGACTCAAATATAAAACAAAAATACTGTAGTAAAAACATGGGTTGTCTCCCATAAGCGCTTTTCTTTAACGCCTTTCAGCTAGGCGCAGAAAGTGTGTATCAAGTAACATCAAGAGACGAAGCATCAACATCATAATTTGTTCTAATAATAGAATCATAAGGTAACTTCATTCTCTTTCTAGGGAAGTGTTCCATACCTTTCTTGAGAGGAAATTGGTATTTAATATTACCTTCCTTCATATCAATGATAGCACCAACAGTTCGAAGAAAAGGTCTTCCCAATATAATGGGGCAAGATGCATTGCATTCAATATCCAAGACAACAAAATCAACGGGGACAAGGTTATTGTTAACCATAATATGAACATTATCAACTCTCCCCAAAGGTTTCTTTTTAGCATTATCAGTGAGATTAACATCCAAATAACAATTTTTCAATGGTGGCAAGTCAAGCATATCATAGACTTTCTTAGGCATAACAGAAATACTTGCACCAAGATCACATAAAGCATTACAATCAAAATCATTGACCCTCATTTTAATGATGGGTTCCCAACCATCCTCTAGCTTTCTAGGAATAGAAGTTTCAAGTTTTAGTTTCTCTTCTCTAGCTTTTATGAGAGCATTTGTAATATGTTTTGTGAAAGCCAAGTTTACAGCGCTAGCATTGGGACTCTTAGCAAGTTTTTGTAAGAACTTTATAACTTCAGAGATGTGGCAATCATCAAAATCTAAATCATTATGAGCTACAGCAATGGGATCATCATCCCCAAGGTTGGAAAAAATTTCAGCAGTTTTATCACAAGCAATTTCAGCAGTTTTAGCAATTTCAGGCAGTTTTATACGCTTTGCACTAGGAGTAGAAACATTGCCAACACCAATTATTTTACCATTAATAGTAGGAGGTGCAGCAACATGTGAAGAATCAACATTACTTGTGGTGGTAATAGTCCAAACTTTAGCTACATTTTTCTCTTTAGCTAGTTTTTCATTTTCTTCTCTATCCCACCTAGCACGCAATTCAGCCATTAATCTTATATTCTCATTAATTCTAACTTGGATGGCATTTGCTGTAGTAACAATTTTATTTTCAATATCCCTATTAGGCATAACTTTCGATTTCAAAAGATCAACATCAGAGGCAAGACTATCAACTTTAGAAGCGAGAATATCAATTTTATTGAGTTTTTCCTCAACAGATTTGTTAAAGGCAGTTTGTGTACTAATAAATTCTTTAAGCATAGCTTCAAGTCCAGGGGGTGTGTTCCTATTATTATTGTAAGAATTCCCATAAGAATTAGCATAACCGTTACCATTATTATAAGGATATGGCCTATAGTTATTACTAGAACTAGTTGAATGCCCGTGCGCTTCCACGGGCCCATAAATTTCTTTTTTAATGCACATATGTAAACATATTATATGTAACATCATCAGGCAAGAAAAGAAGCAATCTAGTTTTTAATTTTAATTATTATTTGCATTGTTCAAAAAAATTGGCTGAGATCCTGATTTATCGAACGATTTATCGTGAATCGGGTGGTAGCCGATAAGATTTCAGCATATCGGCTGATTTATCACCAGTATCGATTTACGGCCGACTTTTAATCTGATAGCCGATATTTCGGCCGATTTTTAGTAAAATTTCGCTAAAATTCATTCTGGCAGTCGATATTTTCGTCCTATAGTCTTGTAGAATTGTGCATTAGCTCAATTTTTTCATTTTTATTGATTCATATGCAAGGAATCAAGGTAATACTTTGTGCTCCAATATTATTTTTACATAGCATATTATAGAAAATTTAGTGCGGAAAGTTAGGATTTACCAAAAAAATAAGCCGATAAATGGCTGGCCGATAAAATTGATTAATCGACCGATAAACTGCTAATCTCCATTTTGAGGTCGGCCGATAAGTTAATGATTAACGATTTCTTGAACATTGATTATTTTTATTTGCAAATATGCAATTTCCCATCACAACCTTAGCAAAATATTGGTATTTCAGCGTACCATTCACTTACTTGATAACCATCTTATACCTCTTCAAGCCATTGATTGTCCACACCATCATGTGAAGACATTCTCCAGATGGATGGTAGGAACATAACAACATGTCTAGATGAAAAAGGAATTGGGTTTGAAATCAACTTCTTTCTAGATTGGCAATTTTATATTCCATGCACTAACAATGCAACGGCGGGAGTACTTGAGTTATGATATAACTCATGAAGTAATGTATAAAGCGGTGGCAATCCTCAAATGTACATTATTACATTCATATCGAAAAGGACACATGGGAATTATCAGATGACTGTAGCAAGGCTTTGCATCCTTGAAGATCATGCCATGTGTGGAAAGTTTCTATCAGAACACATGATGTCCATTTTAATCCCATCCTAGAATCAATGAACATTTGATGTTTCATATGATACTCTTTTGAAGTATAACAAGACAATGTTTACAATAAGGTCTCCTCTGCTTAGAGCATGTCTAACAGATCCCCTAGTTTTCTGCCCCGTAAAACGCGAGTAGAGGGTCCTGTATCAAAAAAATGCTCACGCAAGAACCATTCCGTCTAGCTGACCCCGTAGTTCACCCCGTATATTTGAAAATTGCAAACCCCGGGAAATTTCTTTGATAGTTCATCATCAGTTCATAGCTAGATCATACATACGGATCATACAGAATTGCGCGATCCTAATGGACCGCGACTTCTATGAAACTATCTAGTCGTCGAGGATGACGCCTGTCGCATTCTCCTACGCCTCCCGCGCCTCCATTTCCTTCACGGCGGTGATGGCCTGCGCCTTCTCGTCTGCCTCCGCCCTCTCCTTGTCGGCTTCGTCCTTCAGGGACGCGGCCACCGCCTGCAAGAAGAGGGGGTCTTCCCCCTCCTCCGCATCCTCGCCGGCGCGCGGCGCTCTTCCGTCGCTGGTGCTCATCTCCCATGCCGCCTTCGACCGGCGGTGCATCTCCCAATCGGCGCGCCATTTCTCGAAGTCAACGCCGCTCATCGGCTTGAGCGGCGGATCGGCCTTGTACCAGCGCCCGCCCGCCGCGAACTCACGGAGCCTCGGTGGCACGTAGAGCATGCTGGCGTACCTGCACGCCGCACGGCGACTCCCGGCGGCGGACAACTTGCAGTGGCACCGCCACGCCGCCTCGAGCGTGTCCGGCGAGCGGGATCGCTTCGATCCGGAGGCGGGCGACACGCTGGTGCTGCGGCGTGCGGCTGCGGCGCTGGTGCTGCGGCGGTGCTAATGCGGAGGCGAGCGGCGCGGAATTTCTCGCCGGAGCTTAGCGGTGAGGCGGCGGCGCACGGCGGAGCTAGGGTTGAGAGTGAGGGGTTCGACCCCCACTCGCACCTTCGCCATGTATTTGTAGGGGCGGCGGTGTGGTTTTGCTGGGCCCCGTATTCCGCCTATACAGGCCGGCCCGAATACGGGGCCTGCTAGACGGCCCAAACTGCGCTCACCCCCTATCCCGCCAGAATTATACGGGGTGGGCGCGTTTTGAGGGGCCTGTTAGACATGCTCTTAATAATGCTTCTTTCACATAATTCATTTGAAAATTTTCTGCCCTTTTTACAGCTTTCAGTGATTTCTAATGTTAACATTTCAATCTGCACTCCATGCTACCCACGTGTTGTATACATCATGTTCAGTGTGGTTATGTTTCAGTCCAGATGTCACCCAGAATTCTTTCATAGAAACATGACGGCACCACCGGTCTAGTGCTCGAAGACACACACCTCATGTATTCATCAATTCTCAAACCTTACAATATTCACAGTTGGTGGGGTAATATGACGAAACGCAAGGATGTGGCTTCCTTAGCCCTTCTTGTGTCTTGGGAGCTTTGGAACGAAAGAAATGCTCGAATCTTCAAGAACAAGCATGCGCCACCCTCGGTGCTTTTCAACAACATCAAGTTAGAGGCTAGACTTTGGGTTTTGGCGGGTGATAAGTGTATGAGTAATTTGATGCCGCGAGAGTAGTCCCCTTTTGCTTCGAGGGGGGTGTGTTGTAAAAACTATTCTTCTTCTCCTTAATTAATGGAATGGGGCAAAGCTTTTGCCCTCTTTTCAAAAAAAAAACAATATTCACAGTTAACTTCTTCGAACTGTGCTAGCTCCGACACATTTAGAATCAGTCCCGCGCCGGCGCCTCACCGGTGCCCTAGAAAGAAACAGCAGAGAAAAAAAATCCTCTCAAAATGAGAGAGCGGTAGATCTAGCTCAAGGGATCAAGGCCTGAACTCTAATTTCGTCTACAGAAAATCGCTGGTTCAAGCAAGCTGAGACGGGAACCAAAAGCAAGCAGATAACATTAGTAGATCACATTATTAGAGTAGAGCAGTGCAACGCAAACCTTGGGGCCGCAGCGGCGCTCCACTGCATCATCGCGGGGCCCTCGGTGTAGGTCGCTCCAGGCTGCAGATCTAGTGGCCGGGGAACTTGGCCTCCTTCGACGGGCGGGTGGGCCGGACCATGCCGGACGACACCGAGGCCACAAAAAGAACCTTTACCCTCGACGTCGCCACCCGTACCAGCCTCAGCTGCGTCTCCAGAGACAACGCATCCGCACAGGCACTGGCCGGCCTTGCCGTCGGATCTTCTGGGGACTCATGTAGCTGGGCATGTACGCGCGTGGGTGATCTACGAGCACCGGATGGGGAGCGGAGCAGGCGGCGGATCTAGGAATACAGGGAGCGTGGGAAGATCGAATCGGCGGTGAGCGGTTCGGAGAACACGGTGAGGCAGGAGGCAGGGGAGGAGAAAGAAAATCTAACAGGTAAATCACTTAGCGGTGGCAATCCTGTGTAAATAATCAGAGCAACTTAAACCGCCGGTTTTTTGGATGTACCAAGGCAGACCGAACGATTGTTGTGACGTACGAGGCGATTATGAAGCGGTTTTTCTTATTGATGACCGGACGGACGGACGGAATAGGATGCGGATCGAGCCGGTTATTTTGACATCCGAAGGCAGAAGGTACTGCAATTTTTCGGTTTTTTTGATGGACGAAAATTTATTCGGTTTTTCTGACCTACCAACACCACCGATCCGTAACTTATTAGTAGAGATTGTTCCGATAAGCATTGTTGTTGAAATTATTATTTTTAATGAAGTTTACATCAACATGTTCTTCTTGGGCAACCAATGAAGCTAACGGAACATTATTAGGATCAACATTAGTCCTATCATTCACAAGCATAGACATAATAGCATCAATCTTATCATTCAAGGAAGAGGATTCTTCAACAGAATTTACCTTCTTACCTTGTGGAGCTCTTTCCGTGTGCCATTCAGAGTAATTGATCATCATATTATCAAGAAGCTTTGCTGCTTCACCAAGAGTGATGGACATAAAGGTACCTCCAGCAGCTGAATCCAATAGGTTCCGCGAAGAAAAATTCAGTCCTGCATAAAAGGTTTGGATGATCATCCAAGTAGTCAGTCCATGGGTTGGGCAATTTTTAACCAAAGATTTCATTCTTTCCCATGCTTGTGCAACATGTTCAGTATCTAATTGTTTAAAATTTATTATGCTACTCCTCAAAGATATAATTTTAGCAGGGGGATAATATCTACCAATAAAAGCATCCTTGCATTTAGTCCAGGAATCAATACTATTCTTAGGCAGAGATAGCAACCAATCTTTAGCTCTTTCTCTTAATGAGAAAGGAAACAATTTTAATTTTATAATGTCACCATCTACATCCTTATACTTTTGCATTTCACATAGTTCAACAAAATTATTAAGATGGGCAGCAGCATCATCAGAACTAACACCAGAAAATTGCTCTCGCATAACAAGATTCAGTAAAGCAGGTTTAATTTCAAAGAATTCTGCTGTAGTAGCAGGTGGAGCAATAGGTGTGCATAAGAAATCATTATTATTTGTGGTTGTGAAATCACACAACTTAGTATTTTCAGGGGTGGCCATTTTAGCAGTAGTAAATAAAGCAAACTAGATAAAGTAAATGCAAGTAACTAATTTTTTTGTGTTTTTGATATAGAGTGCAATAAAGTAAAACTAGCAACTAATTTTTTTTTGTGTTTTGATATAATGCAGCAAACAAAGTAGTAAATAAAATAAAGCAAGACATAAACAAAGTAAAGAGATTGGGAAGTGGAGACTCCCCTTGCAGCGTGTCTTGATCTCCACGGCAACGGCGCCAGAAATTTGCTTGATGCGTGTAGTTGACACGTCCGTTGGGAACCCCAAGAGGAAGGTGTGATGCGCACAGCGGCAAGTTTCCCTCAGTAAGAAACCAAGGTTTAATCGAACCAGTAGGAGTCAAGAAGCACGTTGAAGGTTGATGGCGGCGGGATGTAGTGCGGCGCAACACCAGAGATTCCGGCGCCAACGTGGAACCTGCACAACACAACCAAAGTACTTTGCCCCAACGAAACAGTGAGGTTGTCAATCTCACCGGCTTGCTGTAACAAAGGATTAACCGTATTGTGTGGAAGATGATTGTTTGCAGAAAACAGTAAAACAAGTATTGCAGTAGATTGTATGCGATGTAAAGAATAGGACCGGGGTCCACAGTTCACTAGAGGTGTCTCTCCCATAAGATAAAAGCATGTTGGGTGAACAAATTACAGTCGGGCAATTGACAAATAGAGAGGGCATAAAAATGCACATACATGTCATGATAAATATAGTGAGATTTAATTGGGCATTACGACAAATTACATAGACCGCTATCCAGCATGCATCTATGCCTAAAAAGTCCACCTTCAGGTTATCATCCGAACCCCTTCCAGTATTAAGTTGCAAAACAACAGATAATTGCATTAAGTATGGTGCGTAATGTAATCAATAACTACATTCTTAGACATAGCATCAATGTTTTATCCCTAGTAGCAACAGCACATCCACAACCTTAGAACTTTCTCGTCACATCGTCCTGCATTCAATGGAGGCATGAACCCACTATCGAGCATAAATACTCCCTCTTGGAGTTAAGAGCAAAAACTTGGCGAGAGCCTCTACTAATAACGGAGAGCATGCAAGATCATAAACAACACATAGGTAATAACTTGATAATTAACATAACATAGTATTCTCTATCCATCGGATCCCAACAAACACAACATATAGTATTACAGATAGATGATCTTGATCATGTTAGGCAGCTCACAAGATCCAACAATGAAGCACAATGAGGAGAAGACAACCATCTAGCTACTGCTATGGACCCATAGTCCAGGGGTGAACTACTCACTCATCACTCCGGAGGCGACCATGGCGGTGAAGAGTCCTCCGGGAGATGAATCCCCTCTCCGGCAGGGTGCCGGAGGAGATCTCCAGAATCCCCCGAGATGGGATTGGCGGCGGCGGCGTCTCAGTAAGGTTTTCCGTATCGTGGCTCTCGGTACTAGGGGTTTCGCGACGAAGGCTATTTGTAGGCGGAAGGGCAGGTCAGGGGGCCACACGAGGGGCCCACACTATAGGTCGACGCGGCCAAGGCCTGGGCCGTGCCGCCCTATGGTTTGGCCACCTCGTGGCCCCACTTCGTCTCCTCTTCGGTCTTCTGGAAGCTTCGTGGCAAAATAGGACCCTGGGCGTTAATTTCGTCCAATTCCGAGAATATTTCTTTACTAGGATTTCTGAAACCAAAAACAGCAGAAAACAGCACCTGGCACTTCGGCATCTTGTTAATAGGTTAGTTCCAGAAAATGCACGAATATGACATAAAGTGTGCATAAAACATGTAGATATCATCAATAATGTGGCATGGAACACAAGAAATTATCGATACGTCGGAGACGTATCAGTGGGCGGAAGTTCCGGTCTCTCGGGGCGGAAGTTCCGGCTGGATCCTTTTTCCTGGGCGCTGGAAGGCATCTGGGAGGCATCTGGCCGGAAGTTCCGGTCCTGGGGGGCGGAAGTTCCGGCTGGGGCGCTGTAGCTCCATCTTCTTCATTTCCAGCTCTCTCTCCATTGGCTTGGCCTCCATGGCTTGCGTCTTGGTCGATGTACCTGATTGAACATAGGGTATTCACATGAAGTAGCATGCCATCCAATGATGTATCAAATGTATACGTGGAAAGGAGCGAATTCACCTCTTGGTGTAGGGCTTGGGATCTAGCTCGTGTCATTGGACCACGAGGAGGGCTTGTCGGTCTTGAGGAGGCGGTGTCCAAAGGCCACCCCGTATCATCTCCCCCCCCCTTGGGAAAGAGTCGTCCTCGACTCTATGTTCTCCTCATCTCCATGATAGGTTGAGAGGTCGGACACATTGAATGTGTTGCTCGCCAAGTACCTGGATGTTGGTATGTCGATGACGTAGGCGTTGTCGTTGATGCGCTTGAGGACCTTGAAGGGACCATCGCCTCGGGGCTTGAGCTTGGAGTTTCTTTCTTGAGGGAAGCGGTCCTTGCGAAGGTGTATCCACACTAGGTCTCCTTCATTGAAGATCCGTGCCTTTTTCTTCATGTTGAGTCTAGTGGCTTGACGAAGAACTTGTTGCTCGATTGTTGCCCTTGTATCTTCATGTAGCTTCTTCATGTATTGAGCTCGCTTGTCGATGTTCATGTTTACTTGCTCATGTAGCAGAAGAGGAAGGAGGTTAATCGCCGTAGGTGGTTCAAACCCGTAGACTACCATGAATGGACTTCTCATTGTTGTAGAGTGCTTGGCGCGGTTGTAGGCAAACTCCGCATGCGGGATGCAATCTTCCCATGCTTTCAAATTCTTCTTGACAAGGACTCGTAGTAGTGTGGAGAGGCTTCGGTTCACCACTTCGGTTTGCCCATCGGTTTGGGGGTGTGAGGATGATGAGAACAAAAGCTTGACGTTGAACTTGGCCATTAGTGTCTTCCAAAGATAACTCATGAATTTGACATTGATACGTCCCAAACGTATCTATAATTTCTTATGTTCCATGCTACTTTTATGATGATACTCACATGTTTTATACACATTATATGTCATTATTATGCATTTTCCGGCACTAACCTATTGACGAGATGCCGAAGAGCCAGTTTCTGTTTTCTGCTGTTTTTGGTTTGAGAAATCCTAGTAAGGAAATATTCTCGGAATTGGACGAAATCAACGCCCAGGGGCTTATTTTTCCACGAAGCTTCCAGAAGACCGAGGGAGATACGAAGTGGGGCCACGAGGCGACGCCACACTAGGGCGGCGCGGCCAGGCTTGGACCCGCGCGGCCCTAGCGTGTGGGACCCTCGTGATGCCCCCTGACCTGCCCTTCCGCCTACTTAAAGTCTTCGTCGCGAAACCCCCTGTACCGAGAGCCACGATACGGAAAACTTTCCAGAGACGCAGCCGCCGCCAATCCCATCTCGGGGGATTCGGGAGATCGCCTCCGGCACCCTGCCGGAGAGGGGAATCATCTCCCGGAGGGCTCTTCATCGCCATGATCGCCTCCGGATCGATGTGTGAGTAGTTCACCCCTGGACTATGGGTCCATAGCAGTAGCTAGATGGTCGTCTTCTCCTCATTGTGCTATCATGTTAGATCTTGTGAGCTGCCTATCATGATCAAGATCATCTATTTGTAATGCTACATGTTGTGTTTGTTGGGATCCGATGAATATTGAATACTATGTCAAGTTGATTATCAATCTATCATATATGTTGTTTATGTTCTTACATGCTCTCCGTTGCTAGTAGAGGCTCTGGCCAAGTTGATACTTGTAACTCCAAGAGGGAGTATTTATGCTCGATAGTGGGTTCATGCCTCCATTGAATCTGGGACAGTGACAGAAAGTTCTAAGGTTGTGGATGTGCTGTTGCCACTAGGGATAAAACATCGATGCTTTGTCTAAGGATATTTGTGTTGATTACATTACGCACCATACTTAATGCAATTGTCTGTTGTTTGCAACTTAATACCGGAAGGGGTTCGGATGATAACCTGAAAGTGGACTTTTTAGGCATAGATGCATGCTGGATAGCGATCTATGTGCTTTGTCGTAATGCCCTGATTAAATCTCATAGTACTCATCATGATATATGTATGTGCATTGTTATGCCTTCTTTATTTGTCAATTGCCCAACTGTAATTCGTTCACCCAACATGCTATTTATCTTATGGGAGAGACACCACTAGTGAACTGTGGACCCCGGTCCATTCTTTACATCTGAAATACAATCTACTGCAATTGTTCTTTACTGTTCTTCGCAAACAAACATCATCATCCACACTATACATCTAATCCTTTGTTTTCAGCAAGCCGGTGAGATTGACAACCTCACTGTTACGTTGGGGCAAAGTACTTTGATTGTGTTGTGCAGGTTCCACGTTGGCGCCGGAATCCCTGGTGTTGCGCCGCACTACACTTCGCCGCCATCAACCTTCAACGTGCTTCTTGGCTCCTACTGGTTCGATAAACCTTGGTTTCTTACTGAGGGAAACTTGCTTCTATACGCATCATACCTTCCACTTGGGGTTCCCAACGGACGTGTGCTTTACACGTATCAAGCTAAATTTGTGGCGCCGTTGCCGGGGAGATCAAGACACGCTGCAAGGGGAGTCTCCACTTCCAATCTCTTTACTTTGTTTTTGTCTTGCTTTACTTTACTTTATTTACTACTTTGTTTGCTGCACTAAAACAAAACACAAAAAAATTAGTTGCTAGTTTTACTTTATTTACTATCTTGTTTGCGTTCTCTGTATTAAAAACACAAAAAAATTAGTTACTTGCATTTACTTTATTTAGTTTGCTTTATTTTCTACTGCTAAAATGAGTAATCCTGAAGTTGAAGTTCGTTCTTTTAAGCAACAAGGAGGAGAAAGTTTTAAAGATGCTTGGTATAGAATTAGTGATGCTCATCATAGGTGCACTAAGAAACACTCCACTATTATCCTACTTAGGAACTTTTATGTTGGTATATCTAGCTGGAATAGGTATGTTCTTGATACTCTTTCGGGGGGTAATTTCCTAGGTACTCCTGCTTTAGAAGCTAGTTGCATCATTGAGAGTCTAGTTGGAATACCACCTGTTAATGAAACTAAAATTGAAATCTCTCTTGAGGATGTCATGAAAAAGTTGGAAGCCATAGAGAAAAATCTTCCAAGTGTTGAGACTAAACTGGGGATATTACTTGATAATACTGATAAACTTGATGAATCCCTAGGAGGAATTAATGAAAGAATTGCTACTTTAGAAACTTGTGCTATCCATGATAATCAAACCCATAGAATTGGTAAACTTGAAGAAGCTATGGGAACATTGGGTTCAACTTTTTCTTCTCTTAAATTTAAGGAGAAAGCTTATGTGGGCAAGGAGCAAAAATTCATGTATGTCTCTAAGGTGCCTAAGCCATAGAATTATTATAAGCCTAAAATTGATAAAACCCTTAGTACCACTATGGGAAATTTAGACAATGGAGCATCTAAGGTACCCTCTGCAACAAGATTTGTTTGTGAGAAATTTTTTGATGTCAATGCTTCTTCTCTTGATAACACTTGATTCACACTTTTTGCGCCTAGCTGAAAGGCGTTAAAGAAAAGCGCTCATGGGAGACAACCCATCATTTTACTACAGCACTTTTGTTTTATATTTGAGTCTTGGAAGTTGTTACTACTGTAGCAACCTCTCCTTATCTTTATTTTATTGCATTGTTGTGCCAAGTAAATTCTTTGATAGTAAAGTCAATACTAGATTTGGATTACTGCACAGAAACAGATTTCTTGCTGTCACGAATTTGGGCATGGTTCTCTGTAGGTAACTCAGAAAAATCTGCCAATTTACGTGCGTGATCCTCAGATATGTACGCAACTTTCATTCAATTTAAGCATTTTCATCTGAGCAAGTTAAGTGCCCCTGGAAAATTCGTCTTTATGGACTGTTCTGTTTTGACAGATTCTGCCTTTTATTTCGCATTGCCTGTTTTGCTATGTTTGATGAATTTCTTTGTTCCATTAACTTTCAGTAGCTTTGTGCAATGTCCAGAAGTGTTAAGAATGATTATGTCACCTCTGAATATATGAATTTTCAATTATGCACTAACCCTCTAATGAGTTTGTTTTGAGTTTGGTGTGGAGGAAGTTTTCAATGGTCAAGAGAGGAGGATGATACAATATGATCAAGAAGAGTGAAAACTCTAAGCTTGGGGATGCCCCCGTGGTTCATCCCTGCATATTTTAAGAAGACTCAAGCATCTAAGCTTGGGGATGCCCAAGGCATCCCCTTCTTCATCGACAACTTATCAGGTCACCTCTAGTGAAACTATATTTTTATTCAGTCATGTGCTTTACTTGGAGCGTCTGTTTGCTTTTGTTTTTGTTTTTGTTTGAATAAAATCGGATCCTAGCATTCTTTATGTGGGAGAGAGACACGCTCCGCTGTTGCATATGAACACATGTGTTCTTAGCTTTATTCTTAATGTTCATTGCGAAGGTTGAACTACTTCGTTCATTGATATATGGTTGGAAACGGAAAATGCCGCATGTGGTAAATGGTATAATGTCTTGAATAATTTGATACTTGGCAATTGTTGTGCTCATATATATCATGTTTAAGCTCTTGCATCATGTACTTTGCACCTATTAATGAAGAACTACATAGAGCATGTTAAAATTTGGTTTGCATGATTGGTCTCTCTAAGTCTAGATATTTTCTGGTTGAGGTGTTTGAATAACAAGGAGACGATGTAAAGTCTTATAATGCTTACAATATGTTTATATGTGAGTTTTGCTGCACCGTTTTATACTTGAGTTTGCTTCAAACAACCTTGCTAGCCTAGCCTTGTATTGAGAGGGATTCTTCTCGTGCATCCAAATCCTTGAGCCAAAAACTATGCCATTTGTGTCCACCATACCTACCTACCACATGGTATTTCTCTGCCATTCCAAAGTACATTACTTGAGTGCTACCTTTAAATTTCCATTCTTTGCCTTTACAATACATAGCTCATGGGAAAATAGCCTTAAAAACTATTGTGGTGAAGAATATGTACTTATGTATCTTATTTCTTAATAAGTTGCTTGTTGAGCGGTAACCATGTTTCTGGGGACGCCATCAACTTTTACCTTTGTTGAATATCATGTGAGTTGCTATGCATGTTCGTCTTGTCTCAAGTAAGGGCGATTTTCATGATCAAATGGTTTGAGTATGCATATTGTTAGAGAAGAACATTGGGCCGCTAACTAAAGCCATGAATCATGGTGGAAGTTTCAGTTTGGACACAAAAACCTCAATCTCTTATGAGAATATTAACTGTTGTTGAATGCTTAAGTATTAAAGAGGAGTCCATTATCTGTTGTCTATGTTGTCCCGGTATGGATGTCTAAGTTGAGAATAATCAAAAGCGAGAAATCCAATGCGAACTTTCTCCTTAGACCTCTGTACAGGCGGCATAGAGGTACCCCTTTGTGACACTTGGTTGAAACATATGTTATGCAATGATAATCCGTGTTAATCCAAGCTAATTAGGACAAGGTGCAGGCACTATTAGTATTCTATGCATGAGGCTTGCAACTTATAAGATATCTTATACATAACACATATGATTTATTACTACCGTTGACAAAATTGTTTCTATGTTTTCAAAATGAAAAGCTCTAGCACAAAAATAGTAATCCATGCTTCCCTCTGCGAAGGGCCATTCTTCTACTTTATTGTTGAGTCAGTTTACCTACTTCTTTCTATCTTAGAAGCAAACACTTGTGTAAACTGTGTGCATTGATTCTTACATGTTTACCTATTGCACTTGTTATATTGCTTTATCTTGACAACTATCCATGAGATATACATGTTACAAGTTGAAAGCAACTGCTGAAACTTATATCTTCCTTTGTGTTGCTTCAAAGCTTTCTACTAAGAACTTATTGCTTATGAGTTAACTGTTATGCAAGTCTTATTGATGCTTGTCTTGAAAGTATTATTCATGAAAAGTCTTTGCTATATGATTCAGTTGTTTACTCATTGTCTTCATCATTGCTTCGAATCGTTGCATTCATCTCATGTGCTTTACAATAGTATTGATCAAGATTATGATAGCATGTCACTTCAGAAATTATCTTTGTTATCGTTTACCTACTCGAGGGCGAGTAGGAACTAAGCTTGGGGATGCTTGATACGTCCCAAACGTATCTATAATTTCTTATGTTCCATGCTACTTTTATGATGATACTCACATGTTTTATACACATTATATGTCATTATTATGCATTTTCCGGCACTAACCTATTGACGAGATGCCGAAGAGCCAGTTGTTGTTTTCTGCTGTTTTTGGTTTCAGAAATCCTAGTAAGGAAATATTCTCGGAATTGGGCGAAATCAACGCCCAGCGGCTGATTTTTCCACGAAGCTTCCAGAAGACCGAGGGAGATACGAAGTGGGGCCACGAGGCGACGCCACACTAGGGCGGCGCGGCCAGGCTTGGGCCCGCGTGGCCCTAGCGTGTGGGCCCCTCGTGACACCCCTTGACCTGCCCTTCCGCCTACTTAAAGTCTTCGTCGCGAAACCCTCTGTACCGAGGGCCACGATACGGAAAACCTTCCAGAGACGCAGCCGCCGCCAATCCCATCTCGGGGGATTCAGGAGATCGCCTCCGGCACCCTGCCGGAGAGGGGAATCATCTCCCAGAGGGCTCTTCATTGCCATGATCGCCTCCGGATCGATGTGTGAGTAGTTCACCCCTGGACTATGGGTCCATAGCAGTAGCTAGATGGTCGTCTTCTCCTCATTGTGCTATCATGTTAGATCTTGTGAGCTGCCTATCATGATCAAGATCATCTATTTGTAATGCTACATGTTGTGTTTGTTGGGATCCGATGAATATTGAATACTATGTCAAGTTGATTATCAATCTATCATATATGTTGTTTATGTTCTTGCATGCTCTCCGTTGCTAGTAGAGGCTCTGGCCAAGTTGATACTTGTAACTCCAAGAGGGAGTATTTATGCTCGATAGTGGGTTCATGCCTCCATTGAATCTGGGACAATGACAGAAAGTTCTAAGGTTGTGAATGTGCTGTTGCCACTAGGGATAAAACATCGATGCTTTGTCTAAGGATATTTGTGTTGATTACATTACGCACCATACTTAATGCAATTGTCTGTTGTTTGCAACTTAATACCGGAAGGGGTTCGGATGATAACCTGAAAGTGGACTTTTTAGGCATAGATGCATGCTGGATAGCGGTCTATATACTTTGTCGTAATGCCCTGATTAAATCTCATAGTACTCATCATGATATATGTATGTGCATTGTTATGCCTTCTTTATTTGTCAATTGCCCAACTGTAATTCGTTCACCCAACATGCTATTTATCTTATGGGAGAGACACCACTAGTGAACTGTGGACCCCGGTCCATTCTTTACATCTGAAATACAATCTACTGCAATTGTTCTTTACTGTTCTTCGCAAACAAACATCATCATCCACACTATACATCTAATCCTTTGTTTTCAGCAAGCCGGTGAGATTGACAACCTCACTGTTACGTTGGGGCAAAGTACTTTGATTGTGTTGTGCAGGTTCCACATTGGCGCCGGAATCCCTGGTGTTGCGCCGCACTACACTTCGCCGCCATCAACCTTCAACGTGCTTATTGGCTCCTACTGGTTCGATAAACCTTGGTTTCTTACTGAGGGAAACTTGCTTCTATACGCATCATACTTTCCACTTGGGGTTCCCAACGGACGTGTGCTTTACGCGTATCAGACATCCCGGTCCGAGACAATGCTTCGTGGTACACCGTGGAGTCTCACAATTTCCCTAAAAACAAGGAGGCAATATGTGAAGCATCATCCGTTCGGGAGCATGGTATAAAATGAGCCATTTTAGAGAATCTATCAACTACCACAAAAATGGAATCATGACCATACTTAGTTCTAGGCAATCCTAGTACAAAGTCCATGCTTATGTCGGACCAAGGAGCATAAGGAATCATGACCATACTTAGTTCTAGGCAATCCTAGTACAAAGTCCATGCTTATGTCAATAAAGCTTTCATCTATATCCGCAATATTCTGATTGCATCATTAGTTCTTACTTGTTCTCGATTTCAGGTAGGAATTAAGACCCTCGCTGGTCAGGCTGATCGTGCATCCGCAAGATCAGTAACTCCCAGAGATTGTCCTAGCGATTGCATTGCTGCACGAGCTTTGCACGTGTATTCGGATCATCAAGCACGAACTCCACCAACAAATCGACTTATTCTCGTCTCATCGAAAGATCGGCCACCTTTGCCCTATCAAGTGGTATCAGATTTCAGGTTGCTCGGTGAGAATTTACAGTTTTCCTAGTGTAGATTGCATCTGCCATCATACCCATAAACCACGAAAAAGCCAAAATACTGTTAGGGTTTTAGATCTCCATCCCATAAACCCCCTGCCACGCCTTGCATTGTCGTTTCAGTTTTGCATAGTTGAATTTGTGTCTACATCTTCGTGTCGAGTTGCTGGTCTTAGCGTCTAGTTCCTTTAGAGTTTCGAGTTCTGGTCACATTAGTCACGCCGCCGCCGCTCGCACCATACGCAGATCACCGCCACCACCACCATATACTTCCACCTCTGCCATATATACCCAACAGATCGTTTCCACCACCATCATATACATCTGCTATATACCTTGTTTCCTGTCGCGACACAAATTCGTGTTGTTTTCTCTGCCGCGACAGAGTCCTTGTCCAATTAGGTTTCTTTGTTTTTCCTTCTTCGTTTCGGTCGCCGGAAAAGACTTGTGAAAAAAAAGAAAAAAAAAGAAAAAAAGAGTCAAATCCGCATCCAAGTCGGGTTGACCACGATTTCCACTAGTCAGGTCGAATTTAGTCCGAATTGGGCAGTTTTGGACAGCAAACTTTGACCGGCCATAACTTTTGCATACGAACTCCGTTTTCGACGTTTGACCACTCAAAACGACCGGGAGAAAAAGTTCTATCCAGCCACAACCACTTCGTTGTTGTGCGCCTTTTTGAACTCTCAGAATTGCCAAAAAAACGTCGGGAAGGTTGAGATTTTTGACCTTTAAGTTTATTACCCGGCAATTCCTGTGTTCTTCACTTATATCTTGCTTTTGAGCTATTCCTTTGTGCTTGTTGGAGCCAACCGCCACCATATATCACTTCATCGCTGCTCATTGCTTGCGTGTCGCGCCGTGACTTCGTTGGTGAACTAGGCTCGCGTCTCTAGTACGGTCTAGCCTAGGACCAGCACAGTACCATTGTTGAGCATACTTTCAATATTGCATTGTTGTTTTGACAATTGTTGTTTGCTACCATATTAGCCTTCCTACAGCTCTACATATTGTCTCCACGTGATTGGTGTCGACCCCTGGTAATCGCTTTGGCAATCTTTGGAGACGCTTATCCTTGTTGGTTGCCATATCACCTTCCTCCTGTTTGGTAAGAACTTGTAAGAGCTTTGTATTTTGCTTGATGAATTGCGCATGAACCACCATATTCCGTAGTTTGTAGGCATATACATTTGTGCTTTTTGAGTACTAACCATGTCAGGACCTGCATCCGCCGCTGTTGATCCAGCCAAGATGACGAGTGAGGAGTTGCATGCCCACTTCACCCACCTTTTGGGTAGACATGCACGCGACGTCGATGCGCGCATTGTGGACGTGGACGCCAAACTCACCGGCACGCTGGACAAGCTGGATGGCCTCGAGATAGCTTTAACTCTAAGCTCGACGCCATGTTCCAGGAGCTCTTGACTCGGTTGCCGCCACCTCGCGACAACGTGCGACGACGCGCACGCCGCGATCCTCGTGTGGAGGTGCCCGCGGGTACCGCTCCTGCTGCTGCTGCCACACATGACGCACCTTCTGATGAAGGATATGAAGACTATGAACGGGACGCGGACGAGCAGGTAGATGAGAATGTGCTGGATGGCGAGGAAGTCGAACAACCTGCACCTGGTCGTCCACGCCAACTGAACCGCAACGCTCGCCCACCTCTACGACCGATACGTGATGATGATTATGTTGCTAAACTAAAACTGAATATTCCGCCATTTGAGGGTAGATATAATCCTGATGCATACCTTACTTGGGAATTGGAAGTAGAGCAACGTTTTGCATGTTTACGCTATCCTGATCATTTGTGTGTTAGTGCTGCTACTTGTGAGTTCACAGATTTTGCATCTATTTGGTGGTCTGAGCATTGTAGAGTACATCATGCTAATATTCCTACTACTTGGGTTGGTCTTTAAACTTGCTATGCGTACTCGTTTTGTTCCTCCACATTATCAACGCGATTTGCTGAAAAAACTGTCTCGCTTAGAACAAGGAAAAAATTCTGTAGAAGACTATTATCAAGAATTGCAAACTGGCATGATTCATTGTGGTATTGTAGAGGATAATGAGGCTATGCTTGCACGTTTCTTTGGTGGTTTGAATAAAGAGATTCAGCATATTTTGGATTATAAGGAGTACAACACTATTACTCGCTTGTTTCATCTTGCTTGCAAAGCTGAACGTGAAGTGCAGGATCGTCAACCACCATGGATAAAAGCTAATATTTCTGCACGTCGTACATCGTCATGGACTCCGCGACAATCAGTGCCACCATCTCATGGGGCTGCACCAGCACCTACTACCTCCAAGTACACCGCGCCTGCATCACGAGCACCACCTGCTGCTACTCCACCACCATCTGCTGGTCCTCCTCGGAGTTCATCTTCCATGGCCTCCACGGGGAAGACTCGCGACATTCAATGTCGCAAATGCTTGGGATTTGGTCACATAGAAAGAGAATGCAGAACCAAGCGTGTGATGTTGGTGCGTGAAGACGGCGAATATGATTCCGGAAGTGACTTTGATGAAGATAAATTAGCCCTTATTGCTGCACGCGATGGCGTCAATACTGATTCTGAGAGAGAGATGGAGGTAATGGAAGCTCTGCTGATCAGTACAGGAGCTTAGTTGCATAGCGTGTGTTGAGCGTGCAATTGAGCAAATCTGAGCATGATCAACGCCACAACCTGTTCCAAACAAGAGGCGTTGTAAAAGAGCGAGCTATACGGATCATCATTGATGGAGGGAGTTGCAATAATCTGGCTAGCGTTGACATGGTGGAGAAGCTTTCTCTTCCTACAAGACAGCGCACACATCCATATTACATTCAATGGTTTGAGAGCTCTCGGAAGCTCAAGGTAACAAGAACTACACGTGTGCATTTTACTATTGGTACATATTCTGATTTTGTGGATTGTGATGTTGTACCTATGCAAGCTTGTTCTTTGTTACTTGGTAGACCTTGGCAATTTGATAGAGAATCTGTTCATAATGGTAAAACTAATTAGTATTCTCTTATGCATGATGGAAAGAAAATTGGTCTCAAACCTATGACTCTTGAACAAATATTAAAAGATGATCTTGCTAGAGCTAGTAGAGTAAAAAACGAGGAGAAACATAAGAGTGAAAATCAGATTGTTGCTGCAGATTTTGTCCCACATAAAACTAATACTAAATCTGATTCAAACCATGCTACTGAAATTCGTTTGAAAAATCCTTGTTTGCTTGCTAGCAAATCTGATATTGCTGAACTTGATGTGAACACTACTCAATGCTATGCTATTATTTGCAAAGAAGTTTTGTTTTCATTTGAGGATATGCCTCCTTCTTTGCCACCTGCGGTTGCTAACCTTTTGCAGGAATTCATTGATGTGTTCCCACAAGATGTTCCACCTGGACTACCACCTATCCGTGGGATAGATGTAACATCCCAAATTTTCAAACAAAGAAGAAATTAAATTTCCATTTTTCCAAAAATGAGAACCAACAAAAACTTTTATTACCTAGGGTGCTATGCATAGTGCTCATACCCAATACTTGTGTTATTGCCATGATTGTTTGTTTATTGCATTGAACATATTTCCCAAAACCCTAAAACCTAAACATCACCCCTCTTCTCACCATCCATTATAAACAAAATAAATAGAAATGAAATTAAATAAGAAAAGGGCCTATGTGCCTATGGCTATTTTTGGTAAAACTTTTACCTAGGCTTTTCTACCTTGTTTAGATGTTTTGAGAACATCAACAAACCTAACCTAGTACTTATCAACTAAATCCCATGTGAAACCAAAATAAAATAAAACTTGCATAGGAGCATATGTGGCACATAGCCATAATACCCAATCTTGACCTATGCACTCACACTTTCCCTAAATGGTTTGAACCCTTTACCAAACTCAATCTAACACTAAATAAACCCTACACCATGCCTAAGTGAAGCAAAGAATAAGAAAAGAATAAAAGTTAGAAAATCACAAAACTCTCACATATGGTTTATACCATTTTTGCAAAACTTTAACCTAGACCATTTTGGCTTGCACCATTGGTTGTAAATGGTTACTACACACTTATTAATACTTTTGAAATCAAAGAAACTCAAATCAAAATGAAAATAAATTGAAATTCCAACTTACATACACTAATGGTCACTTGTGACAATTATAGCCTGATGCCTACTTTGAGCCCTGTTATTTAGAGATTTCTAAACTACACCTTGCCAACTCTTTGCACCTCATCCAAGACAACATTAAGGTGAACAACTTTGCTCAAGAACTCATCTGCAAACTCTTCTTGGATTCAAAGATATGATCAAGCAAAGTGAGGACTTTGAAACAGAATTAAGATCATATGCAATTTGTGATTTTGCAAATCACTTCAAATTTGACCACCACCACCACCATTCTACTGCAAACAATATATGATTACAACCCACCAAAATTCATCCAAAATTTTGAAAATAAAGTTCTTGCAGCCATTTCCTCGAATACCTGGTGAGCACCATCCTGCCAACCTCATACATTGCAAAACCCAGCAGTTCTTAGCCTCCCTCCTCAACCCTAGGTCATCCTTTGTACCTCACTGATCTCTCTGAGCATGGCCAAGCATAAGAGACAAGCTTTAGTACACAGCAACATCACCATTTGACCGAAGCAAACCATGCCGTGGCATGGCATGGCCAGTTTCTTGCTCCCTCTCTCTCTGATGCACACCAACATGCACAACCATGTCACCTAGCTTCCTCTCACTCTCCTGATCGTGCCAGACACGGCCCTCGACGCAACGGTGCACCACACCTGCCCGAAAACATGACGCCCAGACGTGCCCAGACGCGCACGCGCACGCCAGAGCGCGCACGGCGAACGCCACGGGCACGCCCAGACACGACGCCGTCCCACTCCTCTGCGTCAACCCATCCTCTTCTCTCTGCACCACCCGCACCGCAACGTCACCAGCAACCGCCCAGACAACTCCATTGGCCCGCGGGAACCCTGTGCACGACGCCATGGCCGACGCCATCCGCCACAGACGCCATGACGCGAGGACGATGGCGAGCGCCACGGACCCTCGTTTTCACCGCCGTCAAGCCCTGCGTCACCGCCATGACATCGCCAACTCGCGCGCGTCATCGCCAGTCCAGCAGCGCCCCTGTAGACGCGTCGTCGCCGATGACCTCACCGCAGTACCTTGGCCTCGCCGCGCCGCTATAAAAGGAGCCTCTCCCGCTCCCAATCCAACACACCCTCGCCTTCCCCTCTCATCACAACCCCTCCTCGTCACCTCTCTGCTCGACATTGCTCACCACCCTCCTCCAATTTCACCACCGTAGCTGTAGCGCCGTCCCAGAAGAAGAAGGAGCTAGGAGCTGCCCCAGAAGACGCCGTCTGTTCGAGGAGGTCCGCCGTCGTCCACAACGTCGCCGCAGCCCATCGCCGTCGATCGCCGGAGCCCGGGAGCGCCGCCGACCCCCTACCTCCGCCATGCCCGCACCTGCTTCTCACCGACGACGACGACACTCCGCCGTTCGATCGTCGTCTGATCCAATGTCTCCCAGCTCTGCGTACCGTTTCGGTAAGTAATACCCGCTGACGGGTAGCCCCCACCTTGTCAGGCAGCCCACCGTGCTGGACGCGTGGTGGGCTGGCCTGTGCGCATTTAAATGATTTGGGCCCAGTAACGTTTCCCGCCAACCCGTTTAATTCAAATTCGGAATTCTGTTAATTCAAAATTACTCACAGATGTTGTTTTCAAAATTGAATAGAATAAAATCCACAAAACCAAATTCGACAAATTTTATATATTTGGAAAGCTTATCAAATTCTATACACAACCCCAGTGGTCTCACCCTTAATTTTTTGTAGAATTAATGTGACAAAAATAACAAGGCAGGGCCTTTTGCAACTACAAACAATTATTAAAAATCAACCAAAAATGCTTTTGAGTTGATTCCAACTCTCAAAAATCATATTTCACATTGTCTATCAGAATATATAAAAATATGACATAGTTGTTCGTATGATCATGGTCTAGATTTGAAAATGTCTCTAGGGCTAATTCTAGTCCATTTAAATTGATCTAAATAAATTATTAAATATTATGGGAGCTATTCTCTCATTTAATTCTTGTCTCCAATAACTCAATATGAGGTAGTGACTATGGTCTAAGTGATCTCATATTGAATTGTGTGATAACATTAAATCATTACTATGTTAGGGTTAAATTGTATGAGGGTAGCACCTCATTTAAATTATTTTCCCAATTGATGATTATGAAGAAGTTGACCTTGGTCAACCTAGGTCATATATTATTAATTAAGGGAATTAAATCTTAACAAGATTCAATGAGAGGAAATTATTTCTCCAAAGAATTAAATAGCAACACTAAATAATATATTGTAATGAGAGGAAATTATTTTTCTTAAAGAAGAAAACAAAGTCAACCAACATAATAATAATGTTGTGATGCTAGCCTAGCTTGTGTGACTCATGTGTGTGCTTAGCCTAGTAGTTAAGTTTTGTTTGTTGATTGTGTGTATCGTATTTGTTTTTAGACGCTAGTACCGAGGAGTATCAAGAGGAGGAGGAGGTCTACTTCCAAGGAGAAGAAGACCACTTTGATCAATACGCCAACCAAGGCAAGCTAATATTCTTGCAAAGTGCAAAGCTCTACAATAGCAAGGCATCACCACATTTTACTTAATGCTTACTGGTCCTATCCCAAGTTTTTACTTTACAAGCTTTATTGCTTTGTTTTATCAAAGTACTTTTTGATTCATGATTCACTTGGTCTAGAGTAGAACAAGATCATCAAAGTTAGCCTATGGCAATAAAAGCTAGTTAGCACCCCCTCATGACTAGTTGCTAGTGCTAACAAATAAAATTGAATACTCTAGGTGGGAATAGGTGAAATGAAATGACTTTGAAAACCTTGGAATGATGATTCATTCTATCGAAAGATTTTGAAGGTGAATATGACTTGTGAATGACATGGTGAACTTTACAAAAACTGATGGTTGGGTTCGGATGCGATACCATTCCAATTTACAAGTACCCCCATAATACCTGATTATGGGTAGGGCTTAACTGGAAGTTTATGTGTCTTAGTATGGGTTCCCTCTAAACAAGCGTCATCGGGGTTATGCCGAAAGCTGCCTCTACAACAAAAGAAATGACGTGAAATGAGGTGAATGTCCGGCCCAAGCCCTGTGCAGTTCCCAGGCTGACCGTCTGTCTTCACTGGGAGGCCAAGCTCATGGGGAGAGGTGCCTATACTAGGATATGTAAGTGAAAGGTTATGGTTGATGATCCGCGTACTGAGTTACGATTATTCAGGGTTATCCCTGACGGATGTAATCAAATGTTGTGGCACAAGTGTGCAACCTCTGCAGAGTGTAAAACTATTCGAATAGCCGCGTCCACGGTTAAGGAGGTTGGAAAGGCCATACAGTTCTGTCATCAGAACTTTTCAAAAATGTGACATGTGAAGGGTGACTTATGACTTGAACTTGAAAAGTGAATGGTGAATTTGACTTGAATTACAACAGAGTTGTGGGAATGACACTAATGTTCCCACTTGAGTTAGTTAGCAAATAAAGAGGCTTTTACTAAATGTTTGTGAACTAAAATTGGCTTTATACAAATAAACTTAGAGCTTAGCACCCCTTTACTATAGTTGATAGTGCTCACATTAGTATTAGTTTGCGAGTACTTTAAAGTACTCATGGCTTTGTCCCTGGCTATTCAAATGGCCAGACTATGAAGGAGAACAGCAGTTCGAGGAAGATGGACAGCACGACGTCTATGACAACTAGGACTACTCCTGACGTCAATAGTTGCCTGTGGAACAGATGGACCAACACCGCTACTTCGCTTCCGCTATTTGTGTTTTGTAATAGGATCTCTAGATCCACTATGATGTATTAAGACTGGATCATGTGATCCTTTGTTGTAAGACGATTATGTGTTGTAATGAATGATGTGTTGTGATATCAATCTATTATGTCTCGCAAAAACAATATTCCTGGGATTGCGATGAATGGCATAATAGGCATCTGGACTTAAAAATCCGGGTGTTGACAAGTTGGTATCAGAGCCATTGTTGACCTTAGGAGACCCTAGTTAGAATGGACGTCTGAAAAATTTAGTTTCAAAATCATAAAGTGAATATCTCTGAAAACTTATTCACACTCTTACCTTTGAGATCTTTTTGAAATAAGAAGCCATGCTCTTCCTTATGAATCCACATAAATTTTGCCACACTTGTTCACATATCTAACTTACTCATCCAATTCACTTTCAGATGGCATTGCCCCACAACACCAAGTTTTACCGGTTGGGAAATGGGGGGAACATGAGCTTCGAGAAGGACTTAGACGCTTTGTCTGGGTATCTCAGACGCCCGCACCCGGAGTTCCTTGGAACTCAAGTGGACCACCAGCCCGGAAGGGAACTGCAGTGGGTTATCACTGCGGATCTCAGAGGCAAGAGGGAGTCTCCTATTTCTATGAGGATCCATTTCTCTGTCATGGAAAGCAACTGGCTAGATGGACTAGCTAGAGCCATGCAGGAAGCACTTGCCCGTCTGTGTGGGCAGCATGTGACTGAGCTTTATGGGACTCGCTTTGCTCACTTTGCAAGGCATGAATCCATCGGAGGACCCAGGGCACTGTCACCACACCCGGAGCTGAAATATCACGTGGAGCACCTGGATACTATGCTGCACGATACCCAGAAGGATTTGGACAACTGTCGCGTCTACGCCAACCAGATTCGCGCCCACCTCGCGCAGGAGACTGATACCGTCAGGATCCTTGCCCATGAGCGCAAGACACTCAGCAAGCAGTGTGCCAAGAAGGACGCTACCATTGCGCGCCTCCGCGCAAAGATAGTCTCCTTGGAGGCCACTGTCAAGGCCCAAGAGGACCAGCTGAATGAGATGGAGGAGGAAGGTGAAGACCTTCAGGGAGGAGAAGCCTTCATGAGTGATGACGATGACTTCGAGGAAGATGAGAACACTGATATGGAAGACTACGAGTGTCTGGAAGCCGGAGAAGATAACCACACCCCGATAGATGTGGATAGTGAGTAGTAGTTTCACTTGATCACATGTGTAGGTGTGAGTTTGTATCAGGATCCCCTTGTATCGTAGAGCGATGAATGGTTCTTAAAACCAACGGTGTGTTAGCTTTGTAATATGTGATGTTTGGTATGAATGAAAAAGTGTTGTTGGTTGTACCCCCTGACCACTACTCAAGTTTTGAAACCTTGTGAACTTTAACTCAAACAAACCATAGAAATTTCCCTCTCATCTTATCATTTACCCCAATGATCAGATGGCCCCACCAACCCGCAGCACCAACCAAGACGCAATGATGCAGATGATCCAGATGATGATGGAAGACCGCCAAGCCGAGAGAGCGGAATGACAAGCCAACATAGCTGCACTGCAACAGATTGCTAACAACAATCAAGGCCATGGGAACCACGATCACCCTGGATCAAAGTTGAAGAACTTTCAGAACACCAACCCTCCGATGTTCAGCAAGACTGAAGAGCCACTTGACGCGGATGACTGGCTCTAGACAATGGAGAACAACCTTGAAGTTGTGGGAGTTGAAGCCGCAGAAAAGGTACTGTTTGCCACTCACTACCTGTTAGGACCTGCAAGAGCCTGGTGGACAAGTGCCCGCGCAATGAATGCCGGACAAATAATGAACTGGGAAGACTTCAAGCTGAAGTTTAGCAAGTATCACGTGCCTCAAGGACTGATCAAGAAGATGAGAGACGAGTTCCGTGAACTCAAGCAAGGCAGAATGTCCGTGGTGGAATACCGCGACAGGTTTCTTACTCTGTCAAGGTACGCCCCGGATGAGACCGACACCAACGAGAAAAGGAAGGAGAGATTTCTGAACGGACTGCACGACGAGATGCAAACTGTGTTGGTGAACATACCATTCGCTGACTTAGAAGCCCTGGTAGACTCAGCCATACAAATGAAAGGAAAACTGCATCAAGCCAACGAGAACCGCAAGCACCGGATGATGAACCAGAATGGACCCAACAACACCCAGAAGTACCGCAACAGCTCAACTGGAGGATTTGCCTCAAGATACAACAAGCCCCCTGCTCAGACATACCTCCCAAGCAACAACAAGAACAACAACAACAACCACCCCAATGGCAACTACAACAACCCCAATACTGCCCCAATGACTGGAAGCAATGCTGTTCCCGTCAACCCCAAGGACAAGTCCACCATCAACTACTATGAATGTGGAGTTGTGGGTCACTACTCCAATGAGTGCCCCAAGAAGCTTGCCAAGATTGCCGCCAATACCGCTGCACCTGCTCAGCAACAGCGCCGCTTCGCAGCCAGAAGGAACCAGAACAACCGCAACGGCCGCCTCTACCACATGAATGCAGCAGAAGCACAGGAAGCACCTCAGGCCATGCCAAGTATGTGTTCCTGTTAATAAAATTGCTCAATCTCTCTTAGGAGCCTAACTTTTCTTAAAATCTCGGGACGAGATTTGTTTAAGGGGGAAGGGTTTGTAACATCCCAAATTTTCAAACAAAGAAGAAATTAAATTCCATTTTTCCAAAAATGAGAACCAACAAAAACTTTTATTACCTAGGGTGCTATGCATAGTGCTCATACCCAATACTTGTGTTATTGCCATGATTGTTTGTTTATTGCATTGAACATATTTCCCAAACCCCAAAAACCTAAACATCACCCCTCTTCTCACCATCCATTATAAACAAAATAAATAGAAATGAAATTAAATAAGAAAAGGGCCTATGTGCCTATGGCTATTTTTGGTAAAACTTTTACCTATGCTTTTCTACCTTGTTTAGATGTTTTGAGAACATCAACAAACCTAACCTAGTACTTATCAACTAAATCCCATGTGAAACCAAAATAAAATAAAACTTGCATAGGAGCATATGTGGCACATAGCCATAATACCCAATCTTGACCTATGCACTCACACTTTCCCTAAATGGTTTGAACCCTTTACCAAACTCAATCTAACACTAAATAAACCCTACACCATGCCTAAGTGAAGCAAAGAATAAGAAAAGAATAAAAGTTAGAAAATCACAAAACCCTCACATATGGTTTATACCATTTTTGCAAAACTTTAACCTAGACCATTTTGGCTTGCACCATTGGTTGCAAATGGTTACTACACACTTATTAGTACTTTTGAAATCAAAGAAACTCAAATCAAAATGAAAATAAATTGAAATTCCAACTTACATACACCAATGGTCACTTGTGACAATTATAGCCTGATGCCTACTTTGAGCCCTGTTATTTAGAGATCTCTAAACTACACCTTGCCAACTCTTTTCACCTCATCCAAGACAACATCAAGGTGAACAACTTTGCTCAAGAACTCATCTGCAAACTCTTCTTGGATTCAAAGATATGATCAAGCAAAGTGAGGACTTTGAAACAGAATTAAGATCATATGCAATTTGTGATTTTGCAAATCACTTCAAATTTGACCACCACCACCATTCTACTGCAAACAATATATGATTACAACCCACCAAAATTCATCCATAATTTCGAAAAAAAAGTTCTTGTGGCCATTTCCTCGAACACCTGGTGAGCACCATCCTGCCAACCTCATAAATTGCAAAACCCAGCAGTTCTTAGCCTCCCTCCTCAACCCTAGGTCATCCTCTGTACCTCACTGATCTCTCTGAGCATGGCAAAGCATAAGAGACAAGATTTAGTACACAGCAACGTCACCATTTGACCGAAGCAAACCATGCCGTGGCATGGCATGGCCACTCTCTTGCTCCCTCTCTCTCTGATGCACACCAACATGCACAACCATGTCACCTAGCTTCCTCTCACCCTCCTGCTCGTGCTAGACACGGCCCTCGATGCAACGGTGCACCACACCTGCCCGAAAACGTGACGCCCAGACGTGCCCAGACGCGCACGCGCACGCCAGAGCGCGCACGGCGAACGCCACGGGCATGCCCAGACACGACGCCGTCTCACTCCTCTGCGTCACCCCGTCCTCTTCTCTCTGCACCACCCGCACCGCAACGTCACCAGCAACCGCCCGGACAACTCCATTGGCCCGCGGGAACCCTGTGCACGACGCCATGGCTGACGCCATCTGCCACAGACGCCAGGACGCGAGGACGATGACGAGCTCCACGGACCCTCATTTTCACCGCCGTCAAGCCCTGCGTCACCGCCATGACATCGCCAACTCGCGCGCATCATCGCTAGTCCACCAGCGCCCCTGTAGACGCGTCGTCGCCGATGACCTCACCGCAGTTCCTTGGCCTTGCCGCGCCGCTATAAAAGGAGCCTCTCCCGCTCCCAATCCAACACACCCTCGCCTTCCCCTCTCATCACAACCCCTCCTCGTCACCTCTCTGCTCGACATTGCTCACCACCCTCCTCCAATTTCACCACCGTAGCCGTAGCACCGTCGCAGAAGAAGAAGGAGCTAGGAGCTGCCCCAGAAGACGCCGTCTGTTCGAGGAGGTCCGCCGTCGTCCACAATGTCGCCGCAGCCCATCGCCGTCAATCGCCGGAGCCCGGGAGCGCCGCCGACCCCCTACCTCCGCCGTGCCTGCACCTGCTTCTCGCCGATGACGACGACACTCCGCCGTTCGATCGTCGTCTGATCCAACGTCTCCCAGCTCTGCGTACCGTTTCGGTAAGTAATACCCGCTGACGGGTGGCCCCCACCTTGTCAGGCAGCCCACGCGTGCTGGACGCGTGGTGGGCTGGCCTGTGCGCATTTAAATGATTTGGGCCCAGTAACTTTTCCCGCCAGCCCGTTTAATTCAAATTCGGAATTCTGTTAATTCAAAATTACTCACAGATGCTGTTTTCAAAATTGAATAGAATAAAATCCACAAAACCAAATTCGACGAATTTTATATATTTGGAAAGCTTATCAAATTCTCTACACAACCCCAGTGGTATCACCCTTAAATTGTTTGTAGAATTAATGTGACAAAAATAACAAGGCAGGGCCTTTTGCAACTTCAAACAATTATTAAAAATCAACCAAAAATGCTTTTGAGTTGATTCCAACTCTCAAAAATCTTATTTCACATTGTCTATCAGAATATATAAAAATATGACATAGTTGTTTGTATGATCATGGTCTAGATTTGAAAATGGCTCTAGGGCTAATTCTAGTCCATTTAAATTGTTCTAAATAAATTATTAAATATTATGGGAGCTATTCTCTCATTTAATTCTTGTCTCCAATAACTCAATATGAGGTAGTGACTATGATCTAAGTGATCTCATATTGAATTGTGTGATAACATTAAATCATTACTATGTTAGGGTTAAATTGTATGAGGGTAGCACCTCATTTAAATTATTTTCCCAATTTATGATTATGAAGAAGTTGACCTTGGTCAACCTAGGTCATATATTATTAATTAAGGGAATTAAATCTTAACAAGATTCAATGAGAGGAAATTATTTCTCCAAAGCATTAAATAGCAACACTAAATAATATATTGTAATGAGAGTTATTTTTCTTAAAGAAGAAAACAAAGTCAACCAACATAATAATAATGTTGTGATGCTAGCCTAGCTTGTGTGACTCACGTGTGTGCTTAGCCTAGTAGTTAAGTTTTGTTTGGTGATTGTGTGTATCGTATTCGTTTTTAGACGCTAGTCCCGAGGAGTATCAAGAGGAGGAGGAGGTCTACTTCCAAGGAGAAGAAGACCACTTTGATCAGTACGCCAACCAAGGCAAGCTAATATTCTTGCAAAGTGCAAAGCTCTACAAGAGCAAGGCATCACCACATTTTACTTAATGCTTACTGGTCCTATCCCAAGTTTTTACTTTACAAGCTTTATTGCTTTGTTTTATCAAAGTACTTTTTGATTCATGATTCACTTGGTCTAGAGTAGAACAAGATCATCAAAGTTAGCCTATGGCAATCAAAGCTGGTTAGCACCCCCTCATGACTAGTTGCTAGTGCTAACAAATAAAATTGAATACTCTAGGTGGGAATAGGTGAAATGAAATGACCTTGAAAACCTTGGAATGATGATTCATTCTATTGAAAGATTTTGAAGGTGAATATGACTTGTGAATGACATGGTGAACTTTACAAAAACTGATGGTTGGGTTCGGATGTGATACCATTCCAATTTACAAGTACCCCCACAATACCTGATTATGGGTAGGGCTTAACTGGAAGTTTACGTGTCTTAGTATGGGTTCCCTCTAAATTAGCGTCATCGGGGTTATGCCGAAAGCTGCCTCTACAACAAAAGAAATGACGTGAAATGACGTGAAATGAGGTGAATGTCCGGCCCAAGCCCTGTGCAGTTCCTAGGCTGACCGTCTGTCTTCACTGGGAGGCCAAGCTCATGGGGAGAGGTGCCTATACTAGGATATGTAAGTGAAAGGTTATGGTTGATGATCCGCGTACTGAGTTACGATTATTCAGGGTTATCCCTGCCGGATGTAATCAAATGTTGTGGCACAAGTGTGCAACCTCTGCAGAGTGTAAAACTATTCGAATAGCCGCGTCCACGGTTAAGGACGGTTGGAAAGGCCATACTGTTCCGTCATCAGAACTTTTCAAAAATGTGACATGTGAAGGGTGACTTATGACTTGAACTTGAAAAGTGAATGGTGAATTTGACTTGAATTACAACAGAGTTGTGGGAATGACACTAATGTTCCCACTTGAGTTAGTTAGCAAATAAAGAGGCTTTTACTAAATGTTTGTGAACTAAAATTGGCTTTATGCAAATAAACTTAGAGCTTAGCACCCCTTTACTATAGTTGATAGTGCTCACATTAGTATTAGTTTGCGAGTACTTTAAAGTACTCATGGCTTTGTCCCTGGCTATTCAAATGGCCAGACTATGAAGGAGAATAGCGGTACGAGGAAGATGGACAGCAGGACATCTATGACAACTAGGACTACTCCTGACGTCAATAGTTGCCTGTGCAACAGATGGACCAAGACCGCTGCTTCGCTTCCGCTATTTGTGTTTTGTAATAGGATCTCTAGATCCACTATGATGTTTTAAGACTGGATCATGTGATCCTTTGTTGTAAGACGATTATGTGTTGTAATGAATGATGTGTTGTGATATCAATCTATTATGTCTCGCAAAAACAATATTCCTGGGATTGTGATGAATGGCATAATAGTCATCTGGACTTAAAAATCCGGGTGTTGACAATAGAACACCAGATTGACTTGATTCCAGGTGCTTCGCTGCCCAACCGTGCGCCATATCATACCAATCCTGAAGAGACCAAAGAGATTCAGCGACAAATTCAGGTTCTCCAAGACAAAGGTTACATTCGTGAGTCTCTTAGTCCATGTGTTGTTCCTATTATTTTGGTACCTAAGAAGGATGGTTCTTCACGCATGTGTACTGATGGTAGAGCTATTAATAATATTACCATTCGATACCGTCATCATATACCTCGTTTAGATGATATGCTTGATGAATTGAGTGGTTCTATTATGTTCTCTAAAGCTGATTTGCGTAGCGGTTACCACCAGATTCGTATGCAATTAGGAGATGAATGGAAAACGACGTTTAAAACTAAGTTCGGTTTATATGAGTGGTTATTAATGCCTTTTGGTTTAACTAATGCACCTAGTACTTTCATGACACTGATGAACGAAGTTTTACGTGCTTTTATTGGACGTTTTGTGGTGGTATACTTTGATGATATTCTGATTTATAGCAAATCTTTAGAGGATCATTTGGATCATTTATGTGTTGTTTTCAATGCTTTACGTGATGCACGTTTGTATGGTAATCTTGAGAAGTGCACCTTTTGCACCAATCGAGTTGCGTTTCTTGGCTATGTTGTTACTGCGTAGGGAATTGAAGTTGATCCAGCCAAGATTGAGGCAATTGAGAGTTGGCCGCAGCCCAAGACGGTCACGCAAGTGAGGAGTTTTCTTGGCCTCGCTGGTTTCTATAGGCACTTTGTGAAAGATTTTGGATCCATTACTGCGCCGCTGAATGAGCTTACAAAGAAGGATGTGCCCTTTGTGTGGGGCGATGCACAACAAGAAGCCTTCATGATACTGAAAGATAAGTTAACACATGCTCCATTACTCCAACTTCCTGATTTCAATAAGACTTTTGAGCTTGAATGTGATGCTAGTGGAATTGGTTTGGGCGGCGTGTTATTACAAGAGGGCAAACCTGTTGCATATTTTAGTGAGAAATTGAGTGGGCCTAGTCTGAACTATTCTACTTATGATAAAGAATTATATGCGCTGGTTCGGACATTAGAAACTTGGCAACATTATTTATGGCCTAAAGAATTTGTTATACATTCTGAACATGAATCTTTGAAGCATATTCGTAGTCAAGCTAAGTTGAATCGTCGCCATGCAAAGTGGGTTGAATTTATTGAGTCTTTTCCTTATGTTATCAAACACAAAAAGGGTAAAGATAATGTTATTGCTGATGCTTTGTCGCGGCATTATACTATGCTATCTCAACTTGACTTCAAGATTTTTGGATTAGAAACTATAAAGGAACAATACCTGCATGATGCTGATTTTAAAGATGTGTTGCTGAATTGTAAAGATGGTAGAACATGGAACAAATTCGTCCTCAATGATGGGTTTGTGTTCCGTGCTAACAAGCTATGCATCCTAGATAGTTCCGTTCGTCTTTTGTTGTTACAGGAGGCGCATGGAGGAGGATTGATGGGTCACGTTGGTGTCAAGAAGACAGAGGATGTACTTGTTGCACACTTCTTTTGGCCACGTATGCGTCGAGATGTTGAGAGATTTGTGGCACGCTGCACTACATGTCAAAAAGCTAAGTCTCGACTTAATCCACATGGTTTATATATGCCTCTTCCTGTTCCTAGTGTACCTTGGGAGGATATTTCTATGGATTTTGTTTTGGGATTGCCTCGTACACAGAAGGGGAGGGATAGTATCTTTGTTGTTGTGGATCGGTTTTCTAAGATGGCACACTTTATTCCATGTCATAAGACTGATGATGCTACACATGTTGCTGATTTGTTCTTTCGCGAAATTGTTCGTTTACATGGTGTGCCAAATACTATTGTTTCTGATCGTGATACTAAGTTTCTTAGCCACTTTTGGAGATATTTATGGGCTAAGTTGGGGACTAAATTGCTGTTTAGTACTACATGTCATCCCCAAACTGATGGCCAAACTGAAGTAGTAAATAGAACATTGTCTACTATGTTGCGGGCTGTTTTGAAGAAGAACTTAAAATTGTGGGAAGAGTGTTTGCCTCATATTGAATTTGCTTACAATCGTTCGCTGCATTCTACCACTAAGATGTGCCCTTTCGAGATTGTGTATGGTTTTGTTCCACGTGCACCTATTGATTTATTGCCTTTACCATCTTCGGGCAAAATGATTTGGATGCTACACAACGTGCTGAATTGATATTAAAATTGCATGAGACTACTAAAGACAACATAGAACGCATGAATGCTAAGTATAAAATTGCTGGGGATAGAGGAAGAAAGCATGTTGTGTTTGATGTTGGTGATCTTGTTTGGTTGCATTTGCGCAAAGATCGTTTTCCTGCATTGCGCAAGGCTAAACTCATGCCACGTGCCGCTGATCCTTTTAAGGTTAGAGAAAAGAAATGATAATGCATATAAACTTGAGCTTCCTACAGAATTGGGTCCGGTTAGTCCTACATTTAACATTGCAGATTGAAGCCTTACTTTGGTGAAGAACAGGAGCTTTCGTCGATGACGACTTCAATTCACGAAAGGGGCATGATGAGGACATCCCATCTATTGATACAACTGTTGTACCTACAGCCACACAAATACAAGGACCAATCACTCGAGCTCGTGCCAAACAACTTAACTATCAGGTACTTTCGTTTCTTGAAACTATTCCTCACATACATGAGAATATGATGCTGCCTAAATCAGATATATTTGTTACTCTTAGGAATGATGGACCTAGCATGGATGAGGAGGACAAGCATTGGAGCATGATCACACATGGAGGAGATGGCAGCAAGCTTTTGAGGATTGAAGAGGACGCCGCAAGTGGAGATTTCAGAACTTTGAAGCCACCATAAGATGAGATGAAGACATGGACGAAATATAGAGTTCTCCACTTCATAAATTCGTCCATAGCATAATATGGTGTTGCGTCACCTTTAATTTTGGGCCAGGCCCATGTCATTTTCGCTGGATTTAAGTCAGCCACTTTTTAGAGTCCGTATTGAAGGGGGAAAGACCTTCTAGAGTTTGGTTCGGCCACCATACGTATGGCTGGCCGAAACCCCACCTTTTCCTCCTTTAAATACCCCCATAGCCGTCACGTTTAGACTCGGATTTTGATTAGACTAAAAGTTAGCCATTGCTGCAACTCTCGTGTACTTCTTTTGAGGCCAACGCCCAGAACAAGACCGACTATTCGGAATCCCACCTTATTCAATAAAGCTTTCATCTATATCCACAATATTCTGATTGCATCATTAGTTCTTACTTGTTCTCGATTTCAGGTAGGAATTAAGACCCTCGCTGGTCAGGCTGATCGTGCATCCGCAAGATCAGTAACTCCCGGAGATTGTCCTAGCGATTGCATTGGCGCACGAGCTTTGCACGTGTTGTCGGATCGTCAAGAACGAACTCCACCAACAAATCGACTTATCCTCGTCTCATCGAAAGATCGGCCACCTTTGCCTTATCAACATACGATACCGATTCCCTTTGTCGCGAGATACTTTACTTATCCGAGGTTCGATCATCGGTATTTCTATACCTAGTTCAACCTTGTTACCGATAAGTACTCTTTACTCGTACCGTGATATGACATCCCTTGTGAGCCGGTCACATGCTTGCAAGATAATTGGATGACATTCCACTGAGAGGGCCCAGAGTATAGATATCTGTCATTTGGATGGACAAATCCAACTCTTGATCCATGTGCTTCAACCCATACTTTCCGAATACTTAATACCACCTTTATAACCACCCATTTACGAAATAGTGTTTGATGTCATCAACGCATCCATCCGGTGCAGGTGATTAACATGATCTCATGGTCGAAGGATTAGTTTACTATGTATCTTAAAGCTTGTAGAAAAACGAACTTAATGACTTGATCATATGCTATGCTTACTATGGGTGTGTGTCCATCACATCATTCACCTAATGATATGATCTTGTTATTAATAACATCCAATGTTCATGATCAGGAAACCATGATCATCTACTAATCAGCAAGCTAGTTTAACAAGAGGCTTACTAGGGACTCTTTTATGTTTACAAAACACACAAGTATTAATGTTTCCGGTTAATACAATTATAGCATGGGATGCAAAAATTTATCATAAACACAAAGATATAATAATAACAACTTTATTATTGCCTCTTGGGCATATCTCCAACAATGACTTGCGTCGGTGACGATCATGTGGTGTTGTATGGAGATGGCGATCATCAGGTGGTGTTGGTCGACGATGATCATGAGTTGGTGAGTGTCGATGACGATCCTCATCATGCCTATATTATGGCTCATGTGCCTTAGCATATTGCTTGTGGCGCCTTGTTGAGCTCGGAGAAGAGTGTCGACGACGATCATCTTGGGGACGCTCTTGATGAACCATATGATGAGCTTGATGTAGATGATCATGTGCATAAGCATGTTGGAGATTTTCCCAAGAGGCAATAATAAAGTGGTTATTATAATATCTTTGTGTTTATGATAAATGTTTGCATACCATGCTATAATTTTATTAACCGAAACATTGATACATGTGTGTTATGTAAACAACAAGGAGTCCCTAGTAAGCCTCTTGTATAACTAGCTTGTTGATTAATAGATGATTATGGTTTCATGATCATGAACATTGGATGTTATTAATAACAAGTTTATGTCATTGGTTGAATGATATAATGGACACACACCCATGTGAGAGTAGCATAAGATCAAGTCATTATTCAACTTGCTATAAGCTTTCGATACATAGTTACCTAGTCCTTCGACCATGAGATCATGTAAATCACTTACACCGGAAGGATGCTTTGATTACATCAAACGCCACTGCGTAAATGGGTGTTTATAAAGATGGGATTAAGTATTTGGAAAGTGTGAGTTGAGGCATATGGATCAACAGTGGGATTTGTCCATCCCGATGACGGATAGATATACTCTAGGCCCTCTCGGTGGAATGCTGTCTAATTAGCTTGCAAGCATGTGACTGGTTCACAAGAGATGACGTACCACGGTACGAGTAAAGAGTACTTGTCAGTAACAAGGTTAAACTAGGCATGGAGATACCGATGATCGAACCTCGGACAAGTAAAGTATCGCGTGACAAAGGGAATCGGTATCGTATGTAAATGGTTCAAATGATCAATAAGTTATCGTTGAATATGTGGGAGCCATTATGGATCTCCAGATCCCGCTATTGGTTATTGCTCGGAGAGGAGTCTCGACCATGTCTGCATAGTTCACGAACCGTAGGGTGACGCGCTTAAGGTTCGATGTCGCATAAGTAGATTCGGAATATGAGATGGAGACCGAAGTTTGTTTGGAGTCTCGGATGGGATCCAAGACATCACGAGGAGGTCCGGAATGGTCCGGAGAATAATATTCATATAAGGGAAGTTGATTTCTAGGTTTCGGAAAAGTTCGGGATTTTTCCGGTGGAAGATCGGGAAGGTTCTGGGGATCCCACCTGTGGGCCCACAACCCTAGGAGGCCTAGCATGGGCCGAGGGGATGCTCCCTAGCCTAATGGGCCAGCAGCACATGCCCCCCAAGGCCCAGCCCGCCAAACCCCTAGGGTTTCCCCAAAACCCTATGGGGGATCAACTTGGGGGGAAAGTTTCCCCGTTTTCCCATGTTGGCCACCGGCCATAGGGCTTGGAGGAGGGGCCAAGCCACCCCTGGCCGCACCCCCCCCTATATAAATAGGGGAGGGGGCAGGGGGCGCAGCCTTCACTCATCCCTTGTCCTCCGGCCGCCTCTCTCTCCCACCGATACGTTGCTCCGGCTTAGGCGAAGCCCTGCAGCTTTTCTCCTCTAGCACCACCACCACGCCATCGTGCTGCTGGGATTCCGAGGAGATCTACCACACCTCCACTGCCCGCTGGAACGGGGAGAGGACGGGCTTCATCGACACCGTACGCACGACCGAGTACGAAAGTGCTGCCGGATTGCAGCACGGACGATCGACTACATCAACAACGAGATCTAATCTCGTAGGCTTTGGAATCTTCGAGGGTTAGTCTCGCAATCTTATCGTTGCTTCGATCTTGGTAGATTAGATCTTGCTTCTTCCTAGATTGGATCTTGGTTTTTGTTCATGTTCACGGTAGAAATTTTTTGTTTTCCATGCATGCAATGAACCCATCAGTGGTATCAGAGCCGTGTCTATGCATAGATCTGTTGCACGAGTAGAACACAATGGTTATTGTGGGCGTTGATGCTTTTGTTGTTTTTAGTTAGTGTACGTTGCATCTTGCGGGATGGTGGGATGAAGCGGCCCGGGCTAACTTTACATGACCGCGTCTCATGAGACTTGCTCCACGCTTGACATGCAACTTGTATTGCATAAGTGGTTTTGCGGGTGTCTGTCTCTCCCACCATAGTGAAGATTCAATTTGCTCTTTCTATTGACAACACTATTATCCGCTGTGGTTCATGTTCGTAGGTAGATTGGATCTCACTCGAAAACCCTAAACCACGTAAAATATGCAAACCAAATTAGAGGCGTCTAACTTGTTTTTGCAGGGTTTGGTGATGTGATATGGCCATGTGATGATGATTATATTTGATGTATGAGATGTTCATTATTGTATTATGGCAACCGGCAGGAGCCTAATGGTTGTCTTTAATTTTTATTAAAGACATGCGTGTCTAATCATCATGTAATAGCTTTATTTCAAGTAGTTGTTATAGTAGCTATAAGTGATGGACAACCATGAAGCGACGCCACTGACCTTGACGCCATGCTGGTGATGATGGAGATCATGTCCGTGCTTTGGAGATGGAGATCAAAAGCACAAGAAGAAAGGCCATATCATATCACACATTATGAATTGCATGTGATGTTAATCCTTTATGCATCTTATTTTGCTTAGATCGCGACGGTAGCATTATAAGATGATCCCTCTCACTAAATATCAAGATAATAAAGTGTTCATCCTTAGTATGCACCATTGCTAAGACTTGTCGTTTCGAAGCATCACGTGATGATCGGGTGTGATAGATTCTACATGTGCATACAACGGATGCAAGCCAGATTTGCACACGCGGATACTAAGGTTGCCTTGATGAGCCGAGCATGTACAGACATGGTCTCGGAACACGGGATACCGAAAGGTAGAGCATGAGTCATATGAATGATATGATGAACACTTTGAGTGTTCGCCTTTGAAGCTACATCTTTTCTCGTGAAGATCAGACTTGGTGTAGTGGATTTGGTTCATGTGATCACTAAGACAATGCGAGGGATGTTGTTTTGAGTGGGAGTTCACCTAGTTAATTTAAAAATTAAAATTGAACTCAATTTATCATAAACTTAGTCTAAACTCTTTGCAAATATGTTGTAGATCATGGCGTCCCCCTCCATCAGTTTTAACCAGTTCCTAGAGAAAGAAAACCTTAAAAGCAATGGTAGCAACTTCACCGACTGGTTCCGTCATGTGAGGATTTTCCTCAATGGTGGAAATCTGCAGTATGTGCTCGAAGCACCGCTAGGTCCCCCACCACCACCTGCAGTATCCGAGGATGTAAAGAATGTTTGCGAGACTCAGGTTATTCGGTACTCTCAAGTTCAGTGTGCCATCCTGTGCAGCCTAGAGGCGGAGCTCCAAAAGCGTTTTGAGCACCACGACCCTTATGAGCTGGTCAATGAGTTGAAAACTATCTTTGAAACTCATGCGGCTGTGGAAAGCTATGAGGCCTCGAAACACTTCTTTGGTTGTATGATGGAAGAGGGCAGCTTCGTTAGTGAGCACGTGCTCGCTATGTCCGGGCATGCGAAGAAGCTCAGTGACTTGGGGATAGTGATTCCTAACCAGCTGGTTATTCATCGTGTCCTCCAATCACTGCCACCTAGTTACAAGAACTTCGTGATGAACTACAACATGCAGTGAACAAAGAGTTACCTGAACTCTTCTCCATGCTGAAATCTGCGGAGGTTGAGATAAAGAAAGAGAACCAAGTGTTGATGGTCAACAAGACCATCGGTTTCAAGAAGCAGGGCAAGCCTAACAACAGGGGCAACTTCAAGAAGGGCGGCAAGAAAGCTGCTGCGCCTCCTGAGAAGCCTAAGGCTGGCCCTAAGCCTGATACCGTGTGCTATTACTGCAAGGAGAAGGGGCACTGGAAGCGTAACTGCCCCAAATAATTGGCTGGTCTGAAGAACGGCCTTATCAAGAAGAAAGGTATATTTGATATACATGTTATTGATGTCTATCTTACTGGTTCTCGTAGTAGTGCCTGGGTATTAGATACTGGTTCGGTTGCTCACATTTGTAACTCGAAACAGGAACTGCGGAATAAACGAAGCCTGGCGAGGGACGAGGTGACGATGCGCGTTGGAAATGGATCCAAGGTCGATGTGATCACCGGCGGCACGCTCCCTCTACATCTACCTTCGGGATTAGTTTTAAACCTTAATAATTGTTATATGGTGCCTGCGTTGAGCATGAACATTATATCTGGATCTTGTTTAATGCAAGACGGTTATTCGTTTAAGTCAGAGAATAATGGTTGTTCTATTTATATGAATAATATCTTTTATGGTCATGCACCTGAGATGAATGGTTTATTCTTGTTAAATCTCGATAGTAGTTATACACATGTTCATAACATTGATGCTAAGCGAATTAAATTGAATGATATATCTACTTATATGTGGCATTGTCGTCTTGGTCATATTGGAGTGAAGCGCATGAAGAAAGTCAATTCCGATGGACTTCTTGAGTCACTTGACTTTGAGTCGCTTGATAGATGCGAAGCATGTCTAATGGGAAAAATGACCAAGACTCCATTCTCTAGTACAATGGAGCGAGCTACAGACTTGTTGGAAATCATACATACCGATGTATGCGGACCAATGAGTGTGGCATCGCGCGGTGGTTATCGTTATGTTCTAACCTTCACGGATGATCTGAGTAGATATGGGTATATTTACTTTATGAAACATAAATCCGAAACTTTCAAGAAGTTTAAGGAATTCCAAAGTGAAGTAGAAAATCAACGTAACAAGAAGATTAAGTTTCTGCGTTCTGATCGCGGAGGCGAATATCTGAGTTATGAGTTTGGCATGCATTTAAAGAAATGCGGAATGCTTTCACAATTGACACCGCCGGGAACACCACAGCGCAATGGTGTGTCCGAACGTCGTAATCGAACTCTCTTGGATATGGTTTGATCTATGATGTCTCTTACTGATTTGCCGTTATCGTTTTGGGGTTATGCATTAGAGACAGCCGCATTCACTTTAAATAGGGCACCATCTAAATCCGTTGAAACGACACCGTATGAATTATGGTTTGGAAAGAAACCTAAGCTGTCGTTCCTTAAAGTTTGGGGTTGTGAAGCTTATGTAAAGAAGTTACAACCTGACAAGCTAGAACCCAAAGCGGAGAAATGCGTCTTCATAGGATACCCTAAAGAAACAATTGGGTACACTTTCTATCACAGATCCGAAGGCAAAATCTTTGTTGCCAAGAACGGATCCTTTCTTGAGAAGGAGTTTCTCACTAAAGAAGTGACTGGAAGGAAAGTAGAACTCGACGAGGTTATTGAACCTTCTCTCATAGATCAGAGTAGCGCAGTGCCGGAAGATGTTCCTGTGCAGCCTGCACCGATAGGAGAGGAAGAAAATGATGATGATCATGAAACTTCGAACGAGGAAGCTACTAAACCTCGCAGATCGACGAGGGAGCGTACCACTCCTGATTGGTATGATCCCTCTCTAAATGTCATGATTGTGGACAACAATGATGAAGACCCTGCGACGTATGAAGAAGCAATGATGAGCCCAGATTCCAACAAATGGCAAGAAGCCATGAAATCCGAAGTGGGATCCATGTATGATAACCAGGTATGGACTTTGGTAGACTTACCTGATAGCCGCAAGGCTGTCGAGAATAAATGGATCTTCAAAAGAAAAACAGATGCTGATGGTAATATTACTGTCTATAAAGCTCGACTTGTCACAAAGGGTTTCCGACAAATTCAAGGTGTTGACTACGATGAGACTTTCTCACCTGTAGCGAAGCTAAAGTCTGTGAGGATTTTGTTAGCAATAGCAGCATTTTTCGATTATGAGATTTGGCAGATGGATGTCAAAACGGCGTTCCTTAATGGTGACATTGAGGAAGAGTTGTATATGGTACAACCCAAAGGTTTTGTCGATCCTAAAAATGCTGACAAGGTATGCAAACTTCAGCGTTCCATTTATGGACTGAAGAAAGCATCCCGGAGTTGGAACCGACGCTTTGATAAGGCGATCAAAGACTTCGGGTTTATACAGACTCATGGTGAGGCCTGTATTTACAAGAAAGTGAGTGGGAGCTCTGTAGCGTTCCTGATATTATATGTAGATGACATAATATTGATTGGGAATGATATAGAACTACTAAGAAGTGTTAAAGGTTATTTGAATAAGTGTTTTTCAATGAAAGACCTTGGTGAAGCAGCATACATTTTAGGCATCAAGATTTATAGAGATAGATCAAGACGCCTAATAGGGCTTTCGCAGAGTACATACCTGGACAAGATTCTAAAGAAGTTTAGAATGGATGAAAGCAAGAAAGGGTTCTTGCCTATGTTTCCAGGTAAGGTCTTGAGTAAGACTCAAGGTCCGGCTACGGCAGAAGAAAGAGAGAGGATGAACAAGATCCCCTATGCTTCGGCAGTAGGCTCTATCATGTATGCCATGCTGTGTACTAGACCGGATATCGCACATGATGTTAGTCTGACCAACAGATATCAGAGTGATCCAGGAATGGAACACTGGACAGCGGTCAAGAATATCCTGAAGTACTTGAAAAGGACTAAGGATATGTTTCTTTGTTATGGCGGTGACCAAGAGCTCGTTGTAACAAGTTACACCGATGCAAGTTGGAACACTGGTCCTGATGACTCTAAGTCTCAGTCTGGGTACGTGTTTATACCGAATGGTGCTGCAGTAAGCTGGATGAGTTCCAAGCAGTGCACGGTGGCGAAGTCTTCAACTGAATCTAAATACATAGCGGCTTCGGAGGCTTCATCGGAAGCGGTATGGATGAAGAGGTTCATTGTTGAGCTTGGTGTGGTTCCTACTGCATTGGACCCATTAATCATCTATTGTGACAACATGGGTGCCATCGCCAATGCACAAGAACCAAGGTCACACAAGAAGCTAAAGCATACCAAGCTGCGTTTTCATTCGATTCGCGAGTACATCAAAGATGGTGAAGTAAAGATTTGCAAAGTACACACAGATCTGAATGTGGCAGATCCGTTGACTAAAGCTCTCCCTAGGGCAAAGCATGACCAACACTAGAATGCCATGGGTGTTAGGTACCTTACAATGTAATCTAGATTATTGACTCTAGTGCAATTGGGAGACTGTTGGAGATATGCCCAAGAGGCAATAATAAAGTGGTTATTATAATATCTTTGTGTTTATGATAAATGTTTGCATACCATGCTATAATTGTATTAACCGAAACATTGATACATGTGTGTTATGTAAACAACCAGGAGTCCCTAGTAAGCCTCTTGTATAACTAGCTTGTTGATTAATAGATGATTATGGTTTCGTGATCATGAACATTGGATGTTATTAATAACAAGGTTATGTCATTGGTTGATTGATATAATGGACACACACCCATGTGCGCGTAGCATAAGATCAAGTCATTAAGTTCAACTTGATATAAGCTTTCGATACACATAATTACCTAGTCCTTCGACCATGAGATCATGTAAATCACTTACACCGGAAGGATGCTTTGATTACATCAAACGCCACTGCGTAAATGGGTGGTTATAAAGATGGGATTAAGTATTTGGAAAGTGTGAGTTGAGGCATATGGATCAATAGTGGGATTTGTCCATCCCGATGATGGATAGATATACTCTAGGCCCTCTTGGTGGAATGTTGTCTAATTAGCTTGCAAGCATGTGACTGGTTCACAAGAGATGACATACCACGGTACGAGTAAAGAGTACTTGTCAGTAACGAGGTTAAACTAGGTATGGAGATACCGATGATCGAACCTCGGACAAGTAAAGTATCGCGTGACAAAGAGAATCGGTATCGTATGTAAATGGTTCAATCGATCACTATGTTATCGTTGAATATGTGGGAGCCATTATGGATCTCCAGATCCCGCTATTGGTTATTGATCGGAGAGGAGTCTCGACCAAGTCTGCATAGTTCACGAACCGTAGGGTGACACGCTTAAGGTTCGATGTCGCATAAGTAGATTCGGAATATGAGATGGAGATCGAAGTTTGTTCGGAGTCTCGGATGGGATCCAGGACATCACGAGGAGGTCCGGAATGGTCTAGAGAATAAGATTCATATAAGGGAAGTTGATTTCTAGGTTTCGGAAAAGTTCGGGATTTTTCCGGTGGAAGACCGGGAAGGTTCTAGAAGGTTCTAGGGGTCCCACCTGTGGGCCCACGACCCTAGGAGGCCTAGCATGGGCCGAGGGGATGCTCCCTAGCCTAATGGGCCAGGGGCACATGCCCCCCCAATGCCCAGCCGGCCAAACCCCTAGGGTTTCCCCAAAACCCTAGGGGGGATCAACTTGGGGGAGGGGGAGTTTCCCCCTTTTCCCATCTTGGCCGCCGGCCATAGGGCTTGGAGGAGGGGCCAAGCCACCCCTGGCCGCACCCCCCTATATAAAGAGGGGAGGGGGCAGGGGGCGCAGCCCTCCCTCATCCCTTGTCCTCCGGCAGCCTCTCTCTCCCACCGATACGTTGCTCCGGCTTAGGCGAAGCCCTGCAGCTTTTCTCCTCCAGCACCACCACCACGCTGCCGTGCTGCTGGGATTCCGAGGAGATCTACCACACCTCCGCTGCCCACTGGAACGGGGAGAGGACGGGCTTCATCGACACCGTACGCACGACTGAGTACGGAAGTGCTGCCGGATTGCAGCACAGACGATCGACTACATCAACAACGAGATCTAATCTCGTAGGCTTTGGAATCTTCGAGGGTTAGTCTCGCAATCTTCTCGTTGCTTCGATCTTGGTAGATTAGATCTTGCTTCTTCCTAGATTGGATCTTGGTTTTTGTTCATGTTCACGATAGAAATTTTTTTTCCATGCAACGAACCCATCAAAGCACTCTCGTGGCGTCGTCTTGAAGGTCCTCTATCTTCATATGTAGATCCATTGGCTGAGATGGGGTACTTGGAAGCACCGGTGTTGGTCATGGTGGAGTCGAGGTGAGGTTCCTCCATGGTGTCGATGTCGTACTCGTGGTGTTGCTCCACCATGTCGTCGATGCTTGCCAATCCATTCTCAGTGTAGAACTCCTCGATGTCGGTCATGTAGACGATGCTTGCGGAGTCATAGTCGGTGTCGAGCTCCGCATGGGCCTCCATATCCGCGGTGGTTGCGGAGATATCATCCTCATAGTCCTCCATGTAGTCCTCCATAGGCTCTTCCTCGCTATACATGTTAGTCACATGGCAATGTGTATGTATATGGTGCAAGGAAAACTACACAAGTATCTCACCTTTCGAGCTGGTATCGAAACTATGGTTCAAGTCAAGAGGAAAGTCAAAATTGTACCGGGGTTACTCACACACACACTCAAAGCACACGCAAAAGGCTAAGGAACTCTATATGTGGTGGGTAAGGAGTGGATAGAAAACAAAAAGAACAAAGGAAAAGTATATTGTCAAATGTTGGTAAGATCCAAAGTCAAATGTCAAAAGTGGTGATGTATGTCAAGGAAACACGAAAACACACACAAGGAGAACAATGGGGTTAGCGAAACCAAGGAAGTGAGCAAACGACAAAGATGGTCCTAATGAAGACTATATGCTCGGTGAAAATCCAACACAAGAGAGACCGTAGCTTGGTTGCATATGAGAGAAGCAACAAGATTTACACAATATGTCACTCTTCTCTTTCTCTCTTTGCGCTTAGAAGCTTTGGACTCCTTTGTATCGGTGGCACACACACTCTTTATATATCCTTTTCTTTTTCTTTGTTTACTTTTTCCTATGCTTAGAAGCTTTTTTCTCTATATATGTCACACTTTTCCTCTTTTGTGTATCTTTCTCCCCGAGCTTGCTTCGGAGCTTTGCTCAACTCAATTCACACACACACAAACCCTCTCATGATCGTGACACTTGTGCAATGCTTCGCAACGCTCGGAAAGCCACTCTCAATAGGATAGGTACACAAAGAAAGAAACGGGGCTACAAGGGGTGGGGGCAGCTTATACCTATTGAAAATGTTAAGCAATGTCGGAACACACAACTTGTGATGATGAAGTGGTGTCGATGATGGTGTCGAAGTTGCGCCGAAATTAGGGATAGCAATGGTGTCGTCGCGGGGTTGATGTAGGAGCGGAAGCAAAATAGACAATCGATGCACTCCAAAACGGAAACCGAACACAAAAGTCAATGCTCAAAAATTTGGATCAAAATGGGCGGTTGAAGTTGTCAAAATTTTGGAGTCAAAGTGGTGTGAGATTGCTGTCAAATTTTAAAGTCAAACGGGTTCTGAAAAGTTGTCAAAAGTTTGGGTCAAAATGGGGGTCAAAAGTTGCTGAAATTGAGTCAAAACTGGAATTTTCGGCGGGACCGGAAGTTGGACCGGAAATTTTCCGGAATAGCCGGAACACTATGATGGGGCTATTTCCGACAAAACCGGAATTTTTCCGGTGAGACCGGAAATTTTTAGTGCTAGGACTGGCACAGCCGGAAATTAGACCGGAACCAATTGCTGGGAAATCTTGCGCGGTGCGGAGGAAAGTGAGGCGAGCGCGCGGGGACTTGGCCTTGGCGGCGGCTCGAGCTGCTGGTGCGGGGGCATGCGGCTGGTAGCACGCGGGTGAGCCAGGCGTGAGGGAAAACGAGCGCGGCCAGAAGAATTTTCGGGTGCACACGGATGGTCGCCGGCAGTTGGCCTGCGCGCGTCCGGACTTAGCTCGCGCAGGAGCAGGTGGCGAGCGGCGCGTGTGGCCGGTGTGTGAGGCGCGTGCATGCTGAGGCGGCGCGGTGGTTGGTGTGGCTGGGCCAGCGCGCGCGGGTGGTGGGTTGCGGCCCATCTTGGCGGAGCGGAGGCAAGGCCTGGCTGCCGGTGGCCTTGTGTGCGAGTGGAGGCGCTCGAGCTGCTGCGGGCCGATTGCGCGGGGCGAGCCGGAGCTGTCGCTGGCGGCGGTGGTGGTTGTGATTCTGCGAGTCACGCATGCGGTGTGGTGGGCCAGTGGAGGAGCGGACTAGGCGACGGTGTTGACGGAAAGTAGGATCTTCTCGATCTGCTCGTGGAAACGATGATGAACAGGAACAGAAACCGACCAAAAATTGCTCCGATTTGCACAGAAATTGATGAAATTGATAGGGAAAAACAAGGGAAATAGTATATCAGCACTAGTAACATCAGATCTATGGATCAAAACCACAAAAAACGCAAAAAAATATCAAAGATCAAATTTTGAGATATTTTGGAATTTTTTTTGGATGAAAATGGAGAAAATTGGGGGGTCAAATTCGTTGCAACCTTTGCTCTAATACCATATTATGAGGTCTTAAGCCTCGATTTGTGACCCGATCTCATGAATTGACCTAGAAATGGAGGGGCTGAGGGATGAACACGACGAATGCACGCAACGCGCGATACAATTATGGTTTACTCCCGATAGCCGAAGCCAATATCCCGATAGAATCTCTCGAGGGAAAGACACGAAGTTGAATCACCGAGAGAAAGACCGGTATACGATCTATAGAGTCACACGTGTGAGAGACCTCGGTAGAATCACAAGTGTGAAAGATAAATCATATAATGAGTGCCTTGATACAACTCTAAGATTGATGTCTAAGAGAGGATGGGGTTTCCCTAATCCACTAAGGATGGTGGAGGCATAAGCCTAAGTTGGTTCATCCTAGTCAAGTCCATGAAGGGGGAGGGAAGCCTATATATAGGGAGCTACTAAGGAGGAGTAGTTTAGGCATACAAGGGATAAAAGTACATAGTGCGGTGCATTCCGGCGGTAAAAAGACCAGCGGGGCCGGGCTAGGCGCCGGTTTGGTTCGGCGAGGATTTCGGCACGCCGGATTGGGCACCGGTTTGGATCGACGAGGAATCTGGCGGTGCCAGATTGTGCGCCGGTTTGGCCATCTCTTCTTCCGTCTCCTCTTCCATGCTTCCACGACCTCGGCCTTGAGTCTTCGAGCGTCCATGGATTCCTCCCTTCCCTCCGTGCTTGTCGATGCATCCCTATCATAGGTATAGGACGGAGTATGAAGTAGTATACCATTCCACATAAGTAATTGTAGGCACGCATAAAGGAGAATATTCACCTTTGCGTGACGTGTTGGCGTTGACGCACATGATGTGGCGAAGACCGAAGGCCGTGCTACATCATATTTCCCACTTGAAAAAGAGTCGTCCTCGATGGTAACTCATCATGAACATGTAGAGGAGGTAGATGAAACCAAAGCTTTAATGTCCCTTCACTTGTCAAGAGCCTTATCAATAGCACAAGAAAAGAAAAACAACACTCAAAGCGTAGCCAATGTTCATCGGGTTTAGGAAGAGGCCTTAAGTAGAAGGAGGTCACCTTATCGAAGTGTCGGTGTGCTCTCATCGATAGATCATGTGTAGTAGACGTCTTGGGTGCGATCCTCTTATGGATGCACTTGTGGAGGTAGCTCTCTAGAGCTCGTTTCGTCAACTCGTGCTCAATCGAGGTCGCCATTCTCCTTCTTGTACCTACACACACAATAGGCAAAGCGAAAAACGTGTGTGCATGGTATATGAACATATTATCCATCATGATGGTCCATTTCTTTTGCACATCACCATTAGCATTAAGAAAAGCATCACAATAGATATGGTGAATATGCAGAGTAACACACGGGAACATGCTCAACATGGACATAAGCAAAATCTCCAAAAATTGAGAGAGTTATGGGAGCAATCTCATTTACAAGCATATTAACATTATGGCAAACCAAGCATTGGAAAGAGAAATTGTTCAACATTTTGGTTGCACTAATGGTAGAATATTGCAAGCATCTAGAGCAAAACATGTTCAAGTTTTTATCATACCATGGCATGGTCAAATTGTCACAAGCAAGTAATTCAACATGTTCAACATTGTTATCAAGCAAAACATGGCATGGGAATAAAAATGGAGCATGTGACATATCAATTGTAGCATCAATATCATGCATGCACTCAACAATCTTCATGTCCACTAGTGGGATCATGGCATCATCAACACCCATATAGTTACCTTTGTAGTCCCTCTCATATGATGTAGGTGTTGTGGAAGTTGTAGGATCCATGTGGTCGACTTGCTCATCTTCTTGTAAGCATGGTGTGATATCATCATCTTTATGCACCATGTACATCTTCTTCTCCATGATCGGCGCTTCATCATCCATGGAACCTAGTGCAACATGAGAAGACACAATAGAGGGAGAGGTTAAATTGTTAGAAAATGAAATGGCCTCCATGGACCTATCAACTACCTCTCTCAACTCACTCGGTGTATGTCCTCCAAATGGAAGCACTCAATCTCACATATGGGGTGGGAGTCACTCAACTCACTATCACTCTCACTCAAAGTGGGCTAAGTGGCTCTCATCCTCACATGGGATTGGTACCATATCATCATTCAAGCATATAGGAGTAGGCTCGATTTTCTCATCTCCATGCGCCACCATTGGTGAAGGGAAAATCCCATGCTCACCATTCTCAACTCCTTCGCCTCCCAAATTGATCTTCATTGCGGCTTTGGCATTCATCTCGTCGAAGTAGAGCTTCTTCGCCCTTGGCGTTCTGCATTGCCACGTCATGTGACCCTTGGCCTTGCACACATCACATAGGAGATTGGGACATTCCCGTGGATAGTGGCCTTGTTGCTTGCACTTGTAACATCGGAGTCCATAGGCATATGGCGATGAAGGGGCCATTGTGGTGGTGGCACAAGAAGTGGAAGTCACCTTATGAGGAAGGTCCGCTTGATGTGCACTTGCCACCCTTGGAGTGGTAGACACCCTATGATGGTGTTTGTAGCCTTCATGTCGAGGCTCTCGTCTTCTTGGAGCATCACCATGTCTTGGGAGGTGTCGTCAAAGATCCTTGGGGGATGTTTGTCGATGGTGATCAAGAGGTGGCTTTCGTCGGTAACAATCATGGGGTGTTGTATGGCGATGGCGATCATGAGGTGGTGTTGGTCGACGACGATCATGAGGTGGTGAGTGTCGATGACGATCCTTGGCATGCCTAGATGATGGCTCATGTGCCTTAGCATGTTGCTTGTGGCGCCTTGTTGAGCTCGGAGAAGACTGTCGAAGACAATCATGTTTAGGATGCTCTTGATGATCCATATGATGAGCTCGATGTAGATGATCATGTGCATAAGCACTCTCATGGTGGTGCCGTCTTGAAGGTCCTCTATCTTCATATGTAGCTCCATTGGCTGAGATGGGGTACTTGGAAGCACCAGTGTTGTTCATGGTGGAGTCGAGGTGAGGTTCCTCAATGGTGTCGATGTCGTACTCGTGGTGTTGCTCAACCATGTCGTCGATGCTTGGCAAGCCATTGTCGGTGTAGAGCTCCTCGATGTCGATCATGTCGACGATGCTTGCGGAGCCATAGGTGGTGTCGAGCCGCATGGGCCTCCATATCCGCGGTGCTTGCGGAGCTATCATCCTCGTAGTACTCCATGTAGTCCTCCGTAGGCTGTTCCTCGCTATACATGTTAGTCACAAGGCAAGGTGTATGTATATGGTGGAAGGAAAACTACACAAGTATCTCACCTTTCGAGATGGTATCGAAACAATGGTTCAAGTCAAGAGGAAAGTCAAAATTGTACCGGGATTACTCACACACACACTCAAAGCACACGCAAAAGGCTAAGGAACTCTATATGTGTCGGGTAAGGAGTGGATAGCAAACAAAAAAAGAACAAAGGAAAATTACATTGTCAAATGTGGGTAAGATCCAAAGTCAAATGTCAAAAGTGGTGATCTATGTCAAGGAAACACGGAAACACACACGAGGAGAACAATGGGGTTAGCGCGACCAAGGAAGGGAGCAAACGACAAAGATGGTCCTAATGAAGACTATATGCTCGGTGTCACGACAACACAAGAGAGACCGTAGCTTGGTTGCACATGAGAGAAGCAACAAGATTTGCACAAGATGTCACTCTTCTCTTTCTCTCTTTGCGCTTAGAAGGTTTGGACTCCTTTGTATCGGTGGCACACACACTCTTTTTGTATCTATTTATTTTTTCTTTTTTCACTTTTTTTATGCTTAGAAGCTTTTTTGTCACTATATGTCACACTTTTCCTCTTTTGTGTATCTTTCTCACCAAGCTTGCTTCGGAGCTTTGCTCAACTCAACGCACACAAACACAAGCCCTCTCACGCCCGTGACACTTGTGCAATGCTTTACAACGCTTGAAAAGCCACTCTCAATGGGATAGGTACACAAAGAAAGAAATGGGGCTACAAGGGGTAAGGGGGCAACTTATGCCTATTGAAAATGTTAGGCGGTGTCGAAACACACAAATTGCGATTATGAAGTGGTGTCGATGATGGTGTCGAAGTTGCGCCGGAATCCGGGGTGTCAAAGGTGTCGTCGCGGTGTTGATGTAGGCGCGGAAGCGAAATAGACAACCGATGCACTCCAAAACGGAAACCGAGCACAAAAGTCAATGCCCGAAAATTTGGATCAAAACGGGTGGTCGAAGTTGTCAAAATTTTAGAGTCAAACGGGCTCGGAAAAGTTGTCAAAATTGGAGTCAAAGTGGTGTGCGATTGCTGTCAAAATTTGAAGTCAAACAGGTTCTGAAAAGTTGTTAAAAATCTGGGTCAAAACTGGGGTAAAAAATTGCTGAAATTGAGTCAAAACTGAAATGTTCGGCGGGACCGGAAGTTGGGCCGGAATTTTCCGGTGGACCAGAAATTTTCCGGAATAAGCCGGAACACTATACTGAGGCTATTTCCGGCGAAACCAGAATTTTTCCGACAAGACCGGAAATTTTCGGCGCTAGGACCGGCACAGCCGGAAATTAGACCGGAAACAAATTGCTGGGAAATCTTGCGTGGTGCGGAGGAAACTGAGGCGGGCGCGCGGGCACTTGGCCTTGGCGGCGGCTCGAGCTGGTGGTTGATACGTCTCCAACGTATCTATAATTTCTTATGTTCCATGCTAGTTTTATGACAATACCTACATGTTTTTTTCACACTTTATAATGTTTTTATGCATTTTCTGGGACTAACCTATTAACAAGATGCCACAGTGCCAGTTCCTGTTTTCTGTCGTTTTTATTTCAGAAAAGTTATTTTACAAATATTCTCGGAATTGGACGAAACAAAAGCCCACGGCCCTATTTTCCACGGAGTGTTCCAGAAGACCGAAGAGGAGTCGAGGAAGGCCAGCAGGGGGCCCTCCCCATATGGCGGCACGGGGGGCCCACTGCCGCGCCAAGACGTGGGGAGGGAGCCCCCTGGCTCCCCCGACGCTGCCCCTTCGCCTATTTATTCCTTCGTCCCCGAAAACCCTAGTACCGAGAGCCAAAATACCAGAACAGTTCCAGAGACGCCGCCGCCATCAACCCTAACTCGGGGGGTTCAGAAGATCTCCTCCGGCGCCCTGCCGGAGAGGGGAATCATCACCGGAGGGCTCTACATCACCATGCCCGCCTCCGGACTGATGCATGAGTAGTTCATCCTTGGACTACGGGTCCATAGCAGTAGCTAGATGGTTGTCTTCTCCTCTTGTGCCATCATGTTTAGATCTTGTGAGCTGCCTATCATGATCAAGATCATCTATTTGTAATGCTACATGTTGTGTTTGTTGGGATCCGATGAATATGGAATACTATGTCAAGTTGATTATTGATCTATCATATATGTTGTTTATGATCTTGCATGCTCTCCGTTGCTAGTAGAGGCTCTGGCCAAGTTGATACTTGTGACTCCAAGAGGGGGTATTTATGCTAGATAGTGGGTTCATGTCTCCATTGAATCTGGGGGAGTGACAGCAACCCCTAAGGTTGTGGATGTGTTGTTGCCACTAGGGATAAAACATCAATGCTTTGTCTAAGGATATTTGTAATGTTTACATTACGCATAGTACTTAATGCAATTGCCTGTTGCTTGCAACTTAATACTGGAAGGGGTGCGGATGCTAACCCGAAGGTGGACTTTTTAGGCATAGATGCATGCTGGATGGCGGTCTATGTTCTTTGTCGTAATGCCCTAAGTAAATCTCATAGTAGTCATCATGATATGTATGTGCATTGTTATGCCCTCTCTATTTGTCAATTGCCCAACTGTAATTTGTTTACCCAACATGTTATTTATCTTATTGGAGAGACACCACTAGTGAACTGTGGACCCCGGTCCATTCTTTTACATCTGAAATACCACCTACTGCAATCATTGTTCTCTTTTGTTTTCTGCAAGCAAACATCATTTTCCACACCATACATTTAATCCTTTGTTTTCAGCAAGCCGGTGAGATTGACAACCTCACTGTTAAGTTGGGGCAAAGTAGTTTGATTGTGTTGTGTAGGTTCCACGTTGGCACCGGAATCCCTGGTGTTGCGCCGCACTACATTCCTTCACCAACAACCTTCACGTGATCTTCATCTCCTACTGGTTCGATAACCTTGGTTTCTTACTGAGGGAAAACTTGCTTCTGTACTCATCATACCTTCCTCTTGGGGTTCTCAACGGACGTGTGCTTTACCGTCACAAGCAGCTACTTTTCTGGCGCCGTTGCCGGGGAGATCAAGACACCCTGCAAGGGGAGTCTCTCACACCCAATCTCTTTACTTTGTTTATTGACTTGCTTTATTTTATTTTCTGTCTTGTTTGCTTTCTTTATATCAAAAACACAAAAAAACAATTAGTTACTTGCATTTAATTTATTTTGTTATCATGTCTAGTCTAGTACTTGTTACTCTATCACCTGAGGAATTGATCTTGACTTTTAAACAAGGGGATGAGGAGAGTTTTAAAGAAGCTTGGTCTAGAATTTTTGATTCTTATGGTAAAACTGAACCTAAAATGACTCTAAGCCTGCTTCTTAGTAACTTTTATTTTGGACTTATTCTTCGCTATAGATATGCTTTGGATGCTGTAGTGGGAGGAGATTTCCTTCACTGCGATGGGGATCAAGCTTTTAATGCCATAAAAAAATTGGTTGCATCATCTAGCTCAGCTAATAAATTTGATTCATCTCTTGCTAGCATTCATGATAGATTAAACACTCTCGAGACAAATATATCTTGTTTAAAAGAAGGGTATAATCAGATTTGTGAATATTATGATTATGTTCCAGTAAACTTTGAACCTTCAATGTGGGTCCCTACTATTAAGGTTGCTATTTGTGGTGAAACTTTTTATGCCCGTTGTGATATTATGTCTGAGTTTTGCCTTATTCCTAAAAGTATTTATGAATCTCTGAAACTTTGGGGACTTACTGAAGGTGGAGAAGGAATAACTCTTGCTGATAATTCTGTTATAATTCCTAAGGGGATAGCTGAAGGTGTGTTCACAACCTTTCTTGGAAGAACGGTATCCACTGATTATCTCGTTATTGAATGTGTAGGGACAGGACAAATCACACTTGGAAGATCCCTGCTGAAATTCTTGGGAGCAACCGTAGATGTGGGAAAAGGCACTCTAAATTTTACCTCTACACCCAGATGCGGTCATGTATTCCCTAGACCAAAGAGTAAGAATAAGAGTAAGAGGGGTAGGCATAAAGCCCTTGGTAATAATGTTAATGCTTCTTCTCTTGATGTTACTTGATTTTCACTTTCTGCGCCTAGCTGAAAGGCGTTAAAGAAAAGCGCTTATGGGAGACAACCCATTATTTTATTTCTACAATTTTTGTTTTATATTTGAGTCAAGGTGCTTGTTACTACTGTAGCAATACCTTTGTATCTTTTATTTTCTTGCATTGTTGTGCCAAGTAAAGTCTTTGATAGAAAGTTGATACTAGAATTGGATTTCTGCGTAGAAACAGATTTTTAGCTGTCACGAATTTGAGCTTTTCTCTCTGTAAAAAAATCTAAAAATTCTGAAAAAATTCATAAGTAATCCTCAGATATGTACGCAACTTTCGTTCAACTGGAGCTTTTTCATCTGAGCATGTTAAGTGCCTCGAAAAAAATCGTCTTTACGGACTGTTCTGTTTTTGACAGATTCTGCCTTTTATTTCGCATTGCCTCTTTTACTGTGTTTGAATGGATTTCTTTGCTCCATTAAATTTCAGTAGCCTTGGTTAATGTCCAGAAGTGATGGGAATGATTGTGTCCTTGCTGAACATGTGAACTTTTGATTATGCACTAACCCTCTAATGAGATTGCTTTGAGTTTGGTGTGAAGGAAGTTTTCAAGGATCAAGAGAGGAGGATGATATAATATGATCAAGAAGAGTGAAAAGTCTAAGCTTGGGGATGCCCCCGTGGTTCATCCCTGCATATTTCAAGAAGACTCAAGCGTCTAAGCTTGGGTATGCCTTGGGCATCCCCTTCTTCATCAAACTTATCAGGTCACCTCTAGTGAAACTATATTTTAATTCCGTCACATCTTATGTGCTTTACTTGGAGCGTCCGTGTGCTTTTATTCTCGTTTGTTATTTTAGTTTTCTTAATAAATCGGATCCTAACATGCTTGTGTGGGAGAGAGAAACGCTCCGCTTTTTCATTTGAACACTTGTGTTCTTCGTTTTATTTTTCATGTTCATGGCGAAAGCTGAAAGCCGCAGCACTTATTGTTATTTGGTTGGAAACAGAAAATGCTTCATGTGGTAATTGGTATATTGTCTTGAATAATTTGATACTTGGCAATTGTTTTGAGCTCTCAAGTAGATCATGTTTAAGCTCTTGCATCATGTAGTTTAAACCTATTAGTGGAGAACTACCGTAGAGCTTGTTGAAATTTGGTTTGCATGATTGGTCTCTCTAAGGTCTAGATATTTTCTGGTAAAAGTGTTTGAGCAACAAGGAAGACAGTGTAGAGTCTTATAATGCTTGCAATATGTTCTTATGTAAGTTTTGCTGTACCGGTTTATACTTGTGTTTGCTTCAAACAACCTTGCTAGCCAAAGCCTTGTACTGAGAGGGAATGCTTCTCGTGCATCCAAAACCTTGAGCCAAAACCTATGCCATTTGTGTCCACCATAACTACCTACTATGTGGTATTTTTCTGTCATTCCAAGTAAATACTTCATGTGCTACCTTTAAACAATTCAAAACTTTATTACTCCTTATTTGTGTCAATGTTTTATAGCTCATGAGGAAGTATGTGGTGTTTTATCTTTCAATCTTGTTGGGCAGACTTTCACCAATGTACTAGTGGCATATACATCCACTTATCCAATAATTTTGCAAAAAGAGCTGGCAACGGGGTGCCCAGCCCCAATTAATTAACTTTCATTAATAATTCTCTTCACATGTTTTGCCCTGATTTATCAGTAAGCAACTTAATTTTGCAATAGACACTCCTCCATGGTATGTGAAATGTTGGAAGGCACCCGAGGATTCGGTTAGCCATGGTTTGTGAAAGCAAAAGGTTGGGAGGAGTGTCATCAATAATGAAACTAAAATACATGCGTAAACAAAAGAGAAGAGGGATGATCTACCTTGCTGGTAGAGATAACGTCCTTCATGGGAGCCGCTCTTTGAAAGTCTGTTTGACAAGGGGGTTAGAGTGCCCACTACCATTCGTTGACAACAACAAACACCTCTCAAAACTTTATTTTTATGCTCTCTATATGATTTCAAAACTTAAAAAGCTCTAGCACATGATTTAATCCATGCTTCCCTCTGCGAAGGGTCTTTCTTTTACTTTATGTTGAGTCAGTTTACCTACTTCTTTCTATCTTAGAAGGAAACACTTGTGTCAACTGTGTGCACTGATTGTTACATGCTTACTTATTGCACTTATTATATTACTTTGTGTTGACAATTATCCATGAGATATGCATGTTCAAAGTTGAAAGCAATTGCTGAAACTTAAATCTTCCTTTGTGTTGCTTCAAAACCTCTTATTAAGAATCTATTGCTTTATGAGTTAACTCTTATGCAAGATTTTTTGATGCTTGTCTTGAAAGTACTATTCATGAAAAGTTTTTGCTATATGATTCAGTTGTTTAGTCATTATCTTTTTGTTGGCAAACTATAGACCATTGCTTTGAGTCACTTCATTCATCTCATATGCTTTACAATAGTGTTGATCAAGATTATGTTGGTAGCATGTCACTTCAGAAATTATTTTTTATCGTTTACCTACTCGAGGGCGAGTAGGAACTAAGCTTGGGGATGCTTGATACGTCTCCAACATATCTATAATTTCTTATGTTCCATGCTAGTTTTATGACAATACCTACATGTTTTATTCACACTTTATAATGTTTTTATGCATTTTCTGGGACTAACCTATTAACAAGATGCCACAGTGCCAGTTCCTGTTTTCTGCTGTTTTTGATTTCAGAAAAGCTGGTTTACAAATATTCTCGGAATTGGACGAAACAAAAGCCCACGGCCCTATTTTCCACGGAGTGTTCCAGAAGACCGAAGAAGAGTCAAGGAAGGCCAGCAGGGGGCCCACACCATAGGGCGGCGCGGCTGTGGGGCCCCCCGCGCCGTGATGTGGGGAGGGAGCCCCCTGGCTCCCCCGACGTTGCCCCTTCGCCTATTTATTCCTTCGTCTCCGAAAACCCTAGCACGGAGAGCCAAAATACCAGAACAGTTCCAGAGACGCCGCCGCCGTCAACCCTAACTCGGGGGGGTTCAGAAGATCTCCTCCGGCACCCTGCCGGAGAGGGGAATCATCACCGGAGGGCTCTACATCACCATGCCCGCCTCCGGACTGATGCGTGAGTAGTTCATCCTTGGACTACGGGTCCATAGCAGTAGCTAGATGGTAGTCTTCTCCTATTGTGCCATCATGTTTAGACCTTGTGAGCTGCCTATCATGATCAAGATCATCTATTTGTAATGCTACATGTTGTGTTTGTTGGGATCCGATGAATATGGAATACTATGTCAAGTTGATTATTGACCTATCATATATGTGTTGTTTATGATCTTGCATGCTCTCCGTTGCTAGTAGAGGCTCTGGCCAAGTTGATACTTGCGACTCCAAGAGGGGGTATTTATGCTAGATAGTGGGTTCATGTCTCCATTGAATCTGGAGGAGTGACAGCAACCCCTAAGGTTGTGGATGTGTTGTTTCCACTAGGGATAAAACATCAATTCTTTGTCTAAGTATATTTGTATTGTTTACATTACGCACAGTACTTAATGCAATTGTCTATTGCTTGCAACTTAATACTGGAAGGGGTGCGGATGCTAACCCGAAGGTGGACTTTTTAGGCATAGATGCATGCTGGATGGCGGTCTATGTTCTTTGTCGTAATGCCCTAAGTAAATCTCATAGTAGTCATCATGATATGTATGTGCATTGTTATGCCCTCTCTATTTGTCAATTGCCCAACTGTAATTTGTTCACCCAACATGTTATTTATCTTATTGGAGAGACACCACTAGTGAACTGTGGACCCCGGTCCATTCTTTTACATCTGAAATACAACCTACTGCAATCATTGTTCTCTTTTGTTTTCTGCAAGCAAACATCATTTTCCACACCATACGTTTAATCGTTTGTTTTCAGCAAGCCGGTGAGATTGACAACCTCACTGTTAAGTTGGGGCAAATTAGTTTGATTGTGTTGTGCAGGTTCCACGTTGGCACCGGAATCCCTGGTGTTGCGCCGCATGCTTGTGACAGTAAAGCACACGTCCATTGGGAACCCCAAGAGGAAGGTATGATGAGTACAACAGCGAGTTTTCCCTCAGTAAGAAACCAAGGTTATCGAACCAGTAGGAGATGAAGATCATGTGAAGGTAGTTGGTGAAGGAGTGTAGTGCGGCGCAACACCAGGGATTCCGGTGCCAACGTGGAACCTTTCATAAGCATTTTTCTTTAACGCCTTTCAGCTAGGCGCAGAAAGTGAAAATCAAGTAACTGATACGTCTCCAACGTATCTATAATTTCTGATGTTCCATGCTAGTTTTATGACAATACCTACATGTTTTGCTCACACTTTATAATGATTTCATGCATTTTCCGGAACTAACCTATTAACAAGATGCCGAAGTGCCAGTTCTATTTTCTGCTGTTTTTGGTTCCAGAAAGGCTGTTCGGGCAATATTCTCGGAATTCGACGAAACGAAGACCAAACATCATAATTTACCGAGGCGGACCAGGACACCGAAGGGGAGTCAGAGGGGAGGCCTGGGGCCCCCAGACCATAGGCCGGCGCGGCCTGGAAGGGGGGCGCGCCGCCCTATGGGGTGGGACCCCCAGGCGCCCTCCTGCGCCGCCTCTTCGCCTATATAAGCCCTTTCGACCTAAAAACGCGATACCAATTGACGAAACTCCAGAAAGACTCCAGGGGCGCCGCCGCCATCACGAAACTCCAATTCGGGGGACAGAATCTCTGTTCCGGCACGCCGCCGGGATGGGGAAGTGCCCCCGGAAGCCATCTCCATCGACGCCACCGCCTCCATCATGCTCCGTGAGTAGTTCCCCCATGGACTACGGGTTCTAGCTATAGCTAGTTGGTACTCTCTCCCCCATGTACTTCAATACAATGATCTCATGAGCTGCCTTACATGATTGAGATTCATCTGATGTAATCGGTGTTGTGTTTGTTGGGATCCGATGGATTGTTACATTATGATTAGTCTATCTATAAAGTTTGTGAAGTTATTGTTGCTGCAATCTTGTTGTGTTTAATGCTTGTCACTAGGGTCCGAGTGGCATGATCTTTGATTTAAGCTCTATACTTATTGCTTAGATTGTATCTACAAGTTGTTTGCACATGTCTATGTCCAGAACCCGAGGCCCCAGAGTGACAGCAACTGGGATAACTGGAGGGGAAGGCTTAGGTATGAGGATCACATGTTTTCACGGAGTGTTAATGCTTTGCTCCGGTGCTCTATTAAAAGGAGTACCTTAATTTCCAGTAGATTCCCTAGAGGCCCTTGCCACCTACTGGTAGGACAAAAGATGTTATGCAAGTTTCTCATTGCAAGCACGTATGACTATATATGGAAAACATGCCTACGTGATTAATAATCTTGATGTTCTGTCTTAATGCTATTTCAATCCTATCAATTGCCCAACTGTAATTTGTTCACCCAACACTTGTTATTGGAGAGTTACCACTAGTGTAGATAGCTGGGAACCCCGGTCCATCTTGCATCATCATATACTCGTCCTATATGTCATTGGAAGTAGTATCAACTATTTTCTGGTGCCATTGCTCTCATATTACTGCTACTGCTACTGTGTTACTGTTACTACTGCTCTCATATTACTGCTGCTTTCACATCACCCCTGTTACTAGTGCTTTTCCAGGTGCAGCTGAATTGACAACTCAGTTGTTAAGGCTTATAAGTATTCTTTACCTCCCCTTGTGTCGAATCAATAAATTTGGGTTTTACTTCCCTCGAAGACTGTTGCGACCCCCTATACTTGTGGGTTATCAAGACTATTTTCTGGCGCCGTTGCCGGGGAGGCATAGCTCTACTCATAAGTTCACCTGGGGAGTACACTCTACCTCTCTCTCTGTTTTTGTTTTATTTTATTTTGTTTTACTTAGTTTACTTCTGTCTAGTTTATTTGTGCTTAGTTTATTTCTGTCTAGTATTATTTTGCTTAGTTTACTTTTGTCTAGTTTGTTTTTGCCTTGTTTTCTTATATACCCAAAAATCCATAAAATTTTGAAAAACCGAAAAATTAAAAACTGTTGTTATGGGAGAACCCACAACCTATTTGGAGCTTATTGAATTAATAATTATAGAGAATCAAGAACGGGAAAAGTTATGACTGCTGTGATAGAAAAACTGAATACAATTGCTAAAATCTTGCTTAAACGCCATGATATAAACTGTTGCTCTAAACAGGATACTAAACATCTTAACTTTCAATGTGGCTTTAGTGAGGAAGTTTTAATTAAGAACTATAATTGGAATAGCTATATGCATTTTGGGTTCGAAGAGGTAGAACAATTTGTCTTATTTATGGGAGCCTCTGAGATAGAATCCTTCATGTCTAAAAATTATGAAACTTGTGTTGTTTGTAAGGACCTTAAAGATTATGTCTCTTCTATCCTTAATTTTTGCATAGAAAGTTACAGTGATAATCCTTATATCATTGATTATAAAGAGAGACTCATTAATGCACAAGAATGCACTCACAATTTGCAGGAACCTGTGGAAGAAGAAATTGATGAACCTGAAAGCTCATTGGATGAAAAAGAGAAGGAAATTGATGAACCTGAAAGCTCATTGGATGAAAAAGAAGAGGAGAGGGATGAACAAAAGAAGGAAGAATGGATTAGCTACCCATGCCAACCTTCTAATGAGAGTAACTCTTTATCTCTTACACTATTTGATTGTCCTCCATGCTTACCAAAGGAGGATGAATGTTATGTTCCTGTGGATTCTCTTGAAATATTCCCTATGAGTAAAACTTGTGAGAATAATTATGCTACTGTTATCTATGATAATCCATGCTATTTTGATAAATATTATGATAATGCTTTGTTTGTGCCTGATGTCGAAATGCATGGTACTAAAGAGTTTTGCTTAGCAAATGTTTATGATAAATCTCTAGATGATGGTCCTATGTTACTTGAGAATATTAATTGTACTACTAATGAAAATGGGATTGGAGAGGTATTGACTTTATCTAGGAGTCCCATATCTTTTGAGATTGATCAATCATCTTGTTATATTATTGATATAAGTGGGTTTGAAAGTTTTAATACCGCTATTTTTGAGCTTAATAAAAATTATGTGTTTGTAGATCATGAAAAGTATGCTGCATGTGATAGTTATATTGTTGAGTTTATCCATGAAGCTACTGAAAATTATTATGAGAGAGGAAAATATGGTTGTAGAAATTTGCATGGTACTAAAACACCTCTCTATATGCTGAAATTTTTGAAGTTGCTCGTGTTTTATCTTCTTATGCTTGTCACTTGGTTCTTCATGAATTTATTTGTGTACAAGATTCCTATTCATAGGAAGTGGGTTAGACTTAAATGTGTTTTGAACTTGCTTTTTTATGCTCTCTTTTGCTTCAACTCTCATCCTTATGTGAGCATCATTAAAATTGCTGAGCCCATCTTAATGGCTATAAAGAAAGCACTTCTTGGGAGATAACCCATGTCTTTATTTTGCTACTGTTTTTGTGTCTTGGAAGTTGTTACTACTGTAGCAACCTCTCCTTATCTTTATTTTATTGCATTGTTGTGCCAAGTGAAGTCTCTAATAGAAGGTTGATACTAGATTTGGATTTCTGCGCAGAAACAGATTTCTATCTGTCACGAATTTGGGCAGGGCTCTCTGTAGGTAACTCAGAAAAATCTGCCAATTTATGTGCGTGTTCTTCCGATATGTACGCAACTTTCATTAGTTTTGAGTTTTCTGATTTGAGCAACGGAAGTACCTCCTAAAAAATCGTCTTTACTGGCTGTTCTGTTTTGACAAATTCTGTCTCTGTTTTTTGCATTGTCTCTTGTGGACTTTAAGCAAGGCTTTCTAGACGTAGAGAGCTGTAGCTAATGTTTTATTGAGTTCTTGTAATGTGTCACTACAGGACTAAAGTGGATTAAAGTTTTTTGAGTACTAACCCCTCTAATGAAGTTTATGAGAAGTTTGGTGTGGCAGAAGTTTTCAAGGGTCAAGAGAGGAGGATGATATATGATCAAGAAGAGTGAAAAGTCTAAGCTTGAGGATGCCCCCGTGGTTCATCCCTGCATATTTCAAGAAGACTCAAGCGTCTAAGCTTGGGGATGCCCAAGGCATCCCCTTCTTCATCAACAATTTATCAGGTTTCTTCTATTGAAACTATATTTTTATTTGGTCACATCATATGTGCTTTTACTTGGAGCGTCTGTTTGTTTTTATTTTTGTTTGTGTTTGAATAAATTCGGATCCTAGCAATCCTTGTGTGGGAGAGATACACGCTCCGCTTTTTCATATGAACACTGGTGTTCTTAGCTTTATTTTAATGTTCATGGCGGAGTTGAAAACCGTTGCACTTATTGATATTTGGTTGGAAACAGAAAATGCTTCATATTGTCTTGAATAATTTGATACTTGGCAATTGTTTTGAGCTCTCAAGTAAATCATGTTTAAGCTCATGCACTATGTAGTTTAAACCTATTAGTGGAGAACTACCGTAGAGCTTGTTGAAATTGGTTTGCATTATTGGTCTCTCTAAGGTCTAGATATTTTCTGGTAAAAGTGTTTGAGCAACAAGGAAGACAGTGTAGAGTCTTATAATGCTTGCAATATGTTCTTATGTAAGTTTTGCTGTACCGGTTCATACTTGTGTTTGCTTCAAACAACCTTGCTAGCCAAAGCCTTGTACTGAGAGGGAATGCTTCTCGTGCATCCAAAAACTTGAGCCAAAACCTATGCCATTTGTGTCCACCATATCTACCTACTATGTGGTATTTCCTGCCATTCCAAGTAAATACTTCATGTGCTACCTTTAAACAATTCAAAAGCTATTATCTCTTATTTGTGTCAATGTTTTATAGCTCATGAGGAAGTATGTGGTGTTTTATCTTTCGATCTTGTCATTTACTTCGGACAGACTTTCACCAATGGACTAGTGGCATATCCACTTATCCAATAATTTTGCAAAAAGAGCTGGCAATGGGGTTCCCAGCCCCAATTAATTAACTTGCATTAATAATTCTCTTCACATGTTTTGCCCTGATCTATCAGTAAGCAACTTAATTTTGCAAATAGACACTCCTTCATGGTATGTGATTGTTGGAAGGCACCCGAGGATTCGGTTAGCCATGGCTTGTGAAAGCAAAAGGTTGGAAGGAGTGTCATCCATAAATAAATAAATAAAACTAAACTAAAGTACATGTGTAAACAAAGAGAAGAGGGATGATCTACCTTGCTGGTAGAGCTAATGTCCATCATGGGAGCCGCTCTTGAAAGTCTGGTTGATAAGGTAGTTAGAGTACCCATTACCATTCGTTGACAACAACAAACACCTCTCAAAACTTTACTTTTATGCCCTCTATATGATTTCAAAACTTAAAAAGCTCTAGCACATGATTTAATCCCTGCTTCCGTCTGCGAAGGGTCTTTCTTTTACTTTATGTTGAGTCAGTTTACCTACTTCTTTCCATCTTAGAAGCAAACACTTGTGTCAACTGTGCATTGACTCTTACATACTTACTTATTTGCATTCATCATATTACTTTGTGCTGACAATTATCCATGAGATATGCATGTTGAAAGTTGAAAGCAACTGCTGAAACTTAAATCTTTCTCTGTGTTGCTTCAATGCCTTTACTTTGAATGTATTGCTTTATGAGTTAACTCTTATGCAATACTTTTTGATGCTTGTCTTGAAAGTACTATTCATGAAAAGTTTTGCTATATGTTATTTATTTGTTAGCAAACTATAGATCGTTGCCTTGAGTCACTTCGTTCATCTCATATGCTTTACAATAGTATGATCAAGATTATGTAAGTAGCATGTCACTACAGAAATTATTCTTTTTATCGTTTACCTACTCGAGGGCGAGCAGGAACTAAGCTTGGGGATCACTACAAGAAAAGTTGCCATGGCCGACGAAGTTGAAGTCGCGCTGTGGTTGCTGGTGTACCATGGCCGACGATTTTTGGTCTCTCCGTTGTGCATGTCAAAACGTTTTTTTCTCGTTTTTGAGGCCACCTAGCCCGACGAAAACGGCCAAAACGTCGCGTATGGTGGCCCGGGACGTGGTGCATCTCGAAATCTCGGGTTCGCCGGCCGAGTCAACGCAAATCCGCACCGCCGAGGGATGTAGGGCCCAAATGGCAGCCTCTCTGGCATTGTTTTTTTTCTCGATCGCACCATCTCGTTCAACGCTCTCCGATCGAGCCGTTTACGATGCAGGATCATGGGTCCCGCATGTCATCCTCTATGAACCGAAATTCTTTCTATTCTCGGATTTTTTTTGACCCCCTGATTTCTGGCTACTTCCTTTTTCTTTTGATCCCTTGCCGCCTTGGAAACGTTGAGACCGCTGCTGCTAAATGGGACCCGCATGTCATCCTCTATGTGCAATCAACTTTCTTTTCTTGGAGTTTTTTTTGGCACCTCATATTTGGTCACTTGCCTTTTTCTTTCGATCCCCTGCCGCCTCTCAAACGGTGATACCGCTGCTGCTAAATGGGACCCGCATGTCATCCTCTATGTACTATAAAACTTTCTTTTCTTGAATTATTTTTGGCTCCTCATATTTGGTCACTTGCCTTTTTCTTTCGATCCCGTGCATCCTCTCAAACGGTGATACCGCTGCTACTAAATGGGACCCGCATGTCATCCTCTTTGTACTATAAAACTTTCTTTTCTTGAATTATTTTTGGATCCTCATATTTGGTCACTTGCCTTTTTCTTTCGATCCCGTGCAGCCTCTCAAACGGTGAGACCGTGCTGGCGTGAAGTTGGCGTGGGAGATAGAAATCTTTGTGGTGTAACTTTTCTTCAGGTCCCCGGCAACGGCGCCAGAAATTTGCTTGATGCGTGTGGTTGGCACGTCCGTTGGGAACCCCAAGAGGAAGGTGTGATGCGCACAGCGGCAAGTTTCCCTCAGTAAGAAACCAAGGTTTAATCGGACCAGTAGGAGTCAAGAAGCACGTTGAAGGTTGATGGCGGCGAGATGTAGTGCGGCGCAACACCAGGGATTCCGGCGCCAACGTGGAACCTGCACAACACAACCAAAGTACTTTGCCCCAACGAAACAGTGAGGTTGTCAATCTCACCGGCTTGCTGTAACAAAGGATTAACCGTATTGTGTGGAAGATGATTGTTTGCAGAAAACAGTAGAACAAGTATTGCAGTAGATTGTATTTCAGTAAAGAGAATTGGACCGGGGTCCACAGTTCACTAGAGGTGTCTCTCCCATAAGACGAACAGCATGTTGGGTGAACAAATTACAGTTGGGCAATTGACAAATAAAGAGAGCATGACCATGCACATACATATCATGATGAGTATAGTGAGATTTAATTGGGCATTACGACAAAGTACATAGACCGTCATCCAACTGCATCTATGCCTAAAAAGTCCACCTTCAGGTTATCATCCGAACCCCCTCCAGTATTAAGTTGCAAAGCAACAGACAATTGCATTAAGTATGGTGCGTAATGTAATCAACAACTACATCCTTAGACATAGAATCAATGTTTTATCCCTAGTGGCAACAAGACAACACAACCTTAGAACTTTCACACTGTCCCAGGTGTCAATGAAGGCATGAACCCACTATCGAGCATAAGTACTCCCTCTTGGAGTTACAAGCATCTACTTGGCCAGAGCATCTACTAGTAACGGAGAGCATGCAAGATCATAAACAACACATAAGCATAACTTTAATAATCAACATAACAAGTATTCTCTATTCATCGGATCCCAACAAACGCAACATATAGAATTACAGATAGATGATCTTGATCATGTTAGGCAGCTCACAAGATCCGACAATGATAGCACAATGGGGAGAAGACAACCATCTAGCTACTGCTATGGACCCATAGTCCAGGGGTAGACTACTCACACATCACACCGGAGGCGACCATGGCGGCGTAGAGTCCTCCGGGAGATGATTCCCCTCTCCGGCAGGGTGCCGGAGGCGATCTCCTGCATCCCCCGAGATGGGATCGGCGGTGGCGGCGTCTCTGGAAGGTTTTCCGTATCGTGGCTCTCAGATGCGGGGTTTCGTCACGGAGGCTATTTGTAGGCGGAAGGGCAGGTCAAGAGGCGGCACGGGGCCCCACACCACAGGGCCGCGCGGCCAGGGGGCCGCGCCGCCCTAGGGTGTGGCCCCCTCGTCGCCCCTCTTCGTCTCTCCTTCGGACTTCTGGAAGCTTCGTGGAAAAATAGGCCCCTGGGCTTTGATTTCGTCCAATTCCGAGAATATTTCCTTACTAGGATTTCTGAAACCAAAAACAGCAAAAAACAGCAACTGGCACTTCGGCATCTTGTTAATAGGTTAGTTCCAGAAAATGCACGAATATCTATACCTAATAATAAAGGAGCTAAGGTTTCTGCCAAAATTTTCGTCAACGTTTTTTTTTGGACCGTTTTGCCCTCCCACCAAAATACATAATACTGCAATTGCCACAGCCTATACCGGTTCGCTTATTCTCTTTCTTCCCACAGGACCGAATTTCTCCTCCACCCGAAATTGGAGTTCTTCCCCAATCGGCCGCCAGCCCGCGATCTCCGGCGATCCGCGCCACCGGCCTCCTCCTGCGGAAAGAATGGAACCACCCGTGGCCGATCTACCTTCTGCAAGTGCAGGTTCGTTCGGGCGGTCGCCTCCTCCTGCGAAAGAATGGAACCACCCGTGGCCGATCTACCTTCTGCAAGTGCAGCCCGAAGGATCCCCTTCCCATGAGGCCATGAATCGATCCATAGCCCGCTGCCGCCAGAAGCTAGACACCGTCGACGCCGATGCCACCCCAGCCAGCGGCCAGAGGCACCAAATCCCCACCACCGCAAGCAGCCTGCCGCCGCCTCCAAGAGATTCCCGTCGTTTTCTCCAAGAGATCCACGATGCTTGCCTGCAAAAGCTGTGCTTTTCGGTCTGGCTCACTCAAATCGCCCCCGGCTAGGGTTCTCGCGCGGAGGGCTCGAAGTGGAGTCTCTGGTGCGGGCAGGCTTGCGTGAGGAGAGTCTGGAGTCAGATCGGCAGAGGAGAAACGGTGGCTGCTGGCGCGGGCCGGCTTGCGTGAGGAGTGGCCGGAGGCAGAGCTTGGGGCGGAGGAGAAACAGAGGCTGCCGACGCGGAGTGGGGTCGCTGGTGTGGGCTGGCTTGAGTGAGGAGTGGCCGGAGGCAGAGCTTGGAGCGAAGGAGAAACAGAGGTTGCCAGCAGCGGCCGCCGTCATGGATTCCCGTCGATAAGGCTGCTAGAGGCAAGGCATCATGTTTTATTTTCCTTCCAGTGATAGCCTCTGGAGGCAGTTTGTTTGGGCCGTACTGCAGTTAGCAGCAACTCTCAATGAGGTTTACGGGACATATTTTTTATTATCACGGTAAGCTGACGCCAGAAGCTAATACTGAAACGATCAATCTTTTTCTTGGAATGGACTTGGGCATCTGGACATGAGCAGGAGCACAAAAGGGCGATCGGCTGGGTGTGTTTGAGCTATTTTTTCCAGAGAGCAGACACGTCGTGTAGACGTGTAGTGCTATTGATCAAGGTTGGGGAGGGTCGATCTAAGCTGCAATATTTTCTTTGTTTGGATGTATTCTCTGCACATGAGAGCAGAGAGGATCGACATGAACAGAAAAGAGGCCTGTGGATCCGAAGATCACCAAAATTGTGAAGTCGCAACCAAATTGATGGGGTACACTGAACTTAATTTCTATGTATTCTCTATACATGGCAGATGGATGGATTACTTTCATAGAATGAGTACACATGGTAGACTTGCATTAGGTTCTAGCAGTATTTTTTTCGATCGGAGATGCTGCTACTGCTACTTTCTTTTTTATTCTTTTGGTGGGTTCAAGATAAATATCTAGAAAGTGATAGATAGAGATAGACTGGGTCAATTTGAGCTTCTTAATTTTGTAGTTTCCTATTACTCGCTAAATTCTACTACTCACAACTAGCTGAATTCACGAGCAATCCAATGGATTGGTTAGAGTCGAATCACCTAGAAAAGAAAGAGATTTTTCTTGCTTGTTTTTCAGAAGTCAGAGATGCACATATGAGTGCAGTTGGGTTCATATACTCTTACAGTGTTCGGTTTGTAGGCAAACATAATTTAATCAGAAGCATGCACAAAAAGAATAAGTGAGAAAAAAGGTAAGATAAGAATACAAGTTATATGTACTAATTGTTTGACCATATTGTGCTAAAATGTTAGTTACACAGAAAATTACATGTGGCTATTTTTTGCGGCAGCGTCAATGTAGATTATGAGCTGACCATGGTCATCTACGGGAGGAAGAAGGCCGCAAGTCCAGGATCATTGGACCCAACAGGAAGGTAAATATGGTTACATGGTTCTAGATATAGTTTCCCTTTTACATGTGTTGAATGTAGTTATGGACTCGAATCTTGGTTCAAGTTTACTCAAGCTCACAGATCACATAAAATATGCTTAATTAAATTACATATTTTTATTTAACAATTCTTTTCTTTTGAAAACTTAATATTAAGCATGCAATTCAAATACAAGGCGGAAATCGTATGGATAGAGAGTTCCGTTGAATTCGGCGGATTGGCCATACATATTTGGCAAAACGGCGAGGTGATAATAGAATCAATGCAATCTCACTATGTGCATCGTTGAAACACAATTTTTCTTTCCCGTTGCAACGCACGAGCATTTTTGCTAGTATGACATAAAGTGTGCATAAAACATGTAGATAACATCAATAATGTGGCATGGAACATAAGAAATTATCGATACGTCGGAGACGTATCAGCATCCCCAAGCTTAGTTCTGCTCGTCCCGAGCAGGTAAAACGATAACACAGATAATTTCTGGAGTGACATGCCATCATAACCTTGATCATACTATTTGTAAAGCATATGTAGTGAATGCAGCGATCAAAACAATGTATATGACATGAGTAAACAAGTGAAACATAAAGCAAAGACTTTTCATGAATAGCACTTCAAGACAAGCATTAATTAGTCTTGCATAAGAGTTAACTCATAAAGCAATAATTCAAAGTAAAGGCATTGAAGCAACACAAAAGAAGATTAAGTTTCAGCGGTTGCTTTCAACTTGTAACATGTATATCTCATGGATATTGTCAACATAGAGTAATATAATAAGTGCAATAAGCAAGTATGTAGGAATCAATGCACAGTTCACACAAGTGTTTGCTTCTTGAGGTGGAGAGAAATAGGTGAACTGACTCAACATTGAAAGTAGAAGAATGGTCCTCCATAGAGGAAAAGCATCGATTGCTATATTTGTGCTAGAGCTTTGATTTTGAAAACATGAAACAATTTTGTCAACGGTAGTAATAAAGCATATGCATCATGTAAATTATATCTTATAAGTTGCAAGCCTCATGCATAGTGTACTAATAGTGCCCGCACCTTGTCCTAATTAGCTTGGACTACCGGATCATCACAATGCACTGTTTTTACCAAGTGTCACAAAGGGGTACCTCTATGCCGCCTGTACAAAGGTCTAAGGAGAAAGCTCGCATTGGATTTCTCGCTATTGATTATTCTTCAACTTAGACATCCATACCGGGACAACATAGACAACAGATAATGGACTCCTCTTTTATGCATAAGCATATAACAACAATTAATAATTTTCTCATTTGAGATTTGAGGATTGTTGTCCAAAACTGAAACTTCCACCATGGATCATGGCTTTAGTTAGCGGCCCAATGTTCTTCTCTAACATATGCATGCTTAACCATATGGTGGTAGATCTCTCTTACTTCAGACAAGACGGACATGCATAGCAACTCACATGAAATTCAACAATGAATAGTTGATGGCGTCCCCAGTGAACATGGTTATCGCACAACAAGCAACTTAATAAGAGATAAAGTGCATAATTACATATTCAATACCACAATAGTTTTTAAGCTATTTGTCCCATGAGCTATATATTGCAAAGGTGAATGATGGAATTTTAAAGGTAGCACTCAAGCAATTTACTTTGGAATGGCGGAAAATACCATGTAGTAGGTAGGTATGGTGGACACAAATGGCATAGTGGTTGGCTCAAGTATTTTGGATGCATGAGAAGTATTCCCTCTCGATACAAGGTTTAGGCTAGCATGGCTTATTTGAAACAAACACAAGGATGAACCGGTGCAGCAAAACTCACATAAAATACATATTGAAAACATTATAAGACTCTACACCGTCTTCCTTGTTGTTCAAACTCAATACTAGAAATTATCTAGACCTTAGAGAAACCAAATATGCAAACCAAATTTTAGCATGCTCTATGTATTTCTTCATTAATGGGTGCAAAGCATATGATGCAAGAGCTTAAACATGAGCACAACAATTGCCAAGTATCACATTACCCAAGACATTAATAGCAATTACTACATGTATCATTTTCCAATTCCAACCATATAACAATTTAACGAAGGAGAAATTTCGCCATGAATACTATGAGTAGAAACCAAGGACATACTTGTCCATATACTACAGCGGAGCGTGTCTCTCTCCCATAAAGTGAATGCTAGGATCCATTTTATTCAAACAAAACAAAAAACAAAAACAAACCGACGCTCCAAGAAAAAGCACATAAGATGTGATGGAATAAAAATATAGTTTCAGGGGAGGAACCTGATACTGTTGTCGATGAAGAAGGGGATGCCTTGGGCATCCCCAAGCTTAGACGCTTGAGTCTTCTTGATATATGCAGGGGTGAACCACCGGGCATCCCCAAGCTTAGAGCTTTCACTCTCCTTGATCATGTTGCATCATACTCCTCTCTTGATCCTTGAAAACTTCCTCCACACCAAACTCGAAACAACTCATTAGAGGGTTAGTGCACAATATAAATTGACATATTCAGAGGTGACACAATCATTCTTAACACTTCTGGACATTGCATAATGCTACTGGACATTAGTGGATCAAAGAAATTCATCCAACATAGCAAAAGAGGCAATGCGAAATAAAAGGCAGAATCTGTCAAAACAGAACAGTTCGTATTGACGAATTTTAAAATGGCACCAGACTTGCTCAGATGAAAATTCTCAAATTGAATGAAAGTTGCGTACATATCTGAGGATCATGCACGTAAATTGGTTTAATTTTCTGAGCTACCTACAGGGAGGTGGACCCAGATTCGTGACAGCAAAGAAATCTGGAACTGTGCAGTAATCCAAATCTAGTACTTACTTTTCTATCAACGGCTTAACTTGGCACAACAAAACTCAAAACTAAGATAAGGAGAGGTTGCTACAGTAGTAAACAACTTCCAAGACACAAAATAAAAACAAAGTACTGTAGGTAAAAACATGGGTTGTCTCCCATAAGCGCTTTTCTTTAACGCCTTTCAGCTAGGCGCAGAAAGTGTGTATCAAGTATTATCAAAGGGTGATGCATCGTTATCATGAGCTCCCCCATCCATAGTGGTACTAAGGGCTTTGTCAATTTTAGGCCTATAATAATACTTCTTTGGTCTAGGCACTTTAGAGACATACATAAACTTTTGCTCCTTACCCACATAAGCTTTCTCCTTATATTTAAGAGAAGAAAATGTTGAACCCAAGGTTCCCATAGCTTTTTCAAGTTCGTCAATCCTATTGATTTGATCATCATGGACAGCATTAGTTCCTAGGACACTAATTCTTTCATCAATTCCTCCTAAGGATTTATCAAGTTCATCAGTTTTATCAAGTAATATTTCCAATTTAGCTTCAATACTTGGAAAATTTTTCTCTATGGTTTCCAATCTTTTCATAACATCTTCAAGAGAGATTTCAATTTTAACTTTATCAACAGGGGGTATTCCAAATAAACTCTCAATAATGCAACTAGCTTCTAATGCAGGAGTACTTAAGAAGTCACCTTTTGCGAGACTATCAAGAACATATCTATTCCAGCTAGAGATACCAACATAAAAGTTCCTGAGTAAAATAATGGTGGAGTGTTTCTTAGTGCATCTATTATGGGCATCACTAATTCTATACCAAGCATCTCTCAAACATTCTCCCCCTCGTTGTTTAAATGTACGAACTTCAACTTCAGGGTTACTCATTTTAGTAGTAGTAAATAAAGCAAACTAGATAAAGTAAATGCAAGTAAACTAATTTTTTTTGTGTTTTTGATATAGCAAACAAGATAGCAAATAAAGTAAAACTAGCAACTAATTTTTTTGTATTTTGATTTAGTGCAGCAAAAAAAGTAGTAAATAAAACTAAGCAAGACAAAAACAAAGTAAAGAGACTGAGAAGTGGAGACTCCCCTTGCAGCGTGTCTTGATCTCCCCGGCAACGGCGCCAGAAATTTGCTGCTGGCGTGAAGTTGGCGTGGGAGATAGAAATCTTTGTGGTGTAACTTTTCTTCAGGTCCCCGGCAACGGCGCCAGAAATTTGCTTGATGCGTGTGGTTGGCACGTCCGTTGGGAACCCCAAGAGGAAGGTGTGATGCGCACAGCGGCAAGTTTCCCTCAGTAAGAAACCAAGGTTTAATCGGACCAGTAGGAGTCAAGAAGCACGTTGAAGGTTGATGGCGGCGAGATGTAGTGCGGCGCAACACCAGGGATTCTGGCGCCAACGTGGAACCTGCACAACACAACCAAAGTACTTTGCCCCAACGAAACAGTGAGGTTGTCAATCTCACCGGCTTGCTGTAACAAAGGATTAACCGTATTGTGTGGAAGATGATTGTTTGCAGAAAACAGTAGAACAAGTATTGCAGTAGATTGTATTTCAGTAAAGAGAATTGGACCGGGGTCCACAGTTCACTAGAGGTGTCTCTCCCATAAGACGAACAGCATGTTGGGTGAACAAATTACAGTTGGGCAATTGACAAATAAAGAGAGCATGACCATGCACATACATATCATGATGAGTATAGTGAGATTTAATTGGGCATTACGACAAAGTACATAGACCGTCATCCAACTGCATCTATGCCTAAAAAGTCCACCTTCAGGTTATCATCCGAACCCCCTCCAGTATTAAGTTGCAAAGCAACAGACAATTGCATTAAGTATGGTGCGTAATGTAATCAACAACTACATCCTTAGACATAGAATCAATGTTTTATCCCTAGTGGCAACAGCACAACACAACCTTAGAACTTTCTGTCACTGTCCCATGTGTCAATGAAGGCATGAACCCACTATCGAGCATAAGTACTCCCTCTTGGAGTTACAAGCATCTACTTGGCCAGAGCATCTACTAGTAACGAAGAGCATGCAAGATCATAAACAACACATAAGCATAACTTTAATAATCAACATAACAAGTATTCTCTATTCATCGGATCCCAACAAACGTAACATATAGAATTACAGATAGATGATCTTGATCATGTTAGGCAGCTCACAAGATCCGACAATGATAGCACAATGGGGAGAAGACAACCATCTAGCTACTGCTATGGACCCATAGTCCAGGGGTAGACTACTCACACATCACACCGGAGGCGACCATGGCGGCGTAGAGTCCTCCGGGAGATGATTCCCCTCTCCGGCAGGGTGCCGGAGGCGATCTCCTGGATCCCCCGAGATGGGATCGGCGGCGGCAGCGTCTCTGGAAGGTTTTCCGTATCGTGGCTCTCGGTACTGGGGGTTTCGTCACGGAGGCTATTTGTAGGCGGAAGGGCAGGTCAAGAGGCGGGACGGGGGCCCCACACCACAGGGCCGCGCGGCCAAGGGGAGGGCCGCGCCGCCCTAGGGTGTGGCCCCCTCGTCGCCCCTCTTCGTCTCTCCTTCGGACTTCTGGAAGCTTCGTGGAAAAATAGGCCCCTGGGCTTTGATTTCGTCCAATTCCGAGAATATTTCCTTACTAGGATTTCTGAAACCAAAAACAGCAGAAAACAGCAACTGGCACTTCGGCATCTTGTTAATAGGTTAGTTCCAGAAAATGCACGAATATGACATAAAGTGTGCATAAAACATGTAGATAACATCAATAATGTGGCATGGAACATAAGAAATTATCGATACGTCGGAGACGTATCAGACCGCTGCTGCTAAATGGGACCCACATGTCATCCTCTATGTACAATCAAGTTTCTTTTCTTGAATTATTTTTGGCTCCTGATATTTGGACACTTGCCTTTTTCTTTTGAACTCATGCCACGTTTGAAACGTTGACGAACCTGCAGGCTCATGGGACCCGCATGTCATCCTCTATGTACTATAAAAGTTCATTTTCTTGGTTTTTTTTTTCACCCTCTGATTTTTGGCTATTTCCTTTTTCTTTTGATCCCCTGCCGCCTTTGAAACGTTGAGGACTCTGCTGGCTCATAGGTCCCACATGTTAGCCTCTATGTACAATCAAGTTTCTTTTCTTGAATTATTTTTGGATCCTGATATTTGGTCACTTGCCTTTTTCTTTCGATCTCATGCCACGTTTGAAACGTTGAGGAACCTGCTGGCACATGGGACCCGCATGTCATCCTCTATGTACAATAAAACTTTCTTTTCTTGGATTTTTTTTGGCACCTGATATTTGGTCACTTGCCTTTTTCTTTCGATCTCATGCCGCCTTTGAAACGTTGACTAAGCTGCTGGCTCATGGGTCCTGATACGTCTCCAACGTATCGATAATTTCTTATGTTCCATGCCACATTATTGATGATATCTACATGTTTTATGCACACTTTATGTCATATTCGTGCATTTTCTGGAACTAACCTATTAACAAGATGCCGAAGTGCCAGTTGCTGTTTTCTGCTGTTTTTGGTTTCAGAAATCCTAGTAACGAAATATTCTCGGAATTGAACGAAATCAACGCCCAGGGTCCTATTTTGCCACGAAGCTTCCAGAAGACCGAAGAGGAGACGAAGTGGGGCCACGAGGCAGCCAAACCCTAGGGCGGCACGGCCCCTGCCCTGGCCGCGCGGCCCTATGGTGTGGGCCCCTCGTGCCGCCTCCTGACCTGCCCTTCCGCCTACTTAAAGCCTCCGTCGCGAAACCCCCAGTACTGAGAGCCACGATACGGAAAACCTTACTGAGACGCCGCCGTCGCCAATCCCATCTCGGGGGATTCAGGAGATCGCCTCCGGCACCCTGCCGGAGAGGGGATTCATCTCCCGGAGGACTCTACGCCGCCATGGTCGCCTCCGGAGTGATGTGTGAGTAGTCTACCCCTGGACTATGGGTCCATAGCAGTAGCTAGATGGTTGTCTTCTCCCCATTGTGCTTCATTGTCGGATCTTGTGAGCTGCATAACATGATCAAGATCATCTATCTGTAATTCCATATGTTGCGTTTGTTGGGATCCGATGAATAGAGAATACTTGTTATGTTGATTATCAAAGTTATGTCTATGTGTTGTTTATGATCTTGCATGCTCTCCGTTACTAGTAGATGCTCTGGCCAAGTAGATGCTTGTAACTCCAAGAGGGAGTATTTATGCTCGATAGTGGGTTCATGTCTCCGTGAATCTGGGGAAGTGACAGAAATCTCTAAGATTATGGATGTGCTGTTGCCACTAGGGATAAAACATTAGTGCTATGTTCAAGGATATAGTTACTGATTACATTACGCGCAATACTTAATGCAATTGTCTGTTGTTAGCAACTTAATACTTGGAGGGGTTCGGATGATAACTTTGAAGGTGGACTTTTTAGGCATAGATGCATGCTGGATAGCGGTCTATGTACTTTGTCGTAATGCCCAATTAAATCTCACAATACTCATCATAATATGTATGTGCATGGTCATGCCCTCTTTATTTGTCAATTGCCCAACTGTAATTTGTTCACCCAACATGCTGTTTATCTTATGGGAGAGACACCTCTAGTGAACTGTGGACCCCGGTCCAATTCTCTATACTGAAATACAATCTCTTGCAATACTTTGTTCTCTTGTTTTCTGCAAACAATCATCATCCACACTATACATCTAATCCTTTGTTACAGCAAGCCGGTGAGATTGACAACCTCACTGTTTCGTTGGGGCAAAGTACTTTGGTTGTGTTGTGCAGGTTCCACGTTGGCGCCGGAATCTCTGGTGTTGCGCCGCACTACATCCCGCCGCCATCAACCTTCAACGTGCTTCTTGACTCCTACTGGTTCGATTAAACCTTGGTTTCTTACTGAGGGAAACTTGCCGCTGTGCGCATCACACCTTCCTCTTGGGGTTCCCAACGGACGTGTCAACTGCACGCATCAAGCAAATTTCTGGCACCGTTGCCGGGGAGATCAAGACACGCTGCAAGGGGAGTCTCCACAATCCAATCTCTTTACTTTGTTTTTGTCTTGCTTAGTTTTATTTACTACTTTGTTTGCTGCACTAAATCAAAACACAAAAAAATTAGTTGCTAGTTTTACTTTACTTGCTATCTTGTTTGCTATATCAAAAACACAAAAAAATTAGTTACTTGCATTTACTTTATCTAGTTTGCTTTATTTACTACTGCTAAAATGGCCACCCCTGAAAATACTAAGTTGTGTGACTTCACAACCACAAATAATAATGATTTCTTATGCACACCTATTGCTCCACCTGCTACTACAGCAGAATTCTTTGAAATTAAACCTGCTTTACTGAATCTTGTTATGCGAGAGCAATTTTCTGGTGTTAGTTCTGATGATGCTGCTGCCCATCTTAATAATTTTGTTGAACTATGTGAAATGCAAAAGTATAAGGATGTAGATGGTGACATTATAAAATTAAAATTGTTCCCTTTCTCATTAAGAGGAAGAGCTAAAGATTGGTTGCTATCTCTGCCTAAGAATAGTATTGATTCCTGGACTAAATGCAAGGATGCTTTTATTGGTAGATATTATCCCCCTGCTAAAATTATATCTTTGAGGAGTAGCATAATGAATTTTAAACAATTAGATACTGAGCATGTTGCACAAGCATGGGAAAGAATGAAATCTCTGGTTAAAAATTTCCCAACCTATGGACTGACTACTTGGATGATCATCCAAACCTTCTATGCAGGACTAAATTTTTCTTCGCGGAACTTATTGGATTCAGCTGCTGGAGGTACCTTAATGTCCATCACTCTTGGTGAAGCAACAAAGGTTCTTGATAATATGATGATCAACTACTCTGAATGGCACACGGAAAGAGCTCCACAAGGTAAGAAGGTAAATTCTGTCGAAGAAACCTCTTCCTTGAGTGATAAGATTGATACTATTATGTTTATGCTTGTGAATGATAGGACTAATATTGATCCTAATAATGTTCCGTTAGCTTCATTGGTTGCCCAAGAAGAACATGTTGATGTAAACTTCATTAAAAATAATAATTTCAACAACAATGCTTACCGGAACAATTCTAGTAACAACTATAGGCCATATCCTTATAATAATGGCAACGGCTATGGTAATTCTTATGGGAATTCTTACAATAATAATAGGAACACACCCCCTGGACTTGAAGCCATGCTTAAAGAATTTATTAGTACACAAACTGCTTTTAACAAATCTGTTGAAGAAAAGCTTGGGAAAATTGATATACTTGCTTCTAAAGTCGATAGTCTTGCTGCTGATGTTGATCTTTTGAAATCGAAAGTTATGCCTAATGAGAATCATCATAATAAAATTGTTACTACAGCAAATGCCATCCAAGTTAGAATTAATGAGAATATAAGATTAATGGCTGAACTGCGTGCTAGGTGGGATAGAGAAGAAAACGAAAAACTAGCTAAAGAGAAGAATGTAGCTAAAGTTTGGACTATTACCACCACTAGTAATGCTAATGCTACACATGTTGCTGCACCTCCTACTATTAATAATAAAAGAATTGGTGTTAGCAATGTTTCCACTTCTAATGCAAAGCGCGAGAAACTGCCTGAAATTGCTAAAACTGCTGAAACTGCCTGTGATAAAACTGCTGAAATTTTTTCCAACATTGGGGATGATGATCCCATTGCTTTAGATTATAATGGTTTGAATTTTGATGATTGCCACATCTCTGAAGTGATAAAGTTCTTGCAAAAACTTGCTAAAAGTCCTAATGCTAGTGCTATAAATTTGGCTTTCACACAACATATTACAAATGCTCTCATAAAAGCTAGAGAAGAGAAACTAGAGCGCGAAGCCTCTATTCCTAGAAAGCTAGAGGATGGTTGGGAGCCCATCATTAAGATGAAGGTTAAAGATTTTGATTGTAATGCTTTATGTGATCTTGGTGCAAGTATTTCCGTTATGCCTAAGAAAATCTATAATATGCTTGACTTGCCACCGCTGAAAAATTGTTATTTGGATGTTAATCTTGCTGATCATTCTACAAAGAAACCTTTGGGGAAAGTTGATAATGTTCGCATTACCGTTAACAATAACCTTGTCCCCGTTGATTTTGTTGTCTTGGATATTGAATGCAATGCATCTTGTCCCATTATATTGGGAAGACCTTTTCTTCGAACTGTTGGTGCTATCATTGATATGAAGGAAGGTAATATAAAATATCAATTTCCTCTCAAGAAAGGTATGGAACACTTCCCTAGAAAGAGAATGAAGTTACCTTTTGATTCTATTATTAGAACAAATTATGATGTTGATGCTTCGTCTCTTGATAATACTTGATACACACTTTCTGCGCCTAGCTGAAAGGCGTTAAAGAAAAGCGCTTATGGGAGACAACCCATGTTTTTACCTACAGTACTTGGTTTTTATTTTGTGTCTTGGAAGTTGTTTACTACTGTAGCAACCTCTCCTTATCTTAGTTTAGTGTTTTGTTGTGCCAAGTAAAGTCGTTGATAGTAAAGTTCATACTAGATTTGAATTACTGCGCAGTTTCAGATTTCTTTGCTGTCACGAATCTGGGCAAAATTCTCTGTAGGTAACTCAGAAAATTATGCCAATTTACGTGAGTGATCCTCAGATATGTACGCAACTTTCATTAAATTTGAGCATTTTCATTTGAGCAAGTCTGGTGCCATTTTAAAATTCGTCAATACGAACTGTTCTGTTTTGACAGATTCTGCCTTTTATTTCGCATTGCCTCTTTTGCTATGTTGGATGAATTTCTTTGATCCATTAATGCCCAGTAGCTTTATGCAATGTCCAGAAGTGTTAAGAATGATTATGTCACCTCTGAACATGTTAATTTTTATTGTGCACTAACCCTCTAATGAGTTGTTCTAAGTTTGGTGTGGAGGAAGTTTTCAAGGATCAAGAGAGGAGTATGATGCAACATGATCAAGGAGAGTGAAAGCTCTAAGCTTGGGGATGCCCCGGTGGTTCACCCCTGCATATTCTAAGAAGACTCAAGCGTCTAAGCTTGGGGATGCCCAAGGCATCCCCTTCTTCATCGACAACATTATCAGGTTCCTCCCCTGAAACTATATTTTTATTCCATCACATCTTATGTGCTTTTCTTGGAGCGTCGGTTTGTTTTTGTTTTTGTTTTGTTTGAATAAAATGGATCCTAGCATTCACTTTATGGGAGAGAGACACGCTCCACTGTAGCATATGGACAAGTATGTCCTTAGTTTCTACTCATAGTATTCATGGCGAAGTTTCTTCTTCGTTAAATTGTTATATGGTTGGAATTGGAAAATGATACATGTAGTAATTGCTATAAATGTCTTGGATAATGTGATACTTGGCAATTGTTGTGCTCATGTTTAAGCTCTTGCATCATATGCTTTGCACCCATTAATGAAGAAATACATAGAGCATGCTAAAATTTGGTTTGCATATTTGGTCTCTCTAAAGTCTAGATAATATCTAGTATTGAGTTTTGAACAACAAGGAAGACGGTGTAGAGTCTTATAATGTTTACAATATGTCTTTTATGTGAGTTTTGCTGCACCGGTTCATCCTTGTGTTTGTTTCAAATAAGCCTTGCTAGCCTAAACCTTGTATCGAGAGGGAATACTTCTCATGCATCCAAAATACTTGAGCCAACCACTATGCCATTTGTGTCCACCATACCTACCTACTACATGGTATTTCTCCGCCATTCCAAAGTAAATTGCTTGAGTGCTACCTTTAAAATTCCATCATTCACCTTTGCAATATATAGCTCATGGGACAAATAGCTTAAAAAACTATTGTGGTATTGAATATGTACTTATGCACTTTATCTCTTATTAAGTTGCTTGTTGTGCGATAACCATGTTCACTGGGGACGCCATCAACTACTCTTTGTTGAATTTCATGTGAGTTGCTTGATGCGTGTGGTTGGCACGTCCGTTGGGAACCCCAAGAGGAAGGTGTGATGCGCACAGCGGCAAGTTTCCCTCAGTAAGAAACCAAGGTTTAATCGGACCAGTAGGAGTCAAGAAGCACGTTGAAGGTTGATGGCGGCGAGATGTAGTGCGGCGCAACACCAGGGATTCCGGCGCCAACGTGGAACCTGCACAACACAACCAAAGTACTTTGCCCCAACGAAACAGTGAGGTTGTCAATCTCACCGGCTTGCTGTAACAAAGGATTAACCGTATTGTGTGGAAGATGATTGTTTGCAGAAAACAGTAGAACAAGTATTGCAGTAGATTGTATTTCACTAAAGAGAATTGGACCGGGGTCCACAGTTCACTAGAGGTGTCTCTCCCATAAGACGAACAACATGTTGGGTGAACAAATTACAGTTGGGCAATTGACAAATAAAGAGAGCATGACCATGCACATACATATCATGATGAGTATAGTGAGATTTAATTGGGCATTACGACAAAGTACATAGACCGCCATCCAACTGCATCTATGCCTAAAAAGTCCACCTTCAGGTTATCATCCGAACCCCCTCCAGTATTAAGTTGCAAAGCAACAGACAATTGCATTAAGTATGGTGCGTAATGTAATCAACAACTACATCCTTAGACATAGAATCAATGTTTTATCCCTAGTGGCAACAGCACAACACAACCTTAGAACTTTCTCATCCTTTGTCCCGGTGTCAATGCAGGCATGAACCCACTATCGAGCATAAGTACTCCCTCTTGGAGTTACAAGCATCTACTTGGCCAGAGCATCTACTAGTAACGGAGAGCATGCAAGATCATAAACAACACATAAGCATAACTTTGATAATCAACATAACAAGTATTCTCTATTCATCGGATCCCAACAAACGCAACATATAGAATTACAGATAGATGATCTTGATCATGTTAGGCAGCTCACAAGATCCGACAATGATAGCACAATGGGGAGAAGACAACCATCTAGCTACTGCTATGGACCCATAGTCCAGGGGTAGACTACTCACACATCACACCGGAGGCGACCATGGCGGCGTAGAGTCCTCCGGGAGATGATTCCCCTCTCCGGCAGGGTGCCGGAGGCGATCTCCTGGATCCCCCGAGATGGGATCGGCGTTGGCGGCGTCTCTGGAAGGTTTTCCGTATCGTGGTTCTCGGTACTGGGGGTTTCGTCACGGAGGCTATTTGTAGGCGGAAGGGCAGGTCAAGAGGCGGCACGGGGGCCCCACACCACAGGGCCGCGCGGCCAAGAGGGGGGCCGCGCCGCCTAGGGTGTGGCCCCTCGTCGCCCCTCTTCGTCTCTCCTTCGGACTTCTGGAAGCTTCGTGGAAAAATAGGCCACTGGGCTTTGATTTCGTCCAATTCCGAGAATATTTCCTTACTAGGATTTCTGAAACCAAAAACAGCAGAAACAGCAACTGGCACTTCGGCATCTTGTTAATAGGTTAGTTCCAGAAAATGCACGAATATGACATAAAGTGTGCATAAAACATGTAGATAACATCAATAATGTGGCATGGAACATAAGAAATTATCGATACGTCGGAGACGTATCAGCATCCCCAAGCTTAGTTCTGCTCGTCCCGAGCAGGTAAACGATAACACAGATAATTTCTGGAGTGACATGCCATCATAACCTTGATCATACTATTTGTAAAGCATATGTAGTGAATGCAGCGATCAAAACAATGTATATGACATGAGTAAACAAGTGAATCATAAAGCAAAGACTTTTCATGAATAGCACTTCAAGACAAGCATCAATAAGTCTTGCATAAGAGTTAACTCATAAAGCAATAATTCAAAGTAAAGGCATTGAAGCAACACAAAAGAAGATTAAGTTTCAGCGGTTGCTTTCAACTTGTAACATGTATATCTCATGGATATTGTCAACATAGAGTAATATAATAAGTGCAATAAGCAAGTATGTAGGAATCAATGCACAGTTCACACAAGTGTTTGCTTCTTGAGGTGGAGAGAAATAGGTGAACTGACTCAACATTGAAAGTAAAAGAATGGTCCTCCATAGAGGAAAAGCATCGATTGCTATATTTGTGCTAGAGCTTTGATTTTGAAAACATGAAACAATTTTGTCAACGGTAGTAATAAAGCATATGCATCATGTAAATTATATCTTATAAGTTGCAAGCCTCATGCATAGTGTACTAATAGTGCCCGCACCTTGTCCAAATTAGCTTGGACTACCGGATCATCACAATGCATTGTTTTTACCAAGTGTCACAAAGGGGTACCTCTATGCCGCCTGTACAAAGGTCTAAGGAGAAAGCTCGCATTGGATTTCTCGCTATTGATTATTCTTCAACTTAGACATCCATACCGGGACAACATAGACAACAGATAATGGACTCCTCTTTTATGCATAAGCATATAACAACAATTAATAATTTTCTCATTTGAGATTTGAGGATATATGTCCAAAACTGAAACTTCCACCATGGATCATGGCTTTAGTTAGCGGCCCAATGTTCTTCTCTAACATATGCATGCTTAACCATAAGGTGGTAGATCTCTCTTACTTCAGACAAGACGGACATGCATAGCAACTCACATGAAATTCAACAATGAATAGTTGATGGCGTCCCCAGTGAACATGGTTATCGCACAACAAGCAACTTAATAAGAGATAAAGTGCATAATTACATATTCAATACCACAATAGTTTTTAAGCTATTTGTCCCATGAGCTATATATTGCAAAGGTGAATGATGGAATTTTAAAGGTAGCACTCAAGCAATTTACTTTGGAATGGCGGAAAATACCATGTAGTAGGTAGGTATGGTGGACACAAATGGCATAGTGGTTGGCTCAAGTATTTTGGATGCATGAGAAGTATTCCCTCTCGATACAAGGTTTAGGCTAGCATGGCTTATTTGAAACAAACACAAGGATGAACCGGTGCAGCAAAACTCACATAAAGACATATTGAAAACATTATAAGACTCTACACCGTCTTCCTTGTTGTTCAAACTCAATACTAGAAATTATCTAGACCTTAGAGAAACCAAATATGCAAACCAAATTTTAGCATGCTCTATGTATTTCTTCATTAATGGGCGCAAAGCATATGATGCAAGAGCTTAAACATGAGCACAACAATTGCCAAGTATCACATTACCCAAGACATTAATAGCAATTACTACATGTATCATTTTCCAATTCCAACCATATAACAATTTAACGAAGGAGAAACTTCGCCATGAATACTATGAGTAGAAACCAAGGACATACTTGTCCATATGCTACAGCGGAGCGTGTCTCTCTCCCATAAAGTGAATGCTAGGATCCATTTTATTCAAACAAAACAAAAACAAAAACAAACCGACGCTCCAAGAAAAAGCACATAAGATGTGATGGAATAAAAATATAGTTTCAGGGGAGGAACCTGATAATGTTGTCGATGAAGAAGGGGATGCCTTGGGCATCCCCAAGCTTAGACGCTTGAGTCTTCTTGATATATGCAGGGGTGAACCACCGGGGCATCCCCAAGCTTAGAGCTTTCACTCTCCTTGATCATGTTGCATCATACTCCTCTCTTGATCCTTGAAAACTTCCTCCACACCAAACTCGAAACAACTCATTAGAGGGTTAGTGCACAATATAAATTGACATATTCAGAGGTGACACAATCATTCTTAACACTTCTGGACATTGCATAATGCTACTGGACATTAGTGGATCAAAGAAATTCATCCAACATAGCAAAAGAGGCAATGCGAAATAAAAGGCAGAATCTGTCAAAACAGAACAGTTCGTATTGACGAATTTTAAAATGGCACCAGACTTGCTCAAATGAAAATGCTCAAATTGACTGAAAGTTGCGTACATATCTGAGGATCATGCACGTAAATTGGCTTAATTTTCTGAGCTACCTACAGGGAGGTGGACCCAGATTCGTGACAGCAAAGAAATCTGGAACTGTGCAGTAATCCAAATCTAGTACTTACTTTTCTATCAACGGCTTAACTTGGCACAACAAAACTCAAAACTAAGATAAGGAGAGGTTGCTACAGTAGTAAACAACTTCCAAGACACAAAATAAAAACAAAGTACTGTAGGTAAAAACATGGGTTGTCTCCCATAAGCGCTTTTCTTTAACGCCTTTCAGCTAGGCGCAGAAAGTGTGTATCAAGTATTATCAAAGGGTGATGCATCGTTATCATGAGCTCCCCCATCCATAGTGGTACTAAGGGCTTTGTCAATTTTAGGCCTATAATAATACTTCTTTGGTCTAGGCACTTTAGAGACATACATAAACTTTTGCTCCTTACCCACATAACCTTTCTCCTTATATTTAAGAGAAGAAAATGTTGAACCCAAGGTTCCCATAGCTTTTTCAAGTTCGTCAATCCTATTGATTTGATCATCATGGACAGCATTAGTTCCTAGGACACTAATTCTTTCATCAATTCCTCCTAAGGATTTATCAAGTTCATCAGTTTTATCAAGTAATATTTCCAATTTAGCTTCAATACTTGGAAAATTTTTCTCCATGGTTTCCAATCTTTTCATAACATCTTCAAGAGAGATTTCAATTTTAACTTTATCAACAGGGGGTATTCCAAATAAACTCTCAATAATGCAACTAGCTTCTAATGCAGGAGTACTTAAGAAGTCACCTTTTGCGAGACTATCAAGAACATATCTATTCCAGCTAGAGATACCAACATAAAAGTTCCTGAGTAAAATAATGGTGGAGTGTTTCTTAGTGCATCTATTATGGGCATCACTAATTCTATACCAAGCATCTCTCAAACATTCTCCCCCTCGTTGTTTAAATGTACGAACTTCAACTTCAGGGTTACTCATTTTAGTAGTAGTAAATAAAGCAAACTAGATAAAGTAAATGCAAGTAAACTAATTTTTTTGTGTTTTTGATATAGCAAACAAGATAACAAATAAAGTAAAACTAGCAACTAATTTTTTTGTATTTTGATTTAGTGCAGCAAACAAAATAGTAAATAAAACTAAGCAAGACAAAAACAAAGTAAAGAGATTGAGAAGTGGAGACTCCCCTTGCAGCGTGTCTTGATCTCCCCGGCAACGGCGCCAGAAATTTGCTTGATGCGTGTGGTTGGCACGTCCGTTGGGAACCCCAAGAGGAAGGTGTGATGCGCACAGCGGCAAGTTTCCCTCAGTAAGAAACCAAGGTTTAATCGGACCAGTAGGAGTCAAGAAGCACGTTGAAGGTTGATGGCGGCGAGATGTAGTGCGGCGCAACACCAGGGATTCCGGCGCCAACGTGGAACCTGCACAACACAACCAAAGTACTTTGCCCCAACGAAACAGTGAGGTTGTCAATCTCACCGGCTTGCTGTAACAAAGGATTAACCGTATTGTGTGGAAGATGATTGTTTGCAGAAAACAGTAGAACAAGTATTGCAGTAGATTGTATTTCAGTAAAGAGAATTGGACCGGGGTCCACAGTTCACTAGAGGTGTCTCTCCCATAAGACGAACAGCATGTTGGGTGAACAAATTACAGTTGGGCAATTGACAAATAAAGAGAGCATGACCATGCACATACATATCATGATGAGTATAGTGAGATTTAATTGGGCATTACGACAAAGTACATAGACCGCCATCCAACTGCATCTATGCCTAAAAAGGCCACCTTCAGGTTATCATCCAAACCCCCTCCAGTATTAAGTTGCAAAGCAACAGACAATTGCATTAAGTATGGTGCGTAATGTAATCAACAACTACATCCTTAGACATAGCATCAATGTTTTATCCCTAGTGGCAACAGCACAACACAACCTTAGAACTTTCTGTCACATCGTCCCTGTGTCAATGCAGGCATGAACCCACTATCGAGCATAAGTACTCCCTCTTGGAGTTACAAGCATCTACTTGGCCAGAGCATCTACTAGTAACGGAGAGCATGCAAGATCATAAACAACACATAAGCATAACTTTGATAATCAACATAACAAGTATTCTCTATTCATCGGATCCCAACAAACGCAACATATAGAATTATAGATAGATGATCTTGATCATGTTAGGCAGCTCACAAGATCCGACAATGATAGCACAATGGGGAGAAGACAACCATCTAGCTACTGCTATGGACCCATAGTCCAGGGGTAGACTACTCACACATCACACCGGAGGCGACCATGGCGGCGTAGAGTCCTCCGGGAGATGATTCCCCTCTCCGGCAGGGTGCCGGAGGCGATCTCCTGGATCCCCCGAGATCGGCTCGGCGATGGCGGCGTCTGCGGAAGGTTTTCCGTATCGTGGTTCTCAGACCGGGGGTTTCGTCACGGAGGCTATTTGTAGGCGGAAGGGCAGGTCAAGAGGCGGCACGGGGCCCCACACCACGGGGCCGCGCGGCCAAGGGGGCCGCGCCGCCTAGGGTGTGGCCCCCTCGTCGCCCCTCTTCGTCTCTCCTTCGGACTTCCGGAAGCTTCGTGGAAAAATAGGCCCCCGGGCTTTGATTTCGTCCAATTCGAGAATATTTCCTTACTAGGATTTCTGAAACCAAAAACAGCAGAAACAAAGAATCGGCACTTCGGCATCTTGTTAATAGGTTAGTTCCAGAAAATGCACGAATATGACATAAAGTGTGCATAAAACATGTAGATAACATCAATAATGTGGCATGGAACATAAGAAATTATCGATACGTCGGAGACGTATCATTGCTATGCATGTCCGTCTTGTCTGAAGTAAGAGAGATCTACCACCTTATGGTTAAGCATGCATATTGTTAGAGAAGAACATTGGGCCGCTAACTAAAGCCATGATCCATGGTGGAAGTTTCAGTTTTGGACATATATCCTCAATCTCATATGAGAAAATTATTAATTGTTGTTACATGCTTATGCATAAAAGAGGAGTCCATTATCTGTTGTCTATGTTGTCCCGGTATGGATGTCTAAGTTGAGAATAATCAATAGCGAGAAATCCAATGCGAGCTTTCTCCTTAGACCTTTGTACAGGCGGCATAGAGGTACCCCTTTGTGACACTTGGTTAAAACATGTGCATTGCGATGATCCGGTAGTCCAAGCTAATTAGGACAAGGTGCGGGCACTATTAGTATACTATGCATGAGGCTTGCAACTTGTAAGATATAATTTACATGATACATATGCTTTATTACTACCGTTGACAAAATTGTTTCATGTTTTCAAAATAAAAGCTCTAGCACAAATATAGCAATCGATGCTTTTCCTCTATGAAGGACCATTCTTTTACTTTCATTGTTGAGTCAGTTCACCTATTTCTCTCCACCTCAAGAAGCAAACACTTGTGTGAACTGTGCATTGATTCCTACATACTTGCATATTGCACTTATTATATTACTCTATGTTGACAATTATCCATGAGATATACATGTTACAAGTTGAAAGCAACCGCTGAAACTTAATCTTCCTTTGTGTTGCTTCAATGCTTTTACTTTGAATTATTGCTTTATGAGTTAACTCTTATGCAAGACTTATTGATGCTTGTCTTGAAGTACTATTCATGAAAAGTCTTTGCTTTATGATTCACTTGTTTACTCATGTCATATACATTGTTTTGATCGCTGCATTCACTACATATGCTTTACAAATAGTATGATCAAGGTTATGATGGCATGTCACTCCAGAAATTATCTTTGTTATCATTTTACCTGCTCGGGACGAGCAGAACTAAGCTTGGGGATGCTGATACGTCTCCAACGTATCGATAATTTCTTATGTTCCATGCCACATTATTGATGATATCTACATGTTTTATGCACACTTTATGTCATATTCGTGCATTTTCTGGAATTAACCTATTAACAAGATGCCGAAGTGCCAGTTGTTGTTTTCTGCTGTTTTTGGTTTCAGAAATCCTAGTAACGAAATATTCTCGGAATTGGACGAAATTAACGCCCAGGGTCCTATTTTGCCACGAAGCTTCCAGAAGACCGAAGAGGAGACGAAGTGGGGCCACGAGGCAGCCAAACCCTAGGGCGGCGCGGCCCCTGCCCTGGCCGCGCGGCCCTATGGTGTGGGCCCCTCGTGCCGCCTCCTGACCTGCCCTTCCGCCTACTTAAAGCCTCCGTCGCGAAACCCCCGCACCGAGAGCCACGATACGGAAAACCCATCGAGACGCCGCCGCCGCCAATCCCATCTCGGGGGATTCAGGAGATCGCCTCCGGCACCCTGCCGGAGAGGGGATTCATCTCCCGGAGGACTCTACGCCGCCATGGTCGCCTCTGGAGTGATGTGTGAGTAGTCTACCCCTGGACTATGGGTCCATAGCAGTAGCTAGATGGTTGTCTTCTCCCCATTGTGCTTCATTGTCGGATCTTGTGAGCTGCATAACATGATCAAGATCATCTATCTGTAATTCCATATGTTGCGTTTGTTGGGATCCGATGAATAGAGAATACTTGTTATGTTGATTATCAAAGTTATGTCTATGTGTTGTTTATGATCTTGCATGCTCTCCGTTACTAGTAGATGCTCTGGCCAAGTAGATGCTTGTAACTCCAAGAGGGAGTATTTATGCTCGATAGTGGGTTCATGTCTCCGTGAACTGGGAAGTGACAGAAATCTCTAAGATTATGGATGTGCTGTTGCCACTAGGGATAAAACATTAGTGCTATGTTCAAGGATATAGTTACTGATTACATTACGCGCAATACTTAATGCAATTGTCTGTTGTTAGCAACTTAATACTGGAGGGGGTTCGGATGATAACCTGAAGGTGGACTTTTTAGGCATTGATGCATGCTGGATAGCGGTCTATGTACTTTGTCGTAATGCCCAATTAAATCTCACAATACTCATCATAATATGTATGTGCATGGTCATGCCCTCTTTATTTGTCAATTGCCCAACTGTAATTTGTTCACCCAACATGCTGTTTATGTTATGGGAGAGACACCTCTAGTGAACTGTGGACCCCGGTCCAATTCTCTATACTGAAATACAATCTACTGCAATACTGTTCTACTGTTTTCTGCAAACAATCATCACCCACACTATACATCTAATCCTTTGTTACAAAGAAGTTTGGTGAGATTGACAACCTCACTGTTTCGTTGGGGCAAAGTACTTTGGTTGTGTTGTGCAGGTTCCACGTTGGCGCCGGAATCTCTGGTGTTGCGCCACACTACATCCCGCCGCCATCAACCTTCAACGTGCTTCTTGACTCCTACTGGTTCGATTAAACCTTGGTTTCTTACTGAGGGAAACTTGCCGATGTGCGCATCACACCTTCCTCTTGGGGTTCCCAACGGACGTGTCAACTGCACGCATCAGGTCCCGCATGTCATCCTCTACGACAATAAAAGTTTTCTTTCTTGGAGTTATTTTTGACCCCTAATTTCTGGCTATTTGCCTTTTTCTTTTGATCTCCTGCCCCCTCTGAAACGATGAGGACGCTGTTGGCAGGTCGGTCCCACATGTCATCCTCTATGAACAATAAAAGTTTCCTTTGATGGATTTATTTTGAACCCCTAATCAATTTCTGGATATTTCCTTTTTTTCTTTTGATCCCCTACCGCCTTGAAATCGCTGAGGATGCTGCTGCCTCATGGGTCCCACATGTCATCCTCTCAGAACGGTAAATGTTTCTTTTCTTGGATTTTGTTGTCCAAATGATTTTTGGCTTATTTTTTCTTTCGATCTCCTGCAGCCTTTAAAACGTTGAGGACGCTGGTGGCTCACGGGTCCCACATGTCAGCCTCTATGAACAATAAACGCTGAGGATGCTGCTGCCTCATGGGTCCCGCATGTCATCCTCTTAGAACGAAAATGTTTCTTTTCTTGGATTTTTTACCAACAGATTTTTGGTTTATTTTTTCTTTCCATCCCCTGCCGCCTTTAAAATGTTGACGACGCTGCTGGCTCATGGGTCCCCGATGTCAGCCTCCCCGTACAACAAACATGTGATATCTTGATTATTTTGCAGACAATAAACAGTGTATTGCACTCTGAGCTATTTCAAACGGATAAAATAAATCATTATTTTTACATAAACAAATTTATATGTTGAATCTCCTTGTTTTTTTGTTTTTGCGAAGCATAGGACTTTCCTGTTTTTTTAGAAAATTCTGAACTTTCCTGTTTTGGAGTGGGCTGAAATTGTACGAGTCAAAAGGCCAAGCAGGATAGTTCGAAGGCCCAGATGTCCAGATGCAGCCCAATTGAAATCTTTCTTCTTGGATTTTTTTTTCACCCCCTGATTTCTGGCTACTTCATTTTTCTTTTGGTCCTGTGTCGCCTTGGAAACGTTGAGACCGCTGCTGCAAAATGGGACCCGCATGTCATCCTCTATGTACAATAAAATTTCTTTTCTTGGATTATTTTTGGCACTCATGGGTCCCGCATGTCATCCTCTATGAACCAAAATTCTTTCTATTCTTGGATTTTTTTGATCCCCTGATTTCTGGCTACTTCCTTTTTTCTTTTGATCCCTTGCCGCCTTGGAAACGTTGAGACCGCTGCTGCTAAATGGGACCCGCATGTCATCCTCTATGTGCAATCAACTTTCTTTTCTTGGAATTTTTTTTGGCACCTCATATTTGGTCACTTGCCTTTTTCTTTCGATCCCGTGCAGCCTCTCAAACGGTGATACCGCTGCTGCTAAATGGGACCCGCATGTCATCCTCTATGTACTATAAAACTTTCTTTTCTTGAATTATTTTTGGCTCCTCATATTTGGTCACTTGCCTTTTTCTTTCGATCTCATGCCACGTTTGAAACGTTGAGGAACCTGCAGGATCATGGGACCCGCATGTCATCCTCTATGTGCTATAATAGTTTATTTTCTTGTATTTTTTTCACCCTCTGATTTTTGGCTATTTTCTTTTTATTTCGATCTCATGCCACGTTTGAAACGTTGAGGAACCTGCTGGCTCATGGGACCCGCATGTCATCCTCTATGTGCTATAAAAGTTTATTTTCTTGTATTTTTTTCACCCTCTGATTTTTGGCTATTTCCTTTTTCTTTTGATCCCCTGCCACCTTGGAAACGTTGGGTAAGCTGCTGACTCATGGGACCCGCATGTCATCCTCTATGTACAATCAACTTTTTTTTTCTTTTGATCTCAAGCCGCATTTGAAACATTGAGTAAGCTGCTGCTAATTGGGACCCGCATGTCATCCTCTATGTACAATAAAGTTTTTTTCTTGGATTATCTTTGGCTCCTGATATTTTGTCACTTGCCTTTTTCTTTCGATCTCATGCCGCCTTTGAAACGTTGAGTAAGCTGCTGGCTCATGGGTCCCGCATGTCATCCTCTACGAACAATAAAAGTTTCCTTTCTTGGAGTTATTTTTGACCCCTAATTTCTGGCTATTTGCCTTTTTCTTTTGATCTCCTGCCCCCTTTGAAACGATGAGGACGCTGTTGGCAGGTCGGTCCCACATGTCATCCTCTATGAACAATAAAAGTTTCCTTTGATGGATTTATTTTGAACCTAATTTCTGGATAATTCCTTTTTTTCTTTTGATCCCCTGCCGCCTTGGAATCGTTGATGATGCTGCTGCCTCATGGGTCCCACATGTCATCCTCTCAGAACGGTAAATATTTCTTTTCTTGGATTTTTTTACCAACTGATTTTTGGCTTATTTTTTCTTTCGATCTCCTGCCGCCTTTAAAACGTTGTCGACGCTGCTGGCTCACGGGTCCCACATGTCAGCCTCTATAAACAATAAACGTTGAGGATGCTGCTGCATCATGAGTCCCGCATGTCATCCTCTCAGAACGATAAATGTTTTCTTTTGTTGGATTTTTTTACCAACTGATTTTTTTATTATTATTATTTTCGATCCCCTGCCGCCTTTAAAAGGTTGACGACGCTGCTGGCTCATGGGTCCCCGATGTCAGCCTCCCCGTACAAGAAACATGTGATATCTTATTATTTTGCATATAATAAACAGTGTAGTTCGCTCTGAGCTATTGCAAACGGATGAATTAAATCTTTATTTTTCATAAACAAACTTATATGTTGAATCTCCTTGTTTTTTGTTTTTGCGAAGCATAGGACTTTCCTATTTTTTTTTTTTGAGAAAAATCCAAACTTTCCTGTTTTGGAGTGGGTTGAAATTGTACGAGTCAAAAGGCCCAACAGGATAGTTCGAAGGCCCAGATGTCCAGATGCAGCCCAATTGAAATATTTCTTTTCTTGGATTTTTTTCACCCCCTGATTTCTGGCTACTTCATTTTTCTTTTGGTCCTGTGCCGCCTTGGAAACGTTGAGACCGCTACTGCAAAATGGGTCCCGCATGTCATCCTCTATGTACAATAAAATTTCTTTTCTTGGATTATTTTTGGGTCCTGATATTTGGTCACTTGCCTTTTTCTTTCGATCTCATGCCGCCTTTGAAACGTTGAGGAAGCTGTTGGCTCATGGGTCCCGCATGTCATCCTCTATGAACAATAAAAGTTTCCTTTCTTGGAGTTATTTTTTACCCCTAATTTCTGGCTACTTCTTTTTTCTTTTGATCCCCTGCCGCCTTTTAAACGTTGAAGACTTTCTGGCTCATGGGTCCCACATGTCAGCCGCTATGAACAATAAACATTTCCGTTCTTGGAGTTATTTTTTACCCCTAATTTCTGGCTACTTGCCTTTTTTTCTTTCGATCCCTAGTCGCCTTCGAAACGTAGAGGACGCTGCTGCTCATGGGTCCCAGATATCAGCCTCTATGAACAATAAACCTTTCCTTTGTTGGATTTATTTTTCACCCTCTGATTTTTGGCTATTTCCTTTTTTCTTTTGATGCATTGCCGGCTTGGAAACGTTGAGTAAGCTGCTGACACATGGGGCCCGCATGGCATCCTCTATGTACAATCAACTTGCAAGATCTTGGAGTGAAAGAGCTTGTATTAGTGGGACCCATATGTCATCCTCTATGTACAATAAAAGTTTCTTTTCTTGGATTATTTTTTGCTCCTGATATTTGGTCACTTTCCTTTTTCTTTCGATCTCATGCCGCCTCTGAAACGTTGAGGAAGCTGCTGGCTCATGGGTCCTGCATGTCATCCTCTATAAACAATAAAAGTTTCCTTTGTTGGAGTTATTTTTTACCCCTAATTTCTGGCTACTTCTTTTTCTTTTGATCCCCTGCCGCCTTTGAACGTTGAGGACTCTGTTGGCTAATGGGTCCCACATGTCAGCCTCTATGAACGATAAACCTTTCTTTTCTTGGAGTTATTTTGACCCCTAATTTCTGGCTATTTTGCCTTTTTTTGGATCCCGTGCCGCCTTGGAAACGTTGACGATGCTGCTGCCACATGGGTCCCGCATGTCATCCCCTCAGAACGATAAATGTTTCTTTTCTTCGATTTTTTTACCAACTGATTTTTGATTTATTTTTTCTTTCGATCCCCTGCCGCCTTTAAAACTTTGACGACGCTGCTGGCTCATGGGTCCCGATGTCAGCCTCCCCGTACAAGAATCATGTGATATCTTGATTATTTTGCAGACAATAAAAAGTGTATTTCGCTCTGAGCTATTGCAAACAGATAAATTATATCTTTATTTTTACGTAAACAAACTAATATGTTGAATCTCCTTGTTTTGTTTTGTTTTTGCGAAGCATAGGACTTTCCTGTTTTGGAGTGAGCTGAAATTGTACGAGTCAAAAGGCGTCCAGCAGGTTAGAAAGCCCAGAGGGCCATGCAGCCCCAGCAGGGATAGTCCTGTGCCGCCTTGGAAACGTTGAGGACTCTGCTGCCTCATGGGACCCGCACATCATCCTCTATGAACTATAAAAGTTTCTTTTCTTGGTTTTTTTTTTCACCCTCTGATTTTTGGCTATTTCCTTTTTCTTTTGTTCCCCTGCCGCCTTGGGACCCGCATGTACAGTAAACTTTCTTTTCTTGGAGTGTTTTCCCCCTAATTTCTGGCTACTTTATTTTTCTTTTGATCTCAAGCCGCATTTGAAACGTTGAGACCGCTGCTGCAAAATGGGATCCACATGTCATCCTCTATGTAAAATAAAAGTTTCTTTTCTTGGACTATTTTTCACGCTCTGATTTTTGGCTATTTCCTTTTTCTTTCGATCCCCTGCTGCCTTGGAAACGTTGAGGATGCTGCTGCCTCATGGGTCCCACATGTCATCCACTATGAACAATAAAAGTTTCTTTTCTTCGATTATTTTCACCCTCTGCTTTTTGGCTATTTCCTTTTTGTTTTGATCCCCTGCCGCCTTGGAAACGTTGAGGATGCTGCTGCGTCATGGGACCCACATGTCATACTCTATGTACAATAAAAGTTTCTTTTCTTGGACTATTTTTGGCTCCTGGTATTTGGTCACTTGCCTATTTCTTTCAATCTCATGCCGACTCTCAAACGTTGAGTAAGCTGCTGGCTCATGGGACCCGCATGTCATTATCTATGTACAATAAAAGTTTCTTTTCTTGGATTATTTTTGGCTCCTGATATTTGGTCACTTGCCTTTTTCTTTCGATCTCATGCCGTCTTGGAAACGTTCAGACCGCTAGTACAACATGGGACCCATATGTCATCCTCTATGTACAATGAAAGTTTCTTTTCATGGATTTTTTTGTGCTCCTGATATTTGGTCACTTTCCTTTTTCTTTCGATCTCATGCCGCCTCGGCCCTCTGAAACGTCGAGTAAGTTGTTGGCTCATGTGACCCGCATGTTATCCTCTATGTACAATAAAGTTATTTTTCATGGATTTCTTACCCCCTGATTTTTGGTCACTTGCCTTTTTCTTTCGATCCTGTGCCGCCTTTGAAATTGTGGACGCTGCTGGCTCATGGGTCCCACATGCCAGCCTCTATGAACAATAATATTTCTTTTCTTCGATTTTTTTACCCCCTGATTTCTGGCTATTTGCATTTTTCTTTGGATCCCCGGCCGCCTTTGAAACGATGAGGACGCTGCTCGCGCATAGGTCCCACATGTCAGCCTCTATGAACAATAAACCTTTCTTTTCTTGGATTTATTGTTGACCCCTAATTAATGGCTACTTCGCTTTTTTCGATCCCCAGCCGCCTTTGAAACGTTGAGGATGCTGTTGGCTCATGGGTCCCTTATGTCAGCCTCCTGAAAAATAAAACATTTACTTTCTTGGATTTATTTTTGACACCTAATTAATGACTACTTGGTTCTTTCTTTTGATCCCGTGATGCCTTTGAAACGTTGAGGGCGCTGCTGGCTCATGGGTCCAACATGTTAGCCTCTATGAACAATAAGAGTTTCCTTTGTTGCATTTATTTTTGACCCCTAATTTCTGGCTATTTGCCTTTTTTCGATCGCCTGCCGCCTTGGAAACGTTGAGGACGCTGATGGCTCATGGGTCCCACATGTCAGCCTCTTTGTACGATAGAAGTTTCCTTTGCTGGATTTATTTTTGACCCCTAATTTCTGGCTATTTGCCTTTTTCTTTCGAGCTCCACCGCCTTTGAAATGTTGATGACGCTGCTGCAAATCGGGTCCAATATGTCAGCATCTATGTGCGATAAACCTTTCCTTTCTTGGATTTTTTTTTGGACACTTGATTTCGAGCTACTTGCCTTTTTCTTTCGATCTCCTGCCCCCTTTGAGAAACGTCGAGAACGATGCTGGTTCGTGGGTCCCACATGTCATCCTCTCTGAATGATAAATGTTGTGGCCGCGGCTGCAAGATAGGTCCCACTACACAAAAAAGACAAAATCTGTTGAAATTTGGAGATCTGAAATATGCATACCCAGATCCACACGTTTGTTATTTTTGTGTAGCCCAGAATTTTTTGTATTTGAAATTGAAATTTTGCACGCTTATGGCACAATTCATTAGCTACACCATGATTTTTTTCTATTTTTTTTGAAACACAGAAATATGTTTTTTATTTTTTCTAAAATAGCAGGAGCACTGGTGCCCAAGAGCACCAAATCTCTTAGGCATTTGCTCCTAATAGCGCGAGCTTAGCTAATTTTTGAAGAAAAAAAGATGTCCATTGTGGTATTCAGGACAAAGATCTTCATGTCTGCTACTCCACCAAACAACAGACCAGCATGTATTCATCACAATACGGGTAGCTAATTTGTGAAAAATATGTTCAGCACGGGATTCAAACAAAGATCTTCATCTATGCAAAATTTTGATTTCACCAAAAACCGAATAGCGAATGTTCATGAGGTTAAGTTCACGAACACTATGTTTTCTCTATAAAATAAGGTCACCATCCGTCTCTTATTTCTCAAGGAAAAACAGGTGGAAGTGTTGGGACGAACCACATGGGTGCTTCAGCTCTATGTTCAATCTTCTCTTTTTTGTACTGCAATCTTGAGCCTATGGCAGGACCTCCATTGACGTGCATTCTGCACCAATTTGGCCTTTGATGTATCCATGTATCACGGGCGCGATTGTGGGTAGCAAAGACATAGTCAGGTTTGAACAATTGGAAATCTGGTTCTGCAGCCTCTGCGTCGATTGGCGGGGGTAGCATGAAAATTGGGTGATTGAGTCCAAGAAATAAAGAATGCCCCTTCAAATTGTTCAATCTTTCCCACCTTGCCTCTTCTACAGGGTCCAAGGTATGGGCAGATCTCAAGAAAACGTAGCACCGTACCAAAGGATAAGACCTCAGCTTGTTACCCATATGTAATATTGGAGGACCGAGGATGGGCCGATAACCCTTAACCTGAATCCACGCGAGATCAGATTCACCAGTAATGGACTCTGCTCTCATTGGTGCCAGGAACCAAGTGCGCTGGTCAGAAAATCCAAGAAATACATCTTCATCTTCATCATTATGATTATCACCATCATCATCTAATTCTTCATCATCTAATTCTTCATCATCTAATTCTTCATCATCTAATTCGTCTTCTTCTAATTCTTCTTCTTCTAATTCTTCTTCTTCTAATTCTTCTACATCAGCATCATTATCTTCATCGGCACCTCCATCGCCTTGAGCCACATTTGCTTCATCATCTTCCATGACAGCATCTCCCTCGATTTGAGCCAAAATTGCAGCCGCTTCTGCTTCTTCATCTTCAATGACAGGAGCGTCAATGAGACGCGGGGCTGCATGTGTCCCTGCAATGGACAAAGATCAACCACAATGCAGCAAGTAGGAGGAACTACACTGTAAATTATCTCTTCTCTTCTATATTCTATCTTCTATCTTCTACTACTATAAGGCACCAGTTTTGAACAAGACATGTAGCAGCAATTCCAACTGTTGGTGTCCAAAATCTAACGGTTGGGATTAGAGGTATTTGCGTGAAAAAAATACCACACCAGTGTCCAAGTGTTTCTAGAACCGTCATGTTTCCATTATGAAGAAAAATCAGAGCAGTCTCACACCGATATCACACGTCCCACTTGATAGTGATTAAGAAAGGTTCCAATTTTTTGTTCATATTTATAAACTTTATGCTCACACTTATTTTGATGGTATAACCAAATTATTAGTTGTATTGAAAGTTTGAACAACATTTAGAACGCAACTTACATCAGTATTGTGAATCGTAATTGGTCCAACATGTGCAGCATGCCATTTACTAGTTAAGACATAAAACAAAGACTCACCCCAGGTATATGGTTCCCAAACCAGAACATCTCCATACGGATATGTAACTGCGTATACACGATGCAGGTGTGAACTTGTACCATATCCAGGAATGCCCATGGCATCGACATAGCTGGTTCCTTCAAAGAATTTGGGGTTTCCCAGGATATTCCACTCCTTTTCTAGGGGCGCTTGTAGGATAGCGATCAAGTAGTCAAATACAACGATTACCTCGTAATGTCATGGCCCTGCTAGATCATCTTTGTACGGCCTCTTGACGATCCGTACTTTGAGAAGTTCCAAAGTTTTATCTATTTTGTATTTGAAGAGGAATGGTGGGCTGGCATGCCACCATTCACGAGTAGGGCCCAAAGAAATTCCTGCATCTTGCAGAGATGGAAGAGGTATAATAGTATCTGATATGTATATGTTGCGGATCGTCAAGTGCCCGTCCTGCTGGACAAATGCCACCCAGTCGCCGTTACAACCCACCCAGTGCATGGGTCCATGTTCATCCAGTTCCTCCTTGGTATGGATAAATGCTGGAACTGTCGGCTTGTCTAATGGCATCAGCAACGCGTGAATGCCCTGCAAATAGGATTTGTTTCAATATTGTCTATGCATGCAAGGTATTCGACAGAATGAAGAGCGGATTGTGCAGAACTAAAGCACAGATGCAATGGATAAATAAAGCAATTCCGAAGAGTACATGTGCATAGTGAAGGCAGCAAACCTTACAGTACTCCCAAATTAGGTGATGATGTTGAGTCTAAATATATGCATGATGTTTGGCAGTAAGACAAGTTGATTGAAAAAACACAAGCTGAAACGAGATGAGTAAATAAATAAATACTCTTACAGTATTGTCGCGGTCGTCTGGCCATGTCTCGGGGTCGCAGTGGAGCAGGCTCGGTACACCGAACGGAACCTTATGCGCTCCGCGGATGGCATGCCGCATGCCGATCATGCCTCGAGCGAGGCGACCAGTGCTAAGGATATCCGCCCGCTCGGCTATGTTCTCCACCAGTGGGTAGTGGAGGTTGCCCCACCCCATGGACTGGTGGTAGCAATCAGGAATCTCCTCAACTTTACGCTTCCGCTTCATTGGAGTCGGTAATCTAATGCAAGGGAGAGAGGGGTGAATGGGAGAAAGAGACAGAAGAGGGTTTTTTGGAGAAGATGCCGTAGTACTACGATACTAGGAGGTGGAGATGCGGGGCATATGTTTCCGGGGGATAGGAACCACTATTTCCCTTTTACGGAGTAAAAAAAATAACCGCACTTGCTCATTAGAACTTGGGGCGGGGATATAGTGGTAACAGATTCTGATGTATTGACCAACTTTCCCTCACCTTGACCCCACGTGGTTGTGACCCGAGATAATTTTCTTTTTGATGAACCCGATATACTTATTATAGTACTAAAATAGTACAACTATATACCTTGTATATACCAATATTATTATTTTAAGGACTTTTGTTCCATGAGCAACAACTTCCCCCACTCCGCTCGTCCGAAATCCTAGCCCCTCCAACTTCAAGGACCAATCGACATAGCTATGGCCTTCTAATTTGGCTCAAGTCGCCGCACACATAGCCCTCCCGCCGACAAGGAATAGGAGCATCAGCCCTTTCGTCGCTTGTTGCTATACATAATCATATGCAATACCATATATATTTCAAATTTCCATATCAAAAAATAGTTCAAATCTGAATTTTAACATCTCAAGCTAAACCCTCGCTTGGTCTTAAACATAAGCATACCATAGTTCTACTTTTGTCTTCACCAAACAACAGAACACAATGTGTTCATCACAACATAGCCAACCGGAGTACCTAGTAGTGTAACTAGAGAAGTGAACCTATAGTTGATAAAGCCTTCAACTTTAACACAATAATACCCCCACATTATGTGTTGAGGAGCCACACCCATATATTTAAGAGTACCATCATGTAGACCACAAATGCATCAATGAAGAGAGGGGTATACTTATAGACCACCTCTTTACAAAACAGTTGTAATTAGTAGACCACAAGTGCATCGTTCATTAGCTATGAAATTACATACTATCAGTAGCTACAATGGCTGCAGGACCTGTTTCATAATTAAACATCACACTTGTTCCAATCCGGGGCGTTGGCGAAGTTTGGGATGAACCAAAGCGGTGTCTTTACCAGGTACCTATCTTTTTTTGTTTTGCATGTTTTCTCCAAGGCGTTGGTTTGGAAACCAACGGCGCAATCTTCACGATTCAGACTGAATCGGCATATTTCAGGCAGCTGCGAATTGCGAAGCCATGCTTCATTCGGCAAGGTGTATGATACGTCTCCGATGTATCGATAATTTCTTATGTTCCATGCCACATTATTGATGATATCTACATGTTTTATACACATTATATGTCGTTATTATGCATTTTCCGGCACTAACTTATTAACAAGATGCCGAAGAGCCAGTTGTTGTTTTCTGCTGTTTTTGGTTTCAGAAATCCTACAAAGGAAATATTCTCGGAATTGGACGAAATCAACGCCCAGGGTTCTATTTTTGCACGAAGCTTCCAGAAGACCGAGGGGGAAAGGAAGTGGGGCCACGAGGCGCCGCCACACTAGGGCGGCGCGGCCCAGGTCTTGGCCGCGCGGCCCTAGCGTGTGGGGCCCTCGTGTGGCCCCCCGCGTTGCCCTTCCGCCTACTTAAAGCCTTCGTCGCGAAACCCCCAGTATCGAGAGCCACGATACGGAAAACCTTACTGAGACGCCGCCGCCGCAAATCCCATCTCGGGGGATTCTGGAGATCGCCTCCGGCACCCTGCCGGAGAGGGGAATCATCTCCCGGAGGACTCTTCACCGCCATGGTCGCCTCCGGAGTGATGACTGAGTAGTTCACCCCTAGACTATGGGTCCATAGCAGTAGCTAGATGGTCGTCTTCTCCTTATGTGCTTCATTGTTGGATCTTGTGAGCTGCCTAACATGATCAAGATCATCTATCTGTAATGCTATATGTTGTGTTTGTCGGGATCCGATGGATAGAGAATACTATGTTATGTTAATTATCAATCTATTACCTATGTGTTGTTTATGATCTTGCATGCTCTCCGTTATTAGTAGAGGCTCTGGCCAAGTTTTTGCTCTTAACTCCAAGAGGGAGTATTTATGCTCGATAGTGGGTTCATGCCTCCATTAAATCTGGGACAGTGATAGAAAGTTCTAAGGTTGTGGATGTGCTGTTGCCACTAGGGATAAAACATTGATGCTATGTCCAAGGATGTAGTTGTTGATTACATTACGCACCATACTTAATGCAATTGTCTGTTGTTTGCAACTTAATACCGGAAGGGGTTCGGATGATAACCTGAAGGTGGACTTTTTAGGCATAGATGCATGCTGGATAGTGGTCTATGTACTTTGTCGTAATGCCCAATTAAATCTCACTATATTTATCATATCATGTATGTGCATTGTCATGCCCTCTCTATTTGTCAATTGCCCGACTGTAATTTGTTCACCCAACATGCTATTTATCTTATGGGAGAGACACCTCTAGTGAACTATGGACCCCGGTCCTATTCTTTACATCAAATACAATCTACTGCAATACTTGTTCTTTACTGTTTTCTGCAAACAATCATCTTCCACACAATACGGTTAATCCTTTGTTACATCAAGCCGGTGAGATTGACAACCTCACTGTTTCGTTGGGGCAAAGTACTTTGGTTGTGTTGTGCAGGTTCCACGTTGGCGCCGGAATCCCTGGTGTTGCGCCGCACTACATCCCGCCACCAACAACCTTCAACGTGCTTCTTGGCTCCTCCTGGTTCGATAAACCTTGGTTTCTTTCTGAGGGAAAACTTGCTACTGTCTGCATCACACCTTCCTCTTGGGGTTCCCAACGGACGTGTGTCAACTGCACGCATCAAGCTCTTTTTCTGGCGCCGTTGCCGGGGATCTGAAGAAAAGCTACACCACGGAAATTGCCAACTCCCACGGCAACAGCTCTTTTTCTGGCGCCGTTGCCGGGGAGATCAAGACACGCTGCAAGGGGAGTCTCCACAATCCAATCTCTTTACTTTGTTTTTGTCTTGCTTTATTTTATTTACTACTTTGTTTGCTGCACTTAAACAAAACACACAAAAAATTAGTTGCTAGCTTCACTTTATTTACTGTCTTGCACTCTATATCAAAAACACAAAAAAATTAGTTACTTGCATTTACTTTATCTAGTTTGTTTTATTTACTACTGCTAAAATGAATACCCCTGAAAACACTAAGTTGTGTGACTTCACAACCACAAATAATAATGATTTCCTATGCACGCCTATTGCTCCACCTGCTACTACAGCAGAATTCTTTGAAATTAAACCTGCTTTACTGAATCTTGTCATGAGAGAGCAATTTTCTGGTGTTAGTTCTGATGATGCTGCTGCCCATCTTAATAATTTTGTTGAACTATGTGAAATGCAAAAGTATAAGGATGTAGATGGTGATATTATAAAATTGAAATTGTTTCCTTTCTCATTAAGAGGAAGAGCTAAAGATTGGTTGCTATCTTTGCCTAAGAATAGTATTGATTCATGGACTAAATGTAAGGATGCTTTTATTGGTAGATATTATCCTCCCGCTAAAATTATATCTTTGAGAAGTAGCATAATGAATTTTAAGCAATTAGATAATGAACATGTTGCTCAAGCATGGGAGAGAATTGCCCAACCCATGGACTGACTACTTGGATGATCATCCAAACCTTCTATGCAGGACTAAATTTTTCTTCGCGGAACCTATTGGATTCAGCCGCTGGAGGTACCTTTATGTCCATCACTTTGGGGCGGCTACAAAGCTTCTTGATGATATGATGATAAATTACTCTGAATGGCACACGGAAAGAGCTCCACAAGGTAAGAAGGTAAATTCTGTTGAAGAAACCTCCTCCTTGAGTGATAAGATTGATGTGATTATGTCTATGCTTGTGAATGGTAGATCTAATGTTGATCCAAATAATGTTCCTTTAGCTTCATTGGTTGCTCAAGAAGAAAATGTTGATGTGAATTTCATTAAAAATAATAATTTCAACAACAATGCTTATAGGAACAATTCTGGTAATAACTATAGGCCATATCCTTCTGCTAATGGTAATGGTTATGGTAATTCTTATGGGAATTCTTACAACAATAATAGGAGTGTACCCCCTGGTCTTTAAGCCATGCTTAAAGAATTTATTAGTACACAAATTGCTTTTAACAAATCTGTTGAGGAAAAGCTTGATAAAATTGATATTCTTGCTTCTAAGGTTGATAGACTTGCCTCTGATGTTGATCTTTTAAAATTGAAAGTTATGCCTAATAAGGATATTGATAATAAGATTACTACTACAGCAAATGCCATCCAAGTTAGAATTAATGAGAATATAAGATTAATGGCTGAATTGCGTGCTAGGTGGGATAGAGAAGAAAATGAAAAACTAGCTAAAGAGAATAATGTAGCTAAAGTTTGGACTATTACCACCACTAGTAATGATAATGATTCAGATGTTGCTACACCTCCTACTATCAATGATAAAATAATTGGTGTTGGCAATGTTTCTACTCCTAGTGCAAAGCGTACAAAACTGCCTGAAATTGCTAAAACTGCTGAAACTGCCTGTGATAAAACTGCTGAAATTTTTTCCAACATTGGGGATGATGATCCCATTGCTGTAGATCATAATGGTTTAGATTTTGATGATTGTCACATCTCTGAAGTTATAAAGTTCTTACAAAAACTTGCTAAGAGTCCCAATGCTAGTGCTATAAATTTGGCCTTTACAAAACATATTACAAATGCTCTCATAAAAGCTAGAGAAGAGAAACTAAAACCTGAAACCTCTATTCCTAGAAAGTAGAAGATGGTTGGGAGCCTATCATTAAGATGAGGGTCAATGATTTTGATTGTAATGCTTTTTGTGATCTTGGTGCAAGTATTTCTGTTATGCCTAAGAAAGTCTATGATATGCTTGACTTGCCACCATTGAAAAATTGTTATTTGGATGTTAATCTTGTTGATAATGCTAAAAAGAAACCTTTGGGGAGAGTTGATAATGTTCGCATTATGGTTAACAATAACCTTGTCCCCGTTGATTTTGTTGTCTTCGATATTGAATGCAATGCATCTTGTCCATTTATATTGGGAAGACCTTTTCTTCGAACCGTTGGTGCTACTATTGATATGAAGGAAGGTAATATTAAATATCAATTTCCTCTCAAGAAAGGTATGGAACACTTCCCTAGAAAGAGAATGAAGTTACCTTATGATTCTATTATTAGAACAAGTTATGTTGTTGATGCTTCGTCTCTTGATGTTACTTGATTCACACTTTCTGCGCCTAGCTGAAAGGCGTTAAAGAAAAGCGCTTATGGGAGACAACCCATGTTTTTTTACTACAGTACTTTGTTTTATATTTGAGTCTTGGAAGTTGTTTACTACTGTAGCAACCTCTCCTTATCATGTTTTTGTGCCAAGTAAAGTCTCTATGGTAAAGTTGATGCTAGATTTGGATTGCTGCACAGAAACAGCATTGCTGTCTGTCACGAATTCGCGCAGAAGTCTCTGTAAAAAAATCAAAAAAATCTGCAAATTTACGTGCGTGATCCTCAGATATGTACGCAACTTTCATTAGTTTTGAGTTTTTCCGTTTGAGCAAGTTAAGTGCCCCTTCTAGGTTCGTCTTTACGGACTGTTCTGTTTTTGACAGATTCTGCCTTTTATTTCGCATTGCCTCTTTTGCTATGTTGGATGAATTTCTTTGATCCATTAATGTACAGTAGCTTTGTGCAATGTCCAGAAGTATTAATAATGATTGTGTCACCTCTGAACATGTGAATTTTTGATTATGCACTAACCCTCTAATGAGTTTGCTTGAAGTTTGGTGTGAAGGAAGTTTTCAAGGGTCAAGAGAGGAGTATGATATACCAAGATCAAGAGGAGTGAAAGCTCTAAGCTTGGGGATGCCCCGGTGGTTCACCCCTGCATATTTTAAGAAGACTCAAGTGTCTAAGCTTGGGGATGCCCAAGGCATCCCCTTCTTCATCGACAACATCATCAGGTTCCTCCCCTGAAACTATATTTTTATTCAGTCACATCTTATGTACTTTGCTTGGAGCGTCTGTTTGTTTTTGTTTTTGTTTTTGTTTGAATAAAATGGATCCTAGCATTAATTGTGTGGGAGAGAGACACGCTCCGCTGTTGCATATGGACAAATATGTCCTTAGTCTTTACTCATAGTATTCATGGCGAAGGTTGAATCTTCTTCGTTAAATTGTTATATGGTTGGAATCGGGAAATGCTACATGTGGTAATTCTAAAATGTCTTGAATAATTTGATACCTGGCAATTGTTGTGCTCATGTTTAAGCTCTTGCATCATATACTTTGCACCCATTAATGAAGAAATACATAGAGCTTGCTAAAATTTGGTTTGCATATTTGGTCTCTCTAAAGTCTAGATAATTTCTAGTATTGAGTTTTGAACAACAAGGAAGACGGTGTAGAGTCTTATAATGTTTACAATATGTCTTTTATGTGAGTTTTGCTGCACCGGTTCATCCTTGTGTTTGTTTCAAATAAACCTTGCTAGCCTAAACCTTGTATCGAGAGGGAATACTTCTCATGCATCCAAAATCCTTGAGCCAACCACTATGCCATTTGTGTCCACCATACCTACCTACTACATGGTATTTCTCCGCCATTCCAAAGTAAATTGCTTGAGTGCTACCTTTAAATTTCCATCATTCGCCTTTGCAATATATAGCTCATGGGACAAAATAGCCTTAAAAACTACTGTGGTATTGAATATGTACTTATGCACTTTATCTCTTATTAGGTTGCTTGTTGTGCGATAACCATGTTCCTGGGGACGCCATCAACTACTTTTTGTTGAATATCATGTGAGTTGCTATGCATGTCCGTCTTGTCTGAAGTAAGGGAGATCTACCACTTAATGGTTAGAGCATGCATATTGTTAGAGAAGAACATTGGGCCGCTAACTAAAGCCATGAATCATGGTGGAAGTTTCAGTTTTGGACATATATCCTCAATCTCATATGAGAACACTAATTGTTGCTACATGCTTATGCATTAAAGAGGAGTCCATTATCTGTTGTCCATGTTGTCCCGGTATGGATGTCTAAGTTGAGAATAATCAAAAGCGAGAAATCCAAAATGCGAGCTTTCTCCTTAGACCTTTGTACAGGCGGCATGGAGGTACCCCTTTGTGACACTTGGTTAAAGCATGTGTATTGTGATGATCCCGGTAGTCCAAGCTAATTAGGACAAGGTGCGGGCACTATTAGTATACTATGCATGAGGCTTGGAACTTGTAAGATATAATTTACATGATACATATGCTTTATTACTACCGTTGACAAAATTGTTTCATGTTTTCAAACTAAAAGCTCTAGCACAAATATTGCAATCGATGCTTTCCTCTTTGAAGGACCTTTCTTTTACTTTTCTGTTGAGTCAGTTCACCTATCTCTCTCCACCTCAAGAAGCAAACACTTGTGTGAACCGTGCATTGATTCCTACATACTTGCATATTGCACTTGTTATATTTCTCTACATTGACAATATCCATGAGATATACATGTTATAAGTTGAAAGCAACCGCTGAAACTTAATCTTCCTTTGTGTTGCTTCAATACCTTTACTTTGATTTATTGCTTTATGAGTTAACTCTTATGCAAGACTTATTGATGCTTGTCTTGAAGTACTATTCATGAAAAGTCTTTGCTTTATGATTCATTTGTTTACTCATGTTATTACCATTGTTCTGATCGCTGCATTCATTACATATGCTTACAATAGTATGATCAAGGTTATGATGGCATGTCACTCCAGAAATTATCTTTGTTATCGTTTACCTGCTCGGGACGAGCAGGAACTAAGCTTAGGGATGCTGATACGTCTCCGACGTATCGATAATTTCTTATGTTCCATGCCACATTATTGATGATATCTACATGTTTTATACACATTATATGTCGTTATTATGCATTTTCCGGTACTAACTTATTAACAAGATGCCGAAGAGCCAGTTGCTGTTTTCTGCTGTTTTTGGTTTCAGAAATCCTACAAAGGAAATATTCTCGGAATTGGACGAAATCAACGCCCAGGGTCCTATTTTTGCACGAAGCTTCCAGAAGACCGAGGGGGAAAGGAAGTGGGGCCACGAGGCGCCGCCACACTAGGGCGGCGCGGCCCAGGTCTTGGCCGCGCGGCCCTAGCGTGTGGGGCCCTCGTGTGGCCCCCCGCGTTGCCCTTCCGCCTACTTAAAGCCTTCGTCGCGAAACCCCCAGTACCGAGAGCCACGATACGGAAAACCTTACTGAGACGCCGCCGCCAAAATCCCATCTCGGGGGATTCTGGAGATCGCCTCCGGCACCCTGCCGGAGAGGGGAATCATCTCCCAGAGGACTCTTCACCGCCATGGTCGCCTCCGGAGTGATGAGTGAGTAGTTCACCCCTGGACTATGGGTCCATAGCAGTAGCTAGATGGTCGTCTTCTCCTTATGTGCTTCATTGTTGGATCTTGTGAGCTGCCTAACATGATCAAGATCATCTATCTGTAATGCTATATGTTGTGTTTGTCGGGATCCGATGGATAGATAATACTATGTTATGTTAATTATCAATCTATTACCTATGTGTTGTTTATGATCTTGCATGCTCTCCGTTATTAGTAGAGGCTCTGGCCAAGTTTTTGCTCTTAACTCCAAGAGGGAGTATTTATGCTCGATAGTGGGTTCATGCCTCCATTAAATCTGGGACAAAGGATGTAAAAGTTCTAAGGTTGTGGATGTGCTGTTGCCACTAGGGATAAAACATTGATGCTATGTCCAAGGATGTAGTTGTTGATTACATTACGCACCATACTTAATGCAATTGTCTGTTGTTTGCAACTTAATACCGGAAGGGGTTCGGATGATAACCTGAAGGTGGACTTTTTAGGCATAGATGCATGCTGGATAGCGGTCTATGTACTTTGTCGTAATGCCCAATTAAATCTCACTATATTTATCATATCATGTATGTGCATTGTCATGCCCTCTCTATTTGTCAATTGCCCGACTGTAATTTGTTCACCCAACATGCTATTTATCTTATGGGAGAGACACCTCTAGTGAATTGTGGACCCCGGTCCTATTCTTTACATCGAATACAATCTACTGCAATACTTGTTCTTTACTGTTTTCTGCAAACAATCATCTTCCACACAATACGGTTAATCCTTTGTTACAGCAAGCCGGTGAGATTGACAACCTCACTGTTTCGTTGGGGCAAAGTACTTTGGTTGTGTTGTGCAGGTTCCACGTTGGCGCCGGAATCCCTGGTGTTGCGCCGCACTACATCCCGCCACCAACAACCTTCAACGTGCTTCTTGGCTCCTCCTGGTTCGATAAACCTTGGTTTCTTTCTGAGGGAAAACTTGCTACTGTCTGCATCACACCTTCCTCTTGGGGTTCCCAACGGACATGTGTCAACTGCACGCATCAGTGTACACACAATTTCTTCTCGTCAGACATCCTGGGACAACATCTGCACCGTCTAATGGCAGCATAATCGGATAGTTCACTCCAAGGAAAAGAGAATATTCTCCAAGGTCATTAATCTTTTCCCATGGAATACCTTCATTTAACTTACTAGTGTCCTTCGTGAACACCAGGCAACCAAACCCAGAAGCATAGTTGCCAACAGTGCGACCATGATGAACATGATGATCAGAAGCAGTATGGCAAACTTTACATGAATATTCCCTTTCATCAGCAATGCCCAGTGTATGGATCAGAAGAAGTCTAGAACCATCTATAGATCTTGCTAACCACCACACACCATAATCGACCTTGTGATCATGGCCAAGAGCATCATCAAGTGCACACCGCCATTCAAACACAATGGATGGTGGCTCTACGATCAGCGGAGGACCTGCTTGAAAACAAAATTACTGTTAAGAAGGGCATGTTTGGTTTGCACCAGTCTGAAAACGTAAGAATTGGGAAAACGCATTAGGATTCAGATGGGATGATATAATGTCATTTCAATTGAATAATACAGCATATTGGTGTATTTGAGTACATCACATGGGAAACCAAAGGATTCATTTCAAGAAGTTCAAGTAGAGGTCAAAATCCAACATAATTCAATCTGAGAATAAAACTCCTAATTATGCAATCCTCAAATTTTTCTATGGTAATCATCTCGAATAAAAAGTCTAAATACCAATGAAATTTCATCCGAAGCAAATATGCCCCAAGTCAGATCAGTCAGGTTCGAAAATTAATAAGTTTGTGCATTAAAATTATCTTTACAGCCATGAATAATGAAGCTCATCATACACTACGTCCGGAGGAAAATTACCAGCTTGCCGAGGTTTCCATGCGTGAACAGTGCCAGTATGAGTTGTGGCAAACACAAGCCCATTGTGGAGAATTGCATCGCTGTAATTGTAAAAGATGTGGGACTTGGGCTCTGTAAGAACTGTCCATCCAGAATCAGCGCCGTAAAGGAGGGCAACTCTGGTGTCAAAAACAGCAACAAGAGAGAAATTTTTGTACCCCCCAGCAGCTGTGGGAACTTGGCAAATATATATCTTGTGAAAAATAATAGCACGAAGGTTGTGGTGGTATATATTTGGAATGTGGGTGGTTTCAAACGGCACAGGGAGAGGAATTTCACGGCGAGTGTAGACGTTGACAAGTTTCCATTTGCAAGCAGGAAAGCCAGTGTCAACCATGGCAACCCAATCTCCATTGGCACCTACCCACTGCTTACCCGTACCGTCTGGCATCACAGCGTCGGAGGAGAACCTCGTGCTACCTTCGTCGGGTGAGAATGAAGAACACATGGGAGCCCAAACGGGAGAGAAACAGATAGAGTTGCACTATCATTTGCAGAGTCGAAAAATAGTTTGGACGAACCGACGAGGCTCGCGGCGGTGATGACGTCGCATCTTGTTACGAGTTCTTCAAGGGGACCTTCGGAAAAGACCTTCTGAAACAGTTCAGAGTCATCATTTTCCTTGTTCGATGCCGCCATCGCTGTCGTCATGGTGAACAGATAGATGCCATAGGATGGCTTGAGTTGGGGCCGAATGGACGCTAGAGGATTCGGGGGAGGGTTTGTGATTAGATGGGATGAACTTCTGGATGGTTTCCTCAAGAACTTAGCCAAGGCTAGAGGCTGAAGAAGAAAGACATAAGGAAGAACTCGCTCTAGATCATCTTCTTTACTGATCTCCACAGGTTACAGGTTTGTGCTACAAGGTTTCTCTCTCTACTTCTCGCTCTTGGATCGCTCTCGAGTACGGGTGTGCCCCCTCTCCTTATATAAGGGAGAGGGTGGCTTATAGGGGAAGAAACCCTAATGGCATCTTTGACTAGACAAACTACTTTACAAAGTTACTTTAATCATAGATGACACCGGGGTCTTCTTTAAACAGGGAGGCTGACGTCCTCCGGCTTCTTTCATCGTCATCCTCCTCTTTATCGTCAGGCCTTCGTTTAAAGCTTCTTTGCTTAGCTCATCTTTGTCCTCTAGCTCTGGAGAGAATCTTTGACCAGTCCTGCCGATGTGCTCTTCTTTCCGGTATCCCGGTGTCTTCTTTACCCGGTTCCGGTATACCCCTCTTGGGGATACCGGCCTAGCTTTACTTAGCCAAACTTTTATCTTGTGCTCCGGTATGAACATTAAACCGGTATCTTGATGGCCTAAACCATCCGGTTTGGCACGCCTTTGGCATACCGGGGGTCATCCCCCCAACATTAGTCCCCGAAGCTGGTATAGTCTGGTGGATTCTATCCAACAGACCATGCCAGGTTCTCACGTCCTTGGATACCGGTTTAATCTATCCGGCGCTTAGCTTAGATCCGGCATCTTTGCCCGGACTCACGTTTTCTCTCCTGCAAGGCATTTTCCGGTATCTTATCCTCCGGCATCTTAGTCATTAAACACCTCCTCGGCGAAGTCGAGAATATCTCGGGCCCCGCGCCTGTCAGAGACATGCGCACTGTGACTGACGCGTTAGTGTCAGGGGTCACTTCCCTTCGGCTTCCGCGCGTGTATTAACTGCCTCACAGCGGATCCCAACCACCATACTGGATCCGTGTGTACCTCCCTGTGGCTTTCTGTTGTTACGCGTGTATCGCTGCGCCACGCGGCGGCCTGTGGAGTGAACCGTCGCGGCCCGCGGACCGAACCGCCACGGCCCGGCGGTTTTCGGCCCACCTCTCTCTCTTCCTTTATAAGACGAAACCGCTCCTTCTTCTTCCTCTTCTCGCATTCCCCACTTCCTCGCGCACAGTGTCTTTTGCTCTCTGCGCCTCCGCCGCTCCGTTCGCCGCTCGAGCTCCGCCGCCCAGCGAATCTTCGCTACCGCTCCTCCGGACGCCGCCGAACTTCGCCGCGCGAAGAAACTCTGCGGTGCTCCTCTCGCGGTTGTCTCCACCTCGCCGTCGACGGACCTCCTCGCCACCTGCAAGCTCGCCAATCCACCGGCGAGCCACTTCCTCTGCGGCTCCGCCGCCTCAGGTTAGGCTCAATCTGCGTTTACCCCTCTTTTGCTTGCTTTCTAGATCTTGAGTTGGTAGTGTATTTACTCCTCTTTTTCTTTTGCTTTTTCTCTTACTCGTAGAGCTTCGCGCGAGGGTAAATCGTGGGATTCGTGTTTCTCCGCTTCCAATTTTATGTCTAGTGAGGGGTCTTCCTCTGCCTCTTCTTCTGCCTCTTCTTCTGCTAGCCGGCGTAGCCAATCCTCCGACGGATTAACCGCCGATCTTGTCCAGATGGAAATTGATGTCTACGGGTGCTTCTATTCTTGTAGACAGTGTTGGGCCTCCAAGAGCAGAGGTTTGTAGAACAGCAGCAAGTTTCCCTTAAGTGGATCACCCAAGGTTTATCGAACTCAGGGAGGAAGAGGTCAAAGATATCCCTCTCATGCAACCCTGCAACCACAAAGCAAGAAGTCTCTTGTGTCCCCAACACACCTAATAGGTGCACTAGTTCGGCGAAGAGATAGTGAAATACAAGTGGTATGAATGAATATGAACAGTAGTACGGTGCCAGAAAAGTGCTTGCTGGCGTGCAGTTGATGGTAGTAATATTGCAGGAAGTAAAGATGCAGTAAAACAGTAAACAAGCAGCGATAGCAGTATTTAGGAACAAGGCCTAGGGATCATACTTTCACTAGTGGACACTCTCAACATTGATCACATAACAGAATAAATAGATAGATGCTAGACTCTACACCCTCTTGTTGAATGATGAACACCACTAACTGTGTAGGATTACACGAACCCTCAATGCCGGAGTTAACAAGCTCCACAATATTCAATGTTCATATTTAAATAACCTTAGAGTGCATGACAGATCAACATAACCAAACCAAGTACTAACATAGCATGCACACTGTCACCTTCACACTACGAAAGGAGGAATAGATCACATCAATACCATCATAGCAATAGTTAACTTCATAATCTACAAGAGATCACAATCATAGCCTACGCCAAGTACTACACGATGCACACACTGTCACCATTACACCGTGCAGGAGGAATAAACTACTTTAATAACATCACTAGAGTAGCACACAGATATATTGTGATACAAAACACATTGCAATCATAAAGGGATATAAATAAGCACTTCACTATGCCATTCATAACAGTGAATAAGTATTCTGTGAAATATAGCCTAAGAGACCCACACGGTGCACACACTGTCACCTTTACACACGTGGGACAAGGAGTCTCCGGAGATCACATAAGTAAAACCCACTTGACTAGCATAATGACATCTAGATTACAAGCATCATCATATGAATCTCAATCATGTAAGGCAGCTCATGAGATTATTGTATTGAAGCACATAGGAGAGAGATGAACCACATAGCTACCGGTACAGCCCCGAGCCTCGATGGAGAACCACTCCCTCCTCATGGGAGACAGCAGCGTTGATGAAGATGGCGGTGGTGTCGATGAAGAAGCCTTCCGGGGGTGTTGACTGCCAAAACCCACCGGCGGGCAGCGACGGTCAACACGGTAGAGCCGGGAAGAGCCTAGAGCTGCGGCTGGCTGAGACCCCTCCGAGCGACGGCCCGCAATGCTCTTCTGGTCACACGTCCGATGCGAAGTGCAAGGGCGTGCCACCTGACCTATACCTGGTCAGGAAGGTGATGGGGATGCCTCGCTTAATTTCCTGCATGGCATACACGTAAACATGAAATACGAGCCTCGATCGGCTCTCAGGTTATCCTGTGAATCGGCTCAAAGAGCCGATCCACCCATGATTCGTACGGGGTGCACGAATATATGGTGATCCTGCTTGATCAAGATAAAGCTAATGAGATCTACGACGATTTAGGGTTTTCACCGCATAATCGGATCATCCTACTCCAGGTTGGGCCTCGCGGCCACGCACGGTGATCGTAAGCCGATCCTAAACAAGGCCTAAAAACCAACATGAAGTTGATCCTCGGAACATCCTGTTTAGGACTTGCGAACGACACCCTACGCGCCGCTGGATCCTCCCCCCCTTTGTAAGGCCTAACTATTGCAGATATTAAACTAATCCTTGTAGAACAAGGAGCAATCGTAACGGATCAGATCTACCAAATAATGATCAAGCGGGGTGCCGCCCCCACACCTAAGATAGGTGTGAGGGCGGCTAGATATGCAAGGGTTGCACTACGTAAGCATGTTATACGAAGAACTATGCTAACCCTAACACATCTATGATAACTACGTTGCTCGCCATCAAAGACGCTTCAGTACGAGCAACGCATGAACAACGTGGAGCTTGTGCTGCCTAGATCGCAAGATGCGATCTAGGCAGCATGTCGCTTACCTGATAGAAACCCTCGAGACGAAGGAGTTGGCGATGCGCCGAGATTGGTTTGTTTGGGTTGAACGTGAGTTGTTGTTTATTCCATAAACCCTAGATACATATTTATAGTCCAGGGGACTTTCTAACGTGGGAATATCCCCACCGTGTACGAGACAAACTCTAACTTTTAATCTACGATACAATCTACTATAATTAAAGATACACGGGCAAACTAGCCCAAATTCTCCGTGCAAGGCCGCTTCAGAGATCTTCCACGTGTAATCTTCCAAGCCCATCTCTCTAACGGCCCACCTCCTGATTTGACCAAAATCTGGTGATAACACATGCCCCCCTGGTTTTGGAAATAACTTTTCCAAAATCATTATGCTTTCCTTCGTCGGGTCATGTCGTGGCAGAGCAGAGCTGTTGCAGTATCCGTTATCATTATGCCCCGTCTTCTCAGCTTCTCTGCAAAATTCGATAGCTCTGGCGTCATCTCCTTGGAAACTATAATGACATTAAATTTCCACCAGGCTCCTCATTATTTAACTGTGCCGATCGATTAGCTTTCTTCATCCCCTTCCTCTGTTCCAGCCATCGGCACCCAAAAAACCCCCTTCTCCTTCAGCCATGTCTTCCTCTTCCTCCTCCTTCTCAAACCTCTTCCCCCAATCCTCGCCGAAGAAGAAGAACGAGGACAACCTTCACTCCAAGGTGAACCCCCTCTCCCCCGACAATGGGAAGAAAGAAGGAGAAGTAGCGAAGGCCAAGGCCTTCCCCTCCGCCAAGCTCCCGCCGAAGAAGCGCTCCCGCATGTGGGCGGATAGCGAGGATGAAGACGACGATGAAGAAGGAGAAGAGGAGGAGGAAGATGAATCTTCCTCTTCCGCCGGGTACCCGCCAACCAAGCGCTTCCGCTCCTGGGCGGACAGCGAGGATGATGATGATGACGAGGAGGAAGAGGCTCCGGCCACGGGCTGGGGTAGCAGCGACAAGGAGCTCCCTGGGAGCAGCGCCGACGACATCGACGGCGGTGACGACGAGGACAGCGACGACTAGTAGAATAAGACTAGTAGTAGCAGTGCACTAGGCACTAGATCCCTCTTTTGAGAGCCATCGGCTCTTTCTTGTAAAGCCGCTCCACTGAATTAATGAAATTGTTCTTTTGATTCATCCTTCAATTACTCCAATTTCATTCCTTCCGCCTGTCATGCCAAGACCGATAGCAACGCATCGGATTTCTTTTCTTTTGGACGCCCATGAAGCCGGATTCTCATGTCGATTAGCTCGTAGGCCAAGAACTTCTCAATTTCAGGCTGCGATTTGGTATCTGACCACAATTTTTCGCAATCCCTTAGCCGATGACTACTCATCGGCTGTTTTGAGAATCTAGTCCCTTTCCTCCTCTTGCAGCGACAGGACGGTCCAAACTTGTAAAAAACAAAAAACCGACGGCCTCCTATCCCGATTCAGAGGAGGTCACAATGCAGGGCCAGTCGATGTGACTCCACTCGGCTTTCCAAAACAGAGCAGCCACCAGGCCAGCTGCCCCCCGAGTCTCAGTCGAGGCGAGAATCGGTAATGGATCAGCCGAATGTGCCGCCTATGCAGAGTTAGCCGATTTCAACAAAATCGGCGCCCCAAAGCAGAGAACCTTCAGGGTGAGCTGCCCCCCGAGCTTCTTCGATCTACTTTTCGCGCCTTGCAGGTCAGATCGGCTCCTTTCCTGCACTGACCGTCGATGCCGATGTGAACTTTGAGCATATAACCAGCCGGTCTTGGTCTTGTGTGACTGTACTAGAGTCGATGGCTGAGCATCGGCTAAAATTTTTTTTTTTATTTGGCCGATTTTTCTTAATCGGCCCCCAATGTTCCACTGCACGCATGTCTGCACGTGTTTATCTGCACATGTTTATCTGACTATATGCCCCCCGAGCCGAATCTGCCAGATGACTGCAGATATCGGCTTTTATGGTTAGCCAGGGAACTGTACTTGCACGTCGGCTCCGCAAGGATTCGTGCTGACTTTCATTCGCCGACGTGGCCGTTGCCCAGTAGATCGATGCTGAACACAAGCAGAACATGTGGTGAAGATAATTTTGGCCGATTGCTGGAATCGGCCTCCATATCCTTTGGAGCGCTGACTGAAGGTTCTGTAATGCTCCTTCATAATTTTTGGGGCCGATCACAAGGACCAGCCTCGCCCCGTTTGCTCATCGGTTTGTTCTTGCTACTCGGCCAGGCTGGTGGGTAAAACCAGCCCAACCTCTGACTTGATGCGCCTGCTGTCGTCCACCTTGAGTGCATCGTAGAATCGTGGAGCACTAAGCTCCGTCGGAAGGACGAGCACCATGTTTGTACCAGCCGATGTTTCATCATCGGCTTTCTTTTGCTTGGGACGCCACTCCATTCTCCGTGGACGACCCTCTTCATCCAGGGTTCGCTGAACCTTTGCAGCCAGATCAGGCCGTGCCTTCCTTAGCGTATGCAGGTATAACCTCTCGGCTTCCTCCAGGCCGCACAACCGCTGAACCCTGCGTTTTTGTGAACGGCTGAGTCCGTCAGGGCACCACCTTGGACGGTGGTACCTGTCTTCTTCTTCTGGTCCCTCGTCTTCGGAATCCTCAAGATCTGCCCACCGAGGGGACTCAGCACGTTTGCTCTGTGACGGGAGAGGCCCTAAGCGCTCGAACACAGACACGTTGGCTGCCTCCTTCTTCTTCTTGTTGCATTCTGGGCAATTGCCGATTGTGGGCAATCGGCTCATTCCTGAATCCCAGCGGTGTACGAAGAAAGGGCAGTCCGGTGTCCGGCGTTGTCATCTTGCTCCCTTGACCTGTCCGTGGCACGGCGCTCGTGCTCCTCCTCATCGCGATCATGCCGACGATGTCTTCGGCTTCTCTAGCACGATCTCCTTCATCATCATAGTTGGACCGTCGGCGTTGGTCATACTGACTCACATATTTGTTGAGGAGGTGATCAGAGAGAGGTCGCTGATATCTTATGTTCTTCACTTCTCCCTCTGTGACGTAGCGCTTGCCATCATGATGGAGCCGATCGCGTGGAGCGGCCTCCTCTGTGTCCTTGCTATGAGAGCAGCTGCCCTCATCTCCATCTTTGCCAGAGTGGTTCCCAGGTCCTACCATGTTGATGCTGAACGTGGGACCTGGCTGGCAACCCTCAGGGTAGGTGACTTCTACCATGTTAACGGCGGGGAAGGGCTGGGTGTCGACCTTCATGGCGTACTGGTTGAAAATTAGACGCCCCTTCTCTATCGCCGCTTGGATGTGCTGACGCCACACCTGCGGTCGTTGGTGGCATGGGAGAGCGAGTTGTGCCATTTGCGGTACGGCTTTCCGTTCAGCTCTTGCGCCGTGGGGAACTTGAGACCTTCGGGAATCGTCAAGCTGTTTCTCCTTGAGCAGGAGGTCGAAGATTTGTTCAGTCTTGGTCACGTCAAAATCAAATCCCCTGGGCGGCCCTGGTGGCTTTACCCATTTGCAGGACACGGGGGTTCCTCCCCGAGTCCACTCAGCCACTGCCACTTCTTGGTCTCCCGCAGGAACTTCGTCTTCCTCTGCATCGACCAGGACTACTGCACGCTTGAACTTGTCTTGGTACAGGTCCGGGTGGCGCTGTTCATATGCTGATAGTTTCTGAACCATGTGCGCCAGCGAGGGATAATCTGCTTGGGAGGCCATGTCCTTGAGCTGTGTTGCAAGGCCAGCTACTGCCAACTCGATTGCTTCCTTTTCGATTATACGAACCGAATAACATCGGTTCCTAAGATTCTGAAGCGCTGGATATACTCATCCTTGTTTCTCCGCGCTTCGACGTAGTTGTGCTAGATCGGCAATGCTAGACTCGGAAGCTTCTGAATGGTATTGCATATGGAACTGTTCTTCCAATTGCTTCCAAGACCGGATGGAGTTTGCTGGCAAAGAGGTGTACCATCCGAAAGCCGATCCCGTGAGGGACTGTGAAAAGAGCCTCACGCGTAGCTGATCCGACACTGAAGCCGGTCCTAGTTGCGCCAAATATCGGCCGATGTGCTCGATGGAGCTGGAGCCATCTGATCCACTGAATTTGGAGAAGTCAGGGAGCCGATATTTAGGTGGCAGCGGGATCATCTCGTACTCGTCGAGTACGGCTTGGAATAGCCGATTGCCCTTCTTTTCGGCACCATGCCGAACTGGTCTCTCGATGGTACTGATCTGATCATTTGTCTTGGCTGCAGGAGTTGCACTACGAAGATTCGCCGGGGTGGCGTACTTAGCCAGCCATGTTTGCTTTTCCAGCTACGAGCCAGCTGCAGGAGCTGGGCTCTAGAGTTTCGTCGGGGTGGCGTACTTAGTTAGCCACGTACGCTTCTCAAGCTCGTCGCCGACGTTCCTCCTGTTTTCGCCGGAGTCCCCGATGTTGTGGCCTGGTTTGAGAGTGCCCAGTTGCCACAATCGCACATACGTGCACGCGTATCCTTGAGGGATCTCCTTAGGCGCCTCAGCCAAGAACTGGTAGTCACTAGGGTCACCACCGATCTTGTAGACGACGAATGCCGGTGTAGCCGGCACTTCAGCTGGTGCTGCCAACGCATATGGCAGCGGTGGACGGGACTGGAGTGGCAACTCCCCTTGATGCGTCCCGAGAGCTGGTCCTGACGGCGAGTACTGGTGGCTCATGATCTCCTGGATCACGCGCAGAGCGACACGCTCCAACACGTTGACCAGGTTTTCAGAGTGGCGGTGTAGCGAGTGAGCCACCAAGTAGTTGATCTCTGCCGCAGGCCCTCGGTGCGTTCCTCCGACGGGGCAGAGAGGTCTATCCCATCGAGTGCACCTTGCGGTGAGAATCCCTTCCATCGATGCCATGGGAACGGGTTCTACGAAAAGAGCCGATGAGGTCGGCTTCGAGGGTGACCTTGATCTCGTCATATCTCTTCTTGAGCTCGTCAGGCAGCTCCTCGTAGGTGACTGGCGTGCCGTCCGCCATCTCAGATGTAGATGGCGATGTGGTTGATGTAGACGATTGTCCCACCGGGCGTGCCAGAATGTGTTGACTGCCAAAACCCACCGGCGGGCAGCGACGGTCAACACGGTAGAGCCGGGAAGAGCCTAGAGCTGCGGCTGGCTGAGACCCCTCCGAGCGACGGCCCGCAATGCTCTTCTGGTCACACGTCCGATGCGAAGTGCAGGCGTGCCACCTGACCTATACCTGGTCAGGAAGGTGATGGGGATGCCTCGCTTAATTTCCTGCATGGCATACACGTAAACATGAAATACGAGCCTCGATCGGCTCTCAGGTTATCCTGTGAATCGGCTCAAAGAGCCGATCCACCCATGATTCGTACGGGGTGCACGAATATATGGTGATCCTGCTTGATCAAGATAAAGCTAATGAGATCTACGACGATTTAGGGTTTTCACCGCATAATCGGATCATCCTACTCCAGGTTGGGCCTCGCGGCCACGCACGGTGATCGTAAGCCGATCCTAAACAAGGCCTAAAAACCAACATGAAGTTGATCCTCGGAACATCCTGTTTAGGACTTGCGAACGACACCCTACGCGCCGCTGGATCCTCCCCCCCTTTGTAAGGCCTAACTATTGCAGATATTAAACTAATCCTTGTAGAACAAGGAGCAATCGTAACGGATCAGATCTACCAAATAATGATCAAGCGGGGTGCCGCCCCCACACCTAAGATAGGTGTGAGGGCGGCTAGATATGCAAGGGTTGCACTACGTAAGCATGTTATACGAAGAACTATGCTAACCCTAACACATCTATGATAACTACGTTGCTCGCCATCAAAGACGCTTCAGTACGAGCAACGCATGAACAACGTGGAGCTTGTGCTGCCTAGATCGCAAGATGCGATCTAGGCAGCATGTCGCTTACCTGATAGAAACCCTCGAGACGAAGGAGTTGGCGATGCGCCGAGATTGGTTTGTTTGGGTTGAACGTGAGTTGTTGTTTATTCCATAAACCCTAGATACATATTTATAGTCCAGGGGACTTTCTAACGTGGGAATATCCCCACCGTGTACGAGACAAACTCTAACTTTTAATCTACGATACAATCTACTATAATTAAAGATACACGGGCAAACTAGCCCAAATTCTCCGTGCAAGGCCGCTTCAGAGATCTTCCACGTGTAATCTTCCAAGCCCATCTCTCTAACGGCCCACCTCCTGATTTAACCAAAATCTGGTGATAACAGGGGGCACTTCCCCGTCCCGGCGGCGTGCCGGAACAGAGACTCCTGTCCCCCAGATCTTGGCTTCGCGATGGCGGCGGCTCTGGAAGGTTTTCTCTGGTTTCGTCCAACGTGATAGGGTTTTCGCGACGGAGACCTTAAGTAGGCGGAAGGGCAGGTCAGGGGGCCACACGAGGGCCCCACATGACAGGCCGGCGCGGCCAAGGCCCAGGCCGCGCCGCCCTGGTGTCTGGCCACCTCGTGGCCCCTCTTCGTAAGTCCTGCGGTCTTCTGGAAGCTTCGTGTAAAAATAGGCCCCTGGGCGTTGATTTCGTCCAATTCCGAGAATATTTCCTTACTAGGATTTCTGAAACCAAAAACAGCAGAAAACAGGAACTGGCACTTCGGCATCTCGTCAATAGGTTAGTTCCGGAAAACGCATAAATATGGCATATAATGTGTATAAAACATGTAGATATCATCAATAATGTGGCATGGAACATAAGAAATTATCGATACGTCGGAGACGTATCAGCATCCCCAAGCTTAGTTCCTGCTCGTCCCGAGCAGGTAAACGATAACAAAGATAATTTCTGGAGTGACATGCCATCATAACCTTGATCATACTATTGTAAGCTTATGTAATGAATGCAGCGACAAAACAATGGTAATGACATAAGTAAACAAATGAATCATAAAGCAAAGACTTTTCATGAATAGTACTTCAAGACAAGCATCAATAAGTCTTGCATAAGAGTTAGCTCGTAAAGCAATAAATTCAAAGTAGAGGTATTGAAGCAACACAAAGGATGATTAAGTTTCAGCAATTGCTTTCAACTTATAACATGTATATCTCATGGATATTGTCAATATAGAGTAATATAACAAGTGCAATATGCAAGTATGTAGGAATCAATGCACAGTTCACACAAGTGTTTGCTTCTTGAGGTGGAGAGAGATAGGTGAACTGACTCAACATAAAAGTAAAAGAAAGGCCCTTCGCAGAGGGAAGCAGGGATTAAATCATGTGCTAGAGCTTTTTAAGTTTTGAAATCATATAGAGAGCATAAAAGTAAAATTTTGAGAGGTGTTTGTTGTTGTCAACGAATGGTAGCGGGTACTCTAACTACCTTATCAACCAGACTTTCAAGAGCGGCTCCCATGAAGTACGTTATCTCTACCAGCAAGGTAGATCATCCCTCTTCTCTTTTGTTTACACATGTACTTTAGTTTAGTTTTTATCTTTTTATTTTTTAGATGACACTCCTCCCAACCTTTTCTTTCTCAAACCATGGCTAACCGAATCCTCGGGTGCCTTCCAACAATCTCATACCATGGAGGAGTGTCTATTTGCAAAATTAAGTTGCTTACTGATGAATCAGAGCAAAACATGTGAAGAGAATTATTAATGCAAGTTATTTAATCGGGGCTGGGAACCCCATTGCCAGCTCTTTTTGCAAAATTATTGGATAAGCGGATGAAGCCACTAGTCCATTGTGAAAGTCTGTCAGAAGTAAATGACAAGATCGAAAGATAAAACACCACATACTTCCTCATGAGCTATAAAACATTGACACAAATAAGAGATAATAGCTTTTGAATTGTTTAAAGGTAGCACATGAAGTATTTGCTTGGAATGGCAGAGAAATACCATGTAGTAGGTAGGTATGGTGGACACAAATGGCATAGTGGTTGGCTCAAGGATTTTGGATGCATGAGAAGTATTCCCTCTCGATACAAGGTTTAGGCTAGCAAAGTTATTTGAAACAAACACAAGGATGAACCGGTGCAGCAAAACTTACATAAAAGACATATTGTAAACATTATAAGACTCTACACCGTCTTCCTTGTTGTTCAAACTCTTTACTAGAAATTATCTAGACCTTAGAGAGACCAATTATGCAAACCAAATTTTAGCAAGCTCTATGTATTTCTTCATTAATAGGTGCAAAGTATATGATGCAAGAGCTTAAACATGAGCACAACAGTTGCCAAGTATCACATTATCCAAGACATTTTACCAATTACTACATGTAGCATTTTCCGTTTCCAACCATATAACAATGAACGAAGCAGTTTCAACCTTCGCCATGAACATTAAAAGCTAAGAACACGTTTCATACGAACCAGCGGAGCGTGTCTCTCTCCCACACAAGCATTTATTCAAACAAAAACACAAACAAAAGCACACAGACGCTCCAAGTAAAGTACATAAGATGTGACCGAATAAAAATATAGTTTCAAGAGAAGAAACCTGATAAGTTGTCGATGAAGAAGGGGATGCCTTGGGCATCCCCAAGCTTAGATGCTTGAGTCTTCTTGAAATATGCAGGGATGAACCACGAGGCATCCCCAAGCTTAGGCTTTTCACTCTTCTTGATCTTATATCACCCTCTTCTCTTGACCCTTGAAAACTTCCTCCACACCAAACTTTAAGCAAACTCATTAGAGGGTTAGTGCACAATCAAAAATTCACATGTTCAGAGGTGACACAATCATTCTTAACACTTCTGGACATTGCACAAAACTTCTGAAAGTTAATGGAACAAAGAAACTCATTCAACTTAACAAAAGCGGCAATGTGAAATAAAAGGCAGAATCTGTTAAAAACAGAACAGTCCGTAAAGAGGAACCTGGAAGGGGCACTTAACTTGCTCAAACGGAAAACTCAAAACTAATGAAAGTTGCGCACATATCTGAGGATCACACACGTAAATTTGCAGATTTTTTTTATTTTTTTACAGAGACTTCTGCGCGAATTCGTGACAGACAACAATGCTGTTTCTGCGCAGCAATCCAAATCTAGCATCAACTTTACCATAGAGACTTTACTTGGCACAAAAACATGATAAGGAGAGGTTGCTACAGTAGTAAACAACTTCCAAGACTCAACAAAACAAAAATTGCTGTAGCAAAATAAACACATGGGTTATCTCCCAAGAAGTTCTTTCTTTATAGCCATTAAGATGGGCTCAGCAGTTTTAATGATGTACTCGCAAGAAATAGGAGTTGAAGCAAAAGAGAGCATCAAGAAGCAAATTCAAAACACATTTAAGTCTAACATGCTTCCTATGAAAAGGAATCTTGTAAATAAACAAGTTTATGAAGAGCAAAGTAACAAGCATAGGAAGATAAAACACGAGTAACTTCAAAATTCTCAACATAAAGAGGGGAAACTTAACATTATTAAGATGCATATAACCATGTTTCCCTCTCTCATAATAATTTTCAGTAGCATCATGAACAAACTCAACAATATAAGTATCACATAAAGCATTCTTATTCACATGCATAAAAGTATCATTACTCTCCACATAAGCATAATCAATTTTATTAGTTGTAGTGGGAGCAAATTCAACAAAGTAGCTATCATTATTATTCTCATCATCGAATATAGGAGGCATATTGTAATCATAATTAAACTTATCCTCCATAGTAGGCGGTACTAGAAGACTACTATCATCATCATAAATAGGAGGCAAAGTATCATCAAAGTAAATTTTCTCCTCAATGCTTGGGGGACTAAAAATATCATGCTCATCAAAGCCAGCTTCCCCAAGCTTAGAATTTTCCATATCATTAGCAACAATGGTATTCAAAGTGTTCATACTAATATGTTCCATGGGTTTTTTAATTTTTGCATCAAACCATCCATGTCTTAAATCAGGAAATAGAATAAGAAGCTCACTGTTGTCCATTATGCCAAACTAGTGTAAACAAGAAACAAAAAGATGCAATTGCAGGATCTAAAGGAAATAGCTTCGAGCACACACACAACGGCGCCAGAAAAGTACTTTACCTGGGACCGGAGTATGAGAGCCGTTTACCTTTCCTCCCCGGCAACGGCGCCAGAAAAGTGCCTCGTTGCCGGGATCCGGTGTGTGAGTGCCGTTTACCTTTCCTCCCCGGCAACGGCACCAGAAAAGTGCTTGATGTCTACGGGTGCTTCTATTCTTGTAGACAGTGTTGGGCCTCCAAGAGCAGAGGTTTGTAGAACAGCAGCAAGTTTCCCTTAAGTGGATCACCCAAGGTTTATCGAACTCAGGGAGGAAGAGGTCAAAGATATCCCTCTCATGCAACCCTGCAACCACAAAGCAAGAAGTCTCTTGTGTCCCCAACACACCTAATAGGTGCACTAGTTCGGCGAAGAGATAGTGAAATACAAGTGGTATGAATGAATATGAACAGTAGTATGGCACCAGAAAAGTGCTTGCTGGCGTGCAGTTGATGGTAGTAATATTGCAGGAAGTAAAGATGCAGTAAAACAGTAAACAAGCAGCGATAGCAGTATTTAGGAACAAGGCCTAGGGATCATACTTTCACTAGTGGACACTCTCAACATTGATCACATAACATAATAAATAGATAGATGCTAGACTCTACACCCTCTTGTTGGATGATGAACACCACTAACTGTGTAGGATTACACGAACCCTCAATGCCGGAGTTAACAAGCTCCACAATATTCAATGTTCATATTTAAATAACCTTAGAGTGCATGACAGATCAACATAACCAAACCAAGTACTAACATAGCATGCACACTGTCACCTTCACACTACGAAAGGAGGAATAGATCACATCAATACCATCATAGCAATAGTTAACTTCATAATCTACAAGAGATCACAATCATAGCCTACGCCAAGTACTACACGATGCACACACTGTCACCATTACACCGTGCAGGAGGAATAAACTACTTTAATAACATCACTAGAGTAGCACACAGATATATTGTGATACAAAACACATTGCAATCATAAAGGGATATAAATAAGCACTTCACTATGCCATTCATAACAGTGAATAAGTATTCTGTGAAATATAGCCTAAGAGACCCACACGGTGCACACACTGTCACCTTTACACACGTGGGACAAGGAGTCTCCGGAGATCACATAAGTAAAACCCACTTGACTAGCATAATGACATCTAGACTACAAGCATCATCATATGAATCTCAATCATGTAAGGCAGCTCATGAGATTATTGTATTGAAGCACATAGGAGAGAGATGAACCACATAGCTACCGGTACAGCCCCGAGCCTCGATGGAGAACTACTCCCTCCTCATGGGAGACAGCAGCGTTGATGAAGATGGCGGTGGTGTCGATGAAGAAGCCTTCCGGGGGCACTTCCCCGTCCCGGCGGCGTGCCGGAACAGAGACTCCTGTCCCCCAGATCTTGGCTTCGTGATGGCGGCGGCTCTGGAAGGTTTTCTCTGTTTTCGTCCAACGTGATAGGGTTTTCGCGACGGAGACCTTAAGTAGGCGGAAGGGCAGGTCAGGGGGCCACACGAGGGCCCCACACGACAGGCCGGCGCGGCCAAGGCCCAGGCCGCGCCGCCCTGGTGTCTGGCCACCTCGTGGCCCCTCTTCGTAAGTCCGCCGGTCTTCTGGAAGCTTCGTGTAAAAATAGGCCCCTGGGCGTTGATTTCGTCCAATTCCGAGAATATTTCCTTACTAGGATTTCTGAAACCAAAAACAGCAGAAAACAGGAACTGGCACTTCGGCATCTCGTCAATAGGTTAGTTCCGGAAAACGCATAAATATGACATATAATGTGTATAAAACATGTAGATATCATCAATAATGTGGCATGGAACATAAGAAATTATCGATACGTCGGAGACGTATCAGACATCGATTCCGGTAGCGACCAAGAAACCGGTAGCTCTAGCGAAGCTTCCGGCGTAGATTCCGCCGGTATCACACGCGGGGCCTGGATGGGCTCCAACGTTAGCCAGTACGAAATCGACTCCCTGGCGACGAGATTGAGCCGGTGGTTAAACCCGGTGAACGCGTTGTCTTTCTCGCTCACTTCGAGCGCGGCTTCGTCCTTCCCACCTCTGCTTTCTTCCGGAGTTTCCTTGATTTTTATCAACTCCAACCTCACCATCTTCCCGGCAACGCCGTTTTCTACCTCTCTTGCTATGCCACCTTTATGGAGGCTTATATCGGCATTCATCCCACTCGCGAGACGTTTGCCCGTTTCTTTGCTCTTCGGATCAACTCCGTTCAGGGCAATGAAATCCCTAAACCCAAACCCCCCGTACAATGTGGGTCTTGCATCATCGGCTCCCGCCAAGGGAGCCCTTTTTTCAAGTTTACCGGTCTCGAGTCATGCCGGCTATGGCAAGGGACCTTCTTCTACGTGAGGAACAACGGCGCCGCAGATCTCATCGATCTGCCGCCTTTTAATCCGGCGCCGCCCACGAGGGCCAACTGGAGCTACAATCCGAAGGACTCTCACATAGAGACCAACCGGATTATACGCTTCATGAAGCAGCTGATGAAGGACACCAACATCTGCTCCGATGATATTATCCGCGCCTTTATCTCGCGCCGGGTGCTTCCTCTTAAGCGCCGCATGCATAAGATGAGCGAGATGTACGGTCCCGGTGATCCTACCAAGATCACCGGACTTCCTCTCAGCAAGAAGGACATTGTCCTCAAGGCTAGGCAGATCTGCCAGACTGCCATGCCGGATGATTGGGAATGGGGCCTCCGGCCCCTCAGTTCCACTAACCCTCCGACCCAAGAAGTAAGAAATTACACAACTCGGGTCGGTTTACCGGTAACTTTTATACTGTGACTAACCCTTTTTTCTCTTTTGTTTTTCAGGCCAAGGACCGCTTCCCCGGCATTGACTCAGACCGGCGAGGCCCTTGCCGGAAGCGTGCTCTAGACAAATTCGACCCGGACCCCGTTATTCATTGGCAGGATCTGAAGATGGGCCGGACTCCAGCCTTGCGCCTCAGCAAATCTCCACCGGAACCATTCGGTTCGTGCGACGACCTGAACTTGCTTGAGGTAGCTCTTCCTTTTGATCTCTCATATTCTTCTGTTATTGTTTCTCTGTAGATGTTCCCTCAGCCAACATCAACCCACAGGTCCACGAGCACGTTCCCCCCCTGCAGGCCGAGGCAGGCCAAGAGTTTGTGGAGAAACTCATGGCCCAGGGCAAAAAGAACAAGGCTCCGGCCTCTGACGCCGGTTCGAGCTAGGCCCCTGCATCCAAACGCTTCCGGACTGAACCCTTTGCGGGGAAGGTTGCAGGCGTGAGGCGCTACAAGAGCAGGCAGATGCCGACCTCTTCTGGGTAAGGCCCCGTTTTTCTGCTTGTTCTGTTTTTACCAAGCTTTTTTCCGGTTGCTTTTTTCCAACCCTTTCTTTTTCTCTCTTTCAGCCCCGCGCTCAAGCTTGGCCCCAGGCCTGAGGGCTCTGCCGGATCCGCAAGGACCTCAACTCCTCCTCCTCACTCAAGCCCGACACCATCTGGTGCCGGCACCATTTCTGCCTCCCCTCTGGGAGGCACTACAAGTTCGGGGCGCGCGGCCCCTACACCGCCAGATCACCGCGCGGAGGAGGACCTTGCCTCCCCTCCCGAGACCCAAGATACTGGCGCCTGCAACATCAGCGCCGGAGAAGAAGCTGCCGGGCGGGCGGAACCTCTGGTTCCTCCCGTCCTAGAAAAGAAGAAGAAGAAGAAGACCAAGATGTCTTCCCCCTCCAGAGCCGCGCTGGAAACTTCCACGCCGGCAAACTCCAACCCGGGTGACGCGTCTGATGCTCCCCCTTCTCCCAGGACCACGCCAACGCCACCACCGGAAACTCCTCACGCCGAGCCAGCCGGTGCCACTCCAACGGCGCCGCCGCCCAAGACCTTGACGCTCGTCAAGGGGAAGGCAACGGCCCCTAGCGCCTCCTCCGACGGCCAGCAGCCCTTGGTGCTGCATGTCTCCCGCGCCGCTAATGCAGCCGGCGAGAAGGCCACCGGCCTTCTTGGCCGGATCACCGCGTTCCAGCGCGAAGGCCGGGAGCTGGGGCACCTGCTGCCCTACGCGGAGAAGTGGAACGCCGCGGACATGTCCAAGGCGACCCGCGGCCTGGGCAAGGACCGGCTACCGGCGCCTGACCCTGTTGGTGCGCGGTGCTCAGAAGAGCACTTCATGCGGCTGCGTCGGGCCGTCAAGGAGCTGGACAGCGCGTGGTTCGATGCCATGAACAACATGATGGTAAGTCCACAAAGCCTGTTCCATTTTTTTATTTATCCTGGTTCCTCTTTTTCTGGCTTTTTTCTATCTTTCCTTGAACTATCAACTTTATGCCGGTTCCTCTTTTTTGCTGAATCTTGTCTATCCTCCCAGTCCCCGAGTTTCGTGTTGAGAGCGTAGCTCTTAGCGCGAAACTTAACTAGAAACACGCGAAACCGGCATAGCCAGTCCCCGAGTTTCGGGTTAAGATCTTTGCTCTTAGCGCGAAACTTAACTAGATACACGCGAAACCGGCATAGCCAGTCCCCGAGTTTCGGGTTAAGATCTTTGCTCTTAGCGTGAAACTTAACTAGATACACACGAAACCGGCATAGCCAGTCCCCGAGTTTCGGGTTAAGATCTTTGCTCTCAGCTAACATCATTTCCTTGAACAGAGCACGGCTGACGCTCGGAAGATCCTTTTTGAGGAGCTTCTTTGGGAGCACCGGGACCTCGCTGAGGCACATAGCAAGTGCCAAGGTAAATTTCTGCGCCTCCGGCATCTTTTTACCGGAAAGCTTTCTTCCTCTCTATTCTTAACACTTATGATTTTCTGTTTCAACAGCCATCCCGGAAGCTTCTATTGAGGCCCTCAAGACGCAGCTTGCCGCCGCCCAAGGTATAGCTTCCTGTTTTCCAGTTAACTTGCTTTCTCTGCATTGTATCAATACAACTTTGCTAACACTTTCTTTCCGGGTTTCAGAGGAGAAGGACAAACTTATCCGGAAGCATCAGGAGGATCTGAGCGCCCAGAAAGCCAGCTACAAGGAGCTCAAGGACCAGCTTATCCAGCTTGGTCTTGACCATGCCAAGGCGCTGAAGGCTGCTAAATCCGCTGCAGAGGCCAAGCTGAATGAGGCGCTGGAGGATGCCGGCAATGCCAACGTGGTGTTGCAGGCTGAGCTGGAAGAGGCCGCCAAGGCGCGGAAGGCAGCCGAGGACAAGGCCGCGCGGCTGGATGCGGAATAGAAGGAGTACGACCTTCTGGTTACGCAGACTGACGCGCTTGCCCTCCGTAAGTTTCTCTTTTTCCTTTCCGGTTCCTGCTTATAAGCTTATCTGTTCCGGTAGCATGTGCTTAGCTTCTTTTCTTCGTCTCGCAGGGCTCTTCCCGGACTCCCAGGCGTTTGCTGTCAAGAAGGTTGGAGAGCGCCGGGTGCTACAAGCATACAAGAACCTGGGTGCGCCCTGGGATCCCTATGACCACCTGGTTGCGCTGAACGCGCGGGTCTCCCACATGCGCTGCATGGATCGAAACCTCTCTGACATCCCGTAGGTGGCCAACCAGCTCTACAGGACTCTCTGGCCTAGAGAAGAAGTGCCAGACACCTTCTCCCTCATCAGCGACCGCCTGAAGGGTGCCGGCCGAAGGATCCGGGAGTGGCAGTGCTGTGCTGCCCGTGCCGGAGCAGACTCAGCGCTTCGCGTTGCCTGCTCCTGATACCTGGAGCTGGACCTGGACGCCCTCACCAGTGTGCGCGAAGGGGCTCCAACTGACCTGGACCCGGTCCTCACCGCTAAGCGGCAGGATCGAGCGTACCACATCGCGGAGTACGCTGAAATGCGCACCTTCATCCCCCCTCCTCCATACATCAAGGACTATCTGAGCGACGAGGAGGAAGGTGAAGACGCTGATGAGGCCGGATCCGGTGACGCGCCTCCAGAGGGTCCTGATGCCAAAGACGCTCCTCCCGAAGCCCCTGTTGCTTGAACATTGCCTGTGATATGCTTGCCCTATTGAACTTGGAAACACTGTCCGTTAAATTCTACCCCGGTATGCCGGGGTCTATGATGTAAGATAATACTTAATCTCTATTTTGGTTGTGGTACAACAGTTTATGCCGGTACGCTATACCGGTAGTTAATTAAGTTATGTTTGCCTTAGCACATTTGCTTGTTGATTTGCTTTTTCTTGCACTGCAATGATTCCGAAATTGTTTCCGCATCCAATTTGATGCATACTTGGCTCTTTTGCTTTGGCTCTGCCTACCTTCTCTGGGCGTTTTTGGCGTATGAGCACAAAGTTCTTTTACCAAGCAAGCACTTTCTTGAACTTAGAAATAACCCGAAATTTTTGCAAAAAACCGGTATAACCGGGGTCAGTTAAATTTTTCCAGATTGTTCTTTCCCGCTCTCCCTCTTCGCAGTTCATGTGCTTATCCCCTACCGGTTTATCTTGCTTGCCATGAAGCCGAGTTACGGACAACAGCAGAGTCGAAGACTCCGGTAGGGTCTAGCACACTACTAAACCGGAAAGAAAAAACGTTCAATAAGCAACCGGTGAACTGAAAAAATAAACATGTTACATACAACTTTAGCAAGGATAGTCCCCGAGACTCATTCGAGGTTCCGACATCTTTTATTTATAGCAAATAAGGTACAAAAAAGGAACTTCTTACACCACAACTTCAAGAGTAGAAAGGACGCAACAGAGCTACATTCCACGGACGCTTGGTCTCCTCTCCGGACCTGTCCGCCTTTCCTTTCTTCCATTCCTGTGCATCAATCAGGTAATAGGCATCGTTGTGGAGAGCCTTGCTCACAATGAAAGGTCCTTCCCATGGAGGGGAAAGCTTGTGCTGGCCTTCAGTGCGCTGCACTAGGCGTAGCACGAGGTCTCCTTCCCGGAATACCCTCGGGTTAACCTTCCGGCTGTGATAGCGTCTGAGGTTTTGTTGGTAAATGGCTGTTCTTGCCAAAGCTAATTCTCTTGCTTCTTCTAGCAAGTCCACATCGTTTTCTCGGGCCTCCTTTACCTCTTCTTCGGTATAGAGTTGCACCCTTGGTGAATCATGGAGAATGTCGGTTGGTATGACCGCTTCTGCTCCATAAACCATAAAGAATGGAGTGTATCCAGTAGACCGGTTTGGAGTTGTTCTTATACTCCACAGTACGGATGGTAGCTCATCGAGCCAACACCCCGGCGATTTTTCCACCGCATCAATGAGTCTTGGTTTGATACCGGAAAGTACCAAAGCGTTTGTTCTTTCAACTTGGCCATTGCCCTGTGGATGTGCCACCGAGCACAAATCCAACCGGATATTGTTGTCCTCACAAAATCTTTTGAACTCACCTTGAGCAAAGTTTGTGCCATTGTCAGTGATAATGCTATGTGGGTAGCCATACCGCAAAATTACATCTTTTAAGAACTTCACCGCTGTGCGCCCATCACATTTTGCGATGGGTTTCACCTCTAGCCACTTGGTGAATTTATCCACCATAACCAAGATGTGGGTCATGTTTCCCCTTGCGGTTTTGAATGGGCCAACCATGTCTAGGCACCAAACGGCAAATGGCCAAGTTAGCAGTATGGTCTTTAAACCGGATGCTGGGGTATGGTTTTGCCTGGCGTACCTCTGGCACCCATTGCATTTTCTTACCAGATCCTCCGCATTTTCCAAAGCCATTGGCCAATAGAACCCATGTCGGAACACTTTTGCCACTAGCGCCCTTGACGAAGCGTGATGCCCACATTCTCCTTGGTGAATTTCCTCGAGCATTTCTTTTCCCTCTTCCGGTTCCACACACCTTTGGAGGACACCGGTAACACTTCTCTTGTACACCTCGCCATTGATGATGGTGTAAGCTTTGGACCTCCTCTGGATCCTTCTGGACTCATTTTCGTCAACCGGCAAGGTGCCGTTGATCAGGAATTCCTTAATAGGTTTAACCCATGAGGGTGCCTCCCGAACCAGGAACACCGGTACGTCTATGTCCATGTTATCCACCAGCATTGTTTCTTCAGGTATAGACACAGCAGTTCCCGAGCTTACCGGAACAGTCCCCGGGTTTCCTTCGTCGATATCCATTGGTACAACATGTGATTCCGGTACAAAAATTGACTCCGACTCTGGACTCGGTTTGATCGATGGTACCCTTAAATGTGCCAAGGCTATTCCGGGAGGAATTTCTTGCCTGGACGAGCCCAGCTTGGACAAAGCATCCGCGGCTTCATTTTCTACACGCGGCACATGGTGAAACTCGCACCCTTCGAAGAATCCGGCAATCTTTTGCACGTGAAACCGGTAGGAGGCCATGTTGGCATCTTTTGCGTCCCAATCTCCAGAACATTGTTGTACCACAAGATCTGAATCTCCGTAGCAAATGATCCGGTGTGCACCGATTTCTTTTGCGACCTTAAGCCCATGGATCAAAGCCTCGTATTCAGCGACATTGTTTGATGCCCTGAAATGCACTTGTAAAACATACCGGAGATGATCTCCCTTTGGTGAGGTGAGCACCACACCGGCACCTAGACCCTCTTTGAGTTTGGATCCATCAAAGTGCATCTTCCAGTATTCGATCTTGTGTTCCGGCGGCTTGTATTGCATTTCTGCCCAATCAACCAAGAAATCAGCTAAAGCTTGTGATTTTATGGCATCTCTTCTTTCATACACCGGTACATATGGTGATATCTGAATCGCCCATTTTGCAATCCTGCCGCTAGCATCTTTGTTGCACATGATATGGGAGATGGGTGCCTCACTCACCACCTTTATGGGATGCTCCTCAAAGTAGTGCTTGAGCTTCGTGGCGGCCATGAACACGCCATAAGTCATTTTCTGGAAGTGTGGGTAGTTTTGCTTTGAGAGGGAGAGCACCTCGCTCAGGTAGTATACCGGCCTCTGGATGGTTTTTCCTTCCTCTTCTCTTTCTACTACCACAACCACACTCACAACCCGGTTAGTTGCTGCTATGTATAACAACATGGGCTCTCTTTCCAGTGGCGAAGCCAGTATTGGTGCAGTGGCTAGCATTGTTTTTAGCTCTTTAAACGCCGCGTCTGCCTGAGGGGTCCAGACGAACGTATCGGATTTTTTCATCAGAGCGTAGAGTGGCAAAGCTTTTTCTCCTAGCCTGCTTATGAACCGGCTTAGCGATGCCAAGCTTCCGGTAAACTTTTTCACATCTTTTAGTTCCCGTGGAACAGTCATTCTTTCTATTGCCCTGATTTTTACCGGATTCACCTCAATGCCCCGGCTTGACACGAGAAAACTGAGCAGCTTGCCGGCAGGGACACCGAAGGTGCATTTTGCCGGATTAAGTTTCATCCGGAACCGTCTTAGGTTATCAAATGTTTGCCGGATGTCATCGATTAAGGTGTTTTTTACCTTAGTTTTTATCACAATGTCGTCCACATAGACTTGCACATTCTTTCCAATTTGATCAAACAAGCATTTTTGCATACAGCACTGGTACGTTGCACCAGCGTTGCGCAAACCAAAAGGCATAGTGACATAGCAATAAGCCTCGTGCGGGGTAATGAACGCAGTTTTTATTTGATCTTCCTCTTTCAAGGGGATTTGGTGGAAACCGGAATACGCATCCAGAAAAGACAACAACTCACACCCAGCAGTTGAATCAATCACTTGATCGATCCGTGGCAGAGGGAAGGGATCTCTTGGGCAAGCCTTGTTGAGGTTGGTGTAGTCGATGCACATGCGCCACACCTTTGGAGCTTTTGCCTCCAGGTTCTCATCTTTTTTCTTTTCGACCATTACCGGATTGGCTAGCCACTCAGTGTGCGTGACTTCCACAATGAATCCGGCAACCAGCAGTTTTGTCACTTCTTCTCCAATAATCTTCCTCCTATCTTCAGCGAACCGGCGCAAAGGTTGTCGCACCGGCTTGGCATCCTTCCGGACGTTTAGAGAGTGCTCAGCCAGCTCCCTCGGAACCCCTACCAAGTCATCAGTAGACCAGGCAAAGATATTCCGATTCTCACGGAGGAAGCTGACGAGCGCGCTTTCCTATGCCTGATCGAGGCCGGCACCGATACGAACGGTGCGCTCTGGGTAAGCCGGATCCAGCACAATGTCCTTTGTTTCATTCGTTGGCTTGAATGCCGGTGAGCCCAAGTCTCCACTCATTGCCGCTAAACTCAACTGTGAGGACTGAGCCAGCGCAACCGCAGTTTGCATCCTTCTCTTTTCCTCTGCGATCACCAGCGATTCCGCTAGGTTTGATCCTGCAGATGCTGTTTCTAGTGAGACTCTATAGTTTCCCACCACAGTTAAGGGTCCACGAGGTGCCGGCATCTTCATCTTGAGGTAAGCCGTATGAGTCGTAGCCATGAAAGCTGCTAATGCCGGTCTTCCCAGCAACGCATGGTAGGGACTGTCTAGGTCCACCACCTCAAACTCGATGTTTTCAACCCGGCAATTGTCACGTCCTCCAAACGACACGTCCACCCGAACTTTTCCTACCGGAGCGCAAGACAAACCCGGAACGATTCCGTGGAACGTTGCACGAGTTGGCTGAAGCATGTTTTCTATTATGCCCAGCGTATGCATGGTGTGCCGGTACATTATGTTTATGCTGCTCCCATTGTCTATCAGCACTTTGCTGAATTTGACGCGAGTCGTTGGCCCTTTCATGATTGGGTCCACCACGAGAGCGTAACCTCCCGGATTCGGCATGATTTCAGGGTGATCCTTGAATGACCAGGTGATCTCCTGATCTGACCACAGCATGTACTTGGGAACCGTCGGCATCACGGAGTTTACTTCCATCGAGCAGCGATGCACACTTTGCCTGTCTGTCGGCTCAGTGACAAAGACAACACAGCACAAATGTGGGTCTTCGTAAACATTCCGGCCCAAAGGTGCCGGTGGAGGTGGTTGGCCGTGATCCTCTCCCACCTGATTGACTTGCTGGTACTGCTGCCTGCTTGGCTGAGGCTGTACTGGTAAAGCATTCGCTCCAGTGAGTGGTGGTGGTAGTTGTTGCTGGCGCAGCATATCTTGTGATGGTGGCAGTATTGTGGAGCACCCTTGTGCTTGCGCATCCTTTACTGCTCCCTTTTGCATCAAGTACTTGGTCCAAGAACAATCCTTCGTCAGGTGGTTTGACGGGTGATCCGGGTTCGGCGTGTGCCACCAGCAAGGTTGATCCATGGCGGCTTCCATGGTGTATTTTACGGGTTCTTGCCAATTCTTTTTCAGGCCCCAGGGTTTCTTTTCGACCCATTGCCTCTTAGGACCCGCCCATGGCTGCGATCCGGTTTTCTGCCTCTGGCTGCCGCCGGCATTAGAATTTTCTTGCACAGCAGCAACTTGCTGCGGAGCATACCTTCGATCCGGGAAATCTTCCCTTCTTTTGTTGTTCCGGTTATCCCGGTACTGTTCCTGGCGCTGCTGAGGCGGGTTTGACTGTTCCGGCTCAGCCTGCACTGCCGGTTGCATTGGGTCTCCCAATGCATAGTTATCCGCCACACGTATCATCTCCGCCAAAGTTGTTGGCATGTTTCGCTGCAGCTTTTGCCACAGAGGCGAACCTCGCCGGCATCCCTGGCTAAACCAAGCAATGGCTTGTGCTTCTATCACTCCTTCACAAGAGTTTCTAATGGAGTTCCACCGGGTCAGGTAATCCCGGTCTGTTTCCTGCGGGCGCTGCACGCACAAAGCGAGCTGCTGAGGCCTATTAGGCCTTCGGTAGGTGCTACTGAAGTTACTCACAAAGGCTTCCTCAAAGTACAACCAGCCATTTATGCTTCCTGCCGGCAAGTTGTTCAACCAGATTCTTGCCGGTCCCACTAAAAACGTTGGCACAATTCTCACGGCCCAACGCTGGTTTCCTCCTCCGGCTACACATCCTCCACCACCAGCGACGTATACCGCGGTCACGTAATCCGCGAGCCAATCTTCCGGCTTAGTGGTGCCATCGTATGTTTTGGTGTCACGGGGCAACTGGAAGTTGCGAACCGGTGGTTGCTCTTTCATGATCCTTGGGCCAAAGCACTTTGGACCCGGAGGACCTTCTGCCTCTATCATTTCAGACAAATACACTCTATCCAGACGGTGCCTCGCATCCCGTTCTGGCAGGTGTCTTTCTCCCACGCGCTCTCCCAAAGGATTTCAGTAAGCGGTGAATCTTGTCGAGTCAGCTTCATCGTAGCGTTCTGGTACCGCGGCCCTTGCCTGCCGGTACCTTGGTGGAGGCATCTCCTCCTCATCATACGCTGCCCTTACAGCCGGATAGTTTTGCCCGGTTTCATATCTACCGGCATGATTGTTTCCGGCATAGCCTCCTTTGGCGTAGCCTCGATCTGCCCCTTGGCTTTTTCTACCGGCATCGTGTTGCCCGGCTTGTTGTTTTCCGGCAAGAATCGGGTCGTACACAGTCATCTGCTGTGCATTCATTTCTTTTTCTCTCCTTCTGTCCGGATGGGGGGACGAAGCCTGCCCATGGGACTTGCTTCCGGCATTCCTTGTCGAACGCGCGGATTTTGAGGCCGCAGCCTTGTTCAGCTTAGCCAGCTGCTCAGCATTCTGCTGCTCGATAGTTTCCAGCAGCTCTCTAACGCGCTCTTGCTGTTTTGCCAAAGCATCTCCGGAAAGCGATTCACATAGCTCTACTGCAGCTTTAGCAGCTTTTATAGTTTTATCCGGGCTACTGTACTTAGGTTTTTCCACAATGCTAACAGATGCAGAGGTACTTTTGCCGGCAAGAACTTCCTTGCGCAAATCCTGATCTAGATTGCGAGCTTTAAGCCGGTTCTCCGGTATCCTAGCAGCATGAGCGCTAACAGAAGCAAAGCCATAGGCAGCGTTGTACTCACGTAGGGTTAGGTTCAGCTCGCGCTGCGCCCGGACGATGTCGGCGCCGTTCGCGAGCAGCTTCTGGCGTTGTGCCTCCAGTTCCGCCTGAGCCGCTGCCGGGTCGATGTTCTGCGCGATGGGGGTTGCCAGCACGTTCATCGCCGCTTGAAGTGGTGTTGCCGGTGGTGCGGATGATGCTCCCGCAGCGCCAGGATCGCGCTCCAGCGGTGGCTTGGCCGCACGGGTCGAAGCCGCACGACCAGCACCTTCATCCGCAGCCTCCTTGCCTGCACCAACCACGCCGGTCATCATTACCTCAACGCTGCCGGCGGCGCGGCCAGCACAGAGCCACCTTGGCGGGTCCGATGCCACCAGCACCGGCGAGAGGCGCTGGCGCACAGGGACGGTGCCGAAGTAGACGCGGTGGCTGCCGAACTCGATGATGCGGCCGTTCTTGGGGAAGATGCCACCGTTGGCGAAGCAGCCCGCGTTGTCGTTGATGAAGTCCATGGAGTAGAGGCGCTTGACGAGCGCAGACACCGTCCGCTCGTCGGCGACCTCAAGGATGCCCGCCCGAATATGAACTCCTGCAAGCGCCACTTCATGCCCCACGGTGGGCGCCAACTGTCGTCGTGGTGAACAGACAGATGCCATAGGATGGCTTGAGTTGGGGCCGAATGGACGCTAGAGGATTCGGGGGAGGGTTTGTGATTAGATGGGATGAACTTCCGGATGGTTTCCTCAAGAACTTAGCCAAGGCTAGAGGTTGAAGAAGAAAGACATAAGGAAGAACTCGCTCTAGATCATCTTCTTTACTGATCTCCACAGGTTACAGGTTTGTGCTACAAGGTTTCTCTCTCTGCTTCTCGCTCTCGGATCGCTCTCGAGTACGGGTGTGCCCCCTCTCCTTATATAAGGGAGAGGGTGGCTTACAGGGGAAGAAACCCTAATGGCATCTTTGACTAGACAAACTACTTTACAAAGTTACTTTAATCATAGATGACACCGGGGTCTTCTTTAAACAGGGAGGCTGACGTCCTCCGGCTTCTTTCATCGTCATCCTCCTCTTTATCGTCAGGCCTTCGTTTAAAGCTTCTTTGCTTAGCTCATCTTTGTCCTCTAGCTCTGGAGAGAATATTTGACCAGTCCTGCCGACGTGCTCTTCTTTCCGGTATCCCGGTGTCTTCTTTACCCGGTTCCGGTATACCCCTCTTGGGGATACCGGCCTAGCTTTACTTAGCCAAACTTTTATCATGTGCTCCGGTATGAACATTAAACCGGTATCTTGATGGCCTAAACCATCCGGTTTGGCATGCCTTTGGCATACCGGGGGTCATCCCCCCAACAATCGCAGGGCAGGGGGTGGGTCTATGAGGTTTGGGTTCAACTGATTGGAGTTTAATTTGGGTTCGATGGCGGTAGGTTGGGGGGAAGATGAAGAACAGAGGCTCTCAAACTGGGCGGTGGAATTGATTCTAAAGCTGCATGGCGGCGGCACTGGCGCGTGCTATGGAAGGTGGTCGATTGGAGAGTGGGTGCGGGCGGGGGCGAGGGCGGAGGTAGACGATGGAGGTGAACCGAAATAGGGCAGGTGGGGCCGGGGCGCTTGACTTCGCTCCTCTGCACTCTACAGCATCTCCTCCTGTTTCTTGGAAAGTGTATAGACCCATAATAAAAAGTCACTGTTCCCTCTGAAAAGGTGAAGAACAAGTCACTGGTCTAACGTGCAAATTTGGACATCCCAAGCTCTGTGTTGTCATGTCAATTCAATGTCCATGGCAGTATTTCGAATTTTGCGTGACCAAAAGAAGTACGCCTTGGTGCCTTTCACAATCGGGGTTTCTTAGGCCCTCCACAACGTTGCACATTTTCGGTACCCAAACAACTTTTCAGGCTTTGGGCATCGGTGCCCTACGCTGCACAACCGGTGTCCCAATTTATTTCCAGGGAATCGAATCATCTACTCAGCTGTGGATAGAATACTACTCCGTATTATTTTCCTGCTCACCCGCGGCAAACCTTCCTCTATTCAGGTCCTTTCTCTGTCCACAGGTACACTGATGGTTAGCTGAATGGATTCTTTATCAAATGTGGGCTCACTTCCTTTCTGACAAGCGATGCTCTACGTTGTGAGCTCGGTGCCTCAAAACTTTTATTTGGGATCGGTGGTGACGTGTTAGCTTTTTCAGCAATTGGGCACCGGCTACATTGTGGAAGGCAGAGCTAGAACAACAGAAGAGCCAACAGCTGGCAAAAGTGCCACGTAGGCGGGCTATAAGCGCCCACTATTGTCCTAATTCCTCTTGGCGTGATACTCCCTCCGTCCACAAATAAGTGGACGTGCGGGATTTTCAAGGTAAATTAGTAAAAGGAAAGAACAAATGCATTGGAGCACTCGTATCTTAAGAAACAAATGTACTCAACCACGGTTGTAGATTTTCTCGGCGCAAGACTTTTCCCCAGCAGTTGTGGCTTTCAGTTGTTCGTGGGTGTGGGGAGGAGCTCCGCCGCATCGGTAGAAAGCAAAGAGGAACGGCGGCTCTCGATCGTGCGGTGCACTCGTAAATCACGTGCGACCCATGCCCTAATAATTCACAATGCATTGATGAGGGCTATCACTTCATCATCCAATAAAATGTAGTAACTATCGTAATAATATTGTCTCTTAAGCCATGTATTACAGTGCAAGATGCTTTAGAGAAATAAACCTCTATTTTATTGCTAATACACATGGTTATTTATTCTAGGCAAATGCTTACCGAAAGATGTAGGAATAGGAAAAATGTAGGATTGCAATGTCATGTCCACTCCAATCCTATAGGAATTCATAGAAACCAAACTTTGTTTGATTCCACCATAGGAAAAGTAAAGGATTCTTAAAAAGAGGCATGAGTAGATGTTTAATTTCCTATGGAATATGTGCAAAGGAATCCATAGGAAAATTCCTATCGGAAACAATCCTACAAATCAAACAGCCAAGGATTCAATTCTACCAATTTCCTATGCAAATCCTTGGTGTTCACCCAATCCTCTCGAATACTCATCCAAAAAATGCACTAATACTTTGATGGGGAGTTTTTTTATTCTACGCAAGAATAGAGGGTTTGCGGGGATCACTTGAGAAGTGTATTAACCAAAGAAGGCATAAGTAATACACCAACACACACTAACATGCCCTTAATGGATGTATCTCCATAAACTCCCTCTGTTCTTTATTACTACTACTAGTTTATGTACTTCTTAACTAATATGGGATAATCATGAAATATATTTTCTAACATTCAGCCAAAATATAGTGTTTCGACTTTCTAAAATACTGAAAAAGCTAGTAATTAAAAATATTTGAGCTAACAAATCTATGAAGTTTGAAAATATTTTGTATTCCGTCTAAAAGTTGTGTCACTTGGTGTGAGATTCACACAAAAATGATGAAACATATCAAACCTTCAAAATAATTGTAGTAATTCGACCGTTAAGTGTGTTTCATAATTTTGGAAAATCGATTCTATTTGCAATTAAAACTAGTAGTTGGTGATCCCCGATCATCTGATTTGCTCTTAAACAGCTCAATCCTAAATTTGAACCTCCCTGCAACAGAACACGATAGTTGGTGGTTTGTGCGAAAAAAATAACAGTTTAAATAAGTGTTTACGCAACGAAGGCAGCAATAAGCGGTAGTTTGTGCAATTTCCTCGTGTAAACAACATGTAGCATCGAAGTAGTAGTACTAGGAGTACAGAAATCTTGTGTAATTTCTAGTTCTACACATTACTAGTGTCCACTGTTTGAGAGTTGATGGTGAATGGGTCTAATTTTCAATCGAATGAGAATTAGCAAATTGATTTCTATGACAAAAGCATACAAAGCGAGTAAAACCAACATACCCGCATTCGCCCTGCTACCAGCATGCGATGCCTCCACGAGTGCATTGACGGCTGCTGCAAATCCTCGGAAGGCATCTAGGTCTTGCAGATCGTCGATTGCCGCTGTCCGGCTAAGATTAACCAGCATAGCTACCGCCAAGATATCTCGGATTTGGACCACAGGCAGAAGCTGATTGGGGTCGAAGGATTGCCTGATTCGGAACTTGAAGTACCAAGCCCTCGGCTCCGATGGTGGAAGTTTGGAACTCGGCCCGGCCAGAACCTCCCAAATCTGTGTGTGGCAGTGGATGCCCATCGGCATCCCCAATGCTGCCGACGCCGTGATGTGGTCGGTCGCACTTTGGTCCCCACTAAAGGCTGGGGCTGCAGCACGTCGCCGCCGCCCCCGACGTCCCCACGATGGCATCGCCATGGAACGAGGCGCTGAGTTTGTTGGCGAACCCGAAGCCCTGGATGGCAAGTGCTTCTTCACAATGGAAGCATCCTCACCCGGCGAGGTTCGCCCCCAGCGCATGCCTCTGCTCCGACCAGCCCACTTTGCCGCTGCTGCCTGGGCTGCCGCCGATACCTGGGCCACCGCCGCTTCATGGGACCCCCCTCCCTCCTCTCCCTCTCCTAGATCAAAGGGCGCCAGGAGTCTAGCCACAGCAAGACACAGAGCCGCCTGCTTCATCGCACACCAATGGCACACAGATATTTGCGAGCTTTTAGCGCACACCCCTCCGAGGCTGAGTCGTGGAGCCTGGGTGCACGGGGCTAAGGCTGGAGGAGTCGCCATGGGACGAGGGGTGTCGAGTGCTCGGGCAAGTACGGGAAAGGGGAAGTTTTGTGATCACATCAATGCTTCTCAAGGAGCCAAATATTGTATGAGAATCCGGAAAAGTTTGAACGTTTGAAAACTTTGCCGGCATAATGCATCCTTCCAATGCACGCCTACGTACCCGACGTATACGCCAGCTAAGGTAGAAAGCCAACTCAGTTGCTACTTTGTTGGCAAAATGTACCATGGCTCAATCTCAGGTCACACACCCATGAAGCCAAGTTAACTCATCTATCAATTGTCACCCTCTTCATCCGACTGTAGGTATAGTAAGGTTGCTTCGAGTTTGATCTTTTGTATTGTTTCTTGTAAGGTTCATGAATAATCTAATAAAAAAAGTCGTGTGCATCCTTTGGATGCAGAAGCTGGGGCGATTTCCCCCCATTTCGAAAAAAATCAATTGGTATATTTTGGTTATATTCATAATTTTACTTGAAACTTGTAGGTCATGCCATTCTACTACTCACCTAACACTTTTTCTACGCGGGAAGGATACGAGCGATGCAACAAAAAGAAACACATCCGTCCCCCTCCCCCAGTGATTTGTCCTAGATATGAAATCAAACTACAAGTGGTTCAAAAAGGCAATCGAAAAACATGGATTGTTCATCAGTTTGTACATAGCTAGGGAAAATACCAGAATGTCATATTAGTGTTTTAGATAAGAGCCCTTCAAGTAGTCTGGCACCATGTTGGACACTGTCAAGCTCAATTCCACCCAAACATGATTTTTTTGTTTGAATTTGTCTACACTTTGTTTATCATCTTCAATGCTTATTGTATGACATAAGAAGACTACGTGCTTTGGTTTAATTTTTTGAATTTTTAATGCCTAATTGAATCTTGGTGTATAACAGAATGTCATATATATTAGTGTTTTAGAGAAGAGCCCTTCAAGTAGTTTGGCACCATGTTGGACACCATCCAGCTTAATTCCACCCAAACATGCATGATTTTTTTCGTTTGAATATGTCTAGACTTTGTTTATCATCTTCAATGCTTATTGTATTACATAAGAAGACTATGTGCTTTGGTTTTAATTTTTTGAATTTTTAATGCCCAATTGAATCTTGGTCAAATCCTAGGTTTGACCAAGATTTAAACAAGTTCAAAACATGAAAATGAAAAAGTAAGCCTGGATCCTTCTTAGTCACTCCAAAATGAATCTTTTGGAAGGTTTTTTAAATTTCCATGTTTGAAACCCAAAACCACTTCTCTTCATGCTTGACTTCATAAAACAGAGTTTAGGGTTAGGGTACGTAGATACATGATTTTTCTGGTTTGAATATGTCTAGAACTTGTTTAATTTATCAACTTGAATACTTATATGACATAAGAAGACTATGTGCTTTGGTTTTTCATTTTCTTGATTTTTTTGATTTTTTATGCCCATTTGTATCTTGGTCAAATCCGAGATTTGACAAAGATTTAAACAAGTTTAAAACATGGAAATGAAAAAGTAAGCATGCATGGGTCCTTTTTACTCACTCCAAAATGAAGCTTTTGGGAGTTTTTTTTTGAAATTTCCATGTTTGAAACCCAAAACCACTTCTCTTCATCCTTGACTTCCTAAGACAGAGTTTAGGGTTGTTAGGGGGTACGTAGATACATGCTTTTCTGCTATGAATATATATGTGTGGACCTTGTTAATCAACCTGAATGCTTACTATATGACATAAGAAGACTATGTGCTTTGGTTTTTCATTATTTTAATTTTTTTATTTTTTTATGCCCATTTGTACGTATCTTGGTGAAATCCTAGGTTTGACTAAGATTTAAAACATGAAAACGAAAAAGTAAGCATGGATCCTTCTTAATTAGTAACTAATTCAAAATGAAGCTTTAGGAAGGTTTTTGAAATTTCCATGTTTGAAACCCAAAACACCCTCTTCATGATTGACTTCATATATAAGACAAATCGAGTTTAGGGTTAGCGGTAGATACATGATTTTTCTAGTTTGAATATGTCTAGACCTTTGCTTTTATCAACTTGAATGCTTAGTGACATAAGAATATGTACTATGTGCATTGGTTTTTCATTTTTTGATTTGTTTTGAATTTTTATGCCCATTCGAATTTTGGTTAAATCATAGGTTTAACCAAGATTTAAACAAGTTTAAAACTTGAAAATTAAAAATTAAGCATGGATCCTTCTTAGTCACTCCAAAATGAAGCTTTTGGGAGGCTTTTCAAATGTCCATGTTTGAAACCCAAAACCACTTCTCTTCATGCTTGACTTCATAAGACAGATGAGTTTAGGGTTAGGGGGTGTAGATACATGATTTTTCTGGTTTGAATAGGTCTAGAACTTGTTTATCAAGTTGAATGGCTTACTATGTGACATAAGAAGACTATGTGCTTTGGTTTTTCATTTCTTGATTTTTTCGAATTTTTTTATGCCCATTTGAATCTTGGTCAAATCCTAGGTTTGAACAAGATTTAAACAAGTTTAAAACATGAAAATGAAAAAGTAAGCATGAATCCTTCTTAGTCACTCTGAAATGAAGCTTTTGGGAGGTTTTTGAAATTTCCATGTTTGAAAACCCAAACCACTTCTCTTCATGCTTGACTTCATAAGACAGAGTTTAGGGTTAGGGGGTATACATGATTTTTTTGGTTTGAATATGGCTAGCTAGACATTGTTTATCAACTAGAATGCTTACTATATGACATAAGAAGACTATGTGCTTTGGTTTTTCATTTTTTCTGATTTTGTTCTGGATTTTTATGCCCATTTGAATCTTGGTCAAATCCTAGGTTTGACCAAGATTTAAACAAGTTTAACACGTGAAAACGAATAAGTAAGCCTGGATCCTTCTTAGTCACTCCAAAATGTACCAATTGATAGATGTGTTAACTTGGCTTCATGGGAAAAATAATGTCATGTAATTGAGTTAACTTGGCTTTCCTACCTTGAATCCATAGGAAACTTTGTACTAATACTGTATAATATATAATCACCCGAGTTTTTACACCAACAGGTATGTCACTTACGTGACCATGCATGAGGTCCCGCACATCGGTGAGCACAAGTCACGTGCAATAGGTACGCAAACTCCCAGCCATCTTCTTTGTCAAGAGAAGACGCACCTGGATGCGTACTGGAAGTCTCTGAGTCCTTCGGTTGTCCCTCTCACGCAAAAAAAAACTCTCATTCTCTTCTAGGCCTCGCTCGCTCGCAGCCTCGCACCTCCTGCGCACTGACAAACCCTGCACAACCAGAAAAGGGATAGCCTCCTGCCCCGTGACTGCTCTCCCTTCTTCTCCTTCCGAGTGATCCCTCTTCCTCCGAGTTTCACTGGACGGGCAAACACACATGTGCTGCATAGTAATAATAAAAAAGTAAAAAAATTGACCTATGAATCTATGATTAAATAGGTCAAATCCTGGGTTTGATCATGGTTTAAACAAGTTTAAAACATGAAAATGAATAGGTAAGCATGGATCCTTCTTAGTCACTCTAAAATGAAGCTTTCGGGAGGTTTTTGAAATTTCCATGTTTGAAACCCAAAACCACTTCTCATCATTCTTGACTTTGTAAGACAGAATTTAGGGTTAGGGGTAGATACATGCTTTTCTGGTTTGAATATGTATAGACCTTGTTTATCAACTTGAATGCTTACTATATGACATAAGAAGGCTATATATGTGCTTTGGTTTTTCATTTTTTGATTTTTTTCGAATTTTTTATGCCCATTAAAATCTTGGTCAAATCCTATGTTTGACCAAGATTTAAACAAGTTTAGAACATGAAAATGAAAAGGTAATCATGGATCTTTCTTAGTCACACTCTAGAATGAAGCTTTTGGGAGGTTTTTGAAATTTCCATGTTTGAAACCCAAAACCACTTCTTTTCATGCTTGACTTCATAAGACAAATTTAGGGTTAGGAGTAGATACATATGATTTTTCTTGTTTGATATGTCTAGATATTATTTAACAACTTGAATGCTTACTATATATATATGTGACGTAAGAAGACTATATATGTCCTTTTGGTTTTTCATTTTTTGGGGTTTTTTCGAATTTTTTATGCACACTTGAATCTTGGTCAAATCCTAGGTTTGACCAAGCTTTAAACAAGTTTAAAACATGAAAATGAAAAAGTAAGCATGGATCCTTTCTTAGTCACTCCAAAATAAAGCTTTTGGGAGGATTTTGAAATTTCCATGTTGTAAACCCAAAACCACCTATCTTCATGTTTGACTTCATAATTAAGACAAAGTTTAGGGTTAGGGGTAGATACATGATTTTTCTTGTTTGAATATATATGTTTAGTTGTTTATCAACTTGAATGTTTACCGTATGACATAAGAAGACAATGTTTTTGAATTTTTTATGTCCATTTGAATCTTAGTCAAATCCTAGGTTTGACCAAGATTTAAACAATTTTAAAACATGAAAATGAAAAGGTAAGCCTGGATCCTTCTTAGTCATTCTAAAATGAAGCTTTTGGGGGGTTCTTGAAATCTCAATGGTTGAAACCCAAATTAAACCACTTCTCTTCATGGTTGACTTCATAAGAAAGAGTTTAGGGTTAGGGGTAGATACATGATTTGCAAGGTTTGAATATGTCTATATCACATGCTTGTTTATCAACTTGAATGCTAGCTTACTATATGATCGACATAAGAAGACTAGCTATATATATGTGTGTTGGTCAAATCCTATGTTTGACCAAGATTTAAACAAGCATAAATCCTGAAAATGAAAAGGTAAGCTAGCTTGGATCCTTCCTTATTCACTCTAAAATTAAGCTTTTGGGAAGTTTTTCAAATTTCCATGTTTGAAACCCAAAACCACTTCCTCTTCATGCTTGACTTCATAAGACATAGTTAAGGGTTAGGGGTGTAGATACATGCTTTTTCTGTTTTGAATATGTCTAGACCTTGTTTATCAACTTGAATGCTTACTATATATATGACATAAGAAGGCTATGTGCTTAATTTGGTTTTTCATTTTCTGGTTTTTTTTAATTTTATGCCCATTTGAATCTTGGTCAAATACTAGCTAGGTTTGACCAAGATTTAAAAAAGTTAATTTAAAACATGAAAATGAAAAGGTAATCATGGATCCTTCTTAGTCACTCTAAGGTGAAGATTTTGGGAGGTTTTTGAAATTTCCATGTTTGAAACCCAAAACCACTTCTCTTCATGCTTGACTTCATAATACAGAGTTTTGACCAGGATTTAAACAAGTTTAAAACATGAAAATGAAAAGGTAAGCCTGTATCCTTCTTAGTCACTCTAAAATGAAGATTTTGGGAGGTTTTTGAAATTTCCATGTTTGAAACCCAAAACCATTTCTCTTCATGCTTGACTTCATAAGATAAAGTTATTTAGGGTTAGGTGTAGATACATGATTTTTTTTTGTTTGAATATGTCTAGACCTTGTTTATCAACTTCAATTCTTACTATATGACATAAGAAGACTATGTGCTTTGGTTTTTCATTTTTTTATTATTTTTATGTTTATGCACATTTGAATCTAAAGGTGAGAGAACACGTTAAAGGTTATTCTAGCAAAGGTCATGCTTGGAATCTTACCTATGTTTTATTGTACATCACAAATGTGAAATGAAAATATGTGCATCTCTATAAACCATAAACCCTAACCCTAACTATATAGAAAAATATGAACAATCCGGCCATGCTTTTCGATTGCCTTTTTTGATCCACCTGCTTTGGCTGGATTTGAAATTTAGGGAGGGGGGTAGGGGACGAGTGTGTTTCTTTGGATGCATCTCTCGTATTTGCTAGTTTTGGGGGGTCACACAAATTCAGGGTAGCATCATGCCCACCCCCCTCCCTTCACGCGCGGAAAAAGTGTTAGGCGAGTAGTAAAATGGCATGAACAACAAGTTTCAAGTAAAATTTCGAATATAACCAGAATGTACCAATTGATAGATGAGTTAACATGGCTTCATGGAAAAAATAAGGTCATGTAAATGAGTTAACTTGGCTTTCCCACCCTTGAATCCATAGGAGTACTAATACAGTATAATGATCACCCGAGTTATTACACCAACAGGTCTGTCACTTACATGTGGTTCCCATGCGTGAGGTCCCACACTTTAGTGAGCACAAGTCATGTGCGGTCGGTAGGCAAACTCCCATCTTCTTTGTCAAGAGAAGACGCATCAAAACTCCCCCTCTCTCTCTCTCTCTCTCTCTCTCTCTCCAGTTATCCACCTCCGCTGGCTGCCGGTTTTGGCATTGCGTTTCTAGCTCAGCTCGGAAGCCATGGTGTGCACGCACTGTAGCCATGGCGATTTGGTCGCGCTAAGTGGTTCGTCCCCGGCTACGACGAGGATCAATCTGGGCGGTGGCTGTTAAGGACCCGATCGCATTTCTTGCTTTCAGCGTGGGGTCTTCCATGTAAAAGTTAGGGATTTAGATGAAATTTCTTGTTTATTCAGTGTCTTGTTGTAAACTGTGCTCTGGTGCGTACTGGAAGTCTGAGTCCTTCAGGATCCTTCGGTTGTCCCTCTCTCAAAAAAAAAATCTCTCTCATTATCGGCCTCGCTCGCACCTCCTGCGCACTGACAAACCCTAAAAAAGGTGAGACACCATAAATAAGAGGGCCCCACTCACTTCTCTCCCTTCGTCTCCTTCCGTGTGATCCCTCTTCCTCCGAGTTTCACTGGACGGGCAAACACATGTGCTGCCTAGAAATATTTGACCCCTTTGCATGGATAATCATGTCGACCATTTTTACCTGGTTTTGAAATAAATAAATGAAAATGAAGAAAACCTCAAAAATGAAACCCTTCCGCATTGAGTGCTTATAGGTGTACTAGTTGACAGGGAAAATAAGAAACATGTGATAGGGTAGTAAAAAACAAAATGTCTTCACAAAACGGACTATCGTGTATTAAGATTCATGGGTTTCAAGCCAACAAATGGCGTAGTTATGGCCATATTTGTGGCATAGTTTGTTATAATGTGCCCAAATTGGGCATGGTGGTGCATCTTTCCATTCCCAACAATGTTGATGACTAGACTTTTCAACTTTTCGTTATATAAAAACTCATTTTTCATTTTCTAGATGTCAAAATAGGTTTATTTTGTGAATGGGGTACATAAGATACAGCTCAAAATGGCACCTCTACATTTTAAAGATAAATTAGGCCACATATTAGTGAAAATTCCCAACTCTTTACATTTTTTAGTGCTTTCTAGCTAGTTTCACACATTTAAATGACTTTATGCTGATTTATTGAAAGTAATTCCAATTTGAAATGTAGGTGTGTTATAACTTCGTCCTATAAATCCCCAAAAATCATTTTTTGATACATATTACTTACTATATGTCTAGACCTTTTTTATCTACTTGAATATGCTTACTATATATATATATATGACGTAAGAAGATTATGTGCTTTGGTTTTTTATTCTTTTATTTTTCATGAATTTTTATGCCCATTTGAATCTTGGTCAAATCCTATGTTTGACCAATATTTAAACAAGATTAAAACATGAAAATGAAAAGGTAAGCTTGGATCCTTCTTAGTCCCTCTAAAATTAAGCTTTTGGGAAGTTTTTGAATTTTCCATGTCTGAAACCCAAAACCACTTCTCTTCATGCTTGACTTCATAATTAAGACAGAGTTAAGCGTTAGGGGGTAGATACATGAATTTTATGTTATGAATATGTCTAGACCGGCCATGTTCATCAAGTTGAATGTTGCTTACTATATATGACATTAGAAGGCTATGTGCTTTGGTTTTTCATTTTTTCATTTTTTGAATTTCTATGCCCATTTGAGTCTTGGTCAAATCCTAGGTTTGACCAAGAGTTCAAGTTTAAAACATGAAAATGAAAAGGTAAGCCTCGATCCTTCTTAGTCACTCTAAAATGAAGATTTGGGGGGGGGGGGGGTTCTTGAAATTTCCATGTTTGAAACCCAAAAACATTTCTCTTCATGCTTGACTTCATAAGACATAGTTAAGGGTTAGGGGGTAGATACATGCTTTTATGTTTTGAATATGTCTAGACCTTGTTCATCAACTTGAATGCTTACTATATATATATATGCCATAAGAATCTAGGCTATGTGCTTTGGTTTTCATTTTTTGTTTTTTTCTAAATGTTTATGCCCATTTGAATCTTGGTCAAATCCTAGGTTAATTTGACCAAGATTTAAGCAAGTTTAAAACACATGAAATGAAAAGGTAAGCCTGGATCCTTCTTAGTCATTCTAAATTGAAGCTTTTGGGGGGTTCTTGAAATCTCAATGTTTGAAACCCAAAACCACTTCTCTTCATGGTTGACTTCATAAGACTGAGTTTAGGGTTAGGGGTAGATACATGATTTGCCAGGTTTGAATATGTCTAGATCGACCTTGTTTATCAACTTGAATGCTTACTATATATATGACGTAAGAATACTATGTGCTTTGGTTTTTCTTTTCTTTTTTTTTGATTTTTTCTAACTTTTTATGCTCATTTGAATCTTGTTGGTCAAATCCTAGGTTTGACCAAGATTTAAACAAACTTAAAACATGAAAATGAAAAGGTAAGCATGGATCCTTCCCACACTCTAAAATTAAGCTTTTGGGAAGTTTTTGAAATTTCCATGTTTGAAACCCAAAACCACTTCTCTTCATGCTTGATCGACTTCATAAGACAGAGTTAAGGGTTAGGGGGTAGATACATGCTTTTTCTGTTTTGAATATGTCTAAACCTTGTTCATCAACTTGAATGCTTACTATATGACATAAGAAGACTATATGTGCGTTGGTTTTTCAGTTTTTGTTTTTTCTGAATGTTTATGCCCATTTGAATCTTGGTCAAATCCTAGGTTTGACCAAGATTTAAACAAGTTTAAAACATAAAATGCAAAGGTAAGCCTGGATCCTTCTTAGTCATTCTAAAATGAAGCTTTTGGGGGGTTCTTGAAATCTCAATGTTTGAAACCCAAAACCACTTCTCTTCATGGTTGACTTCACAAGACAGAGTTTAGGGTTTGGGGTAGATACATGATTTGTCGGGTTTGAATATGTCTAGACATGCATGCTTGTTTATCAACTTGAGTGCTAGCTTACTATATGATCGACATAAGAAGACTAGCTATATATATGTGTGTTGGTCAAATCCTATGTTTGACCAAGATTTAAACAAGCATAAATCCTGAAAATGAAAAGGTAAGCTAGCTTGGATCCTTCCTTATTCACTCTAAAATTAAGCTTTTGGGAAGTTTTTCAAATTTCCATGTTTGAAACCCAAAACCACTTCCTCTTCATGCTTGACTTCATAAGACATAGTTAAGGGTTAGGGGTGTAGATACATGCTTTTTCTGTTTTGAATATGTCTAGACCTTGTTTATAAACTTGAATGCTTACTATATATATGACATAAGAAGGCTATGTGCTTAATTTGGTTTTTCATTTTCTAGTTTTTTTGAATTTTATGCCCATTTGAATCTTTTTCAAATACTAGCTAGGTTTGACCAAGATTTAAAAAAGTTAATTTAAAACATGAAAATGAAAAGGTAATCATGGATCCTTCTTAGTCACTCTAAGGTGAAGATTTTGGGAGGTTTTTGAAATTTCCATGTTTGAAACCCAAAACCACTTATCTTCATGCTTCTTAGTCACTCTAAAATGAAGCTTTTGGGAGGTTTTTTAAATTTCCATGTTTGAAACCCAAAACCATTTCTCTTCATGCTTGACTTCATAAGATAAAGTTATTTAGGGTTAGGTGTAGATACATGCTTTTTTTTGGTTTGAATATGTCTAGACCTTGTTTATCAACTTCAATTCTTACTATATGACATAAGAAGACTATGTGCTTTGGTTTTTCATTTTTTTATTTTTTTTAATGTTTATGCACATTTGAATCTAAAGGTGAGAGAACACGTTAAAGGTTATTCTAACAAAGGTCATGCTTGGAATCTTACCTATGTATTATTGTACATCACAAATGTGAAATGAAAATATGTGCATCTCTATAAACCATAAACCCTAACCCTAACTATATAGAAAAATATGAACAATCCGGCCATGCTTTTCGATTGCCTTTTTTGATCCACCTGCTTTGGCTGGATTTGAAATTTAGGGAGGGGGGTAGGGTACGAGTGTGTTTCTTTGGATGCATCTCTCGTATTTGCTAGTTTTGGGGGGTCACACAAATTCATGGTAGCATCATGCCCACCCCCCTCCCTTCACGCGCGGAAAAAGTGTTAGGCGAGTAGTAAAATGGCATGAACAACAAGTTTCAAGTAAAATTTCAAATATAACCAGAATGTACCAATTGATAGATGAGTTAACTTGGCTTCATGGAAAAAATAAGGTCATGTAAATGAGTTAACTTGGCTTTCCCACCCTTGAATCCATAGGAGTACTAATACAGTATAATGATCACCCGAGTTATTACACCAACAGGTCTGTCACTTACATGTGGTTCCCATGCGTGAGGTCCCACACTTCAGTGAGCACAAGTCATGAATATGTCTAGACCTTGTTTATCAACTTTAATGCCTTGCTATATGACATAAAGAATGTTATGTGATTTGGTTTATCATTCTTTTTGTTTTTCCTGAATTTTTATGCCCATTTGAATCTTGGTAAATCCTAGGTTTGACAAAGATTTAAACAAGTTTAAAACATGAAAATGAAAAGGTAACCATGGATCCTTCTTAGTCACTCTAAAATGAAGCTTTCGGGAGGTTCTTGAAATTTCCATGTTTGAAACCCAAAACCACTTCTCTTCATGATTGACTTCACAAGAAAGAGTTTAGTGTTAGGGGTAGATACATGATTTTGTCTAGTTTGAATATGTCTAGACCTTGTTTATCAACTTGAATTCTTACTTTATGACATAAGAAGGCTATGTGATTTGGTTTTTCATTTTTCTAATTTTTTTAATTTTATGCCCATTAGAATCTTGGTCAAATACTAGCTAGGTTTGACCATGATTTAAAGGTAAGCCTCGATCCTTCTTAGTCACTATAAAATGAAGGTTTTGGGTGGTTTTGGAAATTTCCATGTTTGAAACCTAAAACCACTTCTCTTCATGCCTTACTTCATAAGACGGAGTTTAGGGTCATTAGGGAGTACATACATGATTTGCCTGGTTTGAATATGTCTAGACCTTGTTTATCATCTTGAATGCTTACTATATGACATAAGAAGACTATGTGGGTTGGTATTTCATTTTTTCATTTTTTTTATTTTCATGCCCATTTGAATCTTGGTCAAATCCTAGGTTTGAGCAAGATTTAAACAAGTTTAACACATGAAAACGAATAAGTAAGCATGGATCCTTCTTAGTCACTCCAAAAGGTACCAATTGATAGATGTGTTAACTTTGCTTCATGGAAAAATTAATGTCATGTAAATGAGTTAACTTGGATTTCCTACCCTTGAATCCATAGGAAACTTTGTTCTAATGCACTATAATAAGCAACTGAGTTTTTACACCAACAGGTCTGTCACTTACGTGTGGTGCCCATGCGTGAGGTCCCACACTTCAGTGAGCACAAGTCACGTGCAGTAGGTACGCAAACTCCCAGCCATCTTCTTTGTCAAGCGAAGACGCATCAGGATGCGTACTGGAAGTCTCTGGGTCCTTTAGGATCCTTCGGTTGTCCCTCTCACAAAAAAAACTCTCTCATTCTCGGCCTCGCTCGACTCGCTCGCTCGCTCGCTCGCACCTCCTGCTCACTGACAAAACCTGCACAACAGTCAACATCATCACCCGAAAAAGGGGAGACACCAGAATGCACTCCCTTCTTCTCTCCTTCCGAGTGATCCCTCTTCCTCCGAGTTTCACTCGACGGGCAAACACACATGTGCTGCATAGTAATAATAAAAAAGTACTCCATTAAAAGGTTAATCTAGGGTTTTGCCCACTACTACAGATCAAGTTCAAAAATATCCAACTACTGGTTCGATTTTGGGCTACTAATGTGCGTTGGTTTTTATTTTTTAATTTTTTCTGAATGTTTATGCCCATTTGAATCTTGGTCAAATCCTATGTTTGACCAAGATTTAAACAAGCATCAACATGAAAATGAAAAGGTAAGCTTGGGTCCTTCTTAGTCACTCTAAAATTAAGCTTTTGGGATGTTTTTTAAATTTCCATGTTTGAAACCCAAAACCACTTATCTTCATGCCTGACTTCATAAGACAAAGTTAAGGGTTAGGGGGTAGATACATGCTTTTTCTATTTTGAATATGTCTAGACCTTGTTCATCAACTTGAATGCTTACTATATGACATAAGAAGACTATATGTTCGTTGGTTTTTCATTTTTTGTTTTTTTCTGAATGTTTATGCCCATTTGAATCCTGGTCAAATCCTAGGTTTGACCAAGATTTAAACAAGTTTAAAACATAAAATGAAAAGGTAAGCCTGGATCCTTCTTAGTCATTCTAAAATGAAGCTTTTGGGGGGTTCTTAAAATCTCAATGTTTGAAACCCAAAACCTCTTCTCTTCATGGTTGACTTCATAAGACAGTTTAGGGTTTGGGGTAGATACATGATTTGTCGGGTTTGAATATGTCTAGACATGCATGCTTGTTTATCAACTTGAATGCTTACAATATGACATAAGAAGACTATATGTGTGTTGGTCAAATCCTATGTTTGACCAAGATTTAAACAAGCATAAATCCTGAAAATGAAAAGGTAAGCTTGGATCCTTCTTACTCACTCTAAAATTAAGCTTTTGGGAAGTTTTTGAAATTTCCATGTTTGAAACCAAAACCACTTCTCTTCATGCTTGACTTCATAAGACATAGTTAAGGGTTAGGGGCCGGGTAGATACATGCTTTTTCTGTTTTGAATATATATGTCTAGACCTTGTTCATCAACTTGAAGGCTTACTATATATATATGACATAAGATCGAAGGCTATGTGCTTTATTTTTTATTTTTTTGAATTTTATGCCCATTTGAATCTTGATCAAATACTAGCTAGATTTGACCAAGATTTAAACAATTTTAAAACATGAAAATGAAAAGGCAAGCCTGGATCTTTTCTAGTCACTCTAAAATGAAGCTTTTGGGATGTTCTTGAAATTTCCATGTTTGAAACCCATACGACTTCTTTTCATGCTAGACTTCATAAGATCGACCGAGTTTATGGTTAGGGGTAGATACATGATTTGTCTGGTTTGAACACATTTTTAAACCTTGTTTATCAACTTGAATGCTTACTATATGACATAAGAAGACTATGTGATTTTGTTTTTCATTCTTCTAATTTTTTTGAATTTTATGCCCATTTGAATCTTGGTCAAATCCTAGGTTTTTGACAAGGATTTAAACAAGTATAAAATATGAAAACGAAAAGGTAAGCCTGGATCCTTCTTAATCACTCTAAAATGAAGCAGCTTTTGGGATGTTCTTGAAATTTTCATGTTTGAAACCCAAAACCACTTCTCTTCATGATTGACTTCATAATTAAGACAGAGTTTAAGGTTAGGGGCAGATATATACATGATTTTCTGGTTTGAATATGTCTAGACCTTGTTTATCAACTTTAATGACTTACTATATGACATAAAGAATGTTATGTGCTTTGGTTTATCATTCTTTTTGTTTTTCCTGAATTTTTATGCCCATTTGAATCTTGGTCAAATCCTAGGTTTGACAAAGATTTAAACAAGTTTAAAACATGAAAATGAAAAGGTAACCATGGATCCTTCTTAGTCACTCTAATATGAAGCTTTCGGGAGGTTTTTGAAATTTCCATGTTTGAAACCCAAAACCACTTCTCATCATGCTTGACTTCGTAAGACAGAGTTCAGGGTTAGGGGTAGATACATGCTTTTTCTGGTTTGAATATGTATAGACCTTGTTTATCAACTTGAATGCTTACTATATATGACATAAGAAGGCTATATATGTGCTTTGGTTTTTCATTTTTTGATTTTTTCAAATTTTTTATGCCCATTAAAATCTTGGTCAAATCCTATGTTTGACCAAGATTTAAACAAGTTTAGAACATGAAAATGAAAAGGTAATCATGGATCTTTCTTAGTCACACTCTAGAATGAAGCTTTTGGGAGGTTTTTGAAATTTCCATGTTTGAAACCCAAAACCACTTCTTTTCTTGCTTGACTTCATAAGACAGAGAGTTTAGGGTTAGGGTTAGAGATACATGATTTTTTTTGGTTTGAATATGTCTAGACCTTGTTTATCAACTTCAATTCTTACTATATGACATAAGAAGACTATGTGCTTTGGTTTTTCATTTTTTGATTTTTTCTGAATGTTTATGCACATTTGAATCTAAAGGTGAGAGAACACGTTAAAGGTTATTCTAACAAAGGTCATGCTTGGAATCTTACCTATGTATTATTGTACATCACAAATGTGAAATGAAAATATGTGCATCTCTATAAACCATAAACCCTAACCCTAACTATATAGAAAAATATGAACAATCCGGCCATGCTTTTCGATTGCCTTTTTGCATCCACCTGCTTTGGCTATATTTGAAATTTAGGGAGGGGGGTAGGGGACGAGTGTGTTTCTTTGGATGCATCTCTCGTATTTGCTAGTTTTGGGGGGTCACACAAATTCAGGGTAGCATCATGCCCACCCCCCTCCCTTCACGCGCGAAAAAAGTTTTAGGCGAGTAGTAAAATGGCATGAACAACAAGTTTCAAGTAAAATTTTGAATATAACCAGAATGTACCAATTGATAGATGAGTTAACTTGGCTTCATGGAAAAAATAAGGTCATGTAAATGAGTTAACTTGGCTTTCCCACCCTTGAATCCATAGGAGTACTAATACAGTATAATGATCACCCGAGTTATTACACCAACAGGTCTGTCACTTACATGTGGTTCCCATGCGTGAGGTCCCACACTTCAGTGATCACAAGTCATGAATATGTCTAGACCTTGTTTATCAACTTTAATGCCTTACTATATGACATAAAGAATGTTATGTGATTTGGTTTATCATTCTTTTTGTTTTTCCTAAATTTTTATGCCCATTTGAATCTTGGTCAAATCCTAGGTTTGACAAAGATTTAAACAAGTTTAAAACATGAAAATGAAAAGGTAACCATGGATCCTTCTTAGTCACTCTAAAATGAAGCTTTCGGGAGGTTCTTGAAATTTCCATGTTTGAAACCCAAAACCACTTCTCTTCATGATTGACTTCATAAGAAAGAGTTTAGTGTTAGGGGTAGATACATGATTTTGTCTAGTTTGAATATGTCTAGACCTTGTTTATCAACTTGAATTATTACTTTATGACATAAGAAGGCTATGTGCTTTGGTTTTTAATTTTTCTGATTTTTTTTTATTTTATGCCCATTAGAATCTTGGTCAAATACTAGCTAGGTTTGACCATGATTTAAAGGTAAGCCTCGATCCTTCTTAGTCACTCTAAAATGAAGGTTTTGGGTGGTTTTGGAAATTTCCATGTTTGAAACCTAAAACCACTTCTCTGCATGCCTTACTTCATAAGACGGAGTTTAGGGTCATTAGGGAGTACATACATGATTTGCCTGGTTTGAATATGTCTAGACCTTGTTTATCATCTTGAATGCTTACTATATGACATAAGAAGACTATGTGGGTTGGTATTTCATTTTTTCATTTTTTTTATTTTCATGCCCATTTGAATCTTGGTCAAATCCTAGGTTTGAGCAAGATTTAAACAAGTTTAACACATGAAAACGAATAAGTAAGCATGGATCCTTCTTAGTCACTCCAAAAGGTACCAATTGATAGATGTGTTAACTTTGCTTCATGGAAAAATTAATGTCATGTAAATGAGTTAACTTGGATTTCCTACCCTTGAATCCATAGGAAACTTTGTTCTAATGCACTATAATAAGCAACTGAGTTTTTACACCAACAGGTCTGTCACTTACGTGTGGTGCCCATGCGTGAGGTCCCACACTTCAGTGAGCACGAGTCACGTGCAGTAGGTACGCAAACTCCCAGCCATCTTCTTTGTCAAGAGAAGACGCATCAGGATGCGTACTGGAAGTCTCTGGGTCCTTCAGGATCCTTCGGTTATCCCTCTCACACAAAAAAATCTCTCATTCTCGGCCTCGCTCGACTCGCTCGCTCGCACCTCCTGCTCACTGACAAAACCTGCACAACAGTCAACATCATCACCCGAAAAAGGGGAGACACCAGAATGCACTCCCTTCTTCTCTCCTTCCGAGTGATCCCTCTTCCTCCGAGTTTCACTTGACGGGCAAACACACATGTGCTGCATAGTAATAATAAAAAAGTACTCCATTAAAAGGTTAATCTAGGGTTTTGCCCACTACTACAGATCAAGTTCAAAAATATCCAACTACTGGTTCGATTTTGGGCTACTAATGTGCGTTGGTTTTTATTTTTTAATTTTTTCTGAATGTTTATGCCCATTTGAATCTTGGTCAAATCCTATGTTTGACCAAGATTTAAACAAGCATAAACATGAAAATGAAAAGGTAAGCTTGGGTCCTTCTTAGTCACTCTAAAATTAAGCTTTTGGGATGTTTTTTAAATTTCCATGTTTGAAACCCAAAACCACTTATCTTCATGCCTGACTTCATAAGACAAAGTTAAGGGTTAGGGGGTAGATACATGCTTTTTCTATTTTTAATATGTCTAGACCTTGTTCATCAACTTGAATGCTTACTATATGACATAAGAAGACTATATGTTCGTTGGTTTTTCATTTTTTGTTTTTTTCTGAATGTTTATGCCCATTTGAATCTTGGTCAAATCCTAGGTTTGACCAAGATTTAAACAAGTTTAAAACATAAAATGAAAAGGTAAGCCTGGATCCTTCTTAGTCATTCTGAAATGAAGCTTTTGGGGGGTTCTTGAAATCTCAATGTTTGAAACCTAAAACCACTTCTCTTCATGGTTGACTTCATAAGACAGTTTAGGGTTTGGGGTAGATACATGATTTGTCGGGTTTGAATATGTCTAGACATGCATGCTTGTTTATCAACTTGAATGCTTACAATATGACATAAGAAGACTATATGTGTGTTGGTCAAATCCTATGTTTGACCAAGATTTAAACAAGCATAAATCCTTAAAATGAAAAGGTAAGCTTGGATCCTTCTTACTCACTCTAAAATTAAGCTTTTGGGAAGTTTTTGAAATTTCCATGTTTGAAACCAAAACCACTTCTCTTCATGCTTGACTTCATAAGACATAGTTAAGGGTTAGGGGTCGGGTAGATACATGCTTTTTCTGTTTTGAATATATATGTCTAGACCTTGTTCATCAACTTGAAGGCTTACTATATATATATGACATAAGATCGAAGGCTATGTGCTTTATTTTTTTATTTTTTTGAATTTTATGCCCATTTGAATCTTGATCAAATACTAGCTAGATTTGACCAAGATTTAAACAATTTTAAAACATGAAAATGAAAAGGCAAGCCTGGATCTTTTCTAGTCACTCTAAAATGAAGCTTTTGGGATGTTCTTGAAATTTCCATGTTTGAAACCCATACGACTTCTCTTCATGCTAGACTTCATAAGATCGACCGAGTTTATGGTTAGGGGTAGATCGATGATTTGTCTGGTTTGAACACATTTTTAAACCTTGTTTATCAACTTGAATGCTTACTATATGACATAAGAAGACTATGTGGTTTTGTTTTTCATTCTTCTAGTTTTTTTGAATTTTATGCCCATTTGAATCTTGGTCAAATCCTAGGTTTCTGACAAGGATTTAAACAAGTATAAAATATGAAAACGAAAAGGTAAGCCTGGATCCTTCTTAATCACTCTAAAATGAAGCCGCTTTTGGGATGTTCTTGAAATTTTCATGTTTGAAACCCAAAACCACTTCTCTTCATGATTGACTTCATAATTAAGACAGAGTTTAAGGTTAGGGGCAGCTATATACATGATTTTCTGGTTTGAATATGTCTAGACCTTGTTTATCAACTTTAATGTCTTACTATATGACATAAAGAATGTTATGTGCTTTGGTTTATCATTCTTTTTGTTTTTCCTGAATTTTTATGCCCATTTGAATCTTGGTCAAATCCTAGGTTTGACAAAGATTTAAACAAGTTTAAAACATGAAAATGAAAAGGTAACCATGGATCCTTCTTAGTCACTCTAATATGAAACTTTCGGGAGGTTTTTGAAATTTCCATGTTTGAAACCCAAAACCACTTCTCATCATGCTTGACTTCGTAAGACAGAGTTTAGGGTTAGGGGTAGATACATGCTTTTTCTGGTTTGAATATGTATAGACCTTGTTTATCAACTTGAATGCTTACTATATATATGACATAAGAAGGCTATATATGTTCTTTGGTTTTTCATTTTTTGATTTTTTCGAATTTTTTATGCCCATTAAAATCTTGGTCAAATCCTATGTTTGACCAAGATTTAAACAAGTTTAGAACATGAAAATGAAAAGGTAATCATGGATCTTTCTTAGTCACACTAGAATGAAGCTTTTGGGAGGTTTTTGAAATTTCCATGTTTGAAACCCAAAACCACTTCTTTTCTTGCTTGACTTCATAAGACAGAGAGTTTAGGGTTAGGGGTAGAGATACATGATTTTTTTGGTTTGAATATGTCTAGACCTTGTTTATCAACTTCAATTCTTACTATATGACATAAGAAGACTATGTGCTTTGGTTTTTCATTTTTTGATTTTTTCTGAATGTTTATGCACATTTGAATCTAAAGGTGAGAGAACACGTTAAAGGTTATTCTAACAAAGATCATGCTTGGAATCTTACCTATGTATTATTGTACATCACAAATGTGAAATGAAAATATGTGCATCTCTATAAACCATAAACCCTAACCCTAACTATATAGAAAAATATGAACAATCCGGCCATGCTTTTCGATTGCCTTTTTGCATCCACCTGCTTTGGCTATATTTGAAATTTAGGGAGGGGGGTAGGGGACGAGTGTGTTTCTTTGGATGCATCTCTCGTATTTGCTAGTTTTGGGGGGTCACACAAATTCAGGGTAGCATCATGCCCACCCCCCTCCCTTCACGCGCGGAAAATGTGTTAGGCGAGTAGTAAAATGGCATGAACAACAAGTTTCAATTAAAATTTCGAATATAACCAGAATGTACCAATTGATAGATGAGTTAACTTGGCTTCATGGAAAAAATAAGGTCATGTAAATGAGTTAACTTGGCTTTCCCACCCTTGAATCCATAGGAGTACTAATACAGTATAATGATCACCCGAGTTATTACACCAACAGGTCTGTCACTTACATGTGGTTCCCATGCGTGAGGTCCCACACTTCAGTGAGCACAAGTCATGTGCGGTCGGTAGGCAAACTCCCATCTTCTTTGTCAAGAGAAGACGCATCAAAACTCCCCCTCTCTCTCTCCAGTTATCCACCTCCGCTGGCTGCCGGTTTTGGCATTGCGTTTCTAGCTCAGCTCAGAGGCCATGGTGTGCACGCACTGTAGCCATGGCGATTTCGTCGCGCTAAGTGGTTCGTCCCCGGCTGCGACGAGGATCAATCTGGGCGGTGGCTGTTAAGGACCCGATCGCATTTCTTCCTTTCAGCGTGGGGTCTTCCATGTAAAAGTTAGGGATTTAGATGAAATTTCATGTTTATTCTGTGTCTTGTTGTAAACTGTGCTCTGGTGCGTACTGGAAGTCTGAGTCCTTCAGGATCCTTCGGTTGTCCCTCTCTCAAAAAAAATCTCTCTCATTATCGGCCTCGCTCGCTCGCACCTCCTGCGCACTGACAAACCCTGAAAAAGGTCAGACACCATAAATAAGAGGGCCCCACTCACTTCTCTCCCTTCGTCTCCTTCCGTGTGATCCCTCTTCCTCCGAGTTTCACTGGACGGGCAAACACATGTGCTGCCTAGAAATATTCGACCCCTTTGCATGGATAATCATGTCGACCATTTTTTACCTGGTTTTGAAATAAATAAATGAAAATGAAGAAAACCTCAAAAATGAAACCCTTCCGCATTGAGTGCTTATAGGTGTACTAGTTGACAGGGAAAATAAGAAACCTGTGATAGGGTAGTAAAAAACAAAATGTCTTCACAAAACGGACTATCGTGTATTAAGATTCATGGGTTTCAAGCCAACATATGGCGTAGTTATGGCCATATTTGTGGCATAGTTTGTTATAATGTGCCCAAATTGGGCATGGTGGTGCATCTTGCCATTCCCAACAATGTTGATGACTAGACTTTTCAACTTTTCGGTATATAAAAACTCATTTTTCATTTTCTAGATGTCAAAATAGGTTTATTTTGTGAATGGGGTACATAAGATACAGCTCAAAATGGCGCCTCTACATTTTAAAGATAAATTAGGCCACATATTAGTGAAAATTCCCAACTCTTTACGTTTTTAGTGCTTTCTAGCTAGTTTCACACATTTAAATGACTTTATGCAGATTTATTGAAAGTAATTCCAATTTGAAATGTAGGTGTGTTATAACTTCGTCCTATAAATCCCCAAAAATCATTTTTTGATACATATTACTTACTATATGTCTAGACCTTGTTTATCTACTTGAATATGCTTACTATATATATATATATGACGTAAGAAGACTATGTGCTTTGGGTTTTTATTCTTTTATTTTTCATGATTTTTTATGCCCATTTGAATCTTGGTCAAATCCTATGTTTGACCAATATTTAAACAAGCTTAAAACATGAAAATGAAAAGGTAAGCTTGGATCCTTCTTAGTCCCTCTAAAATTAAGCTTTTGGGAAGTTTTTGAATTTTCCATGTCTGAAACCCAAAACCACTTCTCTTCATGCTTGACTTCATAATTAAGACAGAGTTAAGCGTTAGGGGGTAGATACATGCATTTTATGTTATGAATATGTCTAGACCGGCCATGTTCATCAAGTTGAATGCTGCTTACTATATATGACATTAGAAGGCTATGTGCTTTGGTTTTTCATTTTTTCATTTTTTCGAATTTCTATGCCCATTTGAGTCTTGGTCAATTCCTAGGTTTGACCAAGAGTTCAAGTTTAAAACATGAAAATGAAAAGGTAAGCCTCGATCCTTCTTAGTCACTCTAAAATGAAGATTTGGGGGGGGTCTTGAAATTTCCATGTTTGGAACCCAAAAACATTTCTCTTCATGCTTGACTTCATAAGACATAGTTAAGGGTTAGGGGGTAGATACATATGCTTTTATGTTTTGAATATGTCTAGACCTTGTTCATCAACTTGAATGCTTACTATATATATATGACATAAGAAGCTAGGCTATGTGCTTTGGTTTTCATTTTTGATTTTTCCTGAATGTTTATGCCCATTTGAATCTTGGTCAAATCCTAGGTTAATTTGACAAAGATTTAAGCAAGTTTAAAACACATGAAAATGAAAAGGTAAGCCTGGATCCTTCTTAGTCATTCTAAAATGAAGCTTTTGGGGGGTTCTTGAAATCTCAATGTTTGAAACCCAAAACCACTTCTCTTCATGGTTGACTTCATAAGACAGAGTTTAGGGTTAAGGGTAGATACATGATTTGCCAGGTTTGAATATGTCTAGATCGACCTTGTTTATCAACTTGAATGCTTACTATATATATGACGTAAGAATACTATGTGCTTTGGTTTTTTTTCTTTTTTCTAACTTTTTATGCTCATTTGAATCTTGTTGGTCAAATCCTAGGTTTGACCCAGATTTAAACAAACTTAAAACATGAAAATGAAAAGGTAAGCATGGATCCTTCCCACACTCTAAAATTAAGTTTTTGGGATGTTTTTTAAATTTCCATGTTTGAAACCCAAAACTACTTATCTTCATGCCTGACTTCATAAGACAAAGTTAAGGGTTAGGGGTAGATACATGCTTTTTCTGTTTTGAATATGTCTAGACCTTGTTCATCAACTTGAATGCTTACTATATGACATAAGAATACTATATGTGCGTTGGTTTTTCATTTTTTGTTTTTTTCTGAATGTTTATGCCCATTTGAATCTTGGTCAAATCCTAGGTTTGACCAAGATTTAAACAAGTTCAAAACATAAAATGCAAAGGTAAGCCTGGATCCTTCTTAGTCATTCTAAAATGAAGCTTTTGGGGGGTTCTTGAAATCTCAATGTTTGAAACCCAAAACCACTTCTCTTCATGGTTGACTTCATAAGACAGAGTTTAGGGTTTGGGGTAGATACATGATTTGTCGGGTTTGAATATGTCTAGACATGCATGCTTGTTTATCAACTTGAATGCTTACTATATGACATAAGAAGACTATATGTGTGTTGGTCAAATCCTATGTTTGACCAAGATTTAAACAAGCATAAATCCTGAAAATGATCGAAAAGGTAAGCTTGGATCCTTCTTATTACTCACTCTAAAATTAAGCTTTTGGGAAGTTTTTGAAATTTCCATGTTTGAAACCCCAAACCACTTCTCTTCATGCTTGACTTCATAAGACAAAGTTAAGGGTTAGGGGGTAGATACATGCTTTTTCTGTTTTGAATATGTCTAAACCTTGTTCATCAACTTGAATGCTTACTATATGACATAAGAAGACTATATGTGCGTTGGTTTTTCATTTTTTGTTTTTTTCTAAATGTTTATGCCCATTTGAATCTTGGTCAAATCCTAGGTTTGACCAAGATTTAAACAAGTTTAAAACATAAAATGCAAAGGTAAGCTTGGATCCTTCTTAGTCATTCTAAAATGAAGCTTTTGGGGGGTTCTTGAAATCTCAATGTTTGAAACCCAAAACCACTTCTCTTCATGGTTGACTTCATAAGACAGAGTTTAGGGTTTGGGGTAGATACATGATTTGTCGGGTTTGAATATGTCTAGACATGCATGCTTGTTTATCAACTTGAATGCTTACTATATGACATAAGAAGACTATATGTGTGTTGGTCAAATCCTATGTTTGACCAAGATTTAAACAAGCATAAATCCTGAAAATGATTGAAAAGGTAAGCTTGGATCCTTCTTATTACTCACTCTAAAATTAAGCTTTTGGGAAGTTTTTGAAATTTCCATGTTTGAAACCAAAACCACTTCTCTTCATGCTTGACTTCATAAGACATAGTTAAGGGTTAGGGGCCGGGTAGATACATGCTTTTTCTGTTTTGAATATATATGTCTAGACCTTGTTCATCAACTTGAAGGCTTACTATATATATATGACATAAGAAGGCTATATGTGCTTTATTTTTTCATTTTTTTGAATTTTATGCCCATTTGAATCTTGATCAAATACTAGCTAGATTTGACCAAGATTTAAACAATTTTAAAACATGAAAATGAAAAGGCAAGCCTGGATCTTTTCTAGTCACTCTAAAATGAAGCTTTTGGGATGTTCTTTAAATTTCCATGTTTGAAACCCATATGACTTCTCTTCATGCTAGACTTCATAAGATCGACTGAGTTTATGGTTAGGGGGTAGATACATGATTTGTCTGGTTTGAACACATTTTTAAACCTTGTTTATCAACTTGAATGCTTACTATATGACATAAGAAGACTATGTGGTTTTGTTTTTCATTCTTCTAGTTTTTTTGAATTTTATGCCCATTTGAATCTTGGTCAAATCCTAGGTTTTTGACAAGGATTTAAACAAGTATAAAATATGAAAACGAAAAGGTAAGCCTGGATCCTTCTTAATCACTCTAAAATGAAGCAGCTTTTGGGATGTTCTTGAAATTTTCATGTTTGAAACCCAAAACCACTTCTCTTCATGATTGACTTCATAATTAAGATAGAGTTTAAGGTTAGGGGCAGATATATACATGATTTTCTGGTTTGAATATGTCTAGACCTTGTTTATCAACTTTAATGCCTTACTATATGACATAAAGAATGTTATGTGATTTGGTTTATCATTCTTTTTGTTTTTCCTGAATTTTCATGCCCATTTGAATCTTGGTCAAATCCTATGTTTGAGCAAGATTTACACAAGTTTAACACATGAAAACGAATAAGTAAGCCTGGATCCTTCTTAGTCACTCCAAAATGTACCAATTGATAGATTTGTTATCTTTGCTTCATGGAAAAATTAATGTCATGTAAATGAGTTAACTTGGATTTCCTACCCTTGAATCCATAGGAAAATTTGTTCTAATGCACTATAATAATCAACTGAGTTTTTACACCAACAGGTCTGTCACTTACGTGTGGTGCCCATGCGTGAGGTCCCACACTTCAGTGAGCACAAGTCACGTGCAGTAGGTACGCAAACTCCCAGCCATCTTCTTTGTCAAGAGAAGACGCATCAGGATGCGTACTGGAAGTCTCTGGGTCCTTCAGGATCCTTCGGTTGTCCCTCTCACAAAAAAAAACTCTCTCATTCTCGGCCTCGCTCGCTCGCACCTCCTGCTCACTGATAAAACCTGCACAACAGTCAACATCATCACCCGAAAAAGGGGAGACACCAGAATGCACTCCCTTCTTCTCTCCTTCCGAGTGATCCCTCTTCCTCCGAGTTTCACTCGACGGGCAAACACACATGTGCTGCATAGTAATAATAAAAAATTACTCCATTAAAAGGTTAATCTAGGGTTTTGCCCACTACTACAGATCAAGTTCAAAAATATCCAACTACTGGTTCGATTTTGGGCTACTAATGTGCGTTGGTTTTTTATTTTTTAATTTTTTCTGAATGTTTATGCCCATTTGAATCTTGGTCAAATCCTATGTTTGACCAAGATTTAAACAAACATAAACATGAAAATGAAAAGGTAAGCTTGGGTCCTTCTTAGTCACTCTAAAATTAAGTTTTTGGGATGTTTTTTAAATTTCCATGTTTGAAACCCAAAACTACTTATCTTCATGCCTGACTTCATAAGACAAAGTTAAGGGTTAGGGGGTAGATACATGCTTTTTCTGTTTTGAATATGTCTAGACCTTGTTCATCAACTTGAATGCTTACTATATGACATAAGAATACTATATGTGCGTTGGTTTTTCATTTTTTGTTTTTTTTCTGAATGTTTATGCCCATTTGAATCTTGGTCAAATCCTAGGTTTGACCAAGATTTAAACAAGTTTAAAACATAAAATGCAAAGGTAAGCCTGGATCCTTCTTAGTCATTCTAAAATGAAGCTTTTGGGGGGTTCTTGAAATCTCAATGTTAGAAATCCAAAACCACTTCTCTTCATGGTTGACTTCATAAGACAGAGTTTAGGGTTTGGGGTAGATACATGATTTGTCGGGTTTGAATATGTCTAGACATGCATGCTTGTTTATCAACTTGAATGCTTACTATATGACATAAGAAGACTATATGTGTGTTGGTCAAATCCTATGTTTGACCAAGATTTAAACAAGCATAAATCCTGAAAATGATCGAAAAGGTAAGCTTGGATCCTTCTTATTACTCACTCTAAAATTAAGCTTTTGGGAAGTTTTTGAAATTTCCATGTTTGAAACCAAAACCACTTCTCTTCATGCTTGACTTCATAAGACATAGTTAAGGGTTAGGGGCCGGGTAGATACATGCTTTTTCTGTTTTGAATATATATGTCTAGACCTTGTTCATCAACTTGAAAGCTTACTATATATATATGACATAAGAAGGCTATATGTGCTTTATTTTTTATTTTTTCATTTTTTTGAATTTTATGCCCATTTGAATCTTGATCAAATACTAGCTAGATTTGACCAAGATTTAAACAATTTTAAAACATGAAAATGAAAAGGCAAGCCTGGATCTTTTCTAGTCACTCTAAAATGAAGCTTTTGGGATGTTCTTTAAATTTCCATGTTTGAAACCCATATGACTTCTCTTCATGCTAGACTTCATAAGATCGACTGAGTTTATGGTTAGGGGGTAGATACATGATTTGTCTGGTTTGAACACATTTTTAAACCTTGTTTATCAACTTGAATGCTTACTATATGACATAAGAAGACTATGTGGTTTTGTTTTTCATTCTTCTAGTTTTTTTGAATTTTATGCCCATTTGAATCTTGGTCAAATCCTAGGTTTTTGACAAGGATTTAAACAAGTATAAAATATGAAAACGAAAAGGTAAGCCTGGATCCTTCTTAATCACTCTAAAATGAAGCAGCTTTTGGGATGTTCTTGAAATTTTCATGTTTGAAACCCAAAACCACTTCTCTTCATGATTGACTTCATAATTAAGACAGAGTTTAAGGTTAGGGGCAGATATATACATGATTTTCTGGTTTGAATATGTCTAGACCTTGTTTATCAACTTTAATGCCTTACTATATGACATAAAGAATGTTATGTGATTTGGTTTATCATTCTTTTTGTTTTTCCTGAATTTTCATGCCCATTTGAATCTTGGTCAAATCCTATGTTTGAGCAAGATTTAAACAAGTTTAACACATGAAAACGAATAAGTAAGCCTGGATCCTTCTTAGTCACTCCAAAATGTACCAATTGATAGATGTGTTATCTTTGCTTCATGGAAAAATTAATGTCATGTAAATGAGTTAACTTGGATTTCCTACCCTTGAATCCATAGGAAACTTTGTTCTAATGCACTATAATAATCAACTGAGTTTTTACACCAACAGGTCTGTCACTTACGTGTGGTGCCCATACGTGAGGTCCCACACTTCAGTGAGCACAAGTCACGTGCAGTAGGTACGCAAACTCCCAGCCATCTTCTTTGTCAAGAGAAGACGCATCAGGATGCGTACTGGAAGTCTCTGGGTCCTTCAGGATCCTTCGATTGTCCCTCTCACAAAAAAAACTCTCTCATTCTCGGCCTCGCTCGACTCGCTCGCTCACTCGCACCTCCTGCTCACTGACAAAACCTGCACAACAGTCAACATCATCACCCGAAAAAGGGGAGACACCAGAATGCACTCCCTTCTTCTCTCCTTCCGAGTGATCCCTCTTCCTCCGAGTTTCACTCGACGGGCAAACACACATGTGCTGCATAGTAATAATAAAAAATTACTCCATTAAAAGGTTAATCTAGGGTTTTGCCCACTACTACAGATCAAGTTCAAAAATATCCAACTACTGGTTCGATTTTGGGCTACTAATGTGCGTTGGTTTTTTATTTTTTAATTTTTTCTGAATGTTTATGCCCATTTGAATCTTGGTCAAATCCTATGTTTGACCAAGATTTAAACAAACATAAACATGAAAATGAAAAGGTAAGCTTGGGTCCTTCTTAGTCACTCTAAAATTAAGTTTTTGGGATGTTTTTTAAATTTCCATGTTTGAAACCCAAAACTACTTATCTTCATGCCTGACTTCATAAGACAAAGTTAAGGGTTAGGGGGTAGATACATGCTTTTTCTGTTTTGAATATGTCTAGACCTTTTTCATCAACTTGAATGCTTACTATATGACATAAGAATACTATATGTGCGTTGGTTTTTCATTTTTTGTTTTTTTTCTGAATGTTTATGCCCATTTGAATCTTGGTCAAATCCTAGGTTTGACCAAGATTTAAACAAGTTTAAAACATAAAATGCAAAGGTAAGCCTGGATCCTTCTTAGTCATTCTAAAATGAAGCTTATGGGGGGTTCTTGAAATCTCAATGTTTGAAACCCAAAACCACTTCTCTTCATGGTTGACTTCATAAGACAGAGTTTAGGGTTTGGGGTAGATACATGATTTGTCGGGTTTGAATATGTCTAGACATGCATGCCTGTTTATCAACTTGAATGCTTACTATATGACATAAGAAGACTATATGTGTGTTGGTCAAATCCTATGTTTGACCAAGATTTAAACAAGCATAAATCCTTAAAATGATCGAAAAGGTAAGCTTGGATCCTTCTTATTACTCACTCTAAAATTAAGCTTTTGGGAAGTTTTTGAAATTTCCATGTTTGAAACCCCAAACCACTTCTCTTCATGCTTGACTTCATAAGACAAAGTTAAGGGTTAGGGGGTAGATACATGCTTTTTCTGTTTTGAATATGTCTAAACCTTGTTCATCAACTTGAATGCTGACTATATGACATAAGAAGACTATATGTGCGTTGGTTTTTCATTTTTTGTTTTTTTCTGAATGTTTATGCCCATTTGAATCTTGGTCAAATCCTAGGTTTGACCAAGATTTAAACAAGTTTAAAACATAAAATGCAAAGGTAAGCCTGGATCCTTCTTAGTCATTCTAAAATGAAGCTTTTGGGGGGTTCTTGAAATCTCAATGTTTGAAACCCAAAACCACTTCTCTTCATGGTTGACTTCATAAGACAGTTTAGGGTTTGGGGTAGATACATGATTTGTCGGGTTTGAATATGTCTAGACATGCATGCTTGTTTATCAACTTGAATGCTTACAATATGACATAAGAAGACTATATGTGTGTTGGTCAAATCCTATGTTTGACCAAGATTTAACCAAGCATAAATCCTGAAAATGATCGAAAAGGTAAGCTTGGATCCTTCTTATTACTCACTCTAAAATTAAGCTTTTGGGAAGTTTTTGAAATTTCCATGTTTGAAACCAAAACCACTTCTCTTCATGCTTGACTTCATAAGACATAGTTAAGGGTTAGGGGCCGGGTAGATACATGCTTTTTCTGTTTTGAATATATATGTCTAGACCTTGTTCATCAACTTGAAGGCTTACTATATATATATGACATAAGATCAAAGGCTATGTGCTTTATTTTTTTATTTTTTTGAATTTTATGCCCATTTGAATCTTGTTCAGATACTAGCTAGATTTGACCAAGATTTAAACAATTTTAAAACATGAAAACGAAAAGGCCAGCCTGGATCTTTTCTAGTCACTCTAAAATGAAGCTTTTGGGATGTTCTTGAAATTCCCATGTTTGGAACCCATACGACTTCTCTTCATGCTAGACTTCATAAGATCGACCGAGTTTATGGTTAGGGGGTAGATACATGATTTGTCTGGTTTGAACACATTTTTAAACCTTTTATCAACTTGAATGCTTACTATATGACATAAGAAGACTATGTGATTTTGTTTTTCATTCTTCTATTTTTTTTGAATTTTATGCCCATTTGAATCTTGGTCAAATCCTATGTTTTTGACAAGGATGTAAACAAGTATAAAATATGAAAACGAAAAGGTAAGCCTGGATCCTTCTTAATCACTCTAAAATGAAGCAGCTTTTGGGATGTTCTTGAAATTTTCATGTTTGAAACCCAAAACCACTTCTCTTCATGATTGACTTCATAATTAAGACAGAGTTTAAGGTTAGGGGCAGATATATACATGATTTTCTGGTTTGAATATGTCTAGACCTTGTTTATCAACTTTAATGTCTTACTATATGACATAAAGAATGTTATGTGCTTTGGTTTATCATTCTTTTTGTTTTTCCTGAATTTTTATGCCCATTTGAATCTTGGTCAAATCCTAGGTTTGACAAAGATTTAAACAAGTTTAAAACATGAAAATGAAAAGGTAACCATGGATCCTTCTTAGTCACTCTAAAATGAAGCTTTCGGGGGGTTCTTGAAATCTCAATGTTTGAAACCCAAAACCACTTCTCTTCATGGTTGACTTCATAAGACAGAGTTTAGGGTTTGGGGTAGATACATGATTTGCCAGGTTTGAATATGTCTAGACCTTGTTTATCAACTTGAATGCTTACTATATATATGACGTAAGAATACTATGTGCTTTGGTTTTTTTTTATTTTTTCTAACTTTTTATGCTCATTTGAATCTTGTTGGTCAAATCCTAGGTTTGACCAAGATTTAAACAAACTTAAAACATGAAAATGAAAAGGTAAGCATGGATCCTTTCCTACACTCTAAAATTAAGCTTTTGGGAAGTTTTTGAAATTTCCATGTTTGAAACCCAAAACCACTTCTCTCTTCATGCTTGACTTCATAAGACAAAGTTAAGGGTTAGGGGGTAGATACATGCTTTTTCTGGTTTGAATATGTCTAGACCTTGTTTATCAACTTTAATGCCTTACTATATGACATAAAGAATGTTATGTGCTTTGGTTTACCATTCTTTTTGTTTTTCCTGAATTTTTATGCCCATTTGAATCTTGGTCAAATCCTAGGTTTGACAAAGATTTAAACAAGTTTAAAACTTGAAAATGAAAAGGTAACCATGGATCCTTCTTAGTCACTCTAAAATGAAGCTTTCGGGAGGTTCTTGAAATTTCCATGTTTGAAACCCAAAACCACTTCTCTTCATGATTGACTTCATAAGACAGAGTTTAGTGTTAATTAGGGGTAGATACATGATTTGTCTAGTTTGAATATGTCTAGACCTTGTTTATCAACTTGAATTCTTACTTTATGACATAAGAAGGCTATGTTCTTTGGTTTTTCATTTTTTTCATTTTTTCTATTTTTTATGCCCATTTGAATCTTGGTCAAATCCTAGGTTTGACCAAGATTTAAACAAGTTTAAAACATGAAAATGAGAAGGTAAGCCTGGATCCTTCTTAATCAATCTAAAATGAAGCTTTTGGGAGGTTTTTGAATTTTCCATGTTTGAAACCCAAATCCACTTCTCTTCATGCTTGACTTCAGAAGACAAAGTATAGGGTTATATATGCATGGGTAGATACATGCTTTTTTTCTGGTTTGAATATGTATAGACCTTGTTTATCAACTTGAATGCTTACTATATGGCATAAGAATACTATGTGCTTTGCTTTTTCATTTTTCTAATTTTTTTAATTGTTAAACCCATTTGAATCTTGTTGGTCAAATCCTAGGTTTGACCAAGATTGAAACAAGTTTAAAACATCAAAATAGAAAGTTAAGCATGAATCATTCTTAATTATTCACTCTAAAATTAAGCTTTTGGGAGGTACTTGAAATTTTATGTTTGAAACCCAAAACCACTTCTCTTCATGTTTGACTTCATAAGACAGAGTTTATGGTTAAGGGTAGATAGATGATTTTTCTAGTTTGAATATGTCTAGACCTTGTTTATCAACTTGAATGCTTACTATATGACATAAGAATACTATGTACTTTGCTTTTTCATTTTTCTAATTTTTTATTTGTAAACCCATTTGAATCTTGGTCAAATCCTAGGTTTGACCAAGATTGAAACAAGTTTAAAACATCAAAATGGAAAGGTAAGCATGAATCATTCTTAATTATTCACTCTAAAATGAAGCTTTTGGGAGGTACTTGAAATTTTATGTTTGAAACCCAAAACCACTTCTCTTCATGTTTGACTTCATAAGACAGAGTTTATGGTTAAGGGTAGATAGATGATTTTTCTAGTTTGAATATGTCTAGACCTTGTTTATCAACTTGAATGCTTACTATATGACATAAGAATACTATGTGCTTTGCTTTTTCATTTTTCTAATTTTTTATTTGTAAACCCATTTGAATCTTGGTCAAACCCTAGGTTTGACCAAGATTGAAACAAGTTTAAAACATCAAAATGGAAAGGTAAGTGATGCGCGTGAAACACACGTCCATTGGGAACCCCAAGAGGAAGGTGTGATGTGCACACCAGTAAGTTTTCCCTCAGAAAGAAACCAAGGTTTATCGAACCAGGAGGAGCCAAGAAGCACGTTGAAGGTTGATGGCGGAGGGATGTAGTGCGGCGCAACACCAGTGATTCCGGCGCCAACGTGCAACCTGCACAACACAACCAAAGTACTTTGCCCCAACGAAACAGTGAGGTTGTCAATCTCACCGGCTTGCTGTAACAAAGGATTAGATGTATAATGTGGATGATGATTGTTTGCAGAAAACAGTAAAACAAGTATTGCAGTAGATTGTATTCGATGTAAAACAATGGACCGGGGTCCACAGTTCACTAGAGGTGTCTCTCCCATAAGATAAATAGCATGTTGGGTGAACAAATTACAGTCGGGCAATTGACAAATAGAGAGGGCATGACAATGCACATACATGATATGATAAGTATTGTGAGATTTAATTGGGCATTACGACAAAGTACATAGACCGCTATCCAGCATGCATCTATGCCTAAAAAGTCCACCTTCAGGTTATCATCCGAACCCCTTCCGGTATTAAGTTGCAAAACAACAGACAATTGCATTAAGTATGGTGCGTAATGTAATCAATAACTACATCCTCAGACATAGCATCAATGTTTTATCCCTAGTGGCAACAGCACATCCACAACCTTAGAACTTTCTGTCACTGTCCCAGATTTAATGGAGGCATGAACCCACTATCGAGCATAAATACTCCCTCTTGGAGTTAAGAGCAAAAACTTGGCCAGAGCCTCTACTAATAACGGAGAGCATGCAAGATCATAAACAACACATAGGTAATAGATTGATAATTAACATAACATAGTATTCTCTATCCATCGGATCCCGATAAACACAACATATAGCATTACAGATAGATGATCTTGATCATGTTAGGCAGCTCACAAGATCCAACAATGAAGCACATAAGGAGAAGACGACCATCTAGCTACTGCTATGGACCCATAGTCCAGGGGTGAACTACTCACTCATCACTCCGGAGGCGATCATGGCGATGAAGAGTCCTCCGGGAGATGATTCCCCTCTCCGGCAGGGTGCCGGAGGTGATCTCCAGAATCCCCCGAGATGGGATTGGCGGCGGCGGCGTCTCAGTAAGGTTTTCCGTATCGTGGCTCTCGGTACTGGGGGTTTCGCGACGAAGGCTTTAAGTAGGCGGAAGGGCAACACGGGGGGCCACACGAGGGCCCCACACGCCAGGGCCGCACGGCCTAGGGCTGGGCCGCGCCGCCCTGTTGTGGCGGCGCCTCGTGGCCCCACTTCCTTTCCCCTTCGGTCTTCTGGAAGCTTCGTGCAAAAATAGGACCCTGGGCGTTGATTTCGTCCAATTCCGAGAATATTTCTTTACTAGGATTTCTGAAACCAAAAATAGCAGAAAACAGCAACTGGCTCTTCGGCATCTCGTTAATAGGTTAGTGCCGGAAAATGCATAAATACGACATATAATGTGTATAAAACATGTAGAAATCATCAATAATGTGGCATGGAACATAAGAAATTATCGATACGTCAGAGACGTATCAGCATCCCCAAGCTTAGTTCCTGCTCGTCCCGAGCAGGTAAACGATAACAAAGATAATTTCTGGAGTGACATGCCATCGTAACCTTGATCATACTATTGTAAGCATATGTAATGAATGCAGCGATCAAAACAATGGTAATGACATGAGTAAACAAATGAATCATAAAGCAAAGACTTTTCATGAATAGTACTTCAAGACAAGCATCAATAAGTCTTGCATAAGAGTTAACTCATAAAGCAATAAATTAAAGTAAAGGTATTGAAGCAACACAAAGGAAGATTAAGTTTCAATGGTTGCTTTCAACTTATAACATGTATATCTCATGGATATTGTCAACATAGAGTAATATAACAAATGCAATATGCAAGTATGTAGGAATCAATGCACAGTTCACACAAGTGTTTGCTTCTTGAGGTGGAGAGAGATAGCTGAACTGACTCAACATAAAAGTAAAAGAAATGTCCTTCAAAGAGGAAAGCATCGATTGCTATATTTGTGCTAGAGCTTTGATTTTGAAAACATGAAACAATTTTGTCAACGGTAGTAATAAAGCATATGTATTATGTAAGTTATATCTTACAAGTTGCAAGCCTCATGCATAGCATACTAATAGTGCCCGCACCTTGTCCTAATTAGCTTGGACTACCGGATCATCGCAATACACATGTTTTAACCAAGTGTCACAATGGGGTACCTCCATGCCGCATGTACAAAGGTCTAAGGAGAAAGCTCGCATTTTGGATTTCTCGCTTTTGATTATTCTCAACTTAGACATCCATACCGGGACAACATGGACAACAGATAATGGACTCCTCTTTAATGCATAAGCATGTGGCAACAATTAGTGTTCTCATATGAGATTGAGGATATATGTCCAAAACTGAAACTTCCACCATGATTCATGGCTTTAGTTAGCGGCCCAATGTTCTTCTCTAACAATATGCATGCTCTAACCATTAAAGTGGTAGATCTCTCTTACTTCAGACAAGACGGACATGCATAGCAACTCACATGATATTCAACAAAGAGTAGTTGATGGCGTCCCCAGAAACATGGTTATCGCACAACAAGCAACTTAATAAGAGATAAAGTGCATAAGTACATATTCAATACCACAATAATTTTTAAGGCTATTTTGTCCCATGAGCTATTGCAAGGCGAATGATGGAAATTTAAAGGTAGCACTCAAGCAATTTACTTTGGAATGGCGGAGAAATACCATGTAGTAGGTAGGTATGGTGGACACAAATGGCATAGTGGTTGGCTCAAGGATTTTGGATGCATGAGAAGTATTCCCTCTCGATACAAGGTTTAGGCTAGCAAGGTTTATTTGAAACAAACACAAGGATGAACTGGTGCAGCAAAACTTACATAAAAGACATATTGTAAACATTATAAGACTCTACACCGTCTTCCTTGTTGTTCAAAACTCAATACTAGAAATTATCTAGACTTTAGAGAGACCAAATATGCAAACCAAATTTTAGCAAGCTCTAGGTGTTTTTTCATTAATGAGTGCAAAGTATATGATTCAAGAGCTTAAACATGAGCACAACAATTGCCAAGTATCAAATTATCCAAGACATTTTAGAATTACTACATGTAGCATTTCCCAATTCCAACCATATATCAATTTAACGAAGAAGATTCAACCTTCGCCATGAATACTATGAGTAAAGCCTAAGGACATATTTGTCCATATGCAACAGCGGAGCGTGTCTCTCTCCCACACAATGAATGCTAGGATCCATTTTATTCAAACAAAAACAAAAACAAAAACAAACCGACGCTCCAAGCAAAGTACATAAGATGTGACTGAATAAAAATATAGTTTCAGGGGAGGAACCTGATGATGTTGTCGATGAAGAAGGGGATGCCTTGGGCCTCCCCAAGCTTAGACGCTTGAGTCTTCTTAAAATATGCAGGGGTGAACCACCGGGGCATCCCCAAGCTTAGAGCTTTCACTCCTCTTGATCTTAGTATATCATACTCCTCTCTTGATCCTTGAAAACTTCCTCCACACCAAACTCAAGACAACTCATTAGAGGGTTAGTGCACAATAAAAATTAACATGTTCAGAGGTGACATAATCATTCTTAACACTTCTGGACATTGCATAAAGCTACTGGACATTAATGGATCAAAGAAATTCATCCAACATAGCAAAAGAGGCAATGCGAAATAAAAGGCAGAATCTGTCAAAACAGAACAGTTCGTAAAGACGAATTTTAAAATGGCACCAGACTTGCTCAAATGAAAATGCTCAAATTGAATGAAAGTTGCATACATATCTGAGGATCACGCACGTAAATTGGCATATTTTTCTGAGGTACCTACAGAGAGGCAGGTCGAAATTCGTAACAGCAAAGAAATCTGTAACTGCGCAGTAATCCAAATCTAGTATGAACCTTACTATCAAAGACTTTACTTGGCACAAAAACATGATAAGGAGAGGTTGCTACAGTAGTAAACAACTTCCAAGACTCAAATATAAAACAAAGTACTGTAGTAAAAACATGGGTTGTCTCCCATAAGCGCTTTTCTTTAACGCCTTTCAGCTAGGCGCAGAAAGTGTAAATCAAGTGTTATCGAGATATGAAGCATCAACATAGGTGTTGGGAGTTTTCTCAACTATGCATTTTATCTTATCTATGTGAGTTTCAGAGGCTCCCTTTTCATTATTCTTAGGTTTTCTATCCTCGTCAAACAAATTTTCTGGGACAAGCCAACCATAATTAGTTTCTAGAGCATCGCTCATTCCCAGGAGCTTACAAGGTACTGTTGTCTTAATCTCCCCACCATCATTAATATTATTAGTGTGCCTTACTCTTTCCATGTCCATCTTTTCAAGGATACTAACAAAATTGGTATAAGAACCAAGCATCTTATATTTAATAAAGACCTTTCTAGCCTCTCTTGCTATACTACCAAATTCTCTAAGAAGGGTTTCTAAAACAAAATCTTTCTTTTCCCCTTCTTCCATATCACCGAGTGTAAGAAACATGTGTTGGATTATAGGATTGAGATTAACAAATTTAGTTTCCAACATGCGAACTAAAGCAGCAGCAGCAATTCATAAGTAGGAGCAAGTTCTACCAAGTGTCTATCTTCAAAATCTTCAACGGTACTAACATGATTGAAAAATTCTTCTATATTATTTCTCCCAACTATAGACCCACGTCCTACCGGTATGTCTTTTACGGTAAAATTAAAAGGAAACATGTTGAAATAAGTAAAGCAAATATAAGTAACTAATTTTTTTGTGTTTTTGATATAGAGTGCAAGACAGTAAATAAAGTAAAGCTAGCAACTAATTTTTTTTTGTTTTGTTTAAGTGCAGCAAACAAAGTAGTAAATAAAATAAAGCAAGACAAAAACAAAGTAAAGAGATTGGATTGTGGAGACTCCCCTTGCAGCGTGTCTTGATCTCCCCGGCAACGGCGCCAGAAAACAGTCTTGATGCGCGTGAAACACACGTCCGTTGGGAACCCCAAGAGGAAGGTGTGATGTGCACGGCAGTAAGTTTTCCCTTAGAAAGAAACCAAGGTTTATCGAACCAGGAGGAGCCAAGAAGCACGTTGAAGGTTGATGGCGGAGGGATGTACTGCGGCGCAACACCAGTGATTCCGGCGCCAACGTGGAACCTACACAACACAACCAAAGTACTTTGCCCCAACGAAACAGTGAGGTTGTCAATCTCACCGGCTTGCTGTAACAAAGGATTAGATGTATAGTGTGGATGATGATTGTTTGCAGAAAACAGTAAAACAAGTATTGCAGTAGATTGTATTCGATGTAAAAGAATGGACCGGGGTCCACAGTTCACTAGAGATGTCTCTCCCATAAGATAAATAGCATGTTGGGTGAACAAATTACAGTCGGGCAATTGACAAATAGAGAGGGCATGACAATGCACATACATGATATGATAAGTATTGTGAGATTTAATTGGGCATTACGACAAAGTACATAGACCGCTATCCAGCATGCATCTATGCCTAAAAAGTCCACCTTCAGGTTATCATCCGAACCCCTTCCGGTATTAAGTTGCAAAACAACAGACAATTGCATTAAATATGGTGCGTAATGTAATCAATAACTACATCCTCGGACATAGCATCAATGTTTTATCCCTAGTGGCAACAGCACATCCACAACCTTAGAACTTTCTGTCACTGTCCCAGATTTAATGGAGGCATGAAACCACTATCGAGCATAAATACTCCCTCTTGGAGTTAAGAGCAAAAACTTGGCCAGAGCCTCTACTAATAACGGAGAGCATGCAAGATCATAAACAACACATAGGTAATAGATTGATAATTAACATAACATAGTATTCTCTATCCATCGGATCCCGACAAACACAACATATAGCATTACAGATAGATGATCTTGATCATGTTAGGCAGCTCACAAGATCCAACAATGAAGCACATAAGGAGAAGACGACCATCTAGCTACTGCTATGAAGAGTCCAGGGGTGAACTACTCACTCATCACTCCGGAGGCGATCATGGCGATGAAGAGTCCTCCGGGAGATGATTCCCCTCTCCGGCAGGGTGCCGGAGGTGATCTCCAGAATCCCCCGAGATGGGATTGGCGGCGGCGGCATCTCAGTAAGGTTTTCCGTGTCGTGGCTCTCGGTACTGGGGGTTTCGCGACGAAGGCTTTAAGTAGGCGGAAGGGCAACGCGGGGGGCCACACGAGGGCCCCACACGCCAGGGCCGCGCGGCCTAGGGCTGGGCCGCGCCGCCCTGTTGTGGCGGCGCCTCGTGGCCCCACTTCCTTTCCCCTTCGGTCTTCTGGAAGCTTCGTGCAAAAATAGGACCCTGGGCGTTGATTTCGTCCAATTTCGAGAATATTTCTTTACTAGGATTTCTGAAACCAAAAACAGTAGAAAACAGCAACTGGCTCTTCGGCATCTCGTTAATAGGTTAGTGCCGGAAAATGCATAAATACGACATATAATGTGTATAAAACATGTAGATATCATCAATAATGTGGCATGGAACATAAGAAATTATCGATACGTCGGAGACGTATCAGTAAGCATGAATCATTCTTAATTATTCACTCTAAAATGAAGCTTTTGGGAGGTACTTGAAATTTTATGTTTGAAACCCAAAACCACTTCTCTTCATGTTTGACTTCATAAGACAAAGTTTATGGTTAAGGTTAGATAGATGATTTTTCTAGTTTGAATATGTGTAGACCTTGTTTATCAACTTGAATGCTTACTATAAGACAAATGTGGCACCCCGGACCAACTGTCTGAAATACCCGTTATGTATTCACTCATGATCCCATGATCAGTGTAACATGAGCACATAACCGAACTGATAAACAGAGTTACAACATCCATTACATAGTACCGAAATAATAAATAGTCTTACAAACGGTCTCACGACCAAGTCTTACATAAATGGCCACTTCGGGCTGAATTCAAACATCAAAATGCAGCGGATACATTCAACTTCGTCGGGCCCAAGTCATGCCTTAAACCCTACAGGCAGCTGACCGGGAAACGTCCTAAGTCGCATAGTCGTCCTGATAACCTCCATCATCTTCAAAATCCTCCTCATAGTATGGCCAAGTAAATAGCCAGGGACAAAGCCGTGAGTACATTTTGAATTGTACTCGCAAACCATTTAGAAAGTAACATATCAAGGAAACAAAGTACCGAGGACTAAACTAGGAGATCAAGAGGGAATGTCTACTTTCATTTAAGAATATGACATATAGAAGAGAAGAAGTGTTTTTGGTGGAGTTAGCATCTCAAATTCATGGGTGAAGGAGATACTCAAAGATTTATCTAAGACATCCCTACATGATTTAATTTAAGAAGATCCTTCATAACATAAAACACTTAGGAAGGGTAGACCCAAATTTTATTCCCTTTCCGACCATCTCAACGTGGTCACCACCATTTTACCAGTACTCTAAGTACTCCAACACAAGTTCCATTTCTTTCTTTGCACAAAACTTTTGTAAAACCCAAAACACATCAGGCTAAGCAATATCCATTACAACCGTCCATGACCGCGGACGCGGCTATTCGAATAGATTTAACTCTGCAGAGTTTGCGCACTTTCCCCACAAGATCCGATAAATCCGCTGGGATCATCCCCGGTCCATCATACGAAAGTATGTGGATATCGGATAATCAGTCGAAGCCTTTCGCCCATTCAAATTAGCAAGAGGTCCTACCCTATGGAGTATGTACCTCCCCGGCACCGTGGCAGCTCACCTCCTTTTGAGCGTGGCTCCACCGCCAAGCCAGGAGACCCATAGTGTCTTCCGGACGGGTCAGCCCCGAAGGCCTCCCGTTATAATATTGCCCCAAACTTGACAACCCGGACTCGGGGGTAACCGTACCCTTGTATAGTTATGCGGTGCCTCATGCTAAAGAGAACAAACGTCAAGCTAAGCCCCGTGCCCACGTTGGAGTAATGTGGTTGCGCTAGTTAATTGTCATGGGTGAGTACTTAGGCACCAAAGTTTTCATAAACCCAACCACTTTCCTATCCTCATCATATTTACCAAATCCTTTCCTTTCATAAATCCTCACTTGGGGAAAACATCATACCCAAGGTTTTAACAAAAACTTTTACAACAAGGTAAAACCTTGAGGGTTTTCCCAACCTAAAGTTTTATGTGTGAACTAAGATGTATAATAGCATAATGGTTGCCATCATACCATGAAGGGTGTCAAAGACATCCATACTCACATTGAGCATGAATGGAGATAATCAAAAAGTGGAGCAAATTTCATGATGTTAACCCATGTTTTTACTAGAGTTAGGGGGTGTCAAATGGCGGTGAATGTAATTCACATACTTAGAGTAAGTACGCAAAATAAGAGAGAACCTTACACACTTGGCGGCAAGTATGTAAAAGAAATGAATTACCCAATCCCAAGGAACACAAAGAATCAAGAGGCCAAAGGATGAAAAGATCTCAATCAAGAACATAGAGAACAAGGGATCAAAGTAAATGGCTTGCCTTGGCTGGCTAGTCCCTGGTCTTCTTCAACACCTTCTCCAAAATCTTCTCCTTCGGCTTCTCCCACGTTCGTATCTAACGTCGCGAAAATAAAAGGGCAACATACAATCAACACATAACTCGAGAATCAAGTTTTAAAAGAATATGATAAAGCATGCAGGGGTGTATGTTGTATCAAAGTAAAAACATGCATTGGCCAAATTTATAAGAAAAAGGGTTGGGGTGGAAATCAAATAGAAACAAGTGTTTAATGGACAACATTTTATGTGACATACCATTTTTATAAACGAACCAGAATTAGTCCTAACAGGGACCAATATTATTTTTCTTAGATGGACGACATTAAAACAAGATTAACACAATTGGAATCAGTCAAAATATTAATTCTACGATTTTAGGATTTTTGTGGAGTGTACATAATACATAGAGCAAGTTTATTACACTAAAATTCGCAAAAAATCCTAAAAATATGAGGTCAGTGGCATGTGAAAGATATTGAAATTCTGGTTATAATGCACTTGGTTTCATTTGATTTCAAATTGTAGATCTCAAGTTATAAGCAATATGGTGCGCAGGTTTTAATTTCAAAAACCAAAATGTTTAAACAAATTTTAAACGGGAAACTGGGCGGGAAAGGAGCTGGGCCGCGCCGTGGGGGAAAGGGGCCGGCCCAGGGGGAGTTTCCACGCGGGCTGAAGGAAAGAAAGAAGAAAAAGAAAAGGAAAAAAAGGGAGGGCCCAGGGTGGGCCAGGCCTTGCATGGCCACGCTGGCATGCATGGCCCATGCAGCCGGGCGATCAAGATCCGATGGCCCAGGGCCATCTTCTCCGTTTCGCCACGCAGGGGCACGGGAGGGCGACGGATCATGGAAGAAAAAGGGCAGGGGTGGCCGGGGAACTCACCGGCGATGGCGGCAGCACGGCGGCGGGGTCGAGGTGGGTCGGCGTCGTCGCAGAACGGGCGGGTAGCGTCTCCTCCTTCTTCCCGGCTTCCGGCAGCACCTCCCCCGTCACGACGTCCGGCAGCAGGTCTTGACGCGGCGGCGCTCTCCGGCGAGCCTGGAGAGGGAAGGGAGCAGGGTGAGGCTTTTGGGGCGACCAGGGGCGGAATGGAACGGAGGGAGGGAGGTGGCGTCGACGGTGAGGAGCTCGGTGACCTTCTTGTCACCGGGCGGTGACCGCGGCTTGGTGGCGAGGCTCCGGCGAGTGGCGGCCCCGAGCAGCGCCTTGGGCGCTCTCAGGGATCACTGTGGGGGTGGGGGATCGAATGGGGAGCGGTGTGAGGGAGTGGTGCGGTGTGGAGGGGTTTTTATAGGCGGGAGGAGGGCGTCCGGCGGAGCTGGGCGGTGGCGCCGGCCAACCAGCGAGCGAGGGCTGGCGTCATCGCGTGGGACCGTGATGACGTCCGCGGGATGGCGTCAGCAGGGAGGGGAAACGAGGCGGTGCGCGCGTTCACGAGGCGAGGGAGGGAATCGAGGCGACGGGCGCGTCTGGCGTCTGCGCGCGTGCGCGGGAAGGTTTCCAGAGCGAGCACGTCGGGCTAGGGTTTGGTGGGCTGTGTCGTTGGCCTCGGGCCGAGTTGGAGAGGGATAAGGGAGAAGGGAAGCCCAGGTAGGGTGTGGTGCGGCCAGATGGGTTGGGAGGAGTGGTGTGTAGCCTCAAGTGCCGGCCACATAAGAGAGGGGCATGGGCTCCCAAACTCTCGGCCATGCACAAGAGAGAATAAGGGAGAGGGGTAGGAGAGAGGGTAGTGTCCCTCTAGGGTTTGCAAAGAGAGTAGAAAAGAGGGGTACAAAATGAGAGGGGTTATGTGGCCACGGCCATAAGAGAGAAACAAAGGTGCAAAAAGAAGAGAGGGGGAAGTGTTCCCCCTTTCCTATGGTTGGCCTTGAAAGAGGGAAAGAGAGAGGTATGGTGAAAGAAGAAAAAAGAGGTGTCATGTTGTTGCATGTGCACTCATGCACCCATATTTTTGATGAAGAGGGCAATGATTCTAATGAGAGAAGTTGGATGTGGGTGTCTCACTAGTGGTATCATGAATAGTTTCCTCTTAATTTTGAAAAAAAATCTTTTTGGTACTAAGGTTGGTTAGAGTGAGAAATGGTTTATTAACACTTACTACTAACAATTCTAAACAAAACTACAAGCTATGCACACGAGGTAGCAAGATACAAAAAGTTTTTGTTGGTCCATAATTTTTAAAACTTGGTATTATGCAGGGTATGAAAAGTGGGTTGTGACAGACCTTCCCCCCTTAAAAGAATCTCATCCCGAGATTCCGGATCTAAGAGCTGAAGAGATATGGGAACTCGCTCCTAAGATAATCCTCCCGTTCCCAGGTGGCTTCCTCCTCAGAATGGTTACTCCACTGGACCTTGAAAAACTTGATCTTTCTCCTGCGAGTGATCCTCACGGCCTCTTCCAGGATTCGAAGTGGTTTCTCACGGTAGGTTAAATCCTGGTTTAGGTTGATAGAGCGGTGGTCGATGTTCTTGAACACTTCGGGCTTGTCAGGTACTTGGAGGCATTTACGGAGTTGGGAGACATGGAAGATATCATGAAACTCTGACAGTTCCGCTGGTAGCTCTAGTTGATATGAGACTTCTCCACGGCGACCAAGGACCTTGAAGGGGCCAATATACCTTGGTGCTAACTTGCCCTTGACATGGAAACGTTGCATTCCTTTGAGAGGGGTGACACGAAGGTAGGCAAAGTCTCCGCTGCTGAAAGTTACTTCTCGGCGTTTGGGGTCAGCGTAGCTCTTCTGACGGGATTGGGCAGCCTTCAAGCGGTTTCGGATAAGTTGAACTTGTTCTTCAGCTTCTCGAAGTACATCAGGTCCGAACACTTGACGCTCTCCAGTCTCGGACCAATTGAGAGGGGTGCGACATTTGCGCCCATAGAGTGCTTCAAATGGTGCCATCTGGAGGCTGGCCTGGTAGCTGTTATTGTAAGAGAATTCCGCAAAGGGAAGGCAGTCTTCCCACTTGGCCCCATAAGCTAGAACACAAGCACGGAGCATGTCCTCCAAAATCTGGTTCACTCGCTCAGTCTGTCCTCCGGTTTGTGGGTGGTACGCGGTGCTGAAAGAGAGTTTGGTCCCCAAGGCTTCATGTAATTGGTTCCAGAATCTAGAGGTGAATTGTGTGCCGCGATCGGATACAATTCTCTTAGGAACTCCATGGAGACTGACGATCCGTGAGATATAAAGATCTGCCAAGCGACGTCCATTGAATGTGGTCTTGACGGGAAGAAAATGGGTGACCTTGGTCAGTCGATCCACGATGACCCAAATGGAATCATGCCCGCGGCTGGATCGTGGGAGTCCAGTGATGAAGTCCATTCCCACTTCTTCCCACTTCCATACAGGGACCTTTAATGGCTGAAGTAAACTTGCAGGGCGTTGATGTTCCGCTTTGACGCGCTGACAAACATCACACCTAGCGATGAAGAAGGCAATGTCACACTTCATTCCATGCCACCAGAAAATTTCCTTCAGGTCCTGATACATCTTTGATCCGCCAGGGTGAATGGAGTAAGGAGTGTTATGAGCTTCCTCCATAATCAGGTGTTTTAAGTCAGGGATGGTTGGTACACAGAGACGTCCATTATACCATAAGATTCCTTCTTCATCAATGGAGAATCCAGCTACTTCCTCTTTGCCCATACGGCGTTTGATACCTTCAATACTCTCATGACCCTTCTGAGCTTCCTTGATTTGATCCTTTAGGGTGGGCTTAACTTCCATCGCGGCTAGGAAGCCATGGCTAACAAGTTCCAGACCAAACTCTTCAAACTCCTGGTATAGCAAAGGTTGTTCAGCTTTCAAGCGGGCATTCAACGAACAAGGTTCTCGACTGAGGGCGTCGGCGACCACATTTGCCTTTCCAGGGTGGTAGTGGATGCTAAGATCATAGTCCTTTATCAACTCTATCCATCTCCTTTGTCGCATATTCAGCTCCCTCTGAGAAAAGATATACTTGAGGCTCTTATGATCAGTGTAGATTTCGCACCGATTTCCGATGAGATAGTGGCGCCAAGTTTTGAGGGCATGAACTACTGCAGCTAGTTCTAGGTCATGTGTGGGGTAATTTTCCTCGTGTGACTTCAGCTGTCGGGAGAGGTAGGCGATGACCTTCCCCTCTTGCATCAGAACACTACCCAAGCCGAGCTTAGATGCGTCGCAGTAGGTTACAAAGTCCTTGGTGACATCCGGCATGGTTAAGATAGGGGCGGACACAAGACGCTTCTTGAGTTCTTGGAAACTATCCTCGCATTGGTCAGTCCAAACAAACTTCCTTCCTTTCTTGAGAAGTTGGGTCATGGGTTTGGCGATACTCGAGAATCCTTCTACAAACTTGCGGTAGTATCCCGCCAATCCGAGGAAAGACCTTACTTCAGTTGGGTTGGTTGGTGGCTTTCGGTCCATGATGGATTTGATGAGAGAGGGGTCGACACAGACTCCTCCGGCAGACAGTACATGGCCAAGAAATCCGAATTCCTTGAGCCAAAATTGACACTTGCTAAACTTAGCGTAGAGCTTATGATCTCTTAGGGTGCCCAAAACAAGACGTAGGTGTTCCTCATGCTCTTCTTCAGACTTTGAGTAGACTAGGATGTCATCAATGAACACCACAACAAACTTGTCAAGGTAATCCATGAAGACTTTGTTCATGAGGTTCATGAAGTAGGCGGGAGCATTGGTTAGTCCGAAGGACATCACGGTGTATTCAAACAATCCGTAACGGGTGGTGAAAGCTGTCTTGGGGATATCTGATTCTCGCACTTTTAATTGGTGATAACCCGTACGGAGATCAATCTTGGAGAAGACTCGGGCTCCGTTCATTTGGTCGAACAAATCCTCAATCTTGGGAAGGGGATACTTGTTCTTGATGGTTACGTCATTGAGTTTTCGGTAATCCACGCACAGGCGAATGGTACCGTCTCGCTTGTCCACAAAAATGACAGGTGATCCCCAGGGCGAGGCACTAGGTCGAATTAGACCTTTACTCAACATATCATCCAGCTGTCTCTTTAGCTCTATCAGCTCTTGAGGGTTCATGCGATAAGGCCTCTGTGCTATAGGTCCAGTTCCTAGTATCAACTCAATGATGAACTCGATATCCCTATCAGGGGGCATACCGGGCAACTCTTCTGGGAAAACATCCGGATACTCACAAACGATAGGGACAAGATCAACGGTTGGTCCGGAGATACTCTTTTTACAGAAGGCTCGAGATGAGGGTATGGTGGCAGTGTATTTTACTTGGATCCCTTTGTCATTGGTTAAGGTAATGGATTTCTGGGCACAATCAATGTATCCTTGGTACTTGGTCATCCAATCCATTCCCAGAATTACTTCTAACCCTTGGGCTCCTAAGACAATGAGTTCAGCTTGGAAAGGGACGCCTAAGATTTCTACCGGAACTTGTTTGCAGGATAGGCGAGTTTTAGCGGTGGATCCAGGTATTTGAACTAGCATGAGTCTATCCATGAGGGTGGGTGTCATTTTACTTTTCTTAACAAAGGGTTCGGTAACAAAGGAATGTGATGCACCGGAATCGAAAAGAACTCTTGCGGGGGTGGAGTGGACTAGGAACATACCCATCACAATGTCAGGAGATTCTTCGGCTTTTTCTGCATTGACATGGTTCAGGTGTCCTCTAGCAGTATTGGCCTGCCTCTTAGGCGGGGGCTTCCTCCTGGTTGCAGCACGGGCTTGGCCTTGATTTGGTCTTGGTGCATTGGGGCGCTGAGCAGGATTCATCTTGGAGGGGCATTCACGGGAGAAGTGTCCAGGCTGTCCACAAGCGAAACATCCGTCTCCCTGAGTGCGAGTATTAGGATTGTTGCGGGGGTTGTTGTTGAAGTTTCCTCCTCCGGTACGAGGCTGCATGTTCTGGCGGTTGGTGTTGTTGTTGGAGGGGCGGTAAGCAGGGGCTGGTGCTCGCTGAGGTTGAGGCGCCGGCCTTGGTGGGGGCTGACCGCGGAATCTGACGTTGCTGGGTCCACTTTGCTGCTGCTGCTGCATCTTGCGCTTGCGGGTCTCATGGGCTGCCTTGAGCTTGGATTCCACCATGATGGCGACATCCACCAGAGTTTCAAGATCAGGGTAAGGGACGGCCACGAGAATACTCTGAATCTCTTCATGAAGACCATTAAGGAAACGGTCCCTCTTCTTCTCATCAGTGTCTGTGTCCTGAGGTGCATATCTAGCCAAGGTGTTGAACTTGTCCAAGTAATCGACCACACTACCATTGTTCTGCTTAAGGTTGAAGAACTCATCTCTCTTGATTGATCAAACCTGAAGGGATGTGGGCTTTGCGGAACTTAGCGGTAAATTCCGCCCAGGTGATCACATGGTTAGCAGCTTGCATAGCCTTAACATTCTCCTACCAAGCTCTTGCGGGTCCAGCGAGAAAGTGAGTTGCAAGAACCACCTTCTCATTCTCGCCCACAGCCGCGACTTCCAGATTGTTCTCGATAGTACGGAGCCAATCGTCCGCATCAAGAGGGGCGGTGCACTTGGTGAACACCGGCGGGTTGGTATTCTGGAAATCCCTTAGTTTGGATCTTGGGGCTTCTTCACCATCACCTCCATTGTTGTTGTTTCCTGCGGCAAGCTGCGCAATGTTCTGCAGGGCTGCAATGTTTGCTTGGGTTTCTGCGCGAGCGGCTTGACGGTCTTCCATAAGAAGACGAAGGATCTGAGCCATATTGGCCTCAGGTGGAGGTGGAGGGTCGTTCTGGTGCGCGCCGCGGCGAGTGTCAACCATCTGATGAGATGAAGACATGAGACAAAAGGGAACAACTTTGATAGGCGAGTTCTTTCTAAGGGGGAGGGGTGACATGATGCATAAAAAAAATTGTAAAAAAAAACTCAGAAGATAAAGAAAACATAAAAGCAAATGCAACCATCATCATAACATAGATATCACCAAAAGATCATAGTTCACCAAATCAAGGTCACCATAGGACCAACATCGTTCTACGCGATTACATCAGGGACATCATAACATAACATAACTAGCGATGGTGTGGGTGCTCAAACTAGTCGTCGTCAAGGATGATGGTGTCATCCTTGATCGGCGGCTCCTCGAACGGTGGCTCCTCAGGGTCCTCCTCCTCCTCGGACGACTCGCGAGGGCTAGAGGGTGCTGGCTCCTCCGGCTCATCATTGATGAAGTCCATATCATCCTCATCTTCCTCCTCGCTTGGGTTGTTCCAATCGTACCCTTCCTCGTCCATGTAGTCATCATCATCACTAAGGAGGGCAGCATTCTCCTTACGGAGATCCTCGCCATCATCCTCCAGCTCCTCTATCTTACTCTCAGCCTCGCGGAGTGCCATCTTAAGGTGCGCCACCTTCACCTTGAGCATGTACTTGGCCTCTCTTGCCCGGAGCTTGAGCCTCCGCTGGCGGCGAGCCCTCCGCTTCATCTCCTCAAGGTCGCTCTTGACCTCGTCCAACTCATTCTTCAGCATCTCTTTCTCCATCCTGCTGATGTCGAGGCTGTTCTGAGTCTTGCCGAGGAAGAGCTCCATCTGGGCAGCGTGGCGACCGAGGGGGCAACAATAAGGCACCACGGTGGGAAGGCCCTCCTCGTCACGCCGCCCAAAGTGAGCGTAAGGGAGATTCTTCTCCTCGAGCTCCGCACGATGGTGGAACGTGAGGCGAGCCAGGGCTGCCTGGAGCGCACGAACCAAACCATCCTCCCAAGTGCGCTCAAACAGCTGGATCTCAATCTCCGGAAGCTGCTTGACGTGGGAGCCCCGGATGGTGCAGACTATCATCCAGGACAAGTCCCCGTCCTGGAAATCCTCCATCTGTCCGCCCTTCACCTCGGGGCGGAGGCGACCGACGGCGTTACAAACGTCGATCAGGGCGGTCTCAAAGAGGAACAAAGGCTGCGACTCTCCCACCTGATGGCTCCGGGTGTACATAACTTCCTCCATCTACACAAAAATTTACGGTTAATATTAGTAACATGACAAGTGTGTAAAATTTTAAGGTACATAAGATAAAACTGTTGAAGATTAATGCAAGTAGTTTATCTTTAAGGAGAAAAATTTAGAGGAGAGACAAGGCATTCTTTCAGCTTAGAGTCATCTCGTTTTTGATATTAAAAAATAGTTTTGCCCTAATATTAACGTCCATGCTAACTAAGGGTTTCCCTAGAGTCAGGATGGCTCTGATACCAGCTCTGTGGCACCCCGGACCAACTGTCCGAAATACCCGTTATGTATTCACTCATGATCCCATGATCAGTGTAACATGAGCACATAACCGAACTGATAAACAGAGTTACAACATCCATTACATAGTACCGAAATAATAAATAGTCTTACAAACGGTCTCACGACCAAGTCTTACATAAATGGCCACTTCGGGCTGAATTCAAACATCAAAATGCAGCGGATACATTCAACTTCGTCGGGCCCAAGTCATGCCTTAAACCCTACAGGCAGCTGACCGGGAAACGTCCTAAGTCGCATAGTCGTCCTGATAACCTCCATCATCTTCAAAATCCTCCTCATAGTCTGGCCAAGTAAATAGCCAGGGACAAAGCCATGAGTACATTTTGAATTGTACTCGCAAACCATTTAAAAAGTCTATACCTAATAATAAAGGAGCTAAGGTTTCTGCCAAAATTTTCGTCCAACTTTTTATTGGACTGTTTTGCCCTCCCACCAAATCGCATAATACATTGAACTGCCACTACCGGTTCATTTTTTTTTGGCTTCTCTCCTTTCCCGTCGCTGGCCGAACAACGCTCTCACCCCTGGCGGAGCAGGAGCTTCGGGTTGGGGTCCCGTACGTCCTCGTGCCCGATAACCAGAAGAGGGACGACGCCCTCGCATGCGATGTTCGACAGGAGAGGTGAAGCTCGCCCGGAACCGGAAAGGATTTGGTCGGATTTTATTCCCTCTGGTTCTCTTCTCGGCTTGCACGACGAGACCGGCACCGTGGACCGCGACCTAGGAGAGAATCCCAGCGCCGCGACCATCCAATTTGTTACGAAGGGCAGTGGCCCACGGACGGTGAGGCGGCGCTCTCCAACGCGCCATCTCAGACCACTTCGCTTCGGGTCACGGACCAACATCCCCTGCCTCGAACTTCCCTGCACGCCGCCCAGCTCGGCCCCGGCAGCTTCCACCACGCGATGCGGATGCGCGGCGTCTGAATCCCGTCTACAGCCATGAGAGGCCTGTCCGGATTTGGTCCAGACCATCGTGGAATCGAGGAGAAGTAGGGAGACGGATCTGGCAGCTGGAGGCGCAAGCGTGGTGCCTATTGCACGGATTTCTACTTGGGAGAGGAGAGAAGGGAATGATTTCTGAGCAGATCGAGCAAGGAGAGGATGCAGGATGTCATCGTTTTTTTAGGAGGTTGTAGCACGAGAGTGAACTTTCAGAACCAGACGGTATGTGATCCTGGGTGAAGTCAGGTTCTGATTGGTCCAGATTTTTGCGTGGGGTCCACTGCAGTATGGGTGTTTTCCATATACAGGTACAAAACGACCGTGCATACTTGTGTGGGGCCTCTCTATCCTCTCCCCGCCCCATCAATCCCCATCCCCACAAATCGATTCACGCCTCGTCCAGCTCGGGAGGCGGCGGCGTTGGAGACGGAGGGTTGCCCATGCCCTCGTCCGCGGCAGACCTCCTGCTCGTCATCCGCATGCGCGAGCAGGTCGGGAGCAGTTCGTACGCGAGCAGAGCGCCACGGCCAACTACTCCTCGTCCGCATGTCGTAGCTCGACGACAAGCGCCCGCTCGCCCGGACCTCGACGCCGCCCGTCCCCGACACCACCTCGACGTCGCCCTATCCCCGACGCCGGCCCCGTCCCGAGCTCGCCCGGACCTCGACGCCGCCCGTCCTCGACATCGCCCGTCCCCGATGCCACCTCGACGCCGGCCCCGTCCCGAGCTCGCTCGGACCTCGACGCCTCCCCGTCCCTAACGCCACCTCGATGCCGCCCTGTCCCCGACGCCGGCCCCATCCCGAGCTCGCCCGGAGCTCGCCCGTACGCCAGCTCGACGTCGCCCCGTCCCCGACGCCACCTCGACGCCGCCCCTGTCCCCGACGCTGGCTCCATCCCGAGCTCGCCCGGACGCCACCTCGACGTCGGCCCGTCCCCCGACGCTACCTCGACGCTGCCCATGTCCCCGACACTGGCCCCGCCTCAAGCTTGCCTCGCCAAGGTGCTCGCCTCCGCGTGGTGGAGGTTGGCGGCGGAGGGCGCCGCGACGAGCAGCAGTAGCATGATTGGGGCGTGGGCCCCGCGGTGCGCATGAGCTGGGCGCGGCGCGGAAAAAATCGGGGAGTGGGTGGGCGCGGCGCGGAAAAAATCGGGGAGTGGGGCGGTTGCTCACCGGAGACGCGCCGGAGGTCACCGTGCTCCTCTCTCTCTCATTAGTGTGGACCACTCCTATGTATTGTACCCGTATCCCTTTGTCTCCAAAAAATCCTCAACTGCTGTGTGGGGCCCACCGCACACCTGGACCAATGGGAGCCAGCTTTCCGGCGGGTGCACATGCCCGCCGGTTCAACTATGGATTTTCCGTTGTAGCACGCGAGGAAGAAAATAGGTACAGTACTAACCACTTGATTCATTTTGAGGTACAGCTTGGGCCTTGGGGTAACGCACACACATGGGCCAATAAAAGGTAAAGAAGTGGGCCTTCATCCAACAAATATGTCCGGCTGGAGAAAACTGCCTCGCCTCTGTACGATTGAACAAATCGTTAGAATATGTCTGTGAATAATCCCACCTCGATTCTTTGCATCGTCTCCTACCGGTTCATATACATTGATAAGTTGCAAATCAACAAGCAACAACACAGATTAGAATTAAGCTCTAATCATCTGGTTCAGGAAGGAATTAAAGTCACCCATGTGCATGTTGCTCAGTGGAGCCTAATGAGTGAGAGGCCCAATCAAAAGAAAAAAAAGGCTGGGACCTTCATAAGAGGCGAGGGGAGACGAGTGAGAGGATGAGGCCCAATCAAAAGAAAAAAAAGGTGGTGGGAGAGCAAGCGGGATAAGAGGCGAGGGGAACAAAGTAACATATCAAGGAAACAAAGTACCGAGGACTAAACTAGGAGATCAAGAGGGAATGTCTACTTTCATTTAAGAATATGACATATAGAAGAGAAGAAGTGTTTTTGGTGGAGTTAGCATCTCAAATTCATGGGTGAAGGAGATACTCAAAGATTTATCTAAGACATCCCTACATGATTTAATTTAAGAAGATCCTTCATAACATAAAACACTTAGGAAGGGTAGACCCAAATTTTATTCCCTTTCCGACCATCTCAACGTGGTCACCACCATTTTACCAGTACTCTAAGTACTCCAACACAAGTTCCATTTCTTTCTTTGCACAAAACTTTTGTAAAACCCAAAACACATCAGGCTAAGCAACAGCCATTACAACCGTCCATGACCGCGGACGCGGCTATTCGAATAGATTTAACTCTGCAGAGTTTGCGCACTTTCCCCACAAGATCCGATAAATCCGCCGGGATCATCCCCGGTCCATCATACGAAAGTATGTGGGTATCGGATAATCAGTCGAAGCCTTTCGCCCATTCAAATTAGCAAGAGGTCCTACCCTATGGAGTATGTACCTCCCCGGCACCGTGGCAGCTCACCTCCTTTTGAGCGTGGCTCCACCGCCAAGCCAGGAGACCCATAGTGTCTTCCGGACGGGTCAGCCCCGAAGGCCTCCCGTTATACTATTGCCCCAAACTTGACAACCCGGACTCGGGGGTAACCGTACCCTTGTATAGTTATGCGGTGCCTCATGCTAAAGAGAACAAACGTCAAGCTAAGCCCCGTGCCCACGTTGGAGTAATGTGGTTGCGCTAGTTAATTGTCATGGGTGAGTACTTAGGCGCCAAAGTTTTCATAAACCCAACCACTTTCCTATCCTCATCATTTTTACCAAATCCTTTCCTTTCATAAATTCTCACTTGGGGAAAACATCATACCCAAGGTTTTAACAAAAACTTTTACAACAAGGTAAAACCTTGAGGGTTTTCCCAACCTAAAGTTTTATGTGTGAACTAAGATGTATAATAGCATAATGGTTGCCATCATACCATGAAGGGTGTCAAAGACATCCATACTCACATTGAGCATGAATGGAGATAATCAAAAAGTGGAGCCAATTTCATGATGTTAACCCATGTTTTTACTAGAGTTAGGGGGGGTCAAATGGCGGTGAATGTAATTCACATACTTAGAGTAAGTACGCAAAATAAGAGAGAACCTTACACACTTGGCGGCAAGTATGTAAAAGAAACGAATTACCCAATCCCAAGGAACACAAAGAATCAAGAGGCCAAAGGATGACAAGATCTCAATCAAGAACATAGAGAACAAGGGATCAAAGTAAATGGCTTGCCTTGGCTGGCTAGTCCCTGGTCTTCTTCAACACCTTGTCCAAAATCTTCTCCTTCGGCTTCTCCCATGTTCGTATCTAACGTCGCGAAAATAAAAGGGCAACATACAATCAACACATAACTCAAGAATCAAGTTTTAAAAGAATATGATAAACGAACCAGAATTAGTCCTAACAGGGACCAATATTATTTTTCTTAGATGGACGACATTAAAACAAGATTAACACAATTGGAATCAGTCAAAAATACTAATTCTACGATTTTAGGATTTTTGTGGAGTGTACAGAATACATAGAGCAAGTTTATTACACTCAAATTCGTATAAAAATCCTAAAAATATGAGGTCAGTGGCATGTGAAAGATATTGAAATTCTGGTTATAATGCACTTGGTTTCATTTGATTTCAAATTGTAGATCTCAAGTTATAAGCAATATGGTGCGCAGGTTTTAATTTCAAAAACCAAAATGTTTAAACAAATTTTAAACGGGAAACTGGGCGGGAAAGGAGCTGGGCCGCGCCGTGGGGGAAAGGGGCCGGCCCAGGGGGAGTTTCCACGCGGGCTGAAGGAAAGAAAGAAGAAAAAGAAAAGGAAAAAAAGGGAGGGCCCGGGGTGGGCCAGGCCTTGCATGGCCACGCTGGCATGCATGGCCCATGCAGCCGGGCGATCAAGATCCGATGGCCCAGGGCCATCTTCTCCGTTTCGCCACGCAGGGGCACGGGAGGGCGACGGATCGTGGAAGAAAAAGGGCAGGGGTGGCCGGGGAACTCACCGGCGATGGCGGCAGCACGGCGGCGGGGTCGAGGTGGGTCGGCGTCGTCGCAGAACGGGCGGGTAGCGTCTCCTCCTTCTTCCCGACTTCCGGCAGCACCTCCCCCGTCACGACGTCCGGCAGCAGGTCTTGACGCGGCGGCGCTCTCCGGCGAGCCTGGAGAGGGAAGGGAGCAGGGTGAGGCTTTTGGGGCGACCAGGGGCGGAATGGAACGGAGGGAGGGAGGTGGCGTCGACGGTGAGGAGCTCGGTGACCTTCTTGTCACCGGGCGGTGACCGCGGCTTGGTGGCGAGGCTCCGGCGAGTGGCGGCCCCGAGCAGCGCCTTGGGCGCTCTCAGGGATCACTGTGGGGGTGGGGGATCGAATGGGGAGCGGTGTGAGGGAGTGGTGCGGTGTGGAGGGGTTTTTATAGGCGGGAGGAGGGCGTCCGGCGGAGCTGGGCGGTGGCGCCGGCCAACCAGCGAGTGAGGGTTGGCGTCATCGCGTGGGACCGTGATGACGTCCGCGGGATGGCATCAGCAGGGAGGGGAAACGAGGCGGTGCGCGCGTTCACGAGGCGAGGGAGGGAATCGAGGCGACGGGCGCGTCTGGCGTCTGCGCGCGTGCGCGGGAAGGTTTCCAGAGCGAGCACGTCGGGCTAGGGTTTGGTGGGCTGTGTCGTTGGCCTCGGGCCGAGTTGGAGAGGGAGAAGGGAGAAGGGAAGCCCAGGTAGGGTGTGGTGCGGCCAGATGGGTTGGGAGGAGTGGTGTGTGGCCTCAAGTGCCGGCCACATAAGAGAGGGGCATGGGCTCCCAAACTCTCGGCCATGCACAAGAGAGAATAAGGGAGAGGGGTAGGAGAGAGGGTAGTGTCCCTCTAGGGTTTGCAAAGAGAGTAGAAAAGAGGGGTACAAAATGAGAGGGGTTATGTGGCCACGGCCATAAGAGAGAAACAAAGGTGCAAAAAGAAGAGAGGGGGAAGTGTTCCCCCTTTCCTATGGTTGGCCTTGAAAGAGGGAAAGAGAGAGGTATGGTGAAAGAAGAAAAAAGAGGTGTCATGTTGTTGCATGTGCACTCATGCACCCATATTTTTGATGAAGAGGGCAATGATTCTAATGAGAGAAGTTGGATGTGGGTGTCTCACTAGTGGTATCATGAATAGTTTCCTCTTAATTTTGAAAAAAAATCTTTTTGGTACTAAGGTTGGTTAGAGTGAGAAATGGTTTATTAACACTTACTACTAACAATTCTAAACAAAACTACAAGCTATGCACACTAGGTAGCAAGATACAAAAAGTTTTTGTTGGTCCATAATTTTTAAAACTTGGTATTATGCAGGGTATGAAAAGTGGGTTGTGACAACAAAGTTTAGGGTTAGGGGTAGATACATTTTTTTTGGTTTGAATATGTCGTCTAGACCTTGTTTATCAACTAATGCTTACTATATTACATAAGAAGGCTATGTTATTTGGTTTTTCATTTGTTCTATTTTTTTTCTAAATTTTTATGCTTATTTGAATCTTGGTCAAATCCTAGGTTTGACCAAGATGCAAACAATTTTAAAACAAGAAAATGAAAAGGTGATCCTGGATCCTGCTTAATTAAGTAGTCACTGTAAAATGAAGCTTTTGGGAGGTTTGTGAAATTTCCATGTTTGAAACCCAAAACCACTTAAGATAGAGTTTATGGTTAGGTGTAGATACATGATTTTTCTTGTTTGAATATGTCTAGACCTTGTTTATCAACTTGAATGCTTACTATATGACATAAGAATACTATGTGCTTTGCTTTTTCATTTTTCTAATTTTTTTAATTGTTAAACCCATTTGAATCTTGTTGGTCAAATCGTAGGTTTGACCAAGATTGAAACAAGTTTAAAACATCAAAATAGAAAGGTAAGCATGAATCATTCTTAATTATTGACTCTAAAATGAAGCCTTTGGGAGGTACTTGAAATTTTATGTTTGAAACCCAAAACCACTTCTCTTCATGTTTGACTTCATAAGACAGCGTTTATGGTTAAGGGTAGATAGATGATTTTTCTAGTTTGAATATGTCTAGACCTTGTTTATCAACTTGAATGCTTACTATATGACATAAGAATACTATGTGCTTTGCTTTTTCATTTTTCTAATTTTTTATTTGTTAAACCCATTTGAATCTTGGTCAAATCCTAGGTTTGACCAAGATTGAAACAAGTTTAAAACATCAAAATGGAAAGGTAAGCTTGAATCATTCTTAATTATTCACTCTAAAATGAAGCTTTTGGGAGGTACTTGAAATTTTATGTTTGAAACCGAAAACCACTTCTCTCTTCATGTTTGACTTCATAAGACAAAGTTTATGGTTAAGGGTAGATAGATGATTTTTCTAGTTTGAATATGTCTAGACCTTGTTTATCAACTTGAATGCTTACTATAAGACAAAGTTTAGGGTTAGGGGTAGATACATTTTTTTTGTTTGAATATGTCGTCTAGACCTTGTTTATCAACTAATGCTTACTATATTACATAAGAAGGCTATGTTATTTCGTTTTTTCATTTTTTTCTATTTTTTTTCTAAATTTTTATGCTCATTTGAATCTTGGTCAAATCCTAGGTTTGACCAAGATTTAAACAAGTTTAAAACAAGAAAATGAAAAGGTGGATCCTGCTTAATTAAGTAGTCACTGTAAAATGAAGCTTTTGGGAGGTTTGTGAAATTTCCTTGTTTGAAACCCAAAACCACTTAAGATAGAGTTTATGGTTAGGTGTTGATACATGATTTTTCTTGTTTGAATATGTCTAGACCTTGTTTATCAACTTGAATGCTTACTATATGACATAAGAAGGCTATATATGTGCTTTGGGTTTACATTTTTAGTTTTTTTTGAATTTTTTATGCCCATTTAAATCTTGGTCAAATCCTTGGTTTGACTCAGGTTTAAACAAGTTTAAAACATGAAAATGAAAAGGTAAGCATGAATCCTTTCTTAGTCACTCTAAAATGAAGGTACTTGAAATTTTTATGTTTGAAACCCAAAACCCCAGTTCTCTTCATATGTTTGACTTCATAAGACAGAGTTTAGGGTTAGGGGTAGATATGATACATGATATTTCTGGTTTGAATATGTCTAGACCTGGTTTATCAACTTGAATGCTTACTATATGACATAAGAAGGCTATATATGTGCTTTGGTTTTTCATTTTTTGATTTTTTTCTGAATTTTTACACCCATTTGAATCTTGGTCGATCAAATCCTAGGTTCGACCAAGGTTAAAACAAGTTTAAAACATGGCTATGAAAAGGTAAGCATGGATCCTTCTTAGTCACTCTAAAATGAAGCTTTTGGGAGGTTTTTGAAATTTCCATGTTTGAAATTAACCTAAAATCACTTCTCTTCATGCTTGGCTTCATAAGACAGAGATTAGGGTTAGGGGTAGATACATGCTTTTTTCTGGTTTGAATATGTCTAGACCTTGTTTATCAACTTGAATGCTTACTATATATATGACATAAGAAGGCTATGTTCTTTGGTTTTTCATTTTTTCTGATTTTTTATGCCCATTTGAATCTTGGTCAAATCCTAGGATTGACCAAGATTTAAACAACTTTAAAACATGAAAATGAAAAGGTAAGCCTGGATCCTCCTTAGTCACTGTTTAATGAAGCTTTTGGGAGGTTTGTGAAATTTCCATGTTTGAAACCCAAAACCACTCAAGACAGAGTACTTGCTCCAGAAAACCCACATTTTTGTACCTGGACGTTACGCTAAAATGAACTGCAAAAACAACGAACAGCACTTTTGTAGTACTGTACTCGGTACTCCGTACTTGCTCCAGATAATCCCCATTGCTTCACTACTACACTACTACCCTGGCGCGCATTTATTGTTTCCCCTGACTATTCAGAGCTTTGGACGTCCATCAGAGTAGTAGTAGTCAGTAGTACAGTACTGCTAGCTCGATTAATGGCATGCTATAAAATTCTATACTAGCCGACAGATGTCCATTCCTCGGGTTGCGCGCCAGAGCCTTCGAAGAGAAGGTAGCCGCTCTGTCCCGTTGATTTACGGTGGACGGACAGGATAGAACGTCTCTGTGTTGAAGCATACGTACTACTCCGGACCGCTCTCGATTCATTTGCTTCTGCTCCCGAGTCCTGACCAGGGACTGAGATCCAGTGACTTCAGTAAGAGAAGTCACCATGCGACTTTACACACATGAGCCATTCAATCAAGATCCAACGCTCGCGGTTGATCCAAATTTCGAACTTAAACTGAACTAAATTTTTAAATGGACTGGAACTTTCCGAGAATACTCAAGGGAATATATACGTCTTAATGTAAACTTTTTTTTCGATAAAGGGATTTTCTTTTTTTTTCTGAGCAACATAAATTTTAATTTCAAATTTTAGATCAACAATGTGCGTTGGATCTTAATCTGATGGCTCTTATAGGTAAAGTTCATGGTAACTTCTGTTGGGTCAAGTCACTGGATCTGAGTTCGCAAGGGAGCCCCCTCTCGGCCGTTGATTTAGGATGGGCGGACCAGGTTGCTCGAAGCGAGGGCAGGAGACGGTTGTCTGGTTTTAATAGGGGGGAGTACTTCTTCCATTCCCTTCTTGCTTCACTTCCAGTCTCCTTCCACTTCCAGCGATGCCTCCGAAGTCAAGGTGTTGTGGATATACTTCATAGGTATACCATCGACATGGTCCGATTCCGGCAAGCCCGGGTGGCCCACAGATGGTGGTGATAGCATATGGCCCACCGGGCAGCCCAGTTGTTGTTGATCAAGATGGAAGATGTACAACCCAGGAACAAGGAGCCGGATCTGAACCGCCCTACGAAGGTAGCCGGATCCGAACCGCTCTACGAAGGTAGCCGGATCCGAACCGCCCTACAGAGGTACCCGGATCCGAACCGACCTACAGAGGTACCCGGATCCGAAGAGGTCTATGCCAGGAGTCAGATCCGTGAAGGCCCATGAAGGAAGCCGGATCCGTGGAGGCCCATAAGGAACCCGGATCCAGTACGACATATATGGAAGGCGGATCCTTGACGTACACGGCAAGACATTGTACCGTAGTTAGGCAATCTGTAATCCGGCTAGGACTCTCCATGTATACCCTAGATCCGTGCGCCTATATAAGCCGGATCCTGGGAGCCCTTAGGGCGGATCTCGAGCTAGAAGCGAGACAACCACAACTCATTGTAACAACGCGAAAGTGCCCAGATAATTCCAGACAAGCAGCAGTAGGCCCTGTCATCGTGCAGGTGTTCCGAAGCTGGGTAACTCGCGTACCACCGTCCCGTGTGCACTCCGCCCTATGGCCCCTACTTTTTCTCCCCCTCATGAGGATCCCTCCTCCGAGGTACCGTCGAATAGGCAACGACAGTTGGCGCCCACCATGGGGCCAGCGGCGTCTGGAGGCTGGAACCGGGCGGGTTTCACATCTTCATCTGCGAGACCGTTGATTTCGACGGAAACGCACTGGTAAGTAATGTAGCTACGATCGCCGCCGAGCAGGACGCAGCTGCAAAGATCCGATCCGAGTCGCTGGAGCTTTCCACGGAAGAATCCGCCTTAGACCTGGAAATTTCAAATTCTGGTTTTGGTAGTCGGATCCGCACCTATATTTTGGTAGCCGGATCCATACCTATTTTTGGATGCCGGATCCGCGCCTACGTTTTTGGTAGTCGGATCCGCACCTATCTTTTTGGTTGCCGGATCCGCGCTACGTTTTTGGTAGTCGGATCCGCACCTATGTTTTTGGTTGCCGGATCCGCGCCTACATTTTTTGGTAGTCGGATCCGCACCTATGTTTTTGGTTGCCGGATCCGCGCCTACGTTTTTGGTAGTCGGATCCACACCTATGTTTTTGGTTGCCGGATCCGCGCCTACATTTTTGGTAGTCGGATCCGCACCTATATTTTTGGTTGCCGGATCCGCACCTATAATTTTGGTAGTCGGATCCGCACCTATCTTTTAGTAGCCGGATCCATACCTATTTTTGGTAGTCGGATCCGCACCTATATTTTTGTAGCCGGATCCATACCAAAATTTTGGTAGGTGGATCCGCACCTAAATTTTTGGAAGTCGGATCCACACCTAAATTTTGGTAGGTGGATCCGCACCGACATGACCACTGCGACAATCAATCTCGCACCAGCTCGATGGAACGCCGAAGAAAAACCGCCACGACCGACGTTGACTCCGCTCCAAACAGCTAAGTCCCTATTTATATTTAATATTTTAAAATTTTATGATCATGAGATTAAGATTGGTTCACTCATATCCTGAGTCTTTTACCGCTTTCACTGTTGGTCATATATTTCCCACGATTTGCCTCGCGCTCGTGAAAAACTTTGTACTGTTTTTGCCGCTTGAGGCTCCAGTACGCTGCAAAAATTCCGCTTTCGGGCGTTAGCTTAAGTTTTCTGGCCTACACGTTTTCTGTTGTTTTATGTGTGGATTCCTTAGTAGTGACATTTCGGTACTTAAAGCCGGCCTCTGTTTCTGAGGTTCTTGATTGTTTCGCTATTAAGCGCTATCGCCTCAGCAGATGTTCTGTGTTTAAAGTTTGCCGTCTCGCGAAAAGTCAAGCATATAAACCAGAAGAACGGATAAACCAGCACTTGCTTAAAACATATAAATTACATTAACTGTTCAAGATAGTCGAGTTTTTTCCGCCTTTGATGCTTTATGTTGTTCAACTGCTGCATAGTTTCAGCTTTAAAACATTTGTTCAAAGGCCGTTTTTGTTCCGCCTTACATTTGTTTGTTGAACATGGTCAAAGAAACAATTTAATACAAATGTGTTTTTGTGTTTATATATCAGGTACATGATGCTTGGACCTTCAACAGTCCTCGAACTAAGGTGTTTTCAAGCAGACCTAGCAATCGCGAGAAGCCCAGGGGAAGCTAGCCGGATCCATATGAGATAAGGTTAGGCGGATCCGTAGCATGCACAGCTGGAAAAGCAACTTGAGTCTTGATTCCGCTATGCTTAGCCGGAACCAACCCTCGGGGGCTGCGATTTTGATCTTAAGTGAAAAGTGTGTTTCGTTTCGAGAATTAGTGCTGAAAATTTCCGCCTAGATGCTTGGGATTTACACTATTCCTTGGTCACATATAAAGATAAAGCTACTCTAAGAGCTCCAAGCCGGATTTTCAAGTAAATTCACCTTGGCGCTCGGGGGCTACATCGATGAAGTTCTCTTTGGAGCAACTAACCGAAAAATTTCCACCTTGACGCTTGGGGGCTAAGTTTCTGAGCATCGAGTCTCCTTGGAGCAAGCCGACTCAATGCTCGGGGGCTACATACATATGGTTATGTCAAGAAAATTTTCAAAGATGGCGAAAATCTGGCTAACTAGTCGGATCCGCACCTAGTTTTTTGGTAGCCGGATCCGCACCCTAATTTTTTGGTAGCCGGATCCGCACCTTAATTTTTTGGTAGCCGGATCCGCACCTAATTTTTTGGTAGCCGGATCCGCACCTAATTTTTGGTAGTCGGATCCGCACCTCAATTTTCGGTAGCCGGATCCGCACCTAATTTTTTGTTAGTCGGATCCGCACCTATATTTTGGGTAGTCGGATCCACACCTATATTTTGGCTAGTCAGATCCGAACCTACATTTGGCTAGTCGGATCCATACCGAAGATTACGTTGGATGGTGTCTTCGAAGAATCTGACCATTGGATCATGAAGTTTCCGACCAATACTTGGTTGGAGATATGAAGTTTGGAGTCCTTCAAGATTCTCTATTATTCGTTCCAGCCAAAGGATGAAGATACATGCGCAAGCTGAGCTGGATGGAAGAATGGTGAATCTTGGAGAACTCCGGGGGCTACTGTTGTGGATATACTTCATAGGTATACCATCGACATGGTCCGATTCCGGCAAGCCCGGGTGGCCCACAGATGGTGGTGATAGCATATGGCCCACCGGGCAGCCCAGTTGTTGTTGATCAAGATGGAAGATGTCCAACCCAGGAACAAGGAGCCGGATCTGAACCGCCCTACGAAGGTAGCCGGATCCGAACCGCTCTACGAAGGTAGCCGGATCCGAACCGCCCTACAGAGGTACCCGGATCCGAACCGACCTACAGAGGTACCCGGATCCGAAGAGGTCTATGCCAGGAGTTAGATCCGTGAAGGCCCATGAAGGAAGCCGGATCCGTGGAGGCCCATAAGGAACCCGGATCCAGTACGACATATATGGAAGGCGGATCCTTGACGTACACGGCAGGACATTGTACCGTAGTTAGGCAATCTGCAATCCGGCTAGGACTCTCCATGTATACCCTAGATCCGTGCGCCTATATAAGCCGGATCCTGGGAGCCCTTAGGGCAGATCTCGAGCTAGAAGCGAGACAACCACAACTCATTGTAACAACGCGAAAGCGCCCAGATAATTCCAGACAAGCAGCAGTAGGCCCTGTCATCATGCAGGTGTTCCGAAGCTGGGTAACTCGCGTACCACCGTCCCGTGTGCACTCCGCCCTATGGCCCCTACTTTTTCTCCCCCTCGTGAGGATCCCTCCTCCGAGGTACCGTCGAATAGGCAACGACACAAGGCCACCATCTCGCTTGAAGAAGCACCATCTAGTGTTGACCAGGGACGCGGAGAGTTCCCACCGGCGGTCTATCCAGATGCTGGCCGCGAGAAAGGACCCGCCAGAAAACGAAGGCCCTGCTTCGCGCTCATCTCGGAACGGCGTCCGTCGTGCGGTCGAAGATTCCTGGTTGGTTTCCATCGCCATGTTTCTTGATTCTTCCTGGCCCGGAGGTCCCAACTCTTTATTCCGTATTAATCCTTTTTATACATATCTCAGTGCCCCACGACGCACCCTGCCATCTTCTCATGACGACTTCAACCCCTGTCTCCTGCGCTTAGAGGTTACCACTGATTGGACATTTTCGTCTTCCTCTCGTCACACTTTGTTTGGTACTGATGATATTGCCATGCAGGAAGCATCGGCGTGTTTCAGAGATGAGCTTAAAACTCTCGTGGAACTCGCCTCCAACTTTCGCGATGATCTCGATACTTTGAAGGATGAGGTCACCGGCCGGGGCAAGCTGCATGATGTGAGCGTTCCATCAAGTGAGTAAACGAACTCTGTCATCAAGAAGCTCAAGGGCGAGAATTTGATGCTTAAGATCGAGTGCGGCTTTCTTCGCGAAGAAAACGACGAGCTATCAAACAGGTGCGTTCAAGCTCTCAACGGGAGCCTCAACACCCAACATGATGCGGTGAAGAAGATGATGGATGACACATCTTGAAGAAAAACAATATGGTGGAGGACACGCGCGGGATGGTCGATCCAATCCAGGCACCGCAGAAGGAAGTCGATGTGCTCTGAGTCCAGCCACCTTTGCGTAGGTCGCCGAGGCGCCCTCGCGCAGGTTGCTGAGGAGCGCACGTCGCCGAGTAGGCTGGGGGATAAGGAATTCCAGGGAGAGAAGCGGAATCTCCACCTGACCTGAAGGAGGGCCGCTCCGCCAGGTAGGCTGGGGGAGAGAAGCACTGACTCTCATTGTTCTTTAGCTAGTCCTCCGATCCATATTACTTGATGTTAAAATGGATGTATCTACAACTGAAATATGTCAAGATACATATATTTCAACGTTTATATTGCCTAAGTCTTATTATCCATCCCTAAGCTGGGTCGCTTTTGTAACTACTGATTTGCAGATTCGACTCTTCTGACGAAAGATTTGTGGCCATGTGCCTTACAAGTCTAGTTCCAACTGACATTATTTGTACTCGCTAAAAATGTATTATTCAGTACCCCCTCTGAATAATACTTTCGTAGTATGTGCTTCTAAAATTGTAGATGTTGATATTTTTTATGTAGAGTTCCTCAATCTTTTGAATTTTGACTTGGCTAAAAAAAAATATGTATCGTAATTAGGGAAGGAGATAGTAGCAAGTTGGGTTGCATCTGGATTTGGATGTTTGGCGTCACTCGAAACTCTGTTAATAGGATTTTTTTTGTGAGAGGGACAACCGATACGCATCCTGAATTCCTGATGCGTCTTCTCTTGACAAAGAAGATGGCTGGGAGTTTGCGTACCTATTGCATGTGACTTGTGCTCACTAAAGTGTGGGACCTCACACGTAAGTGACAGACCTGTTGGTGTAAAAACTCGATTGATTATTATAGTGCATTAGAAAAAAGTTTCCTATGGATTCAAGGGTAGGAAATCCAAGTTAACTCATTTACATGACATTATTTTTTCATGAAGCAAAGTTAACACATCTATCAATTGGTACATTTTGGAGTGACTAAGAAGGATCCAGGCTTACTTATTCGTTTTCACGTGTTAAACTTGTCTAAATCTTGGTCAAACCTAGGATTTGACCAAGATTCAAAAGGGGAGAAAAAACAGAAAAATGAAAAAACAAATCACATACTCTGTCTTATGAAGTCAAGCATGAAGAGAAGTGGTTTTGGGTTTCAAACATGGAAATTTCAAAAACCTCCCAAAAACTTCATTTTAGAGTGATTAAGAAGGATACATGCTTCCCTTTTCATTTCATGTTTTAAACTTGTTTAAATTATCTTGGTCAAACCTAGGATTTGACAATATTCAAATGGGCATCAAAATAAAAAAAAAACAGAAAAATGAAAAACAAAAGCAAATAGTTTTCTTATGTCATATAGTAAGCATTAAAGTTTATAAACAAGGTCTAGACATAATCAAACCAGACAAATCATGTATATGTCTACCCTAACCCTAAACTCCGTCTTATGAAGTCAACCGTGGAAATTTCAAGAACATCCCAAAAGCTTCATTTTAGAGTGACTAAGAAGGATACAGACTTCCCGTTTCATTTTCATGTTTAAACTTGTTTAAATCTTGGTCAAACCTAGGATTTGACCAAGATTCAAATATGTTAAAAACATGACAATGAAAAGGTAAGCATCGGTCCTTCTTAGTTGCTCTAAAATGAAGCTTTTGGGAGGTTTTTGAAATTTCCATGTTTGAAACCCAAAACCACTTCTCTTCATGCTTGACTTCATAAGACAGAGTTTAGGGTTAGGGCTTAGGGGTAGATACATGATTTTTCTGGTTTGAATATGTCTAGACCTTGTTTATCAATTTGAATGCTTACTATATGACATATGAAGGCTATGTGCTTTGGTTTTTCATTCTTTCGATTTTTTTTCTGAATTTTTGTGCCCATTTGAATCTTGGTCAAATCCCAGGTTTGACCAAGACTTAAACAAGTTTAAAAGTGACAATGAAAAGGTAATTAATCCTGGATCCTTCTTAATTAATAAGTAAGTCTAATTAAAATGAAGCTTTTGAGAGGTTTTTGAAATTTACATGTTTGAAACCCAAAACCACACTTCTCTTCATGCTTGACTTCATATATGAGATAGAGTTTAGGGTTAGGGGGTACATGATTTGTCTGGTTTGAATATGTCTAGGCCTTGTTTATGAACTTGAATGGTTACTATATGACATAAGAAGACTATGTGCTTTGGTTTTTTATTTTTTATTTTATGCCCATTTGAATATTGGTCAAATCCTAGGTTTGACCAAGATTTAAACAAGTTTAAAACATGAAAATGAAAAGGTAAGCCTGGATCCTTCTTAGTCACTCTAAAATGAAGCTTTTGGGAGGTTTTTGAAATTTCCGTGTTTGAAACCAAAAACCACTTGTCTTCATGCTTGACTTCATAAGACAGAGTTTAGGGTTAGGGGTAGATACATGATTTGTATTATTTGAATATGTCTATACCTTGTTTATCAACTTTTGAATGCTTACTATATATATGACATAAGAAGACTATGTGTTTTTGTTTTTCATTTTTCTGATCTTTTTTAATTTTATGCCCATTTGAATCTTGGTCAAATCCTAGGTTTGACAATGATTTAAATAAGTTTAAAATATGAAAATGAAAAGGTAAGCATGGATCCTTCTTAGTGACTCTAAAATAAAGCTTTTGGGAGGTTTTTTAAATTTCCATGTTTGAAACCCAAAACCACTTCTCTTCATGCTTAACTACATAAGACAGAGTTTAGGGGTAGGGGTAGATTCATGATTTTTCTTGTTTGAATATGTCTAGGCCTTGTTTATCAACTTTAATGCTTACTATATGACATAAGAAAACTATGTGCTTTGGTTTTTCATTTTTCTGATTTTTTTGGAATTTTGATGCACATTTGAATCTTGTAAAATCCTAGGTTTGACCAAGATTTAAACAAGTTTAAACATGAAAATGAAAAGGGAAAATGTATCCTTCTTAGTCACTATAAAATGAAGTTTTTGGGAGTTTTTTGAAATTTCCATGTTTGAAACCCAAAACCATGCACTTCTCTTCATGCTTGACTTCATAAGACAGAGTTTAGGGGTTAGGGGGTAGATACATGATTTGTCTAGTTTGAATATGTCTAGACCTTGTTTATCAACGTTAATGTTTACTATATGACATAAGAAGACTATGTGCTTTGGTTTTTCATTTTTTCATTTTTTTATTTTATGCCCATATGAATCTTGGTCAAATCCTAGATTTGACCAGGATTTAAACAAGTTTAAAACATGAAAATGAAAAGGTAAGCCTTGATCCTTCTTAGTCACTCTAAAATGAAGCTTTTGGGATGTTCATGAAATTTCCATGTTTGAAACCCAAAACGACTTCTCTTCATGCTAGACTTCATAAGATCGACATGGGGTAGATACATGATTTGTCTGGTTTGGATATATCTAGACCTTGTTTATCAACTTGAATGCTTACGATATGACACAAGAAGACTATGTGCTTTTGTTTTTCATTTTTCTGATTTTTTTAATTTTGTGCCCATTTGTATCTTGGTCAAATCCTAGGTTTGACAATGATTTAAACAAGTTTAAAATATGAAAATGCAAAGGTAAGCATGGATCCTTCTTAGTCACTCTAAAATGAAGCTTTTGGGAGGTTTTTGAATTTCCATGTTTGAAACCCAAAACCACTTCTCTTCATGCTTGACTTCATAAGACAAAGTTTAGGGGTTAGGGGTATAGATACATGATTTGTCTGGTTTGAATATGTATAGACCTTGTTTATCAACTTGAATGCTTACTATATGACATAAGAAAACTATGTGCATTGGTTTTTCATTTTTCTGATTTTTTTAAAATTTGATGCCCATTTGAATCTTGGTCAAATACTAGGATTGACCAAGATTTAAACAAGTTTAAAACATGAAAATGAAAAGGGAAGCATGTATCCTTCTTAGTCACTCTAAAATGAAGTTTTTGGGAGGTTTTTGAAATTTCCATGTTTGAAACCCAAAACCACTTCTCTTCATGCTTGACTTCATAAGACATAGTTTAGGGGTTAGAGGGTAGATACATGATTTGTATGGTTTGAATATGTCTAGACCTTGTTTATCAACTGTAATGCTTACTATATGACATAACAAGACTATGTGCTTTGGTTTTTCATTTTTCTATTTTTTTTTATTTTCTGCCCATTTCAATCTTGGTCAAATCCTAGGTTTGACCAAGATTTAGACAAGTTTAACACGTGAAAACGAATAAGTAAGCTTGATAATCCCATTTGTTGACTCATTTAACTAGTTAATCCCATTTGTTGACTCTCTGTTGACCATCCACTTGAGGTAAAACTGAGTACGGAGTATATTGCACTAGGCAGTATTAGTACTCAAGGGGAAAACTGAGCACACAAAAAATGCTAAATTTGCAGGGTTAGACTCGAGTACGCTTGTTGCAGTGCAGAAGTGGAAGACGTGCAATTGTTGACGCGTAGATGCGGGTCGCGGTGCAGAAGTCGAAGACGTGCAATCGTGGACGTGTGTCGCGTTGCAGAAGCCCAAGACGTGCAGACGATCAATGGTGGACGCTTAGGATGTGGGTTGCATTAACCAGCCCTCGCCTTTATAGATGCCTCCTCGCACTCTCTCTGTCACTCACACTAGCTCATGCAACGCCTCCTCTCACGTCCCATCATCTTCTCCAAAGCAAAAAACCCTCTCCCTCTCTGCCGGCGAGATGTGCAAGGAGAATGCGAATCCCATCGTCAATGACGCCGTCGGCTCCAAGCGCGACGCCTCCCTCTTCGATGACGTCCCCTCAACGGCCGTCGCAGCCGCCGGTGGCGGTCGGATCCCGCCGGGATGGGACCCCTATGAGGAGGTGCCGTACATCTCGCCTCCGAACCCCTACGACACCTGCATGGACGACCCATGGAACGAGGTAACTATGGTTTGCTCCCTTTTTTGTTCCCCATTCCTCTTTGAACCCTATTTTTGCTGGTTCCCTAGTAACTATTAGTGCCGATCTGTAGATGGATGAGTATTGGGTTAATATTTGCGCCGATTTTATTCCATTTTGCTTTGATCCCTTCTTGATTTCGTTTAAGATTTGGAGTTTGGCCGTTCGGTTAATTTATGCAAGTAATAATGGGATCTCAATCAGTTAATTTATGGGATCTCAGTCAGTTATTTTATGCACGAATCAAAAGATATCAACCGTTTAATTTTGCAAATATTCTGGAATCTGTTCAAATTCAGATCTGGAATCTGTTTCTTTGCCTATGATGAATCGTCGGGCACAAATTTTTACAGGGTGGGTTCAGCGAACCATTGCTGTGTACAAATCTGTTGTGCATGAGCTTTGGTTCACTTACTCCATCCCTGTAGACATATAATCGTGTCCACTCTAACTGAGGCTGGCTCTGTTTTTCCTTACTTTGTTATCATGCATGTTAGTCATCGTTGCAACTCATTCACTAATAGTTCCCGTTTGATATGGATCAACTGTCTGGCAGCGACGTCGGCAGCGACGAGCACCATGACATCAAGACTCGCCAGTCTTTGCGGAGGCTGCAGGTCGGCCAGTACGTCTCCTACTTCGCCAAGGGTGTCTACAGGTGCCCCTTCTGCACTCAGAGGCTCGGCGGCACTGACTTCAACTGCCTCCTCACGCATGCCGAGAACATCGGCAACACCTTCCCCAAGGTCGGCGCGATGGTGAACCCCCACTCCTTCCGCGCCAAGCACATGGCGCTCGGCATGCACCTCCACAGCTTCCAGCGGGTGGAGATCTCCGCCGGGCGCATGCCTCCGCTCAAGCCCAAGGCTCCCAAGGGGAGCAACAAGTGGAGGAAGAGGCAGATGGGGTAGGCGGAGTCCTCGACGTGTGCTGCTGCTGCTGCAAAGCAGCTTCTATTTTGTTGTTAGCTAGGGATCCCTTGTTATGCTGTTAGTATGATGGTGTTGTGAAGAAACTCGAACCTGTTACTATGTTGGCTGCTGTGTATGCAGCTTATTATCTAGGGAGGGATCCCTATTATCTATCCCTATTCTACTATATTTTGTTGGCCCTACTTTGTTTTCTCGAATTACTATGACTGTGAATTTGTCGTACATTACTCTGGAGATTTGCTTCTAGATTTAACTACATACATATGGACCAGAGGGAGTACTAGATTTGCTGCCATATTGGGCAAACAACGAGGGCCAAAAGGCACAAATAATTGAAGAAAGACAGAAATGCAGGCTTCTCTAGATTTGATACTAATTTGGTTAAAAAAGACAAAGAGACAGAGGGGGAAAAGGTGCTCTTAAAAATGCCAATTCGCGCCGAGAGAGACAGAACCCAGCTCCTGCTCATGTACAACCAAACGCGGTCTCGTCTTGTCCCACGCGGTCCCTTTCTACTAGCCCCACACGTCAGCACGGAACGGTCAACTAAACGGGAATCCTCCCGTCTGAGCTCCTTCTGCGGGTTACAAATAAGGGCTTGGGGAAAACTGAGGAAAAACATAAGGCAATCTTATTGACTAATATAGCTGCTTAATTAATAAAAGGATTAGCTACAACGTGCTCAGTTTGCCCATTTATTATGGTATAAGACTGGCAGGAGAGAAAGTAATCGCTAGTTTCCTCATTTTGCCCCTGCATGCTCGCACGATTGAAGCACCTTCCGCACTGTATTTGGACTCCTCGTTTCCTTAAACCTCCTCGTTTCTCGGGATAGACCAACAGTTTTTCAGGATCGTGGGTTAATGTGGCCCTCATGCTCCACAGTCTGTTTAAAGTTCAGAGCGAGGGAGTAAATTAAACATGGCATCTCGTGCATGAAGCTTGACATATCGATCAGGTTGGCTAGAATAGCAATACAATGCTGCTCATTAGTCAAATGCATGCCATGTACGATAGTATACATCCAGTAAAGAAGTCTATACTGACATAAAAAAAGACTACACTGGGGATGAGAGTCAATTGAGGCATCTACAATACAGAAAATATTGCTCGTAGCTAATTTTAGCTAAGAGGGTTTTACTCACATTACACGTGTCACTTTCCTTGTCTGCAAAACAAGTTCCAATAAAGGAAGAGGAAAGAAGAGGACATTGTGGGCGAGATTGAACACCTTTTTTTATGTGTTAAGCTGAGACCTCGTTTAGCTGAGGATTTCGACTTAGGCCTAACAGCTCAACACACCCACAAATAAATCTCATTACGCGCACCACCGTCAGCAAAAATAACAAAATTAGCACGCAAGATTAAGAACAAAGTGAATTTAAGTAACTTGGTTAGCTTTTCAAGCAATATATTCAGAGAAAGAGCACACATGTTCGGCTCGAAATAATTGTAAGAGAAGAACAATAAATCTAAGGCACCCCACTTCATTGGCAGAAGGGCGCGACAACGCATGGATTCATACCTTGAGTCGAGGCTGGCTCGTAGAAGGGCGGCCGCGCCTCGAGGATGCCGGCGACGTCTCCACCTTGGTCTCAAATGTGACTTCTTCTCGGCAGGCGGTGCGCCGCGCCATGTAGAAGATCTATCAAGAGAAGAGAGCCCGATGACGCTATCGACGCCTCAACCTTGATATCACCGTCCTGTTGCTCCGCACTGAGATGCGCCACGTGCAAGATTTAGCGGATGCGCCAATTTTAGAGATATGGCATGATCGTTGTCACAAATTTCAACGTGATGATGATTTGATCCTGCACTCGACCTTGAACATAATTAAGTACTAGTACAGTCTCACAATTTTTTATCATTATACTTTGCGAGATTTAGCGGATGCGCCAAATTCAGAGATAGATCATGATCATGGTAACACAATATTCAATGTAATGATGATTTGATGTTGCACTCGACCTTGAACATAAGTACTAGTACGGTCTCACAATTTTGTATCATTATACTTTGCAAGTTTTAGCGGATGCGCCCATTTTCAGAGGTAGATCATGATCATGGTAACAAATTTTCAACGTGATGATGATTTGATGTTGCACTGACCTTGAACAGAAGTACTACTACTGTCTCACAATTTCTTTATCATTATACTTTGCAAGATTTAGCGGATGCGCCAAATTTAGAGATAGATCATGATCATGGTAACAAATTTTCAACATGATGATGATTTGATGTTGCACTCGGGCTTGAACAGAAGTACCGTCTCACAAATTCTTTATCATTATACTTTGCAAGATATAGCGGATGCGCCAATTTCAGAGATAGATCATGATCATGGTAACAAATTTTCAACGTGATGATGATTTGTTGTTGCACTCGGCCTAGAAGAGAAGTACTAGTACGGTCTCACAATTCTTTTTATCATTATACTTTGCAAGATCTAGCGGATACGCTAATTTCAGGGATAGATCATGATCATGGTAGTGACCGGTATTTAATGAGATGATGATTTGATTTTGCACTCGGCCTTGAACAGAGGTACTAGTACGGTGTCACAATTTTTTATCATTATACTTGGACCTTAGCCAACTTCAAAATCTCATAGCGGCAAAACTTCCCGCCCACAAAATACAAAAATTTCACACGCTTCCAAATTCCCATTCTACCCCTGTGGAGATGGCAGCAAAGTCGGTTGGTGGGGGGGTCTGCCCGTCATTTTTTGGATCACCACCTCCCTAGCCCGGAAACCCTCCCAAAAAAAATTCATTTCCCTCAGACCACCCACCGGAACTTCCCAAGTCCCTCTCTCCCACCTCCATGACCACCGCACTGGAACATCCCCGCCGGACTTCCCTGGCCTACCCAAGGCCTCGCGATCCTCGTCATCCGGCTGCCTGCCGGAGCCGCTTCATTGACGCCGTCATCAACCGGACCGGATCATCCCCGCCGAACCTCGAAACCATATGCTCATCCAGCAGTCTACAGCAGTCGCTTCAGCTGCGGTATCGTCCACCCCACTGGAGCCGCTTCGCCGGATCCGTCTTCCACCGCATCGGATCTTGCTCACCGACACCGCTGTGCATGAGCCGGATCTGCTTCACCGGCGCCGTGCATGATCTAAACTCTTCTACTGTCGCTTTTCTATTGCTTTCCTGCAAGTTCTTGTTTAATCTTGGGGGAACCTGTTTGTGCTAACGATGCGCCGTTACGTTTTTGCAGATGAGATGAGTAACCATGAAGTGTAATGGCCGTCTCTCCAACCCCAAGTAGCACATGTAGCGCACTTCATCACCGGATCTATCAACCCCAGGAAGATCTGCTGTGACTCCCACAGAGTGCTTCTCCTAATGTAAGTCCCTTGTTTTAGCGCCATGTTCTGGGTTCAGATGCTTGTTTGTCTGAAGCTATTTTAGTTCATTCCTAGCTATGACCGTAACACCTTGCTATTTTCTAGTTCATTGCTAACTTTAAGCAATTGAACATTTTGGTTTGCATTCCCTGCTCTGTAGATGTAGCCATCATAACTTCTATCTTGCTCAGTCGTTGTTACAAAAATTATAGGTATTATAGTAACATCCTGCTATTATTTAGTTCATGGCCAATTTTAAGTAATTGCACATTTTGGTTCGCATTCCCTGCTCTATAGCTTTTGGCATTGTAACTTCTATATTTGGTTTACATTCCCTGCTCTGTAGATCTAGCCATCATAACTTTATCTTGATCAGTCGTTGTTACAAAAATTATGGCCTGCTACTATGTTGTTTGTGCCAATTTTTTACTCCATGAACATGTTGGCTTGCATTCCCTGTACTACAGGTGATGCCATTGTTTTGTATCTAGTTCATTGTAAGCTAACAAAGTAAGGACTTAGTTTGGCATGCTATCACTCTGCTATCTAGCCTGTAGTACAAATAAACTTGTCATACTACTAGATAATAATTTTGCGTGCCATCTTGTTCTTCAAAAGCTGCATTATTGACTTGTTTCTCTGACTTGGCATGACGCTCACATATGGAAAGCTGAACATATTGGTTTGCATTCCCTCTTATACAAGTTCACAGGTGATCCCACTATATTCTGTATCTGGTCCATCCTAAGCTCCAGCATTAACTATCCTCTATGTGTTGCTCATTACAAGTTTATATCCCGAAACATCTTGATTTGCATCCCCTTCACTATAAGTTCAGGAGTATTATTTAGTTCACGGCCAAAATGAAGTAATTGCACTTGGCACATGTTGGTTCACATTCCCTCCTCTTTAGCTTTTGCCATCGTAACTTCTATTTTTGGTTTACATTCCTGCTTTGTAGATGTAGCCATCATAACTTCATCTTGCTCAGTCGTTGTTACAAAATTTATAGCCTGCTACTATGTTGTTCATGCCAATTTTGTACTCCCTGAACATGTTGGTTTGCATGGGACTCGACAGTAGTAAGTCTGCTGTTTCATTCTAACATGCTCTGTTATATTGGTTGTTGGTATGCGGCATGCACTCTTTGTTTGCTTATTGTGCGCATTACAATGATCTTGTTATAACGACGAAATGATGAGTTCCAAATTCTTTGCCAAACAATATTGTAGTGTCTTTGCCTTTCCATTGTTGTTGTCTTAACTTGTAATGTCTTTGTTTCAGATATAGGTGCTGCATGGACAACTTAAAAGATTGCCGGATTGCTTCATTGTATTGCTAGGTTTAATTACCATTCAATTTCTCTGGGTTCTGTAATATTTTTTCAAAGCCTTGCAGCTGATGTAATATTTAGTTAGTTTTTATAGTTCTTTCGCGCATTTTTTTCTTTGGTGCTTGTGGTAAGTGAGGCTATCCGACAGAAATCAATGCTGCGTAAATATTCTCAGTATCTAAATCACGAATTCCCATCCCTTAAACGGCCCAATTAAGCGAAATCACATATGTGCCGGCCCGCAAAATCCTAAAGCGCCTATTATGCCGGCATATAAATAGCAACTAAACGGGCTGGCCCACTTACTTATTGGGCCAGCCCACTTGATTTACGGTGGACCCCACACTCCAATTGGGCTAGCCCACTTGCTTTAATGTGGACCCCACCCACTAGTGGGCCGGCCCACTAACTAGTTGGGCCAGCCCAATTGCTTTTGTGGTGGACCCCACGTACTAAATGGGCCGGCCCTTTAAGAGGAAAGTGGGACCCACCTGTGTTTTCGGCCCGGCCCACTATCTTGTTGGGCCGGCCCACTTGCTATATGGTGGACCCCACATACTAAATGGGACGGCCTTTTAACAGGAAAGTGGGACCCACCTGTGCTTTTGGCCTGGCCCACTATCTTGTTGGGCTGGCCCACTTGCTATATGGTGGACCCCACATACTAAATGGGCCGGCCCGTTAAGAGGAAAGTGGGACCCGCCTGTGTTTTTGGCCCGGCCCACTAGCGTGTTGGGCCGGCCCACTTGCTATATGGTGGACCCCACATACTAAATGGGCCGGCCCTTTAATAGGAAAGTGGGCCCCACCTGTGCTTTTGGCCCGGCCCACTATCTTGTTGGGCCGGCCCACTTGCTATATGGTGGACCCCACGTACTAAATGGGCCGGCCCTTTAACTGGAATGTGGGACCCACCTGTGTTTTTGGCCCGGCCTACTATCTTGTTGGGCCGGCCCACTTGCTATATGGTGGACCCCACGTACTAAATGGGCTGGCCCTTTAACAGGAAAGTGGGACCCACCTGTGCTTTTGGCCGACCTTGGCTTGTTGGGCCAGCCCATTTGATCTAATGTGGACCCCACGTACTAAATGGGCCGGCCCGATAGCAGGAAAGTGGGACCCACGTGCTAACTGGGCCGGCCCAATACCTTCTTGGGCCGGCCCACTTGCTTTAAGGTGGACCCCACTTGGTAAATGGGCCGGCCCGATAACAGGAAAGTGGGTCCCACATGTCTTGTGGGCCGGCCCTTTTGCCTGTTGACCGGTCAAACGAGTGCATTCGGCCCGGCCCACATGCTTAGTGGGCCGGCCCATTAATGTTTTGACCAGTCAACCTTAGAGGTTAGGCCCGGCCCACGTAACTAATGGACCAGCCCAGCTATATAGTTGACCGGTCAAAATATGTCAGCTGGCCCGGCCCGCAAACTTAATGGGTCGGCCCGCTTAAGACATGGCAGGCCTCGTGTGGGCCTACCATCTACCACAGGGTTTCAGTCGGTTAACGCCGTTAACTGCCAGTTAACGGCGTCTACCACGTGTCAGTTTGCATGACGTCAGCAGTCAACGGGCCCTCGGAAACACTTGTGCAACGGTCCGATTTTCCGTGGCGGAAGGGCGCCCAAGCGCGACGGACCGAAAAAATCGTCGTAGGACTTTGCCTGACGCAGTTTCCACAACAGAACCCATATCGTCGGGTTAGGCCCATAGGCGACAAAAAATACCCCTTAGCGGACGATTTTGAGACGTTGTCTATCAGAACTTTTCTTGTAGTGGATGCTTGATACGTCTCCAACGTATCTATAATTTCTGATGTTCCATGCTAGTTTTATGACAATACCTACATGTTTTGCTCACACTTTATAATGATTTCATGCATTTTCCGGAACTAACCTATTAACAAGATGCCGAAGTGCCAGTTCCTGTTTTCTGCTGTTTTTGGTTCCAGAAAGGCTGTTCGGGCAATATTCTCGGAATTCGACGAAACGAAGACCAAACATCATAATTCACCGAGGCGGACCAGGACACCGAAGGGGAGTCAGAGGGGAGGCCTGGGGCCCCCAGACCATAGTCCGGCGCGGCCTGGAAGGGGGGCGCGCCGCCCTATGGGGTGGGACCCCCAGGCGCCCTCCTGCGCCGCCTCTTCGCCTATATAAGCCCTTTCGACCTAAAAACGCGATACCAATTGACGAAACTCCAGAAAGACTCCAGGGGCGCCGCCGCCATCGCGAAACTCCAATTCGGGGGACAGAATCTCTGTTCCGGCACGCCGCCGGGACGGGGAAGTGCCCCCGGAAGCCATCTCCATCGACGCCACCGCCTCCATCATGCTCCGTGAGTAGTTCCCCCATGGACTACGGGTTCTAGCTGTAGCTAGTTGGTACTCTCTCCCCCATGTACTTCAATACAATGATCTCATGAGCTGCCTTACATGATTGAGATTCATCTGATGTAATCGGTGTTGTGTTTGTTGGGATCCGATGGATTGTTACATTATGATTAGTTTATCTATAAAGTTTGTGAAGTTATTGTTGCTGCAATCTTGTTGTGTTTAATGCTTGTCACTAGGGCCCGAGTGGCATGATCTTAGATTTAAGCTCTATACTTATTCTTAGATTGTATCTACAAGTTGTTTGCACATGTCTATGTCCGGAACCCGAGGCCCCAGAGTGACAGCAACTGGGATAACTGGAGGGGAAGGCTTAGGTATGAAGATCACAAGTTTTCACGGAGTGTTAATGCTTTGCACCGGTGCTCTATTAAAAGGAGTACCTTAATTTCCAGTAGATTCCCTAGAGGCCCGGCTGCCACCGGCTGGTAGGACAAAAGATGTTATGCAAGTTTCTCATTGCGAGCACGTATGACTATATATGGAAAACATGCCTACATGATTAATAATCTTGATGTTATGTCTTAATGCTATTTCAATCCTATCAATTGCCCAACTGTAATTTGTTCACCCAACACTTGTTATTGGAGAGTTACCACTAGTGTAGATAGCTGGGAACCCCGGTCCATCTTTCATCATCATATACTCGTCCTATATGTCATTGGAAGTAGTATCAACTATTTTCTGGTGCCATTGCTCTCATATTACTGCTACTGCTACGTGTTATCACATTACTACTGCTCTCATATTACTGCTGCTTTCACATCACCCCTGTTACTAGTGCTTTTCCAGGTGCAGCTGAATTGACAACTCAGTTGTTAAGGCTTATAAGTATTCTTTACCTCCCCTTGTGTCGAATCAATAAATTTGGGTTTTACTTCTCTCGAAGACTGTTGCGATCCCTTATACTTGTGGGTTATCAGTAACATCAAGAGAAGAAGCATCAACATCATAATTTTCCTTAAAAACACAACTTGTCGCAAAAGGTATCTTAGATGCTCCATTATCTAAATTTCCCATAGTGGTACTAAGGGTTTAATCAATTTTAAGCTCATAATGATTCTTTGGCTTTGGCATCTTAGGGACATACATGAACTTTTTCTCCTTGCCCACATAAACTTTCTCCTTAAACTTAAGAGAAGAAAAGGTTGAACCCAAGGTTCCCATAGCTTCTTCAAGTTCACCAATCCTATGGGTTTGATTATCATGGATAGCACAAGTTTCTAAGACAGCAATTCTTTCATTAATTCCTCCTAGGGATTTATCAAGTTTATCAATATTATCAAGTAATATTCCCAATTTAGTCTCAACACTTGGAAGATTTTTCTCTATGGCCTCCAACTTTTCATGACATCCTCAAGAGAGATTTCAATTTTAGCTTCATTAACAGGTGGTATTCCAACTAGACTCTCAATGATGCAACTAGCTTCTAAAGCAGGAGTACCTAGGAAATTACCCCCTGTAAGAGTATCAAGAACATACCTATTCCAGCTAGAAATACCAACATAAAAGTTCCTAAGGAGGATAATAGTCGAGTGTTTCTTAGTGCACCTATGATGAGCATCACTAATTCTATACCAAGCATCTTTAAAACTTTCTCCCCCTTGTTGCTTAAATGAATGAACTTCAACTTCTGGACTACTCATTTTAGCAAAACCGAATTAAATAAAGTAAAACAAGTAACTATTTTTTTGTGTTTTTGATATAAAGAAAGCAAACAAGACAGAAAAAAATAAAGCAAGACAATAAACAAAGTAAAGAGATTGGGTGTGAGAGACTCCCCTTGCAGCGTGTCTTGATCTCCCCGGCAACGGCGCCAGAAAAGTAGCTGCTTGTGACGGTAAAGCACACGTCCGTTGGGAACCCCAAGAGGAAGGTATGATGAGTACAGCAGCGAGTTTTCCCTCAGTAAGAAACCAAGGTTATCGAACCAGTAGGAGATGAAGATCACGTGAAGGTTGTTGGTGAAGGGGTGTAGTGCGGCGCAACACCAGGGATTCCGGTGCCAACGTGGAACCTGCACAACACAATCAAACTACTTTGCCCCAACTTAACAGTGAGGTTGTCAATCTCACCGGCTTGCTGAAAACAAAGGAGTAAACGTATGGTGTAGAAAATGATGTTTGCTTGCAGAAAACAAAAGAGAACAATGATTGCAGTAGGTTGTATTTCAGATGTAAAAGAATGGACCGGGGTCCACAGTTCACTAGTGGTGTCTCTCCAATAAGATAAATAACATGTTGGGTAAACAAATTACAGTTGGGCAATTGACAAATAGAGAGGGCATAACAATGCACATACATATCATGATGACTACTATGATATTTACTTAGGGCATTACGACAAAGAACATAGACCGCCATCCAGCATGCATCTATGCCTAAAAAGTCCACCTTCGGGTTAGCATCCGCACCCCTTCCAGTATTAAGTTGCAAACAACAGACAATTGCATTAAGTACTTTGCGTAATGTAAACAATACAAATATCCTTAGACAAAGCATTGATGTTTTATCCCTAGTGGCAACAGCACATCCACAACCTTAGGGGTTGCTGTCACTCCCCCAGATTCAATGGAGACATGAACCCACTATCTAGCATAAATACCCCCTCTTGGAGTCACAAGTATCAACTTGGCTAGAGCCTCTACTAGGAACGGAGAGCATGCAAGATCATAAACAACATATATGATAGATCAATAATCAACTTGACATAGTATTCCATATTCATCGGATCCCAACAAACACAACATGTAGCATTACAAATAGATGATCTTGATCATGATAGGCAGCTCACAAGATCTAAACATGATGGCACAAGAGGAGAAGACAACCATCTAGCTACTGCTATGGACCCGTAGTCCAAGGATGAACTACTCACGCATCAATCCAGAGGCGGGCATGGTGATGTAGAGCCCTCCGGTGATGATTCCCCTCTCCGGCAGGGTGCCGGAGGAGATCTTCTGAACCCCCCGAGTTAGGGTTGACGGCGGCGGCGTCTCTGGAACTGTTCTGGTATTTTGGCTCTTGGTGCTAGGGTTTTCTGGGACGAAGGAATAAATAGGCGAAGGGGAAGCGTCGGGGGAGCCAGGGGCTCCCTCCCCACATGTCGGCGCGGCAGTGGGGCCCCCCGTGCCGCCCTATGGTGTGGGCCCCCTGCTGGCATTCCTCGACTCTTCTTCGGTCTTTTGGAACACTCCGTGGAAAATAGGGCCGTGGGCTTTTGTTTCGTCCAATTCCGAGAATATTTGTAAACCAACTTTTCTGAAATCAAAAACAGCAGAAAACAGGAACTGGCACTGTGGCATCTTGTTAATAGGTTAGTCCCAGAAAATGCATAAAAACATTATAAAGTGTGAATAAAACATGTAGGTATTGTCATAAAACTAGCATGGAACATAAGAAATTATAGATACGTTGGAGACGTATCAAGCATCCCCAAGCTTAGTTCCTACTCGCCCTCGAGTAGGTAAACGATAAAAAGAATAATTTCTGAAGTGACATGCTACCAACATAATCTTGATCAACACTATTGTAAAGCATATGAGATGAATGAAGTGACTCAAAGCAATGGTCTATAGTTTGCTAACAAAAAGATAATGACTAAACAACTGAATCATATAGCAAAAACTTTTCATGAATAGTACTTTCAAGACAAGCATAAAAAAGTCTTGCATAAGAGTTAACTCATAAAGCAATAGATTCTTAATAAGAGGTTTTGAAGCAACACAAAGGAAGATTTAAGTTTCAGCAATTGCTTTCAACTTTCAACATGCATATCTCATGGATAATTGTCAACACAAAGTAATATAATAAGTGCAATAAGTAAGCATGTAAGAATCAGTGCACACAGTTGACACAAGTGTTTGCTTCTAAGATAGAAAGAAGTAGGTAAACTGACTCAACATAAAGTAAAAGAAAGGCCATTCGCAGAGGGAAGCAGGGATTAAATCATGTGCTAGAGCTTTTCAAGTTTTGAAAATCATATAGAGAGCATAAAAATAAAGTTTTGAGAGGTATTTGTTGTTGTCAACGAATGGTAGTGGGCACTCTAACCCCCTTGTCAAACAGACTTTCAAAGAGCGTCTCCCATGAAGGACGTTATCTCTACCAGCAAGGTAGATCATCCCTCTTCTCTTTTGTTTACACATGTATTTTAGTTTTATTTATAGATGACACTCCTCCCAACCTTTTGCTTTCACAATCCATGGCTAACCGAATCCTCGGGTGCCTTCCAACATTTCACATACCATGGAGGAGTGTCTATTGCAAAATTAAGTTGCTTACTGATAAATCAGGGCAAAACATGTGAAGAGAATTATTAATGAAAGTTAATTAATTGGGGCTGGGCACCCCGTTGCCAGCTCTTTTTGCAAAATTATTGGATAAGCGGATGTATATGCCACTAGTCCATTGGTGAAAGTCTGCCCAACAAGATTGAAAGATAAAACACCACATACTTCCTCATGAGCTATAAAACTTTGACACAAATAAGGAGTAATAAAGTTTTGAATTGTTTAAAGGTAGCACATGAAGTATTTACTTGGAATGGCAGAAAAATACCACATAGTAGGTAGTTATGGTGGACACAAATGGCATAGGTTTTGGCTCAAGGTTTTGGATGCACGAGAAGCATTCCCTCTCAGTACAAGGCTTTGGCTAGCAAGGTTGTTTGAAGCAAACACAAGTATAAACCGGTACAGCAAAACTTACATAAGAACATATTGCAAGCATTATAAGACTCTACACTGTCTTCCTTGTTGCTCAAACACTTTTACCAGAAAATATCTAGACCTTAGAGAGACCAATCATGCAAACCAAATTTCAACAAGCTCTACGGTAGTTCTCCACTAATAGGTTTAAACTACATGATGCAAGAGCTTAAACATGATCTACTTGAGAGCTCAAAACAATTGCCAAGTATCAAATTATTCAAGACAATATACCAATTACCACATGAAGCATTTTCTGTTTCCAACAAAATAACAATAAGTGTTGTAGCTTTCAGCTTTCGCCATGAACATGAAAAATAAAACGAAGAACACAAGTGTTCAAATGAAAAAGCGGAGCGTATCTCTCTCCCACACAAGAATGTTAGGATCCGATTTATTAAGAAAACTTAAAATAACAAACGAAAATAAAAGCACACGGACGCTCCAAGTAAAGCACATAATATGTGACGGAATTAAAATATAGTTTCACTAGAGGTGACCTGATAAGTTTGATGAAGAAGGGGATGCCTTGGGCATTGCTGCGTGTAGTTAACACACGTCCGTTGGGAACCCCAAGAGGAAGGTGTGATGCGTACAGCAGCAAGTTTTCCCTCAGTAAGAAACCAAGGTTATCGAACCAGTAGGAGTCAAGGAACACGTGAAGGTTGTTGGTGACGAGGTGTAGTGCGGCGCAACACCAGGGATTCCGGTGCCAACGTGGAACCTGCACAACACAATCAAAGTACTTTGCCCCAACGTAACAATGAGGTTGTCAATCTCACCGGCTTGCTATAAACAAAGGATTAAATGTATAGTGTGGAAGATGATGTTTGTTTGCGAAGAACAGTAAAGAACAAGAATTGCAGTAGATTGTATTTCAGATGTAAAAGAATGGACCGGGGTCCACAGTTCACTAGTGGTGTCTCTCCCATAAGATAAATAGCATGTTGGGTGAACAAATTACAGTTGGGCAATTGACAAATAGAGAAGGCATAACAATGCACATACATATCACGATGACTACTATGAGATTTAATCAGGGCATTACGACAAAGTACATAGACCGTTATCCAGCATGCATCTATGCCTAAAAAGTCCACCTTCGGGTTAGCATCCGCACCCCTTCCAGTATTAAGTTGCAAACAATAGACAATTGCATTAAGTATGGTGCGTAATGTAATCAACACAAATATCCTTATACAAAGCATTGATGTTTTATCCCTAGTGGCAACAGCACATCCACAACCTTAGAACTTTCTCGTCATTGTCCTGCATTCAATGGAGGCATGAACCCACTATCGAGCATAAATACTCCCTCTTGGAGTTACAAGTATCAACTTGGCCAGAGCCTCTACTAGCAACGGAGAGCATGCAAGAACATAAACAACATATATATGATAGATTGATAATCAACTTGACATAGTATTCCATATTCATCGAATTCCAACAAACACAACATGTAGCATTACAAATAGATGATCTTGATCATGATAGGCAGCTCACAAGATCTAAACATGATAGCACAAGAGGAGAAGACAACAATCTAGCTACTGCTATGGACCCATAGTCCAAGGGTGAACTACTCACGCATCAATCCGGAGGCGATCATGGTGATGAAGAGTCCTCCGAGAGATGATTCCCCTCCCTGGCAGGGTGCCGGAGGCGATCTCCTGAATCCCCCGAGATGGGATTGGCGGCGGCGGCGTCTCTGGAAGTATTTCCATATCGTGGCTCTCGGTACAGGGGTTTTCGCGACGAAGGCTATAAGTAAGCGGAAGGGTAGGGTTGGAGGCGGCGCGTGGGCCCCACACCATAGGGCGGCGCGGGCCCCACCCAGGCCGCGCGGCCCTGCAGTGTCGGCGCCTCGTCGCCCCACCTCGTATCCTCTTCGGTCTTCTGGAAACTTCGTGGAAAAATAAGACCCTGGGCGTTGATTTCGTCCAATTCCGAGAATATTTCCTTTGTAGGATTTCTGAAACCAAAAACAGCAGAAAACAGCAACTGGCGCTTCGGCATCTCGTCAATAGGTTAGTGCCGGAAAATGCATATAAATGATGTAAAGTATGTATAAAACATGTGAGTATTGTCATAAAAGTAGCATGGAACATAAGAAATTATAGATACGTTTGAGACATATCAAGCATCCCCAAGCTTAGTTCCAACTCGCCCTCGAGTAGGTAAACGATAACAATGATAATTTCTGAAGTGACATGCTATCATAATCTTGGTCAATACTATTGTAAAGCATATGAGATGAATGCAGTGATTCGAAGCAATGGTAAAGACAATGATTAAACAACTGAATCATATAGCAAAGACTTTTCATGAATAGTACTTTCAAGACAAGCATCAATAAGACTTGCATAAGTGTTAACTCATAAAGCAATAAATTCTTAGTAGAAAGCTTTGAAGCAACACAAAGGAAGATATAAGTTTCAGCGGTTGCTTTCAACTTCAACATGTTTATCTCATGGATAGTTGTCAACACAAAGTAATATGATGAATGCAAATAAGCAAGTATGTAGGAATAAATGCACACAGTTGACACAAGTGTTTGCTTCTAAGATAGAAAGAAGTAGGTAAACTGAATCAACATAAAGTAGAAGAATGGCCCTTCGCAGAGGGAAGCATGGATTACTATTTTTGTGCTAGAGCTTTTCATTTTGAAAACATAGAAACAATTTTGTCAACGGTAGTAATAATTCATATGTGTTATGCATAATACATCTTATAAGTTGCAAGCCTCATGCATAGAATACCAATAGTGCTCGCACCTTGTCCTAATTAGCTTGGATTAACACGGATTATCATTGCATAACATATGTTTCGACCAAGTGTCACAAAGGGGTACCTCTATGCCGCCTGTACAAAGGTCTAAGGAGAAAGTTCGCATTGGATTTCTCGCTTTTGATTATTCTCAACTTAGACATCCATACCGGGACAACATAGAAAACAGATAATGGACTCCTCTTTTAATGCTTAAGCATTCAACAACAGATAATATTATCATAAGAGATTGAGGATTAGTGTCCAAACTGAAACTTCCACCATGATTCATGGCTTTAGTTAGCGGCCCAATGTTCTTCTCTAACAATATGCATACTCAAACCATTTGATCATGAAAATCGCCCTTACTTCAGACAAGACGAACATGCATAGCAACTCACATGATATCCAACAAAGGTGTAATAGTTGATGGCGTCCCCAGAAACATGGTTACCGCTCAACAAGCAACTTATAAGAAATAAGATACATAAGCTACATATTCTTTACCACAATAGTTTTTAAGGCTATTTTCCCATGAGCTATGTATTGCAAAGACAAGGAATGAAATTTTAAAGGTAGCACTCAAGTAATGTACTTGGGAATGGCAGAAAAATACCATGTAGTAGGTAGGTATGGTGGACACAAATGGCATAGTTTTTGGCTCAAGGATTTGGATGCACGAGAAGAATTCCCTCTCAGTACAAGGCTTAGGCTAGCAAGGTTGTTTGAAGCAAACTCAAGTATGAACCGGTACAGCAAAACTTACATAAGAACATATTGCAAGCATTATAAGACTCTACAATGTCTTCCTTGTTGTTCAAACACCTTAACCAGAAAATATCTAGACTTAGAGAGACCAATCATGCAAACCAAATGTTAACAAGCTCTATGTAGTTCTTCATTAATAGGTGCAAAGTACATGATGCAAGAGCTTAAACATGATCTATATGAGCACAACAATTGCCAAGTATCAAATTATTCAAGACATTATACCAATTACCACATGAAGCATTTTCTGTTTCCAACCAAATAACAATGAATGAAGCAGTTTCCACCTTCGCCATGAACATTAAAAGTAACACTAAGAACACATGTGTTCATATGCAATAGCGGAGCGTGTCTCTCTCTCATACAAAGAATGCTAGGATCCGAGTTTATTCAAACAAAAACAAAAACAAAAGAAAACAGACGCTCCAAGTAAAGCACATAAGATGTGACTGAATAAAAATATAGTTTCACTAGAAGTGACCTGATAAGTTGTCAATGAAAAAGGGGATGCCTTGGGCATCCCCAAGCTTAGATGCTTGAGTCTTCTTGAAATATGCAGGGATGAACCACGGGGGCATCCCGAAGCTTAGACTTTTCAGGCATCCCCAAGCTTAGATGCTTGAGTCTTCTTGAAATATGCAGGGATGAACCACGGGGGCATCCCGAAGCTTAGACTTTTCACTCTTCTTGATCATATTGTATCATCCTCCTCTCTTGATCCTTGAAAACTTCCTCCACACCAAACTCAAAACAAACTCATTAGAGGGTTAGTGCATAATTGAAAATTCATATATTCAGAGGTGACATAATCATTCTTAACACTTATGGACATTGCACAAAGCTACTGAAAGTTAATGGAACAAAGAAATCCATCAAACATAGCAAAACAGGCAATGCGAAATAAAAGGCAGAATCTGTCAAAACAGAACAGTCCGTAAAGACGAATTTTTCTAGGGCCCTTAACTTGCTCAGATGAAAAAGCTAAAATTGAATGAAAGTTGCATACATATCTGAGGATCACGCACGTAAATTGGCAGATTTTTCTGAGTTACCTACAGACGGGGCTGCTCAATTTCGTGACAGTAAGAAATCTGTTTCTACGCAGTAATCCAAATCTAGTATCAACTCTACTATCAAAGACTTTAATTGGCACAACAATGCAATAAAATAAAGATAAGGAGAGGTTGCTACAGTAGTAACAACTTCCAAAACTCAAATATAAAACAAAAGTGCAGAAGTAAAATAATGGGTTGTCTCCCATAAGCGCTTTTCTTTAACGCCTTTCAGCTAGGCGCAGAAAGTGTGAATCAAGTATTATCAAGAGATGAAGCATTGACATCATAATTTGTTCTAATAATAGAATCATAAGGTAACTTCATTCTCTTTCTAGGGAAGTGTTCCATACCTTTCTTGAGAGGAAATTGATACTTAATATTACCTTCCTTCATATCAATAATAGTGCCAACAGTTCGAAGAAAAGGTCTTCCCAATATAATGGGACAAGATGCATTGCATTCAATATCCAAGACAACAAAATCAACGGGGACAAGGTTATTGTTAACCATAATGCGAACATTATCAATCCTCCCCAAAGGTTTCTTTGTAGAATTATCGGCAAGATTAACATCCAAATAGCAATTTTTCAATGGTGGCAAGTCAAGCATATTATAGATTTTCTTAGGCATAACAGAAATACTTGCACCAAGATCACATAAAGCATTACAATCAAAATCATTGACCTTCATCTTAATGATGGGCTCCCAACCATCTTCCACCTAGGAATAGAAGTTTCAAGTTTTAATTTCTCTTCTCTAGCTTTTATAAGAGCATTTGTAATATGTTTTGTAAAGGGCAAATTTATAGCACTAGCATTAGGACTTCTAGCAAGTTTTTGTAAGAACTTAATAACTTCAGAGATATGACAATCATCAAAATCTAAACCATTATGATCTACAACAATGGGATCATTGTCCCCAATATTTTGAAAAAATTCAGCAGTTTTAGCAGTTTCAGGCAGTTTTGCACGCTTTGCACTAGGAGTAGAAACATTGCCAACACCAATTATTTTATCATTGATAGTAGGAGGTTTAGCAACATGTGGAGCATCAACATTACTAGTGGTGGTAATAGTCCAAACTTTAGCTACATTATTTTCTTTAGCTAGTTTTTCGTTTTCTTCTCTTTCCCACCTAGCATGCAATTCAGCCATCAATCTAATATTTTCATTAATTCGAACTTGGATAGCGTTTGCTGTAGCAAATGACTTAATATCTTTATCTTCATTAGGCATAACTTTCAATTTTAAAAGATCAACATCAGCGGCAAGACTATCAACCTTAGAAGCAAGAATATCAATTTTATCAAGCTTTTCTCCAACAGATTTGTTAAAAGCAGTTTGTGTACTAATAAATTCTTTAAGCATGGCTTCAAGACCAGAGGGTACACTTCTACTATTGTTGTAAGAATTACCATAACCGTTACCATTATTAGAAGGATATGGCCTATAGTTGTTACCAGAATTATTCCTATAAGCATTGTTGTTGAAATTATTACTTTTAATGAAGTTCACATCAACATTCTCCTCTTGAGCAACCAATGAAGCTAAAGGAACATTATTAGGATCAACATTAGATCTACCATTCACAAGAATAGACATAATCACATCAATCTTATCACTCAAGGAGGAGGTTTCTTCAACAGAATTTACCTTCTTACCTTGTGGAGCCCTTTCAGTGTGCCATTCAGAGTAGTTGATCATCATATTATCAAGGAGCTTTGTTGCCGCCCCCAAAGTGATGGACATAAAAGTACCTCCAGCAGCTGAATCCAATAGGTTCCGCGAAGAAAAATTCAATCCTGCATAAAAGGTTTGGATGATCATCCAAGTAGTTAGTCCATGGGTTGGGCAATTCTTGACCAAAGATTTCATTCTTTCCCATGCTTGAGCAACATGTTCATTATCCAATTGCTTAAAATTCATAATGCTACTTCTCAAAGATATAATTTTAGCAGGAGGATAATATCTACCAATGAAAGCATCTTTACATTTAGTCCATGAATCAATACTATTCTTAGGCAAAGATAGCAACCAATCTTTAGCTCTTCCTCTTAAGGAGAAAGGAAATAATTTAAATTTTATAATGTCACCATCTACATCCTTATACTTTTGCATTTCACAAAGTTCAACAAAATTATTAAGATGGACATCAGCATCGTCAGAACTAACACTAGAAAATTGCTCTCGCATAACAAGATTTAGTAAAGCAGGTTTAATTTCAAAAAATTCTGCTGTAGTAGCAGGTGGAGCAATAGGTGTGCATAGGAAATCATTATTATTTGTGCTAGTGAAGTCACACAACTTAGTGTTTTCAGGAGTATTCATTTTAACAGTAAAAAATAAACTAAGCAGACCAGAATTAAATAAAGTAAAACTAGTAACTAATTTTTTTGTGTTTTTGATATAAAGAACGCAAACAAGACAGTAAGTAAAGTAAAGCAACTAATTTTTTTGTGTTTTTGATATAGAGAACAAACAAATCAGTAAATAAAATAAAGTAAAGCAAGACAAAAACAAAGTACGAGATTGGATGTGAGAGACTCCCCTTGCAGCGTGTCTTGATCTCCCCGGCAACGGCGCCAGAAAATATCTTTGTTGCGTGTAGTTAACACACGTCCGTTGGGAACCCCAAGAGGAAGGTGTGATGCGTACAGCAGCAAGTTTTCCCTCAGTAAGAAACCAAGGTTATCGAACCAGTAGGAGTCAAGGAACACGTGAAGGTTGTTGGTGACGGAGTGTAGTGCGGCGCAACACCAGGGATTCCGGCGCCAACGTGGAACCTGCACAATGATACGTCTCAAACGTATCTATAATTTCATATGTTCCATGCTAGTTTTATGACAATACCTACATGTTTTGTTCACACTTTATGTCATATTTATGCGTTTTCCGGAACTAACCTATTGACGAGATGCCGAAGTGCCAGTTCCTGTTTTCTGCTGTTTTTGGTTTCAGAAATCCTAGTAAGGAAATATTCTCGGAATCGGACGAAATCAATGCCCAGCATCCTATTTTTCCACGAAGCTTCCAGAACACCCGAGAGCCAGCAGAGGGGGGCCACAGGGCCACCAGATGACAGGGTGGCGCGGCCAGGGCCTGGGCCGCGCCCCCTATTGTGTCACCGCCTCGTCAGCCCTCCGACTCCGCCTCTTCGCCTATTTAAAGGTCCCTGACCTAAATCTTCGATACGAAAAAGCCACGGTACGAGAAACCTTCCAGAGCCGCCGCCATCGCGAAGCCAAGATCTGGGGGACAGGAGTCTCTGTTCCGGCACGCCGCCGGGATGGGGAAGTGCCCCCGGAAGGCTCCTCCATCGACACCACCGCCATCTTCATCGCCGCTGCTGTCTCCTATGATGAGGAGGGAGTAGTTCTCCATCGAGGCTGAGGGCTCTACCGGTAGCTATGTGGTTAATATCTCTCTCTGTACCCCAATACAATGATCTCATGAATTGCTTTGCATGATTGAGATCCATATGATGAGCTTTGTATCGCTATTAGTCTATGTGCTACTCTTGTGATGTTATTAAAGTAGTCTATTCCTCCTTCACGGTGTAATGGTGACAGTGTGTGCATCGTGTAGTACTTGGCGTAGGTTATGATCATAATATCTTGTAGGTTATGGAGTTAATTATTACTATGATAGTATTGATGTGATTTATTCCCCCTTCATAGTGTAAAGGTGACAGTGTGTATGCTATGTTAGTACTCGGTTTAGATTGCAAAGATCTATTATGCTCTAAGGTTACTTAAACATGAATATCGAACGTTGTGGAGCTTGTTAACTCCAGCATTGAGGTGCTCTTGTAGCCCTACACAACGACTGGTGTTCATTATCAAACAAGAGTATATGTAGCACAAAGGAAGAGAACTTATTTATTATGTGATCAATGTTGAGAGTGTCCACTAGTGAAAGTATGATCCCTAGGCCTTGTTTCCAATACTGCAAACACCGCTTGTTTACTGTTCTACCGCATGTTTACTTCCTGCAATATTACTACCATCAACTGCACGCCAGCAAGCACTTTTCTGGCGCCGTTACTACTGCTCATATTCATCCATACTACTTGTATTTCACTATCTCTTCGCCGAACTAGTGCACCTATACATCTGACAAGTGTATTAGGTGTGTTGGGGACACAAGAGACTTCTTGTATCGTGATTGCAGGGTTGCTTGAGAGGGATATCTTTGACCTCTTCCTCCCTGAGTTCGATAAACCTTGGGTGATCCACTTAAGGGAAACTTGCTGCTGTTCTACAAACCTCTGCTCTTGGAGGCCCAACACTGTCTACAAGAATAGAAGCACACGTAGACATCAAGCACTTTTCTGGCGCCATTGCCGGGGAGGAAAGGTAAATGGTACTCACACTCTAGTCCCAGGTAACTAAGTACTTTTCTGTTGCCGTTGTGTAAGTGCTCGAAGCTATTTCCTTTAGATACTGCAATTGCATATTTTTGTCTCTTGTTTTACACTAGTAAGGCTTAATGGAAGACAACAACAAAATGAGAGATCTTTATGAACTTTATCTTGAATTAGGACATGATGTGTTTGAAGAGAAAATTAAAAAACCCATGGAACTTATGCATGCTAATGGGAATGTTATTAGTATGAATGCTTTGAACACCATTGTTGCTAATGCTATGGAAGAATTTAAGCTTGGGGAGGTCGGTTTTGATGAAAATGATCTCTTTAGTCCTCCGGGTATTGAGGAGAAAGTTTATGTTGATTATGATATGCCTCCTATTTAGGATGATTATAATGATAGTGGTCTTTTGGTGCCGCCTACTATGGAGAGTAAATTTTATTATGATTATACTATGCCTCCTACACTTGATGAGAATAATAATGATAGCTACTTTGTTGAATTTGCTCCCACTACAACTAATAAAATTGATTATGCTTATGTGGAGAGTAATGATACTTTTATGCATGTGAATAAGAATGCTTTATGTGATACTTATATTGTTGAGTTTGTTCATGATGCCTCTGAAAGTTATTATGAGAGAGGGAAACATGGTTATATGCATCTTAATAATATTAAGTTTCCCCTCTTTATGTTGAGAATTTTGAAGTTACTCGTGTTTTATCTTCCTATGCTTGTCACTTTGCTCCTCATGAATTTATTTGTGTACAAGATTCCTTTTCATAGGAAGCTTGTTAGGCATAAATTTGTTTTGAATTTGCTTCTTGATGCTCTCTTTTGCTTCAACTCTTATTTCTTACGAGTGCATCATTAAAATTACTGAGCCCATCTTAATGGCTATAAAGAAAGAACTTCTTGGGAGATAACCCATGTGTTTATTTTACTATAGTACTTTTGTTTTATATTTGAGTCTTGGAAGTTTTTACTACTGTAGCAACCTCTCCTTATCTTATTTTATTGCATTGTTGTGCCAAGTAAAGTCTTTGATAGCAAGGTTCATACTAAATTTGGATTACTGCGAAGAAAACAGATTTCTGTCTGTCACGAATTTGGGCAGGGTTCTCTGTAGGTAACTCAGAAAAATCTGTAAATTTACGTGCGTGATCCTCAGATATGTACGCAACTTTCATTCAATTTGAGCATTTTCATCTGAGAAAGTTAAGTGCCTCTGTAAAATTCGTCTTTACGGACTGTTCTGTTTTGACAGATTCTGCCTTTTATTTCGCATTGCCTCTTTTGCTGTGTTGGATGGATTTCTTTGTTCCATTAACTTTCAGTAGCTTTGGGCAATGTCCAGAAGTGTTAAGAATGATTGTGTCACCTCTGAACATGTGAAATTTTGATTATGCACTAACCCTCTAATGAGTTTGTTTCGAGTTTGGTGTGGAGGAAGTTTTCAAGGGTCAAGAGAGGAGGATGATATACTATGATCAAGAAGAGTGAAGAGTCTAAGCTTGGGGATGCCCCCGTGGTTCATCCCTGCATATTTTAAGAAGACTCAAGCGTCTAAGCTTGGGGATGCCCAAGGCATCCCTTCTTCATCGACAACTTATCAGGTTTCTTCTCTTGAAACTATATTTTTATTCGGTCACATCTTATGTACTTTACTTGGAGCGTCTGTTTGCTTTTATTTTTGTTTTGTTTGAATAAGTTCATCCTTGTGTGGGAGAGAGACACGCTCCGCTGGTTCATATGAACACATGTGTTCTTAGCTTTACTCTTAATGTTCATGGCGAAGGTTGAAACTGCTTCGTTCATTGTTATATGGTTGGAAACAGAAAATGCCGCATGTGGTAATTGGTATAATGTCTTGAATAATTTGATACTTGGCAATTGTTGTGCTCATATAGATCATGTTTAAGCTCTTGCATCATGTAATTTGCACCTATTAATGAAGAACTACATAGAGCTTGTTAAAATTTGGTTTGCATGATTGGTCTCTCTAAGTCTAGATATTTTCTGGTTAACAAGGAGACGATGTAAAGTCTTATAATGCTTACAATATGTTCATATGTGAGTCTTGCTGCACCATTTCATACTTGAGTTTGCTTCAAACAACCTTGCTAGCCTAGCCTTGTATTGAGAGGGATTCTTCTCGTGCATCCAAATCCTTGAGCCAAAATCCATGCCATTTGTGTCCACCATACCTACCTACCACATGGTATTTCTCCGCCATTCCAAAGTACATTACTTGAGTGCTACCTTTAAAACTTCCATTCTTTGCCTTTACAATATATAGCTCATGGGACAAATAGCCTTAAAAACTATTGTGGTGAAGAATATGTACTTATGTGTCTTATTTCTTAATAAGTTGCTTGTTGTGCGGTAACCATGTTTCTGGGGACGCCATCAACTTTTACCTTTGTTGAATATCATGTGAGTTGCTATGCATGTTCGTCTTGTCTGAAGTAAGGGAGATTTTCATGATCAAATGGTTTGAGTATGCATATTGTTAGAGAAGAACATTGGGCCGCTAACTAAAGCCATGAATCATGGTGGAAGTTTCAGTTTGGACACAAAACCTCAATATCTTATGAGAATATTACCTGTTGTTGAATGCTTAAGCATTAAAAGAGGAGTCCATTATTTGTTGTTTATGTTGTCCCGGTATGGGTGTCTAAGTTGAGAATGATCAAAAGCGAGAAATCCAATGTGAACCTTCTCCTTAGACCCTTGTACAGGCGGCATAGAGGTACCCCTTTGTGACACTTGGTTGAAACATATGTTATGCAATGATAATCCGTGTTAATCCAAGCTAATTAGGACAAGGTGTGGGCACTATTAGTATACTATGCATGAGGCTTGCAACGTATAAGATATCTTATACATAACACATATGCTTTATTACTACCATTGACAAAATTGTTTCTATGTTTCAAAATAAAAGCTCTAGCACAAAAATAGTAATCCCTGCTTCCCTCTGCGAAGGGCCTTTCTTTTACTTTATGTTGAGTCAGTTTACCTACTTCCTTCTATCTTAGAAGCAAACACTTGTGTCAACTGTGTGCATTGATTCTTACATGTTTACCTATTGCACTTGTTATATTGCTTTATGTTGATAACTATCCATGAGATATACATGTTACAAGTTGAAAGCAATTGCTGAAACTTAATCATCCTTTGTGTTGTTTCAAAGCTTTCTACTAAGAATTTATTGCTTATGAGTTAACTGTTATGCAAGTCTTATTGATGCTTGTCTTGAAAGTATTATTCATGAAAAGTCTTTGCTATATGGTTCAGTTGTTTACTCATTGTCTTCATCATTGCTTTGAATCGCTGCATTCATCTCATATGCTTTACAATAATGTTGATCAAGATTATGTTGGTAGCATGTCACTTAAGAAATTATCATTGTTATCGTTTACCTACTCGAGGGCGAGTAGGAACTAAGCTTGGGGATGCTTGATACGTCTCAAACGTATCTATAATTTCTTATGTTCCATGCTAGTTTTATGACAATACCTACATGTTTTGTTCACACTTTATGTCATATTTATGCGTTTTCCGGAACTAACCTATTGACGAAATGTCGAAGTGCCAGTTCCTGTTTTCTGCTGTTTTTGGTTTCAGAAATCCTAGTAAGGAAATATTCTCGGAATCGGACGAAATCAATGCCCAGCATCCTATTTTTCCACGAAGCTTCCAGAACACCCGAGAGCCAGCAGAGGGGGGCCACAGGGCCACCAGATGACAGGGTGGCGCGGCTGTGGCACGGGCCGCGCCCCCCTATTGTGTCACCGCCTCGTCAGCCCTCCGACTCCGCCTCTTCGCCTATTTAAAGGTCCCTGACCTAAATCTTCGATACGAAAAAGCCACGGTACGAGAAACCTTCCAGAGCCGCCGCCATCGCGAAGCCAAGATCTGGGGGACAGGAGTCTCTGTTCCGGCACGCCGCCGGGACGGGGAAGTTCCCCCGGAAGGCTCCTCCATCGACACCACCGCCATCTTCATCGCCGCTGCTATCTCCTATGATGAGGAGGGAGTAGTTCTCCATCGAGGTTGAGGGCTCTACCGGTAGCTATGTGGTTAATCTCTCTCTCTGTACCCCAATACAATGATCTCATGAATTGCTTTGCATGATTGAGATCCATATGATGAGCTTTGTATCGCTATTAGTCTATGTGCTACTCTTGTGATGTTATTAAAGTAGTCTATTCCTCCTTCACGGTGTAATGGTGACAGTGTGTGCATCGTGTAGTACTTGGCGTAGGTTATGATCATAATCTCTTGTAGGTTATGGAGTTAATTATTACTATGATAGTATTGATGTGATTTATTCCCCCTTCATAGTGTAAAGGTGACAGTGTGTATGCTATGTTAGTACTCGGTTTAGATTGCAAAGATCTATTATGCTCTAAGGTTACTTAAACATGAATATCGAATGTTGTGGAGCTTGTTAACTCCGGCATTGAGGTGCTCTTGTAGCCCTACACAACGAATGGTGTTCATTATCAAACAAGAGTATATGTAGCACAAAGAAAGAGAACTTATTTATTATGTGATCAATGTTGAGAGTGTCCACTAGTGAAAGTATGATCCCTAGGCCTTGTTTCCAATACTGCAAACACCGCTTGTTTACTGTTCTACTGCATGTTTACTTCCTGCAATATTACTACCATCAACTGCACGCCAGCAAGCACTTTTCTGGCGCCGTTACTACTGCTCATATTCATCCATACTACTTGTATTTCACTATCTCTTCGCCGAACTAGTGCACCTATACATCTGACAAGTGTATTAGGTGTGTTGGGGACACAAGAGACTTCTTGTATCGTGATTGCAGGGTTGCTTGAGAGGGATATCTTTGACCTCTTCCTCCCTGAGTTCGATAAACCTTGGGTGATCCACTTAAGGGAAACTTGCTGCTGTTCTACAAACCTCTGCTCTTGGAGGCCCAACACTGTCTACAAGAATAGAAGCACACGTAGTCCAAGGGTAGCTCACAAGATCTAAACATGATAGCACAAGAGGAGAAGACAACCATCTAGCTACTGCTATGGACCCATAGTCCAAGGGTGAACTACTCACGCATCAATCCGGAGGCGATCATGGTGATGAAGAGTCCTTCGGGAGATGATTCCCCTCTCCGGCAGGGTGCCGGAGGCGATCTCCTGAATCCCCCGAGATGGGATTGGCGGCGGCGGCGTCTCTGGAAGTATTTCCGTATCGTGGCTCTCGGTACAGGGGTTTTTGCGACGAAGGCTATAAGTAGGCGAAAGGGTAGGGTTGGAGGCGGCGCAGGGGCCCCACACCATAGGGCGGCGTGGGCCCCACCCAGGCCGCGTGGCCCTGTGGTGTCGGCGCCTCGTCGCCCCACCTCGTGTCCTCTTCGGTCTTCTGGAAGCTTCGTGGAAAAATAAGACCCTGGGCGTTGATTTCGTCCAATTCCGAGAATATTTCCTTTGTAGGATTTCTGAAACCAAAAACAGCAGAAAACAGCAACTGGCGCTTCGGCATCTCGTCAATAGGTTAGTGCCGGAAAATGCATATAAATGATGTAAAGTATGTATAAAACATGTGAGTATTGTCATAAAAGTAGCATGGAACATAAGAAATTATAGATACGTTTGAGACGTATCAGGCATCCCCAAGCTTAGACGCTTGAGTCTTCTTGAAATATGCAGGGATGAACCACGGGGCATCCCCAAGCTTAGACTTTTCACTCTTCTTGATCATATTATATCATCCTCCTCTCTTGATCCTTGAAAACTTCCTTCACACCAAACTCAAAGCAATCTCATTAGAGGGTTAGTGCATAATCAAAAATTCACATGTTCAGCAAGGACACAATCATTCCCAACACTTCTGGACATTACCCAAGGCTACTGAAATTTAATGGAGCAAAGAAATCCATTCAAACACAGTAAAAGAGGCAATGCGAAATAAAAGGCAGAATCTGTCAAAACAGAACAGTCCGTAAAGACGAATTTTTTCGAGGCACTTAACATGCTCAGATGGAAAAGCTCCAGTTGAACGAAAGTTGCGTACATATCTGAGGATTACGCATGAATTTTTCAGGATTTTACGAGTTTTCTACAGAGAGAAAAGCTCAAATTCGTGACAGCTAAAAATCTGTTTCTGCGCAGAAATCCAAATCTAGTATCAACTTTCTATCAAAGACTTTACTTGGCACAACAATGCAAGAAAATAAAGATACAAAGGTATTGCTACAGTAGTAACAAGCACCTTGACTCAAATATAAAACAAAAATTGCAGAAATAAAATAATGGGTTGTCTCCCATAAGCGCTTTTCTTTAACGCCTTTCAGCTAGGCGCAGAAAGTGAAAATCAAGTAACATCAAGAGAAGAAGCATCAACATCATAATTTTCCTTAAAAACACAACTTGTCGCAAAAGGTATCTTAGATGCTCCATTATCTAAATTTCCCATAGTGGTACTAAGGGTTTTATCAATTTTAAGCTCATAATGATTCTTTGGCTTTGGCATCTTAGGGACATACATGAACTTTTGCTCCTTGCCCACATAAACTTTCTCCTTAAACTTAAGAGAAGAAAAAGTTGAACCCAAGGTTCCCATAGCTTCTTCAAGTTCACCAATCCTATGGGTTTGATTATCATGGATAGCACAAGTTTCTAAGACAGCAATTCTTTCATTAATTCCTCCTAGGGATTTATCAAGTTTATCAGTATTATCAAGTAATATTCCCAATTTAGTCTCAACACTTGGAAGATTTTTCTCTATGGCCTCCAACTTTTCATGACATCCTCAAGAGAGATTTCAATTTTAGCTTCATTAACAGGTGGTATTCCAACTAGACTCTCAATGATGCAACTAGCTTCTAAAGCAGGAGTACCTAGGAAATTACCCCCTGTAAGAGTATCAAGAACATACCTATTCCAGCTAGAAATACCAACATAAAAGTTCCTAAGGAGGATAATAGTCGAGTGTTTCTTAGTGCACCTATGATGAGCATCACTAATTCTATACCAAGCATCTTTAAAACTTTCTCCCCCTTGTTGCTTAAATGAACGAACTTCAACTTCTGGACTACTCATTTTAGCAAAACCGAATTAAATAAAGTAAAACAAGTAACTAGTTTTTTTGTGTTTTTGATATAAAGAAAGCAAACAAGACAGAAAAAAAAATAAAGCAAGACAATAAACAAAGTAAAGAGATTGGGTGTGAGAGACTCCCCTTGCAGCGTGTCTTGATCTCCCCGGCAACGGCGCAAGAAAAGTAGCTGCTTGTGATGGTAAAGCACACGTCCGTTGGGAACCCCAAGAGGAAGGTATGATGAGTACAGCAGCGAGTTTTCCCTCAGTAAGAAACCAAGGTTATTGAATGATGACCCACAAGTATAGGGGGTGTATCGTAGTACTTTCGATAAATAAGAGTGTCGAACCCAACGAGGAGCAGAAGGTGTTGACAAGCAGTTTCGATGAAGGATTCACTGTAAATGCTCACAGACAAGTATTCAGAGGGTTTTGATGTAGCAGATAAATAAAGTGCGAGTAAGTAAAATGCGAGAGAAATAATTGCAGCGAGTGGCCCAATCCTTTTTAGCACAAAGGACAAGCCGGTTTGCTTACTTATAATGACCAAACGTTCTTGAGGACACACAGGAATTTAGTCTAGTGCTTTCGCTTCCTACAACTGATTAATCTTCATTGTTTTGATAAGTGTTGTGTGGGTGAACCTATGCTAATGCACCGCCCTTCCTAGGACTAATACATACTTGTGATTATACCCCTTGCAAGCATCCGCAAATACAAGAAAGTAATTAAGATAAATCTAACCACAGCCTTAAACTCTAAGATCCTGCTATCCCTCTTGCATCGATATACCAACGGGGGTTTAGGTTTCTGTCACTCCGGCAACCCCGCAATTAGCAACCGAATACAAGATGCACTCCCCTAGGCCCATAAATGGTGAAGTATCATGTAGTCGACGTTCACATGACACCACTAGAAGAATAACACCACAACTTAAATACCATAACATTGAATATTACTCAACCATAATTCACTACTAACATTTAGACTCCACCCATGTCCTCAAGAACTAAACGAACTACTCACGAGACATCATATGGAACATGATCAGAGGTGATATGATGATGAATAACAATCTGAACATAAACCTTGGTTCAATGGTTTCACTCAATAGCATCAATAACAAGTAGAAATCAACACCGGGAGAGTTTCCCCTATCAAACAATCAAGATCCAACCCGAATTGTTACAGCGGTGACGAGGTGCAGCGGTGGAGATGGCGGTGATGATGATGGAGATGATGACGATGGTGATGGAGATGATGTCCAGCTCGATGACAGTGATGATGGCGTCGATTTCCCCCTCCGGGAGGGAATTTCCCCGGCGGATTCCTGCCCGCCGGAGAGCTCTTTTCTCTCTGGTGTTCTCCGCCCCGCAGAGGCGGCTGTGACTCTTCGCGACTATCCTCTGGGGCTTAGGTTTTTAGGACGAAGACGTACGCGAAGAAAAGGAGGCGAGAGGGGGCTGTGGGCCTCCTCCTCACAGGGCGGCGCGGCCAGGCCTTGGGCCGCGCCGGCCTATGAGGTGGGCCCACCTCGGGTCCCCTCGGCTCCCCCTTCTGGCTCCCTTCGACTTCTGGAAAAATAGGAATTTTCATATAATTTCCGTCAACTGTTGATCTTCCGAAATATTGCATCCTGACGGTGCTTTTTCCAGCAGAATCCTGGCTCCGGTGCGCGATCCCCAGATAATCATGAAACATGCAAAATAGATGAAATAACATAAGTATCATCTCCAAATATGAAATATATCAATGAATAACAGCAAATTATGATACAAAATAGTGATGCAAAATGGACGTATCAACTCCCCCCAAGCTTAGACTTCGCTTGTCCCCAAGCGAAACTGAACTCAGTAAACAAGACTACATGTTTATGGAGTGAAGAGTCGATAAATAAAATACGGACAAGAAGCATCATATTAATTCACACAAGACATTCTAGTGAAGAACTTCCTCATATAATTCAACTTGAAACAAGTAAAAGGAGATCACAAATAAAGGTGCATAGGAAATCATAATTGGTGATGGCAAACTTCGTTCTTGGTCAGAGAACATTTAACAGATTGTACTTATCTATCGAGCAGCGCTCTTATATTAAGGCTTATGGCAAAATTTGCATACTCAATCATAATAATCTTCTCATAATCATTGATAATCTTCAAAGCTATATTCATCAGATAAAACTTGTACTAAACAAGGAAGAATAAAAGGCATGATTAAATATATCACAATATAGATTGTTGGATCACAACAACTCAAATGCTTGCTTAAGATGGAGGGAAATAGGTTTACTGACTCAACATAAAGTAAAAGATAGGCCCTTCGCAGAGGGAAGCAGGGATTAAATCATGTGCTAGAGCTTTTCAAGTTTTGAAATCATATAGAGAGCATAAAAGTAAAGTTTTGAGGGGTGTTTGTTGTTGTCAACGACTGGTAGTGGGTACTCTAACCCCCTTGCCAGACAAACTCTCAAAGAGCGGCTCCCATAAAGTTTTCTTTTTGGTTGACACTCCTTCCAACCTTTGCTTTCACAAACCATGGCTAACCGAATCCTCAGGTGCCTGCCAGCAATCTCATACCATGAAGGAGTGTCTTTTTATTTTAATTTTATTTAGATGACACTCCTCCCCTCCTTTGCTTTCTCAAGCCATGGCTAACCGAATCCTCGGGTGCCGTCCAACAATCACATACCATGGAGGAGTGTCTATTTGTAAAATTACAAAAGTTAATTAACTTGGGACTGGGAACCCCATTGCCAGCTCTTTTTGCAAAGTTATTGGATAAGTGGATGAAGCCAGTAGTCCATTGGTGAAAGTTGCCCAACAAGATTGAAAGATAAACACCACATACTTCCTCATGAGCTATAAAACATTGACACAAATAAGGAGTAATAAAGTTTTGAATTGTTTAAAGGTAGCACATGAAGTATTTACTTGGAGTGGCAGGAAATACCACATAATAGGTAGTTATAGTGGACACAAATGGCATAGGTTTGGGTTAAAGTTTGGATGCACGAGAGGCATTCCCTCTCAGTACAGGTCTTTGGCTAGCAAGGTTGATTAGCAAGCATAAGAGTTGAGGTAAACAAACAAATATACATGTGATAGAAACAATCATGCATCTTCCTTGTAAGCACAAACAAATTTAACTTCAGAATACTAAGCTAGGACTTAACAAGAAACATAATAACATATCTACATGTATTTCCTTTTTTCTACTTAAACTCAAAGTGTTGTTGCTATTGACCAATGCTAAGTTTGCCAAAACCAAATAGATTTACTCAATGCTCCCAAAGTGATGCCAATACTAACAACAAGATCAATCACATAACAGAGATTGCAAACTAAAATAAGATGTGCAATATGTAAATGATAAAACTTCTCATTAATATTCCATAACGATAACTCACACCAAGGGATACATAGATAACCAACTAAAGAGAGATACTTCCATACCGCAGCACATCTTATATGATAACTTCCCTACTCATGATATGACACTACTTGATAATAAAAAGTAAAAGATAGTGATGATGTGATACCGCGGCACTCCCCCAAGCTTGGAACAAACCAAGGGGATGCCAATACCGATGATGAATTACTCCTTCGGTGGTGATGGTGAATCCTTGCCATCATCAGACTTCCAAGGAAGAGGCTCTCCATCAACAAAAGACATCTTGGTCTCCGGAATCCTGAAACTAGCAGCATAACTTATGCGTTTAAACCTGTTTTCATACTCACAGTTTTGATTCTGAACATCATAGAGTTGAGCTTGGAGTTTATTGGTGGTGTCGTGAAGCGAGAAGATATCGTCCCACAACTTTGCAGCCTCCTTCTTGTGTCCATCAATAAGTTCAGACACAATCTTGTGAAAGATGTCCACTTCACGCTCAGCCATCTTCTTGTAGTTGAAGACCTCTTGTTCTAGTTTCTCCATCCTGTCTTCCAAGCTTCATTCTCCTTTAGGACCCTGGACATCTTTGATCTGCAACTCTCCATCTACGAGCAGTAATTCCTTGGGGTGCATCTTCAGCTCGTTCATGTACGGGTTGACGACTTCCTCAAAGAAGCTGTCCTTCGGAGTTCCCGACGAAGACATGGTGGATTTAGATCCGAAGCAGATCCTATTCAAAGTCGAACTCTGCAGGACTGTCAACTTGACCTTTGATGAAAGCTTCCGGAGTTACCACTTGGATAATATCAACATCTTCATTATAAGAATCTCCAGAGATATAATGCTTGAGTCTTTGTCCATTCACTACTTGTGTGGCATCACCTTGCAGAGAGCTAATTTTAATTGCCCCTGAACGATACACCTCCACAATAACATATGGTCCTTCCCACTTTGAGAGCAATTTCCCTGCAAAGAATCTGAGACGAGACCGATACAATAGGACTTTATCTCCAACATTAAATTCTCTTTTGATAATTTTTCTATCATGCCATTTCTTAACTTTCTCCTTAAAGAGTTTAGCATTTTCATATGCTTCACTTCTCCATTCATCTAAAGAACTCAATTGTAGCAATCTCTTCTTACCGGCAAGTTTGAAATCTTTATTAAGTTCCCTTACAGCCCAATAAGCTTTGTGCTCTAATTCTAAAGGTAAATGACAAGCTTTTCCATAAACCATTTTATAAGGTGACATACCCATAGGATTTTTATAAGCAGTTCTATAAGCCCATAATGCGTCCTTCAATTTAATAGCCCAATTCTTTCTAGATTTATTAACAGTCTTTCCCAAAATAGATTTAATCTCTCTATTTGATAATTCTACTTGCCCGCTAGTTTGAGGATGATAAGCGGAAGCAATTCTATGATTAATACCATACTTAGCAAGAGTTTTTCTAAAACCTCCATGAATAAAATGAGAACCTCCATCAGTCATAATATATCTAGGTACTCCAAATCTAGGAAAAATAATATCTAAAAGCATTTTTAAAGAAGTCTCACCATCAGCACTTTTTGTGGGTATAGCTTCTACCCATTTAGTAACATAATCAACAGCGACAAGTATATGAGTGTTACCTTCTGAAGAAGGGGAAGGACCCATGAAGTCGAATCCCCAACAATCGAATGGTTCAATAACAAGAGTATAATTCATAGGCATTTCATTGCGTCTGGAGATATTACCAACCCTTTGACATTCATCACAAGATAAAATAAACTTCCTTGCATCTTTGAAGAGAGTTGGCCAATAAAAACCTGATTGTAGAACTTTTTGCGCGGTTCTATCTCCGACGTGATGTCCTCCATAAGCACTACCATGACACTTACTCAATATCTCTTGTTGTTCATATTCGGGAACACATCTTCGCATAATACCATCCACTCCTTCTTTATATAAGTGTGGGTCATCCCAAAAATAATGCCTCAAGTCATAAAAGAATTTCCTCCTTTGCTGAGCTGAAAAGGTTGGAGGCAAGTACTTGGAAACAATAAAGTTAGCATAATCAGCGTACCAAGGGCTATCTCGCGAGTTCACTTTTATTACAGCCAATTGTTCATTTGGAAAACTATCATTAACAGGAACAAGATCATAAGTAATATTTTCCAATCTAGATAAATTATCAACAACAGGATTATCAGCACCTTTCCTATCTATAATATGTAGATCAAATTCTTGCAAAAGAAGTACCCATTGATGCGTGTGGTTGACACGTCCGTTGGGAACCCCAAGAGGAAGGTGTGATGCGCACAGCGGCAAGTTTCCCTCAGTAAGAAACCAAGGTTTAATCGAACCAGTAGGAGTCAAGAAGCACGTTGAAGGTTGATGGCGGCGGGATGTAGTGCGGCGCAACACCAGAGATTCCGGCGCCCACGTGGAACCTGCACAACACAACCAAAGTACTTTGCCCCAACGAAACAGTGAGGTTGTCAATCTCACCGGCTTGCTGTAACAAAGGATTAACCGTATTGTGTGGAAGATGATTGTTTGCAGAAAACAGTAGAACAAGTATTGCAGTAGATTGTATTTCAGTATAGAGAATTGGACCAGGGTCCACAGTTCACTAGAGGTGTCTCTCCCATAAGATAAACAGCATGTTGGGTGAACAAATTACAGTTGGGCAATTGACAAATAAAGAGGGCATGACCATGCACATACATATTATGATGAGTATAGTGAGATTTAATTGGGCATTACGACAAAGTACATAGACCGCCATCCAGCATGCATCTATGCCTAAAAAGTCCACCTTCAGGTTATCATCCGAACCCCCTCCAGTATTAAGTTGCTAACAACAGACAATTGCATTAAGTATTGCGCGTAATGTAACTAGTAACTACATCCTTGAACATAGCACTAATGTTTTATCCCTAGTGGCAACAGCACATCCACAACCTTAGAACTTTCTGTCACTGTCCCAGATATCAATGGAGGCATGAACCCACTATCGAGCATAAATACTCCCTCTTGGAGTTACAAGCATCTACTTGGCCAGAGCATCTAGATGTGCCTAGGCAAGCTTTCCTGATGCTCCCCTGAGCGCTATTAAAAAGAATCGACTCGCCTTTCTTCATCTCCAAGGTTTTCTGAACTAGTGGCGCCCGACGCCGGCTATTTTGAATAGCGTGGCCGAAACTGCTGCCGGAGGCCTGCATGTGCGAGCAGCGCGCGCTCATAGTTGACGTTTGCTGCCTCTAGGTGAGTTGAACGTGGAATATACCTCTGATCTATATTACGTGCCACTCAAATGGATGTATTTACAATTAAAATGTGTCTAGATATATTTATATTAGTATCAAGTAATATGAATCGAAGAAAGTAATTTAGTTTGGGATGAGATATATCCACTGATATAAAACAAATACTCCTCTTTATTGTATCTTTTTTTTTCATCGGAATCGTATCAAGATCAGTTTTACCGACATATAAAAAATATTCCAACTAAGAATGATAAAAAAGTACTGGCTCTAGAAGTCAACCCAATTAAGCTACTAGTAACGGAGAGCATGCAAGATCATAAACAACACATAGACATAACTTTGATAATCAACATAACAAGTATTCTCTATTCATCGGATCCCAACAAACGCAACATATAGAATTACAGATAGATGATCTTGATCATGTTAGGCAGCTCACAAGATCCAACAATGAAGCACAATGGGGAGAAGACAACCATCTAGCTACTGCTATGGACCCATAGTCCAGGGGTAGACTACTCACACATCACTCCGGAGGCGACCATGGCGGCGTAGAGTCCTCCGGGAGATGAATCCCCTCTCCGGCAGGGTGCCGGAGGCGATCTCCTGGATCCCCCGAGATGGGATCGGCGGCGGCGGCGTCTCTGGAAGGTTTTCCGTATCGTGGCTCTCCGTACTGGGGGTTTCGCAACGGAGGCTTTAAGTAGGCGGAAGGGCAGGTCAAGAGGCGGCACGAGGGCCCCACACCACAGGGCCGCGCGGCCAAGGGGGGCCGCGCCGCCCTAGGGTGTGGCCCCCTCGTGGCCCCACTTCGTCTCCTCTTCGGACTTCTGGAACCTTCGTGGCAAAATAGGACCCTGGGCGTTGATTTCGTCCAATTCCGAGAATATTTCGTTACTAGGATTTCTGAAACCAAAAACAGCAGACAAAGAATCGGCACTTCGGCATCTTGTTAATAGGTTAGTTCCAGAAAATGCACGAATATGACATAAAGTGTGCATAAAACATGTAGATAACATCAATAATGTGGCATGGAACATAAGAAATTATCGATACGTCGGAGACGTATCAGCATCCCCAAGCTTAGTTCTGCTCATCCCGAGCGGGTAAAACGATAACACGAGATAATTTCGGAGTGACATGCCATCATAACCTTGATCATACTATTTGTAAAGCATATGTAGTGAATGCAGCGATCAAAACAATGTATATGACATGAGTAAACAAGTGAATCATATAGCAAAGACTTTTCATGAATAGCACTTCAAGACAAGCATCAATAAGTCTTGCATAAGAGTTAACTCATAAAGCAATAATTCATAGTAAAAGCATTGAAGCAACACAAAGGAAGATTAAGTTTCAGCGGTTGCTTTCAACTTGTAACATGTATATCTCATGGATATTGTCAACATAGAGTAATATAATAAGTGCAATAAGCAAGTATGTAGGAATCAATGCACAGTTCACACAAGTGTTTGCTTCTTGAGGTGGAGAGAAATAGGTGAACTGACTCAACATTGAAAGTAAAAGAATGGTCCTCCATAGAGGAAAAGCATCGATTGCTATATTTGTGCTAGAGCTTTGATTTTGAAAACATGAAACAATTTTGTCAACGGTAGTAATAAAGCATATGTATCATGTAAATTATATCTTACAAGTTGCAAGCCTCATGCATAGTATACTAATAGTGCCCGCACCTTGTCCTAATTAGCTTGGACTACCGGATCATCGCAATGCACATGTTTTAACCAAGTGTCACAAAGGGGTACCTCTATGCTGCCTGTACAAAGGTCTAAGGAGAAAGCTCGCATTGGATTTCTCGCTATTGATTATTCTCAACTTAGACATCCATACCGGGACAACATAGACAACAGATAATGGACTCCTCTTTTATGCATAAGCATGTAACAACAATTAATAATTTTCTCATATGAGATTGAGGATATATGTCCAAAACTGAAACTTCCACCATGGATCATGGCTTTAGTTAGCGGCCCAATGTTCTTCTCTAACAATATGCATGCTTAACCATAAGGTGGTAGATCACTCTTACTTCAGACAAGACGAACATGCATAGCAACTCACATGAAATTCAACAAAGAATAGTTGATGGCATCCCCAGTAAACATGGTTATCGCACAACAAGCAACTTAATAAGAGATAAAGTGCATAATTACATATTCAATACCACAATAGTTTTTAAGATATTTGTCCCATGAGCTATATATTGCAAAGGTGAATGATGGAATTTTAAAGGTAGCACTCAAGCAATTTACTTTGGAATGGCGGGAAATACCATGTAGTAGGTAGGTATGGTGGACACAAATGGCATAGTGGTTGGCTCAAGTATTTTGGATGCATGAGAAGTATTCCCTCTCGATACAAGGTTTAGGCTAGCAAGGCTTATTTGAAACAAACACAAGGATGAACCGGTGCAGCAAAACTCACATAAAAGACATATTGTAAACATTATAAGACTCTACACCGTCTTCCTTGTTGTTCAAACTCAATACTAGAAATTATCTAGACCTTAGAGAAATCAAATATGCAAACCAAATTTTAGCATGCTCTATGTATTTCTTCATTAATGGGTGCAAAGCATATGATGCAAGAGCTTAAACATGAGCACAACAATTGCCAAGTATCACATTACCCAAGACATTTATAGCAATTACTACATGTATCATTTTCCAATTCCAACCATATAACAATTTAACGAAGGAGAAACTTCGCCATGAATACTATGAGTAGAAACTAAGGACATACTTGTCCATATGCTACAGCGGAGCGTGTCTCTCTCCCATAAAGTGAATGCTAGGATCCATTTTATTCAAACAAAACAAAACAAAAACAAACCGACGCTCCAAGCAAAGCACATAAGATGTGATGGAATAAAAATATAGTTTCAGGGGAGGAACCTGATAGTGTTGTCGATGAAGAAGGGGATGCCTTGGGCATCCCCAAGCTTATACGCTTGAGTCTTCTTAATATATGCAGGGGTGAACCACCGGGGCATCCCCAAGCTTAGAGCTTTCACTCTCCTTGATCATGTTGCATCATACTCCTCTCTTGATCCTTGAAAACTTCCTCCACACCAAACTTAGAACAACTCATTAGAGGGTTAGCGACAATAAAAATTAACATGTTCAGAGGTGACACAATCATTCTTAACACTTCTGGACATTGCATAAAGCTACTGGACATTAATGAATCAAAGAAATTCATCCAACATAGCAAAAGAGGCAATGCGAAATAAAAGGCAGAATCTGTCAAAACAGAACAGTTCGTATTGACGAATTTTATCGAGGCACCAGACTTGCTCAAATGAAAATGCTCAAATTGAATGAAAGTTGCGTACATATCTGAGGATCACTCACGTAAATTGGCATAATTTTTTGAGTTACCTACAGGGAAAACAGCCCAGATTCGTGACAGCAAAGAAATCTGTTTCTGCGCAGTAATCCAAATCTAGTATGAACTTTTCTATCAACGACTTTACTTGGCACAATAAAACACTAAACTAAGATAAGGAGAGGTTGCTACAGTAGTAAACAACTTCCAAGACTCAAAATAAAAACAAAGTACTGTAGGTAAAAACATGGGTTGTCTCCCATAAGCGCTTTTCTTTAACGCCTTTCAGCTAGGCGCAGAAAGTGTGTATCAAGTATTATCAAGAGACGAAGTGTCAACATCATAATTTGTTCTCATAATAGAATCAAAAGGTAACTTCATTCTCTTTCTAGGGAAGTGTTCCATACCTTTCTTGAGAGGAAATTGATATTTTATATTACCTTCCTTCATATCAATGATAGCACCAACAATTAAGAAAAGGTCTTCCCAATATAATGGAACAAGATGCATTGCATTCAATATCCAAGACAACAAAATCAACGGGGACAAGGTTATTGTTAACGGTAATGCAAACATTATCAACTTTCCCCAAAGGTTTCTTTGTAGAATGATCAGCAAGATTAACATCCAAATAACAATTTTTCAGCGGTGGCAAGTCAAGCATATTATAAATTTTCTTAGGCATAACAGAAATACTTGCACCAAGATCACATAAAGCATTACAATCAAAATCTTTAACCTTCATCTTAATGATGGGCTCCCAACCATCCTCTAGCTTTCTAGGAATAGAGGCTTCGCTCTAGTTTCTCTTCTCTAGCTTTTATGAGAGCATTTGTAATATGTTGTGTGAAAGCCAAATTTATAGCACTAGCATTAGGACTTTTAGCAAGTTTTTGCAAGAACTTTATAACTTCAGAGATGTGGCAATCATCAAAATTCAAACCATTATAATCTAAAGCAATGGGATCATCATCCCCAATGTTGGAAAAAATTTCAGCAGTTTTATCACAGTGCAGTTTAAATAGTTTTAGCAATTTCAGTGCGATTTCTCGCTTTGCATTAGAAGTGGAAACATTGCTAACACCAATTCTTTTATTATTAATAGTAGGAGGTGCAGCAACATGTGTAGCATTAGCATTACTAGTGGTGGTAATAGTCCAAACTTTAGCTACATTCTTCTCTTTAGCTAGTTTTTCATTTTCTTCTCTATCCCACCTAGCACGCAGTTCAGCCATTAATCTTATATTCTCATTAATTCTAACTTGGATGGCATTTGCTGTAGTAGTAATTTTGTTATGATGATTTTCATTAGGAATAACTTTCGATTTCAAAAGATCAACATCAGCAGCAAGACTATCGACTTTAGAAGCAAGTATATCAATTTTCCCAAGCTTTTCTTCAACAGATTTGTTAAAAGCAGTTTGTGTACTAATAAATTCTTTAAGCATGGCTTCAAGTCCAGGGGGTGTGTTCCTATTATTATTGTAAGAATTCCCATAAGAATTACCATAGCCGTTGCCATTATTATAAGGATATGGCCTATAGTTGTTACTAGAATTGTTCCGGTAAGCATTGTTGTTGAAATTATTATTTTTAATGAAGTTTACATCAACATGTTCTTCTTGTGCAACCAATGAAGCTAACGGAACATTATTAGGATCAATATTAGTCCTATCATTCACAAGCATAGACATAATAGCATCAATCTTATCACTCAAGGAAGAGGTTTCTTCGATAGAATTTACCTTCTTACCTTGTGGAGCTCTTTCCGTGTGCCATTCAGAGTAGTTGATCATCATATTATCAAGAAGCTTTGTTGCTTCACCAAGAGTGATGGACATAAAGGTGCCTCCAGCAGCTGAATCCAATAAATTCCGCGAAGAAAAATTTAGTCCTGCATAGAAGGTTTGGATGATCATCCAAGTAGTCAGTCCATGGGTTGGGCAATTTTTAACCAGAGATTTCATTCTTTCCCAAGCTTGAGCAACATGTTCAGCATCTAATTGTTTAAAATTCATTATGCTACTCCTCAAAGATATAATTTTAGCAGGGGGATAATATCTACCAATAAAAGCATCCTTGCATTTAGTCCATGAATCAATACTATTCTTAGGCAGAGATAGCAACCAATCTTTAGCTCTTCCTCTTAATGAGAAAGGGAACAATTTTAATTTTATAATGTCACCATCTACATCTTTATATTTTTGCATTTCACATAGTTCAACAAAATTATTAAGATGGGCAGCAGCATCATCAGAACTAACACCAGAAAATTGCTCTCGCATAACAAGATTGATAAAGCAAGGGTTTAATTTCAAAGAATTCTGCTTTGTAGTAGCAGGTGGAGCAATAGGTGTGCATAAGAAATCATTATTATTTGTGGTTGTGAAGTCACACAACTTAGTATTTTCAGGGTTGGCCATTTTAGCAACAGTAAATAAAGCAAACTAGATAAAGTAAATGCAAGTAACTAATTTTTTTTTGTGTTTTTGATATAGCAAACAAGATAGCAAATAAAGTAAAACTAGCAACTAAATTTTTTTGTATTTTGATTTAGTGCAGCAAACAAAGTAGTAAATAAAACTAAGCAAGACAAAAACAAAGTAAAGAGATTGAGAAGTGGAGACTCCCCTTGCAGCGTGTCTTGATCTCCCCGGCAACGGCGCCAGAAATTTGCTTGATGCGTGTGGTTGACACGTCCGTTGGGAACCCCAAGAGGAAGGTGTGATGCGCACAGCGGCAAGTTTCCTCGCAAGAAACCAAGGTTTAATCGAACCAGTAGGAGTCAAGAAGCACGTTGAAGGTTGATGGCGGCGGGATGTAGTGCGGCGCAACACCAGAGATTCCGGCGCCAACGTGGAACCTGCACAACACAACCAAAGTACTTTGCCCCAACGAAACAGTGAGGTTGTCAATCTCACCGGCTTGCTGTAACAAAGGATTAACCGTATTGTGTGGAAGATGATTGTTTGTAGAAAACAGTAGAACAAGTATTGCAGTAGATTGTATTTCAGTATAGAGAATTGGACCGGGGTCCACAGTTCACTAGAGGTGTGATACGTCCCCGACGTATCCATAATTTCTGTTGTTCCATGCTTGTTTTATGACAATACTTACATGTTTTGCTTACACTTTATGATGTTTTTATGCGTTTTCCGGAACTAACCTATTAACAAGATGCCACAGTGCCAGTTCCTGTTTTCTGCTGTTTTTGGTTCCAGAAAGGCTGTTCGGGCAATATTCTCGGAATTGGACGAAATCAACGCCAAACCTCCTATTTTTCCCGGAAGGCTCCAGAACACCGAAGAAGAGTCGGAGGAGAGCCAGGGGGGCCCCACACCACCTAGCCGCGCGGGCCAGGCCCTGGCCGCGCCGGCCTAGGGTGAGGCCACCCTGTCGACCCCCCTGCGCCGCCTCTTCGCCTATAAAATCCCTTTCGACCTAAAAACACAGTACCAATTGACGAAACTCCAGAAAGACTCCAGGGGCGCCGCCGCCATCGCGAAACTCCAATTCGGGGACGGGGAACTTCTGTTCCGGCACCCTGCCGGAACGGGGAAGTGCCCCCCGGAAGCCATCTCCATCAACGCCACCGCCTCCATCATGCTCCGTGAGTAGTTCCCCCATGGACTACGGGTTCTAGCAGTAGCTATGTCGGTATACTCTCCCCCATGTACCTCAATACAATGGTCTCATGAGCTGCCTTACATGATTGAGATTCATCTGATGTAATCGGTGTTGTGTTTGTTGGGATCCGATGGATGATACATTATGATTAGTCTATCTATAAAGTTTGTGAAGTTATTGTTGCTGCAATCTTGTTATGCTTAATGCTTGTCACTAGGGCCCGAGTGCCATGATCTTAGATTTAAGCTCTATATTGTTGCTTAGATTGTATCTACAAGTTGTATGCACATGTCACTGTCCGGAACCAATGGCCCCGAAGTGACAGAAATCGGGACAACCGGAGGGGATGGTAGTGATGTGAGGATCACATGTTTTCACGGTGTGTTAATGCTTTGCTCCGGTACTCTATTAAAAGGAGTACCTTAATATCCAGTAGTTTCCCTTGAGGCCCGGCTGCCACCGGCTGGTAGGACAAAAGATGTTGTGCAAGTTTCTCATTGCGAGCACGTACGACTATATACGGAAAACATGCCTACATAATTAATAAGCCTGATATTCTTTCTTAATGCCTTTGATTCCTATCAATTGCCCAACTGTAATTTGTTCACCCAACACTTGTTATTGGAGAAGTTACCACTAGTGTAGATCGCTGGGAACCCCGGTCCATATTTCATCATCAAATACTTGTTCTACATGTCATCATATTACCTCTGTGTTACTATTACACGCTGTGTATTCGTTACTCTTTGCTCTCATATTATCATACTTTCACATCACCCCTGTTGCTAGTGCTTTTCCAGGTGCAGCTGAATTGACAACTCAGTTGTTAAGGCTTATAAGTATTCTTTACCTCCCCTTGTGTCGAATCAATAAATTTGGGTTATACTACCCTCGAAGACTGCCGCGATCCCCTATACTTGTGGGTTATCAAGACTGTTTTCTGGCGCCGTTGCCGGGGAGGCATAGCTCTACTCATAAGTTCACCTGGGGAGTACACTCTACCTCTCTTTCTGTTTTATTTTATTTTGTTTTGCTTAGTTTACTTTTTCCTAGTTTATTTGTGCTTAGTTTATTTCTGTCCAGTTTTATTTTGCGTAGTTTACTTTTGCTTAGTTTATTTTTGTCTTGTTTTATTTGTCTCATATACCCAAAAATCCATAAAAATTTGAAAAACCAAAAAATTAAAAACTACTGTTATGGGAGAACCAACAACCTACTTGGAACTCATAGAATGTTATAATAATTATAGGAAATCAAGAGCTGGTGAAATAATGAGTGCTATGATAGAAAAAGTGGATACAATTGCTAAAATCTTGCTTAAACGCCATGATATAAACTGTTGCTCTCAACAGGATACTAAACATCTTAAATTTCAATGTGGCTTTAGTGAGGAATTTTTAATTAAGAACTATAATCGGAATTGCTATATTCATTATGGGTTCGAAGAGGTAGAACAATTTGTCGTGTTTATGGGAGCCTCTGAGATCGAATCCTTCATGGTTGAGAATTATGAAACTTGTGTTGTTTGTAAGGACCTTAAAGATTATGTCTCTTCTATCCTTAATTGTTGCATAGAATGCTTCGGTAATAATCCTTATATCATTGATTACAAAGAGAGACACATTAATGCACAAGAATGCACTCACAATTTGCAGGAACCGGTGGAAGAAGAAACTGATGAACCTGAAAGCTCATTGGATGAAAAAGAGGAGGAAATTGATGAACCTGAAAGCTCATTGGATGAAAAAGAAGAGGAGAGCGACGAACAAAAGGAGGAAGAATGGATTAGCTACCCATGCCAACCTCCTAATGAGAGTAACTCTTTATCTCTTACATTATTTGATTGTCCTCCATGCTTACCGAAAGAGGTTGAATGTTATGTTCCTGTGGATTCTCTTGAAATATTCCCTATGAGTAAAACTTCTGAGAATAATTATGCTACTGTTATATATGATAATCCATGCTACTTTGATAAATCTTATGATAATGCTTTGTTTGTGTCTGATGTCGAAATGCATGGTACTAAAGAATTTTGCTTAGCAAATGTTTATGATAAAGCTCTAGATGATGGTCCTATGTTACTTGATACTATTAATTGTACTACTAATGAAAATGGGATTGGAGAGTTCTTGACTTATTCTATGAGTCCCATATCTCTTGAGATTGATCATTTACCTCGTTATATTATTGATAAAAGTGTGTTTGAAAGTTTTAATGCCACTATTCTTGAACTTGATAAAAATTATGTGTTTGGAAATCATGGAAAGTATGCTGCATGTGATAGTTATATTGTTGAGTTTGTTCATGAAGCTACTGAAAATTATTATGAGAGAGGAAAATATGGTTGTAGAAATTTGCATGGTACTAAAACACCTCTCTATGTGCTTAAAATCTTGAAGTTACTCTTGTTTTATCTTCGTATGCTTGTCACGTTGTTCTTCATGAATTTATTTGTGTACAAGATTCCTATTCATAGGAAGCATGTTAGGCTTAAATGTGTTATGGATTTGCCTCTTGATGCTCTCTTTTGCTTCCAATATTATATCTTGCGAGTGCATCATTAAAACTGCTGAGCCCATCTTAATGGCTATAAAGAAAGCAACTTCTTGGGAGATAACCCATGTGTTATTTTGCTACAGTACTTTATTTTATATTTGTGTCTTGGAAGTTGTTTACTACTGTAGCAACCTCTCCTTATCTTAGTTTTGTGTTTTGTTGTGCCAAGTAAAGCCGTTGATAGAAAAGTAAGTACTAGATTTGGATTACTGCACAGTTCCAGATTTCTTTGCTGTCACGAATCTGGGTCCACCTCCCTGTAGGTAGCTCAGAAAATTAAGCCAATTTACGTGCATGATCCTCAGATATGTACGCAACTTTCATTCAATTTGAGCATTTTCATTTGAGCAAGTCTGGTGCCATTTTAAAATTCGTCAATATGAACTGTTCTGTTTTGACAGATTCTGCCTTTTATTTCGCATTGCCTCTTTTGCTATGATTGGATGAATTTCTTTGATCCACTAATGTCCAGTAGCATTATGCAATGTCCAGAAGTGTTAAGAATGATTGTGTCACCTCTGAATATGTTAATTTTTATTGTGCACTAACCCTCTAATAAGTTGTTTCGAGTTTGGTGTGAAGGAAGTTTTCAAGGGTCAAGAGAGGAGGATGATATATGATCAAGAAGAGTGAAAAGTCTAAGCTTGGGGATGCCCCCGTGGTTCATCCCTGCATATTTTAAGAAGACTCAAGCGTCTAAGCTTGGGGATGCCCAAGGCATCCCCTTCTTCATCAACTTATCAGGTTCCTCCCCTGAAACTATATTTTTATTCAGTCACATCTTATGTGCTTTACTTGGAGCGTCTGTGTGTGTTTTTATTTTTATTTTGTTTGAATAAGATCGGATCCTTGCAATCCTTGTTTGGGAGAGATACACGCTCCGCTTTTTCATATGAACACTTGTTCTTCGTTTTACTTTTAATGTTCAATGATAAAAGTTGGAAGCTACAATACTTATTGTTTGGTTGGAAACAGAAAATGCCTCATATGTTGTGGATAATTTGACACTTGGCAATTGTTTTGAGCTCTCAAGTAGATCATAAGTTTTTGCATGTAGTTTAAACCTATTAGTGGAGAACTACCGTAAAGCTTGTTAAAATTGGTTTGCATAATTGATCTCTCTTAAGGTCTAGATATTTTCTGGTAAAAGTGTTTGAGCAACAAGGAAGACATTGTAGAGTATTATAATGCTTGCGATATGTTCTTATGTAAGTTTTGCTGTACTGGTTCATACTTGTGTTTGCTTCAAACAACCTTGCTAGCCTAAGCCTTGTATCGAGAGGGAATACTTCTCATGCATCCAAAATCCTTGAGCCAACCACTATGCCAATTGTGTCCACCATACCTACCTACTATGTGGTATTTCCTGCCATTCCAAAGTAAATTGCTTGAGTGCTACCTTTAAACAATTCAAAATTTATCACCTCTGATTTGTGTCAATGTTTTATAGCTCATGAGGAAGTATGTGGTGTTTAGCTTTCAACCTTGTCATTTACTTTTGACGGACTCTCATATGGACTAGTGGCACATCCGCTTATCCAATAATTTTGCAAAAAGAGCTGGCAATGGGATTCCCAGTCCCAAATTAATTAACCTAAATAGACACTCCTCCATGGTATGTGATTGTTGGACGGCACCCGAAGGATTCGGTTAGCCATGGCTTGTGTAAGCAAAGGTTGGGAGGAGTGTCATCATAATAAAACTAAAATAAAAAGGCACTCCTTCATGGTATGAGATTGTTGGCAGGCACCCGAGGATTCGGTTAGCCATGGTTTGTGAAAGAAAGGTTGGAAGGAGTGCCACACAAAAATTAAATAAAATGGGAGCCGCTCTTGAAAGTCCGGTTGGCGAGGTAGTTAGTGTACCCATTACCATTCGTTGACAACAACAAACACCTCTCCAAATTTTACTTTTTATGCCCTCTATATGTTTTCAAAACCAAAGCTCTAGCACAAATATAGCAATCGATGCTTTCCTCTTTGAAGGACCATTCTTTTACTTTTAATGTTGAGTCAGTTCACCTACTTCCTTCCACCTTAGAAGCAAACACTTGTGTCAACTGTGCATTGATTCTTACATACTTGCATATTTGCATTCATCATATTACTTTGTGTTGACAATTATCCATGAGATGTGCATGTTGAAAGTTGAAAGCAACCGCTGAAACTTATATCTTCCTTTGTGTTGCTTCGATGCCTTTACTTTGAATCTATTGCTTTATGAGTTAACTCTTGTGCAATCTTTTGATGCTTGTCTTGAAAGTACTCTCCATGAAAAGTTTTGCTATATGTTATCTACTTGTTAGCAACTATAGATCATTGCCTTGAGTCACTTCATTCATTTCATATGCTTTGTAATAGTATGATCAAGGTTATGTAAGTAGCATGTCACTACAGAAATTATTCTTTTTATCGTTTACACCTTCGGGACGAGCAGGAACTAAGCTTGGGGATGCTGATACGTCCCCGACGTATCCATAATTTCTGTTGTTCCATGCTTGTTTTATGACAATACTTACATGTTTTGCTTACACTTTATGATGTTTTTATGCGTTTTCCGGAACTAACCTATTAACAAGATGCCACAGTGCCAGTTCCTGTTTTCTGCTGTTTTTGGTTCCAGAAAGGCTGTTCGGGCAATATTCTCGGAATTGGACGAAATCAACGCCAAACCTCCTATTTTTCCCGGAAGGCTCCAGAACACCGAAGAAGAGTCGGAGGAGAGCCAGGGGGGCCCCACACCACCTAGCCGCGCGGGCCAGGCCCTGGCCGCGCCGGCCTAGGGTGAGGCCACCCTGTCGACCCCCCTGCGCCGCCTCTTCGCCTATAAAATCCCTTTCGACCTAAAAACACAGTACCAATTGACGAAACTCCGTAAAGACTCAGGGCGCCGCCGCCATCGCGAAACTCCAATTCGGGGACAGAACTGTTCCGGCACCTGCCGGAACGGGAAGTGCCCCGGAAGCCATCTCCATCAACGCCACCGCCTCCATCATGCTCCGTGAGTAGTTCCCCCATGGACTACGGGTTCTAGCAGTAGCTATGTCGGTATACTCTCCCCCATGTACCTCAATACAATGGTCTCATGAGCTGCCTTACATGATTGAGATTCATCTGATGTAATCGGTGTTGTGTTTGTTGGGATCCGATGGATGATACATTATGATTAGTCTATCTATAAAGTTTGTGAAGTTATTGTTGCTGCAATCTTGTTATGCTTAATGCTTGTCACTAGGGCCCGAGTGCCATGATCTTAGATTTAAGCTCTATATTGTTGCTTAGATTGTATCTACAAGTTGTATGCACATGTCACTGTCCGGAACCAATGGCCCCGAAGTGACAGAAATCGGGACAACCGGAGGGGATGGTAGTGATGTGAGGATCACATGTTTTCACGGTGTGTTAATGCTTTGCTCCGGTACTCTATTAAAAGGAGTACCTTAATATCCAGTAGTTTCCCTTGAGGCCCGGCTGCCACCGGCTGGTAGGACAAAAGATGTTGTGCAAGTTTCTCATTGCGAGCACGTACGACTATATACGGAAAACATGCCTACATAATTAATAAGCCTGATATTCTTTCTTAATGCCTTTGATTCCTATCAATTGCCCAACTGTAATTTGTTCACCCAACACTTGTTATTGGAGAAGTTACCACTAGTGTAGATCGCTGGGAACCCCGGTCCATATTTCATCATCAAATACTTGTTCTACATGTCATCATATTACCTCTGTGTTACTATTACTGCTGCTGTGTTACTGTTACTACTGCTCTCATATTACTGTTACTTTCACATCACCCCTGTTGCTAGTGCTTTTCCAGGTGCAGCTGAATTGACAACTCAGTTGTTAAGGCTTATAAGTATTCTTTACCTCCCCTTGTGTCGAATCAATAAATTTGGGTTATACTACCCTCGAAGACTGCCGCAATCCCCTATACTTGTGGGTTATCAAGGTGTCTCTCCCATAAGATAAACAGCATGTTGGGTGAACAAATTACAGTTGGGCAATTGACAAATAAAGAGGGCATGACCATGCACATACATATTATGATGAGTATAGTGAGATTTAATTGGGCATTACGACAAAGTACATAGACCGCCATCCAGCATGCATCTATGCCTAAAAAGTCCACCTTCAGGTTATCATCCGAACCCCCTCTAGTATTAAGTTGCTAACAACAGACAATTGCATTAAGTATTGCGCGTAATGTAACTAGTAACTACATCCTTGAACATAGCACTAATGTTTTATCCCTAGTGGCAACAGCACATCCACAACCTTAGAACTTTCTCACATCTGTCCCGAGATATCAATGGAGGCATGAACCCACTATCGAGCATAAATACTCCCTCTTGGAGTTACAAGCATCTACTTGGCCAGAGCATCTACTAGTAACGGAGAGCATGCAAGATCATAAACAACACATAGACATAACTTTGATAATCAACATAACAAGTATTCTCTATTCATCGGATCCCAACAAACGCAACATATAGAATTACAGATAGATGATCTTGATCATGTTAGGCAGCTCACAAGATCCGACAATGAAGCACAATGGGGAGAAGACAACCATCTAGCTACTGCTATGGACCCATAGTCCAGGGGTAGACTACTCACACATCACTCCGGAGGCGACCATGGCGGCGTAGAGTCCTCCGGGAGATGAATCCCCTCTCCGGCAGGGTGCCGGAGGCGATCTCCTGGATCCCCCGAGATGGGATCGGCGGCGGCGGCGTCTCTGGAAGGTTTTCCGTATCGTGGCTCTCCGTACTGGGGGTTTCGCAACGGAGGCTTTAAGTAGGCGGAAGGGCAGGTCAAGAGGCGGCACGAGGGCCCCACACCACAGGGCCGCGCGGCCAAGGGGGGCCGCGCCGCCCTAGGGTGTGGCCCCCTCGTGGCCCCACTTCGTCTCCTCTTCGGACTTCTGGAAGCTTCGTGGCAAAATAGGACCCTGGGCATTGATTTCGTCCAATTCCGAGAATATTTCGTTACTAGGATTTCTGAAACCAAAAACAACAGAAAACAGCAACTGGCACTTCGGCATCTTGTTAATAGGTTAGTTCCAGAAAATGCACGAATATGACATAAAGTGTGCATAAAACATGTAGATAACATCAATAATGTGGCATGGAACATAAGAAATTATCGATACGTCGGAGACGTATCACCCATCTAATAAGCCTTGGCTTAGCATCTTTCTTTGTCATAAGGTATCTAATTGCAGCATGATCAGTATGAATTGTAACTTTTGAATCAACAATATAGGATCCAAACTTATCACAAGCAAAGACTACAGCTAATAATTCTTTTTCAGTTGTAGCATAATTTCTTTGAGCAGCATCAAGAGTCTTGCTAGCATAATGAATAACATTTAATTTTTTATCTACTCGCTGTCCAAGAACAAATACCACAAAGAAAATCACTAGCATCACACATAATTTCAAAAGGTAAGTTCCAATCAGGAGGTTCAACTACAGGAGCAGTTGTTAAGGCTTTCTTTAGAGTTTCAAAAGCTTCCTTGCAATCATCATCAAAAACAAAAGGTACATCTTTTTGAAGAAGATTAGTAAGAGGCTTTGAAATCTTGGAGAAATCTTTAATAAATCTCCTATAAAACCCAGCATTACCAAGAACACTACGAATACCTTTAACATCCCTCGGATAGGGCATCTTCTCAATTGCTTCAACTTTAGCTCTATCAACTTCAATACCTCTCTCAGAAATTTTATGTCCCAATACAATTCCTTCATTAACCATAAAGTGGCATTTCTCCCAATTAAGAACAAGGTTAGTTTCTTCACATCTCTGCAAAACTTTATCGAGGTTTCGCAAGCAATTATCAAAAGAATTCCCATAGATAGAAAAATCATCCATGAATACCTCTACAATACTCTCGCAAAAGCCATGAAAAATAGCAGACATGCATCTTTGAAAAGTAGCAGGAGCATTACATAAACCAAAAGGCATACGCCTATAAGCATAAGTTCCATAGGGACAAGTGAAAGTGGTTTTCTCTTGATCTTTAGTTTTAACAGCAATTTGTGAAAACCCAGAATAACCATCAAGAAAGCAAAAATGAGTATTTTTAGACAACCTCTCTAACATTTGATCAATAAATGGTAAAGGGTAATGATCTTTCTTAGTAACCTTATTAACTTTTCGATAATCAATGCACATTCTATACCCTACAACTACTCTTTGAGGGATGAGCTCATCATTATCATTAGGCACAACAGTCATTCCTCCTTTCTTAGGAACACAATGCACAGGACTAACCCATCTACTATCAGCAATAGGATATACAATACCAGCTTCAAGAAGTTTTAATACCTCATTCCTTACCACATCCTTCATCTTCGGAATTAGACGACGTTGATGTTCAACAACAGGCTTTGCATCATCTTCCATATTGATAGCATGTTGGCAAATAGAGGGAGAAATCCCCTTTAAATCATCAAGAGTGTAGCCAATAGCTCCTCGGTGTTTCTTCAATATTTCCAATAACCTTTCTTCCTCAATATCTGAAAGCTTAGAACTAATAATAACAGGATATATTTTCTTATCATCAATATGAGCATACTTAAGATTATCAGGCAATGGTTTCAAATCAAAAACAGGATCTTCCTTTGGTGGTGGTGTTGTACCTAGATCTTCAACCGACAAGTCATGTTTAAGAATAGGTTGACGAAGGAAAATTTCATCAAGCTCATTCCTTTCTTCCCTAAAGACTTCGCTCTCACTTTTCTCCAAATGTTGCTGCAAAGGACTATTAGGAGCAAGAGCAATAGACGCACACAGTTCAACTCTAAAATCATTATTAGGCAAATCAGCTTTATAAGGAGTTTTGGCAAATTTAGAGAAATTAAACTCATAAGATTCACCAGCAAATTTAGTAACAATCTTTTCCTTCTTGCAATCTATAACAGCTCCACAAGTATTTAGGAATGGTCTACCAAAAATAATAGGACAATACTTACTAGCAGCAGAACCAAGTACCAGAAAGTCAGCAGGATATTTAATCTTACCACACAGAACTTCCACATCTCGAACAATACCAATAGGAGAGATAGTTTCTCTATTAGCTAGCCGAATAACCACACCAATATCTTCAAGTTCACAAGAACCAATTTCATGCATGATCTCCGTATAAAGCTCATAAGGAATGGCGCTAATACTTGCACGAATATCACATAAACCATAATAACAATGATCACCAATTCTAACAGATAGCATAGGAACACTAGTTTTTCTAGACTTATTAGGATGCGAAACAATATTAGAAGCATCTTCACAGAAAATAATATGACCATCTTCCACATTTTCAGTCACAAGATCTTTAACTATTGCAACAGCAGGTTCAACCTTAATTTGTTCTTCAGGTTCTATAGGTTTCTTTGCACTTTTATTAACCGCACTAGATATAACAGAGTACTCCTTCATTTTAGCAAGGAAAGGAGTTTTTTCAATATAAGCTTCAGGAATAACATGATCAACAGTTTCAATTACAACACATTTGTTTATAGATGAATCAATTTTATCTTTATACGGTTCATGATACTTATCAAAATTCTTCTTAGGCAATTCATAATGAGAGGCAAAAGCTTTATAAAGATTTGCAACGACTTGAGAATCAAGACCATAAGTAGCACTAATATTACGAAATTTATCAGTATCCATAAAAACTTTAATGCATTTATAATCAAAGTTTATACCTGACTCTCTATCTTTGTCGTTCTCCCATCCTTCAGTATTCTCCTGGATCCGATCAAGAAGGTCCCTTTTAAACTCTTCTTTGTTGCGTGTAAATGATCCAGAACAAGAAGTATCCAGCAGAGTCTTATCTTGAAAAGACAATCTTGCATAGAAATTATCAATAATAATATTACCAGGAAGCTCATGAATGGGGCATTTGAGCATTAAAGACTTCAATCTCCCCCAAGCTTGGGCAATACTTTCTCCATCATGAGGCCAGAAATTATATATGCGGTTCCGATCTTTGTGAATTTCACTTGGAGGATAGAATTTGGAATAAAATAAAGGCACAATGTCCTCCCAATTAAGAGAATCCCTATTCTTCAGCAATTTATACCAGTGCGCTGCTTTACCACACAGCGATATAGAGAATAGTTTCTTTCTAACTTCATCCATAGCAATACCTGCACATTTGAATAACCCGCATAATTCATGTAAAAACAGTAAATGATCACCAGGATGGACAGTTCCATCCCCTTCATAGCGGTTATCCATAACACATTCAATAATTTTCATAGGTATTTTATATGGTATTACTTCCTCACCTGGCGCCTCATCCACTACCATTGCAGTAGTAGTAGATTTCCCAAATAGAAATTCAAGAGAAGATCTCTCCATAATGACTTATAGCAGCAGGCAGAAATAAAATCAACACAAACAGTAAAGGTTTTCCTTACCAATTCCACTTACCAATAGCGCTTCACTCCCCGGCAACGGCGCTAGAAAATAGTCTTGATGACCCACAAGTATAGGGGGTGTATCGTAGTACTTTCGATAAATAAGAGTGTCGAACCCAACGAGGAGCAGAAGGTGTTGACAAGCAGTTTCGATGAAGGATTCACTGTAAATGCTCACATACAAGTATTCAGAGGGTTTTGATGTAGCAGATAAATAAAGTACGAGTAAGTAAAATGCGAGAGAAATAATTGCAGCGAGTGGCCCAATCCTTTTTAGCACAAAGGACAAGCCGGTTTGTTTACTTATAATGACCAAACGTTCTTGAGGACACACGGGAATTTAGTCTAGTGCTTTCGCTTCCTACAGCTGATTAATCTTCATTGTTTTGATAAGTGTTGTGTGGGTGAACCTATGCTAATGCACCGCCCTTCCTAGGACATTATACCCCTTGCAAGCATCCGCAAATACAAGAAAGTAATTAAGATAAATCTAACCACAGCCTTAAACTCTAAGATCCTGCTATTCCTCCTGCATCGATATACCAACGGGGGTTTAGGTTTCTGTCACTCCGGCAACCCCGCAATTAGCAACCGAATACAAGATGCACTCCCCTAGGCCCATAAATGGTGAAGTATCATGTAGTCGACGTTCACATGACACCACTAGAAGAATAACACCACAACTTAAATACCATAACATTGAATATTACTCAACCATAATTCACTACTAACATTTAGACTTCACCCATGTCCTCAAGAACTAAACGAACTACTCACGAGACATCATATGGAACATGATCAGAGGTGATATGATGATGAATAACAATCTGAACATAAACCTTGGTTCAATGGTTTCACTCAATAACATCAATAACAAGTAGAAATCAACACCGGGAGAGTTTCCCCTATCAAACAATCAAGATCCAACCCGAATTGTTACAGCAGTGATGAGGTGCAGCGGTGGAGATGGCGGTGATGATGATGGAGATGATGACGATGGTGATGGAGATGATGTCCAGCTCGATGACGGTGACGATGGCGTCGATTTCCCCCTCCGGGAGGGAATTTCCCCGGCGGATTCCTGCCCGCCGGAGAGCTCTTTTCTCTCTGGTGTTCTCCGCCCCGCAGAGGCGGCTGTGACTCTTCGCGACTATCCTCTGGGGCTTAGGTTTTCGGGACGAAGACGTACGCGAAGAAAAGGAGGCGAGAGGGGGCTGTGGGCCCCCTCCTCACAGGGCGGCGCGACCAGGCCTTGGGCCGCCGGCCTATGAGGTGGGCCCACCTCGGGTCCCCTCGGCTCCCCCTTCTGGCTCCCTTCGACTTCTGGAAAAATAGGAATTTTCATATAATTTCCGTCAACTGTTGATCTTCCGAAATATTGCATCCTGACGGTGCTTTTTCCAGCAGAATCCTGGCTCCGGTGCGCGATCCCCAGATAATCATGAAACATGCAAAATAGATGAAATAACATAAGTATCATCTCCAAATATGAAATATATCAATGAATAACAACAAATTATGATATAAAATAGTGATGCAAAATGGAAGTATCATCGAACCAGTAGGAGATGAAGATCACGTGAAGGTTGTTGGTGAAGGAGTGTAGTGCGGCGCAACACCAGGGATTCCGGTGCCAACGTGGAACCTGCACAACACAATCAAACTACTTTGCCCCAACTTAACAGTGAGGTTGTCAATCTCACCGGCTTGCTGAAAACAAATGATTAAACGTATGGTGTGGAAAATGATGTTTGCTTGCAGAAAACAAAAGAGAACAATGATTGCAATAGGTTGTATTTCAGATGTAAAAGAATGGACCGGGGTCCACAGTTCACTAGTGGTGTCTCTCCAATAAGATAAATAACATGTTGGGTAAACAAATTACAGTTGGGCAATTGACAAATAGAGAGGGCATAACAATGCACATACATATCATGATGACTACTATGAGATTTACTTAGGGCATTACGACAAAGAACATAGACCGCCATCCAGCATGCATCTATGCCTAAAAAGTCCACCTTCAGGTTAGCATCCGCACCCCTTCCAGTATTAAGTTGCAAACAACAGACAATTGCATTAAGTATTGTGCGTAATGTAAACAATACAAATATCCTTAGACAAAGCATTGATGTTTTATCCCTAGTGGCAACAACACATCCACAACCTTAGGGATTGCTGTCACTCCCCCAGATTCAATGGAGACATGAACCCACTATCTAGCATAAATACCCCCTCTTGGAGTCACAAGTATCAACTTGGCCAGAGCCTCTACTAGCAACGGAGAGCATGCAAGATCATAAACAACATATATGATAGATCAATAATCAACTTGACATAGTATTCCATATTCATCGGATCCCAACAAACACAACATTTAGCATTACAAATAGATGATCTTGATCATGATAGGCAGCTCACAAGATCTAAACATGATGTCACAAGAGGAGAAGACAACCATCTAGCTACTGCTATGGACCCGTAGTCCAAGGATGAACTACTCACGCATCAATCCGGAGGCGGGCATGGTGATGTAGAGCCCTCCGGTGATGATTCCCCTCTCCGGCAGGGTGCCGGAGGAGATCTTCTGAACCCCCGAGTTAGGGTTGACGGCGGCGGCGTCTCTGGAACTGTTCTGGTATTTTGGCTCTCGGTGCTAGGGTTTTCTGGGACGAAGGAATAAATAGGCGAAGGGACAGCGTCGGGGGAGCCAGGGGGCTCCCTCCCCACATGTCGGCGCGGCAGTGGGGCCCCCCGCGCCGCCCTATGGTGTGGGCCCCCTGCTGGCCTTCCTCGACTCTTCTTCGGTCTTCTGGAACACTCCGTGGAAAATAGGGCCGTGGGCTTTTGTTTCGTCCAATTCCGAGAATATTTGTAAACCAACTTTTCTGAAATAAAAAACAGCAGAAAACATGAACTGGCACTGTGGCATCTTGTTAATAGGTTAGTCCCAGAAAATGCATAAAAACATTATAAAGTGTGAATAAAACATGTAGGTATTGTCATAAAACTAGCATGGAACATAAGAAATTATAGATACGTTGGAGACGTATCACCGCACTACATTCCTTCACCAACAACCTTCACGTGATCTTCATCTCATACTGGTTCGATAACATTGGTTTCTTACTGAGGGAAAACTCGTTGCTGTACTCATCATACCTTCCTCTTGGGGTTCCCAACGGACGTGTGCTTTACCGTCACAATCAGTGGTGCAGAGGCATGCGGCTGGCAGCACGCGGGTGAGCCAGGCGTGAGGGAAAACGAGCGCGGCCAGAAGAATTTGCGGGCACACGCGGATGGTCGCCGGCGGTTGGCATGCGCGCGGCCGGACTTAGCTCGCGTAGGAGCAGGTGGGGAGAAGCGCGTGCGGCCGGTGTGCGGGGCGCGTGTGTGCTGAGGCGGCGCGGTGGTTGGTGTGGCTGGGGCCAGCGCGCGGGCGGTGGGTTGCGGCCCAGCTGGGCGGAGCGGAGGCAAGGCCTGGCTGCCGGCGGCCTTGTGTGCGAGTGGAGGCGCTCGAGCTGCTGCAGGCCGATTGCGTGAGGCGACCCGGAGCTGTCTCTGGCAGCGGTGGTGGCTGCGGTTCTGCGAGTCGCGCATGCGGTGTGGTGGGCCAGTGGAGGAGCAGACTAGGCGACGACGTTGACCGGAATCAGGATCTTCTCGATCTGCTCGTGGAAACGACGATGAACAGGAACATAAACCGACCAAAAATTGCTCCGATTTGCACAGAAATTGATGAAATTGATAGGGAAAAAACAAGGGAAATAGTATATCAGCACTAGTAACATCAGATCTGTGGATCAAAACAAAAACAAAAACGCAATAAATCCGGAGATCAAATTTTAAGCTATTTTTGGGATTTTTTTTTGACGAAAATAGAGAATTGGTGGGTCAAATTCGTGGTAACATTTGCTCTGATACCATATGATGAGGTCTTAAGCGTCGATTTGTGGCCCGATCTCATGAATTAACCTAGAAATGGAGGGGGTGAGGGATGAACACGAAGAACATGGCGAAGAACACGACGAACGCACGCAACCCGATACAATTTCCGGTTTACTCCCGATAGCCCGAACCACTATCCCGGTAGAATCTCTGGAGGGAAAGACACGAGGTTGAATCACCGAGAGAAAGGCCGGTATACGATCTGTAGAGTCACACGTGTGAGAGACCGCGGTAGAATCACAAGTGCCAAAGATAAATCAAATAAGCAGTGCCTTGATACAACTCTAAGATTGATGTCTAAGAGAGGATGGGGTTTCCCTAATCCACTAAGAATGGTGGAGGCATAACCCTAAGTTGGTTCATTCTAGTCAAGTCCATGAAGGGGAGGGAGGAGCCTATATATAGGGTGCCACTAAGCAGGGGTAGTTTAGGCATGCAAGGGATAAAGGTACATAGTGCGGTGCATTTCGGCGGTAAGACCAGCGGGGCCGGGCTAGGCGCCGGTTTCGTTCGGCAAGGATTTCGGCACGCCGAATTGGGTGGCGGTTTGGATCGACGAGGGATCCGGCTGTGTCGGTTCGTGCGCCGGTTTGGCCATCTCTTCTTCCGTCTCCTCTTCCATGCTTCCACGACCTCGACCTTGAGTCTTCGAGCGTCCATGGCATACTCCCTTCCCTCCATGCTTGTCGATGCATCCCTATCATAGGCATAGGATGGAGTATGAAGTAGTATACCATTCCAAGAGAAGATTCAGCTTTGCGTGATATGTCGGCGTTGACGCACATGATGTGGCGAAGATCGAAGGTCGGGCTACATCAGGTTTCGCATCTGGCGCCCTAAACCTGGGTAAAAATCGTGTGCATCTATGTTGTGCTTGATCTAGGATGCAGCATCCAGTGCCCATCTACCGAACAAAAAAGTGGGCATAGTCCCCCGGTGTCCTCCGTCTCGCGGACAGGACAGTTTGTGCCTGTTCAGGAAGACGTGGCGATGGAATAAAGTCCTCTCGTCTAGTCCCCTGCCCAGTCATGCGTCCAGCGTCGCCGGATGGCGCGTCGAGATTTATTTCATGCTGATCTCGTCACCAGGTGGTCGAAAGACGTTTGTAATTTTTATTACGTTTAGATTTTTTATTTGTTACACTGTTGCTAAGGATTATAAATAGATCCATGCATGTACTTTTCGTGAAAAAAAAAGATGCGATGCCACCCCGTTTCATGTCGACTCCGTGCGTCACTTTGCCTCCGGTGTTTTTCTCCAGGCGTACGCGTCTACGGGGTTGCTTCATGTCGACCTTGTGTGGACCGTTTCAGCCCGCCCCCGCACCACGCACCCGCACCCGCACCCGCACCCCGCACGGGCACGGCTCGACCCAACAAACAGCGCGCAGCGCAGGCCGAGACTCCGCGTGCTGCGTTTCCCTTCCCCCCTTTCATCTCCCTTCGCGTTTTCTTCTCCTCCCAGCAACAAATCTTGGTCGGCTCGCCGGGCACCTTCCCGGCGGCAGCGATGGGGGACCACGAGGCGCGAGGGGACGACATGGAGAAGAAGGCCGAGAAGAAGATCTCTGGCTGGGGGATCTTCGGCTCCAAGTACGAGGACGCCGCCGACCTCTACGACAAGGCCGCCAACTTTTTCAAGCTCTCCAAGAACTGTGAGTTCACCACGGCACCGTTCCTCCCATCCACCCAGCCCCAAACGCCGTCTCTGATCCACGGATTTCGATAACCCCCAATTGTATTGTTTCTCTGGTGGCAAGATCTGCCGGTCGATCGGGGCAGGATCGTGACCACGGACCTATTCGGTCCTGGATCTATTAACTAGCCGCGCAATATGGTCGTATTGTTAGATCAGCAAGCCGTCTTTAGATTATTGATTGATTGATTCCCAAATCTCTCCTTCAGCGTGTTTGGCAACCTAAGGGATGGGGAATGGGAGTTTAGAGGTGGGAGTTAGCTGATGGGTTATAGATGGGAAATAGACTTTTAGTCTCATTCCCTTGTTTGGTGTGCGTTGAGACTTACCGTGGGGAATTGAGAAATCAGCCGTTATTAGGTACTCCATCAAAGCATAGTTGCCGCTGTACACATCTGTAGTCTTTTTTGTGAATTTTGCTATGATCTGCAGCATACCTGGCCATGGGCAGCCCGGCCCGAAGCCCGGCCCGAAAAACTCGGGCCTGGGCCGAGAAATGTTGGCCCGACTGCCGGGCCGGGCCGGGCCTGGGTAGCCCAAAAACGCACTTTAACACTACGGCCCAGCCCGCGGCACGACAGGCTTGGTGGGTATTTGGTCGGGCCGGGCCAGGCTTGGGCCGGATTTTTTTGCGTCGGGCTTATCTTGGGCCGGCCCGAGGCCCGGCCCGGCCCGACACATGCCCAGGATACAAAATGGAATTAAACAAATCGATATGTGAACTAGTGATATAGAAAATGGAATTAGAAAGTGAATAATTATGTTGATCTCGTGATGAGAAAAGCTAGACAAATCAGAATTGTTGGTACGGTCAGATGAGATGGATACAAAAGAAATTAGCAAGATTTGCATGTAAAATCCTAGAATACGGGACAACAAGAGGAAGAGGAGGCCTACCTTCCTACATGAGCTGATCTCTTCGCCTGGTATCGTCTCTGTAGAGCAGGAGTTCAGGACGCGGTTATTGGTTATTTCTTTTTTTTTGAAGCGTATACATATTCATTAAGTCAAAGACAGAACAAGTACAAAATACGTACACACAGAACTAGAACGGTCCAGACGGACACGTAACCCCGTACACATTGCAGAAAGACCCCTCAACAAAGGCAAAATTACACCGAAGTCCTCAAGGATCCCTGCCACACCAAGACTACTCCGTCGCTCGACGCCGGCGCCGACGAGCACCACCAGGAAGAGCAACAGAGAACCAAACACCTGAGGTTGAAGAAGCTCCATCGCCACAAAGGCTTTATGAACCATCAAAAGAAGCATCAGAGATGCCCACCTTTCGCTGTGGAACGCCGGTCGGGGAACAACCCCGAGCTCACCTTCAACCTCCGAATCCAGCTCCACCAGACGACGAGGTCGTGGAGAAGCACGAGATCCGCCTACCACCGGCCTCAGACCCAGCACAGAGCACACATCCAACCAGCCCACCGCCGGCCTCGACAGGCCGACGACCAGAGCTCCAGAACCCGATCTCCCATCTTCTCGCCGGCGCTGGAGGAGGCACTGGCGTGACGCGGACGAAGAGGGGGAACAAAAGTCTCCAGCGAAATCCCCGCCGCCGCCACGGCGATCTCGCCCAGACACAGTCGCTCCAAGGTCTTTAGACGCCACACCACGGCGACGTCTCAACGGAGACCAGGAGAGCTTATTTAACGCCGCCACCCACGCCGCCGGAAGCAGACCGTGATCCGGCATTTTAGTCGCTAGGAAGATTAAACCTAATCCTACAGCTATACAGATCCGGGCGGAGAACCCAGCGGCCCCCCTCCCACCGACGAGCCCAAGGCTCGTGGGGGCGAGGAGGCGCTAGATCCGCCGCCGGAAAACGAGCTCCTTTTCGCCTCCTATTCGCCTGTGAACAGTAGAGAGGAGGGGAAAGTGGATGCTCTGCACAACGCCGTTATTGGTTATTTCGAGTGGATCCTTGGATCACAGACGGCACAATGAACGCACGTTCTTTTTTCCCTTTGTTAATTCCCAGTCTCGGTTAAATTACCAGGGGTCGCCTAGGGAAGAGCTACGAGGGAATTCGCCTCCATAATTCCCTTTCCCCTTCCGTGGTTAATTCCCCATCCCTCCAACCATACGAGAGATTTTTCATGCCATACCTCCATACTTCCCATTCCCTAGCTCTAATTCCCTCCAACCAAACAGGCTGCTTGTGATTTGGAATTTTAGGCAAGGGGCTGTTTGATAGTCTCGCGTGAGTGAGGAGGCTACTGAATTGATACCAAGTATATACAAATATACAGATGCTGGCGCTCTCAGATCAGTTTTCCTTCTCTTCTCTACTCTACTCTTCTAGGACGACGTGTGCCCAGAATTCAGCTTTAGACCGGGTGGCAAGTTCGGTTTTCTTGGTCCGACTTCAAACATAATTTGTGACATTAGAAAACATTGCCCTTTGATCTGCATTTCTGAGTTCGTTGAATGGTTTAATATCTACTTATACGTCCTTGTCCTCTCAACGCTGCATCCAACTTGGTTTACAGGGAACAGAGCTGCATCAGTATACATCAAGATTGCTAACTGCCATTTGAAGGTTTGTTTGGTTAATTTGGGTTATTTTTTTTTCTCATCTGTATCAGTGACTGCAATTGGAATGAGGAGATGCTTATTATTGTGCTTGACAGGGTGATAGCAAGCATGAAGCTGCGTCAGCTTATGTGGAGGCTGCAAATTGCTACAAAAAGTTCTCTCCTCAGGGTACTTCTTTCCAACCTCCTTTGATGATTCTCATGCTGATGTCAATTGCTCTGCGCTCCTTTTGATTTAGTAGCAACTCTTTCTATTGAGCTTGATCGATTAACATTAGCATCAAAATCATCGAAAGGAAGTTCCGTCTAACCTCACTTGACCTGACTAACTAAAGAAGTAAACAGTGGAACTAATTGTGCTAACTGCGACGAGCATGAAACACCAAGCGGTTTTATGCATACACATAGGCGTCTGCCTAGTCCCGATGAATTTATACTTCACTCACAGCAAATGTGTGAACTGTGGAATTGTGAGTTCAGGCAATCTTCCTAGTTTTAGTTAAAGAAACTGCTGCACCTCAGATAATGTGCTTTAAAATTAACTGCTGTATTCACAAATGGAAATAAACTGTCCTTATGAATACACATCAATACCATACCGAGCTTAAGTATTCTATGTCTAAGAGTGGAATCTTAAAAACCTTAGGAAATAGCGAAGCACAAATTTCATGTGTGTCGCGCATCCGTCGTTATGTGTGCCATCTAATGTTCCCTACTTTATCTCCCATCATGCTCATTCTCCCCTACATTTTGTTCCGTTTTATGCAGAAGCTGCGCAAGCGCTAGACCAGGCTGTTAATCTATTTATGGAAATTGGTAGATTGAGCATGGCTGCAAGATACTGCAAGGTAAAGTTTTTTTCCAATCTTTATGCTTGGATGAAAGCTCTTTTCGTAAAAAAATCACAAGGATAGATATGCCCTTTCCCCCCATCTGGAAGTCTCATAGCTGCCATGATGGGAATTTATGCATTTTCAGGACATTGGTGAGATATATCAGCAAGAACAAGATTTGGAGAAGGCGTCAGATTACCTAGAAAGGGCAGCTGATCTTTTTGACAGTGAGGGGCAGACATCTCAATCAAACACCATCAAGCAGAAAGTTGCGGAAATTGCTGCTCAGTTGGAACAGTAAGATTACTTTCATTTCGTTCATATAAGTTGCCTGAATGTATCGTGTTTGATAACATATGAACAAACGCTGTGAAGATCGTGTTATTAAGATGCAAAAATGCGCATATTTTCTCTTACAAAAAGCTGTGCTTGTGTTATATGATGAAGCTTGCACTACGTTGCTGCATTCCTGTTTAAAAAAGATCAGTTCTGATTAGTTGCATATAGTTGATGGTGTTTCTTCCCAATGTGTTCTGGCTTATAAATTTTCCCAGCTTCATACAGATAGATACTGAGGGATGATTCTATTTCCGGTAGTGATTTTGTAGGTGTTCGGTTGTGGGTTCGGTGAGTTACAGCTAGCATTTGGAACAGGAACTTACTAATTGTCTTTGTGGCATTACCTTACTAATTTGAATGCCTTACTCATTGGCCTCGTTAAAATATGTTGTTATTGCTTTGAAGTTCAGTTCAAGATTTTATTTTTCGCCCAAAATAGTATGTGCTTCTGTGGGTGAGTGCACATGATAATGCATTTGAGAAACTTGTCGATGCAGAAAAAAGCCTTAAAAAAATTATAGATGTGCACTTGGAAACAATCGTTTAAAAATGTTCTCTCATGTCTGTACTCCACATACTGAAAATTACACACATTTGAAAGCATGTGCTGTTAGCTTGTTACTTAATACTTGTCAGAACCTTGGCATGTCAAAATATATACTCCCTCCGTCTAAAAATAGGTGTCTCACTTTTGTCTAGATACGGATGTATCTAGATGCATTTTAGTTAGAGATACATCCGTATCTCGATAAAGTTGAGGCACCTATTTTTAGACGGATGGAGTATAATTTGAGAAAAATCAGGGAAAAGGCAAAGAAAGCATACATCATTTTTTTTAAGAAAAAAAACTGAAACTTCGTAGGAAATTCAAGGAGAACATGTTATCATTTTTTACTGTTGAATCCATTTTATCTGGCTGACTATTTCGGAAAACATTTTAAGGGAATTCGAAGAATTCTTCATATTTACTGTAACAAAACTAGTTAGCAACACATCACCAGTGAATACATTTGTTGAAACTACTATTTGTGGATTTTCTTAGAAGTTCGGGATTTTCCAGGAAGTTTTATGTTTTTATTTTCCCCTTATTTTCTTTTTTTTTCATAATTTGTGTTGTTTCCATGGCAGCGTGATGAAGACCGATGTGTAGTTACTGCAAAACCGCTAAGTATAGGGGAAAGGGGGTTAAAATAAACGGGTTCAATGATTCAAGGTTGAAAAATAACTGGTTTCAGTTCCTGGCCGAAACATTAACTTATTACTTGCAGATTATCCCTGAGAATTATTATGTGTGGATTTCAAATTGGTATCCTATTGCATGACTTGTAGTGATCATGGGCATGTCTTCTTTGCTCGAAGTTGTAAATATTAATCTATCTTTTTTTCATCATTTGTTGACTTATGATGCTCCAGTCGTATAGAAGTTGTCTTTTTAGAATATATAACTTTGAACATTAGTTTATTAAAAATATTTTAATAAAAGCCAAAAGTAGTGTATTGTGAAAGAGATTCTTGAGACAGCATCACACCTATTATTTAAGTATTCAATAAAAAATTCTGTAAATATATGAGTAGTAGTCAAATTCTGGAAGTTTGACTCTAGGGAGTATGTATTTAACTCGTAGTGTGTCGTGCAAGACTACAATCTCAGTGCTCTCACACGAGGTTCTGTGCTTTAGGTATCCAAAGGCAACTGAGATTTTTGAAGCAATTGCTCGTCAATCAATCAACAACAATCTTCTGAAGTATAGTGTCAGAGGCATCCTCCTTAATGCAGGCATCTGCCAACTATGTAGAGCTGATCCTGTTGCTATACAAAATTCGTTGGAGAGATACCAGGTCTATATTGTTCTTTTGAAGTCTTGACCAGTTAATTTCTGACATTGCTTCATTTCTAAAGTTGTTTTACCATGTTGCAGGAAATTGATCCGACTTTCTCTGGGACTCGTGAATACAAACTTTTAGCTGTATGTTACATCACTTTTGTGCCTTTCTTTGCAGCATGTTCTTAATTACCTCGCTTTCGTTGCAACTGTATGTGTTGGTTATCATGGTTAATGGCAGTGCTAAATTGGCCAATCACCCAGCTAAATAAATTCGCTATCAGTCTTTGAAGTAGTTTATACTGAGCTGCCTTTTTTTTATTGTAGGATCTTGCTGCATCAATGGATGATGGAGATGTTGCCAAATTTACTGATGCCATCAAGGATTTTGATGGCATGACACGACTGGTATGTTGCTTGTTATCTATGAGTAATGTTCTTTCTAGTCTTATATTCTTTTATGCACCATTTCTATGGCAACTGCATTCTGTAAGATTTGCTTTGCATGCACATGAAATTAACAACCATCATTCATTCAACTCACACTCAAAATTATGTCATGGTAAGGTACAAGGTCATAAATATATTTAGAATGTTTCTCGATGAGGATACTAGTTATAACGAGGTTTCCACCTACTACTTTGACATTCTGACTTCTTAAGTGCTGTCAAAAAGATAATTGCATGTCAGATGCACATCTATACTAGGTAATTCCTACCCGCTGATGCATTTGTTGTTCAGGATCCTTGGAAAACGACACTGCTGCTCAGGGCAAAGAATGAACTGAAGAAACAGGAGGAGGATGATGATGATCTAACCTAAGCCTTGTTGTAAAAACCGTTTCACGCTTCAATATCCTTTGATTTGTGCATCAATTTGATCTTGGAGATCCATGTAATGGGCATAATGAGATTGTCTGTTTGATTGTATAGAACTTCATTTTCAACTACCATGTTGGGTGTCATGTGTTATTCTGGTCACCACTTTGCTGTCTGAATGCAAATTATAATAGCATTCGCTTGTTGCTGGTGTCTTTTTTGTAACATGTGTCGTGGTTGTAAAGGACTTTATTTACGCTTCCAGCTTCCGATTCCACTGTTACACCAGTTTATGTTTGAGCTATTAGTTCTTTATGCCCTGCTAATTCATGTATTGATCGAGTCATGTTCGGTTGCCGAACTGGCGAGGGATTGGCTTGATTGAGATTTTGGGCTGGCGTTTGGTTGTTCTGTGTTATGGAGAAGCAGAAATGTACAGCGGAAACTGGAACAACACAACCTAAACCGTGCGGTGGACTGGGGTTTAGAGGTGGTTGGTATGTGCCATGGTCCTCCAGGCGGTTCATTTCTTATGTGGCGCTCCCTCCTAGGTATTGCGCTTTATTATTTACCAAGTAATTTGGCATTTTAAAAGTAGTGCCTTATTTTGGCAGACAATGGGTTGTGCCGCAATTAAGTCCCTTTTCGTGCTAGGCAGAAGACATCTCCAGACCACTCCTCATTTGTGCAGAACATCAAGATTTTACAAGCAAACTTCCTGCCCATGGATGTTCAGGTAACAAGGTTAATCCTTTCCATCCCTACTGATGATTTTTGGTCGTGGCATTTCAATGGGCGAGGCAATTTCTGTCTGGGACTCCTAGCACCACTCCGTTCTAGTCGTTAGAAGTGTTCGGGCACTTATGGATGAAGACGGGTTGAACACATCTCAAGCAATGAAATCACTAGTCGTTTGGTATCCATCATTTGGGCCTGAAATCCTGGAATTCATTTTGGAATTCCATAGGTGGGCTGTTTGGTTGCCACAGAATTGGGTCGTCATTTCATTTAGGAAATCCAGCAAAATGACGCCATGGGTAAACATGATTCCGAGCTGAGACTGTCATTTGCGTTTCTCTATGGAAGCCATTTACAAATTCAACATTGAATTCTGCTATCATTTGCAATTCCTGTGGCAACCAAACAAGTATATTTCTGGAATTACAATGTAAATGAAATGAATACATGTATTCATTTCAAAATGCTACAAACGAAATGAAAGTCTGGCTTCCAAACGACTTCATTCTAATTTTCTAAACAATGGGTTTTCTTCCAAGCACCACCTGGAAACCAGAGAGGATGCCACTAGTCGTTGAGGAGTGGAGATGTCAGAGCTCAAGTGTGTGCATTTGTGTTACAGTTGTTGTCGAACAAGCTGGTTACGAATAGTTCTTCCAACTTCCAGGATTTTATGTTTTTCTCACCGATATACAACCACTCCACGAACAAGCTCGGAAAACTCAGTGAATGAAAATTGGCTCTAGTTGCCCATCATTTTTCTCACCGATATATAACCGCTCCACGAACTAAAACATTAGAAGAAGAATGGTACTAGTATGCTACATATTATACATTTCTTAGGCAGGATAATGAACAAGCACTAGTTGCTACAACTATGAAAATGAACATGTTCCTAGCATGACTCACAGAACTGGCAACATTTCACAAGTCAGCCATCATATATCTTGTTGATTCAAGCTCGGGTCCAAAGGAATACCTTACCCCCAGAGCTTGCACAAGCAAGATGGCCAACTTTATACGGATGTGCAGAGAACCTGCAAGGAATGGCTGTCATGTCTTCACTCTCAAGGCACGCACTGTTTGAAGCTGAGAGGCCAGTGCCGCTGCTACTAACTGAGATGACATCTATTGCCCTCTTCATGTTCCCAATAAAAAGGTCGACATCGTTCCAACCCCAGATTGCCCTGCAACAGTTAAAATGGTTCGATGAAATTGCTTGAAGAAATATTCATCTAAGGTCATGAAGTTAGCCACTAGGTGAAAAGAGCTGTCGTACTTGAATGTAGAAAGCCATCTTCCTGTCTGGTTATTATGCTTGATAGTGTGTGAGGTATCAAAGTCGTCACAGTGAAAGACTCGGACAGTATCTTCAAGGCTGGACAATGGACAGAACAGGAATAAGGTCATTTGTGCCAACAAAATTCTGTGAAACAGTAGTGACATATTCAATGCTAGTTTGTAATTTGAATTAAGTTGGTCACAGACAAACAACTATGTGGGGTCGGCTAAGATCTTTTGTGTAAACCAATGATCTCAATAAGATCATGCCATTATAAACTACTACATCCGTTCCCTAAGACAAGGCATATATTTTTAGTCAAAAGTCAACGTCTTACAATTTTGACCAATCTTATAAAGAAAAATATGTACATCTAGAGTACCAAATCCATATCTATAGATTTGTCATGGAATATATCTTCATTGAGTATTTGTCCTATTTTGTAGATGTTAATATTTTTTGCCTATAAGTTTGGTCAAATATACAAAGCATTGACTTTTGACTAAAAATATACTTTGTTTAATGGAATGGAGGTACTATTAGAGCAGCAGCTGTTTTAATGATCCTTATGGGTTAAGGACTGTAAACACTAGGGGAATTCTTTTATTTTTTCTTTCTCTTGCTTAATGAAAATGATAACAATGTGCTGGAGTGACGGAGCTTTCTAGGGTTTGGTGGTCACCTCCAGGGTCGCCCGCGCAAGCAACCCAGGAGGCAGAGCAGGGGAGAAGTCCACTTTGGTCCCTGAACTTTCATTCAAGTCCAGATTTGGTGCTAAATTTTCGAACAGGCCAAAACTGAACACTGAACTTTTGAGACCATTTAATTTTGGATCCTGTGCTGATTTCTAAATAGTTTTTGCTGACGTGGTAGTGGGTTTCACCAACTTGGTAGTGATTTCAGCAGATAGTAGCCTATTATTCAATATAAGCTGACATGGACTAGTTTCTTGATAGTTTGTCGAACCCACCAATGCCGCTTCTCTACAAGCTCCTGCAAAGAGCGGCGAAGCTACGTGCAGACTGATGTCAAGCGATGTCACAGAAATTTGCTTAGCAAGAAACTTCAGCTTTTTTCAAGTGTATATACATTACATGGATATTATGCGCCTGTTTGGACTGAAGCCACACCTTGCCAGGCCACATGTTATGAATCCCATGCTTCTCTTAGTGTAGTGTCTGGTTCTTTGCCTCACTTGTGGTGTGCCACAATTTCTTAGCACCCTACCCCAAATGTCATACACACTTGCCAAGTCTTGCTACAGGTGTGGCCAACAATTTGCTCACTGCAGAAGTTGTGGTGTACCACACATTTGGCACAAAAGTATGGAATGGGTAGGCATCAAGCAAACAGGCCCTATATGTGCGTAAAGTTTGAGCTTTTGACATCACAGGCTGCCAATGCAAGAACCACCACTACCCACAGATACGAATTAGCCGGAATCGGCTGGACCTCACAGGGAGTTGCGGTGGGGGGAGACCACATCACCCTAAACTGGCTTCGCGTGGATGCCAGTTTTGCGAAAACCATTTCAAAATCCTAGGACCAAATGTAGACTTCATTTAAAGTTCAGGTGCTTTAGTGAACTTCCTTCTGTTATATATTTGACACATATGTTAGCTAGCTTCCATTGTAAGTACAAATCTGGTCCGAGTCAAAAAAAAAGTAGAGTATAGATTTGTTACTACGCTAATGCAACATTATGTTTAGTGTTGATCAAATGGCTTGAATCATTATATAATCTTGTCATACATCATATAGTACTAAAAAAATAACTTATCAATCGTAAGTAACTAATTTAATTGAGTGTCAGTTAAAGGGAGGATTTTGACTATATTACAGTGAATATGGAAGAACATTTGAAACTGAAATAAGCAGTCTTGAGAAGTTAATAGCAGAAGGTAGTAGCAGCAAAACTGTTCCGGCTATTTTGTTCCAGGATAAAGATATAACATCACACTGTCACTGTTCCGGCTATTTTGTGGTAGACAAGCAAAGTAATTGCACTGAGTTATCTCGCCAGAGTGCCTCCACCAGGCATCCCTTACTCGTGTGATCTCCAAACTGAGCACATTAAGGCAGTTAATCATACCCACTCAGATTTTGAAGAAGATGATGTTAACGAAAGAAGCTAGGGCGACAAGAAGTTATTAACAGACAGCTTCAAGGACTTCCAGTAAGAGTTGGAGAATATGGCGTCAAGCACAGGTGAGGTAGAGTCCAATTAAAGCGGACAGTGTGAAAGAACCCAGTCAAACTACCTACAGAGCAACTCACTGTGCTTACACCCAGATGAGATGAAGACGGAAATCTTGTCCTTCCAAACAATAAGAAATACTCTGAGAATGTAAGGTGCAAATTTATTTTCCTGTTAGACTAAGATGAATTCTTTGTGATGTCTTTCTATTAGTACCAACTTCATCCAATTTAACTTTGTTTACTGGCTTAGCGTGCTTGAATGCACCTGATATCTCAACATCAAAATCGGGATTGTAATTAACTCTGTAATACCCTTCTGCCATGGAAAGTGCACTGCTTCACTTGGTAGTTTTATCTACAGTATTTAATATTTGTTTCATACTTTGTCTAGAGTTCTAATTAGAAAATTGATTATCCTAGTTTCTGTTTCCAAATAACTTATGTACATATAGCTGGAGTACTGCCAAATAATAGTTACATTTTTCTGCAAACTAATTTAGCAGTTCAAGAAAAAGTTTTTTGGAGCTCGCACTTAGTAATATTATAGATTCTATAGGTACCCATTAAAACCCAGCTATATGTAGACAGAATCAGGGTACATCAAATACTGATGGTTGTTAGAGATACACATTTGTTAGATCAACCAAGGAGATCCTTTCTATCAAAACAATAGAACAAACATCAAACACATATAAATATTAAAAATCTTACCTTGTTGTTGCTAGCATGCGGCCACTAGGTGAGAAATAAGCTGACTGAACAGACCTACTATGTTTGAGAACCTTCAAACAATCGTCTTTCTTCTTTTTCAACCTTCTAAGATCCCATATATGTGCTGTTCGATCTGTTGAACTTGTGGCAACCATATGTTTTTTCTCTGGATGAAAATCTATTGAGTTGATTGAATTGTCGTGTGAATCCCACGTGGCTGATACCTTACCCATCCGCTCATCAAAGAGTTTCAGTTCACCATTTCCATCACCAAAATATAGGCAGCTAGCATTATCCGGTGCTTGACAAAGTGAATAAACAGGATAATCACACAAGTGGATCATATTGAAGTTCTCCTTCTCAAGGTCCATGAGACAAATTTCACCCTCATAGCTGCAGCTGTAGATCTGCAAGGCATATATATGAAAGACAACACAGAATTAGAACCCCGATTGAATATGGAGATGTTCAGCAAAATATAAATTACCACACAGAAAACTATTTTGTGCTACAAGCCCATATAAATTATTTGCTCACCCTATCATCCACCTTATTGACGCTTATGGTTTTATATATTGCAGATCAGAAATGGAAGAATACTACCTAGTCTATCTCCGTACATGATAAGCAGATGTATCTACCGGATGCTTCTGGGATAAGAAGTCCCGGAATTAGCTACTAGAGGATGATTGCCTGCTTAAGATTAATATAAGATCCATAAGGAAAAACACCACCGACATCTAAAGGCCACCCTATATCTCTTAGCAGCTACTCCCTCCGGTATCTTTTAATTGACTCAGATTTAGTATAAGTTTATACTAAATTTGAGTCAATTAAAAAAGACCGGAGGGAGTACTTGCCCCTGCCTTGTACCATTCACATTCCATGACCCATTTGTACAGATACCACTCGCCAGTCATACTGAAAACATCCAACTACCAAAACGTTCGCATATTGCTCATATGAAAATTAACCCAGAATATCAAACAGCCATCCTTGGTGGTCCAAATAACCAATACTCTCTCCGCTCCAACAAATAAGGCCTATAAATTTAGTCAAAAGTCAACATCCTCTAAGTTTGACCAATGATATAGACCAAAATATGAACATTTACGATACCAAATTTGTATTTATATTAGTAGATTCACCATTAAATATATTATCACAATATATTTGTCTCATGTTATAGATGTTTATATTTTATTATTCATCTTTGGTAAAACTTAGTATCCTTTGACTTTTGCCTAAATTTATAAGCTTTATTCATCGGAACGAAGGTAGTATAAAGACCCTCGCTGTTAAAAAGCAGCAATAATCTCCTTCAATGATGAATTAAACGTGAGTATCGACCGGCCATCCTTGGCAATCCAAGTATAACCTACTAATATGCAGTCGTCAGCTGTTAAGGGGCAGCAATAATTTCCTTCAGTCAGTCGATTTGACAAATGTTATCCTAGACACGAATTTTCTAATGACGAGTTAACAGAATATTAACATGAAAAAAAATCCATGCAAAGAGTTACCAAGTTACCCATTGGATGGAGATTATTTGCAGCTTATACACAGCTTCAGCTGTGTTAACTGGGAAATCATGTGTATGAGGGATTTATAACGAGGGCATTACGCATGGCATCAATTGTGTCAAAGATTTATGTACAAGTCAATAGTAAACAAAACAATCTTATCAAATTCTTTTGCATTCAGTGAAAACTGTCGAGCCACCCAGTTGAAGTGAAGGCCATACAATTAAGTAAATTCCAAATGACACGTTACTTAAATCACTAATAAAGCAGCACGATAGCAGGATAACAAGGAACCATCACCTTGTGCGGAACGCCCGGGTGTGCCACGATTGCTGGCACAGGGCCCCTGTGGGGCAAATACTCGAACAGCCCATCTGCATCGTCGTCGCCCTCATCCTCCACCATGCCGTCTGCGTCCCAGAAGCCAATATTCCCCAACTTGTTCCCCGCCACCACCACGGTGCGGTCGACCAGCGGCAGGACCCGCACCCCCAGTATCCTGTCGGGGACGACCCTCCTCACGTTGGCAGGCGTCAGCACGAGCTCCTTGCCGGCATCGAAATAATCGGCACAAACCTTGGCAGCCCCGGGTGAAAGCGAGACGGCGTCGAGGATGGAGGACGCGAGCGAAGAGGAGAAGCTGGTGCTGCGGGGCTTCGGAGGTGGGCCAGGGATGGGCTCGGCGTCGGGGGAGTGGGAGGGAGGGAGTTGAGAGAGTCGGAGGGAGCGGCGGAGCACCGCGGGGCCCGTTGGGGTGGTGGGCTTCTTGCGTGGCTGACCACTGGTACGTCCTCGTTTCGCGGAGGAGGAGGACTTGATGGCGGCTGAGAGCTCGTCGGCCTTGCGGCGGAGGGAGGCGAGGATGACGTCGTTGCGGCGGATGTTCTCCGCGCGGAGGCGCTCGTACTCGGTGAGATCACCGTCCGGAGGCGACGCCATTCTAAGGGGGTTCTCCCCTCTCCTGGATGTGGCGGTGGAGATGGGGAAGGGACGCGGCGGCTGTTTGGGGAATTTTGGCGGCGCTACGGGGGAATGGCGGGAAGGGGAAAAAAGGGTGGCGGGAGAAGAGAGCGACTAGTGAGTAGTGTGAACAGCAACCACCATATATTGTTGATATTGTTGGATGTAGATGAGCTCACAACCAGCCCATATAGATTACAATTTCTGAAATCTTAAGATTCATCAGGTTGGTAGCTTGGCCATACCCTTGGCAAACAAAGTTTAGTCCCACATTGCTATTTAGAGGGAGTTAGAGTGGTTTATAAGGGTTGCTCTTCTAGTCCTTCCAAGTATACCTGGCCATGGGCAGCCCGGCCCGGTCGGCCCGGCCCGGTCGGCCCGGCCCGGCCCGGCGCGAAATTCCCGGGCCAAGCCCAACCCGACCATGCAATGGGCCGGGTCTGGGCCAGATTTTTTTGGCCCGATGGTCACCATGGGCCGGGCCTGGGCCATCATTTTGCGCAATTTAAGGAAGCGGCCCAGCCCGAGGCCCGACGGGCTTACCATATGATGGGCCGGGCTTGGGCCAAGATTTCCGGCCCGACAGTCGGGCCGGGCCAGACCTGGGCCGAGATTTTCCGCGTCGGGCCTTGGTCGGCCCGGCCCGAGGCCCGGCCCGGCCCGAGAAATGCTCAGGTATACTTCCAAGTGAGTGAGAAGAGAAGGAGCTCTCGCGCACTCCTCCTCCGCCGCTCGCCTCGCCACGCATCGCACGCGTGCGCGTCGCCTTTCATGACTCGAGTTCAAGTTCGAGTTCGAAACACTTTTTGTGGAAGCCTAAATTTTTACCAGGAGACATAACTGATCTGGAGTTGCTCTCTCTTACGAAAATGTTCCTTTTGATATGCAACTCTCTAGTCTTCCCATCCCGACGACTGCGTGCACAGCTATACGGGAGAGCAGGCCTCCGAAACCCCGTCCGTTGAGATTCTGCACCGGTAGGCGGGCGATAAGGTTTTTGGGGAGAGTCTCGGCGCGACTGCTCGATGTTGTTTGTGTTCTTCCTCGCCGGTTCGACTGCTTCCTCGATAAATCCTACTACACCACGGGCGACATCAACGATGGCCATGGGGTTGCTACTGGTCGACCTACCCGATCGCGATGTACGTGCTTTTCCTCTCTTACATTGCACTGCTACTTGTTCCATGTTCAGATCTGATGCATGCGCTTAGTATAATGTGTGTGGTTAAGTATGCTAGTGCATATGTAATGTTGTTTTCGGTAATAAAACTCGCTCGGAAATTGCCTAATAATCTAACAATCCAAAAACCTTATATCATGGCAAAGGAACTTGAGCTCCTCAAGTGTGTGCTACCGTACAAGTTTGTCGCGGGATGCATTGTCGCTAAGCTTCCCCTTGGTGGAGGAACTTTGCCACTTCTCTAAAACATTAGAGGCATGAGTTCTCTGTTGAGAATATCATTGGCTCTCTGGATATTGAGGAGAATGTGAGGGAAAAAGACAAATACACTGGAGGAACCGAGGATGTTCTGCTGCCAATATGGTGCAGAAAAATGCCCACAAGTCCAAGGGAAAAGAACAAGGGAGTCTCCCACACTATCAACTTCAAGAAGAAGGGGAAACAAAGAAGAAAGATCCTTCTTGGGTGTGTGGCGAGACGGGCCATTGGGCTCATCGTTGTCCACAACGCAAAGGAAAGAAAGGTCGGGCTGGACAGAACTCAAATTCTGTCAACATGGTCATTGGCAACACAGAGGAAGGAACTACAGGGTATGGTAATGTGTTACCTATTGTTCTTTCGGTGTTTCAGCCCACAAAATGGTGGGTTGATATGGGTGCTAATGTTCAGGTTCCTCAATAATGATGGGGAATGGGATACATGCTACTATTCTCGGTGTTGGCACGGTAGATCTGAAGTTTACTTCGGGAAAGATCATGCAATTGTAGAACGTATTGCATGTCCCTTCTATCAAGAAGAATCTCATTAGTGGCTCATGTCTTATGAAAGATGGTTTTAAGTTGGTGTTTGAGTCTAATAAAGTTGTATTGTCTAAGTATGGAACTTTTGTTGGAAAGGGCTATGAATGTGAGGGAATGTTTCGTTTCTCTCTAGAGGACTTCTGTGATAATGTTGTGAACCATGTAAGCACTAGTGTTAATGAGACTAATGTTTGGCATTCACGACTTTGTCATGTTAATTTCGGTTGTATGTCGTGGCTCGCCGATATGAGTTTAATTCCGAAATTCACCTTTGTCAAAGGCTCTAAGTGCCATGTTGTGTGCAAGCAAAGCAGCCCCACAAGCCTCACAAGCTTGCGAAGGAAAGAAACTTGGCACCACTAGAGCTCATACATTCAGATCTATGTGAGATGAATGGTGAAGAGGTGGAAAGAAATATTTCATGACTTTGATTGATGATTCCATTAGGTATTTTGATGTGTATCTCCTGAGAACTAAAGATGAGACCCTTTATTTCTTCAAAATCTATAAGGCTGAAGTCGAAAACCAACTTGAAAGAAAGATTAAAAGGGTTTGGTCCGATCGCGGTGGACAATACCTTTTCTAATGAGTTCAATTTATTCTATGGGGAACATGGTATAATCCATGAGAGGACGCCTCCCAATTCCCCGCAATCCAATGGGATTGCAGAAAGAAAAAACCGTACTCTAATAGATTTGATTAACTCCATGTTAGATGTTTCGGGGTTATCCAAGGAATGGTGGGGGGGAGGTGTTGGAGATATGCCCAAGAGGCAATAATAAAGTGGTTATTATAATATCTTTGTGTTTATGATAAATGTTTGCATACCATGCTATAATTGTATTAACCGAAACATTGATACATGTGTGTTATGTAAACAACAAGGAGTCCCTAGTAAGCCTCTTGTATAACTAGCTTGTTGATTAATAGATGATCATGGTTTCGTGATCATGAACATTGGATGTTATTAATAACAAGGTTATGTCATTAGTTGAATGATATAATGGACACACACCCAAATGAGTGTAGCATAAGATCAAGTCATTAAGTTCAATTTGCTATAAGCTTTCGATACATAGTTGCCTTAGTCCTTCGACCATGAGATCATGTAAATCACTTACACCGAAAGGGTACTTTGATTACATCAAACGCCATTGCGTAAATGGGTGGTTATAAAGATGGGATTAAGTATTTGGAAAGTGTGATTTGAGGCATATGGATCAATAGTGGGATTTGTCCATCCTGATGACGGATAGATATACTCTGGGCCCTCTCGGTGGAATGTCATCTGATTAGCTTGCAAGCATATGAATGGTTCATAAGAGATGACATACCACGGTACGAGTAAAGAGTACTTGTCGGTAACGAGGTTGAACAAGGTATGGAGATACCGATGATCGAACCTCGGACAAGTAAAATATCGCGAGACAACGGGAATAGGCATCGTATGTAAATGGTTCAATCGATCACTAAGTCATCGTTGAATATGTGGGAGCCATTATGGATCTCCAGATCCCGCTATTGGTTATTGCTCGGAGATGAGTCTCGACCATGTCTTCATAGTTCGCGAACCGTGGTATAAGGTTCGATGTCGCATAAGTAGATTTGAATATGGTATGGAGATGAAGTTTGTTCGGAGTCTCGGATGTGATCCAGGATGTCACGAGGAGGTCCGGAATAGTCCGGAGAATAAGATTCATATAAGGGAAGTTGATTTCTGGGTTTCGGAAAAGTTCGGGATTTTTCCGGTGGTTGACTGGAAGGTTCTAGAAGGTTCCAGAGGGGTCCACCATGGGGCCCACGACCTAGGAGGGCTAGCATGGGCCGAGGGGATGCTCCCTGGCCTAATGGGCCGGGGGCACATGCCCCCCAAGGCCCAGGCCGGCCAACCCCTAGGGTTTCCCCAAAACCCTAGGGGGGATCAACTTGGGGGGGAGGAAATCTCTCTCCCCCCACTTGGCCGCCACCCCAGCCGACCTGGCCCCCTATATAAAGAGGGGAGGGGGTGGCCGGCCACCATCCCATCATTAGCCCCTCCTCTGGCCGCCTCTCTCCTCCACCATACGCTGCTCCGGCTTAGGCGAAGCCCTGCAGCTTTTCTTCCTCCACCTCCACCACCACGCCGTCGTGCTGCTGGAACTTGGAGGATATCTACCACACCTCCGCTGCCCGCTGGAACGGGGAGAGGAAGGAGCTTCATCGACACTGTACGCGCGACTGAGTACGGAAGTGCTGCCGGATTGCAGCACCGGGGACGATCGTCTACACCAACAACGAGATTAATCTCGTAGGCTTTGGAATCTTCGAGGGTTAGTGTCATCTCCATCTCGTTGCTTCGAGGATTTATTCGTCTTCGCGGTAGGAATTTTTTTGTTTTCTATGCAACGAACCCCATCAGTGGTATCAGAGCCATGTCTATGCATAGATCTGTTGCACGAGTTCCATAGATTAGATCTTGGTTTTGTGGGCGTTGATGCTTTTGTTGCTTTAGTTTGTGTACTTTGCATCTTGCGGGATGGTGGGATGAAGCGGCCCGGGCTAACTTTACATGACCGCGTCTCATGAGACTTGCTCCACGCTTGACATGCATCTTGTATTGCATAAGTGGATTTGCGGGTGTCTGTCTCTCCCACCATAGTGAAGATTACAATTTGCACTTCTATTGTCAACACTAGTATCACCGTTGTGGTTCATGTTCGTAGGTAGATTGGATCTTACTCGAAAACCCTAAACCACGTAAAATATGCAAACCAAATTAGAGGCGTCTAACTTGTTTTTGCAGGGTTTGGTGATGTGATATGGCCATAATGTGATGATGATTATATTTGATGTATGAGATGTTCATTGTTGTATTATGGCAACCGGCAGGAGCCTAATGGTTGTCTTTAATTTTTGTTAAAGACCTGTGATACGTCCATTTTGCATCACTATTTTATATCATAATTTACTGTTATTCATTGATATATTTCATATTTAGAGATGATACTTATGTTATTTCACCTATTTTGCATGTTTCATGATTATTGGAGAATCATTCACCGGAGTCAGGATTCTGCTGGAAAAAGCACCGTCAGAATGCAATATTTCTGGAGATCAACAATTGACGGAAATTACACCGAAGATCTTATTTTTCCAGAAGAATGAGCCAGCCAAAAGGAGGAGCCGAGGAGGGCCGCCATGCCCCCCCCATAGGCCGGCGCGGGCCCTGCCCTAGCCGCGCCGCCTTGTGGGGAGGGGGCCCACAGCCTCTCTCGGCCTCCTCTCTTTCGCGTACTTCATCTACCCGAAAACCTAAGGTGCGGAGAATAATCGCGAGGAGACACAGCCGCCTCTGCGGGGCGGAAAACACCAGAGAGAAAAGAGCTCTCCGGCGGGCAGAAATCCGCCGGGGAAATTCCCTCCCGGAGGGGGGAATCGACGCCATCGTCATCATCATCGAGCTGGACTTCATTGGGATCATCATCACCATCATCTCCACCATCGACACCGCCATCTCCACCGCTGCACCTCGTCACCGCTGTAACATCTAGGGTTAAATCTTGATTGTCTCATAGGGGAAACTCTCCCGGTGTTGATTACTCCTTGTTATTGATGCTATTGAGTGAAACCATTGGATCAAGGTTTATGTTCAGATTGTTATTCATCATCATATCACCTCTGATCGTGTTCCATATGATGTCTCGTGAGTAGTTCGTTTAGTTATTGAGGACATGGGTGAAGTCTAAATGTTAGTAGTGAACTATGTTGAGTAATATTTAATGGTTTGATATTTAAGTTGTGGTGTTATTCTTCTAGTGGTGTCATGTGAACGTCGACTACATGATACTTCACCTTTATGGGCCTAGGGGAATGCATCTTGTATTCGTTTGCTAATTTTGGGGTTGCCGGAGTGACAGCAACCTGAACCCCCGTTGGTATATCGATGCAGGAGGGATAGTGTAACGGCCCAGGGTAGGACCCATAATAGATTTGTTTGTTCCTTTTTCTTTTGTGCATCATCATGACATCATGCATCATATCATCCATGTTTTTATTAGATAAAATTATTTTATAAAAACCCTTCCTTGTCTTTCCTTTAAATAAAACCCTAATCTCTCCCTCTCATATTTCTTATTTCATAACTAATCCTTTTCAACAAAAAATTTTGGGTTAAAAATGTGCTTTGATTTGATTACAAATAAATTAACTATTTGAAAAGATAGATTTGTATCTCACTCTCGTATCTGATTCAAATTCAAAACTGAATAGGATTTCGAATTCAAAAAGGTTTAAATAAAAAACAGGAAAAGAAAACCTAACCCTCCCTGGACCTCTCTCCCCGGCGGCCCATCTCTTCCATCCTTTCTCTTCTCTCTGGCCAGCCCAGCTCCTTCCTCCCTGTAGCCCATCTCCCTCCTCCGGCCCAAGCCCAGCCCGACCCCTTCTTTCCGAATTGGTACGCCACCGTCAACCTTGTCCTCTTCTTCCAGGTCATCGAACACGCAAGGAGCGTGAGTGCCTGGTCCTCCACCACCGCGCCTTGCCCCACCTCCACCTGCTCCCTCCCCTCTTCTTATCCTCCACGCAAACCCCAGCACCAGAAACCCTAGCATCCTCCTCCCTCGCGCCGCCGCCCCTCCCTTTTCCCTCCTTTTTCCCCTCTCTGTGAACACCGAACACCACCGAGAGTTCCTCGACGTCGGCCGGCCATCTCCGTCACCCCCTCGCTGCGCCGCGGCCATCAATCGATGCGCCTCGTCTCTCTGATCCTCCTCGTGCAAGGAATCGAAGAAGGAGGCCCTCAATCGAGCACAAGCCACCGTTCACTTCTTCATCTCCGGCGGGAAAATCCTCGAATTCCGGCCGCCGTGGCTCCCCTCCGTCACTGGCGACCACACCATCACCTTCCTGGTGAGCCCACGAACCTCCTGGACATCCTGGTTCACCTCCTCGTTTCCTGTTTCCTCCTACTCTTGATGATGCCGTAGCTGCCGCCGCAGATCATCGCCGCCGCCGCTCTCCGGCGACCTCCTCCTGGCGGCGCCGCTTCCAGATGGTTCACGCCGCCGAGCTGAAGTCGCGACGCCCTTCCTCACTTCCTGGAACGCCGTTAAGCGCCCGCACGCGCGATGCCCTGCGGTGATCACCGCCTTCCCTGCGACGCGCGTGACATCTCCCCTGCTCTGCAAGGTTCGCCACGTCAGCTCCGCCACGTCGACGCCTGGGCCCCCCTCGTCAGCGACTCTAGCTAGCAACCAGCGCGGTGAGGAAAACCTTCCCAAATCCAGATCTAGCAATCTTGCACTGAACCCCCTGCATCTTTTGAAGTGTCAACCCGCGGCCCCTCCCTCGTTTGCATTTTGCGATAACCCCCTGCACCTTCCAGTATCTAACCCGGGGTCCTCCCCCCCGTTCTGTATTTGTTTTCGGGTCCTTCCCCAATTTAAAATAAAATCTGTTTATCTATTTTAAATAATAAAAACTATTCTGTTAATAACTTTTAATTGGTAACTCAAAATTAAAAGTGTTATATATGAAAATTGATCAGAAAAACATAAGGAACATGAATATGCCATCCATATGCCTGTTTGCGTCTTGCATCATGTCGAGACGTGATAGTTCGTGCATACCACCTAACATATATGCGGAGTATTTCGGAATTCCAATTAGGCTTTCCCCGCTTCGTTTAATATTGAAGTAGCGCACCCCTGCCATGTTATGCCATGCTATTCAACCCTTAACTTTGCCGGTAGAAAATGCAACTCCAACCTAATTTGCTTGTTCGGGGTTCCGACTCCGATTAATATGGATAAGTTGCACCGCCGCATCATGTTTGCCATGTCATGCATATCGTCTTGATCATGCTGGATCTTCTTTATCCGTAGTAGTAAGACTTGCATACGTTGTGTGTTCCAGCATTTGCTTCTTCTCGGATAGGATCACGAAGTGGTGATGTGAGATACGACGAGTTCTCCGACAAGTTCTTCTGCAGCTTTTCACAGGCGAGCCCACCCCTTCACCTATTTTACTTTTACATGCTCTTTTGATCTATTGCTATCCTTATGTTGCGATTCTGTTGTGTCACGTGTCCTATCCACCTGTTATCTATATGTCCGAGATACACCTCCTTGCCCTACCTATTGTTTGTTGTTTGCCAGCTTTGCGAGTCGTAGGCGAGTTTAGGGTCTTGTTGATATCTCGAGATGTTCGGGATATCTTGTTGGGAAGTTGACACATGTACCGCATTTTGAAAATGATGTTGATAACTTTTGCTACAACTAAAATTGCTAAGGGTTAATAACATTGCAGAGGCATCTGTGAGCCCCTTTGCGAAAGCATCGGAACTTTGACTCGCTAATGTCCCCTAGGACCCGAGTTCTTGTTATATGTTCCGAGATTGAGCGCTCTACCCATGCGTGGGGACGATTATTGGGACCCACCTCACCCATTACCTTTTCTCAAGTCAGTTGAAAAGGGGGCCACAACCTTGGTTTTATTTGCCTATGCCATGTATGCCATGCTTTACTTACTGTTGCCTTCGGGTGTTTACTTCATGTTGCCTTCGGGTGTTTATATTCTGTATTGTACCCCACGGAACGTTTAGCGAAGTGTGTGGTTTGCACGCCTAGCCGTTAACACAAACCCTGAGTCCGCTTCGGAGTACGGCCGGACTTCGTCACGGGTAGCTTAGTCGGGTGGCCCCCCTAGACTTTCTTGCTGAACTGGGAACGGTCTTGTTGTGAGACATCCACCTGTCGTAAGTGGGTCGAGCATGCGTATGGTTACATTTGGGCAACCCCTGCAGGGTGTACATCTTATCGATAAGCCGCGTCCGCGGTTATGGACGACTTGGAATTGTATAGCTTGATCATAGAACAACTTACACCTTATTTCCTGTTGCTAATAATTTGCTAATAAAACTTTTTCAAAAAATGTGCGTGCCTTTGCCAGTACCTCTTTGCGAAGGGGGATCGCATCGGTTGTGTTATGTTTGCAGAGTATAGAACTGTTACCTTGTGCGCTCTCTTATCTTCTCTGAGTAGACGGATGTTGTAGCGCGTCTCTTTTGGATAGTAGCTTTGCTGCCGCTAAACTCCACATATAGCCGGGTGAAGTTTATACCGCCCACCAGCGAGCATAGCTGGTCTTATCTCGCAAGTACGTGCCAATGGTACTTACCCTCGCCTTCCTTTCTTTTTGTCTCCTCCCCCTTTTGTCGGCAACCAATGGCCCGACTTTGACAGGTACGAGATGACGACGTTAGCAAGGTTACCCTTCCGGCTTGGCCTGGGCAGGGTTATGGACGCCACTGGTTATCTTCAGGACTCTTAGTCCAATTTGTATCTTGTTCGTACTCGGACGTATTCGATCTTCTGTATGATTTGGATCTTTGTATGTATCTATTTGTATCTTGACTCGTTGGAGTCGTTGTTGTAATATATGTTTCTTGTGTGCTCTATTGTAATCCTGTTGTAATGTTACCGCTCGTGTTAATTCCTCTGGCATCACGTGTGCGATTCGTCGCGCACGTCGTGTCGGAGGGCGTCTCTGAATCGATATCATGCGGATTTCGGCGGGTTCGCTGGGATTCTCATGGTACCGGTTCCGGGGCGTAACAGATAGCAGGATCTCAGAGTTTAAGGATGTGGTTAGATTTATCTTAATTACTTTCTTGTATTTGCGGATGCTTGCAAGGGGTATAATCACAAGTATGTATTAGTCCTAGGAAGGGCGATGCATTAGCATAGGTTCACCCACACAACACTTATCAAAACAATGAAGATTAATCAACTATATGAAGCGAAAGCACTAGACTAAATTCCCGTGTGTCCTCAAGAACGTTTGGTCATTATAAGTAAACAAACCGGCTTGTCCTTTGTGCTAAAAAGGATTGGGCCACTCGCTGCAACTATTACTCTCGCATTTTATTCACTTGTACTTTATTTATCTGCTATATCAAAACCCCCTGAATACTTGTCTGTGAGCATTTACAGTGAATCCTTCATCGAAACTGCTTGTCAACACCTTCTGCTCCTCGTTGGGTTCGACACTCTTATTTATCGAAAGTACTACGATACACCCCTATACTTGTGGGTCATCAAGACTATTTTCTGGCACCGTTGCCGGGGAGTGAAGCGCTATTGGTAAGTGGAATTGGTAAGGGAAACTTTTACTGTAAGTGCTATTTTTTATTTCTGCCTGCTGCTATAATTCATTATGGAGAGGTCTTCTCTTGAATTCCTATTTGGAAAATCTACTACTACTGCAAAGGTAGTGGATGAGGCGCCAGGTGAGAAAGAGGTTCCATGCAAAATACCTATGAAAATTATTGAACGTGTTGTGGATAACCGCTATGAAGGGGATGGAACTGTCCATCCTGGAGATCATTTACTGTTTTTACATGAATTATGCGGGTTATTCAAGTGTGCAGGTATTGCTATGGATGAAGTTAGGAAGAAACTATTCTCTATATCGCTGTCTGGTAAAGCGGCGCATTGGTATAAATTGTTGAAGAATGGGGATTCTCTTGATTGGAAGGATATTGTGCCTCTATTTTATTCTAAATTCTATCCTCCAAGTGAAATTCACAAAGACCGAAACCGCATATATAATTTCTGGCCTCATGATGGAGAGAGTATTGCCCAAGCATGGGGGAGATTGAAGTCTTTAATGCTCAAATGCCCCATTCATGAGTTTCCTGGTAATATCATTATTGATAACTTCTATGCAAGACTTTCTTTTCAAGATAAAACCTTGCTGGATACTACTTGTCCTGGATCATTTACACGCAACAAAGAAGAGTTTAAATGGGACCTTCTTGATCGGATCCAAGAGAATACTGAAGGATGGGAGAACGATAAAGGTAGAGAGTCAAGTATAAATTATGATTATGAATGCATTGAAACTTTTATGGATACTGATAAAATTCGTAATATGAGTGCTACTTATGGTCTTGACTCTCAAGTTGTTGCAAATTTTTATAAAGCTTTTGCCTCTCATTTTGAATTGCCTAGGAAGAACTTTAATAAGTATCATGAACCTTATAAAGATAAAACTGATTCACCCATAGGTAAATGTGTTGAAATTAAAACTGTTGATCATATTCTTCCTGAAGCTTATATTGAAAAAACTCCTTTTCGTGCTAAAATGAAGGAGTATTCTGTTATAACTAGTGCGGTTAATAAAAGTGCAAAGAAACCTATAGAACCTGAAGAGCAAATAAAGGTTGAACCTGTTATTGCAATAGTTAAAGATCTTGTGACTGAAAATGTAGAAGATAGTCATATCATTTTCTGTGAAGATGCTTCTAATATTGTTTCGCATCCTAATAAGTCTAGGAAAGCCAGTGTTCCTATGCTCTCTGTTAGAATTGGTGATCATTTTTATTATGGTTTATGCGACAATGGTGCAAGTATTAGTGCCATTCCTTATGAGCTTTACACAGAAATCATGCATGAAATTGGTTCTTGTGAACTTGAAGATATTGATGTGGTTATTCGGCTAGCTAATAGAGAAACTATCTCTCCTATTGGTATTGTTCGAGATGTGGAAGTTCTATGTGGTAAGATTAAATATCCTACTGACTTTTTGGTACTTGGTTCTGCTGCTAGTAAGACTTGACCTATTATTTTTGGTAGACCTTTTCTAAATACTTGTGGAGCTATTATAGATTGCAAGAAAGAGAAAATTGTGACTAAATTTGCTGGTGAATCTTATGAGTTTAATTTCTCTAAATTTGCCAAAACTCCTTATAAAGCTGATTTGCCTAATAATGATTTTAGAGTTGAACAGTGTGCATCTATTGCTCTTGATCCTAATAATCCTTTGCAGCAACATTTGGAGGATAGTGAGAGTGAAGTCTTTAGGGAAGAAAGGAATGAGCTTGATGAAATTTTCCTTCATCAACCTATTCTTAAACATGACTTGCCGGTTGAAGATCTAGGTACAATACCACCACCAAAGGAAGATCCTATTTTTGATTTGAAACCATTACCTGATAATCTTAAGTATGCTCATATTGATGATAAGAAAATATATCCTGTTATTATTAGTTCTAAGCTTTCAGAATTTGAGGAAGAAAGGTTATTGCAAATATTGAAGAAACATCGAGGAGCTATTGGCTATACTCTTGATGATTTGAAGGGGATTTCTCCCGCTATTTGCCAACATGCCATCAACATGGAAGATGATGCAAAGCCTGTTGTTGAACATCAGCGTCGTCTAATTCCTAAGATGAAGGATGTGGTAAGGAATGAGGTATTAAAACTTCTTGAAGCAGGTATTATATATCCTATTGCTGATAGTAGATGGGTTAGTCCTGTGCATTGTGTTCCTAAGAAAGGAGGAATAACTGTTGTGCCTAATGATAATGATGAGCTCATTCCTCAAAGAGTAGTTGTAGGGTATAGAATGTGCATTGACTTTCAAAAAGTTAATAAAGTTACTAAGAAAGATCATTACCCTTTGCCATTTATTGATCAAATGTTAGAAAGGTTGTCTCAAAATACTCATTTTTGCTTTCTTGATGGTTATTCTGGGTTTTCACAAATTGTTGTTAGAGCTAAAGATCAAGAGAAAACCACTTTCACTTGTCCCTATGGAACTTATGCTTATAGGCGCATGCCTTTTGGTTTATGTAATGCTCCTGATACTTTTCAAAGATGCATGTCTGCTATTTTTCATGGCTTTTGTGAAAAGATTGTAGAGGTATTCATGGATGATTTTTCTGTCTATGGGAATTCCTTTGATAATTGCTTGCGAAACCTTGATAAAGTTTTGCAGAGATGTGAAGAAACTAACCTTGTTCTTAATTGGGAGAAATGCCACTTTATGGTTAATGAAGGAATTGTGTTGGGACATAAAATTTCTGAGAGAGGTATTGAAGTTGATAGAGCTAAAGTTGAAGCAATTGAGAAGATGCCCTATCCGAGGGATGTTAAAGGTATTCGTAGTATTCTTGGTCATGCTGGGTTTTATAGGAGATTTATTAAAGATTTCTCTAAGATTTCAAAACCTCTTACTAATATTCTTAAAAAAGATGTACCTTTTGTTTTTGATGATGATTGTAAGGAAGCTTTTGAAACTCTAAAGAAAGCCTTAACAACTGCTCCTGTAGTTGAACCTCCTGATTGGAACTTACCTTTTGAAATTATGTGTGATGCTAGCGATTTTGCTGTAGGTGTTGTCCTTGGACAGCGAGTAGATAAGAAATTGAATGTTATTCATTATGCTAGTAAGACTCTTGATGTTGCTCAAAGAAATTATGCTACAACTGAAAAAGAACTATTGGCTGTAGTTTTTGCTTGTGACAAGTTTAGATCTTATATTGTTGATTCAAAAGTTACGATTCATACTGATCATGCTGCAATTAGATACCTTATGGAAAAGAAGATGCTAAGCCAAGGCTTATTAGATGGGTGCTTCTTTTACAAGAATTTGATTTACATATTATAGATAGGAAAGGTGCTGATAATCCTGTTGCTGATAACTTATCTAGATTGGAAAATATCGCTTATGATCCTGTTCCTGTTAATGATAGTTTTCCAAATAAACAATTGGCTGTAATAAAGGTGAGCTCGCGAGATAGCCCTTGGTATGCTGATTATGCTAACTTTATTGTTTCCAAGTACTTGCCTCCGACCTTTTCAGCTCAGCAAAGGAGGAAATTCTTTTATGATTTGAGGCATTATTTTTGGGATGACCCACACTTATATAAAGAAGGAGTGGATGGTATTATGCGAAGATGTGTTCCAGAATATGAACAACAAGAGATATTGAGTAAGTGTCATGGTAGTGTTTATGGAGGACATCACGCCGGAGATAGAACTGCGCAAAAGGTTCTACAATCAGGTTTTTATTGGCCGACTCTCTTTAAAGATGCAAGGAAGTTTATCTTATCTTGTGATGAATGTCAAAGAGTTGGTAATATCTCTAGACGCAATGAAATGCCTATGAATTATACTCTTGTTATTGAACCATTTGATTGTTGGGGATTTGACTTCATGGGTCCTTTCCCTTCTTCAGAAGGTAATACTCATATACTTGTCGATGTTGATTATGTTACTAAATGGGTGGAAGCTATACCCACAAAAAGTGCTGATGGTGAGACTTCTTTAAAAATGCTTTTAGATATTATTTTTCCTAGGTTTGGAGTACCTAGATACATTATGACTGATGGAGGTTCTCATTTTATTCATGGTGGTTTTAGAAAAACTCTTGCTAAATATGGTATTAATCATAGGATTGCTTCCGCTTATCATCCTCAAACTAGTGGACAAGTAGAATTATCAAATAGAGAAATTAAATCTATCTTGGGAAAGACTGTTAATAAATCTAGAAAAAACTGGGCTAGTAAATTGAAGGAAGCACTATGGGCTTATAGAACTGCTTATAAAAATCCTATGGGTATGTCTCCTTATAAAATGGTTCATGGAAAAGCTTGTCATTTACCTTTAGAACTAGAGCACAAAGCTTATTGGGCTGTTAGAGAACTTAATGAAGATTTTAAACTTGCCGGTAAGAAAAGGTTGCTACAATTGAGTTCTCTAGATGAATGGAGAAGTGAAGCTTATGAAAATGCTAAACTTTTCAAGGAGAAGGTTAAGAAATGGCACGATAGAAGAATTATTAAAAGAGAATTTAATGTTGGAGATAAAGTCCTATTGTATCGGTCTCGTCTCAGATTTTTTGCAGGGAAATTACTCTCAAAATGGGAAGGACCATATGTCATTGATGAGGTGTATCGTTCAGGAGCAATTAAAATTGGTTCTCTGAAAGGTGATGCCACACAAGTAGTGAATGGACAAAGGCTCAAGCACTATATTTCTGGAGATTCTTATAATGAAGATGTTGATGTTATTCAAGTGGTGACTCCGGAAGCTTTCATCAAAGGTCAAATTGACAGTTCTGCAGAGTTCGACTTTGAATAGGTAACAGTTCTGGTAATAAAAAGTCCGCGTTTAACTTTCCGAACAATATTTTTGCTATTTTCGGAAAATATGAAAAATTACGAGATCGAAACGGAGAGGAGGAGACGCACGAGGGCGTGCCCCCATAGGCCGGCGTGGGCCCCAGCCTGGCCGCGCCGCCCTATGGTGACGGCGCCTCGGAGTCCCTCTCCAACTCTGGTTCGACCTGGTACTTTGCTTATGTCGTGAAATTTTCTGCTATATAATCTCCCGGACCCCTGGAGGTCCGTATATCGTTTTCTCGTCTTGTTTTGTTTCGAGCTATTTTCTGTCAGGATCTGTTTTTGATCTAGAAGCACCATGGTCTCTAACAACAAGGACAAGGGGCCTTTGAAGGAAGATATTCAAGATCCCGAGTTGAAAGAAGAAGTCAAGGAGGAAGTGAAGGAGATGTCATCAATAAAAAGAGGGCGGCAAGCTGTGGGGAGCAAGCCAATCTTGGTGGGATCGGTTAACACTCAACGTTCTTTTTCTCATAACTTGCAGGGACCTTTACCACCTGCTCCTAGCCTCCACTCTTTCCCTACTGTGGAGGAGGCATTACGGGTTACCGATGAGTTTTGTGATCAATATGGTGTTCTGAGAAGGGAAGTGGAGATACTTCAGGAGGAGAACAACCGACTTCGCAGGATGCTATAGCGGTTCCTCACTCCCATCGGGGTCGTTCCACCATCACCACCGAAGGAGTAATTCATCATTGGTATTGGCATCCCCTTGGTTTCTTCCAAGCTTGGGGGACTGCCGCTGTATCGCATCATCACTATCTTTTACCTTTTTACTATCAAGTAGTGTCATATCATGAGTAGGGAAGTTATCATATAAGATGGTTTGCAGTGTGGAAGTATCTCTCTTTTTAGTTGGTTATCTATGTATCCCTTGGTGTGAGTTATCGTTATGGAATATTAATGAGAAGTTTTATCATTTACTTTTTGCACACCTTATTTTAGTTTGCAATCTCTATTATATGATTGATCTTGTTGTTAGTATTGGTATCACTTTGGGAGCATCAAGTAAATCTATTTGGTTTTGGCAAACTTAGCATTGGTCAATAGCAACAACACTTTGAGTTTAAGTAGAAAAGAGGAAATATATGTAGATATGATAGTTCATTATCTTTCTTTCTTGATTAACTATGGGCTTAGTATTCTGAAGTTAAAACTGTTTGTGCTTACAAGTAAGATGCATGATTGTTTCTATCACATGTATATTTGTTTGTTTTCCTTAACTCTTATGCTTGCTAACCAACCTTGCTAGCCAAAGACCTGTACTGAGAGGGAATGCTTCTCGTGCATCCAAACCCTTAAACCAAACCTATGCCATCAGTGTCCACCACAACTACCTATTATGTGGTATTTTGCTCCATTCCAAGTAAATATTTCATGTGCTACCTTTAAACAATTCAAAAGTTATTATCTCTTATTTGTGTTAATGTTTTATAGCTCATGAGGAAGTATGTGGTGTTTTATCTTTCGATCTTGTCATTTACTTCCGACAGACTTTCATCAATGGACTAGTGGCTCATCCGCTTATCCGATAATTTTGCAAAAGAGCTGGCAACGGGGTTCCCAGCCCCAATTAATTAACTTGCATTAATAATTCTCTTCACATGGTTTGCCCTGATCTATCAGTAAGCAACTTAATCTTGCAAATAGACACTCCTCCATGGTATGAGAATTTTGGAGGGCACCCGATGGTTCGGTTAGCCATGGCTTGTGAAAGCAAAAGGTTGGGAGGAGTGTCATCAATAATGAAACTAAATACATGTGTAAACAAAAGAGAAGAGGGATGACCTACCTTGCTGGTAGAGATAACGTCCTTCATGGGAGCCGCTCTTGAAAGTCTGGTTGATAAGGTAGTTAGAGTGCCCACTACCATTCGTTGACAACAACAAACACCTCTCAAACTTTACTTTTATGCTCTCTATATGATTTCAAAACTTAAAAAGCTCTAGCACATGATTTGATCCCTGCTTCCCTCTGCGAAGGGCCTATCTTTTACTTTTATGTTGAGTCAGTAAACCTATTTCCCTCTATCCTAAGCAAGCAATTGAGTTGTTGTGATCCAACCGTTTATATTGTGATCTATTCAATCATGCCTTTTATTCTTCCTTGTTTAGTGCAAGTTTTATCCGAATGAATATAGCTTTGGAAGTTATTAATGATTATGAGGAGATTATTATGATTGAGTATGCAAGTTGTGCCGTATAAGCTTTAATATAAGAGCGCTGCTCGACAAATAAGTACTTTCTGTTAATTGTTCTTTGACCAAGAACGAAGTTTTCCATCACCAACTATGATTACCTATGCACCTTTATTTGTGATTTCATTCTACTTGTTTCAAGTTGAATTATATGAGGAAGTTGTTCACTAGAATGTCTTGTGTGAATTAATGTGATGCTTCTTGTCCGTATTTTAATTATCGACTTTTCACTCCATAAACATGTGGTCTTGTTGTCACATCCCAAAATTTTCCAAATTTTGGAATGTGAAATAAAAATAAAATTTAAGCTTGGTTGGTTGTCTTGATTTAAAATTTACAATGGAATAAAAAAATTGGTGTTACTTAATACTATTTTCCAAAAATGGAGTTTTCAAAAGCATCATGGCATCTTTGCATTCCTTAGGAAAAATTTAAGCGAAATTCAAATTTATAAAGAAACCTTAAATCCGAAGAAAAGCAAATAAAGCCATATAGGCGTATGAGCCAAATTCATTTTTTTTATCAAATAGTTTGTTTAAACTAAAAGTGGTTCCAAAATATTCTTCATTAAATAAGGAATCCGCTAATATTTTATTTATATTTTTCTAATTTAATTTGAGTCACTTTTGAAGCAAATTGGTTTTCAAATCAATTCCAAATTTTTAATCAGATTTGGAAACAGAAAAAAATAAAAATAAAACATGAGAGGGAGAGAGAGAGCGGGGCACCAGACTTGGTCGCATGTGTGTTGTGCACATCCAGGAAATCAAGCAACACACGCAACGAACACAGCAGCTAACGTCCGCCTCGTCCGTTCATTTTTTTTTCCCCTTCTTCTGATCTGGCCCCACCGCCACGTCATCGTCCCCATCAAGCTCCAGTGGAGGAGTCACGCACGGACGTTTCAGTTTTGCAGTTTCTTGCATTTCCTCCTTCGTTGATTACAGACGATTTAAGCCACCATTTGACGCACCGTTTCTTCCTACTTAAGCTCCATTCTTTCCTCTCTATTTCCCCTCAAACCTCACAGAACGAGAGCCACCAGGCTGCTCGAATTTTGGCTCGCAATTCCACGGTACCGTCGCGGTAAATCGTCGACTGCGGTGAGCTCGGTCCATCTTTTGATCTCTTGTTTCTTCCAAACTTTCTATTTCTTCGTTCCGCACATCTCAGACTTTGTTTCGTAAATTTTGGCGCACCACAGCGACGACGCCATACTTAACTACAGTTCGCGGGAAGCGTCTCCGACGAGCGATTTCCGGCGAAACAGTGCACCTCGACGTCCGCCACTTCATTGTCGCCAGGAGCATCCGCGAATACACATGCTGGCGGCCACCGTACGCGTTTTCGCCGTCGTTCCAAGAAGAAAAGTTCCACACCATGGTCACCATCAAGTTCGCCGAGTTGCACTGAACCTCGTCGTCCACACCCGCGGTAACGCTCAACATCAGCCTGTAGTTCCTTTGTGCTCTGTGCTAAAGTCTAAATACGAGTTAGATTAAGCTATTTGATCAAGATCCACGTTAGCCTAATCAAATGAACTGGTATCACCATCCTATTCTGTTTGTTTTCACACGGGACTGTGCTAAGATCGATCGATCGGTTCTTGTACGTGCTAGCTCATATCTATACGGGTTTCTCCCTCGTCGTTCGTTTAACTTAAAACTGTCCTCAAAATTGGTACAAAATTACCCACCAATGCCACCAATAAGTGAAAAAACGTTTGGATTATTTTTTGGAAAAGTCTTCCTTTCCTCCGGAGGCTGCGAGCCCACGGTCGCGATACCCTTCCACAAAAGCGCATAATACTGCAGCTGCCGGTTTGAGACACCGAACCCTGCCTCTCCCCCGCCCGCCCGCCTCCGCACGTCTCGAAGCTCCTGACCTGTGATGTCGGCGAATCCGCCCCCTGTTGTCTTATGGCGTGGATCGAAGACAGCCGGAAGTGCGTCGAGCCGTCGGACGGCGTCCTAATCCTTGGCATCCAGAGCCTGGCGTTGGTGATATCCAAGATGCTCCCGTACGCCGTTGTTGTGGTGATGGTGGATTTTGCTTCGATCTGAAAGTCACGGAAGAAGATGCGGGGATAGAGATCGATGGAGAGACAAGGGGGTGCAACCCCAACGATTCCCACAAAGAATGGCGGACGAGCCCTCCGGCCGACGAGAATGGTGTTGAAAAATTCTTAGTAGGAGGGCCGGCGTGTGATGGTGTTGATCGCCTTCCAAGGAATCCTCGAATCGAGCATCCATTCAGTCGGAATATTGCGGCACCGATCTGTTTCAAGCTGCCGCGATTCCTTTTCCTTGATGCAGTATCTCCAAAACTGAATAGGCAGTAGAAGTTACTGACTATTATTTCAGTTGACAGGGAAGGCGATGTGTTCTCAGTTGCATTCACTGTATTAGACGAGACCCGTGAAAATTAGCATTGGTTTGTTGAGCAACAAAAACCGTCACTGTCAGCCTCTCGTGTGATGAATTACCTTCGGTTTTCCAATCATCATGGAATAGCCATGGACTTTCTTATTGAAGAAATCAATATGCAAATGAACGATTCATGTACTGAAGAAGTAAGAGATGCCAAGGTTGATCTTCTTATGAATCCCACAGTTGATGAGTTCAATCAGTACATGAATCAAAGTAAAAGCGAGTCTGATAAGCTTGCTGAATGTCTTCTGGAGATCAAACCCGAGCGATGGTCATATGCCCTTTTCAAGGGTCCCAGCCTGGTCAGTACTCATGCAATATTTCAAACACTATTGTTGACTAGATACTCTCAAGATATGACCCTTCAGTTGTGCAGTTGGTTGACATGCTAAGATGTAAGCCCCATGGTGTTGCTATATTAATATAGCGGGGCAAAAGCCTATCTTGAGAGACATGCTAAGATGCAAGCCCCTTCTTAATGAATGGGCAGATGTATTGACGCCTCGGCGGCGCTTCCGCCTGTTGTCGCGTCCAGACATCGTTGAAATTCATCGACCGTCGGGAGCGGCCGAGGCGCCAGGCGACCGCGTCGTACGCGCGCACCGCCTCGTGCGCCGTCTCGAAGGTCCCGAGCCCGATGCGCTCGTCCTGCTATGGATCTCGGCGTAGAACGTGCCGTTCGGCCGCGCGCGGATGCCGCGGTAGCCGGAGCTCGTGCGGCGGCGGGGCGACATCTCGTCGGCGTGGAGGCGGAGCGGCGGCGTGAGCGACGCGCAACGAGGTGGAAGGCGGCGAAGCGACACACGATGAAAGTTCCTGGCGGTTGGGTGTGCGCGCGCGGTAGCGCGCGTGGCAATCGGCGCGGTAGGTTTAGCGCGTAGGATGGCGCAAAAGCGTGCATGGGGCAAAACATTTAGCGCGCGCGGCTTTTTCGCGCGTCCGATGGAGGTTCGTGCGACCTCTCCCGCACGGCATTTTGGCGGTTAATTTATCGCGCACGAGTTTTGCCGCGCCTATTGGAGATACTCTAAAGAGAAGAAGTGTCAACATATTGGATATTCGGTTACCCGGTGCAACGCATAGGCACTTTTGCTAGTCTTATGCCTAATTTCATAATTCTATATCTTAAAATCTACAGCTCGATTTTAGATGAGATTTTCTCTGTTGAGTTTATAAATAAATCCTCTACAACTTTCGTGTAGAAAGTTTTTCCATCCAAAAAACTATTTCTGACAACTTTTCGTACAACATCAAAATTTAACCACGACATATTTAATCTTGTAAAAATTATAGAAAAGTAATTACACATCCAAAGTTGGCAAATAATATACCCTGGACTCATAAAAATGTGTAGAACCCAAATGTGATTTTAAATATGACTTTCGAGTAATGTTTAAATATTCAAATTTGAATATGTGAATTTGAGTTTTTGACATAACTCAAATTCTATAAACCCAAATCAAGTGATTCTTTTTGCAAATGGATCATATTGATGCCCTCTGTCCACTTGCACAAACACCAATAATAGTTCAACCCTTTTGCAAGTATTCAAATTCAAATATGAGGATTTGAGTATTGTCACATAGAAATGTCTCTATAACTATTTTGGGCACAATTTTTATTGTCAAAGTGATCCTTACGCTCATAACCATCTACCAAAACTACTTATACTTTCTTTTCCATGATTCCAAGATCATACATATCCCAATTAACCATGCTTTTGTAGCCTATCTATTCATTCACATATATCTAGATGGTCCATTTTTAAGTATTCTACTTTATCAATTCAATCTCTCATGCCATATCTACCAAGCCATGCCCTCATGCCATATCTTCCATATCTAAGGACTAAAATAAAAAAATAACAACTTGTTGTTTGCCTTGCTTGATTTTGTTGTTGTTGGAATGTGTGTTTATGTTGTGCTATCTTTCATCTTATATCTTATAGTTTGTACGGAGAGCTGCGTGTTTTTGTTGAGAGAAGTGAAGAATTCTTCATCTACCAAAAAGGCAAGTGACACACACCAAAAGTCCCAGTTTTAAATTCTTGCACAATAGTGTTTTTATAGTAGACATGTCTAGGCTTTATGCTTTTTGCTTGCTATTAAATCCTAGTAGTTTAGCTACACCACTCCTAGACTCCCTTAGCCGCCATTAAATTTAGTTGTTACCTGCTATGCCATGGAAAAGGTTTTGATAGAGGTTAAGGAAAACAACTAAGTTTAATGAATTACCTGGGTGAATGGTGGAGTTATGGAGAGGGTGGCTGTATCAGGGGGCAAGACCCTGGTGCTAGTGCACACTTGCGGAAAGTCACCCAGGCTTAAAGAGATTGTAGACAACCTTGCTCATTAGCTTCCCGTACAACCACATGCTACTATGGCTCTGGCTTGACAAAGTATGTTGTATGAACCCGGATCCTAGGGGCCAGGTGGTGGTCACTACAAGAAAAGTTGCCATGGCCGACGAAGTTGAAGTCGCGCCGTGGTTGCTGGTGTACCATGGCCGACGATTTTTGGTCCCTCCGTGGTGCATGTCAAAACTTTTTTTTTCTCGTTTTTGAGGCCACCTAGCCCGACGAAAGCGGCCAAAACATCGCGTATGGTGGCCCGGGACGTGGTGCATCTCGAAATCTCGGGTTCGCCGGCCGAGTCAACGCAAATCCGCACCGCCGAGGGATGTAGGGCCCAGATGGCAGCCTCTCTGGCATTGTTTTTTTTCTAGATCGCGCCATCTCGTTCAACGTTCTCCGATCGAGCCGTTTACGATGCAGGATCATGGGTCCCGCATGTCATCCTCTAGGAACCAAAATTCTTTCTATTCTTGGATTTTTTGACCCCCGATTTCTCGGCTACTTCCTTTTTCTTTTGATCCCTTGCCGCCTTGGAAACGTTGAGACCGCCTTGCTAAATGGGACCCGCATATCATCCTCTATGTGCAATCAACTTTCTTTTCTTGGAGTTTTTTGGCACCTCAAATTTGGTCACTTGCCTTTTTCTTTCGATCCCCGCCTCTCAAACGGTGATACCGCCGCTAACCTGGGACCCGCATGTCATGCTCTATGTACTATAAAACTTTCTTTTCTTGAATTATTTTTGGCACCTCATATTTGGTCACTTACCTTTTTCTTTCGATCCCCTGCCGCCTCTCAAACGGTGATACCGCTGCTGCTAAATGGGACCCGCATGTCATCCTCTATGTACTATAAAACTTTCTTTTCTTGAATTATTTTTGGCTCCTCATATTTGTTCACTTGCCTTTTTCTTTCGATCCCTGCCGCCTCTCAAACGGTGATACCGTCGCTGCTAAATGGGACCCGCATGTCATCCTCTATGTACTATAAAACTTGCGTTTCTTGAATTCTTTTTGGCTCCTGATATTTTGTCACTTGCCTTTTTCTTTCGATCTCATGCCACGTTTGAAACGTTGAGGAACCTGCAGGCTCATGGGACCCGCATGTGATCCTCTATATACTATAAAAGTTCATTTTCTTGGTTTTTTTCACCCTCTCGATTTTTGGCAATTTCTTTTTTCTTTTGATCCCCTGCCGCCTCTCAAACGGTGATACCGCCGCCGCTAAATGGGACCCGCATGTCATCCTCTATGTACTATAAAACTTTATTTTCTTGAATTATTTTTGGCTCCTCATATTTGGTCACTTGCCTTTTTCTTTCGATCTCATGCCACGTTTGAAACGTTGAGGAACCCGCTTGGACATGGGACCCGCATGTCATCCTCTATGTGCTATAAAAGTTTATTTTCTTTATTTTTTTTCACCCTCCGATTTTTGGCTATTTTCTTTTTCTTTTGATCCCTGCCGCCTTGGAAACGTTGGGTAAGCTGACTCATGGGACCCGCATGTCATCCTCTATGTACAATCAACTTTCTTTTTCTTTTGATCTCAAGCCGCATTTGAAACGTTGAGACCGTCGCTAAATGGGACCCGCATGTCATCCTCTACGTACAATAAAGTTTCTTTTCTTGAATTATCTTTGGCTCCCGATATTTTGTCACTTGCTTTTTTCTTTCGATCTCATGCCGCCTTTGAAACGTTGAGTAAGTCTTGGCTCATGGGTCCCGCATGTCATCCTCTACGAACAATAAAAGTTTCCTTTCTTGGAGCTATTTTTACCCCTAATTTACGGCTATTTGCCTTTTTCTTTTGATCTCCTGCCCCCTCTCGAAACGATGAGGACGCTGTTGGCAGGTCGGTCCCACATGTCATCCTCTATGAACAATAAAAGTTTCCTTTGATGGATTTATTTTGAACCCCTAATTAATTTTTGGATATTTCCCCGCCGCCTTGGAATCGTTGAGGATCTTGTCGCCTCATGGGTCCCGCATGTCATCCTCTCGTAACGGTAAATGTTTATTTTCTTGGATTTTGTTGACCAAACGATTTTTGGCTTATTTTTTCTTTCGATCACGTGCAGCCTTTAAAACGTTGAGGACGCCGCTGGCTCACGGGTCCCACATGTCAATCTCTATGAACAATAAACGCCGAGGATCTTTGCCTCATGGGTCCCGCATGTCATCCTCTCGTAACGAAAATGTTTCTTTTCTTGGATTTTTACCAACAGATTTATGGTTTATTTATTCTTTCCATCCCCTGCCGCCTTTAAAACGTTGACGACGCCGTTGGCTCATGGGTCCCCGATGTCGACCTCCCGTACAAGAAACATATGATATCTTGATTATTTTGGAGACAATAAACAATGTATTGCGCTGAGCTATTTCAAACGGATAATTAAATCTTTATTTTTACATAAACAAACTTATATGTTGAATCTCCTTGTTTTTTTGTCTTTGCGAAGCATAGGACTTTCTGTTTTTTAGAAAATTCGGAACTTTCTGTTTTGGAGTGGGCTGAAATTGTACGAGTCAAAAGGCCAAGCGGGATAGTTCGAAGGCCCAGATGTCCAGATGCAGCCCAATTGAAATCTTTCTTCTTGGATTTTTTCACCCCCGATTTCTCGGCTACTTCATTTTTCTTTTGGTTCTGTGCCGCCTTGGAAACGTTGAGACCGCTGCTGCAAAATGGGACCCGCATGTCATCCTCTACGTACAATAAAATTTCTTTTCTTGGATTATTTTTGGCTCTGATATTTGGTCACTTGCCTTTTTCTTTCGATCCCGTGCAGCCTCTCAAACGGTGATACCGCTCGCTAATTGGGACCCGCATGTCATCCTCTATGTACAATCAAGTTTCTTTTCTTGAATTATTTTTGGCTCTGATATTTGGTCACTTGCCTTTTTCTTTCAATCTCATGCCACGTTTGAAACGTTGAGGAACCTCTTGGCTCATGGGACCCGCATGTCATCCTCTATGTACTATAAAAGTTCATTTTCTTTGTATTTTTTCACCCTCCGATTTTTGGCTATTTCCTTTTTCTTTTGATCCTGCCGCCTTGGAAACGATGAGTAAGTCGCTAGCTCATGGGACCCGCATGTCATCCTCTATGTCCATCAACTTTATTTTCTTGGATTTTTTGACCCCCTAATTTCTCGGCTACTTTCTTTTTCTTTTGATCTCAAGCCGCATTTGAAACGTTGGGACCGCTTCTTGCAAAATGGGACCCGCATGTCATCCTCTATGTAAATAAAGTTTCTTTTCTTGGATTATCTTGGGCTCTGATATTTTGTCACTTGCCTTTTTCTTTCGATCTCATGCCGCCTTTGAAACGTTAAGTAAGTCTGGCTCATGGGTCCCGCATGTCATCCTCTACGAACAATAAAAGTTTCCTTTCTTGGAGTTATTTTTTACCCCTAATTTACGGCTATTTGCCTTTTTCTTTTGATCTCCGCCCCCTTTGAAACGATGAGGACGTCATGTTGGCAGGTCGGTCCCACATGTCATCCTCTATGAACAATAAAACTTTCCTTTGATGGATTTATTTTGAACCCCTAATTAATTTCTCGGCTATTTCCCTTTTTCTTTGATCCCCTGCCGCCTTGGAAACGTTGAGGATCTGCTGCCTCATCGGTCCCGCATGTCATCCTCTCGTAACGATAAATGTTTTCTTTTCTTGGATTTTTTTACCAAGCGATATTTGTTTTTTTTTTATTTTCGATCCCTGCCGCCTTTGAAACGTTGACGACGCTTGGCTCATGGGTCCCCGATGTCGACCTCCCGTACAAGAAACATGTGATATCTTGATTATTTTGCAGACAATAAACAGTGTATTTCGCTCTGAGCTATTGCAAACGGATAAATTAAATCTTTATTTTTACAACTTATATCTTGAATCTCCTTGTTTTTTGTTTTGGCGAAGCATAGGACTTTCCTTTTTTTTTTGAGTAAAATCCGAACTTTCATGTTCTGGAGTGGGCTGAAATTGTACGAGTCAAAAGGCCCGTAAGGATAGTTCGAAGGCCCAGATGTCCAGATGCAGCCCAATTGAAATCTTTCTTTTCTTGGATTTTTTCACCCCACGATTTCTCGGCTACTTCATTTTTCTTTTGGTCTGTGCCGCCTTGGAAACGTTGAGACCGCTGCTGCAAAATGGGACCCGCATGTCATCCTCTATGTACAATAAAGTTTCTTTTCTTGGATTATTTTTGGCTCCTGATATTTGGTCACTTGCCTTTTTCTTTCGATCTCATGCCACGTTTGAAACGTTGAGGAATCTGCTGACTCATGTGACCCGCATGTCATCCTCTATGTACAATAAAAGTTTGATTTCTTGGATTTTTTCACCCTCTGATTTTTGGCTATTTCCTTTTTCTTTTGATCCCCCGCCGCCTTTGAAACGTTTAGTAAGTCACGGCTCATAGGTCACACATATCAGCCTGTATGAACGATAAAGCTTTCCTTTCTTGGAGTTTTTTTTTGACCCCCTAATTTCTGGCTACTTTCATTTTCTTTTGATCTCAAGCCGCATTTGAAACGTTGGGACCACTGCCGCACAATGGGACCCGCATGTCATCCTCTATGTACAATCAAGTTTCTTTTCTTGGATTATTTTTGGCTCCTGATATTTGGTCACTTGCCTTTTTCTTTCGATCTCATGCCACGTTTGAAACGTTGAGGAACCTGCTGGCACATGGGACCCGCATGTCATCCTCTATGTACTACAAAAGTTTATTTTCTAGGGTTTTTTTTTTCACTATCTGATTTTTGGCTATTTCCTTTTTCTTTTGATCCCCTGCCGCCTTGGAAACGTTGAGTAAGCTGCTAACTCGTGGGACCCGCATGTCATCCTCTATGTATAATCAATTTTCTTTTCTTGGAGTTTTTTTTAATCCCCTAATTTCTGGCTACTTTCTTTTTCTTTTGATCTCAAGCCGCATTTGAAATGTTGGGACAGCATGTCATCCTCTATGTACAATAAAAGTTTCTTTTCTTGGATTATTTTTCACCCTCTGATTTTTGGTCACTTGCCTTTTTCTTTCGATCTCATGCCGCCCTTGAAAACGTTGAGGAACCTGCTGGCCCATGGGACCCGCATGTCATCCTCTATGTACTACAAAAGTTTCTTTTCTTGGATTTTTTTCACCCTCTGATCTTTGGCTATTTCCTTTTTCTTTTCATCCCCTGCCGCCTTGGAAACGTTAGTAAGTCACGATCGGTGGGACCCGCATGTCATCCTCTATGTACAATCAAGTCTCTTTTCTTGGATTTTTTACCCCCTTATTTTTGTCACTTGCCTTTTTCTTTCGATCTCATGCAGCCTTCGAAACGTTGAGGAAGTCGCGGCTCATGGGACCCACATGTCATCCTCGATACTATAAAAGTTTCTTTTCTTGGATTTTTTTTCACCCTCTTATTTTTGGCTGTTTCCTTTTTCTTTTGATCCCCTGCCGCCTTGGAAACGTTGATTAAGCTGCTGACACATGGGGCCCGCATGTTATCCTCTATGTACAATCAACTTGCAAGATCTTGGGGCGGAAGAGCTTGTATAAGTGGGACCCATATGTCATCCTCTATGTACAATAAAAGTTTCTTTTTCTTGGATTATTTTTTGCTCCTGGTATTTGGTCTCTTTCCTTTTTCTTTCGATCTCATGCCGCCTCTGAAACGTTGAGTAAGGTGCTGGGTCATGGGACCCGCATGCCATCCTCTATGTACAATCAACTTTCTTTTACGGGAGTTTTTTACCCCTAATTTCTGGCTACTCTTTTTCTTTTGATCTCAAGCCGCATTTGAAACGTTGACACCGCTGCTGCAAAATGGGACCCGCATGTCATCTTTTATGTACAATAAAGTTTCTTTTCTTGGATTATTTTTGGCTCCTGATATTTGGTCACTTGTCTTTTTCTTTCGATCTCATGCCCCCTTTGAAACGTTGAGGAAGCTGCTAGCGCATGGGTCCCGCATGTCATACTCTATGAAGAATAAAAGTTTCCTTCCTTGGAGTTATTTTGACCGCTAATTTCTGGCTACTTCCTTTTTCTTTTGATCCCCGCCGCCTTGGAAACGTTGAGTAAGTCACGACACAAGGGGCCTGCATGTCATCCTCTATGTACAATCAACTTGCAAGATCTTGGAGTGAAAGAGCTTGTATAAGTGGGACCCATATGTCATCCTCTATGTACAATAAAAGTTTCTTTTCTTGGATTATTTTTTGCTCCTGATATTTGGTCACTTTCCTTTTTCTTTCTATCTCATGCCGCCACTGAAACATTGAGTAAGGTGCTGGCTCATGGGACTGTACAATAAAGTTTCATTTCTTAGATTTTTTTTACCCACTGATTTTTGCTAACTTGCCTTTTTCTTTTCGATCATATGCCGCCTTTGAAATTGAGGTCGCCGCTGGCTCATGGGTCCCACATGTCAGCCTCTATGAACAATAAACCTTTCCTTTGTTGGATTTATTTTTTACCCCTAATTTCTGGCTATTTGCCTTTTTCTTTTTATCCTCGCGGCCTTTGAAACGATGAGGACGTCGCTGGCAGGTCGGTCCCACATGTCATCCTCTATTAAGAATAAAAGTTTCCTTTTTGGATTTATTTTTACCCCTAATTTCTGGCTATTTGCCTTTTTCTTGATCCCCGCCGACTTCGAAATGATGAGGATGCGGTGGCAGATCGGTCCCACATGTCACCTCTATGAACTATAAATGTTTCCTTTGTAGGATTTATTTTTTACCCCTATTTTCGGGCTACTTGCCTTTTTCTTTGAAACGTTGAGGACGCTACTGTCTCATGGGTCCCACATGGCATCCTCTCTGAACGATAAACCTTCATTTCTTGTTAACGACAGGTTTATCAGTATTATTTTCGCAGACTAATACAAGCTCTTTGGCTCCAAGATCTTGCAAGTTGATAGATTAAATCATGGAATTATTAGGATATGTTTTAAATTTCAAATCCACTTTATGAATTATTAAAAATACCGTTATCCATGTGGGTATGGAGCGAACAAGGATTTTCATATTGGGCATGAGCAGTTTCAAAAATTGGAACCCAATAATTCAAAATAAATAAAAACAACTTTTATGTAGAATCTCCGCGTTTTTTTTTCTTTTGCCATTCATAGGATCTGTGTTTCATTAGAAAAGGGCCGAAATTGCATGAGCAGAAAGGCCCATTTGTAGTTATTGGGCTTCGACAGCCGGAGCAAGTAGGCCGAGAGCAATTACCATGTAGATGGCCGTTGGCAACCCAAAGTGAAATATTGGGCCCAACAGGGGAAGGCTGAACAGTACTATTTTCTAAATGGAAGGTGGTACATGGCGTAATCCTGCCAAAAAAAAAGATGGACACGGGTTGCTGAAATTTGCCCATCTGCGCCTAATATCGCCGCCGCGGCTCCGCTTCCGCCGCCGCCGCCATGCCTCGTCTCGCGTCGAGCTCGCGGTACTGCCGCGTCTCGGGCACGGGGTACCGCGGCGTCCGCGCGCGCCCCAAAGGTACGTATTACGCGGAGATACGTGATGGCGGCGAGCGCATCGACCTCGGAACCTACGAGACCACGCATGAGGCCGCGCGCGCGTACGACGCCGTGGCGTGGCGGCTCGGGCGCCCGCGATCGTCGATGAATTTCCATGACGTGTGGACGCGCCAGCAGGCCGAGGATCTCGCGCCGCCGCCGTACATCGTTAGACAGGAGGAACAACACCGCCGCTGCGAGACGGAGCGCCGTTTGCGCATCGCCGAGCGGGACGAGCGCGCGGCGCACGAGTGGGCGGCCCGCTTCCCCAAGGACGTTGCCGCCGAGAACGAGCACTTCCGCAGACGGAGGGCGGAGAAGGCGACGAGGCGGGCAGCGAAGAAGGAGGACCGCGCATGACGGAGGGCGGAGAAGACGACGAAGCGGGCCTTCATCGAAGCGCAGCTCGCCGGGCCGACCACCATTGGCGAGGACGACCCCCGTTGGATTGACCTCTTCTCGTCGGATCCGGTGTCGGGCACGACACCGGACTTGTCAGATGTCGAGTTTTAGTTTAGTTTTATCGCACTACTTTGTAAAAATATGAACTACGGAGTATCTATCAAGCTAATTTTATCCTATTTTATGTCTATTTCTAGTCTTTGTTTGATCTTCTGTTTTACTGCACTCTATTTTTCATTATATTCTGTTTTTGGCGCTGCATTTATAGCGCCTCTGAAAATACGCTGTTTCAGCCCTGCATTTGGCCGCCACAGTTTGCAGCTTCCGGTGAAGCTATTGCCGGCTCCATGCGCAGCATCAGCCATTCAGCCCACAGCGCCAAAATATAGAGCCACTGCTGGAGTTGCTGTAATATGTTTGTCAGCAGGAGCTTACCTAATTAGTTAAAAAAAAGATGTTCAGCGTGGGATTCGAAAAAAAGATCTTCATGTTTTTTTCCTAGCTATCCTAGTTCGGACTTTTTATTGTGTTGGCTAGTGCATGAAGCTTGACACCTGTATTATGTGATCCTGATATGAGGATAAGAACACCTTCAGCTTGCATTGCTAATGGTGTCTACTGCAGTGATGGCGTACATTCAATGGAGATCGATGCAAGAGAGTTGGTCTTGGTGAGCCTGCACTTGACATCATCGTGCCACCTGAAGTAGGTGGTGTATTGGGATTAGACTGATAAGCATAGCACCTTGCAAAGAACAAGATGATGCTAGTGTTGGTTAACGTGATTTTACGCCAAAAGTCATGTATGCTCAACAAAGCCGTACCTAGTTTGGATATTGTGTTGTTACCCTTTTGTGGTTTGGTGTTTGTCCAACAGAGAAAGCTACTCTTTTCCCGTGTAAGTGTTATTATGTGAACAAAAGTTGTGTGTACATATATATCGGTCGAGAGAACCAAGATTGCATATTCTTGCCTGGTTATAACACATAAGTCATAATAACAATTAAAGAGAAAAGGAACATTTGCCTTTGCAATGTGATTGTGCCAAGTAGATTAGACAACCAACCACAAACATTACAGGTCAACAGCCAAACGCATGCGAAAGTCCTAAGGTAAGCTTCATAATACATGTTGAAACCAAAAGCCTAGAAACCATAAGAAAGGTAGCTCCACATCACGAGTTCCACGACAATGACATACTGATCATAAAACATATATCAAGTTAGGACAGCTGCACCACTGGGTAAGCATCCATGGGGTCCGGCTCAAGAGCGAAGACTGTGTGAATGCCGCAAAATGTGGCTCTTGCCTCACCCCACCCATACATCTTATCATGGAACCTTACCAAATCAGCATGAATCATCTTGACATAAACATAGCTCCTCTCTCCATGCCGATGGGATTGAACAATGCGCCTGATTGCGGTGCTTGACTTGTCAAACAAAGATGCAGGAGATGACGAAGCATGCTTGGCTGGTCTTTTGTAGTGACAATGGCTTGGAGTAGCTGGTCCCGTGAACCACCCAATCTGGATCTTTAGAGCTTGAAGGACAGTCCGTGCTATATAAGCTACCGTTGTCGACTTCAGCTCAGGTTCGGGTGAATGACGGTGACATCTTGTCCTAGAGATGCAGATCCTTCTTGATCAGATTCAGCGGAATCATCACCACTACTTACAAAAGGTGCGTGGGTTCTACTGAAGGCACATCGTGTACATGCTCCAGTTCATAGGAGTCGGGTGGGACGGCACCATTTGCTGAAATCTCTACAATACCAGCTCCGGGTAGACCACTAGTCTCTACAGAGGGTAAACCACCAATATCCACTTCGGAGGATTCTCGTGGCACGACACCTTTCGCTAGAGGCTCTACCCTACCAGCTCCGGGTCCACCACAAGTCAAGATCGTGGGCATAGTCATGACGGGTTCTACCAATACAAAACCTCCTTCGGGTGCAGGATCATCGGTAGCAACTCCAAAGATCAAGCACCTGATTAAATCGGTCTTGACAATAGGTAAACCGTTTTGCTCCAGTTCAGAGAATTCCCGTGGCACGACACAATCGTTCACTAGAGGCTCTACACTAGCAGCTCCAGCTGCACCACCGCTTTCTACGACGGGGGTAAACCCAATCCACAACCTTCTTCATGTGGCACGATGATGCTGTATAGGCTCATCGCACCAGGTCCAGCTGCATCAGTCTCCATAGACATTAAACAAGGTGGCGTCGGAGGTTTAAAAGATCGGCATGCCATTTCACCTTTGTCATCGAGACAATATAGAGTTTTCTTCAACTCTATGTTTCTGCAATAATAAGCACATGAACAGAAATTAGACCAGAGCATCTAGCCATCTAACAGGCAGCGGCAAAACAAGCGTCGGTCCATATGTTTACCTTGTCATCTGGGATATCGAACACACAGATTTAGAAGTCATTTCACATAGCATCCGCTTTTTCGTTCCTTCCCTACGTCCATCTGGAATAAGTAATACTATTGATCACATAAAACTAATTAATCAAATATATGCATATGTTGAGAAGTTTGCACGGCAAATTGTGGATTCTGCTTTTATCACCTACGAATCGTCGTTCTATATATTTACCTTGTTATCCGGGATATCAAGTCACGAATGAGAAGTCATCTCACTAAGTATCGGTTTTTTCGCTCTTTCCCCTCCATCCATCTCGCAATAAGAAGTACTATTGATCACATAAAGCCAATTCATTGAATATATGCATATGTTGAGAAGTTTGCACAACAAATTGTGGATTCTACTTCCAATCACCAAGTAATCTCGTGAGAAATGCATGATCAAGATATGTTTCTCCCTCTTGATCGACATCTGCATCTCCATTAAGACTAATCATCGTGCGATGGTGCTAGCGCATACACTTCCAATCACCAGACAAGCAAAAAATTGTTGATTCTAGTAATGCTTAATCAGCAGTGGCCATGGAACGACCACAGATCGACCAAGCAAAAAATTAATCATCAGCCTACTGACCACCAGGCAAAACAAACTAGGCCCATACATGGCCTCACAAATCATCATCAAACGTCGATCAAACTAGCAAGTTTGAACATGGATTACTAATTTATTTTCTGATAAAGTGAGTATATTAATATCGAAAGATATTGATTGCACTGAGCCTCTGCAACAACGCAATACCTTACTGGTAGTACGGATGCACATGGATTCCTAATACTCCCTCTGTTCGGTTTTAATTAGTCGACGCGAGGGAGAGAAGAAAATGAACTGTCGATGCTTTCAACTAGAGTCAATTAAATACGAACGGAAGAAGTACGTAGTAGTATTGACAAATATCCGGATCTAGTCTAAAAACAAATTGGCATGTAAATCCTAGTAGTCTACTAAACTAGGATCAATACCCTAGATTAGGGTTGCAAGCGGCGTCCGCGAATCATCCCGCAAAGCAAAAATTAGAGCAAATAGTGGTTGAGATTAGAGCAGATTTAAAGCACTCGCACTGAAACTAGCTAGCCCGCTACCCACCCCGCTTGACACCCTGCCCTAGATGTGAATCTACACCAAATATTCAAACAAGGATGAGCAACCGCCAATAAAATTTTATCCGCACATCATCATCTCTACCATACACAAGGGTATGGTGATTTCACATACAGCCATTGTTGCCGCGGGACGAGGATGAGTGATGCGCCGCGGAGAAGGTGCCTCACGCCTCTGTCGCCGCCGCCGTCGAAGAGGAAGTCAAAGCCGCGCGATTGTGGTCCGTCGCCGATATGGAGGTGGAGCTACTAGGGAAGAGATGGAGGTGGAGGTGGAGAGGGAGTGATGGTTTGTACTAGTGGCGGCCGGTGAGGTAGTTATAAATACAGCCTCTCTCTCTTTTTTGGCAAGGAATGCAGCTTCTCTTGGAAGGCAACGAGGCAACGCACTCCAGATTTCGTATATTACTATAATAATATGGGCGGAGAAATTTGGACGCATCTGTGTTGTCTTGTCAAATGAATCACCAGGATTTGCTTTTAGTACTCCAGATTTGGGTGACCCAAGGAAGTAGAGATAGTAATGTACGCCATCTAGCTGCACGCTATCAAATCAAATAAATGGTCATGCCATTTACTTTTAAGATGGTGCAGCAGTTATTCTGACCAAAGAAGCATGCACGTCTGCTGATTATTTCTGATGGGTATACATTTACCGTCCGCTAGCAAAGATTGTTTGGCACATTGTTCTTATGGCTTTCAACATCACACCCCTTAATAATATTATTAATCAATGTTTGGGCAATCAATTGAGTGTGTTAATAAAAAATTAAAACCCACAAATCCAACTGTACTATTTTTAGGGCCATATGAAGGACAAGGAATGATTTTAAATGCCATATGGAGTACCTCCAACCATGTGAAATATGGTTCTGTCATGCAGGTGATACCCATGGCTTCGCATTGGATCTGTATATTGTCCTACATACAGTCAACTATGAAGTACCACGATTTGGTTTTTGGGTGCAACCGGCTAGAGAATGATGCACGGGTTTGTACAGCCAGTACAATTCACATTAAGATTTTCTGATAGGATGTTGATGTGTATATGTAAGAATCATACACTAGAATGTCTTCTATGTTTAGATGGTTGATCTACGTTTATACTCTCTGTGAACCATGAGGTTAAGACCTTTATACTGTAATAAAGATTGCTAAATAACAGTATATATGTATGCCTCTAGGGACACTGAAACAGCCAAACAACCATGCATGTGCATAGACCGTATTTGATCAAATTAAAAGAAGCACCTCGGTTCATGCAAATAGCATCAGTTAATCACCTAAGTCCATTAGCTATAAATAGTTAAATAGGAGTCAAGACCAAGCGAGCTAGCTAGTAGTATGATCCTACTATTACATAAATATCCCTAACTCGATTGTCTTTGTTCCATCCAGTAGCGTTGGTGTAGCTTGGGATGAACCAAAACCCCGTATGCCGATTGGCCCTGGACCGCTGCTTGAGAAAGAGATGCTTTGGTGGTCTTCGCCATTTAGACTGAAGCGGAAAATTTCTTGATGTGATGTGTCAAACTGAGAGCCAATGGTCTGAGGCGTGGTGTAGATGCAGTTTCTTCTTGTCAAATATCCTGGGGGAAATGTTGCACCACCCACTGGCATGAAAATCGGATAGTTCAACCCAAGGAACATAGAATAGTCTCCAAGATTAGTAACCCTTTCCCACGGGTTGGCTGGAAGTAACCGACTAGTGTCATTCGAGAATACAATGCAGGTATACCCCGAATAGCTGTGAACAGCGCAACCGCAATGGACAGAAGGGGTACTATCATAATAATACATTGGAGCACCGTCAGCGTCAAAATCCATTACGCCACGTGCATAGACCAGGAGAAGTCTAGAACGATCTTGAGATCTTGCCAGCCACCACGTACGACTATTAGAGTCAAAATCATCATAGCCATCAAATCCAGCCGTCCGCGGAATGAATGGAGTAGGGAGCACTATAGGACCTTGAAAAAGGAAAGAGAATGTCACATGAAAATATATTTCATGATTTATCTACTAGTGATATTGATTTGTTATTGGGATGCCAATACTAGTACTTTAAAAAATAATGGTCGAACATAAGATGGTTTGAAATATATTTTGAACATCTTGGTAAAACTTCATATGGATTAAAAACATGTTCCCCAAAATATTGGTCCAAATTTTAGATGGTTTGAATATAGTACTCCTTATTCTCTAGAACCGGGGGAATATAAACAAATGAAAGTCTTTATCAATATTGCATGGCACCTTTATTGATTCTATTTCTACTCTACCTTAAATTTTCTAGGGAGTAATAATAAAGAAACTTAATTACTAGGGGGCCTTTTTCCTAAGGAACAACATGCACATTAGACCATACTAAAATTCCTATAGATGTTAAATTCTAAATATGTCCATACCACAAGAGGGTTATGGTGTGCGCCTATGGAATTCCTTTAAGCCAAAAGATGCCAAGACAGTTCAACAAATAAGAGGTGAAATACTATATAAGTTACGTATATAAAAAAGATAGGGAGGAAATGTTACCAAATTGATTAGGATCCCATGCATAAACATTTCCAAGCTCAGTAACGGCGAACACAAGTCCGTTATGTATAATTGCATCGCAGTATATGGCGCCATACTGAAACTGGTTTTCAAGAAATATCCATGTACGAGGATATTCGCCATGGAGGTAGGCAATTGCAAAGTCGAAGATTGCGACAAGGGAGAAATCTTTATACCCCCTAGCAGCTGTAGGAACTTGGTAAATAGCTATCTTCTGTAGTTGAATAGCAGAACGCTGATACTCGAATATAAGTGGATTGCGTGTGGTTTCCAACTTCTTCCTCAAAGATGGAAGCTTAATCTTGCGATGAGTGTAGACATTGAGGAGGTTCCACTTGCCTTCGGGGCCAACCATGGCGATCCAATCTCCATTGGCGCCTGCCCGCTCCTCATCCTTACCGTGTGGCATTAGGCCATCATAGGAGAACCTGTCCAGCGGCAGTAGTTTGCACTTGCTGTGCACCGGCAAATCCTCCTTGAACACCCATGGTTTATCCGCCGGGTCACAACAGAGAACACACGGAAGGCCAAACGGTTGAGAAGCAGGAAGAGTGGCACTGTATTTGGCTGACTGAAGAATACTTTTGGAGGAACCGACTAGGGACGCGGCGGTGATGGCGTCGCACTGGCTGATGAGCACTTCAAGGGGGCCTTCCGTAAACACCTTGTGAAACAGCCCAGATCCACAGACCCTGCTCGATTTCGCCATCGCAATGAGGCAGGTGGTACAATGGGGTTGGTATTTTCTTGGGAGATCTACTGATTCGAACTTTGGGAGAGAGATGGCGATCAATGGCGGCAGTGGGGGTTTGAGTTGGAGAACAGAGGCTCTCAAACCGGGCACCGCTGGATAGGATGTGAAAGCGCCATGGCGGAGACGCAGCGCGTGCTATGGAAGGCGGCGGAGTGGGGATAGACGACGGAGGTGAACCGAGACGCTCCTCCTCTTATGCATATACTGCCTACTGCAGTTTCGAGGAGAGTGTGAATGTGTTCAAAAAAAGAGGAGAGTGTGACTGTGACCCGACACCCGAGTAGGAGCAGACGGACTATAGGAGTAGCTCCATCATTACAGAACATTAATCGTGCTTCCTACAATAAATAAGTGAAACATCCCAGGCTTGTGTTGTCTAATCAAATCGATGGCCATGTCAGTATTATGGTGAACAAATAAAACAAATACACACCAACCTTGTTCTTTTTGCAACGTACACCAACCTAGCAAGGCATCAACCTTCTCGCCATCAACTACGACTCCGTGGCTCCGTCCCACCAAAGTTGTCTCAACTTTGTAAAAAAAAAACGGTTTTGCTATGTCTCAGTCAACTGAGATTTTCTTAAGTCTAAGTCACTTACAAAAAAGTGCTTTGAGTTGCACTTTTCTGTTAAAAAAGTGCAATTGGACTTTTCTACGTAAATGTGCAACTGGACCGAGTTGCACTTTTCTTTGAACTCAGCTGCACTTTTCTCGAGGTGATCGAGACTTAAGAAAATCTCAGTCAACTGAGACATAGGCACACCCAAAAAAAACATATATCCATCTAAATTTTAACAAAGGTGAGACACTTTTGGTGGGACCGAGGGAGTACAAAAAAACTTTACTACTCCATGCTAGTATCGGCCACTAATTCAAATTTCAACTGAAGGCGTGCTATTTTATGGTCCTGAAAATTGCCAAAAAAAATACAACCCAAAAATGCAACAGATCCATGTTAAGGGGGTACACCCTACGCAATATACATTAAGAAACTTCGAAACTTCAGCGACCTTGTAAGAATGCCCATGACAAGTGCGGTTTGCCAAATTAGGAAGAGACGAAATATGAATTCAACCAAAGAAATCTAAACGAATCCTTAGACAATAGCATAGTTAACACGTTCAGAAAAAAATGATGACTCCAAAAGAACAACATTAGCAAGAAATACTCCATTTTAGTTTGAATTTGCAGTCACATACATATACTAGTAGTACTGCCAAAATACTATAATACTCCGAGCTGCATTCTAGCACTCCAACTAGCTAGCTAATAGTTCTGGAGTAGTAGTACTACTATACAAGTCAAAATACATCCGAACGAACCCTACTTCGAACTAAACTACTCCCTCCGATCTTCGAGTAACTACATTGCAGTATGACTAAACGAAGATTATTGTATAACCTTCTTGTTGATGCAAACGCAGATAGGCAACACACGCTGCCCTCCATTCTGCTTCGCGTTACGGGGCGGCACCGCCAGGAAAGAAGTGAGCTGCTGCAACATGATCGAGCTAGGCGTCGGGGAGCTCGTCGGCTCGATTACCGCCATCAAGGTGTCCGTCGAGAGGTCACTGGTCCCAGCCGTCGCCGGCGCCGGCGGACCAATCACCAGCAGCTGCGCCTTGTACATTGGAAACAAGCACGCGGCCGACCTGATGCACACACAGGACACAATGGTGGTCGGGCCGAGCGCGCCAACGGTGATGGCGAACACGCTACCGTCTTCTTCCCCACTGCCGATGAACATGTGTCCCCGCGGTTGTACCGGAACACGAACTATGCACCAGGCGGGTATGCCATACTGGAACGTAAACACTGGGATGGAGTGGGATGCTTGGAGGTGTACCAGGAGCTCCCGCGGCGGGCCGGTGAAGCTGCAGCCGGTATTGATGGCCTCTGTGCAGCCGCACGGACCATGCGGGCACGCGATATAGTGCTTGTAGGACTCCGTGGAGGCGACCAAGCTCTGGCAGCCGACGCACTTGACCATTGCCCCAGATCGATTCGACGGCGGCAATCTTGCCCCAGATCGATTCGACGGCGGCAACCTCGCCGGCTGCTCGCACTTCTTGCACGGGTTCGGCGCAAGCTCGCCGACGCAGCGCCGACAGCCCATATGACCGCCCTTGCACTGCACGGAACAACGTACGTGGCATCAGTTGTCATTGACATTTCTCACAGGTGAACCTAAGAATGAAATCGGAAGGGAGCGACCTTGGATATGGGGGGTTTGAAGGGCAGCAGGCAGAGGGGCACAAGAAGAGGGCCTCCTCCATCTTCAGAGAAGAGTGATCGGGAAAACGAGAACGGGATGGGTTCTTTTTTTTATACATGCCTTGGAGTGGAGTATGGATACTACTACTTATAGGAAGAACTTCCTTGCTAAGAAACGACATCGGCCGTATGCAACCATAGATGCACCAGCGGCTCTGCAGTTTGTCAAAATAAAAGGACAGAGCTGCAGTGACTTGAAGTCTCCAAATCTCATTGTGACTTGGTGCCACCATCTACCAACCATTTGAGATCCAACGTTCCAAACTATCTCTTATTTCGAACCTAAAAACAAAAATTATGAAAAAAATCCAGTAAAATGTAGATGCCTTGTTCTAAAATCTGTGAATATTTCATCCCACTCGGACGATTAGTTTGTGATTAAAGAGCTTTTTACGTATACGAGCACTAGTTTAAACTAAATACTCCCTCTGATTCATATTAATTGACTTCAATATGGATGTATCTAGAACTAAAATGTGTCTAGTACATCCATATTAGAGTCAATTAATATGAACCAGAGGGAGTATATATTTGCTCACAAACCTTTGATTCAAATCGAATGAAACTTCACCAAAATATAAATCGAAATATGCACGATTAACTGGAAGTTCTTGAAATATTTCTGAGCAATTATAATAATTATTTAGTTTAAATTCTAAGTCGATCGCATACATTGGATCTGAGATGGATGGTGGATGGTGGCACCAAGTCACTGTGAGACTTGGAAGTATCAAGTCAGTGAAGCTCTATCCCAAAATAAAAGCTTCGTGAAGGGGGCAGTTTGGTTCAAAAAAGAAGACAGTGCCAAGCAGTTGTCAAACAATACCCATATAGTCAAATGTACTCCCTCTGATTCAAATGAATTGACTCAACTTTGTCTAGATATATGGATGTATCAAGTCACTGAAGCTAAAATAAAAGCTTCATGAAGGGGGAAGTTTGGTTCGAAAAAAATACGATTGCCAAGCGATTTGTCAAATAGTACCATAACATCAAATGTACTCCCTCCGATTCAAACGAAATGACTCAACTTTGTATTTTGCATGTTAAAGGTTTTTCGTAAAACTTGGCCAATCTTAACATAGTTTGCCTTTCTAAAAAAAGATATAAGCCCTAAGGCTCCTTTGATTCATAGGATGGGAAAACCATAGAAATATGAAAAACATAGGATTGAGATTTAATGGCTAGTTGAATCATATAGGAAGATGAGTTGTGTTTGATTGTGCCAAAGGAAATTTTCCATGAGGTATGACCTAATGTTTTATTCTTATAGGATTTGCACTGCAAGATTCCTATAGGATATGTTCCTATGAATCAAACAACTAGTGTGGGGAAAATTCACATGTGATCTAAATCTATACCTAATAATAAAGAAAATAAGGTTTCTTGCGCGGTCCAACTCTTTTTTGGACGGATTTACCCTCCCACCAAAATTAAAAAATGTTCCTTATAATAAACCAAAAAACGGTTCGATATTTTGGGTCGGAGACATTGTGGTTTCCTACGTCCCCGATGAAATCACTTGGTGTTCCGTTTGCTAATCAAATACTCGACGGAGTTGTAATACCCCGGTTTAGAATATCGTGGAGGGATACATCTCTAATACTCCTAAATCGATCGCTTGCTGATCTTCCTTGGCATCTGCATATTCAACATAGACTCCGGGCTAGAGAACGCGTCCATGGGGAGCCCGACATGGAATCCTTTGCTCCAATGAAAATCTGAATCAATAAAAAGGACCTGAACCCTGGCCAAAACACAGACTAATCGATATCGACATCGTTTCGACGGTGCTCCAGACTTCGTCGGATATATCGGTCCTCCCGTGACGCTTGCCGCACATGGAGCAGCTGAGAGGGCGACCCGCCATAGAGAAAGTCACGGCCGACGCTGGGAGCCCTGATCTGAACCTGGAGGACCTGTGGTGTGCACCACAAGTGGTTGGACAACGTCGTGCTGCCGTAGTGCGGGCCAAAATCGGCCATCCTCCGCCTACCCGTCGCGCCCCTGTGGGAGGAGGCCTGCCAGGCGAAACACGCCAACATCGATTGGTGAAGGACCACTTTCTGACATCCTGTTGTAATAGAGAATTCGAGCTCCGGTGACCGAGAGTGCCAGGCTCGATCCTGCGGCGGTGTTGGGGGCACAGGGATGGGCTGCCGGGCAGCGTCGGTGGCTAAACCACGGGGACCCTTTGTTACAGGTCGCGCCGCCCGCGGAAAACCGCCCAAATGCGCCAGCCCCGGCCACCTGCGCGCTCAGCTTCCCCGTCGCTGGCAAGTGCACCTGTTCTTGCCCTCGCGCCACCGGATTCCGCAGCAATATGCCAGACAGCGAGTGAAAGAGAGCTGAGAGAGAAGGAGCACGCCACAGATCAGGCGTTGTTGCCGCAGATGAGCCAACGCGGTGCAGTCCTGGTCGGTGTTGTGGCAGTTGGAGTTCTCTCTGGTCTATGCGTGGAGGGAGAGGAGCAGCGGCAGGGGAAGGAGAGATGCCCTCCAATTGTGTGGTTCTTCTGCAGGTTGTTCCGCTGAGAAAAAAATTGGAGAGATCGACTGTTCTTTAGTGGCTTGGTGCGTCTGCTGCTCTTGGTCCCTTGTGTGTAGTGAGATTGAGAGATGTGATTATTTTTTAAGAAAAAGAGAGATGTGACTTGGAGGAAGTGAGAGAGATGCGACTTAGGCATATCCGCTCAATGCATCAGCTTCCTTTACTTCGCTAGGTTTGGTTGAAACTAGCTAATAAAACCAAACTAAACAAACGCACAAATGTTCTCCTATATGCTTTTTTTGTGTGTGTGTGTGCTTCAAGTCTAGCATTTTATCTGCAAACAACCAAGTATGCCAACGGTGTGCTTCATTTTAGGCATCATGGTCTCAGCCCAAGAACATGTGTAGAAGTTTATCACAATGTGAGGCAATAGAACAGATGTTGCTGTGTGTTTGCATCGAAGCGTGTAGTTCACGGACACAGTGATGAGGTGGAGAGAAATTACAGAACATTTCATGCAGGCAGTTCAATTATTCGGCTCGAATGTTCACTTCCATGTAAAAAGAAAATACGCGCCAAAAGTATAGTTGTTTGTATCGGTAGTTTACTAATTTGGTCAATCGTTAAATTTTACATGTATCTTTTGCAAAAATAAATAGTCCCCAGGATTGCAGTTTTTGGTAGTTCACCGAAAGTACACAACTTGGACTCAGTGCTCACTCTATTCAAAAAAGGATGTCTCAAGTTTTTTAAAATTTAGTATCTAGATATATCCAAATTTATCCAAAGTTCAGACATTTTTCTATGAATGGAGGGAGTAGTACACTTCCCGCTCGGAGAAATGCTAAACAAAAATTACGAAGTCCGTCAAGAGGTAAACACAATTGCTACAGAAAAGACGTGCCAATGGGTCCATGAGGTGTGCTACATAGAGGGGACTTTGAGGATTAGGATGGGAGGGTGTCACTGACGAGCAAGAAAAAGAGGCCGAGTCGATAGTGGGCGAGTAGGACCAGGGGGCGGGTTATGCATGGGTGGATGGTGGAGGGCAGGGGGCGGCATGTAGGTGAAAATGGTGGTGCGTTGCCAAAGTTCTTCAGGATCTAGCAAGGATATAAAGAAGGGTGTGCCGAGATTATTGGGTTTTTTATGCTCGGATAACATATAACTATATCGATAAAATATCACCCGTAGCAACGCACGGGCTTTCTTCCTAGTCCTACATAATTCCTATACAAATCCTATATATGAATTTTAGTTGTTAGGTCACTTAAAATGATTTCACTTGAAGGGTTACATTTTTGTTTTTTCTGAATTAGTAGTGATGCCTAACCATATATATACCTAAACCAAGAGAATCAGCATAAACTTATGTATATTAATAGTAAGCGCATATATGAATGTTTTTTATCTACAAACCCAGGGTCATATATATGTACATAGAAACATGCATATATGCTAGTTTTTGTACCTTGGTGTGTTCCTCTTTTGGGCTATCTCTTTTTTGTTCACCGGTTCACAACCAATGCCCTAGATTAATTTGGCACTTAGAAAATAACATTTTGTTTTTGGCGCACTAACACAAATAGTAGTAGCACGGTCAACACTGTAGAGAAGTACAAAATAAATGTGTGTGGGTAATAATAAAATCCTTAATATGCCTTGAAAACCCACACGTACGCTCTTTCTAGGACATAGGCAGTATGAGGTAATGCACCCACGCGCTGTCATCTGCCCGTTCGTGCTATGTCTCCCAAATCTTGAAATATCGTCAGTTATCCATTTCACGTCCACACTTCTCCCTCTCTCCACGGACTAGGAAAAAACCCTCTCTTCACTTCCCCTTCCCATTCCACCGATGGAGAGCCCAACCGACGCCGTCAACGCAGCGAAAGCGAAAGCCGCGCGGCTGGCCTTAGCCGCAGAGGAGGCGTCCAGAGCCGCGACCGCAGCACGCATGGCCGCAACGGCGGCGATCATCGCCGCAGCGGATGCCAAAGACGAAGCGGAGGCCATTGCCGAAGGCCGGGCCATCGGTCGCTCATCGGCATCTGATGCTGTTGGTAGATGGGTCCACTCTCTTGGGAAGCATCCCCTAGATGAAGAGGACGAGGTTGAACTCATCTTTGAACCGCCGCTGCCGACCTTCGACGAGAATATCGTCGACGAGGGGGAGGAAGTATGTTCCGATTCACCTCTCTCCCTTATTCAACATAGCCCTGTATCGATTTGCGCTATGGTCTCTCCCTCTTTTTTTTGCGCTATAGCGTTTTGAATTAGCGTCGAATCTTTTTAGATTCATATTCAGTATTAGTTGCAACTGCTACATATTTGCTTCACATCCGATTCACCTCTCTCCCTTATTCAACATAGCCCTGTATCGATTTGCTCTATGGTCTCTCCCTCTTTTTTTTGCGCTATAGGGTTTTGAATTAGCGTCAGAATCTTTTTAGATTCATATTCATTATTAGTTGCAACTACTACATATTTGCTTCACCTATTTATTTGGCATGTATCAGGTTGCTACTGATGAGGTTGACAGCGATGTCGAGTTGCGTCATAGGAAGGCCAGGGCCACTCTCAACAAGCTTAAGGCGGGGAAGTTCGACAAGTATTGGAGTGAACCCTGGACTGGTGCCAGGAACAGCTGCCCCTTCTGCACAAAGAGCATAAAGGTTGACTTTCGAAGCGTCCTGCAGCATGCCGAAGCCGGTGGGTCCAGCTGTCTCAAAGTTGGGGAAACTGTTAACCGATCCGGCTTCATAGCCAACCACATGGCCTATGGGCTATTCCTAAGGAAGAAATTGAACCAAGCTATCGAGACCGGTCGTGTGCCTCCTCCCAAGCCCAAGCCACCAAAGATTAAAGGTATGGGCTGCAAGAAGCAGAAGAAGCGGGACCGGGAGGAGGCGACAGGAAGAAGATGGTAAATATACTCCGTAACTGTTGTGCATGTTTGTCTCTCCTACTGCTTCAAAAGCAGCATCTTTTGTTGAACTCTGTTTATGTTTGTCGCTCGGCGGCGTTTGTGGTGAACCTATTAGCTTAATTAGGGGTTGTTGAACTATGTCCGTGTTGAACCTTGCTTAATTAGGTTGTGTTGAACTCTGTTTGTGTTGGCGTGGGAAGGGGGCATGATGCTACCCTGAATTTGCGGACCCCCAAAGAACTTGCAAATACGAGTGATGCATCCAAAAGGAACAAACTTTTACATGGTAGACCCCGATGCTGAAAGCAAGAAATGCGATCGGGTCCTTAACAATACCACCGCTCGGATTGATCGGGTATTTTGCCTGCCTACCGCATGTGACTTGTGCTCACTGAAGTTTGGGACCTCACGCATGGGCACCACACGTAAGTGACAGACCTGTTGGTGTAAAAACTCGGGTGATTATTATACTGCATTAGTACAAAGTTTCCTATGGATTCAAGGGTTGGAAAGCCAAGTTAACTCATTTTCATGACTAAGAAGGAGCCAGGCTTACTTTTTCATTTTCATGTTTTACCTTGTTTAAATCTTGGTCAAACAAAGGATTTGACCAGGATTCAAATGGGCATAAAAATTCAAAAAAGAAATAAAAAAACCAAAGCACATAAGCTTCTTATGTCATATAGTAAGCATTACAGTTGATCAACGAGTCTAGACATATTCAAACCAGAAAAATCATGTATATACCCCCTAACCCTAAACTCTGTCTTATGAAGTCAAGCATGAAGAAAAGTGGTTTTGGGTTTCAAACACTGGAAATTGAAAAAACTCCCAAAAGCTTCATTTTGGAGTGACTAAGAAGAATCCAGGCTTACATTTTCATTTTCATGTTTTAAACTGGTTTAAATCTTGCTCAAACCTAGGATTTGACCAAGATTCAAATGGACATAACAAATTCAAAAAAATCAAAACCAAACACATAGTCTTTTGATGTCATATAGTAAGCATTCAAGTTGATAAACAAAGTCTAGACATATTTAAACAAGAAAAATCATGTATATACTTGGCCCCTAACCCTAAACTCTGTCTTATGAAGTCAAGCATTAAGAGAAGTGGTTTTGGGTTTCAAACATGGAAATTTAAAAACCTCCCAAAAGCTTCATTTTGGAGTGACTAAGAAGAATCCAGGCTTACTTTTCATTTTCATGTTTTAAACTGGTTTAAATCTTGGTCAAACCTAGGATTTGACCAAGATTCAAATGGGCATAACAAATTAAAAAAAACCAAACACATAGTCTTTTGATGTCACATAATAAGCATTCAAGTTGATAAACAAGGTCTAGACATATTCAAACCAGAAAAATCATGTATCTACCCCCTACCCCTAAACTTTGTCTTATGAAGTAAAGCACGGAGAGATATCATTTTGGGTTTCGAACATGGAAAATTAAAAAAACCTCCCAAAAGCTTCATTTTGGAGTGAATAATAAGAAGGATCCAAACTTACTTTTCATTTTCATGTTTTAAACTTGTTTAAATATTGGTCAAACCTGCTAGGATTTGACCAAGATTCAAATGGGCATAACAATTCAAAAAAAAAATTAAACCGAAAACCACTTCTCTTCGTGCTTGACTTCATTAGACAGAGTTTAGGGTTTGGGGTATATACATGATTTTTAATGTTTAAATATGTCTAGACTCCGTTGATCAACATGAATGCTTACTATAACTTAAGAAGCTTATGTGCTTTGGTTTTTCATTTTTGAATTCTTTATTTAATTATTATGCACATTTCATTCTTGGTCAAATCCTAGGTTTGACCAAGAATTAAACAAGTCAGTAACATGAAAATGAAAAAGTAAGCATGGATCCTTCTTATTCACTCAAAAAATGAAGCTTTTGGGAGGGTTTTTGAATTTTCCATGTTTGAAACCCAAAACCATTCCTCTTGTATGCTTGACTTCATATATATGACAGAGTTTAGCCTTAGGGGTATATACATGATTTTTCTAGTTTGAATATGTCTATACCTTGTTTATCAACTTGAATGCTTACTATAAACCAAAAATTCATGTATCTACCCCTAACCCTAAACTATGCATGAAGAGAAGTGGTTTTGGGTTTCAAACCTGGATATTTCAAAAAACCTCCCAAAAGCTTCATTTTGGAGTGAATAAGAAGGATCAAGGCTTAATTTTTCATTTTCATGTTTTAATCTTGTTTAAATCTTGGTCAAACCTAGGATTTGACCAAGATTCAAATGGGCATAATTTAAAAAAATGAAAAATCAAGGCACATAGTCTTCTTATGTCATATAGTAAGCATTCAATTAAGTTGATAAACAAGCTCTAGACATATTCAAACCAGAAAAATCATGATGTATCTACCCCCTATATATCCCTAAACCCTGACTTATGAAGTCAAGCATGAAGAGAAGTGGTTTTTGGTTTCAATCATGGAAATTTCAAAAACCCTCCCAAGAGCTTCATTTTGGAGTGACTAATTAAGAAGCATACATGATTACCTTTTCATATTCATGTTTTAAACTTGTTCAAATCTAGGTCAACAAACCTAGGATTTGACGAAGAATCAAATGGGTATAAAAAAAATTAAAAACAAGCTCTAGACAAGCTCAAGTTGAAAAACAAGTTCTAGACATATTCAAACCAGAAAAATCATGTAACTACCCCCTATATATCCCTAAACCCTGACTTATGAAGTCAAGCATGAAGAGAAGTGGTTTTTGGTTTCAATCATGAAAATTTCAAAAACCCTCCCAAGAGCTTCATTTTGGAGTGGCTAAGAAGGATAGATGCTTAATTTTTCATATTTATGTTTTAAACTAGTTTAAATCATGGTCAAACCTAGGATTTGACCAAGATTCAAATGGACATAAAAATTCAAAATAAATGAAAATAAATGAAAAACCAAGGCACGTAGTCTTCTTATGTCATATAGTAAGCATTCAATTAAGTTGATAAACAAGGTCTAGACATATTCAAACTAGAAACATCATGTATCTAGCTACCCCTAGCCCTAAACTCTGTCTTATGAAGTCAAGCATGCATGAAGAGAAGTCATGGTTTTTGGTTTCAAACATGGAAATTTCAAAAACCCTACCAAGATCTACATTTTGGAGTGACTAAGAAGGATATATGCTTAATTTTTCATATTCATGTTTTATTAAACTTGTTTAAATCATGGTCAAACCTAGGATTTGACCAAGATTCAAATGGGCATAAAAATTCAGAAAAAACAAAAAATGGGAAATCAAGGCACATAGTCTTCTTATGTCACATAGTAAGCATTCAATTAAGTTGATAAACAAGGTCTAGAGATATATTCAAACCAGAGAAATCATGTATCTACCCCCTAACCCTAAACTCTATCTCATGAAGTCAAGCATGAAGATATGTGGTTTTTGGTTTCAAACATGGAAATTTCAAAAACCCTCCCAAGAGCTTCATTTTGGAGTGACTAAGAAGGATATATGCTTAATTTTTTATATTCATGTTTTCAACTTGTTTAAATCATGGTCAAACCTAGGATTTTGGCCAAGATTCAAATGGGCATAATTTAAAAAAATGGAAAATCAAGGCACATAGTCTTCTTATGTCACATAGTAAGCATTCAATTAAGTTGACAAACAAGGTCTAGACATATTCAAACCAGAGAAATCATGTATCTACCCCCTAACCCTAAACTCTGTCCATGAAGTCAAGCATGAAGATATGTGGTTTTTGGTTTCAAACATGGAAATTTCAAAAACCCTCCCAAGAGCTTCATTTTGGAGTGACTAAGAAGGACATATGCTTAATTTTTCATATTCATGTTTTCAACTTGTTTAAATCATGGTCAAACTTAAGATTTGACCAAGATTCAAATGGGCATAAAATTAAAAAAAACAATAAAATGAAAAACCAATGCACATAGTCGATCTTCTTATGTCATATATATAGTAAGCATTCAATTAAGTTGATAACAAGGTCTAGACATATTCAAACCAGAAAAATCATGTATCTACCCCCTAACCCTAAACTTTGTCTTATGAAGTCAAGCATGAAGAGAAGTGGTTTTTGGTTTCAAGCATGGAAATTTCAAAAACCTCCCCAAACTTCATTTTAGAGTGACTAAGAAGGATACAAGCTTCCCTTTTCATTTTCATGTTTTAAACTTGTTTAAATTATCTTGGTCAAATCTAGGATTTGACAAGATTCAAATGGGCAAGCATATGATAAGTGATGCAAATATCATTTCTAAGTGCGGGCAAACCAGCCTTTAGCTTAACATATTTCTAAGTACAAGGTTTCAGAAAATTGAGTGGGGGCGGCTGCCCCCCTTGGCTATAGTCTGGATCCGCCCATGCTATAGTTTGAGGCCATTTGGATGACGTCGAAAAAATTCTTTGATTAGAAATGGGGTTGTTCGAACCCCGTAGTTGGATTTTTTTGAACCTTGATCTCGTAGTAATCGGGCAAAACCCTAGTTTAACCTATTTAATTATAGATTCGTAGGTCGATTTTTCTACGTACCTTTTTATTATTACTCTACTATGCAGCACATATGTGTTTGCCCGTCGAGTGAAACTCGGAGGAAGAGGGATCACTCGGAAGGAGAAAAGGAGGGAGAGCATTATGGTGTCTCCCCTTTTTCGGGTGATGATGTTACCTGTTGTGCAGGGTTTGTCAGTGAGCAGGAGGTGCGAGCGAGCGAGCAAGCGAGCGAGTCGAGCGAGGCCGAGAATGAGAGAGATTTGTTTTTTTGTGTGAGAGGGACAACCGAAGGATCCTGAAGGACCCAGAGACTTCCAATACGCATCCTGATGCGTCTTCTCTTGACAAAGAAAATGGCTGGGAGTTTGCGTACCTATTGCACGTGACTTCTGCTCACTGAAGTGTGGGACCTCACGCATGGGCACCACACGTAAGTGACAGAACTGTTGGTGTAAAAACTCGGTTGATTATTATAGTGCATTAGAACAAAGTTTCCTATGGATTCAAGGGTAGGAAATCCAAGTTAACTCATTTACATGACATTATTTTTTCCATGAAGCAAAGTTAACACATCTATCAATTGGTACATTTTGGAGTGACTAAGAAGGATCCATGCTTACCTTTTCGTTTTCACGTGTTAAACTTGTTTAAATCTTGGTCAAACCTAGGATTTGACAGAGATTCAAATGGGCGGAAAATTCAAAAAAAAAACAGAAAAATGAAAAACCAAAGCACATACGTAGTTTTCTTATGTCATATAGTAAGCATTCAAGTTGATCAACAAGGTCTAGACATATTCAAAACATATAAATCATGTATGTACCCCTAACCCTAAACTATGTCTTATGAAGTCAAGCATGAAGAGAAGTGGTTTTGGGTTTCAAACATGGAAATTTCAAAAACCTCCCAAAAACTTCATTTAGAGTGACTAAGAAGGATAAATGCTTTCCTTTTCATTTTCATGTTTTAAACTTGTTTAAATCTTGGTAAAACCTAGGATCTGACCAAGATTCAAATGGGCATCAAAAATAAAAAAAATCAGAAAAATGAAAAACCAAAGCACATAGTCTTCTTATGTCATATAGTAAGCATTAAAGTTGATAAACAAGGTCTAGATGTATTCAAACCAGACAAATCATGTATCTACCCCTAACCCTAAACTCTGTCTTATGAAGTCAAGCATGAAGAGAAGTTGTTTTGGGTTTCAAACATGGAAATTTCAAAAACCCTCTCAAAGAGCTTCATTTTGGAGTGACTAAGAAGGATCCATAGGAAACTATGTACTAATACAGTATAATGATCACCCGAGTTATTAGAGCAACAAGTCTGTCACTTACGTGTGGTTCCCATGCGTGAGGTCCCACACTTCAGTGAGCACAAGTCACGTAGTCTTCTTATGTCATATAGTTAGCATTCAATTAAGCTGATAAACAAGGTCTAGACATATCAAACCAGAAAAATCATGTATCTACCCCCTATATATCCCTAAACCCTGACTTATGAAGTCAAGCATGAAGAGAAGAAGTGGTTTTTGGTTTCAAACATGGAAATTTCAAAAACCCTCCCAAGAGCTTCATTTTGGAGTGACTAGTTAAGACGCATACATGCTTACTTTTTCATATTCATGTTTTAAACTTGTTCAAATCTTGGTCAACAAACCTAGCTACGATTTGACGAAGATTCAAATGGGTATAAAAAAATTAAAACCAAGGTCTGCTCATGTCATATAGTAAGCATTCAATTAAATTGATAAACAAGGTCTAGACATATTCAAACTAGTAGGAAAATCATGTATCTACCCCTAACCCTAAACTATGTCTTATGAAGTCAAGCATGCATGAAGAAAAGTGGTTTTTGGTTTTCAAGCATGGAAATTTCAAAAACCCTCCCAAGAGCTACATATTGGAGTGACTAAGAAGGATAGATGCTTAATTTTTCATATTCATGTTTTAAACTTGATTAAATCATGGTCAAACCTAGAATTTGACCAAGATTCAAATGGGCATAAAAATTCAAAAAAAATGAAAAACCAATGCACATAGTCATCTTATGTCATCTAGTAAGCATTCAATTAAGTTGATAAACAATGTCTAGACATATTCAAACCAGAAAATTCATGTATCAAGCTACCCCTAACCCCAAACTCTGTCTTATGAAGTCAAGCATGAAGAGAAGTACGTGGTTTTTTGGTTTCAAACATGGAAATTTCAAAAACCCTCTCAAGAGCTTCATTTTGGAGTGACTACGAATGATACATGCTTAATTTTTCATATTCATGTTTTAAACTTGTTTAAATCATGGTCAAACCTAGGATTTGGCCAAGATTCAAATGGGCAAAATTTTAAAAAAAATCAAGGCACATAGTCTTCTTATGTCATATAGTAAGCATTCAATTAAGTTGATAAACAAGGTCTAGACATATTCAAACGAGAGAAATCATGTATCTACCCCCTAACACTAAACTCTGTCTCATGAAGTCAAGCGCATGCATGAAGATATGTGGTTTTTGGTTTCAAACATGGAAATTTCAAAAACCCTCCCAAGAGCTTCATTTCGAAGTGATTAATTAAGAAGCATACATGCATGCTTACTTTTTCATATTCATGTTTTAAACTTATTCAAATCTTGGTGAAACCTAGGATTTGACCAAGATTCAAATCCGTATAAAAATTTAAAAATAAAATAAAAAAACAAGGTCTTCTTATGTTATATAGTAGGCATTCAATTAAGTTGATAAACAAGGTCTAGACATATTCAAAGAAGAAAAATCATGCATGTATCTACCCCTAACCCTAAACTATGTTTCATGAAGTCAAGCATGAAGATATGTGGTTTTTGGTTTCGAACATGGAAATTCAAAAACCCTCCCAAGAGCTTCATTTTGAAGTGACTAAGAAGCATACATGCTTACTTTTTCATATTCATGTTTTTAACTTATTCAAATCTTGGTGGAACCAAGGATTTGACCAAGATTCAAATGGGTATAAAAATTCAAAAAAAACAAGGTCTTCTTATGTTATATAGTAAGCATTCAATTAATTTGATAAACAAGGTCTACACATATTCAAACCAGGAAAATCATGTATCTACCCCCTAACCCTAAACTCTGTCTTATGAAGTCAAGCATGCATGAAGAGAAGTGGTTTTTGGTTTCAATCATGGAAATTTCAAAAACGCTCTCAAGAGCTTCCATTTTGGAGTGACTACAAAGGATACATGCTTAATTTTTCATATTCATGTTTTAAACTTGTTTAAATCATGGTCAAACCTAGGATTTGGCCAAGATTCAAATGGGCAAAATTTAAAAAAAAATCAAGGCACATAGTCTTCTTATGTCATATAGTAAGCATCATTCAATTAAGTTGATAAACAAGGTCTAGACATATTCAAACGAGAGAAATCATGTATCTACCCCCTAACCCTAAACTCTATCTCATGAAGTCAAGCGCATGCATGAAGATATGTGGTTTTTGGTTTCAAACATGGAAATTTCAAAAACCCTCCCAAGAGCTTCATTTCGAAGTGATTAATTAAGAAGCATACATGCATGCTTACTTTTTCATATTCATGTTTTAAACTTATATTCAAATCTTGGTGAAACCTAGGATTTGACCAAGATTCAAATGGGTATAAAAATAAAAAAAAAGGTCTTCTTATGTTATATAGTAGGCATTCAATTAAGTTGATAAACAAGGTCTAGACATATTCAAACAAGAAAAATCAAGCATGTATCTACCCCTAACCCTAAACTCTGTTTCATGAAGTCAAGCATGAAGATATGTGGTTTTTGGTTTCGAACATGGAAATTCAAAAACCCTCCCAAGAGCTTCATTTTGAAGTGACTAAGAAGCATACATGCTTACTTTTTCATATTCATGTTTTTAACTTATTCAAATCTTGGTGGAACCAAGGATTTGACCAAGATTCAAATGGGTATAAAAGTTCAAAAAAAACAAGGTCTTCTTATGTGTTATATAGTAAGCATTCAATTAATTTGATAAACGAGGTCTACACATATTCAAACCAGGAAAATCATGTATCTACCCCCTAACCCTAAACTCTGTCTTATGAAGAAGTCAAGCATGCATGAAGAGAAGTGGTTTTTGGTTTCAAGCATGGAAATTTCAAAAACCCTCCCAAGAGCTACATATTGGAGTGACTAAGAAGGATAGATGCTTAATTTTTCATATTCATGTTTTAAACTTGTTTAAATCATGGTCAAACCTAGGATTTGACCAAGATTCAAATGGGAAAAAATTTTAAAAATGAAAAATCAAGGCACATAGTCTTCTTATTTTTGGTTTCAAACATGGAAATTTCAAAAACCCTCCCAAAGAGCTTCATTTTGGAGTGACTAAGAAGGATCCATAGGAAACTATGTACTAATACAGTATAATGATCACCCGAGTTATTAGAGCAACAAGTCTGTCACTTACGTGTGGTTCCCATGCGTGAGGTCCCACACTTCAGTGAGCACAAGTCACGTACGCTAGGTAGGCAAACTCCCAGCCATCTTCTTTGTCAAGAGAGAGGCATCAACACACTCTCTCTCTCTCTCTCTCTCTCCAATTATCCACCTCCGTTGGCTGCCGGTTTTGGCAGGTCGTTTCTAGCTCAGCTCGTAGGCCATGGTGTGCAGGCTCTGTAGCCATGGCGATTTAGTCGCGCCAAGTGGTTCGTCCCCGGCTCCGACGAGGATCAATCCGGACGGTGCCTATTAAGGACCCGATCGCATTTCTTGCTTTCAGCATGGGGTCTACCATGTAAATCTTAGGGATTTAGACGTAATTTCCTGTTTATTTTGTGTCCCGTCAGAACTGCGCTCTGATGCGTATTGGAAATCTGGGTCCTTCAGGATCGTTCGGTTGTCCCTCTAAAAAAAACATCTCTCTCATTCTCGGCCTTTCTCGCTCGCTCGCACCCCCCTGCGCACTGACAACCCTGCACAACAGTCAACATCACCAGAAAAAGGATAGACACCATAAATAAGTGGGGCCCCGTGACTGCTCTCCCTTCGTCTCCTCCCGTGTGTCCCTCTTCCTCCGACTCCCGACCTTGCGGAAAAGAAAAATGAAATGAAAGAGTTTCACTGGACGGGCAAACACATGTGCTGCCTAGTAATAATAATAATAACGTAAAAAAATCGACCTACGAATCTATTATTAAATAAGCTAAACTAGGGTTTTGCCCAGTACTACGGATCAATTTCTGAAAATCCAACTACGGGGTTTGATTTTGGCCTGCTAATATAAAATTATATAATCCGATACAGTATTCCTCTAAAAAATCATTTTGGTATGCATCGTTTGGTACTTTTCATAGCTAGAGTGCTTACTCCCTCCGTTAGCAAATAGTCTTCGTATGTCATATAGTAAGCATTTAAGTTGAAAAACAAGCTCTAGACATATTCAAACCAGAAAAATCATGTATCTACCCCCTATATATCCCTAAACCCTGACTTATGAATTCAAGCATGAAGAGAAGTGGTTTTTGGTTTCAATCATGGAAATTTCAAAAACCCTCCCAAGAGCTTCATTTTGGAGTGACTAATTAAGAAGCATACATGCTTACCTTTTCATATTAATGTTTTAAACTTGTTCAAATCTTGGTCAACAAACCTAGGATTTGACGAAGAATCAAATGGGTATAAAAAAATTAAAACCAAGGTCTGCTCATGTCATATAGTGAGCATTCAATTAAATTGATAAACAAGGTCTAGACATATTCAAACTAGCAGGAAAATCATGTATCTACCCCCTAACCCCAAACTCTATCTTATGAAGTCAAGCACGCATGAAGAGAAGTGGTTTTTGGTTTTCAAGCATGGAAATTTCAAAAACTCTTATGTCATCTAGTAAGCATTCAATTAAGTTGATAAATAATGTCTAGACATATTCAAACCAGAAAGTTTATGTATCAAGCTACCCCTAACCCCAAACTTTGTCTTATGAAGTCTAGCATGAAGAGAAGTACGTGGTTTTTTGGTTTCAAACATGGAAATTTCAAAAACCCTCTCAAGATCGAGCTTCATTTTGGAGTGACTACGAAGGATACATGCTTAATTTTTCATATTCATGTTTTAAACTTGTTTAAATCATGGTCAAACCTAGGATTTGACCAAGATTCAAATGGGCATAAAAATTCAAAAAAAAACAATAAAATGAAAAACCAATGCACATAGTCATCTTATGTCATCTAGTAAGCATTCAATTAAGTTGATAAACAAGGTCTAGACATATTCAAACCAGAAAATTCATGTATCAAGCTACCCCTATCCCCAAACTCTGTCTTATGAAGTCAAGCATGAAGAGAAGTACGTGGTTTTTTTGGTTTCAAACATGGAAATTTCAAAAACCCTCTCAAGAGCTTCATTTCGAAGCGATTAATTAAGAAGCATACATGCATGCTTACTTTTTCATATTCATGTTTTAAACTTATTCAAATCTTGGTGAAACCTAGGATTTGACCAAGATTCAAATGGGTATAAAAATTAAAAAAAACAAAAAAGGTCATCTTATGTTATATAGTAGGCATTCAATTAAGTTGATAAACAAGGTCTAGACATATTCAAACAAGAAAAATCATGCATGTATCTACCCCTAACCCTAAACTCTGTTTCATGAAGTCAAGCATGAAGATATGTGGTTTTTAGTTTCGAACATGGAAATTCAAAAACCCTCCCAATAGCTTCATTTTGAAGTGACTAAGAAGCATACATGCTTACTTTTTCATATTCATGTTTTTAACTTATTCAAATCTTGGTGGAACCAAGGATTTGACCAAGATTCAAATGGGTATAAAAATTCAAATAAAACAAGGTCTTCTTATGTTATATAGTAAGCACTCAATTAATTTGATAAACAAGGTCTAGACATATTCAAACCAGAAAATTTATGTATCAAGCTACCCCTAACCCAAAACTCTGTCTTATGAAGTCTAGCATGAAGAGAAGTACGTGGTTTTTTGTTTTCAAGCATGGAAATTTCAAAAACCCTCCCAAGAGCTACATATTGGAGTGACTAAGAAGGATAGATGCTTAATTTTTCATATACATGTTTTAAACTTGATTAAATCATGGTCAAACCTAGGATTTGACCAAGATTCAAATGGGCATAAAAATTCAAAAAAATGAAAAACCAATGCACATAGTCATCTTATGTCATCTAGTAAGCATTCAATTAAGTTGATAAACAAGGTCTAGACATATTCAAACAAGAAAATTCATGTATCAAGCTACCCCTATCCCCAAACTCTGTCTTATATATGAAGTCAAGCATGAAGAGAAGTACGCGGTTTTTTGGTTTCAAACATGGAAATTTTAAAACCCCTCTCAAGAGCTTCATTTTGGAGTGTCTACGAAGGATACATACTTAATTTTTCATATTCATGTTTTAAACTTGTTTAAATCATGGTCAAACCTAGGATTTGGCCAAGATTCAAATGGGCAAAATTTAAAAAAAAATGAAAAATCAAGGCACATAGTCTTCTTATGTCATATAGTAAGCATTCAATTAAGTTGATAAACAAGGTCTAGACATATTCAAACGAGAGAAATCATGTATCTACCCCCTAACACTAAACTCTGTCTCATGAAGTCAAGCGCATGCATGAAGATATGTGGTTTTTGGTTTCAAACATGGAAATTTCAAAAACCCTCCCAAGAGCTTCATTTCGAAGTGATTAATTAAGAAGCATACATGCATGCTTACTTTTTCATATTCATGTTTTAAACTTATTCAAATCTTGGTGAAACCTAGGATTTGACCAAGATTCAAATCCGTATAAAAATTTAAAAATAAAATAAAAAAACAAGGTCTTCTTATGTTATATAGTAGGCATTCAATTAAGTTGATAAACAAGGTCTAGACATATTCAAAGAAGAAAAATCATGCATGTATCTACCCCTAACCCTAAAACTATGTTTCATGAAGTCAAGCATGAAGATATGTGGTTTTTGGTTTCGAACATGGAAATTCAAAAACCCTCCCAAGAGCTTCATTTTGAAGTGACTAAGAAGCATACATGCTTACTTTTTCATATTCATGTTTTTAACTTATTCAAATCTTGGTGGAACCAAGGATTTGACCAAGATTCAAATGGGTATAAAAATTCAAAAAAAACAAGGTCTTCTTATGTTATATAGTAAGCATTCAATTAATTTGATAAACAAGGTCTACACATATTCAAACCAGGAAAATCATGTATCTACCCCCTAACCCTAAACTCTGTCTTATGAAGTCAAGCATGCATGAAGAGAAGTGGTTTTTGGTTTCAATCATGGAAATTTCAAAAACGCTCTCAAGAGCTTCCATTTTGGAGTGACTACAAAGGATACATGCTTAATTTTTCATATTCATGTTTTAAACTTGTTTAAATCATGGTCAAACCTAGGATTTGGCCAAGATTCAAATGGGCAAAATTTAAAAAAATCAAGGCACATAGTCTTCTTATGTCATATAGTAAGCATCATTCAATTAAGTTGATAAACAAGGTCTAGAAATATTCAAACGCTAGAAATCATTTATCTACCCCTACCCCTAACCTCTTTCTCATGAAGTCAAGCGCATGCATGAAGATATGTGGTTTTTGGTTTCAAACATGGAAATTTCAAAAACCCTCCCAAGAGCTTCATTTCGAAGTGATTAATTAAGAAGCATACATGCATGCTTACTTTTTCATATTCATGTTTTAAACTTATATTCAAATCTTGGTGAAACCTAGGATTTGACCAAGATTCAAATGGGTATAAAAATAAAAAAAGGTCTTCTTATGTTATATAGTAGGCATTCAATTAAGTTGATAAACAAGGTCTAGACATATTCAAACAAGAAAAATCAAGCATGTATCTACCCCTAACCCTAAACTCTGTTTCATGAAGTCAAGCATGAAGATATGTGGTTTTTGGTTTTGAACATGGAAATTCAAAAACCCTCCCAAGAGCTTCATTTTGAAGTGACTAAGAAGCATACATGCTTACTTTTTCATATTCATGTTTTTAACTTATTCAAATCTTGGTGGAACCAAGGATTTGACCAAGATTCAAATGGGTATAAAAGTTCAAAAAAAACAAGGTCTTCTTATGTGTTATATAGTAAGCATTCAATTAATTTGATAAACGAGGTCTACACATATTCAAACCAGGAAAATCATGTATCTACCCCCTAACCCTAAACTCTGTCTTATGAAGAAGTCAAGCATGCATGAAGAGAAGTGGTTTTTGGTTTCAAGCATGGAAATTTCAAAAACCCTCCCAAGAGCTACATATTGGAGTGACTAAGAAGGATAGATGCTTAATTTTTCATATTCATGTTTTAAACTTGTTTAAATCATGGTCAAACCTAGGATTTGACCAAGATTCAAATGGGAAAAAATTTTAAAAATGAAAAATCAAGGCACATAGTCTTCTTATTTTTGGTTTCAAACATGGAAATTTCAAAAACCCTCCCAAAGAGCTTCATTTTGGAGTGACTAAGAAGGATCCATAGGAAACTATGTACTAATACAGTATAATGATCACCCGAGTTATTAGAGCAACAAGTCTGTCACTTACGTGTGGTTCCCATGCGTGAGGTCCCACACTTCAGTGAGCACAAGTCACGTACGCTAGGTAGGCAAACTCCCAGCCATCTTCTTTGTCAAGAGAGAGGCATCAACACTCTCTCTCTCTCTCTCTCTCTCTCTCTCCAATTATCCACCTCCGTTGGCTGCCGGTTTTGGCAGGTCGTTTCTAGCTCAGCTCGTAGGCCATGGTGTGCAGGCTCTGTAGCCATGGCGATTTAGTCGCGCCAAGTGGTTCGTCCCCGGCTCCGACGAGGATCAATCCGGACGGTGCCTATTAAGGACCCGATCGCATTTCTTGCTTTCAGCATGGGGTCTACCATGTAAATCTTAGGGATTTAGACGTAATTTCCTGTTTATTTTGTGTCCCGTCAGAACTGCGCTCTGATGCGTATTGGAAATCTGGGTACTTCAGGATCGTTCGGTTGTCCCTCTAAAAAACATCTCTCTCATTCTCGGCCTTTCTCGCTCGCTCGCACCCCCTGCGCACTGACAACCCTGCACAACAGTCAACATCACCAGAAAAAGGATAGACACCATAAATAAGTGGGGCCCCGTGACTGCTCTCCCTTCGTCTCCTCCCGTGTGTCCCTCTTCCTCCGACTCCCGACCTTGCGGAAAAGAAAAATGAAATGAAAGAGTTTCACTGGACGGGCAAACACATGTGCTGCCTAGTAATAATAATAATAACGTAAAAAAATCGACCTACGAATCTATTATTAAATAAGCTAAACTAGGGTTTTGCCCAGTACTACGGATCAATTTCTGAAAATCCAACTACGGGGTTTGATTTTGGCCTACTAATATAAAATTATATAATCCGATACAGTATTCCTCTAAAAAATCATTTTGGTATTCATCGTTTGGTACTTTTCATAGCTAGAGTGCTTACTCCCTCCGTTAGCAAATAGTCTTCGTATGTCATATAGTAAGCATTTAAGTTGAAAAACAAGCTCTAGACATATTCAAACCAGAAAAATCATGTATCTACCCCCTATATATCCCTAAACCCTGACTTATGAATTCAAGCATGAAGAGAAGTGGTTTTTGGTTTCAATCATGGAAATTTCAAAAACCCTCCCAAGAGCTTCATTTTGGAGTGACTAATTAAGAAGCATACATGCTTACCTTTTCATATTAATGTTTTAAACTTGTTCAAATCTTGGTCAACAAACCTAGGATTTGACGAAGAATCAAATGGGTATAAAAAAATTAAAACCAAGGTCTGCTCATGTCATATAGTGAGCATTCAATTAAATTGATAAACAAGGTCTAGACATATTCAAACCAGAAAATTCATGTATCAAGCTACCCCTATCCCCAAACTCTGTCTTATGAAGTCAAGCATGCATGAAGAGAAGTGGTTTTTGGTTTTCAAGCATGGAAATTTCAAAAACTCTTATGTCATCTAGTAAGCATTCAATTAAGTTGATAAATAATGTCTAGACATATTCAAACCAGAAAGTTTATGTATCAAGCTACCCCTAACCCCAAACTTTGTCTTATGAAGTCTAGCATGAAGAGAAGTACGTGGTTTTTTGGTTTCAAACATGGAAATTTCAAAAACCCTCTCAAGATCGAGCTTCATTTTGGAGTGACTACGAAGGATACATGCTTAATTTTTCATATTCATGTTTTAAACTTGTTTAAATCATGGTCAAACCTAGGATTTGACCAAGATTCAAATGGGCATAAAAATTCAAAAAAAAACAATAAAATGAAAAACCAATGCACATAGTCATCTTATGTCATCTAGTAAGCATTCAATTAAGTTGATAAACAAGGTCTAGACATATTCAAACCAGAAAATTCATGTATCAAGCTACCCCTATCCCCAAACTCTGTCTTATGAAGTCAAGCATGAAGAGAAGTACGTGGTTTTTTTGGTTTCAAACATGGAAATTTCAAAAACCCTCTCAAGAGCTTCATTTCGAAGCGATTAATTAAGAAGCATACATGCATGCTTACTTTTTCATATTCATGTTTTAAACTTATTCAAATCTTGGTGAAACCTAGGATTTGACCAAGATTCAAATGGGTATAAAAATTAAAAAAAACAAAAAAGGTCATCTTATGTTATATAGTAGGCATTCAATTAAGTTGATAAACAAGGTCTAGACATATTCAAACAAGAAAAATCATGCATGTATCTACCCCTAACCCTAAACTCTGTTTCATGAAGTCAAGCATGAAGATATGTGGTTTTTAGTTTCGAACATGGAAATTCAAAAACCCTCCCAATAGCTTCATTTTGAAGTGACTAAGAAGCATACATGCTTACTTTTTCATATTCATGTTTTTAACTTATTCAAATCTTGGTGGAACCAAGGATTTGACCAAGATTCAAATGGGTATAAAAATTCAAATAAAACAAGGTCTTCTTATGTTATATAGTAAGCACTCAATTAATTTGATAAACAAGGTCTAGACATATTCAAACCAGAAAATTTATGTATCAAGCTACCCCTAACCCTAAACTATGTCTTATGAAGTCAAGCATGCATGAAGAAAAGTGGTTTTTCGTTTTCAAGCATGGAAATTTCAAAAACCCTCCCAAGAGCTACATATTGGAGTGACTAAGAAGGATAGATGCTTAATTTTTCATATTCATGTTTTAAACTTGATTAAATCATGGTCAAACCTAGGATTTGACCAAGATTCAAATGGGCATAAAAATTCAAAAAAATGAAAAACCAATGCACATAGTCATCTTATGTCATCTAGTAAGCATTCAATTAAGTTGATAAACAAGGTCTAGACATATTCAAACAAGAAAATTCATGTATCAAGCTACCCCTATCCCCAAACTCTGTCTTATATATGAAGTCAAGCATGAAGAGAAGTACGCGGTTTTTTGGTTTCAAACATGGAAATTTTAAAACCCCTCTCAAGAGCTTCATTTTGGAGTGTCTACGAAGGATACATACTTAATTTTTCATATTCATGTTTTAAACTTGTTTAAATCATGGTCAAACCTAGGATTTGGCCAAGATTCAAATGGGCAAAATTTAAAAAAAATGAAAAATCAAGGCACATAGTCTTCTTATGTCATATAGTAAGCATTCAATTAAGTTGATAAACAAGGTCTAGACATATTCAAATGAGAGAAATCATGTATCTACCCCCTAACACTAAACTCTGTCTCATGAAGTCAAGCGCATGCATGAAGATATGTGGTTTTTGGTTTCAAACATGGAAATTTCAAAAACCCTCCCAAGAGCTTCATTTCGAAGTGATTAATTAAGAAGCATACATGCATGCTTACTTTTTCATATTCATGTTTTAAACTTATTCAAATCTTGGTGAAACCTATGATTTGACCAAGATTCAAATCCGTATAAAAATTTAAAAATAAAATAAAAAACAAGGTCTTCTTATGTTATATAGTAGGCATTCAATTAAGTTGATAAACAAGGTCTAGACATATTCAAACAAGAAAAATCATGCATGTATCTACCCCTAACCCTAAACTCTGTTTCATGAAGTCAAGCATGAAGATATGCGGTTTTTGGTTTCGAACATGGAAATTCAAAAACCCTCCCAAGAGCTTCATTTTCAAGTGACTAAGAAGCATACATGCTTACTTTTTCATATTCATGTTTTTAACTTATTCAAATCTTGGTGGAACCAAGGATTTGACCAAGATTCAAATGGGTATAAAAATTCAAAAAAAACATGGTCTTCTTATGTTATATAGTAAGCATTCAATTATTTTGATAAACAAGGTCTACACATATTCAAACCAGGAAATTATGTATCTACCCCCTAACCCTAAACTCTGTCTTATGAAGTCAAGCATGCATGAAGAGAAGTGGTTTTTGGTTTCAAGCATGGAAATTTCAAAAACCCTCCCAAGAGCTTCATTTTGGAGTGACTAAGAAGCATACGTACGTGCTTACTTTTTCATATTCATGTTTTAAACTTGTTCAAATCTTGGTCAAGCCTATGATTTGACCAAGATTCAAATGGGTATAAAAAATGAAAACCAAGGTCTTCTTATGTCATATAGTAAGCATTCAATTAAGTTGATAAATAAGGTCTAGACATATTCAAACCAGAAAAATTATGTATCAAGCTACCCCTAACCCCTAATTAACTCTGTCTTATGAAGTCAAGCATGAAGATAAGTATGTGGTTTTTTGGTTTCAAACATGGAAATTTCAAAAACCCTCTCAAGATCGAGCTTCATTTTGGAGTGACTACGAAGGATACATGCTTACTTTTTCATATTCATGTTTTTAACTTGTTTAAATCATGGTCAAACCTAGGATTTGACAAAGATTCAAATGGGCATAATTTAAAAAAAACAAAAAATGAAAAACCAAGGCACATAGTCTTCTTATGTTATATTGTAAGCATTCAATTAAGTTGATAAACAAGGTCTAGACATATTCAAACCAGAGAAATCATGTATCTACCCCCTAACCTAAACTATGTCTCATGAAGTCAAGCATGATGATATGTGGTTTTTTGGTTTCAAACATGGAAATGTCAAAAACCCTCCCAAGAGCTTCATTTTGAAGTGATTAATTATGAAGCATACATGCATGCTTACTTTTTCATATTCATGTTTTAAACTTATTCAAATCTTGGTGAAACCTAGGATTTGACCAAGATTCAAATCCGTATAAAAATTAAAAAACAAAATAAAAAAAACAAGGTCTTCTTATGTTATATAGTAAGCATTCAATTAAGTTGATAAATAAGGTCTAGACATATTCAAACCAGAAAAATCATGTATCTACCCCTAACCCTAAACTTTGTCTTATGAAGTCAAGCATGAAGAGAAGTGGTTTTTGGTTTCAAGCATGGAAATTTCAAAAACCTCCCCAAACTTCATTTTAGAGTGACTAAGAAGGATACAAGCTTCCCTTTTCATTTTCATGTTTTAAATTTGTTTAAATTATCTTGGTCAAATCTAGGATTTGACAAGATTCAAATGGGCAAACATATGATAAGTGATGCAAATATCATTTCTAAGTGCGGGCAAACCAGCCTTTAGCTTAACATATTTCTAAGTACAAGGTTTCAGAAAATTGAGTGGGGGCGGCTGCCCCCCTTGGCTATAGTCTGGATCCGCCCATGCTATAGTTTGAGGCCATTTGGATGACGTCGAAAAAATTCTTTGATTAGAAATGGGGTTGTTCGAACCCCGTAGTTGGATTTTTTTGAACCTTGATCTGTAGTACTGGGCAAAACCCTAGTTTAACCTATTTAATTATAGATTCGTAGGTCGATTTTTCTACGTACCTTTTTATTATTACTCTACTATGCAGCACATATGTGTTTGCCCGTCGAGTGAAACTCGGAGGAAGAGGGATCACTCAGAAGGAGAGAAGGAGGGAGAGCATTATGGTGTCTCCCCTTTTTCGGGTGATGATGTTGACTGTTGTGCAGGGTTTGTCAGTGAGCAGGAGGTGCGAGCGAGCGAGCGAGCGAGTTGAGCGAGGCCGAGAATGAGAGATATTTGTTTTTTTTTGTGAGAGGGACAACCGAAGGATCCCGAAGGACCCAGAGACTTCCAATACGCATCCTGATGCGTCTTCTCTTGACAAAGAAAATGGCTGGGAGTTTGCGTACCTATTGCACGTGACTTGTGCTCACTGAAGTGTGGGACCTCACGCATGGGCACCACACGTAAGTGACAGACCTGCTGGTGTAAAAACTCGGTTGATTATTATAGTGCATTAGAACAAAGTTTCCTATGGATTCAAGGGTAGGAAATCCAAGTTAACTCATTTACATGACATTATTTTTTCCATGAAGCAAAGTTAACACATCTATCAATTGGTACATTTTGGAGTGACTAAGAAGGATCCATGCTTACCTTTTCGTTTTCACGTGTTAAACTTGTTTAAATCTTGGTCAAACCTAGGATTTGATAGAGATTCAAATGGGCGGAAAATTAAAAAAAAAACAGAAAAATGAAAAACCAAAGCACATACGTAGTTTTCTTATGTCATATAGTAAGCATTCAAGTTGATAAACAAGGTCTAGACATATTCGAAACATACAAATCATGTATGTACCCCTAACCCTAAACTATGTCTTATGAAGTCAAGCATGAAGAGAAGTGGTTTTGGGTTTCAAACATGGAAATTTCAAAAACCTCCCAAAAACTTCATTTAGAGTGACTAAGAAGGATAAATGCTTCCCTTTTCATTTTCATGTTTTAAACTTGTTTAAATCTTGGTAAAACCTAGGATCTGACCAAGATTCAAATGGGCATCAAAAATAAAAAAAATCAGAAAAATGAAAAACCAAAGCACATAGTCTTCTTGTGTCATATAGTAAGCATTAAAGTTGATAAACAAGGTCTAGACGTATTCAAACCAGACAAATCATGTATCTACCCCTAACCCTAAACTCTGTCTTATGAAGTCAAGCATGAAGAGAAGTTGTTTTGGGTTTCAAACATGGAAATTTCAAAAACCCTCTCAAAGAGCTTCATTTTGGAGTGACTAAGAAGGATCCATAGGAAACTATGTACTAATACAGTATAATGATCACCCGAGTTATTAGAGCAACAAGTCTGTCACTTACGTGTGGTTCCCATGCGTGAGGTCCCACACTTCAGTGAGCACAAGTCACGTAGTCTTCTTATGTCATATAGTAAGCATTCAATTAAGTTGATAAACAAGGTGTAGACATATCAAACCAGAAAAATCATGTATCTACCCCCTATATATCCCTAAACCCTGACTTATGAAGTCAAGCATGAAGAGAAGAAGTGGTTTTTGGTTTCAAACATGGAAATTTCAAAAACCCTCCCAAGAGCTTCATTTTGGAGTGACTAGTTAAGACGCATACATGCTTACTTTTTCATATTCATGTTTTAAACTTGTTCAAATCTTGGTCAACAAACCTACGATTTGACGAAGATTCAAATGGGTATAAAAAAATTAAAACCAAGGTCTGCTCATGTCATATAGTAAGCATTCAATTAAATTGATAAACAAGGTCTAGACATATTCAAACTAGTAGGAAAATCATGTATCTACCCCTAACCCTAAACTATGTCTTATGAAGTCAAGCATGCATGAAGAAAAGTGGTTTTTGGTTTTCAAGCATGGAAATTTCAAAAACCCTCCCAAGAGCTACATATTGGAGTGACTAAGAAGGATAGATGCTTAATTTTTCATATTCATGTTTTAAACTTGATTAAATCATGGTCAAACCTAGAATTTGACCAAGATTCAAATGGGCATAAAAATTCAAAAAAAATGAAAAACCAATGCACATAGTCATCTTATGTCATCTAGTAAGCATTCAATTAAGTTGATAAACAATGTCTAGACATATTCATACCAGAAAATTCATGTATCAAGCTAACCCTAACCCCAAACTCTGTCTTATGAAGTCAAGCATGAAGAGAAGTACGTGGTTTTTTGGTTTCAAACATGGAAATTTCAAAAACCCTCTCAAGAGCTTCATTTTGGAGTGACTACGAATGATACATGCTTAATTTTTCATATTCATGTTTTAAACTTGTTTAAATCATGGTCAAACCTAGGATTTGGCCAAGATTCAAATGGGCAAACTTTTAAAAAAAATCAAGGCACATAGTCTTCTTATGTCATATAGTAAGCATTCAATTAAGTTGATAAACAAGGTCTAGACATATTCAAACGAGAGAAATCATGTATCTACCCCTAACACTAAACTCTGTCTCATGAAGTCAAGCGCATGCATGAAGATATGTGGTTTTTGGTTTCAAACATGGAAATTTCAAAAACCCTCCCAAGAGCTTCATTTCGAAGTGATTAATTAAGAAGCATACATGCATGCTTACTTTTTCATATTCATGTTTTAAACTTATTCAAATCTTGGTGAAACCTAGGATTTGACCAAGATTCAAATGGGTATAAAAATCTAAAAAAAACAAAAAAGGTCTTCTTATGTTATATAGTAGGCATTCAATTAAGTTGATAAACAAGGTCTAGACATATTCAAACAAGAAAAATCAAGCATGTATCTACCCCTAACCCTAAACTCTGTTTCATGAAGTCAAGCATGAAGATTTGTGGTTTTTGGTTTCGAACATGGAAATTCAAAAACCCTCCCAAGAGCTTCATTTTGAAGTGACTAAGAAGCATACATGCTTACTTTTTCATATTCATGTTTTTAACTTATTCAAATCTTGGTGGAACCAAGGATTTGACCAAGATTCAAATGGGTATAAAAGTTCAAAAAAAACAAGGTCTTCTTATATGTTATATAGTAAGCATTCAATTAATTTGATAAACAAGGTCTACACATATTCAAACCAGGAAAATCATGTATCTACCCCCTAACCCTAAACTCTGTCTTATGAAGAAGTCAAGCATGCATGAAGAGAAGTGGTTTTTGGTTTCAAGCATGGAAATTTCAAAAACCCTCCCAAGAGCTACATATTGGAGTGACTAAGAAGGATAGATTCTTAATTTTTCATATTCATGTTTTAAACTTGTTTAAATCATGGTCAAACCTAGGATTTGACCAAGATTCAAATGGGCAAAATTTTAAAAAATGAAAAATCAAGGCACATAGTCTTCTTATTTTTGGTTTCAAACATGGAAATTTCAAAAACCCTCCCAAAGAGCTTCATTTTGGAGTGACTAAGAAGGATCCATAGGAAACTATGTACTAATACAGTATAATGATCACCCGAGTTATTAGAGCAACAAGTCTGTCACTTACGTGTGGTTCCCATGCGTGAGGTCCCACACTTCAGTGAGCACAAGTCACGTACGCTAGGTAGGCAAACTCCCAGCCATCTTCTTTGTCAAGAGAGAGGCATCAACACACACACTCTCTCTCTCTCTCTCTCTCTCTCTCCAATTATCCACCTCCGTTGGCTGCCGGTTTTGGCAGGTCATTTCTAGCTCAGCTCGTAGGCCATGGTGTGCAGGCTCTGTAGCCATGGCGATTTGGTCGCGCCAAGTGGTTCTTCCCCGGCTCCGACGAGGATCAATCCGGACGGTGCCTATTAAGGACCCGATCGCATTTCTTGCTTTCAGCATCGGGTCTACCATGTAAATCTTAGGGATTTAGACGTAATTTCCTGTTTATTTTGTGTCCTGCTGTAAACTACGCTCTGATGCGTATTGGAAATCTGGGTCCTTCAGGATCGTTCGGTTGTCCCTCTAAAAAAACATCTCTCTCATTCTCGGCCTTTCTCGCTCGCTCGCACCCCCCTGCGCACTGACAACCCTGCACAATAGTCAACATCACCAGAAAAAGGATAGACACCATAAATAAGTGGGGCCCCGTGACTGCTCTCCCTTCGTCTCCTCCCGTGTGTCCCTCTTCCTCCGACTCCCGACCTTGCGGAAAAGAAAAATGAAATGAAAGAGTTTCACTGGACGGGCAAACACATGTGCTGCCTAGTAATAATAATAATAACGTAAAAAAATCGACCTACGAATCTATTATTAAATAAGCTAAACTAGGGTTTTGCCCAGTACTACGGATCAATTTCTGAAAATCCAACTACGGGGTTTGATTTTGGCCTGCTAATATAAAATTATATAATCCGAACTAGTATTCCTCTAAAAAATCATTTTGGTATGCATCGTTTGGTACTTTTCATAGCTAGAGTGCTTACTCCCTCCGTTAGCAAATAGTCTTCGTATGTCATATAGTAAGCATTCAAGTTGAAAAACAAGCTCTAGACATATTCAAACCAGAAAAATCATGTATCTACCCCTATATATCCCTAAACCCTGACTTATGAATTCAAGCATGAAGAGAAGTGGTTTTTGGTTTCAATCATGGAAATTTCAAAAACCCTCCCAAGAGCTTCATTTTGGAGTGACTAATCAAGAAGCATACATGCTTACCTTTTCATATTAATGTTTTAAACTTGTTCAAATCTTGGTCAACAAACCTAGGATTTGACGAAGAATCAAATGGGTATAAAAAAATTAAAACCAAGGTCTGCTCATGTCATATAGTGAGCATTCAATTAAATTGATAAACAAGGTCTAGACATATTCAAACTAGCAGGAAAATCATGTATCTACCCCCTAACCCTAAACTCTACCTTATGAAATCAAGCATGCATGAAGAGAAGTGGTTTTTGGTTTTCAAGCATGGAAATTTCAAAAACTCTTATGTCATCTAGTAAGCATTCAATTAAGTTGATAAACAATGTCTAGACATATTCAAACCAGAAAATTTATGTATCAAGCTACCCCTAACCCCAAACTCTGTCTTATGAAGTCAAGCATGAAGAGAAGTACGTGGTTTTTTGGTTTCAAACATGGAAATTTCAAAAACCCTCTCAAGATCGAGCTTCATTTTGGAGTGACTACGAAGGATACATGCTTAATTTTTCATATTCATGTTTTAAACTTGTTTAAATCATGGTCAAACATAGGATTTGACCAAGATTCAAATGGGCATAAAAATAAAAAAAAAACAATAAAATGAAAAACCAATGCACATAGTCATCTTATGTCATCTAGTAAGCATTCAATTAAGTTGATAAACAAGGTCTAGACATATTCAAACCAAAAAAATTCATGTATCAAGCTACCCCTAACCCCAAACTCTGTCTTATGAAGTCAAGCATGAAGAGAAGTACGTGGTTTTTTGGTTTCAAACATGGAAATTTCAAAAACCCTCTCAAGAGCTTCCATTTTGGAGTGACTACGAAGGATACATGCTTAATTTTTCATATTCATGTTTTAAACTTTTTTAAATCATGGTCAAACCTAGGATTTGGCCAAGATTCAAATGGGCAAAATTTAAAAAAAAAATCAAGGCACATAGTCTTCTTATGTCATATAGTAAGCATTCAATTAAGTTGATAAACAAGGTCTAGACATATTCAAACGAGAGAAATCATGTATCTACCCCCTAACCCTAAACTCTGTCTTATGAAGTCAAGCATGCATGAAGAGAAGTGGTTTTTGGCTTCAAGCATGGAAATTTCAAAAACCCTCCCAAGAGCTTCATTTTAGAGTGACTAAGAAGCATACGTACGTGCTTACTTTTTCATATTCATGTTTTAAACTTGTTTAAATCTTGGTCAAACCTATGATTTGACCAAGATTCAAATGGGTATAAAAAATGAAAACCAAGGTCTTGTTATGTCATATAGTAAGCATTCAATTAAGTTGATAAATAAGGTCTAGACATATTCAAACCAGAAAAATCATGTATAAAGCTACCCCTAATTAACTCTGTCTTATGAAGTCAAGCATGAAGATAAGTATGTGGTTTTTTGGTTTCAAACATGGAAATTTCAAAAATCCTCTCAAGATCGAGCTTCATTTTGGAGTGACTACGAAGGATACATGCTTACTTTTTCATATTCATGTTTTAAACTTGTTTAAATCATGGTCAAACCTAGGATTTGACCAAGATTCAAATGGGCATAATTTAAAAAAAACAAAAAATGAAAAACCAAGGCACATAGTCTTCTTATGTTATATTGTAAGCATTCAATTAAGTTGATAAACAAGGTCTAGACATATTCAAACCAGAGAAATCATGTATCTACCCCCTAACCTAAACTCTGTCTCATGAAGTCAAGCATGATGATATGTGGTTTTTGGTTTCAAACATGGAAATTTCAAAAACCCTCCCAAGAGCTTCATTTTGAAGTGATTAATTATGAAGCATACATGCATGCTTATGTTTTCATATTCATGTTTTAAACTTATTCAAATCTTGGTGAAACCTAGGATTTGACCAAGATTCAAATCCGTATAAAAATTAAAAAACAAAATAAAAAAACAAGGTCTTCTTATGTTATATAGTAAGCATTCAATTAAGTTGATAAATAAGGTCTAGACATATTCAAACCAGAAAAATCATGTATCTACCCCTAACCCTAAGCATGTATCTCGTTGTTTGCGCTATGATGCAATATCTACCTATGTTACACTAATCTCCTCTCTCCTACTTAATTAGCTGCCACATCAGCAGTTTTGTGGGATCAATGTGTATGATACTAGCTATGATACTAGCACTATCATGTGGGTACCTAAATCTCGAGTCAAAGTTTGACACGAGACCGATGTGGACTTTATTAATGGTGGAAGGGAGTAACAATCATAAGCACATTATTATTATTGATTGAACAACATTTTATTTGATGTGCCATAAGAAGTTTAGAAACTCCTAGCCCCTGGAGGTGGCGTTTTGGCACACACGTGCATATGCACCGATTATTGGAAATAATAAAAAAAACAATTATATAAATGTTAAAAAAATCTGACATAATTTTTTTGGTATACATTGTGACATCCTATGTTCGTTCATAAGTTTTCGTGGAAAAACAACATTTTGTGTGGTGTGTACAAAAAAGACAAAAAATGTACGTAGTCGTGTTACAGCATCAAAATTTGTCTTTTTTACAGGAGCCACATATTTTTTAAAAAAAACTTATGTACCAACATAAAATGTCTAGATATACATGTAAAATTTCAGTTTAGAATTTTTGGACACTTTGAAATGTGGATTCACATAATGGATTCCTCTACCTCGACCCCCTTGGATTACTGAACAGACTTACAGTACTACTAGTAGGGCCTACTATTTATTACTCCCTCCGTTCCTTTCTATAGTGCCTATTGTTTTTTGGCACGGAAATTAGCGCGAGCCATTTTTTCACACAAAACCCCCTAGCGATATCATAGAAAAAAATAGGAAACTGGAAACAGATCTCAGAAATACATGACCATATCGGTTTCCAGATTTTCTGGACTTGACCTGTTCGGTGGAAGGGGCTCTTTGCAAAAAAAACATAGATTTACTCTTATATTCTGGAACAAATGCGAAAAAACAATAGGCATTATAGAAAGGAATGGAGGGAGTATTATTATTACCTACTGCAGGCAAAATTTAATCTCATCGAGCGGTAAAATTCCCCGCCAATGCCCAAATATCTCGCGCCGCAAAGTTTCAGATCTGCGAATATTTTTTTCCCTCAAAAGAAGGACTGCGAAATTCCCTTTTTCTCCTCTATCGCCCAGCTTCGCCCTAGTTTCGCCCGCAAGCCCTCAGAGAAACCGCTCCTCTTACCTACCTCCCACCTTCACGGCCGCCGCACCGGAAAATCACCGCCGCACTTCGCCGTTCAAGCTGCCACGGCTTCAAACCTCGAGGCTGCCCTATCCGCTTGATCTGCACCTACTCCGGCGTCCACCGCACCGTATCTCGTTCGCCGACTCTATCGACCACCGCACCTGACCAGCTTCGCCGACACCGACGTCCCCGTGCACTGCACATCATCTGCTTCACCGACCTTCTACTTTGGCCGGCGCGCTGAACACTTCATCGACCGCCCAGCATGTCCTTCTCCGACCCCCCAAGATCTGCTTCCCCGGCACCCACCGCAACAGCAGTCCCCTCGCCGACCTCCACGTCACCCGTAAGAACGCGGAACACGTCTAAACGCCGCCCAGAAATAGGTAACCAGACATCCCTGCGCGTTTTGTTCTGTTAGGAGTATTGCGGTGTTGTATTTCTGAATTCGTGCTAGTATATTTTTAACTTACAAGTGCTTTCGTTTGTAACCACCTCATCCTTTAGATTTAAACACGACGCATAAGTATTTTTTTTCCGTGACCTAACCCACCCATTTGCTGAAACTCTACATGGTATCAGAGCCTAGGTTTCCTTCCTGCTAGTGCTAGCCGCCCCAAACAGTACCATACAAGTTCTTCCTTTGACCACAAAAACCACCGTTGAGATGTACAAATCCAGGCGGCGGGAGGCCGCATCAGGTGCTCTGCGTGGGTTGCGGCTATCACACACAGCGATGTGAGTTGTGTGAGATCGGCGGCTGCTCGCGCGGGGACAAAGAAGAGGGTCAAGATCGTTTTGGTTTAGAAAGGAGAGAAGAGGAAGTGAATCCGTGGCAGAGAGATCTGGATCCGTGCGAGGGGAGATGTTGGAGGCGTGCGGAGTGGGCCGAGCCTTTGAGCGCAGGGCGGAGCCGGAGGTTGGTGCTGGACGTTGACCAGCGCGAGCCGGTCGATGTGGCCAGGTGCGGTCTGCCAGGTTGGCCAGGGCGCGCAGACGAGGCGCCATCCGAGTGGAAGTGAGGAGAAAATGGAGATGTGAGGCTGTGAGGATATGTTGTGATGGAGTTGATGAGGCTGCGATTGAGTCGTGATGGAGTTGATGAGGCTGCGGTTTAGTGGTGATGGTGATGGTTGTGGATATGTCCAGGGGAAAGGCATGCGTGCCTGAGGTGAGACTGGTTGAGGCCTGACCGGGGGATAGGCATGGGTGCTTGAGGAGTGGATGGTTGAGGCAGGAGTTGGCTGGGGGTTTGTGGGAGAGACGGAAGAGGTCAGTGGCCGGGCAGAGTGGAGAAGAGAGGCTGAGGACATTGAGGCGAGTGTGGATGGTTCTGCGGAACTTGTGTGGTGAGGCAGCCGGGGTTGTTGAGGATGTGTATGGTTAGGAGTTGTGCGTATCCCAGATGGTTGAAGCCGGATGTCTTCGGCTGCGATGAAGAGATGAATCGAGATGACAAGATGATGGAAAGTGCAATGCTGTCATGTATCCTAGGAGTTATGCTGAAAGTTCATTACTCGTAGTTGTCATATGTGTCATGTTGTTGCAAGATGGCCATGGTTGTTTACCCATGATCATCTTGAGGGGGTGTGTTGGACCATGAGTGAGTTTAATAGTAGCGCTGTAGTAATATTGTATCCAGTGTGAGGCCCATAGAGGCCCATGTCCAGTGGTATTGTAACCCTAACTCAGATGATATAAATACAGAGTGTCGTGGTATGAGTGACCTAACCCACCCATTCGCTGAAACTCTACAAAATATGAGCCACCAATCATGAGCCGTTGAATGCTCTACATGTCCACGATTGACAACAACAACAACACCACCAACAACAAAGCTTTATTCCCAAACAAGTTGGGGTAGGCTATACAAGTCCACCATTGACACGATTACAATTTCTCACTATTTGGCCGTAGGCTACTGCTCTAGTTACATCATGTTTGATATCTTTCTGCGATCCTGTATTACATGTTTATGCACGTCATAATGTTTCTACTACTGTTTGGTGTCAATTTAATTATAGCAAATCCTTGACTCGTAACTGTTTGTTGTTATTACACGTGCAGCAGGCACATCTTACACTCAGAAACGTAGAGTAAAGCTCGCCTATAATCATGTAAGTACCTGATGTTTTTGTATATTGCTTAATGCAAACTTCTATATCTTGGATCCAGTTTCTGTTTACAATTGGCCTCTCCTTCATGCAGAGGAGAAACAATGTGGCACCAGGTTCTTCTGCCGAAGTACCTGATGAGGTCCGTGTGACTCAAAAAAAAGCTCACGTAAGTTCCCTGTTTTTTTTGGAATGTTAATTTACCTCCTGTGCGTAGTTCAATTGCATCATTTTCTGTATGTTGCACTACCTAAGTTGCCTAATGGAATCTAATAAAATATAAACAATGACCATATGGAACATTGCACACTGCCTTTGACCCATCTGGCATCCGGCATGCCTGGGTATAAGTTACATGATTTGGCTATGTTAAACAAGTCCTAAAATTCTATTATGTTAATTTTTTGCCTGTTGCTTCATTGAGTTTGCCTGTTGTTCCATGGCTAGTGCATGAAGTTTGATAGAAATGATCCTAGCTGAAATGATGCACTTCGTGTTTTTTTATTGCTTTATTCCTAACCTAGCTTCCTATTCTACTTGAAACATGATTGCTTTATTCCTAACCTAGCTTCCTATTCTACTTGAAACATGATTGCTTTATTCCTAACCTAGCTTCCTATTCTACTTGAAACATTGTGAAAAAATAGTTATATTACTTGTTTAAATGTCTAGCTTTGTTTTTCTGAGTCCCATTGACATGATGTGGTATATCCATATTCAAATGATCTGGCTGTTTATATAATACACTCCATGTTCAATTGCTTCATTCATTTTCTAGTAATCTACTAGTAAGTAGCACGTGCTTTGCACGTCACGACATATATAATTTTAAAATATATTTCCATATTTTATTTGATGTTGATAATTATTATTTTTTGCTAAAATTAGTCACAAAGCCTAAAGTTTGGCTTTTGAAAAACTAATACACCCTAAAAGAAGTAATGGAAGGAGTAATATGTGAGTTCATTACAATTAAGTTTTTTAATCAGTATGAAATAGAAGTATACCCTAATACGAAAGTGACAAAACTTTTTCATGGACACCCCATTAGGATTATGTATATTTTTGTGATTAGAGTCGAGAATTTTTAAGGATCTATCTTACCTTTTGCGGCATGCATATTGCACGGCAAGACTATCTAATTTATATATTTCTACCATATTTTTTGAAATTTAAAATACATTATCCAATATCTATGTATAAATTTACTACCTCAATACTTTTTATGTGACCCACACATGGCCACCGTTAGATTTTATATCAAAACTGGGTTGTCATGGGAAAAAAAGTTAGACCTTAATATGAGTAAATACGAAATATTAGTACTAAATTAATATATAATATTTTATCAGCCTTGGTTGGTGGACCAATGAACTTCGTATCTTCGAGCTTGAAGATGGTTCTTGTAACATAGTAATTGCTATTTGTTTTCCTAGCACAGAATTATATATCAATATCTTCACATAACCATGTACGATGAAGATGATATTTTTCATAACACAGTGCCAATGTAGACGATGGCTTGTGCTTCTATAAACTCCCAATATAAAAATGTTTTCTTGAGTAAAACAAAAGAACGGCTGAGATTAAATGATACATGTTTGGTATTAGGGGTGAGATAGCTGAGATTAAATGATACCATGATACCCTTTCGGGGGATTACACTATTTTAAATTTTGAGGGTATATGAAAGCTAAGGCCCTGTTTGTTTGGGCTTCGTTCGCTTTTAGAGCTTTTGAGATCCAAAAGTAGCAGCCCAAACAAACACCAACAATTAGAAAAGCGCTTTGAAGAAGCGCTGTGCCTAAATAAACTAGCAATCCGGAAGTTGGGCGAGACCTGCTTCCCGAGCTTCTTCTGCTCCCGAGCGGCGGTGGACCAAAATGCCCCTAACACTTGCTGCTAACAACGAAAAAGCGCCCTCACGTACAACTCGGCCCGCCCTTCCAATCGTTCCCCGCTCGAGAGCCTAGTGCCCATTTTCCCCTTCTTCTGTCCCGTTCAATGAAAGGATAGGGTTAGGGTTTCTGCCCGCCGCCGTCGTCGTTCCGCCGGCATCGTCGCCAGTATCCGCCGCCGCCGTCCCAGTAGTCCGTCCCCACTTGCAAGCTCGTCGGGAACGCCAGAGAGCATGGTGTAGGAGCTCCTGCAACAGGGGCGCGCCTCCGCCGCGATAGCATGCGTGGCCCCATGGTCAGCCTCGAGGCCGAGGGCCAGGTCGACCGCCTCCTCTGCCCGTAGGCGGACAAGCAGGGAAGCGCGGCCTAGGAGGAGGACGCTGAGCAGGAGGCGCGACCTAGGAGGAGGAATTCGAGCACGGCCGCCGGCGACAGGAGGTGCTCGAGGCGTCGCGGGGTCGCAATTTCTCATTCAGCAGACCGCTTGGAGCTGCTCTTCCATCGGTTGGTCCATCTTCACTCCGGCGAGGCTCTTCACTACCCGCTCGGCTGCCGCAGGAAATTCTTCCTCCACGCTCCGTCCAATCCACGTATTGAAGTATTGATGTATAGAGTAATTGGTAGTTTGGTACGAGCACGGTGTTCATGCGATGCAATTTTATTTTCCTCTCTGTCAGTATATGGTAGCTACCGGTTTCACATGACGGTGAAGATGAGAAGGATTTGACAATCCTATTCATATATATTTTATTTTGGATGTCATCGTTTACTTCAAGCAATCAAGGCAATACTTCTGCAAAAATCCTTTTGTGCGCTATTTTGCAAATCTTACTTTTCAATATACAGTAGCATATTTTAGAGCTTAGAGCCTGCCCATTTAAAGCAACCTCGCTGATTAACAATCGACGGATTAATTCCTAAAATTAAGGTGATCGATCAATTAACGGTTAGTGAGATGTCTTGTGATATTGTTTACACTTTTTTTAAAGCCGTAAAAACTTTAACTTAGAAGCCAAAAGCTATATTTAATTCTAAACAACACTCCAAAATATTCCGATACAAAAAGTGTTCAAAATTATTTTAGCAAAAAAGAAAGATAAATTGAAGTATTTTGTGGTTATTAAACATGATAATTATGTAATGAAACTATTATAAATAGCAAATTCGTTTCAAATCTGCATATATTCAACATCTTCAGCACTCAGGGCATTTCAGACATTTCACTCCTAAACCAACAGCAGCAGCCATAAAAAGCACTTCAACCAGACATCAAATCTCTGCTTCCAACAAATGCTTCTCACAAATGCTTTTTCACACCCACCAGCTACAAATGCTTCTCAAAAGCTGCAGCCCAAACAAACAGACCCTAAATCCTTAGATTTTGTTGGCAAGTGAATGTTGTCATTGGCCCTGTTATGGATTTTGCATTTCTATTGCCACTACTTGTACTGACATCTCGCTTCATTCTTGTTTAATTCGGTCCCGTTGGTACTCGAACCCGGGTGGGCTGGCTGTGCACTCGCAAGCCTTGCCACTGAGCTAGCACTCAGTTCTCAGATTAAGCAATGCCTCGTTATGCTTAATTTAAATGTTATGGCACTTCATACAAGCCATACAATTAATTGTTGCATTGACCTTCTACGTTGTCGAAGGCACTATCTCGAGCATGCTTAAATCAATCATACATTATTTTCCTAATTGTATCCAATCCAACATGCACATGTTTTGACCGTATTTGGCTATTTGCTAGATTTCTTCCGTGCGGTGACCTGGCTTCGTTATTGGGCACATGATGTCTAGTTGCTTGGTTCATTGTATACATCATCGCCATGATCTAGTTTGGTTTGTTCTAAGAGGCATGTGGCTTAACTGGTTTCTTTGTTATATCTGCCCATGGTTCTTTCAAAATTATGTCAATAGTGCTGTTTGTTTGCCGTGTATTGTATTGCATTTTAACTTGTTTTGTCTTAGTTTCAGCCTCGCAAACAAAGCTGTAATGTCGTAGGGACAACCCATTTATCAAGTGTTGTGGTCATTTCACGAGCAACAAAGGATGTGATGGCACGTGCTCTCATTGGTCCACCGAGTCCAAAGACACCAACCGTTTCGGAAGAAATAGATGTACGAGGCTCTATTTTGGATTGCTTGCTATGTTATATCAGCTCAATGATGCTCTTGAAATTGGAGGTCTTTTATTGCATCATATGATGTTGTAACTTGTTTTATCTAAATTTCAGGCTTCAAATAAAGCTACAAAGCCGTAAGCAAGGGCCAATGCCTCAAGTATTGATGTTTCACAAAGCAGCAGTGAGAGTGCATATTGCTCGCATAGGCCCATGGTATCTATTGCTCAACTTAATCCGGCACAAAGAGATTTGGGGGATGCACTCCAAGAGGCAGTTGATATATTTGGGCAGGAAAACAAAGATGCTGATGAAATAATTGCCAACACACGCCAAGAGATACATGAATTGAAAAATAGGCAAACTTTGACAGAAAATGTTCTAAAGAATCTCCTATGCACTTGTCATGGTAAGCCGATTTGTGATGTGTCCGGGAATTGAAGGTGTCTAAATAAACTTTGATTCTGTTGTTCACCAAGTGGACTGCCGATGCCAATGTCGTAATTAATTACTGCTCAAAATTTCGTTCAAAATTTCCTGATGCCGTAATAATTGCAAATTTTGTTGTTGTACTAAAATTAGATATGTTCCATGTGGCTGCTGTATTTTGTGTGAAATAATATAATGATGTGTACTTCAATTAAACCATAAATCGGCTGCATGCTGAAAATTTGAATCTGAGCGCACGTGTGAACTGTTTTCTGCTCGTAATGCAATAAAGGCTGTTTCTTCGAAGACTATGAACATGGTAGCCCATTAATAATACCTTAATAATTATGCCTGCTAGCAAGATAGACGGTCCTTATTATAGTCGTGCATGCCAACTTGTATGATTAAAAGTAGTTCGTACACATTAAATCTACCATCTCGCATTTTTCTTTGTAATAACTTTTCTTTTTACACAACTCAAAACTTGTCATGCTAATATGAAATTCGAGATGGCAAAACATGGGAAAGATAAAGATATCTCTTTCTGCGAAATGCTGGGTTTTGAAGCCCAAGTCCAAGTCTTTCTCTGCTCAAGTTTTGGAGGAACAACTCCAAGTAGAACGAGTTGCAACAGCTATGCTAAGAACAAAAGTTAACATGTTGAGATCGAGATTAGAAGCATGTGATGCCCTATTGCACGAGGCCAATCAAGTTCATTATAATCTCCCAAAGACTTAGAAAATGCCATAGATAATTGGAGATGAACACTACATAGTGAGTACATTGGTCTTGTGAAATGTTTCCTTAGAATAAGGCACCGTTCCTACTATTGTTGGTGGATGCATTTATCTGCGGTTGGGATCAACTTGGTAGTTGTTCTGTGGATGTTATATAAATTAATTGCATAGCCTTTTTCAATCAGTTCGAACTTAAATGGTATCATAGCCTTGGTCTCAAGTTTGAATTGTCGAACGCGTGGTTTAATTTAATCTCGATCGGGCGGCAAAATCTCCCACCAATCCTGAAATATTTCAAACGCATTTTTGATTGGGATTAAGAAGATAGGGACATAGATCCAGTGCCCCCACGTTCACAGGGCACATCAAACTTGAGATTAAATTATGCGTTCTAGTTCTATACAAAACCCAGTAGGAGGTTGAGCGGCAGCGGCTAGGGTTTAGTGTGGGAGGAGATGATATGCGTACGCTCCTGTTTATATAGGTCGGAGGCATGCGACGGCCGCTGCACGCGTGGCATCGCCATTCGCAGAGGTAGGTGACGACGCGTGCCACCCGAGGCATCGCCATTTTACGCGACCGCAGACTGCCGAAGCGGCGCCGCTGAGAAGACGCATCGACGCTGGGTCACTGCCAAGCGGGCCCGACGAAACGTTCGCCAGACGCGAGCGGACACTTTACGCGTCCACGCAGCGTCCGCGCGACGGATCCGAGACACATATTTGGGCATGTTTGCGTCGCTGCGAACGGCCCAGTCACTATGCGTCGTCCCGCTGGAGTTTGTACTAGATACATTTTTGGCCCGGACAGATGCGCTCGGAACCGAAATCATCTTCTGTTCCCTTCTCTATTTCTTCAGGTTCGAGAGAACACAGCAGCTCTTCAGCTCAGCAGAAATTAATCGGGTCACGCTGTTGCTTTCCTTGCCGTTGGATTGAAACGAATGGTGGATGGGAAGCCTCAGGTCACGTTGTGCCCTGTGAACGTGGGGGCACTGGATCTCTGTCCAGAAGATAGATCATGATCATGGTAGTGACCTATATTCAACGTGATGATGATTTGATTTTGCACTCGGCCTTGAACAGAGGTACTAGTACGGTGTCACAATTTTTTATCATTATACTTGGACGGTGGCCAAATTCAAAATCTCATAGCGGCAAAACTTGCCGCCCACAAAATACAAAAAATTCACACGCTTCCAAATTCCTATTCCACCCCTGTGGAGATGGCAGCAAAGTCGGTTGGTGGGGGGGTCTGCCCGTCATTTTTTGGATCACCACCTCCCTAGCCCAGGAAACCCTCCCAAAAAAAATACATTTCCTTCAGACCACCCACCGGAACTTCCCAAGTCCCTCTCTCCCACCTCCACGACCACTGCACCGGAACATCCCCGCCGGACTTCCCTGGCCTACCCGAGCCCTCGCGATCCTCGTCATCCGGCTGCCTGCCGGAGCCGCTTCATCGACACCGTCATCAACAGGACCGGATCATCCCCGCCGAACCTCGAAACCATATGCTCATCCAGCAGTCTACCGCAGTCGCTTCAGCTGCGGTATCGTCCACCCCACCGGAGCCGCTTCGCCGGATCCGTCGTCCACCGCATCGTATCTTGCTCACCGACACCGTTGTGCATGAACCGGATCTGCTTCACCGGCGCCGTGCATGATCTAAACTCTTCTACTGTCGCTTTTCTATTGCTTGCCTGCAAGTTCTTGTTTAATCTTGGGGGAACCTATTTGTGCTAACGACGCGCCATTACGTTTTTGCAGATGAGATGAGTAACCATGAAGTGTAATGGCCGTCTCTCCAACCCCAAGTAGCACATGTAGCGTACTTCATCACCGGATCTATCAACCCCAGGAAGATCTGCTGTGACTCCCACAGAGTGCTTCTCCTAATGTAAGTCCCTTGTTTTAGCGCCATGTTCTGGGTTCAGATGCTTGTTTGTCTGAAGCTCTTTTAGTTCATTCCTAGCTATGACCGTAACACGTTGCTATTTTCTACTTCATTGCTAACTTTAAGCGATTGAACATTTTGGTTTGCATTCCCTGCTCTGTAGATGTAGCCATCATAACTTCTATCTTGCTCAGTCGTTGTTACAAAAATTATAGGTATTATAGTAACATCCTGTTATTATTTAGTTCATGGCCAATTTTAAGTAATTGCACATGTTGGTTCGCATTCCCTGCTCTATAGCTTTTGGCATCATAACTTCTATATTTGGTTTACATTCCCTGCTCTGTAGATCTAGCCATCATAACTTTATCTTGCTCAGTCGTTGTTACAAAAATTATGGCCTGCTACTATGTTGTTTGTGCCAATTTTTTACTCCATGAACATGTTGGCTTGCATTCCCTGTACTACAGGTGATGCCATTTTTTGTATCTAGTTCATTGTAAGCTAACAAAGTAAGGACTTAGTTTGGCATGCTATCACTCTGCTATCTAGCCTGTAGTACAAATAAACTTGTCATACTACTAGATAATAATTTTGCGTGCCATCTTGTTCTTCAAAAGCTGCATTATTGACTTGTTTCTCTGACTTGGCATGACGCTCACATATGGAAAGCTGAACATATTGGTTTGCATTCCCTCTTATACAAGTTCACAGGTGATCCCACTATATTCTGTATCTGGTCCATCCTAAGCTCCAGCATTAACTATCCTCTATGTGTTGCTCATTACAAGTTTATATCCCGAAACATCTTGATTTGCATCCCCTTCACTATAAGTTCAGGAGTATTATTTAGTTCACGGCCAAAATGAAGTAATTGCACTTGGCACATGTTGGTTCACATTCCCTCCTCTTTAGCTTTTGCCATCGTAACTTCTATTTTTGGTTTACATTCCCTGCTCTGTAGATGTAGCCATCATAACTTCATCTTGCTCAATCGTTGTTACAAAATTTATAGCCTGCTACTATGTTGTTCATGCCAATTTTGTACTCCCTGAACATGTTGGTTTGCATGGGACTCGACAGTAGTAAGTCTACTGTTTCATTCTAACATGCTCTGTTATATTGGCTGTTGGTATGCGGCATGCACTCTTTGTTTGCTTATTGTGCGCATTACAATGATCTTGTTATAACGACGAAATGATGAGTTCCAAATTCTTTGGCAAACAATATTGTAGTGTCTTTGCCTTTCCATTGTTGCTGTCTTAACTTGTAATGTCTTTGTTTCAGATATAGGTGCTGCATGGACAACTTAAAAGATTGCCGGATCCCTTCATTGTATTGCTAGGTTTAATTACCATTCAATTTCTCTGGGTTCTGTAATATTTTTTCAATGCCTTGCAGCTGATGTAATATTTAGTTAGTTTTTATAGTTCTTTCGCGCATTTTTTCTTTGGTGCTTGTGGTAAGTGAGGCTATCCGACAGAAATCAATGCTGCGTAAATATTCTCAGTATCTAAATCACGAATTCCCATCCCTTAAACGGCCCAATTAAGCGAAATCACATATGTGCCGGCCCGCAAAATCCTAAAGCGCCCATTACGCCGGCATATAAACAGCAACTAAACGGGCTGGCCCACTTACTTATTGGGCCAGCCCACTTGATTTACTGTGGACCCCACACTTTTATTGGGCCGGCCCACTTGCTTTAAGGTGGACCCCACCCACTACTGGGCCGGCCCACTAACTAGTTGGGCCAGCCCAATTGCTTTTGTGGTGGCCCCCACATACTAAATGGGCCGGCCCTTTAAGACGAAAGTGGGACCCACCTGTGTTTTTGGCCCGGCCCACTATCTTGTTGGGCCGGCCCACTTGCTATATGGTGGACCCCACATACTAAATGGGCCAGCCCTTTAACTGGAAAGTGGGACCCACCTGTGTTTTTGGCCCGGCCCACTAGCGTGTTGGGCGGCCCACTTGCTATATGGTGGACCCCACATACTAAATGGTCCGGCCCTTTAACAGGAAAGTGGGACCCACCAGTGTTTTGGCCCGACGCACTATCTTGTTGGGCCGGCCCACTTGCTATATGGTGGACCCCACATACTAAATGGGCCAGCCCTTTAACTGGAAAGTGGGACCCACCTGTGTTTTTGGCCCGGCCCACTATCTTGTTGGGCCGGCCCACTTGCTATATGGTGGACCCCACATACTAAATGGGCTGGCCCTTTAACAGGAAAGTGGGACCCACCGGTGCTTTTGGCCCGACCATCGGCTTGTTGGGCCAGCCCATTTGATCAAATGTGGACCCCACGTACTAAATGGGCCGGCCCGGTAGCAGGAAAGTGGGACCCACATGCTAATTGGGCCGGCCCAATAACTTCTTGGGCCGGCCCAGTTGCTTTAATGTGGACCCCACTTTGTAAATGGGCCGGCCCGATACCAGGAAAGTGGGTCCCACATGTCTTGTGGGCCGGCCCTTTTGCCTGTTGACCGGTCAAACGAGTGCATTCGGCCCGGCCCACATACTTAATGGGCCGGCCCTTTAAAGTTTTGACCAGTCAACCTTAGAGGTTGGGCCGGCCCACGTAACTAATGGACCAGCCCAGCTATATAGTTGACCAGGTCAAACTAAGTCACGGCCCGGCCCGCAAACTTAATGGGCCGGCCCGCTTAAGACGTGGCAGGCCTCGTGTGGGCCTACCATCTACCACGGGGTTTCACCGGTTAACGCCGTTAACTGCCAGTTAACGGCGTCTGCCACGTGTCAGTTTGCATGACGTCAGCAGTCAACGTGCTCCCGGAAACACTTGGGCAACGGTCCGATTTTCCGTGGCGGAAGGGCGCCCAAGCGCGACGGACCGAAAAAATCGTCGTAGGACTTTGCCTGACGCAGTTTCCACAACAGAACCCATATCGTCGGGTTAGGCCCATAGGCGACGAAAAATACCCCTTAGCGGACGATTTTGAGACGTTGTCTATCAGAACTTTTCTTGTAGTGGGTAGAGGGATACTGTAGGTGGAGGCGTGGCCCTTAGGGAATGGTTCGGGCGATTACACACAAAAGGTCTCGGCCACGGTCTACACCTGTCCTTAAGCAAAATGTGCAATGAGGTAGAAGGATTGACCTGGCCATGTGGGTAAAGGTGTACAACCTCTCGAGAGTGTAAAATCTAAGTACTTAGCCGTGTCCCCGGTTATGGACAACTTGAGCGAACTGACAAGTCTTGTTCGAAGATCTCCTCATCCCAATTTCTTAAATAAAATTTGATGGGTGAACAAGGGTAGGAAGGTACATTGGGGCTTTACCAATGCTACTGTTAATTTGGTACATTGGGGTTTTACCAATGTTACTGCTAATTAGATTGAAAGAAAATGTTTTGATAAATGATAGGGAAAAATTGGCTTTATGCAAAATGAACCTGAGCTCTACCTGCCAGATGTGCACGTAGGTGTAGGATGCCTTTTGAGTCCACAAAAGTGTCCTTGCCAATACAATTCCAAATGTATTGACCATTCGTGGCTGCAACTTTTCATGTTGCAGGTGTTTTGAAAGACGAGTGAGTTACGATGGTTAGGGTTACGAGTCTATCCTCAACATGCTCGCCTGTGGCACATGAAGATGAAGGACTCCATGCTGTCTATGTTTTTTTTTGTTGTGAGACTCTAATGATATGCTAGCCTTGTGCTATGCAATTTGTAATCCTTTATGTAAATTCTGGATCATACGATGTAATAAAGACCTTTGTTTCTTGATATTACATCTTGTACTGTGTGTGCTAGCGATTGATCCAGGGACTAGCACAGATATGCACAGAGATTGGCACCTTAAAAAGGGTGAGGTCGCTATACTTGTTTACTGAGTTCAGCTTCGCTTGGGGACAAGCGAAGTCTAAGCTTGGGGGGAGTTGATACGTCCATTTTGCATCACTATTTTATATCATAATTTACTATTATTCATTGATATATTTCATATTTAGAGATGATACTTATGTTGTTTCACCTATTTTGCATGTTTCATGATTATTGGAGAATCATTCACCGGAGTCAGGATTCTGCTGGAAAAAGCACCGTAAGAATGCAATATTTCTGGAGATCAACAATTGACGGAATTTACACCGAAGATCTTATTTTTCCAGAAGAATGAGCCAGCCAAAAGGAGGAGCCGAGGAGGGCCACCATGGCCCCCCATAGGCCAGCGCGGGCCCTGCCCTGGCCGCGCCGCCTTGTGGGGAGGGGGCCCACAGCCTCTCTCGGCCTCCTCACTTTCACGTACTTCATCTACCCGAAAACCTAAGGTGCGGAGAATAATCGCGAGGAGACACAGCCGCCTCTGCGGGGCGGAAAACACCAAAGAGAAAAGAGCTCTCCGGCGGGCAGAAATCCGCCGGGGAAATTCCCTCCCGGAGGGGGAAATCGACGCCCTCGTCATCATCATCGAGCTGGACTTCATTAGGATCATCATCACCATCATCTCCACCATCGACACCGCCATCTCCACCGCTGCACCTCATCACCGCTGTAACATCTAGGGTTAAATCTTGATTGTCTCATAGGGGAAACTCTCCCGGTGTTGATTACTCCTTGTTATTGATGCTATTGAGTGAAACCATTGGATCAAGGTTTATGTTCAGATTGTTATTCATCATCATATCACCTCTGTTCGTGTTCCATATGATGTTTCGTGAGTAGTTCGTTTAGTTCTTGAGGACATGGGTGAAGTCTAAATGTTAGTAGTGAACTATGTTGAGTAATATTTAATGGTTTGATATTTAAGTTGTGGTGTTATTCTTCTAGTGGTGTCATGTGAACGTCGACTACATGATACTTCACCTTTATGGGCCTAGGGGAATGCATCTTGTATTCATTTGCTAATTGTGGGGTTGCCGGAGTGACAGCAACCTGAACCCCCGTTGGTATATCGATGCAGGAGGGATAGCAGGATCTCAGAGTTTAAGGCTGTGGTTAGATTTATCTTAATTACTTTCTTGTATTTGCGGATGCTTTCAAGGGGTATAATCACAAGTATGTATTAGTCCTAGGAAGGGCGATGCATTAGCATAGGTTCACTCACACAACACTTATCAAAACAATGAAGATTAATCAACTATATGAAGCGAAAGCACTAGACTAAATTCCCGTGTGTCCTCAAGAACGTTTGGTCATTATAAGTAAACAAACCGGCTTGTCCTTTGTGCTAAAAAGGATTGGGCCACTCGCTGCAACTATTACTCTCGCATTTTATTCACTTGTACTTTATTTATCCGCTATATCAAAACCCCCCGAATACTTGTCTGTGAGCATTTACAGTGAATCCTTCATCGAAACTGCTTGTCAACACCTTCTGCTCCTCGTTGGGTTCGACACTCTTATTTATCGAAAGTACTATGATACACCCCCTATACTTGTGGGTCATTGATACGTCTTAAACGTATCTATAATTTCTTGTGTTCCATGCTAGTTTTATGACAATACCTACATGTTTTGTTCACACTTTATATCATTTTGATGCGTTTTCCGGAACTAACCTATTGACGAGATGCCGAAGGGCCAGTTGCTGTTTTCTGTTGTTTTTGGTTCCAGAAAGGCTGTTCGGGCAATATTCTCAGAATTCGACGAAACGAAGACCCAACATCTTATTTTTCCCGGAACCTTCCAGAAAGTCAAAGGGGGACCAGAGGGGAGCCCTGGGGGGCCCACACGCCAGGCCGGCGCGGCCCAGGGGGGGTGCCCCCTATTGTGGGGAGGCCTCGTGGCCCCTCCGACTCCAACTCTTCGCCTATTAAAGCCGTCCTGACCTAAAACATCGACACCGATTGACGAAACTCCAGAAAGACTCCAGGGACGCCGCCGCCATCGCGAAACTCCAATTCGGGGGACAGAAGTCTCTGTTCCGGCACCCTGCCGGGACGGGAAATTGCCCCCGGAAGCCATCTCCACCGCCATCTTCACCGCCATCGCTGTCTCCATGATGAGGAGGGAGTAATTCTCCCCCGAGGCTGAGGGCTCTACTGTAGCTATGTGGTTCATCTCTCTCTTTGTGATCTAGTTGTGTTACTCTGGTGATGTTATTAAGGTACTCTATTCCTCCTTCATGGTGTAATGGTGACAGTGTGTGCATCGTGAAGTTCTTGGCGTAGGTTATGATCATAATCTCTTGTAGGTTATGGAGTTAATTATTACTATGATAGTAATGATGTGATCTATTCCTCCTTTCATAGTCTGTCGGTGACGGTGTGCATGCTATGTTAGTACTTGGTGCAATTGCAATGATCTATCATGCACTCTAAGGTTATTTAAATATGAACATCGAATGTTGTGGAGCTTGTTAACTCCAGCATTGAGGTGCTCTTGTAGCCCTACGCAACGAATGGTGTTTGTCATCCAACAAGAGAGTGTAGAGTGGTTTTATTATGTGATCAATGTTGAGAGTGTCCACTAGTGAAAGTATGATCCCTAGGCCTTGTTTCCAATACTGCAAACTCCGTTTATTTACTGTTCTGTTACATGTTTACTCGCTGCCATATTTTATTCAGATTGCTATTACCACTCATATACATCAATACTACTTGTATTTCACTATCTCTTCGCCGAACTAGTGCATCTATACATCTGACAAGTGTATTAGGTGTGTTGGGGACACAAGAGACTTCTTGTATCGTGATTGCAGGGTTGCTTGAGAGGGATATCTTTGACCTCTTCCTCCCTGAGTTCGATAAACCTTGGGTGATCCACTTAAGGGAAACTTGCTGCTGTTCTACAAACCTCTGCTCTTGGAGGCCCAACACTGTCTACAGGAATAGAAGCACACGTAGACATCAAGCACTTTTCTGGCGCCGTTGCCGGGGAGGTAAGGTAAAAGGTATTCACATCCTTCGACTACTAAGCTATTTCCTAGCACTGTTGCCGGTGTGTGAGTGCTCGAAGCTATTTCCTTTAGATCCTGCAATTGCATCTTTTTGTTTCTTGTTTTTATTTTCACTAGTTAGGCATAATGGAAAACAACAAAAAATTTGGTGAGCTTTTTAATCTTTTTCCTGAGTTAGAATTGTTTGTTGTGAAAATTAAAAAACCTATGGAACCTTATTTGCATGCTAGTAGTGATGTTATTAGTACGAATGCAATTACTGCTAATGCTATGGAGAAGTCTAAGCTTGGGGAAGCTAGTTTTTGTGATCTTTTTAGCTTCCCATCTTTAGGGGAGAAAATTTGCTCTGATAATACTTTATCTCCCATATGCAATAACTCTAATGATGCTTGTGATATTTTAAATCCACCTACTGAAAGTATTCCATATAAAATACCTATGAAAATTATTGAACGTGTTATGGATAACCGCTATGAAGGGGATGGAACTGTTCATCCTGGAGATCATTTACTGTTTTTGCATGAATTATGCGGGTTATTCAAGTGTGCAGGTATCTCTATGGAGGAAGTGAAGAAGAAATTATTCTCTATGTCGTTGTCTGGTAAAGCGGCGCATTGGTATAAACTGCTGAAGGATGAGAATTCTCTTGATTGGAAGGATATTGTGCGTCTATTTTATTCTAAATTCTATCCTCCAAGTGAAATTCACAAAGACCGAAACCGCATATATAATTTCTGGCCTCATGATGGAGAGAGTATTGCCCAAGTATGGGAGAGATTGAAGTCTTTAATGCTCAAATGCCCCAATCATGAGCTTCCTGGTAATATCATCATTGATAATTTATATGCAAGACTTTCTTTTCAAGACAAGACCTTGCTGGATACTTCTTGTTCTGGATCATTTACACGCAAGAAAGAAGAGTTTAAAAGGGACCTTCTTAATCGGATTCAGGAGAATACTGAAGGATGGGAGAACGACAAAGGTAAAGAGTCAGGTATAAATTATGATTATGAATGCATTGAAACTTTTATGGATACTGGTAAATTTCGAAATATGAGTGCTACCTATGGTCTTGACTCTCAAGTTGCTGCAAATCTTTATAAAGCTTTTGCTTCTCATTTTGAATTGCCTAGGAAGAATTTTGATAAGTATCATGAACCTTTTAAAGACGCTTGCATGAAGGATGAAATTGTTATTAATGATTGCAATAAGCATGCCCAAACTTCTGAAAATGCTATTTCCTATAAGCATGTTAATTTTTGTGGAATGCATAGACCTTGTGGAATTAATCAAATCGAAGATGAATATTGTATCCATCATATTAATGAAAAAACTAGAAAGTGGTCTAGGGCTCTAGATGATCTTGGTAAAAAAGTTTGTGCCCTCTATCCTTTTATTTGTGAACTTTGCCATAAAGCGGGTCATTTTAATTTTCAATGCTCCTCCAATGATAATTTGAACCCATGAGTGCTGCAAATTTGTATTGTGATGATGAAATTACTCCTAATCAGCATGATGAACTTACTTTATTTTTGTGGTGTGAAGAGTTATCAAGAAAAATCTCTTTGTTACATATGAGTGATCTTGATATTGATGATGTCCTGCATGGGTGTTTTTCTTATTGCATTGATAATTGCCATACAAATACTTACATACAAAATATTTTAGAAGATGACACTTTGCCAAAGTATGATAGGACCGCTGTGTGTTTTGAACTTATTAATGAAAAGGAGGAATCCTCCCAAGTTTCTTCTATTGTTTCTGGAAATAAAACAGGTTATGTGGAGAAGCCTCTCATCAAGCCTCTCCCTCCTAAAGAAAGGAACGAGGAGAATGAGAAGAAGAAGAAGGGAACGAAGAAGAAGAAGAAGGGGAATAAAAAGAAAGAGGTAACAACATATCCCCGTGTGTATGAGATAACAATAGGTAACCGTAAGTATGTTGCTCCGGATGATTATTATGATAATGAATCTGAGTACAATGATCTTCCTATGCCCTTTACCTACATTAGTGATCATGATTTGAAAGAGCACACTACTTTTGATATTGCAAATCTCTGGGAAACTAATTCTGAAAATGATAATGTTAATAATTGCCATAGTATCAGTACTATCCATGCTTCCTCCCATAATGATATAGAAAGCTCTAAGCTTGGGGATGAGGTGTTTGAAAATCCTTTTGCTACTGATCATTATATGTTTGATACATCTCCTTCTAGTAACAATGATGGTATGGTCGCAGATGAACATACTGTGAAAGATAACTATTCTATTTCTTATGATGACACTGTGCCTCCAATCTTTGATGATTATTATGAAGAATGCTATGATATAGGTTATAACTATCCTTATGAAACTTGTCATAGTTATGATTGGATTTCCAAAAACAATTCCCTTAGTATGCAACTTGTTTACCATGTTCAAATTCTTGATAATAATCTTACTCCAATTACTATTAATCAGCGATCCATGTGCCTGAACCTTAGTCACTCGCTTCTTTTCTCTTTCCTTTTTCCCCCTTTTTTCCTTCTTTCTTCTTTCTTCTTTTTCTTTTTTCGTTTTCTTTATGTCTCCTTGTTTTGGTTCTCTTTTCTGTTGGGTTTCATATCTAGGCTACCCCAACTTGCTTGGGAAAAGGCTTTGATGTTGTTGTTGTTGTAGTTCTTTTTCTTAAATATTGAAAAACACATAAAAAATTAGTTTCCTTTTAAAGCAATATGACTAGGCAACACAAAAGAGTAAGAATGGCAACACAAGCTTGCAGCCATGTTATCCACAATAGGAAATTGAAGAACAACATAAATCCCATGACTATGATTACAATTTATAATACTAGATTTGCCAATGGGAATACCACAGCCGCTGAGTTGCATGTTGAAATTTTTTATGAACTCTCTGATAAATTAAACCTTCGAATATGGATCCTGGGGTGTTAACTGTCAAGTTATTTCTACACTCCCTTATAGGATTAGCTAATATATGGTATGAAAATGTACCTGAAAAGGAGAAAGGACTATGGTTTAATCCGAGAGCTTCATTTCTAGAGAGATTTGGGAAATGCACTATTGAGCATAAAAACTTATGCTTGATTTTAAGCAACTAGAGAAGGAGAGCATTACTCAAGCTTGGAAAAGATTTAAAAAATAGTAAAATACACATGCAATTTAGAACATGGGCTAAGGGATTATATGCTTTTGAATAGTTTTTATCTTGGCTTAAGTCAACATAGTAGGCATCTTTTAAACAAAGAATCTGACATATGTTTGTCTTCCATAAGCCTTGTGATGCCATTAAGATACTAGATGGAATGTTCGTATAAGATTATATTTATATGAGCATAAAATATGCCGGAATTAGAAATATGTATGTCCAGGAAAATTATGAAGTTGAGGAAACTGCACCTTTGAATGCTACATATGAAAAAGAAACTCCTATTCCTACTAATGATAAACATATTGAAGAATTTAAAATGCTTAGTGAAGCTAGGGAACCACTCTTGGATCTTGATAAATGTAGCTTGAATGAATTGATTGCTATACTTGAGAAATTTGCTAAAGATCCCACTATTAATGTTAATCAAGATGGTTTTGGTTCCTATATTGCTAACTATGTCATTAAAGAAAAGATTCAGAGGTACAATAATGAGGCCATGATACCACCTAAGCTTGGGGATGCATGGATCCCCAATATTTTAATATCTATTGACAAAGAAACACATCATGCCATTCTAGATTTAGGATCTAGTGTTTCTTTCATATCAAAAGAGCTATCCCTCCATTCTGATTTAGTCTACATTCTAGAAAAAATGAGACAAATTAGTAGTGCATTTATTAGTACTACTTAGATATTTCAACAACCAATCTAAGCTACATTGAAAATAACAACATCCAATAAATACAGTAACACCATCTCATTTTCAGTATTGTTGTTGACTAAAAGCTAGAATGTAGAGTATTTCAGAACAAATTTTGGGGCTAGAATGTAGACTATTTCAGAACGGAGGGAGTATATGAATTACTTAATCTAAAAAATATGGAAATGCTCTATTGATTTATTACTTGCTGATGATTCGACCAAAAAAGATTTAGGCAAAGTAAATAATGTAATGGTTGAATTGCATATGCCATATGTACATGTTGATTTCATTGTTATGGACATGGGAAGAAATACCTCTAGTCCTATAATCCTTGGAAGACCTTTTATGAGAACAACTTGAGCTATAATTGATTCTAAATAAGGGAATGTAAAATTTCAATTCCCTCACAATAAGTGTATGGAGCACTTTCCAAGGAAGAAGGAGGTAGCATTCATGCTACCATAAAATTTCCACGACACTTGAATCAAGTAATTAAGTCTAGCTATATGGCTATAAAGAAAGCGCTTTACGGGAGGCAACCCGAGATGTTTTTATTTGTGGTTTTTATTTTGCATGCTTACTGTAGCATGTTGTTTTCTTTTAGTTTAATATCTGGGTTTTAAATAAAGTATCAATTTTTTTACCCATTTGGATGTTTAAAGTTGCAAACATAATATGGAGTTGCTGATTTCTCCGCTGCACTATTTAGTGCACGATTTTGTCTTTTTTGGTAGCTTCTAAAATCTTGATAAAACCACAGTAGCTGTAACTTTTCATCCTCTATATGCACGGAAATTGGCTTAATTTTCTGAGGTGTCTTAGTCATGCCAAAAATTCAGTTTTACTGCAGCAAAAATTCTGGATATATTCTGCCTTACTTTGTTAGATCCATTCTTTTGAGTATCAAAATGATTTTTACTTGGATATTTTGATGTAAAAGAATGATTAGAACATTATGATCTCTCTATTTCATGAATATATAATTTATTCTTGAGCAAAATGGCAGCAAGCATGATTTCTTTGTACCTCTAACATCACCCCATAGAAAAGAATGGGCAGAAAAGTTTGTGTTGAAGTTTTTTCACAGGGAATGGAGGAATATCACAATAACATGATTCAAGTATTATAAATATCATAAGCTTGGGGATGCCCATGAAACCCCATTGGACTCATACAAAAACTCCTGGTTTGAGCACCTCTGAACTCTGTTTTTTGAGCAACATAAAATTTTCGCAAATACTTAGCGTCCTTGTTTTATTTGTGTGTAGTTTTGTTTTGTTTTATGAGAGGACCATACTATTTAGTGTTTATAATGCATATGAATGAGCTACTGGACTAAACTATAAAAGAAAAGGAGGAACGCCTAAAAGCTCAAATTTGTTTTGTGTATTGTATTTGTAGTTTCACTTGCTCTATTGAGTAATGATTTGTTATGTGCCTTATTCGGTGCTCTATTAAGTATCATTGTCTGATGATGAATGAATAGTCTATGGATTCTATTGCATGCTTTTAGACCTATTGCTAGCCAAAAGATTTGAATTCTTACACAAGCATATACTTGTTTCAAAGCTCAACTCAAATCCAATGTCTATCATACCTACCTATATAGCACTTGCTATTCCAAGTATAATCTGTTTTGTTTGCCTCCAACCTTTTCAAAATTTCCTTTTGGTGTAATTTAAAGCTCACAAGAAAGTAAGGTTTGGCAGGAAATACCACTATGCATGTTGTTTGTTTGACTGATTATGAGTAATGAGCTAGACCGTAACCATGTTAACTAGGGAATTATTTCAAAATTTCACTTTTGGGGTATTGCACCCTATGTTGTTCATCATTTATTTTATTTTGTTGATGTCTATCTCTTGTGGAATGAATGACGGTTATTTTAAGCAACTAGGCATGCATTGTTAGAGAAGAGCAATGGGTCGCTAACCAAAGCCATGCCTAATCATGGGAAGTTTCAGCAACGATCATCCTCAATAGTAAGAGTGAAAAAAGAGTTGTGAAAAAAGAGTGAGAAAAGAAAAGAAATAAAAAAAGTGTATGAGAAAAAAGTGAGAGAGAGAGAGAGTTAGAGAGGATGCTCAACGTTTGTTGTTCATGTTGTCCCGGTATGGATGGCCTATAGTTGAGATACACATCTCCTTTGGTCCTTTGTATAGGCAACATGAAGGTACCCCATTGCGATACTTGGTTAAAACATGTATGTTGAAAGGTCTTGGCAACCCGAAGTTGTGAAACGAGAGGTGTAGTCCTTAGCATTCAAGAAAGTGAGGCAACACTTACTCATAAGAGGTAAAACTCATGACACATAGATATCTCCATACATGAGATACTTGGTACCCCATCTTTATTATTATTGTTGACATGAATTGCATAGCTCAATTCCATGTTTTATGCTCTCTACTTTTTTTTGTTGGAGGTTTAGCACATACATTCCCTGCTTACTTTCTTGTGTTCAAGAGTCAAAAGAAATATTGCTGAAAAGAGGGGACAAAGAGTCTTCAAACAATTCTATTGGATTCTCCTAAGCATGCTTTATGATTCATATTACTCATCATTCATGTTTCTTACAATGCTATTTACTATTATGCATGCTTTGTAGAATGCAAGAGTTATCACTTGATGAGTTCATATTACCTATTGCCATTCTTTATTGGCTGAACCTTGTGATACTTTGCAGGATTATTTAGAAGATATATATTATAAACTCCAAATTTATCACCTTCATGCTCAGGACAAGCATATGTTAAGCTTGGGGATGTTGATGCATGTAAAATGCATACATGAACTTTGTCCTTTATCGTATTGAATTCCCATATATTTGCAACATATATGATGATAATACCATGTTTTACATTGATTTATGGGGATTTACCAATGATCCCCTTTATTTGGTTTATAACTCTGCAGAACAGGAAAACCCTGTTTTGCGTATTTTTCACTTTCACGGACCTATACAGAGTCAAATTGACTTGGGATTTTTGGAGCACCATTTTTTCATCGGGAGAAGCACCCTGGGCCCTGGAAGCACACATGGAGAGGCCTGAGGGCCAAAAGAGGCCATGTGGCATGCCTAGCAAGGGAGGGCGCGCCACCCAGGCTCTTTCAGCCGTCGATCGTCCGTTTGCCCCGATTCTTTAGACCACCGACATATTTTGCCCTAAAAGTCACTATATATTGCCCAGAAGAGTTCTCGAGAGAGGAGGGGCCGCATAAACACACAGAAACACGAAAACGAAGGCTGCTGCAGAGAAGATTGGAGGGGGAAACTCTGCTGGGATCACCTCTGGAGGGATCTCCACCTTCTCCAACGTCTTCACCATCATCACCATGATCAAGGGGGAGTAGTCCACCTCTAGACCATGGGTTTTTGGTAGTAGCTTGATCTATTTCTCTCATGTCCTTCATAGTTCTTAGTGCCATATGAGCCGCATAACATGATTATGGCCATATTTGTAATACCTATGTGGTGGATCCTTATTCTATGATATTGTGCTATGAAATATGATCATATTATGTGTAAGATGTATTGATAGATGCATATTATGTACCCCGTTCTTAAATATTTGTTCCGATCCAACATCTATGCAAGAGCGTGTGTGGGGTGATGTGTGTATTAGATGGAGTAGCACAGTTTTAGTGATTGTATAGTGACAATATGTTCAAGATCTATTATGGCTTTGCCTTTTCTTTTGCTACCTCACTAGGGATAAAGTGAATGCATGTGCTATGTTCGTCACGTGACAGTAGTGACGATCTTGTTTGTTCAAGGTAGCATATTTGATATTCAAACTCATGTCAAAGTACTTATGGCTGTGCTCTGTTAATTCTTAATACAAGATTGATGAAGTTTCTTTCTTGTGGAGTATAAGAGAGATGTGTTGCATCATATCTATGTTAGGACGTGATGCCCATATTAATTCTGACCCGACATATAATATTATTTGCACGTTCATATCTCATTGATGAATTGTTATTTGTCCACCACAACTTAAAGAGAGAATAGTCAAGTGAACACATGAACCCCGGTCCACTTTTTATCATAAGAAACACCTTTATATTGCTTTTATCTTGTTTTCTATTTTCTGCACTATTTTAATCCGAAAATACAAAAATATTTAATTTTCTTATTTGCATCCAAAACACCAAAAACAATCAACCCCTTTACAATTTTTTACTTAGTTATTTTATCTAGTCTAGTTTTATTTGACTTATTTCTACTTGTGTCTATTTACTTACGTAAACCTTGTGTTTGACAACCACACGGTGGAGTTGGGGACACAAAGATTTTATTTTACTTGCAGGATTGTTAGAAGAAGGGAGAAGAGTATACTCTTTGTCCAGTTACTCGAGAGTTCGATATAAACCCTCGAGTCACCCTTGTGGAGAAAATAATCTACTTATACAACACTCTGCACTTGGAGTCCCAACGTATCAAGATCTTTTGGCGTTGCTAATAGCCATCATCAATTGTCTCAAACAAGCGCCAAAACAATAGCATGAGAAGTTTGAAAGAACTTTTACATTTGTGGGCTTTGTTGCTAATGAGGCCAACAAATGTGTGTAGTACCGCCATGGTGGGGGTGATGGAGTTGTCCTATGTTTGTGGATGACATACTAATTCTTGGGACAAGTCACAAAGTTATTGAGGGGGTCAAAACCTTCTTATCTCAGTGTTTCGAGATGAAAGATCTTGGAGAAGCTGATGTTATATTAAACATCAAGTTATTGAGAGATGGAAATAATGGGATTACATGTGTGCAATCTCATTATGTTGAGAAGGTGTTGAGCAGATTTGGCTATGTTGATTGCAAATCTTCTCCCACACCTTATGATTCTAGTGTCTTCCTTCGAAAGAATGAAAAGGCAACTAGAGATCAATCGAGATACTCTCAAATCATTGGTTCGCTGATGTATTTAGCTTGCGCTACGAGGCCTGATATCTCGTTTGTTGTGTGCAAACTTAGTTGGTTTGTGGCCAACCCGGGAGATGATCATTGGCATGATCTTGAGAGAGTGATGCAGAATCTAAAGGGAACCATGAGCTATGGAATTCATTGTACCAGGTATCCATGAGGACTTGAAGGGTATAGTGATTCCATTTGGATTTCATATGCTGATGAGATGAAGGCACAAATGGATATGTTTTCACTCTTGGTGGTGGCATTGTTCCCTGGAAGTCTTGCAAGCAGACCATCTTAACGAGGTCAACTATGGAAGTAGAACTCACAACATTAGATACAACTACTGTCGAAGCAAAATGGTTTTGAGCTCTTGACTGACTTTCCTATGGTTAAAAAACCAATACCGGCTATCCTCGTGAACTATGATCATCAAACCGTGATTGTCAAAGTGAACAGTTTTAAGGATAATATGAAAAGTTCCAAACATGTCAAGAGGAGATTGAAGTCTTCTAAGGAGAATGGCTCCTCCTTCGTCCCTAGCCACCTCCCCCTCCGGCGCCTTCTCTGATCTCCGATGATCTCTTGACGCTGCTCCGATCATCATCTGCGGCGTCCTCTCCTCCTGAAGGTGATCCTTCTCATGGCTCCCCCTCCTCCTCCTCTTGGCCGTTAGAAAGTTTCCTTTGAAGCTCTCCTTTCTAACGGTAAAAGCAAACTTGCATCTGGTATTCTCCTCCTTTGGCCGAATAACTGGTTGGCTTTAGTCAATCACAAAGACTCTCCCTTAGTTGGAAAATCTCTTCGTGATGCGGAGGTCTTCTATCCTGGATCTTCTGTAAGGTTTCCATCTCACCTAGTTTTTGTTCAAGATTGCCTTGTTTCTCCCCCGGGGTTCTCTTCATTTTCGGAGCCTCCACCTTTTAGATGGAGGGTGACTTACTCTTCATTGGGACAAATGGATTCAAAAATCCCTATGGGTAAATATGCATTCCTCCTTTTGAAGCCCCATGCCAAAAGGCTGATTCTGATTGACCCCAAAGAACAAGTGATCTCCGCTAGATTTTTACTCCAGGATGAAAATGTTATGACTGGGCAAATTATGGATTTCCAAGAACATTCTGTTTTACTGGGTGAATGTGTTGGTCCTCTCTTCTTGGAGCAAAGTCTTGAGTCCTCAAATAAAGCTCTGGTGGATGATTCTATTCCTGCTCACGTGTCTAATGTATCCACTACCCCAAGAAGTTTTGTGCTAGTGGTGAAATCTTCGAGACCTATGGTTGCCTCCTCTCTGCCAGAAGCTCCTCCTGGAAGATGGAGGGCTACATGCTCTTCTTTTCATGATGGTTCTCGTTCTATTCAAGCTTTCCTTCTGCTTAGGCCCCAAGCCAAAAGATTGGTTCTCATTGATATGAATGAAGAGGTTCTGGATGCTAGATTTATCTTGGAAAATGAAAGGGTTCATACTGGCTTAATTTTGGACCTCAAGTCTCATACTGTTGTTGTGGGGGAAAGTTTTGTTTCAGACTCTTTGGAATTAGGGGCGCACATGCTAAAGTCTACACCTTCAAATTTGGGTAATACTCATACCAGTATTACTTCTGAAGTTGCTCACAAGGATCTTGCTTTCGATTTATCCCGAGGAGTTTCTTTTGAAGCAACATGCAAAAGTAAGTTTGGCCACTCTGTTACCCTTGCCAATTCATCTCACAGAAGAGCTTTCCTCCTTGTTGCTTCTTTTGGACGAGCATGCTTCAAACTTGATGTTTATACTGTGGCTATTACTCTTCAATCTTGTTTTGGGGGCAATGCTTCATCCTTCAAAGTGTTGCACCTAAGGGATAGAACTTTCCAATTCTCTGTGGCCTCAAGAGCAGTAAGGTTTGAAATTTACAATCAAATTAAAGTTTGCACCCCTCTGTTTGAGCTGTTTTTAAATCTTTGGAGTCAGGGTGGTCCAAACTGGTTGATAGAAGAAAATAAATATTACAAGGAAATTGACTCGGAATGGCAAGTGGTACAAAGGAAAAAACCTTTTTTTGTCTGCTTTCAATAGGCTCTCCGGAAATGGCAAAATTTCAGGTTCCACCTCTACTCAACGTAAGTCGGTTTTTGATCGCATGCAATTCTCTCCCCAGAAGCCTAATTTGGCGCCCTTTTTTAATACCACCTCCCAAATGGCTCCTCCCGCAGATCACTCATTTGGTTTTGAAAGCTTTCCTTCTAACAACAAATTAATTCGTGCAAATTTGCTGGGCCTAATTCCTTTTTTCAAATTCCCCTCTTTCCCTGCTATTCAATGGCCAGATGACAGTTTCCGTACCTGGTTTAAGGCCCATGGGTCGGCGCCTTTAATCCAGGAGGTTTCCTCTTTTAGTGCTTTTTCGGGTTTCCATTCTGGGAATAGAAAAATACAAGCCTTTGTCTCCTCGCATTCGCCACCCTTGTCTGCTCCGCAACTGCCTCTGCCATCGCCCACCGTCGCCGGCCCGTCGGAGGCTTCGATTCCGACAATGGCCAACATTCCTATCGACCCCAAGCCATTCGTCCCCCACAACTTCCAGATTCAGCACATCACCGGGCGGGTTGCAACCAAATGGGTGGTGGTGCTGCGCCGCCCAAGGGAGCATGAACAATACGCCATCGCCACCTTCGACCCCTTCCCTGAAGTTTTGGTCCCTTTCGAAAATATTCGAGATGTCTTGAGGAGTATCTGTCAGAGGCTACCCGAGTTGGTTTTATTAGTCTGCAACCTTACCCTTTTGGAGCAGCATATGTTCAGTTCACAAATGTGAATGATAGGGACAGACTCATTGCTTCTAGCCCTAATCAGTTTTTTATGTTACTGTACCTTTTGTCAAACACGATGAGGGTTCAAATTGGAGGGGTGTCACTTTCAATACGGATGCTTGGCTACTTCTAGTTGGTCCTCCTTGAGATCATATGAATACTGAAGACCTAAATGCATGTTTCTCTGACATTGGTTCTCTGTTACTCTGGGAAATAGATCCTAATAGAAAGGGAAGAGTTCTGGTTAAAGTAAGGGTCACTGATCTTGCTGACATTCCTCGAAGTGTTAGGTTAACTGGAAGTTCCAGACCAGATGCTGAATCTTGGACATTCCTAGTTGAGGTTGTACAACAAAACTTACTTGGAGGTGGTCCACCTAATGAATATCCAATGCGTGATGAGGGTGTGGACCCCCATCCAATGCCTGGACATGCATTGACTGCTCCTTTTGCTAACCCATGTCCAGCACAAGACAATGAGCAAGAAAATGAAGATGTTGGAGATGGGTGGGGACACTGGGCTATGGGTGCAGAGCCTGAACAACCACAACCCATGGAAGAAGATATACAACCTAACAATTTTATGATTGATCAGCAAGAGGAAGTTGACATGGCTGATGGAGAACATGGCCCACCTTTGCTTGATGCAAATAGTTTTATTAATATTTCTTCCTCCAGCTCTGAAGACACTGCCTCTCAACCACCTGTTCCTTCTGTTGTGCTCCCTGCTGGGCCTCTCATTCAAGCCCAAGATATAGAAGTGGACCAGCAGTTGGAGGATATTATAGAGAGTAGCAATCCTGCTTTGTCACATAATGTTGCTATTCTGGAGGAAAATGCCACTGTGGATGACAGTTTATTTTTACCTGACAATGTCAACTTGGTTCCACCAAATGAGGCCCACCTGCAGCTGCTTCTTGGGAGGGTACAAACTCATTTCTTTGCAGTTCCCGAGGAGCATGATTTGACTAGAAGATTCTCTACAGAAGGTTTGCTCCTTTGGGAGAAATATTTTGCTCCTCATATGCATGGACATTCTGACCACAACGGCTATGCAGTGGTTGACATACCTGTGAGTTGGTTCAACTTCATAACTCTTATGCTTTTAACACCTGAGAAGTTTGATTGGGCAAATGGTTTTCTCTCTTCATACCTCTGGGATATTCTTAAAGAACCAATTATGGCAGAAGATACTGTCAAATTTGCTATTCCAGACAAATGTGTTACCACAAAGGCACCTCTTTGTCTAGCAATAACTGATATGGGAGGGCTTGATAACCCTACCAACAAGTCCCCCAAGTGGACCCATGACTCGAGCCCGAGTGAAAGCTCTACATGATAAGGTGAACTCAATCTTCTCGACACTCGACCTCGACACTACTTTGGATGGAATGCTACCTCATGCCGATGTTCTATGTGTCATCAGATACAAGCCTCGAGAGGAGTACGTCAAGGTTGGCCCAGCACCGGACAAGGAAGGAGAGGGAGGACCACTTCAGTCGGGGACTGCAGCCCAGGACCGGCACTGCCGCCCCCTACAGGCCGACACTGCCGCTGGGCACACCAGCATGCTGCCGCCGGAGCACCCCGCATCGCCGCCGGAGCACCCCAAGATCGCTGGCCAGGGCACCCCGGCACTGCCGGCCAGGGCACCCCGGCACTGCCGCCTAACGCCTCCGACGCCAAGAACAGTACCAGGCCTGCACTGTCGCCCCAAACCCACCGGCACTGCCGGTCCCACCAAAGTCAACGACATCAGAACCGTCCATTTGAATCATGTGGCTGTGTTTATTTCGCAAATGACTAAGTTACCCCTGTTTCAGATCTGGACTATATATAGGGCTCCTCCAGCCACGAATTAGGGTTAGGCATTGATTGGATTATCTTTAGAGCTTTGCTCACAAAACCTCTGGGATGATCTCCTATGTTTCCTCAAGGCTACCTCTTATGTGATTTGGATGATTTTTTTGTGCGATTCTAGTGCATCCCACTCTCTCTCCCACAACTTTGTTCATCTCCCTTACCGATCTCTCACACCGGGATTCTACCTCGTGTCTCTCCCCGTGTGATTCTATCGGCGTGGTTTATCGAGCCACGGGAGTGGAAATCGACTGTATCAGGTTTGTGTGCGTGTGTTGTTCTTCGTGTCCTTCTTGTTCTTCATCTCCCCTCTTTTCTCCTTTTGGATTTTCGGTCAAATTCATGAGATCTAGGCACATCCTAGGCCCTAGGCCTCATCATTTCTAGTGACAGTAGTATTAGTCCTTTTATAAATAAAATGACCATCTTACCCACGGTGCTATTTGTTTGAAGTGTTCAGTGTATGTGATTGAGTGGTTTGTTATTAGTTTTGTGAGTGTGTTTGATGCTATGGCTATCTGTTGATTGCCTTCCCTTTTATTTCGCGATGTTAGAATGCGAACGCTATCAGAGGGGAAGGAGAGGATCTTGGTGAGGACTTCGAAGAGGAAGGAAGAACAGATGGTTCATGAAGATGAAGTCCAGGGACAAATAGCCAATCAAGGCAAGCCACCTCTTGCTGCATATCTTGACCTAATTATCTTACTATTGCATTATTACCAGTTTTATAAATTGCATGGTTTATTCATTTATGTGAGTGGTCCTGCCACTCGGTGTTTTATTATTCCACCCTTACGGGTGCATCCCTCGTTGATACCTACTAAACAAATACATGTTAGTGATATGGTGCTTAACACCTTATCGTTCTTGTTGCCGCTTTTCAAGAAAAGCTGGACTATAGGTTGGGAGCCCTTTTGAAAAAAGTTTGAGAAAAAGATTTCAAGAAAATAAATTCTTCGAAAACCTTGGAATGGGGTAGCCCTGCCCAAGTGTGAGTTTATAAAAAATTAAAAGGTTTTGGGAAGAAAATTGATGGAGGCAAGTGGACAAATTGTTTTCGAAAAACTTTGGTGACTGAGTACCTAACCGGACGTAGCCAGTACAACCACATTACCCTTAAGTGGGACAGGGCGTTGCGCAGTAGTTTGTTTCGCCTTAGTTTGGGTCCTGCAAGTGTAGTGGTAGTCCAACAATAGACGCTTCAACCGGGGTTCTACCCATGAGAAGGGACGCAACCCATTTGCCTATTCAGGTACACGGGGTACAACTTATGAGCTCCCGTTGAAAGATTCCTAAGTGGTTGGATGGAATTCCAGAGGGTCGGGTGTGCTATGGACCTTGCTACTCCTGGATAGCCCCCATAATCCGGTGTTGGGAGGTACAACTCATTCGTCATGTCTTAGGCTAAGGCGAGCAAGCGGAAAACTGCGATCGGTTATCCGAGCCTCGCATTTTGACGCTTGGCGAACCAGGGATGATCCCGGAGGATTTATCAGATCTTGTTGGGAAAGTGTACAACCTCTGCAGAGTGTAAAACTATTTGAATAGCCGTGACCGTGGTTATGGATGTGAGAATGGAAGCTACTCGGCATTAGAGAAAGTTTCGGTTGATGTAAGTTTTTTCCAAAGGGTTTGGAAAAGAAAACCAATGGGACTAGAGGAAATGTACCTGGGAGGTACAGTGGAAAGTTGGAAAAGTTGTTTTGGTCATTATGATGGCCGGAAAGGAAAATGGGCCATCCTTACCTATTAGTCTTCAAATGAAATTTGTTTCCAAAAAGGTTTTTCAACAAAGATATAGAGATGTCATATTCTCGAGCGACACTATCTCTCACTCCTTGTAACCCTAGAATAGTGCATGCTCCTTGCTACTGCCAAATATCCATATCCTTTTCTCTCTAAGGTGGTTTGTGAGTACAATTCATAATGTACTCATGGCTTTGTCCCTGGCTATTTACTTGGCTAGACTTGGTGGAGTTCGACAAATGAAAAAGGAGTTGACGACGTCTATGCGAGCTAGGAACGTCTTCCTAGTCAATTTCCTGTAGGGTTATTGACGAGGCGGTTCCTCGGCAATGCCCACCATGAGGGGCTTGGGTTTTTAGAGAAAGGCGACAACGGAGGTTCCGGGAGCGAGGCGGTACATGACGTACCCAGGTTCACGTCCCCGCGGTGGAGGATCGCTACGTCCTGCTAGCAATCCACTATATGAATATATGTGTACAGGGGGCCACCATAGGCAGAGTTGTTGGGTCTAGTCTAGTTATAATCTGCGGGTTGCGATATCTAGGCGTGTCGCCTCTATGTTTATGTTTCTGAATATATGTCCCTAAGGGGTGCCTCTGCCTGGCTTTATATATCAGCCAAGCTAGGGTTTACAAGAGTCCTAGTAGGATTCGTGTTGGAGTCTTCTTTCCTTGTTGTCCAAGTTGAGGCGCGCGCAGGTCCAGCTTGTCGAGTCCTTGTGCTGGTCCATCTTCATAGTCTGCATCGGGTATGGCAATGTCTAGTACCCGAAGGGTTATGCCCACATCAGTAGCCCCCGAGTGTCTGGCCGAAGTGAAGCTTCGGGCAGGGACTAAAGTTGTCTTCATCCGAATGTCTTGATCATCTGTTGAATCTTGTGCCTGATGTAGAGTCGAAGTTGCTTTCTGTCGGGTGCGTGAAGCCCTCCCGATGGGAGTAGCCGCCGAGTCTATGGGCGGGTGCTTGCAGCCACGCATAGACTCAAGTTGTACTACTCGAAGATCTTGATGTTGATGCCGACGTCTTCTGGTTTATTCTTCTTTGTCGACGAAGCTGCCATTTTTTATCGGGTGCGCGACCAGCGCTCCCGATGGGAGTAGTCCCTGAGCCTGTAAATGAATATGAAATAGTTATGTATAGGGTGTAAAAAATGTTGAGTCGAATACCGTAGACTTTTTCGAGTTCCGAGAACATGATGCCGATGACTCTGATGGTGTCATAGATAGAGGAGTTGAGGATTCAGATGATATCCCAGAGGAGCCGATAATTTAGATGATATCCCAGAAGAGCTGATAATTTGGATGATATCCCAGATAAGTCGATGATTTGGATGATATTCCGGAGGTGCCAATGATTTGGATGATATTCCGGAGGAGCCGATGATTTGGATGATATTCCGGAGGAGCCGATGATTTGGATGATATCCCAGAGGAGCCGATGATTTTTGTCGGGTGCGCGTCCAGCGCTCCCGATGGAAGTAGCCCCCGAGTCTGGGCACTGATGCTTACAACCGTGAGTAGACTCAAGTCGAGCAACCCGATGTTTATAGCTTTCTTCAGGTGCCGTTGACACATTATTGTTTATTTCAAGGGGCAATTCTTAATGCACCTTGAGCATCGTTGATGCCATTGTTTGTAAGTTTATCGGCAGCAAATTATTTGAGTGACCAACTCGTGTTGCAGGTTTTGCTAAACCTGTTGTATGTGCAACTTTGCTTTCAACCGATGCATGACTTGACAGCAGCTCCCGAATAGAGCGGTAGCACTAGATCTGCCGATGACTCCGTCGCTCTTTGATACTTCTGTAGTTTAAAGTATCGAGCGTGGGTCGTTTTCGTACGTGTCTCACGATCCTTGCTATCTGCGGCACTCTTTGAGGCATCTATAGCAAAGGAAAAGAGCAAGGTCCCCGTTGATTTTGCATCATAGCACTCGTAATTTCAGAGGCTTTTTTAGAGTGCAATCTCTGGGTGTATTTTCCATCGAACCGACGTTCGTTGTAATATACGAACAAAGTTCCTGACGATGTAGCTCGGGTGTCCCGAATTACTGCAATTCTTCAAAGAAACAAAACTTGAGTCTTCATATCTTCTTGAATTCCAGCGAACCGGCACTCCCGTTGGGAGTAAGGAGTCTTCGTATCTTCTTGAATTCCAGCGAACCGGCGCTCCCGTTGGGAGTAAGGAGTCTTCATATCTTCTTGAATTCCAGCGAACCGGCGCTCCCGATGGGAGTAATAGTCTTCATATTTTCTTGGATTTCAGCGAACCAGCGCCCAGCGAACCGGCGCTCCCGATGGGAGTAATAGTCTTCATATTTTCTTGAATTCCAGCGAACCAGCGTCCAGCGAACCGGCGCTCCCAACGGGAATAGACATAATAGTTGAAGATCTTCCAGCAGCTCCGAGTAATTCCAGTGTCAGGAGTACATCGGATCATTTATATAAGATGATATCCATTGATAACCATAGATGATGAAGCCATCGACCCGGGAGTGCACCGGATCATTTATTATATAGTCATAGGAGATGAATCCATTAATAACGGTGACATATCCAGAGCCGAAGGAGATAAGTCCATCGAGTAATCAGAGATGATGAAGCCATTAACTCGGTTGTGACAAGGCCAATGTGGTAGCAGGTCGTACGATGGACGCAGTCGAAGTAATCAATCAGAAATAGTTGAAGTAGCGAGCGTAGCCGAAATAGTTGCGCCACCAAAGATAGTCCATGCGACGGGCACAGCCGAAATAATTGCGCCATCCAAAAATAGTCCATGCGGCGGGCGCAGCTGAAATAATTGCGCCGCCATAGATAGTCCATGCGGCGGGCGCAGCCGAAATAATTGCGCCACCCAAGATTCATGTAGCTGCACAGCGCCTGCCCGGCGTGATCGATGAAGAAGACGTAGTTGATATGTCCGATTCGCCATGGGTGAGCACCCGAATATATTGAGTCCGCAATGTCGGGTCCGTGGCAGGTGCCCCCGAATATGTCGGGTGCGCGACGGCAGGCGCGGTCGTCCGAGCAGAGTAGTCGAAGCTTAGCCCGATCTGCAGTCATATTACGGTGGAAAAAACTGCGGACAAATAATAGTACGAGCAAAAAAATATTTGGCTAAAAATAAATTTTGCATAATTAGAAATATGGCACCTGGTTCTTGTATCGGATGGTCGTATCCATGTAGGAAAGTAGCAGTCGATGAGGCGAACGTAGTCGATGAGGTAGATCCGCGATTGGTGAGTACCCGAGTGTGTCAGGTGCGCGACCGGTAGATCTGGTATACGTTAAAGCTCCACTTTGGTTCGTGAATGCTCAAAATCATTTTTCCATCCGCCAACTTTGAAGCGGACACGATTTCTCTTCAATCACCTGCCATGATTGCATGAACAGTACTATACAAGGAAAGATATATACGGCATGTCTTATGTATGTCAGCGCGAGAGGTAGTATGACTTAGCTTTTGCTCTTTTTCACGTAATAGATCGATCGGATCTGAAGGACACGTCTTCTTCCTGGAACTCGACGACAGCGCATAGTTATTGAATTCCTTGGGCTGCACCTGGTCTGTCCGGTTCTACGTTTTTTGCTACTTCTGGTCTGTCCGGCCGCACGCTATGACTGCCGCGGGGCAAATAAAAGTGCATGTCGAACGATGATCACGTTCTGTATCGGATTATGACGAGCTTGATTCACTTTGACTTGACCGCCGGATTCGATCTCCGCCTAGCAGATCTTCTGATTGATTCCGTCAGACGACGCTTGCCTAAAGCTCCTCGACAGCAACATATGACAGTTGAACTCCTTGAACCGCGGTGGCTTTTGCGTTGTGGCCGCCGCGATGGCATGTGCGAGAGTAGAGGGCGATGTTGATGTTGATCTCGGCCGCGCATCCGAATCTTCTCCATGTGATCGAGGTTGAAGTAGATTATCTACCCGGATGCGATCCGAGTGTTGTTGATGAATATGATGGATCCCGCCCGGATAACAAAATCCAGTCCTCGCTTCCCCACAGACGGCGCCAATTGACGAGGCGGTTCCTCGGCAATGCCCACCATGAGGGGCTTGAGTTTTTAGAGAAAGGCGACGACGGAGGTTCCGGGAGCGAGGCGGTACACGACATACCCTGGTTCACGTCCCCGCGGTGGAGGATCGCTACGTCCTGCTAGCAATCCACTATATGAATAAATGTGTACAGGGGCCCGCCATAGGCGGAGTTGTTGGATCTAGTCTAGTTCTAATCTGCGGGTTGCGATATCTAGGCGTGTCGCCTCTATGTTTATGTTTCTGAATATATGTCCCTAAGGGGTGCCTCTACCTGGCTTTATATATCAGCCAAGCTAGGGTTTACAAGAGTCCTAGTAGGATTCGTGTTGGAGTCTTCTTTCCTTGTAGTCCAAGTTGAGGCGCGCGCAGGTCCAGCTTGTCGAGTCCTTGTGCTGGTCCATCTTCATAGTCTGCATCGGGTATGGCAATGTCTAGTATCCGAAGGGTTATGCCCACATCAGTTATGGCATGACTTGGGCCATGCGAACGCTTTTGTCTGAAGTAATTCCGATGTGTGGTTGTTGATCTCCTGCCATTATGGCTCCTATGTAAGTATTTGTCATGTGACATGTTGTAATTTTTTTATTCAGAACTGTAATGGATTGTGTATTTGATACCAGTTCGGTTATGCCTTCACGACACACTGATCATGGGATCGTGGATGTGTATGCATAACGGGTGTTTCAGACAGCTAGTCCAGGGCCCCACATGAATGTCACTCTACAAGCACCTTTCTTTGACAAGGGAATTCAAGTTGTGAAGAATCTCCCAAATGACAAGTCCCCTGGGCCTGATGGCTTCAACAATGAGTTTGTTAAAAATTGCTGGGCCATCATAGCACAAGATATTAAAAAATTTATAAGGGATTTTCATGCTGGGAATATTTCACTGGAGAGTATAAATTTCTCTTATATAACTCTGGTACCAAAATTGGATAATCCAACACTTCCTGGAGACTTTAGGCCTATATCTCTTCTGAATTGTGTTCTAAAGATCATCACAAAGCTACTTGCTAATAGACTACAAGACATTATTTTATCTTTAGTTCATAAAAATCAGTATGGTTTTCTCAAGAAAAGATCTATCCAAGACAGGCTTTTTGTGGTGACCCAGCGTACCACTGCATGGTGTAGTACACAAGTCGTTGACATAACACAAGTGAAACACCGTTCCACTCATATTACATCTCTCAGAGTGGTACAACAGAAATATATGTGAGTCCAAGGTATGTCTATAGAAGTACACATGAACTGTTTACATAAGATCAACACAACCTCCTACTTTACAGTGAGGTAAAACTTCAAATAAAGCTCCAGAAGAACGACTCGTAGTCTATCTTATTTCTAACTCAAGCTTAAGAGCTAATTGGCTTGCTATAGAACTGTAGCTAGTTAGGTGCTAGGATTAGAGAAATGTTCCCTTCTATTACTAGTCTAGGTTTCCATCATAGCTGATGCAGAAGTTGACTCCATTGACTTCTTTGATTGGATTCTTCATCTTGTTGCAGTTGACTCCTTTGTCTTCGAGTTCCACAGTAGTTTCTCCTTCAGTGCCTTGATCTAAGAAGGGGGTTCAAACGAGATAGAATGAGTACGAGCGTACTCAGCAAGTTCATATTAGGAAAAAGGTGTATCATGCACTAGCTACAGCCATAGACCAGAAAGTCATAGGCCAATGCAAGTTTTTGTAAACATTTCTTCAAAAGGTTTATTTTATTCTGAAAACTATGCCCGTCAGTCTTCACAGGTTGACTAGAACTTCGTGGAGTTCCTTTCCTGCCGCGTTCGCAGTTCCCTTCCCGGAACAGGGAGTGACAGTCACAATTCTTGATACCCTCTGCAGAGGTGCGTTACTTTACCCCACAAGAGATCTTAACCATGTTGCCGGCTGAGAGTATGTCCTCAGCTCGTCCACACTTCCTTTGGTGTGAGGCCCAGTATAAGATCCAAGCCAATCACTGCCTTCTCCGCGACCCTGCAAACCCACCCTTTTGTCCAACCGTACACCTCCAGTAGACTTCCCCCGATAATACGGCTTTACTCATGGTGTACTCCGGACAATCCCTCATAGATCGTAGAGCCATCATCACTAATGGATGGGGATTTAAAAGGCTATCCCAACCTACGGCAGTGCCTCCAACACCCCGCCGGCTCTACCAATCCGTTGGCGTGCAGAAGGGAAAAGATACAGCTGACTTCCCCAGAGCCATTATAGATCTTATGGATAACGCGATATGTACGGCGCTAGAATCACTGGACGGCATTGGTAATTAATCCTAGGGTGATATAACCCATGCAATGGAACCTCCACCATATCAACACATACCATGGTTCCATTGCCCACCACATAGTCATATTCATAATTGTAAAATAATACTTTGCTTTTCAATGCATGAGTGATAAGTATAGTACTTTGCATATAGTTTGATACAAATAATCAAATGACATGAGCAAGCGATGAACTTGCCTTTCTTGACTGCAAGATTATGCAGGCAAAAGCTTCGATACGTGATAACTCCAAATGCTGAAATACCATCATCGTCCGGTAAGGACAATGCTTAAAGAACGAGCAACGATGCTATAATGCATAGTATGAGATGCAATCGTCCCGAGCATATCCTAACCTCGATGGTTTAAGATGTATGAGTTGTAAAGATTTCTTTAGGGTTGGTTGCATTTTTAGAATGGTTCTCAAACAAGGTTCTTATTAGGGTTTGGTTATATAAGCATCATAACCAAGTGATATAAGACATCATAATAATCATACACATAAAGAATAGTGGTGGAATAATATGTAAAGAACAGTTGTCAATTTTTAAGTTCTATAGAACATGGTTGATGATTACTTATACTATACTTCAAAAGAATAACTTTTGAAGAACATGTTGTTTAAGAAATATTGAGTATTTCAAAGAAGGGTTAAGGCTTCTAAGGTTTGATTAACATTTGTACTTCAAAAGAATAACTTTTGAAGAACAGGTTAAATAAGAATATGAACTATTATATATAGGTGCTATGGCTTCTAGGTTTTACTATTGGATTCATTTAGTTTCACTAATAGGAACTAGTTGGTTCTTAACTTGGAATGGGTTTCTATATAGCAAGTATTGGTAGTTTTATTGCTATGGTTTCTTCTAAGCATCATATCAAAGGATGGTTGTTTAAGATGGTTCTATAAATTAGCTATTAGGGTTTACTATGGTTTCACAACTACTTACTAAGTAATCTCTAATGGTTGCCCAGTTAAGTGGTTTATCATTTCCTAAGTAGGGTTGAGTGGAATAGGAGCATGTGATGTGCATTACTACATAAGGTTGGTACTAAGGTTCATCATTATAGTTCTACTAGGGTTTGATGGTTGAGGTTGATCCTAATGGTGTGGTATATAGGATTGATGATCAATGGTGCTAATATGTGGTAACAAGCTAGGGTTTATACCTAGGTGATACTAGTGAATCATATAGGTTTTAAATAAGAATAGGAACATGAAATGATAATCTCATGTGACTTGGTTTATGCTAATGGATCATAAGCATGCATTCATTGGTTTCTTATTAGGGTTCTATAGGTATATATGAATCTCATATGATCTCATATGACACATAACTAGGGTTTTAGAGTTACTACTAAAGTGGAATGATCATATGAAATAATGGGATCCAGGTCTTACTCAATTTGAAACTAGGGTTTCTAAATTATGGTACAACTCCTAAAATGATAATTGATAATATAGTTGTGGTTACTAACTACTTTGAATTAAAATTAGTGATGGTTTGACATTGATTAACTTCCACAAGAATTAATAATTAGGGTAACTCCTAATTAGGTTTAATTCAGAGATAAGGGTTTAACAATTAAAATAAGTACTAATTAGGGTTTAATTGGAAATCAGGGTTTCCTAATTATTATTAGGTTTTAAAATAATAACTTGTTAACTAAGAATGCTTAAGTACATAATTGTTGGGCTACTAAATTAATATTGGCTTTTAATATTTTCTTGAGTTTTTACTATTTAAAGAGAATAGAAAATGGTAATTTGCTAATTAGAGTTTATGAATTACCACTAATAATTAAGTTAATGCAAATATGATAAAGAAAATTAATCTTAACATTTTATTTAGTTACTGAATAGTTGAATTTTAATTTTTTTTAACTTCACTAATTATTGAATTAAAATTGTATTGTAAATAAATGAAATGGCATAATTAATAAGGTTAAAAATAAATGGATTTTTATTTTGTCACACATTTTTGTTTTATATTTTATTTGAATAGATTTTATTTTTGTGAGCATTTTGATATATTATTCATAATTTTCTGAGTTGAAATGATTTTTCTATGATTTTACAAAATTTCAACTATTTACTGGTTTTTAATTTAAATAACAAATGCTAAATGTACCGGGACAGATCTAGCCCTAGACACTGACTGGTGGGGCTTGTCTCCACATCGGCTGCCACGCAAGCAAGGACCGGTCAAAGTTGACCAGGACCCTTGACCTCACCGACGTTTAAACGCCGGTGGCCAGAGCACGGTGGCGCCGCCGATTTAGGGTTCCCCGGGACGCGTGGTTGGTACCAATCGAACGAGAACGACGAAACAAAGCTACTGGTGGTGATGGTTTAGCGAGGGGATCACCGGAGCGTCGTCGGAAACCATGTCCCACGGCGGCGCACCCCGGCGAGGTGGCTAATCGGAGCTACAGACGTCTATAGGATGCGAAAGTAGGTCCTACAGATGCGCAGGCTTACCCTGAGAATGACGGTGTGGTCGATGGCGTCGATAGCCGCCGGAGTTGAGCTCGATTTCGCCATTACCGACGATGTACTGAGAAAGGGAAACTTCGAATTCGCGATGCCTCGAGCTCCCCTTGATGCTGGGCTCCTCCCATATGATCTACACGCCAAGGCGCACCTCCTCGACCATGCGCCGGAGGCTGAGGTGGCCTGTACCCCCGGATTCATCATCGACGCCGGCGACAGTGCGTGGAAGAACACGAGAGATAGAGGGAGTCTAAGGGGAAATGAATGGATGGAGATGAATCAGGGTTCCATTGCAGTGCTACACGACTATTTATAGAGCTCGAGGTGGTCTGGTTCGTCGGCTCGCCGGCGACAGAGGTGGAGATGTACTGGCGATGGTGAAGTGCATTTGGGCACGAATCTTGATGTCTTCGGATAGGCTCGGACGCGAGGATGATAGTGTGGAACTCTAGAACCTTCTGCGACGTCCGGCAGCGTCCTTATCTTCGTCGAGGACGTGGCCGAGCTCCTCCCCTGCGCTGTCGTCTCCGGAGAAGAAGACGACGACGCCCTCCTTCTTTCTTTTAACGCGGAGCGTTACGGCGGGTTGGGCTGGCTTCCTACGTGGGCTGGGCTGGCGACATGGGTTGCTACTGGGCTGCGATGTCCTGCCAGGTAAGCTCCTCTCTCTCTCTATTTTCTGTTTTCATTTTCTGTTTTGTTATTTCTATTTGAATTCAATTTCTGAATTCTGTTTTGTTTTACAGGTTCTAAATTAGTTGAATATCACAACAATTTGATAATGTTACTCACTGTATTGTTTTGTTTTTAAACAACCATTTTATAATTGATTAATTTTAGTTCTTATGAGGCACAAGTTAAAAGTGCAATTAGATATGAATTTTAGGGTTCAACTCAATTACTTTAAATTTAGGAATCAATTCTGTTTTAAAAGATCTGAAATTGAGAACATGTGAATGGTGAACATATTCTATTTTGCAAGTGCTTAACCATATTGATTATTCCCATATAATTTAGGTATGACTAGGGTTTAACAAATGGTAAAGGAAATGGGATTGGTTCATGATTTTATGTGAATGATGGTTCTTAGAGTTTAAGAAGATGGTTGGATTCACTCTATGTTAAATAATTTTGCTTAGCAAACTACTACTTGAGTTATTTAAAATAGATCCTAAGCTCATTATGGTTAATTCAATTGCTCTGGTGGTTATTCTATTTTATAAACTACTATTTCATTTGGTTCCCAAAGCAAGTACTTGGGAAGCAAAATAGAATTGAATATTGGTTCACTCTACTCACTAAAGGCATTTAGTCCTAAGTATAGATGGCTTGATTTATATTTGTGATCCATGATACACAAGTGGGGACATAATATTTTATGTGGGGTGGATACTACATGAAAGGGTTTAGAGTTTTGCATAATCCTCACTAAATTTAAGTATAAATAGGCATGAGGTATGACAGGGTTCTATTTATAATCCAAGTTAATCCATGGGTTGGAATTCAAATGTAGTTTAGGGTTTAAGTAGTGATCACCAATGTGATACACAACTAGGATTAGAATATGAGCATAAGCTTTGGTTATGTTTCACTAATGGAACATGGCTCTCATCTACAAGATTAAAGGTTGGTTTAAACAAGTAAGATGTAATACTACTCTAAAATTCTCTAGGATAGACATGGCTATGGTTAGCATCTATAATCTCTCTCACCTCTAAATGTCTTGTAATAGCCTAAGGTCCTACTCAAGATATGATGATATGATCCTCTAAATATATGGTTTGCCTAGGGATTCTACCTTGCAATATTCTGTAGCTTGTTCTTCAGGAAATCTGATAAACCTTCATCTTGTGGTATGCCTCCACCTCCTAGCTTCTTCATCTTGATCCTAGCTAACTCACATGGAAGGTCTCAAGTGTTTGGTTTCCTTGTAGCATGGTACAAGATGTCCAAATGGATGAAGGGTGTGGCTCTATTTATAGGCTTGGGCAAGCTCTAGTATCATGACACATAGGTGGTGACTCTTGTGTTGGTTAGATGAGTAAGGTGCTTGGTTGTCATGCCCTCATCCATAGCAATCCTTTGAGCATGAGGTGGCATAGCTTGGAAAGCAAGTCATGTAGATATTTTCATCCTATGTGGCAAGATCATTATCCTCTCATATGATTTATTTTTGGATAGCCAAGTGGCATTTGTTACTAAATATCTTGTGGATGGTTTTATTATTGTGGATGAGTCACTATATCATATTGGATTGGATTTATATTATAATATTGATCAAAAGATCAAGGTTGAAGGTTATTCCTCAGATTTGGATAGTTGGTGTTTGATTTCACCAAGGCATGATCATATGAGTTTCAAAATACTCATAATCAGTTTGATTCAAATAGTTTGAACTATAAATCGTAATGTAAATGGATTTAGTTTTATGATATTCCATATACTTAATAAGTTATGATTTAAATAAGAATGTGTGACTTTTATGCACTTTAGACCCTGTGGTTTACCTTGTTTGGTAATAAGTTTAGAAGTGAATTAATTTACACACAAAGGTAGTTTCTAACTTTTAAGTGTTAATAAGTTAGGGTTTGATTCATAAAGAATGTGTTGTTGTAAATATAATTCCATTTGATCTAATCCATAGATCAAATCATCTCTACCCAAAACAAGGTTTTAACAAAGATCACAGTGAAGTTTATAGCGCTTGACTTGATGATCTACTTCAATTCCAGCAAGTCAAGTGAAACTTCAGTTACTGTGGTAAGTTTTATTTGAAAGCGCGAAAATTCCCCGGATTTTCTATGCATGAATGCAATGCACACTTTGGTGTTCTCTCATATTATAGCCTCTAAACCTGGGATATTACACTTTTGAATATCTGTTTCATTGTCATCAGTCAAAAGAGGAGATTTTAATTATGAAGCTGGACTTTGAGAAAGCATTTGATAAGATTGAGCATAAAACAATTCTACAGATCCTTAGGGCTAAAGGTTTTGGTGAGAAATGGGTCAACTGGATTTCAATGATTCTTAGCACTGTAACTTCTGTTGTTATGCTGAATGGTGTTCCTGGATTTTTTTTACTACAAGAGGGGGGGGGGGTCAAACAGGGGGATCCTTTATCTCCTCTGATTTTTTTGCTGGCTGCAGATTTTCGACAATCTGTCCTAAACAAAGCAATGGATCAAAATCTTCTTTCAAAACCAATACCCTATCCTCCATGCCCTGATTTCCCAGTTATTCAATATGCTGATGATACACTTCTTGTCATCAAATCGAATACAAATTAGTTGCTTTGCTTGAAAGCTATTTTGCATACTTTTGCTGCTTCAACTGGTCTTAAAGTCAATTACCAGAAATCAAGCACAATGCCTATAAATATGACTTTAGAAAAGGCTGGCCCATTTTGCTGCTACCCTGAACTGTAAAGTTGGAACTCTTCCATTCACTTACCTGGGTTTGCCACTGGGAATTACAAAACCATCTCTAGAATATTTCCTTCCAATAGTGCAAAGAGTACAAAAAAGGCTTGGTGGGATTGCAGATTTTCTAAACTATGGAGGAAAGTTACAAATGGTTAAATTTATTCTAGCCTCCCTTCCAATTTTCTTCATGTGCTATTTGGATGTCCATGTTACAATTTAAAATCAGGTGATAAAATACATGAGGCACTATCTTTGGAGGAAAAAGACTGCAGATGTACAAGCAAAAGGAAAGGCCTTAGGCTCTTGGAAAAAGATTTGCAGGCCCAAGGATCAGGGAGGTCTAGGGGTTCTTAATCTGGAAGTTCAGAAAAAAGCTCTCCTTTTGAAAAACTTGGATAAATTCTTCAACAACCTAGATATCCCATGGGTTAACCTCATAAGAGATACCTATTATGATGAGGACAGACTGCCTGGTATTAAATTGGAGGGATCATTTTGGTGGATGGCACATCTGAAACTCATTGACACATATAAAGCTATGGCAAGATGTAACCTTGGAAATGGAAATGGGACTGATCTCTGGGGAGACTCATGCCTTCAATACAAGTTCCCACACCTTCTCTCTTTTGCTAAAATAACTGATATTTATGTATGCAAAGTTCTTCAAATGGAATTTCTCCAAGACTGTTTCATCTTCCCCTATCACAATTGGCCTTTTCTGAGTTTGAGCAATTAGAGATTGTTTGTGACAATGCACAGGCTGTGGTCCAGTAACAAAACTGTGACTCATGGAGCTACATTTGGGGTACAGACAAATTCTCTACAACTCATGCATACAAATTTATGATGGGAGTTCAACATGCACCAAAGTTCTTTGCTTGGATCTGAGAATCCTCCTGTCAGCCAAAGCATAAATTCTTTTTCTGGTTACTTCTACATGACATGCTAAATACAAGGAACCTTCTAAGGAGGAAGAATTGCAATTTACAGACTTATGACTGTGCCACAATGCAGTGCAATCAGGAAGAAACATTAGTACACATGTTCTGGAATTACCCATTTGCCCAGCAATGTTGGAACTTCATCTGCCCTCAAGGATCTAGTCAGCAATCAGTGTTCGAGGCCTTCTATGACATTAAAGAAAAGTTGAACCTGCCTTTTGCAGTAGAGATAATCATGCTTGGTGCTTGGGCTATTTGGATCATCTGAAACAGGAAAAACTTTGAAGATAAACCTCCTTCTTTAAATGCATGGAAATCTGTCTATAAGAAAGAGCTTCAACTGCTATCTTACAGAATGAGGAAGAAATGGGATGTTCCTTTCAAAGCTTGGCTTCAACTTTTTTCCTAAGTTGTAGATTAGCTTAGTTTTCTTTTCTTTCCTTTTCTTCTCCTTGTACTTCTTGTACAATTGTAAAGACTTTTGTTCTATTATAAGAAAAATTGCAGTGGGGTTTTTACCCCACTATTCAACCCTAAAAAAACTAAAAAACTCCGGAGTGATAGCATTGGATTATGTCCAAAATGCTAAGAATCTAGCAGATCCTTTCACAAAAGGACTATCAAGAAACATGATAGACCTTGCATTGAGGGAGATGGGTTTGAGACCCACGTGTGTTGCCGAGGGGGTAACCCAACCTATGTGATCGGAGGTCCCGTGAATTAGAACCTGGGAAAACAAACCGAAGCAACATAGTTGAGAGAAAATTTATATACTCCCACTTCGCTGCAGATGCAAAAATCTCTCGTAGTTGCTATAAGGCAGGTTGACAATATCTTAATGTGTTATGTGCGGCTCTTGACGAGCGAAGACGCTGTCCTACATGGCAATCTTTGAAGAACACACCTATATGAGTGACATTGTTGGTCACAGTGTGGGAGATTTGGGTGAATCTTTAGTAAGCTCATGAAGGCCAAGGAGTATGACTTATAAGCTCCACCCGAGGGGAAGGCTATGGTAGCCTAGTACCATGCCCGCATGGAGTGGAACTTGCTGCACAAGGCTAACAATTCAAGACATAGTCCATTGTTAAGTTGTAGTTAAGCGTAGCTCCTTGCCTAGTTGGAAGTTCAACTTAACAGTCTCCACTGAAGTGCATGTATATTAAATAGTGAATGGAACTAATGTGCATGTACCATCTAATGTGCCTCTGAGAGCTATGGGGGATTATTGGATGTAGATGGGCTGCAGCCCAGTAAGGCAGCGCATGTAGCTCCCAATTCCTGAAATCTCAAGGCCAAAATGTTGGCCGCTTGGGGACAACCTTGGTGGACAAAGTTTAGTCCCACATTGCTAGTTGGGAGGGAGTTGGAGTGGTTTATAAGGGCTGCTCTTCTAGTCCTTCCAAGTGAGTGAGAAGAGAAGGAGCCCTTGCGCACTCCTCCTCCTCCACCGCTACCTCGCCTTGCCACGCATCGCATGCGCACGCGTTGCGTTTCGTTACTCGAGTTCGAAACACCTTTTGTGGAAGACTAATTTTTGTTTGGTGCACCAACTGAGTTGGCTACGTGTCGACCATGCATGTGCATGCTCGCCGCGTGTCCCTGGCTTCCTACACGTGGCAACGCTGCCGGTCGGCTCTCCTCCAAGGCTATATCAGGAGACAAAACATATCTAGAGTTGCTCTCTCTCTCTCTCTCTTACAAAAATTGTTGTGCTACTCTCTAGTCTTCTTCATCCCTGCGATTGTGTGCACAACTGTACGAGAGAGCAGGCCTCCGAAACTCCGTCCGTTGAGATCCTGCACCGGGAGGCGGGCAATAAGGTTTTGGGGGAGCGTCTCCACGCGAATGCTCGCTGCTGTTCGTGTTCTTCCTCGCCGGAAAGATTGCTTCCTCAACAAATCCGAATACACCATGGGCGACATCAATGATGGTCATGGTGCTGCTGCTGCTGGTGCGACATTCCCGGTCGCGATGTACGTGCTTTTCCTCTCTTACCTTGCATTGCTACTTGTTCATATTTAGATCTGATGCATGTGCTTAGTCTGATGTGTGTGATTAAGTATGCTAGTGCATCTGTAATGTTGTTTCGGTAATAAAATTCACTCAGAAATTGCCTAATAATCTAAAATATATTAGGAAAAATATAAAATGGGAATTATTAACCTTATTTTTTTTTAAAATAGACAAAGGATCTTCTGCGTTTAATTGAGTAAATATCAAAGCAAGCCATGAAATCAAATATGAACTTGGATCAATGAAAAAGTACTTACAAAACCAAAAAAACAAGGTTCCAAGTAAACCTTGGTTGCACTTTATTTCAAGTCGGTGACCAGATCGTCCCGTTTTGAGAGTTGATGTCCTAAGAGCATCTCCATTGGTGTGTCTTTAATAAGTGCCAACACAATGCTATTGGAGGCGCCAAGACTAGCTCTCTTAATATAGGGAAGGTCATTCCACACTGGCGAATCCAATACATCCGACCCTAAAAAATTAGATTTTTTTCCTTTCGAACTACAATATTTTGCATACTTTCACACAATAGTATTACAATGTTCAAAAACATAAATAGTTTCACACAACAATCAAAACATACAAGTTAAATTATATATATAAGAATCCAAATAAATTACAAATCAACTTGTTCAATAATCATGTGGTATTTCCTCTCATCTCCCACGAATGCTAAACTAGATCATTATGCATTTGAGTATGAACTTTTGCATCATGGATATCTTGATACGTGGTGGGACAAGCAGCAAACTCGACCAGTATCAGGTCAATTGCGGCAAGAGGTCCTTGATGATAAAATGGATGGTCATCGCCCACTAGTTCTTCTTGGCCACTCTCGGTGAACATATGGGGCATGATCACATAGCACTTCATCACTTCCTACATCTGAGACTCCGACCAGGTAAGAGCAGGATACCAAACAATGGTAAAACACTGTTGGAGCACACCAAAAGCCTGCTCAACATCCTTCCAACATGCCTATAGGAATGGAGCAAAATAAACTCTCTTCTCTATACCAGGGCTGGGGATTTTTTTTACAAATATAGCGTACAATGGATAGATACCACAGGCTAGATAGTACCCTTTCTTGTATGTGTGATTATTAACCTTATAGTTAACGGCCGGAGCATGTCCCTCAGCTAATCTTGCACACACCGAAGAGCGTTACAACGGTTCGCAGGCGGCTACTGACGCGGCTGTTGCACCTTCCCCTTGCGGCGATGGCGTGTCTCCCTACATGGCATCCGAGTGCTTCACCATCGAAGCTAATGCACACACCAACTGAATGGATCGTAGCGAACAAGAGGGGGGTGAATGGTTGCTACGTCAAGTTTTAGTCTTTTTCAATTTTAGTGCAACGGAAGATAAAAGTGATTGCTTTAGTGGTGTTGGTGATCCTACAATGATCCTAGAACAAGTGCAACAAGCAAAGGAACAATCACAAGATAGTAAGAGTAAGGAGCGGGACAACCGGAGGGTGCGGAGACGAGGCGAGGTTTGTTGTCGCAGTTCCTCCCACAAAAGGGAGTACATCTGCGTTGAGGAGGTGCTAGCCTCACACAAGAGGCTAGACGGCCACACCACGAAGGAAGGCCTCACCTTCTTCCTCGAGAGAGCTCCACAAAGGTGCTCCCCCTTCTCCACTAAGGCACCGGTCGAGGCGGTGATTCCTTCACAAGGTTGGGGCGAGCTCCACACCACAAGGAGGCTCCCAACAATCCATGGGGCTAGTACATCACCAAGCTAGCCTCCATGGATGCACTTCCTCCAAGATCCCACAATAGGAACCCTAACACCAAGATCCACTAAGGAGTAGCAAGTATTGGTGAAATATCTCTTGGTAGAACTATAGATCGAGGTCTCCTCCACCACTCCTCAAAATTTGAGCAAGATTGGTTGGATGGTTGGGGAGATCCTCAAGGATTAAGCTCAGCAACAATGGAGGAGAGAGAGAGGGAAGAGATAAAAACGAGCTGGGGAAGAAGGAGCCCTTAAATAGGCTCCTCCAAATCCAACCGTTATGTCCAGTTTTTGCCTAAGCGGTACTACCGCTTTTGGAAAGCGGTACTACCGCTCTGAGCTCGAATTCCCCAGATCTGGTCCACGTGGACGCAGAGCGGTACTACCGCTAGAGGTACCGCTTGAGGTACCGCAATGGGGTCCAAACCTTACTGGATCCAAAGCGGTACCGGAGCGGTACCAGAGCGGTACTGCCGTAACTAGTTACGGTACCTGAGCGGTACCATGGGCGGTACTACCGCTCGTGAGCGGTACTACCGCTCCAGGTACCGCAGAGGTACCGTAACTCGTACTGAGGGACGATTCCAGCGCAGAGCTCAGAGCGGTACCGTGAGGCGGTACCTATAGGGGTAGCGGTACTACCGCTACAGGTACCGGTAGTACCGGCCTGGCTAAAACTGGTTTTCTTCCCTTTTTCTCTCCAGCCATGTCACCTCGCGGAACACACACAAAACCAGAAAACCTATGGCTACCCATAACTACGCTTCAGTCCTCCGATCTTGACGTGTCCTACGAGGTCACCGTGCACTTGCAAATCTAGCAATGATACTCAAGGCACACGGTGAGATAACTCAAGTGTTGTCATCAAACACACAAAACACGGGGTTTAGACTTTGCTCTTTCACTCTCCCCCTTTTTGGTGTTTGATGACAACACAAGACTTTACAAAAGCATATGATATTATGATGAGGTTCTTAGATTTGCAAAAGCTCGACGGAGCTCCCCCTAAGCGTGTGCATACTTTGAATATGTGTTTGAATACAAATACACACGTCTTAGAGGCATAACTCCCCCTAGATTTTACAAACCAAGCACATATGTAACAAGGATACAAGATCATGTTCAAATAACATATGCACAATATGGAGGTAACATAAGATCATGTAAGGAGATTTGGGTGAAGTTATCATACCATAGCCTTGAGAATACCAAAACTCATTATAAGATACCTCCATAGAGTTGTTGATGTAGCCACAAGACAAGATAAGCAACTAGGATCACAAGGCTACAAACAACAAAGGTCCCCATCCACATAGGAACTTCTCCCCCTTTGGCATCGGAACACCAAAAAGGAGAGTGAAGAAACTAGGAGGATGGAGAAAGAAAAGAACATACAACCAAGCTTGCAAAAACCAAAAGGAAAACAAGCTTGAGTGAGATGCTCCAAAAACAAAAAGCAAAGAAGAAGGACAAAAAGAAGGTCACAAAGAAATACAAAGAACCGACAAACTCCTCAAAGAGGAGGTTGGTGGCCGAAGCCACCGTGTAAGAGTGTAGTAGTGTGAGGTCGCGTAGATGTATCTAGGACTCACGGACTACAACTCAACATGAAGCTCATAAGTCACTTAGTTGACAAATAGCATATGTTTTGGATTTCTTTATGCATTATGGGGGGAGGGATAGCTCAATGTATTTAAACTGCACTCCCCCTATGTTCATGCGTGCCTTTCATCTAGATATATAGTTTGAGAGAGGTATGTGCGCACGACGGTCAAGCAAAGTTCGACGGATCAATGATATTTAGCTCATGCCTCAACTCAATGAAACGCCTCTCGTCCAAGGGCTTCGTGAAGATGTCCGCCAATTGCTCCTTGGTGCCAATGAAGGATAGAACAATATCTCCACGTGCAATGTGATCTCGAATGAAGTGGTTCCTTATCTCAATATGCTTCGTCTTCCCATGAAGAACCGGGTTGTACGCGATCTTGATGGCGCTCTCATTGTCGCACAATAGAGGGACCTTGCTATACTTGAGTCCATAGTCCCGCAAGGTTTGCCTCATCCATAAGATTTGCGCACAACTACTTGCCACGGCGACATATTCGGCTTCCGCGGTGGAGACGGAGACACAATTTTGCTTCTTCGAGGACCAACACACCAAGAATCTTCCGAGAAAGTGACAAGCTCCAGATGTAGACTTCCTATCAACCTTGTCGCCCGCCCAATCGGAGTCGGTGAAGCCAACCAAATCAAAGACCGTGTCCCTTGGGTACCATAGTCCGAAGTGTGGGGTATCAACTAAATATCGAAAGATCCTCTTGACCGCCACAACGTGGCTTTCCTTCGGGCTTGCTTGAAACCATGCACACATACCAACGCTCAACATTATATCTGGGCGAGAGGCACAAAGGTAAAGAAGCGAACCTATCATCAAACGGTAGAGCTTGGGATCCACCGCCTTGCCGGTCTCGTCAAGTGAGAGTTGACACTTGAGTTGCATTGGAGTTCCAATTCCCTTGGCGCTCTTCATGTCAAAGCGATTGAGCATGTCTTGGAGATATTTTGCTTGATTGATGAAGGTGCCTTGTTCCATTTGCTTGATCTCAAACCCAAGGAAGTATTTTAGTTCACCCATCATTGACATCTCAAACTTATTTGTCATCAACATAGCAAACTCATCATTGAATTTTGTGTTAGTTGAGCCAAAAATGATGTCATCTACATAGAGTTGGCATATGAAAAGCTCCCCATTGACTTTCTTAGTAAAAAGAGTGGGATCAATTTTCCCCACTTCGAAACCACGGTCTTCAAGTAGCTCCTTTAGATGTTCATACCAAGCTCTAGGAGCTTGTTTGAGTCCATATAGGGCCTTTTTGAGCTTGAAGACATGGTCCGGGAAATGGGGGTCCTCGAATACCGGGGGTTGCTTCACATACACCTCCTCACGTAGAGGACCATTAAGAAAAGCACTCTTAACATCCATTTGTTGCAACTTGAAGCCATGATGAGAGGCAAAGGCCAAAAGGATACGAATGGACTCAAGCCTTGCAACGGGTGCAAAGGTTTCACCAAAGTCCACGCCTTCGACTTGAGAATAGCCTTGTGCCACCAATCTTGCTTTGTTGCGGATGACCATGCCATGTTCATCTTGCTTGTTCTTGAAGATCCATTTGGTGCCGATAACATTGCGGCAATGGTCGGGTCATTTCATGAGAGTCCACACATCATTCCTCTTGAAGTTGTTGAGTTCCTCTTGCATCGCATTCAACCAATCGGGATCTTTGAGAGCTTCATCAACTTTGAGTGGTTCCACCGTAGAGACAAAGGCGTGGTGCTCACAAAAGCTTGCTAGTTGCCTTCGGGTAGTTACTTTGCTCGTTGGATCACCAATGACGTTGCTCAAAGAATGGGACTTGAGGCGCAAGATGTCGTGGTATCATCACGGCATATGCCATAGGGTGGCTAATCGAAGGTGGTTCCTAGATGGTCTCACGGTGGTATCCGGAAGCGGGTATGGGCACGAGCGACACGGCGACGTACCCAGGTTCGAGGCCCTCCGATGGAGGTAACACCTCTACTCCTGCTATGAGTGTATATGGTGATATCACAGTACAATGATGCTCCTAGAGCTGTATCCGGCTGCTCCTGGGAGGCTAAGGTAGACGAAGGTCTCTCTCTCAGGGCAGCGCTAAGACTAGAGTGAATGAGAAGTGATCGATCGTCCCCCGCACGAGGGGGGTAGCCCAGCTTATATAGGCGCTGGCGCTTTACATAAAAGTCCCTATAGTCTAGTGGCCGGCTCAGCCGGCTCCGGCTTCCGCTCCTTCCCGAGGCGTTGACGTCACGGAGCCGTTGAGGCGTAGTGGCCCGTCCCATCCGCCTGCTGGTCAGCGGTATGGCGAGGAAGTGTCCCTGTCGCCATCATGCCCTGTAGCCGGTACGGACCGACGTACGCCATGATGGCCTGTCCGCCGCGTGGCACTGTTGCTCCACAGTGCCCCGTGCTTTACAGGAGATGAGGTCAGCGTGGACCTTTGAACCCGGACCACCTACCCAGTTCCTTCTCGTACAAGACTCGCCAGCCGGGAGTCGGTCTAAGGTGTAAACCCCAGTCGGATATGGCTTGTAGAAGCCGGCCCAGCCACAGCGTTGAAGGCCGTAGCCAGGCCGACTAGGACTTAGAGCCAGCCGACTCCTGGGTCAGCCGGCCACGGCTCCAGCCGGCTGCTCCTCAGCCGGCCTTGCCGCGAGCCGGCCGACCTCAAGACGGCTGCTCTGCGTCCATTGCCCTACCCGGGGTCTTCCCCCCGACACTAGCCCCCGAAGCTGGCAAGGTCCTGCGTTTAAGAGGGACCTAGGCAGGTTTCCCTGGCTTTGAATCTCTTATGTTTCAGCAGCACTTGAAGGGGCCGACTGAGAATTTTCATTCGGCCGGCTGCTCCCTTATCCGGCTTGCTTTGTTCGGCTGCCATCAGCCGATCGCTATTTTTGTTTCTGCGACTTTCACATTTTTCACAAGTGTTGACGGCGTCTCCGCCTTGCTAAGAGAGTTTGGGGCCGGATGGATTTTGATGTCCGGCTCCGGCTTGGGTGCGCCGGAGTCTCCGCTGCCTCGGGCCCTATGCCCGACTTGACCGGTCTGACGGCTGGCTCCTGAGGCCGTTTCGTATGGTCACATCGATGTTTCCTCCGGATCCAGTGTGGTCGTGGAGGAAGTGGCGCGTCCGTTTCCAGTAACCGCTGCCGTCGTGGGGGAAGTTAAGGCGCAGTAAATCCCAGTCGTGGCCCACGATCGCCACGTGGCCACGCAACTGGCGCATCAGGCGGCTATAAATGCCTCCGGAGCGGTACCGAGGCGCCCTTCTTCTCCCTCGCGCTCTTCGTCCTCTCGCTCAAGCTCTCTCCTTTCTTCGCTCGAGCGCTCCGTCGCACGCGACACTTCTTCTCCAGTAACCTCCTGGCGAACTCCGGTGACCGAGCGCGGCCACACAACTTGGCCTCTTCACAGCCGTCCGCGCATCGAGCCGGCGCCACGGGGCCCCGTGTTTCGACGGCACGTTCGTCGCTGCCGCACTCTCCTCCGGCGAGGAGCGGTTCTTCCTCGCCGTTCCGCCTTTCTTGGTCTTCTTCTTCCTCCTCTTCGTCAATGGCCCAACCGAGCGGCTCCTGGAGGGGCTCCTACATGCGGGAGGATGACATCGAGCGGCTCGTGCGTCTCCGCCGGATTCCGGCGGGGGTGATCACGAGGGCGCCCGGCGACGAGATGGAGCCCAGGGCGGAACCCGGCGAGCGTGTGGTCTTCGGAGCGCACCTCTACCACGGATTGGGCCTGCCGGCTTCAAACTTCTTCCGGCGGTTCCTCGACTTCTTCGGCCTGCAGCCTCACCACCTGCCGGCCAACGCCTTCATCCTCCTCAGCTGCTACGTGGCTTTCATGGAAGGCTACGCCGGCTTGTGGCCGGATGTGGAGTTCTGGAGCCGGCTCTTCTACATCAAGGCGCAGACGACCGAAGGCCATCTGAGGACCTGCGGCGCCGCCTCCATATATCCTCGCACGGGTACGTCTTTCCCGCGGATCCCCACTGTGGATTCTGTGAAGAACTGGCAAATGTCGTTTTTCTATGTGCGGAACGAGAACCCAGCCTTCGACCGGCTCGACCTGCCGGAATACAACCCGGCTCCGCCAGTCGGCCGGCTCAACTGGGGCCACAACTCCAGGACGGTGGACCCGGACGCGGAGGTGAATCAGCTGTGGGACTTCTTGGGAGAGTGCGTCACGGGAGGCCGGCTGAGTGCCGAGGACCTCCTCTGCACTTATACCCAGCGCCGGGTGCTGCCGCTCCAGAGGCGTGTCCACAAGATCGGGCACATGTCCGGCCGGCTTGATCCGACCCGGACGTCGAAGCTGGAGCTCACCAAGGCCCAGGTTGCCCGCCGGGTGAACAACGTCACCAAGGCCAACATGCCTGAGAACTGGGATTGGGGGCTGCCGCCTTACGACCATGCCTCGCCGCCTGAATTGGTAAGTTTGGTGTTTTGGCCGACTTCCGGCTTGCGGCTGCGTGGCCGACTTGATATTTACCTTGTTTTGCTTTCAGCTTTTCAACCGCCAAGGTATTGAGGATGGCGACCTGGCGCTGAAGATCTGGAAGCCGGATCATGTTGATCCGGCTGACCAGGCCGGCGACCAAGCCGGCGATGATGATCTGCCGGTGGTGCTGGACCAAGGCGGCCAGGGGGAGCACAACCCGCCGCCTTCACCGGAGCAAGAGCTGGAGCCGGTGGAGCCGGCGGAGTCTGGTACGGGACCTATCCCTGCGGTGCCCCTGCGCTCGAGGCCGCCTGGCGCCTCGGCGGCTTCTGCACCCCAGGGGAGGAAGCGAGCCGGCGGCGGGTCCACGGCCAAGCTGGAAGCTAGGGCCAAGAAGCAGCGCTGGGTGGGGCCCAAGAAGGTTCCAGAGGCAGCCGGGTGAGTCCTTTTTCTTCATTGTTTGATTCCTTTTCTTTCCTCTCTCTTTGTATTTATCTTTTCTTGTTTGTTCGACTAGGGCTGCCATCAAGTTTACCCAGGGCGGCGGCTCTCGGCCGCCTCCCCTTGCTGAGCCAACGCTCTCGCGGCAGAGGAGGGAGTCGACCCCGCAGTCATCGATGCGCGCGCCGCCCGTTGTGATCGTGCCGCCTGCGGGCACATCCTCAGCTGCGCCTCCTTTTGCAGCGCCTGGCCGCGGCGCCCAGGGTGAGCCGGTCCACCGGCCCACTTTGGATGAAATGTTTCCGCGCCGCGCTCCGCTGTTGGGGCCTGCGGCCGGGGCTGGCAGGGGTGCGCCGCCAGCGACCGGGCTGGAGCCGGCGGGGTTGCGCCGCCCGATACAGAGCTGGGGCCAGCGGGGCTGCGCCGCTGAAGCTGGAGCCGGCGGGGCTGCGCCGCCTGAAGCTGGAGCCGGCGGGGCTGCGCCGCCGGAGGGGACGCGCCCGACGCCGGAGAAGGCAGCCCCCACCGGTCCGACGAGGGAGGAGCCGGCCGGGAAGGAGCCGGCAAGGGAGGAGCCGTCGAGGCAGGAGCCGGCAAGGGAGGAGCCAGCGTGCCCGAAGGACGCCGACTCCCGGGCGTTGGTGAGGAGGGAAGACCCGTCGGACCCGTCCGAGGGCCTTCATGTGGCCAAGGGGGCCCGGCTGCTGCACATGCCGTCCGCCTCCGACTCCAGCCTTGGCTCGGCTGGCACCATGGAGAAGGCGTGGCACCAGGCGGATTCCTGCGAGGTGATCAGCCGGGGGGAGGGCAGCCTGGCGCGGCTCCCATGAAGATGCTCTTCTCCGGCTACCGGGCCAGCCTTAAGGCCAAGGCCGCCAAGGCCATTGCCCAGCTGGCCACGCTGGAGGATGCTGACAACGTAGGTGTCTTCTTATTTTTTGCAAGTTTATTGTTATCCTGGTAGCCCTCCGAGGCGTGGGCCGGCTGCTTAGAGCCGGTCCGGGTTTCGTCTAACGTCTGATTGTTTCTTTCAGGTGGTTGCGGAGCGACGCACCGTCTTGTACAACAAAGCGTTGACCAGCTACCACAAGGCCAAGATTGAGCGAGCCGGCTTGGCTCGCGAGCTGGAGGCTGCCAAGGGTAAGATTTTCTTCCTTTGACTTAGCTTCTTTTTCTTTGATTTCATATGGCTGACGACTTTTCTTTGTCGATTTGCAGCCGAGGCTGCCCGGGTCCCACAGCTGGAGTCGGACCTTCGGGCCGCCCGCGCCCAATGCGCCGAGAGTGAGGAGGCTGGCCAGGCTGCTGCTGCCAAGCTAAAGGTGGCTGATGGGGAGCTGACACGGCTGCGCAGGCTTGAGGCCAACCACCTCAAGGAGCTGGCCGCCCTTAAGAAGGACGGGGAGGAGAAACTGGAGGGCCTGAGCAAGCGGCTGGAGGAGGTGGAACGGCAGCGGCTTGCGCTCCGTGAAGAGGTGACCACCAAGTCTAAAGAGCTGTCGGCCACCGCCAAGCGGTGGGTGGAGGAAATTAGCGCGCTCGACCGCGGCTTGGCGGGTGAGTCTTTTATCTTATGCCTTTCCCTTTGCCGGCTTTCGGCTGTCGGCTGCCGGCTTAGGTTGGCAGTTGGCGGCAGAAACTTTGATTTTCTCGATATCTCCATCTTCAGGCTGGGGGTAGTCGGTTCTTGCCGGCTACCGCCAGGCTTACTTTTAAAGCTTCGGAATCTTCATCTTCAGGCTAGGGGCAGTCGGACCTTGCCGGCTGCCGCCAGGCTTTTTTCTTTAAAACTCCGGAAATTTGCATTTTTCTGCCTTTGACAGGCTTCTGACGTGTTTCTTCTTTGCAGCGGCCTTCCCTGAGGCGCAGGAGGCGGCACTAGCGGCCGTTGGCAGGGCGCGGGAGGAGCGCCGGCAGGCCACTGGGGAACAGAGCTCCGCCTGCTTCACCATGGAGGACTATCTGTCATCCATGGCCGTCCGGCTGGGAGCTTCGGAAGGCGGCGGAGGAGCTGATCCGGCTGCTGTGGCCGACGGAGACGCTGCCGCAAGACCTCTCGAATCTCATCAAGTGGCTGGAGACGGCTCCCGACCGCTTCCTCGACTGGAAGGAGTCGGCGGCGCGTGCTGGAGCCGATATGGCCCTCTCCTTCGTGCTCTCTTGGTACGACGAGGTCAATCTTGACCAGCTGGAGTGCCGGAGGGCTGATGTGGAGGAGGGTCTCTCGGCGGAGAACAAATCCGCCCGGCTTGCCCGCGCCTGCGCCATCGCCGACTTCATCGACAAGCGCATCTTCATCGAGGATCCGAACCCGCCGTCTGACGACGAGGAGGAGGAACTGGAAGAGGATGTGGATGTGCCTGAGGTGAACCCGGCAGCCGGCTCCGCAGATGCTCCTCCGGCTGGTCCTGATCCAGCCGGTGTTTAGCTTTTACCTGTTTTCTTCATGCTTTTGCAAGACAGTTCGTTAAATCCCCGGGATGCCGGGTGCATATGTAAGACAATATTATTATCTTTTTATTAGGGTACACTTTAATGTGTTTGTTTAATCATGTGTGTGCCGGCTTGCTTTCTTTCAACTTGTTCGCTTTTTCCCATCTGCCCCACTCTTTGGCTTTGCCCTTGCCGATCGTACGTCCGACTTGCGGTCCATCGCCGGATCAAGAGCGGGCCGCTGGGTGAGGCCGACAGTATTTCAGTCGAACGAGTTGAATTCGACAGTCCGACACTTATGAAGAGTTGTGCAAGAATCAATTCGCTTTCACTCTTTCCCTTAGCCGTCTTTCGTGTGCCGGCTCCCTAGGCACTTACTCCCGCCAGCCGGACAGCCGGGTTGCGGTCTGTAGCTGGTCGGAAGCCGGCTGTCGGAAACCGGATCACGTTACTAAGCCGGCCGCGTGAGAGGGTGTTAGCCAATCGACGAAAACAATAGAGTATGCGAAAAACTTGTCGAAATCGGCGCTCTTAGCGCTTGCTTTTTCACAGCTTACAAAAGGGAGTACAAGGGATACATACATTCCTGCTCTCAAGTGTAAAATGGTCGCAGCAACCTGACATTCCAGGGACGTTTAGTCTCCTCGTCAGTTTTGTTCGCCTTGTTTTTCTTAGCCTCTTGGGCATCTATGAGATAGTAGGAATCATTGCCTACTGCCTTGCTCACGATGAAGGGACCCTCCCATGGGGATGACAGTTTATGCTGTCCGGCTGTCCGTTGGATCAGCCGGAGCACTAGGTCTCCTTCTCGGAATGCTAAGGACTTGACCTTCCGGCTGTGATAGCGACGGAGGCTTTGCTGGTATACGGCGGACCTGGATTCGGCCATCAGCCGGACCTCTTCAACCAGGTCGACTCCATCTTCACGAGCTTCTTTGGCTTTAGCTTCTGTGTATAGCTTGATTCTTGGCGCGTCGTGCTCGATGTCAGTTGGCAGGACGGCTTCGGCCCCGTATACGAGGAAGAAGGGTGTGAAGCCGACTGAGCGGTTTGGCGTTGTGCGCAGGCTCCACAGCACGCTGGGTAGCTCTTCTATCCAGCAGCCGGCTGAGCGCTCAAGCGGCTCCACCAGCCGGGGCCGGATGCCGGCTAGGATCAAACCATTTGCCTTCTCCACTTGGCCGTTTGACTCCGGATGCGCCACGGATGATAGGTCCATTCGGATCCCCATCTCCCCGCAATAGCGTTTGAAAATGCCTTCGGCGAAGTTGCTGCCGTTGTCGGTGATGATGCTATGGGGGTAGCCGTATCTCACGATTATCTCTTTGAGGAATGTGACGGCTGTGGAGCCGTCCAGCTTCTTGATTGGCTTGGCTTCGATCCACTTAGTGAATTTATCAATCATCACCAAGAGATGTGTCATGCCGCCTCGGGCTGTCTTGAATGGGCCCACCATATCCAAGCCCCATACGGCAAACGGCCAGGTAATGGGGATGGTCTTCAAGGCGGAAGCCGGCGTGTGATTCTGCTTGGCAAAGCGTTGGCAGCCGTTGCACTTCTTCACCAGTTCTTCTGCGTCTCTGAGCGCAGTCGGCCAGTAAAAACCGTGCCGGAAGGCTTTGGCCACTATGGCTCTGGAGGAGGCGTGATGGCCGCACTCTCCCTGGTGGATTTCCCATAGGAGTTCAATCCCTTCAGCCGGCTCGACGCACCGCTGGAGCACCCCACTTACGCTGCGTTTGTACAGCTCGTGGTTGATGATTGTATAGGCCTTGGCCCTTCTCTCAATCTGCCTGGCTTGGACCCTGTCATGGGGCAGCACACCATCGGTGAGGTAGGAGAGGAATTCTCGTGCCCATGATGGTACGCATTTTATTTCAAACACGCTGACCACCAAGGCCTCCATCTTCGGAGCTTCCAGATTCGACTGCGTGGTCGCCGGGTTCGGCTGGGGAGCCGGCGGGTTCGGCTGATAAGCCCCCGAGTTTGGCTGAGAAGCCCCCGGGTTGGACTGAGAAGCCCCCGGGTTCGGCTGTGGAGCCGGCGGGTTCGGCTGATGAGCCCCCGACTTGGGCGATGAAGCCCCCGGGTTCGGCTGAGAAGCCCCCGGGTCAGCCGGCACGAATATGGAATCCGAGTCCGGTGACGGTATGATGGATGGCTTCCGCAGATGCGCCAAGGCAACCCCCGGTGGAATTGCTTGCCGGGTTGAGCCTATCTTGGACAGCGCGTCAGCCGCCTCGTTGTTTGCCCGCGGCACATGATGGAACTCGCAGCCATCGAAGAAGCCGGACAGCTGCTGGACGTGGAAGCGGTACGAGGCCATGTTGGCGTCCTTCGCGTCCCAGTCACCAGATGCTTGCTGTATGACCAAGTCGGAGTCGCCGAAGCAGAGGATGCGACGCACGCCTATCTCCTTGGCCAGCTTCAGCCCATGGATGAGCGCCTCGTACTCCGCCACATTGTTGGATGCGGCGAAGTGGATCTGCAGGACATAGTCCAGCCGATCTCCCTTGGGAGAGGTGACGACGATGCTGGCTCCCAAGCCATTTCGCATCTTTGAGCCATCGAAGTGCAGCTTCCAGTGTGTGGAGTCGGGCACCGGTGGTAGGTATTGCATCTCGGCCCAGTCGACGAAGAAGTCCGCGAGGATCTGCGACTTGATGGCTGTGCGTGGCTCGTAGATGATGGTGTGGGCGGCTAGCTCCAGGGCCCATTTGGCAACCCGGCCATTGGCGTCCTTGCTGCCGATGATTTCCGCCAGGGGCGCTGTGGCCACCACCTTGATGGGGTGTTCCTGGAAGTAGTGCTTGAGTTTCTTGGCCGCCATGTACACGCCGTAGGTGACCTTCTGGTAGTGGGGGTAGTTTTGCTTCGACTGGGACAGCACTTCGCTAAGATAGTAGACTGGGCGCTGGACCGACTGCTCCTTGCCGGCTTCTTTGCCGGCTTCCTTGCGTTCCACCACCAGGACAACGCTAACCACATGATTGGTGGCAGCGATGTATAACAGCATCGGCTCCATTGAAGCCGGCGATGCGAGGATGGGCGCGGTCGAAAGCACGCGCTTCAAGTCACGGAAGGCTTCATCCGCCTGCGGTGACCAGACGAATTTGTCCGATTTCTTCAGCAGCTGGTACAAGGGCAGTGCCTTCTCCCCCAGCCGGCTGACGAAGCGGCTCAAGGAGGCCAGGCATCCGGTGAACTTCTGGACGTCCTTGAGGCACTGCGGCAGCTCCATCTTCTTAATGGCACTGATCTTCTCCGGGTTGGCTTTGATTCCTCGCTGAGAGACGAGGTAGCCCAGGAGTTGGCCGGCTGGCACACCGAACGTGCACTTGGCCGGGTTGAGCTTCATCCGGAATCTTCGCAGATTGGTGAAGGTTTCTCTCAGATCATCAAGGAGGGTAGGCATCTCCTTGGTTTTTACAACGACATCATCCACATATGCGTGAACATTTCTGCCGATTTGATCCTGCAAACACTTTTGCATGCACCTTTGGTAGGTGGCGCTTTGCATTTTTCAAGCCGAATGGCATAGTCGTGTAGCTTGATAAGCCCCATACGGGGTAATGAACGAAGTCTTTATTTGATCAGCCGGATTCAAAGGAATCTGGTGGTAGCCTGAATAGGCATCTAGAAAAGACAACAGTTCACAGCCGGCAGTCGAGTCTATAACTTGATCTATGCGCGGCAGGGGGAAGGGGTCGTTCGGGCACGCCTTGTTGAGGCTGGTGTAGTCGATACACATGCGCCAGGAGCCGTTCTTCTTCAAAACCAGGACCGGGTTCGCCAACCAGTCCGGGTGCAGCACTTCCATGATGAAGCCGGCTGCTAGGAGCCGGGCGATTTCTTCACCGATGGCCTTCCTTCGTTCTTCGGCGAAGCGCCTGAGGGGCTGCTTCACCGGCTTGGCTTCAGGCCTGACGTGGAGGTGGTGCTCAGCCAACTCCCTCGGTACACCCGGCATGTCCCTTGGAGACCATGCGAAGATGTCCCGATTCTCACGGAGGAAGCTGGTGAGCTCGCTTTCCTATTTGCTGCTCAAGCCGGCACCGATGGTGACGTACTTGTCCGGCTGGGCCGGGTCGAGCAGGATCTTCTTGGTGTTGTCGGCCGGCTGGAAGTGAGTCGTCCCAGCCGGGTTGCCTACAGCCGGCATGTCCGCCTGCGCGGCCTTGGCCAGGGCGACGGCGTCGTGGATGAGCTGCTTCTCGGTGGCGATGACCAGCGTTTGGGCCATCTTGGAGCTCTGTGTGGCGTAGTCCATGGAGCGGCGGTAGTCGCCGGCTACGGTGATGACCCCTTTAGGGCCAGGCAGCTTCATCTTCAGGTACCCATAGTGGGGCACTGCCATGAACTTGGTCAGGGCCGGCCTGCCCAGGAGCGCGTGGTAGGGACTCACGAGGTCCACCACCTCGAACTCGATTCTCTCGGTGCGGAAGTGATCCGGCTTCCCGAACATCACCTCCAGCGTGATTCGGCCGATCGGCTGGCAGCAGTGGCCTGGCACGATGCCATGGAAGACGGTGGGGGTGGGGCGCAACTCGGCCTCCTGGATGCCCAGCTTGCGGGCGGTGTCGCGGTAGAGGATGTTGATGCTGCTGCCCCCGTCGATGAGGACGCGCGAGAAGTGCACGCTGCACCGGGTTGTGCCGATGGTGGGGTCGAGGACCATGGCGTAGATGCCCGGCTTTGGTAGGACAACCGGCGTGTCACGGCGATCAAAAGTGATGGCCTGCTCTGACCAGTTTAGGTACTGGGGGACCGGCGGTATGACCGCGTTGACCTCGAGGGAACGGCTCTGCCGGCTCGTCTTGTCCTCGGGCTCGGAGGTGAAGATGATGTAGGCGGTGTCCTGGGCCAAGTATCGGACGCCATGGTGCACTTGGTTAGCCTCGTGGTGCTCGAGGTTGGCGTTTTCTGCGCCGGCTTGGCCACCCGGCCCGCCGGCTGGTGGAGGCGGGGGTGGAGGCGGGAGAGGTTCACCGCTTGTCAGCCGCTTCATGAAGTGGCAGTCGCGGGTGGTGTGGTTGGAGGGGTTCTTGCCGCTGTGGTACTTGCACGGCGAGTCGAGCATCTGCTCGAAGGTGTACTTTGGCTTCCAGGGCCGGTCTTGCTTCTGGCGCCGGCTTCCGCCAGCCGCCGCATGGTCCGACACGGCCGCCACTTGGGTGGAACCGTACCGGCGGTCCGGCTGGTCGCTGTGCCGCTTGCCGCGGTAGTTGTCCCGCCGGCTGCCATGCGAGCCGCCCTCGGCCGGCTTGTTGTTGTCCCGCCTGGCGGGGGCCGGCGAAATTTCGGCCGGAGGCTTGCCGGCTTCCTCAGCCAGCGCGTACTTGTCGGCAATGGCCATCAAGGCGGCCATCGACTGGGGGTCGCTGCGGCGTAGCTTGTGCCACAGCATGGTGTTGGGCCGACAGCCTCCCATGAAGAAGCTGATGGCCTGGATCTCGTGCACGCCCTCGCAGGAGTTGCGCATCTCGCACCAGCGCATTAGGTACGCGCGATCCGTCTCGTCGGGGCCCTGCTTGCACATCTCCAGTTGTTGGGGCCGACCCGGCCGGCGGTAAGTGCCGGTGAAGTTGCTGATGAAGGCCGCTTCAAAGTCCAGCCAGCCGTTTATGCTGCCGGCTGGCAAGTTGTTGAGCCATGTGCGGGCGGAGCCGAGCAGCATGAGGGGGGAGTAGCGCACAGCCCAGCGCTTGTTGCCTTTGGCGATGCCGACTGCGGTGGAGTAGTCCAGCAGCCAGTCCTCCGGCTTGGCAGTGCCGTCGTACTTGGGGGTGTCGCGCGGGAGTTGGAAGCCGTCGATCATGGGCTCGTTGATGATGCGCGGCCCGAAGCACTTTGGGCCGGCTGGCGCTTCTTCTTCCGCGATGCGGGATTCAACCAGCCGGTCGAGGTGTTCTCGGGCGTCGGTTGGCTCGATGCGTGGGCCCAGCCGGGAGTGTGCCGGCTGGCGTGCGCCGCTTGCTTCCGGAGCCGACCGGTGCTGTCGGCGGGGCTCGGAGTCTTGCTCCTGGTTCCGGCTTGGAGGAGGCCGGCTGCGGCTGCTGCCGCTCGGCTGGTGGCTCGGCCGGCTCGAGCTTGCGTGTGTGGCCCGGGAGTCACGGTGCCGGCTTGGTGCTGGGGAGGCGGACTCGGCCGTGTCCCTGGCGCCTTCCCTGTCATTGCCTGCAGCGCCACGAGCGTGAGAAGCTCTGGGGGCATTGACATACCTGGGGTCGGCCGCCTGCCTGGTGGCTGCGTTGAGCAGCTCAGTCACCCGCTTGGTCTGGCGGCGTAACTCTTCGCCTTCAAGGCGGTTCAGCTCTTCTGCGGCGTCTTGTGCCGCGCGCATGTTCTTGTCGGGGGTGTTGTAGACGGGTTGCTCCGCGGACGGAGTCGGCGAAGGAGCGCCATCGCGGGCGATCTCGGCGCCAAGGTCGCGGCCCCTGTGGCAGATCTGGCCGGGTCGGCTGGGACCGTCGCCGCCTGGAGTGAGGCCGTGGGCGCGGTTGTACTCGCGCTGGGTGATCTCCATCTGGCGCTTAGCAGCAGCCAGTTCTTCTGTTTGCTTGAGGAGGAGCTGGCGGTGCGCCTCCAAATCCGCCTCGATGGTGTGGGGTCGGCGCCAGGCGTGAGCGGGGTGCTCAGTTTCGCCCGGACTTCGTCCAGCCGGGACGGTGGTGGCGGCGCCTTTGCGCCCGAGCCGGACGCGCCGGCCGCCAGGTGACGCTCTAGCTCCGGGCCACGGATGCGCGCGGACTTGGTGGGCAGCTCGTCGCCGGTTGCCATGACCTCGTGCATGATGCAGGGGCTGGCGGTGGTGAGGCTGGCGCCGGCTCCGGGAGGAGGGCTTGCGCGGCGTAGGATCTGGCGCGGGTAGCGCGGTGGTGCGACGGTGGCGACGTAGACGTCGAAGCCGCCGAAGCTGATGATGTTGCCGCCGGCAGGGAATGGCCGGTCGGCGAAGCAACCAGCGTTGTTGCTGATGCAGTCGAGGGAGCCGAATCTCCAGATCAAGCCTGAAGCGACCCGCTCGCCGGTGGTGATGGTGAGGCCCGTCCGGATGAAGACACCGGCCGCGGACGCTGAAGGCCCCACGGTGGGCGCCAACTGTCGTGGTATCGTCACGGCATATGCCATAGGGTGGCTAATCGAGGTGGTTCCTAGTGGACTCACGGCGGTATCCGGATGCGGGTATGGGCACGAGCGACACGGCGACGTACCCAGGTTCGAGGCCCTCCGATGGAGGTAACACCTCTACTCCTGCTATGTGTGTATATGGTGATATCACAGTACAATGGTGCTCCTAGAGCTGTATCCGGCTGCTCCTGGGAGGCTAAGGTAGACGAAGGTCTCTCTCTCAGGGCAGCGCTCAGACTAGAATGAATGAGAAGTGATCGATCGTCCCCCGCACGAGGGGGGTAGCCCAGTTTATATAGGCGCTGGCGCTTTACATAAAAGTCCCTATAGTCTAGTGGCCGGCTCGGCCGGCTCCGGCTTCCGCTCCTTCCCGAGGCGTTGACGTCACAGAGCCGTTGAGGCGTAGTGGCCCGTCCCATCCGCCTACTGGTCAGCGGTATGGCGAGGAAGTGTCCCTGTCGCCATCATGCCCTGTAGCCGGTACGGACCGACGTACGCCATGATGGCCTGTCCGCCGCGTGGCACTGTTGCTCCACAGGGCCCCGTGCTTTACAGGAGATGAGATCAGCGTGGACCTTTGAACCCGGACCACCTACCCAGTTCCTTCTCGTACAAGACTCGCCAGCCGGGAGTCGGACTAAGGTGTAAACCCCAGTCGGATATGGCTTGTAGAAGCCGGCCCAGCCACAGCGTTGAAGGCCGTAGCCAGGCCGACTAGGACTTAGAGCCAGCCGACTCCTGGGTCAGCCGGCCACGGCTCCAGCCGGCTGCTCCTCAGCCGGCCTTGCCGCGAGCCGGCCGACCTCAAGACGGCTGCTCTGCGTCCATTGCCCTACCCGGGGTCTTCCCCCCGACACAAGAGTCGTGCAATAGGATCTTCACGGCGAGTGGCGGCTAGAGGAGTAGATTCATGTTGGTCCTCTTGGCTTGCATCACGATTTAGGTCCTCGCCTTGACCTTTATTGTTGTTGAAGTGGGCATCATCATCATGAGATCCGGATGACTCGGGGGTATTAGGAATAGTATTGTCCATATAAATCATCCCCGAACCATTCGGAGAAGAACTTGAAACTTGGCCTTGGTCACTTGATGTCGGTTGTTGTTGTAGATGAGCTTGTGGTGAGTGTTGTTCTTGAGCTTGTGGTAGATGTTGTTCTTGAGCTTTTTGAGGTGAGCTCATACTTGATTGTTGTTGTAGATGTTGAGGTTGAACTTGAGGTTGTGGAAGAGGTTGGCTTGCATTTGTAAGATCAATGGAAGAAGCTTGGCCTTGTGGTGTAGATGGCTCCACTTGGGTGGAACATGGTCCTTCCCCGGTACTCATAGAAGGTAGCTCTTGAGGTCGGCGAATGCCAACACCCTTCTTACCTATGGCATCCAGGGGAATTGCATCTCCTTTCTCACAAGAAGCACTTCGCTCCTCCAAAGATCTATCATCTTCATCGAATGTCACGTCACAAGATTCTACAACCCGCCCATTTGACTTGTTGAAGACTCTATAGGCGTGAGAATCCGTAGCATATCCAACGAAAATTCCTTCTTGAGCTCTTGAATCAAACTTGGATAGACGGGTGTCTTTGACAAGCACATAGCATTTGCATCCGAAGACCTTGAAGTATGACACATTGGGCTTGTTTCCGGTGAGAATCTCATATGGTGTCTTCTCTAGGCCTTTGCGGAAGTAGAGACGATTAGTAGCATGGCATGCGGTAGAGATAGCTTCCGCCCAAAATTGTAGTTGGACTTGTACTCCATCATCATGGTTCGAGCGGCTTCGATCAAGGTTCGATTCTTCCTTTCGGCGAACCCATTTTGTTGGGGAGTGTATGGCGAGGAGTATTGGTGCTGGATTCCTTCTTCGTCGAGGAAGTCATCCAAAGTATAGTTCTTGAACTCCGTTCCATTGTCGCTCCTTATTGCGAGGATCTTGTTGTCATACTTGCGTTGAACTTGATTGGCAAACTCCATCATGGTCCGTTGAGTCTCACTCTTGTACTTGAAGAAGAATACCCAACAATAACGTGAATAGTCATCGACGATGACAAGGCAATACTTCTTTCCTCCAAGACTTTCATGAGACGGTGGACCGAAGAGATCAACATGTAAGAGCTCCAAGCATCTTGTGGTAGAGATGATAGTCTTGGCCTTGTGAGGAGCTCCATGCATTTTTCCTTGTACGCAAGCCCTACAAACGCGATCCTTACAAAAAGAGACATCTTCTTTTAGTCCGAGAATGTGGCCACCCTTGTGAAGACTTTGCAAAGTCCTCATGTTGACATGGGCTAGTCGGCGATGCCATAACCAACCCTTGTCACCTTTGGTGAATAGGCAAAGAGCGGAAGATGTTGTCTTTCCGGAGAAGTCAACAACATATAATCCGTTCTCTACATATCCAACAAAAGCTACATGGAGTGTCTTGCTCCACAAGAGGACCACCATATGTTCATCAAAGAAAGTACATAGACCCATGCGAGCAATTTGATGAACGGAGAGTAAGTTGTAACCAAGGGTCTCGACAAGGAGGACATTCACAAGTGAGATGTCGGGTGTTACCACCACCTTGCCAAGACCCAATACCTTAGAGCACGTGTTGTCGCCATATGATATGGTAGAGTAGGAAGGCTCGAGGTCGACAACAATATTCTTGCTTCCGGTCATATGACTTGTGGCTCCACTATCAACCACCCATTTAGCACCACCGGAAGCATAGTCCTACAAGGAATCAAGTCTTGGATTTAGGTACCCATTTTTCAATGGGTCCTAGCATGTTAGTAACAAGGGGTTTGGGAACCCAAATAGTCCAATCAACATTGTCCTTTTGAGGACCAATAAAGCGAGCACAAATATGTCCATAGTAATCAACAAAAAGAACATGAGAAGGGTTGTTAGAGCCGGCGAAACCCTTGGAGGTGGAGTTGGGTACTTCATCCCTTCTTGAGCTAGCATCACTCTCCACAAGGTTGATCTCCATGTTCTCCTTGTTCTTCTTCTTCTTGGTCCTCCTATTCCTCTTCCTCTTTGGCTTGGTAGCCACTCCTTCATTGCAAGAGCCCTCTTTGACTCCATCTTGGGCTCCAATGACTCCTTCCAAGTACTTGGTTTGAACTTGGAGTCTATCAATCTTGGCCTTCAAACGATTGACTTCATCTTCATGTTCCGGATGAGGGTGGCAAATATCAATCACTTGGACTTCCTTTGCCTTGTTCACTTGGAAGTGTTCCATCAAGGCTTCTTCTTGGAGAGCATTCATCTTCATGAGTGTATGCTTGTCACTCTCCAACTTGGCAATGTCACTTTCATGAGTGCCGCACGCACGATCCTTGCTCAAGGGAAAATACTCCTTCAAAGCTTCCTCTTGCATGGAATTGACCTCCATGAGCTTGGCTTCCCTCCTCTTCAAGGCGGCTATTTCTTCCTCATGATCACAACAAGTGGCCTTCTCCTTGCTCATACGGAGACATTCCTCCAAAGACTCTTCTTGCATGCTACTCAAACTCAATAGCTTGGCCCTCGTGGTCTCAAGAGCGGCAATTTCTTCTTCATGGTTGCAACATGAGGTCTTCTCTTTGCACAAGCGGTAATATTCATCCAAGGCTTCTTCTTGAAGAGCATTGACTTCCAAGAGAAGAGCATTGTGCTTTCTCAAAGAAGCAACTTGATCAACAAGCTCGTCATGGCAAGAGTTGGGGTCTTCATCATATTTCTCTTTGTTAGCTTCCTCAAGAGAGAGCAACTTCTTTTTGAGCTCACCCATCAAACCAAGAGTTTCATCTCGGTCCTTGATGAGTTGGGAGACAATAGCCTTGTTGGTGTCTTCGAGGACAATGACACTAGCTTCAAGAGACATGCGCAAATTTTGTTCATCTTCAAGCTCTTCTTTGAGCGAGGCAATCTCATTTGCCGCCTCCCTTTCCAACCTTTCCTTCTCCTCTATGAGGTCTTGTGCCACACCAAGTTGGCTCAAGAGAGCCCCAACGTGAATCTTGGTATCCCCTTGCATGTTAGTGAGAAAAGCATCCAAACCCATAATCTCACGTTTAACGGTGAGACTAGTGGCATCATCAATATATAGGGCATTAGTCACGGGTGATGGTTTGGAAGGGTATTTTACCTCTGAGGATGCCTTTGCCATAAGGCAACGAGCATTGTTGGTGATGAGGTTCTCATTAGGAGAGTCGAAGAGGGAGATAGAGGGAGTGGTAATGGCGATGGCGGCCACTCCCTCTCCTTCCTTGTTGGAGCTCTTGTCCCCACGTTCTTCATCCTCATCGGAGGAGTATTCTTCTCGAATGATGAAGGCTCTAGGCTTCTTGGTGAAGGAGACCTTGTCGTCATCGGACTTGGGGGAGAACTTGGAGAATCCTTTTGAGGGAGACTTGAACTTTTCCTTGCGGATAAGTCTTCCACCATGATCTTCTCTTCTCTCATACATACACTCCGCGACAAAATGACTCTTGTCACCGCAATTGTAGCATGTTCTCCCCTTTTGCCCTTCCTTTGGGCTCTTGGAGAAACTTCTTGGAGAATCACGTGATCTTCTTGGTCTTGTGCTTCGGGACTTGTTACCATCCCAAAACTTCTTGGCGGCGAGAGCCATGTGCTCATGATAATTGATCTTGAGATCATCCGGTTCCCACTCCATGGGATCCTCATCGCTTTCACTAGCCTCATGTACCCTCATCTTCAATGCAAGGTTGGGCTTGCGTGTGTTGTGGGCGCGAGCAACAAGATCCTCTGCATTCTTCTTGGGGATGTCCAAAGCGATGACTTCGCTAAGAACTTCATCGGATGTCATAGCACGGAAGGAGGCGTTTTGGCGGATGGCCGTCAACTTCACTTCCTCATAAGGGAGGAGAGCGTTGTAGAACTTGTGCTTAATCCAATGGTCATCCACGAACGTTGCTCCAAGATTTTGCATTTGTACGGCGAGAGCGATGAGGCGCCGATACATTTCTTCGGGGGTCTCTCCTTCAATCATGACGAAATTGTCGGCCATATTGTTCACTTCGTCGAAACGAGGGGCTTTGGATGCTCGTATTTCCGAGAAAGAGCTTGTCGAGTTTATCCCATGCCTCCTTGGCGGTCTTGAGCGAGCGCATATGAGCGCGGTCCTTTGGCGTGACGGCCATGTGAATCATGTTGATGGCGGTGGCGTTGAGTTGGTCATCCACCACATCTCTTCTTGTCAATTTCTTTGGATCTCGTGGTGAGTAGCCTTCCTCAATGATGCGCCAAAGCTCGGTAGACGCGCTGCGCACATGAGATTTCATCAAGAATTGCCAATTTTCAAAATTGTTTGACTCAAGTAACGGTGGTGAACCATGCGACAAGATATGTGGCATAGGTATTGGAACGTTTATGGTGTAATCACTTGGTGGAGGCACCTCATGATAACCCCCTAGACGTTCCGCAACCGGTGTCTCATCCTTCCCCTTGGTTGAAGTGCCGGTCTCCCCAAGCCCTTCCTTTTGTGGATCTTTTGTCGCTTGCGCGACAAAATCAACAAGAGGAAAGGAAGTAGCTTTTGGTGGGCGGTTCTCGGCACTTGCTTGAGGATCAACACTAGGGTTTGGTTTTTCAGCAACCAACTCCATCATCATCGCCTTCATTTGGTTAACGATGGATGACTCCAATTTCTTGAGGTCATCCAACGTAGCCGTTGTGGTATCGACGGGAGATGGTGGAGCGGGTGGCACAAGGGAAGGTGACCCATTTGCCACACCCGCATCTTGTTCGGCCATTTCTTAGGCGGTAAAGCCCGAGCAAGAAAACCTTGCTCTGATACCAATTGAATGGATCATAGCGAACAAGAGGGGGGGTGAATGGTTGCTACGTCAAGTTTTAGTCTTTTTCAATTTTAGTGCAACGGAAGATAAAGGTGATTGCTTTAGTGGTGTTGGTGATCCTACAATGATCCTAGAACAAGTGCAACAAGCAAAGGAACAATCACAAGATAGTAAGAGTAAGGAGCGGGACAACCGGAGGGCGCGGAGACGAGGCGAGGTTTGTTGTCGCAGTTCCTCCCACAAAAGGGAGTACGTCTACGTTGAGGAGGTGCTAGCCTCACACAAGAGGCTAGACGGCCACACCACGAAGGAAGGCCTCACCTTCTTCCTCGAGAGAGCTCCACAAAGGTGCTCCCCCTTCTCCACTAAGGCACCGGTCAAGGCGGTGATTCCTTCACAAGGTTGGGGCGAGCTCCACACCACAAGGAGGCTCCCAACAATCCATGGGGCTAGTACATCACCAAGCTAGCCTCCATGGATGCACTTCCTCCAAGATCCCACAATAGGAACCCTAACACCAAGATCCACTAAGGAGTAGCAAGTATTGGTGAAATCTCTCTTGGTAGAACTATAGATCGAGGTCTCCTCCACCACTCCTCAAAATTTGAGCAAGATTGGTTGGATGGTTGGGGAGATCCTCAAGGATTAAGCTCAGCAACAATGGAGGAGAGAGAGAGGGAAGAGATAAAAACGAGCTGGAGAAGAAGGAGCCCTTAAATAGGCTCCTCCAAATCCAACCGTTATGTCCAGTTTTTGCCTAAGCGGTACTACCGCTTTTGGAAAGCGATACTACCGCTCCGAGCTCGAATTCCCCAGATCTGGTCCACGTGGACGCAGAGCGGTACTACCGCTAGAGGTACCGCTTGAGGTACCGCAATGGGGTCCAAACCTTACTGGATCCAAAGCGGTACCGGAGCGGTACCAGAGCGGTACTGCCGCAACTAGTTACGGTACCTGAGCGGTACCATGGACGGTACTACCGCTCGTGAGCGGTACTACCGCTCCAGGTACCGCAGAGGTACCTTAACTCGTACTGAGGGACGATTCCAGCGCAGAGCTCAGAGCGGTACCGTGAGGCGGTACCTATAGGGGTAGCGGTACTACCGCTACAGGTACCGGTAGTACCGGCCTGGCTAAAACTGGTTTTCTTCCCTTTTTCTCTCCAGCCATGTCACCTCGCGGAACACACACAAAACCAGAAAACCTATGGCTACCCATAACTACGCTTCAGTCCTCCGATCTTGACGTGTCCAACGAGGTCACCGTGCACTTGCAAATCTAGCAATGATACTCAAGGCACACGGTGAGATAACTCAAGTGTTGTCATCAAACACACAAAACACGGGGTTTAGACTTTGCTCTTTCACCAACCTGCTGCCCTCGTCGTGCACACTCTCCCTCTCTTCTTCTCACTAGAGCAAGCCACATGGACCACCACTGCACACGGAGGACATGCCACACAACAACGATGTCGGCGGCAGGAGTAACATTTGAGTCAGCCTAGGCTTAAGTCACTCCCCATCGCGGCCATTCAATTTTATTTAGATATGAGTCTCTTTCATTAGATGAACATCATTACTCATTACGGCAAAGCGGCGCAGTCATAAAACAGGTTAGGAGACCCGGTTCCTATGCCTGGGAGCGGCATGGGAACTCTCCACTGCTGATGTAAAGCTGCCGCCACGTTATCCCGAGTCCCCACACATGTGCACCTCTCAGCTTCTCGGTTTCTTCTCTTTATGTGGCGGCGAAAATTTTGTGGGGATGTTGAGAGCACTATGATTTAAGGCCTTTCACAATGGAGTGTTTCTTAGCATGTTTTCATAGGTGTAATTAAAACTAAGAGACAAGTACTCTAATGCATTGTCTCTTAAGTGTTGTTTCTTAGGGAGGTTGCATTTAATGATTTTGGGCTTATGCATGTGTGTGATTGGACTAGCCAATCTTTTTGCCTATGACTCTGTCAAAGGTTGTATCTTAGCTAAGATACAACAATCATCTCTCTCTTCCATAAATCACATGCCACATCAGCAAAGTATCTAGGATACAACACTAAGATACACCCATTGTGACAGGCCTAAGCTCCTTAAATAATGAATGGTAAAGTGAGCTGAGCTGCCTAATTTTTCCACTCTCTCCTCATACAAGATGTCTCCCTTTATTTTGATTAGATAAATCAAAATTTAGATAAATAGAAGATATAATTTGTGGGATAGAGAAAGTAGTGCTTTTCGAATGCTTGTTTTCCTACTTTTTTATTATACTATTGAGTTGTTGTGTTTCAAATGTTCTTAAAAAAGCTAACATGCCAAAAGCTCTTGTGATACAAAACCATGGTTAGTACTCCATGAAACATATCACAATTTTGTCTAAATTTAAATATATCTAAGCACTAAAATATGTTTAGATACGTTTAAACTTAGATAAATTTCTGATATGTTTCATGAGACGGAGGAAGTAGAATAAATAAGCCAGAGGAATCATTTACAATAAATATTGCATGGAAGAATAAAGATTAGAGAGTCACTAGGTTACACGTCCGGTGCAAAAGAACGAAACTTATAGCTAGAAAACAAATGCACAAAATCGGTGGGCTCCACAATAAACACATACCAAGCCAGTTCCTATATTTTCTGTACACATGTTTCTTAGACAAGCCTACACACATGTGGACAAATAGTTGTAATTTATTGTTTACACGTGGACCCAAAGAGTAGACATGTCATGTAAAAGTCCAGAGCCTTTCACTGTTCGTAGGTGCCGAGCCCCAATACTTACTTCTCTCAGTTCCTTATAACTCACACTAATTACCTATGGGTAGCCATATCACGAGAAGTTGGACATGGAATGAACGATGCAGATAGTATTGTACGTATGCGTATGCTTACTAGATTCGTGTTCTCGACGTGGCCTACAGTCGCGCAACCTAGCCATCGAGGATGCGATAGTGCTTGTCCGGAACAATGTTCTCGTGCCATTGGAGACACGCCTCTCCTGTGGTTGGAAGAATCGATGACCTTGGAGGGTGCGGCACTAGAGGCGTACATTCAGAGCCACCATGACGCCCTCACACCGTAGCAGTGGGAGGACCCCAACCGGGACGCCGACAACCTGCTAAAAATTCAAGCACCTTTCTTTGACAAGGAAATTCAAGTTGTGAAGAATCTCCCAAATGACAAGTCCCCTGGGCCTGATGGCTTCAACAATGAGTTTGTTAAAAATTGCTGGGCCATCATAGCACAAGATATTAAACAATTTATAAGGGATTTTCATGCTGGGAATATTTCACTGGAGAGTATAAATTTCTCTTATATAACTCTGGTACCAAAATTGGATAATCCAACACTTCCTGGACACTTTAGGCCTATATCTCTTCTGAATTGTGTTCTAAAGATCATCACAAAGCTACTTGCTAATAGACTACAAGACATTATCTTATCTTTAGTTCATAAAAATCAGTATGGTTTTCTCAAGAAAAGGTCTATCCAAGACAGGCTTTTGAATATCTGTTTCAGTGTCATCAGTCAAAAGAGGAGATTTTAATTCTGAAGCTGGACTTTGAGAAAGCATTTGATAAGATTGAGCATAAAACAATTCTACAGATCCTTAAGGCTAAAGGTTTTGGTGAGAAATGGATCAACTGGATTTCAATGATTCTTAGCACTGTAACTTCTGTTGTTATGCTGAATGGTGTTCCTGGATTTTTTTTACTACAAGAGGGGGGGGGGGAGGGGGTCAAACAGGGGGATCCTTTATCTCCTCTGATTTTTTTGCTGGCTGCAGATTTTCGACAATCTGTCCTAAACAAAGCAATGGATCAAAATCTTCTTTCAAAACCAATACCCTATCCTCCATGCCCTGATTTCCCAGTTATTCAATATGCTGATGATACACTTCTTGTCATCAAATCATATGCAAATTAGTTGCTTTGCTTGAAAGCTATTTTGCATACTTTTGCTGCTTCAACTGGTCGTAAAGTCAATTACCAGAAATCAAGCACGATGCCTATAAATATGACTCCAGAAAGGCTGGCCCATTTTGCTGCTACCCTGAACTGTAAAGTTGGAACTCTTCCATTCACTTACCTGGGTTTGCCACCGGGAATTACAAAACCATCTCTAGAATATTTCCTTCCAATAGTGCAAAGAGTACAAAAAAGGTTTGGTGGGATTGCAGATTTTCTAAACTATGGAGGAAAGTTACAAATGGTTAAATTTATTCTAGCCTCCCTTCCAATTTTCTTCATGTGCTGTTTGGATGTCCATGTTACAATTTAAAATCAGGTGATAAAATACATGAGGCACTATCTTTGGAGGAAAAAGACTGCAGATGTACAAGCAAAAGGAAATGCCTTAGGCTCTTGGAAAAAGATTTGCAGGCCCAAGGATCAGGGAGGTCTAGGGGTTCTTAATCTGGAAGTTCAGAACAAAGCTCTCCTTTTGAAAAACTTGGATAAATTCTTCAACAACCTAGATATCCCATGGGTTAACCTCATAAGAGATACCTATTATGATGAGGACAGACTGCCTGGTATTAAATTGGAGGGATCATTTTGGTGGATGGCACATCTGAAACTCATTGATACATATAAAGCTATGGCAAGATGTAACCTTGGAAATGGAAATGGGACTGATCTCTGGGGAGACTCATGCCTGCAATACAAGTTCCCACACCTTCTCTCTTTTGCTAAAATAACTGATATTTATGTATGCAAAGTTCTTCAAATGGAATTTCTCCAAGACTATTTCATCTTCCCCTATCACAATTGGCCTTTTCTGAGTTTGAGCAATTAGAGATTGTTTGTGACAATGCACAGGCTGTGGTCCAGCAACAAAACTGTGACTCATGGAGCTACATTTGGGGTACAGACAAATTCTCTACAACTCATGCATACAAATTTATGATGGGAGTTCAACATGCACCAAAGTTCTTTGCTTGGATCTGGGAATCCTCCTGTCAGCCAAAGCATAAATTCTTTTTCTGGTTACTTCTACATGACATGCTAAATACAAGGAACCTTCTAAGGAGGAAGAATTGCAATTTACAGACTTATGACTGTGCCACAATGCAGTGCAATCAGGAAGAAACATTAGTACACATGTTCTGGAATTACCCATTTGCCCAGCAATGTTGGAACTTCATCTGCCCTCAAGGATCTAGTCAGCAATCAGTGTTCGAGGCCTTCTATGACATTAAAGAAAAGTTGAACCTGCCTTTTGCAGTAGAGATAATCATGCTTGGTGCTTGGGCTATTTGGATCATCTGAAACAGGAAAATCTTTGAAGATAAACCTCCTTCTTTAAATGCATGGAAATCTGTCTATAAGAAAGAGCTTCAACTGCTATCTTACAGAATGAGGAAGAAATGGGATGTTCCTTTCAAAGCTTGGCTTCAACTTTTTTTCTAAGTTGTAGATTAGCTTAGTTTTCTTTTCTTTCCTTTTCTTCTCCTTGTACTTCTTGTACACCTGTAAAGACTTTTGTTCTATTATAAGAAAAAATGCAGTGGGGTTTTTACCCCACTATTCAACCCTAAAAAAACTAAAAAACTCCGGAGTGATAGCATTGGATTATGTCCAAAATGCTAAGAATCTAGCAGATCCTTTCACAAAAGGACTATCAAGAAACATGATAGACCTTGCATTGAGGGAGATGGGTTTGAGACCCACGTGTGTTGCCGAGGGGGTAACCCAACCTATGTGATCGGAGGTCCCGTGAATTAGAACCTGGGAAAACAAACCGAAGCAACATAGTTGAGAGAAAATTTATATACTCCCACTTCGCTGCAGATGCAAAAATCTCTCGTAGTTGCTATAAGGCAGGTTGACAATGTCTTAATGTGTTATGTGCGGCTCTTGACGAGCGAAGACGCTGTCCTACATGGCAATCTTTGAAGAACACACCTATATGAGTGACATTGTTGGTCACAGTGTGGGAGATTTGGGTGAATCTTTAGTAAGCTCATGAAGGCCAAGGAGTATGACTTATAAGCTCCACCCGAGGGGAAGGCTATGGTAGCCTAGTACCATGCCCGCATGGAGTGGAACTTGCTGCACAAGGCTAACAATTCAAGACATAGTCCATTGTTAAGTTGTAGTTAAGCGTAGCTCCTTGCCTAGGTGGAAGTTCAACTTAACAGTCTCCACTGAAGTGCATGTATATTAAATAGTGAATGGAACTAATGTGCATGTACCATCTGATGTGCCTCTGAGAGCTATGGGGGATTATTGGATGTAGATGGGCTGCAGCCCAGTAAGGCAGCCCATGTAGCTCCCAATTCCTGAAATCTCAAGGCTAACATGTTGGCCGCTTGGGGACAACCTTGGTGGTCAAAGTTTAGTCACACATTGCTAGTTGGGAGGGAGTTGGAGTGGTTTATAAGGGCTGCTCTTCTAGTCCTTCCAAGTGAGTGAGAAGAGAAGGAGCCCTTGCGCACTCCTCCTCCTCCGCCACTACCTCGCCTTGCCACGCATCGCATGCGCACGCATTGCGTTTCGTTACTCGAGTTCGAAACACCTTTTGTGGAAGACTAATTTTTGTTTGGTGCACCAACTGAGTTGGCTACGTGTCGACCATGCATGTGCATGCTCGCCGCGTGTCCCTGGCTTCCTACACGTGGCAACGCTGCCGGTTGGCTCTCCTCCAAGGCTATATCAGGAGACAAAACATATCTAGAGTTGCTCTCTCTCTCTCTCTTACAAAAATTGTTGTGCTACTCTCTAGTCTTCTTCATCCCTGCGATTGTGTGCACAACTGTACGAGAGAGCAGGCCTCCGAAACTCCGTCCGTTGAGATCCTGCACCGGGAGGCGGGCAATAAGGTTTTGGGGGAGCGTCTCCGCGCGAATGCTCGCTGCTGTTCGTGTTCTTCCTCGCCGGAAAGACTGCTTCCTCAACAAATCCGAATACACCATGGGCGACATCAATGATGGTCATGGTGCTGCTGCTGCTGGTGCGACCTTCTCGGTCGCGATGTACGTGCTTTTCCTCTCTTACCTTGCATTGCTACTTGTTCATATTCAGATCTGATGCATGTGCTTAGTCTGATGTGTGTGATTAAGTATGCTAGTGCATCTGTAATGTTGTTTCGGTAATAAAATTCACTCAGAAATTGCCTAATAATCTAACATATATTAGGAAAAATATAAAATGGGAATTATTAACCTTATTTTTAAAAAAAATAGACAAAGGATCTTCTGCGTTTAATTGAGTAAATATCAAAGCAAGCAATGAAATCAAATATGAACTTGGATCAATCAAAAAGTACTTACAAAACCAAAAAAACAAGGTTCCAAGTAAACCTTGGTTGCACTTTATTTCAAGTCGGTGACCAGATCGTCCTGTTTTGAGAGTTGATGTCCTAAGAGCATCTCCATTGGTGTGTCTTTAATAAGTGCTGACACAATGCTATTGGAGGCGCCAAGACTAGCTCTCTTAATATAGGGAAGGTCATTCCACACTGGCGAATCCAATACATCCGACCCTAAAAAATTAGATTTTTTCCTTTCGAACTACAATATTTTGCATACTTTCACACAATAGTATTACAATGTTCAAAAACATAAATAGTTTCACACAACAATCAAAACATACAAGTTAAATTATATATATAAGAATCCAAATAAATTACAAATCAACTTGTTCAATAATCATGTGGTATTTCCTCTCATCTCCCACAAATGCTAAACTAGATCATTATGCATTTGAGTATGAACTTTTGCATCATGGATATCTTGATACGTGGTGGGACAAGCAGCAAACTCGACCAGTATCAGGTCAATTGCGGCAAGAGGTCCTTGATGATAAAATGGATGGTCATCGCCCACTAGTTCTTCTTGGCCACTCTCGGTGATCATGTGGGGCATGATCACATAGCACTTCATCACTTCCTACATCTGAGACTCCGACCAGGTAAGAGCAGGATACCAAACAATGGTAAAACACTGTTGGAGCACACCAAAAGCCTGCTCAACATCCTTCCAACATGCCTATAGGAATGGAGCAAAATAAACTCTCTTCTCTATACCAGGGCTGGGGATTTTTTTTACAAATATAGCGTACAATGGATAGATACCACAGGCTAGATAGTACCCTTTCTTGTATGTGTGATTATTAACCTTATAGTTAACGGCCGGAGCATGTCCCTCAGCTAATCTTGCACACACCGAAGAGCGTTACAACGGTTCGCAGGCGGCTACTGACGCGGCTGTTGCACCTTCCCCTTGCGGCGATGGCGTGTCTCCCTACATGGCATCCGAGCGCTTCACCATCGAAGCTAATGCACACACCAACTGAATGGATCATAGCGAACAAGAGGGGGGGTGAATGGTTGCTACGTCAAGTTTTAGTCTTTTTCAATTTTAGTGCAACGGAAGATAAAAGTGATTGCTTTAGTGGTGTTGGTGATCCTACAATGATCCTAGAACAAGTGCAACAAGCAAAGGAACAATCACAAGATAGTAAGAGTAAGGAGCGGGACAACCGGAGGGCGCGGAGACGAGGCGAGGTTTGTTGTCGCAGTTCCTCCCACAAAAGGGAGTACGTCTGCGTTGAGGAGGTGCTAGCCTCACACAAGAGGCTAGACGGCCACACCACGAAGGAAGGCCTCACCTTCTTCCTCGAGAGAGCTCCACAAAGGTGCTCCCCCTTCTCCACTAAGGCACCGGTCGAGGCGGTGATTCCTTCACAAGGTCGGGGCGAGCTCCACACCACAAGGAGGCTCCCAACAATCCATGGGGCTAGTACATCACCAAGCTAGCCTCCATGGATGCACTTCCTCCAAGATCCCACAATAGGAACCCTAACACCAAGATCCACTAAGGAGTAGCAAGTATTGGTGAAATCTCTCTTGGTAGAACTATAGATCGAGGTCTCCTCCACCACTCCTCAAAATTTGAGCAAGATTGGTTGGATGGTTGGGGAGATCCTCAAGGATTAAGCTCAGCAACAATGGAGGAGAGAGAGAGGGAAGAGATAAAAACGAGCTGGGGAAGAAGGAGCCCTTAAATAGGCTCCTCCAAATCCAACCGTTATGTCCAGTTTTTGCCTAAGCGGTACTACCGCTTTTGGAAAGCGATACTACCACTCTGAGCTCGAATTCCCCAGATCTGGTCCACGTGGGCGCAGAGCGGTACTACCGCTAGAGGTACCGCTTGAGGTACCGCAATGGGGTCCAAACCTTACTGGATCCAAAGCGGTACCGGAGCGGTACCAGAGCGGTACTGCCGTAACTAGTTACGGTACCTGAGCGGTACCATGGACGGTACTACCGCTCATGAGCGGTACTACCGCTCCAGGTACCGCAGAGGTACCGTAACTTGTACTGAGGGACGATTCCAGCGCAGAGCTCAGAGCGGTACCGTGAGGCGGTACCTATAGGGGTAGCGGTACTACCGCTACAGGTACCGGTAGTACCGGCCTGGCTAAAACTGGTTTTCTTCCCTTTTTTCTCTCCAGCCATGTCACCTCGCGGAACACACACAAAACCAGAAAACCTATGGCTACCCATAACTACGCTTCAGTCCTCCGATCTTGACGTGTCCAACGAGGTCACCGTGCACTTGCAAAGCAATGATACTCAAGGCACACGGTGAGATAACTCAAGTGTTGTCATCAAACACACAAAACACGGGGTTTAGACTTTGCTCTTTCACCAACCTACTGCCCTCGTCGTGCACACTCTCCCTCTCTTCTTCTCACTAGAGCAAGCCACATGGACCACCACTGCACACGGAGGACATGCCACACAACAACGATGTCGGCGGCATGAGTAACATTTCAGTCAGCCTAGGCTTAAGTCACTCCCCATCGCGGCCATTCAATTTTATTTAGATACGAGTCTCTTTCATTAGATGAACATCATTACTCATTACGGCAAAGCGGCGCAGTCATAAAATAGGTTAGGAGACCCGGTTCCTATGCCTGGGAGCGGCATGGGAACTCTCCACTGCTGATGTAAAGCTGCCGCCACGTTATCCCGAGTCCCCACACATGTGCACCTCTCAGCTTCTCGGTTTCTTCTCTTTATGTGGCGGCGGAAATTTTGTGGGGATGTTGAGAGCACTATGATTTAAGGCCTTTCACAATGGAGTGTTTCTTAGCACGTTTTCATAGGTGTAATTAAAACTAAGAGACAAGTACTCTAATGCATTGTCTCTTAAGTGTTGTTTCTTAGGGAGGTTGCATTTAATGATTTTGGGCTTATGCATGTGTGTGATTGGACTAGCCAATCTTTTTGCCTATGACTCCGTCAAAGGTTGTATCTTAGCTAAGATACAACAATCATCTCTCTCTTCCATAAATCACATGCCACATCAGCAAAGTATCTAGGATACAACACTAAGATACACCCATTGTGACAGGCCTAAGCTCCTTAAATAATGAATGGTAAAGTGAGCTGAGCTGCCTAATTTTTCCACTCTCTCCTCATACAAGATGTCTCCCTTTATTTTGATTAGATAAATCAAAATTTAGATAAATAGAAGATATAATTTGTGGGATAGAGAAAGTAGTGCTTTTCGAATGCTTGTTTTCCTACTTTTTTATTATACTATTGAGTTGTTGTGTTTCAAATGTTCTTAAAAAAGCTAACATGCCAAAAGCTCTTGTGATACAAAACCATGGTTAGTACTCCATGAAACATATCACAATTTTGTCTAAATTTAAATATATCTAAGCACTAAAATATGTTTAGATACATTTAAACTTAGATAAATTTCTGATATGTTTCATGAGACGGAGGAAGTAGAATAAATAAGCCAGAGGAATCATTTACAATAAATATTGCATGGAAGAATAAAGATTAGAGAGTCACTAGGTTACACGTCCGGTGCAAAAGAACGAAACTTATAGCTAGAAAACAAATGCACAAAATTGTGCTACACAATAAACACATACCAAGCCAGTTCCTATATTTTCTGTACACATGTTTCTTAGACAAGCCTACACACATGTGGACAAATAGCTGTAATTTATTGTTTACACGTGGACCCAAAGAGTAGACATGTCATGTAAAAGTCCAGAGCCTTTCACCATTCGTAGGTGCCAAGCCCCAATACTTACTGCTCTCGGTTCCTTATAACTCACACTAATTACCTATGGGTAGCCATATCACGAGAAGTTGGACATGGAATGAACGATGCAGATAGTATTGTACGTATGCGTACGCTTACTAGATTCGTGTTCTCGACGTGGCCTACAGTCGCGCAACCTAGCCATCGAGGATGCGATAGTGCTTGTCCGGAACAATGTTCTCGTGCCATTGGAGACACGCCTCTCCTGTGGTTGGAAGAATCGATGACCTTGGAGGGTGCGGCACTAGAGGCGTACATTCAGAGCCACCATGACGCCCTCACACCGTAGCAGTGGGAGGACCCCAACCGGGACGCCGACAACCTGCTATGGCTGTCGTTGTTCCAGCACGAGCACAAGGCTGAGCTTGTGCTCCTATGCAGCCTCTATGGCGGCCCCTTCAACCTCCTAGGACTGAGCGCATGGTGTAGGAGGCCCATATGATGTACGTCGTGCTCACCCACTACGGCTATGTGCCACCGTGCGCTTTCCAACGATTGGAACCAGTCGTCTTCTCTGCTTCTTCGAAGTCTATGCTGAGGACGAAGCAGGCGTTGTACCGGAATCATCTTCGGGACTTGGGTTGTCCCAAAGGACATTGCCACTATGATGCTCCAGCCAAAGAAGGTGAAGGAGGAAGAAGAGCTACAATGGATGAAGGACCCGCAGGCACATGCGGCGTTGCGTGACCCCTCCAACCCGAACGAAGCTCCTCACGAGTTAGTGGATGTGGTTATGGTAGCGATGTGCGAGTAGGTGGTCGACACAGAAGAGGGGGAAGGTCACCGACCTCGATGGCAACGAGGACGATGGCAACATTGCAGTGTAAGAGTATTTTACCCTTAACCATTATTTTGGCTAACAATGAGACCGGAGCTATTGTGTGGACTAATGGTTTCTATAAGTGTATACACAGGTTTTAGTCCGCAGGTGAGGTTGCAAGATGGTGAGAGACCCCCATTTGGCGCTCTGAAGAAGCGACAGTGTTTTGGCTCTTTTCTCTAGTGCTTTATATTTGAGTCAATAGGAAACACTGCAGTATTAAGATGGGCGGTCTCGATGAGCTTGATGGGAATGTTACCAAAGCCATTCATACACATCCTACCGCATTTTATTCACACCAAAGTGTTGAGAGGTATAGTTGTTATGAGAAATATTTCATTTGAAAAAAGTTGAGAATCATGACATAGGTCTCGGGAGGGCGAAACCCAGCCACAGGCCAGGTCGGCACACAACCCGCATGACGAGTGTTCTTGCCGGGTAACCCGACACACAACCCAGCCTGCCGAGTGCTACTGTCGGGTAACCCAACCTCTAGCCCGGCATGCTGGGTAGGCTGCCGAGTTACTTGGCCTGGAACTCAGTCCTGCCGGATCCTATGCCAGGTTTCACGACTTTGACTCAAATGGCTCTTTTTTCTCGGGAGGACTATATAAGCCGCTCCTTCCTTGAAGGGGTCGTTTGACCAGTCCAAAAGCTAACGATATTTCTCTCTCTCTCACTCCATTGTTGATCCCCAAAAGCTTGAGATCTCCCTCCTCCACCAACCGAACTCAAATCCCCCCGGGGAAAGCTTGAGGAGCCCTAGATCTACGATTCCACCATGACAAATCTCATTACCCCTTGAGTTCATCTAGCAAGCTTGTTACTCTTGGGCTTTTGGAAACCCTGGCGGCTAGGGTCGCTCGGAAGCATCCGGGTTGAGGATTTGCTTCAAGAACAAGATTGTGAGGGTTTGGAGACTACCTTCAAAGTCTACCACGAGTGAGAGTTATTCCTTCGTGGGATAGACTCCAGAGAAGAAGGTGAGCCTTTGTGGCGTTGGGAAATCCTTCATGGGATCCCACACCTCTCCAACGTGACGTACCTTCCTCTCAAGGAAGGGAACACGAGAACACATCTTTGTCTCTGCGTGCTTCGGTTATTCCTAAACAATCTCTTTACTTATGGTTTTTTACCTTTGTGATAGCCTTGGTGCTTGAAGTATCTTGTATCATCATATAGGTTGCCTCACCTAGTTTGCATTAGTCTCACTTTCTATTATGCAAAGCGTAAACTTGTAAAAGAAATCAAAGACAATTTGTAAAACATATTCCCCCCTCTAGGTTACCATCTCTATCCTTTCAATTGGTATCAGAGCAAGGGCTCTTTCTAAGGGATTTACCGCCTTAAGAGAGGCATGAGGAGGATGAATCTAAGACTTATTCGGTCAAAGAGTTCTAGGAGATGGTTGCCCATGAGAAGGCTAAGTCATCTACCGAGCTTGATGATCAAATGAGTAAATAATTTGAGCATCTCAAGGTTCTTGAGGATAAGGTTGCACTTGTCTCTCCTCCGGGAATTCCACAAGTGACCCCGGGAGCATTAGTTGATGGGGTGGTGGACACCACTTTAACTAGTGGCCGTCCAAAACCTTCGGAATCCCCTTACTATTAATTTCCTTTTGCATATCCTAAAAAAAACCCAACATGCCTCACATTAACCATTCGGGACCCGCTCCCCATTTCGATGGAACTCACTTTCCCTTTTGGAAAACTTCTATGGAGTCTCATCTTCGCAGATGTAGCGAGGAGCTTTGGGATGTGGTTAATGGGTTCGTTGCATGGAAAACAAAAAATTTCTACCGTGAACATGAACAAAAACCAAGATCCAATCTAGGAAGAAGTAAGATATAATCTATGAAGATCTAAGCAACAAGATGTATCAGAGACTAACCCTCGAAGATCCAAAGCCTTACGAGATCAGATCTCGTTGTTGATGTATTCGATCGTCCCGTGCTGCAATCTGGCAGCACTTCCGTACTCAGTCGTGCGTACGGTGTCGATGAAGTCCGTCCTCTCCCTGTTCAAGCTGGCAGCGGAGGTGCGGTAGCTCTCCTCGGAATCCCAGCAGCACGACGGCATGGTGGTGGTGGTGGAGGAGAAAAATAGCAGGGCTTCGCCAAGCCGGAGCAGAATTATGGTGGAGGGAGAGAGGGGGCAGCCAGACTTTGGTGTGAAGGGGCAAGGGGTCGGCTGCCCCTCTCGTCTATTTATAGAGGGAGGGGCGGCCAAGGCAGCCCCTTGGGCCCCACCAGCGCACGGAAGGAAGGGGGGAACAGAAATCATCCCCTTCCAAGTTTGCTTCCCCTTCCAAAATTGCTCCCTCGATTTTAGGGATTTGATCTTATCCTCTGGGATTTGATCTTATCCCTAGGGGGGCTGGCCGGCTGGACCTTGAGGGCTTGGTGCCCCTGGCCCATTAGGCCAGGCTGCACTCCCTTGGCCCATGTGGTCCCTTCCGGGGTGGTGGGCCCACCTATGGCCCTCTAGAACCTTCTAGAAGCTCCGGTCAAACACCGAAACTTTTTCCGAACCCCGGAAAATAACTTACCTTACATGAATCTTATTCTCCGGACCATTCCGGATCTCCTCGTGATGTCCTGGATCCCATCTGAGACTCCGAACAACATTCGGTCTCCATCTCATATTCCGAAGCTACTATACAACATCGAACCTTAAGCGTGTCACCCTACGGTTCGTGAACTATGCAGACATGATCGAGACTCCTCTCCGACCAATAACCAATAGAGGGACCTGGAGATCCATAATGGCTCCCACACATTCAACAATAACTCAGTGATCGATTGAACCATTAACATACGATACCGATTCCCTTTGTCACGCGATACTCTACTTGTCCGAGGTTCGATCATCGGCCATACCTAGTTCAACCTCGTTACCGACAAGTACTCTTTACTCGTATCGTGGTATGTCATCTCTTGTGACCTACTCACATGCTTGCAAGCTAATTAGACAACATTCCACCGAGAGGGCCCGGAGTATATCTATCCATCATCGGGATGGACAAATCCTACTCTTGATCCATATGCCTCAACTCATACTTTCCGAATTCTTAATCCCATCTTTATAACCACCCATTTACGCAATGGAGTTTGATGTAATCAAAGTATCCTTCCGGTGTAAGTGATTTACATGATCTCATGGCACTACAAGAGAAGTTCTGATACTCAATGTCCAATTTTCGGCAACTAAGGCCCATTTTTCGTCGCCTATGGGCCTAACCCGACGATTTGGGTTCTGTGGTCTAAAGTGCGTCAGGCAAAGTCCTATCACGTTTTTTTCGGTTCGTCGCGTTTGGGCGCCCTTCCGCCACCGGAAAATCGGACCGTTGCAGAAGTGGTTTCGGGAGGCCGTTGATTGCTGACGTCATGCAAACTGACACGTGGCAGACACTATTAACCGTCTGAAACCCCGTGGTAGATGGTAGGCCCACACAAGGCCTGCCACGCCTTAAACGGGCCAGCCCAGCTGACTTACTTTGACCGGTCAACTATATAACTGGGCTGGTCTATCGAAAGAACCCTTGTGATCAGGTGTATACGTGAGCACCCCTTCTTTGTGCAACACGTGTCTAACATTGTTAAATAGCACGTTAGTCTCGGGACATGGCTTCTTATCCACCAGATTCAATAGCAGTCAGAGCCTGGCCATGGCCGCCGCCCACGCAACCATTCACGCCCGCTGCTGCGCAAGCATGTCGGATCGGCCAATGCGAGTGTGCGGACGGCGCTCCGCAGCCTAGAGCGCGTGTCGTCTTCTGCAGGTCCGGGCACCTCGAGCACAACCATCTCCTCCAGCCACGGCCGCCGCCCACGCAACCATCCACGCCCGCCGCTGGGCCGGTCGCCTGCAGCTTCCCCAGCCGTAGAGCGTGCCTCGTCTTCTGCGGGTCCGGGCGCCTCCAGTGCGGAAGTCTCCTCCGCGTGGTCGACCTGGCCGACCACGTCTAGGGGCCACGGCTCCCTCCCCCACCAGCCGGTACCTCCAAGGCTGTCGTCGTTGTGGCCTATCTACGGCGGCGTCAAACCGCACGCGGAGATGTTGTGGCGAAGTCCCCCGTTGAACTGTGGATTTGACGAGAAGGCGTACAGGAGGAGCCGCTCCGGCAGGCATCCACCACCGCCGCCCCCTTCCGAGTTCTGAGTGTGCCGCCCGCAAGTCTCTTCCCCCCGAGCGCTGTCCTGCCCTCCCCTCCCTTGGACCGGGGCGGCACCACCGCTCGACTCCCTCCTGCAGGTGGTGGCGCGGAGGAGGAGCAGGGGTTGGGAGGCGATGTGGGAGAAGTAGGGGCGGCGCGGTGGGGGGTCCCAGAGGATGCCCAGCGGCAGTGTAAGAGAGGAAGGCTTCCTCTTCCCTCGCCCCTCTCTCGCGAACGCCGCAGCCACAACCGAGTCCCGACCTCCTCTTCCCTCGCCCCTCTCTCTTGGAGAACCTGCTCGGAGTTCCTGATGACACGGTCGACAGTGGCAGCGCCTCCATCTCCACCTCGGGCATGCCCTGCTGAGATCCTCGACGGAGAAGTTCGTCCTCCACAGCCTAATGTTGCTCCGCCCCTTCCCTCGCCAACTTCAGCCAGCGTTTCGTCTCCGTCAACTTTGGGGAGGCCTGCATCTTCGATGCGCCCTTTCCTCTCCTCCAAGAACAAAGTGCATCTCGAGGCTACAAGTGGAAGAACCAACATCTCTCCAAGGTACATGCTTGATTCTCCAGTTTTCGTGCATGCGGCTCGATGATGCATTTGCATCACAACCAGAATCCAGAGGACGCTGCTAGATCTAAAATTGCATTCCAGTAGTTGTTAGTAGGTGGTTGATTTAGTAGGATTCATTAGGACCGGTTCTTGATCAGAAAATTGCACTTGGAGTGATGGAGTTGTGGAACCAATGGAAGATTGCTGACTGATGGCAGTATAACCTGTATTGCTGTCCCTAAAGCGTTCATGTACCTGTGTTTTTTTCCTAGCTACACTGATGTGACCTTCAGAAGCATGGAGATATCAATCTTTCAGAAACTAAGATATGATTTCCTATTCTGAAATTGAATATCATATTAGAATCTAGCTTCATCTAGTGGACTAGATAGTTTATACATTATTGCTATTTGTTTATTGGAACCTGAATTTGATGTCTACACGCGAACAGGTTGACAATTTTTTTCCTTGGTTGCTAACATCACAAATTTGGTTTTGACGTTTCACATGATAATATGCACACACTAGCTGGGTTTGGTTCGTGATTCAGATAACCCCTTGAAAGGCATTCATGAAAATATACGGGGATGCCTGCCATGCTCCTAGTAGAAAGCGGAAACCTGCAAGCTGTGTTACTTTTTTTTTAGATGAAAGGCCATGGCCTTGCTTGTTATCTTTCAGTCTGCTGCAGTATGATGCAAGAAGGTTCCATGTTTAGTAACCAAGATCTCATTGTTATCTTTCAGTCTGTAGACCGCCTCACTTTTGCCGATGATTGCTCAGAAAATCAATGGAACATTTAGTGATTAAGTAGCAATTCTGTGTTAAGTGACCATCACACAGAACTGATAATTCATGCTGCTTGCCGTTTGTCATGTTTATCTTCACATTTTATGTGTGGCACTGTTGGAGATATGCCCAAGAGGCAATAATAAAAGTGGTTATTATATATCTTTGTGTTTATGATAAATGTTTATATACCATGCTATAATTGTATTAACCGAAACATTGATACATGTGTGTTATGTAAACAACAATGAGTCCCTAGTAAGCCTCTTAACTAGCTTGTTGATTAATAGATGATTAGAGTTTCATAATCATGAACATTGGATGTTATTAATAACAAGGTTATATCATTATATGAATGATGTAATGGACACACCCATTTAAGCGTAGCATAAGATCACGTCATTAAGTTATTTGCTATAAGCTTTCGATACATAGTTACCTAGTCATTTCGACCATGAGATCATGTAAATCACTTATACCGGAAAGGTACTTTGATTACATCAAACGCCACTGCGTAAATGGGTGGTTATAAAGGTGGGATTAAGTATCCGGAAAGTATGAGTTGAGGCATAACAACAGTGGGATTTGTCCATCCCGGTGACGGATAGATATACTCTGGGCCCTCTCGGTGGAATGTCGTCTAATTAGCTCGCAAGCATATGAATAAGTTCATAAGAGACCACATACCACGGTACGAGTAAAGAGTACTTGTCAGGAGACGAGGTTGAACAAGGTATAAAGAGATACCGATGATCAAACCTCGGACAAGTAAAATATCGCGTGACAAAGGGAATTGGTATCGTATGTGTATGGTTCATTCGATCACTAAGTCATCGTTGAATATGTGGGAGCCATTATGGATCTCCAGATCCCGCTATTGGTTATTGGTCGGAGAGAGTTCTCAACCATGTCTACATAGTTCGCGAACCGTAGGGTGACACACTTAAGGTTTGATGTCGTATTAGTAGAACTTGAATATGGAATGGAGTTCGAAGTTTTGTTCGAAGTCTCGTATGGGATCCCGGACATCACGAGGAGTTCCGGAATGGTCCGGAGAATAAGATTAATATATAGGAAGTCATTTTATAAGTTTGAAAATGATCCGGTGCATTTATGGAAGGTTCTAGAAGGTTCTAGAAAAGTCCGGAAGAAATCACTTTGGAAGGCGGAGTCCCGAAGGGACTCCACCACCCATGGCCGGCCAACCCTAGAGGGGTGGAGTCCCAAGTGGACTCCACCAAGGGGGCCGGCCACCCCCCCTCATGGAAGGGTGGGAGTCCCACTTGAGGTGGGAATCCCACCTTGGGTAGGTTTCCCTACACATGGAAGGTTTTGGGTTGGGGTCTTATTCGAAGACTTGTAGTCCAACACTTGGGGGTTCCACCTATATAATGAGGGGCCAAGGGGAGGGGGCCGGCCACCACAACACCACCACCTTGGCCGCACCCCAAGGAGGCCGGCCACCCCCTCTCCCCAAACCCTAGCCGCCCCACTCCTCCCCCTCTCCCGCAACGCTTAGCGAAGCTCCGCCGGAGATCTCCATCGCCACCGCCACCACGCCGTCGTGCTGCCGGATTCAAGGAGGAGCTACTACTTCCGCTGCCCGCTGGAACAGGGAGAAGGACGTCATCTTCATCAACACCGAACGTGTGACCGAGTACGGAGGTGCTGCCCGATTGTGGCACCGTCAAGATCTTCTACGCGCTTTTGAAAGCGGAAAGTGATCGTCTACCGCAGCAACAAGAGCCTCATCTTGTAGGCTTTGGAAATCTTCAAGGGTGAGTCTCGTTCATCCCCTCGTTGCTCCCATCTTCTAGATTGCATCTTGGCTTGGATTGCGTTCTCGCGGTAGGAATTTTTTTGTTTTCTATGCAACGAATCCCTACAATGGTATCAGAGCCGTGTCTATGCATAGATGGTTGCACGAGTAGAACACAATGGTTTTGTGGGCGTTGATGCTTATGTTGTCTTTAGTTTGAGTACTTTGCATCTTTGTGGCATAGTGGGATGAAGCGGCTCGGGCTAACTTTACATGACCGCGTTCATGAGATTTGCTCCACGCTCGACATGCAACTTGTATTGCATAAGTGGCTTTGCGGGTGTCTGTCTCTCCTACTATAGTGAAGATTCAATTTACTCTTCTATTGACAACACTAGTATCACCGTTGTGGTTCATGTTCGTAGGTAGATTAGATCTCACTCGAAAACCCTAAACCACGTAAAATATGCAAACCAAATTAGAGAACGTCTAACTTGTTTTTGCAGGGTTTGGTGATGTGATATGGTCATAATGTGATGATGAATATGTATGAGATGATCATTATTGTATTGTGGCAACCGGCAGGAGCCTTATGGTTGTCTTTAAAATTCATGTTGAGTAGTATTTCAAAGAAGTTGTAATAGTTGCTACATGGGAGAACAATCATGAAGACGGCGCCATTGACCTTGACGCTACGCCGACGATGATGGAGATCATGCCCGTTGATGATGTAGATCATGTCCGTGCTTTGGAGATGAAGATCAAAGGTGATGAGGTCTAAGACCCCGTGTGTGGCCCGATCTCGCGGATTGACTTCGAAACCAAGAGGGGAGATGGGAAAACGCGAGGAACACGAAGAACACGATGAACACGAGGAACTCCGAGACTCACGCACGCACACCAACCCGATACACCCGATACTTACCCCCGTGGCTCGATGGACCACGCCAATAGAATCACCCGGAAGAGGCACGCGGCAGAATTCCCGGTGAGAGATTGGTGTTGGAGAAAAGAGATTGGTGAGGGAGAGAGAGTAGCTTGTACTAGAATCTCACTCAACAATATCCAAATCAACAACAAGGATGGCCTTGATTACAGAGGGATGATACCCAAGGGAGACTAAGCTCAAAGGTAGGTTTGAGTTCAAAACAAGTCTAAAGAGGTAAGGGGGCGTCTGGGGTGCTTATATAGTCTTACAAGGCGTCACGGGCCGAAAAGGTACGAAGGAAACAAGTTCGGGCCGATTTGGGCAACTTAAGTCGTGCAAGCCGGTCAGACCGGGCCTGGGACCAGGTAGGCCGGTCCAGACCGGGCCTGGGACCGGGCGGCAACCGGACGAGGCTCCGAGTCCCCTGGATGGTGCCCGGATGGCACAAGCGCAAATCCCGGTTTGGACCGGGCGGCCCGGTCAGGAGGCCGGTCAGACCGGGCTGTGGACCGGGTGACCCGGTCAGGAGGCCGGTCAGACCGGGTTCTGGACCGGCCGTCCATCTTCTCTTCCTTGCGCTCTTCGGGCGACTTCCGGTCCAGCTCCATGTCCATCTTCGCGTCCAGCTGCTCCTCTCCTCCTCTTGACCATGGTGTGTCCTCCTCTTCGTGCTCTTGATGCTCCTTGTACCTAATGACACATAACACGTCAGCATGAGGTAGCAATCCATCCAAAGGGGTACCAAGATCAAGGGTGGTGAGGAGCAAGTTCACCTCATCATGAAGAGCTTTGACTCGGGCTCGTGTCATCGGTCCACTTGGGGGTCTTGTTGTCCTCGACTCTTGCACCTTTTCATCTCCATGATAGGGTGACAAGTCCGAGACGTTGAACGTGTTGCTCACCAAGTACTTGGATGTCGGTATGTCGATGACGTAAGCGTTGTCGTTGATGCGTTTGAGAACCTTGAAGGGGCCATCTCCTCTTGGCTTGAGCTTGGAGTTGCGCTCATGAGGGAACCGTTCCTTCCGGAGGTGGATCCAAACGAGGTCTCCTTCTTCGAATATCCTTGCCTTCTTCTTGGCGTTGATGCGGTTGGCTTGATGAAGAACATGTTCTTGTATGGTTGCCCTTGTCTCTTCATGTAATTTCTTGACGGTGGTGGTGCGCTTGTCGAAGTCCATGTTGATGCGCTCGTGGAGGGGAAGCGGAAGTATGTCGAGTGCCGTGTAAGGTTCGAAGCCATAGATGACCATGAAGGGGCTCCTTGACGTAGTCTTGTGCTTGGCGCGGTTGTAGGCGAACTCCGCGTGGGGAAGACACTCCTCCCATGACTTCAAGTTCTTCTTCACGAGTATGCGTAGGAGGGTGGAGAGGCTTCGATTGACCACTTCCGTTTGGCCGTCCGTTTGCGGGTGCGAGGATGATGAGAATAGGAGCTTCACTCCAAACTTTGCCATGAGCGACTTCCAAAGATAACTCATGAACTTGACATCTCGATCCGACACAATGCTTTGCGGAACTCCATGTAAGCGAACAATTTCCCTGAAAAACAATGAAGCAATGTGTGAAGCATCGTCGCTCTTATGGCAAGGTGAGCCATCTTAGAGAATCTATCCACTACCACGAATATAGAATCATGACCATGCTTAGTGCGAGGCAAGCCTAGAATGAAATCCATGCTAATATCGGTCCATGGTGCATAAGGAATAGGCAATGGAGTGTAAAGACCATAAGGGTTGGAGGTAGACTTAGCTTGTAAGCAAGTGGTGCACCGGCGGCAAAGGCGTTCCACATCTCGCTTCATCTTTGGCCAATAGTAGTGGGTTGAGAACATGGCATATGTCTTGTCACGTCCAAAGTGACCTATAAGACCTCCTCCATGAGACTCTTGCAAAAGCAATTTTCGAAGCGAAGACTCGGGAATGCAAATCTTGTTAGCTTTAAACAAGTAGCCATCATGCAAATAGAAATCATCCACTCCTCGCTCAACGGAGCACTTCTCAAAAATTGGAGCAAAGAAAGAATCGGAAGGATAGAGTTCTTTGATCTCTTCAAGTCCCAAAACATAAAAATCCAAACGAGTTAGCAAAAGGGTGTTTTTGCGGGAAAGAGCATCCGCCACAACATTGTCCTTGCCCTTCTTGTATTTGATCACATATGGGAAGGACTCAATGAACTCGACCCATTTTGCATGTCGTTTGTTCAAGTTGTGTTGGCTTTTCAAATATTTCAAGGACTCATGGTCGGAATGAATGATAAACTCTTTTGGCCAAAGATAGTGTTGCCAAACTTCAAGAACACGAACCAAAGCGTAGAGCTCCTTGTCATATATAGGATAGTTGAGGTGTGCGCCATCTAACTTCTCACTATAGTATGCCACGGGTTTGCCCTCTTGCATAAGAACACCACCAATACCAAGCCCACTTGCATCACACTCAATCTCAAAAGTTTTGGCAAAATTTGGAAGAACAAGAAGAGGAGCTTCGGTAAGGCGTTTCTTCAACTTATCAAAAGCATTTTGTTGGGCCTTGCCCCAAACAAACGGAACATTCTTCTTGGTAAGCTCATTCAAAGGGCAAGCGATGGTGCTAAAATCTTTCACAAAGCGGCGGTAAAACCCGGCAAGTCCATGGAAGCTTCGGACTTGACCAACATTTGTAGGAGTAGGCCAATTGTGGATGGCCTCCACCTTGGAAGAATCAACTTCAATCCCATTAGCGGAAACCACGAAACCAAGGAAAACCAATTTGTTTTGAGCAAATGTGCATTTAGGGAGGTTAGCATAAAGCTTTTCATGGCGCAAGATGCACAAGACCTCTCTCACATGTTGCACATGGTCCTCGAGGTTTTTGCTATAAATAAGAATATCATCGAAGTAGACAACCACGCTCTTGCCAATGAGAGGACACAAGATGTGATTCATGAGGCGCATGAAAGTTGATGGAGCATTGGAAAGACCGAAAGGCATAACGAGCCATTCATAGAGACCGAGTTTGGTCTTGAATGCCGTTTTCCATTCATCACCAATAGCCATGCGGATTTGATGGTAACCACTACGCAAATCGACTTTAGAGAAAATCGTGGCACCACTAAGTTCATCAAGCATGTCATCTAAACGCGGAATGGGATGGCGGTAACGGACGGTAATGGCATTGATGGGGCGACAATCCATACACATCTATTGCGTCTCATCCGGTTTAGGCACAAGAATCACGGGAACCGCACAAGGGCTAAGGCTTTCGCGGACGTACCCTTTGGCGAGGAGATCTTGAATTTGGCGTTGGATCTCCTTGGTCTCTTCGGGGTTGGTGCGGTAGGCGGCACGGTTTGGGAGCGGAGCGCCGGGTATGAGGTCGATGCGGTGTTCTATGCCTCGGAGTGGTGGTAGTCCATGAGGGAGCTCGTCGGGGAAGACGTCTTGAAATTCCTGCAAAAGAGACAACAAAGACGGAGGAATGTTGGTTAAGTCGTTAGCCGCCGCCGAGGGTCCCTTGCATATGAGCACATAGTGCAATATGGTGGATGGGTTCTCTTGGAGCTCTCTCCACTCACTCTTGGTGGCTAGAAGGACACTCTTGGATTCACTCATGTATGGCTTGTGGCGCTCACTCTCTTTGTGGTGGGTCGCTCCCTCTCCTCTCATCTCACTATGGTGGGTGCGGAGTTGTGCCCTCGCTAAAGCCTTCGCATTATCCGCGATGATTTGGCTAGGAGTCATCGGGCGCAACTCGAACTTCTTGTCGTTGACCTTGAAGGTGTAAGTGTTGGAGAGTCCATCATGTATAGCCTTCTTGTCATATTGCCAAGGGCGGCCAAGCAACATGTGGCACACCGTCATGGGTACCACGTCACACTCGATAGTGTCCTCATAAGGTCCAATCTTGAAAGTGACGGTGACGGTATGTTGTATCTTGACGTTGCCCTTGTCACTCAACCATTGGATATGGTAAGGGTGAGGATGCTTGCGGAGAGTGAGGTTGAGCTTCTCACACAACTCGGTGCTTGCAAGGTTATGGCAACTTCCACCATCTATGATGACCTTGATCGACTTGCCACCAATTCCGGCACGGGTTTGGAAGATGTTACACCGTTGTTCTTCCATAGCATGAGGTTGTGTGGTTAGCACCCTTGTGACCACAAGTGAGGGACTTGGGTCATGCTCACATAAGAGAGGATCTTCTCCACATTCTTGCTCATAAGCTTCTTCACTTTCCACGGCGGCTTGCACAAGGGCCTCGTATTCTTCTTCATCTAGTGTCTCGATGTCACCATTCTCCATAGTGATCATAACCTTGGTGTTCTTGCATTCAAACGATTTGTGACCTTGGGTGCCACACTTGAAGCAAGTGACACTAGAGGGTCCCGTGGATGCCTTAGAGGAGGCGGTGGAGGAGACCGTTTGCTTCATGCGACTTTGGATAGTCGGTTTTTTGGATGGTGTAGAGGATGCGTCGGCCTTGGCACTTGTAGCATGAGGAGTTGATATAATAGGAGGAGTCGATGTAGCGAACTTGGAGGAGAAGTAAGTCTTGGCCTTGGAGTACTTGATGTCCTCAATCACTTGGCGCTCGGCCTTCGATGCTTGGTGGACCAACTCAACCATGTTGGAGTAGGGTTGGAACTCGACAATCCTCTTGATGGGATAAGTAAGGCCATTGAAGAAGCGGGCAATGGTTTGTTCCTCGGACTCTTGGATGTTGGCTCGCATCATAGTGAGCTCCATCTCCTTGTAGAACTCCTCAACGGTCTTGGTGCCTTGCTTCAACTTTTGGAGCTTGTTGAAGAGGTCGGTCATGTAGTGCGTTGGGACAAAGCGAGCATGCATCTCCTTCTTCATATCTTCCCAAGTGTCAATAGGAGGTTCACCCTTTTCTTCTCGAAGAGTGAGGACTTGCTCCCACCAAGTGTTGGCGTAGTCTTCAAACTCGAGTGATGCCATAGCCACTTTCTTGGCACCGGAGTAGTTGTGGATGCGGAAGATCTTGTCCACCTTGAGTGCCCATGAGAGGTAGGCTTCGGCGTCGTCTTCACCTTTGAACTTGGGCATGTTGAACTTGAGTTTGCCATACATGTTCTCTTCATCCTCCAAGTTTCTTCTACGAGGAGGGGCGCCGTCATCTCTTGCGGCTAGAGGTGGAATAGGAGGTCTTCTACGGCCAACCATAGCATTGGGTTGGCGTTGAAGATGAACGCTTGCTTCACTTGGTTCACGGTGAGGATGTGGTTGAAGATCTTGTCGCGGTTGAGGACGATGCTCAATGTTGGGTCTCTCATCTTGATCATGGTGTAGCTCTCCTCGTCCACGTTGGTCATGGCGAGGGTGGCGATGGAGATCTCGCCGAGGTTGATCTTGAGGATCTTGGTCTTGGGGATGGCCATCATGCCCATGGTGGGCATGGCGATCCGCTTGGTGACGATCTTGGTGAAGGACTTGGTCTTGTGGAGGACGCTCATGTGGACGAGCATGGCGATGTATTTCTCCACGCCTAGAGTTGGAGCGGGAGTCTTCATGACGAGCTTGTGGGCGATGAGGTCGATGATGGTCTTCATGCCTTGAAGAGGAGCTTGAGGACGAAAGGCCACCATGAGAGTAATAGTCTTGTGGTGAGCTTGATGAAGAGGAAGTAGAGCGGTGTCGACGATGATGACCCAAGTTGGTGATGGTGCGCTCGAGGCTATCCATGCGCCGCTCCATGTTGGCATCATTGGCCGCCATTTGGCCATTCAAGTTGTCCGTAGCTTCACGAAGAAGAGCCAAGTCTTGGTTCACGGCGGAGAAGTTGTGAGCCACCTCATCGTATTGCTCATCGATGCGGGTCTCGAAGAGGGTGAGTTGCTCCTTGAACTCTTGCCGTTGTGTCCATAGGTTGTGTTGAGTAGCCAACCTCTCGGTGTTGCGGAGGATCTCTTCATCCCTATTGGTATCTCCGTTCCTATCCATGATGGAAAGACAAGAACTATGTTGTGTATGTTAGTGGAAGGAGACTACCTCGCACTCTTACCAAGGTAAGATAGTATTGAGGCAATCCACCAAACCAAAAGCAAGATCAAGTGTATCGGGAACACACGCAAAACCACACGCAAAAGCTAGCAAATATGGTGTTAGGCGAGTGTTGTGGAAAGCCAAAAGACAAATCCAAGATCGAGTATGTTGTTAAAAGTGGGTGAGGACCAAAAATCCAAATGTCAATGTGAAGATCACTATAAACACGGAAAAAGTTGTGGAACACACACACGAGATAAGCGGGGTTAGTGCGACCAAAAGTGAGCGGAAAAGTGTATGTATAAGTGCTCGGTGTCACACTAACACAAGGAGAGCCAAAGCTTTGGTTGCAAAGGAAGAGACAACAAGATTCACACGCGGCCTCTCTTCTCCTATCTCTCTTTGCTTAAAAGCTTTTTCTCTTTTGTATATGGTGGCACTTGCACTCGTTTGTCTCTTTGGTGGCACGTGGACACTTTTGTATGTATGGGCGTATGGATGTATGGATGTATGGTGCTACTCGCACTCTTTTTGTGTTTTTGGGGCTTTTTCACGCACTATGTTAGCGTTAGCCTCGCTTTTGCTATCTTGCCACACGAGTGTTTGCTTGTGTGCCTTACTCAACGCGACACACACACCTCACAATGCGGGGCCACGTGCAATGTCTCGCAACACTAGACAAGCAATGCTCGATGGGATAGATCGCACAAGGAAGAGGGGTTACAAGGTGAAAGCTGCAAGTTATACCTGCGATGGTGGTGGTGGTGGTGGTGGTGGAGATCGCCGGAAGACGAGGTCGAAGGAGGGGGCGTTGCTGCGCCCGGTTGGACCGGCTCCTGGACCGGCCTGGCCGGTTGTACGGTCGGTCGACCGGATGCTGGGCTGGCCCGGCCGGTCTGTAGCCCGGTTGACCGGCTGCTCAACCGGATTTCGCGGGCTGAAGCTTTCTCTCTCCTGTTCTTCCAAAAAAACCACCAAATCGACCAAATCGAAGGGAAACGATGGAATTGGAGGCTAAAAGTTGGGGAAATAGTAGATCAAGCACAACAACACCAGATCCACGGACCAAAACCACTCAAAACGCAACCAAATCACAGATCGGTCAAGAGGCAATTTGGGGTTATTTTTTTGGAAAATTTTCTAGGAACGAAATCGAGTGGGTGGAAGGTCAAATCCGCGGTAACCAAGAGCTGCTGATACCATATGATGAGGTCTAAGACCCCGTGTGTGGCCCGATCTCGCGGATTGACTTCGAAACCAAGAGGGGAGATGGGAAAACGCGAGGAACACGAAGAACACGATGAACACGAGGAACTCCGAGACTCACGCACGCACACCAACCCGATACACCCGATACTTACCCCCGTGGCTCGATGGACCACGCCAATAGAATCACCCGGAAGAGGCACGCGGCAGAATTCCCGGTGAGAGATTGGTGTTGGAGAAAAGAGATTGGTGAGGGAGAGAGAGTAGCTTGTACTAGAATCTCACTCAACAATATCCAAATCAACAACAAGGATGGCCTTGATTACAGAGGGATGATACCCAAGGGAGACTAAGCTCAAAGGTAGGTTTGAGTTCAAAACAAGTCTAAAGAGGTAAGGGGGCGTCTGGGGTGCTTATATAGTCTTACAAGGCGTCACGGGCCGAAAAGGTACGAAGGAAACAAGTTCGGGCCGATTTGGGCAACTTAAGTCGTGCAGGCCGGTCAGGAGGCCGGTCAGACCGGGCCTGGGACCGGGTAGGCCGGTCCAGACCGGGCCTGGGACCGGGCGGCAACCGGACGAGGCTCCGAGTCCCCTGGATGGTGCCCGGATGGCACAAGCGCAAATCCCGGTTTGGACCGGGCGGCCCGGTCAGGAGGCCGGTCAGACCGGGCTGTGGACCGGGTGACCCGGTCAGGAGGCCGGTCAGACCGGGTTCTGGACCGGCCGTCCATCTTCTCTTCCTTGCGCTCTTCGGGCGACTTCCGGTCCAGCTCCATGTCCATCTTCGCGTCCAGCTGCTCCTCTCCTCCTCTTGACCATGGTGTGTCCTCCTCTTCGTGCTCTTGATGCTCCTTGTACCTAATGACACATAACACGTCGGCATGAGGTAGCAATCCATCCAAAGGGGTACCAAGATCAAGGGTGGTGAGGAGCGAGTTCACCTCATCATGAAGAGCTTTGACCCGGGCTCGTGTCATCGGTCCACTTGGGGGACTTGTTGGTCTTGGTGTAGCGACGTCGGTGACCGGGGCTACATCAAAAGGCGCAAAGACAAAGGGGCCATATCATATCACATATGAACTGCATGTGATGTTAATCCTTTTATGCATCTTATTTTGCTTAGATCGCGACGGTAGCATTATAAGATGATCCCTCTCACTAAAATATCAAGATAATAAAGTGTTCATCCTTAGTAGCACCGTTGCCAAGACTTGTCGTTTCGAAGCATCTCGTGATGATCGGGTGTGATAGACTCAACAAGTGCATACAACGGGTGCAAGCCAGTTTTTGCACATGCAGATACTAAGGTGGCCTTGACGAGCCTAGCATGTACAGACATGGTCTCGGAACACGTGATACCGAAAGGTAGAGCATGAATCATATGATTGATATGATGAACACATTGAGTGTTCGCCATTGAAGTTACATCTTGTCTCGTGATGATCGGACTTGGTGTGGTGGATTTGGTTCGTGTGATCACTAAGACAATTCGAGGGATATTGTTTTGAGTGGGAGTTCACCTAGTTATTAATTTTGTTGAATTAAAATTTGAACTCAATTTGTCATAAACCTAGTCTAAACAATTGCAAATATATGTTGTAGATATGGCGTCCCCAATCAATTTTAACCAGTTCCTAGAGAAAGAAAAGCTTAAGAGCAACGGTAGCAACTTCACCGACTGGTTCCGTCATGTGAGGATTTTCCTCGCTGGCGGAAATATGCAATATGTGCTTGATGCACCGCTAGGTGACCCTCCTGCAGAAACTGAAACCGATGAAGTAAAGAATGTTTACGCGACTCGGAAAACTCGGTACTCTCAAGTTCAGTGTGCCATCCTATGCAGTCTGGAAGCCGATCTTCAAAAACTTTTTGAGCACCACGATCCTCATGAGTTGGTCAATGAGCTGAAAACTATCTTTGAAACTCATGCGGCCGTGGAATGCTATGAAGCATCGAAACACTTCCTCAGCTGCATGATGGAAGAAGGCAGCTCCGTTAGTGAGCACATGCTCGCCATGACCGGGCATGCGAAGAAACTCAGTGACTTGGGAATAGTGATTCCTAACAGACTGGGGATTAATCGTGTCCTTCAATCACTGCCACCTAGTTACAAGAACTTTGTGATGAACTACAATATGCAGAACATGAACAAAGAGTTACCTGAACTCTTCGTCATGCTAAAATCTGCCGAGATTGAGATCAAGAAAGAGCACCAAGTGTTGATGGTCAACAAGACCACCAGTTTCAAGAAACAGGGCAAGTCTAAGGGAAAATTCAAGAAGGGTGGCAAGAAAGCTGCCACGCCTCCTGTGAAACCTAAGACTGGCCCTAAGCCTGATGCTGAGTGTTATTACTGCAAGGAGAAGGGACATTGGAAGCGTAATTGCTCCAAGTATTTGGCGGATCTGAAGAGCGGCCTTGTCAAGAAGAAGAAAGAAGGTATATCTGATATACATGTTATAGATGTTTATCTTACTGGTTCTCGTACTAGTACCTGGGTATTTGATACTGGTTCGGTTGCTCATATTTGTAACTCGAAACAGGAACTAAAGAATAAACGAAGACTACTGAAGGATGAAGTGACGATGCGCGTTGGAAATGGATCCAAAGTCGATGTGATCGGTGTCGGCACACTTCCTCTACATCTACCTTCGGGATTAGTTTTAAACCTCAATAATTGTTATTTTGTACCCGCGTTGAGCATGAACATTATATCTGGATCTTGTTTAATGCAAGACGGTTATTCATTCAAGTCTGAGAATAATGGTTGTTCTATTTTTATGAATAATATCTTTTATGGTCGAGCACCTGAAAAGAATGGTTTATTTCTGTTAGATCTCGATAGTAGTGATACACATATTCATAACATTGATGCTAAGCGAATTAAATTGAATGATAATTCTACTTATATGTGGCACTGTCGTCTTGGTCATATTGGAGTGAAACGCATGAAGAAACTTCATACCGATGGATTACTTGAATCACTTGACTTTGAGTCACTTGATAGATGCGAAGAATGTCTAATGGGAAAAATGACTAAGACTCCATTCTCTGGTATTATGGAGCGAGCTACAGACTTATTGGAAATCATACATACCGATGTGTGCGGACCAATGAGTGTAGCCTCGCGCGGTGGTTATCGTTATGTTCTAACCTTCACAGATGATTTGAGTAGATATGGGTATATCTATTTCATGAAACATAAATCCGAAACTTTCAAGAAGTTTAAGGAATTCCAAAGTGAAGTAGAAAATCAACATAACAAGAAGATTAAATTTCTACGATCTGATCGCGGAGGTGAATATCTGAGTTATGAGTTTGGCATGCATTTAAAGAAATGCGGAATACTTTCACAATTGACACCGCCGGGAACACCACAACGAAACGGTGTGTCCGAATGTCGTAATCGAACTCTCTTAGATATGGTTCGTTCTATGATGTCTCTTACTGATTTGCCGTTATCATTTTGGAGTTATGCATTAGAGACAACCGCATTCACTTTAAATAGAGCACCATCAAAGTCCGTTGAAACGACACCGTATGAATTATGGTTTAATAAGAAACCTAAGCTGTCGTTCCTTAAAGTTTGGGGTTGCGAAGCCTATGTAAAAAAGTTACAACCGGACAAGCTAGAACCCAAAGCGGAAAAATGCGTCTTCATAGGATACCCTAAGGAAACTATAGGGTACACTTTCTATCACAGATCCGAATGCAAGATCTTTGTTGTTAAGAACGGAACCTTTCTTGAGAAAGAATTTCTCACTAAAGAAGTGACTGGAAGAAAAGTAGAACTCGATGAGATTGATGAATCTTCACTCATTGATCAGAGTAGCACAGTACCGGAAGATGTTCCTGTGCCGCCTACACCGGCAACAGAGGAAGCTAATGATAATGATCATGAAACTTCAAACGAGATAGCTACTGAACCTCGCAGATCGACAAGGGAACGTGCCACTCCTGATTGGTATGATCCTTGTCTAAATGTCATGATTGTGGACAACAATGATGAAGACCCTGCGACGTATGAAGAAGCAATGATGAGCCCAGATTCCAACAAATGGCAAGAAGCCATGAAATCCAAAATGGGATCCATGTATGATAACAAAGTGTGGACTTTGGTAGACTTACCTGAAAGCCGCAAGGCTGTCGAGAATAAATGGATCTTTAAGAGAAAAACAGATGCTGATGGTAATATTACTGTCTATAAAGCTCGACTTGTCGCAAAGGGTTTCCGACAAATTCAAGGAGTTGACTACGATGAGACTTTCTCACCTGTAGCGAAGCTAAAGTCTGTGAGGATTTTGTTAGCAATAGCTGCATTTTTCGATTATGAGATTTGGCAGATGGATGTCAAAACGGCGTTCCTTAATGGAGACATTGAGGAAGAGTTGTATATGGTACAACCCAAAGGTTTTGTCGATCCTAAAAATGCTGACAAAGTATGCAAACTTCAGCGTTCAATTTATGGACTGAAGCAAGCATCGAGAAGTTGGAACCGACGCTTTGATAAGGTGATCAAAGACTTCGGGTTTATACAGTGTCATGGAGAGGCCTGTATTTACAAGAAAGTGAGTGGGATCTCTGTAGCTTTCCTGATATTATATGTTGATGACATATTATTGATTGGGAATGATATAGAACTATTAAGCAGTGTAAAAGGTTATTTGAATAATAGTTTTTCAATGAAAGACCTTGGTGAAGCATCGTATATATTAGGCATCAAGATTTATAGAGATAGATCAAGACGTCTAATAGGGCTATCACAGAGTACATACCTGGACAAGATTCTAAAGAAGTTTAGAATGGACGAAAGTAAGAAAGGATTCTTACCTATGTTACCAGGCAAGGTCTTGAGTAAGACTCAAGGTCCGGCTACGGCAGAAGAAAGAGAAAGGATGAGTCAGATCCCCTATGCCTCGGCAGTAGGCTCTATCATGTATGCCATGCTATGTACTAGACCAGATATAGCACATGCTGTTAGTTTGACTAGCAAATATCAAAGTGATCCAGGAATATATACGGGGATGCCTGCCATGCTCCTAGTAGAAAGCGGAAACCTGCAAGCTGTGTTACTTTTTTTTTAGATGAAAGGCCATGGCCTTGCTTGTTATCTTTCAGTCTGCTGCAGTATGATGCAAGAAGGTTCCATGTTTAGTAACCAAGATCTCATTGTTATCTTTCAGTCTGTAGACCGCCTCACTTTTGCCGATGATTGCTCAGAAAATCAATGGAACATTTAGTGATTAAGTAGCAATTCTGTGTTAAGTGACCATCACATAGAACTGATAATTCATGCTGCTTGCCGTTTGTCATGTTTATCTTCACATTTTATGTGTGGCACTGTTGGAGATATGCCCAAGAGGCAATAATACAAGTGGTTATTATATATCTTTGTGTTTATGATAAATGTTTATATACCATGCTATAATTGTATTAACCGAAACATTGATACATGTGTGTTATGTAAACAACAATGAGTCCCTAGTAAGCCTCTTAACTAGCTTGTTGATTAATAGATGATTAGAGTTTCATAATCATGAACATTGGATGTTATTAATAACAAGGTTATATCATTATATGAATGATGTAATGGACACACCCATTTAAGCGTAGCATAAGATCACGTCATTAAGTTATTTGCTATAAGCTTTCGATACATAGTTACCTAGTCCTTTCGACCATGAGATCATGTAAATCACTTATACCGGAAAGGTACTTTGATTACATCAAACGCCACTGCGTAAATGGGTGGTTATAAAGGTGGGATTAAGTATCTGGAAAGTATGAGTTGAGGCATATGGATCAACAGTGGGATTTGTCCATCCCGATGACGGATAGATATACTCTGGGCCCTCTCGGTGGAATGTCGTCTAATTAGCTTGCAAGCATATGAATAAGTTCATAAGAGACCACATACCACGGTACGAGTAAAGAGTACTTGTCAGGAGACGAGGTTGAACAAGGTATAAAGAGATACCGATGATCAAACCTCGGACAAGTAAAATATCGCGTGACAAAGGGAATTGGTATCGTATGTGTATGGTTCATTCGATCACTAAGTCATCGTTGAATATGTGGGAGCCATTATGGATCTCCAGATCCCGCTATTGGTTATTGGTCGGAGAGAGTTCTCAACCATGTCGACATAGTTCGCGAACCGTAGGGTGACACACTTAAGGTTTGATGTCGTATTAGTAGAACTTGAATATGGAATGGAGTTCAAAGTTTTGTTCGAAGTCTCGGATGGGATCCCGGACATCACGAGGAGTTCCGGAATGGTTCGGAGAATAAGATTCATATATAGGAAGTTATTTTATAAGTTTGAAAATGATCCGGTGCATTTATGGAAGGTTCTAGAAGGTTCCAGAAAAGTCCGGAAGAAATCACTTTCGAAGGAGGAGTCCCGAAGGGACTCCACCACCCATGGCCGACCAACCCTAGAGGGGTGGAGTCCCAAGTGGACTCCACCAAGGGGGCCGGCCACCCCCCCCTCATGGAAGGGTGGGGGTCCCACTTGAGGTGGGAATCCCACCTTGGGTAGGTTTCCCTACACATGGAAGGTTTTGGGTTGGGGTCTTATTCGAAGACTTGTAGTCCAACACTTGGGGGTTCCACCTATATAATGAGGGGCCAAGGGGAGGGGGCCGGCCACCACACCACCACCACCTTGGCCGCACCCCAAGGAGGCCGGCCACCCCCTCTCCCTAAACCCTAGCCGCCCCACTCCTCCCCCTCTCCCGCAACGCTTAGCGAAGCTCCGCCGGAGATCTCCATCGCCACCGCCACCACGCCGTCGTGCTGCCGGATTCAAGGAGGAGCTACTACTTCCGCTGCCCGCTGGAACAGGGAGAAGGACGTCGTCTTCATCAACACCGAACGTGTGACCGAGTACGGAGGTGCTGCCCGATTGTGGCACCGTCAAGATCTTCTACGCGCTTTTGAAAGCGGCAAGTGATCGTCTACCGCAGCAACAAGAGCCTCATCTTGTAGGCTTTGGAAATCTTCAAGGGTGAGTCTCGTTCATCCCCTCATTGCCCCCGTCTTCTAGATTGCATCTTGTCTTGGATTGCGTTCTCGCGGTAGGAATTTTTTTGTTTTCTATGCAACGAATCCCTACAGGCACACCATGTAAGCTAATACAATTATACCTCTTAATTTTACAGGAATGGATAACTTCCTAATGACCCTGAAGATCATGTTCCCAAGATGCTATCCAATGCTAGGGAGGGAGCTCCTCCCAGCATGCGTGGGCTCGGAAAGGGCACCTGGGGCGAACTTGCCGATTGGGTATCGGGCGGCATCACTGGAACGGCGCCCTTGGAGTGCATCACCATGAGCCACTCATTAATGTCAAGTTCCGACCTGCGGGAGGCGAGAGCAGTTGCAGCTAGCGTGGAGGTGGACGGCGGCGTGGCCACGGAGGCCACCAACATAGGCATGGGGAGGGGCGATGGAAGCTTCGGGAACAGCGGCACCATGACGTCAGCAGGCCCAGCCCCTATATGCGAACGGAGGGATGGGGAGAGGGCGACGAGGGGAGGCCCGACCTGGCCTCAGAGGTTCGAGAGGACGTCGGGGAAAGGAGATCATGCAGCAACCATGGTGTTGTCATGTTGCAGCTACTGAACATACAAGCTACCTATGTGTTTTTTTTCCAAGGGAAGTTAGCTATGTGGTGTTGGATCAGGTTCAGATCCCTCTGGTCTTAAAAGTTGCTCTGTTCCTAAATGGTGTGAATGTATGAACTACGAAGCAGCCATTTTCTTGTTCAAACTAATCACACGTAAGCTGCGGTCAGCACGACTCACTCCATTGCAGATCGATCAGCTAGATAGCTACCAGTATAATTATACGTACGTGGACTGTTGCGGGATGATGAAGGCTGACGCAGTGTCCCGCACTGAGTTTGGCGATCTGTGGCGGCAAGCCGCCAGGGTCCGCAAACATGGAGCATCCCGCTTTGCTCTGGAGCGGTCTGATCCAAGTCGATGCATGTTGACCATGTACACACGCACATGGTCTTGAATAAGCAGACAAGCTGTCAGAAGGCATAGCTGATTTGACGCCGTTTCACTGCCGTTTATGATGTCACAATCTTGGAACAAATCCAACGGTAGAGAGAGGGTGCACACGTATCCCCTGATCACAAAATCTACTCAGCTGGTCTATTAGGTACGTGGACTGGGCCTAACCTCTAAGGTTGACTGGTCAAAACTTAAATGGGCCGGCCCACTAAGCACGTGGGCCGGGCCGAATGCCTTCGTTTGACCGGTCAACAGGCAAACGGGCCGACCCACTAAGCATGTGGGGCCCACTTATCTTTACCGCGTCGGCCCATTTTAGAAAGTGGCGTCCACCATAAAGCAAGTGGGCTGGCCCAATAAGTTAGTGGGCTGGCCCACTAAGCATGTGGGTCCCACTTTTCTATTATGGGCCGGTGATACGTCTCAAACGTATCTATAATTTCTTATGTTCCATGCTACTTTATTGATGATACCTACATGTTTTATACACATTATATGTCATTATTATGCGTTTTCCGGAACTAACCTATTGACGAGATGCCGAAGGGCCAGTTGCTGTTTTCTGCTGTTTTTGGTTCCAGAAATCCTAGTAAGCAAATATTCTCGGAATCGGACGAAATCAATGCCCAGCATCCTATTTTTCCACGAAGCTTCCAAAACACCCGAGAGCCACCAGAGGGGAGCCCTGGTGGGCCCAGATGATAGGGCGGTGCGGCCAGGGCCTGGGCCGCGCCCCCCTGTTGTGTCATCGCCTCGTCAGCCCTCCGACTCCGCCTCTTCGCCTATTTAAGCCTCCTCGACCTAAAACCTCGAGACGGAAAAACCACGGTACGAGAAACCTTCCAGAGCCGCCGCCATCGCGAAGCCAAGATCTGGGGGACAGGAGTCTCTGTTCCGGCACGCCGCCGGGACGGGGAAGTGCCCCCGGAAGGCTTCTCCATCGACACCACCGCCATCTTCATCACCGCTGCTGTCTCCCATGAGGAGGGAGTAGTTCTCCATCGAGGCTAAGGGCTGTACCGGTAGCTATGTGGTTCATCTCTCTCCTATGTACTTCAATACAATAATCTCATGAGCTGCCTTACATGATTGAGATTCATATGATGATGCTTGTAATCTAGATGTCATTGTGCTAGTCAAGTGGGTTTTACTTATGTGATCTCCGGAGACTCCTTGTCCCACGTGTGTAAATGTGACAGTGTGTGCACCGTGTGGGTCTCTTAGGCTATATTTCACAGAATACTTATTCACTATTATGAATGGCATAGTGAAGTGCTTATTTATATCTCTTTATGATTGCAATGTGTTTTGTATCACAATATATCTGTGTGCTACTCTAGTGATGTTATTAAAGTAGTTTATTCCTCCTGCACGGTGTAATGGTGACAGTGTGTGCATCGTGTAGTACTTGGCGTAGGCTATGATTGTGATCTCTTGTAGATTATGAAGTTAACTATTGCTATGATAGTATTGATGAGATCTATTCCTGCTTTCGTAGTGTGAAGGTGACAGTGTGCATGCTATGTTAGTACTTGGTTTGGTTATGTTGATCTGTCATGCACTCTAAGGTTATTTAAATATGAACATTGAATATTGTGGAGCTTGTTAACTCCGGCATTGAGGGTTCGTGTAATCCTACACAGTTAGTGGTGTTCATCATCCAACAAGAGGGTGTAGAGTCTAGTATCTATCTATTTATTCTGTTATGTGATCAATGTTGAGAGTGTCCACTAGTGAAAGTATGATCCCTAGGCCTTGTTCCTAAATACTGCTATCGCCGCTTGTTTACTGTTCTACTGCACGTTTACTTCCTGCAATATTACTACCATCAACTGCATGCCAGCAAGCACTTTTCTGGCGTCGTTACTACTGCTCATATTCATTCATACCACTTGTATTTCACTATCTCTTCGCCGAACTAGTGCACCTATTAGGTGTGTTGGGGACACAAGATACTTCTTGTATTGTGATTGCAGGGTTGCTTGAGAGGGATATCTTTGACCTCTTCCTCCCTGAGTTCGATAAACCTTGGGTGATCCACTTAAGGGAAACTTGCTGCTGTTCTACAAACCTCTGCTCTTGGAGGCCCAACACTGTCTACAAGAATAGAAGCACCCGTAGACATCAAGCACTTTTCTGGCGCCGTTGCCGGGGAGGAAAGGTAAAAGGCACTCATACTCCGGTCCCAGGTAAAGTACTTTTCTGGCGCCGTTGTGTGTGTGCTCGAAGCTATTTCCTTTAGATCCTTCAATTGCATCTTTTTGTTTCTTGTTTCACTAGTAAGGCTTAATGGAAGACAACAACAAAATGAGAGATCTTTATGAACTTTATCTTGAATTAGGACATGATGTGTTTGAAGAGAAAATTAAAAAACCCATGGAACTTATGCATGCTAATGGGAATGTTATTAGTATGAATGCTTTGAACACCATTGTTGCTAATGCTATGGAAGAATTTAAGCTTGGGGAGGTCGGTTTTGATGAAAATGATCTCTTTAGTCCTCCGGGTATTGAGGAGAAAGTTTATGTTGATTATGATATGCCTCCTATTTATGATGATTATAATGATAGTGGTCTTTTGGTGCCGCCTACTATGGAGAGTAAATTTGATTATGATTATACTATGCCTCCTACACTTGATGGGAATAATAATGATAGCTACTTTGTTGAATTTGCTCCCACTACAACTAATAAAATTGATTATGCTTATGTGGAGAGTAATGATACTTTTATGCATGTGAATAAGAATGCTTTATGTGATACTTATATTGTTGAATTTGTTCATGATGCCTCTGAAAGTTATTATGAGAGAGGAAAATATGGTTGTAGAAATTTTCATGTTACTAAAACACCTCTCTATATGCTGAAATTTTTGAAGTTACACTGGTTTTATCTTCCTATGCTTGTTACTTTGCTCTTCATGAACTTGTTTATTTACAAGATTCCTATGCATAGGAAGCATGTTAGGCTTAAATGTGTTTTGAATTTGCTTCTTGATGCTCTCTTTTGCTTCAACTCTTATTTCTTGCGAGTGCATCATTAAAATTGCTGAGCCCATCTTAATGGCTATAAAGAAAGCACTTCTTGGGAGATAACCCATGTGTTTATTTTACTACAGTACTTTTGTTTTATATTTGAGTCTTGGAAGTTGTTACTACTGTAGCAACCTCTCCTTATCTTATTTTATTGCATTGTTGTGCCAAGTAAAGTCTTTGATAGTAAAGTCAATACTAGATTTGGATTACTGCGCAGAAACAGATTTCTTGCTGTCACGAATCTGGGCAGAATTCTCTGTAGGTAACTCAGAAAAATCTGCCAATTTACGTGCGTGATCCTCAGATATGTACGCAACTTTCATTCAATTTGGGCATTTTCATCTGAGCAAGTCTGGTGCCACTTTAAAATTCGTCTTTACGGACTGTTCTGTTTTGACAGATTCTGCATTTTATTTCGCATTGCCTCTTTTGCTGTGTTGGATGGATTTCTTTGTTCCGTTAACCTCCAGTAGCTTTGGGCAATGTCCAGAAGTGTTAAGAATGATTGTGTCACCTCTGAACATGTGAAATTTTGATTATGCACTAACCCTCTAATGAGTTTGTTTCGAGTTTGGTGTGGAGGAAGTTTTCAAGGGTCAAGAGAGGAGGATGATATACTATGATCAAGAAGAGTGAAGAGTCTAAGCTTGGGGATGCCCCGGTGGTTCATCCCTGCATATTTCAAGAAGACTCAAGCGTCTAAGCTTGGGGATGCCCAAGGCATCCCCTTCTTCATCGACAACTTATCAGGTTTCTTCTCTTGAAACTATATTTTTATTCGGTCACATCTTATGTACTTACTTGGAGCGTCTGTTTGTTTTTGTTTTTGTTTGAATAAATGCTTGTGTGGGAGAGAGACACGCTCCACTGGTTCATATGAACACATGTGTTCTTAGCTTTTAATGTTCATGGCGAAGGTTGAAACTGCTTCGTTAATTGTTATATGGTTGGAAACGGGAAATGCTACATGTAGTAATCGATAAAATGTCTTGGATAATTTGATACTTGGCAATTGTTGTGCTCATGTTTAAGCTCTTGCATCATATACTTTGCACCTATTAATGAAGAAATACATAGATCTTACTAAAATTTGGTTTGCATAATTGGTCTCTCTAAGGTCTAGATAATTTCTAGTATTGAGTTTTGAACAACAAGGAAGACGGTGTAGAGTCTTATAATGTTTACAATATGTCTTTTATGTAAGTTTTGCTGCACCGGTTCATCCTTGTGTTTGTTTCAAATAACTTTGCTAGCCTAACCCTTGTATCGAGAGGGAATACTTCTCATGCATCCAAAATCCTTGAGCCAACCACTATGTCATTTGTGTCCACCATACCTACCTACTACATGGTATTTCTCCGCCATTCCAAAGTAAATTGCTTGAGTGATACCTTTAAAATTTCCATTCTTTACCTTTGCAATATATAGCTCATGGGACAAATAGCTTAAAAACTATTGTGGTATTGAATATGTACTTATGCACTTTATCTCTTATTAAGTTGTTTGTTGTGCAATAACCATGTTCCTGGGGACGCCATCAACTACTCTTTGTTGAATATCATGTGAGTTGCTATGCATGTTCGTCTTGTCTGAAGTAAGGGCGGTTTTCACAATCAAATGGTTTGAGTATGCATACTGTTAGAGAAGAACATTGGGCCGCTAACTAAAGCCATGATTCATGGTCGAAGTTTCAGTTTGGACATAAAACCTCAATCTCTTATGAGAATATTATCTGTTGTTGAATGCTTAAGCATTAAAAGAGGAGTCCATTATCTGTTGTCTATGTTGTCCCGGTATGGGTGTCTAAGTTGAAGAATGATCAAAAGAGAGAAATCCAATGCGAACTTTCTCCTTAGACCCTTGTACAGGCGGCATAGAGGTACCCCTTTGTGACACTTGGTTGAAACATATGTTATGCAATGATAATCCGTGTTAACCCAAGCTAATTAGGACAAGGTGCGGGCACTATTAGTACACTATGCATGAGGCTTGCAACTTGTAAGATATAATTTACATAACACATATGCTTTATTACTACCGTTGACAAAATTGTTTCTTGTTTTCAAAACCAAAGCTCTAGCACAAATATAGCAATCAATGCTTCCCTCTGCGAAGGGCCATTCTTCTACTTTTATGTTGAGTCAGTTTACCCATTTCTCTCTATCTTAGAAGCAAACACTTGTGTTAACTGTGCATTGATTCCTACATACTTGCATATTGCACTTGTTATATTACTTTACATTGACAATATCCATGAGATATACATGTTATAAGTTGAAAGCAACCGCTGAAACTTAATCTTCCTTTGTGTTGCTTCAATACCTCTACTTTGAATTATTGCTTTATGAGTTAACTCTTATGCAAGACTTATTGATGCTTGTCTTGAAAGTACTATTCATGAAAGGTCTTTGCTTTATGATTCATTTGTTTACTCATGTCATTACCATTGTTTTGATCGCTGCATTCATTACATATGCTTACAATAGTATGATCAAGGTTATGATGGCATGTCACTTAAGAAATTATCATTGTTATCGTTTACCTACTCGAGGGCGAGTAGGAACTAAGCTTGGGGATGCTTGATACGTCTCAAACGTATCTATAATTTCTTATGTTCCATGCTACTTTATTGATGATACCTACATGTTTTATACACATTATATGTCATTATTATGCGTTTTCCGGAACTAACCTATTGACGAGATGCCGAAGGGCCAGTTGCTGTTTTCTGCTATTTTTGGTTCCAAAAATCCTAGTAAGGAAATATTCTCGGAATCGGACAAAATCAATGCCCAGCATCCTATTTTTCCACGAAGCTTCCAGAACACCCGAGAGCCACCAGAGGGGAGCCCTGGTGGGCCCAGATGATAGGGCGGCGCGGCCAGGGCCTGGGCCGCGCCCCCCTGTTGTGTCATCGCCTCGTCAGCCCTCCGACTCCGCCTCTTCGCCTATTTAAGCCTCCTCGACCTAAAACCTCGAGACGGAAAAAACCACGGTACGAGAAACCTTCCAGAGCCACCGCCATCGCGAAGCCAAGATCTGGGGGACAGGAGTCTCTGTTCCGGCACGCCGCCGGGACGGGGAAGTGCCCCCGGAAGGCTTCTCCATCGACACCACCGCCATCTTCATCACCGCTGCTGTCTCCCATGAGGAGGGAGTAGTTCTCCATCGAGGCTAAGGGTTGTACCGGTAGCTATGTGGTTCATCTCTCTCCTATGTACTTCAATACAATAATCTCATGAGCTGCCTTACATGATTGAGATTCATATGATGATGCTTGTAATCTAGATGTCATTATGCTAGTCAAGTGGGTTTTACTTATGTGATCTCCGGAGACTCCTTGTCCCACGTGTGTAAATGTGACAGTGTGTGCACCGTGTGGGTCTCTTAGGCTATATTTCACAGAATACTTATTCACTGTTATGAATGGCATAGTGAAGTGCTTATTTATATCTCTTTATGATTGCAATGTGTTTTGTATCACAATATATCTGTGTGCTACTCTAGTGATGTTATTAAAGTAGTTTATTCCTCCTGCACGGTGTAATGGTGACAGTGTGTGCATCGTGTAGTACTTGGCGTAGGCTATGATTGTGATCTCTTGTAGATTATGAAGTTAACTATTGCTATGATAGTATTGATGTGATCTATTCCTCCTTTCGTAGTGTGAAGGTGACAGTGTGCATGCTATGTTAGTACTTGGTTTGGTTATGTTGATCTGTCATGCACTCTAAGGTTATTTAAATATGAACATTGAATATTGTGGAGCTTGTTAACTCCGGCATTGAGGGTTCGTGTAATCCTACACAGTTAGTGGTGTTCATCATCCAACAAGAGGGTGTAGAGTCTAGCATCTATCTATTTACTCTGTTATGTGATCAATGTTGAGAGTGTCCACTAGTGAAAGTATGATCCCTAGGCCTTGTTCCTAAATACTTCTATCGCCGCTTGTTTACTGTTCTACTGCATGTTTACTTCCTGCAATATTACTACCATCAACTGCACGCCAGCAAGCACTTTTCTGACGCCGTTACTACTGCTCATATTCATTCATACCACTTGTATTTCACTATCTCTTCGCCGAACTAGTGCACCTATTAGGTGTGTTGGGGACACAAGAGACTTCTTGTATTGTGATTGCAGGGTTGCTTGAGAGGGATATCTTTGACCTCTTCCTCCTTGAGTTCGATAAACCTTGGGTGATCCACTTAAGGGAAACTTGCTGCTGTTCTACAAACCTCTGCTCTTGGAGGCCCAACACTGTCTACAAGAATAGAAGCACCCGTAGACATCAAGCACTTTTCTGGCGCCGTTGTCGGGGAGGAAAGGTAAAAGGCACTCATACTCCGGTCCCAGGTAAAGTACTTTTCTGGCGCCGTTGTGTGTGTGCTCGAAGCTATTTCCTTTAGATCCTGCAATTGCATCTTTTTGTTTCTTGTTTCACTAGTAAGGCTTAATGGAAGACAACAACAAAATGAGAGATCTTTATGAACTTTATCTTGAATTAGGACATGATGTGTTTGAAGAGAAAATTAAAAAACCCATGGAACTTATGCATGCTAATGGGAATGTTATTAGTATGAATGCTTTGAACACCATTGTTGCTAATGCTATGGAAGAATTTAAGCTTGGGGAGGTCGGTTTTGATGAAAATGATCTCTTTAGTCCTCCGGGTATTGAGGAGAAAGTTTATGTTGATTATGATATGCCTCCTATTTATGATGATTATAATGATAGTGGTCTTTTGGTGCCGCCTACTATGGAGAGTAAATTTGATTATGATTATACTATGCCTCCTACACTTGATGAGAATAATAATGATAGCTACTTTGTTGAATTTGCTCCCACTACAACTAATAAAATTGATTATGCTTATGTGGAGAGTAATGATACTTTTATGCATGTGAATAAGAATGCTTTATGTGATACTTATATTTTTGAATTTGTTCATGATGCCTCTGAAAGTTATTATGAGAGAGGAAAATATGGTTGTAGAAATTTTCATGTTACTAAAACACCTCTCTATATGCTGAAATTTTTGAAGTTACACTGGTTTTATCTTCCTATGCTTGTTACTTTGCTCTTCATGAACTTGTTTATTTACAAGATTCCTATGCATAGGAAGCATGTTAGACTTAAATGTGTTTTGAATTTGCTTCTTGATGCTCTCTTTTGCTTCAACTCTTATTTCTTGCGAGTGCATCATTAAAATTGCTGAGCCCATCTTAATGGCTATAAAGAAAGCACTTCTTGGGAGATAACCCATGTGTTTATTTTACTACAGTACTTTTGTTTTATATTTGAGTCTTGGAAGTTGTTACTACTGTAGCAACCTCTCCTTATCTTATTTTATTGCATTGTTGTGCCAAGTAAAATCTTTGATAGTAAAGTCAATACTAGATTTGGATTACTGCGCAGAAACAGATTTCTTGCTGTCACGAATCTGGGCAGAATTCTCTGTAGGTAACTCAGAAAAATCTGCCAATTTACGTGCGTGATCCTCAGATATGTACGCAACTTTCATTCAATTTGGGCATTTTCATCTGAGCAAGTCTGGTGCCACTTTAAAATTCATCTTTACGGACTGTTCTATTTTGACAGATTCTGCCTTTTATTTCGCATTGCCTCTTTTGCTGTGTTGGATGGATTTCTTTGTTCCGTTAACCTCCAGTAGCTTTGGGCAATGTTCAGAAGTGTTAAGAATGATTGTGTCACCTCTGAACATGTGAAATTTTGATTATGCACTAACCCTCTAATGAGTTTGTTTCGAGTTTGGTGTGGAGGAAGTTTTCAAGGGTCAAGAGAGGAGGATGATATACTATGATCAAGAAGAGTGAAGAGTCTAAGCTTGGGGATGCCCCGGTGGTTCATCCCTGCATATTTCAAGAAGACTCAAGCATCTAAGCTTGGGGATGCCCAAGGCATCCCCTTCTTCATCGACAACTTATCAGGTTTCTTCTCTTGAAACTATATTTTTATTCGGTCACATCTTATGTACTTTACTTGGAGCATCTGTTTGTTTTTGTTTTTGTTTTTGTTTGAATAAATGCTTGTGTGGGAGAGAGACACGCTCCGCTGGTTCATATGAACACATGTGTTCTTAGCTTTTAATGTTCATGGTGAAGGTTGAAACTGCTTCGTTAATTGTTATATGGTTGGAAATGGGAAATGCTACATGTAGTAATTGATAAAATGTCTTGCATAATTTGATACTTGGCAATTGTTGTGCTCATGTTTAAGCTCTTGCATCATATACTTTGCACCTATTAATGAAGAAATACATAGAGCTTGCTAAAATTTGGTTTTCATAATTGGTCTCTCTAAGGTCTAGATAATTTCTAGTATTGAGTTTTGAACAATAAGGAAGACGGTGTAGAGTCTTATAATGTTTACAATATGTATTTTATGTAAGTTTTGCTGCACCGGTTCATCCTTGTGTTTGTTTCAAATAACTTTGCTAGCCTAAACCTTGTATCGAGAGGGAATACTTCTCATGCATCCAAAATCCTTGAGCCAACCACTATGCCATTTGTGTCCACCATACCTACCTACTACATGGTATTTCTCCGCCATTCCAAAGTAAATTGCTTGAGTGCTACCTTTAAAATTTCCATTCTTTACCTTTGCAATATATAGCTCATGGGACAAATAGCTTAAAAACTATTGTGGTATTGAATATGTACTTATGCACTTTATCTCTTATTAAGTTGTTTGTTGTGCGATAACCTTGTTCCTGGGGACGCCATCAACTACTCTTTGTTGAATATCATGTGAGTTGCTATGCATGTTCGTCTTGTCTGAAGTAAGGGCGGTTTTCACAATCAAATGGCTTGAGTATGCATACTGTTAGAGAAGAACATTGGGCCGCTAACTAAAGCCATGATTCATGGTGGAAGTTTCAGTTTGGACATAAAACCTCAAACTCTTATGAGAATATTATCTGTTGTTGAATGCTTAAGCATTAAAAGAGGAGTCCATTATCTGTTGTCTATGTTGTCCCGGTATGGGTGTCTAAGTTGAAGAATGATCAAAAGCGAGAAATCCAATGCGAACTTTCTCCTTAGACCCTTGTACAGGCGGCATAGAGGTACCCCTTTGTGACACTTGGTTGAAACATGTTATGCAATGATAATCCGTGTTAACCCAAGCTAATTAGGACAAGGTGCGGGCACTATTAGTACACTATGCATGAGGCTTGCAACTTGTAAGATATAATTTACATAACACATATGCTTTATTACTACCGTTGACAAAATTGTTTCTTGTTTTCAAAACCAAAGCTCTAGCACAAATATAGCAATCAATGCTTCCCTCTGCGAAGGGCCATTCTTCTACTTTTATGTTGAGTCAGTTTACCCATTTCTCTCTATCTTAGAAGCAAACACTTGTGTTAACTGTGCATTGATTCCTACATACTTGCATATTGCACTTGTTATATTACTTTACATTGACAATATCCATGAGATATACATGTTATAAGTTGAAAGCAACCGCTGAAACTTAATCTTCCTTTGTGTTGCTTTAATACCTCTACTTTGAATTATTGCTTTATGAGTTAACTCTTATGCAAGACTTATTGATGCTTGTCTTGAAAGTACTATTCATGAAAGGTCTTTGCTTTATGATTCATTTGTTTACTCATGTCATTACCATTGTTTTGATCGCTGCATTCATTACATATGCTTACAATAGTATGATCAAGGTTATGATGGCATGTTACTTAAGAAATTATCATTGTTATCGTTTACCTACTCGAGGGCGAGTAGGAACTAAGCTTGGGGATGCTTGATACGTCTCAAATGTATCTATAATTTTTATGTTCCATGCTACTTTATTGATGATACCTACATGTTTTATACACATTATATGTCATTATTATGCGTTTTCCGGAACTAACCTATTGACGAGATGCCGAAGGGCCAGTTGCTGTTTTCTGCTGTTTTTGGTTCCAGAAATCCTAGTAAGGAAATATTCTTGGAATCGGACGAAATCAATGCCCAGCATCCTATTTTTCCACAAAGCTTCCAGAACACCCGAGAGCCACCAGAGGGGAGCCCTGGTGGGCCCAGATGATAGGGCAGCGTGGTCAGGGCCTGGGCCGCGCCCCCCTGTTGTGTCATCGCCTCGTCAGCCCTCCGACTCCGCCTCTTCGCCTATTTAAGCCTCCTCGACCTAAAACCTCGAGACGGAAAAACCACGGTACGAGAAACCTTCCAGAGCCGCCGCCATTGGGAAGCCAAGATCTGGGGGACAGGAGTCTCTGTTCCGGCACGCCGCCGGGACGGGGAAGTGCCCCCGGAAGGCTTCTCCATCGACACCACCGCCATCTTCATCACCGCTGCTGTCTCCCATGAGGAGGGAGTAGTTCTCCATCGAGGCTAAGGGCTATACCGGTAGCTATGTGGTTCATCTCTCTCCTATGTACTTCAATACAATATGGTTCTACTGCATGTTTACTTCCTGCAATATTACTACCATCAACTGCACGCCAGCAAGCACTTTTCTGGCGCCGTTACTACTGCTCATATTCATTCATACCACTTGTATTTCACTATCTCTTCGCCGAACTAGTGCACCTATTAGGTGTGTTGGGGACACAAGAGACTTCTTGTATTGTGATTGCAGGGTTGCTTGAGAGGGATATCTTTGACCTCTTCCTCCCTGAGTTCGATAAACCTTGGGTGATCCACTTAAGGGAAACATGCTGCTGTTCTACAAACCTCTGCTCTTGGAGGCCCAACACTGTCTACAAGAATAGAAGCACCCGTAGACATCAGCCGGCCCATTTTAGAAAGTGGGGTCCACCATAAAGCAAGTGGGCTGGCCCAATAAGTTAGTGGGCCGGCCCACTAAGTATGTGGGTCCCACTTTTCTATTATAGGGTCGGCCCATTAAGTAAGTGGGGTCCACCATAAAGCAAGTGGGCTGGCCCAATAAGTTAGTGGGCCGGCCCAATAAGCCTGTGGGTCCCACTTTCCTGTTATCGGGCTGGCCCATTTAGTAAGTGGGGTCCACCATAGAGCAAGTGGGCTGGCCTAATAAGTTAGTGGGCCGGCCCAATAAGCCTGTGGGTCCCACTTTACTGTTATCGGGCCGGCCTAGTTAGTAAGTGGGGTCCACCATAAATCAATTGGGCTGGCCCAATAAGTTAGTGGGCCGGCCCATAACCAAAAGTTGGGCCCACAATCCTGTTACAGGGCCGGTAAGTGAGGTCCACCTTAAAGCAGGTGGGCTGGCCCAATAAGCACGTGGGGCCCACTTTCTTGTTACCAGGCTGGCCCAGTTAGTAGGTGGGGTCTACCTCAAAAGCAATTGGGCTAGCCCAATAAGTAAGTGCGTCGGCCCGTTTAGTTGGTGGTTCGGTCCACTACATAATATATGTGGGCCTAGTATGGCCCAATTGTCTTGTTGGGCCGACTTGTGTGAAGACCGTTTCTACTTGTTGGGCCGGCCCATGCGATTTCGCTTAATTGGGCCGTTGAAGGGATGATAATTTGTGATTTAGATTGCGCAGCACATAGAAAGATACTGAGAATATTTACGCAGCACATGATTTCAGTCGGATAGCCTCTCTTACCACAAGCACCATAGAAAGAATACGTGAAAGAACCATAGAAACTAACTAAATATTACATCAGCTACAAGGCTTTGAAAAAATATTACATCAGCTGCAAGGTTTTGAAAAAAATATTACAGAACCCAGAGAAATTGAATGGTAATTAAACCTAGCAATACAATGAAGGGATTCGACAATCTTATGTTGTCCGGGCACAACCTATATCTAAAACAAAGCCATTACAAGTTAAGACAACAACAATGGAAAGACAAAGACACTACAATGTTGTTTGCCAAAGAATTTGGAACACACCATTTCCTCGTTATAACAAGATCATTATAATGCGCACAAATAGTCTACCGGTATGGGGCTAATATAGACTACGAATAAGCAAATAATGAGTGTATGCCGCATAGCAACAACCAGAACATTTTAACGTGGACAGATGGCAAATAATAAGCTGTGAGCTTCCTTTTGATGTGTATAATCTATACCAACATAAAAAATGTGATTTTCTAATCATTAAGCAGCTGAGATAGTGCAAGATAAACAACCAATCGAATTATTTTGTGGCTTATATAACCGAGCACGTTAGAATAAAACAACAGACTTTCTACTGTCAAGTCCCATGCAGCTCACCATGTTGATACACTCGTTGAAGATGTCCGATGTTGACCTTATTTATAAAGGGAGTTTTTTGTTACTCTACATCAAGACACGATCAGTTATGCACATACGAGTTCCAGCATGTTAAACAGTATGTATGTACCCCCTTCATCCCAGTGGTATTCATGCATTAAACACCGAAAATAGTGAGCGATGGGCTACATAATTACACTATATATGTGGCTGGAACCTCTCAAGAATGTGTGTTCATGCATATATACACACACGCAGGCCTATAGCGATACGAAAGGTAGACATACTTGATCCAGAGCAGCAGTTACTGGCTTGGCTTATGACAAACCAGATAGATACAATAGTTGTATCATTTGCAGTGCAGCAAAAGCAGACCAACATGTTCAGTTACTTCCAAATTGACATAAACTACTACTACATAATAGAAGACACTTACTCTTGTAACAAAGAATGAACCAGATAGTAGTTATAATGTCAACAACTTCCTTCTCCCCAATCTTCATCTATACCCTTAGTTGGAGTGCTCTCATCGACCCAAGCAATTTCCGCCGGGTAGTCTGTGAAACGAAGACCATAGTTGGGAACTTCATCACAGCGACTGACTTCAGAATAACAGATGGCATCTGCGCCTCAAACATAGTGTTTAATGTCTTTGTGAGTGGGTTCAGAAGCCGTATCTTGTGCGGCTGGTTCGTCTGGTCAAGCACGATGACGCCACGGCAAAATCCGACGAAGTAGTATCTAAAATATATTGATGCAGATAACATTCAGCACTAAGATGTTTACGATTGAAAATAAAAATAGATTAACTCTACAGATTTGGAGGAATTTGAACCTTGCATGAACTTCCGTTAGATCGATGGTGACGTAGCGGGATGTGCGGAGGTGGAGGAAGGTGAACTCAGCGGCGCGTGGAAGGGCGTGTTCTACCATGATCCATTCGTGCAGGTGCACGTCGGGTTCAGGTAAACCCGAGCGCCAATTTCTACAAACTTGCCTCAAAGCAGAGTAGGTGTCCATGTACTCCTCGTTCGCTAGTAAGCAGTCGCCGATCTTGTGAAGTGGTCCGTCAGCCATGAGAGAGGCCCAGTTCACGGAGGAGCCATGCTGGGATGCGCCGCCCTCGGAGGCGACGGGCTTGGAGGCGACGGGCTCGGGGGCGACGACTGTCGGCGCATTCTTCTTCTCCATCGCCGGCAGGGGAGCGCGCGTTGGGTGGTTGGGGGTTTTTTCCTTCGATTTGGAGAAGTTGATGGGACGTGAGAGGCGTGGTTGCGTGCGTGAGTGAGAATGAGACTGTGTGCATCATACTTGGCAGCGTCAGTGGGAGTAGGCTTGAATCTCTTTGGTGGCATTGTTTCCCGATTTTTTTAGCTTAAATAATTGGCTCCTCGAACCTCACCATCGTACTCCTGGGTTTCCTCGGAATCGTCACTGTCATATCCTTCCCTTGCGGCATGCCGACGACGGGCTTTGTCAATCTTACTCCTTGTAATATCATCGTGGGCATCTTTCGAATGATGCTTAGATCCACTACCTTGATGCGTAGATTTCTCCTTTCTAGGAGTGAGTTTATCTCCAAGGATCGCAGTGCTTTCCAAAGCACCCCGATGAGCTTGCGCCATTGGTCCATTGGGTGCCGGCTGGTGATTGACCAAGTACGCTGCGAGATTAGCCGTCACCCCTTTGATAGTATTTGGCCTAAGCATGCCCGCGGTGTCCATAGTCATAAAGGAATTGGAGAGATTCGAAGTGATCTCCCTTGCATCATCTTCCGAAAGATGAGGAATTTGTGGCTGAAATCTCGTTGAACCTTGGTTGCTACGAGACGCGCTTCCATGCAAAGCCCTCCGTCGCTCGCTTGATTGATCCGCTGCACGCCGGAATTGATCGAGGTCGGTAGCTCATTTGCTAACCTAACCCGATTCCTTTCCAAAATAGTATGATACGCATTGAGAGTCCCTGCCGAAACTCCAGAGGGGACCCGAGTGTTATTGGCTACAGCTGTGCGGGCAATCTGCCACTCTTGCTCAGTGATGGTGTAAGCACTATCATCGTTGCTGTGCTATTCTCAACGTTGCGGCGTCCACCTCGATTGACATGTGGGGTATGTTCACCTTCAGAGGGTCCTTCTCCGTTGACCGAGTTGAGGATAGTGTAAATTTGGTGATGTGCCACTCTCCAAGTGGCTACCCTGGTAATGTTGTTGATACTTTCTTCATCGGAGGAATAGTTGGCACTGCAGACGAACGGCGTGCCATCCGAACCTAGCCCATGCCTGGTGTCGCAGTTGAGGCAATAATACAACGTTAGATCAGACGATGCAAAATCGTCGGATCCAACGGACATAGACGATGTCGAATAGCGTGGAGACAATGATGGCGAAGACGTTGGTGTCGATGCCGATAACGTAACCGACAGATCGACCGAGACTGGAGTCGATGCGGTCGATCCTGCAGCTGATGAAGTCAGTAGTGGACGCTCCCGAACGTCATATCCAACCCGCCGCGTAGGCCTGAGAAGACCGAACGAGACGAGTCGGCGTGCGAAGTAAACTCGAAGGACCCGAAACGAATCGAGTTCCCCAAGCTTGGCGATGAAGGAGCCGATAATGGTGTCGGCGATGCTGGTGGAGTTGTGGTTGACATGACCGAAGAAGCCGATGACGTGTCTTGTGCCGACAGGGTTCCCACAGACGGCGCCAATTGACGAGGGTACTCCTCGGCAATGCCCATCATGAGGAGCTTAGGGTTGACGGAATCCTGCAGGCTGACACGAGATATCGGATACCAAGCAAACGGGGAGAGAGATTTACCCAGATTCAAGGCCCTCGATGAGGTAAAACCCTTACTTCCTGCTTGTCTGATCTTGATTATCGAATATATGGAGTTACAATGGGGTAGCCGATAGGCTGTGGTGGTTGTCTCGTCGAGAAACTAAGATTCTAGGGTTCTAGCTCTTGACTTGCGGTGAATCTACGTGTTGAAGTTGTGTCTCGGCAGACCCTCTCCTGGCCTTTATATAGTAGGCCAGGTCCTGAGAGTTCTGTACGGACTCGACTAGGTTACAAAGAGATCTATTCTAATCTTTCCTTGTATAGCGTCTTCTTGCCTTGTTCATCAAGAATCATTCTTTGGGTAAGTCACCTTCACTGGAACCAACGTATATGCACCATTGGTCGTTGGGCAATCTTCATGGGCCCCTGGTTGGGCTGGAGGAGGTAATCTAATGTTGGTTACCCGAAGGGTAATGCCCACATCACTCTCTCTCACTCCATTGTTGATGTCCAAAAGCTTGAGATCTCCCTCCTCCACCAACCAAACTCAAATCCCGTTGGGGGGAAAGCTTGAGGAGCCCTAGATCTACGATTGCACCAAGCCAAATATCATCCCCCCTTGAGTTCTTTGAGCAAGCTTGTTACTCTTGGGTTTTTGGAAACTCTAGGCGGCTAGGGTCGCTCGGAAGCATCCGAGTTGTGGATTTGCTCCAAGAACAAGATTGTGAGGGTTTGGAGACTACCTTTAAAATCTACCACGAGTGAGTGAGCTATTCCTTCGTGGGATAGGCTCCGGAGAAGAAGGCGAGCATTTGTGGCATTGGGAAATCCTTCGTGGGATCCCACACCTCTCCAACGTGACGTAACTTCCTCTCAAGGAAGGGAACGGGAATACATCTTCGTCTCTGTGTGCTTCAGTTATTCCTAACCGATCTCTTTACTTGTGATCTTTACTTTTGTGATAGCCTTCATGCTTGAAGTATCTTGTATCATCGCCTAGTTTGCATTAGGCTCACTTTCTATTCCACAATGCCTAAACTTGTAAAAGAAATCAAAACAAAATTGTAGAACCTATTCACCCCCTCTAGGTTACCATCTCTATCCTTTCAGGCAGGGAGCGGTCTCTTGCCATCGTTTGGGATGGGAAAGACGTCTGTGGCAATGACGGCGACAACATCAACCTAGACTACAACGCCTTCGACCGGTGCCGCTAGATTGGGGTTTTCATTTAAATTTCATTCAACTTTGTAAAAACCCTAAATATCTGAATGAAATGTTGCTGATCTATTTAAATTTCATGATTTTAAATTCTTTTGCACAAATTTGTTGGGGGGCTCACAAACACCCCCAATAGGCTGACACCGTGTGCCGGCGCCCCCAAAAGACCAGAACGTAGGTCAAAGTAGATTGCACGCAGTTAGCAGTGAGAGAGCAATTGGGTTAACCATGAATGTATTCTTTTTTGACTTATGAGTTATGATCATGAAATTTATAAAAAAATTACTAGCAATGGAATTTATAAGAATTCCACTAATCAGTGGGGGATTTTTCTTTAGAACATAGTCCCATATCAGTTAAACTGTATCGGTAAGCTAAACTACTACCCAAGTCCATAGCAGGTTGATGGACCAGAAAACGTTGGAAGCAACATGACAAGCCTGCATTGCAAAATAATGGCCACGGAACGAATAGTTCCCTCTTAAAACAGATCGCACTGGTCTCATTTTGCTCATCATGGGTGAGAACTGGCACAATCCATGCAAATAAAGGCATGCTTTGCTTAAAAAAGTCTCCGTCTTTTTAGCCAGCTGAACGGGGTTGCTCGACTACCCTCAGAGTGCCCCCAAGCTCCACAGGAACAAGAGGAACAAGCGAGTGAAGAACATCTGCGATTAGTGGTCTATAGCTTGGCTCTGGCTGAACACAAAGGACAGCAACAGCAGCAACCTAGACAAACAACAATGTGATTACAAAAACGATTCTGATGCAGAAGAGGAAAACAAATGTGGATAAATCTGGCTAATTACTTGATATAGATGTCTCAAGTCCATGGTGTTTTGGATAACAGGATCAATTATTTGTGGCAGCTTTGTTCTATCCGTTATCTGAGGCATGGCCTGCAAAAGAAAACTCTGTGGTTATAGAATGATGTTCCTCCTTGTAAAAAAAAATAGAATGAGATCAGTTTTCTACACATGGAAAAAATAATATCATAGAACAGGAGCATATGTTGTTTCATTTTTTTTTCACAATACTCCTATTTGATGACTTATTGTTGGTTGCTAGCAATACAAAATGGGGAATATGTGTCTCCTTCATGCAAGCTAGGTAGCAAATTGCCTCTCTTTTTCCTTTCTGAATGTATTAACTTAAAGACTTCAGAACGACCATTAACTTGCATACTGTGCTGATTAAACGAGAATAATTATTTGACAGTTTGGTACTCTACATGGTGATAAATTCTTGCAACCATCACAATTGAGTGGTCAAATTTTTGTTATTTTGATCAGCATCATATTTGTAAATATTCCAAATTGGCCTTATTTTCAAACTTCTTAGAAATATTTAGTGGTAAGAGATAATATTCAAGGACTTTATTTTTCGAACCATGCAGGATGACTAATATTCAAGGACTCAAGGTTGCATGTAGGGCACAAAAAAGAGTAAAAAAGTGACAAGTGGACACCAGAATATGTTAATCTAATTTTTTTTTTGAGAAAATGATATTCAATACATATTTTTACTGATATAATGTTCTCTGCATAAATGTCTGTTTCCACTATTAAGTCAAAGAATATGTCTATCTGTTGCTAGTGAGTGCAATTGTGCTCAAACATTAAGTATCATAAGTTCACGAAAAGTACTACTGTATAAAGCATGGAGACCAAGTAGATACCCATGACACAATAGATTCACAATGAGACTCTCCAACCCTTTCCACTGGTTTCCTTCCAAGCAACAGCTCAAGAAGAACCACACCAAAAGAATATACGTCACTTTTCTCAGTTAATTGACCTAAAAATGTATAAATAACATGACTAAATTAAAGGCTTCAGAATCCATGCTACTGAGTAATATCTTAATGTACTAAGGAAAATGCATGTACCATCTAGAAGATACTCTGCTGCAACATAACCAACAGTTCCTGAAGGGTTTATGTCATCTCTGTTGTGGTTTCCACCATATGTTGCAAGGCCAAAATCTGATATCTGTACAATTAAAGAAAAGCAATCATAAGTCAAGTCATACTGGTAAGTTCTGGACATTGGACAATTTACGGAACTGGAAGTTGGTAAAAGCTTAAAATTCTAACCTTTGCATTATACACAGAGTCAAGAAGTATATTGGATGATTTTATATCTCTGTGAATAATTATTGGATTGCAGTGCTCATGAAGGTGTTCCAACCCTCTGCGATGGCAGCATTGGCTTGGATTAGTATCGATAATCCTTATTGCAACTTATGCATAAGATACAACTGTTTTAGAAGTAGAACCTTGCGGCATCAAGAGCAATTTTCAGGCGAGTGTGCCAACTTAAAGCTGACCCGTGAGAGGATCCTACAGAAGCAAAAAATAAAATAAAAACATTTTTCCTCCATTATTATATCAAGCATAATGTAGATGCTAATTTAGGATAGGAATAAACTGAAATGCACCATGTAATTGTGTTTCAAGAGAACCATTTTCCATTAACTCATAAATGACCAGCCTTGTATCTTCATGACTGCAATATCCCAGCACAGAGATCACATTGGGATGTCGAATTTTTCCAAGAAAATCCAGCTCATTCTGACAACCACATATGAACATGCAATCAAACAATATATTCCAATCAATATTATAAATTTGGAAAATAAAATGACATGCATTATTCGGTCACCTCAAACTCTTTCTCAACTTCTTGCCTACAACAATTCAGTTTCTTCACAGCTGCAACTACGTTTCCATCAAGACAAGCTCTATATACACAACCAAGACCTCCTTTTCCCAAGATATTCTTTTCACTGAATTTGTCAGTAGCGGTCTCTAAGACTGAGAAGTCCATCATTGCAATTACTTCTTTATTGGACATTTTATTTGAATTAAGTTTCCCCAGCACCGGCAGCAACATGTGCCCGTTACTACGATCTAGAAACAGACCAATCACGCGGTAAGTAAAAGTGGTACTGTAAATTAAATACTGATATTTTCTGGAATATGTAACTTAAGGACCTCACTTTGAAGTTTCATGTCCTTGGAGTCCAGAGCTTCACGAGCTTTTCTCCAGAAGGACCATGCATAAGTTGCTGATACTGCCATTACGATGACTGCAACGAGTGACAGGATAACTGCAACTAGGACCTGCTTTTGGTAATGGTTATCTCCTTCAGTTGGGATCTTTACTGCTGCGCTCAGGGGCAACCATAACAGATAAAGGTCAGATATTTTATTCATAAAAGTACAGTTCGGGCTTCAAACTATTACAGAGACGCACAAATATTGATCAATTCAATTGTAAGACACTGAAACACAAGAGAAGGCATACATAAAAGTCTCAAATTCTGTATTCTGAACATCTCCTTGACCGTTCCCCCTCGTCGCTCCCGTGGGCGACGGGAGGGAACCCTAGCCAACACCTGCCCAGCTCCCCTCCCCCTGCTCCTCCCTCCCCTCGCCGCCGCCGGAGGGCGTCGCTGGGCAAAGCCTGGGCGCTGGCGGCGACGGGGACTCCTCTCCCCCTCGCGCGGAGGACTTGGCGCGGGCCGACGGGGCCGGTGAGGGCGGCGCGCTTCACGAGGGGCGCAGCGGTGCGGCTGCCTCGGCAGCGGCGTGGCGGCTTCGTGGCGTGGCGGCGTCCCCGTGCTGGAGGCGGCGGCTGCTCTCGGGCGGCCACCAAGTCCGGCGGTGGGCGGCGCGGCCAAGCTGATTTCTGGGTGGCCAGCGACGGCGATGGCGCTGGGATGACGGCTACATGTGGTGCTGGGCGGCCGGAGATGGCGCCATGGCGGCGCGGGCTTGCTGGCTCGGGTCTGGGCCCTTCGGGCCCGATCTGGGTTTGGTGGGCCCCGACCGTTCTGCCCTCCTACGCCTGGGTGCGGCCAGGCACCTCCTCCTTGTCCGTCCTCCTCGGCTCCGAGCGCAGGGTGCTGCTGCTCTGGCCGGGTTGAGCGGAACCCTACGCCATCTTGGCGTGGCGGCTCGTGGCGTCCATGCGGCGCTGGCGACAAGGTGGACGGTGCTGGGTGGCCGGCGATGCTCTCTGAGGTGGATGTGTGCAAACCCGCTGCGACCCACCCCATGGTGGCACCTGCACCGCTTGCGGCTCGGTGGTGCCCCTCTTAGGCGGCCTGTCCCTTTGTGGGCATGGCTGCCCCCGACCTGGCGCGCTGGACGTGCTGCCGGCGGGTTGCGCTGCCAAGACTAGCGCTTTGAGAGAAAAGGGTCAGCGCAGGAGGTCTTGGCGAAGAATGGACAGCTTGGTGAGGTACCATGATCTAGGCGAAAGCCCTGCCTTTCGGGGCCGGTGACGGCGACGCCCGAGGGCGCTTCCTCTGTGGCGTCATCGAGGAGTTTCGGCACCTCCCTTGCCTAGGGTCTCATGTTCCGGGTGAAAACCTCAGATTTGGCTAGCCAAATCGGGCGACGACGGCGTCTTTGACGTCGTACCCTTCTTGGAGGCGTCGTCTTGGGAACTTGAGTTCGGGCCGTAGTTCTTCCTCGTGGATCTCAGCGCTGACCACATGGGAGGTGTCTTGCTATGCAGGTAGCGTGCCGGCCTCTCGAGTGGTATCGCGGTGGCTTGCGCGACGAGGATCTTCCTCGAACAGCGCGAGCATGCCTCTGGATGAGCAGTGGTGGGCTGGCCTCTGTGTTTGTTGGCAGGCTGCTGAAGACTGCACGCTTGCACGTCTGTCGAGGTTGCCGGGAGCTAGCCGCTGCGCCGACGGCGTTCCTTGGATTTGGGTCGAGGCCGGAGCAGCAATGCTCCCAGCTGAGCCATGGTGGGCTCGCGGGATTCAGGTGGTACGCGTCTTGGCTGCGGCTGGCAGGCTCTTGGTAATTTTGACAATGCACAAGCACTGCAACTTTCATCGGCAAGCGTTCTGTCTTGCGGAGGAGCTCACTCTGCAGCGTCTTGGAGGGGCACTCGACGGATTTCGGCCTTTTTGTCGTAGTCTAGTTTTGAGTGTTGGGTATGTACTGTGGGTGTTCGGCCTTTTCTTAGGTTTGTAATGTAAACTCATTTTCTATCAATGAATCGAAACACAAAGCTTTTTGCATTTTCGCGAAAAAAAAATTCTGTATTCTAGAAAAAAAGAAGAACTCTCAAGTTCTATACCCCAGACTCAGCAGCTGCACTAGTTTTGTAATAATGCAATTGGATGTAAAGGGAATTTGAGGCAATCTAACCCAAGATTCAGAACAAGTAACGGTTCCTCACTTTTCTCATCTATACAACAACATGGAACAAATCATACAGCGAGGGAAACCAGCTTCTCATCTTGGCCTCGAAAGAATTCAGTAATACGACCAATGCAGACATCACAAATGAAGCGAAATAAACTAAGCAGAATAGAAGGCAGTTTTGCATCCCACAAGCCTCAAATAGCTAACCACGTCAGGAGCAAAGAGGACATTGCAATTTGAAGGACCGCGGCAGCCCGCAGTCTACATAGCATCATAGGCGCCTCAAAATCAAGGCATATAAATACGTGAAAGGCGATGCAGAAAGCACCCGGATTTGCGGTGCACGGTTACGAATGGGGCAATTACGTTTCTTCTTCTTTCCACGAAATAATACCAGATAAAGATTGGGTGCTCACCTGTCGGAGGAGATACCACCACACCAGGAAGGATGGGCGCGTCTGCCGCCGGCGATGGCGCGGGCGGCGAGGACACGTCGGTAAGGGTCCTCCTCGCCGCATCCGCGAGCAGAACCGTGGCACTCCTAGGCATTAGCACCACACCAAACAGCAGCAGTAAGAAGCCACCGCCACCGGACACCTCCATCTGTCCCTTCCAGCGTAGTGGAGTCCGAAATGGCAGCCGGCGGGCGGCTCGAGGAGCACCGGCGCCGGTGGCCCGTGGCCGTGGGAACAGGAAACGCACAGGGCCCCTTTCAAACCTTCCACGTTCCACCCACTGCTCTTTCTCTCTCTTTCGGTTTCGGATAGTTTTAGTTGAGGCTTTGAGTTGCCTATGGTACCCCTGTGGAGAATGGCGTGATGCCCTGCAACCACCACCCTCCGTCCCCCTCTCTTCCCCCTAATCTCGCCTAAAATCTTTCCCAAAATCACTTCTCTCAATCCTCTCGTCACAGCCTTCTGATTCTCAGCATCAAATCTCTCCACCTTTCCCACAGCCAAGTTCTCATCTGATACATGCAGATCTAAAGCAGGTTCGCATGGAAAAGCAGCAGCCATCTCCATCCATGGCAGGAGAGTGGGATCTTGCATCTCATATCCCGCCAGCGCTAGAGACTCCTGAAATACCTCTGCTATCGGTGGGATTACAAGCTATGGGTCTCTCAGATCAAGGACAGAATCAACAGAATAGAGAAGAAGAAAAGGAGGAGTTTACTCTGTTGCTGAAGGTTGCATGCTCAGGAGGAACACCGAAGATTCTATCTCTTGGTTCAGTTCAGCAAGCAATGATAAGGGCCTGGAGGAACAATTTCTACAAAGTTTCTCAGGTAAATCAGTTGATTTTCAGAGCGCACTTCTCTTCTTTCGAATCCATGATGTTCGTGTATACAAAGCAGCCATGGACAGTAGGATCTGATGTTATGCTGATAGAGTTTGAAAGTCCAGAAAAAGATATTGAGAAAGGAGACTACAAATTTGAATATGTGTATGCTACTATCAGAGCCTATGGGATTCCAAAAAAACACAGATCCTTCAAGATTCTCAAGGATATACTGAACCTTGTTGGTAACCAATCTGAGTTCCATGAACTGAGACAAGTAATGCTAGAATCAAGACCAGATTACATATGGGGAATTGCCAAGATCAAAGTAGGAATGTCTGTATATGATCGAGTGAAGCTTTTGTATTCAGTTAATGAAGCGGGAATCACTTATCTCAATTATGAGAAAATTGGAAGAATCTGTGTATTCTGTGGAGTAATGTTTCATACAGTGAGAAATTGCAATCTTAGACAAAGGATTGTTGCAGAGAAAATTCGGTCAGGCCAAGCAGACCAAGCACAACAGGTGCCGTTCCAGCGTTATGGTTCATGGATGGTGGAGCCTGCAGATATTCCAATAAATTTTGCTGTTCAAGGTGAAGGAAGCAATCCAATCTTCAGTACATATCAGAGCCCACACATTGGCAGATCCCAGAGAGCTATTGGAGAAGATCAGTTGAGGCAAAGAGCAGGTGAAGGGTCGAATGCAGGTATGACAAGAAGAAGACTGCAATTCGAAGAACATTCTTCAGCAAAGGAGCACGAACAGCAGTTGCAAGATAGTACTGTTCATACACCAAGAAGCATTGATGGCGGGAACCAAACTCAGAGCGGTGCTCGGAGGACAGCTATAGTGCATGAAAGACACGTTGGAGGGACAGTTGGTGCCGCCGCTAGTGCTGGAAAAAGTGTACTCGAGAATAACCCGGCTTCTCCTTTTCCTAATCCCCAACTCCCCTCGCTGGCCAAATCACCACCAAAGCGAGCGAGCACCTCGCTCGATCTCGTGTCCCAGCAGGCGGCGAAGCGAGCGGCGCCCGCGACGGGCCAAGATGGAGACGGAGGGGACGCCGATCTGCAGGCGATGCAGATGTGCCCGCCGGCTTTCGGAGCCGGCTCCCTTGGCGCACAGCTGGAGGAAGGAGGAGGTGCTCGAGCTCTCCCGAGTGCGGCTCAAGCCATCGCCGACTCGAGAGGCGGAGGAGGAATCCTTGGAGCAAGGCCAAGCTTCTCCAACAAACCAAGGTCAAATCCCAACCCCACTCTTTCCGCTGCAAGGAGCAGGAATCGACGTAGACCTTCAGGATGGGATGTTGAAGAGGTTGCCAATGCTGGAATTGGCCACAGAGTTGTTGGGATTACTCACCATAAACCTGGTGCTTCCACCTGGCGTCGTGTTCACCGGGCTCAAGAAGTGGCTGTGGGCAATGCTGGTGGCAGAGATGCTGGCCAGACTGTGGGGATATTTGGTATCCCCAATTCTGCTTCAAACTGTGCATCGCCGGCTCATAGCAGCTCGGCTCATCGAGCAGACCATGATCCCTGGCCGCTACACACGCCGTCGCCGTCTCACTCTATGGCTACGCAAGATTCTCAACAAGGAGGTTTCTCACCTCCTCCTTTGGCTCGCGAGCACTATGTGGGTATGGATGGCTGTTTTGGCAGTGATGCAACCGGAGGCCAGGCAAATGTTCAAGGCCAAATTCAACTGGGCACCTCTAGCAATGATGCTACACAAGCTGTGTGTGACAACTCTGGGAGAACAAGCATGGACATGGATCTCGAGGCAGCGGCGCCAGCCCTTAAGGCGCCACGGGCGCCATGAGAGCCTTAGGATGGAACTGCCAAGGTATGGGCAGGACCCTTGGCAGTAACAAGATGGTGTATCTTGCCCGGATGATAGCCTCTACTAAACCTCAGGTAACATTTGTCTCTGAGATCAAATCTTCTAAATTCACTTGTGATGATTTAAATGCTAGGTTTAATATGTCCAATAGCTTTGTAGTGCCCTCTCGAAGACGCTCGGGCGGGCTCTGGTTGATGTGGAATGACGAGCTTCAAGTGACTGTGAATAGTTCTAGTACCCATGTTATCCTAGCTACTGTAGTTTATAGCACTAGAAATCTTAAATTTGGCTTAGTGTGTATATATGGTGATCCGTATCATCGACAAACTACTGCTATCTGGGAAGAAGTTGCTGCTTTTGTGCATGATAACTCAACTCTTCCAATGCTATGTATGGGAGATATGAATGAGCTTTTGTATGATATGGACAAGATTTCCACTAATATAAATCGTAGTCGCTTGTATGCTTTCAGATCCTTGGTTAAAAATTGTGGTTTCTTTGATCTTGGTTTTAGTGGCCCGGCTTACACTTGGACTAATAAGCGATTTTCTTCCAAACCCACTTATGAGAGATTGGATAGATGTCTTGCTAATGCTGATTGGTGTGATGTTTTTCCCATTTCCAATGTTTATAATATGCCTATTATTCACACCCTTAGTGACCATGCTGCCATCTTGCTCTCTACGGAGGGCCAAGTTAGAAAGATAAAAAAGACCTTCAAATTTGAAAATTGGTGGCTTAAAGAAGATGATTTTAATGATTATGCAAAAAAGGCGTGGCATACTTCTAGAAACAAATCTTTTTCGCAGAGAACTAATCATCTTGCAGGACAATTAAAAGTATGGTGCAAAAAGAAGAAACCATTACAACAGGAGCTGTCTACTTTGGAGGATCAAATCAAAGAAATTCAAATGAAGCCAGAACAACAGCAAGATCATATGAAAGAGGCTTCCCTAAGCATAAGGTATGAGCAAACCTTGACAAAATTAACCGATTCCTATATGCAAAGAGCTAAGAAGCATTGGGTTAGAGATGGAGATAGAAATACAGCCTTTTTCCATAGAGCCATTGTTAAGCGTAGAAGAAAGAATACTATTGTTTCGGTTAAAGATGAAAATAACATTTTGCATTATATGCCGAACCAAATCAGTAATACTTTTGTAAACTACTTCCGATCTATATTTGCTTCCTCTCAAGCTAACAATGGCAGGCCATTCATACACACTCAGCTACCTCAGGGCCTAGATGATTACACTTACACTATCCCCGATGAAAAAGAAATTTTAGATACTCTAAAAGATATGAAGAGGAACGCTTCTCCCGGACCAGATGGATTCAATGTGGAGTTCTACATAGCTACATGGAGCTGGATTGGGCAAGATGTAATTCAACTTGTCAGGACTTTCTTCCAAACAGGTATCATGCCCAGCCACATAAATGACACTCACATTGCGCTTATTCCAAAAAAGCTTGTTCCTCTTGTTCCTGCGGATTACAGGCCGATTAGTCTTTGCAATGTAATTTACAAAATTATAGCCAAATGTATCGCCAATAGACTTAAGCCTCATTTGCCTGATTACATCCATCCATCTCAACAAGCTTTTATTGAAGGTAGAAGAATTAGCAACAATATTATCATTGCTCAAGAAATTTCTCATTCTTTTGTTGTTAGCTCCTGGAAACACAAAGCTTTCATGCTAAAAATAGATCTAGCCAAAGCTTTTGATAGATTAGAATGGAACTTCATTGTCGAAGCTCTCACACGTAAAGGGTTGCATGGTCATTTCATAAATCTCATTCACGCTTGTGTCTCGTCTCCTACCTTTTCGGTTGTCATTAATGGACAGGCTTTTGCTAAATTCAAAGGGGACAGAGGCATACGACAAGGATGTCCGTTATCGCCGTACTTATTTGTCCTTGCCATAAATGAACTATCTATTGCTCTGCAGGAAGCTATGGCTGCTAATAACTTTGCAGGTATTAAATTGGGGCCAAACTGTCCGCCTATCCATTCTCTACTTTTTGCGGATGATCTTCTGATGTGTGGACAAGCTACGGAACAAGAAGCGACAAAAATGAAACAGGTGCTCCAGGACTTTTGCAATAGATCAGGGCAAACTCCAAATTGGACGAAATCGGGAATTATCTTCAGTAAGCATGTAGACAGCCACATAGTTCAATTGATCTGCAACATTTTCCCTGTCCCAATTATAGATTCAAATTTTATACATCTTGGACATCCTCTTATTATTCCAGGGAAAAACAGAAATGATGCTTATAATTTTGTTGTAGATAAATTCAAAACCAAACTTTCAACTTATAAGGCAGACCAACTTTCTCATGCAGCTAGACTAGAACTTATAAAATCTGTCTTCTCATCCATCCCTGTCTACTACATGTCAAATATTCTTTTCTCGAAAAAATTCATTGCAAAGCTCACCTCTATTATTAGGAACTTTTGGTGGACAGGTATCAGGAAAGACTCAAACTCCAGAAGCTTATGCCTAAGGGCTTGGAAAGACATTTGTATGCCAAAAAAAGAAGGAGGCCTAGGTATTAGAAATTTGCAAGCTATCAATCAGGGTCTCATTCTCATGGCTGCATGGAGACTTGCAGAACAGCCAAACAATTTTCTCCACCAGGTTCTAAAATCAAAATATTTTCCCGATTCCTCTCTCTGGCGCCCAAATTCAAATGTTCCCAAATCGGCCTTTTGGGCCTCCATCCTTAAAGTGCTACCTATTCTCAAAACCCATACTTTCTACCAGCTTACTTTGGGCCAGATTTCTATTTGGAGCACGCCTTGGTGTGAAGGATGGGCTCAAATATATGATTCTCTGATAATTCAACCTGGAAACTACTCCTATCCAAGCCAAGTTAAAGACCTTTGGATACCCGGGCAAAAACTTTGGAATGAACAGCTAATTGACACCTTATTTCAGGGGCAGATGGCTGGAATAATCAAGAATACTCCGATTATCAATACACAGGATGAAGACTGCCTTTGTTGGAAACTTACACCTACAGGTAAATGCAATTCCAGAAGTGCATATAGAGTATGTCTTGACAATCTATTTGAGCAGGGAGAACCAAGACCAAGACAGGTTAGTGCAAATACCAAACTCCTTCTCCAATCCATATGGACAAATAAGAACATAATTCCCAGGATAAAAACTTTTGGTTGGAGGATCATAAGGAAGGCTATTTCTTCAGGAGCGAGAGCAGGTAAGTATAGTAAACACATTAGTAAATACTGCTGTAGATGTGATGTGGAAGAAACAGACCAACATCTCCTGTTCCTATGTCCTTTTGCTAGAGCAGCTTGGTACATGCATCCCTGGTTTTTGAAAATTGATCAAGTAGCTTCTCCCTCTGAATCTATAACCCAAATCATTAATAGACTCCTCACTATGAATCATCCTAACGGTAGTATTGAGAATATTCTTACTTTCATGTGGTGTTTATGGAAAACCAGGAATGATTCTCTGTTCAATAAAAAAGATAACACTCCTTTACAGGTTCATCATATGACTAATGCTATTAAACAAAATCTAGAATTATTTGATGTAGCACAGGTTGAAGTGAACAAGCCACAATCAAGAACAGAGGTACAAGAGGAGATGCTATGTTCAGGGAACACAATTAGCACAGATTTGAGAATACAAGGGAGCAAGATCTTCTCAGATGCGACATGGCGGAAAAACAACACAACAGGTGCTCAAGAATTACAGAAAACAGGGATAGGAATATTCTGCCAATTCCTAAGGCAAGGCAGAGAAGAAACTATCATGATTCAGGCATCAACAATCCAGCCTTCTTCTCCTATTCTTGCTGAAGCTGCTGCCCTTCTTCTTGCATCAAAAATTGCAGCGCAGGTCCAAGAACAAGGTGTCACTTTCCTCACTGACAACCTCGCTTTGGCGAAAGCTGCAGCAGCCCGCTCTGTCACAGATAAACAAGTGCCCTGGGAGCTTAGAGAACAAATTGCAGATTACAAGAAAGCATCGGAACCCCTTCTTCCGAAGATATATCATATAAAAAGAAATCTAAATAGAGTAGCTCACGACTGTGCAAAACAGGCACTTCGACGCTCTGAGTCGTTGCCTATCTTCTCCTGTCTTAATTCAGCTCACAGGAACATAGGAGTCTGTCCCATTGCTAGCTCTTTACAGAATTTTCATCTACAGGGATTTGTACTTCATGATGTACTTTGTTTATGAGCTGAATGCAATATAAGCGCCTCTGGCGCCTGCTTTGTTCAAAAAAAAAAAAAAAAAAGTTGAGGCTTTGAATGCTGGTGGCAGTAAGTGGGATCCCACTTCGCTGCACGCTGGCGGCCCACCGGCGCGTGGGGCCGACGTGACCTGGTTGGTATGGGGAGAGAGTATGGGGAGCAGCGGCTCTGGGTGCGGGCGTGCGGCTGGTCCATGAGTGAGCTGGCATGGGAGCGTGTGACTCTTGGCAGTTGCCACAATGTACTACGAATTTCACTAGAGGGCAACGGGTGTACGTTGTGTCCACACGGACGCGCTCTTCACCATTGTGATCCAGTCAGGGTAGATGTCATCAGCAAAATAATATGGCTTCTCATATTTATTTTTATTGACCTTGTAGCTCACCCGGGTAGGTTTGCCTTACATAAGCATGCTGAAAACCGGTGATCGGTGCAACACACTGATGTTATTGTTGGAACCGGTCATGCTAAAGAATGAATGCCAAATGAATAAAGGAACGTTGTTGGGCAGCGTCGCACTGGCAGGACAATGAATGCGAGATGGCATCCGAGCCTCTTAAAGGAACGTTGTCCCATTTCCCTGACCACACCATTGCCAGAGTCCACCTTATCCACCCGACCGACGCCGTGGGGAAGAAATGCTGGCCGTTCTGCAAGACCAAGAATGATCACGAGGCTAGCGGCTCACGGTTCGGCAAGAAGCCGCGGGTCGGGCGGTATGTCCGCATCGAGTTCGCGCACCGCCTCTCGGAGGAAAACCGGTCGGTGGCATGGCCGGACACAAACCTGCTCGGGGGAGGCTGGTACCTCAACTCTAGGCACGTGCCTGTCCCCCCCCCCACCCCCCGTGCCACGCGGGGGCCGAGAGGGCCGTGACGAGGTGCGCCGCCGCCAAGCGATCTTGCCGGCCGATCTCCGATAAGATCCGGCGTACGCGCTCAACTCCTACAACTGGATCTCCTTCAGGACGTGGGAGTTCGACGCGCGCCGCTGAGCTGCATACCTCGGCGACATCGACTACTTCGACCGTGAGATCACCGCGGAAGAAGAGGAGAACAACGACGAGGACGCGAACGAGGACGAGGACGAGGAGGCGGAGCGTGATGCGTGCAGTTGACACGTCCGTTGGGAACCCCAAGAGGAAGGTGTGATGCGCATAGCGGCAAGTTTCCCTCAGTAAGAAACCAAGGTTTAATCGAACCAGTAGGAGTCAAGAAGCACGTTGAAGGTTGATGGCGGCGGGATGTAGTGCGGCGCAACACCAGAGATTCCGGCGCCAACGTGGAACCTGCACAACACAACCAAAGTACTTTGCCCCAACGAAACAGTGAGGTTGTCAATCTCATCGGCTTGCTGTAACAAAGGATTAGATGTATAGTGTGGATGATGATTGTTTGCAGAAAACAGTAGAACAGTAGATTGTATTTCAGTATAGAGAATTGGACCGGGGTCCACAGTTCACTAGAGGTGTCTCTCCCATAAGATAAACAGCATGTTGGGTGAACAAATTACAGTTGGGCAATTGACAAATAAAGAGGGCATGACCATGCACATACATATTATGATGAGTATTGTGAGATTTAATTGGGCATTACGACAAAGTACATAGACCGCCATCCAGCATGCATCTATGCCTAAAAAGTCCACCTTCAGGTTATCATCCGAACCCCCTCCAGTATTAAGTTGCTAACAACAGACAATTGCATTAAGTATTGCGCGTAATGTAATCAGTAACTATATCCTTGAACATAGCACTAATGTTTTATCCCTAGTGGCAACAGCACATCCATAATCTTAGAGATTTCTGTCACTTCCCCAGATTCACGGAGACATGAACCCACTATCGAGCATAAATACTCCCTCTTGGAGTTACAAGCATCTACTTGGCCAGAGCATCTACTAGTAACGGAGAGCATGCAAGATCATAAACAACACATAGACATAACTTTGATAATCAACATAACAAGTATTCTCTATTCATCGGATCCCAACAAACGCAACATATGGAATTACAGATAGATGATCTTGATCATGTTATGCAGCTCACAAGATCCGACAATGAAGCACAATGGGGAGAAGACAACCATCTAGCTACTGCTATGGACCCATAGTCCAGGGGTAGACTACTCACACATCACTCCGGAGGCGACCATGGCGGCGTAGAGTCCTCCGGGAGATGAATCCCCTCTCCGGCAGGGTGCCGGAGGCGATCTCCTGAATCCCCCGAGATGGGATTGGCGGCGGCGGCGTCTCAGTAAGGTTTTCCGTATCGTGGCTCTCGGTACTGGGGGTTTCGCGACGGAGGCTTTAAGTAGACGGAAGGGCAGGTCAGGAGGCGGCACGAGGGGCCCACACCATAGGGCCGCGCGGCCAGGGGCCAGGCCGCGCCGCCCTAGGGTTTGGCTGCCTCGTGGCCCCACTTCGTCTCCTCTTCGATCTTCTGGAAGCTTCGTGGCAAAATAGGACCCTGGGCGTTGATTTCGTCCAATTCCGAGAATATTTCGTTACTAGGATTTCTGAAACCAAAAACAGCAGAAACAAAGAATCGGCACTTCGGCATCTTGTTAATCGGTTAGTTCCAGAAAATGCACGAATATGACATAAAGTGTGCATAAAACATGTAGATAACATCAATAATGTGGCATGGAACATAAGAAATTATCGATACGTTGGAGACGTATCAGCATCCCCAAGCTTAGTTCTGCTCGTCCCGAGCAGGTAAAACGATAACAAAGATAATTTCTGGAGTGACATGCCATCATAACCTTGATCATACTATTTGTAAAGCATATGTAGCGAATGGAGCGATCAAAACAATGTATATGACATGAGTAAACAAGTGAATCATAAAGCAAAGACTTTTCATGAATAGTACTTCAAGACAAGCATCAATAAGTCTTGCATAAGAGTTAACTCATAAAGCAATAATTCAAAGTAAAGGCATTGAAGCAACACAAAGGAAGATTAAGTTTCAGCGGTTGCTTTCAACTTATAACATGTATATCTCATGGATATTGTCAACATAGAGTAATATAATAAGTGCAATATGCAAGTATGTAGGAATCAATGCACAGTTCACACAAGTGTTTGCTTCTTGAGGTGGAGAGAAATAGGTGAACTGACTCAACAATGAAAGTAAAAGAATGGTCCTTCATAGAGGAAAAGCATCGATTGCTATATTTGTGCTAGAGCTTTTATTTTGAAAACATGAAACAATTTTGTCAACGGTAGTAATAAAGCATATGTATCATGTAAATTATATCTTACAAGTTGCAAGCCTCATGCATAGTATACTAATAGTGCCCGCACCTTGTCCTAATTAGCTTGGACTACCGGATCATCGCAATGCACATGTTTTAACCAAGTGTCACAAAGGGGTACCTCTATGCCGCCTGTACAAAGGTCTAAGGAGAAAGCTCGCATTGGATTTCTCGCTATTGATTATTCTCAACTTAGACATCCATACCGGGACAACATAGACAACAGATAATGGACTCCTCTTTTATGCATAAGCATGTAACAACAATTAATTTTCTCATTTGAGATTGAGGATTTTGTCCAAAACTGAAACTTCCACCATGGATCATGGCTTTAGTTAGCGGCCCAATGTTCTTCTCTAACAATATGCATGCTTAACCATAAGGTGGTAGATCTCTCTTACTTCAGACAAGACGGACATGCATAGCAACTCACATGATATTCAACAAAGAGTAGTTGATGGCGTCCCCAGAAACATGGTTATCGCACAACAAGCAACTTAATAAGAGATAAAGTGCATAAGTACATATTCAATACCACAATAGTTTTTAAGCTATTTGTCCCATGAGCTATATATTGCAAAGGTGAATGATGGAATTTTAAAGGTAGCACTCAAGCAATTTACTTTGGAATGGCGAAGAAATACCATGTAGTAGGTAGGTATGGTGGACACAAATGGCATAGTGGTTGGCTCAAGTATTTTGGATGCATGAGAAGTATTCCCTCTCGATACAAGGTTTAGGCTAGCAAGGCTATTTGAAACAAACACAAGGATGAAGCGGTGCAGCAAAACTCACATAAAAGACATATTGAAAACATTATAAGACTCCACACCGTCTTCCTTGTTGTTCAAACTCAATACTAGAAATTATCTAGACCTTAGAGAGACCAAATATGCAAACCAAATTTTAGCATGCTCTATGTATTTCTTCATTAATGGGTGCAAAGTATATGATGCAAGAGCTTAAACATGAGCACAACAATTGCCAAGTATCACATTATCCAAGACATTTATAGCAATTACTACATGTATCATTTTCCAATTCCAACCATATAACAATTTAACGAAGAAGAAACTTCGCCATGAATACTATAAGTAGAAACTAAGGACATACTTGTCCATATGCTACAGCGGAGCGTGTCTCTCTCCCATAAAGTGAATGCTAGGATCCATTTTATTCAAACAAAACAAAAATAAAAACAAACCGACGCTCCAAGAAAAGCACATAAGATGTGATGGAATAAAAATATAGTTTCAGGGGAGGAACCTGATAATGTTGTCGATGAAGAAGGGGATGCCTTGGGCATCCCCAAGCTTAGACGCTTGAGTCTTCTTGATATATGCAGGGGTGAACCACCGGGGCATCCCCAAGCTTAGAGCTTTCACTCTCCTTGATCATGTTGCATCATACTCCTCTCTTGATCCTTGAAAACTTCCTCCACACCAAACTTAGGACAACTCATTAGAGGGTTAGTGCACAATAAAAATTAACATGTTCAGAGGTGACATAATCATTCTTAACACTTCTGAACATTGCATAAAGCTACTGGGCATTAATGGATCAAAGAAATTTATCCAACATAGCAAAAGAGGCAATGCGAAATAAAAGGCAGAATCTGTCAAAACAGAACAGTTCGTATTGACGAATTATAAAATGGCACCAGACTTGCTCAAATGAAAATGCTCAAATTGAATGAAAGTTGCGTACATATCTGAGGATCACTCACGTAAATTGGCATAATTTTCTGAGTTACCTACAGAGAATTTTGCCCAGATTCGTGACAGCAAAGAAATCTGAAACTGCGCAGTAATCCAAATCTAGTATGAACTTTACTATCAACGACTTTACTTGGCACAACAAAACACTAAACTAAGATAAGGAGAGGTTGCTACAGTAGTAAACAACTTCCAAGACACAAAATAAAAACAAAGTACTGTAGTAAAAACATGGGTTGTCTCCCATAAGCGCTTTTCTTTAACGCCTTTCAGCTAGGTGCAGAAAGTGTGTATCAAGTATTATCAAGAGACGAAGTGTCAACATCATAATTTGTTCTAATAATAGAATCAAAAGGTAATTTCATTCTCTTTCTAGGGAAGTGTTCCATACCTTTCTTGAGAGGATGATATTTTATATTACCTTCCTTCATGTCAATGATAGCACCAACAGTTCGAAGAAAAGGTCTTCCCAATATAATGGGACAAGATGCATTGCATTCAATATCCAAGACAACAAAATCAACGGGGACAAGGTTATTGTTAACCATAATATGAACATTATCAACTCTCCCCAAAGGTTTTTTTTTAGCATTATCAGCGAGATTAACATCCAAATAACAATTTTTCAATGGTGGCAAGTCAAGCATATCATAGACTTTCTTAGGCATAACAGAAATACTTACACCAAGATCACATAAAGCATTACAATCAAAATCATTGACCCTCATTTTAATGATGGGTTCCCAACCATCCTCTAGCTTTCTAGGAATAGAAGTTTCAAGTTTTAGTTTCTCTTCTCTTGCTTTTATGAGAGCATTTGTAATATGTTTTGTGAAAGCCAAGTTTACAGCGCTAGCGTTGGGACTCTTAGCAAGTTTTTGTATGAACTTTATAACTTCAGAGATGTGGCAATCATCAAAATCTAAATCATTATGAGCTACAGCAATGGGATCATCATCCCCAAGGTTGGAAAAAATTTCAGCAGTTTTATCACAGGCAGTTTCAGCAGTTTTAGCAATTTCAGGCAGTTTCTCGCGCTTTGCATTAGAAGTGGAAACATTGCTAACACCAATTCTTTTATTATTAATGGTAGGAGGTGCAGCAACATGTGTAGCATTAGCATTACTAGTGGTGGTAATAGTCCAAACTTTAGCTACATTCTTCTCTTTAGCTAGTTTTTCGTTTTCTTCTCTATCCCACCTAGCACGCAGTTCAGCCATTAATCTTATATTCTCATTAATTCTAACTTGGATGGCATTTGCTGTAGTAACAATTTTATTATGATGATTCTCATTAGGCATAACTTTCGATTTCAAAAGATCAACATCAGCAGCAAGACTATCGACTTTAGAAACAAGTATATCAATTTTCCCAAGCTTTTCTTCAACAGATTTGTTAAAAGCAGTTTGTGTACTAATAAATTCTTTAAGCATGGCTTCAAGTCCAGGGGGTGTGTTCCTATTATTATTGTAAGAATTCCCATAAGAATTACCATAGTCGTTGCCATTATTATAAGGATATGGCCTATAGTTGTTACTAGAATTGTTCCGGTAAGCATTGTTGTTGAAATTATTATTTTTAATGAAGTTTACATCAACATGTTCTTCTTGGGCAACCAATGAAGCTAATGGAACATTATTAGGATCAATATTAGTCCTATCATTCACAAGCATAGACATAATAACATCAATCTTATCACTCAAGGAAGAGGTTTCTTTGACAGAATTTACCTTCTTACCTTGTGGAGCTCTTTCCGTGTGCCATTCAGAGTAGTTGATCATCATATTATCAAGAAGCTTTGTTGCTTCACCAAGAGTGATGGACATAAAGGTACCTCCAGCAGCTAAATCCAATAAGTTCCGCGAAGAAAAATTTAGTCCTGCATAGAAGGTTTGGATGATCATCCAAGTAGTCAGTCCATGGGTTGGGCAATTTTTAACCAGAGATTTCATTCTTTCCCATGCTTGTGCAACATGCTCAGTATCTAATTGTTTAAAATTCATTATGCTACTCCTCAAAGATATTATTTTAGCAGGGGGATAATATCTACCAATAAAAGCATCCTTGCATTTAGTCCAGGAATCAATACTATTCTTAGGCAGAGATAGCAACCAGTCTTTAGCTCTTCCTCTTAATGAGAAAGGGAACAATTTTAATTTTATAATATCACCATCTACATCTTTATATTTTTGCATTTCACACAATTCAACAAAATTATTGAGATGGGCAGCAGCATCATCAGAACTAACACCAGAAAATTGCTCTCGCATAACAAGATTCAGTAAAGCAGGTTTAATTTCAAAGAATTCTGCTGTAGTAGCAGGTGGAGCAATAGGTGTGCATAAGAAATCATTATTATTTGTGGTTGTGAAGTCACACAACTTAGTATTTTCAGGGGTGGCCATTTTAGCAGTAGTAAATAAAGCAAACTAGATAAAGTAAATGCGAGTAACTAATTTTTTTGTGTTTTTGATATAGCAAACAAGATAGCAAATAAAGTAAAACTAGCAACTAATTTTTTTGTGTTTTGATTTAGTGCAGCAAACAAAGTAGTAAATAAAATAAAGCAAGACAAAAACAAAGTAAAGAGATTGGAAAGTGGAGACTCCCCTTGCAGCGTGTCTTGATCTCCCCGGCAACGGCGCCAGAAATTTGCTTGATGCGTGCAGTTGACACGTCTGTTGGGAACCCCAAGAGGAAGGTGTGATGCGCACAGCGGCAAGTTTCCCTCAGTAAGAAACCAAGGTTTAATCGAACCAGTAGGAGTCAAGAAGCACGTTGAAGGTTGATGGCGGCGGGATGTAGTGCGGCGCAACACCAGAGATTCCGGCGCCAACGTGGAACCTGCACAACACAACCAAAGTACTTTGCCCCATCGAAACAGTGAGGTTGTCAATCTCACCGGCTTGCTGTAACAAAGGATTAGATGTATAGTGTGGATGATGATTGTTTGCAGAAAACAGTAGAACAGTATTGCAGTAGATTGTATTTCAGTATAGAGAATTGGACCGGGGTCCACAGTTCACTAGAGGTGTCTCTCCCATAAGATAAACAGCATGTTGGGTGAACAAATTACAGTTGGGCAATTGACAAATAAAGAGGGCATGACCATGCACATACATATTATGATGAGTATTGTGAGATTTAATTGGGCATTACGACAAAGTACATAGACCGCCATCCAGCATGCATCTATGCCTAAAAAGTCCACCTTCAGGTTATCATCCGAACCCCCTCCAGTATTAAGTTGCTAACAACAGACAATTGCATTAAGTATTACGCGTAATGTAATCAGTAACTATATCCTTGAACATAGCACTAATGTTTTATCCCTAGTGGCAACAGCACATCCATAATCTTAGAGATTTCTGTCACTTCCCCAGATTCACGGAGACATGAACCCACTATCGAGCATAAATACTCCCTCTTGGAGTTACAAGCATCTACTTGGCCAGAGCATCTACTAGTAACGGAGAGCATGCAAGATCATAAACAACACATAGACATAACTTTGATAATCAACATAACAAGTATTCTCTATTCATCGGATCCCAACAAACGCAACATATGGAATTACAGATAGATGATCTTGATCATGTTATGCAGCTCACAAGATCCGACAATGAAGCACAATGGGGAGAAGACAACCATCTAGCTACTGCTATAGACCCATAGTCCAGGGGTAGACTACTCACACATCACTCCGGAGGCGACCATGGCGGCGTAGAGTCCTCCGGGAGATGAATCCCCTCTTCGGCAGGGTGCCGGAGGCGATCTCCTGAATCCCCCGAGATGGGATTGGCGGCGGCGGCGTCTCAGTAAGGTTTTCCGTATCGTGGCTCTCGGTACTGGGGGTTTCGCGACGGAGGCTTTAAGTAGGCGGAAGGGCAGGTCAGGAGGCGGCACGAGGGGCCCACACCATAGGGCCGCGCGGCCAGGGGCCAGGCCGCGCCGCCCTAGGGTTTGGCTGCCTCGGGGCCCCACTTCGTCTCCTCTTCGGTCTTCTGGAAGCTTCGTGGCAAAATAGGACCCTGGGCGTTGATTTCGTCCAATTCCGAGAATATTTCATTACTAGGATTTCTGAAACCAAAAACAGCAGAAAACAGCAACTGGCACTTCGGCATCTTGTTAATAGGTTAGTTCCAGAAAATGCACGAATAGACATAAAGTGTGCATAAAACATGTAGATAACATCAATAATGTGGCATGGAATATAAGAAATTATCGATACGTTGGAGACGTATCAGAGCGCGCAGACAACGACCACGACGACGGCGGGCCGGAGTGGGATCAGGAGACCCAGCAGCCGGACATTAGCGAGGAGGAGTCCATTGCCATGGCACTGGCCAATAGCGAGCTCGCTATGTGGGACGGGCTCGCAATCCAGCTCCGCGAGTCTGCGCTCGCGCAGGGGAGGCCGACAACTCCTCCGGCCACGCCGACACATTCCAACGACCGCGCGCCGGCTAATGCTCCGGCCTGGGATCAGTGGCCACCTTCACCATAGCCTCGGCGACGACCTGGCCGCAGTTGCCGCAGCCTGCCCTTTGTATTCCACTGCCGGAGTACCAGCTTACATGGCCGACGCCGGAGTTCATCGACCTCGTCATCGACGATGAGCAGTAGCCATTAGCTAGGATTTAGCAGGCCTTTATGGCATTTTTAAAGTCTTTTTATGTTTTTCTATTAATGTAAAATATGGCTTTTATCAATGGGAAAAAGTATGCGTCGTGCCGCTGGAGCCACCCTCCGAAGCAAACAGACGTACGGTCGATTTCGACCATTTCGGCCGGCGCAAACTGATGTGACCATCCGAAATGCGTCGCCCGGCTGGAGATGCCCTTAGCCGATGTGTTCACCTTGAGTATGCAATTTCTTGTTTTATAAAATTTGTTCTAGGTTCAGTCAAAGTAACCTTTATAGGGCGTGTTTGGTAGCCTGCTGAGGGCTTTTTGCATGGGCTGGGACGTGGAACGGACCGTTTAGTTGCCTGCAGGCCGCGACGTTGTTGCATGAGCTGGGTTTTAAAGCACCCCTGGGACTTTCCCTAGAGGAACGCACGGAATGGCAGTTTCTCTGGAGCCAGGCCTGTTGTGGCCAGAAGGCTGCACACGTGGGGAAAGGAGACGGAAACGCGGCGTCCCTTCGGGAACACGCGTCATAATTAGCCTCATCGCTCCCCTCTCCTTCCTCTCAATCCCCCCAAACTGTCACATCACCAGGCGGTTCCCCTCCTGCCGACCAATCTGTCGCACCACCGCACCGCCGCAAGGAGGAGGAGACGTTGGCGAGCAGCATCGCGACATCGATCGCAACCTGCTCCGCAGTCTTCATCGGCATCTCGAGTTCGGCCGCGAACTTGACCTCGTCCTCGACCGGAACAATGGCGGTAACGACCTCTTCTTCTCACCTTCTTATTCGTTGTGTCATAACATGCCATGCTCGGGCATTTGCGACGACATGCACATTATATCTTCTAGGGTTTCCATTAGGATAGGGTTCGGATAGATGTTTCCAAGGTGTTTGTCGCCATTGCTTGCTGTTCTTGTCCAGTTCTTGTTGTTCACGGTCTCGATTTGCTTAGATCTGTTACTCTAATCTCCAATCGCGGTAGATCCTTCATAGATCGGACTGTGGATTACTGAAACTGTCAGATTTTACTGTGCATGCAAAGAACGGAAGAGATTTTTGTGCTGAGGTTTAGCATGTTCTGATTGCTGTGCGGAAGATTAAGATGAGTCGCGCTAGTTTGTTCAGATGCAAGAGGAGTGGGAGGACTTGAATGTGTTCTAGATTGTGTTGTTTCTGATTGAACTAGGCCGATGATTATAACCGGGTATCATAGTATGAGGAGATGATTGATCAGAACCTATGACATGACTGAACATGACCATGCCACTGGTTCTGATCAAACATCTCATCCATATGTCATCATAGTATGAGGCCTATGCTACCTTGCTTCGCATGTTTGTAATTCTTCAATTCTGCATTGGCCAATGATTCAACTATGGCACAACGGAAGGCAGAATGCTGCCCTCAAACTAAGTCGTGTGTGCCATATGGCACACACGACTTAGTTTGTGGACAGTCCCTCTGCCTGCCGTGTGATGAATATATGAGGCCTCATTTTGGTATGTCTAGTGCATTTGCCAATGATAAAACAATGGCACAAACTTAGTCATGTATGCCATATTACTTGCACACTAGACTTAGTTTGCAGACAGTTGATGTCTACGTGTGCTTCTATTATTGTAGACAGTGTTGGGCCTCCAAGAGCAGAGGTTTGTAGAACAGCAGCAAGTTTCCCTTAAGTGGATCACCCAAGGTTTATCAAACTCAGGGAGGTAGAGGTCAAAGATATTCCTCTCAAGAAACCCTGCAATTAAGATACAAGAAGTCTCTTGTGTCCCCAACACACCTAATACACTTGTCAGATGTATAGGTGCACTAGTTCGGCGAAGAGATAGTGAAATACAAGTAATATGGATGATTGTAAGTAGCAATTGCAATCTGAAATAAAAATAGCAGCAAGCGAACATGTAGCAGAACTTGTTGGAAACGGTGTTTCAATGCTTAGAAACAAGGCGTAAGGATCATACTTTCACTAGTGGACACTCTCAACAATGATCACATAACTGAATAAATAAATGCTACTTTCTCACACTCACTTGTTGGATAACAAACACCATTCATTGTGTAGGGCTACAAAAGCACACCTCAAGCCGGAGTAAACAAGCCCCACAACATCCGGAGTTCATATTAAAGTAACCTCTAGAGTGCATAATAGACCGTTGCAATTTAGACCGAGTACTAACATAGCATACACACTGTCACCAATAGCTATGAAAGGGGGAATAGATCACATCAATACTATCATAGTAATAGTTAACTTCATAATCTACAAGAGATTACAATCATAACCTACGCCAAGTACTACATGATGCACACACTGTCAACTTTACATCATGGAGGAGGAATAGACTACTTTAATAACATCACTAGAGTAGCACATAGATAAATAGTGATACAAAGCTCATGATCACATAAAGATCACACCATGGGAGAGAGAGATGAACCACATAGCTACCGGTAGAGCCCTCAGCCTCGGGGGAGAACTACTCCCTCCTCATCATAGGAGACAGCAATGGCGATGAAGATGGCGGTGGTGTCGATGGAGATGACTCTGGGGGGCAATTCCCCGTCCCGGCGGCATGCCGGAACAGAGACTTCTGTCCCCCGAAACTTCGTTTCGCGATGGCGGCGGCTACGGAACTCTTCGTGGAATATGGCTTGACGATTTAGGGTTTTCGCGACGGAGAGAATATATAGGTGGAAGGGTGGCCTCGGAGGAGCCAGGGGGTGCCCACACCACATGGCGACGCGGCCAGGGGTGGGCCCGCGCCCCCTATGGTGTGGGTCCCCTACTGGCCGCCTCCGACTCTCCTTCGATGTTCTGGAACCCTCCGAGGAAAATAGGAAGTTTGGCTTTTGTTTCGTCCAATTCCGAGAATATTTCCTGTGTAAGATTTCTGAAACCAAAAACAGCAGAAAACAGGAACTGGCGCTTCGGCATCTTGTTAATAGGTTAGTTCCAGAAAATGCATAAAAATGATGTAAAGTGTGAACAAAACATGTAGGTATTGTCATAAAACTAGCATGGAACATCAGAAATTATAGATACGTTGGAGACGTATCAAGCATCCCCAAGCTTAGTTCCTACTCGCCCTCGAGTAGGTAAACGATAAAAAGAATAATTTCTGAAGTGACATGCTACCAACATAATCTTGATCAACACTATTGTAAAGCATATGAGGTGAATGAAGTGATTCAAAGCAATGGTAAAGATGATGATTAAACAACTGAATCATATAGCAAAGACTTTTCATGAATAGTACTTTCAAGACAAGCATCAACAAGTCTTGCATAAGAGTTAACTCATAAAGCAATAGATTCAAAGTAAAAAGGCTTTGAAGCAACACAAAGGATGATTAAGTTTCAGCAGTTGCTTTCAACTTGTAACATGTATATCTCATGGATAGTTGTCAACATAAAGTAATATAACAAGTGCAATAAGTAAACATGTAAGAATCAGTGCACACAATTGACACAAGTGTTTGCTTCTAAGATAGAAAGAAGTAGGTAAACTGACTCAACATAAAGTAAAAGAAAGGCCCTTCGCAGAGGGAAGCAGGGATTACTCATGTGCTAGAGCTTTTTATTTTGAAAACACGGAAACAATTTTGTCAACGGTAGTAATAATTCATATGTGTTATGCATAAAACCTCTTATAAGTTGCAAGCCTCATGCATCGAATACCAATAGTGCCCGCACCTTGTCCTAATTAGCTCGGACTTCCATGGATTATCATTGCATCACATATGTTTCAACCAAGTGTCACAAAGAGGTACCTCTATGCCGCCTGTACAAAGGTCCAAGGAGATAGATCGCATTCGATTTCTCAATTTTGATAGATCTCAACTTGAGGACATCCATACTGGGACAACATAGAAAACAGATAATGGACTCCTCTTTTTTAATGCTTTAAGCATTCAACAACAATAATATTCTCATAAGAGATTCTGAGGATTAATGTCCAAGCTGAAACTTCCACCATTATACATGGCTTTGGTTGGCGGCCCAATGTTCTTCTCTAACAATATGCATACTCAAACCATTTAATCATGAGAAATCTCCCTTACTTCAGACAAGACGAACATGCATAGCAACTCACATGATATTCAACAAAGTAAAAAAGTTGATGGCGTCCCCAGAAACATGGTTACCGCTCAACAAGCAACTTATAAGAACTAAGATACATAGTGATACGTCTCAAACGTATCTATAATTTCTTATGTTCCATGCTATTTTTATGACAATACTCACATGTTTTATACACACTTTATGTCATTATTATGCATTTTCTGGCACTAACCTATTAACAAGATGCCGAAGAGCCAGTTCTTTGTTTCTATTTGTTTTTGGTTTCAGAAATCCTACAAAGGAAATATTCTCGGAATTGGAAGAAATCAACGCCCGGGGTCTTATTTTTCCACGAAGCTTCCAGAAGACCGAAAGGGATACGAAGTGGGGCCACGAGGCGCCGCCACCATAGGGCCGCGCGGCCTAAGGGGGGCCCGCGCCGCCCTATGGGGTGGGCCCCTCGTCAGCCCTCCAACGCTGCCCTTCCGCCTACTTAAAGCCTTCGTCGCGAAACCCTCTGTACCGAGAGCCACGATACGGAAAACCTTACTGTGACGCCGCCGCCGCCAATCCCATCTCGGGGGATTCAGGAGATCGCCTCCGGCACCCCGCCGGAGAGGGGAATCATCTCCCGGAGGACTCTTCATCGCCATGATCGCCTCCGGATTGATGTGTGAGTAGTTCACCCTTGGACTATGGGTCCATAGCAGTAGCTAGATGGTTGTCTTCTCCTCATTGTGCTATCATGTTAGATCTTGTGAGCTGCCTATCATGATCAAGATCGTCTATTTGTAATGCTACATGTTGTGTTTGTTGGGATCCGATGAATATTGAATACTATGTCAAGTTGATTATCAATCTATCATATATGTGTTGTTTATGTTCTTGCATGCTCTCCGTTGCTAGTAGAGGCTCTGTCCAAGTTGATACTTGTAACTCCAAGAGGGAGTATTTATGCTCGATAGTGGGTTCATGCCTCCATTGAACCTGGGACAGTGACAGAAAGTTCTAAGGTTGTGGATGTGCTGTTGCCACTAGGGATAAAACATCGATGCTTTTGTCTAAGGATATTTGTGTTGATTACATTACGCACCATACTTAATGCAATTGTCTGTTGTTTGCAACTTAATACTGTAGGGGGTGCGGATGCTAACCTGAAGGTGGACTATTTAGGCATAGATGCATGCTGGATAGCGGTCTATGTACTTTGTCGTAATGCCCTGATTAAATCTCATAGTAATTATCATGATATACGTATGTGCATCTCTATTTGTCAATTGCCCAACTGTAATTTGTTCACCCAACATGCTAGTTATCTTATCGGAGAGACACCACTAGTGAACTGTGGACCCCAGTCCATTCTTTTACATCTGAAATACAATTTACTGCAATACTTGTTCTTTACTGTTCTTCGCAAACAAACATCATCTTCCACACTATACAGTTAATCCTTTGTTTTACAGCAAGCCGGTGAGATTGACAACCTCACTATTACGTTGGGGCAAAGTACTTTGATTGTGTTGTGCAGGTTCCACGTTGGTGCCGGAATCCCTGGTGTTGCGCCGCACTACACTCCTTCACCAACAACCTTCACGTGCTCCTTGACTCCTACTGGTTCGATAACCTTGGTTTCTTACTGAGGGAAAACTTGCTTCTATACGCATCACACCTTCCTCTTGGGGTTCCCAACGGACGTGTGTTAACTGCACGCATCAAGCTCTTTTTCTGGCGCTGTTGCCGGGGAGATCAAGACACGCTGCGAGGGGAGTCTCTCACATCCAATCTCTTTACTTTGTTTATTGTCTTGCTTTACTTTCTGTTTTGTTAGTTCTCTTATATCAAAAACACACAAAAATTAGTTACTAGCTTTACTTTATTTAGTTCTGTTCTGCTTAGTTTATTTTTATTACTGTTAAAATGAATACTCCTGAGAACACTAAGTTGTATGACTTCACTAGTTAGGTTTAATGGAAAACAACAAAAAAATTAGAGATCTTTATGAACTTTATATTGAATTAGGACATGATGTGTTTGAAGAGAGAATTAAAAACCCATGGAACTTTGTTTACAAAATAGTTGTAGCAATGTTTTTAGCATGAATTCTTTGAACATTATTATTTTTAATGCTACGGAAAAGTCTAAGCTTGGGGAAGCTGGTTGTGATATTTTTAGTCCCCCAAGCGTGGAGAAGAAAATTTATTTTGATGATACTTTGCCTCCCATTTATGATGATTACAATGATGAATATGATATTTTCAGTCCACCTACTATTGAGGAGAAAATTAATTATGATTACAATATGCCTCCTATATGTGATGATTATGGTGATGAGAATAATAAGGGTTGCTATTTTATTGAATTTGCTCCCACTACAATTAATAGTAATGACTATGCTTATGTGGAGAGTAATAATTTTATGCATGTGGCTCATGATAAGAATGTTTCATGTGATAGTTATATTGTTGAATATTTTCATGATGCTACTGAAAGTTATTATGAGAGAGGGAAACATGGTTATATGCATCTTAATAATATTAAGTTTCCCCTCTTTATGTTGAGAATATTGAAGTTGCGCTTGTGTTGCCTTTCTATTCTTGTTGCATTATGCTTACATGACTTGTTTATTTATAAGATTCTTTTTCATAGGAAGTGGGTTAGGCTTAAATGTGTTTTGAATTTGCTTCTTGATGCTCTCTTTTGCTTCAACTCTTATTTCTTGCGAGAGCATCATTAAAATTACTGAGCCCATCTTAATGGCTATAAAGAGAGCACTTCTTGGGAGATAACCCATATATGTTTTTACTACTGTTTTGTTGTGTCTTGGAAGTTGTTACTACTGTAGCAACCTCTCCTTATCTTTACTTTATTGTATTGTTGTGCCAAGTAAAGTCTTTGATAGTAGGGTTGATACTAGATTTGGATTACTGCGCAGAAACAGATTTCTTACTGTCACGAAATTGAGCAGCCCCGTCTGTATGTAACTCAGAAAATTCTGCCAATTTACGTGCGTGATCCTCAGATATGTACGCAACTTTCATTAAATTTGAGCTTTTTCATCTGAGCAAGTTAAGTGACCCATAAAAATTCGTCTTTACGGACTGTTCTGTTTTGATAGATTCTGCCTTTTATTTCGCATTGCCTCTTTTGCTATGTTTGATGGATTTCTTTGTTTCATTAACTTTCAGTAGCTTTGTGCAATGTCCAAAAGTGTTAAGAATGATTATGTCACCTCTGAATGTGTGAGTTTTTGATTATGCACTAACCCTCTAATGAGTTTGTTTTGAGTTTGGTGTGGAGGAAGTTTTCAAGGATCAAGAGAGGAGGATGATACAATATGATCAAGAAGAGTGAAAAGTCTAAGCTTGGGGATGCCCCCATGGTTCATTCCTGCATATTTCAAGAAGACTCAACATCTAAGCTTGGGGATGCCCAAGGCATCCCCTTTTTCATCGACAACTTATCAGGTCACCTCTAGTGAAACTATATTTTTATTCAGTCACATCTTATGCACTTTACTTGGAGCGTTTGTTTGCTTTTGTTTTTGTTTTTGTTTGAATAAAATCGGATCCTAGCATTCTTTGTATGGGAGAAAGACACGCTCCGTTGTTGCATATGAACACATGTGTTCTTAGTGTTACTCTTAATGTTCATGACGAAGGTTAAAACTGCTTCGTTCATTGTTATATGGTTGGAAACGGAAAATGTTGCATGTGGTAATTGGTATATTGTCTTGAATAATTTGATACTAGGTAATTGTTGTGCTCATATAGATCATGCTTAAGCTCTTGCATCATGTACTTTGCACCTATTAATGAAGAACTACATAGAGCTTGTTAAAATTTGGTTTGCATGATTGGTCTCTCTAAGGTCTAGATATTTTCTGGTTAAGGTGTTTGAACAACAAGGAAGACAGTGTAGAGTCTTATAATGCTTGCAATATGTTCTTATGTAAGTTTTGCTGTACCGGTTCATACTTGTGTTTGCTTCAAACAACCTTGCTAGCCAAAGCCTTGTACTGAGAGGAAATACTTCTCGTGCATCCAAATCCTTGAGCCAAAACTACGCCATTTGTGTCCACCATACCTACCTACTACATGGTATTTTTCTGCCATTCCAAGTAAATACTTCATGTGCTACCTTTAAACAATTCAAAAGTTATTATCTCTTATTTGTGTCAATGTTTCATAGCTCATGAGGAAGTATGTGGTATTTTATCTTTCGATCTTGTCATTTACTTCTGACAGACTTTCACCAATGGACTAGTGGCTCATCCGCTTATCCAATAATTTTGCAAAAAGAGCTGGCAATGGGGTTCCCAGCCCCGATTAATTAACTTGCATTAATAATTCTCTTCACATGCTTTGCCCTGATCAATCAGTGAGCAACTTAATTTTGCAAGAAGAAGAAAAAAGACACTCCTCCATGGTATGAGATTGTTGAAAGGCACCCGAGGATTCGGTTAGCCATGGCTTGATAAAGAAAAGGTGGGGAGGAGTGTCATCCATAAATAATAAAATGCATGTGTAAACAAAAGAGAAGAGGGATGATCTACCTTGGTGGTAGAAATAACGTCCTTCATGGGAGCCGCTCTTGAAAGTCTGGTTGATAAGGTAGTTAGAGTACCCACTACCATTCATTGATAACAACAAACACCTCTCAAAACTTTACTTTTATGCTCTCTATATGATTTCAAAACTTGAAAAGCTCTAGCACATGATTTAATCCATGCTTCCCTCTGCGAAGGGCCTTTCTTTTACTTTATGTTGAGTCAGTTTACCTAATTCTTTCTATCTTAGAAGCAAACACTTGTGTCAACTGTGTGCATTGATTCCTACATACTTGCTTATTTGCATTCATCATATTACTTTGTGTTGACAATTATCCATGAGATATACATGTTGAAGTTGAAAGCAACTGCTGAAACTTATATCTTCCTTTGTGTTGCTTCAAAACTCTCTACTAAGAATTTATTGCCTTATGAGTTAACTCCTATGCAAGTCTTATCGATGCTTGTCTTGAAAGTACTATTCATGAAAAGTCTTTGCTATATGATTCAGTTGTTTAATCATTTTCTTTACCATTGCTTTGAATCACTTCATTCACTTCATATGCTTTACAATAGTATTGATCAAGATTATGATAGCATGTCACTTCAGAAATTATAATTGTTATCGTTTACCTACTCGAGGGCGAGTAGGAACTAAGCTTGGGGATGCTTGATACGTCTCAAACGTATCTATAATTTCTTATGTTCCATGCTACTTTTATGACAATACTCACATGTTTTATACACACTTTATGTCATTACTAGCTAAATATCCGTGCGTTGCTACGGAAAATAGCGAAAAAATCGAATCACAGCTACAAATCAAATGGTAGAATAAATTGCTTTGTTTTTTTGGCCCAATCAGGGCAGGATATGCCTTCTGTTTGGCCAAACTTTTAAGTGGACTCACAAATTTCCTTTCTTTTGCCCCAACAGAAGGGCCGAACAATAATCCAATAGTTCTGTTAGAGCATCTCCAACAGACACGACAAAAGACGCCCGCGCGGTAAAAACAGCAAGTTTGAAAAAAATCGTTCCAACAAACGCGCCAAAGTATCGCGCGCGCTACGCGCCCTCTCGCTTGCTACGGAGGCGCGCGACGCATCGTCACCCGCCGTTGAAACCTCCCTCCCGCCACGAGCCCTCTCGCCTGCCACACGCACCACCACCAACACTGCGCCGCCATGCCCCTAGCGCAACTCCTTCAGTTTCATGGGCGTGCGCTCCCGCCTGAGCGGCACATTCTATGCGGAGATCCGCGCCGACGGTGCTCGCCTCACCCTCGGCACCTTCGGCATCGTCGAGCAGCTCAACTTCAAGGACTATGGGTCGCTCGCGGAGGCGGAGTTCTTGGATGGCTACGACGGCCTCGTTATCGCCGAGCAGCACCGCCGCCGCAAGCAGCGTCAGCGCCGCATCGCCATTGCGCAGGCGGATGAATGCGCCATGAAGGCATGGGCTGCCTCCTTCTCGCAGGACTTCCTCGACGAGCACACCTTCTAGGCGCAGAAGAAGGCGGAGCGCAGGGCGGAGAAGGAGGGCATTCGTGGGCGCAAGCACTCCATCGAGGCGCAGGAAGCCGGCCCGTCGACCATCGACGACAACGACGAATGCTGGGCGGATTTGATCTTACCGAGCTGTCGTAGTTGTCTAGATCGGACTTCGACTTCTCCGATTTTTAGATGTTTGTATTGTATTGTCTCGTTCTTGTTGTCATTTTAAAATCTATTTTATGTTTGATCTTATTTTCAATCATATGTACGCAAAAATTTGTTTTTCGCGCTGTATTTTCCCGTGTCTGGTAAAGCGCTATTTCCGCGCGTTTCGAAAATCTGAAGACACGTCCGTTCCGAAAAAGACAAAAACAGGCGCTGTATAATTTTTTTAGGGCGTCAAGGTTGCGCGGATCATTCTCTTAAAGGCAACCTTTTTTTTAGCAAAGCTCTTAGTTTTGTTAAAGGCAACACAAGCTCCTGTATTGGTATGGCCTCCTCATGGCTCAGTCCAGAAGTGTCTGAGCACACAGCAGGCATCACACAACTATACACACAGCACGCGTTGGCATAACATTCTTGATCCCCTTTCTCTCTGTCCACTTCGTGTCAAAAGCCGCCGCTGCCTCAAATTTGGCTGTGGAAGCCGTGAATCGACCCAGGTGAGATGCGGTCGATCCCATCTCCCTCCTTAGATTGAAGCCCCGCCGCCCACTCCCTTCTCAACCGCAAGCATCCCAAGCCCCTACCTAACTTCTCCCTTGTCTCCGCCTCAGCCAATCTCGCGCAGCTGACCCCGCCATCGCGGCGGTCGGATAGAGCCCTGGAGGCCTGGAGTAGTGGGGAAGGATGGTGGTTGTCTTTGGCGGCGGCCGGAATCCGCCATGTCCTCCCTGCCTCACCTGCTTCACCACCATCCCGCTGCCCCGGCTCCACGAGGAGGATGAGGACTGAATCCGTGAGTAGGGATTTGGGAGGCGGCGCGCCGTCGAGGAGATAGTCGGGCTTGATTTCGTCCTACCGGAGATGGATACGTACGACGTACGGTCCGATTGCCGTTTAATAGCATCACAACTTGAATCACATCCCAACCAGTAGTCTTCTCCCAACTGCGACGGCGACAAGCTTGGCATTAGTCCATGAGTACGCAGGCCCACGCACGTCGCCATTCTCGCCGATCCATGACGCCGTCGAAAAGTACAGACGGCTCGCGTTGGAAGATCACTGAAGCCAACTGCTGCCGGGATGTGCGGTCTTAATCATGGGTGTCTCGCGTTGTGTTTCCGTGTTAGAAACTGTACCGGATCCTGGAATCGTGAGGGCATGATCAATGGTTCAGACGGATGCTATCTGTACGCTGCTTCCACATCACCAGGAAAAAATATTAAAGACGCGGCCTACAATGAGGTGTCTGTATGGCTGTCGATAAGCACCGCAAAAGCTGGAATCTATTGTTAACTAACTGAATAATGTACGATAGATTAGCAACAAGCTGACTGCACTCGCCAGGAAGAAGATGAACAGAGCCGAAACACAGCAAGGAATTGATCTGGCTCAGAAATAGGGCGACGTCGTGGTCCTCGTGAAGAAGAAAGCGGAGTGGGAACGAGGTCATCGTGGAGAAGAAGGCGCGCCTCGCTGATTTTGCTTGGCGGGAGAGAGCTGAATTTCGCGGGAAAGGGAAAAGCTAGACACGAGATTTTCTCGGCCACGATAGTAGACGACCTCCATACAAAGGGGGAATAGCTGTCGATAAGAAGCGCTTTCTGCGGGAATCGCCCGGCCGTAGTTCTACCGACGAAGGTCTTCTCTCTCCTCTCTCTCTCTCTTCCACGTAGTACAAATCGCTTACGTGTCTGGTCTTACAGACAGCTGAGGTGTACTATTGTACATGCCCTGAGGAGAGGAACGTCCCGCGCGTCGATAAGAAACAAAGAAAACATTTCGCCGGCTGACGGAGATATTGGGCCTAGAAGACGTCGGGTCTAGAGAAAAAAATTTCAGCCCATTTGTGACACCAGGCAGCCACCTATTGCAATTTAATAGTAAAGATTATGCATTTTCCGGCACTAACCTATTAACAAGATGCCGAAGAGCCAGTTGCTGTTTTCTGCTGGTTTTGGTTTCAGAAATCCTACAAAGAAAATATTCTCGGAATTGGACGAAATCAACGCCCAGGGTCTTATTTTTCCACGAAGCTTCCAGAAGACCGAAAGGGATACGAAGTGGGGCCACGAGGCACCGCCACCATAGGGCCGCACGGCCTAAGGGGGCCCGCGCCGCCCTATGGGGTGGGCCCCTCGTCAGCCCTCCAATGCTGCCCTTCCGCCTACTTAAAGCCTTCGTCGCGAAACCCTCTGTACCGAGAGCCACGATACGGAAAACCTTACTGTGACGCCGCCGCCGCCAATCCCATCTCGGGGGATGATACGTCTCCGACGTATCGATAATTTCTTATGTTCCATGCCACATTATTGATGATATCTACATGTTTTATGCATACTTTATGTCATATTTATGCGTTTTCCGGAACTAACCTATTGACGAGATGCCGAAGTGCCAGTTCCTGTTTTCTGCTGTTTTTGGTTTCAGAAATCCTAGTAAGGAAATATTCTCGGAATTGGACGAAATCAATGCCTAGGGTCCTATTTTCACACGAAGCTTCCAGAAGACCAAAGGAGATACGAAGTGGGGCCACGAGGTGGCGCCACACTAAGGCGGCGCGGCCAGGCTAGGGCCCGCGCCGCCCTGTTGTGTGGGTCCCTCGTGACTCCACCGACCTTGCCCTTCCGCCTACTTAAAGCCTCCGTCGGGAAAACCATACCACGTTCGACGAAACCAGAGAAAACCTTCCAGAGCCGCCGCCATCGCGAAGCCAAGATCTGGGGGACAGGAGTCTCTGTTCCGGCACGCCGCCGGGACGGGGAAGTGCCCCGGAAGGCTTCTCCATCGACACCACCGCCATCTTCATCAACGCTGCTGTCTCCCATGAGGAGGGAGTAGTTCTCCATCGAGGCTCGGGGCTGTACCGGTAGCTATGTGGTTCATCTCTCTCCTATGTGCTTCAATACAATAATCTCATGAGCTGCCTTACATGATTGAGATTCATATGACGATGCTTGTAATCTAGATATCATTATGCTAGTCAAGTGGGTTTTACTTATGTGATCTCCGGAGACTCCTTGTCCCACGTGTGTAAGGTGACAGTGTGTGCACCGTGTGGGTCTTTTAGGCTATATTTCACAGAATACTTATTCACTGTTATGAATGGCATAGTGAAGTGCTTATCTATATCTCTTTATGATTGCAATGTGTTTTGTATCACAATATATCTGTGTGCTACTCTAGTGATGTTATTAAAGTAGTTTATTCCTCCTGCACGGTGTAATGGTGACAGTGTGTGCATCGTGTAGTACTTGGCGTAGGCAATGATTGTGATCTCTTGTAGATTATGAAGTTAACTATTGCTATGATAGTATTGATGTGATCTATTCCTCCTTTCGTAGTGTGAAGGTGACAGTGTGCATGCCATGTTAGTACTTAGTTTGGTTATGTTGATCTGTCATGCACTCTAAGGTTATTTAAATATGAACATTGAATATTGTGGAGCTTGTTAACTCCGGCATTGAGGGTTCGTGTAATCCTACACAGTTAGTGGTGTTCATCATCCAACAAGAGGGTGTAGAGTCTAGCATCTATCTATTTATTCTGTTATGTGATCAATGTTGAAAGTGTCCACTAGTGAAAGTATGATCCCTAGGCCTTGTTCCTAAATACTGCTATCGCTGCTTGTTTACTGTTTTACTGCATCTTTACTTCCTGCAATATTACTACCATCAACTGCACGCCAGCAAACACTTTTCTGGCGCCGTTACTACTGCTCATATTCATTCATACCACTTGTATTTCACTATCTCTTCGCCGAACTAGTGCACCTATTAGGTGTGTTGGGGACACAAGAGACTTCTTGCTTTGTGGTTGCAGGGTTGCATGAGAGGGATATCTTTGACCTCTTCCTCCCTGAGTTCGATAAACCTTGGGTGATCCACTTAAGGGAAACTTGCTGCTGTTCTACAAACCTCTGCTCTTGGAGGCCCAACACTGTCTACAAGAATAGAAGCACCCGTAGACATCAAGCTATTTTCTGGCGCCGTTGCCGGGGAGGAAAGGTAAAAGGCACTCATACTCCGGTCCCAGGTAAAGTACTTTTCTGGCGCCGTTGTGTGTGTGCTCGAAGCTATTTCCTTTAGATCCTGCAATTGCATCTTTTTGTTTCTTGTTTACACTAGTTTGGCATAATGGACAACAATGAGCTTCTTATTCTATTTCCTGATTTAAGACATGGATGGTTTGATGCGAAAATTAAAAAACCCATGGAAGATATTAGTATGAACACTTTGAATACCATTGTTGCTAATGATATAGAAAGTTCTAAGCTTGGGGAAGCTGGTTCTAATGAGCATGATCTTTTTAGTCCCCCAAGCATTGAGGAGAAAATTACTTTGATGATACTTTGCCTCCTATTTATGATGATTATAATGATAGTAGTCTTTTAGTACCGCCTGTTATGGAGGATAAATTTGATTATGATTACAATATGCCTCCTATATTTGATGATAAGAATAATAATGATAGCTACTTTGTTGAATTTGCTCCCACTATTACCAATAAAATTGACTATGCTTATGTGGAGGGTAATGATACTTTTATGCATGTGAATAAGGATGTTTTATGTGATACTTATATTGTTGAGTTTGCTCATGATGCTACTGAAAGTTATTATGAGAGAGGGAAACATGGTTATATGCATCTTAATAATATTAAGTTTCCCCTCTTTATGTTGAGAATCTTGAAGTTACTCGTGTTTTATCCTCTTATGCTTGTCACTTTGTTCTTCATGAATTCATTTGTGTACAAGATTCCTTTTCATAGGAAGCATGTTAGGCTTAAATGTGTTTTGAATTTGCTTCTTGATGCTCTCTTTTGCTTCAACTCTTATTTCTTGCGAGAGCATCATTAAAATTGCTGAGCCCATCTTAATGGCTATAAAGAAAGAACTTCTTGGGAGATAACTCATGTGTTTATTTTACTACAGCACTTTTGTTTTATATTTGTGTCTTGGAAGTTGTTACTACTGTAGCAACCTCTCCTTATCATGTTTTTGTGCCAAGCAAAGTCTCTATGGTAAAGTTGATGCTAGATTTGGATTGCTGCGCAGAAACAGCATTGCTGTCTGTCACGAATTCGCGCAGAAGTCTCTGTAAAAAAACAAAAAAATCTGCAAATTTACGTGTGTGATCCTCAGATATGTATGCAACTTTCATTAGTTTTGAGTTTTTCCGTTTGAGCAAGTTAAGTGCCCCTTCCAGGTTCGTCTTTACGGACTGTTCTGTTTTTGACAGATTCTGCCTTTTATTTCGCATTGCCTCTTTTGCTATGTTGGATGAATTTATTTGATCCATTAATGTCCAGTAGCTTTGTGCAATGTCCAGAAGTGTTAAGAATTATTGTGTCACCTCTGAACATGTGAATTTTTGATTGTGCACTAACCCTCTAATGAGTTTGCTTGAAGTTTGGTGTGAAGGAAGTTTTCAAGGGTCAAGAGAGGAGTATGATATACTATGATCAAGAGGAGTGAAAGCTCTAAGCTTGGGGATGCCCCGGTGGTTCACCCCTGCAAATTTTAAGAAGACTCAAGCGTCTAAGCTTGGGGATGCCCAAGGCATCCCCTTCTTCATCGACAACATCATCAGGTTCCTCCCCTGAAACTATATTTTTATTCAGTCACATCTTATGTGCTTTGCTTGGAGCGTCGGTTTGTTCTTGTTTTTGTTTTTGTTTGAATAAAATGGATCCTAGCATTCATTGTGTGGGAGAGAGACACGCTCCGCTGTTGCATATGGACAAATATGTCCTTAGGCTTTACTCATAGTATTCATGGCGAAGGTTGAATCTTCTTCGTTAAATTGTTATATGGTTGGAATCGGGAAATGCTACATGTAGTAATTCTAAAATGTCTTGAATAATTTGATACTTGGCAATTGTTGTGCTCATGTTTTAGCTCTTGCATCATATACTTTGCACCCATTAATGAAGAAATACATAGAGCTTGCTAAAATTTGGTTTGCATATTTGGTCTCTCTAAAGTCTAGATAATTTCTAGTATTGAGTTTTGAACAACAAGGAAGACGGTGTAGAGTCTTATAATGTTTACAATATGTCTTTTATGTGAGTTTTGCTGCACCGGTTCATCCTTGTGTTTGTTTCAAATAACCTTGCTAGCCTAAACCTTGTATCGAGAGGGAATACTTCTCATGCATCCAAAATCCTTAAGCCAACCACTATGCCATTTGTGTCCACCATACCTACCTACTACATGGTATTTCTCCGCCATTCCAAAGTAAATTGCTTGAGTGCTACCTTTAAATTTCCATCATTCGCCTTTGCAATATATAGCTCATGGGACAAAATAGCCTTAAAAACTATTGTGGTATTGAATATGTACTTATGCACTTTATCTCTTACTAGGAAAAAAGCTCGTGCGTTGCTACGGGTTAATTTTAACTAAATAGTTATCGAGTTATAGGGATTTTTACTAATGAATTTTTTTAAATGAACGAAGAAGTTCCCAAAAATTAGGGTTGCTTACTTTTTTATTCGTCTTGTTTTCCTATATTGCAATGCATGTCAAATCTAATTTTTTGAAAGGTGTCAATGATGAAAATGTTAAAATGTATTGAGAAATAATGCAATGATGAATAAATTATGTCAATCTACAAAAGCAAACGATTTCATACGTGCTCCCAAAAATTTCTGAGATTGTCCCCATCTTCATGTTTAAAGATCGTAGAAGCTAAGCAAGCTAAGATTTTTTCTAGATCTTCCAATTGACGTCAAATATTAACAACTTCGAAACAATATTCGTCTGCTTTGTCCAAAACTCTTCGTTTCGACGATGTAACAATGTTTTTGTTTCTCCTGTCGATATAGGTTTTCTTCCTCTCACATTTAAGGTACATGTACCAACTTCCTCTTCAGTTGCGATATATGCCGGGTTCACCATCGCAACCGATTCTTCCCATGGTAAGAGGGGCTTCAATTCTGGATTAGATGTGACTTGTTCTATTCTAGCTATGTTTTTTTTTCGAGGACATATTTATATATCTCTGCCTGTCTTGTGCATATCTTTTTATCCTTTGCTCATGCTCTTTGATTTTCTTTTGATGATAGGCTTCACGTCGTTTTTCTAGCAAAATTTCCTGTTCTGTTGGGATATATGCCGGGTTCAACATGGCAATTGATTCTTTGCATGATGTGATGCGCTTCAATTCACGATTATCTTTGACTTGTTCTATTTTAACTTTCTTTTTGTCCGGGTGCATATTTGCATATCTCTGTCTATCTTGTGCACATCTTTTTGTCCTTTTATCTGGCTCTTTTGTTTTCTTTTGCTGATAGGCTTCACGGCGTTTTTCTAGCATTTTCTCTTTTTCTTCTTTTGTGCACCTTTTTGACCTTTGCTCTGACTCTTTTGTTTTCATTTGATGATAGGCTTCACGACGTTTTTTCAGTTTCTCCTACTTTTTTCATTCGTCATCCGTGCATACCGCTCTCTATATCTTTTCTTTCTCTCTTCTTTGGCATCCATGATTTGATATTGCGACCCAAAAGCCTTTCCTGCATAAGAGTTTGTATAATGTTAGTATTAAACATGTTAATATTAATTAATATCAATTAAGATGAAGCCAACACAACTTCTACCTTTTTTCTATTATATATTTGAAACACACGAGCACTGAGAAACGAGTGCATAAAAAAATTAATGAAGGAACAATACGTGGAATCATTTTTTATTTTCTCGGTTTGTGTTTTTTTACATCCGACCAGCCTTCTGCTTATATTGTTTTCTAACAGGCCAACCACAATGGCATACGTCACTAAGGAAAGGGTATATGGTCATCGATCCTATTCATCTATCATACTTAATTAAACATAGTCCTCTTAATAAACACCATAATACTGGTTAGTGTATGTGTACCTTTGGTGGAGCACGTGCGAACGGAGTCCAGACCAAATTGGCAGGCGAGATTAGATGATTTGGACGGTTCGAGCTAAATCGGCGAGCGAGACAAGTCGCAATGTCGAGCACAGGCGGCACACACGGGCAGGACGGCGAGGTTGCATGCCAATTGAGTTAGGAATCCTGGCCTTTTAGCACGGGCGGGACCGCGAGATTGGATGCCAATTGAGCTGGGTTTCGATTCGATTTCCATCTTGAAGAAGCTTGAGTCCTTTTCATATACGTGCACCCATGGGCTGCATCAGAGTCTGTATCGGAATCGAGAACAGCGGGTTGTGCCGGATCGTGGGAGATAGAGGGTTCCTTTAATCCATGGCTGCGAGCAGAGCCCACAATCCCATACGTTCAATTAGCACACTGCACATACCACGTACAGAGGTTACTTAGGCAACCATATCTTGTTCAAACAAATCAGTGCGGTGCGACTGTTTGTTGATTACATGCACATTGATTCCACGGTCGAAGCAACCAAACCTCGTTTCTCAATGCACCACACTCGGACGCACATGTAGTTGTGGCCGTTTACGCCCAGCATAGTCCATCGCCGCGCCGCCAAGCGGCAGTCCGCCTTGCCGCGCGCTCTTTCCTCCGCTCATCGCACGCATATATGCTTGTTGGCATGATGATGCCGAGCTCGCCGGACTGGTCGGATGCTTTCCACGGCACACAGCTCGCCGCCCTGATTCCTTTTTGGCTTTGGGCTCATAGTGCCGCGCTTTCCTTTCTTGTGGAGCTGGTTATACCCGACGAGTCCTCCCGGGTGTGCACCGCCCGGAGGCCAGAGCTGGCGCCCTTCGTCTCTTCGTTCCAGCCGGTCGCGTCCAACTTCGGTCGCCAACCTCACTTCTTCTTTTCGTTCCAGTTGGTTGCGCCCAACGTCGCTCGTCCACCTCGGCCTCCGCGGCATCCTCTACGCCGACCTGCTCCACCTCTGTCTCGTGTCCGCCTCCACACACCTTCTCCCGCGGCCAAGCTCGACGTCAGGCCCGTCGCCAAGCTCCGCGCCCTCCCCTGACGCGCGCGAGCTCGCGTGGGCCGTTCCCTGTCGTCGCCGCCCGGCCGCGGCCCAGTGCACGCGCCGCCTCAAGGCTCACCATGGTTGCGGCAAGGCCCGCCTCGGAGGCTCCGAGGTCGTCCACGATGCTGTCCAGATCGAGGAGGTAGACGTCCATGTTGGCCGGATATTTATGGGGAGACGGCGGGTACGATGTCGAGTAGCCGAACTTGCAATCGATCTGTGGTTTCGGTGTAGAGTCAAGAATATCAATTAAGATGAAGCCAACACAACTTCTACCTTTTTTCTATTATATATTTGAAACACACGAGCACTGAGAAACGAGTGCATAAAAAAATTAATGAAGGAACAATACGTGGAATCATTTTTTATTTTCTCGGTTTGTGTTTTTTTACATCCGACCATCCTTCTGCTTATATTGTTTTCTAACAGGCCAACCACAATGGCATACGTCACTAAGGAAAGGGTATATGGTCATCGATCCTATTCATCTATCATACTTAATTAAACATAGTCCTCTTAATAAACACCATAATACTGGTTAGTGTATGTGTACCTTTGGTGGAGCACGTGCGAACGGAGTCCAGACCAAATTGGCAGGCGAGATTAGATGATTTGGACGGTTCGAGCTAAATCGGCGAGCGAGACAAGTCGCAATGTCGAGCACAGGCGGCACACACGGGCAGGACGGCGAGGTTGCATGCCAATTGAGTTAGGAATCCTGGCCTTTTAGCACGGGCGGGACCGCGAGATTGGATGCCAATTGAGCTGGGTTTCGATTCGATTTCCATCTTGAAGAAGCTTGAGTCCTTTTCATATACGTGCACCCATGGGCTGCATCAGAGTCTGTATCGGAATCGAGAACAGCGGGTTGTGCCGGATCGTGGGAGATAGAGGGTTCCTTTAATCCATGGCTGCGAGCAGAGCCCACAATCCCATACGTTCAATTAGCACACTGCACATACCACGTACAGAGGTTACTTAGGCAACCATATCTTGTTCAAACAAATCAGTGCGGTGCGACTGTTTGTTGATTACATGCACATTGATTCCACGGTCGAAGCAACCAAACCTCGTTTCTCAATGCACCACACTCGGACGCACATGTAGTTGTGGCCGTTTACGCCCAGCATAGTCCATCGCCGCGCCCCCAAGCGGCAGTCCGCCTTGCCGCGCGCTCTTTCCTCCGCTCATCGCACGCATATATGCTTGTTGGCATGATGATGCCGAGCTCGCCGGACTGGTCGGATGCTTTCCACGGCACACAGCTCGCCGCCCTGATTCCTTTTTGGCTTTGGGCTCATAGTGCCGCGCTTTCCTTTCTTGTGGAGCTGGTTATACCCGACGAGTCCTCCCGGGTGTGCACCGCCCGGAGGCCGTAGCCGGCGCCCTTCGTCTCTTCGTTCCAGCCGGTCGCGCTCCAACTTCGGTCGCCAACCTCACTTCTTCTTTTCGTTCCAGCTTGGTTGCGCCCAACGTCGCTCGTCCACCTCGGCCTCCGCGGCATCCTCTACGCCGACCTGCTCCACCTCTGTCTCGTGTCCGCCTCCACACACCTTCTCCCGCGGCCAAGCTCGACGTCAGGCCCGTCGCCAAGCTCCGCGCCCTCCCCTGACGCGCGCGAGCTCGCGTGGGCCGTTCCCTGCCGTCGCCTGGCCGCGGCCCCAGGTACGCGCCGCCTCAAGGCTCACCATGGTTGCGGCAAGGCCCGCCTCGGAGGCTCCGAGGTCGTCCACGATGCTGTCCAGATCGAGGAGGTAGACGTCCATGTTGGCCGGATATTTATGGGGAGACGGCGGGTACGATGTCGAGTAGCCGAACTTGCAATCGATCTGTGGTTTCGGTGTAGAGTCAAGAATATCGATTAAGATGAAGCCAACACAACTTCTACCTTTTTTCTATTATATATTTGAAACACACGAGCACTGAGAAACGAGTGCATAAAAAAATTAATGAAGGAACAATACGTGGAATCATTTTTTATTTTCTCGGTTTGTGTTTTTTTACATCCGACCATCCTTCTGCTTATATTGTTTTCTAACAGGCCAACCACAATGGCATACGTCACTAAGGAAAGGGTATATGGTCATCGATCCTATTCATCTATCATACTTAATTAAACATAGTCCTCTTAATAAACACCATAATACTGGTTAGTGTATGTGTACCTTTGGTGGAGCACGTGCGAACGGAGTCCAGACCAAATTGGCAGGCGAGATTAGATGATTTGGACGGTTCGAGCTAAATCGGCGAGCGAGACAAGTCGCAATGTCGAGCACAGGCGGCACACACGGGCAGGACGGCGAGGTTGCATGCCAATTGAGTTAGGAATCCTGGCCTTTTAGCATGGGCGGGACCGCGAGATTGGATGCCAATTGAGCTGGGTTTCGATTCGATTTCCATCTTGAAGAAGCTTGAGTCCTTTTCATATACGTGCACCCATGGGCTGCATCAGAGTCTGTATCGGAATCGAGAACAGCGGGTTGTGCCGGATCGTGGGAGATAGAGGGTTCCTTTAATCCATGGCTGCGAGCAGAGCCCACAATCCCATACGTTCAATTAGCACACTGCACATACCACGTACAGAGGTTACTTAGGCAACCATATCTTGTTCAAACAAATCAGTGCGGTGCGACTGTTTGTTGATTACATGCACATTGATTCCACGGTCGAAGCAACCAAACCTCGTTTCTCAATGCACCACACTCGGACGCACATGTAGTTGTGGCCGTTTACGCCCAGCATAGTCCATCGCCGCGCCCCCAAGCGGCAGTCCGCCTTGCCGCGCGCTCTTTCCTCCGCTCATCGCACGCATATATGCTTGTTGGCATGATGATGCCGAGCTCGCCGGACTGGTCGGATGCTTTCCACGGCACACAGCTCGCCGCCACGATTCCTTTGGCTTTGGGCTCATAGTGCCGCGCTTTCCTTTCTTGTGGAGCTGGTTATACCCGACGAGTCCTCCCGGGTGTGCACCGCCCGGAGGCCAGAGCTGGCGCCCTTCGTCTCTTCGTTCCAGCCGGTCGCGTCCAACTTCGGTCGCCAACCTCACTTCTTCTTTTCGTTCCAGTTGGTTGCGCCCAACGTCGCTCGTCCACCTCGGCCTCCGCGGCATCCTCTACGCCGACCTGCTCCACCTCTCGTCTCGTGTCCGCCTCCACACACCTTCTCCCGCGGCCAAGCTCGACGTCAGGCCCGTCGCCAAGCTCCGCGCCCTCCCCTGACGCGCGCGAGCTCGCGTGGGCCGTTCCCTGCCGTCGCCTGGCCGCGGCCCCAGGTACGCGCCGCCTCAAGGCTCACCATGGTTGCGGCAAGGCCCGCCTCGGAGGCTCCGAGGTCGTCCACGATGCTGTCCAGATCGAGGAGGTAGACGTCCATGTTGGCCAGATATTTATGGGGAGACGGCGGGTACGATGTCGAGTAGCCGAACTTGCAATCGATCTGTGGTTTCGGTGTAGAGTCAAGAATATCAATTAAGATGAAGCCAACACAACTTCTACCTTTTTTCTATTATATATTTGAAACACACGAGCACTGAGAAACGAGTGCATAAAAAAATTAATGAAGGAACAATACGTGGAATCATTTTTTATTTTCTCGGTTTGTGTTTTTTTACATCCGACCAGCCTTCTGCTTATATTGTTTTCTAACAGGCCAACCACAATGGCATACGTCACTAAGGAAAGGGTATATGGTCATCGATCCTATTCATCTATCATACTTAATTAAACATAGTCCTCTTAATAAACACCATAATACTGGTTAGTGTATGTGTACCTTTGGTGGAGCACGTGCGAACGGAGTCCAGACCAAATTGGCAGGCGAGATTAGATGATTTGGACGGTTCGAGCTAAATCGGCGAGCGAGACAAGTCGCAATGTCGAGCACAGGCGGCACACACGGGCAGGACGGCGAGGTTGCATGCCAATTGAGTTAGGAATCCTGGCCTTTTAGCACGGGCGGGACCGCGAGATTGGATGCCAATTGAGCTGGGTTTCGATTCGATTTCCATCTTGAAGAAGCTTGAGTCCTTTTCATATACGTGCACCCATGGGCTGCATCAGAGTCTGTATCGGAATCGAGAACAGCGGGTTGTGCCGGATCGTGGGAGATAGAGGGTTCCTTTAATCCATGGCTGCGAGCAGAGCCCACAATCCCATACGTTCAATTAGCACACTGCACATACCACGTACAGAGGTTACTTAGGCAACCATATCTTGTTCAAACAAATCAGTGCGGTGCGACTGTTTGTTGATTACATGCACATTGATTCCACGGTCGAAGCAACCAAACCTCGTTTCTCAATGCACCACACTCGGACGCACATGTAGTTGTGGCCGTTTACGCCCAGCATAGTCCATCGCCGCGCCCCCAAGCGGCAGTCCGCCTTGCCGCGCGCTCTTTCCTCCGCTCATCGCACGCATATATGCTTGTTGGCATGATGATGCCGAGCTCGCCGGACTGGTCGGATGCTTTCCACGGCACACAGCTCGCCGCCCTGATTCCTTTTTGGCTTTGGGCTCATAGTGCCGCGCTTTCCTTTCTTGTGGAGCTGGTTATACCCGACGAGTCCTCCCGGGTGTGCACCGCCCGGAGGCCAGAGCTGGCGCCCTTCGTCTCTTCGTTCCAGCCGGTCGCGTCCAACTTCGGTCGCCAACCTCACTTCTTCTTTTCGTTCCAGTTGGTTGCGCCCAACGTCGCTCGTCCACCTCGGCCTCCGCGGCATCCTCTACGCCGACCTGCTCCACCTCTGTCTCGTGTCCGCCTCCACACACCTTCTCCCGCGGCCAAGCTCGACGTCAGGCCCGTCGCCAAGCTCCGCGCCCTCCCCTGACGCGCGCGAGCTCGCGTGGGCCGTTCCCTGCCGTCGCCTGGCCGCGGCCCCAGGTACGCGCCGCCTCAAGGCTCACCATGGTTGCGGCAAGGCCCGCCTCGGAGGCTCCGAGGTCGTCCACGATGCTGCCCAGATCGAGGAGGTAGACGTCCATGTTGGCCGGATATTTATGGGGAGACGGCGGGTACGATGTCGAGTAGCCGAACTTGCAATCGATCTGTGGTTTCGGTGTAGAGTCAAGTTCTTTTTTATTTCCTTCAATGAGCAAAGCTAAACGGTGGATTCTTGCCGAAACTATCGTGGATATTTCCTGTTGGATACGGGTAACGCCATCAGAGCTCGTCACGTGCACGCGATACAAACCAAAGTCGAGATAGATTTGCTATGCGAACCACGAAGCCGTATAGACGGTTGGACGAAGGCATAATCTGTTGGACGAAAACGGACTAAACCAAGGAAACGTTAGCTCCTTTATTATTAGGTAAAGATTAAGTTGCTTGTTGTGCGATAACCATGTTCCTGGGGACGCCATCAACTACTCTTTGTTGAATATCATGTGAGTTGCTATGCATGTTCGTCTTGTCTGAAGTAAGGGCGGTTTTCACAATCAAATGGTTTGAGTATGCATACTGTTAGAGAAGAACATTGGGCCGCTAACTAAAGCCATGATTCATGGTGGAAGTTTCAGTTTGGACATAAAACCTCAATCTCTTATGAGAATATTAACTGTTGTTGAATGCTTAAGCATTAAAAGAGGAGTCCATTATCTGTTGTCTATGTTGTCCCGGTATGGGTGTCTAAGTTGAGAATGATCAAAAGCGAGAAATCCAATACGAACCTTCTCCTTAGACCCTTGTACAGGCGGCATAGAGGTACCCCTTTATGACACTTGGTTGAAACATATGTTATGCAATGATAATCCATGTTAATCCAAGCTAATTAGGACAAGGTGTGGGCACTGTTAGTATACTATGCATGAGGCTTGCAACTTGTAAGATATATATTACATGATACATATGCTTTATTACTACCGTTGACAAAATTGTTTCATGTTTTCAAAATAAAAGCTCTAGCACAAATATAGCAATCGATGCTTTCCTCTTTGAAGGACCTTTCTTTTACTTTTATGTTGAGTCAGTTCACCTATTTCACTCCACCTCAAGAAGCAAACACTTGTGTGAACTGTGCATTGATTCCTACATACTTGCATATTGCATTTGTTATATTACTTTACATTGACAATATCCATGAGATATACATGTTATAAGTTGAAAGCAACCGCTGAAACTTAATCTTCCTTTATGTTGCTTCAATACCTTTTACTTTGAATTATTGCTTTATGAGTTAACTCCTATGCAAGACTTATTGATGCTTGTCTTGAAAGTACTATTCATGAAAAGTCTTTGCTTTATGATTCAGTTGTTTACTCATGTCATTACCATTGTTTTGATCGCTGCATTCATTACATATGCTTACAATAGTATGATCAAGGTTATGATGGCATGTCACTCCAGAAATTATCTTTGTTATCGTTTACCTGCTCGGGACGAGCAGGAACTAAGCTTGGGGATGCTGATACGTCTCCGACGTATCGATAATTTCTTATGTTCCATGCCACATTATTGATGATATCTACATGTTTTATGCATACTTTATGTCATATTTATGCGTTTTCCGGAACTAACCTATTGATGAGATGCCGAAGTGCCAGTTCCTGTTTTCTGCTGTTTTTGGTTTCAGAAATCCTAGTAAGGAAATATTCTCGGAATTGGACGAAATCAACGCCCAGGGTCCTATTTTCACACGAAGCTTCCAGAAGACCGAAGGAGATACGAAGTGGGGCCACGAGGTGGCGCCACACTAAGGCGGCGCGGCCAGGCTAGGGCCCGCGCCGCCCTGTTGTGTGGGTCCCTCGTGACTCCACCGACCTTGCCCTTCCGCCTACTTAAAGCCTCCGTCGCGAAAACCCTACCACGTTCGACGAAACCAGAGAAAACCTTCCAGAGCCGCCGCCATCGCGAACCCAAGATCTGGGGGACAGGAGTCTCTGTTCCGGCACGCCGCCGGGACGGGGAAGTGCCCCCGGAAGGCTTCTCCATCGACACCACCGCCATCTTCATCAACGCTGCTGTCTCCCATGAGGAGGGAGTAGTTCTCCATCGAGGCTCGGGGCTGTACCGGTAGCTATGTGGTTCATCTCTCTCCTATGTGCTTCAATACAATAATCTCATGAGCTGCCTTACATGATTGAGATTCATATGACGATGCTTGTAATCTAGATATCATTATGCTAGTCAAGTGGGTTTTACTTATGTGATCTCCGGAGACTCCTTGTCCCACGTGTGTAAAGGTGACAGTGTGTGCACCGTGTGGGTCTTTTAGGCTATATTTCACAGAATACTTATTCACTGTTATGAATGGCATAGTGAAGTGCTTATTTATATCTCTTTATGATTGCAATGTGTTTTGTATCACAATATATCTGTGTGCTACTCTAGTGATGTTATTAAAGTAGTTTATTCCTCCTGCACGGTGTAATGGTGACAGTGTGTGCATCGTGTAGTACTTGGCGTAGGCTATGATTGTGATCTCTTGTAGATTATGAAGTTAACTATTGCTATGATAGTATTGATGTGATCTATTCCTCCTTTCGTAGTGTGAAGGTGACAGTGTGCATGCTATGTTAGTACTTGGTTTGGTTATGTTGATCTGTCATGCACTCTAAGGTTATTTAAATATGAACATTGAATATTGTGGAGCTTGTTAACTCCGGCATTGAGGGTTCGTGTAATCCTACACAGTTAGTGGTGTTTATCATCCAACAAGAGGGTGTAGAGTCTAGTATCTATCTATTTATTCTATTATGTGATCAATGTTGAGAGTGTCCACTAGTGAAAGTATGATCCCTAGGCCTTGTTCCTAAATACTGCTATCGCTGCTTGTTTACTGTTTTACTGCATCTTTACTTCCTGCAATATTACTACCATCAACTGCACACCAGCAAGCACTTTTCTGTCGCCGTTACTACTGCTCATATTCATTCATACCACTTGTATTTCACTATCTCTTCGCCGAACTAGTGCACCTATTAGGTGTGTTGGGGACACAAGAGACTTCTTGCTTTGTGGTTGCAGGGTTGCATGAGAGGGATATCTTTGACCTCTTCCTCCCTGAGTTAAATAAACCTTGGGTGATCCACTTAAGGGAAACTTGCTGCTGTTCTACAAACCTCTGCTCTTGGAGGCCCAACACTGTCTACAAGAATAGAAGCACCCGTAGACATCAGGGGATTCAAGAGATCGCCTCCCGCACCCTGCCGGAGAGGGGAATCATCTCCCGGAGGACTCTTCATCGCCATGATCGCCTCCGGATTGATGTGTGAGTAGTTCATCCTTGGACTATGGGTCCATAGCAGTAGCTAGATGGTTGTCTTCTCCTCATTGTGCTATCATGTTAGATCTTGTGAGCTGGCTATCATGATCAAGATCGTCTATTTGTAATGCTACATGTTGTGTTTGTTGGGATCCGATGAATATTGAATACTATGTCAAGTTGATTATCAATCTATCATATATGTGTTGTTTATGTTCTTGCATGCTCTCCGTTGCTAGTAGAGGCTCTGGCCAAGTTGATACTTGTAACTCCAAGAGGGAGTATTTATGCTCGATAGTGGGTTCATGCCTCCATTGAACCTGGGACAGTGACAGAAAGTTCTAAGGTTGTGGATGTGCTGTTGCCACTAGGGATAAAACATCGATGCTTTTGTCTAAGGATATTTGTGTTGATTACATTACGCACCATACTTAATGCAATTGTCTGTTGTTTGCAACTTAATACTGGAGGGGGTGCGGATGCTAACCCGAAGGTGGACTATTTAGGCATAGATGCATGCTGGATAGCGGTCTATGTACTTTGTCGTAATGCCCTGATTAAATCTCATAGTAATTATCATGATATACGTATGTGCATCTCTATTTGTCAATTGCCCAACTGTAATTTGTTCACCCAACATGCTAGTTATCTTATCGGAGAGACACCACTAGTGAACTGTGGACCCCAGTCCATTCTTTTACATCTGAAATACAATCTACTGCAATACTTGTTCTTTACTGTTCTTCGCAAACAAACATCATCTTCCACACTATACGGTTAATCCTTTGTTTTACAGCAAGCCGGTGAGATTGACAACCTCACTGTTACGTTGGGGCAAAGTACTTTGATTGTGTTGTGCAGGTTTCACGTTGGCGCCGGAATCCCTGGTGTTGCGCCGCACTACACTCCTTCACCAACAACCTTCACGTGCTCCTTGACTCCTACTGGTTCGATAACCTTGGTTTCTTACTGAGGGAAAACTTGCTCTATACGCATCACACCTTCCTCTTGGGGTTCCCAACGGACGTGCGTTAACTGCACGCATCACATATCAACATATTCATTACCACAATAGTTTTTTAGGCTACATTCCCATGAGCTATGTATTGCAAAGAAAAGGAATGAATTTTTAAAGGTAGCACGCAAGCAATTTACTTTGGAATGGCAGAAAAATACCACATAGTAGGTAGTTATGGTGGACACAAATGGCATGGGTTTTGGCTCAAGGTTTTTGGATGCACGAGAAGCATTTCCTCTCAGTACAAGGCTTTGGCTAGCAAGGTTGTTTGAAGCAAACACAAGTATGAACCGGTACAGCAAAACTTACATAAGAACATATTGCAAGCATTATAAGACTCTACACTGTCTTCCTTGTTGTTCAAACACTTTTACCAGAAAATATCTAGAACTTAGAGAGACCAATCATGCAATCCAAATTTCAACAAGCTCTACGGTAGTTCTCCACTAATAGATTTAAACTACATGATGCAAGAGCTTAAACATGATCTACTTGAGAGCTCAAAACAATTGCCAAGTATCAAATTATTCAAGACAATATACCAACTACCACATGAAGCATTTTCTGTTTCCAACCAAATAGCAATAAGTGAAGCGATCAACTTTCGCCATTGAACATTAAAAGTAAAAGCGAAGAACACTAGTGTTCATATGAAAAAGCGGAGCGTGTCTCTCTCCCACACAAGGATGTTTAGGATCCGATTTTATTCAGAGAATGAAAATAACAAAACGAAAATAAAAGCACACAGACGCTCCAAGTAAAGTACATAAGATGTGACGGGATAAAAATATAGTTTCACTGGAGATGACCTGATAAGTTGTTGATGAAGAAGGGGATGCCTTGGGCATCCCCAAGCTTAGACGCTTGAGTCTTCTTGAAATATGAAGGGATGAACCACGGGGGCATCCCCAAGCTTAGGCTCTTCACTCTTCTTGATCACATTATATCACCCTTCTCTCTTGACCCTTGAAAACTTCCGTCACACCAAACTTCTCATAAACTTCATTAGAGGGTTAGTGCATAATCAAAAATTCACATGTTCAGCAAGGACACAATCATTACCAACACTTCTGGACATTACCCAAGGTTACTGAAAGTTAATGGAACAAAGAAATCCACTCAACACAGTAAAAGAGGCAATGCGAAATAAAAGGCAGAATCTGTCAAAACAGAACAGTTCGTAAAGACGAATTTTTTAGAGGCAGTTAACAGGCTCAGATGAAAAAGCTCAAAACTAATGAAAGTTGCGTACATATCCGAGGATCACGCATGAAAATTGGTAGATTTTTTTGATTCTTCTACAGAGAGATCTACTCAAATTCGTGACAGGTAGAAATCTGTTTCTGCGCAGCAATCCAAATCTAGTATCAAGTTTACTATTAGAGACTTTACTTGGCACAACAATGCGATAAAATAAAGATAAGGAGAGGTTGCTACAGTAGTAACAACTTCCAAGACACAACAAAATAGTAGCAAAATAAAAACATGGGTAATCTCCCAAGAAGTGATTTCTTTATAGCCATTAAGATGGGCTCAGTAATTTTAATGATGCTCGCGCAAGAAATAAGAGTTGAAGCAAAAAAAGAGCATCAAAAGAAAATAAGAAACACTTTTAAGCCTAAACCACTTCCTATGCATAGGAATCTTGTACACAAATAAATTCATGAAGAACAAAGTGACAAGCTTAGGAAGATAAAACACGAGTAACTTCAAAATTCTCAACATAAAGAGGGGAAACTTAATATTATTAAAATGCATATAACCATGTTTCCCTCTCTCATAATAACTTTCAGTAGCATCATGAACAAACTCAACTATATAACTATCACATGAAACATTCTTATCATGAGCTACATGCATAAAATTATTACTCTCCACATAAGCATAGTTCTTACTATTAATTGTAGTGGGAGCAAATTCAATAAAATAGCTATCATTATTCTCATCACCATAATCATCATATATAGGAGGCATATTGTAATCATAATTAATTTTCTCCTCAATAGTAGGTGGACTGAAAATATCATATTCATCATTGTAATCATCATAAATGGGAGGTAAAGTATCATCAAAGTAAATTTTCTCCTCAAAACTTGGGGAACTAAAAATATCATTTTCATCAAAACCGACCTCCCCAAGCTTAAATTCTTCCATGGCATTAGCAATAATAGTGTTCAAAGAGTTCATGCTAATAACATTGCTACAACTATTTTGCAAACAAAGTTCCATGGGTTTTTTAATTCTCTCTTCAAACACATCATGTCCTAATTCAATATAAAATTCATAAAGATCTCTAATTCTTTTGTTGTTTTCCATTATACCTAACTAGTGAAAAATAAAAACAAGAGACAAAAAGATAAAATTGCAGAATCTAAAGGAGATAGCTTCGAGCACTCACACACCGGCAACAGTGCTAGGAGATAGCTTAGTAGTCGGAGGATGTGAATACCTTTTACCTTACCTCCCCGGCAACGGCCCCAGAAAATAGCTTGATGTCTACGTGTGCTTCTATTCTTGTAGACAGTGTTGGGCCTCCAAGAGCAGAGGTTTGTAGAACAGCAGCAAGTTTCCCTTAAGTGGATCACCCAAGGTTTATCGAACTCAGGGAGGTAGAGGTCAAAGATATTCCTCTCAAGCAACCCTGCAATTAAGATACAAGAAGTCTCTTGTGTCCCCAACACACCTAATACACTTGTCAGATGTATAGGTGCACTAGTTCGGCGAAGAGATAGTGAAATACAAGTAATATGGATGATTGTAAGTAGCAATTGCAATCTGAAATAAAAATGGGAGCAAGCGAACATGTAGCAGAACTTGTTGGAAACGGTGTTTCAATGCTTAGAAACAAGGCCTAGGGATCATACTTTCACTAGTGGACACTCTCAACAATGATCACATAACTGAATAAATAAATGCTACTTTCTCACACTCTCTTGTTGGATAACAAACACCATTCATTGTGTAGGGCTACAAAAGCACACCTCAAGCCGGAGTAAACAAGCTCCACAACATCCGGAGTTCATATTAAAGTAACCTCTAGAGTGCATAATAGACCGTTGCAATTTAGACCGAGTACTAACATAGCATACACACTGTCACCAATTGTTGCCTGCCAAAACCCACCGGCGAGCAGCGACGAGCAACACGAAGAGCCGGGAGGCTCCCAGGACTGCTGGTGGGCCCTAGTCCCTTGGGCGACGGCCCGCAATGCTCTGGCACACGTCCTGACGGTCGCAAGGGCGTGCCACCTGACCTATACCTGGTCAGGAAGGTGTTTGATCGCTTCAATTAGTTTCCTGCATGGTAGACACGTAAACATTAAATGAGCCTCGATCGGCTCTCAGGTTACCCTGCTCATCGGCTCAAAGAGCCGATTGACCCATGGTTCAAATTAGATCTTGCAATAACATGGGTATCCTGCTTCATTAATATAAAGCTAAATCGATCTACGACAGTTTAGGGTTTTCACCGTATAACCGGAACATCCTACGCATAGTTGAGCCTAGCAGATACGAAAGATGATGGAAAACTAACCCTAAAAGAGGCCTAAAAACCAACACGGAGTCGATTCCCGGAACATCCCTTCTAGGATCGGCAAACCATACCTAACGCACTACCGGATCGTTCAACCCGTTTGCAAGGCCTAACCATACGGATATTAAACTAATCCTTGAAGAACAAGGAGCAACTATAACAGATCAAATCTACTAAATAAAGATGAAGCAAGATGCCGCCCTTACACCTAAGATAGGTGTAAGGGCAGCTAGATATCGAGGGGCAGCATAGCTAAGCAAGCATATCAGAAGAACAACGATGCAAGCCCCAAAACATCTACGATAAGTAGTGTTACTCGCCATCAACAAGGCTTCAGTACGAGCAACACCAGATAACGAATAAACCTATACTGCCTAGATCGCAAGATGCGATCTAGGCAGCATGATGCTTACCCGGAAGAAACCCTCGAAACAAGGGGTGGCGATGCGCCTAGATTGTGTTTGTTGTGAACGTGATCGTCCTCCTTTCTCAATAACCCTAGGTACATATTTATAGTCCGTGGACTTTCTAATTCGGGAATAAACCTAACCGTGTACGAGCTAAACTCTATCTCTTAATTCTAATCTACCATAATATACAGATACACGGGCAATCTAGCCCAAACTCTCGTACAAAGCCGCTTCAGAGACACTTTATATGCAAGTCCTCTAAGCCCATCTCAATCACGGCCCATCTCTTGATCCGGTTAAAACCTGGCGATAACACATGCCCCCCTGGTTTTGGTAATGATAATTTCAAAACCACTCTATTTTTTCTTCGTAGGGTCACGTCGTGGCAGAGCAGAACCGTCACAGTATCCTTCATCATGATGCCTTGCCTTCTCAACTTCTCTGCACGATTTGACAGTTTTGGCACCATGTCCTCGGAAACCGCCGTAGCATTAAATCTCCACTATATCCCCTTTATTTAACCGCGCCGAGCAGTTCGCTTCCTCATCCCCCCGCTCCGCATTAGCCATCGGAAAACCCTCCTTCGCACCATGGATTCCTCCTCCTCCTCCTCTGGGACATCGGGTCTTTCCTCCCTATCCTCTTCCTCTCGTGACCCGACGCCGGAGTGGGGCTCGCTAGCGGCGTACGATATCCTCGCCCCAACGACGTGGAACAAGGAGGATCACGATTCCTCCGTCTGGTCCGAGGATGACAAGTCCTTGACCGACGGAGAAGACGACTTCCAGTTCCTCGTCGATGGGGAGCTGGAGGCGGAGAGCGAGGATGACTCCTTCTCCTGGGACGACTTCACCTCCTCCGACGAGGAGGAGGAAGAGGAGAGTGACACCTCCTCCGACGAGCCGCCGGCGAAGCGCTTCCGCGCCGGGTCGGACGCCGCCACCGACGACGACGACGATGACGAGGAAGAGGCCCCTGCCGAGGGCTACGGCAGCAGCGACGAGGAGCTCGCCGGTAGCAGCGCCGACGGCAGCCACGACGGCGACGACGAGGGCAGCGACGGCCCTTAGACTAGGACTACTAGCATAGGACTAGTAGTAGCAATCAGCTCTTCTTTTGTTCTTCCTCTCCTGAGCAATCAGCTCTTCTCTGTAAAAATCCTCTTTATTAATGAAGAAAATGTTTCTATGTCGATTTTGCTTTCATGTTAATTTTGCCGATTGTCAAAGCAAGTCAACGCGCAAAGAGCCGATGGCAACGCATCGGCCTTCACCACAAAACGCGAGTAAGGCCAAATCAGTTGCCTATTCGAACGGTAACCTACAACCCTTATCTGAAAGAGCAAACTCAGATCCCCAAATCGCCGCTCGAACAGACCCAACTTACAGCCACGCGACTCCCAGATCTCGATCGCGCAGACTCAACTCCATAGCGAATCCAATGGCGGAATCATCCAACGCCAACACTGCGGTCTCTGGCCTGAAGGTAATCCTCAACCGCTCCTCGCTATCCGAGCATAGTATTAGAAGTAACAGCAAACATCTGAATTAATGTCTCGTTCCGTCGTTAATTTTTAGGTATCAGACATTCTACTGCCGCATCCCTCTCTTCCAAATTCTCTCTGTCTTGGCCCTCGTTCTACCGAGAGTCCTGCCCATTTGATTTCATGTGAGGCCAGTAGAATTCCCTTCGTGAACCAGAATTTAGATCTAACTTCCTGGACCGACTGGTTACGAGCCTGGCCTAATCCTCCCGAAGATTGGGTTTCATGGTACAATAGAATATCCAAAACTCACCAAGCCACCCGGGAAACCACAGGAATAGCCGATGCTCTAGCTTTATCACTGTCTCCCCTTGAGAAACATGAAAACCTTCTGAAAACCATCGGCTACTTTTGGTCTGATGCTTTGAATTGCTTCATGTTTGGCCATGGCTCCTGTAACGACCCCGGATCTGGTAGGATCCAAAGTCCCTGTGATTAAACATGCTAGTCCCTGGATCATTAGCTAGCACTCACAGTCGATGAATTATCATGTAAAACACAAGTCTTTATTACACGATTTGAATAATCCAGAGTACAAATAATTACAACTTGCATAGCCAAAGGCTAGCTCAATACAACGGAAAACGAAATAACATCTTGGAAGTCCCATCAATGCAACAGGCTGGTTGAGTGTAGACTCACGACCTACGCATTCTCACAAGTCGTCGAATAACCTGCAACATGAAAAGTTGCAGCCACGAGAGTGGTCAATACTTTGAATGTATGGCAAATTACACCAAGAAGGGGAAAATTGACTAAATCTACATGCAAGGCAGACAAAAGGAGGCTTGAGTTTTATTTGCGTAAAGCCAATTTTTACTTAGTAAAGAGAGAAAATCTTTTACCCTACTTTGCAAAATTTTGATAAAGTAATATTGGCCGAGTGGAGCACATGGATATTACACACCAGTGTCCAAATCAACCTAACACTTGGATATGACACACCAAGTCCCCGAGCACTTGGATATTACACACCAAGGCCCCAAAACCCACCTATGAACGATATTACACACGCCATAGGGTTTTGAAAATTCTTTTGAAAAGAGAGAGGAAATCATTCAGAGGCTCCATCCTTCAGATGCTCAAATTGTCCTGTTACCGTGGACACGGCTGATCGATCAGGTTAACACTCTCGAGAGGTTGCGCGCTTTACACACAATTCACAACCAAGCCTTTTTGCCAAAACTCTTCATCTTCATTAAGGCCAGGACGAGGTCACGACGAAGCTTTCCTTAGCAGCCCCTCTACCTTCCGGATCCGCCCGTGCCCAAAATTCCTCCCAATGGCGGTACCCAGGCGAGGTTTCCCACTAAGTACTTAGCCAAGACAGAGCCCATATTGTATTGTGGTTGCACTGGAAGCTTCTGACATCTGGAACATGGCAGACTTCTTTGATCCTGGGCGGCAGTCCTCCACCAATCTCCACTCGTTGTCCCGACAAAACCATTCCGCCCAGAAGAAAACTTAGTTTTATTTTGAAGGAGACTTTTGGGAGAAAAGTTACGCTCATAAACAGAGCTCAAGTACTTAGAAAATTTTCTTGTTTCGAACCCCTTTTGATATTTACGTAGCATAAGCATAGCACATAGAAAATTTTAGGGATTCCTATGGCCATCATATCAAGTGGAAATATTTCTAAGTAATATTTCTACTCATGGCAATCTACAAAATAGCACGCGAACTTGTAAAATATTTACCAAGAAATCTACCAAAACATCCTACACATGCATACTATTCATTTGAAGGAAAAAGACATGCATAGAAAACTTGGGACAAAAATTTGAACAAAGGTGTAACTTGCCTTAGTAAAATTTGATGATGATTTCTTCCTCGTGAACTTTCTCTCGCACTTCGAATAAATCTAACGCATAGAAAAATTACACGCAATAAATAAGCATTGCAAATAGAAATCCAAATAAGACCCATAATCATGTAAAACAAAGAAAAATGCAAAATAATATTAAATTACATATTTATTTCGTGTTACAGTAGTTATGTGTTCCAAATATTAGTTATGGTCATAAGGATCAATTTGCAAAAGAAATTAATTTAATAAGATTTATATAACTCTAAATATGTTCAAATTAAGGTTAAAACTTCCAAAATTCAACCATGCAGATTAATTTTTCATAAATTCGAAATTACAACGTCATGCTGTAGATATTAAAATTATAAAACTAACGCAAAAAGAATCGATCAAAACGGAGTTACGGTTATTTATTTATGATTTTTCAAAGATTTGTTGTTTTCGCGATTTAAAACTCGTCGCGACGAACGTGCTCCATAGGATCTAGATCTGATGACTCATGATACACCTGTCTCCGAACGCTTCATTGATCTTCACGCGGCTGCGACTTCGATGGTTGCGCGATGTGATTCAACCAAAACAATTTTTAAAAAGAAAACTACTGATGCCAGGAATTTAATTCATAGGAGACTCACGGATTTGAAGATACTAAAACTAAATTCAAATTCAAAATTTAAACTTACAGATTTGAAAATTCTATAATTAGAAAAACTAATACCAATAGATAGACTTTTAATTACCAGATCAACGCAAGAAAAATTATTCAAAACTAAGATACAGATTTGTAGTTATGAATTTTTGAAATCTGACATGAGCTACCAATCTACCAAGCTGATCGATGATCAGTACATGCCTGAGGGAAAAAAAAATAAAGCAATGTGGCCACGCATGATAGGCTGTACCGGTTCAGTGATCAGTGATGTACATTGTATTTTCTACGATGCTGGGGCCGTGGCGTTACCAGTGATGGTCGACGACGAGACGGACGCGGTGATTGGGCGTGGATGGCGACGTTGCTGAGCGGCTTCCGGCTCTAGGAAGGTGACGGCGAGGTGCAGATCGAAGAGACGATCCCGTACACGTCGTCTTCAGCGACCCTCCTTGTCCGGAACAGCGGTGGTTCCTGGCTAAACTTCTTCGTCTCCGGCGAGCTCCAGCGGCGTCTCTTCGCGTTCCTGGTGCTCCTATGGCGAGGGAAAAAGTCAGGAAAAAGGGAGGGCAAGTAATATAAAGCTTGGAGAGGAGAGGAGGCTCGAGAAGGTCCTGGAACCTCGAGTTCGAGCTTAGCCACAGCCGTAATCCCGCGAGATCGGTTCTGAGCTCGTGGAACGATTGGGCTGGGATTTTCGAAAGAAAACGAACAGGGTCGATGCGTGGGCATATATAGGGGAGATAGACGTGGAGTAGGGGCAAAGAAATCGACCGAAACGGGGCGATTTTTCTGGATTCTTGCATGTACGGGATGAACTCGTGTTCATGTCAAACTCTGGCGAGAGGAACATGATGACAGGTGGGGTTACAAGAGCAAAAAAACATAGAGGAAAGGTGGGCTGCAACGGGATGCTGCTAGCTGCGCTGGCCAGGGCCGGTCTGGCACAGCGGCCATGTGCGTGCGTGCGCGGAAGGGCGTGTGCTGGGTTGGCTCGAGCCTGTTTGGTCGTTCCTTTTTTTTTCTTCCTTTTGCTAAGCTTTAGATTTGTTTAATTACAAATTAACTATAGAAAAAGTTGTAAAATTTAAAATAGTTTTGTTAGACCTAATGAACATTGTTCCAGTCTAAAACATAATTTGCAAAAATCTTTTCAAGCCTTTTGGCCATTAAAGTTGTTTAGGCAATATTTTCAAAAATATATTTTAGGGTTTAATTAAATACATCGATCAATCAATCAAACAATTAAAACAAGATCCGTTAAAACACAAAAGTATTTTGTTCAATTATACAACATAAAGTAACACTTTTAACATCCAAATGAAAATGAAAGTCATATTATCTTCTCTCTTAAAATAGGCGGTAGAGACATTTAGAAGGTTCCACGAATTCAAATATAAAAGACATAAAAATCAATCGGGAAATTAGAATAATAATCCACCATAATTGGAAAAGTCATTTTATTCCCTCTCATTAATAATTCAAGTATGGTTGGATGAAGATTTTATATGTCACTCAACTTTAACAACTTGGATAGTCATGTTAATCCACTCATATAAACAAAAGAATAATAACGCAACGTTGGGAAAATTCAAACAACTCATCATAAATCAAAATTTCTTTTCATTCGTAATTTCAATCAAAGTCAAACAATTCAATCAACTTAATTTTTTAAATTTTAACATTCCAAAATTAGGAAAATTTTGGGATGTTACAGATTACCACCCTTAAAAGGAATCTCGTCCTCGAGATTCGAGAAGGCTAGAAAAAAAGGGTTTGGGAAGAGACTAGGGTGCTACCACCCTTAAAAAAAATCTTCCTATGGATTCACTCTAAAGCCTCGTCTTATGTTGGTAGCTCTATCTTTTGACTTCTTCAAAGATCCTATCTTCAGGATGTCTTAATGTCGTTGTCTTGTCACATATGGATGAAGAGGTGATGTTGTCTTGGTACCCCCTCAATGTGAAGATTGCTTCTTGTTGGACTCAAGGTCTTGCTTCTTAAAACAGAATGTCGAGTGCTCTTCTCCGAGTTTTAATTAAGATAGAAGATCATGTCCGTTGTTTCGTAGTACTTCATGTTTTCGATGTTCTTCTGGTCTCCAAGTCATATCCACATCGTGAATCCATTGCTTCGGGGTTTAAGATAGAGGAGAATAGACTCTAGGAGGAAGAGGAAAGATACCTTGATACCCCATACAAACAACTTTATTTTGAAACTTTTGTTGTTGTTGTCAACAAAATAAAAAAAATGACAACTCACATTTTATCGCTCCTAACTTTGTAGCGGAGTCTATCTAGGTTTGGTTCCTAATAGGGAACTTGAAATCTTCATAGTCTTGAGAAGTGTCTTTGTAGTCTTTAAGTCTTCTGAATCTTCATAGTACTTCAAATTCTTCGGAGTATTCAGTAGACTATCGTTGAAGCATCATTGGCGGGAACATTGTAGATCTGACTTGGTGTAAGATATCATCTTGAGAAGTCTGTTGAAGTGGGTATGGATCAACTATTACTTTTGAAAAGAGAAGAGATTAGAAAATGTTCATACTCTCAAGATAGAAGATGAGTAGTACTAGAGTATTTCATAAATTACTTAAAAATTATTAGTCCTAAGGTTTTTCATGGCTAAGGTCACGTCCTACAGTCAACATGTGCTCTGATACCATCTGTAATGACCTTGGATCGGGTAGGATCCAAAGTCCCTGTGATTAAACATGCTAGTCCCTGGATCATTAGCTAGCACTCACAGTCGATGAATTATCATGTAAAACACAAGTCTTTATTACACGATTTGAATAATCCAGAGTACAAATAATTACAACTTGCATAGCCAAAGGCTAGCTCAATACAACGGAAAACGAAATAACATCTTGGAAGTCCCATCAATGCCACAGGCTGGTTGAGTGTAGACTCGCGACCTACGCATTCTCACAAGTCGTCGAATAACCTGCAACATGAAAAGTTGCAGCCACGAGAGTGGTCAATACTTTGAATGTATGGCAAATTACACCAAGAAGGGGAAAATTGACTAAATCTACATGCAAGGCAGACAAAAGGAGGCTTGAGTTTTATTTGCGTAAAGCCAATTTTTTACTTAGTAAAGAGAGAAAATCTTTTACCCTATTTTGCAAAATTTTGATAAAGTAATATTGGCCGAGTGGAGCACATGGATATTACACACCAGTGTCCAAATCAACCTAACACTTGGATATGACACACCAAGTCCCCGAGCACTTGGATATTACACACCAAGGCCCCAAAACCCACCTATGAACGATATTACACACGCCATAGGGTTTTGAAAATTCTTTTGAAAAGAGAGAGGAAATCATTCAGAGGCTCCATCCTTCAGATGCTCAAATTGTCCTGTTACCGTGGACACGGCTGATCGATCAGGTTAACACTCTCGAGAGGTTGCGCTCTTTACCCATAATTCACAACCAAGCCTTTTTGCCAAAACTCTTTATCTTCATTAAGGCCAGGACGAGGTCACGACGAAGCTTTTCCTTAGCAGCCCCTCTACCTTCCGGATCCGCCCGTGCCCAAAATTCCACCCAATGGCGGTACCCAGGCGAGGTTTCCCACTAAGTACTTAGCCAAGACAGAGCCCATATTGTATTGTGGTTGCACTGGAAGCTTCTGACATCTGGAACATGGCAGACTTCTTTGATCCTGGGCGGCAGTCCTCCACCAATCTCCACTCGTTGTCCCGACAAAACCATTCCGCCCAGAAGAAAACTTAGTTTTATTTTGAAGGAGACTTTTGGGAGAAAAGTTGCGCTCATAAACAGAGCTCAAGTACTTAGAAAATTTTCTTGTTTCGAACCCCTTTTGATATTTACGTAGCATAAGCATAGCACATAGAAAATTTTAGGGATTCCTATGGCCATCATATCAAGTGGAAATATTTCTAAGTAATATTTCTACTCATGGCAATCTACAAAATAGCACGCGAACTTGTAAAATATTTACCAAGAAATCTACCAAAACATCCTACACATGCATACTATTCATTTGAAGGAAAAAGACATGCATAGAAAACTTGGGACAAAAATTTGAACAAAGGTGTAACTTGCCTTAGTAAAATTTGATGATGATTTCTTCCTCGTGAACTTTCTCTCGCACTTCGAATAAATCTAACGCATAGAAAAATTACACGCAATAAATAAGCATTGCAAATAGAAATCCAAATAAGACCCATAATCATGTAAAACAAAGAAAAATGCAAAATAATATTAAATTACATATTTATTTCGTGTTACAGTAGTTATGTGTTCCAAATATTAGTTATGGTCATAAGGATCAATTTGCAAAAGAAATTAATTTAATAAGATTTATATAACTCTAAATATGTTCAAATTAAGGTTAAAACTTCCAAAATTCAACCATGCAGATTAATTTTTCATAAATTCGAAATTACAACGTCATGCTGTAGATATTAAAATTATAAAACTAACGCAAAAAGAATCGATCAAAACGGAGTTACGGTTATTTATTTATGATTTTTCAAAGATTTGTTGTTTTCGCGATTTAAAACTCGTCGCGACGAACGTGCTCCATAGGATCTAGATCTGATGACTCATGATACACCTGTCTCCGAACGCTTCATTGATCTTCACGCGGCTGCGACTTCGATGGTTGCGCGATGTGATTCAACCAAAACAATTTTTAAAAAGAAAACTACTGATGCCAGGAATTTAATTCATAGGAGACTCACGGATTTGAAGATACTAAAACTAAATTCAAATTCAAAATTTAAACTTACAGATTTGAAAATTCTATAATTAGAAAAACTAATACCAATAGATAGACTTTTAATTACCAGATCAACGCAAGAAAAATTATTCAAAACTAAGATACAGATTTGTAGTTATGAATTTTTGAAATCTGACATGAGCTACCAATCTACCAAGCTGATCGATGATCAGTACATGCCTGAGGGAAAAAAAAAATAAAGCAATGTGGCCACGCATGATAGGCTGTACCGGTTCAGTGATCAGTGATGTACATTGTATTTTCTACGATGCTGGGGCCGTGGCGTTACCAGTGATGGTCGACGACGAGACGGACGCGGTGATTGGGCGTGGATGGCGACGTTGCTGAGCGGCTTCCGGCTCTAGGAAGGTGACGGCGAGGTGCAGATCGAAGAGACGATCCCGTACACGTCGTCTTCAGCGACCCTCCTTGTCCGGAACAGCGGTGGTTCCTGGCTAAACTTCTTCGTCTCCGGCGAGCTCCAGCGGCGTCTCTTCGCGTTCCTGGTGCTCCTATGACGAGGGAAAAAGTCAGGAAAAAGGGAGGGCAAGTAATATAAAGCTTGGAGAGGAGAGGAGGCTCGAGAAGGTCCTGGAACCTCGAGTTCGAGCTTAGCCACAGCCGTAATCCCGCGAGATCGGTTCTGAGCTCGTGGAACGATTGGGCTGGGATTTTCGAAAGAAAACGAACAGGGTCGATGCGTGGGCATATATAGGGGAGATAGACGTGGAGTAGGGGCAAAGAAATCGACCGAAACGGGGCGATTTTTCTGGATTCTTGCATGTACGGGATGAACTCGTGTTCATGTCAAACTCTGGCGAGAGGAACATGATGACAGGTGGGGTTACAGGAACAAAAAAACATAGAGGAAAGGTGGGCTGCAACGGGATGCTGCTAGCTGCGCTGGCCAGGGCCGGTCTGGCACAGCGGCCATGTGCGTGCGTGCGCGGAAGGGCGTGTGCTGGGTTGGCTCGAGACTGTTTGGTCGTTCCTTTTTTTTTCTTCCTTTTGCTAAGCTTTAGATTTGTTTAATTACAAATTAACTATAGAAAAAGTTGTAAAATTTAAAATAGTTTTGTTAGACCTAATGAACATTGTTCCAGTCTAAAACATAATTTGCAAAAATCTTTTCAAGCCTTTTGGCCATTAAAGTTGTTTAGGCAATATTTTCAAAAATATATTTTAGGGTTTAATTAAATACATCGATCAATCAATCAAACAATTAAAACAAGATCCGTTAAAACACAAAAGTATTTTGTTCAATTATACAACATAAAGTAACACTTTTAACATCCAAATGAAAATGAAAGTCATATTATCTTCTCTCTTAAAATAGGCGGTAGAGACATTTAGAAGGTTCCACGAATTCAAATATAAAAGACGTAAAAATCAATCGGAAAATTAGAATAATAATCCACCATAATTGGGAAAGTCATTTTATTCCCTCTCATTAATAATTCAAGTATGGTTGGATGAAGATTTTATATGTCACTCAACTTTAACAACTTGGATAGTCATGTTAATCCACTCATATAAACAAAAGAATAATAACGCAACGTTGGGAAAATTCAAACAACTCATCATAAATCAAAATTTCTTTTCATTCGTAATTTCAATCAAAGTCAAACAATTCAATCAACTTAATTTTTTAAATTTTAACATTCCAAAATTAGGAAAATTTTGGGATGTTACAGCTCCATGACACCAACTCTACTAGAAGTGGCCATGATCACTGGTCTAGACATTGCATCCCCGAGCCCCTCTGCTTTTATGCTGCCAAAGGTCCCTTTCACACTCTCTTCTAAGACAGAGTGCACAAACTGGGGTGCTTATCTTCGACGCCACATGAAAAACAAAGGCCCTGTAACAGAGAAGGAACACACGGCTTTCCTGAATTTCTGGTTGGAACACTTCATATTCTGTGGCCCTTCACTTGCTCCAACCAAGAATTACCTTTCCTTGGCCTATGAACTTGCCAGAGGCACCCAGCTCGGTATTGGCAAACTGTTCCTTGGAGAGGTCTATCGATACCTCCAACTAATGTCTGTCAAACTGTTTTCCCAAAAGACAGTCAAAACAGGAGGTCCCTGGTGGTTTATTCAGTTATGGGCTCAGCTATACTTCCAGAACCACATCCCAAACTTCCCACTTCTGGCCACTCGCACCTTTCCAGATGCCAACGGGAAGCAAATCCGATGCACTAGCTACGGTCAAGCTTTGTACAGCCTTCCAGGCAGTAAACTGATTCCCCAGGAAGCATCAAAATGGTAAGCATTTTCTTCCAAGGCCTGGACAATCCTCTCTTCTTCCCTTACACGGAATCTGAGCATTTTGAGAATCCGGTCTCCTTCAGGCTAGACAGCTTTGCCGATGACACCAGCACCCGGCAATTGTATTCTACCATGATCCGTCCCTGCTTTCTTCCAGTGGGCATGAGCACCTCAAACAGGATCATCAAACCTGGTTATGAGTCCTATCAGCCGGTCGTAGCGGCCCGGCAGTTTGGTCTTGGGCAGGTGTCTCCCCATTTCTTCCTCCATCACTTAACAGAGAGTAGAGCTGACTTGCCCGATATCCTCACTAGTCAGAGGTGTTACTCTTTCTTTGATGCTCTAGCCATCCCAATCCCTCACAACCTCTCTTTCACCTCATCAACCGATGGTTTTGAGACCTGGTGGTCAATGTGGAAGACTCATGCCTTCAGGAGAGCTCTAGGACCATTGCTGAAAAAACTTGATGTTGAATATGATATCCCTGCAGAACAGGTACCACTACTCACAAATTATCTTGAAGTGGCTTACAATGATTCCTTTCCTTTTATAATCCTGCTCTGTATTCTTGTAGCAACAAGACGGTCCAGCACCTGTATATGATGATGGCTCCCCTTTCAAATTCCTCCCACCAGCTCCGGTGGTCCTCTTCTGCAAAAACTCACCACCTTTGAAAAAGGTCGTGATGCAGAGCCAGCCGATTTCACCAAAATCGGCTTCCAAGAGCAGAGTATCTTCTAGGCCAGCTGCCCCCCGAGCCTCAGCTAAGGCGAGAACAGCAGTGAGGAAAGTAGCTGCCAGGAAGACCTTGAAGCGCCAAAACCCAACCCCAGCCCAAGAAAGTTTGCACGTAAGCTGATCCATGCCTTGGCTGGTTTCATTTATCCTTCTAGGCTTCTGCATCATGCTTGTATTTCTTTTACAGACCTCTACTGAAGAAAACTCCAGCGAGGAGACACAGTCCAGTCGAAGGGACTCGAGCTCGGGCAACTCTGGGAAAACCACCACGCAGAGTCAGCCAGACTTGCCACCGTCGGCTTCCAAGAAAAGGTCAGCTCCTGAACCTGCTGCTTCCCAAGCTCCAGTCGCAGCGGGACAGGGCGGATTACGCACAAAGAGCCGATGCATCAAGAGAGCTCGCAAGGAACCGCAAACCTCTTCATTAAACTAGGAGATTTCGAATGTAATTACCCTCCATACTCTCCTTGGTTCATATTTCATGCTAACCTATTGCTGTTCTCATCGGCTAACCACTTCCTTTGCAGACTGATGACACCTCTAGTGGGGAAGTCGAGGAAGTACTGATGCCATCCGCCACCCTGGACCTAGCACCTTCTAAAAGTGTAGCCGATAAGGTTGCCAACTTGGCCAAGCCCACAGCAGAAACACAAGAGCCGATCACCTCTTCATCGGTTGTTCCTCTGGTCTTAGGAGAGGTACACTCCCTTTCCTTAGCTCTACATTCCTCTTTCGCTGTATTCTGACGTTGTTCTTGCTGTTTGTCAGGGTTATGACCTCTCAAGCTTGCTAACGTTCGACCCTGAATCCATCGAACCAGCTCTGTCTAAAGCAAGTGAAGAGTCAGGACCCAGCACTACACACGGTCAACTCCAGCATCTCAAGGCCCTGCTCTCCTCCTCAATTGAGACATTAGTTGAAGACTCAGAAGAAGTGAAGAGCATCCTTGAGGACATCCAACCACATCTCCCGGTGACGTTGCAGGTGAAACTCTGGCCGGTTGTGACTTTGTCTGCCTATAGGTCAAGGGTGAAATTGGCTCGTCAGAGAATTGGCCTACGCCACGCCCAACTTCCGTTGAAAGCCGATATCGCAGACAAATGTCAGCGGCTTAATGAGAAAAAGGCAGCTTTGGACGCCAAAATTGACACCTCCGTCAGCACTGCTGAACTTGAGACCTTGCGAAAGGAGTTGGAGGACCTTGAAGAGAGGGTCCGGGCCACCAAACAGCTCATCCAAGATAAGGAAGCTCTTATTGCCCACTCCCACGAGGAAGCAGAAGGCCTCAAAGCTGAACTGAAGACTGATCTGGCCGAAATACGTGCCCTGAACAAGCAGCTGGTGACAGGCCAGGACGAAGATGATGAGGCCGAGATCACCGAGGTGGATCGTGTTCGTGCTAACGCCCTCCATGCCCTTGAGGCATTCCTTCAGTAGAGCCTCTCTATGTAACCTGATAACTGCTCAATTGAGCTTGTACCTCTGCTTGTAACAGTTTGTACCTCTTGAGTCGATGGCTGCGCATCGGCTTTTTATTCTAAAGTCGATGTCTGTGCATCGGCTGTACTTAAAAAAATTTATTTTTTATGGCTGATTGATTTATGCATCGGCCCCCATATTTCGATGTCCATCATCCCACATATTTGGGAAGTATTTCTTGAGATGCTGGCCATTGACAGCCACTGGGCACCTACTTCGTAGCCTCGTACCTTATCTGTTTAAGTGCCCCCCGAGCCGAATCTTTCAAGTAATTGAAGATATCGGCTCTCCAGTCATCTTACTATGACTACGTGACGTGCTTGTGGTGAGATCATTGCTTTTTATTTTTTGGGGCCGATCGCAGGGATCGGCCTTGCCACGTACGTCTACTGACTTTGGTCTTGCTACTCTGTCAGGCCGGTGGATAAGACTAGCCTCACCCCGTTTTTTGAAGCTTCGATGCGCTCACAACCGTCCAAACTGATTCCAGAGATCGGCTCTTGGTCGTCTGCATCCCAAATATTCATGCCAGCTAATGAGATCTCGATCGAGTCATCTGCATGAACGACCTCCACTTCATCTCCATCCCACTGTATCAGGCATTGGTGCATCGTGGATGGAATGCAGCAGTTGGCGTGAATCCAATCCCTCCCTAGCAGGACAGCGTAGGTGCTTTTGTTGTCGACGATGAAGAACGACGTAGGGATGGTTTTCCGGCCTACGGTTAGATCCACGTTCAGAACGCCTTGCGCTTCTGATGCTTGGCCGTTGAAATCGCTTAGTGTGACGTTGGTCTTGATCAGATCTTCGTTAGAGCGTCCCAAACGCCGTAGCATGGAGTATGGCATTATATTGACTGCCGCTCCCGTGTCAACCAACATCTTGTTGACAGGCTGCCCATTGATATAACCTCTTAGGTACAGGGCCTTCAAGTGCCTGTAGCTCCTCTCTCGTGGTTTTTCAAAGATAACCGGCCATGGGCCGCAGTCAAACTGTGCTACTGGCACTTCTTCAGTTCTTGGAGCATAAAACTCCGATGGCAGTATGAACACCATGTTTGTATCAGCCGATGCCTTTGCATCGGCTTTTGTCTGCTTGGGGCGCCATTCTTTCTTTTGCGGGCGCGTCTCCGTCTCCAATGTTTGCTGAATTTTCAAGGCCAGATCGGGCCGTGCTTTCCTCAACGTGTACAGGTACTGCGTTTCGGCTTCCTCCAAGTTACGTAGCCGCTGAACCCTACGCTTCTGGGAATGACTGAGTCCATCAGGGCACCACCTTGGCCGGTGGTACCTATCTTCTTCTTCCTCTTCTGACTCCTCGAAGTCTTCATCTTGAGATGACTCAGCTCGTTTATTCTGAGGTGGGAGAGGCCCTAGACGCTTGAACACTGAAAACTCACTTGTGCCCTTCCTCTGCTATCTACATTCTGGGCAGTTGTCGATTGTAGGCAATCGGCTCATTCCTGAGTCCCAGTAGTGCTTAAAGAAAAGACAATCCCAGTGCCTGTCCATGTCTTCCTACTCTCTTGACCTCCCTTTAGCGCGGCGTTCATATCCTTCGTCGTCTCTATCATATCGACGATGTTTTCTATTGTCTGCATCAGACCGACGATATCTGTCGTCATCTACGTTGTACCGCTGGCGTCGGTCGTACTGATGCTCATATTTGTTAAGGAGATGCGCGGAGAGTGGTCGTTGGTACCGCACGCTTCTCACTTGTTCCTCGGTGACGTACCGTTTATCATCATATCGGGGCCGGTCGCGTGGATCGGCCTCCTTCTTATCCTTGCCACGGGAGTGACTGCTCTCCTCTTTATCTTTGCCATGGCGGTCTACAGGCCCTGCCATGTTGATATCGAAAGAGAAACCCGGCTGACGCCTCGTGGAATGATTGAGCTCCACCATGTTGACGCCAGGAAACGGTTGCATGTCCACTTTCATGGCAAACTGACCGAAGATCAATCGGCCTTGTTCTATCGCCATTTGAATCTGTCGACGCAACTCTTTGCAGTCGTTGGTGACGTGGGTGAACGTGTGATGCCATTTGCAGTATGGTCTCCCGTTCAACTCTTGCACCGTAGGGATTTTATGGCCTTCGGGTAACTTCAGCAGCAAATCAAAAATCTGCTCAGTTTTGCTTATATCAAAGTCAAACCCTTTTGCAGGCCCTGGTTGTTTCACCCATTTGCAGGACACGGGTACTGCCCCCCGAGCCCATTTAGCCACGGCGACTTCCTGATCTTCTACAGAGTCTTCAACTTCTTCTGCCTCGACCAGGCCTATCGGGCGCTTGAACTTGTCTTGGTACAATTCCGGGTGGCGCTGCTCATACAATGTCAGTTTCTGGACCATGTGGGCCAATGAATTGTAGTCCACTTGGAAAGCCAGATCTTTGATCGGTGCTGCGAGACCCACCACTGCCAGATCGACTGCTTCTTTCTCGGTTAAACGAACCGAATAACATCGGTTCTTGACAGTCTTGAAACGCTGAATGTAATCAGACACCGTCTCTCCCCGCCTTTGCCGCACCTGCGTCAGATCGGCAATGCCAGCTTCGGTAGCTTCTGAGTGATATTGTATATGAAACTGCTCTTCCAGTTGCTTCCATGTCCGGATTGAATCTGGTGGCAACGAGGTGTACCACCCAAAAGCTGGTCCTGTGAGAGACTGCACGAAAAACCTTACTCGTAGCGGGTCTGATACTGAAATCATGCTCAATTGTGCCAAGTATCGGCCCACGTGCTCAATTGAGCTAGACCCTTCTGATCCACTGAACTTTGTGAACTCAGTGAGCCGATACTTGGGCGGCAGCGGGATCAGGTCATATTCGTTGGGATACGGCTTGGAATAGCCGATTGTTCTCCTCTTTGGCAGGATACCGAACTGGTCTCTCAAGATTGTACTGATTTGATCCACGGTATGAGCTGCAGGGGTTGAGCTTTCATGACTCGTTCCGGTGGCATACTTAGCTAGCCACGCTTGTTTATCGGCGTCTGCTCCAGAACTCCCTCCTGCTCCAGCAATCCCTCCTGTTGTAATCTGGTTCGTGCGCGCCCAGTTATTGCAGTCCGGCACGTATATGCACACGTATCCATGTGGGATCTCTTTGGGCGGCTCATACAGGAATTGGTAATCGCCAGGATCACCTCCAACCTTGTAGACGATGTATGCCGGTGAACCCTGTGGCTCTGGAGCTGCAAGCATGAATGGCAGTTGCGGTCTGGTGTGGAACGGTATTTCTCCCTGGTGAGTCCCTAGGGTAGGTCCTGACGGAGAATACTGATGCTTCATGATTTCCTGAACCACGCGAAGCGCAACACGCTCGAAAGCGTTCACCAGGCTCTCAGAATGACGATGTAGAGAATGAGCCACCATATAATTGGTTTCCTGGCGCAGGGCTCTGGTGCGTTCCTCCGAAGGAAGAGACAGATCTACTCCATCGAGCACGCCTTCGGGTGTGAATCCTTTGAACCTAATGCCATGTGAACGGGTTTTTTCGAAAGAGCCGATGAGATCGGCTTCGAAGAGAGCCTTAAGCTCATCATACTTCTTCTTGTGCTCTTCAGGCAGATCTTCGTACTTGACTGGTTCGTCCGACATCTCAGCTGCAGATGTTGACGTGGTTGCTGCAGATTGTCCCACCGAGCGTGCCAGAAAGTGTTGCCTGCCAAAACCCACCGGCGAGCAGCGACGAGCAACACGAAGAGCCAGGAGGCTCCCAGGACTGCTGGTGGGCCCTAGTCCCTTGGGCGACGGCCCGCAATGCTCTGGCACACGTCCTGACGGTCGCAAGGGCGTGCCACCTGACCTATACCTGGTCAGGAAGGTGTTTGATCGCTTCGATTAGTTTCCTGCATGGTAGACACGTAAACATTAAATGAGCCTCGATCGGCTCTCAGGTTACCCTGCTCATTGGCTCAAAGAGCCGATTGACCCATGGTTCAAATTAGATCTTGCAATAACATGGGTATCCTGCTTCATTAAGATAAAGCTAAATCGATCTACGACAGTTTAGGGTTTTCACCGTATAACCGGAACAACCTACGCATAGTTGAGCCTAGCAGATACGAAAGATGATGGAAAACTAACCCTAAAAGAGGCCTAAAAACCAACACGGAGTCGATTCCCGGAACATCCCTTCTAGGATCGGCAAACCATACCTAACGCACTACCGGATCATTCAACCCGTTTGCAAGGCCTAACCATACGGATATTAAACTAATCCTTGAAGAACAAGGAGCAACTATAACAGATCAAATCTACTAAATAAAGACGAAGCAAGATGCCGCCCTTACACCTAAGATAGGTGTAAGGGCAGCTAGATATCGAGGGGCAGCATAGCTAAGCAAGCATATCAGAAGAACAACGATGCAAGCCCCAAAACATCTACGATAAGTAGTGTTACTCGCCATCAACAAGGCTTCAGTACGAGCAACACCAGATAACGAATAAACCTATACTGCCTAGATCGCAAGATGCGATCTAGGCAGCATGATGCTTACCCGGAAGAAACCCTCGAAACAAGGGGTGGCGATGCACCTAGATTGTGTTTGTTGTGAACGTGATCGTCCTCCTTTCTCAATAACCCTAGGTACATATTTATAGTCCGTGGACTTTCTAATTCGGGAATAAACCTAACCGTGTACGAGCTAAACTCTATCTCTTAATTCTAATCTACCATAATATACAGATACACGGGCAATCTAGCCCAAACTCTCATACAAAGCCGCTTCAGAGACACTTTATACGCAAGTCCTCTAAGCCCATCTCAATCACGGCCCATCTCTTGATCCGGTTAAAACCTGGCGATAACACCAATAGCTATGAAAGGGGGAATAGATCACATCAATACTATCATAGTAATAGTTAACTTCATAATCTACAAGAGATTACAATCATAACCTACGCCAAGTACTACATGATGCACACACTGTCAACTTTACATCATGGAGGAGGAATAGACTACTTTAATAACATTACTAGAGTAGCACATAGATAAATAGTGATACAAAGCTCATGATCACATAAAGATCACACCATGGGAGAGAGAGATGAACCACATAGCTACCGGTAGAGCCCTCAGCCTCGGGGGAGAACTACTCCCTCCTCATCATAGGAGACAGCAACGGCGATGAAGATGGCGGTGCTGTCGATGGAGATGACTCCGGGGGCAATTCCCCGTCCCGGCGGCGTGCCGGAACAGAGATTTCTGTCCCCCGAAACTTTGTTTCGCAATGGCGGCGGCTACGGAACTCTTCGTGGAATATGACTTGACGATTTAGGGTTTTCGCGGCGGAGAGAATATATAGGCGGAAGGGCGGCCTCGGAGGAGCCAGGGGGTGCCCACACCACATGGCGGCGCGGCCCCCTATGGTGTGGGTCCCCTGCTGGCCGCCTCCGACTCTCCTTCGATGTTCTGGAACCCTCCGAGGAAAATAGGAAGTTTGGATTTTGTTTCGTCCAATTCCGAGAATATTTCCTGTGTAAGATTTCTGAAACCAAAAACAGCAGAAAACAGGAACTGGCGCTTCGACATCTTGTTAATAGGTTAGTTCCTGAAAATGCATAAAAATGATGTAAAGTGTGAACAAAACATGTAGGTATTGTCATAAAACTAGCATGGAACATCAGAAATTATAGATACGTTGGAGACGTATCAACAGTCCATTTGTCTGCCGTGTGATCCTATATATGAGGCCTCTTTTTGTTTGTCTACTGCATTGGCCAATGACTGAACAATGGCACAATAGAAGGCAAGGTGTTGCCCTCAAACTTAGTCGTGTGTGTCATTACTTGCACACTAGACTTAGTTTGAGGGCAGTCCCTTGAGCTGCCGTGTGTGCCAATGTATGATGCCTCATTAATGTTTTCAATGTTCGTTTTCATCTATACTTGTGAGCAGACACACCTATAATGCCATGTGTTCTTGTGTCAGACTGAGAAGCTCAAGCTTGGGTCACCTACTAAGACCTCTGACGAGGGACCGTCGAAGAAGCAAAGAGCAACTAACGTCAGCCACTTCCAGGAGAACGTAGGCAGGGCCGGCCCTGGCATGCCAGGGCCCCGGTGCAAGACAAAAAAAAAAGGGCCCTATACAGAAGCAATAGAGATGGTTTTTATATTTAATTTAGTAGAAACATAATTATTTAACATAATTCTTCTTAAGTTCTCAAAGAAATACTCATGATCTTATCGGTGATAATGTTCAACTCACAAAATATCTACTCATGATCTTATTACATTTCAGCTTAAATTTGTGCTTGCACTCCACATGTATGGTAAATAAAATTTTATAATCAATAGATAAGCTCAACATGCAATGACTTCAGATTTGATGAGCCAAGCAAAAAACCATATATTTCTTTGAAAACTCCAAATTCCTTGAATCTAATTTCTTTAATGAAGTATTTGCACACAGACACAAATACAAGCACAAGATGAATTAGAACATGCAAGTAAAAGTTGAAACAAATGCACCTCGAGCCAGGATGCTGCTCCGATCGCTGCCCCCCGGCTTGCCGGCGGGCCCGCCGCCGGTCCCCTCTGTGTGCGGCTGCCGATTCCTCTAATCCTCTTGTCCCTCTCAAGCATATAAGGATTGAGGAATGATGAATGGGGAAGAAGTGGAGAAACCGAATCGAATTAGATGAACAAGAACAAACTAATCTAGAAAAATATATAGAAATGGATGTACGTTAATCTGGGAGGGATTTCCGTTGAATTAATGAATCATGATCTCCTCCATTATTCCCTCTAGAACGGCTAGAAATCTCAAGATGAGAGAGCCCCATCATCGTTGCCTCGGCGGTGATTGGGCGGGGAACAGAAAAATGAGAGGGAGAGGAGAAGACGATTTACTACTACGATGCTAGACTGAGTTAATGCGGCCGACTGTATTTTCTTTATCGATGCACATGAATACAGTTAAGACTCCAAACGTGGGCTGATTTTGACTTCATAACTTTTTTTCCAACCGAGCCAAGCAGCTAGCTGGACCGTGCCATGTATCAGTATACGTAACATTCCTGGGCGAGGGCCCCTAGCGAGCGGAGGCCCCGTGCGGTTGCACTGGTTGCACAGGCTCAGGGCCGGGCCTGAACGTAGGGCCGGACCAGTTCCTGCGCATTGTCTTCAGGCCCACCTTCAGCTGGCTCCTGATCCCTCAAGATTTCGTCAAGTGGTTCGGAGAAATCCTTTCGAACATCATCATGAAGACCAACACTGACTGCAACTGGAGGATGACTACGATGAGACAGGGGCTGACGCATACATTGACTAGGGGTGGGCGGGCTTCGCCTTCACCCATCAACTCAAGGTAGGCTAGTTCCTCAATCTTCAATTAGGTCTCCTACTTCGAGTACAATGTGGTCATCTTTGACCACACCTGCACTGAGGTGATGAGCAGGTGCATGTACCATGGCGATGCCACTAGGTGTGTCGTCTTCGAAAATCATGTCTGAAGCTTACCTGGTTTTGTGTCGCTGCTACCATGTCGTGTCTAGTTGTTGTTCATGTCATGTGCTGAACTATGATCGTCTCTGCTGTGTCCTGAACTATGACCGTGTCTGAACAATGGTGTGTCATCAACTTGTGTCGTCTATGATCAGTGCTAAGTCTGTCTGAACTGTGATTATGTTCTTGCTTGTGCTGTTGATCGCTGCTAGCTCACCACTGAAAGAAAGAGGTAAGCAGAAGCGAATTTTGGATTGCAACCAAACAACAGGGGCGCCGTTCTGTTCTGCTACTAGGCCTGAAAAACAACCTACCAAATAGGCGGAGCCTAAATCTCCACGGGGCCAAAAAAAATCTGTGCAAACCACCAAACAACGTGACTTTTTCTAGCCCATGTCTTATCACGCATGGGTCTTCTTCCCACTGCGCAGTGATGCAGGAAACTGCTGCGGACTACTAAACGCGCCCATAAATACCGTCAGGCATATGGATATGGCTTTGCATTCTACGAGTTCGCTCTTGTGTTCTCCACCCTCGCCCCCGAACCAACCAGCACGACCAGAGCATGACACATCCACAACGGTTGCACTTGCAGGTGTCCATGTCTTCCCCGCTGCCAATATCCCTCTCTTCTCCGTCACCAAGAGGGCCTCATTCGTTTCGTGTCATCGCTACGGGATTGGGGATTCATAAGTAGAATTGAGTGGTATGATTATCCCCCAATTTATGTGATCCATTCAAACTTCAAGGTTTTTTTTTTCTTTTTTCAAAACTTTCACGACGCGTGCAATGTAGCCACGTTGTCATGCCCATGGCAATAGCACTTACATCCTAACACGTCAGTTCATTGCATTGTACAACTCGGTGGACTAAAATGTTTCTGTCAGACAACGTGTTTGTTACCCGTATAATCTATTATATACTATTTTTTTTAGGTAAAATGAATTAATCTATTATATACTAAAAGCAAAATAAGAATGCTTAAAGGAGACACCACGTTAATCCACATGTACTTAAATTATTTAATCTGTTGACCTTAATTATAATGGTTGAGATTTAAAGTTAGAAAAGTTACGTACACTAGTATGTACAACCTGTCACGTAGGTTGATTTATCCCGTCCGAAAGTCACGTTTAGGATGTGGTCTCCCGGAACCAAGCAATCAGGACGTGATATGGATGTGGTCTGATAGAAAGGAAAAAAACTGTTTGTTGATGATTTGTTCCTATACGACACCAGGTGCAGCATGCATGTATGTTGGTCCGTTTAACATATAAGAAAAAAACAATAGCAGCTGATTCATTTCCATCTAACGTGTTCCCGTTCAACATAAGGAGAAATATATAGGATATTTTCAAAGTACGTAGATTGTAGCTGCCTCCGTTCAACAAAAAGATAACTAAGCATCTATAGCTAGCTTAGTTAGACTATGGTTACAATGTTACATGGCAAATCTATACCCCTAATAATAAAGGGAGAAGCGTTTCCGCGGTTTGCTCCGTCGGTTTCGTCCGTTCTATGCTTTGTTCGTGCTGAGTCCGATTTCGTCCATCGTAGGCGTTGTTGATTTCTTCTTTTGTATCGTACACATCTTTCGTCCTGCCGTGCGTCTGTCTGTCTCGAATCGTACGCCGCGTGGTCACCTTTTAGAATTCACTGTATTTGGTAAGAAGAGGCCAGGCAAGAGACAAGTCCATCCCCACGTATGCTGCAGCCGCCCACGTTAGCAAATACTCCCCTTCTCCATATCCGTGTAGTACTCAATTTCTAATATTAATGACAGAGACCCATCCAAACTCCGATATCCCGAACCGAGCCTTCAAATATCGGAGCTATCGCTCGGCCGAGCCTCTAGGAATCGATCAACCTTGACGATGGGCGGGGGCGTGGCTCGCATGGACATCGCATGGACAGAAGGCGGGGATCGGGAAAACAGCGACACGCTAGAATCGTGGGGCGGCGCTGTTCGTCGATCGGTGCCGGAGCGCCAGTACGGACAGGTGAGATGGAGCGCAAGGACGCCGGTTCATGATTAATATAGGGTCGGCGGCTAGCTCGTCAGCATGTTTCCCACCTTTCTCATGGTGTTCCCGTCGCCTCGAGGTGTCGGAGCGTTCCACCTGAGGCGCTAGATTGAATTAGCCCTCCGTCGCTTCCTTGATGTCGACAAGTCGACAGTCTCAACAGTTGTCCGGACGCGTGTGCTGGGTGACGTACGACTAGAACGAGGCGTACCTCATGGTTATCGACATGCGAAGGAGTTCTCTAGCAACGTCAGGCTGCTCGCCATCATACTTGGTACGCAATGATCATGATGAGCAAGGACGGGGAGCTCCAGATCATGGCCATGGACCATGGTGCGAGAGTGGGCGCTCCATGTTCGGCGTGCCGACAGAAGCAGATTGCTTGCCGCGTGGCCGGCCAGCTTGCTGCACTCGCGATTATTTAGGTTTAGATGTCTGTTTCGGAGGTCGATGATCCCGTCAATTACTGAGCGGAAGCGCACCATTCTAGAGGCCTTCATAACCTCTGAACAAACTAGATCAACGAACTTGGGTTCATCTAATTTTGATTTACTTTGGCTGAGTGTACATGCAATCCTAAAATCGTGGATCAGCTCCTTCGTGCTCGGTTCTGGAAGAGCAGTATGAGTGAGTGTATATCATTGCCTGGTCAGTTGATAAAGCCCTTTCCTGAAGTTACAGGCGTAACCAGTTTTTGCGTTAAGTATGGGAAGAAGAAGCACACGACATTTGACTAGAAGGTTAGTATAATTGTACACTGATTTTTTTTTGAGGAAAGTATAATTGGACATTGATACACGAAGAAGAAAAGTATGTACACACAGGTCTGATACCCTGGCAATCAGACCGTGGTGTGCTTGGGCCGAGACAGGCCAGAAAAACCCAGCCTAAGTCCTAGCATGAGAACCGAGGCGCCAGCGCCGGGAGAAAGACAAGAAGGAGCGAGACACCTCGTGGATATGTTTAGTGGCTAGAATTAGGCAATCTGAATCCTAATTCATCTCTTAATGACTTATGTGTCTGCGTGTGTCTCCTCTGCTCGTCAACTCGGAATGAGGAAAAGGACTTTAAGGATTAGGGCGTGATAGCGATGGCGCTCGGCAGAGGAGGCGGTAGCGGAGCTGACACCATGCATTTTTTTTCCGTAGCAACGCACGGGTATTGTCCTAGTCTGATAATATATAAGAAAATCTGCATAGTATATATGCATGCGTTTTTTTTTGTCGCTTGTATTTTCAATATTTCACCGGAAAACGGTTTTACCAGCTACCACACATATTAATTATTTTCTAACGGACTAAACTTTGCCCGTATTAATGTAATTTTCTCAAATTTAAATATTTTTGGGAAATTGTGAAAGAATTTATGAATTAATTTTGAATATCTCGGACGGAATACCCGCCGGTATTTCCGCTATTGCGTTGAAAGGGAAATAACGGTGCCTAGCGATATTTTTGCCCAACCGAGAAAAAAAACTTGACTATCCATAGAATTTTTTCCGCCGAAGAAAGCTAACGTGAATTCAAAATATATTATTTGGAGGACAGGGTTCATGTAGATCTACATGTACATCTATCCGATTGGATCTCACATCAGAAATTTACCTATATTAATATAATTTGCTAAAATATAAATAATTTTAGCAAATTTTTGAAGAATTTATGAATCCGTTTTGAATATCTCAGGCAAAATACCAGGCCGTATTCCTGCACGCTGAGCCGTAATTTTACCCAACACACGAACAAACCTTGGCTATAAGTAGATTTTATTTTCGCTGGTGGAAAGCTACGGCGAATTCTAAATATATTATTCAGTAGACAGGGTAAAATCCATGCCAATCTACATGTATATTTACCGGATTGGATCTCACATCAAATGGATGGAAATTAGGCAGAATACACACTACTACCGTCTCTCCCCACAAAAATAAAAACTCACAATACTGGGTTGTCAAGTGATAACTTTGTAGGCGTATCAACAAAAGGCAAAAAAAACTTCTTACACGAAGCTAGCTAGATCGTGGTAGAAATGCAAATCTGTGCTAAGATAAAGTATAAACTGGACAATAGGTCATATCATATGTTAAGTATATTGATCCGTAGATATGCATGTTTGAGCAATGATCAAAATAAGTGGGTTTCCAGTTTAGTTATGACACATATAAAGCAATAGTGCGACACGTAGGGACAACTTCTACAGAACATTAATTCTGTTGTAGGATGCAAACCTTACTCGAAGGATAGGGAGACCTGGCAGATTTAAATTAATGAGAATAAACAATTGCAACTTATTAGGGAAAAACAATATATTACAACACATACTATAATCCTGAATTTTCCACATATCTATCTATCTATTTTTGTGGACTATGAAACTATATTATTTCCTACAATGTAAAGTGTCACTTTCGACAAATTAAAAATAATGCCCTCGCATTTGCGAGGGCCACATGGCTAGTTATCTAGAAACAAAACTATAGAAATTTCCCGGGACGTAATTTAGAAACCAAGAGAGGAAGATACACCTAGTTGATGCAGCCTACCCTGTCTTGCATCTCTAATCGCGTCTTGCAAAGCGTCTCCTAAAGGTGTTCGGAACACGTCAGACATCTTTCTAGATCCAATCATGCGTACCAAAGTTTCTTTCTATCCGGCGCGGCCCAATACGCTGTCTGGTGCCCCGAGGCCGTCCCCGCTTCACAGAGGACGGTTCGGGCGCCGGACAGAGCGCGAAGTGAGGCGGGGAGTGGCGGTCCCGATGCGTCATTGACCCATTAAAATTTAATCAGTTTCCCGCCACATCGCGCCTCTCCCGCCACTTCCCTCCGCTAGCCGCACATTTCTACCCTGCCAAAAGATTTCACCCCCTCCCGTCGATTTGTTTCTCCCTCCCACCGCCGCTACTCTCTCCCAGCCATGGCGCCGACAGGCCCCAAAAAACTGGCCAAGAAATCGGCCACCAAGCCACCAGGCAAGGAGCCAGTGACGAAGGGGCCAATGGCGCCCTTGCGAAGCCGCGGAAGGCGCCGGCGGCGAAGATGAAGCCGGACGACTGGACCGAAGAAAAGGTGGCTGGAAGACTGCATGCGGCGCAAGTTGTCGACGGCGGAGCGGAGGGAGCGGCGGGTGGTGGAGCAGGCGAAGAAGACGTCGGCGTCGCTTCCGCAGCAGAAGGCCGCACTGGCCGCGTGTGTCGCTGCGACCGCCGCGAGCCCATGGAGTTCATTGACCAGCACGTACATTCCGGGAGTGGCGTCCTCGTCGACACCCGGTTTCCTTGGCGAGGACGCAACGACGACGCCCGGGTGTCTGACACCACGCTTGTCGCTGCGGTACGAGGACGCGCTGGCGCATGGCGGCTTCACCCTGAACGCCGTGTTCTCCCTGATGTACGACGATCAGCAGCGGTAGCAAGGCCACAACGCGGTTGGCATTGCCTTCACTGGACGTAGGGGTCCGCTCCAAGTCGAGGGCGCCGGTGCTCCATTCGTGTAGGAGGACACAACGCGCGAGGAGGAGGACGGGGAGGACGAGGAGGAGGAGGCCGACGAGGATGACGAAGAGGACAGCGACAAAGAAGACGAGGAGGGGGACGTCGCGGAGGAAGCAGAGGATCTCGTGGAGGTTGACGTGAACGGTGTGAGGAAGAAGAAGAAGAAGAAGAAGAAGAAGAAGAAGAAGAAGAAGAAGAAGAAGGTGGCCTCGGGCTCACGATGCCCCAAGTGGAAGGTTCTAGAAGATCAGTGCCTCTGCGAGTCATGGGCGACGGTGGGCCACGACTCGGTCATCAGCGCCAACCAAAAGCACGGGAAGTAGTAGGCGATGATTAAGGCAGAGTTCGATGAACGCAAATTCGTCGACAAGGATTACCACACGATGCCAATGAAGAGGAGCCTAAAGGCAATGTCGACAAGCTAGACCATCATCCAGGCGTCAGTGAACATGTTCCATGGATTCCATTCTGAGCTCGAGAACAGAGCGGATAGCGGCACAAACGTCGGCGATACGGTACACTTCTTTCTACCACCAATTTAGCGCCTCCTTCAATCATGATCTGATAGTCTATTGCACTTCTTTTGATTAGCTCGATCACACCATGGGGCTTACCGGAAGAATTCAGAAGGGTACATGCCTTTTGTGCTACTGCATTGCTATAGCAAGCTCAAAAAGAGCGAGAAGTGGCGGTTGACGAGTTTTTCCTTGTCGAAGGGGAAATATGGCGCCTTTGATCAGGATGCGCCGCTCGCAACATCGACAAAGCGCCCTATTGGCAACAAGGTTGCCAAGGCCAGGCGAACACAGCGGTGACCGAGAAGATGCAGTCGTCAATCACCAAGTGCCTCGCCGAGGTCTCCTCGACCCTGCTCATCCGTGACAAAAAGGCCGACGAAGGGTGGACGACGCTGCTCAAGAGGCAAGAAGAGAAGATGCAGCTCAATAAACGCAAGGAGGACTTCTCCGTGTTGACCGCGTTGACAGTTGGAATGTCTCCATGAACGCTGGCGGCGCACAACTTCTACAAACACATGATCCTCGACGAGATCCACACCAAAATGGCGGCGGCCGAAGCAGCGGCAGCAGCCCACCCCCGGAGCCAACGGCGGCACCAGCAGGCGTGTCGGCGACAGCGTCTACTAGTACCCCTGCATCGGCATCGGCATCAGTGACTGAGTAGCCAGATCGGGCAGTCGACTTAGGATCCGCCGTCGACATCGCCGAACTCCTTCTTCTAAATTATGTTCAATTTGCACCCCCGGTCAGTAATATGATCGCGTCCAGTACTTTGATCGCGACAAGTTTAGCGGAAACAATCTCTTTTAAATATAAACTATTTAAATTTATAGGTGGTTTTAGGGGATGTGGCAGGAAACAAATCCTCAAACACGACACGAAGAAACCGTGTCCCCAAACTCTCAATCCAACGTGTTTTGGAGACGCTTTGAGTGATGCGACTAGAGATGCTCTGACCACTGATGCGGGGCGGGGCTTGTATGTCTACTGGGCTTGCCTCTGTTTTCTCCGCTGATACTGTGCCATGCTTTGTCCATTGCTAATTTGGTAGGCTTGAATGCTTGATTCATTGATAGTACTAGCATACAAACCGAATTAGTTAGGTATGTATCTGTGAAGCCAGAGCGATAGATTCTATAATGGCATCAATGCAAGGCTGGCAATTATTTAAGCCTGAGCATTTTGACATGTGACGGACAGGGTGAGATGCGCTGACTTGCTGAATGTAAATTATTGCGACCCATATAAAATATGTTTTCGGGCATCTTCTGCGGAATGAACAACGGGAAGCAATAATATATTTTCGTGCATCAACGAACGGACCTAGGCGACCCGCTTTGATCTATGCAGACACGAGGACAACCGGACAACCGAAACTTAGGGTGTGTTTGGTAGGTCGGCTTTTCTCAACATGCATTTCTCACCTCAGCTATGTTGACCTCAACTATGTTGGGTTGAGATTGTTGCCTTGTTTGGCAGCCCGTATCTGTTGAGTATTGCTGAGTAGAGAAGTTGTTTGGTTGTCATGTATGACTAGAGCTGTGCTATATTAAAATAAAAAGCGATCAGGTCCCTGGATACAAAACGAGAAAGCGGTGGTAAAGGCGGAACAATAGTGAGCTGCCAAGTTGTGAAAGCCCCCGCGTCGTCTCCCTGTGAGGCGGCTCGGGTGGAACCCCAGATCCGCCGCCGCCGCACCCCTCCTCCACCATGCCCCCTCGCCGCCGCCGGCACGCGTCGACGGGCAAAGCCCGCCGGCGGCTGGTGGCGGCGGGACTCGTCCCTGGCGCGCTGCAGCCTCCCGCCCCGCCCCTCCCGCCCACCCCGCTTCGCCCCTCCACCTCGGCCGCTAGCCGGCGACCGCGCTCTGGCACGTCGCCGCCCTCCTGGAGCTCGCACCGGAGATGAGCTCCCCGCTCCAGGTCTGGCTGCACGGCTGAAGCCCCTGCCTGTGCCGCCATGGGTCGTTTCTGCGCCCCAGATCCGACCCTCCCCGATGCGCAGGGCAAGGTCTGGCCGGCGGCCATCCCCCTGCGGCCTCTCGGCTTGGCAGGTGGTGGAGCTTGCGGCCCCTGCAGGTGCACGGCAGCGCGGCTTCCCATTGAGGTGCGTCTCCTGGGAGAAATCCCTGCTCTGGTCTCTGCCATTGCCGTCCACGACGACGCTGTTTGGCGTCGTTCAACCTCGTTGGGGGCGTGGTCGTGGAGATGCACTATGTCAGCTGCTGCTTGCTGCGGTTCCGAGCGAAAGCTCAGCGGCGACGGCGCCCACAGGCTCCGTTTTCCTTGTTGAAGGCGTCGAAAGTGAACCAGGTGTTGCTTGTTCGGTGGCTGCATTTTGGGCTTGGTTGGTGCCCTCGACTTCAGCTCTTGTTGGTCGTGCAAAGCTTGGCTAAATCCGATGGTGACGGGCTGCGGTTTTGTCGCGAGCTTCGTGTTTCTGGTGCGATCTCGGCTGATCGGCCCCCTTCGATGGCGCAGGTCGTCTCCCCACCTCGCAAAGTGCTTGGGTTGTCCCTTTGGCCGAGTTCACGATCAAGGTTCGTGGCGTTGGTGGAATCTCGGTCTTGCGATGCCCTTCGATTGCGTTGCAAAAACTCCTCGCAGTTCTGGCACTCAATCAGCCGCGCGAGCTTCGTGTTTGCATCGTTCTCTCGGCGGAGTAAGGCCCTTCGACTATGCTAGCTTCACTCGTTGATCCTCATATGCTCCTGGTTTGCCACCTTGTGGGATAGTCGTCATGCAAGCAGGTGGTGGTGCTGCAATCTGTAAAGTCTTGGGATTGTGAGGCCCTTCGATTGCACAGTGACACTCCTCGATGCATTTGCCTATGCCTGTCTTCCTGGTGATGGTCGTCGTGCTCGCACGCCCGGTTGTGCTTCTCAAGTGCACCTATTCCCCCCACCCCCATCCTCCTTGTTGTGTGTGTTGGTGTGTGTTTTTGTTTTGTCTTCCCTCAAGTTCTCCAATGTAAAATTCTGGTTCACTTGAACCCATCTTGTAATAGGCTGCAAAGCCTTATAGGCAAAATGAATACAAATTCAGGTGGAGGGTCTTCTCCCTCCCCCAGTGACTATTCAAAAAAAAACAAAACGAGAAAGCAATCAGGTCGCTCAACATAAAACTAAAAAGCAATCGAATCCCTAGTAGCGTCGGGATCAGGCTCAGTCGCCGCCGCCGGCGAGAGGAGCCACCGCCGGTGTGAGGAGCCGCGTCCGGAAGGTCGATCCCATCCTGCTCTGCGCGTGGTGAGGGCGAGACTGGCCCTGGAGGTCGTCGTCGCGCGAGGATGCGTCCATGGCGGCGCTGGTCTCGTTGAGGTGACCATGGCGATTGGCGGCGCAGGGTCTTGGTGCTGGCGGCCGACCGCTGTGGTGCGAGTTGGAGGTCGAGGATGGAGGTCGTGGTGGCGGGAGGTGGCGGCGCTCCGTCTCGCCCGCGGCGTCGTGCCGTGGTGGCGTTGGTTCGTGGAGAGAGAGCAGGGGGGGAATGATTTGCTGAAACGTGCGGGGTGGAGTGCCGCGATGGACTCGGGGCCAGCTGCGGGAGGATTTTCGGGCGAACTCAGCCCTGCTGAGGTGCGAAGCTCGATTCGAGCTTCTCTACCGGGTAGGGCTAAGAGCCCCTTTTCCGTATCAAGTGGGCAGTGCGCGGTAGGGAAAACTGGGGTACCAAACAACTTCTTCGCTAAATATCTCGGATGGAAACTTCTCCGCTAAATATCTCGGGTGGGATGGGAATTTCCCAGTTGGCCCGGGCCACCAAACACGCCCTTAGCCTAGCGGCTCGATGCAAATGAACCATTGTGTCTACTACATGCACCTTTTGTTTTCTCGGGCCGCATGGTAGGTTTCACCTCATGTGTATCTTTGCTGGAGTGCAACGCTGGCCATTCCGCGTCGTTTTTACTAGCGCCTGCTTTGCCTTCGGCACGTCGATGATGGCGGGCATCGATGGCTTCCGTGCCAGGGATTGATGACGAGGCATGTGTCCGTGCTTTTTTTAAGCTGGCCGCGCCCATCTTCCCATTGCCCTCCTCCGAGAAGATATCTAGTGCTACCACCCTTTTGCATGCTACCGTGCTACCGTACAAAAAAATGTATTTTATACGTGTCAAAAAATTATACGAAAAAATGTGAGTGCTCATGAAGCATGTCCCTACAACATCCCAAAATTTCATATCCAAAATCGACATGGACACTGAGAAACAAAAAAGAGAAAATCAGCATGAATAGTGTCATTTCATGCTGATTTTCTCTTTTTTGTTTCTCAGTGTCCATGTCGATTTTGGATATGAAATTTTGGGATGTTGTAGGGACATGCTTCATGAGCACTCACAATTTTTCATACAATTTTTTGACACGTATAAAATACGTTTTTTTGTACGGTAGCACGGTAGCACCTAAAGGGGTGGTAGCACTAGATATGTTCTCGCCCTCCTCCATGTCACTGCCTACACCACTGCCCATCTCCACACCTCACGGATCGATGAGCACCGAGCCATAGGAAAGTCGTGGCCGCTATGAAAGACCTGCCACGACCATGAGGGGGGCTCCTCAGGTGGAGCCAGGCGCCGTAGGGAAAGGAATCATCAGTAGGTCTCGGTCGACTACGCTCTCGAGCTCTACAAGACGGGCCGCCCCATGTCGTGGCTAGACATCAACCTGCTTGGAGCTGGACTGCAGAATTCACGGCGGGCACCTGTGCCACCCATGTTGTGGGAGGGGCGAGAGCGGCGTGACGAGATCCGCCGACGCCGGTTCATTTTCCCGCCCGATCTGCAGGACGAACGGCGTTGGCGCTGAACTCGACACTGAACGCCACGAAGGCTCGCCTTATTCTCTGTGAGCTCTTCCACGAAGTAGGAGCCCTTTTCACCATGTGAAGACCTTAGGGAGGCCTTCGACCCCGTACAAACTTGTCGGCTCGATCACAAGTTTATCGCTACCGGCGACCGCTAACGCCTAGGAGTCCTCAACCTCCAATAGTAACAAGATTGGAGAGGGAAACTTGATACGATGGCTCAAATCGAAAATTGTGTGGTCGAAAGAGAGAGGATGAACGGATCAATTCTCAAAATTATTGGATGAATCACAAGAGATCAAAGATTTGAGGTGAGGGAATTTGCTATGGAGTTCTTGAGACCTTTGACTTGGATCTAGATCAAATGAATTGGCAAGCTAAGTTTCCATGAATTTGGGGTTGCCTTATATGACTAGAACTAGCCGTTACAGACATTTTCGTGCAGAAAAGGAGGCTGGCCGGTATAACCAGCTCTGGGCCCGGTTATACCAGCCCAACCTACTGGAAATGAAAGGCAAAAGAGAAAACAGAAAAACAGCCGATATGACCGACCTGGGCCCGGTCATACCGGCCCATGAGTGAAATTGATGGCTCCCAAGTGCAGGGGATCAATTGTAGTAATTTTCAATAAGAAAGATTGTTGTCGAACCCACGAGGAGCTGAAGGTATTTGTAAGCAAAATCGACAAGAAAGCAATAATAATAAATTTACAATTTTGGTGTTTTTGGGTGTATAGTTTGCAATAAAAATAAAATGCAGAAAGTAAATAGCAAATAATATAAAGCTCTCGAAGAGAGAAAAGCCCAATCATCTGTGCAGCAAGAGGACAAGCTTCAGTGTGTGTGCTTATATGAGACTTAAGTTCTGAGGGCGGAATGAATTCACTATCATCTGAGTTCTTAACAACACGGTAAATATTTTGTCAAGCTTTATTCAATTAGGGCGGAGCCTAAGTTAGGTGTAACCATAAATATGTGCAAATACACCCTTATGATGGGTCCTAGAGCCATTTTATGAGCAATTATATGAATCATTAAGACACAAATATCCGATCATATCAATAAGATCATTGGTCCCCGACACAAACCCCTCTAATGCAACCCATAGTATTGGAAGACGGTTTCTGTCATTCCGACCCTTCCGACACAAATGCATTACATTAAAGTGCAGACCTATGAGCCCATATAGGTGAAGCAATATGTAGCCGAAGTTCGCATAAAACCATCATATAACAACATAAAAAAACATAAAACTTTCCCAAAAACTCATTGCACATCATATACAATCATAGCTAGATCATCCTATGCCCTCAGGAACGCGGGGAACTACTCAAAAATGTCAAATATGATGCGGACCAGAGGCATAATGATTACAACCCAATCTAAATATATAATCTCCCCACCAAATAATGACAAAGTACCGATCACAAACATGCAATAGCACTGGAAAACAATATCTGGGGTTCAATTCAACACAAACTATGAGGGGGATGACGTCGATCTCGTAGACGGAGATGGTGGTGATGATGGTTCTGATGGAGATGTTGATGGAGATGCCTCCTCCAAGCCAAGAAGGAGTGGGGATGTCGATGGCATCGATTTCCCCTTCACCGGAGGCACCGGTGCAACAGGATCTGCCCTCTCCTGAAGAGAACTTTCGCCTCCGCCGCCACCTCAATAAATCTCCGGAAAATATGTCTTAGGTTTTTAGGCGAAACAGAGCTTCTGGTATAAAAGGGGGTCCAAGACGATGCCGGGGCGCAAACGGGCCAGGGTGGCGCGCCCTACATGTTTGGGCGAGTCACCTGGTGCTGTTTAGCCCTCGTGGCTCCCTCGTGTGATTCTTTCGCCAACTGTCCTTCTCCGGGTGAAATACTGATCAGGTGATTTTCCTTGATTTTTAGCGATCCAGAAAGTCCTGAAACAAACAAAATACGAGAAAGGAGGTATTTTGCCTCCTAGGAATTAAATACCAATGAAGGGGACTTTGTAGAAAAGTCCAGGAAATTGACTAAAAATGCAAAAATAATGATGTATGATGACAACTAACAATGAAAACTAATCATATATGTAGCAATAATGATGATGCAAAATACACGTATCAAAAACCAGCAAGCGATCAGAGAGGAGCAGCAGCAATGCAGGCATGCGCGTGAGAGCAGAAGTAAAGCGGGAAAGCGCAGGCCGCATGGCGATTGATGCAGGGGACAGGCGGGAAGTTGCGGCGTGCGTGCGCGGGTGGGAATCAAGGCGAGGCAAGGATCTACATGCGGGTTAGCCGGAGATAGCGATGCGGGCGATGCGGGGTGGCCTGGTGTGGGTGAAGCGAGCGTTGCGGAGTCAACGCATGTGGCCGCTGGGAACTATGCCTGCGGGGTAAGGCGAGCAATGCGACAATGTCAACGTAATGAGACCAGGGGTTCTCACGATTACGCCCTGGCGTGTGGGTCCGAGCCCATTGCGCTCGGCGATAGTCATGATGTACAAGTCAGGTACTTACCGTGATGAATCACGTGTAACTTTGGTAAGGTTCACCTTTGACGTAGGAACCCTTGTGGCGGACAAGCTCTACTGGACAACGAGGAGCCAAGACGACAGGGCAAGACAAGGAGAACAGGACAAACGGGGCAAGGATCGACCCTTGGTCACTCCCCTGGGTCACCCTCGGAAGGGGTCCAAGGGACGGCAGAGCAGGGCAACCAGGCCAAGGCATGACCTGTTGTTATCACCAGAATTTGACCGAGTCAGAGGTGGGCCGCGATCAAGATGGGCTTGAAGAATATACATGGAAGAATATACGTGAATCGGCCTTATATGCAAAGTTTGGGCTAGTTTGCCTGTATCTGTAATATAGTAGATTACGTGTCGGTTAGTTAGAGTTTGGCTCGTGCACGGTTGGGATTATTCCCACGTTAGAAAGTCTACGGACTATAAATATGTATCTAGGGTTTATGAAATAAACAACAATCACGTTCACCACAAACCAATCTAGGCGCATCGCCAACTCCCTTGTCTCGAGGGTTTCTTCCGGGTAAGCATCATGCTGATCTTGCGATCTAGGCAGTACAAGTTTATTCGCTGTTCATGCGTTGCTCGTACTGAAGCCTTTTTGATGGCGAGCAACGTAGTTATCTTAGATGTGTTAGGGTTAGCATTGTTCTTCGTATCACATGCTATCGTCGTGCAACCCTTAGACATTTAGCCGCCCTTACGCCTATCTTAGGTGTAGGGGCGGCACCCCGCTTGATCATTATTTAGTAGATCCGATCCGTTATGGTTGCTCCTTGTTCTTCAAGGATTAGTTTAATATCTGCATAGTTAGGCCTTACAAAGGGTTGAAGGATCCAAATGCGGCGCTTGTGGTGTAGTTTGCTAGCCCTAGACAGGATGTTCCGGGGATCAACTTCGTGTTGGTTTTTAGGCCTTGTCTAGGATCGGCTTACGATCACCGTGCGCGGCCGCGAGGCTCAATCACGAGTAGGATGTTCCGATTATGCGGTGAAAACCCTAAATCGTCGGAGATCATTTTAGCTTTATCTTGATCAAGCATGACCACCATATATTCATACACCTCGTGCGAATCATGGGTGGATCGGCTCTTTGAGCCGATTCACAGGACAACCTGAGAGCCGATCGAGGCTCGTATTTAATGTTTACGTGTATGCCATGCAGGAAACTAAGCGAGGCATCTCCATCACCTTCCTGACCAGGTATAGGTCAGGTGGCACGCCCTTGCACCAGCATCGGACGTGCGGGCCGGAGTCTTTGCGGGCCGTCGCTCGGAGGGACCAGGGCCAGCCGCAGCCCTAAGTTGCTCCCGGCTCTCCTGTGTTGCCCGTCGTTGCTCGCCGGTGGGTTTCTGACCGCAACACATTCTGGCACGCCCGGTGGGACAATCTTCGACATCAACCGCATCGCCATCTACATCTGAGATGGCGGACGGCACCCCGGGCCACGTACGAGGATCTGACCGAGGAGCTCAAGAAGAAGTATGACGAGGTCAAGGCGATCCTCGAAGCCGACCTCATCGGCTCCTTTCACAGAACCCGCTCACATGGCATCAGGTGGAAAGGGTTCTCACCTGAAGGCGCGCTCGATGGAGTGGACCTGTCCGCCCCGTCCGAAGAACGCACCAGGTCCCTGCGTCAGGAGATTAACTTCATGGTAGCTCATTCGCTACACCGCCACTCTGAGAACCTAGTGAACACTTTGGAGCGTGTCGCTCTTCGGGTGATCCAGGAAATCATGAGGCACCAGTACTCTCCGTCAGGACCAGCTCTCGGGACATACCAAGGAGAGATGCCACTCCAGTCCCGTCCGCCGCTGCCATTCGCGTTGGCAGCACCAGAAGTGCCGAATTCACCGGCATACGTCGTCTACAAGATCGGTGGTGACCCTAGTGACTACCAGTTCTTGCATGAGGCGCCTAAGGAGATCCCTCACGGGTACACGTGCACATACATGCCAGACTGCGGTAACTGGGCGCTCACAAACCAGGTCGCGACAGCAGGGACTTCTGGAACAACAGGAGGAACTTTAGGAACGGATCTTGAGAAGCAGACGTGGCTAGCTAAGTATGCCACTCCGACAAACCTCCAGAGCTCAGCTCCTGCAGTTGGCTCAGAGCTGGAAAAGCAAGCATGGCTGGCTAAGTATGCCACTCCGGCGAATCTTCAGAGTTCGACTCCTGCAGCTAGCACCGCGGATCAAATCAGTACGATCCTGAGAGACCAGTTCGGCATGGTGCCGAAAAGGAGGACAATCGGCTATTCCAAGCCGTACCCCAACGAGTACGAGTTGATCCCGCTACCACCCAAATATCGGCTCCCTGATTTCTCCAAGTTTAATGGATCAGATGGTTCCAGCTCCATCGAGCATGTGAGCCGATATTTGGCACAGCTAGGAACGGTCTCAGCATCGGATCCACTACGCGTGAGGTTCTTCGCACAGTCCCTCACAGGATCGGCTTTCGGGTGGTACACTTCGTTGCCACCAGACTCGATCCGGACTTGGAAGCAGTTGGAAGAACAGTTCCACATGCAGTATCACTCAGAGGCTTCCGAGGCCGGCATTGCCGATCTAGCTCAAGTACGTCAGAAGCGCGGAGAAACTGTGGCAGAATACGTCCAGCGCTTCAGAAATCTTAGGAACCGATGTTATTCGGCTCGTGTGACTGAAAAAGAAGCAGTCGAGTTGGCAGTGGTGGGCCTTGCATCACCAATCAAGGATATGGCCTCCCAAGCAGACTACCCTTCACTGGCGCACATGGTTCAGAAACTGTCGTTATATGAACAGCGCCACCCGGACTTGTACCAGGACAAATTCAAGCGTGCGGTAGTCCTGGTTGAGGCAGATGAAGACGAAGGCTCTGCGGGAGATCAAGAAGTAGCAGTGGCTGAATGGACTCGAGGGGCAACCCCCGTGTCCTGCAAATGGGTTAAGCCACCAGGTCCGCCCAGAGGGTTTGATTTTGACGTGACTAAAACTGAGCAAATCTTCGACCTCTTACTCAAGGAGAAGCAATTGAAGTTACCCGAAGGCCTCAAAATCCCCTCGGTACAGGAGCTGAACGAAAAGCCATACTGCAAATGGCATAACTCGTTCTCCCATACCACCAACGACTGCAGGGTGTGGCGTCAGCAGATCCAAATAGCGATAGAACAAGGACGTCTAATTTTCAACCAGTACGCCATGAAGGTCGACACCCACCCCTTCCCCGCCGTGAACATGGTGGAGTGCACTTACCCTGGAGGGTGCCAGCCAAGCTTCTCGTTCAACATCAACATGGTAGGACTTGGACACCACTCTGGTAAGGACGGAGACGAGGGCAGCTGCTCTCGTAGCAAGGACACAGAGGAGGCCGCTCCACGCGATCGGCTACGTCACGATGGCAAGCGCTACATCACAGAGGGAGAAGTGAAGAATGTAAGATATCAGCGACCTCTCTCTGATCACCTCCTCAACAAGTATGTGAGTCAATATGACCAACGCCGACGACCCAACGACGATGATGAAAGAGATCGTCTGGCTAGGGACGCCAGGAGACATCGTCGGCATGATCGCGATGAGGAGGAATACGAGCGCCGTGCCAAGGAAAAATCGAGGGAGCAAGGCGACGAGGATAGGCACTGGGACTGCCCCTTCTTCAGACACTGCTGGGATTCAGGAATGAGCCGATTGCCTACAATCGGCAACTGCTCAGAATGTAGATAGAAGAGGAAGGATGCAGCTAACGTGTCCGTGTTCAAACGTCTAGGGCCTCTCCCACCTCGGAACAAGCACGCTGAGTCCCCTCGGGTGGAAGATCTCGAGGATTTGGAAGACGATGATGAAGAAGAAGAAGACAGGTACCACCGGCCAAGGTGGTGCCCTGATGGACTCAGCCGTTCCCAAAAGCATAGGGTTCAGCGACTGCGCGGCTTGGAGGAAGCCGAAAGGTTATACCTGCACACGCTAAGGAAGGCGCGGCCTGATCTGGCCGCGAAAATTCAGCGAACCCTGGATGAAGAGGGTCGACCACAAAAAATGGAGTGGCGCCCCAAGCAAAGGAAAGCCGATGATGAAACATCGGCTGGCACAAACATGGTGTTCATCCTTCCGACGGAGTTTAGTGCTCCAGGATTGAACGAGGCACCCGTGGCACAACTTGACTGCGGCCCACGGCCAGTGATCTTTGAGAAGCCACGAGAAAGAAGCTACGTGACATATCCGAAGGCCCTGTACTTGCGAGGTTATATCAATGGGCAGCCTGTCAACAAGATGCTGGTGGACACCGGAGCGGCAGTCAACATTATGCCATACTCTATGCTACGTCGGTTGGGACGCTCTAGCTCGGATCTGATCAAGACCAACGTGACATTGATCGATTTCAACGGCCAAGCGTCTGACGCACAAGGTGTTCTGAACGTGGATCTGACCGTAGGAAGGAAAACCATCCCTACGACGTTCTTCATCATCGATAGCAAGAGCACCTATGCTGTTCTGCTAGGAAGAGATTGGATCCACGCCAACTGTTGCATTCCATCCACGATGCACCAATGCGTAATACAGTGGGATGGAGATGAGGTAGAGGTCATCCATGCAGATGACTCAGCCGAGATTTCAACGGCTGGCATGAACGCCTGGGAAACAGCAGGCCAAGAGCCACTCTCAGGCATCAATTTGGACGACTGCGAGCGCATCGACGTGACGAAGGATGGGGTTAGGCTGGTCTTATCCACCGGCCTGACCGTGTAGCAAGAACGAACCGATGGGCAAACGTGGCGAGGCCGATCCTTGGGATCGGCCCCAAAGATCTATGGAGGAACATTGCAAAACCTTCATTGGGCGATTCGATCAACGTGGAGGCCGATTCCAGCAATCGGCCAAAATTATCCTCACCACACATTCTGCCTGTGTTCAACGTCGATCTAATGGGCAGCGGTTTTACGTCGGCTGATGGGAGTCAACATTAGTCCTAACGGAGCCGACGTTCAAATACAGTGCCTTGGCTAACTACAGAGCCGATATCCGCAGTTACATGGCAGATTCGGCTCGGGGGGCACCTAAACAGATGAACATGTGCGATACATGTGCGGTGAAATATTGGGGGCCGATAGAAAATCGGCCAGTAAATTTTTTTTTTTACATAGTATACAGCCGATGCACGGACATCGACTTTAGAGCTAAGAAACAAAGCCGATGCACAGCCATCGACTCTAGTACAATTACACAAGATCTACCGGCTGCGTGTTCAAGACACGGATTTCGACCAGGTCGGTTTTCAGTTCAGCTGTGAGGCCTTCTGCTTCCTCGAGGGAATGAACGTGAGCCAATTTTGGTACCTGAACCTTCTCTTCGAGGACTTCCAACCCTTTGCGCCAGTTCAGCAGTACCGACAGAAACGTCAGTTTTGGCACAAGGCCGCCCTTTGCTCATTAAGCCGTTGGTATCTTCATCTACAATATCGGCTTTCAAAGGAAGAAGGATGATCGGCTCTGGTGCATCTACCGTCGGCCTGGCTAAGTTGGCCACTTTCCCAGCTACGCTCGTAGGCATGATTAGGACCTCTGCATGGTGGCTGTCTCAATTTGCCTGAGTTCAGGGCCCTTGGACTGAACTGTGTATCCTCGCCACTGTTCTCACCTTAACTGAGGCTCGGGGGGCAGCTGATTTGGTAGACACTCTGTTTTTGGGAGCCGATTGGAGTTGCATCGGCTGACCCTGCATCGTAACCTTCTCCGAAAGCGGCGAGTTGGTGCAGAAGAAGACTACTAGAGCTGCGGAGAGGAGCCTGAAAGGGAAGCCGTCGTCATCTACAGGGTTTGGACCGTCCTGTTGCTGCAAGAAAATGAAGGAGACTGGATTCTCAAAATAGCCAATGAACAGCCATCGGCTATAGGATTGCGAAATATTATGGTCAGATATCAAATCACAGTCTGAATTTGAGAAGTGCTTGACTGACGGTCTAATCGGTATCTGAGTCTGGCTTCATGGGCGTCTAAAAAAAATCCGATACGTTGCTATCGGTCTTGGTGCGGCGAACGGAAGGCTTGAAATTGGATTAATTGAGAGTCAAATTGGAAGAACAATTTTTATTGATTCAAAGGAGCGGCTTTACAGGAAAGAGCCGATGACTCTCAAAAGGGGGATCTGATGCCTAGTGCACTGCTACTACTAGTCCTACACTAATTTGCCCCTGTTCTAGGGGTCGTCGCTGTCCTCATTGCCGCCATTATAGCTGCCGTCGGCGCTGCTTCCAGGGAGTTCCTCGTCGCTGCTGCCCCAGCCCTCGGTCGGAGCTTCTTCTTCCTCGTCATCATCATCATCCTCGCTGTCCGCCCAAGCACGGAAGCGCTTTGCTGGCGGATATCCGGCGGAGGAGGAGGATTCATCCTCCTCCTTTTCCTCTTCCTCCTCGTCATCATCATCGTCCTCGCTGTCCGCCCAAGCGCGGAATCGCTTTGCCGGCGGATGCCCAGCGGAGGAAGAGGAATCATCCTCCTCCTTTTCCTCTTCTTCCTCTACTTCTTCTTCTTCCTCCTCCCCGTCGGAGGAGGTGGGTTTCGCCCAGGGGTGGAGGTCATCTTCGCATTCGTTCATCAGCTCCCCTTCGATGAGGAACTTGAGGTCGTCTTCCCCATCGGTCGGAGGCAGGTCGCCATCTGACCCGACGAGTGCTTCGGGTGGGCCGTCTGGCACATGATCAAAGTTCCACTCCGGCTCGCTCGAGGAGGAAGACTGGAGGGAGAGGCCAGAGGAGACAGAGGAAGAGGAAGACATTGCTACAGGGAAAGAGGGTTTTTCGGTGCCGATAGCTAGAATAGAGGAAGGGGATGAAAAGGCTAATCAATCGGCACAGTTAAATAAGGAGGAGCCTAGTGGAAATTTAATGCCATTGCAGTTTCCGAGGAAGTGACGCTAAAGCTATCAAATTTTGCAGAGAAGTTGAGAAGGCAAGGCATCATGATGAAGAATACTGCGACGGTTCTGCTTTGCCACGACATGACCCGACGAAGAGAAAAGCAGAATGATTTTGGAATTATCAATTCCAAAACCAGGGGGGCATGTGTTATCACCAGAATTTGACCGAGTCAGAGGTGGGCCGCGATCAAGATGGGCTTGAAGAATATACATGAAAGAATATACGTGAATCGGCCTTATATGCAAAGTTTGGGCTAGTTTGCCCGTATCTGTAATATAGTAGATTACGTGTCGGTTAGTTAGAGTTTGGCTCGTGTACGGTTGGGATTATTCCCACGTTAGAAAGTCTACGGACTATAAATATGTATCTAGGGTTTATGAAATAAACAACAATCACGTTCACCACAAACCAATCTAGGCGCATCGCCAACTCCCTTGTCTCGAGGGTTTCTTCCGGGTAAGCATCATGCTGCCTAGATCGCATCTTGCGATCTAGGCAGTACAAGTTTATTCGCTGTTCATGCGTTGCTCGTACTGAAGCCTTTTTGATGGCGAGCAACGTAGTTATCTTAGATGTGTTAGGGTTAGCATTGTTCTTCGTATCACATGCTATCGTCGTGCAACCCTTAGACATTTAGCCGCCCTTACGCCTATCTTAGGTGTAGGGGCGGCACCCCGCTTGATCATTATTTAGTAGATCCGATCTGTTATGGTTGCTCCTTGTTCTTCAAGGATTAGTTTAATATCTGCATAGTTAGGCCTTACAAAGGGTTGAAGGATCCAGCGGCGCGCAGGGTGTAGTTTGCTAGCCCTAGACAGGATGTTCCGGGGATCAACTTCGTGTTGGTTTTTAGGCCTTGTCTAGGATCGGCTTACGATCACCGTGCGCGGCCGCGAGGCTCAATCACGAGTAGGATGTTCCGATTATGCGGTGAAAACCCTAAATCGTCGTAGATCGTTTTAGCTTTATCTTGATCAAGCAGGACCACCATATATTCGTACACCTCGTGCGAATCATGGGTGGATCGGCTCTTTGAGCCGATTCACAGGACAACCTGAGAGCCGATCGAGGCTCGTATTTAATGTTTACGTGTATGCCATGCAGGAAACTAAGCGAGGCATCTCCATCACCTTCCTGACCAGGTATAGGTCAGGTGGCACGCCCTTGCACCAGCATCGGACGTGCGTGCCGGAGTCTTTGCGGGCCGTCGCTCGGAGGGACCAGGGCCAGCCGCAGCCCTAAGTTGCTCCCGGCTCTCCTGTGTTGCCCGTCGTTGCTCGCCGGTGGGTTTCTGACCGCAACACCTGTACTGCCCCGAGAAGGACCAGAAGACCGCCTCTCCTTGGCCAGGCGCGGCCCGGGAGTGGAGGTTAGCCAAACCTGACAAGGCGTGTCAGGCTTAGCCTGGGGAACAAGCAACGCATCTGCGCCCATACATGTCATCATGGGGGTCGGCAGAGGCCTGCACAACAGACATGGGTGGCAGCTCGCTGCCCGAGCTATCACACTGATGACCCACAAGTATAGGGGGTGTATCGTAGTACTTTCGATAAATAAGAGTGTCGAACCCAACGAGGAGAAGAAGGTGTTGATGAGCAGTTTTGATCAACGATTCACTGTAAACACTAGCAAACAGGTTTGTAGGGGTATTTGATATTGCAGGTAAATAAAGTACGAGTATGTAAAATCAGTAATAATAATTGCAGTGAGTGACCCAATCCTTTTTATAGCAAAGGACAAGCTGGTTGTTGTACTTCTGATGACCAAACGTTTCTGAGGAAACACGGGAATTTCGTCAAGTGCTTTCGTTTCACATAGCTAAATAATCTTCAATGGTTTGGTAAGTGTTGTGTGGGTGAACCTATGCTAATGTACTACCCCGTACTTGGACTAATACATACTTGTGGTTATACCTCTTGCAAGCATCCGCAACTACAAGAAACTAACCACAGCCTTAAACTTTGAGATCCTACACTCCCTCGTGCACCGGTTTCCTAACGGGGGTTTGGGTTTCTGTCGCTCCCACAACCCCACAATTAGTTGCCAAATGCACGATGTGTCGAGGGTGCTCCTCGGCAATGCCCTCCGATAGGGGCTTAGGGTTGATGGAATCCTGCAAGCTGACACGGGACATCGGTTCACAGACAAGCGGGGAGAGCGATTTACCCAGGTTCGGGGCCCTCGATGAGGTAAAACCCTTACGTCCTGCCTGTCTGTTCTTGATTATGATGATAATGGGTTACAATGGGGTGCCGAATAGTTCGGCTGAGATCTCGTCGAGATGGATAAATTCTAGGGTGACCTAGCTCTAAGCTTCTGGTGTCTAAGATTGCTACGATTGATTGTGTCCCTCGGCAGCCCCTCTCCTGGCCTTTATATAGGAAGCCAGGTCTCAAGAGGTCTAACCGAGTACGACCAGGTTTACAATAGTTTTAGATCTAATCTTTCCTTGTTCGGCCGCTTCTTTGTCTTGCTTGCCAAGGAATCTTCTGGTACACCACTCGGATGGGCCGCCTTGCCTCCAAGTGCCTTCATGGGCCTCCAACTAGTCAATACAGGATAGGGAAACATCGGTTACCCGAAGGGTAATGCCCACGTCAGTAGCCCCCGAGTGTCTAGCCGAACATAGTTCGGGTAGAGACTGAAGCATGTCTTCTTCTGATGTCCTTCTCCTTGATTGTCCTTGTTTTCCTTGAATCTGCATCATCTTCTTCTGTCGGGTGCGCGTCAGCGCTCCCGATGGGAGTAGCCCCCGAGTCTAGGTACGGATGCTTGCAATCCGTGCGTAGACTCAAGTTGTACCACTCGAACATTTTGCTCTGTCGAAGTTTTTCTTCAAGTCTTCGTAGGTCATCCGATACATTTTCCTCATGCAAGGGATAATGAGTAACGTGCCCAACTTTTGCTGGTTAACTGCCGATGGCAAAACAACGTTACCCTACACAGAATCAAGTCCCCGGGCATGATCCTGGAGTGCAAAAAAGTTCTATCGGGTGCGCGTCCAGCGCTCCCGATGGGAGTAGCCCCTGAGTCTGGGCACGGGTGCTTGCAACCGGGTGCAGACTTGAGTCGAGCAATTATCTCTTCCTTCAAGGCTTTTTTTCCTCGAGTCTTCATTCTGTCGGGTGCACGTCTAGCGTTTCCGATACCTTTTTATTCCTTCGGATGCTTTGAGCATTCCTCATGATGTCATCGATGACGCTTTACTGATATCTTGATTTCGACTGACAGGACGCGACCCGCTGGGCCTATTCTTCCTCTGTCTGGCCCTGTTTTTAAGCAATATCCGTCCTTCTTGCACAGTTACCAATGCGTCTCCTCGATTTCCGCAATATTTAATGGAAAAAAGATCCACTTAATGTGCTGGCAGCAACGACACGTGCCCACACAGCCCCCAAGTTCTCCCTTTCTTAAAATCCCCAAAGGACGAAAATCTCTAATCTTCTCCCACATTTTCCGTAGCATCTTCTCGCCCTTCTTCTTCTTCCTCCCTTTGCTACCGCTGGCCGCCACCACTACTTTTCCGATCTTCCCCAGATCTCGCAATGGTGAAGAAGAAGAGCCTTACTGCCACCGCCAGTTCTACTAGCGGAGGCACCACCGCCAAATCCTCCTCGAATCTTCCGAAGGGGAGCGCTCCGGATGCTCCTCCCCCAGCTCCGGCACCGCCAGCGCCGCCAGGCTCGATAGCCAAACCTGGGGATTGGATAGCGTCAACCATCACCAAGCGCGACGAGAAGAGATCCCGAAGCCTGGGATTAATCTCCTCCGACGAGGGGAATGCGATTTTTCCAGGTGCGATTTCTCGGCCCAATCCTCCTGCTGGCTTTAACGTGATGTTCCTTTCGTTCCTATATCGGGGTCTCTCGCTTCCTGCTCATGAATTCCTTCTTCATCTTCTGCGGACTTACGAAATCCAACTGTGGCAACTCACTCCTAACTCAATCCTTCACGTCGCTGTGTTCATTACCCTCTGCGAGGCGTTTCTGGGCATTGAGCCTCATTTTGGATTGTGGAAAAAGATCTTTTATGTAAAGAGGTACAGCAGTAGTAATGGATCTTTTGTCACCGGAGGAGTGGGGTTTGTGGCTCGCTCGGAGGTTAATTATTTCAATTTCCCAATGAGAGAATCTGTGCAAGGATGGAGACTGAAATGGTTTTATGTCAAGGATTCCTTGTCAACCGAGTCCCACCTTCCTTGCTTTGCCGACGTCCTCGAAGCCAAGCCTAAGGAAACCTGGAAGAACATTCTCTCTCCCGATGAAAGGGCAGCAGCCGACGGCTGCTTGCCAAATTTCTTCGAATCAAAGAGGCCGATGGCCAAACTATGGTTGGCACAGAGGTAGCAGCGGTGTTCCTGAAACGTCGAGTCCAACCAGTCATGGCCAGAGTTCGTCCGATGTGGTTGTATTCAGGTCCGAAGGATGAAACCAGGATTAATGCTGCCGAACTGTCGGAAAAGGAACTGCTTGATGAAGTCCGTCGCCTTACTTTCTTTAGTCAAAAAGACTCGATCCCATTGATATCTTCCTACACTCCTCTTGATGCCGAACATCCACCGCCAGAGGTAACTTCCTTTTTCATATTCTTATTATGCTGTATCCACTTAGTCAACATAATTACTATTATTCTTATTTATTTTTCTCGTCGATAGATCCCCATAGTCTCTGGAAACTTGCACGATTCGCCAAATGATACTTCTGAGGGAAGAGGCTCCTCAGTACCTGTTGATTTCCACACTGTCGAGCACACATGCCCAGAGAGCGATCACGATGATCCGATAGATTCTGAAACCGTTCACACCGATCTTCCTTCCTCAGCTGATGATGCTTGCGACACAGAGGGATCAGTGCGTGATGATGACGCTGATCGTGATGCCTTTGTTAATGCAGCTGTGGAGGAGACCAGGGCTTCACCCGTGAAGAGATCAACCGGCGGCTTTGCCGACGAAGATGATCTCTTCGATATGTAAGCACCTTCTTCCCTGATGCCATATTTTGTCCCCTTGTTTCTCGCATTATTTTCATAACTTCTGTCGATCATTTCCTTTTTGTAGTGACGAAGGTTTTACTGAGCCTCCGTCTAAGAAAGCCAAATCTAGCGCTGCTCCACCGGACGTTGCGGCTTCCGAAGCTTCGGCTCCTGAGGCAGCCCCTGCAGCTCAAGCATCGACTGCTTCTTCCCTTTCCAAGGGGAAAGACGTTCCTCCAACTGTTGCCGCCATGACTCCTCCTTCTGTATGTCCTTTTTGAGTGCAACACAAATTTCTTGGAATGTGCCTTGTCTAATGATTCTTTGTAAAACATCCTCTTTCCTTAAGGACCTGCGAGGTGTTATTTCCTCTTTGGAGGCCTTCGCTTCCCAATTCACTTCTCTAGAGGCAGACAAGGTTCGACTGCAGAAGGAAGTTGAATCTTCTACCTCAAAGTTGAACAGCGCAGTCAAGATAGCTGCCGAAGCTCGCCAAGAAATCGACTCCCTGAAAGAGGAACTGGGCAAGCTGAAGGAGAAGCTGAAGGAAGAAGAAGCGTCAAGGCTGGCTGCCGAAGCTCAGGCAGCTGAAAAAGATGAACTCCTTCGCCAGTCTTTCGCTAGCTTTGCTCGGTAATCTCTTTTATACTTCTCTGTCGGTTATTGCACTTTATGAAGTCGATCTTTTGTTAATGATCTTTTCCATTCTATTCATTTGCAGAAGCCGCCAACATCTCTGCCAGTGCCTTGGACAAAATTCCAAATAATTCTCCTGCAAATGGTGTATCGATGACTTTAGCCTCCCACCAGCTTACGCGGGAGCTTCTTGAAAAGGGGAAAGGTGCCATGGCTCGGATGCACTCAATGATCTTCCCCAAGGTCAAGCAAGAAAAAACACTGGGGCAGTTGATCGATGCCTTCGCGGTTGACACCAAGGAGGTTATCGAGGTATTCAAACGCACTTCGCGTACCTATGGTGCCCTCCTTGCCTTCCAACTTATGATGGGTCACAACTTTAAGGCTGACATCGAAGAAATGACTAAGGAACTGCCGAAAGAGCAAGATGGGCAGTTCGTTGATTTAAGCGCCTTCAAAACGTCTGCCCTTAAGTGTGCTCGTCAGCTCCTTGATCTAGTTTCATCAAGGAAGACGTCGGCTGGCCCTAGTTTATCGACTCAGACCCAAGCCCTTTGATTTTTGTAACAAACTTATCTTCGAGCTGCTGTGAAACATTGTTCTGTTGGAAAACTTATGTTTGTAATAAACTCCATGCTAGCAATGTTGCTCGTACACCTTTGTTATGATATTTTTACTTGCACTTCTCCCGATGGGAGTTACTTCGGATGCTCGAATTGTCCCGATCCATCATCCCTTTTAACGCTTTTTCTTGCAGGTTTTCCCAGTGCCCGCTTTTGTCGACGACTCTTCGAGTGCTCTTCCTGAAGGTGACCGAATCCAACGTATGAAGGATTGGATCACTCAGATGGAGAAGGATCTGCGCAGCACTTATGCCTTAGCTACTATTGTCAATAAGAAGAGCGAGATTGTAGCCGAAGTAGAGCGGTACGCTCTTACTGAACTGCATAAAGCTACCGAGAGTTTGAACTGTGAGTTTCTTGGCCCTTGCACTCTTTTGTCAACAATGCATTGTATGATCCTCTATTGATTCCTTTGCCAGTCATAGCTTTGAACCGTGCGGAAGAGAACAAGCGGATTCACGAGCGTGTGCACGCATTAACCCAGCTGTCATCAGCCGAAGAAATTTTCTGGCGGGAACACTCGAAAGCTTCGGCTGTCGCACAATTTCAGGATCGGGTTCAGCAAGTCCACCATTTCTTCGACAAGTGCTACAAAGCCCTGAGGGTAGTTTGGAGGACGATGTTCCCTTTAAACGCGATTCCCCCTACGCTGCTGACTCTGATGTCTGAGTTTGGGAATACCAAGAAAATTCGAGACTTGGTGCGAGCTCAAGTTTTTGCAGGGGCCAGGTTTACACTTGCCCTTGTGCTTGCACGTTACCCCTCAGCAAATCTGCTTGCTATCGCCAACGCGACTGGTGACTTGGAGACTCTGTATCCGAAGGTATTGCTGCCTGCCAATATAATTGTCGACAAGCTTGAGGAGTATTCGAAGGTACCTGAAGAAAAAGAAACTCCGCAAGGGTGATTTCAGGGATTAGGGTTGTTTTGTAAATAGGTTATTTTGGCTACTTCATCGAAGTGTTAGGATTGTTTAGCCGAAACTTTTTATTCGGTAGATACATGTATATGTACTTTTACCGTGTTGATGCCGTTGGCAAATTTTGAGGGAGCAAATCTGAATTGTCCGTTTAAACGTTTTTCGTATTCGTTGGTCAGCAAACGTTTGAGTGATCAGCTCGTGTTGCAGGTCTTGCTAAACCCGTTGTATGTGCAACTTTGCTTTCAACCGATGTATGTTTCGACAGTCACTCCCGAATATTTCTGCCGATGAGCCCGTTGTTCTTTGATATTTCCATAAGTAAAATATCGAACGTGGGTTGTATTATGTGTATTTCCATACTCTTGCTATTTTCAGCACTCGTAGAGGCATCTATAGCAGAGGGAAAGGTCATCGTCCTTGTTTTTTTGCATCCTTTGGCACTCGTAGAGGCTTTTTTGGAACACAATCTTTGGCCGCGTACTACATTGCACCATCGTTCACCGAGGGGTGTAAGCAAAGGTTACGATGATGCGGATTAAGTGTTCCAAATAACTGCATGCTTAGCAAGGGATCAAAACTGAAGTTCTCATTAATAAGGTAAGCACGGTACTAAAAGGCGTAAAAAAAAGGGGGAAGCCCTGCTGAAAGTAAAAGACAAAGCTAAACATTATTCGAATATTCTAAGCAAGGAAGGGGTTCTTCTTATCTTCAGGCTTGTCTACCGTGTTAACGGTTTTTGAAGCGTCGTTGACTGCAGTGGGGGTCTCGGCAGCGATTGCCAATGTCTTGTTGTCTTGTAAGACTGCTGTGCCATCAACTGCCGAGATTTTTGCTGCCGAAGCTTCTGGAGCAAGATTGTCTGGCTTCTTCTTGGTCTCCCTGACATGTTTCTCGTCCTTGATTTCACGTATCGATAGCTTGGGTGGAGGATCGATAATTTCTTGTTTTAACCCAAACTTCGCAGCAATCCTCTGAAAGTCGCGATCACAATTGTCCGAGCGTGAAAAACTTCCATAGACTGTGATGTTTGTCCCGTTGTTCCCAGGCATTTTCAGCTTGAGGTATGCGTAGTGCGGCACAGCCATGAACTTGGCATAAGCTGGTCTTTCGAGTATAGCGTGATACTGTGACTCCCAGTTCACTACTTCAAACTCGATCTTTTCCTTCCTGAAATTGTCGGTTTTGCCAAAGACGACGTTCAGGTAAACTTTGCCAAGAGAGTAGCCCGGTGCGGTTGGAAGAATCCCATGGAAGCAAGTGTCTGTTTCTTCTAGCATCCTCATGGTGATCCCCATACTTTTGATTGTGTCGACGAAAATCAGGTTTAACCCGCTTCCACCATCCATGAAGACTTTGCTCATCTTGAACCCCCCGATTTGTGCCTCGACTACTAAGGCAGCGTGTCCTGGTTTTGGTATGGTCATCGGGTGATCTGCTCGACTGAACGTAATGTTCTGAGAGGACCACTCGACATACTCGGGAATGTTCGCCATGATGCTTTCTGCCAGGTTAATCTCTCGGGTGAGCTTCTTCATTTCTCTTCTCGAGACACCTATCCTGTGGATCATGCTCATCTGCCCACGTGGTGGTGGAAACGCCTCGTTGGGTTGATGAGGTTGAGCCTGCTAGACTTGATGCTGCGGTGGAGGTGGTGGTGGTGGTGGTGGCGGTTGCTGGCCTGCCTGCTGGATGATTTTGTGCATGTCAATGAACTGCCGACAGTCCCTGAGCAGGTGACTCGACTTCGTTTTTCCGTCCTTAGAATCGACATACGAGTGTAGGTAACAAGGGGCGTTGATCTGCTCAGCGTAGGGCAGTTCGGGAGTCCTCTACTGCCGTGGTTTATAATTGCCACGGTTCCCAGAGTTGTTCCGATTGTCGTCCTGTCGATCATCTCTTCTATCATCATATCGATCGTCCTGCCGATCAGAGTACCCTGCGGCTACCAGGTTGTTGTCGTCACAGTTGCGGTTCTTCCTTCTCTTGTGACGATCCCTTCGACCACCCGAGTCGTGCTTCGGCTGGTCATCGTCTTCGTCGTCACTGCGCTGCCGCGGCCTTCGCACGTTGTCCTCACCATCAGCCCAGCTGTTGGCGATTTCCATTAACTTGGTTATGGTTTTTGGCTTCTTGCGCCCGAGTTCTTCTATGTAGCTTTCACGTCGGACGCCATCGCTGAAAGCGTCGATTGCTCTGTCGGCAGATACATCTTCGGCTGCGTTTAGGAGTTTGGTGAATCTCCCGATGTATGAGCGCATCGATTCCCTCTGCTTTTGCTGACAGTTCCGTAACTCTTCAATCCCGACGGGTCTCTTGTACGTTGCCTGGAAATTGGCTACGAAGGCATCTACTAGGTCGTCCCATGATTTGATGGAACCCTTCGGTAGGCCTCTTAGCCAGGCTCGCGCTGAGTCCTTTAGGTAAAGCTGCAAGCATTGCATTGCTGCTATCTGGTTCCCCTTATGCAGAATCACAGTCTGCAGATAGTCGTCTATCCAAGATCTTGGCTCCTGCTGCCCATCATATTTGGCAGCGTCGGTAGGGGTAGGCTTGAACTTTTTGGGTGGCATCGCCTCGCGGATTTTGTAGCTTAAACAGTCGGCTCCCCTGAGCTCGCCGTCGTACTCCTGATTCTCATCCGAAGAATCACTGTCATTCTCCTCCCTAGCGGCGCGTCGTCGCCTTGCTTTGTCGATCCTGCTCTGGGTGATTTCATCCCGAGCATCTCTCGCATGATGCTTTGAGCCACTAGCCTGCAACGTGGTCTTTTCCTTTCGCGGAACTAGATTATTTCCCAATATCGCGAGACTTTCTAGGGCGCCTCGGTGGGCTTGAGCCATGGATCCTTCAGGGCGCTGGTTGATGAGGTATGCAGCGAGGTTGGATGTTGCTCCTGCAACGTTTTTCGGCCGTGGCATGCCCGCAGTGTCCGTGGTCATAAAGGACTTGGTCAGGTTCGACGTTATTTCTCTAGCGTCATCTTCCGAAAGCCTGGATAGTCTCGACCGATGCTTGCCTGCCCCCTGAGTATTTCGAGAGGCGCTCCCTTGCGAGCCTCTTCGTCGTTCGCTGGATCGGTCTGCCGCAGATAGGCGTCTCTCGAGGGTGGCTTGCTCTTTCGATAGGTGCTCCCGATTTTTCTCTAGTATAGAGCGATAGGCGTTGAGGGTTCCAACCGAGGTTCCTGCGGGGAGCGGCGTGTTGTTAAGTACTGCTGCCTTGGCTGCTGCCCACTCCTCGTCCGCGATGGTGTAGTCGCTGTTGTGGTTGCTGGAGCTGTTTTCGAAACTTGCTCGTCTACTGGAACGAGGAGTGTGGTCTCCGTCTCCTCTGTGCCTTGTGTTTCCCGTGTTATTGGCGACATAAACCTGGTTGTGTGCCGTTCTCCGGGTGGTTCCTTGGATGATGCTGTCGACACTGTCCTCTCCCGATGAATACTGGGCATTGCAGATGAATGGTGTGTCGCTCGATCCTAGCCCATGCCTGGTGTCGCAGTTCAAGGAGTAGTACGAAGTTAACTCCGAAGATGTGGGATTGTCGGATCCTACCAACATGGAAGACGCCGAGCGGGGAGTCGAGCGCGCGGGTGAACTCGTCGAGCCTGTCAGACCAGCCGAAAGGTCGAGTGATGATGATGCGCTTAGACTCGTCAATCTGGAAGTGGGCGATTCCAGTAGCCGAAGGATTCCTTCCGCGTTGACATTGTAGTGGACGCTGCCGAAGCTCATCTCCATGTTTCCTTGTAGATCTGAGAAGGTTGAGCGGGAGGAGTCGCTGTGCGGGGTGAATTCGTAGGAGCCGAATCGAATCGGGCTTCCTAGGTTTGGCGATGACGGTGCCGATGAAGTTGCCGATGACATGACTGGATCTGCCGATGATCGATCTTGTGCCGACAGGGTTCCCACAGACGTCGCCAATTGTCGAGGGTGCTCCTCGGCAATGCCCTCCTGTAACATCCCAAATTTTAAAACAAAGAGAAAATGAATTTCCTTTTTCCAAAAATGAGAACCAACAAAAACTTTTCTTACATTGGGTGCTATGCATAGTGCTCATACCTAATATTTGTGTTTTGCCATGATTGTTTGTTTATTACTTTGAACACATTTCCCAAAACCCTAAACCCTAACCTCCTCAAATTCAAGTGGATCTATTTTAAGAAACCAAAATCAAAGAAAAAGACATATGTGGGCATATAGTCCTAATATGTAAATCTTGAACCCTACCTCTCTTATTTTGCTAAATGGTGGTGAACCATGGTGAACCCCACTAAACCCTAAACCTCATCCCTCTTGTCACCAACCTTTGAAAAACAAAATAAAAAGAAATGATCTTAATTAAGAAAAAGGCATATGCAAGCCTATGGCTACTCTTTGCAAATGCTAAACTTTGCTTTGTCTACCTTGAGTAGATGATTTGAAATACCTCAACACATCTAACCAAGTACTTACCAACAAATTCAAGTGAGAAACAAAACTAAGTAAATATATGCATAGAGGCATATGTGGCACTTAGCCAAAATATCAAATCTTGACCTAGGCACCCACATTGCCCCAAAATGGTTGGAACCCTTTACCCAACTCAATATAACACCAAATAAACCTCAACCTTGTCAAAGTGAAGCAAAGAAAAAGAAAAGAATAAAAAGTAGAAAATCACAAAACCCTCACATATGGTTTATGCCATTTTTCCAAATCTTTGACCTAGACCATTTTGGCCTTCACCATTAGTTGTATTATGTTACTAAACACTTATTACAATTTTTGGAATCCAAGAAACACAAATTAAATCAAATTCAAACTCAATTTGTGAGCACATAGAATAATGGTCAAATCTATCTTTTATAATCTGGTCACTACTTTGAGCCCCTCTATCTCAAGTTTTTCAAACTAAACTTTCCAAATTCTTTGCATGTCATCCAAGAGCACATCAAGGTGAACAATTTTAGTAAAGACCACCATGACAAATTCATCTTAGATCAAATTCTATGCTCATGCCAAGTTGGAACTTTTTATCAAATGCAACAATCTCACACATTGCAATTTTTGCAATTCCTTTATTTTTAAAATTCCACCACCACACATAGTTGTCTCTGGTCATTTACAACTTAACCAAATGCACCACTTTCAAATTTTGAATGCATTTGAGCTCAACCAAATTTGGGCAAACTTTGAAAATTTCAAATATGGAATAATTTCAAACCCTTTTTAAAATAGTGTTTTGGCCAAACCAACTGCTCCAAGCTACTCTAACTTGTCCCCTGACCCTCTCTCTCTCTCACTCCATAGCATAGAAACCCTAAGGAGGGCAAGCCAAGCTTGCATGGCATGGCCATGCCGGCCATGTCACACATGGACATGCTCCCCTCCTCTCCTCACTTCCCCAACCTCGACCACCATGTCCTCCAGATCCCCTTGGATCTCCTGAGTACGACGGTACTCGCCGTTGATCGCAAGGACGCCGACACACCCTGGAAATCGCGCGCCCAGATCAGCACAGCCATGCCGATGACGTCGCCCACGGACACCACTGGCCACCTATCGCTCCGCCGTACCACGGCACCGCCGATCGCCTCCGCTCGCCCTGGTACTCGCCACGCCACGTGGAGCTCGCCGGACACGCTCGCGTCACCTGCCTGTACCCACCGTCGCCGGAGAGGATGAATCCGCCCGCCGCGGCCGCGCCAGTACACACCCGCGCCCGACACGGATAGACCTCGCCTAGCCTCGCCATGTAGCTCCCTAGCACCGCCGTGACGTCGCCTACGCAACCCTGTCCTCGCCTACCCCTATCCCTCGCCGAAATCGCCGCGTCACTGTCACCCTTGCCGCACCCCTCACTGCACCTCGCGCCCTATAAAAGGAGCTATCCCCGCGCCTTCACCTCCACAGCAAACTCACTCCCCTCCTCTCTCTGAACCTCCTCCGCTCCTCTCCACTGCACATCGCCGCCGCTAGCCATCCAATTTCTCACCGGAGCCCGCGGAGGTACTGAGATCGCCGCCGTCGATTTCGGCCACCATCGGAGACGCCGCCGGTACCTGCTGCTTCCCCTTCCTCGACAACGTCGTCGCCGCACGTCGCTGACCCTCGCCGGAGTCCAGGAGCACCGCCGACCCCCTACCTCCGCCGCGGCAGCACGCCCTTCTCATCGATGGAGACGACGCGCCTCGACCGTCGATCTCCGTTCTAATCCAGCGGGTCTCTTTAAACCGTACCGCTTCGGTAAGCTTCCGTCGCTGACGCGCGGGCCCCTCTGTCAGGCGGCCTGTGGCGTGTGAAGCATTACTGGGCTGGCCCTTCTGGCGTTTTAAATCTTTCGGCCCACTCCATTTCCCGTCGGCCCTTTTATTCAAATCCAGTGTAATTATTTTCAAACCAATTTCAATACTGGACCTAACTTTGAAATTCAATAGAATCTGTTTGGCTTCGCCAAATTTATCAAATTTGATGTTGTTAGAAAGCCACTGAAAAGATTTACAACTTGCCACTGGTCTCACTGTGAGATCTGTTGTAGAATTAAAGTGACAAAAAGATTAAGTCAGGGACTTTTGCACATTCAAATAAATCTTAAAAATCAACCAAAACTGATATTTAGTTAATTCCAACTCTAATAGCTCACATTTAACTTACACTAATTGTTTCTGCAACAAAATGGTGTGGTCACTTTGAATGATCATGCCCTATTTTAAATAATGGACAATATGGCTAGTTTACTTAAGTGATATTGTCCAAAACTATTATGCAAATCATATGAAGTGTTTTACTTCATTTAAATCTTGTCCCAAATACTTTCATATGACGTATTGACCCTGGTCTAAATACTCTCACATGAAATACTTGGTGATTTTAAATCACAAATAGAATTGTTAAATTGTATTAGGTACTCTACCTCATTTAAATCATTTTCTCAAATGATGATGATGAATGGTTGACTAAGGCCAACATGATTTCATGTATGATTGTTTGAGAAGTTAAATCTTAAGAAGATTCAATGAGAGGAAATTATTCCTCAAAAACTAAATGGAAACTATCATTTACATATGTAATGAGAGGAAATTATTTCTTTAACACTAAGTAAGAAAACCCTAGAATAATTTTTGGTAGCTATGCTAAGTGATGATGCTAGATCATTTGGAGTGAGCCATTAAGGCTAATTAAGGTTACTTAAGTATTGTTTGGTGATTGTATCCTCGTATTCGTGTATAGACGCTAGTACCGGAGATAACCAGGAAGAGGAAGGATTCTACCCAGAAGAGGAAGAGCACTTTGATCACCTCAACCACCAAGGCAAGCTAACACCAATGCAAGCTCTATTGTTGCAAGCTAATATTCTTGCTAAGTGCAAAGCTCTACAAGATCAAGGCACCACCACATTTTACTTTATGCTTAATGATCCTATCCCAAGTTTTTTACTTTACAAGCTTTTGACTTTGTTTATCAAAGTTTACTTTTTGATTCATGATTCACTTGATCTAGATATAGAGTAGAACAAGAGTATCAAACTTAGCCCAGAAAGCTATATGCTAGTTAGCACCCCTCATGCCTAGTTGCTAGTGCTAACAAATAAAATTGACTACTCTAGATGGGGATATGTGAAATGAAATAACTTTGAAAACCTTGGAATGATGATTCATTCTATTGAAATATTTTGAAGGTGATTATGACTGGTGAATGACATGGTGAATTTTACAAAAACTGATGGTTGGGTTCGGATGCGATACCATTCCAATTTTGCAAGTACCCCCACAATACCTGATATGGGTAGGGCTTAACTAGAAGTTTATGTATCTTAGTATGGGTTCCCTCTAAACAAGCGTCATCGGGGTTATGCCAAGGGCTGCCTCCAAAGAAATATGAAATGATGTGATATGATGTGATTATGAGGTGAATGTCCGGCCCAAACCCTGTGCAGTTCCCAGGCTGACCGTTTGTCTTCACTGGGAGGCCAAGCTCATGGGGAGAGATGCCTATACTAGGGTATGTAAGTGAAAGGTTATGGTTGGTAGTCCGCACACGGAGTGTGATAAATCAGGGCCAGTTAACCCTGACGGATTATTGCAAATGTTGTGGCACAAGTGTACGACCTCTGCAGAGTGTAGAACTATTCGAATAGCCGCGTCCACGGTTATGGACGGTTGGAAAGGCCATACTGTTCTGTCATCAGAACTTTTCAAAAATGTGACATGTGAAGGGTGACTTGTGTTTTGAACTTGAAAGTTGAATGGTGAACTTGACTTGAAGCACAACTAAGTTGTGGGAATGACACTAATGTTCCCACTTGAGTTAGTTAGCACATGAAGAGTCTTTATTTCAAATACTTGTGAACTAAAATTGGCTTTAAGCAAAAGAAACTAGAGCTTAGCACCCCTTTACTAGAATTGATAGTACTTACACTAGTAGTAGTTTGCGAGTACTTTAAAGTACTCACGGCTGTGTCCCTGGCTATTCAAATGGCCAGACTATGAAGAGGAGCAGCAGTATGAAGATGATGGACAGCAGGACGTCTACGACAACTAGGACTACTCCTGACGTCAAGCGTTGGCCTGTGGACTATAGAGTCCCCTTCTATCTACGCTTCCGCTATGAATTGTGTTCGTTGATCAATAGATCAACTATTTGTGTAATTTGGATCATGTGATCTCTATTTGTAAGATGACTATGGTATGTAATGAATGATGACTTATGATATTCAACTGCTATGTCTCGCAACAACAATATTCCTGGGATAGCGATGTATGGCATAACAGGCATCTGGACTTAAAAATCCGGGTGTTGACAAGTTGGTATCAGAGCCATTGTTTGACCTTAGGAGACCCTAGTTAGAATGGACGTCTGAAACACTTAGTTTCCAAAACAAATGAAGGGAATATTTATGAAAACTTATTCTCACACTTAGCTTTGAGATCTTTTTGAAATAAGAAACCATGCTCTTCCTTATGAATCTACATAAAATTTTGTCACACTTGTTCACATCTCTAACTTACTCATCCAATTCTCTTTCAGATGGCGTTGCCCCACAACACCAAGTTTTACCGGTTGGGGAATGGTGGCAACATGCGCTTCGAGCAGGACTTAGACGCTTTGTCTGAGTATCTTGGACGCCCGCACCCGGAGTTCCTTGGAACTCAAATGGACCACCAGCCCGGAAGGGAACTGCAGTGGGTTATCACTGTGGATCTCAGAGGCAAGAAGGAGTCTCCTATTTCTATGAGGATCCATTTCTCTGTCATGGAAAGCAACTGGCTAGATGGACTAGCTAGAGCCATGCAGGAGGCACTTGCCCGTCTGTGTGGGCAGCATGTGACTAAGCTTTATGGGACTCGCTTTGCTCACTTTGCAAGGCATGACTCCATCGGAGGACCCAGGGCACTGTCACCCCACCCGGAGCTGAAATATCACGTGGAGCATCTGGATTCTATGCTGCACGACACCCAGACGGAGCTGGACAACTATCGCGTCTATGCCAACCAGATTCGTGCCCACCTAGCGCGGAAGACTGAGACCGTCAGGATCCTTGCCTATGAGCGCAAGACACTTCGCAAGCAGCATGTCAAGAAGGACGCTACCATTGCGCGCCTCCGCGCAAAGATAGTCTCCTTGGAGGCAACTATCAAGGTCCAAGAGGACCAGCTGAATGGGATGGAAGAGGAAGGTGAAGACCTTCAGGGAGGAGAAGCCTTCATGAGTGATGGCGATGACTTTGAGGAAGATGAGAACACTGATCTGGAAGGCTATGAGTTTCTGGAAGCCGGAGAGGATGACCACATCCCCATAGAAGTGGATGATGAGTAGTAGTTTCACTTGATCACTTGAGTAGGTGTGAGTTTGTATCAGGATCCCCTTGTATCGTAGAGCGAATGATTGGTTCTTAAAACCAACGGTGTGTTAGCTTTGTAATATGTGATGTTTGGTATGAATGAAAAAGTGTTGCTGGTTTTTACCCCCTCAACACAACTCAAGTTTTCAAGTTTTGAACTTTTGAACTTTAACTCAAACAAACCCTAGAAATTTCCCTCTTATCTTATCATCTACCTCAATGTTCAGATGGCCCCACCAACTCGCAGCGCCAACCAAGACGCAATGATGCAGATGCTAGAGATGATGATGGCCGACCGCGAAGCCGAGAGAGCTGAACGCTGATGACCCACAAGAATAGGGGATTGCAACAGTCTTCGAGGGAAGTAAAACCCAAATTTATTGATTCGACAAAAGGGGAGGTAAAGAATACTTATAAGCCTTAACAACTGAGTTGTCAATTCAGCTGCACCTAGAAAAGCACTAGTAACAGGGGTGATGTGAAAGCAGCAGTAATATGAGAGCAAGATAATGTGATAACACAGCGATAGCAGTAATATGAGAGCAATGGCACCAGAAAATAGTTGATACTACTTCCAATGACATGTAGAATGAGTATATGATGATGAAAGATGGACCGGGGTTCCCAGCTATCTACACTAGTGGTAACTCTCCAATAACAAGTGTTGGGTGAACAAATTACAGTTGGGCAATTGATAGGATTGAAATAGCATTAAGAAAGAACATCAAGTCTATTAATCATGTAGGCATGTTTCCCATATATAGTCATACGTGCTCGCAATGAGAAACTTGTACAACATCTTTTGTCCTACCAGCCGGTGGCAGCCGGGCCTCTAGGGAATCTACTGGAAATTAAGGTACTACTTTTAATAGAGCACCGGAGCAAAGCATTAACACTCCGTGAAAACATGTGATCCTCATATCTAAGCCTTCCCCTCCAGTTGTCCCAATTTCTGTCACTTTGGGGCCTTTGGTTCCGGACATAGACATGTGCATACAACTTGTAGATACAATCTAAGCAATAAGTATAGAGCTTAAATCTAAGATCATGCCACTCGGGCCCTAGTGACAAGCATTAAACACAACAAGATTGCAGCAACAATAACTTCACAAACTTTATAGATAGACTAATCATAATGTAACAATCCATCGGATCCCAACAAACACAACACCGATTACATCAGATGAATCTCAATCATGTAAGGCAGCTCATGAGATCATTGTATTGAAGTACATGGGGGAGAGAATACCAACTAGCTACAGCTAGAACCCGTAGTCCATGGGGGAACTACTCACGGAGCATGATGGAGGCGGTGGCGTCGATGGAGATGGCTTCCGGGGGCACTTCCCCGTCCCGGCAGGGTGCCGGAACAGAGACTTCTGTCCCCCGAATTGGAGTTTCGCGATGGTGGCGGCGCCCCTAGAGTCTTTATGGAGTTTCGTCAATCGGTATCGCGTTTTTAGGTCGAAAGGGGTCTTATAGGCGAAGAGGCGGCGCAGGAGGGTGCCTGGGGGTCCCACACAGTAGGCCGGCGCGGCCAGGCCTGGGGCCGCGCCGCCTTATTGTGTGGTGGCCCTCTGGCCCGCCTCCGACTCTCCTTCGGTGTTCTGGGGTCTTCCGGGAAAAATAAGATGTTGGGCGTTGATTTCGTCCAATTCCGAGAATATTGCCCGAACAGACTTTCTGGAACCAAAAACAACAGAAAACAGCAACTGGCCCTTCGGCATCTCGTTAATAGGTTAGTTCCGGAAAATGCATAAAAACATTATAAAGTGCAAGCAAAATATGTAAGTATTGTCATAAAACAAGCATGGAACATCAGAAATTATAGGTACGTTGGAGACGTATCAGCATCCCCAAGCTTAGTTCCTGCTCGCCCTCGAGAAGGTAAACGATAAAAAGAGTAATTTCTGTAGTGACATGCTACTTACATAATCTTGATCATACTATTATAAAGCATATGAGATGAATTCAGTGACTCAAGGCAATGATCTATAGTTGCTAACAAATAGATAACATATAGCAAAACTTTTCATGAATAGTACTTTCAAGACAAGCATCAAAAAGTCTTGCATAAGAGTTAACTCATAAAGCAATAAATTCAAAGTAAAGGCATTGAAGCAACACAGAGAAAGATTTAAGTTTCAGCAGTTGCTTTCAACTTTCAACATGCATATCTCAAGGATAATTGTCAGCACAAAGTAATATGATGAATGCAAATAAGTAAGTATGTAAGAATCAATGCACAGTTGACACAAGTGTTTGCTTCTAAGATGGAAGGAAGTAGGTAAACTGACTCAACATAAAAGTAAAAGAAAGGCCCTTCGCAGAGGGAAGCAGGGATTAAATCATGTGCTAGAGCTTTTTAAGTTTTGAAATCATATAGAGAGCATAAAAGTAAAGTTTTGAGAGGTGTTTGTTGTTGTCAACGAATGGTAATGGGTACTCTAACTACCTCGTCAACCAGACTTTCAAGAGCGGCTCCCATGAAGGACGTTATCTCTACCAGCAAAGTTGATCATCCCTCTTCTCTTTTGTTTACACATGTACTTTAGTTTAGTTTTTTATTTTTTATTTTTTTAGATGACACTCCTCCCAACCTTTGCTTTCTCAAGCCATGGCTAACCGAATCCTCGGGTGCCTTCCAACAATCACAAACCATGGAGGAGTGTCTATTTGCAAAATTAAGTTGCTTACTGATGAATCAGAGCAAAACATGTGCAGAGAATTATTAATGCAAGTTAATTAATCGGGGCTGGGAACCCCATTGCCAGCTCTTTTTGCAAAATTATTGGATAAGCGGATGAAGCCACTAGTCCATTGTGAAGGTCTGTCCGAAGTAAATGACAGGATTGAAAGATAAACACCACATATTTCCTCATGAGCTATAAAACATTAACACAAATTAAGAAGCATTTTGAATTGTTTAAAGGTAGCACATGAAGTATTTACTCGGAATGGCAGAAAATACCACATAGTAGGTAGATATGGTGGACACACATGGCATAGGTTTTGGCTCAAGGTTTTGGATGCACGAGAAGCATTTCCTCTCAGTACAAGGCTTTGGCTAGCAAGGTTGTTTGAAGCAAACACAAGTATGAACCGGTACAGCAAAACTTACATAAGAACATATTGCAAGCATTATAGAACTCTACACTGTCTTCCTTGTTGCTCAAACACTTTTACTAGAAAATATCTAGACCTTAGAGAGACCAATCATGCAAACCAATTTCAACAAGCTCTACGGTAGTTCTCCACTAATAGGTTTAAACTACATGATGCAAGAGCTTAAACATGATCTTCTTGAGAGCTCAAAACAATTGCCAAGTATCAAATTATCCAAGACAATATGAAGCATTTTCTGTTTCCAACCAAATATCAATAAGTGCAATAGCTTCCAACTTTTATCATTGAACATTAAAAATAAAACGAAGAACACAAGTGTTCATATGAAAAAGTGGAGCGTGTATTTCTCCCACACAAGGATTGCTAGGATCCGATCTTATTCAAACAAAAATAAAACACACAGACGCTCCAAGTAAAGCACATATGATGTGACCGAATAAAAATATAGTTTCAATAGAAGAAACCTGATAAGTTGATGAAGAAGGGGATGCCTTGGGAATCCCCAAGCTTAGACGCTTGACTCTTCTTGAAATATGCAGGGATGAACCACGGGGGCATCCCCAAGCTTAGACTTTTCACTCTTCTTGATCATATATCATCCTCCTCTCTTGACCCTTGAAAACTTCCTTCACACCAAACTTCTCATAAACTTCATTAGAGGGGTTAGTACTCAAAAAAAAAGTTTAATCCACTTTAGCCCTGTAGTGACACATTGCAAGAACTCAATAAACATTAGCTACAGCTCTCCACGTCTAGAAAGCGTTGCTTAAAGTCCACAAGAGACAATGCAAAAAACAGAGACATAATCTGTCAAAACAGAACAGCCAGTAAACACGAATTTTTAAAAGGTACTTCCATTGCTCAAATCAGAAAACTCAAAACTAATGAAAGTTGCGTACATATCTGGGGAACACGCACGTAAATTGGCAGATTTTTCTGAGTTACCTACAGAGAATCATACCCAGATTCGTGACAGATAGAAATCTGTTTCTGCGCAGAAATCCAAATCTAGTATCAACCTTCTATTAGAGACTTCACTTGGCACAACAATGCAATAAAATAATGATAAGGAGAGGTTGCTACAGTAGTAACAACTTCCAAAACACAACAAAACAGTAGCAAAATAAATACATGGGTTATCTCCCAAGAAGTGCTTTCTTTATAGCCATTAAGATGGGCTCAGCAATTTTAATGATGCTCACATGGAGAATAGAAATTTAAGCAAAAGAGAGCATCAAAAAGCAAGTTCAAAACACATTTAAGTCTAACCCTCTTCCTATGCATAGGAATCTTATACACAAATAAATTCATGAAGAACAAAGTGACAAGCATAAGAAGATAAAACAAGAGTAACTTCAAAATTTTCAGCATATAGAGAGGTGTTTTAGTACCATGCAAGTTTCTACAACCATATTTTCCTCTCTCATAATAATTTTCAGTAGCTTCATGAACAAACTCAACAATATAACTATCACATAAAGCATGTTTCTCATGATCCATAAACATATAATTTTTATCAAGTTCAAAAATAGCGAGATTAAAACTTTCAAATCCACCTTTATCAATAATGTAATAAGATGATTGATCAATCTCAAAAGATATGGGACTCCTAGATAAATTCAAGACTTCTCCAATCCCATTTTCATTAGTAGTACAATTAATATTATCAAGTAACATAGAACCATCATCTAGAGATTTATCATAGACATTTGCTAAGCAAAACTCTTTAGTACCATGCATTTCGACATCAGGCACAAACAAAGCATTATCATAAGATTTATCAAAATAGCATGGATTATCATAGATAACAGTAGCATAATTATTCTCACAAGTTTTACTCATAGGGAATATTTCAAGAGAATCCACAGGAACATAACATTCATCCTTCTTTGGTAAGCATGGAGGACAATCAAATAGTGTAAGAGATAAAGAGTTACTCTCATTAGAAGGTTGGCATGGGTAGCTAATCCATTCTTCCTCCTTTTGTTCATCCCTCTCCTCTTCTTTTTCATCCAATGAGTTTTCAGGTTCATCAATTTCCTCCTCTTTTTCATCCAATGAGCTTTCAGGTTCATCAATTTCTTCTTCCACAGGTTCCTGCAAATTGTGAGTGCATTCTTGTGCATTAATGAGTCTCTCTTTATAATCAATGATATAAGGATTATCGCTGTAACTTTCTATGCAAAAATTAAGAATAGAAGAGACATAATCTTTAAGGTCCTTACAAACAACACAAGTTTCATAATTTTTAACAATGAAGGATTCTATCTCAGAGGCTCCCATAAATATGACAAATTGTTCTACCTCTTCGAACCCAAAATGAATATAGTTATTCCAATTATAGTTCTTAATTAAAATTTCCTCACTAAAGCCACATTCAAATTTCAGATGTTTAGTATCTTCTTTAGAGCAACAGTTTATATCATGGCGTTTAAGCAAGATTTTAGCAATTGTATTCAATTTTTCTATCCACAGCACTCATAACTTTTCCCTTTATTGATTCTCTATAATTATTATATAATACTATAAGCTCCATATAGGTTGTGGGTTCTCCCATAACAGCAGTTTTTAATTTTTAGGTTTTTCAAATTTTTATGGATTTTCGGGTATATAAGGAAAATAAAACAAGACAAAAAGAAACTAGACAAAAGTAAACTAGGCAAAATAAAACTAGACAGAAATAAACTAAGCACAAATAAACTAGACAGAAGTAAACTAAGTAAAACAAAATAAAGTAAAACAGAGAGAGAGGTGGAGTGTACTCCCCAGGTGAACTTATGAGTAGAGCTATGCCTCCCCGGCAACGGCGCCAGAAAATAGTCTTGATGACCCACAAGTATAGGGGATCGCAACAGTCTTCGAGGGAAGTAAAACCCAAATTTATTGATTCGACACAAGGGGAGGTAAAGAATACTTATAAGCCTTAACAACTGAGTTGTCAATTCAGCTGCACCTGGAAAAGCACTAGTAACAGGGGTGATGTGAAAGCACGGTAATATGAGAGCATGTAATGATAACACACAGCAAAGATGATAATATGAGAGCAATGGCACCAGAAAATAGTTGATACTACTTCCAATGACATGTAGAACGAGTATATGATGATGAAAGATGGACCGGGGTTCCCAGCTATCTACACTAGTGGTAACTCTCCAATAACAAGTGTTGGGTGAACAAATTACAGTTGGACAATTGATAGGATTGAAATAGCATTAAGAAAGAACATCAAGTCTATTAATCATGTAGGCATGTTTCCCATATATAGTCATACGTGCTCGCAATGAGAAACTTGTACAACATCTTTTGTCCTACCAGCCGGTGGCAGTCGGGCCTCTAGGGAATCTACTGGAAATTAAGGTACTCCTTTTAATAGAGCACCGGAGCAAAGCATTAACACTCCGTGAAAACATGTGATCCTCATATCTAAGCCTTCCCCTCCAGTTGTCCCAATTTCTGTCACTTTGGGGCCTTTGGTTCCGGACATAGACATGTGTATACAACTTGTAGATACAATCTAAGCAATAAGTATAGAGCTTAAATCTAAGATCATGCCACTCGGGCCCTAGTGACAAGCATTAAACACAACAAGATTGCAGCAACAATAACTTCACAAACTTTATAGATAGACTAATCATAATGTAACAATCCATCGGATCCCAACAAACACAACACCGATTACATCAGATGAATCTCAATCATGTAAGGCAGCTCATGAGATCATTGTATTGAAGTACATGGGGGAGAGAATACCAACTAGCTACATCTAGAACCCGTAGTCCATGGGGGAACTACTCACGAAGCATGATGGAGGCGGTGGCGTCGATGGAGATGGCTTCCGGGGGCACTTCCCCATCCCGGCAGGGTGCCGGAACAGAGACTTCTGTCCCCCGAATTGGAGTTTCGCGATGGTGGCGGCGCCCCTGGAGTCTTTCTGGAGTTTCGTCAATCGGTATCGCGTTTTTAGGTCGAAAGGGGTCTTATAGGCGAAGAGGCGGCGCAGGAGGGTGCCTGGGGGTCCCACACAGTAGGCCGGCGCGGCCAGGCCTGTGGCCGCGCCGCCTTATTGTGTGGTGGCCCTCTGGCCCGCCTTCGACTCTCCTTCGGTGTTCTGGGGTCTTCCGGGAAAAATAAGATGTTGGGCGTTGATTTCGTCCAATTCCGAGAATATTGCCCGAACAGCCTTTCTGGAACCAAAAACAACAGAAAACAGCAACTGGCCCTTCGGCATCTCGTTAATAGGTTAGTTCCGGAAAATGCATAAAAACATTATAAAGTGCAAGCAAAACATGTAAGTATTGTCATAAAACAAGCATGGAACATCAGAAATTATAGGTACATTGGAGACGTATCAGCATCCCCAAGCCAACATCGCTGCACTGCAGCAGATTGCTCAGAACAACAACGGCCATGGAAACCATGACCATCATGGGTCAAAACTGAAGAACTTTCAAAACACCAACCCACCTATTTTCAGCAAGACCGAAGAGCCCCTCGACGCCGATGACTGGCTCCAGACAATGGAGAACAACCTCGAAGTTGCGGGAGTTGAAGCCACAGAGAAAGAACGGTTCGCCACCCACTACCTGTCAGGACCTGCAAGAGCCTGGTGGACAAGCGCCCGCGCAATGAATGCGGGACAGATGATGACCTGGGAGGACTTCAAGCTGAAGTTTAGCAAATACCATGTGCCCCAAGGACTGATCAAGAAGATGAGAGACGAGTTCCGTGAACTCAAGCAAGGCAGAATGTCGGTGGTAGAATACCGCGACAGGTTCCTCACCTTGTCAAGGTACGCCCCCGATGAAACCGACACCAACGAGAAACGGAAGGAGAGATTCCTATACAGACTGCAGGACGAGATGCAGACTGTGCTGGTCAACATTCCCTTTGCTGACCTAGAAGCCCTGGTGGACTCAGCCATCCAGATGGAAGGGAAACTGCACCAAGCCAATGAGAACCGCAAGCGCCGTATGATGCCCCAGAATGGACCCAACAATGCTCAGAAGTACCGCGACAATTCATCTGGAGGATTTGCCCAAAGATACAACAAGCCCCCTACTCAGACATACCGCCCAAGCAACAACAACCGCAACAACATCACCAACAGCAACAATAACAACGGCAACCGCACCAACAACAATAACCACCCCAATGGCAACAACAACAACCCCAATACTGCCCAAATGACTGGAAGCAACACTATTCCCGTCAACCCCAAGGACAAGTCCACCATCAACTGCTATGAATGTGGAGTTGTGGGTCACTACTCCAATGAATGCCCCAAGAAGCTTGCCACGATTGCCGCCAATACCGCTGCATCTGCTCAGCAACAGCGCCGCTTCGCAGCCCGAAGGAACCAGAACAACCGCAACGGCCGCCTCTATCACATGAATGCAGCAGAAGCACAGGAAGCACCCCAGACCATGCAGAGTATGTTTTCCTGTTAACCCATTTGCCCAATCTCTCTTAGGAACCTAACTTTTCATAAAATCTCGGCACGAGATTTGTTTAAGGAGGAAGGGTTTGTAACATCCAAAATTTTAAAACAAAAAGAAAATGAATTTCCTTTTTCCAAAAATGAGAACCAACAAAAACTTTTCTTACATTGGGTGCTATGCATAGTGCTCATACCTAATATTTGTGTTTTGCCATGATTGTTTGTTTATTACTTTGAACACATTTCCCAAAACCCTAAACCCTAACCTCCTCAAATTCAAGTGGATCTATTTTAAGAAACCAAAATCAAAGAAAAAGACATATGTGGGCATATAGCCCTAATATGTAAATCTTGAACCCTACCTCTCTTATTTTGCTAAATGGTGGTGAACCATGGTGAACCCCACTAAACCCTAAACCTCATCCCTCTTGTCACCAACCTTTGAAAAACAAAATAAAAAGAAGTGATCTTAATTAAGAAAAAGGCATATGCAAGCCTATGGCTACTCTTTGCAAATGCTAAACTTTGCTTTGTCTACCTTGAGTAGATGATTTGAAATACCTCAACACATCTAACCAAGTACTTACCAACAAATTCAAGTGAGAAACAAAACTAAGTAAATATATGCATAGAGGAATATATGTGGCACTTAGCCAAAATATCAAATCTTGACCTAGGCACCCACATTGCCCCAAAATGGTTGGAACCCTTTACCCAACTCAATATAACACCAAATAAACCTCAACCTTGTCAAAGTGAAGCAAAGAAAAAGAAAAGAATAAAAAGTAGAAAATCACAAAACCCTCACATATGGTTTATGCCATTTTTCCAAATCTTTGACCTAGACCATTTTGGCCTTCACCATTAGTTGTATTATGTTACTAAACACTTATTACAATTTTTGGAATCCAAGAAACACAAATTAAATCAAATTCAAACTCAATTTGTGAGCACATAGAATAATGGTCAAATCTGTCTTTTATAATCTGGTCACTACTTTGAGCCCCTCTATCTCAAGTTTTTTAAACTAAACTTTCCCAATTATTTGCATGTCATCCAAGAGCACATCAAGGTGAACAATTTTAGTAAAGACCACCATGCCAAATTCATCTTAGATCAAATTCTATGCTCATGCCAAGTTGGAACTTTTTATCAAATGCAACAATCTCACACATTGCAATTTTTGCAATTCCTTTATTTTTAAAATTCCACCACCACACATAGTTGTCTCTGGTCATTTACAACTTAACCAAATGCACCACTTTCAAATTTTGAATCCATTTGAGCTCAACCAAATTTGGGCAAACTTAGCAAATTTCAAATATGAAATAATTTCAAACCCTTTTTAAAATAATGTTTTGGCCAAACCAACTGCTCCAAGCTACTCTAACTTGTCCCCTGACCCTCTCTCTCTCACTCCATAGCATAGAAACCCTAAGGAGGGCAAGCCAAGCTTGCATGGCATGGCCATGCCGGCCATGTTACACATGGACATGCTCCCCTCCTCTCCTCACTTCCCCAACCTCGACCACCATGTCCTCCAGATCCCCCTGGATCTCCTGAGTACGACGGTACTCGCCGTTGACCACAAGGACGCCGATACACCCCGGAAATCGCGCGCCCAGATCTGCCCAGCCATGCCGATGACGTCGCCCACGGACACCATTGGCCACCTGTCGCTCCGCCGTACCACGACACCGCCGATCGCCTCCGCTCGCCCTGGTACTCGCCACGCCACGTGGAGCTCGCCGGACACGCTCGCGTCACCTGCCTGTACCCGCCGTCACCGGAGAGGACGAATCTGCCCGCCGCGGCCGCGCCAGTACACACCCGCGCCCGACACGGATAGACCTCGCCTAGCCTCGCCATCTAGCTCCCTAGCACCACCGTGACGTTGCCTACGCAACCCTGTCCTCGCCTACCCCTATCCCTCGCCGGAATCGCCGCGTCACTGTCACCCTTGCCGCACCCCTCACGGCACCTCACGCCCTATAAAAGGAGCTGTCCTCGCGCCTTCACCTCCACAGCAAACTCACTCCCCTCCTCTCTCTGAACCTCCTCCGCTCCTCTCCACTGCACATCGCCGCCGCTAGCCATCCAATTTCTCGCCGGAGCCCGCGGAGGTACTGAGATCGCCGCCATCGATTTCGGCCACCATCGGAGACGCCGCCGGTACCAGCTTCTTCCCCTTCCTCGACAACGTTGTCACCGCACGTCGCTGACCCTCGCCGGAGTCCAGGAGCACCACCGACCCCTACCTCCGCCGCGGCAGCACGCCCTTTTCATCGACGGAGACGACGCGCCTCGACCGTCGATCTCCGTTCTAATCCAGCGGCTCTCTTTAAACCGTACCGCTTCGGTAAGCTTCCGTCGCTGACGCGCGGGCCCCTCTGTCAGGCGGCCCGTGGCGTGTGAAGCGTTACTGGGCTGGCCCTTCTGGCGTTTTAAATCTTTCGGCCCACTCCATTTCCCGCCGGCCCTTTTATTCAAATCCAGTGTAATTATTTTCAAACCAATTTCAATACTGGACCTAACTTTGAAATTCAATAGAATCTGTTTGGCTTGGCCAAATTTATCAAATTTGATGTTTTTAGAAAGCCACTAAAAGATTTACAACTTGCCATGGTCTCACTGTGAGATCTGTTGTAGAATTAAAGTGACAAAAAGATTAAGTCAGGGACTTTTGCATATTCAAATAAATCTTAAAAATCAACCAAAACTGATATTTAGTTAATTCCAACTCTAATAGCTCACATTTAACTTACACTAATTGTTTCTGCAACAAAATGGTGTGGTCACTTTGAATGATCATGCCCTAGTTTAAATAATGGACAATATGGCTAGTTTACTTAAGTGATATTGTCCAAAACTATTATGCAAATCATATGAAGTGTTTTACTTCATTTAAATCTTGTCCCAAATACTTTCATATGACGTATTGACCCTGGTCTAAATACTCTCACATGAAATACTTGGTGATTTTAAATCACAAATAGAATTGTTAAATTGTATGAGGTACTGTACCTCATTTAAATCATTTTCTCAAATGATGATGATGAATGGTTGACTAAGGCCAACATGATTTCATGTATGATTGTTTGAGAAGTTAAATCTTAAGAAGATTCAATGAGAGGAAATTATTCCTCAAAAACTAAATGGAAACTATCATTTACATATGTAATGAGAGGAAATTATTTCTTTAACACTAAGTAAGAAAACCCTAGAATAATTTTTGGTAGCAATGCTAAGTGATGATGCTAGATCATTTGGAGTGAGCCATTAAGGCTAATTAAGGTTACTTAAGTATTGTTTGGTGATTGTATCCTCGTATTTGTGTATAGACGCTAGTACCGGAGATTACCAGGAAGAGGAAGGATTCTACCCAGAAGAGGAAGAGCACTTTGATCACCTCAACCACCAAGGCAAGCTATCACCAATGCAAGCTCTATTGTTGCAAGCTAATATTCTTGCTAAGTGCAAAGCTCTACAAGAGCAAGGCACCACCACATTTTACTTTATGCTTAATGATCCTATCCCAAGTTTTTACTTTACAAGCTTTTGATTTGGTTTATCAAAGTTTACTTTTCGATTCATGATTCACTTGGTCTAGATATAGAGTAGAACAAGAGTATCAAACTTAGCCTAGAAAGCTATATGCTAGTTAGCACCCCTCATGCCTAGTTGCTAGTGCTAACAAATAAAATTGACTACTCTAGATGGGGATATGTGAAATGAAATAACTTTGAAAACCTTGGAATGATGATTCATTCTATTGAAAGATTTTGAAGGTGATTATGACTGGTGAATGACATGGTGAATTTTACAAAAACTGATGGTTGGGTTCGGATGCGATACCATTCCAATTTTGCAAGTACCCCCACAATACCTGATATGGGTAGGGCTTAACTAGAAGTTTATGTATCTTAGTATGGGTTCCCTCTAAACAAGCGTCATCGGGGTTATGCCAAGGGCTGCCTCCAAAGAAATATGAAATGATGTGATATGATGTGATTATGAGGTGAATGTCCGGCCCAAACCCTGTGCAGTTCCCAGGCTAACCGTTTGTCTTCACTGGGAGGCCAAGCTCATGGGGAGAGATGCCTATACTAGGGTATGTAAGTGAAAGGTTATGGTTGGTAGTCCGCACACGGAGTGTGATAAATCAGGGGCCGATTAACTCGACGGATTATTGCAAATGTTGTGGCACAAGTGTACGACCTCTGCAGAGTGTAGAACTATTCGAATAGCCGCGTCCACGGTTATGGACGGTTGGAAAGGCCATACTGTTCCGTCATCAGAACTTTTCAAAAATGTGACATGTGAAGGGTGACTTGTGTTTTGAACTTGAAAGTTGAATGGTGAACTTGCCTTGAATCACAACTAAGTTGTGGGAATTACACTAATGTTCCCACTTGAGTTAGTTAGCACATGAAGAGTCTTTATTTCAAATACTTGTGAACTAAAATTGGCTTTAAGCAAAAGAAACTAGAGCTTAGCACCCCTTTACTAGAATTGATAGTACTTACACTAGTATTAGTTTGCGAGTACTTTAAAGTACTCACGGCTGTGTCCCTGGCTATTCAAATGGCCAGACTATGAAGAGGAGCAGCAGTATGAAGATGATGGACAGCAGGACGTCTACGACAACTAGGACTACTCCTGACGTCAAGCGTTGGCCTGTGGACTATAGAGTCCCCTTCTATCTACGCTTCCGCTATGAATTGTGTTCGTTGATCAATAGATCAACTATTTGTGTAATTTGGATCATGTGATCTCTATTTGTAAGACGACTATGGTATGTAATGAATGATGACTTATGATATTCAACTGTTATGTCTCGCAACAATAATATTCCTGGGATTGCGATGTATGACATAATAGGCATCTGGACTTAAAAATCCGGGTGTTGACACCTCCTATAGGGCCTTAGGGTTGATGGAATCCTGCAAGCTGACACGGGACATCGGTTCACAGACAAGCGGGGAGAGCGATTTACCCAGGTTCGGGGCCCTCGATGAGGTAAAACCCTTACGTCCTGCCTGTCTATTCTTGATTATGATGATAATGGGTTACAATGGGGTGCCGAATAGTTCGGCTGAGATCTCGTCGAGATGGCTAAATACTAGGGTGACCTAGCTCTAAGCTTCTGGTGGCTAAGATTGCTACGATTGATTGTGTCCCTCGGCAGCCCCTCTCCTGGCCTTTATATAGGAAGCCAGGTCTCAAGAGGTCTAACCGAGTACGACCAGGTTTACAATAGTTTTAGATCTAATCTTTCCTTGTTCGGCCGCTTCTTTGTCTTGCTTGCCAAGGAATCTTCTGGTACACCACTCGGATGGGCCGCCTTACCTCCAAGTGCCTTCATGGGCCTCCAACTAGTCAATACAGGATAGGGCAACATCGGTTACCCGAAGGGTAATGCCCACGTCACGATGCATTCCCCTAGGACCATAAAGGTGAAGTATCATGTAGTCGACGTTCACATGACACCACTAGAAGAATAGCACCACAACTTAAATATCAAATCATTGCATATTACTCAACATAGTTTCACTACTAACAACATGACTTCTCCCATGTCCTCAAGAACTAAACGAACTACTCATGAGACATCATATGGATCATAATCAGAGGTGATATAATTATGCATAACAATCTGGACATAAACCTTAATTCAATGGTTTCATTCAATAGCATCAACTACAAGAAGTAATCAACATCGGGAAAGTTTCCCCTATGAAACAAGTATCAAACCCAAGATGTTACAGCGGGACGGCGTGGAGACGGCGGTGATGATGGTACTGTTGGTGGAGATGATGGTGATGATGATCTCGATGAAGTCCAGCTTGATGGCGGTGATGATGGCGACGATTTCCCCCCTTCGGGAAGGAATTTCCCCAGCAGATTTCAGCCTGCAAGAGAGATTTTCTCTCTCTGTGGTTCTCCGCCCCGTAGCGGTGGCGGAATATTTCTCTGGTCGCTCCCTCGATCTTAGGTTTCTCGGGGGGTTGAAGTACGCGAGGGGGCTTCGTCAGAAGTGGGCCATGGCGCCCAGACCACGCCTAGGCGCGACCTGAGGCTGGCCCGCGCCTAGGGGTGGTCTGGCCCCCTTAGGTCCCATCTCTGCCTCCCCTTCTGGCTTTCTCCGTCATCTGGAAAAATAGGATTTTCTGTATATTTTCTGGGAATTGTTGGTCTTCAAAAATATGATGTCTTAACGGTCCTTTTTCCATGGGTTAATTCTCCAATAATCATGAAACATGCAAAAATAGATGGAATGACATAAGTATTACCTCTAAATATGAAATATATCAATGAATAACAGTAAATTATGATATAAAATAGTGATAGAAATTGGACGTATCAACTCCCCCCAATCTTAGACATCGCTTGTCCCCAAGCGAAACTGAACTTAGTAAACCAGACCACGGGTTTATGGAGTGAAGTGTCGATAAACAAAATGCGGACAAGAAGCATCATACTTGCCAATACACAAGTCATTATAGATAGCAACTTCCTCTTATATAATTCAACTTGCAATGAGTAATCAATCACTAAATAGAGGTGCGTAGAGGAAATCATAATTGGTGATGGCAAACTTTCGTTCTTGGTCAGAGAATAATTAACAAATTGTGCTTATATTTTGAGCGGAGTCTTTATATTAGAGCTTATTGCAGAAATCACATGCTCAATCATTACAATGTCTTTACAATCATAGATAGCTTTTAGATTTATATTCATTTAGATAAAAGAATTGTGCTACACAAGGAAGCATAAAAGAGAGGATTGAATGGATCAACATATATAAATGGTTGGATCACAACAACTCAAATTCTTGCTTAAGGTAGAGGGAAATAGGTTTACTGACTCAACATAAAGTAAAAGAAAGGCCCTGCACAAAGGGAAGAAAGATTACCCATGTGCTAGAGCTTTTTGTTTTAAATGCAATAGGAGTGTTGGAAATATATATTTGAGAGGTATGCATGTCTATGTCAACGAATGGAGTCAAACAATCTATCATCCTTTCATATAGTGACCTCAAGAGTGGCTCCCATGTAGTTCTCCATTACACACCATTATTTAGGATCTCTCCAGTACATAATGTACGGAGCTTTGTTTGTTTATTTGTTTATTTTATATTTTGTTTGGGATGGGCACCCAGCGCCTTGCCCTTTTTGCAAAATTAAGGACTTCGCATATTATTCATGCTAGTCACAAAATGAAGTCCTGAAAAGACAATAAACCATTCAATACTTTCCCATGAGCTAAGAACAAAACACAAAACAAGTAATAATATTTGAAGGTTTAAAGTAGCACACAAGCAATTCACTTTAGAGTGGCAGCGAAATACCACATATAGGTAGATATGGCGGACACAAATGGCATGAGTGTTTGGTTCATGGTTTGGATGCACGAGAAGCATTCCCTCTTAGTGCATGTCTTTGACTAGCAAGGTTGGGTAGCAAGCATAATAGTTGAGCAAAAGAAACAAATATACATGAGATATAAAACAATCATGCAATCTTCCTTCGAAGTACAAATGATTCAATCTTAAGAATATAAAGCTTATGAGAGAACCCCCAATTATTATTATCAACATGCTTTTGTATGCTTCTTCTGGACCATCTTCTTCCTCCTGTTACTCGCAAAAAAATCAATAACCAATTAGGCACGACCTGTATTGATATTTACATTGACAGAACAAATAATGAAAAGTTCGTGAATTCTAATTCTGGAAAAATGAAAATAAAATGCAAACAATCCTGATGTTATGCCCACCCATCTTCTGCAAAGAACTCGCCTGCTGACAACTTCAAGTTGCGACCACGTCTGATTGTGGCGAGGTCGTTGAGCACCATCACGTTGCGACGACGACGGGGCAAGGTGGCGTTAGGGGAGACCTGCGCCATGAGAGAGGGTACCAGCCGTTGTGTCTCGAGTGCCCGTACCACTGGGGCTCTCATCTTCCTCCTCTGGATCCCATCTCGCACGTTCTCTTCTTCCCTATCGATCTCCTTCTCGGCCTCTTCATGGTACTCCTGGATCTCATTGGCAGCGGCAAACCAAGGACACTATCAGCGCTCCATTACTGCTAGCTGACAACCGAACGACCACAGAGACATGCGTTGAGCAGAGATGGGGTTGGAGCCGTGGATGCGGGGGCGGCGCGACAGCGAGACCAGGGCGCTGGGAAGATCGAGGGTGCGACAAAGGAAGATGCGAACACGAGAGCATTTACCAGCCCGTGTGCGCTGCTACAAATGGCCCACTCGTTGGCTCACCTTAAAATGGGTAAAGATTTGTGATCGCTGCACATGCAAGATTTAGGGAGTGACATGCACGGAAAGGAATATTTAATTTGTAGTGTTGATGATACGAATTGATATCGCAATTAGCGGCAAAAGTGGAGCAACAGTGACTTACCATGAAATATGATCGGACGATGTGTGCTGAATTTTGGGATCTGATTGGACGGCTTGGATCATCCCAATATCCTTCACCAAACGCATTGTACTACCTACGACCAACTCCAATATAATAGTAAAGACTAGTAAACATGCACGCACAATGCGCGTCTTCCTCTCCACGAATATAGATTGCCTATTAGTAACCGTGGCAGTTCAATACTTCAGAAACATCTTCTCAGATTAAAACTTACGATTCATATTCACAGGTATTTTGCAAAAAAACCCGCAATCTCTGAGATATGCGAGAACTATATTTCTTTGTGTACTTGAGCCCATCAACTCTTCAGTGGTGCTATTCAGATTTCGTGCAAATAGGAAACCATCAACGATTTACGAATAATCTTTATATATTTAGTATCATTTTCTAATGATACTAATTCTATACCAATAATCTTTATATATTTAGAGTAATTGTTGGTCAAAGAAAAACAAGAAAAATGAGGACGTCTTACTCATTGAAAGGAAATACCACGCATATCAGAAGTTCAATTCGACTCCCAGGTGAATATGTTTTTTCACCCATAAACATATTTCTTTTTTTAAAAAATATTAATAATATTTTTGCATGTATACTGGATAATCTATGTGCGCTTGTACACTTTCACGAAAAACCGATATTTTTCAGTGTTGGGTGTAAGAAAGACAAAATATGTCTCATAAAAAGCCTTATTTTTAACACCAAAATTTATCATTTTTACAGAGCACAAACGATAATTTGATTTTTCATGGAAAATTTTGTGGGCACGTATGTACATGTGAATTTTTCGTGTGATCTTTTTTGATATTTTAAAATGTATCAACGGTGTATTTCAAAATAAATAAAAACATATGTACTCAAGAGCCAAAAGATCACCCTCTACTCCTATTCCATACCAAAAGGCTACACTTTGATCACTACAAAAAAACAGAAACCTAGAGTTGACTTTGGAAAAAAGTGGTCATGAGTTGATGACTGCTGAGTAAAAGTGCGGAATCGATTGGATGTTATAGATAAAAAAAACTTCACGGTGTTTTGTAGGCTAAATAAGATTTCATAATAAGGATCCGAATTTGAATAACCCGATGCAACGCACAGGTAAATTTCCTAGTATAATAGTAAAGACTAGTAAACATGCACGCGCAATGCGCGTCTTCCTCTCCACGAATATAGATTCAACAGAAGGACGTTCCCTGCCTTTAGTAACCATGGCAGTTCAATACTTCAGAAACATCTTCTCAGATTAAAACTTACGATTCATATTCACAGGTATTTTGCAAAAAACCCGCAATCTCTGAGATATGCGAGAACTATATTTCTTTGTGTACTTGAGCCCATCAACTCTTCAATGGTGCTATTCAGATTTCGTGCAAATAGGAAACCATCAACGATTTACGAAGATGCATTATTTATCAAGTAAATAAGCACTGTTTACATCTTTTTTGTGCTAGCGCCGCTAAAGAACAAACTATCGCATACATGTGTATGCGATACATTCCGTAGGGAGCTAGCATAAGTTTGAAGCTCTTCATGTCACAACAACTCACCAATCTCCCAATGTCCAAAACTTGGACAAACTACAACTACTGAAATGAAAAGATAGGATGCAATCTTCAAAACGGTGAGGACCATGCACTTGCTGCAGAAATGGGAACATGCAAATCTGAAAAATGTAAAACAAATTAGCCTCGAACATTTGAGCCATCTTTCATTGAGTCACATGACTAAAGTTCAAAAAACAAACAAGAAATGTGATGAAGCACATACACACGAATCGATTAATCTACTTACCTTCAAAACCCAGTTACAAAGTGCTGGCAGCATGTGAGGATGCCAGTTCCTATACCAAAATGACAACTTTGGTTAAGTTAATACTGAAAGGGGAGATATAGCTGAGCCTGAAATATTCATCTTAGCTCTACCTGTCGTAAAAGTATTCACCCATGTTGCAGCGAAAACATAAGTTCTACTTGTAGGTCTTTCTGAAGCATAATTATCTCATATGAAACTGGTAATCTGAATATATGATATGCAATAAGAATCATTGCTCATCGTCAAGTGCTAGGAGCAACCACTGAAAAAACAAAGGACCAAATTTGTTTATCCACAGGATGTCTAGTTACATGACAGATGCCTTATAAAATGTAGGAGTTCAACATGCATGCATGATTAAAACAATTTCCAATCATTTAAAAGTGTGTAAGCTCATTCTTTTGGCATGAAACAAAACATATGGAAATTGGCATGATGAAGTAGTAACAATATTTGTTCAAATTAGCAGCGATATGAGAAAACAAAAGTTGACGTGATTGTACATAATTGATATGGTATAGTATATCACCTAAATCTGCAGCAGAGCTTCAAAAAGCCCGGGCTCAAACAACGTGCCATAACCTAATAAAGGCAGTCACAACATATTGACAAACTAAAGAATTAGGATGTAGCAATTATTGAACTGGAACACTAGTAAGAGACACAAAAATGTATTCAACATATATAAAAAGCTATTAGTTTGCAGTAGAATTGCAAATGTAAATTTACATATCAAAGTAGCTGACCGCTCACTGGTAGTAGAGTAGGTAGAGAAGTCATGCTTAATCCAGAAGTCATGTCCTCTCTAGTGATACTCTGGAACCAGTACACCACAATTACTTTGGAGTACAACCTGTATCAAAATAATATTTTTAGCTATATTTTCTACAAACCACAAGCACCGCTTCCCTCGTGCGTAAGTACAAATCCATCAATCTTGCACCCTTATTAAAATAAGAAGTAGCAGGGTCAAAATGTTGCAGCTAAAAAAATTATTCTGTTTGTACACACTTATTCAGATTTCCACAATAAGAATAAACGATAGTAAAGATGTTGCAATGTACCTCTCGTACAAACTTTATTCAGTTTTCCACAATAAGGATAAAAGATAGGTCAAGATGTTGTAGTTAAAAAAACTATACTGCCTGGACACACTTCATCGAGCTTTCCACAAACAAGGATAAAAGATGGAGTAACGAATTCAGTCCACTTTTGCTATCTGTAATAATAGTGTACATTAAGTTAATTACAAGCAAGAGAAAATTGCTTGCCTTGTTTTTTGAGGTCTCTAATCTTGGCAGCATGTTGATAATAATAATTGGGGGTTCTCTCCTAAATGCTTGATTACATGCTTGACTCCTTGAACATATGCTTTTCATTGAATTGCATCACGAAGCAGAACTGCCCAGGAACAAAAAAAAAAAAATAATCCCTTAACTGATAAGCAGACTTCTATGGGAGTCACATCGATTTTAAAGAACAAAAAAATAGAATGAGAAGAGTGCACCGTGCAAATCATGTTTACAAAATTATGTTCATATTGTGTCGGTATATCACAGCAAGCAGGATTGTTACCTTTACAGTGCAAATCATGTAGCATCCTTTTATGTTCGGAAATGGGTTTATCCTTCAGATAAGAAAATGACAATTTGATGTTCCAATTTTTCTAGAAATATGAGCATACCCTTACCTTACTTTACAGAAGCAAGTAGAATCCAAACAGAGGATGGTCTTGGTATTGGCGAAGGGACCGCTGAGGCAACAACAGCAATTCCGAACCGGCATAGGCCTCAGCGGCGTGCCGCGCGTGGAGGGATAGGGCAGCCATGCATGGTTCCAGCCTTTCCGTGGATTAGCCGCGACGGGCATCGACCAGGGGCTGAGGGTCTGTCATGGGCTAGAAACGCAAACTCATATGTAGTTATAGGTTTTACTATACGTCCAAATCATACATGATTCTACCAAGACATGTGGACTTCATAGGAACTGGATTAGTAGTAAAAAGATATGAAAAAGATCAACAAAAACATGTAAAATGACATGGATTGGCATATATAATAGGATAATAAACTTGTACCTGTTTCAGCACTTCTACACATCTCTGCAGCCTGGTTAACGGAAAAAAAATTATCAGAGGAAAATGAAATTCCATGCCTGTTTAATCTACATTCGAAATATTGTCAGGCCAAAAATAGTGTTTTAGAATAAAACCAATGGTGAAAATAAATTTCAATGCCTATTTAGTCAACCATGATGGAATTTACAACAATCTTCATAACATGTTCTGGAAACAAATGGTATGAAGTAATGTGAATCTCAATCACAATTCTGCTTTTTATGCATGTTCTTTGAACTCTAAATAAAATATCAAATGAACCTACAATATATAATGATGGATATGGAGGCACAGAAACTGAAGGCCCTCACCTGGATTAGAGACGACCGGAGCAACGAAGATTTGTTGAGCCTTCTATAGTCGATGTGGACCGACAGGACGGTTGACTTTACGGGCACCCTGGTCCGTGGCTTTCGATGAGAAAGTACCTGATGCAACTGTAAATAAAATCGGTAGCAACGGCAGATGTTGTAGACTTGTGGTGCGTGCGTCGTCGACCTGGGTGCCTCTCTTTGGTCCGAGGCGGCAGCCGATCGGCATCGGCGGATACTTTGGCTTGTTGGCTGCTCCATGTCGGTGCGAGATCGAAAGGACATGCGAGGATAAACAGAGGAGCATCATTGGCCTACTCTTCGCCAAATCCGATGCAGGACGGGGCAGGGAAGCAGGCCGCGCTTCCATTGCACATGAGAGTATCTTTACTATGAAAGTGAAACATGCGATGTCACGCTTCTCGTGATGTCACACTTCTCGTGATGTCATATTTCGCAGTATTTACTGAGGATGCCACCGCACAAGCTCCACCTTCCTCGCCAGGAAAAAACCTTTACGGACTGAGGTGGAACAATTTGGTTAGTTCAAGTGATTGTAGGATCTGAAATCTCCCCTGAACCTCCACGTCCCATCCCGTAGATGTAGCATTGTTCCCTGAGTTATCCCCTCTTCGTCCGCCCACGAACCCCAAGTTCACATCCCACTGGAACGGACATCGGCGGTGCCCTCCTCTCCATGCCAATGGCGGCGCCACTCCTCTTCAGGCCAACGCCCCACATCACGAGATCCTCCGTGCACATGAACCATATCAGGGTCGCCGGATAGCCCGTGTGTGGCCACATCAAGAGATCCTCCGCGCGTAGCCGACGTGGGCGCTAGACCTCACTGGTGCCCTTGTCTCCGTCCGCGCCTCCATGAGCATCTCTGGGTCTATGCCTCTTTCCTCAGCCCCTACACCGCTGCTACGGTCTCTGTATGGCGCCACCGACAACATCGACGGGGCCATCGCCTCCGGGCTCGGCCTCATGATCGTCGGCCTCAACCCGGACAAGCTCGCCGCTGTCTCCGAGGAGATCGGGTTCAAGCACCCCAAGACTGAGGTTTGCACCTTCGTCCTCAACTTCAGCGAGGGGCCCTGGTTATGGATGTGCCTCCAATTTCGGCCGTCTCCTCACCACTCAGTCCGATCCCCTCCTATAAGTACACACCCATCATCAAACAGAATCAATTTGGTTGTGGCCTTGAAAAGTAAGAGCCAATACGCTCATCCTTTTCTATTTGTTTATTTCTTTGATGAATGCTGCTTCATGCCCGAAGTGTATGCTTGTTGCTGAGTGGAATATGTATTTGGGTTATAACTGTGAAGTACTTGGGTTGTGGATCAACCAACAAGTGGATGTGGTTTTTGAGAATATTTTTTTGTAGTGGGTTACATAGGGGTATGTGTGGTGAGTGCTCGATGGGTTGGGGACAGACGAGAGGAACATAGCTGCCGCCGATTCGGTCAGTCCCGTGCTCGCGGCGTGGCTATGAGGGAGCTGCGCACTTGGGCACTCACCAAGGAGGCCACCGCCAGGTTCATGTCGTGAAGCTCGTAGAGATCCCTGCATCGGATCATCTCAAAGAATGACAGGCCGTGGCCTCAGGGTCAGTGTTTGTCCTCTTCCTCTACACTACTTGTAGTTTCTACACGCACCATGCATTCCTGGCATTTTAAATTTGTTTAGATGATACAAATATATCTGGGGCCTTGTGCGAATTCAACAGGGATTTGGATCCTCACGATACAATATATGATAATGATAATTGACGAATCTTCTGAAAATAGTGTGCTTTTTGGTTGGAAAGAAAATGTGCATCTTGAAGCAATTATTTGGTATCTACTAATTTGAATTTAGTCGTACACAAATTTCTAATATTAAAAGACGTGGATGGAGAATTTTTCTAAGTTAGGGTGCAACTACAATAGTAATTTTCTTGTTTGATCAGTCCAACCCATATCGAATGTTAAATTCAGATTAGTGCTAAGAAACATTGTAAATTGGAGTACCACTAGCTAAATACACAGTTTTTGTTGGATGCCGGAGCACAAACTAACTAAGCTAACCAACAAGGCACTGAAGTTCCTTAGGATCTGTAGCCCTTTTGGGGGTTCAAAAGTGTTAATGACATCGAAGAACCTATTCTAATGTGGTGAAGACCACTCGAAAGTTCTACCGGACGGGCCTCTAATGTTTTTTGCACTACCAGTGGCATCCATAATGACTATTGTCACTTGAGTTCGATCTTTACAGCTGAACACATACATCTCCTACTCGGCTTTATGCCAGTGACATGATTTTGTAGGTTGTTATTGTATTTAGCACTCTCACTGCTGGACATCTAATATGTAGTAAAAACCCGAACTATTATCTATAAGGCAAGCAAAGCATCCACCCGTGACAGAGAAATTGTTGATTCTTCAATGATATTTTATTACGAAGATGGCGGTTTACCCCTTTGTCAAGTTATTCTGAACATACCAAGCAGTACTCCTATTGGGTGTATATATTAATGCAGTGCTTGTTGTGGTTCCTCCCAATTCCAGCATCCACTACGAAGTGGATCTTGTTTCCTTCAACAAGGTAACGTGGTGGCTATCTACTTTCTTGTACCTATCCATTTCCCCCGCTTCTATATTGATTAATGTAACATGCCTGCTGTTTGGTCAAGTGCATCCTTCATTCGATGAATTGAAAATAATCCTGCTAGTTTACTATCCACCTTTAGTTTGTGAGTTCTGTAATCGTATAACTTTCTGCTCCCATATTTTTATGTAGACATTCTAAATGATCTGATTGTTAGATGAATTGGCAAGTGCAGGATGCCTATCTCCTGATGCTTAATCAGTTTCAGCAGGAAGTTATCTTATCTTCGAATAATAAGTAAACAGGCCTTGGATTCATAAAGTGGTTTGAGCACAAAATTCAGTGATGTCAAGAAGGTTGATAAAGCTAAAGCTGAACTTGAGGAAATAGTTCACGCCTATGAGTTCCCAAGGTGAAGATTTATCATTTAGCTTCAAACTCCCATCTAGAGATACCGACACTCTGTAGTTGTTATTTAGTTATGCAGAACGATTACAAACTGAATATCATGTCTCATTAGTGTTGCTTTGGGATAATTTTTCATGTACTTATTGTAGAAGCTCACTGAAATTATATGTACCAAGAGTAACATATTGTATTAAAAAATAAAAATTGTACATACTTCTGAGCATATGTACCCCCTTTGGTACCAGATAATATGTTTATTTGCAGAATTAAAAGCAACCAATAAAAATTTATCTTTGGCATTTTCATGGCATCTGTCTTGTTTTTTTCTTTTTCTGCAGGTCAACAAAGAGAAATGAGTGTCATAGAATGATTTATGCACATGATACAACTAGATGAACTTGATTCCCCTCTTTTACTCTCTATATAAGTATCATGTGTGGCAAGCTAGCTTGAAGTAACAATGTTCAGTAATCTGTTGAACAAATTAGGAACCAGTTTGCATTAGCTTATCAATGCTCTTCTTTCAGACAACCAGGGGGGAAATATATCTGGTGTGCTCAGTTCTGAATTTTGAGTATAGCCCTTGCTTTGTTGTTTGTTGCGATAGATTCTTGTATTTTATGGTTGCTTAGTACTAGCGAAGTGCTTAGTATATCAAAGTGCTTTCAATGGAGAAAACTGGAACACCTCTCAGTTCAGTAAAATGATTGGGATGTCTTAGTAGTGCAGAAGTACTTACTCGTTTTTTCTTGTTTATAGACAGTAACTCTTTGTGTGATCTCTATGTAACCTCAGTCTTATTACTGTTCGGATATTATTATTACCTCTGCATCTACGGTTCAACATTTCAATATTGTTGTTCTCGAACTTGATCCCTTTTTATGTGGCATAAATATTGTGTCGAAAGGATCCTCTCTGGGCGGTATGCTGGAAGAGATTGTTGCCATGATACATAAGGATGATCCATGTGAGTCAACCCAGGACCTTGCTGTGCCTATCACACACCGTCTTGTTTTCTGAATTCATGCTGATGCTCGATGAGAGAGAAAGCACTCTCTGAAGATACTGGAGAATTACGGAGTGCGGCAAATCGATCCAAGGGTGGACAGATATGGAAATACTGTCTCATGGTTCATGTACTGTATGTAAGATCTGTAATGATGAGGCCATTTAGTTCAATAGGTCTTCAACTATTCCATAATAATAGGAGTGCCAACCCTCATAATAAGCCCACCTTTTCTTGGAGAAGATATGGAGCCAGTTAGTAGAAGACTTAGGATCTCACCAAGATTCATGATAAGGTATACAATTACACACCAAAATGTGAACGCATGTGGGTTAGTTATTGGTAGGCACTAACATAGCAGAAATCTACTTGCAAAGGAACAATGAGACAATATAATGGGGAAGAACAGAATTATATGTTTGTTCCGTTTGAACAAAATTGATGTGATTATGGTGTAACCATCTCACTTTTCTGATATTGATTTTTTTATAACTTCAATGCACTATGCCCTTCTCTATCGGTTATTAGTTGACCTATGTGTTTGAAGTATTGCATCAATATTGATGCGTATTGTTGACATGAATTCCAAACAGTGGTATCAGAAACTCCATTTTCCTTTCCTATCTACAAGTTTTTTTTTTCTTTTAAATATTGATGCGTATTGTTGTGGCAGCCAAGAGTATGCAATCGATGAAACTAGGTCTTACTAAACTTTTGCCCTCGGGTATGCATTTCTAGCTCACTTGAGCACAATAATTATTGTGAAAACACTATTTATTAGGTGATTGGTGATGTTGAAGATGAGCTTGTAAATATCTATATTTTGTTAGCATAATATTTCGTGATTGAGCATGTGCCTATTTGGAATACTTATTGTTACAAATATACATTTCATGTGCATGTATTTGGTAGTTTAGTATTTACATTACAATCCGTCTCCTACCTTATCTCTAGGATACCCTTCTTGACCTCTAAATTTCGTACCACTATATATATTTACCATGAGGCTTAATACAACATCCAACACATTACGCCAATCTCTCCCTCTCTATCGTTCTACATGGTATTTATTTTTAAACGGAGGCAATGCTTGCTTTTACCCCATCCATTAATTAAGTAGAAAGTGCTCGGTTCTATATGGTATTAGAATCCAAAACATGTGTGTTGTGTAATTTTCTGGTAAGATCTGAATCCAAGACATGTTTGTTGTCTAATTGTGAAACATTTTTTTTTTGTAAAATTTGTCGTTTAGTATGACAAATATTACTAAAATGCTCGGATATAAGATTTAGAGAGCAAGTATTTTAATATTTCCATGGTCAATGTTTTTATTTGTTAACACATACTCTCCCTTCTGACATGAATGGATGACTTATTTTGTTGCCACATCTCATATGGTAACTTTTTATCTGAATTTTTTTATAAGCATTTTATGTAGTAGAATTTTATGGCCTGCCTTTCCACTAAGATGTGCTTTCTGTTTTATGGTGCAAGAAAATCAAACGTGTGATATCTTCCTACTCTACAAAACTAGCAGTTACCCTACAAATGGCACATACGTGAGAAAATAAAAGATGAATAATGATATGTTTTTAGAACAAACTGTTGTATGTATTGCAGGACATTGTCAAGTTAGTTTTGTACACGACACTTATATCATATGTTCTTATCATACATTATTATCGTCAGTCCTATAAAAAAATAGACATAGGGTGTGCATGCGTGGGTGTGGTGTGCGTGGGGTGTGTGTGTTGTGTGTGTGTGTGTGTGTGTGTGTGTGGCGTATAGATATTTCTCGCTGCTTCGCATTCCGTATTTTGTTGAACTTTTTCATTTAGACATCGACTTAATCAACAAAGTTGGTCTTGTTATTGACAGAACTACACAATGAAAGTACCCCTAATTGCGCTATGGATGGAGACACTTGACAGAGTGAAAAGGGTTAGCAAGAAGGATAAACATAGCAGTGTATAGGATGGGGTATTTGTGTTGCAATGCCCACCAAAATAAAATCACCTCTCTCCATGTTTTGTTTCTCCGTGGCAATGCACGGGCATTCAACTAGTAGCACTAATTTAGATCCCCTGCCCTCCCTCCCTCGAGGTGGTGGCACGACGTGCGTCTCTGCCCTGACTGGGCGGTACCGCGAAAGACACACATACTGCGACGCGGAGGAGGCGTGTGGGCGGACGATGATGAAGGTTGCCGGGACATGGGAGGCGGCGGAACAGAAGGAGGGCGGATGGGGCGCGGCGGCGGGTTTCTTCGAGATGTGCTGAATTCGATCGGAAGAGGCCGATTCAGAGGAACTGCTTCCGCATTGTTCCGTAATTTGTGGGATGCGGAAGTTTCGAGTGAGATTTTTTTCTAGACAATGGGCATGGGGAGATGGTTCAGCGGAAATTCGTGGGTGGGGAGAAGAGATGATTCTACACCGTGCGATGTGAGTGGATTGAGGGCGGAGATTCAATTTTCCAACGGCACTTCATGGCTTTATAAGTAGTAGAGATAGAGATTAATCGGCCCATCAATTGGACATTAATTTTTTATTGGTGCTTGCTTTCCATGTATATTTACAGTGATTGATTGTTTGTTGTTACTTGCTTCCTGATTGATTGATTGTTTCCTAAATAAGTTTTACAGTGATTGATTGATACTGTGAGTGCTTAAGATGGTGGTGAGATTGTTTTCTTATTAATTTGTAGCATGATTATTGTTTCCATAATTGTTCGCGGACTATTGGATGTTAAGTGGAGGCCGCGAGATTAGATCGAACGGTCCGGATGCTTCGAATCTCATTCACCAAACGCGTTGTACCACCTACGACCAACTGCAATATAATAGTAAAGAATTAGCGAGCCTGTTCGGTGGATCTGTTGGATGTATGTATGGATGCAAAGAAACGATCTACATCAATTCTAAACATCATGTATATTAAGCTGAAATCATTCATAATCCAAATGCGAAACGACAAAGCTAAAATAAATTCTAACCAAACACACTATAAAGTTTTCCAATGAAAAGCATATTTAAAATTATTTTAGCAAAAAAGGTAAATTGAGATAATTTGATTACTAGATGTCGTAATTTTGTAATAAAAAAGCTAGAAATAGATAATTCGTTTCAAATAACATATGCACGCCGATAGGTACGCTAATGCTTCTACTAACAGCATATTTAATTAGTTTGCTCTGCATGATAGGTACGCTAATGCTTCTACTAACAGCCAGATTTTAAGTACTTTTTTAGAAAGACTAGATTTTAATGTTCCATACATAACCACACCTAGCAAGAAAATTCAGCTGTATCACGGAGACGAAGATGTATAGGCCTTTCAGCTATGTATCTCAATCGGACTGAACCTAATGCTGCATAGGACTCGATCTGGTGCCTAGAAGTGCTGCCGCCACACACGCCGTGGGCGTGAAGTTGTCTATAGATGTTCTTGTATACATACTGGTGCCGACGCCATCCATCCAAGGATTAATGGCCGGGGGAGGTAGAAGCGCCAGCAGGAACGGGACGTGCAGCGGCCATGCTTGCTAGCGGGGGAGGGCCACAGCCGGAAATGGGGGCGGCCGACTTTGGAGGTGGAGGCCGGCGGGGTGGCGGCGCCGGCGCGGCAAATTACCCTAGCATCGCACGAGCACTGGAGTTTGCCGGGCCGGTCGAATCGAGAATGAGCAGGGAATGGGGAAATCGCGTGTGTCGCGCATGAGCAGAGCAGAATTTAGCTACATAGGCTACTAATTGTGGTGGATGGCTCGCGAGCCGACGAGGAGTCTCGAGCCATCCGAACCGAGCCTCGAGCCCACTTTTCTATTTTCAAACTGCAGCAAGCCAAGCCTGGCTCGGCTCCCCCCTAATGCACGGTATCTTCATTCAGGCGTATTTTAGACATTTCTTGCGTAAAACCAGCAGCAGCAATCATAAAAAAGCACTTCTACCAAATATCAAATCTCTATTTTCAATAGCTGCTTCTCATAGCTGGTTTTTCACAGCCCACCAGCTACAGCTGCTTCTTAAAAACTGCAGCCCAAACTAACATACCCTAAGTGTACAAAGAGGTGCTTGAAAATTCCACTTCTATATACGTACAGAGCATAACCTAAGTACTCGGTATTAGTTGTAGGATCAGAACTATGTTCAAGGGCTCAACCCGAAGCTGTTGCAGCTGATGGTTACAGATTTTCGGTGCTCAAACGATCTATGAGAAATGGATACCTTGCAAACATAATGGACTTCTTTCTGTACACAGTATTAGATAGAAGAACCATATACACAGTGTTCTGTTTTTTCTGTACTTCCTTTAGCTACTCTTTGTATTCTGTGTTGTTGTACATGGCTGTAGAGAGCAAGTATATTAGGCGTCTCCCCATTTTTTGCCCTTATGTTGCTTCTTATTGTTCCAGAAAAGTTGCTTCATAGTGATTTGCTGCGTCTATGAGATTTGCTGTGCAACTCTTCGATTTGTTTACCAAGCAGACTAACAAAGGAAAACTTGAGTCGAACAAACAGTCCTAGATTATGTTCCAGAGTTATGCCTCCAAGCTCCAAAATCACATTCCTTCCCTTGATCCGCCATTCATATTGCGAGTGAGCCCTCCTCCACACCACAATCATGCTACTGAAGCAGAAGTCCCTTCATCTGCCTACTGAGCGGAGCTAAAAAAAACCTTGGATGGGCATGCTAAAGAAAGCACGAAGAACTGTAATTCTGAACCATATACTTAGCTTTGCCCATGGTATCTAAATTGCAATTTTGTAAACAACAGTGGATTAAATTATTCGTGATACCAAACTGTTAACAGATAATTTTATTTGCTATAGCCAATAGGGAAATTGATACGAACACTAGAGATTTGGGGATAATGAATTACCTCATTTGTGCGCTTGTGCCGTGCAATTTGAAGCAGGTGCACTGCTGCAGGCTTGCAATTGCCTGTTGCAGCGCAACAACAGCAAAATCGAACAAGATAGAGAAGAGATGTGGATTTTGTAAGCGGGTCCACCGCTACTAGCTCCTAACTCGCATGCGCTTAATTGGGAGTGGGGATGGGCTGGGGCCGGTTGCCGCTGGCCGCTGCTGGACGAGGTCACTGCTCGCCAGATCGGGTGCCTCCAGCTGCTACCTCAGCCCGTCCACTGCTCAGTCACCGACGGCAGGTCGGTAGCTGCCCCACTGGCCACTGCCCTAAGCTAGCTGTCTAACGCCAGTGATACACCCAGAACGAGCAGCGGAGCACGGGAGCAGGGATAACAAAGCGACATCGACGACCGACCGTAATTCCCTTTTTCATCTACTGCAGTACCGAATGTCTGCGCCCGGCCTGGCCCATTAAACATTTAGGCCTGGCCCATTACTCCACGCGTGACATCCATACCTGAATACCCGACAAGATCGAACTAAAAAAAATCGAAGGCATCAGCCAGCTGGCGTAGCAGTACACGCGAGGCTGTCTTTGCACCTCGCGCCTCCTGGGAACTACGTAAGCATTCACGTCTAATCTGACCCGAGACGAAGCAATGAAAAAAACTTAGCAAGACGAGGCGACATGAATAACCAATGCGTAGATTTCAGGCAAGTGACTAAGTCCATACCACTGGTGGAAAAAAGGGCTTTGGTCGCGGTTGGCAACTGCCATTAGTCGCGGTGGCGCAACCGCGACCAAAGCAGCGCGACTAAAGGCCCCCCCCTTTAGTCGCGGTTTCCTTACGAACCGCGACTAAAGGCCCATCCACGTGGGCCGCAGGCGAGCGCCAGGGCGGAGGACCTTTAGTCGCGGTTCTTCTGGCCAACCGCGACTAAAGGCCTCCGCAGGGTTTAGGGTTTTAGCCCCCCTCCCCCTAAATCTGGTTTCTTTTTAATTTGTATTGTTTTATTTCTTTTGGGTTTTAATTTTGAAGGAGTTTCACATATTCTACGGTACTGTATACATACATGCATATGAATGTACAATTTCAAACAAATTTGAAATTAGAACCAAAAAGAATTCAAGAGGAATATACAATATATATTCAATATCGGATGACCATATACAATATATATTCAATATCGGATGACCATATACAATTTTGAACAAGTTAGTTACAAATTCGGGTGCATATAAAGTTCTACGTCATCGTAATAGTGTTCTCCTCTAGGATCGATGACTTCCCTCGCCAACCATCCAGCTAGTTCCTCTTGAAGTGGTCGGAAGCGAGCTTCTGGACTAAGCGTCTTCCGGAGGTTATTCCTCAGGATGTTGTTCTCACAGTTCTGGTCCCGCTCATTGCAGTATCTCCGGATCCTCTCACAAACATAGTATCCACATAGATTGGTCCCCGGTGGCTGAGTATCCCCAGTCGTCCGCACTGCCATTTTAAAGTGTAGCTCTTTTTTGAATTCACCGACCTTGGTATCTACGAACCGTCTCCAAACCCTACGAGGCAAAGAAAATTAAATAAACAAGAGAGTTATTAATTAGTTACTTGATATTAGGAAATGATGAATGAAATAGGCCGATCGATATAGAGCGCAAATGAATGAAAATAATTACTTTTGCATCATTTTTCTCATGTCGCCCCAAAGCGCCGGATCCATATTCAGAGAGTCGTGGACGAGAACTGAGGAGGTCTGAACTTTAATTACCATAAGAATCCGGTGGAACTGCGGACACGATACATGCACGATCATGCATAACTCATCGATTAGCCACATACCATGCATGGAGTAAACAAAAGAGAATGTGCTCAAGGAGAAACACTCACCCAAAATGGTAAGGAAATAGAATATCACTTTTCTGCTTTGTTTTCTAATAAACCGCCACAGGTCATCCTCCACGTCGGCGGGGTGGTGTTCTAACACATGTGAATTAACGATGTGTGGGTCAATGAACCCAACATCATGGATGTTCCTTATTCGCATTTCCCGCTTCTTCATTCTCGCATAATAGCGTACACAACAAGATAGTTAGGACGGTGCGAGGCAATGAACGAGATGGGGTAGAAATTAATAAATCACTTACGTAACGTAGCAACTGATGATAGATTTTTCGAGGTCGCGCAGATTGAACAGCTGGAACAATTCACTCAGAGGAATTTGTACCCAGTAATGTTTGAAGTGATGCTCATATTTAACTTCCGCATAGATATAGTCTTTGGCGTTTTTATGTTTTATGTAACCCTTGTACCAATTTAGCAGACTTAGCATTTGTCGAGGTAGATCCCCTTCCTGCGCAGGCTCGACGAGAGGGCCATTCTTCACATATGTAAATACTACGTCCTTCATTGGCGCCTCATCAAGGCCTAGCGATTGCACGAAGAGTGATACCTAACTCGGCCGCTTGTTCTCGGCACTCGTTACGGTCAATCCATGTCTTGCCGCAGCTGCTATGATATCGGGGCATCCGGATCGGCGGCTTGCACTATGAGCGGGGCGATCGATTGTTTACTTTGTTCCCGAGCTGGGCAACTTCTTTCCCCCTTTCTAATTTTGACTCGGCCTCGTCCTTCAAGGCTTTCTTCTCCGCCAACTCTTTCCTGTTCTTGAACGCAGTGCTTGCCTCACGAAGTTCACGTAAATAGTCGTCGAGGCAGATTCTTCGCGGCTTGGGAGGGTGTGTTCAAAAATGACTTAGCCCATCGCTTTTCCTTGTCGAGAATATGCGGCTTGGGCTCGCCCTCTATTTTCTTCTTGACGCCGCCTTCCATTTCTCTAAATCAGCGGCCGCGCCGCCTCGACTTCCTCGGCACTACTTTCCCAAGACCTCCTGGGGAGAGGCTTCGATGATACCTCCGGTACCTTTGTTTTCTTAGGTACGTAAGGGTCCGGGTTAATAACCCAGGACTGCTTCGCTTCTTCGCCGGAGGTGGATTGGGGGCGGTACCGGTGTCGATCACCCGCCGGACGAGGACTGGGGGCGGCGGCGTCGGGCGACGTGAATGAGGTGTATTAGGTGAAGCACCACCGCCACCGTCACCGCCACCGCCACCGTCACCGCCACCGCCATCGCCACCGTCACCGCCATCGCCACCACCACCACCGTACGGGGTGGACTTGTTGGCGCCTCGCCTGGAAACTTGATAAATTTCTTCTGCCATAGAATGAACTGGCGCTTGACATCTCCAAGTCTTTTCACCCCTTCAGGTGTAGCAATGTCAATGTCCAGGTCCTCAAACCCTTGGACTATCTCCTCCACCGTGACACGAGCATAGCCATCTTGAATGGGGTTGTTGTGGTGGAGTGCTCTGTGGCAAAGCATCGCCGATGGCTACCTTCATGGACATGTTCCCGATAGGATAATACAGATGACATGCTTTCATCTCCTTTATATCGTCCACGGGGTAGCGAGGAGGCTCCGTGCAGTAATTTGGACCACCGAGGCTCCGGTGCAGTAATTTCTATCGTCGGTGCACCAGCCGGTGAGGCCTCCGTGGAAGCCACGCTGCTTCTTCTCCGCTGCTGGCTTCCGAGATCCATTGGATGATCTTCAGCATGCTGCGCCCGAGCTGCATCTCTTTCGGCTACTAGTACACTCACGGTTTCCTTCAGCACATCCATTTCCGTTACCAACTTCGCCACAACATCTGCATCCCTATCCATCTTTCTCTTACGGCTTCTGTAACCGTACGGGTCATCGTTCTGGGGGAACCCTACTTTCCACGGAATGGGCCCCATGCCTCGTATACGTCCTCCGTGTTCAGGATTCCCGAGGGCTTTTGTCAGGGCGTCGTTCTCTCTGTTGAACCTGATCCTCCCCTCTTGAGCCTCCCTCATTGCCTCAATAAGCTTTTTGGTGGGTGTAATTATTTTGCCCTGGTAAACACACTCCCCTGTCTCCGGGTTCAGCGATCCCCCATGCCCGTACCACCAGCTTTTGGCCCTTGGGTCCCATCCCTCCGTACCTGGACGGATTCCTCGCGCCCTCAGCTCGTTCTCCATCTTCTCCCACTTAGGCTGCCAAAAGCGATACCCTCCTGGCCCCATTTTATGATTGTACTCCTTCTTGGCCGCATTTTCCTTATTTTTTTTCGATAGTTCAAGGAACTGCTCCGATTTCTTTTGCTTCACAAATTCTGGCCAATCATGTTGCAGTTTCTCATATTGTCCTTTGAAATCCGGAGTCTTGCCCTGGTTGACAAAGTCATGGGCTAGATTTTGCTTGTATTTCCGGAATGCGTTGGCCATCCTAGAAAGAGCGAACTGTTTGACTAGCTTGCGCCTCTCCTTGTTTTCCGCAATCTTGTTACCCTCCTCATCGTATTTGCGGTATTCCGGAGGTAGAACGAAATGTTCCATAAGCTTGTTGAAGCAATCTTTTTTTTCTCTCTTATCGACAAAAGTGAAACCAACACGTGCCTTCTTTGGCTCATTCCACTCCTGGCGGGTGATCGAGACGTTGTCTCTAACAACGGCTCCGCATTGGCTGACAAACTTGGTGGCGTTCTTGCTGGGCTCCAGCGGCCTGCCGGTTGCTTCGTCGACAACATCGATGGTGCATGTTTCTCCTGGTTTCATCGTCTTGGTTGCGCCACGCTTTGACGACGTACTCGATTTTTTCGACGATCCGGCCGAGGGCTAAAATAAGAAAGAGAGTCGCGCGCGTTAGTACACACACGTTTATTCAAATCAGTTAGTTTGTATCACCAGACGCTAGCTCAATATGTATATATATATACCTCGGCGCCGGAGGTGGTTGCTACTTCCAATTGAAGATCGTCGTTTATCGTCGTTCCTTCGGCATCATCTGCTTGCTGACGGCGCCCTTCATCTTCACACTCAAGGTTCAGATAAGAAGAGATATCATCTTCTTCTTCTCCGGTCGGCACAAATGGAATATCGCCTTTTATGATGCCGAACATATGGTCTTCAGCGTCCGGATCATAGTTGTCCAGAATCGGGTCAGCTCTATCGTCCGCCATATGTCAGTCCTGAAAACATGTAGTCAAAACAAATTAATTGTGTAAATGCCAGCATTATCATATCTCTTCTACATATAAAGAGAGAGGGCGACGAGGGAGGCGAGAGGGGGGACGCAGTGATCGCGTGACCGAGAGAACGGTGGTGGTGGCGAAAGGGGGGACGCAGTGACCGCGTGACCGAGAGACCGGTGGCGGTGGCGAAAGGGGGACGCAGAGACCGGTGTGGCGGTGACCGCGTGACCGAGAGACCGGTGGCGGTGGCGAAAGGGGGACGCAGAGACCGGTGTGGCGGTGACCGAGAGACCGGTGTTGTTCTACATTTTGGACGAAATTCACTACAGATGATGTGTGTAATTGTTGTGTATGAGATTAATTGTTGTGTATGCAAGATAACTGTGAGTAAATTAACAATGTTAACAATGTAAAATCAATAAGTTTACAACATTAATTTGTTCTACATTTTGGAAAAAATACTACATATGATGTTGTTGTGTATGCAAGAGAACTACTGTAAGTAAAAATAACAACGTTAACAATGTAAAATTTATAAGTTTACAACATTAGTTTTTTTGTATTAATTAATTAGCAACAAAAACAATTTTGTTAAGTTAAGTTAAATTTTTAGTTAAGTTAAAAAAACGAAATTAACAAAATTTAACAAAGTTTACGATTGTTAAATTTGTTAAATTTGAAAATTGTTAAATTTTTTAAATTTTGTTAACTTTGTTAAAGTTTACGATTGTTAACAATTGTTAAGTACGTTAAGTTAAATTTTTAGTTAAGTTAAAAAAACAAAAAAACAAAAAAAAAGAGAGGCAGGGCGGGCGCCGGCCTCGATCGCCTCGATCTCTCTCTCCCGGGCGCAGCGGGCGGCGGCGGCGGGCAAGCGGCGGGCAAGCGGCGGGCGCAGCGGGCGGCGGCGGCGCGCGAAGACCGGCGGGCGCGCGGCGGCGGTTGTGAGATCGCGATCGGCGCGATTGTGCTTCAGTCAGAGAATGGCCGTCCATACATATCATTGATTTCCTTCCGATCGTGCCTTTTCCACTTAGTCTCCCCTCGTGCCGCGATTGAGGAAGACCAATCGGCTTAAGGTCAGGAACAAAGTCAACACAAAACTCAATTACCTCCTCATTTCCATAGCCCTTGGCGATGCTTCCTTCTGGCCTAGCACGGTTACGAACATATTTCTTTAATACTCCCATGAACCTCTCGAAGGGGAACATATTGTGTAGAAATACAGGACCGAGAATGGAAATCTCATCGACTAGGTGAACCAGGAGGTGCGTCATAATATTGAAGAAGGATGGCGGGAACACCAACTCGAAACTGACAAGACATTGGATCACATCGTTCTGTAACCGTGGTAGAACTTCTGGATTGATTACCTTCTGAGAGATTGCATTGAGGAATGCACATAGCTTCACAATGGCTACTCGAACATTTTCCGCATAGAGCCCCTCAAAGCAATCGGAAGCAATTGCGTCATAATCACGTGGCGATCGTGAGACTTCAGGTTTTGGAACTTTTTCTCCGCCATGTTTATTATTCCCTTTATATTGGACGAGAATCCCGACGGGACCTTCATACTTTGCTCAGGCATTCAAAAAGATGACCTTCTCTTCTTTGGTCGTAGCGTAGCCGGCACGACCTTGAAACCGTTCCGGATGCTGGTCATCGGGGTCTTTCAAACTTTCTTTGGTCTGCCGTGCTTCCTTTGTATCATTTGACTTCCCATACACGCCCAAGAAGCTTAGGATGTTCACGCAAATATTCTTCGTAACGTGCATCACGTCGATTGCAGAGCGGACTTCTAGGACTTTCCAATATTCTAGCTCCTGAATATAGATTTCTTCTTCCACATGGCTACGTGCCCGTCAGCTACCTTCGGAACTGATTGTCCGCCAGGACCCTTTCCAAAGATGACTTTCAAACCCTTGACCATATCAAATACCTCAGCACCAGTGTGTTCCGCAGGCTTCGGCCGGTGATCTACCTTGCCGTTGTAATGCTTGCCTTTCTTACTTCTTGGATGACCTTTCGGAAGAAATCGACGATGCCCAAGGTACACGTTCTTCTTACAATTTGGCAAATGTACACTTTCAGTCTCATGTAAGCGGTGCGTGCATGCATTGTATCCCTTATTTGACAGTCCCGAAAGGTTACTAAGAGCAGGCCAATCGTTGATGGTTACGAAAAGCAACGCTCGTAGGTCAAATTCCTCTTCTTTGTGCTCATCCCACACACGGACACCAGGTCTGCCCCACAGCTGTAAAAGTTCATCAACTAATGGCCTTAGGTACACATCGATGTCGTTGCCGGGTTGCTTCGCACCTTGGATGAGCACCGGCATCATAATGAACTTCCGCTTCATGCACAACCAAGGAGGAAGGTTGTAGATGCATAGAGTCACGGGCCAGGTACTATGGCTGGAGCTCGCTCGCCAAAAGGATTCATGCCATCCGTACTTAGACCAAATCTTATGTTCCTTGCGTCAGACTGCAAAATCTTTGAACTCTCTGTCGATCTTTCTCCATTGCGTTCCATCTGCGGGGTGTCTCAACTCCCCGTCCGACTTACGGTCCTCTTTGTGCCATCGCAACAACTTGGCATGCTCTTTGTTCCCGAACAGACGTTTCAACCGTGGTATTATAGGAGCATACCACATCACCTTGGCGGGAACCCTCTTCACGGGTTTACGGCCCTCAACATCGTCACCAGGGTCATCGCCTCGATCTTATAACGCAATGCAGTGCATACCGGGCATTCATTCAAATTCTCGTATTCACCGCGGTAGAGGATGCGATCGTTGATGCATGCATGTATCTTCGTAACCTCTAAACCTAGAGGGCAGACAACCTTCTTTGCTTCGTACGTAGTGGCGGGCAACTCGTTATTCTTTGGAAACATATGCTTCAACATTTTCAGCAAGTTTTCAAATGCCGAGTCAGCTACACCTGCACTGTGCCTTCCATCTCAGCAAATCCAGTGTGCAGCCCAGCTTCTTCAGACCATCATCGCATCCGGGTACGGCGCCTTCCTGTGATCCTCTAACATGCGATCCAAATTCTCCCTCTCTTTTTCGGTTTCGCAGCGTCTCCGTGCATCAGCAATGGTCCGACCAAGATCATCAACGGGATCATCATCACCTTCAGCTTCAAGCATCCCCTTCCCCTTCACCTTCCCCTTCACCTTCAGCATCCTCCATGAAAGTATCACCGAAATGAGCAAGATAGCTTTCATCGATGAAATCATCCCCTTCTTCATCTTCTTCCATTATAACCCCTCTTTCTCCATGCTTGGTCCAACAATTATAGCTTGGCATGAAACCGTGCCGAAGCAGGTGCATGTGAACATCTCTTGAGGAAGAGTAACCCTTTCGATTCTTACATTTAACACATGGACAGATAACAAAACCCTCCTCGCTTGTTCGCATTAGCCACTACGAGGAAATCTTTCAAACCCGCACTGAACTCGCCGGAGAGTCGGTTACCGTACATCCATTGTCGATTCATCTGCATTATTATAATATAAAATATATAATTAACCATCATGCATTTGTTAAACTAACTAGCTACAAACAATATAAATTAAACAATGAACTACACACACATGCACATTTTATCAACGACACATCAAAGGTTCAAGTTGCTAACCGCGATCGAGGAGGAAAAAATAAATGAGAAAGCTCAAGTGTGGCTCCAACACTTCATATCATGTTTGTTTCATGCTCTTGGGGCATTTCATCAAACACCTTATGTGCATAAGAGGAACCAAAAGCAAACCTAACACCCACTTGTGAAGCTTGTGAAGAGAATGGCACCAAATGGCTAAGTGTTGGCTGCTGGATGGGTATATATAGGGGAGGGGCTTTAGTCCCGGTTGGCCTGGCCAACCGCGACTAAAGGCCTTCGGGCCCCTTTAGTCGCGGTTGGCCTGGCCAACCGCGACTAAAGCCCCCACGTGTACCAACTGGCCACCGTGCGCCACAGGCCCAGGGCCTTTGGTCGCGGTTCGCCATACGAACCGCGACTAAAGACCCCATTAGTCGCGGTTCCTTTACCTTCGCGACTTATGGGGCTTCCCGGAAGCCTGTTTTTCCACCAGTGTACGTCATCAATCCAAATTGCCATCACTTATGTCTAAGCCTAAAACAACACTCTGTTCACCAGTGTACCATTTCATGCAATAATAATACTTCTGTACTATCCTATGAAACAACCAGCTGGCGATCAACATGAAATACTCATGTACATCTTCAACGTCGGCACAGCTGCATACACACATAATTCCAACATACACTACGAGATTTTGTTCTACTCGCTATTAATTTAGATCTACTCGCTCTTACTACTTTACACACCATATGCTAATTCAATACTGCTCGATTCAATCAACATGCCACGGGCGCGGCGTGCGCCGCGCCAATGCCTGCTAGTAATATAGAAAGGAGCATTGATTATGTTAAATTGAACACTGCTCACCAAAACACCAAATGCAAAAAGTTTTGACCAGCCACCAAATGCATCACAGTGAAATATTTGGAGGAAGTACATATTAGTGAGCACAATGCCTCATATCACAAGAAATCCAAGAGACCAATCGATCTTCGTCACCTTGTCTCCACCGAAAAATACAAATCCACCACTCAATCCTTTGCAGGCTTGACGTAGCAACCAGGATGACCTTCGACGAACTAACCGGATCAACGACCTCGCCGCCTAAACAACACCATAACGCAACCCAAAGCCAAGCAATGCCACGACCCAACCCCATAGAAGCGTTGCAGCTGCATAGGAGACCGAGGCCGCCTCCTCAAAGCGCCACCACCGTCCGTGATCGCTGCCCCGGGGTCCACTGCGCACGATCATAATCATGTGTCCCCACCATCGCGAACCTGTCGCACCGCAAAGGCCAAGAGCTCCAAGGCGATTCCTCCAATAAGATAGTGACACGTTGTTATCTAGATAACATAATTTGCTTTCCGTTGCTTGTTGAATTGTGGTCAGTGACCTCTGCGTGTAATAATTTGGATCTTAACTCTGTTAAGAGTTGTAATATATTTGCTTTCAGTCGTAGAGTCACTGTTGTGTTACCGATTCTCACCCTGTAGGCCCTAGAGATCTAGGTTAGGCTTATGCCAGATGTGATGTCTGGGTTTGTCTACCAAAACCTGTGGGGAACCCCGGAGGTCGGGCTAGACAAACCCAGATCTCACATCTGGCATAATCCTAACCTAGATCTCTAGGGCCTATAGGGTGAGAATCGGTAACACAACAATGACTCTACGACTTAAAGCAAATATATTATAACTCTTAACAGAGTTAAGATCCAAATTTATTACACGTAGAGGTCACTGACCACAATCAACAAGCAACGGAAAGCAAATTATGTTATCTAGATAACAAGACTGCAAAGGGCCTAAGAGGCCATAACATAAGGCGACGTCCCAGCCCATAAGTCTCAGGCTGCCGCCTGGGAACTCCGAACTACTCGTCGACGTCAAGGTAGAAACCACCATCTGGAAGGACTTCGTCTGAAACAAAGCATTCAAGGCTGAGTACAGGGATTCAGCAAGACTTAGTACAACCTGTTAGCAAAGTGGGTATGCGAGGTTTTATGTGGAGCTTATTTTGCAGAAAGCCAGTTTTCCTTTGTAAACAGGAGGGAGCAGAAGCTCGTCTATTCAGACCATTTTCAAAAGGGGATAATAGAGCGTTAACAACTCTAGCTCTAATATCATCATGTTGAATCCACCGAATCTTCATCATCACCTGAACCTATCACCTAGGATCACCCCATCGACACCCTGAGAAGGGATCCTTATCACACATTGACATCAAGTTTTACGATTAGGTTCAAGTTGTTTATGATCACAGAATCCATCACCAAGTCGTCCGTAACCGTGGAAACGGCTTTTCGAAAAGATTTACCCTGCAGGGGTGTACAACTTGTAGGAGAACGTAGCATAGAAAACAAAAAATTTCCTACCGCGAGAACGCAATCCAATCCAAGATGCAGTCTAGAAGATGGGAGCAACGAGGAGATCATCGAGACTCACCCTTGAAGATTTCCAAAGCCTACAAGATGAGACTCTTGTTGCTGCGGTAGACGATCACTTGCCGCTTGCAAAAGCGCGTAGAAGATCTTGATCACGGTGCCACGATCGGGCAGCACCTCCGTACTCGGTCACACGTTCGGTGTTGATGAAGACGACGTCCTTCTCCCCGTTCCAGCGGGCAGCAGAAGTAGTAGCTCCTCCTTGAATCCGGCAGCACGACGGCGTGGTGGCGGTGGCGATGGAGAACTCCGGCGGAGCTTCGCTAAGCGTGCGGGAGAGGTGGAGGAGGTGGGGCGGCTAGGGTTTGGGGAGAGGGGTGGCCGGCCTCCAAGGGGTGCGGCCAAGGTGGTGGCTTTGGTGTGGCCGGCCCCCTCCCCTATGCCCCTCATTATATAGGTGGAACCCCAAGTGTTGGACTACAAGTCTTCGAATAAGACCCGAACCCAAAACCTTCCATGTAGTAGGGAAACCTACCCAAGGTAGGACTCCCACCTAAGTGGGATTCTCACCCTTCCATGTGGGGGGGGGGTGGCCGGCCCCTATGGTGGAGTCCACTTGGGACTCCAACCCTCTTAGGGTTGGCCGGCCATGGTGGTGGAGTCCCTCCGGGACTCCGCCTTCCAAAGTGATTTCTTCCGGACTTTTCTAGAACCTTCCATAAATGCACCGGATCATTTTCAAACACATAAAATGACCTCCTATATATGAATCTTATTCTCCGGACCATTCCGGAACTCCTCGTGATGTCCGGGATCCCATCCGATACTTCGAACAATACTTCGAACTCCATTCCATATTCAAGTTCTACTATTACAACATCAAACCTTAAGTGTGTCACCCTACGGTTCGCGAACTATGTAGACATGGTTGAGATCTCTCTTCGACCAATAACCAATAGCGGGATCTGGAGATCCATAATGGCTCCCACATATTCAACGATGACTTAGTGATCGAATGAACCATTCACATACGATACCAATTCCCTTTGTCACACGATATTTTACTTGTCCGAGGTTTGAGCATCGGTATCACTCTATACCTTGTTCAACCTCATCTCCTGACAAGTACTCTTTACTCGTACCGTGGTATGTGGTCTCTTATGAACTTATTCATATGCTTGCAAGACATTAGACGACATTCCACCGAGAGGGCCCAGAGTATATCTATCCGTCATCGGGATGGACAAATCCCACTGTTGATCCATATGCCTCAACTCATACTTTTCGGATACTTAATCCCACCTTTATAACCACCCATTTACGCAGTGGCGTTTGATGTAATCAAAGTACCTTTCCAGCATAAGTGATTTACATGATCTCATGGTCATAAGGACTAGGTAACTATGTATCGAAAGCTTATAGCAAATAACTTAATGACGTGATCTTATGCTACGCTTAATTGGGTGTGTCCATTACATCATTCATATAATGATATAACCTTGTTATTAATAACATCCAATGTTCATGATTATGAAACTAATCATCTATTAATCAACAAGCTAGTTAAGAGGCTTACTAGGGACTCATTGTTGTTTACATAACACACATGTATCAATGTTTCGGTTAATACAATTATATCATGGTATATAAACATTTGTCATAAACATAAAGATATATAATAACCACTTTTATTATTGCCTCTTGGGCATATCTCCAACAGTCTCCCACTTGCACTAGAGTCAATAATCTAGATTACATTGTAAGGTACCTAACACCCATGGCATTCTGGTGTTGGTCATGCTTTGCCCTAGGGAGAGCTTTAGTCAACGGATCTGCTACATTCAGATCAGTGTGTACTTTGCAAATCTTTACTTCTCCATCTTCGATGTACTCGCGAATCGAATGATAACGCAGCTTGATATGCTTCAGCCTCTTGTGTGACCTTGGTTCTTGTGCATTGGCGATGGCACCCATGTTGTCACAATAGATGACTAGTGGGTCCAATGCACTAGGAACCACACCGAGCTCTACAATGAACCTCTTCATCCATACCGCTTCTGATGAAGCCTCTGAAGCCGCTATGTACTCCGATTCTGTTGAGGATTTCGCCACCGTGCACTACTTCGAGCTTGCCCAGCTTACTGCAGCACCATTCAATATAAACACGTACCCAGACTGTGACTTAGAGTCATCAGGATCAGTGTTCCAACTTGCATCGGTTTAACTTGTTACAACGAGCTCTTGGTCACCTCCATAACAAAGAAACATATCCTTAGTTCTTTTCAAGTACTTCAGGATATTCTTGACCGCTGTCCAGTGTTCCATTCCTGGATCACTTTGATATCTGCTAGTCAGACTAACAACATGTGCTATATCCGGTCTTGTACATAGCATGACATACATGATAGAGCCTACTGCCGAGGCATAGGGGATCTGACTCATCCTTTCTCTTTCTTCTGCCGTAGCCGGACCTTGAGTCTTACTCAAGATCTTGCCTGGTAACATAGGTAAGAATCCTTTCTTACTTTCGTCCATTCTAAACTTCTTTAGAATCTTGTCCAGATATGTACTCTGTGATAGCCCTATTAGACGTCTTGATCTATCTCTATAAATCTTGATGCCTAATATATACGATGCTTCACCAAGGTCTTTCATTGAAAAACTATTATTCAAATAACATTTTACACTACTTAATAGTTCTATATCATTCCCAATCAATAATATGTCATCTACATATAATATCAGGAACGCTACAGAGCTCCCACTCACTTTCTTGTAAATACAGGCCTCTCCATGACACTGTATAAACCCGAAGTCTTTGATCACCTTATCAAAACGTCGGTTCCAACTTCTCGATGCTTGCTTCAGTCCATAAATTGAACGCTGAAGTTTGCATACTTTGTCAGCATTTTTATGATCGACAAAACCTTTGGGTTGTACCATATACAACTCTTCCTCAATGTCTCCATTAAGGAACGCCGTTTTGACATCCATCTGCCAAATCTCATAATCGAAAAATGCAGCTATTGCTAACAAAATCCTCACAGATTTTAGCTTCGCTACAGGTGAGAAAGTCTCATCGTAGTCAACACCTTGAATTTGTCGGAAACCCTTTGCGACAAGTCGAGCTTTATAGACAGTAATATTACCATTAGCATCTGTTTTTCTCTTGAAGATCCATTTATTCTCGACAGCCTTGCGGCTATCAGGTAAGTCTACCAAAGTCCATACTTTGTTATCATACATGGATCCCATTTCGGATTTCATGGCTTCTCGCCATTTGTTGGAATCTGGGCTCATCATCGCTTCTTCATATGTCGCAGGGTCTTCATCATTGTTGTCCACAATCATGACATTTAGACAAGGATCATACCAATCAGGAGTGGCACGTTCCCTTGTCGATCTGCGAGGTTCAGTAGTTATCTCATTTGAAGTTTCATGATCATTATCATTAGCTTCCTCTATTGCCGGTGTAGGCGGCACAGGAACTTCTTCCGGTACTGCACTACTCTGATCAACGAGCAAAGATTCTTCAATCTCATCGAGTTCTACTTTTCTTCTAGTCACTTCTTTAGTGAGAAATTCTTTCTCAAGAAAGGTTCCGTTCTTAGCAACAAAGATCTTGCCTTCGGATCTGTGATAGAAAGTGTACCCTATAGTTTCCTTAGGGTATCCTATGAAGACGCATTTCTCCGCTTTGGGTTCTAGCTTGTCCAGTTGTAACTTTTTTACATAGCTTCGCAACCCCAAACTTTAAGGAACGACAGCTTAGGTTTCTTATTAAACCATAATTCATACGGTGTCGTTTCAACGGATTTTGATGGTGCTCTATTTAAAGTGAATGCGGCTGTCTCTAATGCATAACTCCAAAATGATAACGGCAAATTAGTAAGAGACATCATAGAACGAACCATATCTAAGAGAGTTCGATTACGACGTTCGGACACACCGTTTCGTTGTGGTGTTCCCGGCGGTGTCAATTGTGAAAGTATTCCGCATTTCTTTAAATGCATGCCAAACTCATAACTCAGATATTCACCTCCGCGATCAGATCGTAGAAATTTAATCTTCCTGTTACGTTGATTTTGTACTTCACTTTGGAATTCCTTAAACTTCTCGAAAGTTTCAGAATTATGTTACATTAAATAGATATACCCATATCTACTCAAATCATCTGTGAAGGTTAGAACATAACGATAACCACCGCGCGATGCTATACTCATTGGTCCGCACACATCGGTATGTATGATTTCCAATAAGTCTGTAGCTCGCTCCATAATACCAGAGAATGGAGTCTTAGTCATTTTTCCCATTAGACATGCTTCGCATCTATCAAGTGACTCAAAGTCAAGTGATTGAAGTAATCCATCAGTATGGAGTTTCTTCATGCGTTTCACTCCAATATGTCCAAGACGACAGTGCCACATATAAGTAGAATTATCATTCAATTTAATTCGCTTAGCATCAATGTTATGTATATGTGTATCACTACTATCGAGATCTAACAGAAATAAGCCATTCTTTTCAGGTGCTCGATCATAAAAGATATTATTCATAAAAATAGAACAACCATTATTCTCAGACTTGAATGAATAACCGTCTTGCATTAAACAAGATCCAGATATAATGTTCATGCTCAACGCGGGTACAAAATAACAATTATTGAGGCTTAAAACTAATCCCGAAGGTAGATGTAGAGGAAGTGTGCCGACAACGATCACATCGACTTTGGATCCATTTCCAACGCGCATCGTCACTTCATCCTTTAGTAGTCTTCGTTTATTCTTTAGTTCCTGTTTCGAGTTACAAATATGAGCAACCGAACCAGTATCAAATACCCAGGTACTAGTACGAGAACCAGTAAGATAAACATCTATAACATGTATATCAGATATACCTTCTTTCTTCTTCTTGATAAGGCCGCTCTTCAGATCCGCCAAATACTTGGAGCAATTACGCTTCCAGTGTCCCTTCTCCTTGCAGTAATAGCACTCAGCATCAGGCTTAGGGCCAGTCTTAGGTTTCACAGGAGGCGTGGCAGCTTTCTTGCCACTCTTCTTGTTCTTGCCTTTAGACTTGCCCTGTTTCTTGAAGCTAGTGGTCTTGTTGACCATCAACACTTGGTGCTCTTTCTTAATCTCAATCTCAGCAGACTTTAGCATGGCGAAGAGTTCAGGTAACTCTTTGTTCATGTTCTGCATATTGTAATTCATCACAAAGTTCTTGTAACTAGGTGGTAGTGATTGAAGGACACGATTAATCCCCAGTCTGTTAGGAATCACTATTCCCAAGTCACTGAGTTTCTTCGCATGCCCGGTCATGGCGAGCATGTGCTCACTAACGGAGCTGCCTTCTTCCATCATGCAGCTGAAGAAGTGTTTCGATGCTTCATAGCATTCCACGGCCGCATGAGTCTCAAAGATAGTTTTCAACTCATTGACTAACTCATGTGGATCGTGGTGCTCAAAACGTTTTTGAAGATCGGCTTCAGTGATCACAGGATGGCACACTGAACTTGAGAGTACCGAGTTTTCCGAGTCGCGTAAACATTCTTTACTTCATCGGTTTCAGTTTCTGCAGGAGGGTCACCTAGCGGTGCATCAAGCACATATTGCAGATTTCCGCCATTGAGGAAGATCCTCACATGACGGAACCAGTCGGTGAAGTTGCTACCGTTGCTCTTAAGCTTTTCTTTCTCTACGAACTGGTTAAAATTGATTGGGGACGCCATATCTACAACATATTTGCAATAGTTTAGACTAAGTTTATGACAAATTGAGTTCAAATTTTAATTCAACAAAATTAAAAACTAGGTGAACTCCCACTCAAAACAATATCCCTCGCATTGTCTCAGTGATCACACGAACCAAATCCACCACACCAAGTCCGATCATCACGAGACAAGATGTAACTTCAATGGCGAACACTCAAAGTGTTCATCATATCAATCATATGATTCATGCTCTACCTTTCGGTATCATGTGTTCCGAGACCATGTCTGTGTTGGAGATATGCCCAAGAGGCAATAATAAAAGTGGTTATTATATATCTTTATGTTTATGATAAATGTTTATATACCATGCTATAATTGTATTAACTGAAACATTGATACATGTGTGTTATGTAAACAACAATGAGTCCCTAGTAAGCCTCTTAACTACCTTGTTGATTAATAGATGATTAGTTTCATAATCATGAACATTGGATGTTATTAATAACAAGGTTATATCATTATATGAATGATGTAATGGACACACCCAATTAACCGTAGCATAAGATCACGTCATTAAGTAATTTGCTATAAGCTTTCGATACATAGTTACCTAGTCCTTATGACCATGAGATCATGTAAAACACTTATGCTGGAAAGGTACTTTGATTACATCAAACGCCATTGCGTAAATGGGTGGTTATAAAGGTGGGATTAAGTATCCGGAAAGTATGAGTTGAGGCATATGGATCAACAGTGGGATTTGTCCATCCCGATGATGGATAGATATACTCTGGGCCCTCTCGGTGGAATGTCGTCTAATGTCTTGCAAGCATATGAATAAGTTCATAAGAGACCACATACCACGGTACGAGTAAAGAGTACTTGTCAGGATACGAGGTTGAACAAGGTATAGAGTGATACCGATGATCAAACCTCGGACAAGTAAAATATCGTGTGACAAAGGGAATTGGTATCGTATGTGAATGGTTCATTCGATCACTAAGTCATAGTTGAATATGTGGGAGCCATTATGGATCTCCAGATCCCGCTATTGGTTATTGGTCGGAGAGAGATCTCAACCATGTCTACATAGTTCGCGAACCGTAGGGTGACACACTTAAGGTTTGATGTTGTAATAGTAGAACTTGAATATGGAATGGAGTTCGAAGTATTGTTCGAAGTCTCGGATGGGATCCCGGACATCACGAGGAGTTCCGGAATGGTCCGGAGAATAAGATTCATATATAGGAAGTCATTTTATGTGTTTGAAAATGATCCAGTGCATTTATGGAAGGTTCTAGAAGGTTCTAGAAAAGTCCGGAAGAAATCACTTTGGAAGGCGGAGTCCTGGAGGGACTCCACCACCATGACCGGCCAACCCTAAGAGGGGTGGAGTCCCAAGTGGACTCCACCATAGGGGCCGACCACCCCCCCACATGGAAGGGTGGGAATCCCACTTAGGTGGGAGTCCCACCTTGGGTAGGTTTCCCTACTACATGCAAGGTTTTGGGTTCGGGTCTTATTCGAAGACTTGTAGTCCAACACTTGGGGTTCCACCTATATAATGAGGGGCATAGGGGAGGGGGCCGAATATACACCAAAGCCACCACCTTGGCCGCACCCATTGGAGGCCGGCCACCCCCTCTCCCCAAACCCTAGCCGCCCCACCTCCTCCACCTCTCCCGCACGCTTAGCGAAGCTCCGCTGGAGTTCTCCATCGCCACCGCCACCACGCCGTCGTGCTGCCGGATTCAAGGAGGAGCTACTACTTCCGCTGCCCGCTGGAACGAGGAGAAGGACGTCGTCTTCATCAACACCGAACGTGTGACCGAGTACGGAGGTGCTGCCCGATCATGGCACCGTGATCAAGATCTTCTACGCGCTTTTGCAAGCGGCAAGTGATCGTCTACCGCAGCAACAAGAGCCTCATCTTGTAGGCTTTGGAAATCTTCAAGGGTGAGTCTCGATGATCTCCTCGTTGCTCCCATCTTCTAGATTGCATCTTGGCTTGGATTGCGTTCTCGCGGTAGGAATTTTTTTGTTTTCTATACTACGTTCTCCTACAGTGGTATCAGAGCCGTGTCTATGCATAGATGGTTGCACGAGTAGAATACAATGGTTTTGTGGGCGTTGATGCTTTTGTTGTCTTTAGTTTGAGTACTTTGCATCTTTGTGGCATAGTGGGATGAAGCGGCTCGGGCTAACTTTACATGACCGCGTTCATGAGTTTTGCTCCACGCTCGACGTGCAACTTGTATTGCATAAGTGGCTTTGCGGGTGTCTGTCTCTCCTACTATAGTGAAGATTCAATTTACTCTTCTATTGACAACACTAGTATCACTGTTGTGGTTCATGTTCGTAGGTAGATTAGATCTCTCTCGAAAACCCTAAACCACGTAAAATATGCAAACCAAATTAGAGAACGTCTAACTTGTTTTTGCAGGGTTTGGTGATGTGATATGGCCATAATGTGATGATGACTATGTATGAGATGATCATTATTGTATTGTGGCAACCGGCAGGAGCCTTATGGTTGTCTTTAAATTTCATGTTGAGTAGTATTTCAAAGAAGTTGTAATAGTTGCTACATGGGAGAGCAATCATGAAGACGGCGCCATTGACCTTGACGCTACGCCGACGATGATGGAGATCATGCCCGTTGATCATGGAGATCATGTCCGTGCTTTGGAGATGAAGATCAAAGGCGCAAAGACAAAAGGGCCATATCATATCACATATGAACTGCATGTGATGTTAATCCTTTTATGCATCTTATTTTGCTTAGATCGCGACGGTAGCATTATAAGATGATCCCTCTCACTAAAATATCAAGATAATAAAGTGTTCATCCTTAGTAGCACCGTTGCCAAGACTTGTCGTTTCGAAGCATCTCGTGATGATCGGGTGTGATAGAATCAACAAGTGCATACAACGGGTGCAAGCCAGTTTTGCACATGCGGATACTAAGGTGGCCTTGACGAGCCTAGCATGTACAGACATGGTCTCGGAACACATGATACCGAAAGGTAGAGCATGAATCATATGATTGATATGATGAACACTTTGAGTGTTTGCCATTGAAGTTACATCTTGTCTCGTGATGATCGGACTTGGTGTGGTGGATTTGGTTCGTGTGATCACTGAGACAATGCGAGGGATATTGTTTTAAGTGGGAGTTCACCTAGTTTTTAATTTTGTTGAATTAAAATTTGAACTCAATTTGTCATAAACTTAGTCTAAACTATTGCAAATATGTTGTAGATATGGCGTCCCCAATCAATTTTAACCAGTTCCTAGAGAAAGAAAAGCTTAAGAGCAACGGTAGCAACTTCACCAACTGGTTCCGTCATGTGAGGATCTTCCTCAATGGCGGAAATCTGCAATATGTGCTTGATGCACCGCTAGGTGACCCTCCTGCAGAAACTAAAACCGATGAAGTAAAGAATGTTTACGCGACTCGGAAAACTCGGTACTCTCAAGTTCAGTGTGCCATCCTGTGTAGTCTGGAAGCCGATCTTCAAAAATGTTTTGAGCACCACGATCCACATGAGTTAGTCAATGAGTTGAAAACTATCTTTGAGACTCATTCGGCCGTGGAATGCTATGAAGCATCGAAACACTTCTTCAGCTGCATGATGGAAGAAGGCATCTCCGTTAGTGAGCACATGCTCGCCATGACCGGGCATGCGAAAAAACTCAGTGACTTGGGAATAGTGATTCCTAACAGACTGGGGATTAATCGTGTCCTTCAATCACTACCACCTAGTTACAAGAACTTTGTGATGAATTACAATATGCAGAACATGAACAAAGAGTTACCTGAACTCTTCTCCATGCTAAAGTCTGCTGAGATTGAGATTAAGAAAGAGCACCAAGTGTTGATGGTCAACAAGACCACCAGCTTCAAGAAACAGGGCAAGTCTAAAGGCAAGAACAAGAAGAGTGGCAAGAAAGCTGCCACGCCTCCTGTGAAACCTAAGACTGGCCCTAAGCCTGATGCTGAGTGCTATTACTGCAAGGAGAAGGGACACTGGAAGCGTAATTGCTCCAAGTATTTGGCGGATCTGAAGAGCGGCCTTGTCAAGAAGAAGAAATAAGGTATATCTGATATACATGTTATAGATGTTTATCTTACTGGTTCTCGTACTAGTACCTGGGTATTTGATACTGGTTCGGTTGCTCATATTTGTAACTCGAAACAGGAACTAGAATAAACGAAGACTACTAAAGGATGAAGTAACGATGCGCGTTGGAAATGGATCCAAAGTCGATGTGATCGCTGTCGGCACACTTCCTCTACATCTACCTTCGGGATTAGTTTTAAGCCTCAATAATTGTTATTTTGTACCCGCGTTAAGCATGAACATTATATCTGGATCTTGTTTAATGCAAGACGGTTATTCATTCAAGTCTGAGAATAATGGTTGTTCTATTTTTATGAATAATATCTTTTATGGTCGAGCACCTGAAAAGAATGGCTTATTTCTGTTAGATCTCAATAGTAGTGATACACATATACATAACATTGATGCTAAGCGAATTAAATTGAATGATAATTCTACTTATATGTGGCACTGTCGTCTTGGTCATATTGGAGTGACACGCATGAAGAAACTCCATACTGATGGATTACTTGAATCACTTGACTTTGAGTCACTTGATAGATGCGAAGCATGTCTAATGGGAAAAATGACTAAGACTCCATTCTCTGGTATTATGGAGCGAGCTACAGACTTATTGGAAATCATACATACCGATGTGTGCGGACCAATGAGTGTAGCATCGCGCGGTGGTTATCGTTATCTTCTAACCTTCACAGATGATTTGAGTAGATATGGGTATATCTATTTAATGAAACATAAATCCGAAACTTTCGAGAAGTTTAAGGAATTCCGAAGTGAAGTAGAAAATCAACGTAACAAGAAGAGTAAATTTCTACGATCTGATCGCGGAGGTGAATATCTGAGTTATGAGTTTGGCATGCATTTAAAGAAATGCGGAATACTTTCACAATTGACACCGCCGGGAACACCACAACGAAACGGTGTGTCCGAACGTCGTAATCGAACTCTCTGATTGGTATGATCCTTGTCTAAATGTCATGATTGTGGACAACAATGATGAAGACCCTGCGACATATGAAGAAGCGATGATGAGCCCAGATTCTAACAAATGGCAAGAAGCCATGAAATCCGAAATGGGATCCATGTATGATAACAAAGTATGGACTTTGGTAGACTTACCTGATAGCCGCAAGGCTGTCGAGAATAAATGGATCTTCAAGAGAAAAACATATGCTGATGGTAATATTACTGTCTATAAAGCTCGACTTGTCGCAAAGGGTTTCCGACAAATTCAAGGTGTTGACTACGATGAGACTTTCTCACCTGTAGCGAAGCTAAAATCTGTGAGGATTTTGTTAGCAATAGCTGCATTTTTCGATTATGAGATTTGGCAGATGGATGTCAAAACGGCGTTCCTTAATGGAGACATTGAGGAAGAGTTGTATATGGTACAACCCAAAGGTTTTGTCGATCCTAAAAATGCTGACAAAGTATGCAAACTTCAGCGTTCAATTTATGGACTGAAGCAAGCATCGAGAAGTTGGAACCGACGTTTTGATAAGGTGATCAAAGACTTCGGGTTTATACAGTGTCATGGAGAGGCCTGTATTTACAAGAAAGTGAGTGGGAGCTCTGTAACGTTCCTGATATTATATGTAGATGACATATTATTGATTGGGAATGATATAGAACTATTAAGCAGTGTAAAAGGTTATTTGAATAATAGTTTTTCAATGAAAGACCTTGGTGAAGCATCGTATATATTAGGCATCAAGATTTATAGAGATAGATCAAGACGTCTAATAGGGCTATCACAGAGTGCATATCTGGACAAGATTCTAAAGAAGTTTAGAATGGACGAAAGTAAGAAAGGATTCTTACCTATGTTACCAGGCAAGGTCTTGAGTAAGACTCAAGGTCCGGCTACGGCAGAAGAAAGAGAAAGGATGAGTCAGATCCCCTATGCCTCAGCAGTAGGCTCTATCATGTATGCCATGCTACGTACAAGACCGGATATAGCACATGTTGTTAGTCTGACTAGCAGATATCAAAGTGATCCAGGAATGGAACACTGGACATCGGTCAAGAATATCCTGAAGTACTTGAAAAGAACTAAGGATATGTTTCTTTGTTATGGAGGTGACCAAGAGCTCGTTGTAACAAGTTACACCGATGCAAGTTGGAACACTAATCCTGATGACTCTAAGTCACAGTCTGGGTACGTGTTTATATTGAATGGTGCTGCAGTAAGCTGGGCAAGCTCAAGCAAAGGCACGGTGGCGAAATCCTCAACAGAATCGGAGTACATAGCGGCTTCAGAGGCTTCATCAGAAGCGGTATGGATGAAGAGGTTCATTGTAGAGCTCGGTGTGGTTCCTAGTGCATTGGACCCACTAGTCATCTATTGTGACAACATGGGTGCCATCGCCAATGCACAAGAACCAAGGTCACACAAGAGGCTGAAGCATATCAAGCTGCGTTATCATTCGATTCGCGAGTACATCGAAGATGGAGAAGTAAAGATTTGCAAAGTACACACTGATCTGAATGTAGCAGATCCGTTGACTAAAGCTCTCCCTAGGGCAAAGCATGACCAACACCAGAATGCCATGGGTGTTAGGTACCGTACAATGTAATCTAGATTATTGACTCTAGTGCAAGTGGGAGACTGTTGGAGATATGCCCAAGAGGCAATAATAAAAGTGGTTATTATATATCTTTATGTTTATGATAAATATTTATATACCATGCTATAATTGTATTAACCGAAACATTGATACATGTGTGTTATGTAAACAACAATGAATCCCTAGTAAACCTCTTAACTAGCTTGTTGATTAATAGATGATTAGTTTCATAATCATGAACATTGGATGTTATTAATAACAAGGTTATATCATTATATGAATGATGTAATGGACACACCCAATTAAGCGTAGCATAAGATCACGTCATTAAGTTATTTGCTATAAGCTTTCGATACATAGTTACCTAGTCCTTATGACCATGAGATCATGTAAATCACTTATGCTGGAAAGGTACTTTGATTACATCAAACGCCACTGCGTAAATGGGTGGTTATAAAGGTGGGATTAAGTATCCGGAAAGTATGAGTTGAGGCATATGGATCAACAGTGGGATTTGTCCATCCCGATGACGGATAGATATACTCTGGGCCCTCTCGGTGGAATGTCGTCTAATGTCTTGCAAGCATATGAATAAGTTCATAAGAGACCACATACCACGGTACGAGTAAAGAGTACTTGTCAGGAGACGAGGTTGAACAAGGTATAGAGTGATACCGATGATCAAACCTCGGACAAGTAAAATATCGTGTGACAAAGGGAATTGGTATCGTATGTGAATGGTTCATTCGATCACTAAGTCATCGTTGAATATGTGGGAGCCATTATGGATCTCCAGATCCCGCTATTGGTTATTGGTCGGAGAGAGATCTCAACCATGTCTACATAGTTCGCGAACCGTAGGGTGACACACTTAAGGTTTGATGTTGTAATAGTAGAAATTGAATATGGAATGGAGTTCGAAGTATTGTTCGAAGTCTCGAATGGGATCCCGGACATCACGAGGAGTTCCAGAATGGTCCGGAGAATAAGATTCATATATAGGAAGTCATTTTATGTGTTTGAAAATGATCCGGTGCATTTATGGAAGGTTCTAGAAGGTTCTAGAAAAGTCCGGAAGAAATCACTTTGGAAGGCGGAGTCCCGGAGGGACTCCACCACCATGGCCGGCCAACCCTAAGAGGGGTGGAGTCCCAGGTGGACTCCACCATAGGGGCCGGCCACCCCCCCACATGGAAGGGTGGGAATCCCACTTAGGTGAGAGTCCCACCTTGGGTAGGTTTCCCTACTACATGGAAGGTTTTGGGTTCGGGTCTTATTCGAAGACTTGTAGTCCAACACTTGGGGTTCCACCTATATAATGAGGGGCATAGGGGAGGGGGCCGAATATACACCAAAGCCACCACCTTGGCCGCACCTCTTGGAGGCCGGCCACCCCCTCTCCCCAAACCCTAGCCGCCCCACCTCCTCCACCTCTCCGCACGCTTAGCGAAGCTCCGCCGGAGTTCTCCATCGCCACCGCCACCACGCCGTCGTGCTGCCGGATTCAAGGAGGAGCTACTACTTCCGCTGCCCGCTGGAACGGGGAGAAGGACGTCGTCTTCATCAACACCGAACGTGTGACCGAGTACGGAGGTGCTGCCCGATCGTGGCACCGTGATCAAGATCTTCTACGCGCTTTTGCAAGCGGCAAGTGATCTTCTACCGCAGCAACAAGAGCCTCATCTTGTAGGCTTTAGAAATCTTCAAGGGTGAGTCTCGATGATCTCCTCGTTGCTCCCATCTTCTAGATTGCATCTTGGCTTGGATTACGTTCTCGCGGTAGGAAATTTTTTGTTTTCTATGCTACGTTCTCCTACAGTCTGTACATGCTAGGCTCGTCAAGGCCACCTTAGTATTCGCATGTGCAAAACTGGCTTGCACCCGTTGTATGCACTTGTTGATTCTATCACACCCGATCATCACGAGATGCTTCGAAACGACAAGTCTTGGCAACGGTGCTACTAAGGATGAACACTTTATTATCTTGATATTTTAGTGAGAGGGATCATCTTATAATGCTACCGTCGCGATCTAAGCAAAATAAGATGCATAAAAGGATTAACATCACATGTAGTTCATATGTGATATGATATGGCCCTTTTGTCTTTGCGCCTGTGATCTTCATCTCCAAAGCACGGACATGATCTCCATCATCAACGGGAATGATCTCCATCATCGTCGGCGTAGCGTCAAGGTCAATGGCGCCGTCTTCATGATTGCTCTCCCATGTAGCAACTATTACAACTTCTTTGAAATACTACTCAACATGAAATTTAAAGACAACCATAAGGCTCCTGCCGGTTGCCACAATACAATAATGATCATCTCATACATAGTCATCATCACATTATGGCCATATCACATCACCAAACCCTGCAAAAACAAGTTAGACGTTCTCTAATTTGGTTTGCATATTTTACGTGGTTTAGGGTTTTCGAGAAAGATCTAATCTACCTATGAACATGAACCACAACGGTGATACTAGTGTTGTCAATAGAAGAGTAAATTGAATCTTCACTATAGTAGGAGAGACAGACACCCGCAAAGCCACTTATGCAATACAAGTTGCATGTCGAGCGTTGAGCAAATCTCATGAACGCGGTCATGTAAAGTTAGCCCGAGCCGCTTCATCCCACTATGCCACAAAGATGCAAAGTACTCAAACTAAAGACAACAAAAGCATCAACGCCCACAAAACCATTGTGTTCTACTCGTGCAACCATCTATGCATAGACACGGCTCTGATACCACTGTAGGAGAGCGTAGCATAGAAAACAAAAAATTTCCTACCGCGAGAACGCAATCCAAGCCAAGATGCAATCTAGAAGATGGGAGCAACGAGGAGATCATCGAGACTCACCCTTGAAGATTTCCAAAGCCTACAAGATGAGGCTCTTGTTGCTGCGGTAGACGATCACTTGCCGCTTGCAAAAGCGCGTAGAAGATCTTGATCACGGTGCCACGATCGGGCAGCACCTCCGTACTCGGTCACACGTTCGGTGTTGATGAAGACGACGTCCTTCTCCCCATTCCAGTGGGCTGCGAAAGTAGTAGCTCCTCCTTGAATCCGGCAGCACGACGGCGTGGTGGCGGTGGCGATGGAGAACTCCGGCGGAGCTTCGCTAAGCGTGCGGGAGAGGTGGAGGAGGTGGGGCGGCTAGGGTTTGGGGAGAGGGGGTGGCCGGCCTCCAAGGGGTGCGGCCAAGGTGGTGGCTTTGGTGTGGCCGGCCCCCTCCCCTATGCCCCTCATTATATAGGTGGAACCCCAAGTGTTGGACTACAAGTCTTCGAATAAGACCCGAACCCAAAACCTTCCATGTAGTAGGGAAACCTACCCAAGGTGGGACTCCCACCTAAGTGGGATTCCCACCCTTCCATGTGGGGGGGGGGGGTGGCCGGCCCCTATGGTGGAGTCCACTTGGGACTCCACCCCTCTTAGGGTTGGCCAGCCATGGTGGTGGAGTCCCTCCGGGACTCCGCCATCCAAAGTGATTTCTTCTGGACTTTTCTAGAACCTTCCATAAATGCACCGGATCATTTTCAAACACATAAAATGACTTCCTATATATGAATCTTATTCTCCGGACCATTCCGGAACTCCTCGTGATGTCCGGGATCCCATCCGAGACTTCGAACAATACTTCGAACTCCATTCCATATTCAAGTTCTACTATTACAACATCAAACCTTAAGTGTGTCACCCTACGGTTCGCGAACTATGTAGACATGGTTGAGATCTCTCTCCGACCAATAACCAATAGCGGGATCTGGAGATCCATAATGGCTCCCACATATTCAACGATGACTTAGTGATCGAATGAACCATTCACATACGATACCAATTCCCTTTGTCACACGATATTTTACTTGTCCGAGGTTTGATCATCGGTATCACTCTATACCTTGTTCAACCTCATCTCGTGACAAGTACTCTTTACTCGTACCGTGGTATGTGGTCTCTTATGAACTTATTCATATGCTTGCAAGACATTAGATGACATTCCACCGAGAGGGCCCAGAGTATATCTATCCGTCATCGGGATGGATAAATCCCACTGTTGATCCATATGCCTCAACTCATACTTTTCGGATACTTAATCCCACCTTTATAACCACCCATTTACGCAGTGGCGTTTGATGTAATCAAAGTACCTTTCCAGCATAAGTGATTTACATGATCTCATGGTCATAAGGACTAGGTAACTGTAATATCCCAGGTTTAGAGGCTATAAAATGAGAGAACACCAAAGTGTGCATTGCATCCATGCATAGAAAATCCGGGGAATTTTCGCGCTTCAAATAAAACTTACCACAGTAACTGAAGTTTCACTTGACTTGCTGGAATTGAAGTAGATCATCAAGTCAAGCGCTATAAACTTCACTGTGATCTTTGCTAAAACCTTGTTTTGGGTAGAGATGATTTGATCTATGGGCTAGATCAAATAGTAGTAGAATTACAACAAACAACACCTTAAGTAAGGATCAACTACAAGATCTTATAAAGGATCTCAACATGACATTCCTTACAACAACCCATGAATAATTATTCAACTATAAATCAAAGAACACTATTAATTGAGAAACTATTCTTTACTTATCTTATCCATGTCTTCTATTAAATAAATGTTCCTACCATGAGTCGCATGGTATAGCTTTTCAACTACAATACTTGAGTCAAGTCAAGAACATTCATATTCATTCTTCATTAACCTTGACCATTCCAACCTTGTTTCTCAATTCATACCATTAAACCTGAGAGAAAGGAGAGAACCATTCATATGCTTATAATATGCATTCAATAGAACCTAGCTTAGTATTTAAAACAAATCCAAGTGAGGTAATTGTTGATACTAACCAATGTTATTATAAATATGAGTCAAGTACTAAACTCTAATTGACTTAGTAAGAATCTATTCTTCTAGTAAATATAGAAAGGCAAGTGTTGTGATCATTACAACTTGGTAATGATCATAAACCCTAGAGAACCCTACCTATTCAGAAGAGCTCAACATAAAGAGGTGTACTCAAGTATATGGATTTATACTTAATCTTGGAGAGAGACCATAATTCACCAATGAATTGTTATGCAGCCAATACTTTGATCATTACAAATTGGGTGATGATCACAAACCCTAAGAATCTAAGTGAGTGTGTTGAGAGAAGTATTAAAGAAGAGAGATTAGTGAGGAATAAGTGGATCATGTCTAATGCATGATCTTATCTTATAAATTGAGATGACAAGTTAAACCTATATATGTGATGCATAGATCTCATTCTTCACATGAAATAATAAGTAACTCATTAGTAGTTAACCAAACCAATACTCATGCCTTGTATAGAGTAGTATTGATATGGTATCTAAACCTTGCCTATCCAAACATTTAAGACTAACCTAGCATTGCCTTGATACAATAATTCTACCTAAGTGAGGAGGATAACCCTAGCCACTAAAACATGATCAAGCTTATGCTCATACCTAAACCTAGTTGTGTATCACATGGGTGATCATAACTAAAACCCTAGGCCATATTTTAATTCCAATCCAAGCATTACTTTGGATTATAATTATAACCCTACCATGCCTCATGCCTATTTCATACTTCAAATAGTGAAATATTTCCAAAACCATAAACCTTGTCATATGGAATCAATTCCACATGAAATATTGTCCTAACTTGTGTATCATGTATCACAAGTATAAATTAAGCCATATATACCTAAGCTTAAATGTTATTGAAGTAAGTAAAGTGAACAATGATAAGCTTGGGAATTATATTAACAAGTTCAAGCCAGAATTTGCTAAGCAAGATTAGTGAATATAGTGTTTATTCAACCATTTTCTTAAACCCTTAGAGGTAATTCTCCACATAAAATCATGATTCATCTTATTCTCAACACCATTTAATTTAAACTCTTGCCATAAGGAGAATTATATGTGAACCATCCATATTGTTAAGAACCCTAGTAAAATTTAGTAATATGCTTACCATGCACCTATTATAAAATTCAAACCATTTAAATATATCTGGTTCCTAAATTAAAAGGCAATTGAGATAAACACATAAACCATATCTATTTTAAATTTAAAATTCACTTCACAAGAACACCAATTAATCACCCATCAAATAGTTGTTTAAACAATAGAACTAAGCAGTAAGTATTTTTATGAAGTGATATTGATATTTAATATTTTAGAACCTGCAAAAATAAACAGAAATCAAATTGGAATTTAAATAACAAGTTTAAAACAGAAAATAAAAAGAGAAAAGGAGAGGGGAGAGGACTTACCCTACCAGGCCGCAGCAACCCAGCTTCAGCCCAAAGAGCAGCCCAGCACTGGCCCAGCCCACCTAGAAACGGTCCATACCGTTTCGCGTTTAATAGAAGGCCAACGCCTTCGTCTTCCTTCCCGGCAGCGACAGCGCAGAGGAGACGCCTGGCCACGTCCTTGCCGATGATAAGATCAACCCCGGACGCCGCAGACGAGCTCAGAACCACGACCAACCACTCTCGCGTCCGTATGATCCAAAGGCATCAAGATTCACGCCCAATGCATACGCTGCCATTGTCGTGCATCCCGGACGGTCACCGCAGGCGTGCCATCGATGCCGACCACCTCAAACCCTATAAATATACGAGGAGGAACCCTGGAACCCTAGCTACCTTCGCCGCCCTTCCAATCTCTCTCTAGATCTTCACAACTATCATCATCAACCAACATCTGTCACCGGAGTCGAGCAAGGATTCGAGGATTCCGACCACCCCTGGCCCCGTGGTGTGGTCGAGGAGAAGCGCGAGAGCTCGCTGATTCTCTGGGTGGAAGGAATCGATGAATGAAGCCCTCAATCGACGCAATCGCGCCATTCCTTTCTTCGACGACTGGCCGGAGTTCATGGCCTCACCATTGATTCTGACCACCGCAGTCTTCCCTGAGCTCATCATCAACATCGGGGTGAGCTTGCGCGTCCATTGGCTGTTTATTTGCATCATTTGGTTCACCGTAGCTTCCATTCCGAGACTCGCCGGAGTGAACCGCCGCAGATTGTTGTCACCGGAGATGCTCCGGTGACCATCTGTCGGGGGTACCCTCACCAGTAGGTTTAGAATCATCCCCTCATTCGATTAGCATCCTCAGCTTGTCCGCGGGAGTCCCGTAGCGACGACGCCGCCCTCGCCTGGTCGCCGGCATCAAGCCGTCGGCGAGGAGAGAGTGCCCACTGCCTCGTCAGCATTTCTTGACTGGTCCTTGCCCGCGTGGCAAGTGACCCAGTCAAAGGCCCCACTCGTCAGTCGCAGTGGCTAGAGTCTGAACCGGTACATCTAGTGTTTTCTGTTTATTTCAAATTCCAGTAAATTGCTGAAACTTAGAAAAATCATAGAAAAATCATTTCAACTCAGAAAATTATAAATAATATACCAAAATTCTCACAAAAATAAACTCTATTCAAATAAAATATAAAACAAAAATGTGTGACAAAATAAAAATCCATTTATTTTTAACCTTATTAATTATGCCATTTCAATTATTTAAAATACAATTTGAATTCAATAATTAGTGAAGTTATAAAAATTAAATTTTAACTATTCAGGAACTAAGTAAAATGTTAAGATTAATTTTATTTATCATATTTGCATTAACTTAAATATTAGTGGTAATTCATAAACCCTAATTTGAAAATTGTTATTTTCTATTTTCTTAAACAATTACAAATTCTTGTGAAAACTAATAAAATGTCAAACCATTACTAATTTTGATTCAAAGTAATTAGTGACCACATTTCAATTGTCAATTATTAGTTCAAGTATTGTATCAATGTAGAAACCCTAGTTCTAATATTAATGAGGACCTTGAACTTATTATTTCATGTGATCATTCCACTTTAGCAGTAACTCTAAAACCCTAGTTATATGTCACATGTGATCATGTGAGATTCATCTATACCTATAGAACCTTAATAAGAAACCAATGAATGCCTGCTTATGATCTACTAGCATAAACCAAGTCACATGAGATTATCATTTCATGTTCCTATTCTTAATTTAAACCTATATGATCCACTAATGTCACCTAGGTATAAACCCTAGCTTGTTAATTGGATTAGTACCATTGATCACCACTCCATTATACCACACCATTAAAATCAACCTCAACCATCAAACCCTAGTAGAATCATAATGATAAACCCTAGAACCAATCTTGTGTAACAATTCATATCACATGCACCTATCCAACTAAACCCTACTTAGGAAATGGTAAGCCACCTAGTTTAGAAGTTATTAGAGGTTACTTAGTGAAGAAAATGTGAAACCATAGTAAACCTAGTAGCTAATTTATAGAACCATCTTGATAACCATCCTTTGATATGATATCATAATCAACCATAGTAATAAACCTGCCCATACTTGTTGTATATAGAACCAATTCTATTTAAGAACCCAACTAGTTTCTATTAGTATAACTAAATGAACTCAATAGTAAACCCTAGAGTTACATAGCTCCTATGTATAGTAGTTCATATCCTTATTTAACCTGTTCTTCAAAAGTTATTCTTTTGAAGTACAAATGTTAATCAAACCATAGAAGCCATAGTTCTTATTTGAAATACTTGCTAGTTCTTAATTAACATGTTCTTCAAAAGTTATTCTTTTGAAGTATAATATAAATAATCATCAACCATGTCCTGTAGAACTTAAAATTGACCACTGTTCTTTACATATTGTTCCACCACTATTCTTTATGTGTGTACTTGTTATGATGTCTTATATCACTTGGTTATGATGCTAATACAACCAAACCCTAATAAGAACCTTGTTTGAGAATCATTCTAAAAGTGCAACCAACCCTAAAGAAATCTTTACAACTCATACATCCTAAATAATTGAGGTTAGGTTACGCTCGGGACGATTGCATCTCATACTATGCATTATAGCATCTTTGCCAGTTCTTTAAACATTGTCCTTATCGGACGATGATGGTATTTCAGCATTTGGAGTTATCACGTATCGAAGCTTTTGCCTGCATAATCTTGCAGTCAAGAAAGGCAAGTTCATCGCTTGCTCATGTCATTTGATTATTTGTATCAAATTATATGCAAAGTACTATACTTATCACTCATGCATTGAAAAGCAAAGTATTATTTTACAATTATGAATATGACTATGTGGTGGGCAATGGAACCATGGTATGTGTTGATATGGTGGAGGTTCCATTGCATGGGTTATATCACCCTAGGATTAATTACCAATGCCGTCCAGTGATTCTAGCGCTTTACATATCGCGTTATCCATAAGATCTATAATGGCTCTGGGGAAGTCAGCTGTATCTTTTCCCTTCTGCACGCCAATGGATCGGAGAGCCGGTGGGGTGCTGGAGGCACTGCCGCAATAGGTTGGGAAATCCTTTTAAATCCCCATCCATTAGTGATGATAAGCTCTACGATCTATGATGGATTGTCCGGAGTACACCATGAGTAAAGCCGTATTATCGGGGGAAGTCTACTGGAGGTGTACGGTTGGACAAAAGGGTGGGTTTGCAGGGTCGCGGAGAAGGCAGTGATTGGCTTGGATCTTATACTGGGCCTCACACCAAAGGAAGTGTGGACGGGGACATACTCTCGGCCGGCAACATGGTTAAGATCTCTTGTGGGGTAAAGTAACGCACCTCTGCAGAGGGTATCAAGAATTGTGACTGTCACTCCTTGTTCCGGGAAGGGAACTGCGAACGCGGCAGGAAAGGAACTCCACGAAGTTCTAGTCAACCTGTGAAGACTGACGGGCATAGTTTTCAGAATAAAATAAACCTTTTGAAGAAATGATTATGAAAACTTGCATTGGCCTATGACTTTCTGGTCTATGGCTGTAGCTAGTGCATGATACACATATTTCCTAATATGAACTTGCTGAGTACGCTCGTACTCATTCTATCTCGTTTGAACCCCCTTCTTAGATCAAGGCACCGAAGGAGAAACTACCGTGGAACTCGAAGACAAAGGAGTCAACTGCAACAAGATGAAGAATCCAATCAAAGAAGTCAATGGAGTCAACTTCTGCATCAGTTATAATGGAAACCTAGACTAGTAATAGAAGGGAACCTTTCCCTAATCCTAGCACCTAAGTAGCTAGATTTCTATAACAAGCCAAGTAGCTCTTGAACTTGAGTTAGCAATAAGATAGACTACGAGTCGTTCTTCTGGAGCTTTATTTGAAGTTTTACCTCACTGTAAAGTAGGAGGTTGTGTTGATCTTATGTAAACAGTTCGTGTGTACTTCTATAGACATACCTTGGACTCGCATATGTTTCTGTTGTACCACTCTGAGAGATGTAATATGAGTGGAACGGTGTTTCACTTGTGTTATGTCAACGACTTGTGTACTACACCATGCAGTGGTACGCTGGGTCATCACAGCTGGTATCAGAGCAAATGCTTTGACCCTAGGATTAAATCCCTTTAAAGGAGACCTATAGGTTTGGTAGTGTCTATAGAAAGTTGTACTAGCTAAGACAACTATGCTAAGCCAACTATGCCAAACCAACTATTCTTTTGACTTGAGATGGGTATTCACTTGAGAATAATCCTGACACACTTGAGTCAATCTTTCTTATCTATCTTTCTTAAGTAAAGTTAGTTAGTTATCTGGCTTCATTCCAAATAATTAGAACACCATTGGAGCTTAAGATAATTGGTGGTAGTAGACCACAGTTGGTATACAACACATGGTAGTCCAACGAGAGGATACAACCATAAGGAAGATATCCTATTGGAAGACGTATACCAATATAAGTATTGTTAAGTAAGAGACATTAAAAACACTAAGATGAATGATGCTAAGTGAGGAATATAAGATATATAAGGTAGTATATGTCTATGAGGAGTCAATCATAGGAGGTAAGGAAGAGTGATAGGAGTTACATGAGTCTACTTCCAATAATAAACTAGGAACTCATATATGATTCACTTGGGAATCATGGTATGATGGAGTAGAACATCATAAGTACGATAAAAGAAGTATGATGAGGAGTAGGATTTAGGGAATAGTTCGAAAGCTTAGGCCTTAAAATCCTAATAAATGTACCAAGTATGTTAGAACCATAGTCCTTAATTTAAAGAAGGCTTATTTAGAGCATATCACATAGAGAAATCCTAGAGTTATAGGTGGTATATTCTAAACAATCATGTGTTTAGAGTAGACATGTTAAAACTAATTGTATTATAGGAAGTAGTCCTCAATAGCACATATATATGGTATACTATTTTGTTAGTACTTCCAAAGAAAACTAGGTTAACTCCAACTATCCCAGGCCATTTTGTTTCAAGTTTGTCTTATTGCAAATGTGCAGTTAAGGTAAATGTTGAGACAAATAGTAGAAATTCACATATTGTGCTAAGTATCACAACCTAAACCTATCTTATGTGGTGTTATATACTACACATCTGATCCTGATGTTTAGGGATGTCTTACCCAACTATTATATTCAGGCATATAAGGATGTGTATTATAAGCACAAAGCTGGATTTTCTTGGATTTTCTTGAATCTTCATTGATTGACTAGATCCATACATGAAGTTTGACTTTGATATGCAAATGCATGTTGCAATATCAAGCTCTTACTTGATGTTATAGGTCTAGAGGGTAAAGGTATTCGTGTAAGGAAGTGACTAATTATGAAGATTTTTGGAAGACAAGATGAAGGTTCACTAAAAGAAGGAAGTGAAGTTGTGGGAAGCAACCACAACAATCTGAAGGAAGGACCAATTAAAACTCACTTTTATCCTTAACTAAGGAGTACTTCAACATGGAAGTATCATGAAAGTGAGAAATAGTGAATATGGAGCAGTAGAAGTAGAGCCGTATTCATTATGGAAGAAGGGAATACAAGTGAAGTCACTTACAATACTATTTCCATAGTGTCAACAAGTGGTTATCTTGCAAAACAAACCCTAGAAGAAGGAAAATAGACAAGTGAAGTCACAACTGGTATAATAAGACCGCAGCTGATATAGGATAATCATGAAGAGAAGGAATGTAAAGTGAGGTATATCTTAACCAAAACTATGCAAGTAGCCACAGCTGGTAGGTAGATGTTGATTAGAACCATAACATAGCCACAGCTGGTATCCAATCAGCCACATCTAGTACTAGGTAGTCTGCAGCTGGTACTAGATAGCCCACAGTCTGAACATTTGTTTACTCTAAAAGAAAGGGGGATTCCGCAGCTAGTATTTCACAGCTGGTATCTCGTAGTTGGTAAATATTTAGTCAGAGGATTCATAATGGATACCCACAACTGTGTGGATACACCACAAAGAATTCTTCGTGAGACTTTAGAAAAGTACAAAATATAAACCAGACTTAAACCAACTACCTAACCTTGGAGTTTAATGATTATAAGAAAGGAAGTTTGAAGATCATTAGTAAACTCCAAGGGGGAGAGGAAGGCTGAATGAGAAGTATTAAGATATAATATCTGAAGAATGATGTACCAAGAAGAAGGTCTGAACTGAGAGGAAGTCCGATCTTATTTTTATAAGGTTGTTCGGAATAACCCATATAAAAGTACTCCCAGGAGGTTGTCAGACCAGAAGCCGAGGTTCATATCTCGAGAAAGTAAGGGTTAGATCTTAACTTAAGTGGGTAATTGTAATTACTCCAAAACCAAGAGAACTTAAGTAAGCTTAAGATAATGAAGTTGGATGAAGAAGATGTCGGAGGACAATCAAAGCTTAAGAATATACTATACGAAGGAGTTTGACCATACTAAAACATAAGCCTATTAGAAAGATTCCTTTCATGGAACCTAAAGAAACCAAAAAGAAGATAACTAGCAGAAACTAGAAGCCATGATTGGATGGACTAAATGAGTCTAATCCATTCGTAGGAATAAATCACCAGGACCATGCCTATTGTAAAAACCTTACTAAGTACCATTACTTTCGTTATGGTAGTAAGGGAAAACAATATCTTACTTTAAACCAATCTTCTAGAATTAAGGTTTGAGTATCGCAGCTGGTAATCGTAGTGCCATATTACACCGCAGCTGGATTACCGCAGCTGGTAGAACCAAGCTTTGAGTACCCGAATAGGAAGATGTCACCACAACCATTAGTAAAAGCCATTAACACAATAAGATGTCCTAATCCAAGAATCTTTGAAGAATAAGACTAGAAGTTTCGAATGTTAGAAGGAAATCCTAGAATTAAAGGAAGTATCAGTGCCAGACATCAAAAGACTCCAGGAAGAATCTGGACAAGGGATATATACAACTATATCTAGTGTGATCACCATGGAGTTGAAGGATGGTGATCTGTTCAAGACATTTCAACAATTCCGAAACATGAGAACGTTCGAACTTCGGGACGAAGTTCAGTTTAAGGGGGAGAGGCTGTAATATCCCAGGTTTAGAGGCTATAAAATGAGAGAACACCAAAGTGTGCATTGCATCCATGCATAGAAAATCCGGGGAATTTTCGCGCTTCAAATAAAACTTACCACAGTAACTGAAGTTTCACTTGACTTGCTGGAATTGAAGTAGATCATCAAGTCAAGCGCTATAAACTTCACTGTGATCTTTGCTAAAACCTTGTTTTGGGTAGAGATGATTTGATCTATGGGCTAGATCAAATAGTAGTAGAATTACAACAAACAACACCTTAAGTAAGGATCAACTACAAGATCTTATAAAGGATCTCAACATGACATTCCTTACAACAACCCATGAATAATTATTCAACTATAAATCAAAGAACACCATTAATTGAGAAACTATTCTTTACTTATCTTATCCATGTCTTCTATTAAATAAATGTTCCTACCATGCAGTGGCGGAGCTTGAAATTTTTTCTTGGGCGGGCCAGGCTAAAAGGAACTTTAAAAAGTTGTTCTCAATACACGACTTCACTGGAAAATAGTCATTGATCAAATCCTTTTGTTCCCATTGCTTACAAAATCAGGAAATGCATCCATATATCTAACAGAAGTGGCCGGTTCATTTGTTTGAAATCTTTCGTCATTGTTCGGTTCCTGCTGTTCCAATCGAAGCAAGGCCAAAGACTTATTCGCTGTTGCCAAGGGACCTCAGTTGTCCAATCGTTTTGTTTTTTCCTTTCAAGACAAAATTAATTCTTTGCCGACTGGCCTTTTCCATTGCTGTTGCTGTTGGCAATTCAGTGAACAATGAAAAACAGATGCTATAAATTACTATCTAAGAATTTGGGGAATGAAAGAAGATCACCTTCGCAGGGGAACTGCATAAAACAAGGGATCGATTTGGTCACACAGTCTCACTGTCGGCTGCCGGAACCGCCCCCGTGCGGTGCAACCGCGCCCGCGGGATGTGACGACTCCCCGGCCGACCCCGGGCTGCCGGCGGCAGCGCCGCGCTGCTGTACCTCATCTAGGGACGCGGGCCTGAGAAAGAGGAACGAATGAGTACAGGGAAAAGAGGAGCTTGGAAGCAGCGTACAGCGAGTCGAGGGAGACAACGCCTGCTTGTGGAGTGGGCTGGGCCATAGAGGTTTAGATGTGTGGGGGTTAAAAAAAGTTGTGCAAAAAACATGGGCGGGCCATGGCCCAGTTTGGCCCCAAAGGAGCTCCGCCAGTGCTACCATGAGTCGCATGGTATAGCTTTTCAACTACAATACTTGAGTCAAGTCAAGAACATTCATATTCATTCTTCATTAACCTTGACCATTCCAACCTTGTTTCTCAATTCATACCATTAAACCTGAGAGAAAGGAGAGAACCATTCATATGCTTATAATATGCATTCAATAGAACCTAGCTTAGTATTTAAAACAAATCCAAGTGAGGTAATTGTTGATACTAACCAATGTTATTATAAATATGAGTCAAGTACTAAACTCTAATTGACTTAGTAAGAATCTATTCTTCTAGTAAATATAGAAAGGCAAGTGTTGTGATCATTACAACTTGGTAATGATCATAAACCCTAGAGAACCCTACCTATTCAGAAGAGCTCAACATAAAGAGGTGTACTCAAGTATATGGATTTATACTTAATCTTGGAGAGAGACCATAATTCACCAATGAATTGTTATGCAGCCAATACTTTGATCATTACAAATTGGGTGATGATCACAAACCCTAAGAATCTAAGTGAGTGTGTTGAGAGAAGTATTAAAGAAGAGAGATTAGTGAGGAATAAGTGGATCATGTCTAATGCATGATCTTATCTTATAAATTGAGATGACAAGTTAAACCTATATATGTGATGCATAGATCTCATTCTTCACATGAAATAATAAGTAACTCATTAGTAGTTAACCAAACCAATACTCATGCCTTGTATAGAGTAGTATTGATATGGTATCTAAACCTTGCCTATCCAAACATTTAAGACTAACCTAGCATTGCCTTGATACAATAATTCTACCTAAGTGAGGAGGATAACCCTAGCCACTAAAACATGATCAAGCTTATGCTCATACCTAAACCTAGTTGTGTATCACATGGGTGATCATAACTAAAACCCTAGGCCATATTTTAATTCCAATCCAAGCATTACTTTGGATTATAATTATAACCCTACCATGCCTCATGCCTATTTCATACTTCAAATAGTGAAATATTTCCAAAACCATAAACCTTGTCATATGGAATCAATTCCACATGAAATATTGTCCTAACTTGTGTATCATGTATCACAAGTATAAATTAAGCCATATATACCTAAGCTTAAATGTTATTGAAGTAAGTAAAGTGAACAATGATAAGCTTGGGAATTATATTAACAAGTTCAAGCCAGAATTTGCTAAGCAAGATTAGTGAATATAGTGTTTATTCAACCATTTTCTTAAACCCTTAGAGGTAATTCTCCACATAAAATCATGATTCATCTTATTCTCAACACCATTTAATTTAAACTCTAGCCATAAGGAGAATTATATGTGAACCATCCATATTGTTAAGAACCCTAGTAAAATTTAGTAATATGCTTACCATGCACCTATTATAAAATTCAAACCATTTAAATATATCTGGTTCCTAAATTAAAAGGCAATTGAGATAAACACATAAACCATATCTATTTTAAATTTAAAATGCACTTCACAAGAACACCAATTAATCACCCATCAAATAGTTGTTTAAACAATAGAACTAACCAGTAAGTATTTTTATGAAGTGATATTGATATTTAATATTTTAGAACCTGCAAAAATAAACAGAAATCAAATTGGAATTTAAATAACAAGTTTAAAACAGAAAATAAAAAGAGAAAAGGAGAGGGGAGAGGACTTACCCTACCAGGCCGCAGCAACCTAGCTTCAGCCCAAAGAGCAGCCCAGCACTGGCCCAGCCCACCTAGAAACGGTCCATACCGTTTCGCGTTTAATAGAAGGCCAACACCTTCGTCTTCCTTCCCGGCGACAATGGCAGAGGAGAGACAGCCCGGCCACGTCCTTGCCGATGATAAGATCAACCCCGGACGCCGCAGACGAGCTCAGAACCACGACCAACCACTCTCGCGTCCGTATGATCCAAAGGCATCAAGATTCACGCCCAATGCATACGCCGCCATTGTCGTGCATCCCGGACGGTCACCGCAGGCGTGCCATCGATGCCGACCACCTCAAACCCTATAAATATACGAGGAGGAACCCTGGAACCCTAGCTACCTTCGTCGCCCTTCCAATCTCTCTCTAGATCTTCACAACTATCATCATCAACCAACATCTGTCGCCGGAGTCGAGCAAGGATTCGAGGATTCCGACCACCCCTGGCCCCGTGGTGTGGTCGAGGAGAAGCGCGAGAGCTCGCTGATTCTCTGGGTGGAAGGAATCGACGAATGAAGCCCTCAATCGACGCAATCGCGCCATTCCTTTCTTCGACGACTGGCCGGAGTTCATGGCCTCACCATCGATTCTGACCACCGCAGTCTTCCCCGAGCTCATCATCAACATCGGGGTGAGCTTGCGCGTCCATTGGCTGTTTATTTGCATCATTTGGTTCACCGTAGCTTCCATTCTGAGACTCGCCGGAGTGAACCGCCGCAGATTGTTGTCGCCGGAGATGCTCCGGTGACCATCTGTCGGGGGTACCTCACCAGTAGGTTTAGAATCATCCCCTCGTTCGATTAGCATCCTCAGCTTGTCCGCGGGAGTCCCGTAGCGACGACGCCGCCCTCGCCTGGTCGCCGGCGTCAAGCCGTCGGCGAGGAGAGAGTGCCCACTGCCTCGTCAGCATTTCTTGACTGGTCCTTGCCCGCGTGGCAAGTGACCCAGTCAAAGGCCCCACTCGATCGCAGTGGCTAGAGTCTGAACCGGTACATCTAGTGTTTTCTGTTTATTTCAAATTCCAGTAAATTGCTGAAACTTAGAAAAATCATAGAAAAATCATTTCAACTCAGAAAATTATAAATAATATACCAAAATTCTCACAAAAATAAACTCTATTCAAATAAAATATAAAACAAAAATGTGTGACAAAATAAAAATCCATTTATTTTTAACCTTATTAATTATGCCATTTCAATTATTTAAAATACAATTTGAATTCAATAATTAGTGAAGTTATAAAAATTAAATTTTAACTATTCAGTAACTAAGTAAAATGTTAAGATTAATTTTATTTATCATATTTGCATTAACTTAAATATTAGTGGTAATTCATAAACCCTAATTTGAAAATTGTTATTTTCTATTTTCTTAAACAATTACAAATTCTTGTGAAAACTAATAAAATGTCAAACCATTACTAATTTTGATTCAAAGTAATTAGTGACCACATTTCAATTTTCAATTATTAGTTCAAGTATTGTATCAATGTAGAAACCCTAGTTCTAATATTAATGAGGACCTTGAACTTATTATTTCATGTGATCATTCCACTTTAGCAGTAACTCTAAAACCCTAGTTATATGTCACATGTGATCATGTGAGATTCATCTATACCTATAGAACCTTAATAAGAAACCAATGAATGCCTGCTTATGATCTACTAGCATAAACCAAGTCACATGAGATTATCATTTCATGTTCCTATTCTTAATTAAAACCTATATGATCCACTAATGTCACCTAGGTATAAACCCTAGCTTGTTAATTGGATTAGTACCATTGATCACCACTCCATTATACCACACCATTAAAATCAACCTCAACCATCAAACCCTAGTAGAACCATAATGATAAACCCTATAACCAATCTTGTGTAACAATTCATATCACATGCTCCTATCCAACTAAACCCTACTTAGGAAATGGTAAGCCACCTAGTTTAGAAGTTATTAGAGGTTACTTAGTGAAGAAAATGTGAAACCATAGTAAACCTAGTAGCTAATTTATAGAACCATCTGGATAACCATCCTTTGATATGATATCATAATCAACCATAGTAATAAACCTGCCCATACTTGTTGTATATAGAACCAATTCTATTTAAGAACCCAACTAGTTTCTATTAGTATAACTAAATGAACTCAATAGTAAACCCTAGAGTTACATAGCTCCTATGTATAGTAGTTCATATCCTTATTTAACCTGTTCTTCAAAAGTTATTCTTTTGAAGTACAAATGTTAATCAAACCATAGAAGCCATAGTTCTTATTTGAAATACTTGCTAGTTCTTAATTAACATGTTCTTCAAAAGTTATTCTTTTGAAGTATAATATAAATAATCATCAACCATGTCCTGTAGAACTTAAAATTGACCACTGTTCTTTACATATTGTTCCACCACTATTCTTTATGTGTGTACTTGTTATGATGTCTTATATCACTTGGTTATGATGCTAATACAACCAAACCCTAATAAGAACCTTGTTTGAGAATCATTCTAAAAGTGCAACCAACCCTAAAGAAATCTTTACAACTCATACATCCTAAATAATTGAGGTTAGGTTACGCTCGGGACGATTGCATCTCATACTATGCATTATAGCATCTTTGCCAGTTCTTTAAACATTGTCCTTACCGGACGATGATGGTATTTCAGCATTTGGAGTTATCACGTATCGAAGCTTTTGCCTGCATAATCTTGCAGTCAAGAAAGGCAAGTTCATCGTTTGCTCATGTCATTTGATTATTTGTATCAAATTATATGCAAAGTACTATACTTATCACTCATGCATTGAAAAGCAAAGTATTATTTTACAATTATGAATATGACTATGTGGTGGGCAATGGAACCATGGTATGTGTTGATATGGTGGAGGTTCCATTGCATGGGTTATATCACCCTAGGATTAATTACCAATGCCGTCCAGTGATTCTAGCGCCGTACATATCGCGTTATCCATAAGATCTATAATGGCTCTGGGGGAAGTCAGTTGTATCTTTTCCCTTCGCACGCCAACGGATCGGAGAGCCGGTGGGGTCGGAGGCACCGCCGCATAATAGGTTGGGAAATCCTTTTAAATCCCCATCCATTAGTGATGATAAGCTCTACGATCTATGATGGATTGTCCGGAGTACACCATGAGTAAAGCCGTATTATCGGGGGAAGTCTACTGGAGGTGTACGGTTGGACAAAAGGGTGGGTTTGCAGGGTCGCGGAGAAGGCAGTGATTGGCTTGGATCTTATACTGGGCCTCACACCAAAGGAAGTGTGGACGGGGACATACTCTCGGCCGGCAACATGGTTAAGATCTCTTGTGGGGTAAAGTAACGCACCTCTGCAGAGGGTATCAAGAATTGTGACTGTCACTCCTTGTTCCGGGAAGGGAACTGCGAACGCGGCAGGAAAGGAACTCCACGAAGTTCTAGTCAACCTGTGAAGACTGACGGGCATAGTTTTCAGAATAAAATAAACCTTTTGAAGAAATGATTATGAAAACTTGCATTGGCCTATGACTTTCTGGTCTATGGCTGTAGCTAGTGCATGATACACATATTTCCTAATATGAACTTGCTGAGTACGCTCGTACTCATTCTATCTCATTTGAACCCCCTTCTTAGATCAAGGCACCGAAGGAGAAACTACCGTGGAACTCGAAGACAAAGGAGTCAACTGCAACAAGATGAAGAATCCAATCAAAGAAGTCAATAGAGTCAACTTCTGCATCAGTTATAATGGAAACCTAGACTAGTAATAGAAGGGAACCTTTCCCTAATCCTAGCACCTAAGTAGCTAGATTTCTATAGCAAGCCAAGTAGCTCTTGAACTTGAGTTAGCAATAAGATAGACTACGAGTCATTCTTCTGGAGCTTTATTTGAAGTTTTACCTCACTGTAAAGTAGGAGGTTGTGTTGATCTTATGTAAACAGTTCGTGTGTACTTCTATAGACATACCTTGGACTCGCATATGTTTCTGTTGTACCACTCTGAGAGATGTAATATGAGTGGAACGGTGTTTCACTTGTGTTATGTCAACGACTTGTGTACTACACCATGCAGTGGTACGCTGGGTCATCACAGTAACTATGTATCGAAAGCTTATAGCAAATAACTTAATGACGTGATCTTATGCTACGCTTAATTGGGTGTGTCCATTACATCATTCATATAATGATATAACCTTGTTATTAATAACATCCAATGTTCATGATTATGAAACTAATCATCTATTAATCAACAAGCTAGTTAAGAGGCTTACTAGGGACTCATTGTTGTTTACATAACACACATGTATACATGTTTCGGTTAATACAATTATAGCATGGTATATAAAAATTTATCATAAACATAAAGATATATAGTAACCACTTTTATTATTGCCTCTTGGGCATATCTCCAACACAACTTTACCCACACGCGCCGACCGACTCTTAGTGCCACTAGATTAACACGCTTCCTTGGTGTGTCGGCAGAGGGTGGTCGACCAAAACCTTTCCCTTACTTTGCCTATTCCATGAGTCAAACTAACTGGGGAGCTCCGTCATCGTAGGTAGCCATTCTCCGAGGCGGTCCCGATCATTGTGTGCAGGGGATCCAGTTCAATGCCTACAACATCCTTCACCCTGGCCATGCCCTGTATGATGCACTTTGAAAACCTTTTCCCCATGCGTATAGCAAATGGAACTCGCAAACTAATTGACTCATGGGTAAGCTAGGCAAGTTCGGGCCAAGGGGTTCCCATGGGCCCCATGTGGTTGTACGCTCAGTCTTGGTTCCAGAGGCAAGAACTCAGGTCCTAGTATCGGCGAGAACGAGTCAAATCACCACATCCCTATGTGGCGGCCCATCCAAGCCTTTAACATGTTTATTAACATCATCACTGATCTTACCACGTCATCCTGTCAAACTAGGTTCATTCGTAGCTCTGATTCATCAACCAGATGGACCATACTTCAACAGCTAAGCATGGCTAAGCATAACATATATACGTCTCTAGCGATGCGAACAAAGCTTAACCTAGTTTTGCTGGGAGCGGTGGATCAGGAACTTTGGGCTACAAGGATGGAATGTGCACACATAGGATAACTACAACTGCCGAAAAAACATATTTGAATTGATGCAATATGTAAGAACCAGAAGTAAAAGCATTTCGAAACCATGTATGAACCAGGTTAGGGCTTGCCTTGTCCCTCGTTGTTCTGGTGCTGCTCTTCGGTGGCGTTGATCTCATGCTCGCGTTCGGTCCCTATCGTGAAGAACCAAACACCGGAAAGGAAGAGCACAATCAAGACAAGGTACAATGCAATGCACATACAATATGATGACATGTCATATTAAAGGGGTTTGGGTACCCTAGGTGCATCGACGAAATTTAAAGGGGTTCGGCATCGAATCCCGACATATGAGAGGGGTCAAATTAGGGTTTCTACTAAGGCTCATATTTAATTGGTTCAAGCATGTATGAAACATGGGTAACTAAATAGGATTTGTTTTTCTCAACATTTTGATATATAATTTTATATTTTTCTGATTTAAAATGAATTACTGATAAATTTCCAAAGTTTAATTCATTTTAAATCAATTTCTCAAAATTATATAAAAATAATAAAAGTTTAACAATTTGGACCCACATGTCATAATTTTATTCTTTTCTAAACATTTATGAAATTATTAAAATCCTGACAAGGGGACCCACATGTCATTCTATTTACTGAAAATATAGAAATGAATATCAGAAAATACAGAAAAAGAAATATGGCGTCACGCTGACGTCATGCTGACATCAGCGGCCATGAGCTCTCAGATGAGCTCGGGTGGAGCTCCAATCCACCGATTCGGGCCGCGCGCGGGTGGGGGAACGATGCGGGGCGACCCAGGGAGCCGTTTGGTGGCGGCGCCGCCCGCGTTTGGCCACCGGAGCGTGGCCGGCGAGGTGCGGCGGCGGCCGGGGCAGTAGCCCGGCGCGGGCATGGATAGAAGGTGAGAGGGAGGAGAACGGGCCGTCGGTCTGTTGGTTAGCTCTGCGGGAGCGCAGGCTGTCGGCCAGCGTTCGAGTCGTGGTACTCCCGCTGTGCACTCATGGAGTTTCTTCTATAAAAAAAGCCAACAGGTGCTAGTGCTTGGGTTGGTCTCATTTTTAGAGGGCGAGAGGGAGCGAGGCGAGGGGACGAGGAGGAGCAGCAGCTCACCCTGAGCGCGATGGAGAGGACGCCGACGCGGGAGGAGCTTCGCCGGCGGCGAATCGAACGGCGGCCGGCCATCCCTGCGAGTTAGGGTTAGGTTTTTGGGGAGGCGCGGGAGAGCGCGGGAAGGGGAAGAAAGGGGCTAGGGTTCCCCGGGATGCGGCGGCGAGCTTCTTATAGCCGCCGGGGGGCGGCGGGGCTCATCCTGGCCGGCCGGAGCATCGGGTGGCCGGCAGCTCTCCACCGAGTTGCTTCGGTCGGCGGGGACGATGGCTGTTTTGCAGAAAACCCCCTGGGGGAGAAGTTGGGCTGGTGGGTTGCTGCTGGGCTGCACTGGTTGGGCCATTTTGGGCCAGACCAAGGGAGAGAGAGGGGAGAGAAAGATGGGCTGCGCCCAAGGAAGAGAAGAGAGGTGAGGTTTCTCTCTTTTCTTTTTCTGGTTTTGTTGTCTCTTTTTAAATTCAATTTCAAATCTGTTTTGAATTTTGTTTGAACTCAATTTTTCCAGAGAATAATAAACACACATGGCTCATTGAATAACAACAATGCCATGTTGTCTATTTTATAAAATCTTGAGAGATTTTGTATGGAGAAGAAACAAAGAGGGATATGCATAATTGAAAATTATTAAACTTTGATGCAAAATTTTACTCAAATGCAAACTATATGCATGCAATGCTCATGAGGACTCATTTATTTATAAACACAAGGTTGGGATGTTACACACGTCCCTCACCGCTGCTTGCAACTAGCGAAATCTTAATTGCAGCCTACTTAAAGCTATCATATCAACACAAGTCGCGAGGCAAATCCAATGGCTAAAAAATCCATTGAATCTCAATCGTCTTAGAATTAGCAATTTCAATTAGATAAGTGTAACTTAGTCTGATGGTAGTCAATTCAAATGATACGGCATGGCGCATTGGTTTTTTTTACAAACGCACCCGCCGCACCTATCTCGCAGAACCAGTGGCTCGGAAATTGTCCCATATAACAGGCTCCTGAGTTTTGACAAATTTTATTAATTATTTTCTATGTTTTGATTTACTTCACGTTTTAGATTTAGCTAAAGATAAATTTTGTCAAATTTTACAAAGAATATAGAAAAAATATGAACATCCATAATGCCAAATTTTATACAATACGAAAACATATTTTATGACAAGTCTCATATAAAAGATGCCGCTGATATATTTAAATTTGGATGTATCTAGACATGTTTTAGTGTATGTATATATTCAAATCTATACCTAATAATAAAGGAGCTAAGGTTTCTGCCAAAATTTTCGTCAACGTTTTTTTTGGACCGTTTTGCCCTCCCACCAAAATACATAATACTGCAATTGCCACAGCCTATACCGGTTCGCTTATTCTCTTTCTTCCCACAGGACCGAATTTCTCCTCCACCCGAAATTGGAGTTCTTCCCCAATCGGCCGCCAGCCCGCGATCTCCGGCGATCCGCGCCACCGGCCTCCTCCTGCGGAAAGAATGGAACCACCCGTGGCCGATCTACCTTCTGCAAGTGCAGGTTCGTTCGGGCGGTCGCCTCCTCCTGCGAAAGAACGGAACCACCCGTGGCCGATCTACCTTCTGCAAGTGCAGCCCGAAGGATCCCCTTCCCATGAGGCCATGAATCGATCCATAGCCCGCTGCCGCCAGAAGCTAGACACCGTCGACGCCGATGCCACCCCAGCCAGCGGCCAGAGGCACCAAATCCCCACCACCGCAAGCAGCCTGCCGCCGCCTCCAAGAGATTCCCGTCGTTTTCTCCAAGAGATCCACGATGCTTGCCTGCAAAAGCTGTGCTTTTCGGTCTGGCTCACTCAAATCGCCCCCGGCTAGGGTTCCCGCGCGGAGGGCTCGAAGTGGAGTCTCTGGTGCGGGCAGGCTTGCGTGAGGAGAGTCTGGAGTCAGATCGGCAGAGGAGAAACGGTGGCTGCTGGCGCGGGCCGGCTTGCGTGAGGAGTGGCCGGAGGCAGAGCTTGGGGCGGAGGAGAAACAGAGGCTGCCGACGCGGAGTGGGGTCGCTGGTGTGGGCTGGCTTGAGTGAGGAGTGGCCGGAGGCAGAGCTTGGAGCGAAGGAGAAACAGAGGTTGCCAGCAGCGGCCGCCGTCATGGATTCCCGTCGATAAGGCTGCTAGAGGCAAGGCATCATGTTTTATTTTCCTTCCAGTGATAGCCTTTGGAGGCAGTTTGTTTGGGCCGTACTGCAGTTAGCAGCAACTCTCAATGAGGTTTACGGGACATATTTTTTATTATCACGGTAAGCTGACGCCAGACGCTAATCCAGAAACGATCAATCTTTTTCTTGGAATGGACTTGGGCATCTGGACATGAGCAGGAGCACAAAAGGGCGATCGGCTGGGTGTGTTTGAGCTATTTTTTCCAGAGAGCAGACACGTCGTGTAGACGTGTAGTGCTATTGATCAAGGTTGGGGAGGGTCGATCTAAGCTGCAATATTTTCTTTGTTTGGATGTATTCTCTGCACATGAGAGCAGAGAGGATCGACATGAACAGAAAAGAGGCCTGTGGATCCGAAGATCACCAAAATTGTGAAGTCGCAACCAAATTGATGGGGTACACTGAACTTAATTTCTATGTATTCTCTATACATGGCAGATGGATGGATTACTTTCATAGAATGAGTACACATGGTAGACTTGCATTAGGTTCTAGCAGTATTTTTTTCGATCGGAGATGCTGCTACTGCTACTTTCTTTTTTATTCTTTTGGTGGGTTCAAGATAAATATCTAGAAAGTGATAGATAGAGATAGACTGGGTCAATTTGAGCTTCTTAATTTTGTAGTTTCCTATTACTCGCTAAATTCTACTACTCACAACTAGCTGAATTCACGAGCAATCCAATGGATTGGTTAGAGTCGAATCACCTAGAAAAGAAAGAGATTTTTCTTGCTTGTTTTTCAGAAGTCAGAGATGCACATATGAGTGCAGTTGGGTTCATATACTCTTACAGTGTTCGGTTTGTAGGCAAACATAATTTAATCAGAAGCATGCACAAAAAGAATAAGTGAGAAAAAAGGTAAGATAAGAATACAAGTTATATGTACTAATTGTTTGACCATATTGTGCTAAAATGTTAGTTACACAGAAAATTACATGTGGCTATTTTTTGCGGCAGCGTCAATGTAGATTATGAGCTGACCATGGTCATCTACGGGAGGAAGAAGGCCGCAAGTCCAGGATCATTGGACCCAACAGGAAGGTAAATATGGTTACATGGTTCTAGATATAGTTTCCCTTTTACATGTGTTGAATGTAGTTATGGACTCGAATCTTGGTTCAAGTTTACTCAAGCTCACAGATCACATAAAATATGCTTAATTAAATTACATATTTTTATTTAACAATTCTTTTCTTTTGAAAACTTAATATTAAGCATGCAATTCAAATACAAGGCGGAAATCGTATGGATAGAGAGTTCCGTTGAATTCGGCGGATTGGCCATACATATTTGGCAAAACGGCGAGGTGATAATAGAATCAATGCAATCTCACTATGTGCATCGTTGAAACACAATTTTTCTTTCCCGTTGCAACGCACGAGCATTTTTGCTAGTTTAGACAAAATTTGTGAGCAACTTGTGGCTGAATGGTTATAGGAGGGTAGCTGGACTCCATCACACCACGGATCAAACGTCGGGTTTAACGCTTTGACGTCTCGTAGAAAGACAAAATATTTTTAGTGTGGGAGGCGACATTCATGTCGATAATGAGACGCTCGTGGTGACTTCATCAATCTCAAGACCTACCGAATCAGTTTCTCAAACTCGATCTTTTGGCTGTGCTCATAAAGAAACAGTGCGCGCGTTCGTAGAGATGAGTGTATGTAGGTATTTTGTCTAGGTCGTACTGTGTTTCGCAAAAACAAAATTAGACAAATTCGCGACATGCTTTTCAGGATGGAGCTATAGATTTTACAGTATTGATTATCGATGTTATTAATATTTTCTTTAAGTGTTTGGTCAAATATTACAACGGGCCGCAGTGGTGTAGTCCGAGTCGGTGGCAAATTAACTCAGATTCCGGTTCCACGACGAGTACCGTTTTGTCTCGATCAGTTTTAGAGTCCGACATGGACTCAAACTCCATGGCAACCATGCGTAGATATAAATATAGACAGCCTATGTAGCTTAAATCCCTCAAAAAGAACATACCTGCGTCAGATAATCAGCATCATCGATTTCATTGCGCCGGCGGTCGGGCAAGAGGAAGTGAGGAACAGATAGGCGGACCTCGTCTCTTTAGGTAGGCAAGTTGTCATGGACGTCGTCGCCGAGGATGCCGTGGGACCTAGGGAGATTAATCTACTGGACCTTGTGAGGGTCGAGTCTAAAGGCGATGGTCCTGGCTTCCATGGCTGCGTGGTCCAGGTCCCGGGCGCCGCCCGCTCCTCCTACCCTTCTCTCCCCATAGGCACGTTCAGGATTATGCTGGTGGACGGCACGTTGAAGACCGCGGAGGCAGGCGACATCACCGTCGTCGACAGGGGCTACTTGTGCGATGGCGAGTTCGTCGTGTCGGCCGGCCGGGTCGGCATCGTCACAGGAGTCAACACCTCTCTCGACCTTGTGAAGCTCAGCGACGGAGAGCCAGCTGCAGTGGTCATGAGTGGAGTGTCGCCGGATCGTCTGCGACGCGTCATAGAGTTGAGCCTTGGCGATTTCGTCGTGTCCGTGTCCGGTTCGTGGCTCGGCCGGGTTGTCGAGGTGTCCGCCAACTTGAACGTGCTGTTCGACGACGGTGCTGTCTGCAAGTTCATCGGCGATGCGCGGTCGAAGAAGTTACGACCGGTCGAGGCAGATGGAAGGCATCCTTTTCGCTTGGGGATGAATACGCGCTTCTACCCTGGGCAGCGTGTCACGGGAATTGGTGCCTCGCCAGCGGGCATCTTCAAGGACTGCCGGTGGCTCAATGGTTACTGGAAGCCCAGCCACAAGGTGGGCACCATCAGCAAGGTGGAGATGGCCGGAGTCCTCGTCTACTGGATCGCGTCGCCGCACTGCGGCACTGACCAGCAGCTCATCCAGGCGTTTGCTCCTCCGGCAGCCTACCAACACCCTAACAACCTAACCTTCTTCTGCTCCGCCGAGTCCGACTGGGGTATAGGTGATCGCTGCTTCGTTAGAGACAAGGAGGCATGTTCGTCTTCGTCTCCATCTCCATCCGACGTTGGCAATGATCATCAGCCGTTGGTTGGCGCACTTGATAAACAGGACCGGTCATCATCCTCCGGCGAAGCAAGGAAGAAGCTCGTTTTCCGTATTGGGGAGAGGCGGACACGGCGGGAACAGAGGAGACGCGCGGCGTTCGAGCAGCCCCTGAGCGTCGCCAACACCAGCACCACCGCCGACGTGCTTTGGCAGGACGGCACGAGGCAGAGTGGGGCGCCGTCCACGTCCCTGACGCACTTCTACATCACGAGCGTGCACGAGTTCTTCCCCGAGCTCTACGTTGTCGACAAGGCCGTCATAGACGAAGCTGGTGGACAGACGGGGCGTGTCGGCCTTATCCGAAGTGTGAATTTCGAGGACCAGTCGGTGGCCGTGTCGTGGTTCAAGCAGGCGTCGAACCCCGACGAGGGCAGAGAGGACTGCACCGCGAGCGTGTACGATCTGGCCTTGCGACGAGACCCCCTTGTTTTCTACGGACAAGTCGTCGTTCGAGTGCTGCCATCGGCGGCCGGATGTGCCCAAGCCACAATCACGGGAGTACAAGCGCCGTCACTGGGCAGAAAGATGGCCGCTACCGATCTTTCATGGGTCGGCCGTGTTGTTGACCTTCGTGACGGCCGTGTCCAAGTCAAGTGGGGCGACGGCGGCACGTCAATGGTATGTATGGCTCTAGTTCATTGCGTCTTCTATAACTAGTTAATTACCTACTGCCCAGCGCACTCTTCACTAAAATTCGATAATTGCTCATCTGTTCTCTTCGACTATGCTCCAGGTGTTGCCCCATGAGATCAGCGTCGTAAATGGGAAGTACTACTCGGTACTACATGCTGAAATGGGCACCGACTGGGAGGAGGAAGATGGCGGCTTCGACGGGCTTCAAGATGAGGAAGGTGAGGATGGTTCGGCGGATGAAGACGACGATGACTCGGTGGATGAAGATGGCACTGATTCGGCGGATGAAAACGATCACTTGGTGGATGAAAATGGCACTGATTCCCCGGGCATTGATTTGAGGGACGAAGACGGCGCTGCAGTGACGAGAACAAGCAGGCTGGGTGCTATTGTCCAGTATGTGCTCCGATTGGCGGGCGTAGTGTTGGCGCAAGCCATGAGGTATCGGCCAACAGACAGGTTGTCGTCGTCGTCGTCGTCTTCAAGCTCAACATTAGCTGCAGCAACGGCCAATGTGGGAGCGCCAGCGCTCTTAACCGTTGGCCATGATGACACAAACAATGGTGATGCCATTCACGCCACGGCTGCTGCTTCCGCGACCAGCGACGACGACGATGATGATTCTGCCGCGAAGGGTAGAAGCATTGCAGATGCCACCGGTGATGAAGATCAGTTCCGCTTCCCACATTTCGATGTCACGCAAAGCCCTCCGGATCACCATTACATTGACAACCTGGACCAGGTAATTTCATTTTTTTCCCCCAAAATTGTGAATCTCTATGCGCAATGGAGCATCACAACATAACACAACTGGTCAATTCTTTTCCCAATGCAGGGAAGCAATGGCGGAAAGAAGTGGGTCAAGGCAGTGCATAAGCAGGCCCGGCCCTGAGCCTGTGCAACCAGTGCAACCGCACGGGGCCTCCGCTCGCTAGGGGCCCTCGCCCAGGAATGTTACGTATACTGATACATGGCACGGTCCAGCTAGCTGCTTGGCTCGGTTGGAAAAAAAGTTATGAAGTCAAAATCAGCCCACGTTTGGAGTCTTAACTGTATTCATGTGCATCGATAAAGAAAATACAGTCGGCCGCATTAACTCAGTCTAGCATCGTAGTAGTAAATCGTCTTCTCCTCTCCCTCTCATTTTTCTGTTCCCCGCCCAATCACCGCCGAGGCAACGATGATGGGGCTCTCTCATCTTGAGATTTCTAGCCGTTCTAGAGGGAATAATGGAGGAGATCATGATTCATTAATTCAACGGAAATCCCTCCCAGATTAACGTACATCCATTTCTATATATTTTTCTAGATTAGTTTGTTCTTGTTCATCTAATTCGATTCGGTTTCTCCACTTCTTCCCCATTCATCATTCCTCAATCCTTATATGCTTGAGAGGGACAAGAGGATTAGAGGAATCGGCAGCCGCACACAGAGGGGACCGGCGGCGGGCCCGCCGGCAAGCCGGGGGGCAGCGATCGGAGCAGCATCCTGGCTCGAGGTGCATTTGTTTCAACTTTTACTTGCATGTTCTAATTCATCTTGTGCTTGTATTTGTGTCTGTGTGCAAATACTTCATTAAAGAAATTAGATTCAAGGAATTTGGAGTTTTCAAAGAAATATATGGTTTTTTGCTTGGCTCATCAAATCTGAAGTCATTGCATGTTGAGCTTATCTATTGATTATAAAATTTTATTTACCATACATGTGGAGTGCAAGCACAAATTTAAGCTGAAATGTAATAAGATCATGAGTAGATATTTTGTGATTGAACATTATCACCGATAAGATCATGAGTATTTCTTTGAGAACTTAAGAAGAATTATGTTAAATAATTATGTTTCTACTAAATTAAATATAAAAACCATCTCTATTGCTTCTGTATAGGGCCCTTTTTTTTTTGTCTTGCACCGGGGCCCTGGCATGCCAGGGCCGGCCCTGTGCATAAGGAATGGAAAATACTGGAGAATAACTTACCAGACACAATTTACATCCGCGCCTTCGAGGACCGCATGGACCTTGTTCGGGCGGTGATGGTGGGTGCGAGCGGGACGCCTTACCAAGACGGGCTCTTTTTCTTCGACATGCACCTCCCGCCGTCCTACCCCGCCGTGCCGCCGCTTGTGTACTACCACTCCTTCGGTCTCCAACTCAACCCCAACCTCTACGGCTCCGGCACAGTGTGCCTCAGCCTGCTGAACACCTTCGGTGGTGAGGGCTCCGAGGTGTGGCTGCCGACGACTTCGACCCTCCTTCAGGTTGTCGTCTCCATCCAGGGCCTTATCCTTAACGACAAGCCCTTCTTCAACGAGGCCGGCTACGAGGCTCTGGTGGGCAGGCCCGAGGGCCTCCGCAACGCGCTGCCGTACACCGAGAACGCATACCTGCTCACCCTTCGGAGCATACTCCACCTACTTCGCCGACCGCCGCAGGGATTCGAGGAGTTGGTGCAGGACCACTTCCATCGCCGGGGAAGGTTCGTGCTCAGAGCATGTGAGGCGTACCTGAGAGGATGCATAGTTGGCACGCTCGACAGCGATGCGCGTGCCACGGAGGGAAGCAAGGAGGAGGGGCGCCGCTGCTCGGCCGGCTTAAGGCTGGCGCTCGCGAACGTGGTGCCGAGGCTCCTGACGGCGTTGGCAGAGATTGGAGCTGAGGGGTGCGACTGCGACCACCTCCACGGGCTGCGGGACATGCTCGTCGGCCCAGATGACGGACGGCTGTGTGCTCGCTAGCTGCTACTCATACGGAGCTTCTCGGGCACTTCAAATTTCAGTCAGCCTACCTGTAGTTGCATGCACCATCTCTGGCCTGCTCATAACAGCAAGTTCCGAAATTTAGTGCCATGCAACTTTTGTATTCTCCTTGTAATCTATTCCAATAATATTTTTCTATCAGCATAATATAATACACCGTTGCACTATCTCTTTCCAAAAGTAAGCTGTCAAAAAAAAATTCAAGCCACCAGGACCGGGTTCTACTATCAATGTTAAAGTTAGGGTGGAGATTTTTTTTTAGCTCACAGTCACTAGTGAATCCGTTGTTTTTTTTATATAAAACATACTTACGAGTTTTAGATAAAGTTGAAAAAAAAACTCAAGACGTAGCCAATAACTTATCCTACAAGCGTGTGAAATATTAGTTTAGTTTTTTGTATTCTAAGTGACAAGGTATTAACTTGTCAATGCCTAAAGTTGTAGACTTGCGTTTCACGGAAGTAGAGGGCAAGTAGATCTCGAAGGTTTCAGCCGAAAAGGTGCTCGACTGATAAAAACTAGGGTTGAGTTGACAATGAGATTGATCATTTCTTTGTCCCTCGACTCCCCCTTATTTAGGAGGCGGAGCCGAGAGTTTCGTATTACGCAAGTAACAATTGTCGGGAGGCTCTTTGAGTCCGTCCCGTAGAATTACAAGTCTTTATTCCTAATCTATCTCTACTTGCCATAGTCGATGCTTTAATGGGCTTCCGGGCTCCATAAAATTCGGGTGATGAGCCTTCAGTAAACTCCGGGTACTATCTTCGGCAGGCCCATCGGGGATGCCTATGTCACTAAGCTACTCCAACGATGGATTTGAGTATGTTATTTTTAAATCTCCAAATTTTGTTAGAATTTATCACTTTTGTGTAAACTACGGTGCAAAGAATTTCACACTAAAAGTTCGCATGCTTGAAAGCTTATATATATGCTTTTTTGATGTTTTTCATCATTAATTAACTATGTCCACATTTATTTTCATGATTTTTTTAAAGCTATACGCCTTTTGATTTTATTAAAACGAAGAGATCATTGAACCTTTGGAGACAAAGACAATTTTTTTAAAAGTTATGTGTATTAAAAACTTACACCAGGAGTTGAACATGTTTTTCCAAATTTCAGTCAGTCTATAGTCACCTGGAGTTACACTTACACACTTACACTGTCTCTCGCCTGTTCATAGTGTTATTTTTCCTAAATGGACCATCTCTGAACTTTTAGGAATTTGCTAGTTCTAGTTGAGAACTAATGTAGGGGTCATTCAATTCTACTACCGTCCAATTAATCTTGTACTGATGGTGCGTGATCCCGTGCGGTTGGCGGTTTCTATACACCCACCAGTAATAGTTATATCCCATCCCTTTAGCTAATTTAACCGTTAATACATGATCATTTAAGTCTGGTTTCTTTGTTATTTGGATAGGTGAACTCTTTCTTTCTGATGAGGTACACTAGGAAAATACGATGATTAAGTCTAAGGTTGTACATTGTATCGTAGTATTATTATTAGGGAATAATGTAGCCACATCATGTGGTGGGCCAATTAGAGTTAAATTAGTGTTGCGTTTGGTTTTGTGTCTATCCAAACCAAACCAGGTCAGCCCACCTAGTGGGGCCCCCTAGCTACCCCCTCATATAAGGGAGCTGGCCGGCTAGGGTTAGGGTTAGCTTAGGTTGAATCCAAATAATGTAGAACATCAAGTTCATGTTATCACCGTCCCTATGGGATCGGCGTGCGTGACGGCGTCTTGGACGTTCGTCCAGTTATCCATCAATAAATGCGTGGTAGTTCTTGAGTCTGTCAAGGGTGATCGTGCGTGCGAGAAGGTCCTCGTACTGTCGAGGGTTATCGAGCTTGACGTGTCTATTCTGCTTGAGATTCGGCGTTCTTCGTCGAGTTGCTCGCCGGATTGGCGTTCCCCATCTTCAGGTTACGTGTATCGCACACGTGATTGGGATAATTATCGGTTCCATTGGATCGAGGTGGTGCATCGTGAAAGATCGGGCCAACGACCCGTATCATCTGATGATGAGGACATCCAGGCAGCTTGGTTCACTAGGACAACCCTTGATACGATGATTAAGTCTAAGGTTGTACCAGTATTGTATCGTAGTATTATTATTAGGGAATAATGTACCCACGTCATGTGGTGGGCCAATTAGGGTTAAATTTGTGTTGGGTTTGGTTTTGGGCCTGTCCAAACCAAACCAGGTCAGCCACCTAGTGGGGCGCCCCAGCTACCTCCTCATATAAGGGAGCTGGCCGGCTAGGATTAGGGTTAGCTTAGATTGAATCCAAATAATGTAGAACATCAAGTTCATTTTATCACCGTCCCTATGGGATCGGCGTGCGTGACGGCATCTTGGACATTCGTCCGGTTATCCATCAATAAAGGCATGATAGTTCTTGAGTCTGTCAAGGGTGATCGTGCGTGTGAGAAGGTCCTCGAACTGTCGAGGGTTATCGAGCTTGGTGACATAGGCATCCCAAATGGGCCTGCCGAAGATAGTACCCGGGGTTTACTGAAGGCCCAATATCCGAAGAATAAGAAGATTCGGGAGCCCAAGATGTATTAAGGAAAGTTAGAATTGTAATAGGAAGTGTTATTTGTAAATCTGGCGGGATGAGTTAGAAACCGTCCCGGACTCTGTAACTTGTACAAAACGAAACCCTCGGCTCCGCCTCCTATATAAAGGGGGAGTCGAGGGACGAAGAGGGAATCGAATCATTGTTACCAACCCTAGTTTTCATAATCGTCGAGTACTTTTCGGCTGAAACCTTCGAGATCTACTTGCCCTCTACTTCTAACTAAACCCTAGCCTACAATCCATAGGCATTGACAAGTTGATACCTTGTCAATTGGCGCCGTCTGTGGGAACTAGAGGCGTAAGGATCTGATCTCGATGGCACGTTCAAGATCTTCGACATCGTCAACCGCAAGCAACACAATGGATCGAGGTAAACAGATCGCTGCTGGTCTTGTCGATTTTGTTCCTCACCCACCCTCCCGTTTGGATGCATATGCGTATCTGGCGGAGCCCATGGAGATGACGTTCGGAAGGTTTCACTTTCGCGTCGAGAAGGAAGGATCGTATCGTGTCGAGATTCCGATTTCGTCGGGATCGTCGGCAGTCGATTCCGATTGTTCAAGCTATGCATCGTCAACCGAGTCAGGAGAAGAAGAAACGTCGACACGCTACGTCAGCACCAGAGCAAGAGAGAAACTCGCCAAGATCTTCAACGACATGTCGTTTGAGTCATCTGCGGACTCATATATAAGCGATGGCTCAAGCGATGTCGACAGTTACGACTTCATCGACAAATCTATCACAGTGGGCAAGGTCTTCATCAATCTCAACGATGATGTCACCAAACCCAACATAGATCTGAGTACAAAATATCATCAGATTTATGCCATTGAGGATCAAGAGGAAACATCTGAGGCTTTCGACGATCTGGGAAATCCATACGTCGATCCCTCCAATCTGCGACAAGGCCTGGGCAACAAATACGTCGGGCCAGAGCCGCGAGATAGAGTTCAACTTTCACAAGCAGCGTGGGACAGAGCCACGAGAGCTATGAACGGTACAGAACCAATGGCTACCACGGCCACACCAGAGGAATTACAAGCATATCAATATAGGCTCGCACGAGCTGCCAGAGAATTGGAAAAACAGACAGCCGAGTTAAACAGGAGGAAGGAGGCAGCTTCTGCATCCAGCAGGAGAAGGGCAGATCTAAGTCGACAATCTAGAACTTCGGGTGATAGCCACAGGGAGGCTCGGAACAGAGCAAGATCAAGGTTGCAACATATACCCGAGGCAGAAAGAGAGCACTTGGTCCAAAACCTCGACATGTCCTTCATGTCGATAGATACAAGAGGAAATATCATCCCTAAGACACCAGAGGCTGGGTATATGGCGACACATGCTTTTATCCTTGCATCTAAACCACCTCCAGGTGATCCAAGGGAAACACTATACAATATGGCGGTAGCAGGAGTTGGAGCTATGGGGACAGCGTTTGTATCAACGCCTCCCGAAGGAGCGGCAAGGCAAAATAGTCCACGACCTGCAAGAAGAACAGCGGCAAAGACTCGAAGGACCAAGTGGAGCAAGAGACACAGCAGCACAAGCAAGGGTCGACAGAGCGCGGCAAAGCAGAAGGGATCATCGGCAATCTCCGGAGCTTAATGACGAAGATATGTGCGGCCTGCCATGCTTCACGAGGAGAGTCCGAAAAACTCGAGTCCCCTCAGGATTCAAGTTACCCGACAACTTCAAGAAGTTCGACGGCTTTCAAGATCCAGAGGATTGGCTAGTTGATTATCTCGAGACAGTGAAGCTCACAGGAGGAACCAGGGCAACAGCTATGCAAAGCATCCAGGTGCATTTGAGTGGAGCCGCACGATCTTGGATAAAGAAACTCACTCCAGGATCTATCGACAGCTGGGAAAGTTTCGAGGATGTGTTCGTCAAGAACTTCAGATCCACGTGCAAAAAACCGGCGTCGTTAGAGGAGTTGAGAGCGTGTCGACAAAAGCCAGATGAGCCAATGAGAAAGTACATCCAAAGGTGGAATATCATCAAAAACTCGGCAGAAAATATATCTGACGAGAGAGCAATAGATGCGTTTGTTGCAGGAATCAGGCGTGGAGATTTTGTCGAGGACTTAGGAAGGACCAATCCAAAGACAGTATCTGCGTTAATGGAGATAGCAAACAGATGGGCAGATGGAGAAGACGCTGTCCACAACAAACGGCACAGTCGCGCAGGAGGACCGTGGTCGAAATTATCAACCGAGGCGACGATTTCCTCGGCAGTACCCGAATTATGACGCTCCAGGGCAAATTTCGGCAGGTTTTCGGGCAAACACAGGAGGAAGCAATAGAGATGACTATCAGAGAAGCAGTGAACAGCGAGGCGATAACAGGGATGATTCTCGCAACAACAGACAAAATAGCGGGCCTAGGTTCCCAAGGCCTTTCGTGTCCCCTGAAGAGATGATGAATGGGCCGTGTCAAATGCACTTTTTCCTCGATAGCAACGGTAAAAGACAGTCAGGGCACCTGCAGAAAGACTGTCGAAATTTTCAGGCAATGCTAAGGTATGCAGAGAACGCTAACGCGCGGGCAACACAGAGAAATCCTCGAGAACCCAGAAGCGAGATTCACTTGCCGCCTCCTCCCGCGATTACGGCATTTACAATCGGCATCAGCTTAGAATAGCGGCAGCACCTCCACCACCACCTTATGTTGATCCTAACTCCAACGGAGCGGTGTCAATGATTCAGAAGGGAAGGCCGTCCAATAGAGCTCAGAAAGTAATCTCACGACAGGTGTTTATGGTAGAAAAAATGCCTCCACCAACAGTTGAGTATCTTAATTGGTCAGGACAAGATATCGGCTTCACCATAGCAGATCATCCGCAGCAAGTTCCTCGACCAGGGCAGTCAGCACTTATTCTGCCAGCAGTTATCGCAGGGTTTGATGTCTCTCGAGTGTTCATAGACGGCGGCAGCAGCCTCAACCTTATGTATGCAGATACATTGAGGAAGATGAACATATCCTTAGCAAACTTGAAACCAACAGACACAAGGTTCCACGGCATCACACCGGAGAAACCAAGTTATCCATTGGGGAAGATCAATCTCGACGTTCAGTTTGGGACCCGAGAAAATTATAGAATCAAGAGGCTGGAATTCGAAGTCGTAGATTTTCCGTCGCAATACCACGCTCTGTTGGGACGACCAGCATATGCTAGATTTATGGCGGTGCCACACTATACATACCTGTTGTGGAGGTTGCCTGGACCAAAGGGACCAATCACAGTCAAAGGAAGCTTTGCCTTAGCCGATAAGTGTGATAAGGATTTTCATCGGCTATCAGAAACTTTCGGGATGCAAGCTGAGTATTTGGCGTCAAAAAGCATGACCGATTACGACGTACTGCCAGACGTTGGACGGCCAAATAAAGAATCAACTTTCAATACCAAGAAAAATTCTAAGGAGGTGCAGATTCACCCGACAGACCCGAAAAAGACGACATCTATCGCAAACGACATGGATATCGCATAGGAAAGCGCGCTCGTCGAGTTCCTCCGTGAGCACTGGAAAATCTTCGCATGGTGTCCAGCTGAGATGCCAGGAGTACCCAGGGAACTTGCCGAGCACCACCTAAATTTGGATCCATTAGCGAGACCAATCAAACAACCTTTGCGGCGTTTTTCGGAACCAAACCGCAAAGCTATGCTATCAGAAGTAAATCGACTGGAGGAAGCTGGTTTTATCAAAGAGATATCTACAGAAGCCACATGGGTAGCTAACCCAGTGATGGTGCCGAAGAAACACACGACAGTCCTTCGCATGTGCGTCGACTTTACGTGTCTCAATAAACATTGTCCAAAGGATCACTTTCCCCTCCCGAGGATCGATCAAATTATCGACTCCACGGCTGGATGTGAACGTCTTTCCTTCCTGGACGCATACTCTGGTTATAACCAGATCAGATTGAAAGAAGAAGACGAAGCCAAAACAGCGTTCATAACACCTTACGGCGTGTTCTGTTACAGAACAATGCCTTTTGGTTTAAAAAACGCGGGAGCAACATATCAGAGGATGATGCAGAAGTGTTTGGCGACACAGATCGGGAAAAACGTGCAAGTGTACATCGACGATGTCGTCATAACGTCAAAAGAGGGGGCAACACCGATCGAGGATCTCAAGGAAACCTTCGACAACCTCAATAAATTCTGCCTCAAGCTGAACCCGACGAAGTGTTCCTTTGGCGTTCCAGCAGGAGAACTTCTGGGATTTCTAGTCTCAGCAAGAGGGATTGAAGCAAATCCCGACAAAATACAAGCTATCATAACAATGAGGAAGCCAACAAAGTTGAAAGAAATACAGCAGCTAACTGGGCGAGTCGCAGCTTTGAGCAGATTCATCGCCAGGTTGGGAGAAAAAGCGTTACCATTTTACGCTTTAATAAAGCAAGGAGATAAATTTCAATGGAACGAAGAGGCCGATAAAGCCTTCGAGGATTTGAAGCGCACAATCTCGACACCACCAATTCTGGTGGCGCCGAAGGAAAAGGAACCTCTCCTGCTGTATATTGTAGCCACGCCCCAAGTGGTAAGCACGGTGCTAGTTGTCGAAAGAGAAGAAGAAGGAAAACTCCACGGAGTACAGAGGCCAGTATACTTCATCAGCGAAGTTTTATCGCCATCAAAACAAAGGTACCCTCAGTACCAAAAGCTAGCATATGGAGTGTTCACAACAGCACGAAAATTGCGCCACTATTTTTCGGCACATCCGATCATAGTGGTCAATGAAGCTCCCTTGTCAAATATACTAAACAATCCAGAAGCTACGGGTCGTGTCTCCCTTTGGGGAATAGAACTTTCCCCTCGGGACATCACGTATGAAAAAAGAAAAGCAATCAAGTCGCAAGTTCTGCCGGACTTCATCGCAGAGTGGATGGAGTTGCAAAACACAGGACCTCCAGACTTGTCGAGAACCTGGACCATGAACTTTGATGGGTCCAAAAGACTAGAAGGGGCTGGCGCAGGAGTAGTACTCATATCACCTGAAGGCGACAAGTTGACGTACATCCTTCAGATGACGTTCCCTAACGCATCTAACAATGAAGCAGAATATGAGGCTCTCATACACGGGATGAAGATGGCGAAAGCTTGCGGTGCAACTCGACTAAAAATCTTTGGCGACTCACAATTGGTGGCTCAGCAAGTTATGAACCAATGTGACGCAGTCAATGACAGCATGATGGCATACAAGGAGGTGTACAACGAGCTCGAAAAGTTGTTCGATGGATGCGAAGTAAATCATATTAGTAGATTGAGCAACGACGAAGCCGACGTTCTAGCAAACATCGGGTCGCAATGCCTTGCAGTCCCACCAGGTGTATTCTGGGAAGAGATAACAGAGAGATCCACCAAATCGACAAAATCAAAAAAAAAGGAGAAGAAACCCTCGGGGGCTACCAAGGAAAAGCAAGAGGAAGAAGAAGAAGATCAGGACCTGGTCATGGTGATACAGATACCATGGATGCAGACGTACATATCGTACATCCTCAGGAAAGAAATACCCGATGATCCAGTTGAGGCAAGGCGAGTAATTCGACGCTCCAAAGCTTTCACGGTAGTCAAAGGAGAATTGTACAAGCGAAGTATTTCAGGCGTCCTGCAAAGGTGTGTCACACCCGAAGAAGGAAGAATAATTCTGAAGGATGTACACGAAGGAATATGTGGCCACCACGCAAGTAGTCGAGCTATTGCAGCCAAGGTATTTCGAGCAGGATTCTACTGGTTGACTGCAATCGAGGACGCCAAGGAAATAGTAAGAACTTGTGACGCGTGTCAAAGGTTTGCCGCAAAACCTCACTCTCCAGCAGCAGAATTAACACCAATACCATTGTCGTGGCCCTTTGCCCAATGGGGACTTGATATGGTGGGCAAGTTACACAAATCCTGGCCAGGAGGAAAGGAGTACATGTTGGTAGCTGTCGACAAATTTACAAAGTGGATAGAAGCGAAGCCGATAAATTCACCAGATGGAGCATCCGCAGTAAAATTCATAAAAGGCCTCGTCTTCAGATTTGGAGTGCCCCACAGCATTGTCACAGACAATGGCAGTAACTTCACATCCCACGAATTCAAAGATTATTGCGAAGAAGTGGGTATCAAGTTGCACTTCGCGTCAGTTGCACATCCTCAAACCAATGGGCAAGTCGAGAAAGCCAATGGTATCATCTGCAATGGCATCAAGAAACGCCTGTTAGGACCGCTGGAAAAAGCTCGACATACCTGGCCAGACGAACTACCAAGTGTTTTGTGGAGCATCCGAACAACACCAAATACAGCGACACAGGAGACCCCGTTTTTCCTGGTCCATGGAGCAGAGGCAGTACTGCCAATAGAAATAGAGCACGACTCCCCCAGAGTCACAGAGTACAATGAAGAAACTTCCAAGATAGCATTGGAAGACGACGTCGACGCACTCGACGAAGCTCGAGACGAAGTACTATCAAGGGTAACCAAATACCAACAGGACTTGAAGAATTACCACAGTCGACGTTTGCGGCCGAGATCTTTTCAGGTGGGAGACCTAGTTCTTCGGTTCACGCAAAAAAGTCATGAAAAACTCGAGTCACCATGGCTTGGCCCTTACATTGTCACGGAAGTAATCGGAGGAGGAGCATACAGGATAAAGGACAAGAAGACAGGGGTGGAGGAGCAAAACCCCTGGAACGTAGCGCAATTCAGGCGGTTCTATGCCTAGAGCTAAAATATAGTCCTTGTAAAACTTCAATGTACTGAAACGCCCGCGAGTTTTCAGACGCACTCTTTTCCTTTTTCGGGGCACCGAGTGGGGCCGGGAAAGGTTTTTAATGAGGCGGGCTCGCGGTGCTGCAATATAATAAAGATAGTGTCAATATAACTTTTCTTTATCGACATGTTCAAAGTCTCTGACCCGACGAATTTCAATATAGTTCATCGAAGAAGAAAAGCCTCGCCTTGGTATTAAAATACCTCGTGAGTCAATCAAAATACAAAATAGTACTCAATAAAGAAGCTCGGGGGCTGATATTCGCCATAAATATATATTAAATAAATGCCTTGGTTCAAAACCTCGCAATATACAAATACAGTAAATAGCCACCGAAACACTCGGGGGCTAGATAAATATAGAAATATAATGATTGCTTCGCAATATAATCACAGTCATGGGTTACAAGGAAGAGTTATCTACAAAAAGAAAATAATTAGTCCTGGTTTAGTATGTCGTCAAGGGTAATTCTGTTTTCTTCAGGAGCAGCACCAAGAAAGTCAGCATAATGACCATCGGCAAAAAAGTCGGCATCCATCCGAAGAAGGTCTTCAATCATTTCTTCGGCTACAGGCGAAACCTTCGTGTTAATTCGATCGACACCAACACTTCGGCGCTTTACCTTCTGATGGACTTTCGCAACAACTTGGGTCAGGTCAAGATTTGAGTGGCAGATCTGAAGCATGATAAGAGCAAATCTGGCGCCAGCTACCAGTTGAGCTTTGACAAAATCATGGATCCTGTGGGCATCCTTGAATTTCTCCATTAACTCGGGAAGAGTCTTTGGTTGAACGTTCCGAGGAAACATGGAATTATAAACCATGGACAGGGTCTTGGTACAGAAGTCAAGGAAGTCGCGAGTTTGAGAAGCGCGATCCTGAAATCTGACAATCTGGCGGGTCCTCTCTGGGGTAGCCCAAAACAAAGAACCATGATCAAGGGAAAGATTAACGAGGAGGTTCGTCCTAGTATTTACCCTCTCTTCTTCGGCAACAGCATCAGTAAAGGAACCTATCAAAACAACGGAGCAGAAAATTTTAAGAGACGTAGCATGAAGACGGAAGATATTGAGGTTGAAACAAGCATACCCGACATATCCGCACTGGCTTCATTCATCAACTCGAGCATGAAATTTTCTCGAGTAGTCGCCTTTTCAGCCTCGGAAGCAGCGATTTCCTTAGCAGCCACGGCCTCACGAGCTTGCTGAAGTGCAATTTTTTCGGCTTCAGATGACTTGCGAGATTTTTCCATCATCACAAGTGTTTGCTTCTTCGCATACTGAAGTTGCTGCCGAAGTTCATCCAATTCTCGCGGCAAGGAATCTTCGACAGGTGCAGCATCAGCAAGAGGTCTCCTTGGGTGAGAAGAAGAAGGCGAGACATTGGAAGGAGCGGAAGATGGAGTATAGTTATCAAATACCAACTGAAATTTAACAAAGCAAGACAACATCAATCAACACGCAAAAGATAGAGTTTTCATTAATCTTTCGGAATAATTACAAAGGCCTTACAGTGGAGCTAATGAAGTACGTGTCGCCAAATAACTACTTTGGTGACAAAAGCAAAAGAGAAAGAAAGAAAAATAAAGAGGCATGCAACTAGACCTCCGGCCTTGATGAGCTAGGAGTCGAAGCTGGTTTGATCCCGAGATAAGCCAAGATTTTCTTCGTGTTGGGCTTGGCTGCCTTAATCAGGGACCTCCATCTTGATTGCTCTATTTGCTCGGTGTCGCCAACTTTCGTCCAATCAACGATCTGAATGGCTGTCACAAGAACTGTGAGCAACAGTGCTTTCGACAGCAATTTTCATATTCTCTTGGCGCATCTTCAGTCCAAGGTCTTCTGGTGAATTGAACATCTTGGCAAGGGCAAGGAAAGTCGGGGGCTCCTCTTTCTTCGGGAAGAAGTAGGGGAACAGCGCCGACAATCCTGCATTAGCATTGGCCACGCCTTCACGAATTTCGGACCCATGCAGCTCCAGATAGGAAAGTGCGTCAATGAGAGGGTCATCGACAGGATTCTCCAGATCAAAATCTTGGTTTGTTTGATCTGCCAAGGAAACAAAACGTTGGTCAAACAAAAAGAAACAGCGGCTTTCATAAAAATAGAAGGGATCAATAATATTACTGAAAGTGCGTCGACTTTGTGATTTCAGGCGCTTGAGGATCCCCTGTTCACGAGAAGCTTGTGCAGCTTTGTGCTCGTTTAAGGCAGATGCAGTATCCTCAAGTTTTTTCTGCAGTTCCTCGACACCAGCAGCTTTTGCTTTGGCTTCATCAGCCTCGGCTTTAGCATTACTAGCAACAAGTTCGGCTTTCTTGCGAGCCGCCTCACTTTGCTCAAGTTTTTGAGCAAGTGCGTCGGCACGTTTGTTGGCCTCTGCAAGTTTCTCTATCGAGATATATAAAAAAAAGAGAGAAGAAAGATCACAAATCACGACAAGCAACAGGAGCAAAAAGTCAAGGAAAAACGACAAGTATAAAAGTTGTTACCTTCGGTTCTGCTAGCATATTCACGGTACCCAATAAATTGGGATCCGATGCGGAGAAGCTCTTTGATCATGGGCTGTTAAAGAAGAACACAGCAAGAAAAACATCGACATGAAAAAGAGAGTGAAGGTGTGAAAAAGCAAAATAGGGGAAATACAGATATCGACAAACTTACATCATCTAAGAGCAGAGTCGACGAACTGCCCAATTGAGGAGCAGGTTCAACAATCGTTTCAATCCTTGTCCTTTTTGGTGAAGGAGCAAGGGGGCTCGCTGGCGGAGTTGTGGTGACGACGTTTTGTTGAGGAGGCGAGGATTCTTCTCCTTCAACTAGCGTGTCTGAGGCAAGTACAGTATGTGACGTGCTTGTCCGAGGAGCCACGTCAACAGTTGGTACTTCTTCCTCGTCATCACTGTTGATCAAAAATCGGCAGCATAAAAAGCAAGACAAGATAAACATCTCGAGTACAAAAATAGGGAGAAATAAAGATGACTTACGAGCTGACGAGGGATTCAATATAAGGATCGTAAGCTGCCTTCGGATGAGAAGGAACAACTTTTTCAGCCTTAGACGTGCCAGAATCCTCGGCATCATTCCTTTTCCTTTTGTTCCTTGGGGAAACAGCAGGAGGAAGGGATTGCGTCGACTCGCTAGCTTCAGATTCAACTTCTTTTTCATGGGAAGCCGCAGATTTGTGAGAACCTGCGACTTCACTTTCAGGAATAGAAGAACCTTGGGTGTCTTCGGCAACGATAGCCTGTTCTTCGACTTCTCCATCCTCAGGAAGAGGAGGAAGGGAAGCCATAGTAGGATGGTTCTGCAAGAAAATAGCGACAAAAGAAAAATTAGAGAGATACCAATACAGTGAGATGCAGGGAAAGTTCGGAACAAGACAGAAACTCGAGAAGACAAAATACCTCGGGAAGAGGATTGGCGGCATTATATGGTTCCACGCGACAAGAGGAGGGAATAGGATCCTTCTTGGCCAGGCGAGAAACTCTTCGAATCAATTTCTCCAAGTCCTTTGCAGAAAGATCACTGGAGATTCTATTGGCGTCGTTTTCACCAGAATACGTCCAAAGGGGATTTTTGCGAGCCTGAAGAGGCTGCACTCTAATCCTAAGGAAGTAGGCAGTGATTTGAACACCGGATAGTTCTTTGCCTCGAGTATTTTGAAGCTGATGAATACGAGACATAAGCGCTTCTGTCGCCTTTTTCTCTTCTTCGGAAGCTTCAGCGTCCCAGGAACGGCGGCGCTGAATTTTGGCACTTCCGTCGAAAGGGATTATGTTGTGTTCCACAGAGTTGGCACTTTCTTCGTGAATGTAGAGCCATCTTTTGCGCCATCCTTGGACAGAATCAGGAAACTTGATGTCAAAATAATCAACGTCAGTTCGGACGCAGATAACAACGCCGCCTATGTTATAGGTGGCGTTGTGGGAACCATTGCGGCGGAGGCAGAAAATGCGTTTCCACAGAGCCCAATTAGGAGGGATTCCAAGGAAACATTCGCACAGTGTGATAAAAATGGAAATGTGGAGGATGGAATTGGGGGTCAACTGGTGCAGTTGAATCCCGTAAACAAACAGAAGGCCGCGAAGGAAATCGTGAATTGGGGCCGAAAGGCCGCGGATGAGGTGATCAACGAAACTAACCCGGAACTCCATTGGAGGGTTGGGGTAGCTTTCTTCGCTGGGAAAGCGGATGGCGTCTTCTTTCTTCATCAGGCCAAGCCTCTTCAGCATGTTGACGTCCTGGTTGGAGATTTTAGATCTCTCCCACTCAAGGTCTTCAGCGGCCATCTTGGACTCTGGAGTGCTGTGGCGAGTGAGTCGCGTGCGCGGTGGCATCAACGGCAATGGAAAAAGCAATGTTCGTGAGTGCGGAAGATCAGAGAGAGTTGGGCGCAGGGGAAGTTTTTGCAAAGAGGAACAGATGTGCGGCGCAAGCGAAGGAGTGGACGGAGGTTGAAGAAAGGTTTATATAAGAATCGGGCGAAGCAATGCACCGTTGGATGAAGAAATCGTGTGGTGAAAAAAGATCTTCTAGATAAAAGGGTAAATAGGTATTTTTACTGAGATAGGCGTTACCGTGCGTGCGCCAGGAAAAGCGGAGGACGTGTGTCCCCCACTTGCACGACGTGTCAACGTGGTGGAAACAGTGGGCCCACAAGGCAGAAAAATCACGACTATTAACAGAGATGAAGTAAATTTGATTAAGGGAAGCATGCCGACAAGAAAAATAAAAGAAGATTGCCGACAGGAGAAGTTATTAAATACTTCGGGAGCCTTTGATCAAATACAAGTTTTTGCCCAAATGCTCGGGGGCTACTTCGATAAAAAGTAAAATTTCGAGTATGGCAATATAGAAATTGCGGGAGCCTACAACCAAGCACAAGTCCTTGGCTGTAGCCTCGGGGGCTACTCCCATCGGGAGCGCTGTTCGCGCACCCGAAAGATAAAAAAAAGAAGAGACATCATATTGGGAAATAATGACAATATGGCGACAAGGTGGACTAAAATGTTGAGCCTACAACCAAGCACAAGTCCTTGGCTGTAGCCTCGGGGGCTACTCCCATCGGGAACGCTGTTCGCGTACCCGATGAAATTAAAAAAGAAAAGATAGAAAAGCAAGAGAGTATATTTCGAGTTATAACTAACTCTACATATACTCCCATCGGGAGAGCAATATAAGTCATATTTGACTCGATAAAATGTGCCATTCCAACAGCCGGAAAAGCACTCGACAATATATTCTCAGAACGCCAAAGTTGCGATCAATTTCTGAATGCCGCAAATTTGCGAAGGTAAGACCCCAGATCCGTTCTGCTGGGCGTGGCATCGCCGAAGACTGCGCTCTGCTACTTTTATCCGTATCAACAGATACGAAGAAAAATCCTAACGGACGCGTTAGGTACTCGATAAATTTGACTGGGACTCGACAGAATGGTAAGACCTTAAGCGGCACATGTCGAAGTTTACACCAGTATCCCGAGATCATGTCCAGGGACGTGGTCTTGAAGTAGGTTTTTGCGGATTGCCACTAGAGCAGTTAACTAGTACCTGATCCGTCAGATGAACTAGCCCCAACTACCATTATCCCTGTACAATATAGAATTTCATATGAAGAAATATAAAAAAGTTAAAGCTCTCGAATAAAAATAAACAGTGGAGATTTTCCCTGACTCTACGACTCAAGCAAAATCTCGGGGGCTACTGACATAGGCATCCCAAATGGGCCTGCCGAAGATAGTACCCGGGGTTTACTGAAGGCCCAATATCCGAAGAATAAGAAGATTCGGGAGCCCAAGATGTATTAAGGAAAGTTAGAATTGTAATAGGAAGTGTTATTTGTAAATCTGGCGGGATGAGTTAGAAACCGTCCCGGACTCTGTAACTTGTACAAAACGAAACCCTCGGCTCCGCCTCCTATATAAAGGGGGAGTCGAGGGACGAAGAGGGAATCGAATCATTGTTACCAACCCTAGTTTTCATAATCGTCGAGTACTTTTCGGCTGAAACCTTCGAGATCTACTTGCCCTCTACTTCTAACTAAACCCTAGCCTACAATCCATAGGCATTGACAAGTTGATACCTTGTCACTTGGCGTGTCTATTCTTCTTGAGGTTCGGCGTTCTTCATCGAGTTGCTCGCCGGATTGGCGTTCTCCATCTTCAGGTTACGTGTACCGCACACGTGATTGGGAGACTTATCGGTTCCATTGGATCGAGGTGGTGCACCGTGAAAGATCGGGCCAACGACCCGTATCATCTTGGTATCAAAGCACTAGGTTGATCACGGTGCAATTTGATTATTGTTCGCTGTTGTTTTTCTCGATTTGGAGTGGATGCCATTGGGTAATCTGTCACCATACTGTTGTTGAAGATCGAGGAAGCCTTCGTTCATGCGGAGAAGGTGGCGGAAGCAAGGGATAGAAAGGAGTAGTGCTGCAGAATCTCTGCCACGACAGGATTTTGCAGGAATTCTCTGCTGCGGCAGGAAAAATCGCGAGGAAGAAGATCAGATCCGTCAGGCGGCCGGTGCCACAACCCGGCAGACCGGCCTCAGCACCGGATGGGCCGGCAGTTGCACATGTTGTTGTTTTTCTGCTGCTGTTGCTGCTGCTGCTTGTTCGTCGCGGAGTGTATAAAAAATTTTCTTCAAGGAGGGAGACATTGGTGATTCAAAAGAGTACATACTCAGGTGTTTTCAGCTTATCTAGATCTAAGGCAGACGGGAATTTGTTCTGTTTGTTTTGGGTGACATGCATGGTGCGCTTCATTTGCATTTGGAAGGATGCTTGTGTCTTCAATCAGGTTGATAGCGTCGAAGACCAAAGGGCACCAAGATCATGTCAAGCTAGTCGAGAGGGAGGATGAGGTGTGGAAGACTGGCGAGGCTTGAGGATGAAGACCGGCGATGTTGCTTATCTGACGCCACCCTTTTTCTAGCAGACCCACACGCGTTGGGGACAACGGTTCTTGAACAAGGGGAGGATGATGAGGACATCCAGGCAGTTTTGTACACTAGGATAGCCCTTGATACGATGATTAAGTCGAAGGTTGTACCAGTATTGTATCGTAGTATTATTATTAGGGAATAATGTAGTCGTGTCATGTGGTGGGCTAATTAGGGTTAAATTAGTGTTGCGTTTGGTTTTCGACCTGTCCAAACAAAACCAGGTTAGCCCACCTAGTGGGGCGCCCCAGCTACCCCCTCATATAAGGGAGCTGGCTGGCTAGGGTTAGGGTTAGCTTTGATTGAATCCAAATAATGTAGAACATCAAGTTCATGCTATCACCGTCCCTATGAGATCGGCGTGCGTGACGGTGTCTTGGACGTTCGTCCGGTTATCCATCAATAAATGCGTGATAGTTCTTGAATCTGTCAAGGGTGATCGTGCGTGCGAGAATTTCCTCGAACTGTCGAGGGTTATCGAGCTTGGCGTGTCTATTCTGCTTGAGGTTCGGCATTCTTCGTCGAGTTACTCGTCGGATTGGCATTCCCCATCTTCAGGTTACGTATATCGCACACACGATTGGGAGACTTACCGGTTCCATTGGATCGAGGTGGTGCACCGTGAAAGATCGGGCCAACGACCCGTATCACTTTCGGATCCATCCTCCAAAGGAACCAGACATGAGAGTTTATCTCATCCGGCTCGAGCAATAATAAAAGAAATAAGACCACGGAAGATCCATAATTGAGTTATGGTATATATTGACTCATCATTGAAAATAATCCTATTCTTATGGTAAATGCTCAATATTCAAGTGGGCTTAGAAATTTGATCATCATTGTACTATGTGCCACACACCCCCACACCAGTTAGGTGCAAGGCCATTTTCTTGTTTCAATTTTTTCTGTTTCTGTTTCTGTTTCTTCTATTTTTTTTTCTTTTCATTTATTTTTCTTTTAATATTTTAAAATAAAATGTTAAATTTGGAAAATCTGCATATTTAAAATAATCTTCATATTTTTAAAGTATGCATATTCAAAATCATTTAAATTTAAAAAAAAGTACGAAAAAAATCAATCTTTAAAAATGTTCAAATCCAAAAAACTTTTTCAAATTTCAAATATTCAGATTTTGGAAAAAAAATAGATATGAAAAGTGTTCATATTTGAAAATTTCTCAAACTCGAAAAAATAACAGAGAAGAAATGGAAAGAAAAACGAGAAAGAGAAAAAAACCCGGACCATCCCAACATTTCCCGCCTAGGTGGGCGGAGGTATGTTTGTGTCGACCAGATCGGCGGACAACACCTCCCGTGCGAGGCAAAACCTATTTATCGCCCGTTGAGATGTAGAATAGGCCCCTCCCGCTAACGGGTCGGTTTGAGCCATGACCCATCAACGCGCAGAGCTAGGAAAGCTTCCCGGTTTTGGGAACCTTCCGGAAGGTTCCGATCAGGATTTCATGTTTTTTTCTTATGTTTTCTCGGTTTTCTTTCTTTTTCTGTTTTTTTTCCATTTTTCCTTTTCATCTTTTTCTTTTTCCTATTTTTATGATATTTTATTTTGAACAATATTCAAACCTAAACAATTTGTAATTTCGAGCATTTTTTAATTTAAAATTTTCAAATGTTAACAATTTTAAAATGTGAACATTTTTAAATTTGAACAAAATTTTAAATATAAACCTTTTCAACTTCAAATATTTGAAAATTTAAATAATTACGTAGGCCGGCTGGTAAGGCCGGCCTAGCAAGCAGGCACCCAGCTGGAGTGTGGACCACTTTCAAGCGATGCGGTCGTCCATACCGTCCATTTCTATCATCAAGCCAGACCACATCACAGACTGATTCATGCTCTCGTATACGTACAACCGTATGGGCTGGTGAAAGGACATGTAGCCCCCATGTGTGGTGCATCTCATGTAGCCTGCTCGAGTTGGATAAGGCCGGCCTAGCAAGCAGGCACCCAGCTGGAGTGTGGACCACTTTCAAGCGATGCGGTCGTCCGTACCGTCCATTTCTATCATCAAGCCAGACCACATCACATTCTGATTCATGCTCTCGTACACGTACAACCGTATGGGCTGGTGAAAGGACATGTAGCCCCCATGTGTGGTGCATCTCATGTAGCCTGTTCGAGTTGGATAATTTTCCCGGTTTACTGAATTGAGAGGTTGCACCTTTAATTTCATAAGAAAATCATCCTCCATTCTTTTCCATGTTTTCACCTTGTGTGGAGGTAGCTCTTGTCATCATCTTTCTAGCAAAATTGGTTTCACCGTATTCTGAGTTTCCTATAAGGGAGCTGGCCGGCTAGGGTTAGGGTTAGCTTAGGTTGAATCCAAATAATGTAGAACATCAAGTTCATGTTATCACCGTCCCTATGGGATCGGCGTGCGTGACGGCGTCTTAGACGTTCGTCCGGTTATCCATCAATAAAGGCGTGATAGTTCTTGAGTTTGTCAAGGGTGATCGTGCGTGCGAGAAGGTCCTCGAACTGTCGAGGGATATCGAGCTTGGCGTGTCTATTCTCCTTGAGGTTCGACGTTCTTCATCGAGTTGCTCGCCGGATTGGCGTTCCCCATCTTCCGGTTACGTGTATCGCACACGTGATTGTGAGACTTATCGATTCCATTGGATCGAGGTGGTGCACCGTGAAAGATCGGGCCAACGACCCGTATCATCTGATGATGAGGACATCCAGGCAGCTTGGTACACTAGGACAACCCTTGATACGATGATTAAGTCTAAGGTTGTACCAGTATTGTATTGTAGTATTATTATTAGGGAATAATGTAGCCAGGTCATATTGTGCCAATTAGGGTTAAATTAATGTTGGGTTTGGTTTTGGGCCTGTCCAAACCAAACCAGGTGATAAGGGATTAACTTATCAATGCCTACGGGTTGTAGACTAGAGTTTAGTTGGAAGTAGAGGGCAAGTAGATCTCGAAGGTTTTAGCCGGAAAAGTACTCGACTGCTATGAAAACTAGGGTTCCGTGAAAACAATGAATCGATCCTTTCTTTGTCCCTCGACTCCCCCTTATATAGGAGGTGGAGCCGAGGGTTTCGTGATGTACAAGTTACAGAGTCCGGGAGGGTTTCTGAACCATCCCGCGATATTTACAAGTTGATATTCCTAATACAATTCTATCTTTCCAAACTATGTAAAACTTCGGGTCATGGGCCTCCAGTAAACCCTGGGTACCTTCTTCGGCAGACCCATTGGGGATGCCTATGTCAGTAGCCCCCGAGATTTTGCTTGAATTTCAGAGTCAGGGAAAATCTCCATCTTTACAATCTGCATATGATTTCTGCAAGTTGACAAATTTTTATAAAGGAATTGTATATTGTACAGGGATAACGGTAATTGGGGCTGGTTCATCTGACGGATCAGGTACCAGTTAACTGCTCTCGTAGCAATCCACCAAAACCTACTTCAAGATCACGTCCCTGGACATGATCTCGGGATACTGGCGTAATTCGACATGTGCCGCTTAAGGTCTTACCAGATGCCGAATTCCAGTCATGTTTTATCGGGTACCTAACGCGTCCATTAGGATTTTTCTTCGTATCTGTTGATACGGAAAAAGTAGCAAAGGGCCGTCAGAGGCGGTGCCACGCCGCACAGGACGGATCCCGGGGACTTACCTTCGCAGAGTTTTGCGGCATTCAGAGTTTATTTTGCGACTGAGGCACTCTGAGAATATATTGTCGGGTGCTTTTTCCGGCTGCTGGAGTAGCACATTTTTTCGAGTCAACGGATGACTTATATTGTTTTTAACATAATCTCCCGATGGGAGTATATGAAGAGTTATTTTGATAACTCAGAATATGCTCACCAGGACTTATTCAAATTTCATCGGGCACGTGAACAGCGTTCCCGATGGGAGTAGCCCCCGAGGCTACAGCCAAGTTCTTGTACTTGGTTGTAGGCTCACCTTTTTAGCATCTTTGCCACTATATTGTCATATTTCATGCTTCTGTTCATATCTATCGAGTGCGCGAACAGCGCTCCCGATGGGAGTAGCCCCAGAGGCTACAGTCGAGGATTTATACTTGGCTGTAGGCTCAAATTTTTCTCTGCCGCTATATTTTGAAATGTCTCCTTCCGAACCATCTCCATCAAACTTCTCGAAACCTTTTTATAAAGTAGCCCCGGGCATTTGAACAAAAACTTGTATTTGGTCAAAGGCTCTCGAGATTACCAATCGTCTTTTAGTGTCGGCACTTTTCAAAAATTCCAGCCGAAGTTTTTCATTGGTAAGGTGACATCAGTGCTGATGATAGCCACGATCACTGTATTGGAAAGACGCGAGAGCTGTCCCTTCACTGACCTGCGGGCCCAAAATCTGTGACCTGTTGACACGTTCCGCAAGTGGGGGACACACGTCCTCCGTTTTTTCTGGCACGCGCGCTGTAGCGCCTGTCCAGTTCCATCGTGGCAAAAATACCGTTTTACCCTTTGATCAATGTGTGAAGCATCAAGTCCATTCGTAGAGCATCCGACGGTGCGACGTTTTGACTGAACCCGCTATAAATACTCGTCTTCTTCCTCGTTTAATCCTCTTCGCCGCACCATTGCTCATATCTCCTCTACTCCGATCTCCATTACAACCACCAGAGCTCTAGCGCTCACGCACTACTCCACTTCTCCGACGTCATTGTTGATGCCACCGCGGCCAAGACTCTCAAGGCACAGCACCCCCGAAGCAAAGATGGCGGCGCCAGATCTGGGGAGCACGGAGTGGGAGAGATCTAAGATCTCCGCGCATGACATCAACCTGCTGAAGAAGCTTGGACTAAGCAAGAAGAAGAAGGACGCGCTGCGCTTCCCCAGCGAGGAGAGCTACCCGACGCCTCCCATTGGTTATCGGGTTAGTTTTGTCGACCATCTCATCCGTGGCCTTGCTGCACCCATCCATGATTTTCTGCGTGGATTGCTTTTTGTGTATGGGCTGCAACTTCATCATCTCACTCCCAACTCCATCCTCCATATCTCTATTTTCATCACTCTTTGCGAATCCTTCCTTGGAGTCCATCCTAACTGGGCTCTATGGAAACGTATCTTCCTTGTCCGCCGTAATGGCTCCCCCAATGTCGCCTATAATATAGGCGGTGTTGTTATCTGTGTCCGCCCTGATGTCGAGTATTTCGACGTCAAATTCCCTGACTCGGTTCAAGGGTGGCGCAAAAAATGGTTGTATGTTCTCGAGGAGTACGCCGACTCGCTGGAACACAACATTCCTCCTTTTAACGGCAACGAGAAAATCCTCCGACGCCGCTCTTGGGATGCAGAAGCTACCGACGAAGAAAAGTCGGTGATAGAGGCGCTGATGACACGCATCCACGAGCTCCAGAATACTCGTGGAAAAGAGTTATCGGGTATCCAGATTACGGCGTATTTCCTTAGGATTAGAGTATGCTGGCAAAACCCCCCTCTGGATGTATGCTGGCGATAAGGATGTGGATCGTCTGTCGACAGATTTATCTGTCAAGGACTTAGAAAAACTTGTCCGAAAAATTTCTTTGCTCAGCAAGAAAGACACCGTCCCGTCGTCTTGTCGCGTGACCCCGTATAGCGCCACCAACGCGCTCCCGCAGGTAATCTATCTTTACCGTTTGCTTGTTTGTTCTTCACTTTTTTGACTGCTATTTCTTCGACTGCTACTAATTGATACAATTTCCTGTCGACACATTCCTATCTTGTCCAGAACCACAAGACTGCGTCGTCTCTTCCTCCCCTTCCTGAAGATGGAGATGTTGAAGAGCGCGCAGTCATTACCGAGGACACCCAGGTTCCTTCTCAACCTGAGAGCGAAGTCGCGCTTTCTCACAAACCCGCGGCTTCCTCTGAAAAAGAAGTTGAATCCGAGGCTTCGGAGTCCACGCAGTCCATTCCTTCCGCCGTTTCCCCGAAGAAACGGAAAAGTGGTGACGCAGAAGGCTCTGGTACCTCCAAGCTGAGCAGCTCTCCTGTCAAGGAGACTGCTTCAAAAGGCACTGCTCCCGAAGAAACAGAGCCCTTCAACGCCTATGAAGCTGCTCTTATCAGCTCGTAAGTAGTCCTGTCGCTCTTTTTAACCATGGTGTGTCGAATATCTTGTTTCTTTATCAAATAAGCTTATTTCATTTTGTGCCCATGGCGACGAAGAAGAAGAAGAACCCGCCGCTAATGTGACTGCTCCTATGAGCATGTCACATACTCTGGCTTTGTCGGAGACACACCGCACGGCGGAGGAAACCTCGACTCCTCATCCAGATCCTCAGAGGTCAACTCCTGCCACTAGCCCCCGAGCCTCTTCGCCAAAGAGAGCGAGGGTTGAGCTAGGCGAATAATTCAACCTTGCCAGAGTTTCAGCGACTCCACCCTTGGACGATGTAAGTCTACTATTTTTATTTTGATGTCTGCCGAGTTTTGTCACTACTCTAAACCTTTCCTTCCCTTTCCTTTTCTGCAGCCTCTGATGAAGCCCTTCATTAACCTCGGTGCCCAATTTATTGGGTACCGCAATACTTGTGATGGGTTGAAAGGTATATTGTCATATGATCTGTCTGTTTTATTTTCCAAAACATTCTTTGTTGTTGTGCAATTCTAACTTCTATCTTGTGTCCTTTTAACAGAAGCTCTCCTTGCGGCGGACAAACGGGCTGAAGACCTTGCCCGCAAACTTCAGGCAAGCGAAGAGGCTCGCGAGAAGGCTGAAAAAGACGCCTCTTGTATTGAAGATCTTCGAAAGAGGCTTTACGAAGCAGAGACTGCTCGAAGTGACAAAATCATTCAGCATGTCGCTCGTGAAGGAAACATCGCCTCCCGCCTTGAATCATTGAGTCGGCGTTTTGTCAGTAAGTTCACTGATCCTACCTTTGTTTGCTGGTTGTCCACCCCTTCTTCTTTGTTGAGGACCCGAACTTTTGTTTTAGCAGGGAAAATGAATCAAGATTTTGTGTTGGAAAAGCCTGAGAACGACCGTCTTCTCGACGCGTTGTCTCTTCTTGAGATTCATGCGGATCTGGTGCGCCGTAGCATTTTTGACGCCCAAAATGCGTTTTCGCGCTTGTTCCCTTACTTCTTTCCGAAGAAAAAGGAACCCGACACCTTTGATGTTCTTGCCAAAAGCTTCGTCCCCCAAGAAGATCTTGGGCTTGCTCTTCGCCAAGAAAATTTGAAAATTGGCGTAGAAGGTACTATAGCATTGGTTGCCGAGAACCAGCAAAATGTTGACTGGGCGAAGGTTGGTGAAGCCACAAATCTGAAGAAGGATAAGTGGCCATCTCTAATCAGAGCTGCAAAGCCCCACTCGAAGAAGATCCTGGCCTTCCTCGGATATAAGCCAACGCCTTCCTCCAGTTCCGCCAAAACGGAGGTCAAGTAGATTGTCTTGCCTATCTTTCTCTTTTTTCTTTCTTTTGACGCCTGTCACCATAAATGTAGCTTGCGACAGCGTGTGATTGTTTCACTAGGACCCAATCTTTTGTAAGAATCATGTAAATATATTGAAAATCAATGGAAGTTTATTTTGCGTGATGATTGATGTCGAACTTTTCTTTCCAGTTGGTTTTTGACAACTATTCTCCAACTCCTCATCCTTTCGATGCTTTACCTGCTTCCTCTTACTCGAAGAAAATACCAGCTGATGACGAATTCATTGAAGATTCTTCGAGTATGGGTCCAGCACATGACTTGAAAGAACTCCGCCAACAACTTCAATCGATGAAAAAACAGGCACTCGTGATAATGGAACAATCTCGAAGGACTTCTGAGAGGGAAAAGATTGCGCAACAGCAAGCTCAAGAAACTATAGCTTTAAAAGAGGCTTTAGTCGCTGAAGCTACACAGGCTACCTCCCGAGAAAACTTTATGCTTGAGTTGATGAATGAGGCAAGCTTGGAAATGGCAGGTATGCTTCTTGAGCTTGAACTTCCTCTATTTTTTGCTTGATTTCTGCTTGTAACTCGTGTGCTGTCGCCAAAATAGGTCCCTTTTTAGACGCCGCTGCCGAAGATCAACGGGTTGACACAAGATCAAATTTTCTTGTTAATCTGGCGCTGGACCATGGCTCCCTTTTTTGGGCTACCCCTGAACGTACCTGACAAATCGTCAGATTTCAAGACCGCTCATGCCAAGTTCGTGAGTTCCTTGAATTTTGTACCAAAACGTTGTCCATGGTCTACAACTCCATGTTTCCTCGAAATGTCCAGCCTAAGACCCTTCCTGAGCTGATGGAAAAGTTTAAGGACTCGCACAAAATCCATGGTTTTGTAAGAGCTCAACTAGTGGCTGGTGCCCGATTTGCCCTTATTATGCTTCAGATCTGCCACTCAAAACTCGATATGACAAAGGTAGTCGAAACTGTCCATACCAAGCTAAGGCGACGGCGGAGAGGTGTCGATAAAATCGATGCGGTAGTTACACCAGTGGCTGAAGCAATAATTGGTGACCTTCTTCGAATGGATGCCAACTTTTTTGCAGATGGCCATTGCGCCGATTTTTTGGGTGCCTCTACCGAAGAAGACAGAATAAACATTGATGATTTGTTAGGTCGCGACTAAATTTATTTCTTCGGTAGATAGCTTATTTTGTCGAAAGAAACTGTAACTTGCTATATATATATTGCAAGACACTACAAGAAAAGTTGCCATGGCCGACGAAGTTGAAGTCGCGCCGTGGTTGCTGGTGTACCATGGCCGACGATTTTTGGTCTCTCCGTTGTGCACGTCAAAACATTTTTTTTCTCATTTTTTAGGCTACCTAGCCCGACAAAAACGGCCAAAACATCGCGTATGGTGGCCCGGGACGTGGTGCATCTCGAAATCTCGGGTTCGCCGGCCGAGTCAACGCAAATCCGCACCACCGAGGGATGTAGGGCCCAGATGGCAGCCTCTCTGGCATTGTTTTTTTCTCGATCGCACCATCTCGTTCAACGCTCTCCGATCGAGCCGTTTACGATGCAGGATCATGGGTCCCGCATGTCATCCTGTATGAACCAAAATTCTTTCTATTCTTGGATTTTTTTGACCCCCTAATTTCTGGCTACTTCCTTTTTCTTTTGATCCCTTGCCACCTTGGAAACGTTGAGACCGCTGCTGCTAAATGGGACCCGCATGTCATCCTCTATGTGCAATCAACTTTCTTTTCATGGAGTTTTTTTTGGCACCTCATATTTGGTCACTTGCCTTTTTCTTTCGATCCCCTGCCGCCTCTCAAACGGTGATACCGCTGCTGCTAAATGGGACCCGCATGTCATCCTCTGTGTACTATAAAACTTTCTTTTCTTGAATTATTTTTGGCTCCTCATATTTGGTCACTTGCCTTTTTCTTTCGATCCCCTGCCGCCTCTCAAACGGTGAGACCGCTGCTGCTAAATGGGACCCGCATGTCATCCTCTATGTACTATAAAACTTTCTTTTCTTGAATTATTTTTAGCTCCTCATATTTGGTCACTTGCCTTTTGCTTTCGATCCCGTGTAGCCACTCAAACGGTGATACCGCTACTGCTAAATGGGACCCGCATGTCATCCTCTATGTACAATCAAGTTTCTTTTCTTGAATAATTTTTGGCTCCTCATATTTGGTCACTTGCCTTTTTCTTTCGATCTCATGCCACGTTTGAAACGTTGAGGAACCTGCAGGGTCATGGGACCCGCATGCCATCCTCTATGTACTATAAAAGTTCATTTTCTTGGTTTTTTCACCCTCTGATTTTTGGCTATTTCCTTTTACTTTTGATCCCCTGCCGCCTTTGAAACGTTGAGGACTCTCCTCGCTCATAGGTCCCACATGTCAGCCTCTATGTACAATCAAGTTTCTTTTCTTGAATTATTTTTGGATCCTGATATTTGGTCACTTGCCTTTTTCTTTCGATCTCATGCCACGTTTGAAACGTTGAGGAACCTGCTGGCTCATGGGACCCACATGTCATCCTCTATGTACTATAAAAGTTCATTTTCTTGGTTTTTTTTCACCCTCTTATTTTTGGCTATTTCCTTTTTCTTTTGATCGCCTGCCGCCTTTGAAACATTGAGGACTTTGCTGGCTCATAGGTCCCACATGTCAGCCTCTATGTACAATCAAGTTTCTTTTCTTGAATTATTTTTGGATCCTGATATTTCGTCACTTGCCTTTTTCTTTCGATCTCATGCCACGTTTGAAATGTTGACGAACGTGCTGGCTCATGGGACCCGCATGTCATCCTCTATGTACAATAAAACTTTCTTTTCTTGGATTTTTTTGGCACCTGATATTTGGTCACTTGCCTTTTTCTTTCGATCTCATGCCGCCTTTGAAACGTTGACTAAGCTGCTGGCTCATGGGTCCCGCATGTCATCCTCTACGGCAATAAAAGTTTTCTTTCTTGGAGTTATTTTTGACCCCTAATTTCTGGCTATTTGCCTTTTTCTTTTGATCTCCTGCCCCCTCTGAAACGATGAGGACGCTGTTGGCAGGTCGGTCCCACATGTCATCCTCTATGAACAATAAAAGTTTCCTTTGATGGATTTATTTTGAACCCCTAATCAATTTCTGGATATTTCCTTTTTTTCTTTTGATCCCCTGCCGCCTTGAAATCCCTGAGGATGCTGCTGCCTCATGGGTCCCGCATGTCATCCTCTCAGAACGGTAAATGTTTTCTTTTCTTGGATTTTGTTGACCAAACGATTTTTGGCTTATTTTTTCTTTCGATCTCCTGCAGCCTTTATAACGTTGAGGACGCTGCTGGCTCACGGGTCCCACATGTCAGCCTCTATGAACAATAAACGCTGAGGATGCTGCTGCCTCATGGGTCCCGCATGTCATCCTCTTAGAACGAAAATGTTTCTTTTCTTGGATTTTTTACCAACAGATTTTTGGTTTATTTTTTCTTTCCATCCCCTGCCGCCTTTCAAACGTTGACGACGCTCCTGGCTCATGGGTCCCCGATGTCGGCCTCCCGTACAACAAACATGTGATATCTTGATTATTTTGCGGACAATAAACGGTGTATTGCGCTGCCGAGCTATTTCAAACGGATAAAATAAATCTTTATTTTTACATAAACAAACTTATATGTTGAATCTCCTTGTTTTTTTTGTTTTTGCGAAGCATAGGACTTTCCTGTTTTTTTTAGAAAATTCCGAACTTTCCTGTTTTGGAGTGGACTGAAATTGTACGAGTCAAAAGGCCAAGCAGGATAGTTCGAAGGCCAAGATGTCCAGATGCAGCCCAATTGAAATCTTTCTTCTTGGATTTTTTTTCACCCCCTGATTTTTGGCTACTTCATTTTTCTTTTGGTCCTGTGCCGCCTTGGAAACGTTGAGACCGCTGATGCAAAATGGGACCCGCATGGCATCCTCTATGTACAATAAAATTTCTTTTCTTGGATTATTTTTGGCACTCATGGGTCCCGCATGTCATCCTCTATGAACCAAAATTCTTTCTATTCTTGGATTTTTTGACCTGATTTACGGCTACTTCTTTTTTCTTTTGTTCCTGTGCCGCCTTGGAAACGTTGAGACCGCTGCTGCTAAATGGGACCCGCATGTCATCCTCTATGTGCAATCAACTTTCTTTTCTTGGAGTTTTTTTTTGCACCTCATATTTGGTCACTTGCCTTTTTCTTTCGATCCCCTGCCGCCTCTCAAACGGTGATACCGCTGCTGCTAAATGGGACCCGCATGTCATCCTCTATGTACTATAAAACTTTCTTTTCTTGAATTATTTTTGGCATCTCATATTTGGTCACTTGCCTTTTTCTTTCGATCCCCTGCCGCCTCTCAAACGGTGATACCGCTGCTGCTAAATGGGACCCGCATGTCATCCTCTATGTACTATAAAACTTTCTTTTCTTGAATTATTTTTGGCTCCTCATATTTGGTCACTTGCCTTTTTCTTTCGATCTCATGCCACGTTTGAAACGTTGAGGAACCTGTTGGCTCATGGGACCCGCATGTCATCCTCTATGTACTATAAAAGTTCATTATCTTGGTTTTTTTTTCACCCTCTGATTTTTGGCTATTTCCTTTTTCTTTTGATCCCCTGCCGCCTTTGAAACGTTGAGGACTCTGCTGGCTCATAGGTCCCACATGTCAGCCTCTATGTACAATCAAGTTTCTTTTCTTGAATTATTTTTGGATCCTGATATTTGGTCACTTGCCTTTTTCTTTCGATCTCATGCCACGTTTGAAACGTTGAGGAACCTGCTGGCTCATGGGACCCGCATGTCATCCTCTATGTCCATCAACTTTCTTTTCTAGGATTTTTTTTGGCACCCTAATTTCTGGCTACTTTCTTTTTCTTTTGATCTCAAGTCGCATTTGAAACGTTGGGACCGCTGCTGCAAAATGGGACCCGCATGTCATCCTGTATGTACAATAAAAGTTTCTTTTCTTGGATTATTTTCCACCCTCTGATTTTTGGTCACTTGCCTTTTTTCTTTCGATCTCATGCCTTGAAAGGTTGAGGAACCTGGTGGCTCATGGGACCCGCATGTCATCCTCTATGTGCTATAAAAGTTTATTTTCTTGGAGTTTTTTTCACCCTTTGAATTTTGGCTATTTCCTTTTTCTTTTGATCCCCTGCCGCCTTTGAAACGTTGAGTAAGCTGCTGACTCATGGGACCCGCATGTCATCCTCTATGTACAATCAACTTTCTTTTTCTTTTGATCTCAAGCCGCATTTGAAACGTTGAGACATTTCTTTGCTAAATGGGACCCGCATGTCATCCTCTATGTAAAATAAAGTTTATTTTCTTGGATTATCTTTGGCTCCTGATATTTTGTCACTTGCCTTTTTCTTTCGATCTCATGCCGCCTTTGAGACGTTGAGTAAGCTGCTGGCTCATGGGTCCCGCATGTCATCCTCTACGAACAATAAAAGTTTCCTTTCTTGGAGTTATTTTTGACCCCTAATTTCTGGTTATTTGCCTTTTTCTTTTGATCTCCTGCCCACTTTGAAACGATGAGGACGCTGTTGGCAGGTCGGTCCCACATGTCATCCTCTATGAACAATAAAAGTTTCCTTTGATGGATTATTTTGAACCCCTAATTAATTTCTGGATATTTCCTTTTTTTTTCTTTTGATCGCCTGCCGCCTTGGAATAGTTGAGGATGCTGCTGCCTCATGGGTCCCGCATGTCATCCTCTCAGAACGGTAAATGTTTCTTTTTCTTGGATTTTGTTTACCAAATGATTTTTGGCTTATTTTTTCTTTCGATCTCCTGCCGCCTTTAAAACGTTGAGGACGCTGCTAGCTCACGGGTCCCACATGTCAGCCTCTATGAACAATAAACGCTGAGGATGCTGCTGCCTCATGGGTCCTGCATGTCATCCTCTCAGAACGAAAATGTTTCTTTTTTTGGATTTTTTACCAACAGATTTTTGGTATATTTTTTCTTTCCATCCCCTGCCGCCTTTAAAACGTTGACAACGCTGCTGGCTCATGGGTCCACGATGTCAGCCTCCCCGTACAAGAAACATGTGATATCTTGATTATTTTGCAGACAATAAACAGTGTATTGCGCTCTGAGCTATTGCAAACGGATAAATTAAATATTTATTTTTACATAAACAAACATATATGTTGAATCTCCTTGTTTTTTGTTTTTGCGAAGCATAGGACTTTCCTGTTTTTTTTTAGAAAAATCCTAACTTTCCTGTTTTGGAGTGGACTGAAATTGTACGAGTCAAAAGGCCCAGCAGGATAGTTCGAAGGCCCAGACGGCCAGATGCAGCCCAATTGAAATCTTTCTTTTTTTCTTGGAATTTTTTCACCCCCTGATTTCTGGCTACTTCTTTTTTCTTTTGGTCCTGTGCCGCCTTGGAAACGTTGAGACCGCTGCTGCAAAATGGGACCCGCATGTCATCCTCTATGTACAATAAAATTTCTTTTCTTGGATTATTTTTGGCTCCTGATATTTGGTCACTTGCCTTTTTCTTTCGATCCCGTGTAGCCTCTCAAACGGTGATACCGCTGCTGCTAAATGGGACCCGTATGTCATCCTCTATGTACAATCAAGTTTCTTTTCTTGAATATTTTTGGCTCCTGATATTTGGTCACTTGCCTTTTTCTTGCGATCTCATGCCACGTTTGAAACGTTGAGGAACCTGCAGGCTCATGGGACCCGCATGTCATCCTCTATGTACTATAAAACTTTCTTTTCTAGGATTTTTTTCGGCACCTCATATTTGTTCACTTGCCTTTTTCTTTCGATCCCCTGCCGCCTCTCAAACGGTGATACCGCTGCTGCTAAATGGGACCCGCATGTCATCCTCTATGTACAATCAAGTTTCTTTTCTTGAATTATTTTTGGATCCTGATATTTGGCCACTTGCCTTTTTCTTTCGATCTCATGCCACGTTTGAAACGTTGAGGAACCTGCTGGCTCATGGGACCCGCATGTCATCCACTATGTACTATAAAAGTTCATTTTCTTGGTTTTTTTCACACTCTGATTTTTGGCTATTTCCTTTTTCTTTTGATCCCCTGCCGCCTTTGAAACGTTGAGGACTCTGCTGGCTCATAGGTCCCACATGTCAGCCTGTATGAACGATAAAGCTTTCCTTTCTTGAGGTTTTTTTTACCCCTAATTTCTAGCTACTTTCTTTTTCTTTTGATCTCAAGCCGCATGTCAAACATTGAGACCACTGCTGCAAAATGGGACCCGCATGTCATCCCCTATGTACAATAAATCTTAGATTGTTTTTGGCACCTCATATTTGGTCACTTGCCTTTTTCTTTCGATCTCATGCCGCCTTTGAAACGTTGAGTAAGCTGCTGGCTCATGGGTCCCGCATGTCATCCTCTACGAACAATTAAAGTTTCCTTTCTTGGAGTTATTTTTGACCCCTAATTTCTGGCTATTTGCCTTTTTCTTTTGATCCCCTGCCCCCTTTGAAACATTGAGGACTCTGTTGGCAGGTCGGTCCCACATGTCATCCTCTATGAAAAATAAAAGTTTCCTTTGGTGGATTTATTTTTGACCCCTAATTAATTTCTGGCTATTTCCTTTTTTTTCTTTTGATCCCATGCCGCCTTGGAAACGTTGAGGATGCTGCTGCCTCATGGGTCCCGCATGTCATCTTCTCAGAACGATAAATGTTTTCTTTTCTTGGATTTTTTACCAACTGATTTTTATTTTTTTATTTTTGATCCCCTGCCGCCTTTGAAACGTTGACGACGCTGCTGGCTCATGGGTCCCGCATGTCAGCCTCCCCGTACAAGAAACATGTGATATCTTGATTATTTTGCAGACAATAAACAGTGTATTTCGCTCTGAGCTATTGCAACGGATAAATTAAATCTTTATTTTTACAACTTATATGTTGAATCTCCTTGTTTTTTGTTTTTGCGAAGCATAGGACTTTCCTGTTTTTTTTTTTGAGAAAAATCCGAACTTTCATGTTTTGGAGTGGCCTGAAATTGTATGAGTCAAAAGGCCCAACAGGATAGTTCGAAGGCCCAGATGTCCAGATGCAGCCCAATTGAAATCTTTCTTTTCTTGGATTTTTTTCACCCCCTGATTTCTGGCTACTTCATTTTTCTTTTGGTCCTGTGCCACCTTGGAAACGTTCAGACTGCTGCTGCAAAATGGGACCCGCGTGTCATCCTCTATGTACAATAAAGTTTCTTTTCTTGGATTATTTTTGGCTCCTAATATTTGGTCACTTACCTTTTTCTTTCGATCTCATGCCACGTTTGAAACGTTGAGGAAGCTGCTGGCTCATGGGACCCGCATGTCATCCTCTATGTATAATAAAAGATTAATTTCTTGGATTTTTTTTCACCCTCTGATTTTTGGCTATTTCCTTTTTCTTTTGATCCCCTGCCGCCTTTGAAACATTGAGTAAGCTGCTGGCTCATAGGTCCCACATGTCAGCCTGTATGAACGATAAAGCTTTCCTTTCTTGGAGTTTTTTACCCCCTAATTTCTTTTTTTCTTTTGATCTCAAGCCGCATTTGAAACGTTGGGACCGCTGCTGCAAAATGGGACCCGCATGTCATCCTCTATGTACAATCTAGTTTCTTTTCTTGGATTATTTTTGGCTCCTGATATTTGGTCACTTGCCTTTTTCTTTCGATCTCATGCAGCCTCTGAAACGTTGAGGAAGCTGCTGGCTCATGGGATCCACATGTCATCCTCTGTACTATAATAGTTTATTTTTTTGGATTTTTTTCACCCTCTTATTTTTGGCTATTTCCTTTTTCTTTTGATCCCCTGCCACCTTGGAAACGTTGAGTAAGCTGCAAAATGGGACTCGCATGCCATCCTCTATGTACAATCAACTTTCTTTTCTTGGAGTTTTTTTTACCCCCTAATTTTTGGCTACTCTTTTTCTTTTTATCTCAAGCCGCATTTGAAACGTTGACACCGCTGCTGCAAAATGGGACCCGCATGTCATCTTTTATGTACAATAAAGTTTCTTTTCTTGGATTATTTTTGGCTCCTGAATCCTGATATTTGGTCTCTTGTCTTTTTCTTTCGATCTCATGCCACCTTTGAAACGTTGAGGAAGCTGCTAGCGCATGGGTCCCACATGTCATCCTCTATGAACAATAAAAGTTTCCTTTCTTGGAGTTATTTTTGACCGCTAATTTCTGGCTACTTCCTTTTTCTTTTGATCCCCTGCCGCCTTGGAAACGTTGTGTAAGCTGCTGACATAAGGGGCCCGCATGTCATCCTCTATGTACAATCAACTTGCAAGATCTTGGAGAGCTTGTATAAGTGGGACCCATATGTCATCCTCTATGTACAATAAAAGTTTCTTTTCTTAGATTATTTTTTGCTCCTGATATTTGGTCACTTTCCTTTTTCTTTCGATCTCATGCCGCCTCTGAAACGTTGAGTAAGGTGCTGGCTCATGGGACCCGCATGTCATCCTCTATGTACAATAAAGTTTCTTTTCTTAGATTTTTTTACCCCCTAATTTTTGGTCACTTGCCTTTTTCTTTCGTTCATATGCCGCCTTTGAAATTGAGGTCGCAGGTGGCTCATGGGTCCCACATGTCAGCATCTATGAACAATAAACCATTCCTTTGTTGGAATTATTTTTTACCCCTAATTTCTGGCTATTTGCCTTTTTCTTTTGATCCCCTGCCCCCTTTGAAACGCTGCTGGCAGGTCGGTCCCACATGTCACCCTCTATGAAGAATAAAAGTTTCCTTTTTTGGATTTATTTTTGACCCCTAATTTCTGGCTATTTGCCTTTTTCTTCTGATCCCTGCCGACTTCGAAATGATGAGGATGCTACTGGCAGATCGGTCCCACAGGTCAGCCTCTATGAACTATAAATGTTTCCTTCCTAGGATTTATTTTTTACCCCTATTTTCGGGCTACTTGCCTTTTTCTTTGAAACGTTGAGGACGCTACTGTCTCATGGGTCCCACGTGGCATCCTCTCTGAACGATAAACCTTCATTTCTTGTTAACGACAGGTTTATCAGTATTCACTACAAGAAAAGTTGCCATGGCCGACGAAGTTGAAGTCGCGCCGTGGTTGCTGGTGTACCATGGCCGACGATTTTTGCTCTCTCCGTTGTGCATGTCAAAACGTTTTTTTCTCGTTTTTGAGGCCACCTAGCCCGATGAAAACGGCCAAAACGTGGCGTATGGTGTCCCGGTACGTGGTGCATCTCGAATTCTCGGGTTCGCCGGCCGAGTCAATGCAAATCCGCACCGCCGAGGGATGTAGGGCCCAGATGGCAGCCTCTCTGGCATTGTTTTTTTTCTCGATCGCGCCATCTCGTTCAACGCTCTCCGATCGAGCCGTTTACGATGCAGGATCATGGGTCCCGCATGTCATCCTCTATGAACAAAAATTCTTTCTATTCTTGGATTTTTTTGACCCCCTGATTTCTGGCTACTTCCTTTTTCTTTTGATCCCTTGCCGCCTTGGAAACGTTGAGACCGCTGCTGCTAAATGGGACCCGCATGTCATCCTCTATGTGCAATCAACTTTCTTTTCTTGGAGTTTTTTTTGGCACCTCATATTTGGTCACTTGCCTTTTTCTTTCGATCCCCTGCCGCCTCTCAAACGGTGATACCGCTGCTGCTAAATGGGACCCGCATGTCATCCTCTATGTACTATAAAACTTTCTTTTCTTGGATTTTTTTGGCACCTCATATTTGGTCACTTGCCTTTTTCTTTCGATCCCGTGCAGCCTCTCAAACGGTGATACCGCTGCTGCTAAATGGGACCCGCATGTCATCCTCTATGTACTATAAAACTTTCTTTTCTTGAATTATTTTTGGCTCCTCATATTTGGTCACTTGCCTTTTTCTTTCGATCCCGTGCAGCCTCTCAAACGGTGATACCGCTGCTGCTAAATGGGAGCCGCATGTCATCCTCTATGTACTATAAAACTTTCTTTTCTTGAATTATTTTTGGCTCCTCATATTTGGTCACTTGCCTTTTTCTTTCGATCTCATGCCACGTTTGAAACGTTGAGGAACCCGCTGGCTCATGGGACCCGCATGTCATCCTCTATGTGCTATAAAAGTTTATTTTCTTGGATTTTTTTTCACCCTCTGATTTTTGGCTATTTCCTTTTTCTTTTGATCCCCTGCCTCCTTGGAAACGTTGAGTAAGCTGCTGACTCATGGGACCCGCATGGCATCCTCTATGTACTATAAAACTTTCTTTTCTTGAATTATTTTTGGATCCTGATATTTGGTCACTTGCCTTTTTCTTTCGATCTAATGCCACGTTTGAAACGTTGAGGAACCTGCAGGGTCATGGGACCCGCATGTCATCCTCTATGTACTATAAAAGTTCATTTTCTTGGTTTTTTTTCACCCTCTGATTTTTGGCTATTTCCTTTTTCTTTTGATCCCCTGCCGCCTTTGAAACGTTGAGGACTCTGCTGGCTCATAGGTCCCACATGTCAGCCTCTATGTACAATCAAGTTTCTTTTCTTGAATTATTTTTGGATCCTGATATTTCGTCACTTGCCTTTTTCTTTCGATCTCATGCCACGTTTGAAACGTTGAGGAACCTGCTGGCTCATGGGACCCGCATGTCATCCTCTACGTACAATAAAACTTTCTTTTCTTGGATTTTTTTTGGCACCTGATATTTGGTCACTTGCCTTTTTCTTTCGATCTCATGCCGCCTTTGAAACGTTGACTAAGCTGCTGGCTCATGGGTCCCGCATGTCATCCTCTACGACAATAAAAGTTTTCTTTCTTGGAATTATTTTTGACCCCTAATTTCTGGCTATTTGCCTTTTTCTTTTGATCTCCTGCCCCCTCTGAAACGATGAGGACGATGTTGGCAGGTCGGTCCCACATGTCAACCTCTATGAACAATAAAAGTTTCCTTTGATGGATTTATTTTGAACCCCTAATCAATTTCTGGATATTTCCTTTTTTTCTTTTGATCCCCTGCCGCCTTGAAATCGCTGAGGATGCTGCTGCCTCATGGGTCCCGCATGTCATCCTCTCAGAACGGTAAATGTTTCTTTTCTTGGATTTTGTTGACCAAACGATTTTTGGCTTATTTTTTCTTTCGATCTCCTGCAACCTTTAAAACGTTGAGGATGCTGCTGGCTCACGGGTCCCACATGTCAGCCTCTATGAACAATAAACGCTGAGGATGCTGCTGCCTCATGGGTCCCGCATGTCATCCTCTTAGAACGAAAATGTTTCTTCTCTTGGATTTTTTACCAATAGATTTTTGGTTTATTTTTTCTTTCCATCCCCTGCCGCCTTTAAAACGTTGACGACGCTGCTGGCTCATGGGTCCTCGATGTCAGCCTCCCCGTACAACAAACATGTGATATCTTGATTATTTTGCAGACAATAAACAGTGTATCGCGCTCTGAGCTATTTCAAACGGATAAATTAAATCTTTATTTTTACATAAACAAACTTATATGTTGAATCTCCTTGTTTTTTTGTTTTTGCGAAGCATAGGACTTTCCTTTTTTTTTTAGAAAATTCCGAACTTTCCTGTTTTGGAGTGGGCTGAAATTGTACGAGTCAAAAGGCCAAGCAGGATAGTTCGAAGGCCTAGATGTCCAGATGCAGCCCAATTGAAATATTTCTTCTTGGATTTTTTTTCACCCCTGATTTCTGGCTACTTCATTTTTCTTTTGGTCCTGTGCCGCCTTGGAAACGTTGAGACCGCTGCTGCAAAATGGGACCCGCATGTCATCCTCTATGTACAATAAAATTTCTTTTCTTGGATTATTTTTGGCACTCATGGGTCCCGCATGTCATCCTCTATGAACCAAAATTCTTTCTATTCTTGGATTTTTTTGACCCCCTGATTTCTGGCTATTTCCTTTTTTGATCCCTTGCCGCCTTGGAATCGTTGAGAGCTGCTGCTAAATGGGACCCGCATGTCATCCTCTATGTGCAATCAACTTTCTTTTCTTGGAATTTTTTTTGGCACCTCATATTTGGTCTCTTGCCTTTTTCTTTCGATCCCGTGCAGCCTCTCAAATGGTGATACCGCTGCTGCTAAATGGGACCCGCATGTCATCCTCTATGTACTATAAAACTTTCTTTTCTTGAATTATTTTTGGCTCCTCATATTTGGTCACTTGCCTTTTTCTTTCGATCTCATGCCACGTTTGAAACGTTGAGGAACCTGCTGGCTCATGGGACCCACATGTCATCCTCTATGTACTATAAAAGTTCATTTTCTTGGTTTTTTTTCACCCTCTTATTTTTGGCTATTTCCTTTTTCTTTTGATCGCCTGCCGCCTTTGAAACATTGAGGACTTTGCTGGCTCATAGGTCCCACATGTCAGCCTCTATGTACAATCAAGTTTCTTTTCTTGAATTATTTTTGGATCCTGATATTTCGTCACTTGCCTTTTTCTTTCGATCTCATGCCACGTTTGAAATGTTGACGAACGTGCTGGCTCATGGGACCCGCATGTCATCCTCTATGTACAATAAAACTTTCTTTTCTTGGATTTTTTTGGCACCTGATATTTGGTCACTTGCCTTTTTCTTTCGATCTCATGCCGCCTTTGAAACGTTGACTAAGCTGCTGGCTCATGGGTCCCGCATGTCATCCTCTACGACAATAAAAGTTTTCTTTCTTGGAGTTATTTTTGACCCCTAATTTCTGGCTATTTGCCTTTTTCTTTTGATCTCCAGCCCCCTCTGAAACGATGAGGACGCTGTTGGCTGGTCGGTCCCACATGTTAGCCTATATGAACGATAAAGCTTTCCTTTCTTGGAGTTTATTTTTACCCCTAATTTCTGGCTACTTTCTTTTTCTTTTGAAACGTTGGGACAGCTGCTGCAAAATGGGACCCGCATGTCATCCTGTATGTACAATAAAAGTTTCTTTTCTTGGATTATGTTTCACCCTCTGATTTTTGGTCACTTGCCTATTTCTTTCGATCTCATGCCGCCTTTGAAAACGTTGAGGAACCTGCTGGCTCATGGGACCCGCATGTCATCCTCTATGTGCTATAAAAGTTTATTTTCTTGGATTTTTTTCACCCTCTGATTTTTGGCTATTTCCTTTTTCTTTTGATCCCCTGCCGCCTTGGAAACGTTGAGTAAGCTGCTGACTCATGGGACCCGCATGTCATCCTCTATGTACAATCAACTTTCTTTTTCTTTTGATCTCAAGCCGCATATGAAACGTTGAGACCGCTGCTGCTAAATGGGACCCGCATGTCATCCTCTATGTACAATAAAGTTTCTTTTCTTGGATTATCTTTGGCTCCTGATATTTTGTCACTTGCCTTTTTCTTTCGATCTCATGCCGCCTTTGAAACGTTGAGTAAGCTGCTGGCTCATGGGTCCCGCATGTCATCCTCTACGAACAATAAAAGTTTCCTTGGAGTTATTTTTTACCCCTAATTTCTGGCTACTTCTTTTTTCTTTTGATCCCCTACCGCCATTGAAACAATGAGGATTCTGCTGGCTCATGGGTCCAACATGTCAGCCTCTATGAACAATAAACCTTTCCTTTCTTGGAGTTATTTTGACCTCTAATTTCTTGCTATTTTGCTTTTTTTTTAAATCATGTGTCGCCTTGGAAACGTTGAGGATGCTGCTGCCTCATGGGTCCCGCATGTCATCCTCTCAGAACGATAAATATTTCTTTTTTTGGAAAAATTTTCAACTGATTTTTGGTTTATTTTTTTCTTTCGATCCTCTGCCGTCTTTAAAATGTTGACGACGCTGCTGGCTCATGGGTCCCCGATGTCAGCCTCCCCGTACAAGAAACATGTGATATCTTGACTATTTTGCAGACATAAACAGTGTATATCGCTCTGAGCTATTTCAAACGGATAAATTAAATATCTATTTTTACATAAACAAACTTATATGTTGAATCTCCTTGTTTTTTGTTTTTGCGAAGCATAGGACTTTCCTGGTTTCTTTTAGAAAAATCCGAACTTTCCTATTTTGGAGTGGACTGAAATTGTACGATTCAAAAGGCCCAGCAGGATAGTTCGAAGGCCTAGACGGCCAGATGCAGCCCAATTGAAATCTTTCTTTTCTTGGATTTTTTTCACCCCCTGATTTCTGGCTACTTTATTTTTCTTTTGGTCCTATACCGCCTTGGAAACGTTGAGACCGCTGCTGCAAAATGGGACCCGCATGTCATCCTCTATGTACAATAAAATTTCTTTTCTTGGATTATTTTTGGCACTCATGGGTCCCACATGTCATCCTCTATGAACCAAAATTCTTTCTATTCTTGGATTTTTTTTGACCCCCTGATTTCTGGCTACTTCCTTTTTTCTTTTGATCCCTTGCCGCCTTGGAAACGTTGAGACCGCTGCTGCTAAATGGGACCCGCATGTCATCCTCTATGTACTATCAAGTTTCTTTTCTTGAATTATTTTTTGGCTCCTGATATTTGGTCACTTGCCTTTTTCTTTCGATCCCGTGCAGCCTCTCAAACGGTGATACCGCTACTGCTAAATGGGACCCGCATGTCATCCTCTATGTACTATCAAGTTTCTTTTCTTGGATTATCTTTGGCTCCTGATATTTTGTCACTTGCCTTTTTCTTTCGATCTCATGCCGCCTTTGAAACGTTAAGGACCCTGCTGGCTCATGGGACCCACATGTCAGCCTCTATGAACAATAAACCTTTCCTTTGTTGGATTTATTTTTGTCCCCTAATTTCTGGCTATTTGCCTTTTTTTCGATCCCCTGTCGCCATAGAAACAATGATGACGCTGCTGTAAAATGGGTCCCAGATGTCATCCTCTCGGAACGATTAATGTTCCCTTTCTTGGATTTTTTTTTACTCGTGATTTCTAGAAAATTGACTTTTTCTCTGGATCCCCTGCCGTCTTGTTAACGTTGATTATGCTGCTGCAAATGGGTCCCATATGTCAGCCTCAATGTACAATGAACGTTTCCTTTATTGAATTATTTTTGACCCCTGGTTTATGGCTAATTGGCTTTTTCTTTGGATCCCCTGCAGCCTTTGAAAAGTCGAGGACGCTGCTGGCAAATGGGTCCCATATGTCATACTCTTTGAACGACAAACGTTTCCTTTCTTTGATTATTTTTGGCCCCCTAATTTCTGCCTACTTGGCTTTTTCTTTGGATCCCCTGCCGTCTTCGAAACTTTGAGGCCGATGCCGCAAATTTGGTCCCATATGTCATCCTCTCTGAACTATAAAATTTTCCTTTCTTGGATTTTGTTGACTCCTGATTTCTGGCTACTTGGCTACTTGGATTTTTCTTTGGGTCCCATATGTCAGCCTCCATGTAGACGAAATGTGTCATATCTCAGATATACTATATGGTTCAAAACGTTGCACTGGTTCACAACGGGTTTATCTTTATTTTGCAGACTTCAATACAATCTCTATCGCTCTAAGATCTTCAAGTTGATAGAATAAATCATAAAACTTTTCAGAATTTTAAAATTTCAAAATCTACTTTTTGATATTTTTTTCCAAAATACAGTGATCCATGCAGGGTATGGAGTGATCAAGATTTTTCACACAGGGTATGGTTTCAAAAATTGCAACCCCCAATAATACAAAAGAAATACTTTAAAAACAACTTGTACGTAGAATGTCTCTGTTTTTTTCTGGTGAATCATAGGATCCGTGTTGCATTAGAAAAGGGGCCGAAAGTGTTTGAGTTGCCCGTTTGTAGTTATTGGGCATTATAGTCCGAGTAAGTAGGCCCACATCAATTACCATGTAGATGGCAACCCAAAAGGGGAAATTTTGGCCCAAGCGGGGGAAGTTGTACTTTTTTTTCTATTGGTAAGGTTAGCCTCACACACAAAAAATGTCTGGTTACATGGGGCAGTGCTGGAAGCCTGATCGTTACTGAAGGTTGCACATTTGCGCCTAATATGCTTGTCAGCAGGAGGTTAGCTATTTGTTGGAAAACTATGGAAGGGGAGTTTGTTGGTGCATGCATACGTTGGCGAGGAACCAAATGCAGCATTTTGACTTCACCAGACAACTGAACAGCATGTGTTCTTCACAATACAGCCAACACAAGCATTAACTAATGTAACTAGAGACATTGAGTACAGATTGAGCCTTCATGTTTAACATAACATTGTGTGTGGAGGAGCCACGCACATATATAAGAGTACCATCATGTTGACCACAAATGCATCATCGAAGAGAGTGGTAAATATACTTATTGACCACCTCTCTACAAAAAAGTGGAAATTAGAACCGAACATGCACCACCTTATTTGAGCTGTGATCCATATTGTTCCCCCAGTGGTGCATGATTGCCTTTACACTTGATGACCTTCTCGCAGTTGTCGTGATCAAATACGAGCACCTTCAAGGATCTGGTGTCAATCCTCTTGAATACCGTGAAGTATCCTATCTTCAAGTCATGTGCTTTGACAAACGCTGACCAGCGTGCGTCCATAACAATCTTGCCATCTTCCTCCTTCAGGCCGACCTCCCAGATGCAATCGGTGGAGATCTTCAACTTGATGGTCTCTGGCCACAAACCTTCAAACCAGGGCTTAAAAGCACTGGGGATGAGCCCATCCAGTAACTTGCAGAAGCTGCCAGGGCGGGTCTGCTCACTGGCGTTTGGTGGCCTGATCATCAGGGCAGCTCCCTTTTTTTCGAAGATGAGCTCTCTACAAGCTTGATCTTGTTGCCTGAACAATGCAACAACAAAAATGGACCCAAATGGTATACTTATGAAGCCCACAATCTGAACATTATGCCTCTGGATCTAGTTTGGCTAATTCGTAGGAACGGTATATCAGCTTCAACTCATAAAACTAGGAAAAAACTAAGCAACAGGAATAGAACTATAGATAGCATGGCATGGTGGATGCATAGCCCGTGTTTGCAAATAGTTTGTGGGTAGCCCACACTTGCAAGTTCATATCAACAATTATTTCCCCCGGAAATTATTGTATTGCAATTTCGACGATTCGCACTTGATCATACTTTTCATCGGCTGCCTAGTTTGGCTAACCGGTTTGTTTATTCGCTAGTGTCCTCCTTCCTAGACACCCAAGTCCATCATCATGGGCACTGACAAGGTGTAATATAAGATATATGCCACAAAAATAATACGTAGGATTGATAATGAAAATAAGTTTCCAATGGTCCATGTCCAACAAGGGAGGAGTAGTTTCTCTCCACTTCATCCTGACGTGTGTGGTGAGCAAGCCCTCCCATCAGTATCAGAGGAATTTAATTTGACAAGGGCTACAGGAAGACATCACCAAGAAAGGGTGATGCATGTCTCCTTCAACAAACACAGCAGTACATGTCTGAAGCAAGTACATGAACACAAGTACACCACCATAATAATACTACATGAACACAAGTGATTGCCGTCGGTTGGAGAGGCCTAAATAAAACTTAAACTTAATCCTAATCTAATGGATGTCGGTTGGGGCGCGCGACGGGTCTGCCTCGTCCTCGTTCTTCGCCTATGCCGCCTACGTCCGTGCCCGCTTCTCGTCCCATGCTTCGCGATAGGGGCGGCGCCAGGGGTATTCTTGCGTATCCAGCTGAATACCCAAGATTTTGACAAAACCTTAGAATTTCCTCATAAATCAGGGAAAAATTTGGGAAATACATGAGGATTTTGGCAAAATGAATACACAGGTTGAAAATGAATACCTAGCACTTCATCACTGGCACAGCCACTGTTCGCGCTTCAGGCGGTCGAGCATGGCGGACGCCGTCAAAAGACCTTGCCGGCGGCGCTGTCCCAGCGGTTCAGTCCTTAGCCGAGAAATCTCCTTCTGGAAGAAGAGTATTGTTTGCTGGCGGGCGAACGCCTCATAATGGCGATGAGCCCTGTCCTTGCAGAACTTCCGTTGGGAAGCCTCCAAGATCCGGAGGTCGTGCTCGCTGTACTCCTCCTTCAACCGTGGGTCCTCGTCGTTATCGGAGCTGTACTCCGCGTCGGACTGCGGCTCCGGCTCCGGCTCCGGGTCCGGCTGCGATGGTGGTGGAGGCTGCGCGCGGACTTTGAGGCCAAGCCTACAGAACCTCGTGTTCCGATGGCGCGGCATTTTTGAGGTGGAGAGGAGAGAATGGAGCGTAAGCGGTGGTGGAAATGAGAGGATAGCACCGCGGGGGTGGACGGCGTAGTAGGTACTTTATGCTGGTGGTAGACAACTAGCCTCATTTACGGCGGCGTAGGCGACTGGACGCCGCGTGTCCGGCCGCTGCCCTCGTGGCTGCCTAGGTTTAGGTGCGGGAGACCATTAAACGCCGGGGACTACCAACCTTCCCGCGTCGCCTTTGATGCGAACAGTCGCGTCCTCCCGCTGACAAGGCGGCCCCACACGCGAAAACCGTCGTGCCGCGAGGCGCCGACGCGCCCGATTCGCGCCCTTCGCCGGTGTGAGCCCAAAAAATGCAACTACTACTACTGTACTATCGTATAGGGTGAGCAGGCCCTCCCATCAGTATCAGAGGAATTTGACAAGGGCTACAGGTCGACTAGTTACATCACCAAAAAAGGTGATGCATGTCTCCTTCACATGGTCTTCTTATGTCATATAGTAAGGCACTAGCAATGATCGGCGCGGCGTGTCTAACTAATATACTCCCTCTATCTCAGAGCTTAAGGCGTAAAAATAAATTCGATTTTTGATCAAAGCATAAGGCGTAGGGTGAACTCTATCCTATTTCTATTGAAGATGCCCCTCTCAGCCGTTTCTCGTTTGCTAAAAACAAGGAGACGATTGACCCAGCTATGGCATGCACACGGTATTCACGCTGAATTAACTGCTCCTCCAGTCAATCTCCTCTAAAACCGGTGCCTCATTGGTTGTATACGGTGTATGCATGAGATGGTAGTTAATGAGGAGTCTGATGCGGCTACTTTAGGGAAGAGAGAGAAATACGGAGTAAAAGGAGTGAGTTATTAGAGATTTATGAGGGGCAAGTATGGAAGCTAATTTGCACGCCAACCCTCCTTAATCCTAGCGCCAATTTATTGACACCTTAAGCTGTGAGATGGGAGTAAATGTTTAGCAGTTGTAAATATTTATGGGCTTTTCATCAGCAATGATGATGGCACAACATGAAGTGAAGTTTAGCAGTTGTAGCATGATTTTTTTTTGAATAAATGATGCTCAAACTCACCGATTCTCAAACTGCCCTTACAACATTAAGGGAGCTGATATTAGGCACATACCCACTTTCCCTAAGCCCTGATACAACACAATCAAACATCATGCTATCCGGAAGTCTGAAACAATCTCAACTGTGAAGAGATCAACATTTAATTTAACAAAACTGTCTAATCCTAATGTGTAGAGAACGAATCCGTTGCACATATTGCTGGAACTCATAAATAGATCACAACACAACTTCAGGATTATTTTTTACAGAACACAATTTTGTGATGCCATTTGTTATCACTCCTTGGTGTGTATCTTGTGCAGTATCGGTTAAATTGCTAGGCCATCTACTAATACCGATGGTTCATGTCTCCAGTTGTGAAAGTAAGAGTTCATATACTTAGCCAAATGCTCAGCTAGCTACCCCATGTAGGAAACTGACCGTGGGAAGGTAATTGCATCCTTCTTAGAATTTGATCTATTAAAAGACATCTGAAAACAAAAGACGGCTACCCTGAAGTAATTGAGTGTAAGATGAAATACTAAAATTGCTACACCAGCAAAAGTGGACAATTGCCTCATCTAAGCTGGTCTAGTGTACATCCATGTTTAACATGTGAAGATGTGAGCATATGAATTAGTAGCCAAAAACAACAAACTATTTTCTGGGAAAGCACGGCAAAGTAAATGCAGATAATTCTAATTTAGCAATCGTCTCACCTTGACACATGTAATATGAACTATAGTTTCATGAACAGTAATTAGTAAGAACAGAGAAAAGTAACAACTGCCTTAGTTGATATAATCTAAAAATAGTAGCTGCCCATTTCAGCTAATGATTTGTCGAGATGAAAAGCCCAACAGGAAACTAAGCATCAGAAACATCTCAATAATATATAGAAACTAACTCTACATCAGGATAAGAATGAATTCAGTAGCTAACTCTATTTGAGTCCTTCTGTTACTTTGACTGATGTTTACATACTAAAGTGGTATTGCAATCATGTTTCTATGACTGACATCGAGCATTCTTGCAGTTTTAGCATTTGTGTCATATAGGTTATTATTGATGCGTAGCTAATAGTGTAGTGAATGGAAATTGGACCGACCTTTTTTTTCTCTGCAAATGATGGATATACCTTCTTTTTCTCGAATACACACTAAACTGTGTCATCTGTATTAGAAGAAATCACTAAAGTAGTGCAAATACAACTCTCAAAGCAATATCAAAAAGAAAAGAAGAAAAATGAAGCAAAAAACTTCTAAGCTAGGCTATGTAGAATCTAAAACGTGTCCAGTTGGGTCATTAAACTGACACGTTGTACATCCCTGCACCCATCACAAGAAACAGTGTGAAGACCAGAGCCTGAAGCAGTGTCTACACCCAAACAATTCAGATATGAACAACAATTGACAATACAGAACATATTAAATCATGCCAACGTTACCTCAACCGTCCGTGGCTGACATTGCTAGATTCAGGATCAATAGTATTGCTTCATGTTGATGTATGATGATCAAAGATTGTCCGCCAACCTCGGGTCATCTTGCCCTGGAGTTTAGTAGAGACAAAAATAACTGTAGTGTCCCCCTAAGTGTAGTAGTACACTGGACCAGCTTAGATGAAGCGATATAAAAACAGTAAAAAGAGAGCTCTAATTCATATTTGTGTATTAACTAACGAATTTTCTTGTCAAGCAAATAATTGTAGCATTGTTACCATTTTAGTAAATTTATAAATCTTCCTCGCAATTAAATGTAACAAAACTACAATCACCGACAAAAGTATAACTATTTTGAGTAGATCTCCTTTGTAGGACAGAGGAAGACACACAAAAAAGAATCCTAATAAAAATATACAAATGCTTCCCGATGTGTTCTGTTTCAAGCATTAATGGCTCAGACCTATGATTATGTACTACCAATGCAAAAAAAAGATTTCTGTCAATTTTCTCATTCAACTCCATGCCTTCATGTAATTTACAGAACAAAGTACTACAATGCAATAATGCTAGAAAATAGAAATCCGTGGTACTTATGACAAAACATTACCTAGTTTGTTAAATCCAAGATGGCATTAGCGCAAGAAATTTAGTAATTAAACATCAGTTAGACGTACAAACCTATCATGTTTGTCAGCATGAAAAGGCTCGAGGGCAACTCTCGTATGCAGCTATTCACAAGAAAACTGTAAGAGAAATAGGCAAGTAGTAATTAAGTAAACTTTAGTTTATCCTATACTTTCACAGAATAATAAATTGCATCAACTGGGGTATGAAATAGAACGGGAACCTCGAAAGAATATACAGAACATGAAATTTTGATTATATTGGCTCATACACAATGGTGATATAAAAAATGGTACACCTTGAAAAGTAAATTAAGGGCCTACATGCTAACTCTGTTTCTTCATATGACCAATAATTCAAGACTTATGTTCAGTCCATGATTAATATTTTGGTGCGTACCCTTATTTCATCAAACAGTATAAAACAACAATAGATATAAATAACCTAATTTTCTCGTATTTGCAAGTATCTAAACCTGGGGAAGGAATACAACCCTAGACGATAGGGCCACACAGATGTTTTAATCTCACCGCAAATCCAATTCGCTTTAATTCATAAATTCAAATATAGTTAATCATCGGTATAGTAAAATATACTCACACAGGAGGAATCTGTTTTTACTGAAACAATGTATGCAAACATTCGAATTTCTTTAGTGACAAAATTTAAAATACGACAAAATTTATGTGGTATACTTTGTAAGAACCGAGAGAAATATCATGATAAAATGTTAGGTTTATGTAAAATAGCAAGAGTTGTAGAAAATTTAAAGTTGCAGGAGCCTAAAGATGATGATATACTGAACTTCAAGTTACTTGTGAATAATAAACCAAGGTGTGAGTTATAAGGCAGAAGAATTTTCTTTCACTCAAGTAGGACACACCTCTATAAGAATGCTTCATTTTGTTTCCTGCATGTAAGCATTTTGTGTCCTACTGGAGTGAAATACCCATGATTCGAACTGAAGACCTGCCAGGACATGGAAATAAAGAGGTAACCTGCTTCTATTTTTACAGCATGAAACTAAATGTGCTCCTCATGTATCTGCAACATGAAGCTAGCTCTGCATATGTTCCGTTATGCAAGAAAATGTATATCAAGAAAGAATCCTATCTAAATATCATAATAATAAAACTTGCCTCCACCACTTCATCCTAATATATACCAAGCAAGCAACTACTTCGGGCCAAGAAAGCAGTTCCAAAATAACATGGCAGAATTAATATCTCATGGTCTGCAGAAATAAAGTCAGTTCATATACATTGTGTCTTGTTTGCTTACCCATGCATTCCTAGATTCGAGCAACACACACAAAGACCTTTTATTGGAATTGTCAAGGTGATACATAATTGAGTAGAGAGAGTTGTATGTCCCACTTTCTTTGACCTGCATGTAAGTGAATATTCAGCATCTGATCCTAGATATCGTACCAAAGAATTAAGAACAGTCCATGAAACTTACATAGAGATCCAATTTCTCATGGAAAAATGTGGGAAGAGGAATCAAAATGGAAGAGCAAGTGAAAGAAAAGAAGGAGAAGATGTACAACGCACCACAGAAAAATTTACCCTTATGATTCTGTTATCTTGGAGCTGTCGAGACCAGAGGCCAATTCAGTTGTTGTAAAGTGGCTGAAGTTACACTAATCATACATATGACCTAGTTCATGTTACCTCCAGTCTTCCAAAATACCTAGCAGCACATCAATCAGGAAGAAGAGCACATGACCTTAAAATATTGCAGTGACATATAAGCATAGTTTCAGCATAAAAAAGGTGAATCGTATCATATAAGGAAAAAAGTATTTTAGATTCATTTATACATCCATGGTCAGCACCGCATGGGCATGTTGAGGAAAAAACAGTTGTAAAGCTAAAATACTTATATACATAATTGTTAAAGCTTGCTGCAAATTCAGGAATTTGGGTATAAAAAAGATATTGCATAGCAATTTTTGTGATCTAATCTCTAAATAAAAAGTTCCTTCATAAGAATGATTAAATTATGATCTCTACTGCAAATAAGATATATCCTTAAAAAAATCAGTTTTAGTGCTTGGACCTGCAGGCATGACATATCCTGACATGAGATTTGATTTTCTAAAGCAAAAGCAATTTCATTTGAACAACTATGATTGGCGTGGAATACACCGGTGTAACTTCACTAAATAGAAAAGGTCTGCTAGAGATGACAAAACGAACATACATGCATGCTTTTTCAGTTTGATACAATCTTCCTTACTGATTATTCTTATGATTTCAACACATGGAAACTTCGCTGCCATTTATATTGCATATAAAAGGGAACCTACAGAATTTGAGAGCACAAAGTATAAGGCTCGACGAAGCTGATCTTGATCTCCCAAGTTGAGCTTCCACTGTTAATCTAGTTGTTCTCCGCATATACATGAAAGTTATAGCCAAGTAAAAAAACAATTATACCTGATCTGAAAGAGATATGAAAGAGGATTTCTGTAACTAAGCACGTAAAAGATGATCTTATTCCTAGCTAAAAAAATAGCCCAGATATGATTGCAAAAGAAGACTCATCACTTGGCTACGGTAAGCAAAAGACTACTTATGGCATCATGAAACCATTTGTGTTTAACTTGCAAGAGAAAAGGTAGATTGTTGGTTTGGTTTGGTTGATTGAATTTGACGTACGTGGAGCAGGCGCTGCGGCAGGGTAGTCTGGTAGCGGGGGAGAAATTCTTGTTGCTGCCGTGATGCGGTGACGGCTCTTGGTCTCCTAGATCTGCAACTCAGCCAACATACACAAAAAATTCAGAAAAGAAACTGGACGATACATTGGAAAACGGGGATCGAAAGCTCGTGGTCGACCTTGGCTGGCAGCCTCCTCGCCGGCGCTGCTCCTCCCCGCCACTTCCGTGATAGCATCAGCTCGACGCGGATGTCAGCGACCACACAGGATGCACCTCACCAGCATCTTGTGCCGGCCAAGCCCCGGCCGACCTCGCCGCCTCTGCCTCATCGCCCAAGCAGCGCTGCCTGCTGCCGCCTACCTCCTGCCTCAGTGCTTGGCTCTACCGCCCCGAGTCGTAGATTGCCAACTACCTGAAGCGCCTCTCGACGCCAGGCCGTAGCGCCCGTCCCTCTATCTCCGCTTGAAGGGATCAGGCGAGGCGAGAAGCTCCGGCGGCGGAAGCCGGTGAATGTGTAGGGGATTGGCGGGTGGAGGATGTGGATCTCGTCCGGACACTGGGCACATCGCTCTTTGCGCCGTCGCCGCCTCCTCGCCGGCGCCGGTCCTCCCCTCCGCTCCCGCCACTGGCGCAGGTCGACGCGAACGTCCGCGACGGCTGCACCTCACCAGCAGCTTGTCACGGTCAGGCTCCGACCGAACTCACTGCCGGCCACCGTTCCCCGCCGCCTCTACCTCGTCGTCCAAGCAGCGGCACCTGCTGCTGCCTCAGGGCCTGGCACCACCGCCCCGCGCTGTACCGCCTGAAGCGATTGTCAATGCCAGTCCCTCTATCCTCCATTGGAAGAGAATTAGGAAAGGAGAGGAGCTCCTGCAGGGAGCGTAGGGGATTGTCAGGGAGGAGCTCGCGAGAGTCGCGATAGTGGGGAAGATAATGAGGAAGAGAGAGAGAGCCGTGAGGAAACCAAGAACGGTATGGCACGTGATTTCTCCAGTTAGAGGCCATCCGGTGAGACAAAAGTAGTCAAAGAGGTTTTAAAAGAAGCTAGAGCCACCCAGACAACAAGAAAACACACTGAAACAAAGGGAAAAAACCCTTAGAAAATTGCAAAGACTGCACCAAAAATACATCATGGTAATCATCCACATACGCGTCCACCCATCCGTAGTTTAAAAATTAATACAAGATTTTGAGAAAAAAAGATGTTGGTTACACTTTAATATAGAAGTTATTGAAGTTGATAAACAAGGTCTAGCATATTTAAACCAGACAAATCATGTATCTACCCCCCAACCCAAAACTCTGTCTTGTAAAGTCAAGCATGAAGAGAAGTGGTTTAATTTGGGTTTCAAACATGGAAATTTCAAGAACCCCCCAAAAGCTTCATTTTAGAGTGACTAAGAAGGATCCACGCCGGGCTTACCTTTTATTTTCATGTTTTAAACTTGTTCAAATCTTGGTCAAACCTAGGATTTGAATAAGATTAAAATGGGCATAAAATTAAAAAAAAAATGAAAAACCAAAGCACATAGCCTTCTTATGTCATATAGTAAGCACTCAAGTTGATAAACAAGATCTAGACATGTCAAACCAGAAAAATCATGTATCTACCCCTAACCCTAAACTTTGTCATATGAAGTCAAGCACGAAGAGAAGTCGTTTTAGGTTTCAAACATGGAAATTTTAAAAGCCTTCCCATGAACTTCGTTTTGGAGTGACTAAGAAGGATGCAGGCTTACCTTTACATTTTCATGTTTTAAACTTGTTTAAATCTTGGTTAAACCTAGATTTGACCAAGATCAAAGCATGAAAATTCTGAAAAAATCAGAAAAGGAAAACCAAAGCACGTAGTATTTTTTTTGAAAGGAATACGGTAAGGGAAGCCCCTACAGTGTTTTTTTTATAATAAGAACCTAATTCTGCGCCCGTGGGGACTTGAACCTGGGTGGCTGGGTTGTACATCCACTTCCCTAACCGAGTGAGCTAGGCTCACTTCTTTGCACATAGTATTCTTATGTCATATAGTAAGCATTCAAGTTGATAAACAAGGTCTAAACATATTCAAACCAGACAAATCATGTATCTACCTCTTAACCCTAAACTCTGTTTTATGAAGTCGATCAAGCATGAAGAGAAGTGGTTTTGGGTTTCAAACATGGAAATTTCAAGAACCTCCCAAAACCTTCATTTTAGAGTGACAAAGAAGGATCCAGGCTTACCTTTTCATTTTCATGTTTTAAACTTGTTCAAATCTTGGTCAAACTTAGGATTTGACCAAGATTCAAATGGGCATAAAATTACTTAGAAAAATCATGTACGTATCTACCCCTAACCCTAAACTCTGTCATATGAAGTCAAGCACGAAGAGAAGTGGTTTTGTGTTTCGAACATGGAAATTTCAAAAACCTCAACTCCTGAAGCTTCATTTTAGAGTGACCAAGCAGGATCCAGGCTTACCTTTTATTTTCATGTTTTAAACTTGTTCAAATCTTGGTCAAACCTTGGATTTTACCAAGATTCAAATGGGCATAAAAATACTTAGAAAAATCATGTACGTATCTACCCCTAACCCTAAACTCTATCTTACGAAGTCAAGCATGAAGAGAAGTGGTTTTGGGTTTCAAACATGGAAATTTCAAAAACCTCCCAAAAGCTTCATTTTAGAGTGACTAAGAAGGATCCATGCTTACATATTATTTTAATGTTTTAAATATGTTCAAATCTTGGTCAAACCGTTCATAGGATTTGACCAAGAATCAAATGGGCATAAAAATTCAAAAAAATGAAAAACCAAAGCACATAGCCTTCTTATGTCATATAGTAAGCACTCAAGTTGATAAACAAGGTCTAGACATATTCAAACCAAAAAAATAATGTATCTACCCCTAACCCTAAACTTTGTCTTATGAAGTCAAGCACGACGAGAAGTCGTTTTGGGTTTCAATCATGGAAATTTCAAAAACCTTCCCAAAAGTCTCATTTTGGAGTGACTAAGAAGGATATAGTCTTACGTTTTCATTTTCATGTTTTAAACTTGTTCAAATCTTGGTCAAACCTTGGATTTTACCAAGATTCAAATGGGCATAAAAATACTTAGAAAAATCATGTACGTATCTACCCCTAACCCTAAACTTTATCTTACGAAGTCAACAAGCATGAAGAGAAGTGGTTTTGGGTTTCAAACATGGAAATTTCAAAAACCCCCCAAAAGCTTCATTTTAGAGCGACTAAGAAGGATCCATGCTTACATTTTATTTTGATGTTTTAAACATGTTCAAATCTTGGTCAAACCGTACCTAGGATTTGACCAAGAATCAAATGGGCATAAAAATTCAAAAAAAAACATAGCACATTGCCTTCTTATGTCATATAGTAAGCACTCAAGTTGATAAATAAGGTCTAGACATATTCAAACCAGAAAAATCATGTATCTACCCCTAACCCTAAACTTTGTCTTATGAAGTCAAGCACGACGAGAAGTCGTTTTGGGTTTCAAACATGGAAATTTCAAAAACCTTCCGAAAAGCCTCATTTTGGAGTGACTAAGAAGGATACAGGCTTACCTTTTCATTTTCATGTTTTAAACTTGTTTAAATCTTGGTTAAACCTAGGATTTGACCAAGATCAAATGGGCATAAAAATTCAGAACAAATAAAAAATGAAAACCAAAGCACATAGTATTCTTATGTCATATAGTAAGCATTCAAGTTGATAAACAAGGTCTAAACATATTCAAACCAGACAAATCATGTATCTGTTATCACCAGATTTTGGCCAAATCAGGAGTTGGGCCGTAAGGGAGATGGGCTTGGAAGATTACACGTGGAAGATCTCTGAAGCGGCCTTGCACGAAGAGTTTGGGCTAGATTGCCCGTGTATCTGTATTATAGTAGATCGCATCTTAGATTAAAAGTTAGAGTTTGCCTCGTGCACGGTTGGGATTATTCCCACGTTAGAAAGTCCCCTGGACTATAAATATGTATCTAGGGTTTATGAAATAAACAACAACCAACGTTCAACCACAAAATCAATCTCGGCGCATCGCCAACTCCTTCGTCTCGAGGGTTTCTACCGGTAAGCATCATGCTGCCTAGATCGCATCTTGCGATCTAGGCAGCACAAGCTTTATGTTGTTCATGCGTTGCTCGTACTGAAGCCTTTTTGATGGCGAGCAACATAGTTATCTTAGATGTGTTAGGGTTAGCATTGTTCTTCGTATAATATGCTGTCGTAGTGCAACCCTTGCATATCTAGCCGCCCTTACACCTATCTTAGGTGTAGGGGCGGCACCCCGCTTGATCATTATTTAGTAGATCCGATCCGTTACGGTTGCTCCTTGTTCTTCAAGGATTAGTTTAATATCTGCAATAGTTAGGCCTTACAAAGGGTTGGAGGATCCAGCGGCACGTAGGGTGTCGTTTGCTAGTCCTAGACAGGATGTTCCGGGGATCAACCTCGTGTTGGTTTTTAGGCCTTGTCTAGGACCGGCTTACGATCACCGTGCGTGGCCGCGAGGCCCAATCGTGAGTAGGATGATCCGATTATGCGGTGAAAACCCTAAATCGTCGTAGATCGTTTTAGCTTTATCTTGATCAAGCAGGACCACCATATATTCGTGCACCTCGTACGAATCATGGGTGGATCGGCTCATTGAGCCGATTCACAGGATAACCTGAGAGCCGATCGAGGCTCGTATTTAATGTTTACGTGTATGCCATGCAGGAAACTAAGCGAGGCATCTCCATCACCTTCCTGACCAGGTATAGGTCAGGTGGCACGCCCTTGCATTAGCATCGGACGTGTGTACCAGAGGCTTTGCGGGCCGTCGCTCGGAGGGACCAGGGCCAGCCGCAGCCCTAAGTTGTTCCCGGCTCTACTGTGTTGCCCGTCGCTGCCCGCCGGTGGGTTTTGACCGCAACACATTCTGGCACGCCCGGTGGGACAAGCTTCGTCATCAACCACATCGCCATCTACATCTGAGATGGCGGACGGCACTCCAGTCACGTACGAGGATCTGACCGACGAGCTCAAGAAGAAGTATGACGAGGTCAAAGCCATCCTCGAAGCTGACCTCATCGGCTCTTTTCACAGAACCCGTTCACATGGCATCAGGTGGAAGGGGTTCTCGCCTGATGGTGCACTCGATGGGATAGACCTCTCTGCCCCGTCAGAAGAACGCACCAGGTCCCTACGTCAGGAGATCAACTACTTGGTGGCTCACTCGCTGCACCGCTACTCTGAGAACCTGGTGAACACTTTAGAGCGTGTCGCTCTCCGGGTGATCCAGGAGATCATGAGACACCAGTACTCTCCGTCAGGACCAGCTCTCGGGACACACCAAGGAGAGATGCCACTCCAGTCCCGTCCACCGCTGCCATTTGCGTTGGCAGCACCAGAAGTGCCGAATTCACCGGCATTCGTCGTCTACAAGATCGGTGGTGACCCTAGTGACTGCCAGTTCTTGCATGAGGCACCTAAGGAGATCCCTCACGGGTACATGTGCACGTATGTGCCAGATTGCGGTAACTGGGCGCTAACAAACCAGGCCACAACATCAGGGACTTCTGGGAAAACAGGAGGAACGTCAGCGACAGATCTTGAGAAGCAGACGTGGCTAACTAAGTACGCCACCCCGACGAACCTCCAGAGCTCAGCTCCTGCAGTTGGCTCAGAGCTGGAAAAGCAAGCATGGCTGGCTAAGTACGCCACCCCGGTGAATCTTCAGAGTTCAACTCCTGCAGCCAGCACAGCGGATCAGATCAGTACCATACTGAGAGACCAGTTCGGCATGGTGCCGAAAAGGAGGGCAATCGGCTATTCCAAGCCGTACCCCGACGAGTACGAGTTGATCCCGCTACCACCTAAATATCGGCTCCCTGATTTCTCCAAATTCAGTGGATCAGATGGTTTCAGCTCCATCGAGCATGTGAGCCGATATTTGGCACAGCTAGGAACGGCCTCAGTGTCGGATCCACTACGCGTGAGGTTCTTCTCACAGTCCCTCACGGGATCGGCTTTCGGGTGGTACACTTCGTTGCCACCAGACTCGATCCGGACTTGGAAGCAGTTGGAAGAACAGTTCCATACGCAGTACCACTCAGAGGCTTCCGAGTCTGGCCTTGCCGATCTAGCACAAATACGTCAGAAGCGTGGAGAAACTGTGACAGAATACATCCAGCGCTTCAGGAATCTTAGGAACCGATGTTATTCGGTTCGTGTGACTGAAAAGGAAGCAGTCGAGTTGGCAGTAGCGGGCCTTGCAGCACCGCTCAAGGACATGGCCTCCCAAGCAGACTACCCCTCACTGGCGCACATGGTTCAGAAACTGTCGGCATATGAACAGCGCCACCTGGACTTGTACCAGGACAAATTCGAGCGTGCAGTAGTCCTGGTCGAGGCGGAGGAAGACGAAGTTTCTGCGGGAGATCAAGAGGTAGCAGTGGCTGAATGGACTCGGGGGGCAACCCCCGTGTCCTGCAAATGGGTTAAGCCACCAGGTCCGCCCAGGGGGTTTGATTTTGATGTGACCAAAACTGAGCAAATCTTCGACCTCTTACTCAAGGAGAAGCAGTTGAAGATACCCGAAGGTCTCAAATTCCCCACGGTACAGGAGCTGAACGGAAAGCCATACTGCAAATGGCATAACTCGCTCTCTCATGCCACCAACGACTGCAGGGTGTGGTGTCAGCAGATCCAAATGGCGATAGAACAAGGACGTCTGATTTTCAACCAGTACGCCATGAAGGTCGACACCCAACCCTTCCCCGCCGTTAACATGGTGGAATGCACTTACCCTGAAGGTTGCCAGCCAGGATCCTCGTTCAGCATCAACATGGTAGGACTTGGGCACCACGCTGGCAAGGATGGAAACGAGGGCAGCTGCTCTCGTAGCAAGGACACAGAGGAGGCCGCTCCACGCGATCGGCTCCGTCATGATGGCAAGCGCTACGTCACAGAGGGAGAAGTGAAGAACATAAGATATCAGCGACCCCTCTCTGATCACCTCCTCAACAAGTATGTGAGTCAGTATGACCAACGCCGACGATCCAGTGATGAAGACGAAAGAGATCGTCTGGCTAGGGAAGCCAGAAGACATCGTCGGCATGATCGCGATGAGGAGGAGCACGAGCGCCGTGCTAAAGAAAGATCAAGGGAGCGAGACGACGAGGATAGGCACTGGGACTGCCCCTTCTTCAGACACTGCTGGGATTCTGGAATGAGCCGATTGCCCACAATCGGCAATTGCCCAGAATGCAACCAGAAGAAGAAGGAGGCAGCCAACGTGTCCGTGTTCAAACGTCTAGGGCCTCTCCCAACACAAAGCGAACGCGCGGAGTCCCCTCGGTTGGAAGATCTCGAGGATTCAGAAGACGAGGGAGAAGAAGAAGATAGGTACCACCGGCCAAGGTGGTGCCCTGATGGGCTCAGCCATTCCCAAAAGCGCAGGGTTCAGCGATTGCGCCGCTTGGAGGAAGCCGAAAGGTTATACCTGCATACGCTAAGGAAGGCGCGACCTGATCTGGCTGCGAAAGTTCAGCGAACCCTGGATGAAGAGGGTCGTCCACAGAAAATGGAGTGGCGCCCCAAGCAAAGGAAAGCCGATGATGATACATCGGCTGGCACAAACATGGTGCTTGTCCTTCCGATGAAGCTTAGTGCTCCAGGATTACACGATGCACTCAAGGTGGACGGCAGCAAGCGCATCGACATGACAAAGGACGAGGTTGGGCTGGTCTTATCCACTGGCCTGACCGAGTAGCAAGAGCAAACCGATGAGCAAATGTGGTGAGGCCGATCCTTGGGATCGGCCCCCAAAGGTATATGAAGGAAAAGCACAATGCCTTCATTGAACGCTTCAATCAATATGGAGGCCGATTCCAGCAATCGACCAAAAAATTATCTTCACCACATGTTCTGCTTACATGCAACGTCGATCTACTGGGCGGCGGTTTACGTCGGCTGATGAGCCAGGGAAAGTCAACATTAGTCCTACCAAAACCGACGTGCAAATACGGTGCCTCGGCTAGACTACAGAGCCGATATCTGCAGTTACCTGTCAGCTTCGGCTCGGGGGGCACCTAATCAGAGGAACATGTGCAGATGAACACATAAGCAGTGAAATATTGGGGGCCGATTAGAAAAATCGGCCGGTAAATTTTTTTTTTTGAATTGATATATAGCCGATGCACAGTCATCGACTCTAGTACAGTTACACAAGACCTACCGGCTATGTGCTCAAGGCCCAGATTTTCGCCAAGATAGTTTTCAGTTCGGCTTCAAGAGCTTTTGTTTCCTTGAAGGGGATGTACAATGAGAGCAGCTTTGGCTGCAATGAGCCGACAACCCTTTGCGCCAAGTTCAGCAGTAACATCAGTTAGGCATGCGAGGCAGCCTCTTTCTCATTAAGCTGGTGGTGTTTCATTTACAACATCGGCGTTCGATAGGAGAAAGCTGATCTGGGGGCAAGTTTGGCTGATTCTTCATGGTGGCTATCTCGGATTACCAGGGTACCTGAGGTCAGAGCCCTTTTGTTTGATCTGTGCATCCTTGCCGGTATTCTCGCCTTGATTGAGGCTCGGGGGGCAGCTCGCCCTAAAAAATCTTTGCTCTGGAGAGCCGATTTTGTTGGAATCGGCTGGTTCTGTATTATAACTTGGAAGCCAATGGTAACACATTTGGCTGATTCGTCACTGTTCTCGCCTTGGGTGAGGCTTGGGGGGCAACTCACCCGAAAGTTTCTTGGCTCTGAGAGCCAATTTGGTTGGAATCGGCTGGCTCTACATCGCAACTGTTCTGAAGAGTGGTGCTTTTGTTACAGAGGTATCAGTTTTAGCAACCAAGCCGATTCAGCGACAGTTCCAGGGTCCTTGTAAAGACACCTGCTCAAGACCAAACCTCCGGCCTACTACGATCGGCTGTGCTATCGTCATCGGTAGGATTGGCTAATTTGGAGGGATGACTGAATTGGCCTGTCTCGCAGATTATCGTGAGAGACCGATGCGTTGCCATCAGTCATTGAGCGTTGACTAGGCTAACAGTCGACAAAGTCAGATGAGGAAAAATCGGCTGAATCAGCATACAGGGCATCGGCAAAATCAAAGGAAGTTTTCATTGATAATAAGATTTCTTACAAAGAGAAACCGATTGTTCAACAAAAGGGAACAGATTACTACTGCCGACCCTATGCTAGTAAATCCCTACTCTAAGGGCTGTTGCTGTCTTCGCCATTGCTGGGGTAGCTGCCATCATTGCTGCTGTCGACGAGTTCCTCGTTGCTGCTACTGTGACCTTCAGCAGAGGCTTCTTCCTCGTCATCATCGTCATCCTCGTCTGACCAAGCCCAGCCCCAGATGCGCTTTGGTGGTGGTTCGTCGGAGGAGGTGTCGTCCTCCTGTCCTTTCTTCGGGTCGGAGGAGACGTCTTCGTCTTCGTCATCCTCTTCTTCTTTGGTGACGGAGGTGAATTTACCCCGGAAGGGAGGGTCGTCGTCGTCGCTCTCCGCCTCCAGTGCTCCGTCAACCAGGTACCGGAGGTCATCTTCCCCGTCGGTTAGGGGCATGGCCCCATCTGACCAGACGAGGTCTTCACCCTCTGGCACGAAGTCGAAGTCCCACTCCCGCTTGTCCCAATGCTTGGGAGCACGACGGTTGTACGCCTCCATCTGGTCGTGCTCTGGAACCGATTCGTTTGAGGAAGAGGATTGGAGAGAAACGGAAGAGGAGGAAGAAGACGACATGGCTATGGAAGAAGAGGGTTTTTTGGTACCGATGGCTGGAACAGACGAAGAGGGCTAATCAATCGGCACGGTTAAATAAAGAGGAGCCTAGTAGAGATTTAATGCCGTTGCAGTTTCCGAGGGGATGGAGCTAGAATTGTCGAATCATACAGAGAAGGTGAGAAGGCAAGTCATCATGATGAAGAATACTGCGATGGTCTGCTCTGCCATGACATGACCCTTCGAAGAAAAAACAGAGTGGTTTTGAAATTATCATTACCAAAACCAGGGGGGCATGTGTTATCACCAGATTTTGGCCAAATCAGGAGGTGGGCCGTAAGGGAGATGGGCTTGGAAGATTACACGTGGAAGATCTCTGAAGCGGCCTTGCACGAAGAGTTTAGGCTAGATTGCCCGTGTATCTGTATTATAGTAGATCGCATCTTAGATTAAAAGTTAGAGTTTGCCTCGTGCACGGTTGGGATTATTCCCACGTTAGAAAGTCCCCTGGACTATAAATATGTATCTAGGGTTTATGAAATAAACAACAACCAACGTTCAACCACAAAATCAATCTCGGCGCATCGCCAACTCCTTCGTCTCGAGGGTTTCTACCGGTAAGCATCATGCTGCCTAGATCGCATCTTGCGATCTAGGCAGCACAAGCTTTATGTTGTTCATGCGTTGCTCGTACTGAAGCCTTTTTGATGGCGAGCAACATAGTTATCTTAGATGTGTTAGGGTTAGCATTGTTCTTCGTATAATATGCTGTCGTAGTGCAACCCTTGCATATCTAGCCGCCCTTACACCTATCTTAGGTGTAGGGGCGGCACCCCGCTTGATCATTATTTAGTAGATCCGATCCGTTACGGTTGCTCCTTGTTCTTCAAGGATTAGTTTAATATCTGCAATAGTTAGGCCTTACAAAGGGTTGGAGGATCCAGCGGCACGTAGGGTGTCGTTTGCTAGTCCTAGACAGGATGTTCCGGGGATCAACCTCGTGTTGGTTTTTAGGCCTTGTCTAGGACCGGCTTACGATCACCGTGCGTGGCCGCGAGGCCCAATCGTGAGTAGGATGATCCGATTATGCGGTGAAAACCCTAAATCGTCGTAGATCGTTTTAGCTTTATCTTGATCAAGCAGGACCACCATATATTCGTGCACCTCGTACGAATCATGGGTGGATCGGCTCATTGAGCCGATTCACAGGATAACCTGAGAGCCGATCGAGGCTCGTATTTAATGTTTACGTGTATGCCATGCAGGAAACTAAGCGAGGCATCTCCATCACCTTCCTGACCAGGTATAGGTCAGGTGGCACGCCCTTGCATTAGCATCGGACGTGTGTACCAGAGGCTTTGCGGGCCGTCGCTCGGAGGGACCAGGGCCAGCCGCAGCCCTAAGTTGTTCCCGGCTCTACTGTGTTGCCCGTCGCTGCCCGCCGGTGGGTTTTGACCGCAACAGTATCTACCCACTAAACCTAAACTCTGTCTTATGAAGTCAAGCAAGCATGAAGAGAAGTGGTTTTGGGTTTCAAACATGGAAATTTTAAAAACCTCCCAAATGCTTCATTTTAGAGTGACTAAGAAGGATGCAGGCTTACCTTTTCATTTTCATGTTTTAAACTTGTTTAAATCTTGGTCAAACCTTGGATTTTACCAAGATTCAAATGGGCATAAAAATACTTAGAAAAATCATGTACGTATCTACCCCTAACCCTAAACTCTATCTTACAAAGTCAAGCATGAAGAGAAGTGGTTTTGGGTTTCAAACATGGAAATTTCAAAAACCTCCCAAAAGCTTCATTTTAGAGCGACTAAGAAGGATCCATGCTTACATTTTATTTTGATGTTTTAAACATGTTCAAATCTTGGTCAAACCGTACCTAGGATTTGACCAAGAATCAAATGGGCATAAAAATTAAAAAAAAAAAGAAAAACCATAGCACATAGCCTTCTTATGTCATATAGTAAGCACTCAAGTTGATAAACAAGGTCTAGACATATTCAAACCAGAAAAATCATGTATCTACCCCTAACCCTAAACTTTGTCTTATGTAGTCAAGCACGACGAGAAGTCGTTTTGGGTTTCAAACATGGAAATTTCAAAAACCTTCCCAAAAGCCTCATTTTGGAGTGACTATGAAGGATACAGGCTTACCTTTTAATTTTCATGTTTTAAACTTGTTTAAATCTTGGTTAAACCTTGGATTTGACCAAGATCAAATGGGCATAAAAATTCAGATAAAAAATGAAAACCAAAGCACATAGTATTCTTATGTCATATAGTAAGCATTCAAGTTGATAAACAAGGTCTAAACATATTCAAACCAGACAAATCATGTATCTACCCACTAAACCTAAACTCTGTCTTATGAAGTCGATCAAGCATGAAGAGAAGTGGTTTTGGGTTTCAAACATGGAAATTTCAAAAACCTCCCAAATGCTTCATTTTAGAGTGACTAAGAAGGACGCAGGCTTACCTTTTCATTTTCATGTTTTAAACTTGTTCAAATCTTGGTCAAACCAAGGATTTGACCAAGATTCAAAAGGGCATAAAAATAAGTTTCCAATGGTCCCGTGTCCAACAAGGGACGAGTAGTTTCTCTCCACTTCTTCCTGGCATGTGGGGTGAGCAAGCCCTCCCATTAGTATCAGGGGAATTTAATTTGACAAGGGCTACAGGACGACATCACCAAAAAGGGTTAATTGGTTCTATGCAACTCCTCAATTCACAAGTTGTGTTTATGCCGTTACAAAAACTGAAGTTGTGTTTATGCCACTCTCAATTCTCAATAACCCCTTCTATGCCATTTTCAGTTTATACTTTCGTATTGACTAAAATAATCCTGTGTTCAGATTTGGAGCGACTTTTGGGTGTTTCGGGCACACAAAAAATCCAAAATTTTCAAATTCTGGAAAAATATTACAACTTCTCAAAAAAATCAAAATTTTTTTACAGGAAATCAAAAACACTGAAACGAGTATATTGTTTTAATTTGAGCCATTTATGTGCGGATTTGCATAAAAAAACTGACATTTTATGTTCTGTCTAGAAATTGGTAAAATTTTGTCCAAAAAATCAAACTCTTTCGAAAAATCTGAAAAATTTACAGAATGTCAAGAACACTAATATGAGTCTACTATTCTAATATGAGCCATTTCTGGGCACATATGATCCATTAAACATATGTGCAAAGTATGGTCCAGATTATCTGAGAGTATGTACAAACTGTAGTATAGGGTACAAATACTGGATACATAGGCAGTATATGATGTTGTATTGCTGAAAATGGCATAGAAAGGGGTATTGAGAACTGAGAGTGGCATAGACACAACTTCAGTTTTTTAATGGCATAAACACAACTTGTGAATTGGGGAGTGGCATAGAACCAATTAACCCCACCAGAAAAGGGTGATGCATGTCTCCTTCACCAAAACAGCAATACCTGTCTGAAACAAGTACATGAACACAAGTACACCACCATAATAATAATACTACATGGACACAAGTACTAATATAATAAAGTAAGAGTACTAGTTTGTTTACATTTCCACAGGCCACTTTTACGAACAAAAATTCTAAAATTAACCTTCAGAAATTCGGAAGCCAGGTGACACAGCAGTCATCAAGGATTGCAGCTAGCGGTACACAGTGACCTGGTCAAGATCTACCTTGAGCCTGCTTGACGCTTCAGCTCGGAGTTGAGAGCCTTCTCCTGTGACAGCTCGGCCTCTAGTTTGTCTGTCCTAACCGTGAGGTTCAGGATCAGTCCGGCGAGTTTGTCCATGGTCTCCGCCTGGCCGAGGCTCCGCCGCTGGATCTCGTTACTCTCAGTGAACGATTTCATGGCGATATCGTCGAGAATGCGAATCCGGATCTTCTCAGTGGCGAGCTCAGAATAAAGTCTCATGCACTCATCGGCGAGGGCGCTTCTGTCCGCCGTCTCGACGCAGAAATCGCCCATAACCATTTCTCAAATGGTCCCGATCTCATAGCGGGGCTTCTATCAGATGGGGATGGAGCACAAAATCAGAAGTGTACCCAGAGAACTACCAAGAAAGAGAGAATGGGAATCCCAATTTGCACGAATGTCTATACCTCGCTGCTTTGAGAAGTTGGCTCCGTGGAAGATGTTTCCGTAGGCAGGAGGGCTGCGGGAAAACTAAGGCCGCCCGACCTGAAAATACGATTGAGAGAAGGTTCGAAAAGGAGGGGATGATAAGTTCTGAAAGACATAGAAAGATGCGCAAGAACGGAGGATCTCCTTAAGGTAGCAGTCGCGGGCTGCGACGCCCTTGAAGACTCTTGCGCAGAAGGCACCTCGACAGCAGCACAAGGACGCCATTGCTGGGATTCCCTCAGCTTCGCCGCAGCCGCACGAGCCCTTCTATGGCGAGACCTTCTCCCGGTCATGGTGGCGAAGTAGTATTCCAAGAGGTAAACGAAGTGGTGAACTGAGGAAGACGGCTAGAGCAAAGGTTAGTCCTTAAATTTGGCCTCCCCGTCTCCTCGGCTCCTCGCGAGTAGTAGGAGTAATACTTATCTGGTCAAAGAGCAAACTTCAAGGCAGAGACTTGGTGGGCCATTCATCTCCAACTATACTTCCTCCGATCCGAATGATACAGTACCAAATTTTTTGAATGACAAATCACCCAAACCAGTATTCCATGAGTATATATAAGCTTTGGTGTTTTTACAATATACTAGCAAGATGGCATGTGATGGCTCCAAGAGCTTGTTTCACAATTTTACATTTTTTGAACCTTGATCTGTAGTACTGGGCAAAACCCTAGTTTAACCTATTTAATTATAGATTCGTAGGTCAATTTTTCTACGTACCTTTTTATTATTACTCTACTATGCAGCACATATGTGTTTGCCCGTCGAGTGAAACTCGGAGGAAGAGGGATCACTCGGAAGGAGAGAAGAAGGAGGGAGAGCATTATGGTGTCTCCCCTTTTTCGGGTGATGATGTTGACTGTTGTGCAGGTTTTGTCAGTGAGCAGGAGGTGCGAGCGAGCGAGTCGAGCGAGGCCGAGAATGAGAGAGATTTGTTTTTTTTTGTGTGAGAGGGACAACCGAAGGATCCTGAAGGACCCAGAGACTTCCAGTACGCATCCTGATGCATCTTCTCTTGACAAAGAAGATGGCTTGGAGTTTGCGTACCTACCGCACTTGACTTGTGCTCACTAAAGTGTGGGACCTCACGCATGGGCACCACACGTAAGTGACAGACCTGTTGGTGTAAAAACTCGGTTGATTATTATACTACTACATTTGTACTGTACAAAGTTTCCTATGGATTCAAGGGTACGAAAGCCAAGTTAACTCATTTACATGACATTACTTTTCCCATGAAGAAGCCAAGTTAACTCATCTATCAATTGGTATATTTTGGGGTGACTAAGAAGGATCCAGGCTTACTTTTTCATTTTCATGTTTTAAACATGTTTAAATCGTGGTCAAACCTATGATTTGACCAAGATTCAAATGGGCATAAAAATTCAAAAAAATCGAAAAAATGAAAAACAAAAGCACGTGGTCTTCTTATGTCATATAGTAAGCATTCAAGGTGATAAACAAGGTCTGACATATTCAAACCACAAAAATCATGTATCTACCCCCTAACCCTAAACTCTGTCTTATGAAGTCAAGCACGATGAGAAGTTGTTTTGGGTTTCAAACATGGACATTTCAAAAACCATCCCAAAAGCTTCATTTTGGAGTGACTAAGAAGGATACAAGCTTACCTTTTTCATTTTCATGTGTTAAACTTGTTTAAATCTTGGTCAAACCTAGCTAGGATTTGACCAAGAGATTAAAATGGGCATAAGAATTCAAAAAAAAAACAAAGTGTGCATGGTCTTTTTATGTCATATAGTAAGGCATTCAAGTTGATAAACAAGGTCTAGAAATATTTAAAACAGACGAATCATGTATCTACCCCCTAACCATAAACTCTGTCTTGTGAAGTCAAGCATGAAGAGAAGTGGTTTTGGGTTTCAAACATGGAAATTTCAAAAACCTCCCAAAAGCTTCATTTTAGAGTGACTAATTAAGAAGGATCCAGGCTTACCCTTTTCATTTTCATGTTTTAAACTTGTTCAAATCTTGGTCAAACTTAGGATTTGACCAAGATTCAAATGGGCGTAAAAATACTTAGAAAAAGCATGTACGTATCTACCCCTAATTAACCCTAAACTCTATCTTACGAAGTCAAGCATGAAGATAAGTGTTTTTGGGTTTCAAACATGGAAATTTCAAAAACCTCCCAAAAGCTTCATTTTGGAGTGACTAAAAAGTATCCAGGCTTACCCTTTTCATTTTCATGTTTTAAACTTGTTCAAATCTTTGTCAAACTTAGGATTTGACCAAGATTCAAATGGGCGTAAAAATACTTAGAAAAATCATGTACGTATCTACCCCTAATTAACCCTAAACTCCATCTTACGAAGTCAAGCATGAAGAGAAGTGGTTTTGGGTTTCAAACATGGAAATTTCAAAAACCTCCCAAAAGCTTCATTTTAGAGCGACTAAGAAGGATCTAGGCTTACATTTTCATTTTCATGTTTTAAACTTGTTCAAATCTTTGTCAAACTTAGGATTTGACCAAGATTCAAATGGGCATAAAAATACTTAGAAAAATCATGTACGTATCTACCCCTAACCCTAATTAAACTCTATCTTACGAAGTCAAGCATGAAGAGAAGTGGTTTTTGGGTTTCAAACATGGAAATTTCAAAAACCTCCCAAAAGCTTCATTTTAGAGTGACTAAGAAGGATCCGGGCCGGGCTTACCTTTTATTTTCATGTTTTAAACTTGTTTAAATCTTGGTTAAACCTAGGATTTGACCAAGATCAAATGGGCATAAAAATTCAGAAAAAATCAAAACATGAAAACCAAAGCATATAGTATTCTTATGTCATATATATAGTAAGCATTCAAGTTGATAAACAAGGTCTAAACATATTCAAACCAGACAAATCATGTATCTACCCCTAACCCTAATAAACTCTATATATTTTACGAAGTCAAGCATGAAGAGAAGTGGTTTTGGGTTTCAAACATGGAAATTTCAAAAACCTCCTAAAAGCTTCATTTTAGAGTGACTAAGAAGGATCCATGCTTACCTTTTATTTTCATGTTTTAAACATGTTCAAATCTTAGTCAAATCGTACCTAGGATTTGACCAAGATTCAAATGGGCATAAAAATTCAAAAAAAATATGAAAAACCAAAGCACATATATATCCTTCTTATGTCATATAGTAAGCACTCAAGTTGATAAACGTAACATGGTATAGACATATTCAAACCAGAGAAATCGATCATATATCTACCCCTAACCCTAAACTTTGTCTTCTGAAGTGTCGATCAAGCACGAAGAGAAGTCGTTTTGGGTTTCAAACATGGAAATTTCAAAAACTTCCCAAAAGCTTCACTTTGGAGTGACTAAGAAGGATCGATGCATGCTTACCTTTTCATTTTCATGTTTTACACTTGTTTAATTAAATCTTGGTTAAACCTAGGATTTGACCAAGATCAAATGGGCATAAAACTTCAGTAAAAATAGAAAAAAATGAAAACCAAAGCACATAGTATTCTTATGTCATATAGTAAGCATTCAAGTTGATAAACAAGGTCTAAATATTTTCAAACCAGACAAATCATGTATCTACCCCTAAACCTAAACTCTGTCTTATGAAGTCGATCAAGGATGAAGAGAAGTGGTTTTGGCTTTCAAACATGGAAATTTCAAAAACCTCCCAAAAGCTTCATTTTAGAGTGACTAAGAAAGATCCATGCATACCTTTTCATTTTCATGTTTTAAACTTGTTCAAATCTTGGTCAAACTTAGGATTTGATCAAGATTCAAATGGGCATAAAAATACTTAGAAAAATCATGTACGTATGTACCGCTAACCCTAAACTCTATCTTACGAAGTCAAGCATGAAGAGAAGTGGTTTATTTGGGTTTCAAACATGAAAATTTGAAGAACCCCCCAAAAGCTTCATTTTAGATTGACTAAAGGATCCAGGTCAGGATTACATTTTATTTGCATGTTTTAAACTTGTTCAAATCTTGGTCAAACCGTACCTACGATTTGACCAAGATTCAAATGGGCATAAAAATTCAAAAAAATGAAAAACCAAAGAACATAGAGCCTTCTTACGTCATATAGTAAGCACGCAAGTGTTGATAAACAAGGTCTAGACATATTCAAACCAGAAAAAAATCATGTATCTACCCCTAACCCTAAACTTTGTCTTATGAAGTCAAGCACGAAGAGAAGTCGTTTTGGATTTCAAACATGGAATTTTCAAAAACCTTCCCAAAAGATTCATTTTTGAGTGACTAAGAAGGATGCAGGCTTACCTTTTTATTTTCATGTTATAAACTTGTTTAAATCTTGGTTAAACCTAGGATTTGGCCAAGATCAAATGGACATAAAAATTCAGAAAAAATCAAAAAATGAAAACCAAAGCACATAGTATTCTCATGTCACATATAGTAAGCATTCAAGTTGATAAACAAGGTCTAAACATATTCAAACAAGACAAATCATGTATCTACCCCCTAACCCTAAAGTCTGTCTTATGAAGTCAAGCATGAAGAGAAGCGGTTTTGTGTTTCAAACATGGAAATTTCAAAAACCTCCCAAAAGCTTCATTTTAGAGTGACTAAGAAGGATCCAGGCTTACCTTTTCATTTTCATGTTTTAAACTTGTTCAAATCTTGGTCAAACTTATGATTTGACCAAATTCAAATGGGCATAAAAATTGGGAGGAATGGTACATGAATTACAATTCAAGAAAACACAGGGTAACTTAAATACTTGGATGCCCCAAAGATGTGTGGAAGACCAAAACAATGGCAAAACAATGGCAAAACATATTAGTAGCCCGAAATCGAACCAGTAGTTGGATATTTTTGAACTTGATCTGTAGTAGTGGGCAAAACCCTAGATTAACCTATTTAATCATAGATTCGTAGGTCGATTTTTCTACTTTTTTTATTATTACTATGCAGCACACGTGTGTTTGCCCGTCGAGTGAAACTCGGAGGAAGAGGGATCACTCGGAAGGAGAGAAGAAGGGAGAGAATTATGGTGTCTGCCCTTTTTCGGGTGATGATGTTGACTGTTCTGCAGGTTTTGTCAGTGAGCAGGAGGTGCGAGCGAGCGAGCGAGCGAGTCGAGCGAGGCTGAGAATGAGATAATTTTTTTTTGTGAGAGGGACAACCGAATCCTGAAGGACCCAGAGACTTCCAATACGCATCCTGATGAGTTTGCGTACCTACCGCACTTGGCTTGTGCTCACTGAAGTGTGGGACCTCACGCATGGGCACCACACGTAAGTGACAGACCTGTTGGTTTAAAAACTCGGTTGATTATTATACTACTCCTATGGATTCAAGGGTAGGAAAGCCAAGTTAACTCATTTACATGACATTATTTTTTCCATGAAGCCAAGTTAACTCATCTATCAATTGGTACATTTTGGAGTGACTAAGAAGGATCCAAACTTACTTTTTCATTTTCATGTTTTAAACATGTTTAAATCGTGGTCAAACCTATGATTTGACCAAGATTCAAATGGGCATAAAAATTCAAAAAAATCAAAAAAAAAGAAAAACAAAAGCACGTCGTCTTCTTATGTCATATAGTAAGCATTCAAGGTGATAAACAAGGTCTGACATATTCAAACCACAAAAATGATGTATCTACCCCCTAACCCTAAACTCTGTCTTATGAAGTCAAGCACGATGAGAAGTTGTTTTGGGTTTCAAACATGGACATTTCAAAAACCCTCCCAAAAGCTTCATTTTGGAGTGACTAAGAAGGATACAAGCTTACCTTTTCATTTTCATGTGTTAAACTTGTTTAAATCTTGGTCAAACCTAGCTAGGATTTGACCAAGAGATTCAAATGGGCATAAAAATTTAAAAAAAATGAAAAACCAAAGCGCATGGTCTTCTTATGTCATATAGTAAGGCATTCAAGTTGATAAACAAGGTCTAGACATATTTAAACCAGACAAATCATGTATCTACCCCCTAAGAAGGATCCAGGCTTACCCTTTTCATTTTCATGTATTAAACTTGTTCAAATCTTGGTCAAACTTATATTAGGATTTGACCAAGATTCAAATGGGCGTAAAAATACTTCGAAAAATCATGTATGTATCTACCCCGGCCTAACCCTAAACTCTATCTTACGAAGCCAAGAACGAAGAGAAGTCGTTTTGGGTTTCAAACATGGAAATTTCAAAAACCTCCCAAAAGCTTCATTTTAGAGTGACTAAGAAGGATCCATGCTTACCTTTTATTTTCATGTTTTAAACATGTTCAAATCTTGGTCAAAAAATGAAAACCAAAGCACATAGTATTCTTATGTCATATAGTAAGCATTCAAGTTGATAAACAAGGTCTAAACAAGGATACATGCTTCCCTTTTCATTTTCATGTTTTATACTTGTTTAAATCTTGGTCAAACCTAGGATTTGACCAAGATTCAAAATGTGCATCAAAATTCAAAAAAAAATTAGAAAAATTTAAAACCAAATTAAAGCACAAAGTTGTCTTATGTCATATAGTAAGCATTAAAGTTGATAAACAAGGTCTAGACACATATTCAAACAAAACAAATCATGTATCTACACCCCTAACCCCTAAACTCTATCTTATGAAGTCAACAGCATGAAGAGAAGTGGTTTTGGGTTTCAAACATGGAAATTTCAAAAACCTCCCAAAAGCTTCATTTTAGAGTGACTAATATAAGAAGGATCCATGCTTACCACCTTTTCATTTTCATATTTTAAACTTGTTTAAATCTGTGTCAAATTACACCTATGATTTCACCAAAAGATTCAAATGGGCATAAAATTCAAATAAAATCAGAAAAATGAAAAACAAAAGCATATAGTCTTCTTATGTCATATAGTAAGCATTCAAGTTGATAAACAAGGTTTGGACATATTCAAACCTAGGCAAATCATGTATCTACCCCTAGCTCCTAAACTCTATCTTATGAAGTCAAGCATGAAGAGAAGTGGTTTTGGGTTTCAAACATGAAAATTTCAAGAACATCCCAAAAACTTCATTTTAGAGTGACTATAAGAAGGATACATGCTTCCCCTTTTCATTTTCATGTTTTATACTTGTTTAAATCTTGGTCAAACCTAGGATTTGACAAAGATTCAAATGTGCATCAAAATTTAAAAAAATCAAAAAAATCAAAACCGAAAGCATATAGTTTTCTTATGTCATATAGTAAGCATTCAAGTTGATAAACAAGGTCTAGATATATTCAAACAAGAAAAATCATGTATCTACCCCTAGCCCTAAACTCTGTCTTATGTAGTCAAGCATGAAGAGAAGTGGTTTTGGGTTTCAAACTTGGAAATTTAAAGAACCTCCCAAAATATTCATTTTAGAGTGTCTAAGAAGGATCCATGCTTACCTTTTCATTTTCATGTGTTAAACTTGTTTACATCTTGGTCATAGCTAGTATTTGACCAAGATTCAGATGGGCATAAAATTAAAAAAACTAAAAAATGAAAACCAAAGTACATAGTCTTCTTATGTCATATAGTAAGCATTCAAGCTGATAAACAAGGTCTAGACATATTCAAACCAAACAAATCATGTATCTACCCCATGTTGATCTTATGAAGTCTAGCATGAAGAGAAGTCGTTTTGGGTTTCAAACATGGAAATTTCAAGAACATCCCAAAAGCTTCATTCTATCTCTAAGTTTGGCTCATCCGCTAAATCTCGCAAAGTATAATAATAAGAAAATTGCTGACACTGGTGCGCGCGAGGAGATTTATTTCTGTGTGTGCTGAGCTGTTAGGCCTAAGCCGAAATCCTCAGCTAAACGTGTTCTAAGCTTAACACATAAAAAAAGTGTTCAATCTCGCCCACAATGTCCTCTTCTTTCCTCTTCCTTTATTGGAAGTTGTTTTGCAGACAAGGAAAGTGGCACGTGTAATGTGAGTAATAAAACCCTCTTAGCCAAAAACAACTACGAGCAAGATTTTCTGTATTGTAGATGCCCCAATTGACTCTCATCCCCAATATAGTCTTTTTTTATGTCAGTATAGACTTATTTACTGGATGTATACTATTGTACATGGCATGCATTTGCCTAATGAGGAGCATTGTATAGCCGTTCTAGCCAACCCGATCAATCTGTCAAGCTTCATGCAGGAGATGCCATGTTTTAATTACTCCCTCGCTCCGATCCATATTTCTTGGTGCTAAAAAGAATGTGAATCGGAGGGAGTACTTTTCTTAGATAGTACTATATCAGTTCAAAAAAAAGTACAGTACTACTACATCACAAATGCATCAAAAGAGTACTACTACTGTACATCACAAGACCACGACAGTTGTACTACTAGTAGAGTTTAATGCTGAACTTCCAAAGGGGAATAAGATTACACATATGAACTTTAAACAGGACCAGGAGCATCAGGGCCAGCAGCAGGGGCGTTGACCGTCAACAAACCAGGCAAGACGTAAGGAAGAGGCCATATGCTGCGTGCTTGGCCTTGATTGCAGGGTGGTGATTCTTCGATGTACTAACGCCGGTCGCCATGTATTCACGCCGTACCAGTTCCGCGTCGCCCGCGAGCGGATCGAAGCGATCCCGCGAGACGGACAAGCTCGAGGAGGCGTGGCGGCTCCAGTGCAAGCAGTCCGCCGCCGGGAGTCGGCGCGCGGCGTGCAGGTACGGTGGCTCCCTGTACATGCCGTCGTCGCTCCGCGAGTTCGCCCCGGGCAGGCTCTGGTACAAGGCGGATCCGCCACTGAAACCGATGAGCGGCCCCATCTTCAACAAATGGCGCGCCGACTGGGAGAGGAACCGCCGGTTGAAGGTGGCGTGGGAGGCGAGCACTAGCGGCGGATTCGCCCCGCCAGCCGGCGAGGAGGCGGAGGAGGCGGAGGAAGGGGAAGACCCCCTCTTCTTGAAGGCGCTGGCCGCGTCCCTCAAGGACGATGCCGACAAGAAGAGGGCGGAGGAGGCGGAGGAAGGGGAAGACCCCCTCTTCTTGAAGGCGCTGGCCGCGTCCCTCAAGGACGATGCCGACAAGAAGAGGGCGGAGGAGGCGGAGGAAGGGGAAGACCCCCTCTTCTTGAAGGCGCTGGCCGCGTCCCTCCAGGACGATGCCGACAAGAAGAGGGCGGAGGAAGAAGACAAGGCGGTGGCCATCGCCGCCGTGAAGGAGAAGGAGGCGCGGGAGGCGGAGGAGAACGCGACCATCATCTTCCTCGATGGCTAGATAGGTTAGAAGTCGCGATAAGGATCGCGCAATTCTGTATGTATGATCCGTATGTATGATCAACTATGAATTATGAACTCTGAACTATCAAACCAAACCACATTTTTTTATGTCATATAGTAAGAATTCAAGTTGATAAAACAAGGTCTAGACATATTCAAACTAGACAAATCACGTATTTCTACCCCTAACCCTAAACTCTATCTTATATGAAGTAAAGCATGAAGAGAAGTGGTTTGGGGTTTCAAACATGGAAATATCAAAAACCTTCCCAAAAGCTTCATTTTGGAGTGACTAAGAAGGATGCAGGCTTACCTTTTCATTTTCACGTTTTAAACTTGTTTAAATCTTGGTTAAACCTAGGATTTGACCAAGATCTAATGGGCATAAAAATTAAGAAAAAAACAAAACATGAAAACCAAAGCATATAGTATTCTTATGTCATATAGTAAGCATTCAAGTTGATAAACAAGGTCTAAATATATTCAAACCAGACAAATCATGTATCTACCCCTAACCCTAATAAACTCTATATACTTTACGAAGTCGAGCATGAAGAGAAGTGGTTTTGGGTTTCAAACATGGAAATTTCAAAAACCTCCTAAAAGCTTAATTTTAGAGTGACTAAGAAGGATCCATGCTTACCTTTTATTTTCATGTTTTAAACATGTTCAAATCTAGGTCAACCGTACCTAGGATTTGACCAAGATTCAAATGGGCATAAAAATTCAAACAAAATTGAAAAACCAAAGCACATAGCCTTCTTATATCATATAGTAAGCACTCAAGTTGGTAAACAAGGTCTAGACATATTCAAACCAGAAAAATCTTGTATCTACCCCTAACCCTAAACTTTGTCTTATGAAGTCAAGCACGAAGAGAAGTCGTTTTGGGTTTCAAACATGGAAATTTTAAAGCCTTCCCAAAAGCCTCATTTTGGAGTGACTAAGAAGGATGCAGGCTTACCTTTTCATTTTCATGTTTTAAACTTGTTTAAATCTTTGTTAAACCTATGATTTGACCAAGAGCAAATGGGCATAAAAATTCAGAAAAAATCAAAAAATGAAAACCAAAGCACATAGTATTCTTATGTCATATATTAAGCATTCAAGTTGATAAACAAGGTCTAGACATATTCAAACCAGAAAAATCATGTATCTACCCTAACCCTAAACTCTGTCTTATGAAGTCAAGAATGAAGAGACGTGGTTTTGGGTTTCAAACATGGAAATTTCAAGAACCCCCCAAAAGCTTCATTTTAGAGTGACTAAGAAGGATCCAGGTCGAGCTTACCTTTTATTTTCATGTTTTAAACTTGTTCAAATCTTGGTCAAACCTAGGATTTGACCAAGATTCAAATGGGCATAAAAAAATGAAAAACCAAAGCACATAGCCTTCTTATGTCATAAAATAAGCACTCAAGTTGATAAACAAGGTCTAGACATATTCAAACCAGAAAAATCATGTATCTACCCCTTACCCTAAACTCTATCTTACGAAGTCAAGCATGAAGAGAAGTGGTTTTGGGTTTCAAACATGGAAATTTCAAAAACCTCCCAAAAGCTTCCTTTCAGAGTGACTAAGAAGGATCCAGACCGGGCTTACATTTTATTTTCATATTTTAAACTTGTTCAAATCTTGGTCAACGTACCTAGGATTTGACCAAGATTCAAATGGGCATAAAATTTCGAAAAAAATGAAAAACTAAAGCACATAGCCTTCTTATGTCATATAGTAAGCACTCAAGTTGATAAACAAGGTCTAGACATATTCAAACCAGAAAAATCATGTATCTACCCCTAAGCCTGAACTTTGTCTTATGAAGTCAATCACGAAGAGAAGTCGTTTTGGGTTTCAAACATGGAAATTTCAAATACCTTCCCAAAAGCTTCATTTTGGAGTGACTAAGAAGGATGCAGGCTTACCTTTTCATTTTCATGGTTTAAACATGTTTAAATAAGGAAGCGTGGTTCTGAAACCTCATACACATTGTTGCAAAAGTAATTACATCACCTAAACAATACTACTAGTTCATAATTCTAAACTTATGTACAATCTTGGAAACATATAACGCCAGCCTAGTTCACCAATTATCGTCATCCCTCTTGATGCGCTTGCCGGTGCCGCTTGTACCTGCCTCCCATGGGTTGGTAGTCCAAGTTCTGCACTCGTTCGCACTTCGTGTGTCGGGAATCCTTGTTGGAGCTTCCCAACCAGATACAGGCCCTGCCCTTGCTAGCTCACCACATCCAGCCCGTTGCCCTAGCTTGCTCACCATGTGAACCGCCATCCCACGGAGACCCCGAAGTAGGCTCACACGGGTCCTTTATCCATGGTGGCATATTCTTCGGATCAAATGGTATGTTGTACCTAAAGCAATAAGATACAAATTCCCAGTAGGTTGTCCCGACAAACTGGTTCTTCTCGTCGCGCCAGGCAGGGGGAAGAGCGGCCAACCTAGCCGCTTCCTTGCAATCCGGGCAAACCACTTCCCTTGGAATTGGTTGTGCTTGATGCTGCCCATCATTGATTTTTTTGAGTCGCCTGTACAACTCAAAACTAACATACCCATCAATCGCAGCATACCTCAAGTTTACTTGAGGCAATGGCATGCACTCCCATTGATCGTGGCTGCTAGTAGGGAACTTGGTCTTCATGTCTTTGTAAGATGGGTCAATGATGGCGGCTGCCAAATCACCCATGCCAGTCCTATTGCCAGGACCATCGAAATTGATCATATCCTGAATGTCAATCCAATTATGTTCAGGAATTTTAATGCCATCTCTAGCAAACCTTCTAGAGTCACTCCTGATGTCAACAGTTGTGAAACAAATTCCTTTATGTTGAAGGAATTCTCGCAGTGCCAGATTGTCAGGACTCCTGCATGTTAACACAAATCAATCTTGTAAGATCGTATATGCTAAAATAGTACACATATTTTTCTTCCAGTAAACTGTATACTTGTTGTAGTGAAACAATGATTTTGCATCAGTGATACACATCAAAATAACATGAATTATTGTTGCGACTATATGATCTAATTATTTAAGTGTCAAGTTAAGATTCAGTTACTACATGTTAAAAAATAAAAATATCTTGACATCCATGCCGATTATCGGTGAGTATGAGTACATGAAATTTGTGCAAATTTTGAGTACCAAAATCATGAAACTATATATCGTGGTCAATCCAAAAAAAAATTACAAGTTTGTTGGATATTACGTTCCAGACCACATTTTTCATACAAGTTAGTTTGTTCGTGTTTTCATACAAGTTCGAACCTAGTCTATTTCGAAATAGAAAAGCAGATCCAAGATAAAGGAGGGCATGTGAAGAACATACCTGCAGAAATGGTACACCAGGACGTGGTCGTCCATGGCCAACTGAACGACGGCGGTACTAACTTGGTCCGAAGTGTATTCTAGGTCGAGGCCGACGAACCTGGGCCTGTCCTCTAGAAGCTTTTGTTCGTACATCTTGAGGGTGCGCTCAAGAACGGAAGGGTCATTCGTGTAGACCACGTTCACCTTGGTCGTCTCATGGGGAACGACGCTCCTCTTTAGAGTAAACAGGCCGCCGTCGGCCATGGCAGCGCTGAAGCACGTCGAACTGATCGGAGGGATTGAGGGGGAGGGAGGGAGAGCAACTGCAAACAATGGGGTTTTTTGGAACTTGCCGAAATGCATGGGAGAACGAACCGCCAGGGGTTGTTTAGTGTGGACAGATGGGAATAATACTGCGATGAGGTTGAGGAATTAACTCCAACCGCCATTTAAATCTAGTACTCCCTATAGTCAGTTGATAGGAAATGGACGGGCAAGATTGATTCTAGGGAGGTGAATCCCAGTATTTTCCCAATTTATTTGAGTTGTAATATAACCATCGTTAATACTTGAATTGAAAAATATTTACAAAATTAATTTATTATATACTACATGATGAGATAATCCAACAAACCATGGAAATGGATGGCCATCCAACCATGTCACCCTCTTGTGAAAATTGTATAGGTGGTAGTGTTTGCAATACACACGGTAGCCACTTCACAAATACATCCTTTTAATTTTGCCCCCCTTAATTCGGTCAATAAAATGAAAAGACTTTACGTGGAAAACCAAAAAAACTGTATTTGGCAAAGTATAGTTGAAAATAAGAAGTTTTTCATTGATCTCTTAAAAAGGGGTCATGATTCAAAAGTTCGCCATGCATGGTTCTTGTGGTAACCAAGCTAGCTCACCCATGTGGCAAGAAGCAAATCAATGTCCAACATGCATGGTTCCAAAAATATATACCTTACAGAATGATTCTGCTTCTCAAGAATATTTGCATGCCATGATGTTTGTTATTTTTCCTAGATAAAAGTAGTAATTGGCGACTTCTTGATTGCCTTGCTTGCTGTTTTCAATAAGTTTGAACCTCATTTTGGCTTTATTTCAAATTTAGGCAAAAACTTCTTGGCAATCAACTTGTGAGCTAATATACTTGGTTGCAACCCACATTTTCGTTGGCTATTGTTTTCTGATTCCACAACAATAGGGCACATCCCTATATCATCCCAAATTTTGAATTCTTATTAGTTTGGTTGATGACCACCATTCATATCCGAACTTAATTAATTGGAGTACAAATGATTTAGTTTATGGTTTCATGGTAAGCTAGTTTGACAAATTAACCTTCGAAATGGCGATTCGCCTACCATGCATGCATGTTTGGCCTACCTGGGAAATTTTGATTTGTGGTATTGTGCACACACTGCACATGATAGCGAATAAAAAAACACCTATTTGGACCCCTTTGGCCAGCAAGGGCATGTTTGGTTCCTAGCCACAATTTGCCAAGAAGCCAAAATTTGGCAGCCTTATAGTTTATTAGGCATGTGTTTGGTTTTTGCCACAATTTGGCTTATCACGCTTTATTGCATGTATGGTCCATTTGTCATAGACTCAACTTTTTTTTACAAAGTTTTGCCAAAGTTTGGCTTTAATATTTTAAGCCACAATTTGGTGGCTAGCCACACTAGCTTATTTTTTTTGGCTAACCACACTTTGGCTTTGGAATTTTTTTGGCTACCAAACAGGGGTCCTAATAAAAATAAAACAACACACTAATGTGTGGTAAACCAAAAATCCCTAATTTGCAAAGTTGCATATGTGCAAAAGGGGGGCAATGCATGCATTATTCAGAAGTTGACTGTGGTTTTCGTAGTGTAACCAATTAATTAAGCTTACATATGGGAAGAGGCTAGCGAGGCGAACTCAAGCAGCTATGGTTCCAATGTTGTCAAGTTTGAAGTGGACAATGCATGAAGCTTGCTCAAATTAATGGGTAGAAAGCCAAAAGCAGTCCATATTTATTGTATATGTGTGTGAATAATGACTCTTCACCCCAAACCTCTATGTATGATAGGGTTTTATATTTTTTACTTGTTAGTAGTAAGTACATGTCTTGTGATGGCTCCATGCACATGTTTCACAACTTTTTTTTATTTGTTTCTACCTCATTTGGTTGGTTTCAAATTTGCTCAAACTTCCTATGTGCGCTATATATGTTGTACTATTGGGACCCATGTTTGGGCTTTGTTTGTGGTACCACACTTGCAGGGTACGTACCTCCAAGTATTTTATTCCCCAAAATTATGAATTCTAATTAAATGGTGAACTAAAAACTGATCATCTAAAGTTGGAAAATAAAATCCATATATAGCTCCACATCGAGATATTTGTATAAGGTAGACAAACTGCATTGCCACACATGCCTTATATAAGTTTGTTTTTTCTAGCGGAGTGGATTCCCTAATCACCCCACGGTTGTGACATTGTCAATGTTATCATGATAAATAACATTGCGAGACTTTCCATCTTAATTTTTTTTGTAGAAATGATTGTCCCATTATGGCAAATGTCCCCATTCGTTTTTCAAATTAAGTAAACGTTATAGGATGAAAATTCATTGAAGTGACAAATTTTCTAGATTTCTAACTATTTTAGCTCATTCAAACAAGTTTGCAATAGGCCGGCCTGTTGTCCAGTGATGATTTTAGAGTACAATTTGATCAACATCACAAAAAAGTGCTTTTAAGGTATCCTAGATGCCTTGGTAATCGTCGAACACTTTCAAAAAGTGACCATATGTGAGCTGTGGAAAAAAGAAAAGACCAAAGTTAATAATATTCCTTAACTATTCACATATCATTTGTCTTTTTTGTGCCAGCTAGTAAATGTCGTTTTTTTATGAAACTTCACAGATGCATACTCATCTGTGACCTGTGGAGGCGTGGAGCAATACACAACATAATATGTGTCCCAGTTTTGATTTTCTTCATATTTTTTAAAAGTGCAGAAGTGTGATATCCGATAATAGGATGCGGGTGAAACTAGTTGCAAATGAGATGCTATGCATGCTGATATGATATGTCTTTTGTCGTGGCCCCATCCTACTTCTGCATTTTCTTTACGGCCATATTTTAGTAGTTGCGACCTGGACGTGATCGGACTAGTCGATACCTGATAGTGGTCGTAGTACTTGTACAACTTCTGCATGTGGCGTACAAGATGGTTGTAGAAGCCTCTAGAGTAGTAGTACTAGCTAACGGATAGATTATATCTGGAGAAACTGACATAGCCATTGATATGACAAGACTATACCCGGATTTGGACGCATTGCAGTGGCTCCATCAATGTTCCGCTATGATGGTCAATTTTACTGCTACAGCAGATTGTCGACGCAGAGGATTCCTTGGCTTCCGCGCAAGACCCTTCCTAAAGAAGGCATCTGCTCTGGCCCGTTGATTCTATGTGGACGGTTCCAGATTGCTTTATGTGTTTTTGTACAGTATCAGATACTAGGTTTTCCTTCCCTCCCTATTAGGGGTTGTTTGGTTTAGGGGATAGGTTTATGGGATGAGAGTATCCCCAACCACCTGGCTAGGGATAGCCAATTTTTGTTGTTTGGTTGTGTAGGAATTGAGTGTAGGACGAGAGGTGGTTAGTGGTAGTATAGATTTTTTTTTGTTTGCTCGAAATGTTAGGGGTGGCTATAAGATGGTGAGATTATCTCTACACACATCAAATATACCACACCTCCTATTTTTATAGCCCAAAAAAAATACATAACCGGTGGTATGTGAATTGATCTGGGTAAAAATATTACACAACCGTACAAATATTCAAATCCTATATTCAAATCCTACATAACTCCTATAGTCAAATCCTACATAACTCCTATACAAATTGTACGAATCAAAGGATATGATTTCCCCCCTATACAGCTCGATCAATGCAATGGTATGATGGCTATGCAGCTATACCTATATAGAAGTAGACTTTTAGTAGACTTTGGGACACAGAGATTTGGCTTCCGCGGCCGACCCCGAACAAGATTCTTTTACATTGCCGATATATCTTTTCACTGACATTGAATCGCTGAAACTTGGGGTCCGCCTGTGGCAGGACCAGCCTGTCAATGGCCCAAAGTCTTATGTGCTCCCGCCCTTCGATTTTGGATGGACGGACAAGATTGCCCAGTCCCATCCCTATCCTATTCGTTCCAGTTTTCATCCTCCTCCCCGGGGAACCCTCCCCGGAGAGCTCTACACCGACCCCTTCTATCCCCACCTGCTTGTCCCTTCCTTCTTCCTCCAGCGATTCATCCCTCGTTCAACAAGTTGTCTAAGAAGAACATGAAGAAGAGTAAGAAGAGGAAGGAGGCGTTGGTGTCTGAGACTAAATCCGCGGTGAAATCAATCCCGCTGAAAGTCCTGCAAACTCCGACTTTGAAAGTGTACCAGCGGCGCCGGCGGACAGGCATGTCTGCGCTTCCATCGCAAGCTCAGTCTGCTTCGGGCTTGTTGGGTCAGGGCAGAGTAATCCAGCAAGAGTCCTGGTAGGTTTTTATCGCCATGTGCTTTCTTTGCCCCCATGAACACAGATTACAGCAATGCAAACAGATCCAACTATTTTTTTAGCCGGGAGAACCAGCTATTTGACCGTCTTTCTTCCAGGGCCGCCCGTTCAAGTGTCGCCCTTCCTACCGATGCCGAGAAATCGCCTGTGTTTCGCCAAGATGGTGGGTACGAAGCTCCCCGGTATGTTTCCATCGCCATGCCGAAGTTTCTCTGCCTTCTGGCTGGCTAGCGGATCAAACAATTTAACCGTCTTTCTTCCATGGCAGCTGGTTTCAGCGCCATTCCGACCCAAGTTGAGAAATCGCTCGTTTCTCACCAACCTGGTGGGTACGAAGCTCTTGGGTATGTTTCCATCGCCATGCCGGATTTCCGTTGAGTCCTTGCTGGCAGGCGGTGCCAACTAAACCGGCTATCATCTTCCAGGGCCGACGGTTCCAGGCTCGTGCTTTCTACCGCAGGATCCACTTCGTACTTAGCTATCGAGGACCCGTTGTTTGATGAGCACTTGTTAGCTCTCAAGAGCATTAATAATGTATGCACTATATAATATATATCCATTGCTTTTTTTTCTTCCTCTTCATCTCCGTACTGCATGAGGGCTTCTTTAATTCGTAGGACTCCTATAAGAATTGTGTAGCATTTAGATCCTATGGGATTTTTTCCTACATTAGTTGTTTGATTTATAGGAACATATCCTATAGGAACTAATCCTATAGGAATCTAGTAGTGCGAATAATATAGGAATAAAACATTAATTCAACTAGCCATGACATCTCAATCCTATGTTTGTTCCTTTTTTCGAAATGGGGGACATACCACAGCCTCTGCATCAAAATGATGTATATGGCTGCTTTATTGCTTTCTTCAGTTCATACACAAATTATGACAACTTCTCACGGATCAGCTAGAGTCGACACAAAGATCCACCAACGAAACATAGAAAACAGCGGGTGCCAAAAAGGCAAAAACACATCAGTAAGTAATTCTATGAGGAAACTGCCAGCCACCCTGGCTGTAAAAATCCCGTGCGGCTGTCTCTAGTCAGTTGCACCTAGACTCCATGATATCCTGCTGATCCTCGGGCGGGAGATAAGAAACATACGGATCTAGTGAATAATCATAGGGATAACCTGCAAGAAGGGATGAGATTTGGGTTTATTAAATAGGAATTCATTTTGTACATTCCAAATAGCCCATAAAATAGTGCATACACCCACTCTAATGTATACAAAATCCTATGCTTTTCCTAATCTTATGATTTTCCTATCCTGTGAATGAAACAGGATCCCTGATTCGTTACTGGTGAATTTTTCAATGCAGGAAGGGATTATGAGATTATCGGCGACAGCCGCCGAGATCAAGGGCCAGAACATGCATAGGTTTGGTATCCTGAATGCAGAATCAGAGACGAATGCTCAGTCTCCGGGAGAGGAGCAGCCAGTGCGCGTGTGTGCATCTTCGGCCGTGTATGTTTCCATTGCCGTGCCGCAGTTTCATCGCCTCCTTGCTGGATGCTAGATCCAACTACTTAACTGTCTTTCTTCTAGGGATGGCGGTTCCATCGTTGAAGAGGTTCCTATGGACAAGGACTTTGCAGCTCTCAGGCATATTGAAGAGGTTGGCACTCCATTTGTTTATTTCTCCCCCTCATCTGCACTCTGCATACTTCATTGCTGTTGAATTTGCAATGCAGGATGTGATAACACGATTCTCCGTGAAACTGGACCAGATCAAGGGCCACAACACCATCCTTCATAAGAAAATCCGCCACCTCGTGGGCAGGTGCATTTTAAATCGTGCCATAACGGAGGAGAATGCCCATTCCGTGCAATCTTCTTTTGATAAACGGTACTCAGACGTTGTCGCTGAGTGTAAGAAGTTGAAGAAGGAAGTCAAGGAACTACGCGCCCAGCCACCGATGAGTATGGTCACTGACAAGGCTAGTCAGTGTGATTGCAACTGTGACTGTGAAAGTTTTCGACAGGAAGTGGAGTTGCATGCTGAACATGCGCAATATTTCGAGACGAAGTACTTGAAAGTTCACACAGAGTGCGATAAGTTGAAGAAGGAAGTCGAGTGTCTCCGCTCCCAGCAGCCAACTATTGCGACATCAGGAGACCAGGGTGTGCTAATTGCAGCCAGAATTTTGCAATCGATGAAAAGTTGAATTTGGCTTTGTTGTGCAATATAGCAAGACCTGTTCCTCCTCTGCCTTCGTTTTTTGGCATAATTGCTTTGTCTTCAGTATTGACTCCGGAATGCTTCGTATATTTCTGACGGTTTCTGAATTATGTACAACTTTTGTAATATTGGTCAAACTAGTTTTGACCAGGGTTTGTGTAGGGTGGTTGAATTTTTTTGGTTGGTCCAAATTGTGTTGTGTGGTCCAAATGTGATGTATCATCACACCACCATGTGCCCCGCCAACCCCAGGTTTTGGTAATGCCATTTTGATACATGCTTCATAGAAGGAACATATATTTTTTCCGTTAGGGCATGACAATTTTGAAAAATTCAAACAAAAATGGGAAGAGAGAATGGTAACATCATTTTCCATGTGTTGCCCCTGTGCCAAATTTTGGTTCATTTTAAGAATGTAAGGTGACAAATTACTCGAGGAAGCTAGTTGGAGTAGACGGGCATGGCCGGATTGGCATAGGGGATTTATTTTTTGAAGGATGTTATTTTTCATGGACAATATCTGACACAAACAATAAAATGTTAAGGTCTCATATTTTTCTGAATGATTGTGAATTACTTATGACGTTTGGAAGTATTGGTATACATGAGCCCCACATGAAGTTAAATGGTCCAAGAAAAAAAGGTTTCGTACACGTTTCTCAGAAAGTGGAAAATCGAGTACATGCACGACTTCACGCGTCCACAACTCGATACAGAGAGTCAGAGGCTATAAAATAATCGGCCTCATCGTCTCTCGCGAGCTCGTCCTCTCCCCTCCCCCACACTGTGAAAAAACCCCATCAACTCACCGCACCTCCGAGGCATCGACTTCCTCGTTTCCAACCGCAGCAGCATGAAGACAGGTCTTGCGTACGAGGCGGAGCAATCGGCGGCCGCTCGCGCAGAGGATTCCTCTGCGGTAGTGGCCGTCGCGGCGGGTGAGGCTTCACCGGGCACCCAGGCCGCTCGTCTCCTCTGCTTGTCTGATTCTTCGACCTCGGTCGAAACGGGCGTCCTGGCCGTCGAGGAGAAGGTGGATAGCAACGCTGTTGCTACCGCCGAAGATCTGCAAGGCGTTGCAGGCCACCACGGCGAGGTCTTCCTAGACCCGGTGCTGGACGCGGACCTCGACCCCTTCGACGATTTTGGCCCAAACGTTCAGTTCCGGGAGGATGTTGAGGGTGACGACGAGGAGGTACTGCTCTTTTACCGAAACTGTCCCGATCCTCTTTGTGTCATATTACTGTTCACGTGGTTTGCACGAACCTGGTTCTTGATTGTTTTGATCTCCTACCTTGTTCTTGTAGACGTACTTGATTCTACGGTTCGTACGGTCAGATTCTAGTTTAATTTCGACTAATCTGACATGTAGTTGGCTTGATTAGTCATATAATTAATTTATGTGTTCATACTTAGTGGACTTGCAATTGTTGTGGCTTATGTTCATTTCTGTTCATAGGGTTTTCTCGTGATTTAGTATGATTTCTTCTGCCATTTACTTGTTCTACACATTTAATTTTAGGGTTTCTAAGGTTTGCTTATGATAATGCAGTATTTATTCGATCTGTCATTAAACACCTGATTATTATGTACTTTATAATTCACAGGAATATTCTGATGACATGGACGACAACAAGGAGCGCAGGGACCAGAAGAGCCGCTACGTTAAAGCGGGTGAAGGGTGGTGAAAGTCGTTTCCGCATGCGCGGGGAGCTATTTTGCCCATTCGGTGGCAAAATCCTGCAGAAGGACATCCGCAGCCTGATCCAGCATGCGACAGGTGTAGGCCTAAGTACATCGGGGAAGCACCGCCCTGCAACCAAGGCCAAGCACGCAGCATATGGCTTCTTCCTCCAGAATTACGTCTTGCCTGGCTTGTTCCCGGTCAACGCCCCTGCTGCTGGCCCTCATGCTCCTGGTCCTGTTTAAAGTTCATATGTGTAATCTTATTCCCTTTGGAAGTTCAACATTAAACTCTACTAGTACAACCGTGGTGGTCTTGTGATGTACTCTGTAATACTCTTTTGATGCATTTGTGATGTAGTAGGAGTAGTACTTTTTTTTGAACTGGTATAGTACTATCTAAGAAAAGTACTCCCTTCGATTCACATTCATTTTACACCAAGAAATATGGATCGGAGTGAGGGAGTAAATTAAACATGGCATCTCGTGCATGAAGCTTGACATATCGATCAGGTTGGCTAGAATGGCAATACAATGCTGCGCATTAGGCAAATGCATGCCATGTAAAGAAGTCTATACTGACATAAAAAAAAGACTACATTGGGGATGAGAGTCAATTGGGGCATCTACAATACAGAAAATCTTGCTCGTAGCTGATTTTGGCTAAGAGGGTTTTACTCACATTACATGTGCCACTTTCCTTGTCTGCAAAACAAGTTCCAATAAAGGAAGAGGAAAGAAGAGGACATTGTGGGCGAGATTGAACACCTTTTTTTTGTGTTAAGCTGAGGCCTCGTTTAGCTGAGGATTTCGACTTAGGCCTAACAGCTCAGCACACCCACAAATAAATCTCCTTGCGCGCACCACTGTCAGCAAAAATAACAAAATTAACACGCAAGATTAAGAATGAAGTGAATTTAAGTAACTTGGTTAGCTTTTCAAGCAATATATTCAGAGAAAGAGCACACATGTTCGGCTCGAAATAATCGTAAGAGAAGAACAATAAATCTAAGGCACCCCACTTCATCGGAAGAAGGGGCGCGACAATGCATGGATTCATACCTTGAGTCGACGCTGGCTCGTAGAAGGGCGGCCGCGCCTCGAGGATGCAGGCAACGTCTCCACCTCGGTATCACATGTGACTGCTTCTCGACGGGCGGTGCTCCGCGCCATGACACTACTGACGCCTCAACCTTGATAGCACCGGCCTGTTGCTCCGCACTGAGATGCGCCACATGCAAGATTTAGCGGATGCACCAATTTCAGAGATATGTCATGATCGTTGTAACAATTTTCAACGTGATGATGATTTGATCCTGCACTCGGCCTTGAACATAAGTACTAGTACAGTCTCACATTTTTTTTATCATTATACTTTGCGAGATTTAGCGGATGCGCCAATTTTAGAGATATGTCATGATCGTTGTAACAAATTTCAACGTGATGATGATTTTATCCTTCACTCGGCCTTGAACATAAGTACTAGTACAATCTCACAATTTTTTTATCATTATACTTTGCGAGATTTAGCGGATGCGCCAAATTCAGAGATAGATCATGATCATGGTAACACACTTTTCAATGTAATGATGATTTGATGTTGCACTCGACCTTGAACATAAGTACTAGTACGGTCTCACAATTTTGTATCATTATACTTTGCAAGTTTTAGCGGATGCGCCCATTTTCAGAGGTAGATCATGATCATGGTAACAAATTTTCAACGTGATGATGATTTGATGTTGCACTCGACCTTGACAGAAGTACTACTACTGTCTCACAATTTCTTTATCATTAGCGGATGCGCCAAATTTAGAGATAGATCATGATCATGGTAACAAACTTGCAACGTGATGATGATTTGATGTTGCACTCGGGCTTGAACAGAAGTACCGTCTCACAAATTCTTTATCATTATACTTTGCAAGATATAGCGGATGCGCCAATTTCAGAGATAGATCATGATCATGGTAACAAATTTTCAACGTGATGATGATTTGCTGTTGCACTCGGCCTAGAAGAGAAGTACTAGTACGGTCTCACAATTCTTTTTATCATTATACTTTGCAAGATCTAGCGGATACGCTAATTTCAGAGATAGATCATGATCATGGTAGTGACCGGTATTTAATGTGATGATGATTTGATTATGCACTCGGCCTTGAACAGAGGTACTAGTACGGTGTCACAATTTTTTTATCATTATACTTGGACGGTAGCCAAATTCAAAATCTCATAGCGGCAAAACTTCCCGCCCACAAAATACAAAAATTTCACACGCTTCCAAATTCCCATTCTACCCCTGTGGAGATGACAGCAAAGTCGGTTGGTGGGGGGGTATGCCTGTCATTTTTTGGATCACCACCTCCCTAGCCCGGAAACCCTCCCCAAAAAAATTCATTTCCCTCAGACCACCCACCGGAACTTCCCAAGTCCCTCTCTCCCACCTCCACAACCAGCGCACCGGAACATCCCCGCCGGACTTCCCTGGCCTACCCGAGCCCTCGCGATCCTCGTCATCCGGCTGCCTGCCGGAGCCGCTTCATCGACGCCTTCATCAACCGGACCGGATCATCCCCGCCGAACCTCAAAACAATATACTCATCCAGCAGTCTACCGCAGTCGCTTCAGCTGCGGTATCGTCCACCCCACCGGAGCCGCTTCGCCGGATCCGTCTTCCACCGCATCGGATCTTGCTCACCGACACCGCTGTGCATGAACCGGATCTGCTTCATCGGCGCCGTGCATGATCTAAACTCTTCTACTGTCGCTTTTCTATTGCTTGCCTGCAAGTTCTTGTTTAATCTTGGGGGAACCTGTTTGTGCTAACGACGCGCCGTTACGTTTTTGCAGATGAGATGAGTAACCATGAAGTGTAATGGCCGTCTCTCCAACCCCAAGTAGCACATGTAGCGTACTTCATCACCGGATCTATCAACCCCAGGAAGATCTACTGTGACTCCCACAGAGTGCTTCTCCTAATGTAAGTCCCTTGTTTTAGCGCCATGTTCTGGGTTCAGATGCTTGTTTGTCTGAAGCTCTTTTAGTTCATTCCCAGCTATGACCGTAATACCTTGATATTTTCTACTTCATTGCTAACTTTAAGCGATTGAACATTTTGGTTTGCATTCCCTGCTCTGTAGATGTAGCCATCATAACTTCTATCTTGCTCAGTCGTTGTTACAAAAATTATAGGCTGCTACTATTTTGTTCATGCCAATCTTGTTCTCCCTGAACATGTTGGTTTGTATTCCCTGTACTACAGGTGATGCCATTGTTATTTCTATCTACTTCGTCGTAAGCTAACAAAGTAACTGCCTATATGTGTTGCTCATTACAACTTTATATCCCGAAACAAATTGATTTGTTTCCCTTATCTACAAGTTTATGAGTGATGCCATTATAACTCCTATCTATTTTATTCCTAGCTATTATAGTAACATCCTGCTATTATTTAGTTCATGGCCAATTTTAAGTAATTGCACATGTTGGTTCGCATTCCCTGCTCTATAGCTTTTGGCATCGTAACTTCTATATTTGGTTTACATTCCCTGCTCTGTAGATCTAGCCATCATAACTTTATCTTGCTCAGTCGTTGTTACAAAAATTATGGCCTGCTACTATGTTGTTTGTGCCAATTTTTTACTACATGAACATGTTGGCTTGCATTCCCTGTACTACAAGTGATGCCATTGTTTTGTATCTAGTTCATTGTAAGCTAACAAAGTAAGGACTTAGTTTGGCATGCTATCACTCTGCTATCTAGCCTGTAGTACAAATAAACTTGTCATACTACTAGATAATAATTTTGCGTGCTATCTTGTTCTTCAAAAGCTGCATTATTGACTTGTTTCTCTGACTTGGCATGACGCTCACATATGGAATGCTGAACATATTGGTTTGCATTCCCTCTTATACAAGTTCACAGGTGATCCCACTATATTCTCTATCTGGTCCATCCTAAGCTCCCCATTAACTATCCTCTCTGTGTTGCTCATTACAAGTTTATATCCCGAAACATCTTGATTTGCATCCCCTTCACTATAAGTTCAGGAGTATTATTTAGTTCACGGCCAAAATGAAGTAATTGCACTTGGCACATGTTGGTTCACATTCCCTCCTCTTTAGCTTTTGCCATCGTAACTTCTATTTTTGGTTTACATTCCCTGCTCTGTAGATGTAGCCATCATAACTTCATCTTGCTCAGTCGTTGTTACAAAATTTATAGCCTGCTACTATGTTGTTCATGCCAATTTTGTACTCCCTGAACATGTTGGTTTGCATGGGACTCGGCAAAGGTAGTAAACTTCTTTGTTTCATTCTAACATGCTCTGTTATATTGGCCGTTGGTATGCGGCATGCACTCTTTGTTTGCTTATTGTGCGCATTACAATGATCTTGTTATAACGACGAAATGATGAGTTCCAAATTCTTTGGCAAACAATATTGTAGTGTCTTTGCCTTTCCATTGTTGCTGTCTTAACTTGTAATGTCTTTGTTTCAGATATAGGTGCTGCATGGACAACTTAAAAGATTGCCGGATCGCTTCATTGTATTGCTAGGTTTAATTACCATTCAATTTCTCTGGGTTCTGTAATATTTTTTCAAAGCCTTGCAGCTGATGTAATACTTAGTTAGTTTTTATAGTTCTTTCGCGCATTTTTTTCTTTGGTGCTTGTGGTAAGTGAGGCTATCCGACAGAAATCAATGCTGCGTAAATATTCTCAGTATCTAAATCACGAATTCCCATCCCTTAAACGGCCCAATTAAGCGAAATCACATATGTGCTGGTCCGCAAAATCCTAAAGCGCCTATTATGCCGGCATATAAACAGCAACTAAACGGGCTTGCCCACTTACTTATTGGGCCAGCCCACTTGATTTACGGTGGACCCCACACTCTAATTGGGCCGGCCCACTTGCTTTAAGGTGGACCCCACCCACTACTGGGCCGGCCCACTAACTAGTTGGGCCAGCCCAATTGCTTTTGTGGTGGACCCCACATACTAAATGGGCCGGCCCTTTAAGAGGAAAGTGGGACCCACCCGTGTTTCTGGCCCGGCCCACTATCTTGTTGGGCCGGCCCACTTGCTATATTGTGGAACCCACATACTAAATGAGCCGGCCCTTTAACAAGAAAGTGGGACCCACCTGTGTTTCTGGCCCGGCCCACTATATTGTTGGGCCGGCCCACTTGCTATATGGTGGACCCCACATACTGAATGGGCCGGCCCTTTAACAGGAAAGTGGGACCCACCTATGCTTTTGGCCCGGCCCACTATCTTGTTGGGCCGGCCCACTTGCTATATGGTGGACCCCACATACTAAATGGGCCGGCCCTTTAACTGGAAGTGGGACCCACCTGTGTTTTTGGCCCGGCCCACTATCTTGTTGGGCCGGCCCACTTGCTATATGGTGGACCCCACATACTAAATGGGCCGGCCCTTTAACTGGAAGTGGGACCCACCTGTGTTTTTGGCCCGGCCCACTATCTTATTGGGCCGGCCCACTTGCTATATGGTGGACCCCACATACTAAATGGGCCGGCCCGTTAACAGGAAAGTGGGACCCACATGCGTTTTTGGCCCGGCCCACTTTCTTGTTGGGCCAGCCCATTTGATCTAATGTGGACCCCACGTACTAAATGGGCCGGCCCGATAGCAGGAAAGTGGGACCCACATGCTAATTGGGCCGGCCCAATAACTTTTTGGGCCGGCCCACTTGCTTTAAGGTGGATCCCACTTGGTAAATGGGCCGGCCCCAATAACAGGAAAGTGGGTCCCACATGTCTTGTGGGCCGGCCCTTTTGCCTGTTGACCGGTCAAACGAGTGCATTCGGCCCGGCCCACATGCTTAGTGGGCCAGCCCATTAATGTTTTGACCAGTCAACCTTAGAGGTTAGGCCCGGCCCACGTAACTAATGGACCAGCCCAACTATATAGTTGACCGGTCAAACTAAGTCAGCTGGCCCGGCCCGCAAACTTAATTGGCCGGCCCGCTTAAGACGTGGCAGGCCTCGTGTGGGCCTACCATCTACCACGGGGTTTCAGCCGGTTAACGCCGTTAACTGGCAGTTAACGGGTTTTGACGTCAGCAGTCAACGGGCTCCCGGAAACACTTGGGCAACGGTCCGATTTTCCGTGGCGGAAGGGCGCCCAAGCGCGACGGACCGAAAAAATCGTTGTAGGACTTTGTCTGACGCAGTTTCGACAACAGAACCCATATCGTCGGGTTAGGCCCATAGGCGACGAAAAATACCCCTTAGCGGACGATTTTGAGACGTTGTCTATCAGAACTTTTCTTGTAGTGATTATTTTTGCAGACTAATACAAGCTCTTTCGCTCCAAGATCTTGCAAGTTGATAGATTAAATCATGGAATTATCAGGATATGTTTTAAATTTCAAATCCACTTTATGAATTTTTAAAAATACCGTTATCCATGTGGGTATGGAGCGATCATGGATTTTCATATTGGGCATGAGCAGTTTCAAAAATTGGAACCCAATAATTCAAAATAAATAAAAAACAACTTTTATGTAGAATCTCCGTGTTTTTTTTTGCCAATCATAGGATCTGTGTTTCATTAGAAAATGGCCAAAATTGCATGAGCAGAAAGGCCCATTTGTAGTTATTGGGCTTCGACAGCCGGAGCAAGTAGACCGATAACAATTACCATGTAGATGTTCGTTGGCAACCCAAAAGTGAAATATTGGGCCCAACAGGGGAAGGTTGAACAGTACTTTTTCTATTGGGAAGGTGGTACATGGGGTTATCCTGACAAAAAATGGAACATGGGTTACTGAAGGTTGCCCATTTGTGCCTAATATGTTTGTCGACAGAGCTTTACCTTCCGCCGCCGCTCCGCTTCCGCCTCCGCCGCCATGGTCAAGCTAGCGGTGCGGCGGCGTCTCGAGCTCGGGAGTAGCGCGGCGTCCCGCGCGCGCCCCAAATTAAGGTACCTATTAAGCGGAGATACGTACCGGCGACGAGCACATCGGCCTCGCGACGGCACCTACGATAGGCTCGGCTGGCCTTGGGGCATTTACCCCTAGCCTCTTCCATGCTCAAGTTTTAGAAATGTTTCTGGCTCTGTTCAACACTGGATCAAATTTGTCAACATGACCATTTTTATGGAGTAGCAACGAGTTGAATCTCTCAAAACACTTTAAGTTCTGCAATATAACGACTAATTGGTATTACCTTATACAAAATGATTACATATCCTTATTTTGGAAGCAAGCAATCACACATTTATAGTTTGCTAGTCAGCTGCATGTAACGTTAAAAATCGGCAATTATAATGAATAAACCTGTAATCTATATACCTAATAATAAAGAGAGAAGCGTTTCCCTGGTTTCGTCCGCCTGTTTCCGTGGTCCGAGCTTGTTGGTTTCGTCCGTCCTTCGTAAAAAACCGATCAAAACTCTTCCACACATCCCACCTTTCCCACGTATCGAGTTCTATCCAAATCTAAATCAAAACCGCCTAGGTAGCCCACCTTCGCACGGCCTCGGCGAAGACACGGTTGGCCAAGCGAAGGAACCCAGGACTGCTTCCAATGCGTATGAGTTCTATGCGGAAACTTTCCATGTCATGTACGAGAAGATGTAGTATCTCTCCATGTATAAATATGCAAAGATGTATCCTGCGGCAACTATCTAAGATTCTCCGCGATCTCGTGAAGCAGCGGTCAGAGGCGACGGATTTCGTTGCCTTCGGGGGCCGCGAGTTGGCGAGCGCGCACAAGCCGCCGAGCCCGACGTACTCCGGTCTAAAGCCTCACCGTCGGCCCGTGATCAAGGCCGCCGTCGTAGCGAAAAGTGGCGGCCAGGAAAGCATGAGGGCAATAACGTTGCGATTTCATGCCCACTTGCTGGTACGAGGCAGCCGCGGCGGTAACAAGGACTCTCCAATATACTTTCGGTGTTCGGCCTCACCGTTAGCCTCGCGGGCGAGCAGCCGTCTGGCCGTGAAAGCATGGCAGTAACAAGGACTCTCCAATATACTTTCGGTGTTCAGCCTTGCGGGCGAGAAGCCGTCTGGCCGCGAAAGCATGGCGGCGGCGCCATCACGATTCGATAATTAATCGTGGGCATGTTTGGGTCAAGCCGACAGTCGCAGGCCCGAGGTAGAGGAGAGCACAGCGGCAGCAGCAGCGACGAGTGGAAGCACCATCGATCAATCTCGCGTGCACCAGCACATGAGGATGCACGCGCTGGGGAGCACGGCAGGGCTGTCGCTGGCCACGTTGCGCCGCGCGCTGTTGATCGAATTCTTGGAGAGGCTACCCGTGGTCGTTTCAGCCTAAGCCGTGTATTCCAGAACATGAAGAGATTGAGGACCAAGGTACAGAAGTTGTACGATCCTTGGTAACGCCTCAGAGTAGGTCCTCACCCTGTACACCGTCGACGCCGTCCTGCTGCCAAGTAAGGTGTCGTTTATTGATAGTCTGGGCTGACTACGATGTTATTGTTGAAATATTGGGCCCACTTTTAGTGGCCCAAATTAGATTTCAGATTTTTCCTATAAATCTCAAAGCCCACATAGTGGCAGCCTTGTGAGTTTGAGCCCAAGTTGGTGGCAGCTCACTAGGGAGTGGCAAGAGGTGGGAAGTTTAGTCCCACATGGAAAGTTGGGAGGAAGTTAGACCACCTTATAAGGTGGGTTGTTCCACCACTAGTAAGTGAGTGAGAATAGGAGTGCTACACGCGCGCTCCTCCTCCTCCTCGCTCGTCTCGACACGACACGACACGACACGACACGACACGACATGTCACGCGCGCCGCGCTCGTGGTGAGTGGTGAATTAGGTTTTTGGGAAGCGCTCTGCGCGACTGCTCAAGCTCTTCATCACGGGTCACCTTCCGTCCAAGTCGGGCGGTGCTGCCTACCGTCGTCTTCAACGCCGTCTACTTCGACCCGTCGTCAACAACGTTGTCATCAACAACGTTACTGCTGCGACATCATCTGCTACACCTCCACCACCACCTCCACCAGATCGGTACGTGCGACATATCTCGATCTGTTTAGCGATGGATGCTTTACCGTTTGCGCTGCTGCTACTCGTGTTGATTAATGCATCTAGTATGTTTGAGTTTCACATGTTAGTAGTTGCTGCCATCATGTTTTATATTCTGGAATTAATCATGAAAATTGTGCCTAATTATCCAACAATCCAAAAACCTAATTGTAGGCAATTTCCTGAGTTAACAATGGCTGGTTTTGCTGATGCACTGAGGCCGGATAAGTTTACCGGTGTGCACTTTAAGAGGTGGCAAGTTAAGGCCACGCTCTGGCTTACTCATCTGAAAGTGTTCGAAGTTAGTGATGGTTTACCTGAAGGAACTATATCTGACCAAGATCAGAACAAGTTCAACGAAAACAATACTCTCTTCGTCGGATGCGTTCTGAGTATTCTTGCAGATCGTCTGTGTGATGTGTACATGCACATAACAGATGGTAAAGAGCTCTAGGATGCACTAAATGCTAAATTTGGTGCAACTGATGCAGGCAGTGAACTGTACATCATGGAGAGCTTCCATGACATCAGGATGGTAAACAACCATTCTGTAGTCGAACAAGCTCATGAGATACAGTGCATTGCGAAAGAGCTCGAACTCCTTAAGTGTGCCTTACCTGACAAGTTTGTGGCTGGATGCATCATCGCTAAGTTGCCCCCTTCATGGAGGAACTTTGCCACAACTCTCAAACACAAGAGACAGAAGATATCAGTTGAAAATCTGATAGCGTCTCTTGATGTTGAGGAGAAAGCTCGGGCTAAGGATAATACTGAGAAAGAAGAGGGTCAGTCTAGCGCCAACATGGTGCAGAAGAAACCCTACAGCAAGAACAAAGGGAATAACAAGCCCTCCTTCAATAAGCCTATGAAGACTACAACCTTCAAGAAGAAGAAGATGATAAACAAAGCAGATCTGAGCTGCTTTACCTGTGGAGAGGCTGGCCACTTTTCTAAGGACTGTCCAGAGAGGGCAGACCGCAAGAAAAAGGGGAGGCAAGTCAACACTGTGACCGCTAGCAATGCTGATGGGTACGGTAATCTCTTTACTGTTCTTTCGGTATTTCAATCTCCATGTTGGTGGATTGATACAGGTGCTAATGTTCATGTGTGTGCTGACATATCCATGTTCACTTCTTACCAGGTCGCCCGGGATTCTTCCGTCTTGATGGGGAATGGGTCACATGCTTCTGTTCGTGGTGTTGGCATGGTAGATCTGAAGTTCACTTCGGGGAAGATCGTGCAGCTGAGGAACGTGCATCATGTCCCTACTATGAACAACAATCTCGTTAGCGGCTCCCTTCTATGCAGAGATGGGTTTAAGGTTGTTTTAGAGTCGAATAAAGTAGTTGTTTCCAAGTTTGGACAATTTATTGGTAAAGGCTATGAGTGCGGAGGCTTGTTCCGTTTTCGCTTTCGATTTCAGTAATAAGTCTCGTGAACCATATTTGTGGCAATGTTAGTGATGATACCAGTGTTTGGCATTCTCGTTTATGTCACATTAATTTTGGTTTAATGTCTCGGCTATCCAGTTTAAGTTTAATTCCGAATTTCACCATTGCCAAAGGTTCTAAGTGCCACAGTTGTGTGCAATCAAAGCAACCTCGGAAGCCTCACAAGGCGGCCGAGGTGAGAAACTTGGCACCTCTAGAACTCATACATTCTGATCTATGCGAGATGAATGGTGTGTTGACAAAAGGTGGAAAGAGATATTTCATGACATTGATTGATGATGCGACTAGATTCTGCTATGTTTATTTGTTGCGAACTAAAGATGAAGCTTTAGACTACTTTAAAATTTATAAGGCCAAAGTTGAAAATCAACTAGAGAGAAAGATCAAGCGTCTTAGGTCGGATCGTGGTGGTGAATATTTTCCTAAAATCTTTGACGAATTCTGTGAGGAACATGGCATTATTCATGAGAGGACGCCTCCCTATTCACCCCAATCAAACGGGGTTGCCGAGAGGAAAAACCGCACGCTGACTGACTTGGTGAATTCCATGTTAGCCACTGCTGGTTTATCAAAGGCATGGTGGGGGAGGCTTTGTTGACTTCATGTCATGTCCTGAATAGAGTTCCTAACAAGAATAAATATAAAACCCCTTACGAGGAGTGGGCTGGGAGAAAACCATCACTTTCGTATTTGCGCACATGGGGATGTTTGGCGAAAGTCAATATTCCAATTACTAAGAAGCGCAAACTTGGACCAAAGACAGTGGATTGCATCTTTCTAGGTTATGCTCCTCGGAGTGTAGGATATAGATTTTTAGTAGTTCAATCCGAGGTACCTGATATGCATGTTGATACTATTATGGAATCTCGTGATGCAACATTTTTTGAGAATATGTTTCCTATGAAAGATATGCATAGCATTGCTAGAATTTCTACTGAGATAATTCCTGAGTCTAGTACATCTAATGAGTATTTTGAACAATCACATGAGAATGTTACTGAGAAGGATGACAATGAAGCTCCTAAACGGAGCAAGAGACGAAGGATTGAAAAATCCTTTGGTGATGATTTCATTGTGTACCTTGTGGATGATACTCCCACGTCCATTGCAGAGGCATATGCATCTCCAGATGCAGATGACTGGAAAGAAGTTGTCCATAATGAGATGGACTCGATTCTTTCTAATGGAACTTGGGAGTTGTCAGAACGACCCCATGGATGCAAGCCTGTAGGCTGCAAATGGGTGTTCAAGAAGAAGCTAAGACCTGATGGTACTATTAAAAAGTACAAGGCGCGGCTTGTAGCGAAAGGCTACACACAGAGAGAAGGCGAAGATTACTTCGACACCTATTCACCTGTCGCTAGACTTACCACCATTCGAGTACTACTATCCATGGCTGCCTCCTATGGTCTTATCGTTCATCAAATGGACGTAAAGACAGCTTTCCTTAATGGAGAGTTGGAAGAGGAAATCTATATGGATCAGCCTGATGGGTTTGTAGTAAAAGGCGAAGAAAGAAAGGTGTGCAAGTTGCTGAAATCTTTATATGGCCTGAAACAAGCACCTAAGCAATGGCATGAGAAGTTTGACAGAACTTTAACTTCTGTAGGCTTTGTTGTCAATGAGGCTGACAAGTGCGTTTACTATCGCCATGGTGGGGGCGAAGGTGTTATACTATGTTTGTATGTGGATGATATTCTGATCTTTGGTACAAACATGAAAGTAATACACGAGGTCAAGTCTTTCTTGTCAAAGAGTTTTGATATGAAAGATGCAGGAGAAGCTGATGTAATTCTGAACATCAAGCTGATTAAGAACGAGAGTGGGATTACTCTAACGCAGTCCCATTATGTTGAGAAGATCTTGAGCCGGTTCGGCTATATTGATAGCAAGCCTTCTTCAACACCTTATGATCCCAGTGTGACACTACGCAAGAACCGGAGGATTGCCATAGATCAATTGAGATATTCTCAGATCGTTGGCTCACTCATGTACTTAGCGAGCGCAACTAGACCCGACATCTCTTTTGCTGTTAGCAAGTTGAGTAGGTTCATGTCAAACCCTGGTACTGATCATTGGCATGCACTTGATAGGGCCATGCGCTACCTATGTGGTACAATGAGTTATGGGATTCACTATTCAGGGCACCCAGCTGTGCTTGAAGGATATAGTGATTCGAATTGGATCTCAGATGTAGCTGATCTGTACGCCACAAGTGGGTATGTATTTACCTATGGAGGTGGCGCAGTGTCATGGAGATCTTGTAAGCAAACCATATTGACGAGGTCAACTATGGAAGCAGAACTTACTGCTTTAGACACAACCACTGTTGAATCAGAATGGTTGCGTGAGCTCTTGATGGACTTGCCTGTGGTTGAAAAACCTGTTCCGGCAATCCTTTTGAATTGTGACAATCAAACTGTAATTGTCAAAGTGAACAATTCTAAGGATAACGCGAAGTCATCAAGACACGTCAAGAGACGTTTGAAGTCTGTCAGGAAATTGCGAAACTCCGGAGTAATAACTGTTACATATATTCAAACAGACAAAAACCTGGCAGATCCCTTTACAAAGGGACTATCACGTAATGTGATAGAAAGTGCATCGAGGCAGATGGGATTGAGACCCGTTGATGTTACACCATAGTGGTAACCCAACCTTTGTGATCGGAGATCCCGTGAATTAGGACCTGGGAAGAACAAACTAGTGGTTTAATTGAGGAGAGTATTATGTAACCCTCTCTATGTGAAGATGCACAACTCTCAATTGCTGTAAGGCAGGTTGGCAACAAGCCTTAATGTGTTTATGTTGGCTATTTTAGCAAAGGTGCTGTCCTACAGAGCATTCTTGAAATAACACACCTATATGAGTCCGATTGTTAAACGTCGCAATCTATGAGATTTGGGTGATCTCTAGTAAACTCATGAAGAGACCAAAGTATGACGCATATGCTTCACCCGCGGGGTAGGCTACTGGCAGCCATGTACTGGTCATGACTTTGAGTGAAACCCCGTTCACGCAAAACTTGCAATTCAAGGCTTAGTCCATTGTTCAAGTGTGAATGGATGTAGCTTAAGGTTCTAGGCGGAAGTTCAACTTAACAGTCTCCGCTGAAACACTGGTATATAAACAAGCAGCGAGTATTGGTAAATCTCTAAATGGGGATTTGAGATCTGGTGGGGGATTGTTGAAATATTGGGCCCACTTTTAGTGGCCCAAATTAGATTTCAGATTTTCCCTATAAATCTCAAAGCCCACATATTGGCAGCCTTGTGAGTTTGAGCCCAAGTTGGTGGCAGCTCACTAGGGAGTGGCAAGAGGTGGGAAGTTTAGTCCCACGTGGAAAGTTGGGAGGAAGTTAGACCACCTTATAAGGTGGGTTGTTCCACCACTAGTAAGTGAGTGAGAATAGGAGTGCTACACGCGCGCTCCTCCTCCTCCTCGCTCGCTCGTCTCGTCTCGACTCGACTCGACTCGACTTGACACGACACGTCACGACGCGCGCGCCGCGCTCGTGGTGAGTGGCTTGAGCCTCGAGCCGAGACTTTCCTTACTTTTTGCAGCTCAGGAAAAAGAACAGAGTCCTAGACGGATGCGTCACAGTTAGTCGGTTCGGGTCGCTCCCGGATCGTGGACTATCTGACTCAAAACGTTCGTGCGACGTGGGCGTGGCCCACGTTGCCTAGGGTTTCCCGACCCTATATAATCTCCTACCCGGCTACCGCAGAAATACATCCAATACACGAGTTAGGGTTTCCACCTCTCTCTGCTTACGCCGCCATCGTAGCCTACTCCATCCCGCGAGCCGACGTGCATCGGCGAACGGGAGAGCAGGTCTCCGGAACCACTCGTCCTTGCGATCCTGTACGGGAGAGGGCGAATTAGGTTTTTGGGAAGCGCTCTGCGCGACTGCTCAAGCTCTTCATCACGGGTCGCCTTCCGTCCAAGTCGGGCGGTGCTGCCTACCGTCGTCTTCAATGCCGTCTACTTCGACCCGTCGTCCCCGTCATCAACAACGTTGTCATCAACAACGTTACTGCTGCGACATCATCTGCTACACCTCCACCACCACCTCCACCAGATCGGTACGTGCGACATATCTCGATCTGTTTAGCGATGGATGCTTTACCGTTTGCGCTGCTGCTACTCGTGTTGATTAATGCATCTAGTATGTTTGAGTTTCACATGTTAGTAGTTGCTGCCCACTTGCTGGTACGAGGCAGCCGCGGCGGTAACAAGGACTCTCCAATATACTTTCGGTGTTCGGCCTCACCGTTAGCCTCGCGGGCGAGCAGCCGTCTGGCCGTGAAAGCATGGCGGTAACAAGGACTCTCCAATATACTTTCGGTGTTCAGCCTTGCGGGCGAGAAGCCGTCTGGCCGCGAAAGCATGGCGGCGGCGCCATCACGATTCGATAATTAATCGTGGGCATGTTTGGGTCAAGCCGACAGTCGCAGGCCCGAGGTAGAGGAGAGCACGGCGGCAGCAGCAGCGACGAGTGGAAGCACCATCGATCAATCTCGCGTGCACCAGCACATGAGGATGCACGCGCTGGGGAGCACGGCAGGGCTGTCGCTGGCCACGTTGCGCCGCGCGCTGTTGATCGAATTCTTGGAGAGGCTACCCGTGGTCGTTTCAGCCTAAGCCGTGTATTCCAGAACATGAAGAGATTGAGGACCAAGGTACAGAAGTTGTACGATCCTTGGTAACGCCTCAGAGTAGGTCCTCACCCTGTACACCGTCGACGCCGTCCTGCTGCCAAGTAAGGTGTCGTTTATTGATAGTCTGGGCTGACTACGATGTTATTGTTGAAATATTGGGCCCACTTTTAGTGGCCCAAATTAGATTTCAGATTTTTCCTATAAATCTCAAAGCCCACATAGTGGCAGCCTTGTGAGTTTGAGCCCAAGTTGGTGGCAGCTCACTAGGGAGTGGCAAGAGGTGGGAAGTTTAGTCCCACATGGAAAGTTGGGAGGAAGTTAGACCACCTTATAAGGTGGGTTGTTCCACCACTAGTAAGTGAGTGAGAATAGGAGTGCTACACGCGCGCTCCTCCTCCTCCTCGCTCGTCTCGACATGACACGACACGACACGACACGACACGACACGTCACGCGCGCCGCGCTCGTGGTGAGTGGTGAATTAGGTTTTTGGGAAGCGCTCTGCGCGACTGCTCAAGCTCTTCATCACGGGTCACCTTCCGTCCAAGTCGGGCGGTGCTGCCTACCGTCGTCTTCAACGCCGTCTACTTCGACCCGTCGTCAACAACGTTGTCATCAACAACGTTACTGCTGCGACATCATCTGCTACACCTCCACCACCACCTCCACCAGATCGGTACGTGCGACATATCTCGATCTGTTTAGCGATGGATGCTTTACCGTTTGCGCTGCTGCTACTCATGTTGATTAATGCATCTAGTATGTTTGAGTTTCACATGTTAGTAGTTGCTGCCATCATGTTTTATATTCTGGAATTAATCATGGAAATTGTGCCTAATTATCCAACAGTTATATCACCCAAGGCTAAGTTGTGAATTGTGATGGAAGACAGATCAATGTGGATAAGCAGGATCTTACGACAAAGATGGCTCTGTGGTGTTTACCACTTGCAGATTCTTGCGTAACTTTGCATGTCCCCTCGATGCTGAGCTTGCTGCGTCTGAAGATAGATCACTCGGCATCATTTTTTTTTTTGCGAATCACTCGGCATCATTTTGTGTACCAGATGAAATAAATAAAGATGTTGCTTGTCTTGGATAGAGAAATTTCATCAGCAAAAGTGTGTAGGCTCACAACGTAGTATGGCTTGGGAAACTTCCTGGAGGAGGTGGTTAGCGCGTAAATATCACTTGTGCCAAAAAAAAATCGATCATTAAAATCTCTTCCCCGCGAAAAAAGAGAGATATAAGTGGGGTTAATTTTTCAGCTAGATGTGAAAACAAAAACTATTGGTTGTCTACCAGATTTAAAGTCAAACAAAACTTATTAATATTTGGACAAGATGTTGTTATGTTGTGTAATTTTATTTTGATGTATGAATTATAGTATTGGGTTTTGTTGTATCTATATGGTAGATAAATGAATTTCTTTATTAATATAAGGAGAGTTCAAGGATTGTTGCCAAAAAAAGGAGTACCAATCGGTTAGTTATATTCATTGGTAAAAGTTGGGGGCCAGCGAGCAGGAACGGGATGAAGTCGTGCACGGGTGAAAGGTGGAGGACTGTGAGACGGCGCTTAAGTGTAAATGGCCGTGCGTTGCACTTCCGAGGAGCTGGCGGGAATGAAGAAGGGAACAAGTCAAGTGAGATTTTTTCGTCAAATGGGTGTCTGGATTGTTGCATTTTTTTTGTTTCTGTTCCCAAATAGCAATATCGATACAATATCACCCGTTGCAACGCACGGGCTTTTTAACTAGTTTTCACTTAAAATGCATTAAGGAGCATCAAATTTGACAAATCAAACAATGTCTTACTGAAAATTGACATGTCTTTCTCATGCAGAAATGTAAAATTATCCATGCATGTGCGTTTATACAGGTTAAGTTTTGCACGTATTATTTTTTGTAACTTTTCTGACTACCTTCAAAGCTCCAATCCTTCTTCATCATCTTTGTTGTACCGCACTGATGCAAGTGAATGCGAGCTGCTCGCCAGACGCGACTTCGTGTCCGATATGTGTACTATGCCTTCTCCATCTAGTGCTAGTTACGCCTCTGTGCTAATTAATTCTATCCCAGTGCCTACATCCAGCACAAACCTCTGTCATTGCAGCTGTGACTCACCTCGACCATTAGAGCCCAATCACAAGAGCGAGCTCAGTCTCAACCAGAGAGGCATGTGTCTCATGGTTAGCTATCTACAACTTGCTGTCTTACTAAAACCGTGCCTATCATAGAGATCACCTCGCTGGTGTAGCAATGGCTGCAAGTAGCTGCTAGCATGAGCGAAGTGGATAAGGAAGAAAATATTAAAAAAATGGGGTGGGGCCAACAAGCAGGAAAGCTATCTATAGCTTTATGGATGTTTCAAGAAATAGGTAGAAAATAGTAGATGACACTGTAGCAGCGAATCCCAGAGACCAAGGCCGTTGGATGATGTCTAATGAACGGCAGAACTGTGTTCAAGAAAAAAACGGCAGAACAAAATAGGCGAAATTAGCTTGAATTTTGATATAAATCTTGGGCATTTTCCCTCGAACATGATGTACTACTACTACTGTACTCAACTTTGGGTAGTCTCTGGACTAGTCTCCCTCGTCCACCAATTATTATTATACTAGTGCGGAAAGTTGAGGGGAGTCCCTAGTCCCGAGCACTTCGCCCACTTCCCCTGGCCTCATCCCAGAGATCTCACACCAACCACCTCACCGTCGACTAGCAGCCAGTCTACACCCCTCCGAAGAATCCACAATGGCGGCGACGCCCCTACTAGAGCGCTCCTCACGCGAGCGCATCATCGAGTCTGGCCCACATGTCTTCCGTGCCTGCCGTGTGTCGGCAAGCACGACCGACTTCTCCGTCGGCGAGCCGCCGGCCGTGGGCGAGGGCGAGGCGTCCCCGTACACTATGACAGTGCACATCTTCTTCTCGAGGACGTACGAGCTCAGGAGGATGGCCGGCCCCCTCCCTGCCCCACTGGATGAGGACGATATCACCACTACACCCTGCGAAGAGGTGGTGCTGGATCTTGGCTTGCCTCCGAGGGAGCTGCGTAGTGGGGGCTATGTCGTGCGAACTATGCGCGAGATTCTTGCCCGTGTATGGCTGCTCAAGAACCTGAACCTCACGGAGGAGGAGTGGGACATCATCATGCCTTACGATGTTATGCACCTGATGTGGCAGCAGGCGTGTCGTCGGGTCGGTGGCCTCCACTTCGACCTCACCCTTAGGGTGGACCACCGGCTCATCGTCAACTTGCCGGCGCTGCAAGACAGTTGGGTCCTAGTTGCGCCGGAGGATGGCCACTGCAGCATATGCATGCTGGGGCTGTCGCGGCGCACAACGGCGCGTCTCCGGGGATGCAAACACCCGTTCCATAGGAAGTGCATTTTCTCCTGGTTTGTAACGAACGCCAGCTGCCCTATCTGCCGCGATAAAGTGCTGACCCATCTTATTTTCGTTTTGTAGCATAGTATGAATAAAAACCCTGTATGATAGGGATGCCATGCCAATTTGAATCCTATGTCAAGAGAAATTCTATTTGATTGTGGTTATAAGATATTTTGCATTAGTTTGATCTATTATCATTCTATTTTCCTATGGGATATGACCCTATGAATCAAACAGCCTGGGATTGCTTCCACACAATTAAGTTTCACCAACTTTTAGTAGGACAACAAACATAAATAATTAGTCATCATGGGATTACAATCCAACAGATAATTGTCTTCAGGACTCATACGTTTTCCAAATAGAAAAATCAAAATAAATCATGGTTCTTCATCTCATAGCATGATACAGAGACAAGAGTCTAATCATCATCATCATCATCATCATCATCATCATCACCTCCGTCTTCATTCTGATATTCGTGCATGGTCTCATCCTGCTCGTCGTGTCCATTCTCCTCCTGAGATTCACCAGGTAGCTTCAGTTTATCCATCTCTTTGTCGACTATACTAACCTCAACAGTAAAATCTACTTCTCCATCATGTGCAGGGATACCTGTATCCAACGAGGTTTCATCAATGTCAGCAACTTTAGTTTGCCTAGAACCAGCGAAATCATCTTGCTGGGCACCAATTATTGGATCCGCATTCTCATCCAAATCATATATGTTCCTTGCCACAAACTTTTGCACATACTGCCATCCTTTTCTAGATCTGTCTTCCAAGAAAAGTACCTTGGCCGCTTGAGGTACCAAAATATAAGGATCATCATTGTACCACTGAGCAGTAGTATTGACTGATATGAAATACCCATCATTTCTGGCACCTTTGCTCTTGTTTGGCTATTGGTTGTACCAGTAACACTTAAATAGAACCACAGATCGGACAGTAACCTTATCACTATAGAACAACTGAATAACCTCTTCTATGTGACCATAATGGTCAAATGACTCTGATCTCTTCTTTCTGGTTGACAAGTGATCTCCACTGGTTGTGATGCCACTATTTCGTGTCTTCAAATGTTGTTCACTCTCATAGGAGCTGTAATGGACACCATTGGCATTGCAAGCTGCAGCTACCAACACCCTCTTATCTGGACCACGTGATAGGACAAGGAGATCAGCACTAACAGCGCCTGGATTCTCCGCATGGAGTTTCGAGATCAACGATTACAAAATAGACAAGAGGTCATCTCATGTGAAAACACATAGACAAGTCAGAGTGCAATTGAACATCTTACATGTTTCTCAAACCAGTCCTGAAACCCACTCCCACGTGCCGATAGCTTTCCATTCGTTTCCATGTACAACCTGCAAAACATAGCCAAGTCAGCTGAATATATTTCATTTTGATACAATTTCATAGTATATGCGAGGAACTGAGGATTTCGTGTGCATAGTACTCACTTAACATATTCATCAGCCTCTGCAGCATTATTCAGCACATACCAAGACAGGTGTTCAAATTCAGACTGCTCTAATGTTTTTTCGGTCCTCTTTCCTATTAGCTCAACACCATGATTAAAAACAGATCCTCCAACTTCGAAAATTTTGCGACCCCGGTTGAATCTAGTCTCAATATCAGGAATATATCTTGATGCAAATGTATATGCTTCAGTAGCAATATACGCCACTGCAATGCAAGCCTCCGGTCTAGCTTTGTTCCTAACTGTATTCTTGAAAGTGCACAGTCGACGTTCTATAGGGTACATCCATCCATCTTGCATACGGACCTCTTAAAAGTGCCTCATCAGGTAGATGAACAGCCAAATGCACCATCACATCAAAGAACACTGGAGGATATATCAGCTCCAGCTTGCACAGGATTACTACTATGTCCACCTTAAGACGTTGTACAACAGCTCTGCTTAGAGTTTTACTACATATTTCCCTAAAGAACCTTCCCAACTCTGCAATCACGTTGTACATATTTGGCTTCACTAAATCTTTAATGCCAATAGCTAAAAGCCTTTGCAGCAGGATGTAACAATCGTGAGTTTTCAACCCTTGGAGCTTGTTTCCTTCAGCATTGAGACAATTTGCAATGTTGGAAGCAAATCCGAACGGGAACATCACACCTCGGAGGTACTCACAAAATAATCTCCTTTTAGGCATCGGCAATGTGAATTCCGCGCCTCGAAATTTATAATGTTTTTCCTTGACTTTGTTCACTTTGTCATTACGATCCAGTTGCAAGTGCCTGTTAACATTCAATGTTGCACAATCAATCCTAGCATTTGAGCTATCTTTTGTCTTGGATGGAATGTTGAGTAATGTGCCGACAATGCTGTCACATATATTTTTCTCCATGTGCATGATATCAATATTATGCCGAAGCTTCTTACCAGCCCAATACAGCAAGTCCCAAAGAGTGGCCCTGCGCTTATAAAATATTCTCGGTCTATCATTTTCCATTTCCTTCCTCTTGGTACATGCTGCTATTTCACCTCCCATCTTCCTTTTGGTAGCTGCTAGACTCAGTTCATCTCGTCTCTTCTTCCTTTTTCTACCTGCTACTACTGTTGATGCATCTTCTGTATTCTTCTCTGCTGTGGCGGCTGGTGGTTTTCCTGGTTTAACATTTCTGACCGCTTCTAGGTGCGCCTCCAACTCGTGACTCGTAAAGTGCTGCGGTTCAGTCTTTGCACAGGCCTGATCACCAATAAATTGCAAATTTTTACTATTTTTCGGAAACTGTGACCTATTGGAAGGAAACGGCGATGGCCCATATAGCATATCTTGTTTATTATCCTCACTGCCAGCTGATCTGTATCACAGTGAACACATGCATTATAACCTGATGTTACTCTGCCTGACATAGTGCCCAAAGCTGGATAATCATGGGTGCAATACAGTACAATAGCACGTAATAGAAAATTTTGTTCTTTAGGTTGACACACATCCCGTGTAGGGACACCCTCCCATAATGTTTGCAAGTCTCTAATAAGAGGCTGCATGAACACATCAAAATCCTTCCCAGGAGATTTGGGACCGGGGATGAGTAAGGCCATCATACAGTTCGATTGATCGGTGCATGTCCAGGGAGCCTGGTTGTAAGGTGTAACTAGTACTGGCCACATGCTATACGAGTTGCTCATGTTGCCAAATGGGTTGAATCCATCTGTAGCAAGGCCAAGTCTCAGGTTCCTTGGATCTGCAGCAAAATCTGGATGATCCAGGTCGAATTGCTTCCATTCATCGCCATCAGCAGGATGCCTCAGTAAATCAGGGTCGGGCGTGAGAATCTCTTTGTGCCATCTTGTTTCCCGAGATGTTTGTTCTGAAGCAAACAACCTCTGCAATCTTTGTACAAGTGAAAAGTATCTCAGAACCTTCCAAAGAATCTTTTTCTTACCACCAGCTCCATCATGTTTCCATCTTGATTCCTTACATACTGGACATTCATCGAGGTCATTATACTCCATCCAAAACAGTGCACAGTTATTTTTGCAAAAATCAATCTTCTCATATCCAAGTCCCAGTACCTTGATGTACTGCTTCACCTCATAAAAGGATTTTGGCAGTCCAGCCCCAGGGAGTGCATCGTTGTATGTCTTTGCAACTGCATTGAAGGCTTTATTGGTAATCCCCTGGTATGACTTGTCATGAAGTAATTTCACAACTAATTCGAATCTTGACACAACAGAACCAGGGGCCACTAAGCACTTAGCATCTTCTATCAGGTCATGGAAAAGAGGCTTTTTGTGATAACCATGGGGCTGTTGGCTTGCATATGGATATAGATCCCGTAACAAATTAGCAGTAGCCTCATCCTGGACGAGATCTTCAGGCTGATAACCATCAGAATAAAGAGGATCAATAATCTCAGGCTGATCATAGTGTTCACCATGGTTAATCCACCTGATATATGTCTGGTCCATCCCATAAATGAATAAATGATCTGAGACTACATGTTGAGGCTTGGACCCAATATTCAAACATACGCGGCATGGACAAATCACTTCCTTTGTTGTGTCGCCGTCAGTAAAATCACTAACTTGCTTCATGAAGTCTTCAATACCACTCAAATATGTTGGTGTGTTTAATGAGTGAAATAATATCCAAGTTCTGTCCATCTGTTGAGGGAATAGATGGTCAAAGAAGCGATAAGCTATTTCAACAAACAGGTCACCTACGAATGTAAGCAAACATATCTGAGCAAACAGGTCGAATATAAAACTATAAATGCTACATTATTTGAGCCGATTTCAGCAAACGAACTGAGTGCAAAACTACAGCTACCTAGCGAACAGATTTTTTTTTAGGCTGACCACTGGGTTTCCCCACTTTGTATTTGTTTTTCTTTTTATTAATAAAAAGAGGGAAATATGTACAAAAGTTGCTGGAGAGCAGCAACTAAAAGGATCATAGATCCCAAACAGCAAAAAATATATATAATGTTCTACCCATGATATGATTTCCTCTTTGCCTTATAAACAAGGAGAGTAATTTCATCCTTGAATCTCTTGTGCCATCTGTAAATGCTTGGGGGGGGGGGGGCGAACAGATATATCGAAAGCAATACAATACCAACACATTCTTTCTTATTTTTTGCCGTAATTCCGCCGATCTATTAGCAGTGCAAAGAAGTCAAAAGTAATTAGATTACAAACAGGTCCATAGACCACCAGGCCGTACCTGAGAATACGGAGGGCCTGAGCAAAACAAGAAATAGAGGACCTCAACATGATCATTGGCAACTAAAATGATTTTATATATACTACTCACTCCATTTCAATAAACAATGCACCCTTGTTTTTCGTATTTTATCTTCGAAAAAATATTAATCTATATCTCTCTATTTAAAAATGATGTTTCAATTTTATGTAGATATACATGTATTTAGATGAGTTTAGTTTGCAGATACATGCAAGTTTTGATGAAGTTGAAACATATTTTTCAGGACGAAGTATATAAAAAAAAATTGATATAAAACTGGTATCATTAGAAAGTATTTTCCATCACGATTCTAACAATGCTGCTTATGTATTATATGATCGTGATATTGTTATCCTATTTATTTGGTCAAGGTTCACATTGAAATGTGGTAAAATAAATTAAAAGAAGTGCATCGTGTGAAAAAGCAATCTAAGAATTCAAAATTGCTAATTGTTAGTCGAAACATGGCATCTTTAAAAAATGAATCTTCAATTAGTACTTCATAAAAATCATTGAGACAAAATATTAATATTCATTGGAAGACTAACTGAATTAGCTGCACTCGCGATGAAAGAGAAAGAGAATATACGGGTAAGAGCAAGTACAATAAGGTACAGTCTTTTTGTTTGTTTGTTTGGGTTGCTCATCAAGCTTATCGCTCGATACAATAAGTTACAGTCAGCGGGAGTGGTGTTTTGGAACATGGGTGCATAGTGGGTGGTATCATGGAGTACTATCATAGATATGCTATATTTATTATAGTGGAGTATTGAAAATGGCATAGAAGGGGATAATGAGAATTGAGAGTGGCATAAACACAACTTCAGTTTTTTTAATGGCATAAACACAACTTGTGAATTGAGGAGTGGCATAGAACCAATTAACCATTGTTTCAATAACAACCATCAAAAGCCGATCGAACGCACGAGAATGGATCCAAAATTTACCCATTTTTAGTTTCATGAGAAAATTTTAAACTTAAAATTCGTACTACCTAGAAGTATTTGAAACAAAAATCCAGTAAATCCTATATGTTGGGTTATGCATTCTGGGGGAGTTTTATCAGATTCAGCCATATTGTTTATCAATAAACCTCATTTTATGTTTTACAACCAACTTTAAACTTAAAATTCAAATTGTCCAGAAAAAAGAACAACATTCCAGTAAATCTTATATATTTCTTTTGCATTCTAGGAAAGATTGGTCGGATTCAAATAAATAGTTTGGGAATAAACATTGTTTTAGTCTGGAAACGACTTATTGTAGAGTGATTTTTGGTTGGATACATTCATGTGCGTTCGATTGGCTTTGGATTGCTGATATTGAACCAAAGTCAACGCTGGACTTCTAACCTGAACGTCACTGGAGCTGCGTCAAAAGTCCAGCCATGACTTTGTCTCAATAACAGCCATCAAAAGCCGATCGAACGCACAGGAATGGATCCAACCAAAAATCACTCAACCGCTGGAATTTTGACCTAAAAGTCACTGAAGCTGTGTCCATACTTGCACAACAGGTTGCGTATGAATGTAAACCAACATATCTGAGCAAACAGGTCGAATATAAAACTATATAACTAAATGCCACGTTATTTGAGCCGATTTCAGCAAACCAACTGAGGTCTATTTTTTTAGGCTGGACAGTGGTTTCCTCGCTGTGTATTTATCACTGTAATAAAAAAGAGGGAAAGGTTACTGGAGTGCAGCAACTAAAAGGATCATAGATCCCAAACAGCAAAATCTAGCTAAAAAAGTTCTACCCATGATGATAAGCCATGATATGATTTCCTCTTTGCCTTACAAACAAGGAGAGCCATTTCATCGTTGAATCTCTTGCGTCTTTTGTAAATGCTTGGGGGCGAACAGATCAATCGAAAGCAATATAATACCAACAATTTTTTTCTTCTTTTTGGCCGTAAATCCACCGATGTATTAGCAGTGCAAAGAACCCAGAAGTAATAAGATTACAAACAGGTCCATAGAGGACTGGCACCAAGCGATGACTACAGACATTGGGCAATGGTGAGCATTACAGTGTACAGTACGAATGAATTCGAGCAAATAGGTAAAGCGGAAAACAATGTCAAACAAACACATCGAGAGGAAACCAATATCAACCGATCGATTCGAACGAACTAACGAACTTATAAGGGCTGGGCGATGGCGACTGACTTCGATTGAGCTATAATGAATCGTACTTGCCCAGGCCTGAAGATAGCATGCATACCATGAGGATCTACCAGCTGACCGCGCCTGCCGGTGCGGCTGGAGAAGAACGGCGCCACCAGCAGTCGCCGGCAGACGCGGCTGATAGACATCGTGGGGAAGTTTTGGTGCGCGGCCTGGTTCACCGAGGGTGTGTCTAGAGAAGAACAGGGCGCTGAAGGAGGTGTCTAGAGAAGAACAAGGTGGGCTGGGTGCTGGGTTAAAGGCGAGCGTTCGAAATTTGGGGCGCGCGTTCGAACGTTTAGGTGCGCGAGGGAGGTGTCTGCGGGTGAAAATTTCCCCGGCCTCTTCTTCTTCTTTTTTCTTTTGAGAACACGGTACAACGCAGACGCTCACAAACACGCACGTACAAACACCCCTATGAACGCACGCACGCACACCCTACCCCTATGAGCACCTCCGAGGGCCGAGCCGGCATATCTTGAGGTTGACGAAGTCACCACTGGCGCCTCCTCTTCTTTTTTGGGCTAATCTATTTATCTACTGGAGTATAATATCTATCTATACCTCTATCTATCTACATGTTTTTTAATTTTTTTTATTCTATACATGAGTTTTTGAATTAGAATTTTTTCACTCTGTCAGCCTTCCGGCCAATGCTCATTTGAAGTAATTGAAGCCGTTGATTTGTAGCTTAAAGGTGCTATCTACCGCTCATCATACAAGGACTCTTCAGATCTAACGGCTGTGAATGCACGGATTTGTCACCCATGCTTCCCCTTGGGTAGGCGATCTTGAAAGAAAGCCTGAAACACTGGAACCCTCTAGATACTTCGGAGTACCTCACTGCTCCACATTATTAAACAGGCCTTTTCCGACATGGGAAGTCAAAAGTTGGGGGCTCCATCCAGTACATATGAATGCTCGCTAGCTGCATGGTCTAGAAGCAGACTAGAGTAAATCATCTATTCATCAAATCAATTGGTGTATATTTTTTTTAGGAGCTAAGACGCCGGCATGAACCATTTTCAAGCGTTTAAATTCCTCCTACCTGAAAAATGATTCTTTAGATTGACATCAACAAGAGAACTCTTTTAGAAAGAGTGAGAGAAAGGGAGATATGATTGCATACACTATTCTTAGAAGGGAAATCATGTACTTGTTCATGGAGAGATACAAGTATATCGACTATCTACACTACAATTTTGAAATAAAAGAAACAAAATTGCAAATGTCTATTCTAACTAGATATGTTGATATTTCTAAATAGTACCAAAGCAATACTTATTCTAAGCTGGGCACTCAACTTCTGAAATGCGCGAGTATTCGTAGGTCGATTTTTTTACGTTATTATTATTATTACTAGGCAGCACATGTGTTTGCCCGTCCAGTGAAACTCTTTCATTTCATTTTTCTTTTTCGCAAGGTCGGGAGTCGGAGGAAGAGGGATCACACGGGAGGAGACGAAGGGAGAGCAGTCACGGGGCCCCACTTATTTATGGTGTCTATCCTTTTTCTGGTGATGTTGAGTTGTGCAGGGTTATCGGTGCGCGAGGGTGCGAGCGAGCGAGAAAGGCCGAGAATGAGAGATATGTTTTTTTAGAGGGACAACCGAACGATCTGAAGGACCCAGATTTCCAATACGCATCGGAGCGCGGTTCTGACGGGACACAAAATAAACAGGAAATTACGTCTAAATCCCTAAGATTTACATGGTAGACCCCAGGCTGAAAGCAAGAAATGCGATCGGGTCCTTAACAGCCACCGTCCGGATTCATCCTCGTCGCAGCCGGGGACGAACCACTTGGCGCGACCAAATCGCCATGGCTACAGAGCCTGCACACCATGGCCTACAAGTTGAGCTAGAAACGACCTGCCAAAATCGGCAGCCAACGGAGGTGGATAATTGGAGAGAGAGAGAGAGAGTTGACGCCTCTCTCTTGACAAAGAAGATGGCTGGGAGTTTGCCTACCTAGCGTACGTGACTTGTGCTCACTGAAGTGTGGGACCTCACGCATGGGAACCATACGTAAGTGACAGACTTGTTGCTCTAATAACTCGGGTGATTATTATACTGTATTAGTACATAGTTTCCTATGGATCCTTCTTAGTCACTCCTAAATTAAGCTCTTGAGAGGGTTTTTGAAATTTCCATGTTTGAAACCAAAAACCACTTCTCTTCATGCTTGACTTCATAAGACAGAGTTTAGGGTTATGGGGTAGATACATGATTTTTCTGGTTTGAGTATGTCTAGATCGACCTTGTTTATCAACTTGAATGCTTACTATATGACATACGAAGACTATGTGCTTTGGTTTTTCATTTTTTGATTTTTTATACCAATTTGAATCTTGGTCAAATCATAGGTTTGACCAAGATTTAAACAAGTTAAAAACATGAGTATGAAAAACTAAGCCTCTATTCATTTTAGTCACTCCAAAATGAAGCTCTTGGGAGGGTTTTTGAAATTTCCATGTTTGAAACCAAAAACCACTTCTCTTCATGCTTGACTTCATAAGACAGAGTTTAGGGTTAGGGGGTAGATACATGATTTTTCTGGTTTGAATATGTCTAGACCTTGTTTATCAACTTAATTGAATGCTTACTATATGACATAATTAAGAAGACTATGTGCCTTGGTTTTTCATGTATTTTGATTTATTTTGAATTTTTATGCCCATTTGAATCTTGGTTAAATCCTAGGTTCGACCATGATTTAAACAAGTTTAAAACATGAATGTGAAAAATTATGCATCTATACTTCTTAGTCACTCCAAAATATAGCTCTTGGGAGGGTTTTTGAAATTTCCATGCTTGAAACCAAAAACCACTTCTCTTCATGCTTGACTTCATAAGACAAAGTTTAGGGTTAGGCGTAAATACATGATTTTTCTGGTTTGAATATGTCTAGACCTTGTTTATCTACTTAATTGAATGCTTACTATATGACATGAGAAGACTATGTGCATTGGTTTTTCATTTTATTGTTTTTTTTTGAATTTTATGCCCATTTGAATCTTGGTCAAATCCTAGGTTTGACCATGATTTAAACAAGTTTAAAACATGAATATGAGAAATTAAGGATATATCCTTCTTAGTCACTCCAAAATGAAGCTCTTGGGAGGGTTTTTGAAATTTCCATGTTTGAAACCAAAAACCACTTCTCTTCATGCATATGCTTGACTTCATAAGACAGAGTTTAGGGTTAGGGGTAGATATATACATGATTTTTTCTGGTTTGAATATGTCTAGACCTTGTTTTTTCGGAGGAAGATGGATCACACGGGAGGAGACGAAGGGAGAGCAGTCACGGGGCCCCACTTATTTATGGTGCCTATATTTTTTCGGGTGATGCTGACTGTTGTGCAGGGTTGTCAATGCGCAGGGGGTGCTAGCGAGCGAGGCCGAGAATGAGAGAGATGGTTTTTTTTTAGGGACACCGAACGATCCTGAAGGACCCAGATTTCCAATACGCATCAGAGCACAGTTTACAGCAGGACACAAAATAAACAGGAAATTATGTCTAAATCCCTAAGATTTACATTGTAGACCCCAGGCTGAAAGCAAGAAATGCGATCGGGTCCTTAACAGCCACCGTCCGGATTGATCCTCGTCGCAGCCGGGCACGAACAACTTGGCGCGACCAAATCGCCATGGCTACAGAGCCTGCACACCATGGCCTCCGAGCTGAGCTAGAAACGCCCTGCCAAAACCGGCAGCCAACGGAGGTGGATAATTGGAGAGATGGAGAGAGAGAGAGTCTTGATGCCTCTCTCTTGACAAAGAAGATGGCTGGGAGTTTGCCTACCTAGCGTACGTGACTTGTGCTCACTGAAGTGTGGGACCTCACGCATGGGAACCACACGTAAGTGACAGACTTGTTGCTCTAATAACTCGGGTGATTATTATATTGTATTAGTACATAGTTTCCTATGGATCCTTCTTAATCACTCCAAAATGAAGCTTTTGGGAGGTTTTTGAAATTACCATGTTTGAAACCCAAAACCACTTCTCTTCATGCTTGACTTCATAAGACAGAGTTTAGGGTTAGGGGTAGATACATGATTTTGTATGGTTTGAATATGTCTAGACCTTGTTTATCAACTTGAATGCTTACTATATATATGACGTACATATAAGAATGCTATGTCCTTTGTTTTTTCCTTCTTTTGATTTTCTTCTGAATTTTTATGCCCATTTGAATCTTTTGGTCAAATCCTAGGTTTGACCAAGATTTAAACAAGTTTAAAACATGAAAATGAAAAGGGAAGCTTGTATCCTTCTTAGTCACTCTAAAATGAAGTTTCCATGTTTGAACATCTACTGTAGTATGTGTGAACATGTATGCACTATGTGTGCTATATATAACTAGTATGTCTTTCAAATTTGAACCACATTTGAATAAGTTTGAAATATTTGAAATGGAGCTTTTGGCTTAAACGTTCGAAACCCAAAACGATTTCTCTTCATGCTAGATTTCATAAGACCGAGTTTAGGGTTAGGGGGTAGATACATGATTTGTCTGGTTTGAATATGTCTGAACCTTGTTTATCAACTTGAATGCTTACTATATGACATCATAAGACTATGTGCTTTTGTTTATCATTTTTCTAATTTTTTTCTGAATTTTATGCCCATTTGAATCTTGGTCAAATCCTAGGTAAGTTTGACCAAGATTTAAGCAAGTTTCAAACATGAAAATTTCCATGTTTGAAACCCAAAACCACTTCTCTTCATGATTGACTTCATAAGACATAGTTTAGGGTTTTAGGGGTAGATATATACATGATTTTCTGGTTTGAATATGTCTAGACCTTGTTTATCAACTTGAATGCTTACTATATATATGACATATAAGAATGCTATGTCCTTTGCTTTTTCATTCTTTTGATTTTCTTCTGAATTTTTATGCCCATTTGAATCTTTTGGTCAAATCCTAGGTTTGACCAAGATTTAAACAAGTTTAAAACATGAGAATGAAAAGGGAAGCTTGTATCCTTCTTAGTCACTCTAAAATGAAGTTTTTGGGAGGTTTTTGAAATTACCATGTTTGAAACCCAAAACCACTTCTCTTCATGCTTGACTTCATAAGACAGAGTTTAGGGTTAGGGGTAGATACATGATTTTGTATGGTTTGAATATGTCTAGACCTTGTTTATCAACTTGAATGCTTACTATATATATGACGTACATATAAGAATGCTATGTCCTTTGTTTTTTCATTCTTTTGATTTTCTTCTGAATTTTTATGCCCATTTGAATCTTTTGGTCAAATCCTAGGTTTGACCAAGATTTAAACAAGTTTAAAACATGAAAATGAAAAGGGAAGCTTGTATCCTTCTTAGTCACTCTAAAATGAAGTTTCCATGTTTGAACATCTACTGTAGTATGTGTGAACATGTATGCACTATGTGTGCTATATATAACTAGTATGTCTTTCAAATTTGAACCACATTTGAATAAGTTTGAAATATTTGAAATGGGGCTTTTGGCTTAAACGTTCGAAACCCAAAACGATTTCTCTTCATGCTAGATTTCATAAGACCGAGTTTAGGGTTAGGGGGTACATACATGATTTATCTGGCTTGAATATGTCTAAACCTTGTTTATCAACTTGAATGCTTACTATATGACATCATAAGACTATGTGCTTTTGTTTTTCATTTTTCTAATTTTTTTCTGAATTTTATGCCCATTTGAATCTTGGTCAAATCCTAGGTACGTTTGACCAAGATTTAAACAAGTTTCAAACATGAAAATTTCCATGTTTGAAACCCAAAACCACTTCTCTTCATGATTGACTTCATAAGACATAGTTTAGGGTTTTAGGGGTAGATATATACATGATTTTCTGGTTTGAATATGTCTAGACCTTGTTTATCAAATTGAATGCTTACTATATATATGACGTACATATAAGAATGCTATGTCCTTTGTTTTTTCATTCTTTTGATTTTCTTCTGAATTTTTATGCCCATTTGAATCTTTTGGTCAAATCCTAGGTTTGACCAAGATTTAAACAAGTTTAAAACATGAAAATGAAAAGGGAATCTTGTATCCTTCTTAGTCACTCTAAAATGAAGATTCCATGTTTGAACATCTACTGTAGTATGTGTGAACATGTATGCACTATGTGTGCTATATATAACTAGTATGTCTTTCAAATTTGAACCACATTTGAATAAGTTTGAAATATTTGAAATGGGGCTTTTGGCTTAAACGTTCAAAACCCAAAACGATTTCTCTTCATGCTAGATTTCATAAGACCGAGTTTAGGGTTAGGGGGTAGATACATGATTTATCTGGCTTGAATATGTCTAAACCTTGTTTATCAACTTGAATGCTTACTATATGACATCATAAGACTATGTGCTTTTGTTTTTCATTTTTCTAATTTTTTTCTGAATTTTATGCCCATTTGAATCTTGGTCAAATCCTAGGTACATTTGACCAAGATTTAAACAAGTTTCAAACATGAAAATTTCCATGTTTGAAACCCAAAACCACTTCTCTTCATGATTGACTTCATAAGACATAGTTTAGAGTTTTAGGGGTAGATATATACATGATTTTCTGGTTTGAATATGTCTAGACCTTGTTTATCAACTTGAATGCTTACTATATATATGACATATAAGAATGCTATGTCCTTTGTTTTTTCATTCTTTTGATTTTCTTCTGAATTTTTATGCCCATTTGAATCTTTTGGTCAAATCCTAGGTTTGACCAAGATTTAAACAAGTTTAAAACATGAGAATGAAAAGGGAAGCTTGTATCCTTCTTAGTCACTCTAAAATGAAGTTTTTGGGAGGTTTTTGAAATTACCATGTTTGAAACCCAAAACCACTTTTTTCATGCTTGACTTCATAAGACAGAGTCTAGGGTTAGGGGTAGATACATGATTTTGTATGGTTTGAATATGTCTAGACCTTGTTTATCAACTTGAATGCATACTATATATATGACATATAAGAATGTTATGTCCTTTGTTTTTTCATTCTTTTGATTTTCTTCTAAATTTTTATGCCCATTTGAATCTTTTGGTCAAATCCTAGGTTTGACCAAGATTTAAACAAGTTTAAAACATGAAAATGAAAAGGGAAGCTTGTATCCTTCTTAGTCACTCTAAAATGAAGTTTCCATGTTTGAACATCTACTGCAGTATGTGTGAACATGTATGCACTATGTGTGCTATAACTAGTATGTCTTTCAAATTTGAACCACATTTGAATAAGTTTGAAATATTTGAAATGGGGCTTTTGGCTTAAACGTTCGAAACCCAAAACGATTTCTCTTCATGCTAGATTTCATAAGACCGAGTTTAGGCCTGGTTAGGGGGTAGATACATGATTTGGCTGGTTTAAATATGTCTAAACCTTGTTTATCAACTTGAATGCTTACTATATGACATCATAAGACTATGTGCTTTTGTTTTTCATTTCTCTAATCTTTTTCTGAATTTTATGCCCATTTGAATCTTGGTCAAATCCTAGGTACACGTTTTACCAAGATTTAAACAAGTTTCAAACATGAAAATTTGCATGTTTGAAACCCAAAACCACTTCTCTTCATGATTGATCGACTTCATAAGACATAGTTTAGGGTTAGGGGTAGATATATACATGATTTTTCTGGTTTGAGTATGTCTAGACCTTGTTTATCAACTTGAATGCTTACTATATGACATAAAAAGACTATATGCTTTTGTTTTTCATTTTTCTGGTTTTTTAATTTTATGTCCGTTTGAATCTTTTAGTCAAATCTTAGCTAGGTTTGACCAATATTTAAACAAGTTTAAGACATGAAAACGAAAATGGAAGCCTGCATCCTTCTTTTAGTCACTCTAAAATGAATTTTTTAAGAGGTTTTTTGAAATTTCCATGTTTGAAACCCAAAGCCACTTCTCTTCATGATTGACTTCATAAGACAGAGTTTAGGGTTAGGGGTAGATATATACATGATTTTTTCTGGTTTGAATATGTCTAGACCTTGTTTATCAACTTTAATGCCAACCATATATATGACATATAAGAATGCTATGTCCTTTGTTTTTTCAGTCTTTTGATTTTTTTTCTGAAATTTTATGCCCATTTGAATCTTTTGGTCAAATCCTAGGTTTGACCAAGATTTAAACAAGTTTAAAACATGAAAATGAAAAGGGAAGCCTGCATCCTTCTTAGTCACTATAAAATCAACTTAATTGAAAATGCTTACTATATGACATAATAAGACTATGTGCCTTGGTTTTTCATTTTTTGATTTTTTTAAAATTCTTATGCCCATTTGAATCTTGGTCAAATCCTAGGCTTGACCATGGTTTAAACAAATTGAAATCATGAATATAAAAATTAAGCATATATCCTTCTTAGTCACTCCAAAATGTAAATCTTGGGAGGGTTCTTGAAATTTCCATGTTTGAAACCAAAAACCACTTCTCTTCATGCATGCTTGACTTCATAAGACAGAGTTTAGGGTTAGGGGTAGATATATACATGATTTTCTAGTTTGAATATGTTTAGACCTTGTTTATCAACTTGAATGCTTACTATATATATGACATATAAGAATGCTATGTCCTTTGTTTTTTCATTCTTTTGATTTTTTTCTGAAATTTTATGCCCATTTGAATCTTTTGGTAAAATCCTAGGTTTGACCAAGATTTAAACAAGATTAAAACATGAAAATGAAAAGGGAAGCTTGCATCCTTCTTAGTCACTATAAAATCAACTTAATTGAGAATGCTTACTATATGAATCCATAGGAAACTTTGTTCTAATGCACTATAATAATCAACCGAGTTTTTACACCGATAGGTATGTCACTTACGTGTGGTGCCCATGCGTGAGGTCCCGCACTTCAGTGACCACAAGTCACGTGCAATAGGTACGCAAACTCCCAGCCATTTTCTTTGTCAAGAGAAGACGCATCAGGATGCGTATTGGAAGTCTCTGGGTCCTTCAGGATCCTTCGGTTGTCCCTCTCACAAAAAGAACAAATCTCTCTCATTCTCGGCCTCGCTCGACTCGCTCGCTCGCTCGCACCTCCTGCTCACTGACAAAACCTGCACAACAGCCAACATCATCACCCGAAAAAGGGGAGACACCATAATGCACTCCCTTCTTCTCTCCTTCCGAGTGATCCCTCTTCCTCCGAGTTTCACTCGATGGGCAAACACATATGTGCTGCATAGTAATAATAAAAAGGTACTCCATAGAAAAATCGACCTACGAATCTATAATTAAATAGGTTAAACTAGGGTTTTCCCGGTACTACAGATCAAGGTTAAAAAAAAACCAACTACGGGGTTCGAACAACCCCATTTCTAATCAAAGATTTTTTTCGACGTCATCCAAATGGGCTCAAACTATAGCATGGGCGGATCCAGACAATAGCCAAGGGGGCAGCTGCCCCCACTAAATTTTCTGAAATCTTGTAATATGTTAATCTAAAGGCTGGTTTGCCCGCACTTAGAAATGATATTTGCATCACTTATCATATGTTTGCCCATTTGAATCTTGTCAAATCCTAGATTTGACCAAGATAATTTAAACAAGTTTAAAACATGAGAATGAAAAGGGAAGCTTGTATCCTTCTTAGTCACTCTAAAATGAAGTTTTTGGGAGGTTTTTGAAATTACCATGTTTGAAACCCAAAACCACTTCTCTTCATGCTTGACTTCATAAGACAGAGTTTAGGGTTAGGGGTAGATACATGATTTTGTATGGTTTGAATATGTCTAGACCTTGTTTATCAACTTGAATGCTTACTATATATATGACGTACATATAAGAATGCTATGTCCTTTGTTTTTTCATTCTTTTGATTTTCTTCTGAATTTTTATGCCCATTTGAATCTTTTGGTCAAATCCTAGGTTTGACCAAGATTTAAACAAGTTTAAAACATGAAAATGAAAAGGGAAGCTTGTATCCTTCTTAGTCACTCTAAAATGAAGTTTCCATGTTTGAACATCTACTGTAGTATGTGTGAACATGTATGCACTATGTGTGCTATATATAACTAGTATGTCTTTCAAATTTGAACCACATTTGAATAAGTTTGAAATATTTGAAATGGGGCTTTTGGCTTAAACGTTCGAAACCCAAAACGATTTCTCTTCATGCTAGATTTCATAAGACCGAGTTTAGGGTTAGGGGGTACATACATGATTTATCTGGCTTGAATATGTCTAAACCTTGTTTATCAACTTGAATGCTTACTATATGACATCATAAGACTATGTGCTTTTGTTTTTCATTTTTCTAATTTTTTTCTGAATTTTATGCCCATTTGAATCTTGGTCAAATCCTAGGTACGTTTGACCAAGATTTAAACAAGTTTCAAACATGAAAATTTCCATGTTTGAAACCCAAAACCACTTCTCTTCATGATTGACTTCATAAGACATAGTTTAGGGTTTTAGGGGTAGATATATACATGATTTTCTGGTTTGAATATGTCTAGACCTTGTTTATCAAATTGAATGCTTACTATATATATGACGTACATATAAGAATGCTATGTCCTTTGTTTTTTCATTCTTTTGATTTTCTTCTGAATTTTTATGCCCATTTGAATCTTTTGGTCAAATCCTAGGTTTGACCAAGATTTAAACAAGTTTAAAACATGAAAATGAAAAGGGAATCTTGTATCCTTCTTAGTCACTCTAAAATGAAGATTCCATGTTTGAACATCTACTGTAGTATGTGTGAACATGTATGCACTATGTGTGCTATATATAACTAGTATGTCTTTCAAATTTGAACCACATTTGAATAAGTTTGAAATATTTGAAATGGGGCTTTTGGCTTAAACGTTCGAAACCCAAAACGATTTCTCTTCATGCTAGATTTCATAAGACCGAGTTTAGGGTTAGGGGGTACATACATGATTTATCTGGCTTGAATATGTCTAAACCTTGTTTATCAACTTGAATGCTTACTATATGACATCATAAGACTATGTGCTTTTGTTTTTCATTTTTCTAATTTTTTTCTGAATTTTATGCCCATTTGAATCTTGGTCAAATCCTAGGTACGTTTGACCAAGATTTAAACAAGTTTCAAACATGAAAATTTCCATGTTTGAAACCCAAAACCACTTCTCTTCATGATTGACTTCATAAGACATAGTTTAGGGTTTTAGGGGTAGATATATACATGATTTTCTAGTTTGAATATGTCTAGACCTTGTTTATCAACTTGAATGCTTACTATATATATGACATATAACAATGCTATGTCCCTTGTTTTTTCATTCTTTTGATTTTCTTCTGAATTATTATGCCCATTTGAATCTTTTGGTCAAATCCTAGGTTTGACCAAGATTTAAACAATTTTAAAACATGAGAATGAAAAGGGAAGCTTGTATCCTTCTTAGTCACTCTAAAATGAAGTTTTTGGGAGGTTTTTGAAATTACCATGTTTGAAACCCAAAACCACTTCTCTTCATGCTTGACTTCATAAGACAGAGTTTAGGGTTAGGGGTAGATACATGATTTTGTATGGTTTGAATATGTCTAGACCTTGTTTATCAACTTGAATGCCTACTATATATATGACATATAAGAATGTTATGTCCTTTGTTTTTTCATTCTTTTGATTTTCTTCTGAATTTTTATGCCCATTTGAATCTTTTGGTCAAATCCTAGGTTTGACCAAGATTTAAACAAGTTTAAAACATGAAAATGAAAAGGGAAGCTTGTATCCTTCTTAGTCACTCTAAAATGAAGTTTCCATGTTTGAACATCTACTGCAGTATGTGTGAACATGTATGCACTATGTGTGCTATAACTAGTATGTCTTTCAAATTTGAACCACATTTGAATAAGTTTGAAATATTTGAAATGGGGCTTTTGGCTTAAACGTTCGAAACCCAAAACGATTTCTCTTCATGCTAGATTTCATAAGACCGAGTTTAGGCCTGGTTAGGGGGTAGATACATGATTTGTCTGGTTTGAATATGTCTAAACCTTGTTTATCAACTTGAATGCTTACTATATGACATCATAAGACTATGTGCTTTTGTTTTTCATTTTTCTAAAATTTTTCTGAATTTTATGCCCATTTGAATCTTGGTCAAATCCTAGGTACACGTTTGACCAAGATTTAAACAAGTTTCAAACATGAAAATTTGCATGTTTGAAACCCAAAACCACTTCTCTTCATGATTGATAGACTTCATAAGACATAGTTAAGGGTTAGGGGTAGATATATACATGATTTTTCTGGTTTGAGTATGTCTAGACCTTGTTAATCAACTTGAATGCTTACTATATGACATAAGAAGACTATATGCTTTTGTTTTTCATTTTTCTGTTTTTTTAATCTTATACCCGTTTGAATCTTTTGGTCAAATCTTAGCTAGGTTTGACCAATATCTAAACAAATTTAAGACATGAAAATGAAAAGGGAAGCCTGCATCCTTCTTTTAGTCACTCTAAAATGAATTTTTTAAGAGGTTTTTTGAAATTTCCATGTTTGAAACCCAAAACCACTTCTCTTCATGATTGACATCATAAGACAGAGTTTATGGTTAGGGGTAGATATATACATGATTTTTTCTGGTTTGAATATGTCTAGACCTTGTTTATCAACTTTAATGCTTACTATATATATGACATATAAGAATGCTATGTCCTTTGTTTTTTCAGTCTTTTGATTTTTTCTGAAATTTTATGCCCATTTGAATCTTTTGGTCAAATCCTATGTTTGACCAAGATTTAAACAAGTTTAAAACATGAAAATGAAAAGGGAAGCCTGCATCCTTCTTAGTCACTATAAAATCAACTTAATTGAGAATCCTTACTATATGAATCCATAGGAAACTTTGTTCTAATGCACTATAATAATCAACCGAGTTTTTACAGCAACAGGTATGTCACTTACGTGTGGTGCCCATGCGTGAGGTCCCGCACTTCAGTGACCACAAGTCACGTGCAATAGGTACGCAAACTCCCAGCCATTTTCTTTGTCAAGAGAAGACGCATCAGGATGCGTATTGGAAGTCTCTGGGTCCTTCAGGATCCTTCGGTTGTCCCTCTCACAAAAAGAACAAATCTCTCTCATTCTCGGCCTCGCTCGACTCGCTCGCTCGCTCGCACCTCCTGCTCACTGACAAAACCTGCACAACAGTCAACATCATCACCCGAAAAAGGGGAGACACCATAATGCACTCCCTTCTTCTCTCCTTCCGAGTGATCCCTCTTCCTCCGAGTTTCACTCGACGGGAAAACACATATGTGCTGCATAGTAATAATAAAAAGGTACTCCGTAGAAAAATCGACCTACGAATCTATAATTAAATAGGTTAAACTAGGGTTTTCCCTGTACTACAGATCAAGGTTCAAAAAAAACCAACTACGGGGTTCGAACAACCCCATTTCTAATCAAAGATTTTTTTCGACGTCATCCAAATGGCCTCAAACTATAGCATGGGCGGATCCAGACTATAGCCAAGGGGGGCAGCTGCCCCCACTCAATTTTCTGAAATCTTGTAATATGTTAAGCTAAAGGCTGGTTTGCCCGCACTTAGAAATGATATTTGCATCACTTATCATATGTTTGCCCATTTGAATCTTGTCAAATCCTAGATTTGACCAAGATAATTTAAACAAGTTTAAAACATGAGAATGAAAAGGGAAGCTTGTATCCTTCTTAGTCACTCTAAAATGAAGTTTGGGAGGTTTTTGAAATTTCCATGTTTGAAACCCAAAACCACTTCTCTTCATGCTTGACTTCATAAGACAGAGTTTAGGGTTAGGGGTAGATACATGATTTTGTATGGTTTGAATATGTCTAGACCTTGTTTATCAACTTGAATGCTTACTATATATATGACATATAAGAATGTTATGTCCTTTGTTTTTTCATTCTTTTGATTTTCTTCTGAATTTTTATGCCCATTTGAATCTTTTGGTCAAATCCTAGGTTTGACCAAGATTTAAACAAGTTTAAAACATGAAAATGAAAGGGGAAGCTTGTATCCTTCTTAGTCACTCTAAAATGAAGTTTCCATGTTTGAACATCTACTCCAGTATGTGTGAACATGTACGCACTATGTGTGCTATAACTAGTATGTCTTTCAAATTTGAACCACATTTGAATAAGTTTGAAATATTTGAAATGGGGCTTTTGGCTTAAACATTCGAAACCCAAATCGATTTCTCTTCATGCTAGATTTCATAAGACCGAGTTTAGGGTTAGGGGGTACATACATGATTTGTCTGGTTTGAATATGTCTAAACCTTGTTTATCAACTTGAATGCTTACTATATGACATCATAAGACTATGTGCTTTTGTTTTTCATTTTTCTAATTTTTTTCTGAATTTTATGCCCATTTGAATCTTGGTCAAATCCTAGGTACGTTTGACCAAGATTTAAACAAGTTTCAAACATGAAAATTTCCATGTTTGAAACCCAAAACCACTTCTCTTCATGATTGACCAAGATATATACATGATTTTTCTGGTTTGAGTATGCCGAGACCTTGTTTATCAACTTGAATGCTTACTATATGACATAAGAAGACTATATGCTTTTGTTTTCATTTTTCTGTTTTTTTAACTTTATGCTCGTTTGAATCTTTTGGTCAAATCTTAGCTAGGTTTGACCAATATTTAAACAAGTTTAAGACATGAAAATGAAAAGGGAAGCCTGCATCCTTCTTAGTCACTCTAAAATGAATTTTTTTAGAGGTTTTTGAAATTTCCTTGTTTGAAACCCAAAACCACTTCTCTTCAGGATTGACTTCATAAGACATAGTTTAGGGTTAGGGGTAGATATATACATGATTTTTTCTGGTTTGAATATGTCTAGACCTTTTTTATCAACTTTAATGCTTACTATATGACATAAGAATGCTATGTGCTTTGGTTTTTCATTCTTTTCATTTTTTATGAATTTTTACGCCCATTTGGAATCTTGGTCAAATCCTAGGTTTGACAATGATTAAAACAAGTTTAAAACATGAATATGAAAAATTAAGCATCTATCCTTCTTAAGTCACTCCAAAATTTAACTCTTTGGGAGGTTTTTTGAAATTTCCATGTTTGAAACCAAAAACAACTTCTCTTCATGCATGCTTGACTTCATAAGACAGAGTTTAGGGTTAGGGGTAGCTAGATACATGATTTTTTTGGTTTGATAATATCTAGACCTTGTTTATCAACTTAATTGAATGCTTACTATATATATGACATAAGAATAATATGTGCTCATTTTAATGATTACTTCTTGAATTTTTATCTCCATTTGTTGAATCTTGGTCAAATCCTAGGATTCACCAAGATTTAAACAAGTTTAAAACATGAATATGAAAAAGTAAGCCTGTATCGATCCTTCTTAGTCACTCCAAAATGAAGCTCATTGGAGGTTTTTGAAATTTCCATGATTTTTCTGGTTTGAATATGTCTAGACCTTGTTTATCAACTTGAATGCTTACTATATGACATACAAAGACTATGTGCTTTGGTTTATGATTTTGTTTTTGAATTTTTATGCCCATTTAAATCTTGGTCAAAATCCTAGGTTTTACCATGACTTAAACAAGTTTAAAACATGAATATGAAAAAGTAAGCATGTATCCTTCTTAGTCACTCCAAAATGAAGCTCTTAATTAGTAGGGTTTTTGAAATTTCCATGTTTGAAACCAAAAACCACTTATCTTCACCATGCGTGCTTGACTTCATAAGACAGAGTTTAGGGTTAGGGGTAGATACATGATTTTTCAGGTTTAATATGTCTAGACCTTGTTTATCAACTAAATTGAATGCTTACTATATGACATATATAAGAAGACCTTGGTTTTTCATTTTTTTTGAATTTTTATGCCCATTTGAATCTTGGTCAAATCCTAGGTTTGACCAAGATTTGAACAAGTTTTAAACATGAATATGAAAAGGTAAGCATGTATGCTTCTTAGTCACTCCAAAATGAAGCTCTTGGGAGGGTTTTTGAAATTTCCATGTTTGAAACCAAAAACCACATCTCTTCATGCTTGACTTCATAAGACAAAGTTTAGGGTTAGGGGTCGCCACATACATGTTTTTTCTGGCTTGAATATGTCTAGACCTTGTTTATCAACTTAATTTTATGCTTATTATATGACATAAGAAGACTATGTGCATTGGTTTTTCATTTTATTGTTTTTTTTTTGAATTTTATCCCCATTTGTTGAATCTTGGTCAAAAATTTAAACAAGTTTAAAACATGAATATGAAAAGTAACATGCATCGATCCTTCTTAGTCACTCCAAAATGAAGCTCGCGGGAGGTTTTTGAAATTTCCATGACTTTTCTGGTTTGAATATGTCTAGACCTTGTTTATCAACTTGAATGCTTACTATATGACATACACAGACTATGTGCTTTGGTTTTTGATTTTTTTTGAATTTTTATGCCCATTTGAATCTTGGTCAAATCCAAGGTTTGACCATGACTTAAACAAGTTTAAAACATGAATATGACAAAGTAAGCATGTATCCTTCTTAGTCACTCCAAAATGAAGCTCTTGGGAGGGTTTTTGAAATTTCCATGTTTGAAACCAAAAACCACTTCTCTTCACCATGCATGCTTGACTTCATAAGACAGAGTTTAGGGTTAGGGGGTAGATACATGATTTTTCATGTTTGATATGTCTAGACCTTGTTTATCAAATTAATTGAATGCTTACTATATGACATAAGAAGACCTTGGTTTTTCATTTTTTTGTTTTTTTTGAATTTTTATGCCCATTTGAATCTTGGTCAAATCCTAGGTTTGACCAAGATTTGAACAAGTTTAAAACATGAATATGAAAAAGTAAGCATGTATGCTTCTTAGTCACTCCAAAATGAAGCTCTTGGGAGGGTTTTCGAAATTTCCATGTTTTAAACCAAAAACCACATCTCTTCATGCTTGACTTCATAAGATAGAGTTTAGGGTTAGGTGGAGATACATGATTTTTCTAGTTTAAATATGTCTAGACCTTGTTTATCAACTTAATTGAATGCTTACTATATGACAAAAGAAGACTATGTGCCTTGGTTTTTCATTTATTTTGATTTATTTTGAATTTTATGCCCATTTAAACAAGTTTAAATAATGAATATGAATAATTAGTCACTCCAAAATGTACCTCTTGGGAGGTTTTTTGAAATTTCCATGTTTGAAACCAAAAACCACTTCTCTTCATGCATGCTTGACTTCATAAGACAGAGTTTAGGGTTTGGGGTAGACAGCACGCGCCGACGCGTGGACGCAATTTATTCTCTGTCCCCCTGACATGCACTTGCCAGTGTCTTCAACAGTCTGACACGAGCAGTGAAGCTTTTATTGGAGCCCAGCGGAGAGGGGCTCCATTTCTCGAGTGGTAGCGAGGTGACATGCACCTCGTGTGACATGCGGCCTAAATCCAAATTTAAACATTGCAAAAAATCTGAAAAAATCATGCACGTTCACAGCACATATTAAGATAACCCCTAAAAATTTCAGATCAAAATTCGAAACATACATCGAGAAACTAAAAAGAGAAACTCAGATGTGAATAGTCTACAGAGAAACTCAGATTTGAATTCGGGAACTATTCAGGACAGATTTCTCTTTTTTGTTTCTCGATGTATTTTTCGAATTTTGATCTGAAATTTTTAGGGGTTATTTTAATATGTGTTGTGAACATGCATGATTTTTTTTCAGATTTGTTTGCAATGTTTAAATTTGAATTTAAACCGCATGTCACACGGTGACATGCAATAGGTGCATGTCACCTGATCTGCGGTGACGCTGGGGCTAAAAAGAAGACCTTTTTTTTTCTCCATCAAGTCAATGAAAAAAATACCCCGTTTTCACCTTGCGCGACATGAGGAGCAGTTCGACCGGGGGGAGTACTGTTATCGGGTCTGTTCGTCGCCCTCCTCCTCCCCACCTCATTTCCTCCACTGTTTCACATATTTTAGCTTCTATTTATGCGGTGCCGTGGAGGTGGGGGTCTGGTCGTCACCCTCCTCCTCTCCACCTCATTTCCTCCACTGTCTCGCAACTCCTTGATCTACTACTCCTATCCATATACATGCCACTCAAATGGATGTATTTGTAGATACATCCATTTTAGTGGCAGTTAATGTGGACCGGAGGAAGTACTAATAATATGAGGCATGTTTTTGAGTTGGCCCTATTTAGTAGAGTTTACATTTAAGAGTTTACATCTTTCTACCACCATTATTTTTGATTTAGCTTGTCTTTTGTGCCCACCATTTTATCGAGCAGGGTTGATGCAAGATCCATAGCAAACTAGCTTGTCATGATATTTTTTTGGCGGAGTGCATCTTCTCATGGCGAGCTAGCGACTTTGCCTACTAGAGTTTTTTTTTGTTGAACTACATTTTTTGGATTTTCCCATTTTATTTGTGCACAAGCTATGAGCCGCCCGCAATTCAGCACCATATATTCGAGTAGGATATTAGCAGGATGCTATCTTCTAGTGCTTTCTTTTCCCCTATATCTAGCCCCACCCACGGACAAGCAAGGACCTCTCTCCCTACCTCGCTCCCTCTCAGTCCTCCATCCGTAGCCGACATCCACCGCGCCGGAGCCAGCTCAGCGACGCCGTCAACCACACTCTGTCTGCTTCGTCAGATCTGCTTCCCCGACTCACTGGTTCATCGTACCGGCCGGCGAGATCGGTACACAAAGCGCCACCATGATCCACCGAACCAAACCGAACAGCCAACGCGCCACCTCCCCAGTCGACCAAGGTTGAACACTTTGTCCGGCAGCTTTTGTTATGTATTTGATTTCCGAGACTAGTTTATTGCTTGCTTCCACTGCTTGTTATTAGCATCTGTTTTTTTGTAATGCCTGCTAGATATTCCACTCGAGAATGCCTACGAAGAATCTCGGAGGCAAAATATCTTGCAGAATAAGATAATTGCAGCCTCGATCGGCATACTGTGGAATGGGACAAAATCACTGCACCCCAAGTCGTTGCCGAGATTTTTCACCCGTGTGATGTGCCGCCAAAAGGACGATCCCGTGGGGCTGCTGCTGAAGAAGGTATTTAGCCGCACTGCTCAAATTTCATATGTGTTGTTTGCTGATTGATTTGATGAACTTTGATTTGCAGCAGCTAGCCACTGCTCATGTTCCTAACAAAGACAGTGAGCGCGCCAGTGATGCAGACATTGGTAGAAAGGAGGCGGGATTTGGTCCTATTGTTCTAGCAAGCAATCATTTGAGGGGCCACCTAGGATCAGCACATCTGGATCCTCCTGAGCTCAACATTAAGGAGGTAATTTTATAATAGTGTTTTAAACATGACATAATCTAATGTACTGAAAGAGATCAACTGTCAACATGAGTGGAGTGGTATAGATGGTAGAGATATAGATATAGATTTCAGATTTCCTATTTTTTTCTTCAAAATAGGGTAGCCCCGGCCTCTGCATCCAAATGATGCACCCACCCTTTTATTGCAATGTTTTAGACTCCATTTAAGGTTTAGAAACTCATGGGTTGCTCAAAGTGGTGACATGAATCAACCAACATATTTCCTTTTAATCTGCTGATTGATTTAATGCATGGCAAATCGCAGAAGCAAGTGACTGCTCATGTCCCTGCCAAGCAGCATTGTAGCACAGATGTCCAGAGTTCCAGTGATGCAAACGTTTGTAGGAACAAAATAGAAGGATGTGGCACTGGGGAAGCTAAGATTAGGCGTCTTCAAAAGGACTTGGATGTGGCCACTTGGTGAAACAAAGAAATGAACCGAGGATGGAATTCTATAATTCAAGATGGCCTACATGCTGTTGCTGATCTGCAGAAGCTAGTGGCTGGCAATTTGGTTACCGCTTTGGCTGATGCAGATGTCCATGAGATCAACTGGACGATCTTGGAACAGGTGAAAGCACGAGCAGAAACTCTGCACTCATCTTTGCAGGTAGATGATTTTCAAAGGGTGATGCAAGAGCCGCTATATGAATAGATTGTTGTTTCAGTTGATGATGTCCCTGGTTCTTTTGTTTACTTATGTGCTGGTAGTACTTAGGGGAACTAGCTTGTACAAGTATTTTTTTCCGATAAAGTTGTACAAGTAAATGGCACATGCTTCGCATGTTTGACCAATTAAGTTAAAAAGCTTCACAAAATCCTGCTATCATGTAGGCGGGCTTGCATTCGCTTTCAACCCAAGTGACTGTTGACTGCAATCTATAATATGTACCCCTCTGTTGCACTTAATGGTATCCAAGCCCTTGGGCCTCCCTCCTTTGTTAAAAAAAGATCGAATTCTTATTGCATCGAAGTTGTTTCACTAAAAAAAGAGCTCTCACGTGCAAGGCACGTGCAATTTACTAGTATATACTACTAGTAGAGATGGTACACCTAGACATTAGAGATTTGTTTGTTTTAAAGATATTTTTAATTGTGTACAAGATGGAAAATATAACTTTAGCAAATTCCTAGTATTTTTCATGGTCGATGTAAAAAAAGTATTTTTCATGGTTGATGTAAAAAAAACAAGTTTTTTTCATGGTCGATGTAAAAAAAGAGAGAAAACATGTCTCATAAAAAGCCTTATGGTTAGCACAATTTTTTTACGGAGTAACTCTTTTTTACATAGCCCAAATTACTATTCGATTTTCCATTGAAATATTTTATGTGTATATAGCAAGCGAAGAAGTACACATGCATTTTTCGTTTTATTCTTTTTTGACATTTCAAAATGTATAGAAGATGAATTTTGAAATAAAGAGATCATATGCACCCAAGAACCAACAAGCATATCCCCTTGACCCCGAACCTACTCAGGGCCCTTTTGTTGTGCCTTTTTTTTTTGCCTTTTTGGCTTTTGGATTTTGGAAGCCAAAAGAAAAGATCCTTTTGTTTTTGGCTTCCAAAATCCAAAAGCCAAAAAAGCACCTATTTAGGTGCTTTTTTTGGCTTTTGCCAAAGCCAAAAAGCCAAAAAAAAAGCCACAACAAAAGGGCCCTCAGCTTCAGACATGGGATTTCGTAGGCTAGGGTTCCACAGTTTTCCACCAACCAGTAATAATAATTTCAACTCTGCCCCAAAATTCCTGCCGAAATCCCCCCCGCTTCCAAAATTCAAAGCGATGTGAAATAAGTACAGTGCCAATCTTATCCCCCTGGACCACTCAATTCAGATCTATCACCGGCGGCGCCGAACCCCGCATCTCTCTCACACGCTTCCACCTTGCATGACCCACCGGATCATCTCACACGCCGGCGCCGGCGCCGGCCCACTGTCCCACTCCCACACCAGCACTACTACCTTCTCATCGGCCACCGTAGTGACCGACGACGTTCCACCGTCTCCCTTGCTTTTTAGCAAGCCGGAGTAGCTTCCACCTCCCCCCACCCCCACCGACGACCACTGTACCATACGAGCTCCTCCGTAGCCGACTTCCACCGCCGCCTTGTCAGCGACATTCACCATCGCCGGGTTCTCGTATCTTAATCCCCGACTCCTTCCGTCCACCGGACTGGAGAGATGGGTACACAAAGCGACTCCATGGTCCACGGCAGGAAACCAAAGCGTACACGCGCCCACTCCCAAGAAGGTTGATATGGCCGCTTTCATTATGCAGGTGCTTTCGAAAAGTATTTTTTTGCTTACTTGCACCGCCATCTCATTAGCATTTTTTTGTAATGCATGCTAGATATTATTGCACTACAGAATGAATTAAAAGAGGAACGGAGACGGAAGATATGTAGCAGATTTGCAAGCCGTGTGGGCACAAACATCTGTAACGCTATTGCCTCTAGTACAAACCTGAACAAAATCGGAGAAGAACCCTTTCCCCTCCCCAAAGATAAAGAACAATGTTATGATTCACAATTTGATCCTGCTGAGCCTCTTGGAGAGCTGACTCAGGAAGATGCCTTGCCTGACCATTCTCCTCAACCCCACCAGGTGATTTCTGTTTTTTTACTTTGAGATATCTGTTGCAACTTCCATGTGTTGTATACTTGTATCCTGAATCCCACCAAACATGTTCACATGCCACCTCTAGGTCTCCTTAATGGATCATATATATGTTTCAGCATGCACGTCATCCTTTACTGTTCTTCATTCTATTCCATTTGCATATCATCATATATGGCACTTCTGTAGACTGAAATATCGTTTATGTGTGCTAGAAATCTGCAGCTTCAAGTAAGAATTTCGCAGGAACCACCAATGAGAGGAAGACCTTTCAACAGGCACCTGAATCGGTGATAGAATAGCTGCAACCAAAAAAGAAATCTGCTTCTGCTACTAGACAGTCTCAGCGATTCATGGCACTAGTTGAAGAAAATAACGCAAATGCTAAGAGTACTGAAATAAAAAAACGTGGTGAACACCCCAAGCGGTTGAATCAGCCACCTGTTACCAATCCAGTCAACCAGCGACAATCTGCAGCAGAACCATTTTCCACAGCAACTTCTCAGCCACAATTGGCAGCAGAACCAGTTTCCACAGCAACTTCTCAGCCACAATTGGCAGCAGAACCAGTTTCCACAGCAACTTCTCAACCACAATTGGCAGCAGAACCAGTTTCCACCGCAACTTCTCAGCCACAATTGGGATCAGAAGTAGCTGTGGTAGGAAATACTGCCCAAGGACACACTGTACCAGTCCCAGCTGACACAACCACAACTGGCCAAACACTGCTAGCACAACATCAACAAACTGTTGATGATCTCCCACTAACCCATATTAGTCCCGCCAATCCTGCCATAGATAACTCCAATGAGGATGAGCCCCACACCGAAGAAGGTACATTTTCCAATGCTTATAGTTTCATTCTCTGTTATAAAGTTATACTTTATAGATAAATATGTATATATAAAAATATATATATCTACCTTGATAGCTTGATGTAATGCTTAACTTTGTAGTTGCACCACGATCAAGAAAAACGAGGGGCCCAACAGTAGGGAAAATGTTCGTAGCTAAGCTTGCTGGGATGGAATCAAGATTTCGCCTTTCATCTATCGTAGGTGGCAGAAGGCCACTGGACCCAGAAGAATCTTGTAAATTAGCATCGGATGTAGGAATTTTCGTCAGGAATGAAATTCCTATCTTCCCAACATGGAAAGAGCACGTAGACACCTCTGCGCATTTTGAAAAATTAGTGCACAGGTTACACGTAAGTCATCTTTCTCTTGGTAATGTTACTCATACTAGTATACCACATTGGCACGTCCCGTTCCTTCTAGCTTGTTGTTGGCTCTATGCATATCGCACCAACGGTTTATATTGTTGTGAACAGTTAAGGTTCGAGTTCGATGATGACCAAGAGGAAGTAAAGCATGTTCTCAACAGTCTATTCTCGGTATGCACTGCACCGATATCGCAGCAGGCTAAAGAAGAAATACTTCACTGGAAAGATTACTGGGAGTGTTCCAACTAGATCTCCTCTTAAGCAAATGACTGACAAACAGTGGGGAGATCTTGTGAAGCACTGGTCTGATCCTAAGAATATGGTATGATTTGTAAGACTGATACCAGATCACATCTTGGATTCTTATTTATAGCAGTGTCTCACTAGTCTCCTTTTTGCAGAATTTGGCTAAACAGAATCAGAAAAACCACGGTAAACTACTTTTACCTAGCCGTACGGGATCTCGTAACCTTATAGTGCACATTCGGCAAAAAGTAAGGACATGTTGTTTTATACTGCTATTTAGAAATATTTTAGTAAAAGATCATGCAGAGTATATACACCAGTGTGCAGCTTATATTATGATCCTCCATTTCAACCGCGTTATTCGATTTATAAATGGTAGTACTAAAATGCAGATGTTACATAATGCAAGTAAAAGGGAACCAAACAAAGAGATGACTTTGCCAGAAATTTTTGAAGCATGCCAGAAGAACAAACTTGAAGTGATTGGAGAAGTCGCACAGAGTGTTCTTGTAAGTCTTCTCTAAGATTGAAATTTTGTGACGACTCACATCCCAACTTGTAGGAGTAGTAAAGTGCATGTCAATATGATATTATAGATGTTTATTAAAATTCATGTGATGTGAATCAGACATGCCAAACTGTAGGAATAAAAGTAGGTCATACACATGATAAATCTACTATCAGCAAGTTTCTCTGTAGTAACTATCATGTTTACACATGTGTACGAACTGAATTTTTTGCAGGAAGATATGAAATTAGAGATGGCAAAACCCGGTAAAAACGGTCTGGAAAAAACCGATGAAGAATGTGTGAAGGCATTTTCCATGGCAATAAAAAAGAAAGGCATTGCCAAAAACACTTTCTTACGGAATCTTTGGATCGGTGAAGTGCAAGTCCATGTCCAAGTCAAAGTATTTGCATGCTCAAGTTCTAGAGGAGCAACTCCAAGTAGAACGAGCTGCATCAGCTGCGCTAAGACTAGAAGTCGACAATTTTAGAACGATAGCAGCACAGAAGGAGGCCCTACTGGAGCAGGTTAGGAATGCTACTAAGTAGTAAGAAGAGTATCTGCTAGATAATTGGAGATGAACAGGGACAGTGACAGGTCAGTATCTTGGTCTTGTAAAATGGTTCCTTAGTCTGAGCATATTTCGTAGGTGCATTTATCTGCAATTGCTATGATCTTGGTGGTCGTTTCCTTGTTGTGATGTGGATTTTTTTGAACCGGAACCCTGCTGATTGTTAATATTATAAGTGGATTACCTAGCCCTTTCCATCAGTTCTGACTTGTGGTTCCGTTGGCTTGTGGATGAAGCTTGACATGGTATCAGAGCCCATAGTCTCAAGTTCGAGTCATCGCTTTCGCAAACCTTCTCTTCTCTTCTCCCGGTCTAGCCCTTTCTGTCAGTTTGGACTTTTTGTTGCGTTGGCTATGTTGAGATGTATAAAGCGGATTGCCTAGCCCTTTCCATCAGTTCGGACTTTTGGTCGCGTTGGCTAGTGCATTAAAGCTTGACACTGACGATTTTCTGTGATCCATTGGTTTCCAGCTTTCTACATATAGTCCAGGTCTAGAAGCTTGTCAACTGGTCTGGTTCATTCATCGCTGTATTGAGGGCAATGAACGGAACAGTAGCTTCTCCTTTGTGTTGTGCTGCAACTCAACAGCTGTTCCTGCTTCTGTAGAGGTGAGTTGTGAACAAAGATACTTATGTATGCTACTCAAATACAATTATAATCAATAGCTTAGCAACCGTCTAATTCAAAATCTCAATACTGTAGCATTTACCTCCTGCCTATCGAATACAATTATTTCACACACTGAAATATTTTGTACGCGTTTTGAATTGGAGAACATGGGAACCGACTTTGGTTCTGATTATGACTTGATGTGACCCTAGGTCCTGGATTCCTGAGCAGAACGTATGTGTTAAAACAAAGAGATTACAAAGTGCTAATTCCCTTTTTTGTAAGTCCTGGTGGCATTGACACTCCTTTCTTACTTGCTAATTTATTTTTTTGGTGTTTATATATAATAGAGAATTACCAGCTTATTGTCGAACCCGTTAGATTTTGGGCAATGATTGTTAAGTGGCTGCTTCCTAATTAAAGTTTATGATGTCATGTAGATGGATTTGTGAAAGATGCAGCGGGTCGTTCTTCAGATCATCTACATGGGATTCCCATCTACATGTATGTTCATGGTTTCATGGAGTACTTCAGCTCATAGGAGCCACATACGATCCTGCAATATTTGCATTTTTTTGACCTTGCACGATATGCATTCAATGTATCGCCAAGGCGCGTCCGTGAGAACTCTTCGTCAGACTCGTTTTGGCGCGCGCAGTTCCCGAGCGAATCAAATGAATTTTGACCGTTCTCTTAAAAAAGGGAACTTTGACCGTTGGATCAAGCGTTGGAGAACTGATGTGCTAACGGCCAATAATTGCTTGTGCATCATGGTGATGGCTTATCTGATTTCAAAAACTGAGATTTTTTTTATATATAGTGGATAGGTGGACAGATATAGATATAGATGGACATATACAGATATAGCTTCGACTGTAGCCACACTCAAACTCAAAATCAGTTGAGCTGCAAAACCACTAGCCAATTAACTCCGAAATATTTCAGAGGCATTTTTGAATTGCAGTTCGGAGGACATGAGAGTAACTGATTTTGTTTGTGATAATGGCTTGATATGATCGCTGGGAATAAATGCCTGAGCAGAGCTACTTCGCATGGTCTACCATTTTTATATTAGACTAGTCATAGTGGTAAGTACTACCTCCGTCCCAAGGAATAAGGCCCACGCGTATTCCAAGACGAACTTTGACAATAAAAATTGAGCAACACAATCTTGATTATATTATACTCCGTATGTAATTAGTATCATTGGATTTGTATTGAAAAGCACTTTCTAATGATGCTAATTTTCAACGTGATGATGACTTGATGTGACATTTGGCCGTACTAGTACGGTTTCATATTTTTGTATTACTTGCACTGTAGCCAAATTCGAAATCTCATTCCAGCGGCAAAACTTCCCGCCCGAAAAATACAAATATTTCACACGCTTCTAACTTCCCATTCTACCCTCGTAAAGATGACAACAATGTCCATGTATAAGTCGGTTGGTGGGGGGTCTACCCATCATTTGTTTCGATCACCACCTCCCTAGCCCCGAAAACTAACCAAAAAAAAATTCATTCCCCTCAGTCTCTCCTCTGAGACTACACCCACCGGAACTTCCCAAGTCTCTCTATCTCCCACCTCCACGACCACCGCACCGGAACATCCCCGCCGGACTTCCCTGGCCTACCCGAGGCCTCGCGATCCTCGTCATCCGGCTGCCTGCCGGAGCCGCTTCATCGACGCCGTCATCAACCGGACCGGATCATCCCCGCCGAACCTCGAAACCATATGCTCATCCAGCAGTCTACCGCAGTCGCTTCAGCTGCGGTATCGTCCATCCCACCGGAGCCGCTTCGCCGGATCCGTCGTCCACTGCATCGGATCTTGCTCACCGACACCGCTGTGCATGAACCGGATCTGCTTCACCGGCGCCGTGCATGATCTAAACTCTTCTACTGTCGCTTTTCTATTGTTTGCCTGCAAGTTCTTGTTTAATCTTGGGGGGAACCTGTTTGTGCTAACGACGCGCCGTTACATTTTTGCAGATGAGATGAGTAACCATGAAGTGTAATGGCCGTCTCTCCAACCCCAAGTAGCACATGTAGCGTACTTCATCACCGGATCTATCAACCCCAGGAAGATCTGCTGTGACTCCCACAGAGTGCTTTGATGTCTACGGGTGCTTCTATTCTTGTAGACAGTGTTGGGCCTCCAAGAGCAGAGGTTTGTAGAACAGTAGCAAGTTTCCCTTAAGTGGATCACCCAAGGTTTATCGAACTCAGGGAGGAAGAGGTCAAAGATATCCCTCTCATGCAACCCTGCAACCACAAAGCAAGAAGTCCCTTGTGTCCCCAACACACCTAATAGGTGCACTAGTTCGGCGAAGAGATAGTGAAATACAGGTGGTATGAATAAGTATGAGCAGTAGCAATGGCGCCAGAAAAGTGCTTGCTGGCATGCAGTTGATGGTAGTAATATTGCAGGCAGTATAAATGCAGTAAAACAGTAAACAAGCAGCTATAGCAGTATTTAGGAACAAGGCCTAGGGATCATACTTTCACTAGTGGACACTCTCAACATTGATCACATAACAGAATAAATATATAGATGCTAGACTCTACACCCTCTTGTTGGATGATGAACACCACTAACTGTGTAGGATTACACGAACCCTTGATACGTCCAAAACGTATCTACTTTCCCGAACACTTTTGCTATTGTTTTGCCTCTAATTTGTGTATTTTGGATGCAACTAACACGGACTAACGCTGTTTTCAGCAGAACTGTTCTGGTGTCTCATTTTTGTGCAGAAATCCAACTTTCAGGAAAAACCTCGGGATTTTGACAGAAGGCCCTATTTTCCCAGAATACTGACGGAGCCAGAAGGACAAATCAAGTGGAGGCCCGAGGGCCCCACACCATAAGGCGGCGCGGCCTAGGGGGGGCCCGCGCGGCCCTATGGTGTGGCCCCCTCGGCCGGCCTCCGACGCCCTCCTTCGGACTACTTATCGGCCTCGACCTAAAAACGCACGGGGAGAAGTCGAAGTCGCCAGAAACCCTCCAGAACACCACCACATCGCGAAACTCCGTCTCGGGAGCCAGAAGTCTCCGTTCTGGCACTCCGCCGGGATGGGGAATTGGAGGAGATCATCGCCACCATCACCACCGACGCCTCTCCATCGACCAGCCATGTTTCCCCCATCCATGTGTGAGTAATTCCCCCGCTATAGGCTGAAGGGGATGGTAGGGATTGGATGAGATTGGTCATGTAATAGTCATAAGATTGTTAGGGCATCGTGCCTAGTATCCGTAGATGTTACTTTGATGATATTGTTGCAACTTGTTATGCTTAATGCTTGTCACTAGGGCCCGAGTGCCATGATCTCAGATCTGAACATGTTATTATTTCATCATGATATTAATTGTTTATGGTCTTACCTGCAAGTTGTATACACATATCGCTGTCCGGAACCAATGGCCCCGAAGTGACAGAAATCGGGACAACCGGAGGGGATGGTAGTGATGTGAGGATCACATGTGTTCACGGAGTGTTAATGCTTTGCTCCGGTACTCTATTAAAAGGAGTACCTTAATATCCAGTAGTTTCCCTAGAGGCCCGGCTGCCACCGGCTGGTAGGACAAAAGATGTTGTGCAAGTTTCTCATTGCGAGCACGTACGACTATAATTGGAACACATGCCTATAGATTGATTAGTACTTGGATACCGTTTTATTATTACCTGCAAATGCCCCTGCTTGACTGTTACATGAGTTTCTCTCATCCATGCAACGCCCGTTATCCGTCCCCGTGCCTACAGTATTTTAATCCTGCTGTTTACTAAAATCACTACTGCTGTCTTTGTTACTCTGCTGCTGTTATTTCACTACTGCTACTGCTATAAAACTGTTACTACTGATAAACTCTTGCGAGCAAGTCTGTTTCCAGGTGCAGCTGAATTGACAACTCCGCTGTTAAGGCTTTCAAGTATTCTTTGTCTCCCCTTGTGTCGAATCAATAAATTGGGTTTTACTTCCCGCGAAGACTGTTGCGATCCCCTATACTTGTGGGTCATCAAGACTATTTTCTGGCGCCGTTGCCGGGGAGCATAGCTTTATTTGGAAGTTCACTTGGATTGATATTGTTCACTGCAAATTCTCCATCATGGGTAAACCTCGCGATACTAAGGTCGCCATATTACCATCCACTACAAGAAAAGGTACAACTCTGAGTACCTCTGCTGCTCTTGATTCACCATCTGTGATAAGTAAACTTGTTTCACCACCACAAGCTTCAAATGCTGGTACTTCTGCTGAATCTGAAAATTCCCCTTATAATTGTGATGATGCTTCTACTGTGCTTGATAATGATGGTTCGTTAGGATCTTTTCTAGATGCTACAATTGCTAGGTCTAGACAAATTGAAAATACTGAAACTCCTAATGAAAATGCTGTTACACCTGTTAATTCACCTGAGTCTGTTGAATACTCTAGTGATGATCTTGATGAAGATTATGTGGAACTTGATGATGATTTTATTGAAAAATGCAATGCTACTACTGATGCAAGAAAAATTAAAAAGTTGCTTGCAGAACATCTCCTGATCCTAAGTTTGCCACATCTCCTATAAACATTAAGGATAAAGATTATGATTTTTCTCTTGATTTATCTCATATAGCTATTGTTGAGAAAACACCCTTTTGTGGTACTGAAAAAGAAAGTGCTGTTGAACACATGATTGAGCTATCTACTCTGAGTAGCTTGTTTTCTGATGATGTTAAGAAGCGTACTTACTTTGTTGCTAAAATCTTTCCATTCTCATTAAAGGATGACGCTAAAACTTGGTATAATAGTTTGCCACCTAATTCTATTAAAAGTCCAGAAGAATTGCTTGATGTTTTCTTCCGTAAATACTTTCCTGCTAGTGCTCAACATATTGCTTTGCAGAGAATCTATAATTTTGACCAGGGAGATGGAGAGAAATTGCCTGAGGCTTGGGCGAGATTTTGCTCTCTTATTAGAGCTCGGCCTAACCATGATTTGGAAAAGCATGATTTACTTGATATATTTTATAGTGGACTAACCATTGAGTCTAGGGCATACCTGGATAGTTGTGCTGGTTGTGTTTTCAGGAAAAGAACTCCAGACGACGCTGAAGAATTATTGGCTAAAATAGGCTGGAATCATGATGATTGGACTACGCCTGAACCAACTCCAACGCCAATATTGAAGAAAAGGGGTTTAATTAAATTGAATGATGAAGATATGAGGGAAGCCAAGAAGTCTCTCAAGGAGAAAGGTATTAAATCTGAAGATGTGAAGAATCTTCCTCCCATAGAAGATATATGTGAGATAATTCCCCCTTCATCCATGATTGAGGTAAATTCCCTTCAGCGCTTTACTAGGGAAGATATTCCGTATTCAAAACCTCCTGCGCAATGCTTAGATGAGTTTGATAATTATATTGTTAAGCAAGAAAATTTTAATATGAGAGTAGAGAATCATCTAATGGAAAATTCTCAAGCTATTAGTGAATTGCATTATATTGTGGAGAGAACCTCCAATGATGTTAAGATACTTGTTAAACATTTTCATATGGTTCAAACTCAAATTGATCAACTCACTAAAGTGCAAAATGACTTGTTGGGAAATAATTCTAAAGAAAAACATGCTTATGAAGTAACAACTAGAGGCGGTGTTTCTACTCAGGATCCTTTATATCCTGAGGGACATCCCAAAAGAGTTGAACAAGATTCTCAACGAACTAAAACTAGTGCTCCATCTAAGAAAAAGAAAAAGAAACATAAGAATGTTGTAGAATCCTCTGAACCTGTTAATGATCCTAATAGTATTTCTATTTCTGATGCTGAAACTGAAAGTGGTAATGAACATGATAAAGATAATGATAAGAATGATACTCCGATAAAGAAGAGGTTGAAGAAGAACACGAAAAGCATGCTAAAAATAAAAAGTATACTAAAGAAGATTTTATTGCTGAGAAACATGGTAATGAAAGAGAACCTTGGGTGCAAAAGCAAATGCCCTTTCCTGCTAAGAAACTAAAATCAAAGGAAGAAGAACACTATAATAAATTTTGTGATTGGATGAAACCTTTATTCTTGCAAATCCCTTTGACTGATGCTATTAAATTGCCTCCTTATTCAAAGTATATGAAAGATATTGTTACTAACAAAAGGAAAATCCCCAATGAGGAAATTTCCACTATGCTTGCTAATTACTCTTTCAATGGCAAAGTTCCAAAGAAGTTGGGCGACCCAGGTATACCTACTATTCCTTGTTCTATTGAGAATAATTATGTTAAAACTGCTCTATGTGACTTGGGAGCCGGTGTTAGTGTTATGCCTTTTTCTCTTTATAAGAGACTTTACTTAGATAAGTTGATACCTACTGATATATCTTTGCAAATGGCTGATAAATCTACTGCTATTCCTGTTGGTATATGTGAGGATGTTCCTGTTCAAGTTACTAATAACTGCTTGATATTAACTGATTTTGTTGTGTTGGAAATGCCTGAAGATGATAATATGTCTATTATTCTTGGGAGACCATTTCTTAACACCGCAGGGGCTGTTATTGATTGCAATAAAGGAAAGGTTACTTTCAATGTTGATGATAGGGAGCATACCGTTTATTTTCCCAAGAGGATTGAGAAAGCGTGTGGAGTTAATACTATTTCTAATGTGAGAACTATCAAAGTGGGAACTATTGATTGTCCTATATATGAGCCTAAAGAAGAATATCAAACTCTTATGATTGGATCCATATCAATACAATTCAAGGTAACATGATTGATTTGAGGTTTATTTCTTCTTATGCTATGTAAAATTTATTTGGTGGCAAGACTTGATCAACCTTGTTAACAAATACTTTTTTATATGCATAGAGGAGGTAAACAACATCTCTTTCTTCCTCCACTTGTTCTACTTGCTGTAGCACTTTTGTTTTGCAAAGTTCCTTAGTTAATTAGAGATTTCAAAAAATTTCCTCGCTAGTAATAATAAACTTAATACCCAGAAATGTGCATTTTTCAAAGTTTTCAAAAATTCAAAAAAATTATACCGTTGGTCCTATTTTTCGACGAGGCACCTGGGAGCACCTGGGGATGACCAGTGGGGCACCCCAGGGTGGCACCCCACAGGCTGGCGTGGCCAGCAAGGGGGGCGCGCCACCCTGGTGTGTGGATCCCCCTTTGCCCCACTTCATCATCTCTTCCTCCCACTTTCTTCTCTCTCCCGAAAAAACTCGCACCAGGTTCTTCTCACTCGTGTTTTTGCTCAAGAACTCCAGATTTCTCGATATCTTTGCTCAGCCCAGATTTCTGTCTGAAATTTGGCACATTTGCTCTCCGGTATGTGACTCCTCCGATTATCCAAGTAGAATTTTGTTTGGTGGAGTATATCCTGAATATTTTACTGCTGTAGGTAACATGTTTAGTGAGCTTGCATGCTTGTTCTAAGTGATAGAAACTAGTTTTGATGCATGTTTAGTACTCTAGCAAGTTCCTATGGTAGTTTCTCTCGATTATATGTCACCAAATCAAATTTTATATTGTTTGTTGAAAAATTTCAGAAAATGGAAGGGAGTAGGCACCAACTCAACCAACAAGAATTGGAGGTGCAACAGGTTATGAGAGTTCACCGCGAAGAAGGAGTATACCCCGCTTAATACCCGTGCGTGGATTTTATGAGAAGTGCAAGAATCTTGCAAGATGTTCAAAGTCTAATCTCTCGTGCAGGGTTGGATGATTTTGTTGATGGTGAACCATGCCAATATGCAAAACTGACTATGTCTGTAGTGCAGGATTTTAAAATCAATTGGTCGCGCACTAAGGAGGAGGTGGATGAACATATGAAGATACAAGATTTCCACCAGCAGCGTGACTCCGAGGACGCCGAGCCCTCCTACGACTACACCGTCACGTATCCGGGTGCTTCTTCTAGCACATACCCGGAAGATGATCCATCTTCGTCGTACTACGGAGATACTACCTCATGGGGTCGATGGGATTGAACTCCACTTAGGCCAAAAGCCTAAGCTTGGGGGGAGGTATACCGGCATCACTCATTCTTTGCATATTATGGTTGCTGGATACTTGTACATACTTGTTTAGTCTCTTTGAGTGGTTTTCTAATGAGAGGGAGATGATATTTGGGGAAGTGCTGCCTGAAAACAGATTCTGGACTGTTACTAGAAAAATTCGTGCGCACAGCCAGAACGTTATTTTGAGCTGCCAATTTTTGTGCATGTTCCCCAGGTTGTTATCTAACTTTCATTAGTTGAACACTTTTCGATCTGAGCAACGTAATATTTTTGTAAAAATCGATTTCTGTACTGCTGTCAGGTTTTGGCAGATTTCTGTCATCCTGCTTTTATGTGTTTCGTCTAGTCTTCATTTTCTTGTTCTTGCTTTGTTTCTTTCCTAAAACACAAAAAGACCAAAAATATTTCTGCTGTTTCTCTTCACCATTTGTTTATCTTGGTTTCTTGCATTTGTTTCGCTTTATTTGCTATTGCCAGTTTGCTATAAGAAAACCCAAAAAGATTTTGCTTTGTTTGTTTGTTTCATTTTGTTCTTGTTCTCAAATTCGAAAACACCAAAAATATTTGCTGTTCTTCTTTGGTTTTGTAAAGTTCTTTATGAGTTCAATGGTCTTCGGTGGCTGGAGCGTGGTTTTCATTTCATATTATCCAAGCTACACAACTGAAAGGCAATAATGACGATATTCGACAATCTGATTGTGGTGAGAGGCTGGTATGAACTCTATTTGTTTTCATTTTTGTACAGATAATCATCTATGTGAGCATGCTTAGTTGGTTCATGTGAGGTATATGTCATTTAAGAAAGTCTAGTAGTTCATGATCTCTCATGTTTAGCTCCAATTTATTAATATGAGTAGCATGTCATGGATGTTTGCTTGCATTGTTTTATTCATAGATAGGTATGATATTGTGGTATCCTCCTCTGAATAATTCGTTTGAATTAACTTAGCACATGCTCACGCATGCATATGACTGAACAAAAATCAATTAAGCCTCAATGATTTACATTGCTTCAGAGTTCTTGTATCACTCTTATGCCTCAGTTAATTTATTTTGCCGCAAGCATGATTATGACAGTTACTGCTCTCTTGATTTGTCGCTCCCTAGTCTTTTGCTAGCCTTCACTTGTACTGAGCGGGAACACTGCTCGTGCCTCCAAACACATGAAAACCAAGTTATTCCAGAGTGTCCACCATAAATACCTATGCATGGCATTTCAAACCATTCCAAGTAAATTCTCATGTGCTACCTTTAAAACCTTTCAAAATGCTTCTCAATTTGTGTTAACGTTTTATAGCTCATGAGGAAGTATGTGGTGTTTATCTTTCGATCTTGTCATTTACTCCGGACGGACTTTCACCAATGGACTAGTGGCACATCCACTTATCCAATAAATTTGCAAAAAGAGCTGGCAACGGGGTTCCCAGCCCCAATTAACTAACTTTCATAAATTTACAAATAGACACTCCTCCATGGTATGAGATTGTTGGCAGGCACCCGAGGATTCGGTTAGCCATGGCTTGAGAAAGCAAAGGTGGGGAGGAGTGTCATCTAAATAAAGACAAAATAAAAAGGCACTCCTTCATGGTATGAGATTGTTGGCAGGCACCCGAGGATTCGGTTAGCCATGGTTTGTGAAAGCAAGGTTGGAAGGAGTGCCACCCAAAAATAAAATTTCATGGGAGCCGCTCTTGAAAGTCCGGTTGATGAGGTAGTTAGAGTGCCCATTACCATTCGTTGACAACAACAAACACCTCTCAAAACCATTTTACTTCTGTCTTTATAAAAATGAAAAGCTCTAGCGCATGTTAATCCCTGCTTCCCTCTGCGAAGGGTCAATCTTTTACTTTTATGTTGTGTCTCCATCCTCTCTTTGAGCACTTTCTTGAGAGCACAACTGTCATTCTTAGTGTAATATGCTTGTCTCAAAATATGATTGATTGTGGTATAACTTTGATGCTTTTATCTTTGACAATCACTATTTCTAGTCTTTCTATGAACTTCAGAGGTGCCTGAGCATTGATGTTTTGCTGATCAAATATGGGCAAGCGAGATACCACTCTATCATATTCTTTTATGAACATTGCAATCCTGCTTATCTACATGGTTCATGATGCTTATTATTAATTGTTGGTACCTTTCCATGATTGACATAGCTATGGATGATCTTATTTGCATGTACCTTATTATGAACTGCCTAAGTGTTAGCCATAGCATGAGAATATTTACATCATATGAACAAATGTGTTCGTGAAAGTTCTTTTATCGCTCAGTTGTTAACTGAATTGCTTGAGGACAAGCAATAAGCTAAGCTTGGGGGGAGTTGATACGTCTAAAACGTATCTACTTTCCCGAACACTTTTGCTATTGTTTTGCCTCTAATTTGTGTATTTTGGATGCAACTAACACGGACTAACGCTGTTTTCAGCAGAACTGTTCTGGTGTCTCGTTTTTGTGCAGAAATCCAACTTTCAGGAAAAACCTCGGGATTTTGACAGAAGGCCCTATTTTCCCAGAATACTGACGGAGCTAGAAGGACAAATCAAGTGGAGGCCCGAGGGCCCCACACCATAAGGCGGCGCGGCCTAGGGGGGCCCGCGCGGCCCTATGGTGTGGCCCCCTCGGCCGGCCTCCGACGCCCTCCTTCGGACTACTTATCGGCCTCAACCTAAAAACGCACGGGGAGAAGTCGAAGTCGCCAGAAACCCTCCAGAACGCCGCCACATCGCGAAACTCCGTCTCGGGAGCCAGAAGTCTCCGTTCTAGCACTCCGCTGGGACGGGGAATTGGAGGAGATCATCGCCGCCATCACCACCGACGCCTCTCCATCGACCAACCATGTTTCCCCCATCCATGTGTGAGTAATTCCCCCGCTGTAGGCTGAAGGGGATGGTAGGGATTGGATGAGATTGGTCATGTAATAGTCATAAGATTGTTAGGGCATCGTGCCTAGTATCCGTAGATGTTACTTTGATGATATTGTTGCAACTTGTTATGCTTAATGCTTGTCACTAAGGCCCGAGTGCCATGATCTCAGATCTGAACATGTTATTATTTCATCATGATATTCATTGTTTATGGTCTTACCTGCAAGTTGTATACACATATCGCTGTCCGGAACCAATGGCCCCGAAGTGATAGAAATCGGGACAACCGGAGGGGATGGTAGTGATGTGAGGATCACATGTGTTCACGGAGTGTTAATGCTTTGCTCCGGTACTCTATTAAAAGGAGTACCTTAATATCCAGTAGTTTCCCGAGAGGCCCGGCTGCCACCGGCTGGTAGGACAAAAGATGTTGTGCAAGTTTCTCATTGCGAGCACGTACGACTATAATTGGAACACATGCCTATAGATTGATTAGTACTTGGATACCGTTTTATTATTATCTGCAAATGCCCCTGCTTGACTGTTACATGAGTTTCTCTCATCCATGCAACGCCCGTTATCCGTCCCCGTGCCTACAGTATTTTAATCCTGCTGTTTACTAAAATCACTACTGCTGTCTTTGTTACTCTGCTGCTGTTATTTCACTACTGCTACTGCTATAAAACTGTTACTACTGATAAACTCTTGTGAGCAAGTCTGTTTCCAGGTGCAGCTGAATTGACAACTCCGCTGTTAAGGCTTTCAAGTATTCTTTGTCTCCCCTTGTGTCGAATCAATAAATTGGGTTTTACTTCCCGCGAAGACTGTTGCGATCCCCTATACTTGTGGGTCATCAACCCTCAATGCCGGAGTTAACAAGCTCCACAATATTCAATGTTCATATTTAAATAACCTTAGAGTGCATAACAGATCAACATAACCAAACCAAGTACTAACATAGCATGCACACTGTCACCTTCACACTACGAAAGGAGGAATAGATCACATCAATACTATCATAGCAATAGTTAACTTCATAATCTACAAGAGATCACAATCATAGCCTACGCCAAGTACTACACGATGCACACACTGTCACCATTACACCGTGCAGGAGGAATAAACTACTTTAATAACATCACTAGAGTAGCACACAGATAAATTGTGATACAAAACACATTGCAATCATAAAGGGATATAAATAAGCACTTCACTATGCCATTCATAACAGTGAATAAGTATTCTGTGAAATATAGCCTAAGAGACCCACACGGTGCACACACTGTCACCTTTACACACGTGGGACAAGGAGTCTCCGGAGATCACATAAGTAAAATCCACTTGACTAGCATAATGACATCTAGATTACAAGCATCATCATATGAATCTCAATCATGTAAGGCAGCTCATGAGATTATTGTATTGAAGCACATAGGAGAGAGATGAACCACATAGCTACCGGTACAGCCCCGAGCCTCGATGCAGAACTACTCCCTCCTCATGGGAGACAGCAGCGTTGATGAAGATGGCGGTGGTGTTGATGGAGAAGCCTTCCGGGGGCACTTCCCCGTCCCGGCGGCGTGCCGGAACAGAGACTCCTGTCTCCCAGATCTTGGCTTCGCGATGGCGGCGGCTCTGGAAGGTTTTCTCTGGTTTCGTCGAACGTGGTAGGGTTTTCGCAACGGAGACTTTAAGTAGGCGGAAGGGCAAGGTCGGTGGAGTCCTGGTGGGGCCACACACTAGGCCGGCGCGGCCAGGGCTTGGGCCGCGCCGCCCTACTGTGTCCCCACCTCGTGGCCCCACTTCGTTTCCCCTTCGGACTTCTGAAAGCTTCGTGGAAAAATAGGACCCTGGGCGTTGATTTCGTCCGATTCCGAGAATATTTCCTTACTAGGATTTCTGAAACCAAAAACAGCAACTGGCCCTTCGACATCTCGTCAATAGGTTAGTTCCGGAAAACGCATAATAATGACATAAAGTATGCATAAAACATGTAGATATCATCAATAATGTGGCATGGAACATAAGAAATTATCGATACGTCGGAGACGTATCAGCATCCCCAAGCTTAGTTTCTGCTCGTCCCGAAGCGGAGTAAACGATAACAAAGATAATTTCTGGAGTGACATGCCATCATAACCTTGATCATACTATTGTAAGCATATGTAATGAATGCAGCGATCAAAACAATGGTAATGACATGAGTAAACAAATGAATCATAAAGCAAAGACTTTTCATGAATAGTACTTTCAAGACAAGCATCAATAAGTCTTGCATAGGAGTTAACTCATAAAGCAATAATTCAAAGTAAAAGGTATTGAAGCAACATAAAGGAAGATTAAGTTTCAGCGGTTGCTTTCAACTTATAACATGTATATCTCATGGATAGTTGTCAATGCAAAGTAATATAACAAGTGCAATATGCAAGTATGTAGGAATCAATGCACAGTTCACACAAGTGTTTGCTTCTTGAGGTGGAGAGAGATAGGTGAACTGACTCAACATAAAAGTAAAAGAAAGGCCCTTCGCAGAGGGAAGCATTGATTGCTATATTTGTGCTAGAGCTTTGGTTTTGAAAACATAAAGAGAGCATAAAAGTAAAATTTTGAGAGGTGTTTGTTGTTGTCAACGAATGGTAGTGGGCACTCTAACCCCTAGCCAGAAAAACCTTCAAAGAGCGGCTCCCATGAAGGACGTTATCTCTACCAAAGCAAGGTAGATCATCCCTCTTCTCTTTTGTTTACACATGTATTTTAGTTTTATTTATGGATGACACTCCTCCCAACCTTTTGCTTACACAAGCCATGGCTAACCGAATCCTCGGGTGCCTTCCAACATTCACATACCATGAAGGAGTGTCTATTTGCAAAATTAAGTTGCTTACTGATGAATCAGAGCAAAACATGTGAAGAGAATTATTAATGAAGGTTGATTAATTGGGGGCTGGGAACCCCGCGCCAGCTCTTTTTGCAAAATTATTGGATAAGCGGATCAAGCCACTAGTCCATTGGTGAAAGTTGCCCAACAAGAATGAAAGATAAACACCACATACTTCCTCATGAGCTATAAAACATTGACACAAATCAGAGGTGATAAATTTTGAATTATTTAAAGGTAGCACTCAAGCAATTTACTTTGGAATGGCGGAGAAATACCATGTAGTAGGTAGGTATGGTGGACACAAATGGCATAGTGGTTGGCTCAAGGATTTTGGATGCATGAGAAGTATTCCCTCTCGATACAAGGCTTAGGCTAGCAAGGTTTATTTGAAACAAACACAAGGATGAACTGGTGCAGCAAAACTCACATAAAAGACATATTGTAAACATTATAAGACTCTACACCGTCTTCCTTGTTGTTCAAACTCTTTACTAGAAATTATCTAGACCTTAGAGAGACCAATTATGCAAACCAAATTTTAGCAAGCTCTATGTATTTCTTCATTAATGGGTGCAAAGTATATGATGCAAGAGCTTAAACATGCGCACAACAATTGCCAAGTATCAAATTATCCAAGACATTTTATCAATTATTACATGTAGCATTTCCCGTTTCCAACCATGTAACAATTAACGAAGCAGTTTCAACCTTCGCCATGAACATTAAAAGCTAAGAACACATGTGTTCATATGAACCAGCGGAGCGTGTCTCTCTCCCACACAAGGATGAACTTATTCAAACAAAACAAAAATAAAAACAAACAGACGCTCCAAGTAAAGCACATAAGATGTGATGGAATAAAAATATAGTTTCAAGGGAGGAACCTGATAAATTTGTCGATGAAGAAGGGGATGCCTTGGGCATCCCCAAGCTTAGATGCTTGAGTCTTCTTGAAATATGCATGGATGAACCACCGGGGCATCCCCAAGCTTAGAGCTTTCACTCTTCTTGATCATAGTATATCATCCTCCTCTCTTGACCCTTGAAAACTTCCTCCACACCAAACTCGAAACAAACTCATTAGAGGTTTAGTGCATAATTAAAAATTCACATGTTCAGAGGTGACACAATCATTCTTAACACTTCTGGACATTGCCCAAAGCTATTGGAAGTTAATGGAACAAAGAAATCCATCCAACACAGCAAAAGAGGCAATGCGAAATAAAAGGCAGAATCTGTCAAAACAGAACAGTCCGTAAAGACGAATTTTAAAGTGGTACCAGACTTGCTCAGATGAAAATGCCCAAATTTAATGAAAGTTGCGTACATATCTGAGGATCACGAACGTAAATTGGCAGATTTTTCTGAGTTACCTACAGAGAATTCTGCCCAGCTTCGTGACAGACAGAAATCTGTTTCTGCGCAGTAATCCAAATCTAGTATCAACCTTGCTATCAAAGACTTTACTTGGCACAACAATGCAATAAAATAAAGATAAGGAGAGGTTGCTACAGTAGTAACAACTTCCAAGACTCAAATATAAAACAAAAATACTGTAGCAAAATAAACACATGGGTTATCTCCCAAGAAGTGCTTTCTTTATAGCCATTAAGATGGGCTCAGCAGTTTTAATGATGCACTCACAAGAAATAGTATTTGAAGCAAAAGAGAGCATCAAGAGGCAAATTCAAAACAAATTTAAGCCTAACATGCTTCCTATGAAAAGGAATCTTGTACACAAATGAATTCATGAAGAACAAAGTGACAAGCATAAGAGGATAAAACACGAGTAACTTCAAAAATTTCAGCATATAGAGAGGTGTTTTAGTAACATGAAAATTTCTACAACCATATTTTCCTCTCTCATAATAATTTTCAGAGGCATCATGAACAAACTCAACAATATAAGTATCACATAAAGCATTCTTATCATGAGTCTCATGCATAAAATTATTACTCTCCACATAGGCATAATCAATTTTATTAGTTGTAGTGGGAGCAAATTCAACAAAGTAGCTATCATTATTATTCTCATCATCAAATATAGGAGGCATAATATAATCATAATCAAATTTATCCTCCATAACAGGCGGTACTAAAAGACCAATATCATTATAATCATCATAAATAGGAGGCAAAGTATCATCAAAGTAAATTTTCTCCTCAATGCTTGGGGGACTAAAAATATCATGCTCATCAAAGCCAGCTTCCCCAAGCTTAGAATTTTCCATATCATTAGCAACAATGGTGTTCAAAGCGTTCATACTAATATGTTCCATAGGTTTTTTAATTTTCGCATCAAACCATCCATATCTTAAATCAGGAAATAGAATAAGAAGCTCATTGTTGTCCATTATGCCTAACTAGTGTAAACAAGAAACAAAAAGATGCAATTGCAGGATCTAAAGGAAATAGCTTCGAGCACACACACAACGGCAACAGAAAAGTACTTAGTTACCTGGGACCGGAGTATGAGTGCCTTTTACCTTTCCTCCCCGGCAACGGCGCCAGAAAAGTGCTTGATGTCTACGGGTGCTTCTATTCTTGTAGACAGTGTTGGGCCTCCAAGAGCAGAGGTTTGTAGAACAACAGCAAGTTTCCCTTAAGTGGATCACCCAAGGTTTATCGAACTCAGGGAGGAAGAGGTCAAAGATATCCCTCTCATGCAACCCTGCAACCACAAAGCAAGAAGTCTCTTGTGTCCCCAACACACCTAATAGGTGCACTAGTTCGGCGAAGAGATAGTGAAATACAGGTGGTATGAATAAGTATGAGCAGTAGCAATGGCGCAGAAAAAGTGCTTTGGCGTGCGATTGATGGTAGTAATATTGCACGATATAAATGCAAGAAACAAAGAAACAAGCAGCGATAGCAGTATTTAGGAACAAGGCCTAGGGATCATACTTTCACTAGTGGACACTCTCAACATTGATCACATAACAGAATAAATAGATAGATGCTAGACTCTACACCCTCTTGTTGGATGATGAACACCACTAACTGTGTAGGATTACACGAACCCTCAATGCCGGAGTTAACAAGCTCCACAATATTCAATGTTCATATTTAAATAACCTTAGAGTGCATAACAGATCAACATAACCAAACCAAGTACTAACATAGCATGCACACTGTCACCTTCACACTACGAAAGGAGGAATAGATCACATCAATACTATCATAGCAATAGTTAACTTCATAATCTACAAGAGATCACAATCATAGCCTACGCCAAGTACTACACGATGCACACACTGTCACCATTACACCGTGCAGGTGGAATAAACTACTTTAATAACATCACTAGAGTAGCACACAGATAAATTGTGATACAAAACACATTGCAATCATAAAGGGATATAAATAAGCACTTCACTATGCCATTCATAACAGTGAATAAGTATTCTGTGAAATATAGCCTAAGAGACCCACACGGTGCACACACTGTCACCTTTACACACGTGGGACAAGGAGTCTCCAGAGATCACATAAGTAAAATCCACTTGACTAGCATATTGACATCTAGATTACAAGCATCATCATATGAATCTCAATCATGTAAGGCAGCTCATGAGATTATTGTATTGAAGCACATAGGAGAGAGATGAACCACATAGCTACCGGTACAGCCCCGAGCCTCGATGGAGAACTACTCCCTCCTCATGGGAGACAGCAGCGTTGATGAAGATGGCGGTGGTGTTGATGGAGAAGCCTTCCGGGGGCACTTCCCCGTCCCAGCGGCGTGCCGGAACAGAGACTCCTGTCCCCTAGATCTTGGCTTCGCGATGGCGGCGGCTCTGGAAGGTTTTCTCTGGTTTCGTCGAACCTGGTAGGGTTTTCGCAACGGAGACTTTAAGTAGGCGGAAGGGCAAGGTCGGTGGAGTCTTGGTGGGGCCACACACTAGGCCGGCGCGGCCAGGGCTTGGGCCGCGCCGCCCTACTGTGTCCCCACCTCGTGGCCCCACTTCGTTTCCCCTTCGGACTTCTGGAAGCTTCGTGGAAAAATAGGACCCTGGGCGTTGATTTCGTCCGATTCCGAGAATATTTCCTTACTAGGATTTCTGAAACCAAAAACAGCAACTGGCCCTTCGGCATCTCGTCAATAGGTTAGTTCCGGAAAACGCATAATAATGACATAAAGTATGCATAAAACATGTAGATATCATCAATAATGTGGCATGGAACATAAGAAATTATCGATACGTCGGAGATGTATCATGCTTCTCCTAATGTAAGTCCCTTTTTTTAGCGCCATGTTCTGGGTTCAGATGCTTGTTTCTCTGAAGCTCTTTTAGTTCATTCCTAGCTATGACCGTAACACCTTGCTATTTTCTAGTTCATTGCTTACTTTAAGCGATTGAACATTTTGGTTTGCATTCCCTGCTCCGTAGATGTAGCCATCATAACTTCTATCTTGCTCAGTCGTTGTTACAAAAATTATAGGTATTATAGTAACATCCTGCTATTATTTAGTTCATGGCCAATTTTAAGTAATTGCACATGTTGGTTCGCATTCCCTGCTCTATAGCTTTTGGCATCGTAACTTCTATATTTGGTTTACATTCCCTGCTCTGTAGATCTAGCCATCATAACTTTATCTTGCTCAGTCGTTGTTACAAAAATTATGGCCTGCTACTATGTTGTTTGTGCCAATTTTTTACTCCATGAACATGTTGGCTTGCATTCCCTGTACTACAGGTGATGCCATTGTTTTGTATCTAGTTCATTGTAAGCTAACAAAGTAAGGACTTAGTTTGGCATGCTATCACTCTGCTATCTAGCCTGTAGTACAAATAAACTTGTCATACTACTAGATAATAATCTTGCGTGCCATCTTGTTCTTCAAAAGCTGCATTATTGACTTGTTTCTCTGACTTGGCATGACGCTCACATATGGAATGCTGAACATATTGGTTTGCATTCCCTCTTATACAAGTTCACAGGTGATCCCACTATATTCTGTATCTGGTCCATCCTAAGCTCCAAAGATTAACTATCCTCTATGTGTTGCTCATTACAAGTTTATATCCCGAAACATCTTGATTTGCATCCCCTTCACTATAAGTTCAGGAGTATTATTTAGTTCACGGCCAAAATGAAGTAATTGCACTTGGCACATGTTGGTTCACATTCCCTCCTCTTTAGCTTTTGCCATCGTAACTTCTATTTTTGGTTTACATTCCCTGCTCTGTAGATGTAGCCATCATAACTTCATCTTGCTCACTCGTTGTTACAAAATTTATAGCCTGCTACTATGTTGTTCATGCCAATTTTGTACTCCCTAAACATGTTGGTTTGCATGGGACTCGACAGTAGTAAGTCTGCTGTTTCATTCTAACATGCTCTATTATATTGGCTGTTGGTATGCGGCATGCACTCTTTGTTTGCTTATTGTGCGCATTACAATGATCTTGTTATAACGACGAAATGATGAGTTCCAAATTCTTTGGCAAACAATATTGTAGTGTCTTTGCCTTTCCATTGTTCTTTGTCTTAACTTGTAATGTCTTTGTTTCAGATATAGGTGCTGCATGGACAACTTAAAAGATTGCCGGGTCGCTTCATTGTATTGCTAGGTTTAATTACCATTCAATTTCTCTGGGTTCTGTAATATTTTTTCAAAGCCTTGCAGCTGATGTAATATTTAGTTAGTTTTTATAGTTCTTTCGCGCATTTTTTCTTTGGTGCTTGTGGTAAGTGAGGCTATCTGACAGAAATCAATGCTGCGTAAATATTCTCACTATCTAAATCACGAATTCCCATCCCTTAAACGGCCCAATTAAGCGAAATCACATATGTGCCGGCCCGCAAAATCCTAAAGCTCCTATTATGCCGGCATATAAACAGCAACTAAACGGGCTGGCCCACTTACTTATTGGGCCAGCCCACTTGATTTACGGTGGACCCCACACTCTAATTGGGCCGGCCCACTTGCTTTAAGGTGGACCCCACCAACTACTGGGCCAGCCCACTAACTAGTTGGGCCAGCCCAATTGCTTTTGTGGTGGACCCCACATACTAAATGGGCCGGCCCTTTAAGAGGAAAGTGGGACCCACCTGTGTTTTTGGCCCGGCCCACTATCTTGCTGGGCCGGCCCACTTACTATATGGTGGACCCTACATACTAAATGGGCCGGCCCTTTAACAGGAAAGTGGGACCCACCTGTGCTTTTGGCCCGGCCCACTATCTTGTTGGGCCGGCCCACTTGCTACATGGTGGACCCCACATACTAAATGGGCCGGCCCTTTAAGATGAAAGTGGGACCCACCTGTGCTTTTGGCCCGGCCCACTTGATATATGGTGGACCCCACATACTAAATGGGCCGGCCCTTTAACAGGAAAGTGGGACCCACATGTGCTTTTGGCCCGGCCCACTATCTTGTTGGGCCGGCCCACTTGCTATATGGTGGACCCCACATACTAAATGGGTCGGCCCTTTAACTGGAAAGTGGGACCCACCTGTGCTTTTGGCCCGGCCCACTATCTTGTTGGGCCGGCCCACTTGCTATATGGTGGACCCCACATACTAAATGGGCCGGCCTTTTAACTGGAAAGTGGGACCCACCTGTGTTTTTGGCCCGGCCCACTATCTTGTTGGGCCGGCCCACTTGCTATATGGTGGACCCCACATACTAAATGGCTGGCCCTTTAACAGGAAAGTGGGACCCACCTGTGCTTTTGGCCCGGCCCACTGGCTTGTTGGGCCGGCCCATTTGATCTAATGTGGACCCCACGTACTAAATGGGCCGGCCCGATAGCAGGAAAGTGGGACCCACATGCTAATTGGGCCGGCCCAATAACTTCTTGGGCCGGCCCACTTGCTTTAAGGTGGACCCCACTTGGTAAATGGGTCGGCCCGATACCAGGAAAGTGGGTCCCACATGTCTTGTGGGCTGGCCCTTTTGCCTGTTGACCGGTCAAACGAGTGCATTCGGCCCGGCCCACATGCTTAGTGGGCCGGCCCTTTAATGTTTTGTCCAGTCAACCTTAGAGGTTAGGCCCGGCCCACGTAACTAATGGACTAGCCCAGCTATATAGTTGACCGGTCAAACTAAGTCAGCTGGCCCGGCCCGCAAACTTAATGGGCTGGCCCGCTTAAGACGTGGCAGGCCTCGTGTGGGCCTACCATCTACCACGGGGTTTCGGCCGGTTAACGCCGTTAACAGCCAGTTAATGGCGTCTGCCACGTGTCAGTTTGCATGACATCAGCAGTCAACGGGCTCCCGGAAACACTTGTGCAACGGTCCGATTTTCCGTGGCGGAAGGGCGCCCAAGCGCGACGGACCGAAAAAATCGTCGTAGGACTTTGCCTGACGCAGTTTCCACAACAGAACCCATATCGTCGGGTTAGGCCCATAGGCGACGAAAAATACCCCTTAGCGGACGATTTTGAGACGTTGTCTATCAGAACTTTTCTTGTAGTGAGACAAGGATATGTATTTTTTTCTCTATCCCCCGAGTGCTTCGGGGGCTAATGTCTATATTTTTATTTGTGTTCACGAGGTTTTAAACCAAGGCAAATTTTATTGAGTGTATATTGTATTTGCGGGTATGAGCTCCCGAGCCTGTCGAAGAAAAATATGTATATCTCCAATATCTTTATTATATTGCAGCACCGCGAGTCCGCCTCATTAAAAACCTTCCAGCCCCACTCGGTGCCCTGAAAGGAAAAGAGTGCGTCTGAAAACTCGCGGGCGTTTCAGTACATTGTATGTTTACATATATATCTTGACTTAGGCGTAAAATCGCCTAAGTTGCGCCACGTTCCAGGATTTGGCTCGGCAACCCCTATCTTCTTGTCCTTTATCCTGTATGCTCCTCCCTCGATGACCTCGGTGACGATGTAAGGGCCTAACCATGGCGACTCGAACTTTTCATGGCTGTCTTGCGTGAGCCGAAGAACTAGGTCGCCCACCTGGAAAGATCTTGGCCATAATTGTCGACTATGATAATTTTTCATATCTTGCTGATATTTGGTGACTCTTGAAACTACTTCGTCTCGAGCTTCGTCGAGTGCGTCCATATCATATTCTAGTGCCTTTCTTGAGGTTTCTTCATCGAATTCCGCCACTCTCGGAGAATTGTGTTCTATTTCTATCGGCAGCACTGCTTCAGCTCCATGAACCAAGAAAAACGGGGTTTCCTGTGTTGCTGTGTTGGGTGTCGTTCGTATGCTCCATAGCACGCTAGGTAATTCCTCTGGCCAAGTGTGCCGAGCTTTTTCCAATGGTCCTAACAGGCACTTCTTGATGCCGTTGCAGATGACGCCGTTTGCTTTCTCGACTTGACCATTGGTTTGTGGGTGCGCAACCGACGCGAAATGTAGCTTGATACCTACTTCTGCACAATAAGCCTTGAATTCCTTTGACGTGAAATTGCTACCATTGTCTGTGACGATGCTATGAGGAACTACAAACCGGAAAACGATGCTTTTGATGAATTTGACCGCTGATGCTGCATCTGGCAAATTTATTGGTTTTGCTTCGACCCATTTGGTGAACTTGTCGACAGCTACAAGCATATACTCGTATCCTCCTGGCCACGCCTTGTGCAATTTTCCCACCATATCAAGATCCCACTGGGCAAAGGGCCACGACAAGGGTATTGGCATCAGTTCCACTGCCGGAGAATGAGGTTTCGCGGCAAACCTTTGACACGCATCACAGGTACGCCCTATGTTCTTTGCATCCTCAATGGCAGTGAGCCAATAAAACCCTGCTCTAAAAACCTTGGCCGCAATAACTCGACTGCTTGCGTGCTGTCCGCATACTCCCTCGTGCACATCCTTTAAAAGCACTCAACCTTCTTCAGGTGTAACGCACCGCTGCAAGACTCCCGATATACTTTTCTTGTACAGCTCACCCTTAACCACGGTAAAAGCTTTTGATCGTCGAATAACTTGCCTTGCTTCCACTGGATCGTCGGGTATTTGCTGCCTTGAGATATATGCAATATAAGCTTGCATCCACGGTACTTCTACTACCATTACCTCGTGTGACTCTTCCTCATCTCCAGGTGCGCCTGCCTCAAGGGCTGCCGAAGCCCCCGAGCCTTTCTCGACCTTTTCTTTCTTCTTTGGCTGTTTTCTTGACTTAGTTGATCTTTCGCTTATCTCTTCCCAAAATACTCCAGGTGGTATTGCTAGACACTGTGACCCGATATTTGCCAGAACGTCGGCTTCATCATTGCTGAGCCTGCTAACATGATTTACCTCACACCCATCGAAAAGCTTCTCGAGTTCATTGTACAACTCTTTATATGCTATCATGATATCATTGACTGCGTCACATTGATTCATCACTTGTTGAGCCACCAACTGGGAATCGCCGTATATTTTTAATCGGGTCGCACCACAGGCCTTCGCCATCTTCATCCTGTGTATCAACGCCTCGTACTCTGCCTCATTGTTAGATGCGTTGGGAAACGTCAGCCGTAGTACATATTTCAACTTATCTCCTAGGGGTGAAACCAGTATGATGCCTGCTCCCGCTCCTTCTAACCTTTTGGACCCGTCAAAGTTCATGGTCCAGGTTCTCGATAAATCAGGAGGTCCCGTGTTTTGCAACTCCGTCCACTCTGCAACAAAGTCTGGTAAGATCTGCGACTTTATCGCTTTTCTTTTTTCATACGTGATGTCCCGAGGGGAAAGCTCTATTCCCCAAAGGGAGACACGACCCGTAGCTTCCGGGTTATTAAGTATATTTGACAATGGTGCCTCATTGACCACTATTATCGGATGTGCCGAAAAATAGTGTCGTAACTTTCTTGCTGTTGTAAATACTCCGTATGCGAGCTTCTGATAATGCAGGTACCTCTGTTTTGAAGGCGATAAAACTTCACTGATGAAGTATACTGGCCTTTGTACTCCATGTAGTTTCCCTTCTTCCTCTCTCTCAACCACAAGTGCCGTGCTGACCACCTGAGGTGTGGCCGCAATGTATAACAGGAGAGGCTCCTTTTCCTTGGGTGCCACTAGTATCGGAGGTGTCGATATTGTGCGTTTGAGATCCTCGAAGGCTCTGTTCTCCTCTTCATTCCACTTGAACTTTTCTCCTTGCTTGATCAAGGCGTAAAATGGCAACGCCTTTTATCCTAGCCTGGCGACGAATCTGCTCAAAGCTGCGACTCGTCCAGTTAGCTGTTGTATCTCCTTTAACTTTGTTGGTTTCCGCATTGTTACGATAGCTTGTATTTTCTCCGGGTTAGCCTCGATCTCTCTTGCTGACACCAGGAACCCGAGAAGTTCTCCTGCCGGGACGCCGAAAGAACATTTTGTCGGGTTTAGCTTGAGACAAAATTTGTCGAGATTGTGAAAAGTTTCTCTGAGATCATCGATCAATGTTGATCCTTCCTTTGTTGTTATGACGACATCGTCAATGTACACTTGGACGTTTTTTCCAATCTGCGTGGCTAAACAGTTCTGCATCATCCGCTGGTATGTTGCCCCCGCGTTTTTCAACCCGAAAGGCATTGTTCTGTAGCAAAACACGCCATAGGGGGTGATGAAAGCTGTTTTGACTTCATCCTCTTCTTTCAGCCGAATTTGGTTGTAACCAGAATATGCGTCCAGGAAGGAAAAACGTTCACAACCTGCCGTGGAGTCGATAATTTGATCGATCCTTGGGAGGGGAAAGTGATCCTTTGGATAGTGTTTATTTAGACACATGAAGTCGACGCACATGCGAATGACCTCTGTGTTTTTCTTCGGGACCAGCACTGGGTTTGCTACCCAGGTGGCTTCTGTGTGTATTTCTTTAATGAACCCAGCTTCTCTGAGTCGATTGATTTCTGACAGCATAGCTTTGCGGTTTGGTTCCGAAAAACGCCGCAGAGGTTGTCTGATTGGCCTAGCCAATGGATCCAAGTTTAAGGGGTGCTCGGCAAGTTACCTGGGTACTCCTGGCATGTCAGCTGGACACCATGCGAAGATTTCCCAGCGCTCACGGAGGAACTCGACGAGCGCGCTTTCCTATGCGAGGTCCATGTTGGTGGCGATAGCTGTCGTCTTTTTGGGATCTATCGGGTGTATCTGCACTTCCTTTGAGTTCTTGGTAGTATCAAAGGTTGGTTCCTTGAGCGGCCTCCCGATGTCTGGCAACACATCGTAATCTGTTGTCAGCTTTGACGCCATATACTCTGCTTGCATCCCGAAAGTTTCCGACAGGCGATGGAAATCCTTGTCGCACTTATCCGGTAGCGCAAAACTACCTTTCACCGTAATTGGTCCCTTGGGTCCAGGGAGCCTCCACAAAAAGTACGTGTAGTGGGGTACTGCCATGAATCTGACATATGCGGGTCGTCCCAATAAAGCATGATACTGAGATGGAAAATCCACGACTTTGAATTCCAGCCTCTCGATCCTGTAATTCTCTCGGGTTCCAAACTGAACGTCGAGATTGATCTTCCCTAATGGGTAACTTGGTTTATCCGGTGTGATACCATGGAAACGTGTATCTGTTGGTTTTAAGTTTGCCAAGGATATATTAATCTTCCTCAATGTATCTGCGTACATGAGGTTCAGACTGCTACCGCCATCTATGAATACTCTTGACACGTCAAATCCTGCAATCACCGCTGGTAAGATTAAGGCGGATTGCCCTGGTCGAGGAACTTGCTGCGGGTGATCCGCTATGGTAAAGCCAATGTCCTGTCCCGACCAATTTAGATACTCTATTGTTGGTGGAGGCATCTTCTCTGCCATAAAAACTTGTCGCGAAATCACTTTCTGAGCTCTGTTGGATGGCCTGGCCTTCTGAATCATCGAAACCGCGCCGTTGGTGTCGATATATGGAGGCGGGTGTGCTGCTGCTGCTATTCTGAGCTGGTGCCGATTTTCGTCCGTAATTGCGGGAGGAGGCGGAAGGTGAACCTCGCTCCTTGGTCCCTGAGGATATCTATTTGCTGCCTGTGCGTTGGCATGCCCTGCAAATCTGTTTAACGCCTGAAAAGTTCGGCAATCTTTCTGCAAGTGTCCTGACTACCTCTTTCCATTGTTGTCGAGATAAAAGTGCATTTGGCATGGCCCATTCATCATATCTTCGGGAGATATGTATGGCCTCTAGAACCTTGGACCATTATTTTGCCTATTTTGGCGGGGACCATCCCGCTGCTCACCACTTCTTTGATAATCATCTCGATTGTTTCCTTCATTATTTCCACGGAAGCCGGCCGATATTTGGCCGGGACCGTTGTGATCTGAATACTGGCGAGGAAAACGTCGTCTATTTTCGAAGTTTCTATTGCGATCCTCTTCGGGCGACCTATGTCGCTTGTTGTTGACAGCATCCTCTCCATCTGCCCAACGATTAGCTATCTCCATAAGTGCTGCTATCGTTTTTGGATTAGTCCTTCCGAGGTCTTCGATGAAGTCTTTTCTTCGGATCCCACCAACAAAAGCATCTATCGCTCTCTCGTCAGATACATTTTCTGCCGAGTTTTTTTATAATATTCCATCTCTGTATGTACGCCCTCATCGAATCGTCATACTTCTGTCGACAGGCTCTCAACACCTCTACTGACGCGGGTTTCTTACATGTGGACAAGAAATTCTTTATGAACATATCCTCAAAGGTTTCCCAACTGTCGATAGATCCGGGTGGTATCTTCTTAATCCATGATCGAGCTGCGCCACTTAGGTGCACCTGGATGCTTTGCATAGCTGTCGCCTTAGTTCCACCCGTCAACTTTACTGTCTCCAGGTAATCAACCAACCAATCCTCGGGATCTTGCGATCCGTCGAATTTCTTATAACTATCAGGCAACTTGAAATCTGACGGTACTCACGTTTTGCGGACTCGTCGAGTGAAACAGGGGAGTCCACACAGGTCTTCGTCATCTACTTCAGGTGATTGCCGACATTCTCTCCTTTCTTGTCACGCCCTGTCAACCCGCGTCTGCGCCACTGTGTCTCTAGCCGACGTTCTTGGAGGTGGTTGGACTGCCCTTTCAGGTCGTGGACTATTTTGTCTTGCGGCACCTTCGGGAGGTGTGCTTGTACTTGCAAACGCTGTCCCCATAACTCCGACTCCTGCTAAAGCCATGTTATATAATGCTTCTCTTGGATCTCCTGCAGGTGGCCTGTTCGCCAGTATAAAGGCCTGTGTCGCCATATATCCTGCTTCCGGTGTTTTTGGGATAATGTTTCCTCTTGTGTCGATCGACATGAAAGACATGTCGAGGTTCTGGATCAAGTTCTCCCTATCAGCTTCAGGTATATTTTGCAGCCGAGACCTTGCTCTGTTTCGAGCTGCTCTGTGACTATCTCCGGAAGTCCCTGATTGTCGGCTCAACTCTGCCCTTCGCCTGCTTGACGCGGAAGCCACCATTTGCCTCCTATCCAACTCAATTTTCTGTTTTTCGAGCTCCCACCTAGTACGGGCGAGTCTATATTGATATGCCTGTAACTCCTCGGCTGTCGTCGTTACAGTCATCGGCTCTGTGCCGTCAATGGCCCTTGCGACTCTATGCCACACTGTTTGCGGAAATTGCACCATCTCCCGTGTTTCAGGTCCAATATATTTGGTTCCCAAACCTCGCGTAAGATCCGCGGGGTCGACATATGGATTTCCTGCATCATCGAATTTTTCTGATGTTTCCTCCTGTGGGCGACTTGTATCTCCTATTGCATAGATTTGATGATATTTTGAACTTTGATCTTTGTCGGGATTGGTGACACCGTCATATAGATCGGTGAAGACCTCTCCAACAATAGTGGATCTGTCGATGAAGTTGAAGCTGTCGACGTTGTCCGAGTCGCTGCTTATATCTGAGTCCGTAGACGACCCGACGGATATGTTGCTGAAGATCTTGGCGAGTCCGTTGCTTGATGCGAGCTTGGTGGAGATTGTCGACGAAATCTCTTCTTCTTCGGACTCGAACGATGAAAACGATCCCGAAAAATCAGAACCAGCTGCACCCGATCTCGCCGAATCCGATCTTTCGAGACGATGAGATCCTTCCTTACCGACGCGGAAGTGGAATCTTCCAAACGCCATGTCCATGGGCTCCTCCAGATACGCATATGCATCCATACGGGAGGGTGGGTGAGGAACTAAATCGACTAGAGCGGTTTCGATCTGTTTACCTCGATCCATCGCGTTGCTTGCTACCGAAGATGTTGATGATGTCGAACGTGCCATCGAGATCAGATACTTGTCGCCTCTAGTTCCCACAGACGGCGCCAATTGATAAGGGATTAACTTATCAATGCCTACAGGTTGTAGACTAGGGTTTAGTTGGAAGTAGAGGGCAAGTAGATCTCGAAGGTTCCAGCCGGAAAAGTACTCGACTGCTATGAAAACTAGGGTTCCGTGAAAACAATGAATCGATCCTTTCTTTGTCCCTCGACTCCCCCTTATATAGGAGGCAGAGCTGAGGGTTTCGTGATGTACAAGTTACAGAGTTCGGGAGGGTTTCTAAACCATCCCGCGATATTTACAAGTTGATATTCCTAATACAATTCTATCTTTCCAAACTATGTAAAACTTCGGGTCATGGGCCTCCAGTAAACCCTGGGTACCTTCTTCGGCAGGCCCATTGGGGATGCCTATGTCACCGGGTCAGCCCACCTAGTGGGGCGCCCCAGCTACCCCCTCATATAAGGGAGCTGGCCGGCTAGGGTTAGGGTTAGCTTAGATTGAATCCAAAGAACATCAAGTTCATGTTATCACCGTCCCTATGGGATCGGCGTGCGTGACGGCGTCTTGGACGTTCGTCCGGTTATCCATCAATAAAGGCGTGATAGTTCCTGAGTCTGTCAAGGGTGATCGTGCGTGCGAGAAGGTCCTCGAATTGTCGAGGAATATCGAGCTTGGCGTGTCTATTCTGCTTGAGGTTCGTCGTTCTTCATCGAGTTGCTCGCCGGATTGGCGTTCCACATCTTCAGGTTAAGTGTATCGCACACGTGATTGGGAGACTTATCGGTTCCATTGGATCGAGGTGGTGCACCGTGAAAGATCGGGCCAATGAGCCGTATCATCCTGGTATGAGAGCGCTAGGTTGATCACGGTGCAATTTGATTGTTGTTCGCTGTTGTTTTTCTCGATTTGGAGTGGATGCCATTGGATAATCTGTTGCCATAATGTTGGTGAAGATTGAGGAAGCCTTCGTTCATGCGGAGGAGGTGGCGGCAGCAAGGGATAGGAAGGAGTAGTGCTGCAGAATCTCTGCCACAACAAGATTTTGCCGGAATTCTCTGCCGGGGCAGGAAAAATCGCGAGGAAAAAGATCAGATCCGTCAGGCGGCCGACGCCACAACCCGGCAGACCGGCCTCAGCACCGGAAGGGCTGGCGCCACTGCCGGCAGACCGGCCACCAGACCGGATGGACCGGTGCCATGGCCGTCCAGGCTAGCCTCCAGACCGGATGGGTCGGCGGAAAACCGGATCTACCGTCGGTGCCAACCGGGGCAGAAGTACTGTGAGCAGGGGCGTGTCACCCGGCCACCAAGCCGGCAGACCGGGCCACAGGCCGGACGGTCCGGTCCACAGGCTGACCGAACCGGACCCCTGGCCGGCCAAACCGGCATCAGGGCCGGCAGGACCGACAACCTGGCCGGTAGTTACACATGTTGATGTTTTTCTGCTGCTGCTGCTTGTTCGTCGCGGAGTGTATGAATATTTTTCTTCAAGAAGTGAGACATTGATGATTCAAAAGAGTGCATACTAAGGTGTTTTCATCTTATTTGGATCTAAGACGGGCGGTAATTTGTTCTGTTTGTTTTGGGTGACATGCATGGTGCGCTTTAGTTGCATTTGGAAGGATGCTTGTTTCCTCAATCAGATTGATAGCATTGAAGAACAAAGGGCGCCAACGTCAAGTCAAGCTAGTCGAGAGGGAGGATGAGGTGTGGTAGACTGGCGAGGCTTGAGGATGAAGACCGGCGATGTTGCTTTTCTGACGCCACCCTTTTTCTAGCAGACCCACACGCGTTGGGGACAACGCTTCTTGAAGAAGGGGAGCATGATAAGGACATCCAGGTAGCTTGGTACACTAGGATAGACCTTGATACGATGATTAAGTCTAAGGTTGTACCAGTATTGTATCGTAGTATTATTATTAGGGAACAATGTAGCCAGGTCATGTGGTGGGCCAATTAGGGTTAAATTAGTGTTGCGTTTGGTTTTGGGCCTGTCCAAACCAAACCAGGTAAGCCCACCTAGTGGGGCGCCCAAGCTACCCCCTCATATAAGGGAGCTGGCCGGCTAGGGTTAGGGTTAGCTTATATTGAATCCAGATATTGTAGAACATCAAGTTCATGTTATCACCATCCCTATGGGATCGGAGTGCGTGACGGCGTCTTGGACGTTCGTCCGGTTATCCATCAACAAAGGCGTGACAGTTCTTGAGTCTGTCAAGGGTGATCGTGCGTGTGAGAAGGTCCTCGACCTGTCAAGGGTTATCGAGCTTGGCGTGTCTATTCTGCTTGAGGTTCTGCGTTCTTCGTCGAGTTGCTCGCCGGATTGGTGTTCCCCATCTTCAGGTTACGTGTATCGCACACGTGATTGGGAGACTTATCGGTTCCATTGGATCGAGGTGGTGCACCATGAAAGATCAGGCCAACGACCCGTATCATTTGATGATGAGGACATCCAGGCAGCTTGGTACACTAGGACATCCCTTGATACGATGATTATGTCTAAGGTTGTACCAGTATTGTATCGTAGTATTATTATTTGGGAATAATGTAGCCAGATCATGTGGTGGGCCAATTAGGGTTAAATTAGTGTTGGGTTTGGTTTTGGGCCTGTCCAAACCAAACCAGGTCAGCCCACCTAGTGGGGAACCCCAGCTACCCCCTCATATAAGGGAGCTGGTGCTAAGGGGTTGCCCGATCTTCTCAGTAAGCGACGGGTGGTGATGAACACGCGATGAATGCAGCGGAGGGAATCGATGATATGAGGTAGATAACTTGTATGATGCCGACGAAGTCTCTCGATTGATTCCTGTAGCCAATGCAACAGATCTCAACCCTGCAAGATATTCGCAACTCCACACACTTGCGCACGTAGCCGCCGACCACGAAGTGGTAGACAAAACAAACTTTCAGTAGCATAAAACTCCAGATCAATGCGAATTGGAGAGTTGATATCAATAGTTTTGCGTAGCAAACAACTATGAACTAGGGTTTATCTTGAACATGGTCTAAAGTTAGTTTGGGGGTGTCCTGGGCACTTATATAGGGGTTCAGGACGACCTCAGGTCGAAATGGTACAAGAATAACCAACCCAGAATAGATCTGGTCGAGACAGACTCGGACTCGGCCGGTCTGGGGGCCGGTCGACCGGGCGTGGGACCGGGCAGGCCAGTTCAAACCGGGCCTCGCGCCGGGTGCTGACCGGGTGCTGGAATTGCTCTGCAGTACATCGCCCGGTTGGCATCAGTTTGTCGTCCGGTTGGCGCCGGGTTGGATCCGGCGTACCGCCCGGTTGGACCGGGCGCGCCGGCGTCACGGCCGGTCTGACCGGATGCTGGGCCGGCCTGGACTTCGTCTTCCTCTCTCGCGCATGCCTCCCGCTCCTCCCTCGCGCGTCCATGGAATATCTTCATATCCAGCTCCTTGTCCAGCTTCACGTCCATCTTTACGTCCAACTGCTCCTCTCCTCCTCGTGCGATGCTTGCTCCCTCTTCATACCTGATCATACATAAGTAATAGCACTTAGGCAGTATAAAGTTCTCATCAAAGTATCATTTAGGAACAAGTTCACCTATTGTTTAAGTAGCTTCGCACGAGCCCTTGTAATAGGTCCAATCCTAACTTCATTGGACTTGATCTTTACAGTAGCTTCATCTTCATCTTGCAATGACGGAGGTAGTAGTGTTGTAGGGATGTCCTCATCATCTCCCCCCTTCAAAAGGCGTCGACCTCGACGCTCCAAGGTCTTCTCCGTCATATGGTGTCAAATCAGCAACATTAAAAGAATTACTGACACCAAACTCATCAGTTGGAAGATCTATCGAGTATGCATTATCGTTGATCTTGGCAAGCACTTTGTAAGGACCAGCACCACGAGGAAGCAACTTGGACTTCCGCAGCTTCGGGAACCTATCCTTGCGAAAATGTACCCAGACCATATCACCAGGCTTGAACAATATCTCCTTGCGCTTCTTGTTCATCCTTGCAACATTGCTCTGGACTTTCTTCTCGATCAACTCTTTAGTCTTCACATGAATCTTTCTCACAAAATCTGCCCTCTTGGATGCCTCCATATTAACTCTCTCATGTATGGGCAAAGGCAACAAGTCAAGTGGAGTAATGGGTTTGAAACCATACACCAACTCAAATGGACACAGCTCTGTGGTAGAATGTACCGCCCTGTTGTAAGCAAACTCCACATGCGGCAAACACTCTTCCCACTCCTTCAGGTTCTTCTTGATCATGGATCTCAACAGTTGTGACAATGTTCTATTCACCACCTCAGTTTGACCATCAGTTTGAGGATGAAAAGTAGTACTGAAAAGTAGCTTTTTCCCCAGCTTTCCCCAAAGTGTCTTCCAGAAGTAGCTCATAAACTTCACGTCACGATCAGAAACAATAGTCTTCGGGACTCCATGTAGTCGTACAATCTCTCTGAAAAACAGGTTAGCAATATGCGACGCATCGTCGCTCTTGTGGCAGGCAATAAAGTGTGACATCTTGGAAAATCTATCCACTACCACAAATATAGAATCATGGCCTCTTTTATTACGTGGCAAACCCAACACAAAATCCATACTTATATCTTCCCATGGTGTAGTAGGTGTCGGTAAAGGAGTATACAAACCGTGAGGCTTCAGCTTGGACTTGGACTTGTTGGAAGTAATGCATCTCTTCACATACCTATCCACATCCCGCCTCATCTTTGGCCAATAGAAGTGATCAGCGAGCATGAGTAGCGTCTTCTCATGCCCAAAGTGACCCATCAAACCTCCAACATGTGATTTCTGCAATAAGAGCAAACGCACAGACGATTCAGGAACACATAGTTTGTTAGCTCTAAACAAGAACCCATCATGTATGTGAATTTTTTTCCATGCTTTACCAATAGCACACAAGCGATATGGTTCAGCAAAATCATGATCAGTGGCATACAAATCACATAGTAGTTCTAATCCAGGAATTTTAACATCAAGATGTGTCAATAGCATAGTTTTCCTAGATAGAGCATCAGCAACAATATTATTTGTTCCCTTCTTATGCTTAATAATGTATGGAAAAGACTCAATGAACTCAACCCACTTAGCAAGACGCCTATGCAAAGTAGATTGGGCTTTCAGATATTTCAAAGCTTCATGATCAGAATGTATGATAAATTATTTTGGCCACAAGTAATGTTGCCAAACCTCAAGAACTCTAATTAAAGCATACAATTATTTATCATATATAGGATAGTTCAACTTAGCACCAGAAAGTTTCTCAGAAAAATATGCAATTGGGCGACCCTCTTGCATCAACACACCACCAATTCCAATACCACTAGCATCACATTCAATCTCAAATTGTTTATTGAAATCAGGAAGTGCAAGCAACGGTGCAGAAGTTAACAACCGTTTCAGTTCATCAAAAGCATGATCTTGGGCTGCGCCCCACTCAAAGACAACACCCTTTTTAGTTAATTCATTCAAGGGTGCAGCAAAAGTACTAAAATTGGGCACAAATCTTCTATAAAACCCAGCTAGACCATGAAAACTTCTTACTTGACTCACATTCATGGGAGTAGGCCAATTTTGAATAGCTTCAATTTTAGACACATCTACTTCTACTCCATGCTTAGAGACAACATAACCAAGAAATATGACCTTATCTTTGCAAAATGTGCACTTCTCAAGATTACCATAGAGTTTATTATCACACAACACTTGCAAAACATGTCGAATATGTATAGTATGATCAGATTCATTGCGGCTGTAGAATAATATGTCATCAAAGTACACAACCACAAATTTGCCAATAAAATCACGCAAAACATGGTTCATCAGTCTCATGAAAGTGCTAGGTGCATTAGTTAAACCAAAAGGCATTACTAACCACTCATATAAACCAAATTTTGTTTTAAAGGCTGTTTTCTATGCATCCCCTTCTTTCATCCTAATTTGATGATAACCACTACGCAAATCAATCTTAGAGAAAACAGCAGCACCACTCAATTCATCTAGCATATCCTCTAAACGGAGAATAGGATGACGATATCGAATAGTAATGTTGTTTATCACTCTACAATCTACACACATGCGGCAAGTACCATCTTTCTTAGGAACTAGAATAACAGGAACAGCACAAGGACTAAGGCTTATGCGGATATAACCTTTGTCGAGTAGTGCTTGTACTTGCTTCTGTATCTCCTTCGTCTCTTCGGGATTCGTTCTATATGGCGCCCTGTTGGGCAGCGAGGCGCCGGGGATCAAATAAATTTGATGCTCAATACCACGCAATGGTGGCAATCCTGTGGGCACCTCCTCCGGAAACACATCGCTGAATTTCTGCAACACATTAGAAACACCAAGACAAATAGGGGTCATGTCGTTAGACACCAAAACCTCTCCCTTGTACATGAGTACAAGAGGCATGGCCATAGGATCCTCACTAAATTCTCTCATGTCCTCTTTGGTGGCTAAAAGTACTAAGGAATTCACTCTCTCACTTTTTGTTATATCACGCACGGCATTACAATTCTCTCGCCTATCTATAGATGCATCCTCCAAGTTTACTTCAATTTTCTGACGAGATTCATTAACAATTTGCTGCGGTGACATAGGCTGTAAGTTGATTTTCTTGCCCTTGAACTCCAAGTGATATGTATTGGTGCAGCCATTGTGTTGCACAGAACGGTCATAGAGCAATGGCGACCCAATAGTAGGTGACACACCGTCATAGGAACCACATCAAAATCAATGGAATCCTTATACGGTCCAATCTCAAAATCAACACGCACCATGTGGCTCACCTTCCTCTCACCATTATTGCTCAACCACTGAATATAATATGGATGCGGGTGCGGTAGATACTTCAGTTTCAGCTTGGCACATAAGTCTTTGCTTGCTAAATTGCGACAACTTCCGCCATCAATAATGACCTTGCAAGCTTTATCAGGACCAATAAGTGCCTTTGTTTGGAACAAATTGCAGCGCTGCGTAGATGCACTGGGCTGCACATTGAGAACACGCTGTGACACAACAATAGTTTGAGCTTCAGAAGGAAAAGCATCAAAACCATCACTGTCATAATCATCATCTTCTGGAGCATCCGGATCAACATCGTGTCCAGTTTCATACTCATTGTCCTCATTCATAATCATAACTTTGCGGTTAGGACAATCTTTCTTGAAGTGACCCTTGCCACCACATGTATGACAAGCCATATCGCGGTTGTGCGCCGTTGACATGTTAGAACTAGTTCCACTTGCTGCAGGAACGGGCCTCTTTGTGTTGGACACATTGGAAACCGGCTTGCTAGACGAAGTAGAAACATCCGCAGGGCGCGTAGATGGCTCCGTGGAGGGTGGCGTCCTAGGCGTGTAGCACCCAGCTCCCGTAGCACGGCCCCTCACTTGCGCTTCTTCAGCCAACTGTGACTCAGCTTCTCTTGCATGATGTAGTAGCTCATTCATTGTAGTGTAATTGTGATGACGCACAATGCCTTTGATGCTAAACTTGAGACCATTCAGAAATCGCTGCATTGTCATCTCTAGAGACTCACGGACACGGGCACGCTGCATAAGCATCTCCATCTCCATGTAGTAAGCTGAACGCATGTAATTGGTAGGAACAAAACGAGCTCTCATTGCCGCCTTCAAGCACGTCATGTGATAATAGGCAGCTCACCATCATCTTCTCGAGCACGAACAAGTCCATCCCACCAACGCAATGCATAGCCATCAAATTCAGAGGAAGTAAGTTTGATCTTCCTATCTTCAGTGTAATCATGTAAACGCCATAATCTCTCAATTTTCAGCTCCCATGTGAGATATTCTTAAACATCAGCACCTCCTTTAAATCTGGGAATTGAGAACTTGGGCTTACCCAAACCATCGTCTTGTGGCTGTGGAAGAACACGGCGAGCTCCAATTTCAGCAAAACCACGCCCAACACCACGTCCAAGACCACATCCAACGCCCTGAGCAGCAGCAGCTTCCGCATTGTCTCCTTGGACGCTGCCATTTTCATCAAGTGGTTGTTGTGGTTGTTGTACCATTGTACGTATCTCACCGACGGCTTGAGTCAAATTTTGTATAGATGCTTGAAGAGTCGTCATCGATGTTTGAACGGTGTTAATAGCCGTAGTAGCCTCATCGACCTTCAAGTTGACACCTTGAATATCCGTGTCGAATGTCTCAGTAGCAACACGGATTTCACGTTGTAGATGATCACGAAGTGCCTCATACTCCATCCAAGTAACCGGTGAGGCTGAATGCTTTTTCTGCATCACATCAAACTCAGAAGAAGACATGATTAGTAGGTTAGTGTACTAAACAAAAATCTTTGGTGGTACTCTCACAACTCACTCAAAACTGATAAGAAAGGTAAATCTTACCGCTCCAAAGTGAGTTAGTATTGCTTACTAACTTGGATTGACGGACTAGTGCATGGATGTAGCGAAGCGAATATCAAGGGTATAAGAACAATCACACGACAAAGAAGGATATATGTGGGGCTGTAGGTAGGCTACCTATTTGCACCAATAACAAGCTCTAGCACTGACTGTAGACAACCAAAGATACTCACACAAGGCGATAAATGTGGCAATGGAACTATATGGATGAAAGGTTGCAATGCACTCGAGAGACGCTAGCAAAGCTCAACGAGACAGGCACAAGATTGCTCAACTACACGTGCAGTTAAAGAAAACTTAGGCCTTCACTTGATTCTACTAGCACTTCACTTTTCTTTTTGTATTTTCTTTTGTATAACACGCAGCTATGTAGCTCTTTTGTGTCTTTTCTATTTTCTCTTTTTTTATTATTTTATGACACAACACCTTGATAACACGGCCAACAAAGTATGCAAAGCACCAAAACCCTAATGAGCATCCTGTCGAGCGGTAAAACTAGTCTCTTCTGGGGAAGTTCCTAGTCACTTATATCGATAGGCTGTGTCTATGGTTGGGAACAATCACACTGTACGCTATGTGGACTCGGAGTGACAAAAACTGAAACTAGATGATAGCGGAGACTCAAACCCTAACAATTCTAGATGGAAGAAAAAGATACGCAAAAACAACTACGAAAAGCAACTAAAACTCGAAATTAGTGCAATCTATGGCTATGGCAAACCCTAACCCTAATATTTTTTTTGGCTTTTTCTGGATAGGAAAACACTCACAACTCAACTATAGGGTGGATTATGGATGGCTTACCGAGGAAACCGAAGAATCTGATAAGGGGTTGCCCGATCTTCTCAGCAAGCGACGGGTGGTGATGAACACGCGATGAATGCAGCGGAGGGAATCGATGATATGAGGTAGATAACTTGTATGACGCCGACGAAGTCTCTCGATTGATTCTTGTAGCCAATGCAACAGATCTCAACCCTGCAAGATATTCGCAACTCCACAAACTTGCGCACGTAGCCGCCGACCACGAAGTGGTAGATTGCAATCTTCTAATCCCCAATGGAACAGCAGATCACACAAACTTTCAGTAGCATAAAACTCCAGATCGATGCAAATTGGAGAGTTGATATCAATAGTTTTGCGTAGCAAACAACTAAACTAGGGTTTATCTTAAACATGGTCTAAAGCTAGTTTGGGGGCGTCCTGGGCACTTATATAGGGGCTCAGGACGACCTCAGGTCGAAAAGGTACAAGAATAACCGACCCATGATAGATCTGGTCGAGACAGACTCGGACTCGGCCGGTCTGGGGGCCAGTCGATCGGGCCTGGGACCGGGCAGGCCGGTTCAAACCGGGCCTGGCGCCGGGTGCTGACCGGGTGCTGGAATTTCTCAGCAGTACATCGCCCGGTTGGCATCAGTTTGTCGTCCGGTTGGCGCCGGGTTGGATCCGGCATACCGCCCGGTTGGACCGGGCCAGTGACCGGGTGCGCCGGCGTGACGGCCGGTCTGACCGGATGCTGGGCCGGCCTGGATTTCGTCTTCCTCTCTCGCGCATGCCTCCTGCTCCTCCCTCGCGCATCCATGGAATATCTTCATGTCCAGCTCCTTGTCCAGCTTCACGTCCATCTTTACATCCAGCTGCTCCTCTCCTCCTCGTGCGATGCTTGCTCCCTCTTCATACCTGATCATACATAAGTAATAGCACCTAGGCAGTATAAAGTTCTCATCAATCAAAGTATCGTTTAGGAACAAGTTCACCTGTTGTTTAAGTAGCTTCGCACGAGCCCTTGTAATAGGTCCAATCCTAACTTCATTGGACTTGAGCTTTACAGCAGCTTCATCTTCATCTTGCAATGACGGAGGTAGTAGTGTGGTAGGGATGTCCTCATCATGTGGCCTGCTAGGGTTAGGGTTAGCTTAGATTGAATCCAAATAATGTTGAACATCAAGTTCATGTTATCACCGTCCCTATGGGATCGGCGTGCGTGACGGCGTATTGGACGTTCGTCCGGTTATCCATCAATAAAGGCGTGATAGTTCTTAAGTCTGTCAAGGGTGATCGTGCATGCGATAAGGTGATCGAACTGTCAAGGGTTATCGAGCTTGGCGTGTCTATTCTGCTTGAGGTTCGGCGTTCTTCATCGAGTTGCTCGCCGGATTGGCGTTCCTCATCTTCAGGTTACGTGTATCGCACACGTGATTGGGAGACTTATCAGTTCCATTGGATCGAGGTGGTGCACCGTGAACCCGTATCATCTTGTCATCAGAGCGCTAGGTTGATCACGGTGCAATTTGATTTTTGTTCGCTGTTGTATTTCTCGATTTGGAGTGGATGCCATTGGGTAATTTGTCACCATACTGTTGGTGAAGATCGAGAAGCCTTCGTTCATGCGGAGGAGGTGGCGGTAGCAAGGGATAGGAAGGAGTAGTGCTGCAGAATCTCTGCCACGATAGGATTTCGCCGGAATTCTCTGTCGCGGCAGGAAAAATCGCGAGGAAGAATATCAGATCCGTCAGGCGGCCGGCGCCACAACCCGGCAGACCGGCCTCAGCACCGGACGGGCCGGCAGACCGGCCACCAGACCGGATGGACCGGTGCCACGGCCGGCCAGGCCAGCCTCCAGACCGGATGGGTCGGTGGAAAACCGGATCTAGCGCTGGTCCCAACCGGGGTAGAAGTACTGTGAGCATGGGCATGTCACCCGGCCACAAGGCCGGCAGACCGGGCCACAGGCCGAACGGTCCGGTCCACGGGCTGGCCGAACCGGACCCCTGGCCGGCCAAACCGGCATCAGGGCCAGCAGGACCGACGACCAGGCTGGCAGTTGCACATGTTGTTGTTTTTCTGCTGCTGTTGCTGCCGCTGCTTGTTCGTTGCAGAGTGTATGAATTTTTTTATTCAAGGAGGGAGACATTGGTGATTCAAAAGAGTGCATTCTCAGGTGTTTTCAGCTCATTTGGATCTAAGGCGGACGGGAATTTGTTCTGTTTGTTTTGGGTGACATGCATGGTGCGCTTCAGTTGCTTTTGAAAGGATGCCTGTGTCTTCAATCAGGTTGATAGCGTCGAAGACCAATGGGTGCCAAGGTCAAGTCAAACTAGTCGAGAGGGAGGATGAGGTGTGGAAGACTGGCGAGGCTTGAGGATGTAGACCGACGATGTTGCTTATCTGACGCCACTCTTTTTCTAGCAGACCCACACGCGTTGGGGACAACGCTTCTTGAAGAAGGGGAGGATGATGAGGACATCCAGGCAGCTTGGTACACTAGGATAGCCCTTGATAAAATGATTAAGTCTATGGTTGTACCAGTATTGCATCGTAGTATTATTATTAGAGAATAATGTAGCCAGGTCATGTGGTGGGCCAGTTAGGATTAAATTAGTGTTGCGTTTAGTTTTAGGCATGTCCAAACCAAACCAGGTCAGCCCACCTAGTGGGGCGCCCCAGCTACCCCCTCATATAAGGGAGCTGGCCGGCTAGGGTTAGGGTTAGCTTAGATTGAATCCAAATAATGTAGAACATTAAGTTCATGTTATCACTGTCCCTATGGGATCGGCGTGCGTGACGGAGTCTTGGACGTTCGTCCGGTTATCCATCAATAAATGCGTGATAGTTCTTGAGTCTGTCAAGGGTGATCGTGCGTGCGAGAATGTCCTCGAACTGTCGAGGGTTATCGAGCTTGGCGTGTCTATTCTGCTTGAGTTTCGGCGTTCTTCGTTGAGTTACTCGCCGGATTGGCGTTCCCCATCTTTAGGTTACGTGTATCGCACACGTGATTGGGAGACTTATCGGTTCCATTGGATCGAGGTGGTGCACATTGAAAGATCGGGCCAACGACCCATATCACTTTTGGATTCATCCTCCAAAGGAACCAGACTTGAGAATTTATCATCATCCAGCTCGAGCAATAATAAAAAAAAAGACCACGGAAGATCCATAATTGAATTATGGTATATAATGACTCATCATTGAAAAGAATCCTATTCTTATGGGTAAATGCTCAATATTCAAGTGGGCTTAGAAATTTGATCATCATCGTACTGTGTGCCGCACACCCCCACACCAGTTAGGTGCAGGGCCGTTTTCTTGTTTCAATTTTTTCTGTTTCTATTTCTGTTTTTTTTCTATTTTTTCTTTTTTAATATTTTAAAATAAAATGTTAAATTTGGAAAATCTGCATATTTAAAATAATCTTCATATTTTTAAAAATATGCATATTCAAAATCGTTTAAATTTAAAAAACAAAGTATGAACAAAATCAATCTTTAACAACGTTCAAATCCAAATAAATTGTTGAAATTTCAAAATATTCGGATTTTGAAAAAAAATCAGATATGGAAAGTGTTCATATTTGAAAATTGCTCAAACTCGAAAAAATAACAGAGAAGAAATGGAAAGAAAAACGAGAAAGAAAAAAAACCGGACCATCCCAACGTTTCCCGCCTATTTCTTTCTTTTTTCTGTTTTCTTTTTTTCTATTTTTCCTTTTCATCATTTTTTCCTATTTTGATGATATTTTATTTTGAACAATTTTCAAACATAAAAAAATTGTAATTTCGAGCATTTTTTAATTTAAAATTTTCAAATGTTAACAATTTTAAAATGTGAACATTTTTAAATTTGAACAAAATTTTAAATATAAACCTTTTCAATTTCAAATATTTAAAAATTTAAATAATTACGTAGGTCGGCTGGTAAGGTCGGCCTAGCAAGCAGGCACCCAGCGGGAGTGTGGACCGCTTTCAAGCGATGCGGTCGTCCGTCCCGTCCATTTCTATCATCAAGCCAGACCACATCACAGTCTGATTCATGCTCTCCTATACGTACAACCGTATGGGCTGGTGAAAGGACATGTAGCCCCCATGTGTGGTGCATCTCATGTAGCGTGTTCGAGTTGGATGATTTTCCCGGTTTACTGCATTGAGAGATTGCACCTTTAATTTCATAAGAAAATCATCCTCCATTCTTCTCCATGTTTCTAGCAAAATTGGCTTCACCGCATTCCGAGTTACCTATCTCAAGTTATCGCGTTTCTCGTATCGCAGTTTTATTATAAAGAAAATGAAAAAGAAAAAAGGGGTGGTAGTACCGGTTGGGCCTCCGGCCCAAGTACCGCAGTATGCTTCCCGAGCCCCTGGATCACATCCGGTACCTGGCCGGTACTGGGCCGGTAATACCGTCGGCACGTTCTTCTTCCTACAACCTGTTTTCCTTGTTTTTCTTTTTCCCCCACACTAGGCCGCACCACCGCACTGGGCCTTCGCCCGGCCCAGCTCTGCTCGCTCCCTTAGCAGGCCGCCTCGCTCCTAGGCCGCCACAGCCCGCGCCGCACCAGGCCACCACCAGGCCGCTTCCCTGTCGCTGGTCGCTCAATCTAAGCGATTGGCACGCGCCTGGCTCGATAGCAGGGCATTGACCCCGCGTTGCTCACGCCCCCGCACGAGCATGCCGCCCTGTGCCGTAGCTCCCTCTCACACGTCGCGCCGCCAGCTCTCTCTCTCTCTCCAATATGATTTGGTTGTTTTGGTTGCAAACGGTAGTACCGCCCCACTCAGCAGTAGTACCGGTTTGGGTCGAATTTTTGTATGTTTTCTACATAGTTTTGACGCAAACGGTAGCACCTCTTCAACAAGCGGTAGTACCGGTTTGGGTCGAGAATCTGACCGTTTTGCAGCCCCAACAGTCATATTTCTGGGCCCCTATTTATACCTCACTTCTAACTCCGTCCAAAGTAGCTCTTCCCGTCTATTATCTCTCCTCCATTGTTGACTTTGAAGAGCTTGATCCTCGTCTTGATCCCCCCACTATTTTTTGCATCTTTTTCGGGGAAAGGAGAGAGGAAATCTAGATCTAGTGCTCCACCAAGTGAATCCCTCTCCAAGTGAGAGCATCTTGCTAGATCTAGATCTTGGAGTAATTTGGGTTCCTCCTCCTATTTGTTCTTCCTCCGTTATTCCCCCAATAGCTTTTGTAGCTTTGTTGGAATTTGGGAGAGAAGGATTTGGGCATCTTAGTGGTGTTCTTAGTCATTGCATTAGGTGCATCGGTTTGGGTTCTCTCCGGGGTTTGGGTCTCGCGTGAGTTCGTGTGAGTTCCCTCTAGGGTCCTTGTTGACCTTAGTGGTGTTGTTGCCTTTGTGTCCTTGTCGCCTTTGTGGCGTGGTAGCCTTTGTGGCCTTGTTGCCTTGTTGCCTTTGTGGCCTTGTCGCCTTTGTGGCGTAGTAGCCTTTGTGGCGGTGTTGCCTTCGTGGCGTTGTTTCCTTCGTGGCGCGTTGTAGCCTTTGTGGTCATGGAGCCGTTTGTGGTGCGTTGGAGCCTTTGTGGTCTTGTTGTCGTGTGTGGCGTGTTGTAGCCTTTGTGGCCTTGTACTTGAGAGCCTCCCTATTGTGGAGTTTGCCTCAAGCTTGATACTTGGGTGTTTTCCCCAAGCTTATACGGGTTCATTGACCATCCTCAAGGGTCCCTTAGTGGATCGAGGCTTTCCCTTTGGTGGAAAGGCTCGAGGAGAACACGGTGGCCCTGGCGGCTCATTGGAGTGCCTCGTGCCTCCACACCGCTCCAACGGAGTCGTAGCACCCAAGGGTGTGAACTTCGGGATACATCGTCGTCTCCTCGTGCACCGGTTACTTCTCAACCCTAGCTCCTTGTTATCACCAGAATTTGACCGGATCAGAGGTGGGCCGCGATTGGAGATGGGCTTGAAGAATATACATGGAAGGAATACATGAATCGGCCTTATATGCAAAGTTTGGGCTAGTTTGCCTGTGTATCTGTAATATAGTAGGATACGTGTCGATTAGATAGAGTTTGGCTCGTGCCCGGTTGGGATTATTCCCACGTTAGAAAGTCTACGGACTATAAATATGTATCTAGGGTTTATGAAATAGACAACAATCACGTTCACCACAAACCAATCTAGGCGCATCGCCAACTCCCTTGTCTCGAGGGTTTCTTCCGGATAAGCATCATGCTGCCTAGATCGCATCTTGCGATCTAGGCAGTACACGTTTATTCGCTGTTCATGCGTTGCTCGTGCTGAAGCCTTGTTGATGGCGAGCAACGTAGTTATCTTAGATATGTTAGGGTTAGCATTGTTCATCGTATCATATGCTGTCGTCGTGCAACCCTTAGACGTCTAGCCGCCCTTACACCTATCTTAGGTGTAAGGGCGGCACCCCGCTTGATCATTATTTAGTAGATCCGATCCGTTATGATTGCTCCTTGTTCTTCAAGGATTAGTTTAATATCTGCATAGTTAGGCCTTACAAACGGGTTGAAGGATCCAGTGGCGCGTAGGGTGTAGTTTGCTAGCCCTAGACAGGATGTTCCGGGGATCAACTTCGTGTTGGTTTTTAGGCCTTGTCTAGGGTCGGTTTACGATCACCGTGCGTGGCCGCCAGGCTCAATCACGAGTAGGATGTTCCGATTATGTGGTGAAAACCCTAAATCGTAGTAGGTCGTTTTAGCTTTATATTGATCAAGCAGGACCACCATATATTCGTACACCTCGTACGGATCATGGGTGGATCGGCTCTTTGAGCCGATTCACAGGACAACCTGAGAGCCGATCGAGGCTCGTATTTAATGTTTACGTGTATGCTATGCAGGAAACTAAGCGAGGCATATCCATCACCTTCCTGGCCAGGTATAGGTCAGGTGGTACGCCCTTGCACCAGCATCGGACGTGCGTGCCGAGTCTTTGCGGGCCGTCGCTCGGAGGGACCAGGGCCAGCCGCAGTCCTGGGAGCCTCCCGGCTCTACTGTGTTGCCCGTCGCTGCTCACCGGTGGGTTTCTGACCGCAACACATTCTGGCACGCCCAGTGGGACAGTCTTCGACATCAACCGCATCGCCATCTACATCTGAGATGGCGGAAGGCACCCCAGTCACGTACGAGGATCTGACCGAGGAGCTCAAGAAGAAGTATGACGAGGTCAAAGCAATCCTCGAAGCCGACCTCATCGGCTCTTTCCACAGAACCCGCTCACATGGCATCAGGTGGAAAGGGTTCTCACCTGAAGGCGCGCTCGATGGAGTGGACCTGTCCGCCCCGTCAGAAGAACGCACCAGGTCTCTGCGTCAGGAGATTAACTTCATGGTAGCTCATTCGCTACACCGCCATTCTGAGAGCCTGGTGAACACTTTGGAGCGTGTCGCTCTTCGGGTGATCCAGGAAATCATGAGGCATCAGTACTCTCCGTCGGGACCAGCTCTAGGGACTTACTAGGGAGAGATGCCACTCCAGTCCCGTCCACCGCTGCCATTCGCGTTGGCAGCACCAGAAGTGCCGAATTCACCGGCATACGTCGTCTACAAGATCGGTGGTGACCCTAGTGACTACCAGTTCTTGCATGAGGCGCCTAAGGAGATCCCTCACGGATACACGTGCACATACGTGCCGATCGCAGAATCGGGCACTCACAAACCAGACTGCAACAGCAGGGACTTCTGGAACAGCAGGAGGAACTTCGGGAACAGATCTTGAGAAGCAGACGTGGCTAGCTAAGTATGCCACTCCGACAAACCTCCAGAGCTCAGCTCCTGCAGTTGGCTCAGAGCTGGAAAAGCAAGTATGGCTGGCTAAGTATGCCACTCCGGCGAATCTTCAGAGTTCGACTCCTGCAGCCAGCACCGCGGATCAGATCAATACAATCCTGAGAGACCAGTTCGGCATGGTGCCGAAAAGGAGGACAATCGGCTATTCCAAGCCGTACCCCAACGAGTATGAGTTGATCCCGCTACCACCCAAATATCGGCTCCCTGATTTCTCCAAGTTTAATGGATCAGATGGTTCCAGCTCCATCGAGCATGTGAGCCGATATTTGGCACAGCTGGGCACGATCTCAGCATCAGATGAGCTGCGTGTGAGGTTCTTCGCACAGTCCCTCACAGGATCGGCTTTCGGGTGGTACACATCGCTGCCACCAGACTCAATCCGGACTTGGAAGCAGTTGGAAGAGCAGTTCCACATGCAGTATCACTCAGAGGCTTCCGAGGCTGGCATTGCCGATTTAGCACAAGTACGACGTAAGCGCGGAGAAACATTGTCGTAATACGTCCAGCGCTTCAGGACCGTTAGGAACCGATGCTATTCGGCTCGTGTGACTGAAAAAGAAGCAGTCGAGTTGGCGGTGGTGGGTCTCGCATCACCGATCAAGGACGTGGCCTCCCAAGCAGACTACCCTTCACTGGCGCACATGGTCCAGAAGCTGTCAGTATATGAACAGCGCCACCCAGATGTATACCAGGATAAATTCAAGCGTGCGGTGGTCCTAGTTGAGGCAGATGAAGACGAAGGCTCTGCGGGAGATCAAGAGGTAGCAGTGGCTGAATGGACTCGGGGGGCAAGCCCCATGTCCTGCAAGTGGGTTAAGCCACAAGGTCCTCCAAGAGGGTTTGACTTCGACGTTACCAAAGCTGAGCAGATTTTCGACCTCTTACTTAAGGAGAAGCAGCTAAAGGTACCCGAAGGCCACAAGATCCCCACGGTGCAGGAGCTGAACGGAAAGCCATACTGCAAGTGGCATAACACGTTCACCCATGCCACCAACGACTGCAGGGTGTGGCGGCAGCAGGTCCAAATGGCGATAGAACAAGGGCGTCTAATTTTCAGCCAGTACGCCATGAAAGTCGACACACACCCCTTCCCCGCCGTTAACATGGTGGAGTGCACTTACCCTGGAGGGTGCCAGCCAGGATTCTCGTTCAACATCAACATGGTAGGACCTGGACACCACTCTGGTAAGGACGGAGATGAGGGCAGCTGCTCTCATAGCAAGGACACAGAGGAAGTCGTTCCACGCGATCGGCTCCGTCACGATGGCAAGCACTACATCACAGAGGGAGAAGTGAGGAATATGAGATATCAGCGACCTCTCTCTGATCACCTCCTCAACAAGTATGTGAGTCAATATGACCAACGCCGATGACCCAACGACGATGATGAAAGAGATCGTCTGGCTAGGGACGCCAGGAGACATCGTCGGCATGATCGCGACGAGGAGAGATATGAGCGCCACGCCAAGGAAAAGTCAAGAGAGCAAGACGACGAGGATATGCACTAGGACTGTCCCTTCTTCAGACACTGCTGGGATTCAGGAATGAGCCGATTGCCTACAATCGGCAACTACCCAGAATGTAGACAGAAGAAGAAGGATGCAGCTAACGTGTCCGTGTTCAAACGTCTAGGGCCTCTCCCGCCTCGGAACAAGCACGCTGAGTCCTCTCGGGTGGAAGATCTCGAGGATTTGGAAGACGATGATGAAGAAGAAGAAGATAAGTACCACCGGCCAAGGTGGTGCCCTGATGGACTCAGCCGTTCCCAAAAGCGTAGGGTTCAGCGACTACGTGGTTTGGAGGAAGCCGAAAGGTTATACCTGCACACGTTGAGGAAGGCGCGGCCTGATCTGGCCGCTAAAATTCAGCGAACCCTGGACGAAGAAGGTCGGCCACAAAGGAAAGAGTGGCGCCCCAGACAAAAGAAAGCCGATGATGAAACATCGGCTGGCACAAACATGGTGTTCATCCTTCCGACGGAGTTTAGTGCTCCAGGATTAGACGAAGCACCTGTGGCACAACTTGACTGCGGCCCACGGCCAGTTATCTTTGAGAAGCCACGAGAAAGAAGCTACAGACATCTGAAGGCCCTGTACTTGCGAGGTTATATCAATGGGCAGCCTGTCAACAAGATGCTAGTGGACACCGGAGCGGCAGTCAACATTATGCCATACTCCATGCTACGTCGTTTGGGACGCTCTAGCTCGGATCTGATCAAGACCAACGTGACACTGAGCGATTTCAACGGCCAAGCATCTGACGCACAAGGTGTTCTGAACGTGGATCTGACCGTAGGGAGGAAAACCATCCCTACGACGTTCTTTATTGTCGATAGCAAGAGCACCTATGCTGTCCTGCTAGGAAGAGATTGGATCCACGCCAACTGTTGCATTCCATCCACGATGCACCAATGCTTAATACAGTGGGATGGAGATGAAGTCGAGGTCGTCCATGTGTTGCGGTCAGAAACCCACCGGCGAGCAGCGACGGGCAACACAGTAGAGCCGGGAACAACTTAGGGCTGCGGCTGGCCCTGGTCCCTCCGAGCGACTGCCCGCAAAGCCTCTGGTACACACGTCCGATGCTGGTGCAAGGGTGTGCCACCTGACCTATACCTGGTCAGGAAGGTGATGGAGATGCCTCGCTTAGTTTCCTGCATGGCATACACGTAAACATTAAATACGAGCCTCGATCGGCTCTCAGGTTATCCTGTGAATCGGCTCAAGGAGCCGATCCACCCATGATTCGTACGAGGTGCACGAATATATGGTGGTCCTGCTTGATCAAGATAAAGCTAAAACGATCTACGACGATTTAGGGTTTTCACCGCATAATCGGATCATCCTACTCACGATTGGGCCTCGCGGTCACGTACGGTGATCGTAAGCCGGTCCTAGACAAGGCCTAAAAACCAACACGAGGTTGATCCTCGGAACATCCTGTCTAGGGCTAGCAAACGACACCCTATGCGTCACTAGATCCTCCAACCCTTTGTAAGGCCTAACTATTGCAGATATTAAACTAATCCTTGAAGAACAAAGAGCAACCGTAACGGATTGGATCTACTAAATAATGATCAAGCGGGGTGCCGCCCCTACACCTAAGATAGGTGTAAGGGCGGCTAGATATGCAAGGGTTGCACTACGACAGCATATGATACGAAGAACAATGCTAACCCTAACACATCTAAGATAACTACGTTGCTCGCCATCAAAAAGGCTTTAGTACGAGCAACGCATGAACAACAAAGAAGCTTATGCTGCCTAGATCGCAAGATGCGATCTAGGCAGCATGATGCTTACCGGTAGAAACCCTCGAGACGAAGGAGTTGGCGATGCGCCGAGATTGATTTGTGGTGAACGTTGGTTGTTGTTTATTCCATAAACCCTAGATACATATTTATAGTCCAAGGGACTTTCTAACGTGGGAATAATCCCCACCGTGCACGAGACAAACTCTAACTAACCGACACGTAATCTACTATGTTACAGATACAAGGGCAAACTAGCCCAAACTTTGCATAACAGGCCGATTCACGTATTTCTTCCATGTATATTCTTTGAATCCATCTTGATCGCGGCCCACCTCTGACTTGGTCAACTTCTGGTGATAACACATGCCCCCCTGGTTTTGGTAATGATAATTTCAAAACCACTCTGCTTTTCCTTCGAAGGGTCATGTCGTGGCAAGTCAGAACCGTCGCAGTATTCTTCATCATGATGATTTGCCTTCTCAACTTCTCTGCACGATTTGACAACTTTGGCTCCACCTCCTCGGAAACTGCTCGAGCAATAAATCTCTATTTCATCCCCTTTTATTTACAGCATCGAACAGTTCACCTCTTCATCCCTCTGCTCCAGACTAGCCGTCAGCCAAAAAACCCTCTCCTTCCATAGCCATGTCGTCCTCTTCCTCCTCTTCCGTTTCTCTCCAATCCTCTTCCTCAAGCGAGTCGATTCCAGAGCACGACCAGATGGAGGCGTACAACCGGCGCGCTCCCAAGCATTGGGACAAGCGGGAGTGGGACTTCGATTTCGTGCCAGAGGGCGAGGACCTCGTCTGGTCAGATGGGGCCATGCCCCTAACTGACGGGGAGGATGACCTCCGGTTCCTGATTGACGGAGCACTGGAGGCGGAGAGCGACGACGACGACCCTCCCTTCCGGGGTAAATTCACCTCCATCACCAAAGAAGAAGAAGAGGACGACGAAGACGAAGACATCTCCTCCGACACGAAGAAGGAACAGGAGGACGACACCTCCTCCGACGAACCGCCGCCAAAGCGCATCCGTGGCTGGGCTTGGTCAGATGAGGACGATGACGAGGAAGAAGCCTCCGCTGAAGGTTACAGTAGCAGCAACGAGGAACTCGCCGACAGCAGCAATGACGGCGGCTACCCCAGCGACGGCGAAGACAGCAACAGCCCTTAGAGTAGGGACCTACTAGCATAGGATTAGCAGTAGTAATCTGTTCCTTTTTGTTGAACAATCGGCTTCTCTTTGTAAGAAATCTTATTATCAATGAAAAAACTTCTTTTGATTTTGCCGATGTCCTTTATGCTGACTTAGCCGATTTTTCCTCATCTGACTTTGTCGATTGTTAGCCTAACCAATGCTCAATGTCCGGTGGCAACGCATTAGTTTCTCACGATAATCTGCGAGACAGGCAAATGCAGTCATCCCTCCAAGTTAGCTAGCTCCGCCGATGACAATAGCACTTGGCACAGCTGATCGCAGTAGGCCGGCGATTTGGTCTTGAGCGGGCGTCTTTAAGAGAGCCCTGGAACTGTTGCTGAATCAGCTTGGATGCTGAAACTGATAACTCTGTAAACAAAAGCACCACTCTTCAGAACAGTTGCGATGTAGAGCCAACCGATTCCAACCAAATCGGCTCCCCAGAGCCAAGAACCTTTTGGGCGAGTTGCCCCCCAAGCCTCATCCAAGGTGAGAACAGTAATGAATCAGCCAAATGTGTCACCATCGGCTTCCAAGTTATAATGCAGAACCAGCCGATTCCAACAAAATCGGCTCTCCAGAGCAAGGATTTTTTAGGGCGAGCTGCCCCCCGAGCCTCTTCAGCTCTCATCAAAACGTGGCAGGAAAGCTTACGCCCAAAGGACCGACGCACTGAAAAGGCTTGGAAAGACCAGCAAATCCGTCCCTTGAACTAAGAAACCAGACTGATGTAACTTCCGGTGAGGATGTTTTGAATTTCTGATGCCCTCCAAGACTCTGGACGTAACAACCTCTGAAAGTGACATCGACCAGTTGAACTTGAAGACTTGTAGAAGGAGTTGGAGGTTTTGAGAAGGAATTCATCCAGTAGGGCCTCTCCTTGTAACTCAACAACTGCTTACATCAGCCCTCTTGAGTCGATGGCCATGCATCGGCTGTATACCCATTATGAGTATATTTTTTTTTTTTACTGGCCAATTTTTTCTAATCGGCCCCCAATGTTTCACTGCACACATGCTCATCTGCACCTGTTCATCTGATGATTAGATGCCCCCCGAGCCGAATCTGCCAGGTGACTGCAGATATCGGCTCTGCGGTTAGCCCAGGCACTGTATTTGCACGTCGGCACCATTAGGATTCGTGATGACTCTCATCCGCCGACGTGACCGCTGCCCAATAGATTGATGTTGAACACAAGCAGAACATGTGGTGAAGATAATTTTGGCCGATTGCTGGAATCGGCCTCCATATTGATCGAAGTGTTCAATGAAGGCGTTGTGCTTTTTCTTCATATACCTTTGGGGGCCGATCCCAAAGATCGGCCTCGCCACATTTGCTCATCGGTTTGCTCTTGCTACACGGTCAGGCCAGTGGATAAGACCAGCCTAACCCTGCCCTTCGTCACGTCGATGCGCTCGCAGTCGTCCAAATTGGGTGCCTCGTGTAATCCTGGAGCACTAAACTCCGTCGGAAGGACGAGTACCATGTTTGTGCCAGCCGATGTTTCATCATCGGCTTTCCTTTGCTTGGGGCGCCACTCCATTTTCCGTGGTCGACCCTCCTCATCCAGGGTTCGCTGAATTTTCGCGGCCAGATCAGGCCACGCCTTTCTTAGCGTGTGCAGGTATAACCTTTCGGCTTCCTCCAAGCCGCGCAATCGCTGAACACTACGCTTTTGGGAACGGCTAAGTCCATCAGGGCACCACCTTGGACGGTGGTACCCGTCTTCTTCTTCTTCTCCCTCGTCTTTCGAATCCTCGAGATCTTCCATCCGAGGGGACTCAGCACGTTTGCTTTGTGGTGGGAGAGGCCCTAGACGTTTGAACACGGACACGTTGGCTGCCTCCTTCTTCTTCTGGTTGCATTCTGGGCAATTGCCTATTGTAGGCAATCGGCTCATTCCTGAATCCCAGCAGTGTCTGAAGAAGGGGCAGTCCCAGTGCCTATCTTCGTCGTCCTGCTCCCTCGACTTTTCCTTGGCACGGCGCTCGTACTCCTCCTCATCGCGATCATGCCGACGATGTCTCCTGGCGTCCCTAGCCAGACGGTCTCTATCATCATCGTCGCTGGATCGTCGGCGTTGGCTATATTGACTCACATACTTATTGAGGAGGTGATCAGAGAGGGGTCGCTGATATCTCATGTTCTTCACTTCTCCCTCTGTGACGTAGCGCTTGCCATCGTGACGGAGCCGATCGCGTGGAGCGGCCTCCTCTGTGTCCTTGCTACGAGAGCAGCTGCCCTCGTCTCCATCCTTGCCAGAGTGGTGCCCAGGTCCTACCATGTTGATACTGAACGAGGATCCTGGCTGGCAACCTTCAGGGTAAGTGAACTCCACCATGTTAACGGCGGGAAAGGGGTGGGTGTCGACCTTCATGGCGTACTGGTTGAAAATCAGACGTCCTTGTTCTATCGCCATTTGGATCTGCTGACGCCACACCCTGCAGTAGTTGGTGGCATGGGAGAGCGAGTTATGCCATTTGCAGTATGGCTTTCCGTTCAGCTCCTGTACCGTGGGGAATTTGAGGCCTTCGGGTATCTTCAACTGCTTCTCCTTGAGTAGGAGGTCGAAGATTTGCTCAGTTTTGGTCACGTCAAAATCAAACCCTCTGGGCGGACCTGGTGGCTTAACCCATTTGCAGGACACGGGGGTTGCCCCCGAGTCCATTCAGCCACTGCTACCTCTTGGTCTCCCGCAAAGCCTTCATCTTCATCTGCCTCAACCAGGACTACCGCACGCTTGAATTTGTCCTGGTACAAGTCCGGATGGCGCTGTTCATATGCTGACAGTTTTTGAACCATGTGCGCCAGTGAAGGGTAGTCTGCTTGGGAAGCCATATCCTTGATTTGTGAGGCAAGGCCCACCACTGCCAACTCGACTGCTTCCTTTTCAGTCACACGAGCCGAATAACATCGGTTCCTCAGATTTGAAGCGCCGGATGTATTCTCGCCACGGTTTCTCCACGCTTTCCGGCGTATTTGAGCTAGATCGGCAAGGCCGGACTCGAAGCTTCGAGTGAAACCGCATGTGGAACTGTTCTTCCAATCGCTTCCAAGTCCGGATCGAGTCCGGTGGCAACGAAGTGTACCACCCGAAAGCCGATCCCGTGAGGGACTGTGCGAAGAACCTCACGCGTAGTGGATCCGACGCTGAGGCCGTTCCTAGCTGTGCCAAATATCGGCTCACATGCTCGATGGAGCTGGAACCATCTGATCCACTGAACTTGGAGAAGTCAGGGAGCCGATACTTGGGTGGTAGCGGGACCAACTCGTATTCATCGGGGTACGGCTTGGAATAGCCGATTGTCCTCCTTTTCGGCACCATGCCGAACTGGTCCTCAGGATCGTATCGATCTGATCCGCGGTGCCGGCTGCAGGAGTCGAACTCAAGATTCGCCGGGGTGGCGTACTTAGCCAGCCATGCTTGCTTTTCCAGCTCGAGCCAACCGCAGGGAGCTGAGCTCGGAGGTTCGTCGGAGTGGCATACTTAGCTAGCCACGTCGCTTCTCAAGATCTGTCGCCGACGTTCCTCCCCGCTTTCCCAGAGTCCCTGATGTTGCGGCCTGGTTTGTGAGCGCCTGCCACGCAGCCGGCACGTATGTGCACATGTACCCGTGAGGGATCTCCTTAGGCGCCTCATGCAAGAACTGGCAGTCACTAGGGTCACCACCGATCTTGTAGACAACGAATGCCGGTGAATTCGGCACTTCTGGTGCTGCCAACGCAAATGGCAGCGGTGGACTGTACTGGTGCCTCATGATCTCCTGGATCACCCGAAGAGCGACACGCTCCAAAGTGTTCACCAGGTTCTCAGAGTGGCGGTGCAGCGAGTGAGCCACCATGTAGTTGATCTCCTGACGTAGGGACCTGGTGCGTTCTTCTGACGGGGTAGAGAGGTCTATCCCATCGAGTGCACCATCAGGCGAGAACCCCTTCCACCTGATGCCATGTGAACGGGTTCTGTGAAAAGAGCCGATGAGGTCGGCTTCGAGGATTGCTTTGACCTCGTCATACTTCTTCTTGAGCTCGTCGGTCAGATCCTCGTACATGACTGGAGTCCCGTCCGCCATCTCAGATGTAGATGGCGATGTGGTTGATGTCGAAGCTTGGTCCCACCGGGCGTGCCAGAATGTGTTGCGGTCAGAAACCCACCGGCGAGCAGCGACGGGCAACACAGTAGAGCCGGGAACAACTTAGGGCTGCGGCTGGCCCTGGTCCCTCCGAGCGACGGCCCGCAAAGCCTCTGGTACACACGTCCGATGCTGGTGCAAGGGCGTGCCACCTGACCTATACCTGGTCAGGAAGGTGATGGAGATGCCTCGCTTAGTTTCCTGCATGGCATACACGTAAACATTAAATACGAGCCTCGATCGGCTCTCAGGTTATCCTATGAATCGGCTCAAGGAGCCGATCCACCCATGATTCGTACGAGGTGCACGAATATATGGTGGTCCTGCTTGATCAAGATAAAGCTAAAACGATCTACGACGATTTAGGGTTTTCACCGCATAATCGGATCATCCTACTCACGATTGGGCCTCGCGGTCACGTACGGTGATCGTAAGCCGGTCCTAGACAAGGCCTAAAAACCAACACGAGGTTGATCCTCGGAACATCCTGTCTAGGGCTAGCAAACGACACCCTACGCGTCGCTGGATCCTCCAACCCTTTGTAAGGCCTAACTATTGCAGATATTAAACTAATCCTTGAAGAACAAGGAGCAACCGTAACGGATCGGATCTACTAAATAATGATCAAGCGGGGTGCCGCCCCTACACCTAAGATAGGTGTAAGGGCGGCTAGATATGCAAGGGTTGCACTACGACAACATATGATACGAAGAACAATGCTAACCCTAACACATCTAAGATAACTACATTGCTCGCCATCAAAAAGGCTTCAGTACGAGCAACGCATGAACAACAAAGAAGCTTATGCTGCCTAGATCGCAAGATGCGATCTAGGCAGCATGATGCTTACCGGTAGAAACCCTCGAGACGAAGGAGTTGGCGATGCGCCGAGATTGATTTGTGGTGAACGTTGGTTGTTGTTTATTCCATAAACCCTAGATACATATTTATAGTCCAAGGGACTTTCTAACGTGGGAATAATCCCCACCGTGCACGAGACAAACTCTAACTAACCGACACGTAATCTACTATGTTACAGATACAAGGGCAAACTAGCCCAAACTTTGCATAACAGGCCGATTCACGTATTTCTTCCATGTATATTCTTTGAATCCATCTTGATCGCGGCCCACCTCTGACTTGGTCAACTTCTGGTGATAACACCATGCAGATGATTCGGCCGAGATTTCAACGGCTAGCATGAACGTTTGGGAGACAACAGGCCAAGAGCCACTCTCAGGCATCAATTTGGACGACTGCGAGCGCATCGACGTGACGAAGGACGGGGTTAGGCTGGTCTTATCCACCGGCCTGACCGTATAGCAAGAACAAACCTATGGACAAACGTGGCGAGGCCGATCCTTGGGATCGGCCCCAAAGATCTATGGAGGAACATTGCAAAACCTTCATTGAGCGATTCAATCAACATGGAGGCCAATTCCAGCAATCGGCCAAAATTATCCTCACCATACGTTCTGCCTGTGTTCAACGTCGATCTAATGGGCAGCGGTTTTACGTCGGCTGATGAGCTGGAAAAAGTCAATATTGGTCCTAACGGAGCCGACGTTCAAATACAGTGCCTTGGCTAACTACAGAGCCGATATCCGCAGTTACCTGGCAGATTCGGCTCGGGGGGGGCACCTAATCAGATGAACATGTGCGATACATGTGCAGTAAAATATTGGGGGGCCGATAGAAAAATCGGCCAGTAAAAAAAAATTCTCATGGTATACAGCTGATGCACAGCCATCGACTCTAGTACAATTACACAGGATCTACCCGCTGCGTGTTCAAGACGCGGATTTTCACCAAGTCGGTCTTCAGTTCAGCTTCGAGGCCTTCTGCTTCCTTGAGGGAGTGAACAATGAGAGCTTCCTCAGCTGCAATGAGCCGATTTTGGTGCCCGAACCTTCTCTTCGAGGACTTCCAACCCTTTGCGCCAGTTCAGCAGTACTGTCAGAAGCGTCAGTTTTGGCATGCAAGGCAGCCTTTTGCTCATTAAGCCGTTGGTGTTTCGTCTACAATATCGGCTTTCAACGGAAGAAAAGGTGATCGATGGGGGCAAGTTTGGCTGGCTCTGCATGGTGGCTGTCTCAGAATTACCTGAGTTCAAAGCCCTTTGTCTGATCTGTGCATCCTCACCGCTATTCTCGCCTTGACTGAGGCTCGGGGGGCAGCTGGCCTGGTAGATGCTCTGTTTTTAGAAGCCGATTGGGGTGTCATCGGCTGGTCCTACGTCGCAACCTTCTTCAAAATGGTGAGTTCTTGCAGAAGAGGATCACTGGAGCTGGTGGGAGGAATTTAAGGGCTCTCTTGAAGGCAAGGGTCTTCCACATTATCCACCAGATCTCAAAGTCATCAGTCGAAGAGTTGAAGGATAGATTGTGAAGGACCGATGCGTTGCCATCGGCTCATTGAGCATTGGCTAAGTGAACAATCGGCAAAGTCAGTATGAGGGGAAATCGGCTAAATTAGCTTAAAGGAAATCGGCAAAATCAAATTGGGGGAAATTCTTCATTGATAAACAGGATTTCTTACATAAAGAGCTGATTGCTCAAGAAAGGAAGAACAAAAGAAGAGCCGATTGCTCAGGAACTACTAGTCCTACATTACTAATCCTCGCTGGCCTCGTCGTCGGCATCGTAGCTACCGTCGGCGCTGCTTCCAGAGAGTTCCTCGTCGCTGCTGCCCCAGCCCTCGGCCGGAGCCTCTTCTTCCTCGTCATCATCATCGTCCTCGCTGTCCGCCCAAGCGCGGAAGCGCTTCGCCAGCGGATACCCAGCGGAGGAGGAGGAATCATCCTCCTCCTCTTCCTCTTTTTCCTCTGCTTCTTCTTCTTCCTCCTCCTCGTCGGAGGAGGTGGAGTTCGCCCAGGAGTGGAGGTCGTCTTCGCTCTCGCTCTTCAGCTCCCCTTCGATGAGGAACTCGAGGTCGTCCTCCCCATCGGTCAGAGGTAAGTCACCATCTGACCCGACGAGTGCTTCGGGTGGGCCATCTGGCACGTGATCAAAGTTCCACTCCTGCTCGCTCGAGGAGGAAGATTGGAAAGAGAGGCCTGAGGAGATAGAGGAAGAGGAAGACATTGCTACAGGGAAAGAGGGTTTTTTAGGTGCCGATGGCCGGAACAGAGCAAGGGGATGAAGTGGCGAACCGTTCGGCACAGTTAAATAAAGGGGGTATAGTGGAGATTTAATGCCATTACGGTTTCCGAGGGAGTGATGTTAAAGCTATCAAATCTTGCAAAGAAGTTGAGGAGGCACGGCATCATGATGAAGGATACTGCGACGGTTCTGCTCTGCCACGACATGACCCGACGAAGGAAAAGCAGAATGATTTTGGAATTGTCATTTCCAAAACCAGGGGGGCATGTGTTATCACCAGAATTTGACCGGATCAGAGGTGGGCCGCGATTGGAGATGGGTGATGACCCACAAGTATAGGGGGTGTATCGTAGTATCTTCGATAAGTAAGAATGTCGATCCCAACGAGGAGCAGAAGGTGTTGACAAGCAGTTTCGATGAAGGATTCACTGTAAATGCTCACAGACAAGTATTCAGGGGGTTTTGATGTAACAGATGAATAAAGTACAAGTAAGTAAAATGCGAGAGAAATAATTGCAGCGAGTGGCCCAATCCTTTTTAGCACAAAGGACAAGCCGGTTTGTTTACTTATAATGACCAAACGTTCTCGAGGACACACGGGATTTTAGTCTAGTGCTTTCGCTACATACAGCTGATTAATCTTCATTGTTTTGATAAGTGTTGTGTGGGTGAACCTATGCTAATGTACCGCCCTTCCTAGGACTAATACATACTTGTGATTTTACCCCTTGCAAGCATCCGCAACTACAAGAAAGTAATTAAGATAAATCTAACCACAGCCTTAAACTCTGAGATCCTGCGATCCCTCCTGCATCGATATACCAACGGGGGCTCAGGTTTCTGTCACTCCGGCAACCCCGCAATTGGCAAACGAGTACAAGATGTATTCCCCTAGGCCCATAAATGGTGAAGTATCGTGTAGTCGACGTTCACACGACACCACTAGAAGAATGACACCACAACTTAAATATCATAACATTGAATATTACTCAACCATAATTCACTACTAACATTTAGACTTCACCCATGTCCTCAAGAACTAAACGAACTACTCACGAGACATCATATGGAACATGATCAGAGGTGATATGATAATGAATAACAATCTGAACATAAATCTTGGTTCAACGGTTTCACTCAGTAGCATCAATAACAAGTAGAAATCAACACCGGGAGAGTTTCCCCTATCCAACAATCAAGATCAAACCCAAATTGCTACAGCGGTGACGAGGTGCTGCGGTGGAGATGGCGATGATGATGATGAAGATGATGGCGATGGAGATGATGTCCAGCTCGATGGCGGTGACGATGGCGTCGATTTCCCCCTCCGGGAGGGAATTTCCCCGGCGGATTCCTGCCCGCCGGAGAGCTCTTTTCTCTCTGGTGTTCTTCGCCCCGCAGAGGCGGCTGTGGCTCTTCGCGACGTACCCTCTGGAGCTTAGGTTTTCGAGACGAAGGGTTTCGCGAAGAAAAGGAGGCGAAAGGGGCTGTGGGGCCCCCACACCACAAGGTGGCGCGGCCAGGCCATGGGCCGCGCCGGCCTGTGGTCTGGCCCCACCTTGGGCCTTCTCAGCTCCCCCTTCTGGCTTCCTTCGTCGTCTGGAAAAATAGGATTTTTGGTATAATTTCCTTCCACAGTTGATCTTCCGAAATATTGCGTTCTGACGGTGCTTTTTCCAGCAGAATCCTGGCTCCGGTGCTCGATCCTCCAATAATCATGAAATATGCAAAATAGATGAAATAACATAAGTATTGTGTCCCAATATGAAATATATCAATGAATAACAGCAAATTATGATATAAAATAGTGATGCAAATTGGACGTATCAACTCCCCCCAAGCTTAGACTTCGCTTGTCCCCAAGCGAAACTGAACTCGGTAAACAGGACCACATGTTTATGGAGTGAAGAGTCGATAAATAAAATACGGACAAGAAGCATCATATTCATTCACACAAGACATTATAGTAAACAACTTCCTCATATAACTCAATCTTGAAACAAGTATAAGGTAATCACAAATAAAGGTGCATAAGAAATCATAATTGGTGATGGCAAACTTTGTTCTTGGTCAGAGAACAGTTAACAGATTATACTTATCTATTGAGCAGCGCTCTCATATTAAAGCTTATGGTAAACTTGCATACTCAATCATATTAATCATTGATGACTTTCAAAGCTATATTCATTCAGGTAAAACTTGTACTAAACAAGGAAGAGTAAAGACATGATGAAGCAAATCACAATATAATAGTTTGATCACAACAACTAAAATGCTTGCTTGAGATGGAGGGAAATAGGTTTACTGACTCAACATAAAATAAAAGACAGGCCCTTCGCAGAGGGAAGCAGGGATTAAATCATGTGCTAGAGCTTTTTCAGTTTTGAAATCATATAAAGAGAATAAAAGTAAAGTTTTGAGAGGTGTTTGTTGTTTGTCAACGAATGGTAGCGGGTACTCTAACCCCCTTGCCAGACAAACCTTCAAAGAGCGGCTCCCATATTATTTTCATTTTATGTGGCACTCCTTCCAACCTTTCTTTCACAAACCATGGCTAACCGAATCCTCGGGTGCCTGCCAACAATCTCATACCATGAAGGAGTGCCTTTTTATTTTAGTTTTATTATGATGATGACACTCCCCCCAACCTTTGCTTACACAAGCCATGGCTAACCGAATCCTTCGGGTGCCATCCATCAATCACATACCATGGAGGAGTGTCTGATTAGGTTAATTAGTTTGGGACTGGGAATCCCATTGCCAGCTCTTTTTGCAAAATTATTGGATAAGCGGATGAAGCCACTAGTCCATTGGTGAAAGTTGCCCAATAAGATTGAAAGATAAAACACCACATACTTCCTCATGAGCTATAAAACATTGACACAAATAAGAGATACTAAGTTTTGAATTGTTTAAAGGTAGCACATGAAGTATTTACTTGGAATGGCAGAAAATACCATGTAGTAGGTAGGTATGGTGGACACAAATGACATAGGTTTGGGCTAAGGTTTGGACGCACGAGAAGTATTCCCTCTCGGTCTGAGTCTTTGGCTAGCAAGGTTAAATAGCAAGCATAAGAGTTGAGGGAAACAAACAAATATACATGTGATAGAAACAATCATGCATCTTACTTGTAAGTACAAACAGTTTTAACTTCGGAATACTAAGCTAAGAACTGATAAGAAAGATAATAACATCTTCTACATGTATTTCCTCTATTCTTCTTAAACTCAAAGTGTTGTTGCTATTGACCATTGCTAAGTTTGCCAAAACCAAATAGATTTACTCAATGCTCCCAAAGTGGTACCAATACTAAAATCAAGATCAATCATATAGTAGAAATTGCAAACTAAAATAAGGTGTGCAATATGTAAATGATAAGACTTCTCATTAATATTTCATAACGATAACTCACACCAAGGGATACATAGATAACCAACTAAAGGAGAGATACTTCCAAACTGCAACCCATCTTATATGATAACTTCCCTACTCATGATATGACACTACTTGATAGTAAAAAGTAAAAGGTAGTGATGATGTGATACCGCGGCACTCCCCCAAGCTTGGAACAAACCAAGGGGATGCCAATACCGATGATGAATTACTCCTTTGGCAATGGTGGTGATGAATTCCTGACAAGCTTCTCAACAAGCTCCTGAAGCTCATCAATCTTGTACGTGAGGTTGCGAATCATCTCCGAATTGTGCTCGACGCGGTTAAGAAGTATGTCCGACGGCGAGTCCCAATTCTTGGAGTTATTTCCCCACTCTTCACCCTCAGGCTTCGTCCTTCCTGCAGTGTTAGAACGATCTATATCCCAATTGCTAGGCAATGCTGCCCTGGGAATCCTTTCAATTTGATTATTGAAAATTAGATTGCGGAAGGGATGGTGAGTGCCTGATAAAGATGTCTTCGGAGCTAGGTAATGACGTGGAACCCATCCTCCGGTGCGAATTCTTGCGCTTTTGTTTGCACTAAAAGGGTTGTCCACCACCTTGATGCTTGCGACGGTAGCACGCGGGTGTGCGCACGAGTCTTCCTCCACCTCTTCTTCATCCTCCTCCTTGACGCTCTTGTCCTCCTCTTTCCACTCAAGATCTTGATTATCTTCATCCGGAAGCTCCTTGCCCTTGTTCTTGGAGACCATGGTGCTTCTAAACTGAAAATAGATCCTGGTAGAAACAGCTCGAAACAAAACACGTCGAGAAAACGATATACGGACCTCCAGGGGTCCGGGGGATTATATAGCAAAAGTTTCTACGACCAAAGGAGAGTACCAGATCGAACTAGAGTCGGAAAGGGGTGACGAGGCGGCCAGACCATAGGTCGGCGCGGGCCCAGGCCAGGCCGCGCCGGCCTATGGTGGCACGCCCTCGTGCGTCTTTTCCACTCCGTTTCGATCTCGTAATTTTTCATATTTTCCAAAAACAGCAAAAATATTGTTCGGAAAGTAAATTGCGAACTTTTCATTACCAGTACTGTTACCTATTCAAAGTCGAGTTCTGGCGGACTGTCAATTTTTCCTTTGATGAAAGCCTTCGGTGTTTCCACTTGAATAATATCAACATCAACATTATAAGAATCACCCGAGATATAATGCTTGAGTCTTTGTCCATTCACCACTTGCGTAGCATTGCCTTGGAGAGAGCTAATTTTAATTGCTCCTGAACGATACACCTCCTCAACAACATATGGTCCTTCCCATTTCGAGAGTAATTTCCCTGCAAAGAGTCTGAGACGAGACCGATACAATAGGACTTTATCCCCAACATTAAACTCTCTTTTGATGATCCTTCTATCATGCCATTTCTTAACTTTCTCTTTAAAGAGTCTAGCATTTTCATAAGCTTCACTTCTCCATTCATCTAGAGAAGTTAATTGCAGCAACCTCTTATTACCAGCTAGTTTAGGATCTTTATTTAGTTCTCTAACAGCCCAATAAGCTTTGTGCTCTAGTTCTAAAGGTAAATGACAAGCTTTTCCGTAAACCATTTTATAAGGTGACATTCCCATGGGATTTTTATAAGCAGTTCTATAAGCCCATAGTGCATCCTTCAATTTACTAGCCCAATTCTTTCTAGTTTTATTAACGGTCTTTCCCAAAATAGATTTAATCTCTCTATTTGATAATTCTACTTGACCACTAGTTTGAAGATGATAAGCGGAAGCAATTCTATGATTAATACCATACCTAGCAAGAGTTTTTCTAAAACCTCCATGAATAAAATGAGAACCTCCATCAGTCATAATATATCTAGGCACTCCAAATCTAGGAAAAATAATGTCTAAAAGCATTCTTAAAGAGGTCTCACCATCAGCACTTTTTGTAGGTATGGCTTCCACCCATTTAGTAACATAATCAACAGCAACAAGTATATGAGTGTTACCTTCTGAAGACGGAAAAGGTCCCATGAAGTCAAATCCCCAACAATCAAATGGTTCAATAACAAGAGTATAATTCATAGGCATTTCATTACGTCTGGAGATATTACCAACCCTTTGGCATTCATCACAAGATAAAATAAACTTTCTCGCATCCTTGAAGAGAGTTGGCCAATAAAAACCTGATTGTAGACCCTTTTGCGCGGTTCTTTCTCCGGCATGATGTCCTCCATAAGCACTACCATGACATTTACTCAATATCTCTTGTTGTTCATATTCGGGAACACACCTTCGCAGAATACCATCCACTCCTTCTTTATATAAGTGTGGGTCATCCTAGAAATAATGCCTCAAGTCATAAAATAATTTCCTCCTTTGCTGAGCTGAAAAGGTTGGAGGCAAGTACTTGGAAACAATAAAGTTAGCATAATCAGCATACCAAGGACTGTCTCGCGAGCTCACCTTTATTACAGCCAATTGTTCATTTGGAAAACTATCATTAACAGGAACAGGATCATAAGCAATATTTTCCAATCTAGACAAATTATCAACAACAGGATTATCAGCACCTTTCCTATCTACAATATGTAAATCAAATTCTTGCAAAAGAAGTACCCATCTAATAAGCCTCGGCTTAGCATCTTTCTTAGTCATAAGGTATCTAATTGCAGCATGATCAGTATGAATCGTAACTTTTGAATCAACAATATAAGATCTAAATTTATCACAAGCAAAGACTACAGCTAATAATTCTTTTTCAGTTGTAGCATAATTTCTTTGAGCAGCATCAAGAGTTTTACTAGCATAATGAATAACATTCAGTTTTTTATCTACCCGCTGTCCAAGAACAGCGCCTATAGCAAAATCACTAGCATCACACATAATTTCAAAAGGCAAATTCCAATCAGGAGGTTCAACTACAGGAGCAGTTGTTAAGGCTTTCTTTAGAGTTTCAAAAGCTTCCTTACAATCATCATCAAAAACAAAAGGTACGTCTTTTTGAAGAAGATTAGTAAGAGGCTTTGAAATCTTGGAGAAATCTTTAATAAATCTCCTATAAAACCCAGCATGACCAAGAACACTACGAATACCTTTAACATCCCTCGGATAGGGCATCTTCTCAATTGCTTCCACTTTAGCTCTATCAACTTCAATACCTCTCTCAGAAATTTTATGTCCCAATACAATTCCTTCATTAACCATAAAGTGGCATTTCTCCCAATTAGGAACAAGGTTAGTTTCTTCACATCTCTGCAAAACTTTATCAAGGTTTCGCAAGCAACTATCAAAAGAATTCCCATAGATGGAAAAATCATCCATGAATACTTCCACAATACTCTCACAAAAGCCATGAAAAATAGCAGACATGCATCTTTGAAAAGTAGCAGGAGCATTACATAAACCAAAAGGCATACACCTATAAGCATAAGTTCCATAGGGACAAGTAAAAGTGGTTTTCTCTTGATCTTTAGTTTTAACAGCAATTTGTGAAAACCCAGAATAACCATCAAGAAAACAAAAATGAGTATTTTTAGACAATCTTTCTAGCATTTGATCAATAAATGGTAAAGGGTAATGATTAGGCACATTCTATACCCTACAACTACTCTTTGAGGGATGAGCTCATCATTATCATTAGGCACAACAGTCATCCCTCCTTTCTTGGGAACGCAATGCACAGGACTAACCCATCTACTATCAGCAATAGGATATATAATACCAGCTTCAAGAAGTTTTAATACCTCATTCCTTACCACCTCCTTCATCTTCGGAATTAGACGACGCTGATGTTCAACAATAGGCTTTGCATCATCTTCCATATTAATAGCATGTTGACAAATAGAAGGAGAAATCCCCTTCAAATCATCAAGAGTGTAGCCAATAGCTCCTCGGTGTTTCTTCAATATTTCCAATAACCTTTCTTCCTCAATCTCTGAAAGCTTAGAACTAATAATAACAGGATATATTTTCTTATCATCAATATGAGCATATTTAAGATTATCAGGCAAAGGCTTTAAATCAAAAACAGGATCTTCCTTTGGTGGCGGTGTTGTACCCAAATCTTCCACCGGTAAATCATGCTTGAGAATAGGTTGGCGAAGAAAAATTTCCTCAAGCTCATCTCTTTCTTTCCTAAAAACTTCACTCTCGCTATTCTCCAAATGTTGCTGCAAAGGATTATTAGGAACAAGAACAATAGATGCACACTGCTCCATTTTAAAATCATCACTAGGCAAATCAGCTTTATAAGGAGTTTTGGTAAATTTAGAGAAGTTAAACTCATAAGATTCACCAGCAAATTTAGTCAAAATTTTCTCTTTCTTGCAATCTATAATAGCTCCACAAGTATTTAGAAAAGGTCTACCAAAAATGATAGGACAATAATCACTAGCAGCAGAACCAAGTACCAAAAAGTCAGCAGGATATTTAATCTTACCACATAGAACTTCCACATCTCGAACAATACCAATTGGAGAAATAGTTTCTCTATTAGCCAGCTGAATAACCACATCAATATCTTCAAGTTCACAAGAATCAATTTCATGCATAATCTCCGTGTAAAGCTCATAAGGAATAGCACTAACACTTGCACCAATATCACATAAACCATAATAGCAATGATCACCAATTCTAACAGATAGCATAGGAACACTAACTTGTTTGGGTTTATTAGGATGTGAAACAATATTAGAAGCATCTTCACGAGAAAATAATATGACCATCCTCCACATTTTCAGTCACAAGATCTTTAACTATTGCAACAAAGAGGTTCAACTTTTATTTGTTCTTCAGGTTCTACAGGTTTCTTTTCACTTTTATGAACCGCACTATTTATAACAGAGTACTCCTTCATTTTAGCAGGGAAAGGAGTTTTTTCAATATAAGCTTCAGGAATAACATGATCAGCAGTTTCAACTACAACGCATTTATTAATAGATGAATCAATTTTATCTTTATACGGTTCATGATACTTATCAAAATTCTTCTTAGGCAATTCATAATGAGAGGCAAAAGCTTTATAAAGATTTGCAGCAACTTGAGAATCAAGACCGTATGTAGCACACATATTACGAAATTTATCAGTATCTATAAAAGCTTCAATGCATTTATAATCATAAATTATACCTGATTCTCTATCCTTGTCGTTCTCCCAACCTTCAGTATTTTCTTGGATCCGATCAAGAAGGTCCCTTTTAAACTCTTCTTTGTTGCGTGTAAATGATCCGAACAAGAAGTATCCAAAGCAAGGTCTTGTCTTGAAAAGAAAGTCTTGCATAGAAATTATCAATAATAACATTACCAGGAAGCTCATGAATGGGGCATTTGAGCATTAAAGACTTCAATCTCCCCCAAGCTTGGGCAATACTTTCTCCATCATGAGGCCAGAAATTATATATGCGGTTACGATCTTTGTGAATTTCACTTGGAGGATAGAATTTGGAATAAAATAAAGGCACAATGTCCTCCCAATCAAGAGAATCAGCATTATTAATCAATTTATACCAATGCGCCGCTTTACTGTGACAGCGATATAGAGAATAGTTTCTTTCTAACTTCATTCATAGCAATACCTGCACATTTGAATAACCCGCATAATTCATGCAAAAACAGTAAATGATCACCAGGATGGACAGTTCCATCCCCTTCATAGCGGTTATCCATAACGCGTTCAATAATTTTCATAGGTATTTTATATGGTATCACTTCCTCACCTGGCGCCTCATCCACTACCGTTGCAGTAGTAGTAGATTTCCCAAATAGAAATTGAAGAGAAGATCTCTCCATAATGACTTATAGCAAGAAAGTAAATAAAATCAGCACAAACAGTAAAGGTTTTCCTTACCAATTCCACTTACCAATAGCGCTTCACTCCCCGGCAACGGCGCCAGAAAATAGTCTTGATGACCCACAAGTATAGGGGGTGTATCGTAGTATCTTCGATAAGTAAGAATGTCGATCCCAACGAGGAGCAGAAGGTGTTGACAAGCAGTTTCGATGAAGGATTCACTGTAAATGCTCACAGACAAGTATTCAGGGGGTTTTGATGTAACAGATGAATAAAGTACAAGTAAGTAAAATGCGAGAGAAATAATTGCAGCGAGTGGCCCAATCCTTTTTAGCACAAAGGACAAGCCGGTTTGTTTACTTATAATGACCAAACGTTCTCGAGGACACACGGGATTTTAGTCTAGTGCTTTCGCTACATACAAATTGATTAATCTTCATTGTTTTGATAAGTGTTGTGTGGGTGAACCTATGCTAATGTACCGCCCTTCCTAGGACTAATACATACTTGTGATTATACCCCTTGCAAGCATCCGCAACTACAAGAAAGTAATTAAGATAAATCTAACCACAGCCTTAAACTCTGAGATCCTGCGATCCCTCCTGCATCGATATACCAACGGGGGCTCAGGTTTCTGTCACTCCGGCAACCCCGCAATTGGCAAACGAGTACAAGATGTATTCCCCTAGGCCCATAAATGGTGAAGTATCGTGTAGTCGACGTTCACACGACACCACTAGAAGAATGACACCACAACTTAAATATCATAACATTGAATATTACTCAACCATAATTCACTACTAACATTTAGACTTCAACCATGTCCTCAAGAACTAAACGAACTACTCACGAGACATCATATGGAACATGATCAGAGGTGATATGATAATGAATAACAATCTGAACATAAATCTTGGTTCAATGGTTTCACTCAATAGCATCAATAACAAGTAGAAATCAACACCGGGAGAGTTTCCCCTATCAAACAATCAAGATCAAACCCAAATTGCTACAGCGGTGACGAGGTGCTGCGGTGGAGATGGCGATGATGATGATGAATATGATGGTGATGGCGATGGAGATGATGTCCAGCTCGATGGCGGTGACGATGGCGTCGATTTCCCCCTCCGGGAGGGAATTTCCCCGGCGGATTCCTGCCCGCCGGAGAGCTCTTTTCTCTCTGGTGTTCTCCGCCCCGCAGAGGTGGCTGTGGCTCTTCGCGACGTACCCTCTGGAGCTTAGGTTTTCGAGACGAAGGGTTTCGCGAAGAAAAGGAGGCGAAAGGGGCTGTGGGGCCCCCACACCACAAGGTGGCGCGACCAGGCCATGGGCCGCGCCGGCCTGTGGTCTGGCCCCACCTTGGGCCTTCTCAGCTCCCCCTTCTGGCTTCCTTCGTCGTCTGGAAAAATAGGATTTTTGGTATAATTTCCTTCCACAGTTGATCTTCCGAAATATTGCGTTCTGACGGTGCTTTTTCCAGCAGAATCCTGGCTCCGGTGCTCGATCCTCCAATAATCATGAAATATGCAAAATAGATGAAATAACATAAGTATTGTGTCCCAATATGAAATATATCAATGAATAACAGCAAATTATGATATAAAATAGTGATGCAAATTGGACGTATCAATGGGCTTGAAGAATATACATGGAAGGAATACATGAATCGGCCTTATATGCAAAGTTTGGGCTAGTTTGCCCGTGTATCTGTAATATAGTAGGATACGTGTCGATTAGATAGAGTTTGGCTCGTGCCCGGTTGGGATTATTCCCACGTTAGAAAGTCTACGGACTATAAATATGTATCTAGGGTTTATGAAATAGACAACAATCACGTTCACCACAAACCAATCTAGGCGCATCGCCAACTCCCTTGTCTCGAGGGTTTCTTCCGGGTAAGCATCATGCTGCCTAGATCGCATCTTGCGATCTAGGCAGTACACGTTTATTCGCTGTTCATGCGTTGCTCGTGCTGAAGCCTTGTTGATGGCGAGCAACGTAGTTATCTTAGATGTGTTAGGGTTAGCATTGTTCATCGTATCATATGCTGTCGTCGTGCAACCTTTAGACGTCTAGCCGCCCTTACACCTATCTTAGGTGTAAGGGCGGCACCCCGCTTGATCATTATTTAGTAGATCCGATCCGTTATGATTGCTGCTTGTTCTTCAAGGATTAGTTTAATATCTGCATAGTTAGGCCTTACAAACGGGTTGAAGGATCCAGTGGCGCGTAGGGTGTAATTTGCTAGCCCTAGACAGGATGTTCCGGGGGATCAACTTCGTGTTGGTTTTTAGGCCTTGTCTAGGGTCGGTTTACGATCACCGTGCGTGGCCGCCAGGCTCAATCACGAGTAGGATGTTCCGATTATGTGGTGAAAACCCTAAATCGTAGTAGGTCGTTTTAGCTTTATATTGATCAAGCAGGACCACCATATATTCGTACATCTCGTACGGATCATGGGTGGATCGGCTCTTTGAGCTGATTCACAGGACAACCTGAGAGCCGATCGAGGCTCGTATTTAATGTTTACATGTATGCCATGCAGGAAACTAAGCGAGGCATATCCATCACCTTCCTGACCAGGTATAGGTCAGGTGGCACGCCCTTGCACCAGCATCGGACGTGCGTGCCGAGTCTTTGCGGGCCGTCGCTCGGAGGGACCAGGGCCAGCCGCAGTCCTGGGAGCCTCCCGGCTCTACTGTGTTGCCCGTCGCTGCTCGCTGGTGGGTTTCTGACCGCAACACTCCTTTACCTATGCGCTTTACATTGTGATAGCCTTCGTGCTTGAAGTTCCATATCTAGTTTGCTATCACCTTGTTTCTCATCATGCTTAGCATAGGTTGTTGGTGCACATAGGCAAACCCTAGTTGATAGGCTTTGTGCTTAACAAGTAAACCTTAGTTTTATTCCGCCTTGTTAAGCCATCAAGTAGAAGTTTTTACAACCCGCCTATTCACCCCCCCCTCTAGGAGACATCCTTGTGCATTCAATTGTATCAGAGCTAGGTCTCTCTTATCTTATTAGGCTTCACCGCCTTGAGTGTAAAGATGTCGGTTAGAGGATTAGTGCACAATGACACTTTTACATTTGATGGCACTAACTCTGATGCTTGGAAATTATACATGCTTGATTATTTTCGGAGCATGCACGCACATGTGGAGCAAATTCTTGATATGGTTTTTCCTCCTCCTAAGGATCCACAAAACCCATCTCTTGAGGAGAAGAAAAACTCTTATCTAGATGCTCAAGCTACTATAGTTCTTTTCCATGTTGTGAGCCATATATGTTGGGTGCTTTGGGCAAGTAATTTATTCACCCGCACGTGGGTCCAGAATAGGTGGGGCCAAATTTTTGGTGCCGATGTATATGATACGGGGTGCTCAAATTTGGATGTATCTTTATACTAAACTAGCTGGGTGGCCCGCGCATTAGCGCGGCTAGGTTAGTTATTTTTAAAATATTTTTTATATAGTTTTAAATGTGTTTTATTTTTATGTGAAATGAGTTAAACATTAAGTAGATAACTACAAACCGACAACTATTACACTTAATTGATATTTAGCAACTGCATAGAAAAGCTGATCTAATATCTTTAGAGGGGCTTCAATATTCTAAAATTATTTTGTCTAAGGCATTCATATATTTATTCTTATGTCGTGAAAATATTTATGAAACTATTATGGTAGAAGGATAAATAGGAAATTTAGCATTTCATAAAATAGACAAAGGGTTAATTGCTATAAAAGATATAACAACCATAGTAAGCTGATTATGCCTCCTGATTCCTCTAAACTTTTAGGATGTACTTTGTGTAGTAAATACGGATGCCTTTTCCAGTGATGAAGCAGAACCATTTCTCATCGTATAAATTACAAATAAACTCAGTTGTCAATGTATTCAAAAAGAGAGACTCATATGAGATGTCTTCGCTTAAATTGGGAGTAACATCCAGAATATGAACATTATCCTTTCCAATCATGGGATTGTAATTCACTAAGATAAGAGAGCCGATTAATCCTACAAATGGCTCAACAGAAAAAATATAATGGAGTCAACCATATTATACCATGAATGAAACCAAAATAGTACGCCCTTTAGTACATACATGTGGTCGTAGCCTCTGTGATGCACAATTCGCACAATGCTGAGAGGTTGAGGTGGAAAATAGGATGGCTTCTGATAGTGAGATGGCAACCCGACTCTGAGAAGTTTTTTTTGTTTCTTGTTCAACGGAGCTGGGTGATGTTCATCGAGAAGACACCTGCAAAGACTCGAGGTTGAGTCACACATTGAGTTATTTTTTGCCTACCAAAATATTACGCAAATCGGATGGATATTCTATGTAGACTATCAAAAGTGGAGGCTACAATGCAGTTTAAATTTGTAATTATAATAGGATTATGCACAATATAATGTAGAGAATGGACCAATCCTAACTCATACCTATCTTTATGGAAGAATATAATACATGAAGTTTGATTCCAGCATGGTGAACACCTCATATAAGATAATTGGAATAATACATAAATAGAGAATTGTTGAGTTAATAATCAAAACTGCTCAGAATTTTATACAATTATATTTACTATTACACATCATCAAGACAAAGGAGATTAGTAATTGAGGAAAGGATCATAGGTTGGCCTATATCTGTAACAACAGTTCAGCAATAATCAAGAAACACTAAATAAAAAAACACATGTTATTTATTATTTCTTCTTTGACAACATGAATAGTCGCTGGATAGTTAGATATGAGGCAGAAACAACTGTAGAAAATGTCCAGATAAGAAGAATGCAATCTAACCTTTACTCGACAATATGACCAATGATAGTATGGCGGGTATGGGCAATGACGCCCGACGTTTTCTCAAGGAGGTGCAGTAACACTCTAGCTAGTCAGTTGTCTTGGTATGTTGTCTGATTGGTGCAGCTTATCCTGTGTTTTCTTCTTCTATCTTTGATTTGCTTTGTGATAGGGTATGTGTTCGGCCGTGCAGCTTAGGGAGAAATCCTGCATTTCCATGAGATCCAAATTAAACCAATAATTCCTATACCATTTTCTCCGATTAGGATTTTTGTCCAGATACATCATATGACGAACTAAGTGTTAATTGTATGTGTCATTCTTAATTTTTAAATCAACAACGAACAATATGTTAACAAAGCTAAATATACCTCTGTATTTTCATGTTGCTTGTAAGGCAAAGATTAGATAAAAGGAGTAGACCAAGCCAGAAATAATTAAAGAAAATTAACTGATTCTCGAAACTTACCACTTTTACCGGCCAGGGAGACAACAAAGTTTTCATCTCCCATGGAAGTGTTGCCGAGGAGAGGAACTGAACAGATTGCATGTGCACATCCTTTTCCTCTGCATTTCCATACCTCAGCAATTTAGGTACTAAAAGTACAGTTTGTATGTGGATCTTCATCTATCTTGTAGAGATATGGATTTACACTTATTATTGCATATAAAAAACAAAGAGTGATACACGCTCTGAAGGTAGCATGACCACATCTCTTAAGTATTATACTTGCATACAATTCCAACTCTTTTTGTTCTGATGCATGCTTTAATTTATGTTTGCTATCATATACAGAAAATATGTGAGGGACAAAATAAAATACCGTAGGAAATACAGACTTAATTCATTTTTTTAAATGGTATAAGATGGATATTACCCACCAAAACATGTACAATGAGTATTTGTCGCAGATTGGGCAACCTAAACCTGAACAATTGTGTTAAATTCTCATTTATCTGACATAACTGAAAGAGAGAGAATGATGTGCATACAACAACAAAAATTAACGCAAATAGAGTAGTGGTTTGCCCCTAAGACGTTGTGTAATTAGGTTTAGTCATCCACCATAAATATAACACATCGAGTAAATAGCTTTAGCCATCCACCATGAGGACAACCATAACCGTACATACACTGGTATCGGATATGCTAGCTAATATGTGGAATTGGAGATGGTGATTTATAGGGTCTTTTATTCTTTTCAGCAATGTATCAAGAATTGGTCATTGCTGCTCATTGATCCCTTTCTAATCGAATGAGAGAGAAAAAGGAGAAAAAAATACTAATTATATATATCTCTTCAGATGGAAGTAGTACAAATGTCTCCACGCCAACTATTATTAATGAGATCTTAGCATGTCTACAAAATCATTTCACTATGCAAACAACGACATGAGTTACCTGAATGATACATGAAGAAATTTCACCTTCTATCTTCAGAGTGACCAATAGTTGCAGACGTTGAACACCTTGAATAAATAAACTAAATAGTCAGGGCACAAAACACCGTTTTGAAATTTCATCATGATCCTTTCGATAAGTAGGTGAAAACCAAAACTGACTAAATATGGTTAATAGAATTTTCTTGTAGCCATAAGTAAGAAAACAATTCATGATAGCTACTTGATCTGTTGATCTATTGATCTCTTTTGCGACCTCTAGCTTGGCATATTGCTCACCAAAGCAGTAGTTAGAGTCTTCTATTCATGTTATTCTTACTACTTCAAAGAAAAATAAGAAGCTACGATTTTTTTCCAGGATTACAAATATGGCACCAAATGTCTAAGCATTACATCCCTGATTATATCTTTTGAAATTCAAAAAATACCTGCAGTGAAAACATGACCACACAATTATTGATAGTGCTCCAGTTGTGATGGATCGACAATGGCCCACCAACTGGTATGCCAAATATAAGGAAAACAATCAAGAATCAATGAACTCACATATGTTCATTTGCTCACATCGGTATCCCTACCTGCTGGCAGCTGCGAAGACCGAGCCACCGAGCAGATCCGATTCAACCTCCCAACTGCTACAATCAAATAAAACATGAACCCTTCCCTTAATGATGCATCTTGTGCCATCTTTTGGTGATTGACATGGCCCCAATCGATTGAGCCTACAATTCCATCTACCCTTTTTTGCAGGTCAATTCCATGCATCATTCCACACTGCTATTTTCTCGTTTGCTATTATTGTTGTAACTATCGTGGCTTTGTCCTGATAAATACTGCCGTGGCCGCCATTCAACATGAGAAAGATGTGACGCCAGAGCAGGAAAGTCGCTACGCTTGTTATGAATGGATGCCGCCATGCTTGAGGCACTCCACGGCCAGCTTTGCCAAGGCCTCCATCCACGATAGTCAGTAACTCACAAATTTACAACATGCAATGGGTAAAGGCATCGAGCAGCCATGTGCCTATGCAGATTGTGGCACGCATGAATTAGCAGGCTAATGCATCCAATAATGATAGTTTCTCCGCGCCGGTTCCGCTATGCCACCGATTGCACCGTCGGGTCTGCCGGCGATGGCATGCATCTAGCTTGGATTGTAGCAGCCGCTCCCGTCAGCAACATTGTCAGCCGTACACATACGATGCATGTTCTGTGAGACACAAACTGCTTCTCATCAATCGCAATTGGCGATCCATTCAATAACATGACTATAGCAATCTATTGTTTTCGTATGTGTGCAAAAACGATCGTACCTGCCGAAGTTACCAAGAATCACGTCGAGCTTGTACATGTCCCCTTTATGAATTCTAACATATGATTCTCATGAATCTAAGCAATATGATGATCGACTGTAGAGTACGTCCAGCCTGTATGATCTGCCTTCGGGGGTGCAAGAGCAGTTCCCAGCTACCAAGATTTGATCGCTCTGAGTCGTTCAAAGAGGTAGAGTTTGCTGTTGAGATAAAAGTGGAGTCGAGAAGTTTTTTTTATCGTAGCTTGTGTTTGTACCGTGGGTAGTTAATCCTGGGAAACCGTGGTGGTTGTTACAGCTACCAAGATTTTGTTGATCTGAGTTGTTCAAAGAGATAGAGTTTGTTGCTGAGATAAAAGTGGTGTCGAGAAGTTTTTTTTTGTAGCTTTTGTTTGTACCGTGGTCCGTGGGGAGTTAATCCTGGTCGTTATTTTGCTTCGGTTATCTTTAGTTAATCTAAACCGTTGGTTGTTTGTTGTTTTAATAATATAATAGATAGATAGATAGATATTATCTACGTACATACATGCATCCAATTATGGATAAATCTTAGGCATCTATTTACAAATAGAGCTACATGGTTCGATGGGAAATATTGGAACAAAGGTTTCTCCCTCACACTAACGTTGGATAGGCTCTATTGGGAGCACTAGTTTTGTTAAGAGGTTTATATTATGAAATATATTTACTACTATTCTAGTACATCCCATATTTTCTAAAAGTCGAACTAACATGAAGATTGTCCATTTTTTATAAAAAATTACTATTTACAGTCCAGAGTCCACACATTTAGATATATTTACTATCCTCGAGAGTTGGCGTGGTGTGGGTCTATGGAAGGTGGCGTGATGTTGGGTCGGCAGGAGGAGAGGTAGCAGGGTTGTACTTCCAAAAAAATTACTGATTATTTTACCATTTGAAACATATTGAAAGTATACAGCATTCAAAAACCCAAAAAACAGGGAGAATTTGGAAATAATTTTACACGCCGATTTAATTTTTTTTGTGAGATCGAACCAAAATTTTATACAGTTCTCGCGGGACGGAGCCACACTGAGGGAGTCCAAAAGCGGATCAAGTTCGTGTGTAAACTTGGCTGCTCTCTCCCCACTCCCATCCAGTCAACTATCTCTCTCGGTCTTGCACACCCGTGGACGAGGCGCCATGGTGGCGGTCGTGGAGAACAGGAGGGGTAGTTCTGTAAACACCACCAGATCCGGTGTACATATCTCATTCTCATATCTCATCCAGTCCCCGAGAGCATGGATCTGGTGGTATCGAGCTCATCCTCCTCCCCCTGGTTCTCCTCCTATGGCGTCTCCCTTTCGCCCAAATCTGGTGGTGTCGAGCTTATCCTCCTCCTCCTTTGTGCTCCCCCCTTCGGCCAAATCGGAACCGTTCGTACCGGGGGACGGCGACCCTGACCACCGCCGACACCAAGGTCGTCGATGTGGTACCCCATCGTGCTCACGATCTAGGGTTATTCTGTTATAGTTTTTATTATATGCCTGATGCTAGATAGTCTATACATGTTAATGTTTAGTGTGCTCATATCCACGAAGTATCAATCAAACATTGACTCTTTTTCTGTTACATTTGCAGTTCTAAAGAAAAGGATTTGCCATGCAAAGATTCGAACTAGATTGATTTATTTTGTCTATTTTTTATTTACATGTAATACGGGTATCATATTTCGGTGACACCGCACGAAAGGCCAGATTTGAAGCTGAAGCTAACGCCACAACTTGTTGGTGATGCAGAAAAATGTAATTTTTTTATTTTTTGCAAAATCTTGGTTTCCTTCACATGTATTTTTTTATCTTACATTGGTGAATATTTTTTTACATTCTGGTGAAATTCTATGTCCTGGAGTGTAACACGCACCACAATTTGTTTGCCTGGATTTATGGTTGTTGTGAACACCAGAGCTAAGTCTTCCATATGCCTGTCTTAGCTGACTCATAAGGAGACATTTGGATAAAATTGGTTCCCTCTTGGAGTACTATAATCCTATCCCTAAGCTCTTTAGCTGAATCGATGTCATTGACTTGGTCAAGGGTTCATGCCACTTCTTTGGCTGAGTTCATTAGCGACGAAAAACTCGCTACTTTCGGTGACACCGCGCGAAAGGCGAGATTTGAAACTGAAGCTAACGCCAGCTCTCAGATGTACAGTTGAGAAGGAGGGCCTGATCGCTTTCCCTTTTTCTTTCTAGGGTCTTTCTTGCAAATAGTCAGGACATAGCTGTATTATGCCCACTGTTTTAATGTATGCAGCAACCGTGTACTTCTAGACCCTTCTGTGTTCACAAAAAGAAAAAAATGTCTTTAGCGAGCCGGCATACCTTGCCTTCTTAAGATATTGCAAATATCACCCAATATATATCGGTCTCTTGTTGATAAACTACTCAATTTACTTGGGTTTGCGCAAACCATGTTCAAAGAAATGCTATTTTAATGAATAGTTTTTGCAGTACTGTGAAATTCTACTCCGTGTATCATCACATCCAAAAAGTGGCATTCGGTTCCAGAACCAAGTGAAATAGAACGGAACCATTCCTCACGCGTTCGGTTGTATAGATATGTGGGGTCCAGAGCAAGAGTATGTTCCTTAGTATTCCTCACCCCCCAGCCCACCTCACACACCATCCCTCTACGCATCTGCTTCCCGCCATGTCTAGCAACAAGAGCAAGGTAGAGCTCGGAGGAGAAGATGCATTGCAGCCTACCCTGCTGTTGAAGGGCAAGCAGGCCGAGGTTAATTAGACTCTTTTCCTTCATTTTTTCGGCAATGCTCGGACTTAAGAATCAATGTGTTATACATTCCGCAGGTGCTCCTGCTCCCATACAACACAATCATCACCCCGAGCCAGATAAGGGATCTCACGTTACCATCTCCCCAGCTGACCAATTGTGTCACGGAGCCGGAGACGAAGGTAACTTCCGTTCGCGTGCCCTCCTTTTGCATATTCAGTAGAATTAGTCAAGATCTAGTTGTCACCTTTCGCAGGTGTCTCCATCCTTCACCGGCTTCTTCACCCAGTTCTAGAGCCAGAGGGAGCTCGAGTTAGCAGCTACGCCGCCCAACATTGTCAGGGAGCCGGAGAGCAACGTAACTTCGGCTCGCCTGCCCTCCTTTTGACTATTGCATCGTAAGAGGAGTTAAGATCAGCTCTTACCTTTCGCAGGTCTTCACACTCAAGTTCCTCATGACCGAGAACCAGAGGGAGCTCGTGTTAGCACCTACCTAGCCGCCCAAGAGTGTTAGGGAGCTGGAAACCAAGGTAACATCGGCTCCGCTTGCCCTCCTTTTGCATATTGCACGATGGAGTTAAGATAAAGATGTTGCATTTCCCAGGTGTTTCCATCCTTCACCCAGAACCAGACGAAGCTTGTGTTACCAGCTCCCCCGCTGCCCAAGAGGTTCAGGGAGCAAGAGACCAAGGTAACATCGGCTCTCCTGTCCTCCTTTAAAGTTATTGTATGCTTGGATTAAGAGTGAATGTTTCCTCTCGCAGGAGATTGGCTCCATTTTTAAATAGATGAAGAAGATTTTCAAGCTCGCGGAGATAATGGGATTACGGAGGTGATGTGGGCATTACCCTTCGGGTAACTAATGTTGCACTACGTAGCACTTACGGCCCAACCAGGGGCCCATGAAGGCACTCGATGGCCAGGTGGGCCGCTACGTCGGTTCCAAAGAAGAATTCTTGAAGGACAAGGCAAGAAGACGAAGAATACAAGGAAAGTTTAGACCTAGGACTCTTTGAAACCTAGTCGTACCCGGACAGACCTCTTGAGACCTGGCTCCCAATATAAGGGCCAGGAGAGGGGCTGCCGAGGGACACTCGCAATTATAGTAATCATAGCCACTGCAAGTCTAGGGCTAGGTCATCACAAAAACTTAGTCTCTCGACGAGATCACAGCCGAAACCTTCGGCAGCCCATTGTAACCCGATATTTTCATAATCAAGATCAGACGGGCAGGACATAAGGGTTTTACCTCATCGAGGGCCCCGAACCTGGGTAAATCTCTCTCCCCGCTTGTTTGATAACCGATGTCTCGTGTCAGCCTACAGGATTCCATCTACCCTAAGCCCCGTACGGAGTGCATTGTCGAGGAGTACCCTCGACAATTGGTGCCGTCTGTGGGAACCCTGTTGGCACAAGATCCGTCATCGGCAGATTCAGCCATGTCGTCGGCAGCTTCATCAACACCGCCGACGTCACCACCGGCCCATTCATCGCCAAGCTCGGGGAATTCGATTGGATTCGGTTCCTTCAAGTTTACCCCGCACAACGACTCGTCCCGCTCGACCTTTTCGAATCTGTGATGACCCACAAGTATAGGGGATCGCAACAGTCTTCGCGGGAAGTAAAACCCAATTTATTGATTCGACACAAGGGGAGACAAAGAATACTTGAAAGCCTTAACAGCGGAGTTGTCAATTCAGCTGCACCTGGAAACAGACTTGCTCGCAAGAGTTTATCAGTAGTAACAGTTTTATAGCAGTAGCAGTAGTGAAATAACAGCAGCAGAGTAACAAAGACAGTAGTAGTGATTTTAGTAAACAGCAGGATTAAAATACTGTAGGCACGGGGACGGATGAACGGGCGTTGCATGGATGAGAGAAACTCATGTAACAGTCAAGCAGGGGCATTTGCAGATAATAATAAAACGGTATCCAAGTACTAATCAATCTATAGGCATGTGTTCCATATTTAGTCGTACGTGCTCGCAATGAGAAACTTGCACAACATCTTTTGTCCTACCAGCCGGTGGCAGCCGGGCCTCTAGGGAATCTACTGGATATTAAGGTACTCCTTTTAATAGAGTACCGGAGCAAAGCATTAACACTCCGTGAACACATGTGATCCTCACATCACCTACCATCCCCTCCGGTTGTCCCGATTTCTGTCACTTCGGGGCCATTGGTTCCGGACAGCGACATGTGTATACAACTTGCAGGTAAGACCTTAAACAATGAATATCATGATGAAATAATAACATGTTCAGATCTGAGATCATGGCACTTGGGCCCTAGTGACAAGCATTAAGCATAACAAGTTGCAACAATATCATCAAAGTAACATCTACGGATACTAGGCACGATGCCCTAACAATCTTATGACTATTACATGACCAATCTCATCCAATCCCTACCATCCCCTTCAGCCTACAGCGGGGGAATTACTCACACATGGATGGGGGAAACATGGCTGGTCGATGGAGAGGCGTCGGTGGTGATGGCGGCGATGATCTCCTCCAATTCCCCGTCCCGGCGGAGTGCCAGAACGGAGACTTCTGGCTCCCGAGACGGAGTTTCGCGATGTGGCGACGTTCTGGAGGGTTTCTGGCGACTTCGACCTCCCCCCGTGCGTTTTTAGGTCGAAGGCAATAAGTAGTCCGAAAGAGGGTGTCGGGGGCCAGCCGAGGCCGCCACACACTAGGGCCGCGCGGGCCCCTCCTGGGCCGCGCCGGCCTAGTGTGTGGGGCCCTCGTCCCCCCACCTGGCTTGCCCTTCTGGCTCCGCCAATATTCTGGGAAAATAGGACCTTCTGCATAAATTCTGAGGATTTTCCTGAAAGTTGGATTTCTGCACAAAAACGAGACACCAGAACAGTTCTCCTGAAAACAGCGTTAGTCCGTGTTAGTTGCATCCAAAATACACAAATTAGAGGCAAAACAATAGCAAAAGTGTTCGGGAAAGTAGATACGTTTTGGACGTATCAACTCCCCCCAAGCTTAGCTTATTGCTTGTCCTCAAGCAATTCAGTTAACAACTGAGCGATAAAAGAACTTTCACGAACACATTTGTTCATATGATGTAAATATTCTCATGCTATGGCTAATACTTAGGCAGTTCATAATAAGATACATGCAAATAAGATCATCTAATAGCTATGTCAATCATGGAAAGGTACCAACAATTGATAATAAGCATCATGAATCATGTATATAAGCAGGATTGCAATGTTCATAAAAGAGTATGATAGAGTGGTATCTCGCTTGCCCATATTTGATCAGCAAAACATAAATGCTCAGGCACCTCTGAAGTTCATAGAAAGACTAGAAATAGTGATTGTCAAAGATAAAAGCATCAAAGTTATACCACAATCAATCATATTTTGAGACAAGCATATTATACTAAGAATGACAGTTGTGCTCTCAAGAAAGTGCTCAAAGAGAGGATGGAGACACAACATAAAAGTAAAAGATTGACCCTTCGCAGAGGGAAGCAGGGATTAACATGCGCTAGAGCTTTTCATTTTTATAAAGACAGAAGTAAAATGGTTTTGAGAGGTGTTTGTTGTTGTCAACGAATGGTAATGGGCACTCTAACTACCTCATCAACCGGACTTTCAACAGCGGCTCCCATGAAATTTTATTTTTGGGTGGCACTCCTTCCAACCTTGCTTTCACAAACCATGGCTAACCGAATCCTCGGGTGCCTGCCAACAATCTCATACCATGAAGGAGTGCCTTTTTATTTTAGTTTTATTTAGATGACACTCCTCCCCACCTTTGCTTTCTCAAGCCATGGCTAACCGAATACTCGGGTGCCTGCCAACAATCTCATACCATGGAGGAGTGTCTATTTGTAAATTTATGAAAGTTAGTTAATTGGGGCTGGGAACCCCGTTGCCAGCTCTTTTTGCAAATTTATTGGATAAGTGGATGTGCCACTAGTCCATTGGTGAAAGTCCGTCCGGAGTAAATGATAAGATCGAAAGATAAACACCACATACTTCCTCATGAGCTATAAAACGTTAACACAAATTGAGAAGCATTTTGAAAGGTTTTAAAGGTAGCACATGAGAATTTACTTGGAATGGTTTGAAATGCCATGCATAGGTATTTATGGTGGACACTCTGGAATAACTTGGTTTTCATGTGTTTGGAGGCACGAGCAGTGTTCCCGCTCAGTACAAGTGAAGGCTAGCAAAAGACTAGGGAGCGACAAATCAAGAGAGCAGTAACTGTCATAATCATGCTTGCGACAAAATAAATTAACTGAGGCATAAGAGTGATACAAGAACTCTGAAGCAATGTAAATCATTGAGGCTTAATTGACTTTTGTTCAGTCATATGCATGCGTGAGCATGTGCCAAGTTAATTCAAACGAATTATTCAGAGGAGGATACCACAATATCATACCTATTTATGAATAAAACAATGCAAGCAAACATCCATGACATGCTACTCATATTAATAAATTGGAGCTTAACATGAGAGATCATGAACTACTAGACTTTCTTAAGTGACATATACCTCACATGAACCAACCAAGCATGCTCACATGGATGAGTATATGTACAAAAATGAAAACAAATAGAGTTCATACCAGCCTCTCACCACAATCAGATTGTCGTAGATCGTCATTATTGCCTTTTCACTTGTGTAGCTTGAATGATATGGAATGAAAACCACGCTCCAGCCACCGAAGACCATTGAATTCATAAAGAACTTTACAAAACCAAAGAGGAACAGCAAATATTTTTGGTGTTTTCGAATTTGAGACAAGAACAAAAGGAAACAAGCAAACAAAGCAAAATCTTTTTGGGTTTTCTTATAGCAAACTAACGATAGCAAATAAAGCAAAATGAAAGCAAGAAACCAAAATAACAAATGGTAAAGAGAAACAACAGAAATATTTTTGGTCTTTTTGTGTTTTAGGAAAGAAACAAAACAAAAACAAGAGAATGAAGACTAGACGAAACACATAAAAGCAGGATGACAGAAATCTGCCAAAACCTGACAGCAGTACAGAAATCGATTTTTACAAAAATCTTCCGTTGCTCAGATCGAAAAGTGTTCAACTAATGAAAGTTAGATAACAACCTGGGGAACATGCAAAAAAATTGGCAGCTCAAAATAACGTTCTGACTGTGCGCACGAATTTTTCTAGTAACAGTCCAGAATCTGTTTTCAGGCAGCACTTCACCAAATATCATCTCCCTCTCATTAGAAAACCACTCAAAGAGACTAAACAAGTATGTACAAGTATCCAACAACCATAATATGCAAAGAATGAGTGATGCCGGTATACCTCCCCCCAAGCTTAGGCTTTTGGCCTAACTGGAGATCAACCCCAACGAGGGTCTGGGTTCCATGCCGGTGGATCATACATGGCGTAGTCACAATAAAGTCCCGATGCAGAAGAAAAGCGTGGAGGCTCCTCATGCCCAGCTTGTGGATGCGAAGAACTTGCTGCATCGGATGACGAGTCGAGGTGTTCCTTGTCCTCCTCCGTGTTGTCTCTTGCACGATGGCCTCCTCCCTCTATGTGTGCATTAACTGCACTTTCCGTGACTGACCAATCCTCCCTGGAATCAAGGTTAAACAGAGCAGGTGCAGGCAATTCTACTAATTTTTCAGTTTTCTTAGTTATTCTCCAAACTTTCTTGTAAAATGTTATTCTATAAGACAGGTTGCTCAAATTAGATGAATCAGAAACAAATTCATGCTTAATCATGGAGACTATATCAAGTTTCTCTATGGGAAGTTGAATATCAAGGTGGTGAGGTTCCACACCATGCATAGCTAATAAACGAGAGGCGATGAGACCTCCACAAATTCCTCCCTTCTCACGGTTAGTAGCAAGTCTGTTGGCTATCAAAGCACCCAAGTTATAAGTCTTAACACCTTGTAATGCAGCAGCTAGAAAGGCTAAATCCTGGATAGATATTTTACTTCCATTCTTTCTTGCTAGAACGCACTTGGTGATGAAATAAGCAAAGTAGCGAATAGCTGGGAGTTGAATGCTACTGATTTTACCACCATCCTCTGAGAAGCTTCTTCCATGACAAATCATCTTGAAAAGGTCCAAGAACTCTTGCGGCGATCCTCTTATCTTCTCGCATGATCCCCATTGCGGCACTCTGATTGCTGCACAAAAATCATTGAATGGCAAGTTGACAGTTTTATTATAAATTTTGTACTGAACCATGGGGTTAGATCGCGCCCAATTGATTTTAAAATCCTGCACTACAGACATAGTCAGTTTTGCATATTGGCATGGTTCACCATCAACAAAATCATCCAACCCTGCACGAGAGATTAGACTTTGAACATCTTGCAAGATTCCTGCACTTCTCATAAAATCCACGCACGGGTAGTAAGCGGGGTATACTCCTTCTTCGCGGTGAACTCTCATAACCTGTTGCACCTCCAATTCTTGTTGGTTGAGTTGGTGCCTACTCCCTTCCATTTTCGGAGAGCAAATGTGCCAAATTTCAGACAGAAATCTGGGCTGAGCAAAGAGATCGAGAAATCTGGAGCTCTTGAGCAAAAACACGAGTGAGAAGAACCTGGTGCGAGTTTTTTCGGGAGAGAGAAGAAAGTGGGAGGAAGAGATGATGAAGTGGGGCAAAGGGGGATCCACACACCAGGGTGGCGCGCCCCCCTTGCTGGCCGCGCCGGCCTGTGGGGTGCCACCCTGGGGTGCCCCACTGGTCATCCCCAGGTGCTCCCAGGTGCCTCGTCGAAAAATAGGACCAACGGTATAATTTTTCTGAATTTTTGAAAACTTTGAAAAATGCACATTTCTGGGTATTAAGTTTATTATTACTGGCGAGGAAAATTTTTGAAATCTCTAATTAACTAAGGAACTTTGCAAAACAAAAGTGCTACAGCAAGTAGAACAAGTGGAGGAAGAAAGAGATGTTGTTTACCTCCTCTATGCATATAAAAAAGTATTTGTTAACAAGGTTGATCAAGTCTTGCCACCAAATAAATTTTACATAGCATAAGAAGAAATAAACCTCAAATCAATCATGTTACCTTGAATTGTATTGATATGGATCCAATCATAAGAGTTTGATATTCTTCTTTAGGCTCATATATAGGACAATCAGTAGTTCCCACTTTGATAGTTCTCACATTAGAAATAGTATTAACTCCACACGCTTTCTCAATCCTCTTGGGAAAATAAACGGTATGCTCCCTATCATCAACATTGAAAGTAACCTTCCCTTTATTGCAATCAATAACAGCCCCTGCGGTGTTAAGAAAAGGTCTCCCAAGAATAATAGACATATTATCATCTTCAGTCATTTCCAACACAACAAAATCAGTTAATATCAAGCAGTTATTAGTAACTTGAACAGGAACAACCTCACATATACCAACAGGAATAGCAGTAGATTTATCAGCCATTTGCAAAGATATATCAGTAGGTATCAACTTATCTAAGTAAAGTCTCTTATAAAGAGAAAAAGGCATAACACTAACACCGGCTCCCAAGTCACATAGAGCAGTTTTAACATAATTATTCTTAATAGAACAAGGAATAGTAGGTATACCTGGGTCGCCCAACTTCTTTGGAACTTTGCCATTGAAATAGTAATTAGCAAGCATAGTGGAAATTTCCTCATTGGGGATTTTCCTTTTGTTAGTAACAATATCTTTCATATACTTTGAATAAGGAGGCAATTTAATAGCATCAGTCAAAGGGATTTGCAAGAATAAAGGTTTCATCCAATCACAAAATTTATTATAGTGTTCTTCTTCCTTTGATTTTAGTTTCTTAGCAGGAAAGGGCATTTGCTTTTGCACCCAAGGTTCTCTTTCATTACCATGTTTCTCAGCAATAAAATCTTCTTTAGTATACTTTTTATTTTTAGCATGCATTTCAGGTTCTTCTTCAACCTCTTCTTTATCAGGAGTATCATTCTTATCATTATCTTTATCATGTTCATTACCACTTTCAGTTTCAGCATCAGAAATAGAAATACTATTAGGATCATTAACAGGTTCAGAGGATTCTACAACATTCTTATGTTTCTTTTTCTTTTTCTTAGATGGAGCACTAGTTTTAGTTCGTTGAGAATCTTGTTCAACTCTTTTGGCATGTCCCTCAGGATATAAAGGATCCTGAGTAGAAACACCGCCTCTAGTTGTTACTTCATATGCATGTTTTTCTTTAGAATTATTTCCCAACAAGTCATTTTGCACTTTAGTGAGTTGATCAATTTGAGTTTGAACCATATGAAAATGTTTAACAAGTATCTTAACATCATTGGAGGTTCTCTCCACAATATCATGCAATTCACTAATAGCTTGAGAATTTTCCATTAGATGATTCTCTACTCTCATATTAAAATTTTCTTGCTTAACAATATAATTATCAAACTCATCTAAGCATTGCGCAGGAGGTTTTGAATACGGAATATCTTCCCTAGTAAAGCGCTGAAGGGAATTTACCTCAATCATGGATGAAGGGGGAATTATCTCACATATATCTTCTATGGGAGGAAGATTCTTCACATCTTCAGATTTAATACCTTTCTCCTTGAGAGACTTCTTGGCTTCCCTCATATCTTCATCATTCAATTTAATTAAACCCCTCTTCTTCAATATTGGCGTTGGAGTTGGTTCAGGCGTAGTCCAATCATCATGATTCCGGCCTATTTTAGCCAATAATTCTTCAGCTGCCCTGGAGTTCTTTTCCTGAAAACACAACCAGCACAACTATCCAGGTATGCCCTAGACTCAATGGTTAGTCCACTATAAAATATATCAAGTAAATCATGCTTTTCCAAATCATGGTCAGGCCGAGCTCTAATAAGAGAGCAAAATCTCGCCCAAGCCTCAGGCAATTTCTCTCCATCTCCCTGGTCAAAATTATAGATTCTCTGCAAAGCAATATTGTAACACCCCAACTTTTTCAACCTTGATTAGTTGTCCTTATTTCAAAAATCAGGGGGAACAAAAACTTTTTCTATAGACTAATTAAGGTGAATTGCCTTGATCTGTTTGCTATGATGAATTGCCTTGATCTGTTGGTAGATGAATTGTCTTGATTTGCTTGTTGAATTTTGTCTTGAGCTACCTCATAGAACGACACCCCTAGTGGTTAAACAAGCAACTCACCAAATAAAACACATGTGTGGCTTAGGAAGAATTGTTTTCCTTCTTACTACATCAAACCTCTCTCCTGATGACAACATTGGTGTGCCATCTTGATTTTTCTCTTTGTGGTACAAGATAGCTCAATCATCCTTAATTCACAACTTGGTGATCTCAATGCATGGATCTCATCTGTGCATCTCCCTCTACAATTTCCACATCCTGCATGTCTCATTCTACCCTTGCATCACATATATTCAACTTGATCTTATACCCTATCCAATGATTCAACTCTAGATCACTTCCTTCACTTCTACCTCTTGTTTTTATTCAAGTTTAATCTTCACAAAACCAAGAGTGGGAATGATGGATACATTTTGTAGCCACCATCTACCCTTGAGAACACTCCTCCCTAAATTAGTTTCCCTCCTCAAAAATCCTACAGTTTTCCTTCTCTAGTTTTGATCACAAAACCACTTCTAGTTTTATTAAAACTTTCCAAGATTTCTCTTCAAAGAAAACAAGGAACTGAAATGGGTTTTGTTTTTCATCCCATTTCTACCAAGTATTGATTTATAAAACATTATCTCTATTTTGCTTTGTTTTAACAAAAAGCTTGTTTATGGTACCTATACCATTTCTTGTTTCCCTCTTGATTTTTTTTACCTTTGAGAAAAACTCTACCTTACTTGAGAAAGTAAGTAGAATATTTTGAACCCCTATGTTCCAACTAGTTTTATCTCAACACTTTCAAACTTCATTCCACTTGAGTTCATTCCCAATTGTCCCTAGACAATTGAGGTGTTTCAAATACTTTTCAAACAAGATCTTTTTCAAATGACAACTCTTACACATCTTATGCACATCTCTGATCCACCACATTGTATCCCCTCCATCCTCCAATTCTGGATCAAATGGATGATCATTTGATACTTTCAACTCACTCCCTATTGACCTCTCATTTGTAGAGCAATTTATATTCTTTTCCATCATTACCTTGACCTCATGAATTCATGATTTAAGTCCCCATATTCTTCATTGTGAGTATATGGTTACTTCACTCACCATCTCTCTTAATCTTGCTCTACCATTGTCTAAACCACCATCACCAACCCATTTACCTTGACATGCACATGCATTGTTGCATGTGGTCCATCCCAATCCTTCCAAAATTGAATTCTTATAAAAGCTACTAATCATCAAATATACCTTGGGAACTATCTTCATCATAAGTTGGTCTCAACCAAAGTGGTGGAGATTATTCTCATGGCACATGTCACCTTCATACTCCTTTTTATCTATATGTATCTACTCCTATTTTTATCATCATCAAAGTCACTCTTTGACATTTTCTCCTCAATATCATGCACATATCTATTCACATGGATGTTGTGCCTCTCCCTCACATTGTTCACTTGTATTTGGCAAGAATGGAGCCGGCCAATTATGTTGGCATGGCAATTTCGGCCAGCCACTTTCCTCCTCACTTTCTTCTCTTGCAAGACTTGCCTCTCAACTACCCCAACAATTAAATGGGCAGCCACCCATCCTAGCCAATCAAAAAGGAGGCAGCCAACCCTCTCTCCCTCTATAAAGCTCACTTGGCCGGCCACTCCACCTCCCTTTGCTCTCATTTTTCACTCCCCACTCCTTCCTCCACTCACTCCTATTCCTCTCCTACCTCTTCTCCACGAGCTGCTGCTCCTCCTAGCTACCATGGCCGGCCATGGCCATGGAAATCATCCAAGATGCAGCTCCCCTCCTCCCTCAAGCTCATCCTCACCATGAGAGCCTCCCTCTCCATCTTCTCCCCAACCCTAGATGGTTTAATCTCCTCTTCTTCTTCCTCCGTTGCTAAGATTGGATCTTGATGCAGGTGCATGTTGGTCCAAGCATGGAGAAGCTTGAGCTATCCTCAGATCTGAAGTTCTTGAGCAAATTTCGTCCAAATCCTTGCAGTAATTTCTGCTATCTTGCTGTTTCAGATTCTGGTACGAACTTGTAAAATCCACCAAATCTCGTGCGCAGATCCAAATTGAGTGATTCAAAGTTCCGCAGATAGATACGGAAAAGATCTACAACTTGGCGTTGGTCTCATCCTCAAATTCCTTACGGATTGTCCGTGGTAAATAAATTTCTATAAACATGCAGATTCACTGTTTGTTAGATTTGTTCAGTTTTACGAAACCTTTTTGAGCAAACTCAACTGTAGGTGAAAGCCCTCTTCAATACCTTCATTTTGGCGGTGGTTTCACTTCGATTTACCTCCTGAAACTGAAATGGTTCACAGGTCAAGATCTGGTCAGATCTGACTTTGTCGAATTAAACCAGGAGCTTGAGAACGAATCTTTGAGTGAAACAAATTGGGTAAGAACCACCTATTCAATACCTTTCAGATGCAGCTGACCTCATATTTTTGTGATTGATGTACGATTTGTGGTGAATTAAACTTGTTCTGTGTGTTCTGCAGACATGGCTGTTAGCTTTTAAATCACCAAAAATCCATATTTGAACCAAATTGAGTGATTCCAGTTCTGTAGGACTACTGAATGTTTTCTTAATCTTCTCAAACAAGTTTCAAACATTTATCTGTTCTGTAACTCCAGAGGTAAAGCAAATGGTATAGACATGCAGTAATCTTGTCAATCTATTTGTGAGAGTTTCAGATATAATTTGAACCCAAATCCAATTGTGTGTGCATCTATGTTTAAATATCTTTCAAATGCCGGTGTTCTCATATTTTTAGGATTTTTCTACGATTTATGGCTTACAGATCTTGTTTTCTGTACAGTCAGATTCAAAGAAATTCCTAAAATTGTAGGTTTAATATTTTTGGGTGATTCCAACTGGGTTAGTCTTGTATTAGTACTGGCCATCTAGGAAAAATATTATTAGTCTCTGTTCATGCATATTCGTTACTGTTAGTAAGGTATATGTGTGACATGCATTGTTGGACCAAAACTTGTTGGTTTATTTAAAACCCTTGACCAACTCTTTTTATTAGAAATGGACAACCTTTGTTTTATGCTTGCAAAACAAAACCTCTGCAACTTAATATTAGCCCTATTGTCTTGCTTAAGTTTTCAAATGATGTGGAATATGGTTGTTTCCTATTTTGGGTGTTGTGTTGTGTGAGCCAACTAAGTTAGGAAAACTGTTTTCTACTTTTCCAAAAATGTTTGAAAATGATTTGTGAATGTATTTGATGTCAAACTAATGCTCTTGTCCTCTTTATGATGTTATGTACCAGGGGATGTTTGGTTTATACCATGGTGATAACCGAGAGAGGCAATTGCTAAGTTGTGATACTCTCATACCTTTACTAGGTAAATAAATGGGGTTTTCTAAATTTAAAACTCTTAAAGTTGTCGTGTGGTATCTATAAGTCCTTAGTATGTTATACCTTGGCTGCATGGTTAGTTATGGTTGTTGTATGTTTGTTTTGTTGGTGCAATGTGATTGATTGTGTTCCTTTTATATTTTCCGGCGCTAGATGCGAACAATTTCGGAGAAGAAGAAGAAGTGGAATTGGACAAGGATTTTATTTATATTATTGGGATTCTTATATTGATAGAGTTGAAGAAGTACAGGGACAAATAAGCCAAGCCAAGCCATTTACTTTGATCCATCGTTCTCTATGTTCTTGATTGAGATCTTGCCATCCTTTGGTCTCTTGGCTCCTTGTGTTCCTTGGGTTTTCGATTACTTTGTTTCTTTACATACTTGCCACCAAGTATGTAAGGTTCTCCTTGTTACTTTGCATACCTACTCTAAGTATGCGAATTACGTTCATCGCCTTTTGACACCTCTAATTCTAGTAAAGATATGGGTTAACCTCATTAAAAATTGCTCCACTTTTGATTATCTCCATTTATGCTCAATGTGAGTATGGATGTCTTTGTCACCCTTCATGGTATAATGGCAACTTTTGGGCTATTATACTTCTTAGTTCACACATAAACTTTAGGTTGGGAAAACCCTCAAGGTTTTACCTTGTTGTAAAAGTTTTTGATAAAACCTTGGGCATGATGTTTTCCCCAAGTGAGGATTTATGAAAGGAAAGGATTTGGTAAAAATGATGAGGATGTGAAAAAGGTTGGGTTTTATGAAAACTTTGGCGCCTAAGTACTCACCCATGACAATTAACTAGCGCAACCACAATATCCAAAGTGGGCACGGGCTTAGTCCGTAGTTTGTTGAATTTGACATGAGATACCTTCACCACTCTCTAGGAGGGTCACGATGACCTCTGACACCGGGTTGCGCTCTGAAGGAGGAAATACACTGCATTAACTTGCAGCCGGATGATTACTGAGGGTCTTCTGTCGTGGCGCCGGAGATACGCTCAAAAAGGAGGTATGCTGCCGGGGTGCCGAGAAGGGTTAAGCCCGCAGGGAGGGGCTCATGTTAAGGGAGACAGGCGAAAGACTATGACCGATTATCCGAGTCTCGCATACTTTCGTATGACAATCCGGGGATGATCCCGGCGGATTTATCGGTTCTTGTGGGGAAAGTGCGCAAACTCTGCAGAGTTAAATCTATTCGAATAGCCGCGTCCGCGGTCATGGACGGTTGGATTGGCTGTTGCTTAGCCTGATGTGTTTTGTTTGTGAAAATGTTTGACAAAGGAAAGAAACGGGTTTTGTGTTGGAGTACTTGGAGTACTGGTAAAATGGTTGATGACCACAATGAGGTGGTCGGAAAGGAATTTATAAAAATTGGGTCTACCCTTCCTAAGCGTTTATGTCGTGAAAGATCTTCCTAAATTAAGTCTAGTAGTGAGGTCTTAGATATATTCTCTCATCTCCTTCACCCATGAAGTAGAGATGCTAACTCCACTAAAACACTTCTTCTCTTCTACATAACATATTCTTGTTATATAAGTGGTCATTCCCTCTTGACCTCCTAGTTAGTCCTCGGTACCTTGTTCTCCTTGATATGTTACTTTGTAAATGGTTTGCGAGTACAATTCCAAATGTACTCACGGCTTTGTCCCTGGCTATTTACTTGGCCAGACTTGAAGGAGTTCGACAGATGAAGAAGGAGTTGGCGACGTCTATGCGAGCTAGGAACGTCTTCCCAGTCAGTTGCCTGTAGGGTTAAGGAAGGTGACTTGGGCTCTGCGCTGCTGAAGTGATTCCGCTACTCTGATGTTTTAGTTAGGCCCTTCGAGGCTATTATGTAAAGGTTGGTCATGTGACCTTATTGTAATTTTCTTATTCCGTTTTGTAAAGGATGATGTAATTTGATATCAGTTCGGTTATGTGTTCACGGCGCACTGATCATGGGATCGTGAACTGTACACATAACAGGGTATTTCGGACAGCTAGTCCGGGGTCCCCACAAATATGTTGAGCACTAGCAGGAAAGTATTTACGGAAGAAAACATCAAGCAATTCTTTTGGACTTTTAATAGAATTAGGTGGCAAACTATTATACCAAGTTTTAGCGTCATCCTTTAATGAGAATGGAAAGATTTTAGCAACAAAGTAAGTACGCTTCTTAACATCATCAGAAAACAAGCTACTCAGAGTAGATAGCTCAATCATGTGTTCAACAGCACTTTCTTTTTCAGTACCACAAAAGGGTGTTTTCTCAACAATAGCTATATGAGATAAATCAAGAGAAAAATCATAATCTTTATCCTTAATGTTTATAGGAGATGTGGCAAACTTAGGATCAGGAGACAGTTTATATCTAACAGCATGTTATGCAAGCAACTTTTTAATTTTTCTTGCATCAGTAGTAGCATTGCATTTTTCAATAAAATCATCATCAAGTTCCACATAATCTTCATCAAGATCATCACTAGAGTATTCAACAGACTCAGGTGAATTAACAGGTGTAACAGCATTTTCATTAGGAGTTTCAGTATTTTCAATTTGTCTAGACCTAGCAATTGTAGCATCTAGAAAAGATCCTAACGAACCATCATTATCAAGCACAGTAGAAGCATCATCACAATTATAAGGGGAATTTTCAGATTCAGCAGAAGTACCAGCAATTGAAGCTTGTGGTGGTGAAACAAGTTTACTTATCACAGATGGTGAATCAAGAGCAGCAGAGGTACTCAGAGTTGTACCTTTTCTTGTAGTGGATGGTAATATGGCGACCTTAGTATCGCGAGGTTTACCCATGATGGAGAATTTGCAGCGAACAATATCAATCCAAGTGAACTTCCAAATAAAGCTATGCTCCCCGGCAACGGCGCCAGAAAATAGTCTTGATGACCCACAAGTATAGGGGATCGCAATAGTCTTCGCGGGAAGTAAAACCCAATTTATTGATTCGACACAAGGGGAGACAAAGAATACTTGAAAGCCTTAACAGCGGAGTTGTCAATTCAGCTGCACCTGGAAACAGACTTGCTCGCAAGAGTTTATCAGTAGTAACAGTTTTATAGCGTAGCGATAGTGAAATAACAGCAGAGTAACAAAGACAGCAGTAGTGATTTTAGTAAACAGCAGGATTAAAATACTGTAGGCACGGGGACGGATGAACGGGCGTTGCATGGATGAGAGAAACTCATGTAACAGTCAAGCAGGGGCATTTGCAGATAATAATAAAACGGTATCCAAGTACTAATCAATCTATAGGCATGTGTTCCAATTATAGTCGTACGTGCTCGCAATGAGAAACTTGCACAACATCTTTTCTCCTACCAGCCGGTGGTAGCCGGGCCTCAAGGGAATCTACTGGATATTAAGGTACTCCTTTTAATAGAGTACCGGAGCAAAGCATTAACACTCCGTGAACACATGTGATCCTCACATCACTACCATCCCCTCCGGTTGTCCCGATTTCTGTCACTTCGGGGCCATTGGTTCCGGACAGCGACATGTGTATACAACTTGCAGGTAAGACCATAAGCAATGAATATCATGATGAAATAATAACATGTTCAGATCTGAGATCATGGCACTCGGGCCCTAGTGACAAGCATTAAGCATAACAAGTTGCAACAATATCATCAAAGTAACATCTACGGATACTAGGCACGATGCCCTAACAATCTTATGACTATTACATGACCAATCTCATCCAATTCCTACCATCCCCTTCAGTCTACAGCGGGGGAATTACTCACACATGGATGGGGGAAACATGGCTGGTCGATGGAGAGGCGTCGGTGGTGATGGCGGCGATGATCTCCTCCAATTCCCCGTCCCGGCGGAGTGCCAGAACGGAGACTTCTGGCTCCCGAGACGGAGTTTCGCAATGTGGCGGCGTTCTGGAGGGTTTCTGGCAACTTCGACCTCCCCCCGTGCGTTTTTAGGTCGAAGACAATAAGTAGTCCGAAAGAGGGCGTCGGGGGCCAGCCGAGGCCGCCACACACTAGGGCCGCGCGGGCCCCTCCTGGGCCGCGCCGGCCTAGTGTGTGGGGCCCTCGTGCCCCCACCTGGCTTGCCCTTCTGGCTCCGTGATGACCCACAAGTATAGGGGGTGTATCGTAGTATCTTCGATAAGTAAGAATGTCGATCCCAACGAGGAGCAGAAGGTGTTGACAAGCAGTTTCGATGAAGGATTCACTGTAAATGCTCACAGACAAGTATTCAGGGGGTTTTGATGTAACAGTTGAATAAAGTACGAGTAAGTAAATTGCGAGAGTAATAATTGCAGCGAGTGGCCCAATCCTTTTTAGCACAAAGGACAAGCCGGTTTGTTTACTTATAATTACCAAATGTTCTCGAGGACACACGGGATTTTAGTCTTGTGCTTTCGCTACATACGGCTAAATAATCTTCATTGTTATGATAAGTGTTGTGTGGGTGAACCTATGCTAATGTACCGCCCTTCCTAGGACTAATACATACTTGTGATTATACCCCTTGCAAGCATCCGCAACTACAAGAAAGTAATTAAGAATAAATCTAACCACAGCCTTAAACTCTGAGATCCTGCGATCCCTCCTGCATCGATATACCAGCGGGGGTTTAGGTTTCTGTCACTCCGGCAACCCCGCAATTGGCAAACGAATACAAGATGCATTCCCCTAGGCCCATAAATGGTGAAGTGTCATGTAGTCGACGTTCACATGACACCACTAGAAGAATAACACCACAACTTAAATATCACACCATTGAATATTACTCAACCATAGTTCACTACTAACATTTAGACTTCACCCATGTCCTCAAGAACTAAACGAACTACTCACGAGACATCATATGGAACATGATCAGAGGTGATATGATGATGAATAACAATCTGAACATAAACTTGGTTCAATGGTTTCACTCAATAGCATCAACAACAAGTAGAAATCGATACCGGGAAAGTTTCCCCTATCAAACAATCAAGATCAAACCCAAATTGCTACGGCGGTGACGGTGTCCAGCGGTGGAGACGGCGGTGATGATGGTGGAGATGATGATGATGGTGATGGAGATGATGTCCAGCTCGATGACGGTGACGATGGCATCGATTTCCCCCTCCCGGAGGGGAATTTCCCGGCGGATTCCCGCCCGCCGGAGAGCTCTTTCTCTCTGGTGTTCTCCGCCCCGCAGAGGCGGCTGTAACTCTTCGCGAGGTACCCTCTGTGGCTTAGGTTTTCGGGACGAAGGATTTCGCGAAGAAAAGGAGGCGAAAGGGGTCGTGGGCCCCCCAAACCACATGGCGGCGCGGCCAGGGCATGGGCCGCGCCGCCCTAGGGTGTGGGCCCACCCTGGGTCCTCCTGGCCCCTCCTTCTGGCTTCCTTCGTCATCTTGAAAAATAGGATTTTTGGTATAATTTCCTCCCACAGTTGATCTTCCGAAATATTGCGTTCTGACGGTGCTTTTTCCAGCAGAATCCTGGTTCCGGTGCTTGATCCTCCAATAATGATGAAACATGCAAAATAGATGAAATAACATAAGTATTGTGTCCCAATATGAAATATATCAATGAATAACAGCAAATTATGATATAAAATAGTGATGCAAATTGGACGTATCAACTCCCCCCAAGCTTAGACTTCGCTTGTCCCCAAGCGAACCTGAACTCGATAGATAGGACCACATGTTTATGGAGTGAAGAGTCGATAAATAAAATACGGACAAGAAGCATCATATTCATTCACACAGGACATTATAGTAAACAACCTCTTATAACTCATCTTGAAACAAGTATAAGGTAATCACAAGTAAAGGTGCATAAGAAATCATAATTGGTGATGGCAAACTTCGTTCTTGGTCAGAGAACAATTAACAGATTATATTTATCTCATTGAGCAGCGCTCTCATGTTAAAGTTTATAAGACACAACTTGCATACTCAATCATAATAGTCTTTTCATGATCATTGATAACTTGCAAAGGTATATTCATTCAGATAAAACTTGTACTAAACAAGGAAGAATAAAAGACATGATGTAGCAAATCACAATATAATGGTTTGATCACAACTACTCAAATGCTTGCTTGAGATGGAGGGAAATAGGTTTACTGACTCAACATAAAGTAAAAGACAGGCCCTTCGCAGAGGGAAGCAGGGATTAAATCATGTGCTAGAGCTTTTTCAGTTTTGAAATCATATAAAGAGAATAAAAGTAACATTTTGAGGGGTGTTTGTTGTTGTCAACGACTGGTAGCGGGTACTCTAACCCCCTTGCCAGACAACCTCCTAAGAGCGGCTCCCATATTATTTTCATTTTGTGTGGCACTCCTTCCAACCTTTCTTTCACAAACCATGGCTAACCGAATCCTCGGGTGCCTGCCAACAATCTCATACCATGAAGGAGTGCCTTTTTATTTTAGCTTTATTATGATGATGACACTCCCCCCAACCTTTGCTTACACAAGCCATGGCTAACCGAATTCTTCGGGTGCCGTCCATCAATCACATACCATGGAGGAGTGTCTATTTAGTTTGATTAATTTGGGACTGGGAATCCCATTGCCAGCTCTTTTTGCAGAATTATTGGATAAGCGGATGAAGCCACTAATCCATTGGTGGAAGTTGCCCAACAAGATTGAAAGATAAAACACCACATACTTCCTCATGAGCTATGAAACATTGACACAAATAAGAGATACTAAGTTTTGAATTGTTTAAAGGTAGCACATGAAGTATTTACTTGGAATGGCAGAAAATACCATGTAGTAGGTAGGTATGGTGGACACAAATGACATAGGTTTGGGTTAAGGTTTGGATGCACAAGAAGTATTCCCTCTCAGTACAGGTCTTTGGCTAGCAAGGTTAATTAGCAAGCATAAGAGTCGAGGGAAACAAACAAATATACATATGATAGAAACAATCATGCATCTTCCTTATAAGCACAAACAATCTTAACTTCAGAATAATAAGCTATGAGCTAACAAGAAAGACAATGAAACATCTACATGTATTTCTCTTTTCTACTTAAACCTCAAAGTGTTGTTGCTATTGACCAATGCTAAGTTTGCCAAAACCAAATAGATTTATTCAATGCTCCCAAAGTGATACCAATACTAGCAACAAGGTAAATCATATAATAGAGATTGCAAACTAAAATAAGATGTGCAATATGTAAATGATAAGACTTCTCATTAATATTCCATAACGATAACTCACACCAAGGGATACATAGATAATCAACTAAAAAGAGATACTTCCAACTGCAACCCATCTTATATGATAACTTCCCTATTCATGATATGACACTACTTGACAATAAAAAGTAAAAGGTAGTGATAATGTGATACCGCGGCACTCCCCCAAGCTTGGAACAAACCAAGGGGATGCCAATACCGATGATGAATTACTCCTTTGGTGATGGTGGTGATGAATTCCTGACAAGCTTCTCAATAAGCTCCTGAAGCTCGTCAATCCTGTATATGAGATTGCGAATCATCTCTGAATTGTGCTCGACGCGGTTAAAGAGTACGTCTCGACGGCGAGTCCCAGCTCTTGGAGTTATTTCCCCACTCTTCAGCCTCGGGCTCCTTCTCTCTGGGTTAGAGCGATCTATATCCCACTGGCTAGGCAATGCTGCCTTGGGAGTCCCTTCAATTTGATTATTGAAAATTAGATTGTGGAAGGGGTGATGAGTGCCTGATGGAGATGTTTTCGGAGCTAGGTAATGACGTGGAACCCCTCCTCCAGTGCGAATTCTTGCGCTCTTGTTTGCACTAAAAGGGTTGTCCACCACCTTGATGCTTGCTATAGTAGCACGCGGGTGTGCGCGCGAATCGTCCTCCACCTCTTCTTCATCCTCTTCCTTGACGTCCTTGTCTTCCTCTTTCCACCCAAGATCTCGATCATCTTCATCCGGAAACTCCTTGCCCTTGTTCTTGGAGACCATGGTGCTTCTAAACTGAAAACAGATCCTGGCAGAAACAGCTCGAAACAAAACACATCGAGAAAACAATATACGGACCTCCAGGGGTCCGGGGGATTATATAGCAAAATTTTTCACGCCAAACGGAAAGTACCAGATCGAACCAGAGTCGGAAAGGGGCGACGGGGCGGCCAAACCATAGGTTGGCGCGGGCCCAGGCTTGGCCGCGCCGGCCTATGGTGCCACGCCCTCGTGCGTCCTTTCCACTCCGTTTCGAACTCGTAATTTTTCATATTTTCCAAAAACAGCAAAAATATTGTTCGGAAAGTAAATTGCGTACTTTTCATTACCAGTACTGTTACCTATTCAAAGTCGAGTTAAGTGATTTGTCAATTTGCCCTTTGATGAAAGCTTCCGGTGTTTCCACTTGAATAATATCAACATCAACATTATAGGAATCACCTGAGATATAATGCTTGAGTCTTTGTCCATTCACCACTTGCATAGCATTGCCTTGGAGAGAGCTAATTTTGATTGCTCCTGAACGATACACCTCCTCGACAACATATGGTCCTTCCCATTTCGAGAGTAATTTCCCTGCAAAGAATCTGAGACGAGACCGATACAATAGGACTTTATCCCCAATATTAAATTCTCTTTTGATAATCCTCCTATCATGCCATTTTTTAACTTTCTCTTTAAAGAGTTTAGCATTTTCATAAGCTTCACTTCTCCATTCATCTAGAGAACTTAATTGCAACAACCTCTTATCACCGGCAAGTTTAGGATCTTTATTTAATTCTCTAACAGCCCAATAAGCTTTGTGCTCTAGTTCTAAAGGTAAATGACAGGCTTTCCCATAAACCATTTTATAAGGTGACATTCCCATGGGATTTTTATAAGCAGTTCTATAAGCCCATAGTGCATCCTTCAATTTACTAGCCCAATTCTTTCTAGTTTTATTAACGGTCTTTCCCAAAATAGACTTAATCTCCCTATTTGATAATTCTACTTGACCACTAGTTTGAGGATGATAAGCGGAAGCAATTCTATGATTAATACCATACCTAGCAAGAGTTTTTCTAAAACCTCCATGAATAAAATGAGAACCTCCATCAGTCATAATATATCTAGGTACTCCAAATCTAGGAAAAATAATATCTAAAAGCATTCTTAAAGAGGTCTCACCATCAGCACTTTTTGTAGGTATAGCTTCCACCCATTTAGTAACATAATCAACAGCAACAAGTATATGAGTGTTACCTTCTGAAGACGGAAAAGGTCCCATGAAGTCAAATCCCCAACAATCAAACGGTTCAATAACAAGAGTATAATTCATAGGCATTTCATTGCGTCTGGAGATATTACCAACCCTTTGGCATTCATCACAGGATAAAATAAACTTTCTCGCATCTTTGAAGAGAGTTGGCCAATAAAAACCTGATTGTAGAACCTTTTGCGCGGTTCTTTCTCCGGCGTGATGTCCTCCATAAGCACTACCATGACATTTACTCAATATCTCCTGTTGTTCATATTCGGGAACACATCTTCGCATAATACCATCCACTCCTTCTTTATATAGGTGTGGGTCATCCCAGAAATAATGCCTCAAGTCATAAAAGAATTTCCTCCTTTGCTGAGCTGAAAAGGTTGGAGGCAAGTACTTGGAAACAATAAAGTTAGCATAATCAGCATACCAAGGACTGTCTCGCGAGCTCACCTTTATTGCAGCCAATTGTTCATTTGGAAAACTATCATTAACAGGAATAGGATCATAAGCAATATTTTCCAATCTAGACAAATTATCAGCAACAGGATTATCAGCACCCTTCCTATCTACAATATGTAAATCAAATTCTTGCAAAAGAAGTACCCATCTAATAAGCCTCGGCTTAGCATCTTTCTTTGTCATTAGGTATCTAATTGCAGCATGATCAGTATGAATAGTAACTTTTGAATCAACAATATAAGATCTAAATTTATCACAAGCAAAGACTACAGCTAATAATTCTTTTTCAGTTGTAGCATAATTTCTTTGAGCAGCATCAAGAGTTTTACTAGCATAATGAATAACATTCAGTTTTTTATCTACTCGCTGTCCAAGAACAGCACCTACAGCAAAATCACTAGCATCACACATAATTTCAAATGGTAAGTTCCAATCAGGAGGTTCAACTATAGGAGCAGTTGTTAAGGCTTTCTTAAGAGTTTCAAAAGCTTCCTTACAATCATCATCAAAAACAAATGGTACATCTTTTTGAAGAAGATTAGTAAGAGGCTTTGAAATCTTGGAGAAATCTTTAATAAATCTCCTATAAAACCCAGCATGACCAAGAATACTACGAATACCTTTAACGTCCCTCGGATAGGGCATCTTCTCAATTGCTTCGACTTTAGCTCTATCAACTTCAATACCTCTCTCAGAAATTTTATGTCCCAATACAATTCCTTCATTAACCATAAAGTGGCATTTCTCCCAATTAAGAACAAGGTTAGTTTCTTCACATCTCTGCAAAACTTTATCAAGGTTTCGCAAGCAACTATCAAAAGAATTCCCATAGACGGAAAAATCATCCATGAATACCTCTACAATACTTTCACAAAAACCATGAAAAATAGCAGACATGCATCTTTGAAAAGTAGCAGGAGCATTACATAAACCAAAAGGCATGCGTCTATAAGCATAAGTTCCATAAGGACAAGTAAAAGTGGTTTTCTCTTGATCTTTAGCTTTAACGACAATTTGTGAAAACCCGAATAACCATCAAGAAAACAAAAATGAGTATTTTTAGACAATCTTTCTAGCATTTGATCAATAAATGGTAAAGGGTAATGATCTTTCTTAGTAACTTTATTAACTTTTCGAAAATCAATGCACATTCTATACCCTACAACTACTCTTTGAGGAATGAGCTCATCATTATCATTAGGCACAACAGTCATTCCTCCTTTCTTGGGAACGCAATGCACAGGACTAACCCATCTACTATCAGCAATAGGATATATAATACCAGCTTCAAGAAGTCGTAATACCTCATTCCTTACCACTTCCTTCATCTTCGGAATTAGACGACGCTGATGTTCAACAACAGGCTTTGCATCATCTTCCATATTAATAGCATGTTGGCAAATAGAAGGAGAAATCCCTTTCAAATCATCAAGAGTGTAGCCAATAGCTCCTTGGTGCTTCTTCAATATTTCCAATAACCTTTCTTCCTCAATCCCTGAAAGCTTAGAACTAATAATAACAGGATATATTTTCTTATCATCAATATGAGCATATTTAAGATTATCAGGTAAAGGCTTTAAATCAAAAACAGGATCTTCCTTTGGTGGAGGTGTTGTACCCAAATCTTCCACCGGTAAATCATGCTTGAGAATAGGTTGGCGAAGAAAAATTTCCTCAAGCTCATCTCTTTCTTTCCTAAAAACTTCACTCTCGCTATCCTCCAAATGTTGCTGCAAAGGATTGTTAGGAACAAGAACAATAGATGCACATTGCTCCATTTTAAAATCATTACTAGGCAAATTAGCTTTATAAGGAGTTTTAGTAAATTTAGAGAAGTTAAACTCATAAGATTCACCAGCAAATTTAGTCAAAATTTTCTCTTTCTTGCAATCTATAATAGCTCCACAAGTATTTAGAAAAGGTCTACCAAAGATAATAGGACAATAATCACTAGCAGCAGAACCAAGTACCAAAAAGTCAGCAGGATATTTAATCTTACCGCATAAAACTTCCACATCTCGAACAATACCAATTGGAGAAATAGTTTCTCTATTAGCCAGCTGAATAACCACATCAATATCTTCAAGTTCACAAGAATCAATTTCGTGCATAATCTCCGTGTAAAGCTCATAAGGGATAGCACTAACACTTGCACCAATATCACATAATCCATAATAGCAATGATCACCAATTCTAACAGATAGCATAGGAACACTAGCTTGTTTGGGTTTATTAGGATGTGAAACAATATTAGAAGCATCTTCACAGAAAATAATATGACCATCCTCCACATTTTCAGTCACAAGATCTTTAACTATTGCAACAAAGAGGTTCAACTTTTATTTGTTCTTCAGGTTCTACAGGTTTCTTTTCACTTTTATGAACTGCACTATTTATAACAGAGTACTCCTTCATTTTAGCAGGGAAAGGAGTTTTTTCAATATAAGCTTCAGGAATAACATGATCAGCAGTTTCAACTACAACGCATTTATTAATAGATGAATCAATTTTATCTTTATACGGTTCATGATACTTATCAAAATTCTTCTTTGGCAATTCATAATGAGAGGCAAAAGCTTTATAAAGATTTACTGACAACTTGAGAATCAAGACCATATGTAGCACTCATATTACGAAATTTATCGGTATCCATAAAAGCTTCAATGCATTTATAATCATAAATTATACACTGATTCTCTATCCTTGTCGTTCTCCCAACCTTCGGTATTTTCTTGGATCCGATCAAGAAGGTCCCTTTTAAACTCTTCTTTGTTGCGTGTAAATGATCCAGAACAAGAAGTATCCAGCAAGGTCTTGTCTTGAAAAGAAAGTCTTGCATAGAAATTATCAATAATAACATTACCAGGAAGCTCATGAATGGGGCATTTGAGCATTAAAGACTTCAATCTCCCCCAAGCTTGGGCAATACTCTCTCCATCATGAGGCCAAAAATTATATATGCGATTCCGATCCTTGTGAATTTCACTTGGAGGATAGAACTTAGAATAAAACCGGGGCACAATATCATTCCATTCAAGAGAATCCCCATTATCCAGTAATTTATACCAATGCGCCGCTTTACCGGACAGCGATAAAGAGAATAGTTTCTTCCTCACTTCATCCATAGCAATACCTGCACATTTGAATAAACCGCATAATTCATGCAAAAACAGTAAATGATCACCGGGATGGACAGTTCCATCCCCTTCATAGCGGTTATCCATAACACGTTCAATAATTTTCATAGGTATTTTATATGGTATTACTTCCTCACCTGGCGCCTCATCCACTACCGTTGCAGTAGTAGTAGATTTCCCAAATAAAAATTGAAGAGAAGATCTCTCCATAATGACTTATAGCAGACGAGGCAGAAATAAAATCAGCACAACAAGAAGGTTTTCCTTACCAATTCCACTTACCAATAGCGCTTCACTCCCCGGCAACGGCGCCGTAAAAATAGTCTTGATGACCCACAAGTATAGGGGGTGTATCGTAGTATCTTCGATAAGTAAGAATGTCGATCCCAACGAGGAGCAGAAGGTGTTGACAAGTAGTTTCGATGAAGGATTCACTGTAAATGCTCACAGACAAGTATTCAGGGGGTTTTGATGTAACAGTTGAATAAAGTACGAGTAAGTAAATTGCGAGAGTAATAATTGCAGCGAGTGGCCCAATCCTTTTTAGCACAAAGGACAAGCCGGTTTGTTTACTTATAATTACCAAACGTTCTCGAGGACACACGGGATTTTAGTCTAGTGCTTTCGCTACATACGGCTAAATAATCTTCATTGTTATGATAAGTGTTGTGTGGGTGAACCTATGCTAATGTACCGCCCTTCCTAGGACTAATACATACTTGTGATTATACCCCTTGCAAGCATCCGCAACTACAAGAAAGTAATTAAGAATAAATCTAACCACAGCCTTAAACTCTGAGATCCTGCGATCCCTCCTGCATCGATATACCAGCGGGGGTTTAGGTTTCTGTCACTCCGGCAACCCCGCAATTGGCAAACGAATACAAGATGCATTCCCCTAGGCCCATAAATGGTGAAGTGTCATGTAGTCGACGTTCACATGACACCACTAGAAGAATAACACCACAACTTAAATATCACACCATTGAATATTACTCAACCATAGTTCACTACTAACATTTAGACTTCACCCATGTCCTCAAGAACTAAACGAACTACTCACGAGACATCATATGGAACATGATCAGAGGTGATATGATGATGAATAACAATCTGAACATAAACTTGGTTCAATGGTTTCACTCAATAGCATCAACAACAAGTAGAAATCGATACCGGGAGAGTTTCCCCTATCAAACAATCAAGATCAAACCCAAATTGCTACGGCGGTGACGGTGTCCAGCGGTGGAGACGGCGGTGATGATGGTGGAGATGATGATGATGGTGATGGAGATGATGTCCAGCTCGATGACGGTGACGATGGCGTCGATTTCCCCCTCCCGGAGGGAATTTCCCCGCCGGATTCCTGCCCGCCGGAGAGCTCTTTTCTCTCTGGTGTTCTCCGCCCCGCAGAGGCGGCTGTAACTCTTCGCGAGGTACCCTCTGTGGCTTAGGTTTTCGGGACGAAGGATTTCGCGAAGAAAAGGAGGCGAAAGGGGTCGTGGGCCCCCCAAACCACATGGCGGCGCGGCCAGGGCATGGGCCGCGCCGCCCTAGGGTGTGGGCCCACCCTGGGTCCTCCTGGCCCCTCCTTCTGGCTTCCTTCGTCATCTTGAAAAATAGGATTTTTGGTATAATTTCCTCCCACAGTTGATCTTCCGAAATATTGCGTTATGACGGTGCTTTTTCCAGCAGAATCCTGGTTCCGGTGCTTGATCCTCCAATAATGATGAAACATGCAAAATAGATGAAATAACATAAGTATTGTGTCCAATATGAAATATATCAATGAATAACAGCAAATTATGATATAAAATAGTGATGCAAATTGGACGTATCACTCCGCCAATATTCTGGGAAAATAGGACCTTCTGCATAAATTCTGACGATTTTCCTGAAAGTTGGATTTCTGCACAAAAACGAGACACCAGAACAGTTCTGCTGAAAACAGCGTTAGTCCGTGTTAGTTGCATCCAAAATACACAAATTAGAGGCAAAACAATAGCAAAAGTGTTCGGGAAAGTAGATACGTTTTAGACGTATCAATCTGCAGGGAGGTTTGAGCATGACGTTTGGAAGTGTTCATTGCAACATCAACGCGGAAGGGTTCCTTCGGCTGCCTGAGCTGTTCGTCCCCTGAACAGCAAGGAAACCATCTCCATCAGCTGTAGGATCGATCGTGTCCTCATCAATCGATCTATCGGCTGGTTTGACGGACACGACGACTTCGTCTTCACCATCAACCCCTCGGTCGATATCCTCTATGTCGATCGGATCCGATGACTCTATGTCATCCGATATGACTTCGTACTACTACTTAAACTGTGATACCAGGCATGGATTGGGATCGAGCGATACACCGTTCGTCTGCAGCGCCAGATATTCATTGGGAGAGGAAAGCATCGACAGCGCCGTCAGGATGACCACTTGGAGGATGGCGCGTCACCAAGTCTACGCTACCCTCAACGCAGGAAACGCGAGGAACGGAGGAGAAGAAGGAGATCACACCCCTCGCTCCGGCAGGCGACGTAACTTTGAAAACAGCGCTAGTAACAACAATAGCGATTATACCATCGCAGAGAAAGAGTGGGTAGCAGCACGGGCGGCTGTAATCAACAATACGCCGCTTCCTGCCGGAACTTCGGTTGGAACTCTCAATGCATATCGCTCTATTTTGGAGAAGAATCGGGAGCGACTATCGAATGAGCAAGCCACCCTCGATCGACGTTTACTCGCAGCAGACCAATCTAGTGAACGACGGAGGGCCTCACGAGGAAGTGCATCTAGAAGTAGCCAAGGTGCGGGGAAGCATCGATCAAGACTTCTCAACTTTCGGAAGATGATGCCAGAGAAATAACGTCAAACCTATCCAAGACCTTCATGACCACCGACACTGCGGGTATGTTGAGGCCAAAGACCGTCGAAGGAGCAACGCCAACCTTGCGGCATACCTGATCAACCAGGAACCAGCACCCGAAGGTCCTATGGCCCAAGCCCATCGGGGTGCACTGGAAAGCCTCACAATTCTTGGGGACAACCTAGTCCCGCGGAAAGAAAAATCCACGCTTCAAGCTAGCGGTTCAAGGCACCGTTCGGGAGACGCTCGAGATGAAATAACTCAGAGCGGGATCGACAGAGCCAGGCGACGGCGAGCGGCAAGGGAAGAATACGGCAGTGATGATTCCGAGGAAAGCCAGGAGTATGATGGCGAGATGAGGGGAGCTGATTGTTTAAGCTATAAGATCCGCGAGACAATGCCGCCCAAAAGGTTTAAACCTACTCCTACTGATGCCGCTAAATATGATGGACAACAGGAGCCGAGGTCTTGGATAGACGATTATCTACAGACAGTAATCTTACACAAGGGAAACAAATAGCGGCGATGCAGTGCTTGCAGCTCTACCTGAAGGACTCGGCACGGGCCTGGTTGAGAGGCCTGCCGAAGGGATCCATTAAATCATGGGACGATCTGGTAGACGCCTTTTGTGACGCCCCGGAACCGGTACCATGAGGATCCCAGCGAACCCGCCGAAATCCGCATAATATCGATTCTGAGACGCCCTCCGACACGACGTGCGCGATGAATCACACACGTGATGCCAGAGGAATTAACACGAGTGGTAACATTACAACAGGATTACAATAGAGCCCACAAGAAACATATATTACAACAACGACTCCGACGAGTCAAGATACAAATATACAATTCAAAGAACCGAATCATACAAAATATCGAATGCGTCCGAGTACAGACAAGATACAAATTGGACTAAGAGTCCTGAAGATAACCAGCGGCGTCCATAACCCTACCCAGGCCAAGCCGGAAAGGTAACCTTGCTAACATCATCTTCATCGAACATATCTTCATACCTGCCCGGTTATGTCCCGTAGAAGCAGCAATAAGTATGGGTTCGTACTTAACAAGACTTCAAGACGTATAAGCATTCGTCAACCAGTCGTCCTTTGTACTTGAGGCACGCATGGGACTTAGAGGACGCAAGAGGAACGTCATAGGCAATATGGTGGGGTTAAGCGGCAGCGCGCAAGCACTAAAAACCTATAGAGACACTCTATAACATTTGTCTAAACATAGAAGGTGAGAGAGCGCACAACTAACAGTTCTATACTCTGCAAACATAACACAGCCGATGCGTTCCCCCTTCGCAAAGAGGTACTTACAAAGGCACTCACACGGTTGACAAGTTTTAACAATCAAAGCAGGCCCAGGAGGGGGGCGCGCCGCCCTATTGTGTGGCCGCCTCAGCTGGCCCCCAACGCCCTCCTTTGGACTACTTAACGCCCTCGACCTAAAAACGCACGGGGGGAAGTCGAAGTCACCAGAAACCATCCAGTACGCCGCCACCGTCGCGAAACTCCGTCTCGGGACCAGAAACTCCGTTCTGGCACCTCGCCGGGACGGGGAATTGGAGGAGATCATCACCGCCATCATCACCGACGCCTCTCCATCGACCAGCCATGTTTCCCCCATCCATGTGTGAGTAATTCCCCCGCTGTAGGATGAAGGGGGTGGTAGGGATTGGATGAGATTGGTCATGTAATAGTCATAAGATTGTTAGGGCATAGTGCCTAGTATCCGTAGATGTTACTTTTATGATATTGTTGCAACTTGTTATGCTTAATGCTTGTCACTAGGGCCCGAGTGCCATGATCTTAGATCTGAACATGTTATTGATTCATGAAGATATTCGTTGTTTATGATCTTACCTGCAAGTTGTATACACATGTCGCTGTCCGAAACCAATGGCCCCGAAGTGACAGAAATCGGGACAACCGGAGGGGATGGTAGTGATGCGAGGATCACATGTGTTCACAGAGTGCTAATGCTTTGCTCCGGCACTCTATTAAAAGGAGTACCTTAATATCCAGTAGATTCCCTAGAGGCCCGGCTGCCACCGGCTGGTAGGACAAAAGATGTTGTGCAAGTTTCTCATTGCGAGCACGTACGACTAAATATGGAACACATGCCTATTGATTGATTAGTACTTGGATACCATTTTATTATTATCTGCAAATGCCCCTGCTTTGATTGTTACATGAGTTTCTCTCATCCATGCAACACCCGTTCATCCATCCCTGTGCCTACAGTATTTTAATCCTGCTGTTTACTATAATCACTACTGCTGTCTTTGTTACTCTGCTGCTGTTATTTCACTACTGCTACTGCTATAAAACTGTTACTACTGATAAACTCTTGCGAGCAAGTCTGTTTCCAGGTGCAGCTGAATTGACAACTCCGCTGTTAAGGCTTTCAGGTATTCTTTGTCTCCCCTTGTGTCGAATCAATAAATTGGGTTTTACTTCCCGCGAAGACTGTTGCGATCCCCTATACTTGTGGGTCATCACGCCCATATATGGTCGCCGGCGTCAGCCATGTAAAGTGGATGGGAAATTCATTTTTCTAGCCCATTCAGTGTGAACTTCTTGATAGAGATTACATAATAGCAGTGGGCTCCATTTTTGCATGAGATACTTTGTGTTTGAATTTTGAACTTACAGGATAGCAACCACCACCTACCCACGGCCTCATTAAATAGGTTGTAGGCAGTTACTAGTACTTATTGTATTTATAATGCCCCTGGTTGGTTTTTCCTTCTGCCCTCCGGTGAAACAAGTCTCCTTCATCTTCTTTCTCTCTCTTTTGTGCTGAAAAACTCTTTTCCCTCTGAAGATTCTTGTTTGTTTTAAGAGGTAGGAAAATATGTTTTTACATGTCACTACTTCATCTCCTTTTTCTCTATTTGTTCAAAATCCTTTTTGTTTTCTGAATAATCTTGTTTGTTCAGATCTATGGATATATGTGTATGGTTTCAGATCTATGGATAGATTTCTATGAATATGCCCTACCTACCTGTATTTTTTTCTAGCTTTGGTAATTGCTAAATATACAGGCAACCATTGTCAGGAGAGGCGGGAGACTCTCAGTTCATTTCGTTGTTATCTTGGAAGCAGATTTGATGAGTTCATGGTATATATCCTTTTTTTAGTCTGTATCTTTTTTGTTGACAAATTATAGACTATATCCTTATTTTCTGCATTTTTGTTCTACTGTTTTTTCAGACTGTGCCTTGTTTTGTGAGGAGGCAGTTCAACAACCTTGTTGGTAATATCTTTTTTGTCGCTACATCGGATGAACTGAAGTACAAGTTTCATGTTAAGAAAGGCAGTTCGAAGACACGTGTTTTTGGAAGTGGATACCAAAAATTTCTTCGTGACTACGACCTGAAAGTTGGCGACTGTATCATGTTTGGGTTTGATAATGCTCCTGAACTGTTTGGGATTTTTGCAGAAGGTCCTGATGGCACTGAAAAGCATCGTGTCGATGGTAATTCTGTTTTCTCCTTTACCATGGGTTGCCCATTTTCGTAATACAACTGATGTTATATCTCCTCTTTTTTTGATTCTTTTATTAATTTTAAATTTGTATGCAGAAATTCCAACTGCAGTTGTCCACACTAAAGGTGTTATGCTTACTACTGCTCAAACATTAAAGAAGGAACAACTTCTCCACGAGCGTGGTCTTGGTCTTGGTGTTGTTTTTGTGCACACCTTGACGAATACTGATTTGAAGGGCAATGGACTGGTATAATTCTGCTTTTCTTTATGTGATCTTAGTTATCCTGTATATATATCATTTCCATATATAATTTAATTTTTATTATTCAGCGTATACCGATGGAAGTAGTTAGGTCCTTGAATATCTCTGAAAGCGGCGAGGCATGTTTTTTTGTTGATGACTATGGCTACCGCCCTAAGGGTGCATACTACACTACTACTGATGGAAGGCTGAAGTTCGATTCCTGCTGGTCGGAGTTTGCTAAGGAGTATAACTTTGAATCTGGGAATGTTGTTCTCCTTTTCAACCAGGGCGGCCGTGGTGGTATTGAAGTTTCAGTTGAGATCATATGATATAATCTTTATCATATGATATAATTGTTTTAGTCTACAATTTGTGTGTGTCCATTGTGTGTTTATGTCATTTGGCCGCTTGTTTGACTATATATGTCGCAATAAAGGAGGAGGGTCTCTCTGTTTCTTTCTTCTCAGTATATATTCAGCGATATTTTAAGTTTTTTGTCTCTGATTCTACGTATCTGTAAATTTCTTATAATTGACTATTTGGTCCTGCATTTTTCCAACTGCCAGTTCAAAAATAACTGGCAAAAATTGCGCTTGCGGGGACTCGAACCCTCGACCTGGCGCTGCCGCACTACAACTCCCTACCGCTTTCCTAAAATAGTGTTGTTGACACAAGTATGGTTGTCCATGCATATAGACATGATAGACTAATCAGTTGTCTTCAAAATCCCTCCACCTCGACCAAAATCCCTCCAACCAGGTGCTTCTAGCTAGGGTTCCTCCTCCGACCAAAATCCCTCTGACCAGGTACATCTTGCATGGCGGCACAGTTCCCAGCCTACTCGGGCAGTTCTTCTAGGTCAGTAGCGTCGTCACGTCGCCACCGGCAGCCAGGCAAGCCCATCCCGTATCGGCAGCTCCCATTCGATTATGAGCCCGCCGACGTCTGTGACTGTGCTGAGAAGATGCCGCAATGGATTTCTTGGAGTGATCCGAATCCTGGGAGAAGATACCGGAACTACAAAATTTGCTCGATTAGTCTTCGAGCACGCCCCCCCGCCCCCATTCTGAATTTCCTGGAGCCCGCCATCTTCTGAATTTTCTTTTCTACTATGGCTTACTTATCCTCTTTTGTTCTTCATGTGTCAGATTGCTGGTGGAATAGGGTGTAAAGTGTTTAAGTGGATTGATGATCCGCTCGATGCACATCACAAACAATTAGTTCGTGATCTGCGTGATGCTGTTTGGGATCGAGATGAAGAAATTGAGAGGCTCCAGGTAGAAATTGAGAGGCTCCAGGAAGAAAAGTTTCTGCTTGCTGCAAGGAAACAGAGCAACCCTGAACCAAAGAAAATGACAGGCTTCATGGTTTGGGTGCTATCTGTAGCTTTTGTCATCTGTTGTACCTGGGTGATGTGTAGGAACTGAAATTAGGGTGAATTCAGTGATCTGTTGGTCAGGAGGTGAAGAAGCTAGAGTATATGCTAGAGTTATTGTGTTGTAATTCCAACCATTTGTCTGTTCGTGCCACAATGTTTAGTTCCTGAATTTGAACCATGTCTATGTATGTGTGCAATTCTGTTCAGTTGAAAATGTGTTCTGTTGAAAATGAGTTCTGTTGAAAATGTGTAGCAACTCCTTTTGCACGGCGGCGCCGCCCATATATGGTCGCCGGCGTCAGCCATGCACAGCGGCGCCGCCCATATATGGTCGCCGGCGTCAGCCATGTATTGAAAAAATTGGGCATGGATTCCCCTAAAAAATGGGCATGGATTCCCCAAAAAATGGGCATGGATTCCCCAAAAAATTGGGCACAAATTCTGGGAACAAAAAACTGACATATTCAACATAAATTATGGGAAAAACAAGCAGGCATGTTCAACATAAATTCTGGGCCAAACAACCTGACACATAATCTGAAATAAACTGACATTACACAAACTACAGATTCAAACTGCTATTCATCCATTACACAAACTACAGATTCAAACTGCTATTCATCTTCTTCGAAAACTGGATGATTCCTAGTCCTATTTCCTCCATCATCATCAGCATCACAGCAAAATTGGTACATTGTCTGATCAACCTCCTCGATTTCTTCAGGAATAACCTCCTTGCTCCGTTTCTTCAGTTTGTCCACAATGACTTTTTCAAGTAGCACACGTTCCTGGTCACTTCTCGTCCTACTCCGTGCAGTGCCTTCTTTTTCTTGCACAGGAACTTGACTGGAATCTTCATCTTGATATGAAAGTACACCAACACCGGGTCCCTGTTCATTTTCTTTTACACTCCATAGATGTCTATGGTGAAATTTCTGCACCACTTGCCATTTTCCTTTCAACAAAGTATCTGGCACATAAAAGACCTTGCTTGCTTGTGATGTTAGAATGAAAGGATCATTCTTGTACCAAAACTTTTCTGTGTTAACACTTTTGAAGTGTCCATCATTGTCGAATCCGGGTTTCCTACCACCAAGGTCAAACCAGTCACACCGGAAGAGGACAACTGACCGATGCACGCCACCGCTGGAGTTGTATTGCAATCTGATGATGGATTTCGGCTGACGAAAGAAGTCAATGCTGTTGCCATCATGATCTCCCTCAGAAACGATTCCACTATTTTGTGTCTTTCTGTTCTTCTCGCGGTCAATAGTATGGTACCGAACACTGTCAACAACACATGCCGAATATAGTCTCACTCTAAAATCTGGTTTGCACGCCAAAGCATAGAGATCAGGACAGACATCATTTTGCATTTTTCCAATCTGCAAAAAATCAACCAGGGGGTGAGTAACACACACAGAAAATTTATATCATGAACTTTTCCAATCTTCAGAAATAAACCAACTAAAGATCTCACATGAGTCTGAAACCATCTAGCAAAGTTCTTGGCAAGCCATCTATCAACATTGATCAGACCACCTCGTTGGTTCAACTCTTGTTTGCACAGGCTGGAATGGCAACCGAAAATAGATCCTAATTATTATTTGGACAGGCTGCAATAACCTATCTATATATGGGGATGAAGAGAAACGTACTCGATGTATGGATCAACCTCAGGGCAACTTCGGAGCACATACCACACCATGTTGTCATAGTCCTCACCTGCATACACATATTGAGAGGCTCCAATAAATTTCACACCGTTTTTGAAAACAGACACATCACCAATATGTGAATCATCCCGCTCCGGATTTCTGCTTGGACGGTTGAATCTTGTTTCAACATCGTCGAAGTATCTCGAGCAAAATGTCAGGCGCTCATCAACAATATATGCTTCGGCAATCGATCCCTCCGGCCTGGCATTGTTTCGGACATAACGCTTCAATGTTATCAACCTTCTTTCGACTGGGTACATCCAACCGTAATGCACTGGGCCTCTAAGCCTTGCCTCTTTTGGTAAATGGATGGCCAAATTCACCATCACGTCGAAGAAATATGGGGGGAAGATCTTCTCAAGTTTGCAAAGAATAACTACGATTTCCTTTTCAAGTCTGTCCATAACATCTCTCTTCAGTGTTTTGCAGCACAACTCTCTGAAGAAATTTCCAAGCTCAGCAACCACTTCATATATGTCTTCATGGATTGTTCCTCGCAGGCCAGCCGGTAAGATCCTTTGAAGCAATATATGACAGTCATGGGTCTTCAGCCCTTGAAGCTTGCACTTATCAGCAGCAACACACTTGGATATGTTAGACGTGTACCCATCTGGAAACCTCACAGCTTTTATGAATTCACAAAATGCAATTTTCTCTTGTTTACTCATTGTATACCACGCCTGTGGCATCTCAAAAGAGTCAGCTGAAACAGGCTGCAAATGCAAGTCGCGTCTTATGCCCATGTCTTCCAAATCAAGCCTTGAATTCACAGTGTCTTTTGTCTTGCCTTGTATGTTCATGAAAGTACCAATCAAATTGTCACAGATGTTTTTCTTAATGTGCATTACATCGAGATTATGCCTCAGCTTTAGATCTTCCCAGTATGGCAAGTCCCACAAACATGACCTACGGCTCCAACACTGACCGTCCTCACGTTTCCTTTTCTTCTGAAGCTTGCCTGGTATCACATCTCTAACCCTATCAAGCTGTTCCTTCAGCTCTTCTGGAGTGAATTCCGCTGGCTTCTCACGGCTTTCAGAAGCACCATTGAATTCTTTGCTATTTCTCCAAGGATGGTGCCGAGGTAGCCAACGGCGGTGCCAATAAAGCAGATTTTGTTCCTTAATTTCTTGGAGCAATTCTCTTTGTCACAATGCACACATGCCTGGTAACCAGCTGTGGCCCTCCCTGACAATGTGTGCAGTGCCGGATAATCATGAATACACCATAAGATTGCAGCACGGAGATCAAACTTGTCTGGACTATTGGCATCATATGATTTTACACCTTTCCAGAGCTCCTGCAGCTCTTCCATCAAAGGCTCCATGAAGACATCAAAATCTTTTCCTGGAGAGGATGGACAAGGGATTAGCAATGTAAGCATGAAGTTGGACTGATCCATACATGCCCACGGTGGAAGGTTGTATGGCACCACGAATACAGGCCACATGCTGTAGGAGTTGCTCATATTCCCGTAGGGATTAAAACCATCCGTGGCAAGTCCAAGCCTTATGTTCCTGGCATCAGCGGCAAAGTCTTTATGAATATTGTCAAAATCCTTCCATGCATCCCCGTCTTCTGGATGACTGAGATCATTCTCCATGTCTTGCCGCTTCAGTTTGTGCCACTGTACTTCCTTTGATTGCTCCTTTCAAAGAAACATTCTTTGCAGCCTTGGAATCAATGGAAAGTGCCTCAGCACCTTCTCTGGGATCTGTCTCCTACCATCAGCATCTTTCCATCTGGAGGCTTTGCACTTGGGGCAATTATTCTCCTTGGCATAATCCTTCCGGAACAATACACAGTTATTCGGGCACACATGGATACTATCATAACCAAGTCCCAACCTGCCGATTATGCTAAGTGCCTCCTCGTATGACTTTGGTATTGAGCTAGTAGGGTATTGCAAGGCCAAAATCAAGAGTATCGCGTTGAATGCAACGTTGCTAATCCGGTAGTATGACTTGGCCTGAAGTAACTTGACTGTGAGTGAAAACCTTGACATTGTACCCCCATCGCTGGCTGCGCGCTTGGCTTCCTCTATCAACTCAGCAAATATAGTGTCCTTTCCAGCACCTTGCGGTTCTGACTTCTACAAATCAGCAAGCAGATCAGGAATTCTATCATCTTCGTAACCATCTTCCTCTTGCAAACCAAAATAGTGTGCCTCTGCATCACCTCCACCAACATGGTGTGCCCCTGCATCACCTCCATGTCCAGCCTCAGGTTCACCTCCATGTCCAGCCTCAGGTTCACCTCCATGTCCATGTCCGGCTTCAGGTGCACCTCCTTGTCCTCCATGTCCAGCTTCAGGTACAGGATGTAATGGTTCTCCATGGAAGACCCATCGGTCATAAGTGCTTGCCATCCCAAAAAGAAGCAAATGAGCCTCTACTACATCTAGAGGTTTTGTGCACCGGTTGAGACAGCTACGACATGGGCACAGCACCTGATCATCATTGGCAGCACTCAAGCGAACAAACTGCATAAACTCTGTCACTCCCTTTGTGTGTTCAGGGGAAAACCTTCTAATTATTGTTGTAATCCAGCGTCTGTCTATCTGCGGAAGAACAAAATGATGCAATTAGCACACACCTAACTGCACAGCAGTTCCAATTTCAAGCAATGCACAGCAGTTCAATTCGATTTTGTGAACTGATGAAGAAGAACAGATCGAGAGGGGAGAGATGAGAGGGGTGCAGACCGGAGATGCGGAGGGGCTCGTCGTCGGAGAGGGACGGGGCTCGTCCTGGAGAGGGTGAGGGGCTCGTCGTCGGCGAGGGCGAGGGGCTCGTCGTCGGCGAGGCAGATGGACAGCAGATCCCTTGCTCGGACGCAGCGCTGGCACACCCACCACCGCCGTCACCTCAGATCACAGAGATTCGATATTGTGAACTGACGAAGAAGAACAGATCGAGAGGGGAGAGATGAGAGGGGTGCAGACCGGGAGATGCGGAGAGGGCTCGTCGTCGGAGAGGGCCGGGGCTCGTCGTCAGAGAGGGACGGGTCTCGTCATCGGAGAGGGACGGGGCTCATCGTCGGAGAGGGACGGGGCCGGTGACCACCGCCCCCGCCGCCGCCGAGTTGCGGAGGGAGTTGGATTCCAATTTCTGCTAGATTATCGGAGGGAGTTGGATTCGGAAGGGATATTTGGGCTTCTCCTGGGCGCCAAAAAAAATCAAAAAGAGTGAGATCTGGGTGTCGAACCCAGCACCTCTAGATATGTCAACGTGCCAGTTAACCAGTGGTGCCTATTGGAGAGATCTTGTCAGCTTACCATCCTTTATCCTTTACATAGTGGAACTAAGGCAACTTCTTTTTTTTTAGTTATGGATATGATCTTGTTACATAATCTATCAGAGGGGATACTGATTTAGGACAACAGTTAATTTGTACAGGAGCATTAGCTAAGCAACAGGCTAATATATGACTAATAATTAATTACGGCTAGCAAACTATATATATCTATATATACTCCAGCATATATAGACCACCAAAAGCACATTATATTACACATATATAGTGCCAGCCTTGAGCTCAATAACATAGTACCAAAAGGACACGTTAATTATAGATACTACCGAGGAGGTTCAACGCTCATTTACTTGAGCACATTACATAGACCAACAGGCCATTAGATAGTACCACATCGATAAGAGGTTCAACGCTCATATTACTTGAGCTCATACACACATATATATAGTACTACTAGCTTAATTAGAGAGGTTCAGCCTGCTAGCTCATTTCTCGAGCTTCCTAACATGCAACATGAGACCGCCCCGGGCGCGCTTGCGGAACCAAAACACAAAGATATCATTTGCCTTCATATTGCTCTTCTGCACCACATCTCTCTAGTTAGTTGTGATCACTGCACCGTCAACCTTCCCTTTGCCCTGGAAAATCCTCACTTTCACACAATGTCTCTCACTGTAAGAGACAACAAAGTCATTATCTGGAAGGTGCATATTCCTCGAGATGTACTGCTCGGTAAACTTCCGGTTGAAGTACTGCAGATTATAAGATGCAAAACTTCGTTCAGATGAAGTAATTGTCAACATATAATTAAAGATGCAAAAACATCCTTGAGATGGAGTAATTATTTACCATTCTGGAACTGCCTTCCACGGTACTTGCACTCTTTATAGTGCACACATAAAAAGGAATTGCGGGGGGCACTTTTGGTCAACAAGATAACTCAGGATTTCAACTTGTGTAGGATTCATTTCCACTAGATTGGGATACATGCAAAAGTCATCCCATTCCTCACCTGCCTCTATCCTGGGACCTACATATAAGGAAACCAGGGAATACGGCCTAGTTTAAAGTTTTCCTAAAATTGAAGTATATCAAACCAACAGTATTTATAGAAACTGAAGTATTCCTTGAATGCTACAAATTGACTATCTATTATGCCAAACCGAGACTAATTAGCATTTCGGCCTATATCCTGCATCTATAACAAATTACACCATGTTTAGTTGTGATTAACCCTAGACAATTAATGTGAGTCAATAGAGGACTTTGCATAAGCTAAGGAAACATAATCAAATCACTAAAAATATTGTCCATATAAGTAAAGCAACGTCGTAAACCTTATATTATGGATTTTTTCTCAAAACACTATATGGCTTATATTTAGGAACGGAGGGAGTATATTTTTTACCTCGACGAGTGATACGTCTCAAACGTATCCATAATTTCTTATGTTCCATGCTAGTTTTATGAAAATACCTACATGTTTTGTTCGCACTTTATATCGTTTTGATGCGTTTTCCGGAACTAACTTATTAACAAGATGCCGAAGTGCCAGTTCCTGTTTTCTGCTGTTTTTGGTTTCAGAAATCTTACACTGGAAATATTCTCGGAATTGGACGAAATCAAGGCCCACGATCTTATATTTCCACGAAGCTTCCAGAACACCGGAGAGGGACCAGAGGGGAGGCCCAGGGCCCCCACACAGTATGGCGGCGCGGCCAGAGGGGGGGGGGCCCCTGGTGTGTGGGACCCCCAGACCCCTTCTGACTCCGTTTCTTCGCCTATATAAGTCGTCGTGACCTAAAACTTCGAGACGGATAAGCCACGATACGAGAAAAGTTCCAGAGCCGCCGCCATTGCGAAGCCAAGATTCGGGGGACAGAAGTCTCTGTTCCGGCACGCCGCCGGGACGGGGAAGTGCCCCCGGAAGGCATCTCCATCGACACCACCGCCATCTTCATCGCCGCTGCTGTCTCACATGATGAGGAGGGAGTAGTTCTCCCCCGAGGCTGAGGGCTCTACCGGTAGCTATGTGGTTAATCTCTCTCTCATGTACTCCAATACAATGATCTCATGAATTGCCTTGCACGATTGAGATCCATATGATGAGCTTTGTATCACTATTAATCTATGTGCTACTCTAGTGATGTTATTAAAGTAGTCTATTCCTCCTTCATGATGTAATGGTGATAGTGTGTGAATCGTGTAGTTCTTGGCGTAGGTTATGATTGTAATCTCTTGTAGATTATGGAGTTAACTATTAGTACGATAGTATTGATGTGATCTATTCCTCCTTTCATAGTGTAATGGTGACAGTTTGTATGCTATGTTAGTACTTGGTCTAAATTACAAAGATCTATTATGCTCTAAAGGTTACTTAAATATGAATGCTGAATGTTGTGGCGCTTGTTAACTCCGGCTTGAGGGAGCTCTTGTAGCCCTACACAATGAATGGTGTTTGTTATCAAACAAGAGTATATGTAGCACAAGTGAGGAGAAGTTATTTATTTATTATGTGATCAATGTTGAGAGTGTCCACTAGTGAAAGTAGGATCCCTAGGCCTTGTTTCCAATACTGCAAACACCGCTTACTTACTGTTCTACTGCATGTTTACTCGCTGCCATATTTATTTCAGATTGTTATTACCACTCATATCCATCTATATCATCTGCGTTTTAATATCTCTTCGCCGAACTAGTGCACCTATACATCTGACAAGTGTATTGGGTGTGTTGGGGACATAAGAGACTTCTTGTATCGTAATTGCAGGGTTGCTTGAGAGGAATATCTTTGACCTCTACCTCCCTGAGTTCGATAAACCTTGGGTGATTCACTTAAGGGAAACTTGCTGCTGTTCTACAAACCACTGCTCTTGGAGGCCCAACACTGTCTACAAGAATAGAAGCACACGTAGACATCAAGCTATTTTCTGGCACCGTTGCCGGGGAGGTAAGGTAAAAGGTATTTACATCCTCCGACTACTAAGCTATTTTCTAGCACTGTTGCCGGTGTGTGAGTGCTCGAAGGTATCTCCTTTAGATTCTGCAATTGCGTCTTTTTGTCTCTTGTTTTTATTTTCACTAGTCTATACCTAATAATAAAGGGAAAAGGATTTCTCCCTCGGTCGTCGTCCGTTTTTTATTGCCCCTATATTCCTAATGAATTTACAGGCAGTGCCACCGGCAAGTTGTCTCTCGTGACCGTTCCGTACTTAATCCAATTAGGTGTTCTTCTCCGCTGCTCCACCCTGCCGCCTCCCAAACTGCAGCCACCGCCCGCGATTCCCCACATTTGCCCGGTCCGGCGCGCTGTTCGCCCGCACGCCGCCACCCTCCACTCCTCCAGACTATCCCTTGCTGGTTTACGCTCGGGAGAGACTGCGAGCAGGATTTTGAGGAGGCGGAGCAAATAGAGTAAATGCGATGTGGATTTCATGAGACTGCTCGACGTGGTGTCTGTAGAGCTGTATCACGCGAAGGACGAAGCGGTTCATGGGAGAGGGAGGGATCGATGGACTACCTGCTCCTGTGACGGAGGATGGGGTGTTCGTGGCGACGGGGTGGCTCGTGTGAACATGGAGGACGGCAAATCTGCAAAACAGGGAGACGGTAGAATCATTGGGGCGGCCCTGGCGAATTAGATCAAGCCGCAAGATTATGAAGAAGCAAACCAGCAGGGAACGGACAGAGGAAGCGACGCCTGCGGGATGGAGCGGTGTAGGCTTCTCCATTGACGAGAGGACCTGCGTAGGGGGAATTGGGGATTTCTGCCTGCAGAATTTTCATTAGAAAATACAAGTGGGCTCTACATTAAACACATCCCGCTGAGGGGAAAACACATCCCGTTGATGATGCACATATTATATGCTACTGGTGTGGATGTTTTCGCTTAAACAGACCATCTCCAACGTACGCGCTAAATGAATGAACACTGTAAATTTGTGTTTATAGCGCGAGCTATGCGGATGTAGTGCGCGGCGCTGCCGACTGCTTTTGCAGACGCGTTAAACCGCCACGCTAAATTACAACGACTAATTGGTCCATTTGCAGACGCGCTAAAAAGCCGCACGGAAAATAATATTTTCGCACATTTGCATGTGTAAATAGATAAAAAAAACTTAAAAATAAACTGAAAATACAAATATATTGCAAAGTTCAACGCTACAACCAAATTTATTTTTAAACTAGCCTAAACTAATCAGAATCCCAGTCGAAGTCGGAGGAGGAGCTCGGTGTTGTCGACGACACCGAAGTCGATGTCCACTCGAAGGAGGAGGAGGAGTCGACGATGATCGTCGTTGGGCCGGCGCCATTATTCTTCTCCTCCGCCTTCCTCGCGACCTTCTCCTCCGCCTTCCTCGCGACTTTCTCCTCCCTCTCCTTTTCCTCACCGCCGCCTTCGCTCTCCTTTCCTCCCGGTCCGCCTTCTTCGCCACCTTAAGCGCCGCCTTCTCCTCTTCCTTCTTGTCGTAGAAGGCCTCCATCGCGGTGACGTCCTCCGAGAACTAGCGCGCCCACTCGAGGCGCATGCGCTCGTCGCGCTCCGCGATAACGAGGCGCTGCTCGAGCTCGCGCCGGTGCTGCCTCACCTCGCGCGTGACAGCCAGCGGCAGCGGCGCGAGGGCTTCCGCCAGCTGCCGCGTCCAGAAGTCGTCGAAGTTCATCGAGCGACGGGAGCGGCCGAGGTGCCAGGCGACCATGTCGTACGCGCGCCGCCTCGTGCGCCATCTCGAACGTCTCGAGCCCGATGCGCACGTCGCCGCTGCAGATATCGGCGTAGAAAGTGTCGTTCGGCCGCGCGTGGACGCTGCGGTAGCCGAAGCTCGAGCGGCGGTGGGGCGCCATCTCGTCGGCGTGGAGGCGGAGCGGCGACGCGAGCGACGTGGAGCACAACGGGAACGACGCGGAGCGAGGTGGAGGGTGGCGAAGCGACACGCTGGTGAAACTTCCTGGCGGTTGGGTACGCACGCGGCGTTTTATAGCGCGCTGCAATCGGCGCGTCAGGTTTGGCGCGTAGGACGGCGCAAAAACGCGCACGGGGCAAAAAAATTAGCGCGCGTGGCTTTTTAGCGCGTCCACTAGAGGTTCGCACGCCCGCTCCCACGCTGCATTTCAGCAGTTAATTTATCGCGCACGTGTTTTGCCGCGCCTGTTGGAGATGCTCTTAGACCCGATCGAACTGACCATGTGCAATATATACACTGAGGGAACAATGCAGCTAATTTTTTGCACGAATAATACCGAGTTGGTATTGGCTGTTTATCGAATACGTTGTACTAAACTGGTAATCAAATCAATGCGAGAACATTGCATGCTAACTAGCTCATCCAAAACAGGCAAATAGGTTCTGTATGTGCACTAAACGTACACGATGAGCACGACATGTAGAGACTGGAGAGACTGAGAGAGGAGGCTGACGATTTGGTTGTGTGGGGATTGAAAAGAAGAAATGATGATCAGAGTGAAGAGAGAGAGAGAATAGATCTTGTGTTTCCATAGACCCTTAAATCTTACAATAGCATAAATTTCTGGAAGGGTATCGTGGTATTGCTTAATCTCAACCATCTATCCTATCTCTAATCTCGAACTCTTTTTTGTTAAATCTCATCCGTCCTTTTGTTTCACTCACGAATTTTTTTTATTCTTGAAGGTCTATGGAAGCACAAGGCATTAAATAAAAATACAGTATACTTATAGACATAGTTCAAAATATTTGATTTAAAAATGATAAAATTATAGAGAGTAGATTAAACAAAGAAATTAAGACTAAGACAATGGTTAGACAAGTCAATCAATTTTGAGCCAAACTTTGAGTACCGAACAAGATTTTTCAAAAAAAGCTGAATTTTTAAATCTTCATCCAATGTTTGGTGAATCATCAATTGAGTTTAGTTTTTTCCGGTGCAACGCACGGGCACTTTTTCTAGTAAGGCTTAATGGAAAACAACAACAAAATGAGAGATCTTTATGAACTTTATCTTGAATTAGGACATGATGTGTTTGAAGAGAGAATTAAAAAACCCATGAAACTTTATATGTATGCTAATGGGAATGTTATTAGTATGAATGCTTTGAACACCATTGTTGCTAATGCTATGGAAAATTCTAAGCTTGGGGAAGCTGATTTTGATGAGCATGATATTTTTAGTCCCCCAAGTTTTGAGGAGAAAATTTACTTTGATGATATTTTACCTCCTATTTATGATGATTATAATGATAGTGGTATTTTGGTGCCACCTACTATGGAGGATAAAGGTTATTGTGATTATACCATGCCTGCAATTTATGATGATTACAATGATGGTTATGGTAGTTTTATTCCCACTATTACTAATAAAATTGATTATGCTTATGTGGAGAGTAATAATTTTATGCATGTAGCTCATGATAAGAATGTTTCATGTGATAGTTATATTGTTGAGTTTGTTCATGATGCTACTGAAAGTTATTATGAGAGAGGGAAATATGGTTATATGCATCTTAATAATATTAAGTTTCCCCTCTTTATGTTGAGAATTCTGAAGTTACTCGTGTTTTATCTTCTTATGCTTGTCACTTTGTTCTTCATGAATTTATTTGTGTACAAGATTCCTTTTCATAGAAAGTGGGTTAGACTTAAATGAGTTTTGAATTTGCTTCTTGATGCTCTCTTTTGCTTCAATTCTTATTTCTTGCAAGAGCATCATTAAAATTGCTGAGCCCATCTTAATGGCTATAAAGAAAGCACTTCTTGGGAGATAACCCATGTCTTTATTTTACTACAGCACTTTTGTTTTATATTTAAGTCTTGGAAGTTGTTACTACTGTAGCAACCTCTCCTTATCTTTATTTTATTGCATTGTTGTGCCAAGTAAAGTCTTTGATAGTAGGGTTGATACTAGATTTGGATTACTGCACAGAAACAGATTTCTTACTGTCACGAAATTGAGCAGCCCCGTCTGTAGGTAACTCAGAAAATTCTTCCAATTTACGTGCGTGATCCACAGATATGTACGCAACTCTCATTCAATTTGAGCTTTTTCATCTGAGCAAGTTAAGTGCCCCAGAAAAATTCGTCTTTACGGACTATTCTGTTTTGACAGATTCTGCCTTTTATTTCGCATTGCCTCTTTTGCTATGTTTAATGGATTTCTTTGTTCCATTAACTTTCAGTAGCTTTGTGCAATGTCCATAAGTGTTAAGAATGATGTGTCATCTCTGAACATGTGAATTTTTGATTATGCACTAACCCTCTAATGAGATTGTTTTGAGTTTGGTGTGGAGGAAGTTTTCAAGGATCAAGAGAGGAGGATGATATAATGTGATCAAGAAGAGTGAAAAGTCTAAGCTTGGGGATGCCCCGTGGTTCATCCCTGCATATTTCAAGAAGACTCAAGCATCTAAGCTTGGGGATGCCCAAGGCATCCCCTTCTTCATCGACAACTTATCAGGTCACCTCTAGTGAAACTATATTTTTATTCCGTCACATCTTATGTGCTTTACTTGGAGCGTCTATGTGCTTTTATTTTCGTTTTGTTATTTTCATTCTCTGAATAAATTCATGCTTGTGTGGGAGAGAGAAACGCTCCGCTTTTTCATATGAACACTAGTGTTCTTCGCTTTTACTTTTAATGTGCAATGGCGAAAGTTGATCGCTTCACTTGTTGTTATTTTGTTGGAAACATAAAATGTTGCATGTGGTAGTGGAATAATGAAACACTTGCATAATCTTGTAGATCATTGAGCTTTGATAACCTGATTCTTTGCAAACGTTTTGAGGTATTTAGATGGTAAAGCTTGTTGTTTGAATAAGTTAAAATTAGTAGTGGATTGTTGTCTTTAAGCTTGTACCGTACTACAAACTCTACTTAAATAGTTGAAGGTGTAGTTGGACTTGATAGCTTTCCATGTCTGAAAGTTCATCGTAACAACTAAGTTGTGCTGAAGGTCGAGGGAGCTAGCGGGGTACTTGTGCCGCCGTGAACGGCCCTCCTTGGAGTGAAATTTAATCATGCTCTTAATGTTGAACCTGCTAGTCGTTTGCAATAAGCTTGTGAGTTCTTTTTGACTAATGTTAAGCTACGGTTTTTGGCACTTCCACCATCCAAATTTGCTAGCCTCTTCGGTGCTGTGCATTGCCTTCAGCTCACATTGAGAGTTGTGCATACTTCGCCAGTACATCCAAACTCGTGGGAGGACTTTCTCTTGTTCTCCTACACATAAGCCCATACATCTTCCTCAAAACAGCCACCATACCTACCTACCACAGCATTTCCATAGCTGTTCCAAGATATATTGCCATGCAACTTCCATTTTACATTACATCACTTGTGTCATTTATTATTTATATATTGCTTTGCATGATTCTATACAGCTGATGTGTGGTTTACCCATGTTACGCTAGATCATTGCACATCCTGCTACACTGGCAGAGGCATATAGTTTTATACATCATGTTTTATTCATTATGAGTTATTTGTACCAAAAAGTGTGTTGTCATATTAGGATGTTGCCCCTAAAAGTGAAAAGAGCCGTGGAGGCCATCAAAAAGAGAAACAGAAAGAGAAAAGAAAGGAAAAAATAGAAAAGAAAAAAAAAAGAATAAAGAAAAAGGGGGCAACATTACTATCTTTTATCCACACTTGTGCTCATGATTTAGCACCTGCAGTATTCATAGTCATCATTTGTGCTCATGTTTAGCACCTACACTCCATATGAGAGAGTTTTCATGTTTTACTAGTATAACTATGTGGGGAATTTACACTATAGAACGTGTGTTGTATATTCCAATGATGAGCTTCCTCAAAAGTGCTCTAGGTCTTCGTGAGCAACCAAGTTGGATGCACCCCCACTAGTTCCATTGGAGAGCTTTCATACACATATAGCTCTATGTACATCCGTTGCAAGGCAATCACTACTCCTTGCATAGCTTCGATTATAAGACTTCCTCTTGTCTAATAATCACTTATAGCTTTGTGAGACTTTCTTTCATTGGCCTTCCAAACCCCCATTAACGTTCTTTTTGCCATAACATCCTGGTGCCGATACCAAATGCTTGCGCTCACCGGTTGAGTAGACTTCAAAACAATTGATTCATGACGTTCATGTTTATTTTTACTTGACTGAATCCTTCTTTTTTGTGAAAATTTACTTGATGCTTGGAATGAAGGATAGAACTTCTACGCTGAATACTTAAAACATCTTTAATGAACTTTGTACGGTTTCATGTCTTTAAAGCAATAGTTCATGAAAACTTCTAGCTTGTTTAACTCCTGCATTATCATCTCTTATATCAATATAGACATTTGCTTTGAATGATTTGATCTCAGCTCATATGCCTTACATCATTATTGGATCAAGATTGTGTTGGTAGCATGTCACTTCAGAAATTATTCTTGTTATCTGATGTCTACTTTCCCCCTCCTTTCCTGTAGACAGTGTTGGGCCTCCAAGAGCAGAGGTTTGTAGAACAGCAGCAAGTTTTCCCTTAAGTGGATACCCAAGGTTTATCGAACTCAGGGAGGAAGAGGTCAAAGATATCCCTCTCATGCAACCCTGCAACCACAAAGCAAGAAGTCTCTTGTGTCCCCAACACACCTAATAGGTGCACTAGTTCGGCGAAGAGATAGTGAAATACAGGTGGTATGAATAAGTATGAGCAGTAGCAACGGTGCCGAGAAAAATAGCTTGTCGGCGTGTAGTTGATGGTGGTAGTATTGCAGCAGTAGTAACGCAAAGAAACAATGAAACAAGCGTAGTAACGCAGCAGTATTTAGGAACAAGGCCTAGGGATTACACTTTCACTAGTGGACACTCTCAACATTGATCACATAACAGAATAGATAAATGCATACTCTACACTTTTGTTGGATGATGAACACATTGCGTAGGATTACACGAACCCTCAATGCCGGAGTTAACAAGCTCCACAATAATGCTCATATTTAAGTAACCTTATAGTGTAAGATAGATCAACAGACTAAACCAAGTACTAACATAGCTTGCACACTGTCACCTTCATGCATATGTAGGAGGAATAGATCACATCAATATTATCATAGTAATAATTAACTCCACAATCTACAAGAGATCATGATCATAGCCTACGACAAGAACCACACGGTGCACACACTAGTCACCTTTACACACGTGCAGGAGGAATAGAACTACTTTAATAACATCACTAGAGTAGCACATAGATAAATTGTGATACAAAACTCATATGAATCTCAATCATGTAAAGCAGCTCATGAGATTATTGTATTGAGGTACATGGGAGAGAGATGAACCACATAGCTACAGCGAAGCCCTCAGCCTCAGGGGTGAATTACTCCCTCCTCATCATGGGGGCAGCGATGGCGGTGAAGATGGCGGTGAAGACGGCGGTGGAGATGGCTCCGGGGGCAATTCCCCGTCCGGCAGGGTGCCGGAACAGAGAGTTCTGTCCCCCGAATTGGAGTTTCGCGATGGCGGCGGCGCCCCTGGAGTCTTTCTGGAGTTTCGTCAATTGGTATCGAAGTTTTAGGTCACGACGGCTTAAATAGGCGAAGAATCGGAGTCGGAGGGTCTCTGGGGGGCCCACACTATAGGGGGGCGTGGCCCCCCCCTGGCCGCGCCGGGGTGTGGTGTGGGGCCCCCAGGGCTCCCCTCTGGTCCTTCCCGGGTGTTCTGGATGCTGCCGTGGAAAATAGGAACGTGGGCGTTGATTTCGTCCGATTCCGAGAATATTTCGTTACTAGGATTTACTGAAACCAAAAACAGCAGAAACAAAGAATGGCCTCTCGGCATCTCGTCAATAGGTTAGTTCCGGAAAACGCATAAAAATGATATAAAGTGTGAACAAAACATGTTGGTATTGTCATAAAACAAGCATGGAACATCGGAAATTATAGATACGTTGGAGACGTATCAGCATCCCCAAGCTTAGTTCCTACTCGTCCTCGAGTAGGTAAACGATAAAAGATAATTTCTGAGGTGACATGCTACCAACATAATCTTAATCATACCATTGTAAAGCATATGAGATGAATGCAGCGATTCGAAACAATGTAAATGCAATGAGTAAACAATTGAATCATATAGCAAAGACTTTTCATGAATAGTACTTTCGAGACAAGCATCAATAAGTCTTGCATAAGAGTTACTCATAAAGCAATAAATTCATAGTAGAGACATTGAAGCAACACAATGGAAGATTAAGTTTCAGCGGTTGCTTTCAACTTGTAACATGTATATCTCATGGATAGTTGTCAATGCAGAGCAATATAACAAATGCAATAAGTATGTAAGAATCAATGCACAGTTCACACAAATGTTTGCTTCTTGAGGTGGAGAGAGATAGGTGAACTGACTCAACATTGAAAGTAAAAGAATGGTCCTCCATAGAGGAAAAGCATCGATTGCTATATTTGTGCTAGAGCTTTGATTTTGAAAACATGAAACAATTTTGTCAACGGTAGTAATAAAGCATATGTATCATGTAAATTATATCTTACAAGTTGCAAGCCTCATGCATAGTATACTAATAGTGCCCGCACCTTGTCCTAATTAGCTTGGACTACCGGATCATCACAATGCACATGTTTTAACCAAGTGTCACAAAGGGGTACCTCTATGCCGCCTGTACAAAGGTCTAAGGAGAAAGCTCGCATTGGATTTCTCGCTATTGATTATTCTCAACTTAGACATCCATACCGGGACAACATAGACAACAGATAATGGACTCCTCTTTTATGCATAAGCATGTAACAACAATTAATAATTTTCTCATTTGAGATTGAGGATATATGTCCAAAACTGAAACTTCCACCATGGATCATGGCTTTAGTTAGCGGCCCAATGTTCTTCTCTAACAATATGCATGCTTAACCATAAGGTGGTAGATCGCTCTTACTTCAGACAAGACGAACATGCATAGCAACTCACATGAAATTCAACAAAGAGTAGTTGATGGCGTCCCCAGTGAACATGGTTATCGCACAACAAGCAACTTAATAAGAGATAAAGTGCATAAGTACATATTCAATACCACAATAGTTTTTAAGCTATTTGTCCCATGAGCTATATATTGCAAAGGTGAATGATGGAATTTTAAAGGTAGCACTCAAGCAATTTACTTTGGAATGGCAGAAAATACCATGTAGTAGGTAGGTATGGTGGACACAAATGGCATAGTGTTGTTTGGCTCAGGATTTGGATGCATGAGAAGTATTCCCTCTCGATACAAGGTTTAGGCTAGCAAGGTTGTTTGAAGCAAACACAAGCACGAACTAGTACAGCAAAACTCACATAAAAGACATATTACAAGCATTATAAAACTATACATCGTCTTCCTTGTTGTTCAAACATCTTACTAGAAAATATCTAGACTCTAGAGAAACCACTCATGCAAACCAAATTTTAACAAGCTCTATGTATTTCTTCACTAATAAGTGTAAGGTATATGATGCAAGAGCTTAAACATGAGCACAACAATTGCCAAGTATCACATTACCCAAGACATTATAGCAATTACTACATGTAGCATTTTCCAATTCCAACCATATAACAATTTAACGAAGAGGAAACTTCGCCATGAATATTATGAGCTAAGAACACATGTGTTCATATGCAACAGCGGAGCGTGTCTCTCTCCCACACAAGCATGATGTAATCCAATTTATTCAAACAAAAACAAAAACAAAAACAAACCGACGCTCCAAGCAAAGCACATAAGATGTGATGGAATAAAAATATAGTTTCAGGGGAGGAACCTGATAATGTTGTCGATAAAGAAGGGGATGCCTTGGGCATCCCCAAGCTTAGACGCTTGAGTCTTCTTGATATATGCAGGGGTGAACCACCGGGGCATCCCCAAGCTTAGAGCTTTCACTCTCCTTGATCATGTTGCATCATACTCCTCTCTTGATCCTTGAAAACTTCCTCCACACCAAACTCGAAACAACTCATTAGAGGGTTAGTGCACAATAAAAATTAACATATTCAGAGGTGACACAATCATTCTTAACACTTCTGGACATTGCATAATGCTACTGGACATTAATGGATCAAAGAAATTCATCCAACATAGCAAAAGAGGCAATGCGAAATAAAAGGCAGAATCTGTCAAAATAGAACAGTTCGTATTGACGAATTTTAAAATGGTACCAGACTTGCTCAAATGAAAATGCTCAAATTGAATGAAAGTTGCGTACATATCTGAGGATCATGCACGTAAATTGGATTAATTTTCTGAGCTACCTACAGGGAGGTGGACCCAGATTCGTGACAGCAAAGAAATCTGGAACTGCGCAGTAATCCAAATCTAGTACTTACTTTTCTATCAACGGCTTTACTTGGCACAACAAAACACAAAACTAAGATAAGGAGAGGTTGTTACAGTAGTAAACAACTTCCAAGATACAAATATAAAACAAATTACTGTAGCAAAATAACACATGGGTTATCTCCCAAGAAGTTCTTTCTTTATAGCCATTAAGATGGGCTCAGCAGTTTTAATAAACCATTCGCGGGAAATAGTATTTGAGGCAAAAGAGAGCTTCAAGAGGCAAATTCAAAACAAATTTAAGTCTAACATGCTTCCTATGAAGAGGAATCTTGTACACAAATGAATTCATGAAGAACAAAGTGACAAGCATAAGAGGATAAAACACGAGTAACTTCAAGATTCTCAACATAAAGAGGGGAAACTTAATATTATTAAGATGCATACGACCATATTTCCCTCTCTCATAGTAACTTTCAGTAGCATCATTGATGAAATCCACAATATACCCATCACTTAAAACATTCTTATCATGGTTCATATGCATAGAAGTATCATTAAATTTGGCATAAGAAGAGTTATTCTCATTAATAGTAATTGGAGCAAGATTATTATCAAGAATTTGAACATGGTAAACAAGTTGCCTATTAAGGGAATTGTTTTTGGTAATCCAATCATGACTATGACAAGTTTCATAAGGATAGTTAGAACCTATATCATAGCATTCTTTATAATAATCATTAGAGATCGGAGGCATAGTGTCATCATAAGAAATAGAATAGTTATCCTTCACAATCGGTTTATCTGTGTCCACACCATTATTGTTATTAGAAGGAGATGTATCAAGAACATAATGACCAGTAGCTAAAGGATTTGCAAACACCTCTTCCCCAAGCTTAGAGCTTTCTATATCATTATGGGAGGAAGCATGGATAGTCTTGACACTATGGCAATTATTATCATCATCATTTTCAGAATTAGTTTCCCAGAGATTTGCAATATCAAAAGTAGTGTGCTCATTCAAATCATGATTGCTAATGTATGTAAAGGGCATAGGAAGATCATCATATTCAGATTCATTATCACAATAATCATTAGGAGCAACATACTTACGGTTACCTATTGTTATCACATATACGCGGGGATATGATGTTACCTCTTTCTTTTTATTCCCCTTCTTCTTCTTCTTCTTCTTCTTCTTCTTCTTCATTCCCTTCTTCTTCTTTTTCTCTTCCTTCTCCTCGTTCCCTTCTTCAGGAAGAAGAGGCTTGGTGGGTGGCTTGTCCGCATAACCTGATTTACTTTCAGAAACAATAGAAGAAACTTGGGAGGATCCCTCCTTTTCGTTAATTAGTTGAAAACACACAGCGGTCCTATCATATTTTGGCAAGGTGTCATCTTCTAAAATATTTTGTATGTAAGTATTTGTATGGCTATTATCAATGCAATAAGAAAAACACCCATGCAGGACATCATCAATATCAAGATCACTCATATGTAACAAAGAGATTTTTCTCGACAGTTCTTCACACCCCAAAAATAAAGTAAGTTCATCATGCTGATTAGGAGTAATTTCATCATCACAATACAAATTTGCAGCACTCATTGGGTTCAAATTATCATTGGAGGAGCATTGAAAATTAAAATGACCCACTTCATGGCAAACTTCACAAATAAAAGGATAGAGGGCACAAACTTTTTTACCAAGATCATCTAGAGCCCTAAACCACTTTCTAGTTTTTTCATTAGCATGATGGATACAATATTCATCTTTGATTTGATTAATTCCACAAGGTCTATGTATTCCACAAAAATTAACATGCTTATAGGAAATAGCATTCTTAGGAGTTTGAGCATGCTTATTGCAATAATTAACAACAATTTCATTCTTCATGCAAGCCTCTTTAAAAGGTTCATGATACTTATCAAAATTATTTTTAGGCAATTCGAAATGAGAAGCAAAGGCTTTATAAAGATTTGCAGCAACTTGAGAGTCAAGACCATAAGTAGCACTCATATTTCGAAATTTATCGGTATCCATAAAAGCTTCAATGCATTCATAATCATAATTTATACCTGACTCTTTACCTTCATTGTTCTCCCATCCTTCAGCGTTGTCCTCAATCCGATCAAGGAGGTCCCACCTAGCTTCAACCTCCTTGCTTGTGAAAGATCCTACGAACACGCGTCCGAGATAGTCCTTGTGTTGTCTGAAAGCCTCGCATAAAAATTATTAACAATAACATTACGGGGGAGCTCATGAATGGGACATTTGAGCATTAGAGATTTCAATCTCCCCCACGCTTGAGAAATACTCTCTCCATCACGAGGATAAAAGTTATAAATATAATTCCTATCAATATGCACTTCATGCGGAGGATAAAATTTAGAATAAAAGAGAGATGCAATTTCCTCCCAACCAAGAGAATGTCTATTCTCCAATAATTTATACCAATGCGCCGCTTTACCGGGCAATGAAAGCAGAGAATAGCTTCTTCCTCACTTCATCCATAGAGATACCTGCACACTTGAATAACCCACATAATTCGTGCAAAAACAGTAAATGATCTCTAGGATGGACAGTTCCATCCCCTTTATAGTGATTGTCCATAACACGTTCAATAATTTTCATAGGTATTTTATACGGAATACTTTCAGCAGGTGGATTCAAAATATCAGGAGCATCATTAGCGGTATCGCATATGGGAGATAAAGCATTATCAGAACAAATTTTCTCCCCTAAAGATGGGAAGCTAAAAAGACCACAAAAACTAGCTTCCCCAAGCTTAGACTTCTTCATAGCATTAGCAGTAATTGCATTCATACTAATAACATCGCTACTAGCATGCAAATAAGGTTCCATAGGTTTTTTAATTTTCGAATCAAACAATTCTAAATCAGGAAAAAGACTAAAAAGCTCACCAATTTTTTTGTTGTTTTCCATTATGCCTAACTAGTGTAAACAAGAAACAAAAAGTTGCAATTGCAGGATCTAAAGGAAATAGCTTCGAGTACTTACAATGGCGGAAAATAGCTTGGTAGCCGAGGTCCGGAGTGTGAGTACCTTTTACCTTTCCTCCACGGCAACGGCGCCAGAAAAGTGCTTGATGTCTACGTTCCCCCTCCTTTCTGTAGACAGTGTTGGGCCTCCAAGAGCGAGGTTTGTAGAACAGCAGCAAGTTTTCCCTTAAGTGGATACCCAAGGTTTATCGAACTCAGGGAGGAAGAGGTCAAAGATATCCCTCTCATGCAACCCTGCAACCACAAAGCAAGAAGTCTCTTGTGTCCCCAACACACCTAATAGGTGCACTAGTTCGGCGAAGAGATAGTGAAATACAGGTGGTATGAATAAGTATGAGCAGTAGCAACGGTGCCGAGAAAAATAGCTTGTCGGCGTGTAGTTGATGGTGGTAGTATTGCAGAGTAGTAACGCAAAGAAACAAGAAACAAGCAGTAGTAACGCAGCAGTATTTAGGAACAAGGCCTAGGGATTACACTTTCACTAGTGGACACTCTCAACATTGATCACATAACAGAAGACATAAATGCATACTCTACACTGTTCTTGGATGATGAACACAATGCGAAGGATAACACGAACCCTCAATGCCGGAGTTAACAAGCTCCACAATAATGCTCATATTTAAGTAACCTTATAGTGTAAGATAGATCAACAGACTAAACCAAGTACTAACATAGCTTGCACACTGTCACCTTCATGCATATGTAGGAGGAATAGATCACATCAATATTATCATAGTAATAATTAACTCCACAATCTACAAGAGATCATGATCATAGCCTACGACAAGAACCACACGGTGCACACACTAGTCACCTTTACACACGTGCAGGAGGAATAGAACTACTTTAATAACATCACTAGAGTAGCACATAGATAAATTGTGATACAAAACTCATATGAATCTCAATCATGTAAAGCAGCTCATGAGATTATTGTATTGAGGTACATGGGAGAGAGATGAACCACATAGCTACAGCGAAGCCCTCAGCCTCAGGGGTGAATTACTCCCTCCTCATCATGGGGGCAGCGATGGCGGTGAAGATGGCGGTGAAGACGGCGGTGGAGATGGCTCCGGGGGCAATTCCCCGTCCGGCGAGTGCCGAACAGAGTTGTCCCCCGAATTGAGTTTCGCGATGGCGGCGGCGCCCCTGTAGTCTTTCTGGAGTTTCGTCATTTGGTATCGAAGTTTTAGGTCACGACGGCTTAAATAGGCGAAGAATCGGAGTCGGAGGGTCTCTGGGGGGCCCACACTATAGGGGGGCGCGGCCCCCCGGCCGCGCCGGGGTGTGGTGTGGGGCCCCAGGGCTCCTCTGGTCCTTCCCGGTGTTACGGATGCTTCCGATGAAAATAGGAACTTGGGCGTTGATTTCGTCCGATTCCGAGAATATTTCGTTACTAGGATTTACGAAACCAAAAACAGCAGAAAACGACAGCGGCCTCTCGGCATCTCGTCAATAGGTTAGTTCCGGAAAACGCATAAAAATGATATAAAGTGTGAACAAAACATGTTGGTATTGTCATAAAACAAGCATGGAACATCGGAAATTATAGATACGTTGGAGACGTATCATTATCGTTTACCTACTCGAGGGTGAGTAGGAACTAAGCTTGGGGATGCTTGATACGTCTCAAACGTATCCATAATTTCTTATGTTCCATGCTAGTTTTATGACAATACCTACATGTTTTGTTTGCACTTTATATCATTTTGATGCGTTTTCCGGAACTAACCTATTAACAAGATGCCGAATTGCCAGTTCCTATTTTCTGCTGTTTTTGGTTTCAGAAATCTTACACAGGAAATATTCTCGGAATTGGACGAAATCAAGGCCCACGATCTTATATTTCCACGAAGCTTCTAGAACATCGAAGAGGGACCAGAGGGGAGGCCCAGGGCCCCCACACAGTATGGCGGCGCGGCCAGAGGGGGGGCGCGCCCCCTGGTGTGTGGGACCCCCAGACCCCTTCCGACTCCGTTTCTTCTCCTATATAAGTCGTCGTGACCTAAAACTTCGAGACGGATAAGCCACGATACGAGAAAAGTTCCAGAGCCACCACCATCGCGAAGCCAAGATTCGGGGGACAGAAGTCTCTGTTCCGGCACGCCGCCGGGACGGGGAAGTGCCCCCGGAAGGCATCTCCATCGACACCACCGCCATCTTCATCGCCGCTGCTGTCTCACATGATGAGGAGGGAGTAGTTCTCCCCCGAGGCTGAGGGCTCTACCGGTAGCTATGTGGTTAATCTCTCTCTCATGTACTCCAATACAATGATCTCATGAATTGCCTTGCACGATTGAGATCCATATGATGAGCTTTGTATCACTATTAATCTATGTGCTACTCTAGTGATGTTATTAAAGTAGTCTATTCCTCCTTCATGATGTAATGGTGACAGTGTGTGCATCGTCTAGTTCTTGGCGTAGGTTATGATTGTAATCTCTTGTAGATTATGGAGTTAACTATTACTACGATAGTATTGATGTGATCTATTCCTCCTTTCATAGTGTAATGGTGACAGTGTGTATGCTATGTTAGTACTTGCTCTAAATTGCAAAGATCTATTATGCTCTAAAGGTTACTTAAATATGAATGCCGAATGTTGTGGCGCTTGTTAACTCCGGCTTGAGGGAGCTCTTGTAGCCCTACACAATGAATGGTGTTTGTTATCGAACAAGAGTATATGTAGCACAAGTGAGGAGAAGTTATTTATTTATTATGTGATCAATGTTGAGAGTGTCCACTAGTGAAAGTAGGATCCCTAGGCCTTGTTTCCAATACTGCAAACACCGCTTAATTACTGTTCTACTACATGTTTACTCGCTGCCATATTTATTTCAGATTGTTATTACCACTCATATCCATCTATATCATCTGCGTTTTAATATCTCTTCGCCGAACTAGTGCACCTATACATCTGACAAGTGTATTGGGTGTGTTGGGGACACAAGAGACTTCTTGTATCGTAATTGCAGGGTTGCTTGAGAGGAATATCTTTGACCTCTACCTCCCTGAGTTCGATAAACCTTGGGTGATTCACTTAAGGGAAACTTGTTGCTGTTCTACAAACCTCTGCTCTTGGAGGCCCAACACTGTCTACAAGAATAGAAGCACACGTAGACATCAACGAGTCAGATGGACATCAGCAGGAGGAGGAGGAGCAACTTCCTCATGCTCAACTGCACAATCCATTGCTGCATCATCATCAGCTTCCTCTTGCTTAACGTGAACCCTATCTGGAGCACCATCCTCACGTTCGGAGGATGAGCTGATGTCGATGGTCTCAACGGCCTTCTTGGATGGGACCAAAATGGCAAGTTCATAGTCATAGGGGTCCATGGTGTCGACCTAATAACAAGCAGTGAACAATTTGAGAACTATGAAACTATTAATTACACATTAATTAAAACTAAGTTGGGATGATCAGATTCAGATTGACATTCGCACTAGCAGCACTAGCACATGTTTTGAATCAATCTAAACCAGGAAAATCTACTCTAGCACTAGCATCTACTTTGAATCGATCAAACCCTAGGAAAATCGCCGCTCGGACAAAAAAAACCCCAAAATCCCCCGAGATTAGGTACGGCAAAACCCTAGAAAATCCCCCGCTCATCCCCCAAACCTGAGCTTCGGCCGACGGAGGCAGTGGAGCTTCGGCCGACAGAGGCGATGCTGCTTGACGGGGGCGGAGGCGGTGGCCGACGGAGTTGGGAGAGGAAGAGGCGGCAGTGGCGGCTGGGTTGGGAGAGAGAGTGTGAGACAGGGGAGAAAGTTTCTTTTGGTATAGGACATTTTGGGGTGGGTGGGGCAAAATGGCACCCACTGACGTGTGGGGCCATCTAGTAGTAGATACCACTGGGTTGGGCCATTTCCGGTAATTTTATGTGGATTAGGGGCCTGATGACCCACAAGTATAGGGGATCGCAACAGTCTTCGCGGGAAGTAAAACCCAAATTTATTGATTCGACACAAGGGGAGGTAAAGAATACTTATAAGCCTTAACAACTGAGTTGTCAATTCAGCTGCACCTGGAAAAGCACTAGTAACAGGGGTGATGTGAAAGCAGCAGTAATATGAGAGCAAAGAGTGATAACACAGAATACGAGCAAAGATAATATGAGAGCAATGGCACCAGAAAATAGTGGATACTACTTCCAATGTCATGTAGAACGAGTATATGACGATGAGAGATGGACCGGGGTTCCCAGCTATCTACACTAGTGGTAACTCTCCAATAACAAGTGTTGGGTGAACAAATTACAGTTGGGCAATTGATAGGATTGAAATAGCATTAAGATAGAACATCAAGATTATTAATCATGTAGGCATGTTTTCCATATATAGTCATACGTGCTCGCAATGAGAAACTTGTACAACATCTTTTGTCCTACCAGCCGGTGGCAGCCGGGCCTCTAGGGAATCTACTGGAAATTAAGGTACTCCTTTTAATAGAGCACTGGAGCAAAGCATTAACACTCCATGAAAACATGTGATCCTCATATCTAAGCCTTCCCCTCCAGTTGTCCCAATTTTTGTCACTTTGGGGCCTTTGGTTCCGGACATAGACATGTGCATACAACTTGTAGATACAATCTAAGCAATAAGTATAGAGCTTAAATCTAAGATCATGCCACTCCGGCCCTAGTGACAAGCATTAAACACAACAAGATTGCAGCAACAATAACTTCACAAACTTTATAGATAGACTAATGATAATGTAACAATCCATCGGATCCCAACAAACACAACATCGATTACATCAGACGAATCTCAATCATGTAAGGCAGCTCATGAGATCATTGTATTGAAGTACATGGGGGAGAGAATACCAACTAGCTATAGCTAGAACCCGTAGTCCATGGGGGAACTACTCACGGAGCATGATGGAGGCGGTGGCGTCGATGGAGATGGCTTCCGGGGGCACTTCCCCGTCCCGGCAGGGTGCCGGAACAGAGACTTCTGTCCCCCGAATTGGAGTTTCGAGATGGTGGCGGCGCCCCTGGAGTCTTTCTGGAGTTTCGTCAATCGGTATCGAGGTTTTAGGTCACCAGGGCTTAAATAGGCGAAGAGTCGGAGTCGGAGGGGCCACGGGGCCTCCCCACACTAGGCCGGCGCGGCCAGGGTGGAGCCCGCGCGGCCCTGTTGTGTGGGGCCGCCAGGGCTCCCCTCTGGTCCCCCTCTGACTTTCTGGAAGGTTCCGGGAAAAATATGGTTCTGGGCGTTGATTTCGTCGAATTCCGATAATATTGCCCGAACAGCCTTTCTGGAACCAAAAACAACAGAAAACAGCAACTGGCCCTTCGGCATCTCGTTAATAGGTTAGTTCCGGAAAATGCATAAAAATATTATAAAGTGCAAGCAAAACATATAAGTATTGTCATAAAACAAGCATGGAACATCAGAAATTATAGGTACGTTGGAGACGTATCAGCATCCCCAAGCTTAGTTCCTGCTCGCCCTCGAGTAGGTAAACGATAAAAAGAGTAATTTCTGTAGTAACATGCTACTTACATAACCTTGATCATACTATTATAAAGCATATGAGATGAATGCAGCGACTCAAGGCAATGATCTATAGTCGCTAACAAATAGATAACATATAGCAAAACTTTTCATGAATAGTACTTTCAAGACAAGCATCAAAAGTCTCGCATAAGAGTTAACTCATAAAGCAATAAATTCAAAGTAAAGGCATTGAAGCAACACAGAGGAAGATTAAAGTTTCAGCAATTGCTTTCAACTTTCAACATGCATATCTCATGGATAATGGTCAACACAAAGTAATATGATGAATGCAAATAAGCAAGTATGTAAGAATCAATGCACAGTTGACACAAGTGTTTGCTTCTAAGATGGGAGGAAGTAGGTAAACTGACTCAACGTAAAAGTAAAAGAAAGGCCCTTCGCAGAGGGAAGCAGGAATTAAATCATGTGCTAGAGCTTTTCAAGTTTTGAAATCATATAGAGAGCATACAAATAAAGTTTTGAGAGGTGTTTGTTGTTGTCAACGAATGGTAATGGGTACTCTAACTACCTTATCAACCAGACTTTCAAGAGCGGCTCCCATGAAGGACGTTGTCTCTACCAGCAAGGTAGATCATCCCTCTTCTCTTTTGTTCACACATGTACTTTAGTTTTATTTATGGTTGACACTCCTCCCAACCTTTTGCTTACACAAGCCATGGCTAACCGAATCCTCGGGTGCCTTGCAACATTCACATACCATGAAGGAGTGTCTATTTGCAAAATTAAGTTGCTTACTGATGAATCAGAGCAAAACATGTGAAGAGAATTATTAATGAAAGTTGATTAATTGGGGGCTGGGAACCCCGCGCCAGCTCTTTTTGCAAAATTATTGGATAAGCGGATGAGCCACTAGTCCATTGGTGAAAGTCTGTCCAGAGTAAATGACAAGATCGAAAGATAAACACCATATACTTCCTCATGAGCTATAAAACATTGACACAAATAAGAGATAATAGCTTTTGAATTGTTTAAAGGTAGCACATGAAGTATTTGCTTGGAATGGCAGGAAATACCAAATAGTAGGTAGATATGGTGGGCACACATGGCATAGGTTTTGGCTCAAGGTTTTGGATGCACGAGAAGCATTTCCTCTGAGTACAAGGCTTTGGGCTAGCAAGGTTGTTTGAAGCAAACACAAGTATGAACCGGTACAGCAAAACTTACATAAGAACATATTGTAAGCATTATAAAACTCTACACTATCTTCCTTATTGCTCAAACACTTTTACCAGAAAATATCTAGACCTTAGAGACACCAATCACGCAAACCAATTTCAACAACCTCTACAGTAGTTCTCCACTAATAGGTTTAAACTACATGATGCAAGAGCTTAATCATGATCTACTTGAGAGCTCAAAACAATTGCCAAGTATCAAATTATTCAAGACAATATGAGGCATTTTCTGTTTCCAACCAAATACCAATAAGTGCAATAGTTTCCAACTTTTACCATTGAACATTAAAAGTAAAACGAAGAACACAAGTGTTCATATGAAAAAGCGGAGCGTGTCTCTCTCCCACACAAGGATTGCTAGGATCCGAATTTATTCAAACATAAACAAAAATAAAAAACACACAGACACTCCAAGTAAAGCACATATGATGTGACCGAATAAAAATATAGTTTCAATAGAAGAAACCTGATAAGTTGATGAAGAAGGGGATGCCTTGGGCATCCCCAAGCTTAGACGCTTGAGTCTTCTTGAAATATGCAGAACACATTTAAGTCTAACCCACTTCCTATGCATAGGAATCTTGTACACAAATAAATTCATGAAGAACAAAATGACAAGCATAAGAAGATAAAACAAGAGTAACTTCAAAAGTTTCAGCATATAGAGAGGTGTTTTAGTACCATGCAAATTTCTACAACCATATTTTCCTCTCTCATAATAATTTTCAGTAGCTTCATGGATAAACTCAACAATATAACTACCACATAAAGCATGTTTCTCATGATCCATAAACATATAATTTTTATCAAGCTCAAAAATAGCGGGATTAAAACTTTCAAACCCAATAATATAACAAGATGATTGATCAATCTCAAGAGATATGGGACTCCTAGATAAAGTCAAGACTTCTCCAATCCCTTTTTCATTAGTACAATTAATATTATCAAGTAACATAGGACCATCATCTAGAGCTTTATCATAAACATTTGCTAAGCAAAATTCTTTAGTACCATGCATTTCGACATCAGGCACAAACAAAGCATTATCATAAGATTTATCAAAATAGCATGGATTATCATAGATAACAGTAGCATAATCATTCTCACAAGTTTTACTCATAGGGAATATTTCAAGAGAATCCACAGGAACATAAGATTCATCCTCTTTCGGTAAGCATGGAGGACAATCAAATAGTGTAAGAGATAAAGAGTTACTCTCATTAGAAGGTTGGCATGGGTAGCTAATCCATTCTTCCTCCTTTTGTTCATCACTCTCCTCTTCTTTTTCATCCAATGAGCTTTCAGGTTCATCAATTTCCTCCTCTTTTTCATCCAATGAGCTTTCAGGTTCATCAATTTCTTCTTCCACAGGTTCCTGCAAATTGTGAGTGCATTCTTGTGCATTAATGAGTCTCTCTTTATAATCAATGATATAAGGATTATCACTGTAACTTTCTATGCAAAAATTAAGGATAGAAGAGACATAATCTTTAAGGTCCTTACAAACAACACAAGTTTCAAAAAATTTAGATATGAAGGATTCGATCTCAGAAGCTCCCATAAATAAGACAAATTGTTCTACTTCTTCGAACCCAAAATGAAGATAGCTATTCCAATTATAGTTCTTAATTAAAACTTCCTCACTAAAGCCACATTGAAATTTCAGATGTTTAGTATCCTCTTTAGAGCAACAGTTTATATCATGGCGTTTAAGCAAGATTTTTGCAATTGTATTCAATTTTTCTATCACAACACTCATAACTTTTCCCTTTCTTGATTCTCTATAATTATTATATAATTCAATAAGCTCCAAATAGGTTGTGGGTTCTCCCATAGCAATAGTTTTTAATTTTTCGGTTTTTCAAATTTTTATGGATTTTCGGGTATATAGGGAAAATAAAACAAGACAAAAAGAAACTAGGCAAAAGTAAACTAAGCAAAATAAAACTCGACAGAAATAAACTAAGCACAAATAAACTAGGCAAAAATAAACTAAGCAAAACAAAATAAAATAAAACAGAGAGAGAGGTGGAGTGTACTCCCCAGGTGAACTTATGAGTAGAGCTATGCCTCCCCGGCAACCGCGCCAGAAAATAGTCTTGATGACCCACAAGTATAGGGGATCGCAACAGTCTTCGCGGGAAGTAAAACCCAAATTTATTGATTCGACACAAGGGGAGGTAAAGAATACTTATAAGCCTTAACAACTGAGTTGTCAATTCAGCTGCACCTGGAAAAGCACTAGTAACAGGGGTGATGTGAAAGCAGCAGTAATATGAGAGCAGTAGTAATAGTAACACAGCAGCAGTAGCAGTAATATGAGAGCAATGGCACCAGAAAATAGTGGATACTACTTCCAATGTCATGTAGAACGAGTATATGATGATGAGAGATGGACCGGGGTTCCCAGCTATCTACACTAGTGGTAACTCTCCAATAACAAGTGTTGGGTGAACAAATTACAGTTGGGCAATTGATAGGATTGAAATAGCATTAAGATAGAACATCAAGATTATTAATCATGTAGGCATGTTTTCCATATATAGTCATACGTGCTCGCAATGAGAAACTTGTACAACATCTTTTGTCCTACCAGCCGGTGGCAGCCGGGCCTCTAGGGAATCTACTGGAAATTAAGGTACTCCTTTTAATAGAGCACCGGAGCAAAGCATTAACACTCCGTGAAAACATGTGATCCTCATATCCAAGCCTTCCCCTCCAGTTGTCCCAATTTCTGTCACTTTGGGGCCTTTGGTTCCGGACATAGACATGTGCATACAACTTGTAGATACAATCTAAGCAATAAGTATAGAGCTTAAATCTAAGATCATGCCACTCGGGCCCTAGTGACAAGCATTAAACACAACAAGATTGCAGCAACAATAACTTCACAAACTTTATAGATAGACTACTCATAATGTAACAATCCATCGGATCCCAACAAACACAACACCGATTACATCAGATGAATCTCAATCATGTAAGGCAGCTCATGAGATCATTGTATTGAAGTACATGGGGGAGAGAATACCAACTAGCTACAGCTAGAACCCGTAGTCCATGGGGGAACTACTCACGGAGCATGATGGAGGCAGTGGCGTCGATGGAGATGGCTTCCGGGGGCACTTCCCCGTCCCGGCAGGGTGCCGGAACAGAGACTTCTGTCCCCCGAATTGGAGTTTCGCGATGGTGGCGGCGCACCTGGAGTCTTTCTGGAGTTTGGTTAATCGGTATCGAGGTTCTAGGTCACCAGGGCTTAAATAGGCAAAGAGTCGGAGTCGGAGGGGCCACGGGGCCTCCCCACACTAGGCCGGCGCGGCCAGGGTGGAGCCCGCGCGGCCCTATTGTGTGGGGCCCCCAGGGCTCCCCTCTGGTCCCCCTCTGACTTTCTGGAAGGTTCCGGGAAAAATAAGGTTTTGGGCGTTGATTTCGTCGAATTCCGAGAATATTGCCCGAACAGCCTTTCTGGAACCAAAAACAACAGAAAACAAAAGCGGCCCTTCGGCATCTCGTTAATAGGTTAGTTCCGGAAAATGCATAAAAACATTATAAAGTGCAAGCAAAACATATAAGTATTGTCATAAAACAAGCATGGAACATCAGAAATTATAGGTACGTTGGAGACGTATCAGGGCCAGCAGGTAAAATGGAACCCTCATTCTCTGTTTTTACTAATTTTAATAAATCAGAAATTCTGCCTCCTCCGCCTCTCCGCTTCTTGACGGTTCCACTCCGCTTCTTGCCGGTTCCACTCCCACTAGACGAAAAACCCTCCTCCGCGCCAAGACGCTCCTGCCTCGCCGCTTCTGCCTCCTCCGCCGCTTCTGCCTCCTCCGCGCCATGGACGCTTCTTCTTCCTCTTCCTCTGTTCTGCAACCGCTTCTGCCTCCTCCGCCGTCAGCCATGCAGCCCTTTACTCAGATCAGGACCTTCACCGTCCATGGCGGCAAGGAGATCGATGTTGTCTACACAAACGAGGAGGAGACGATGAGCAAGTACCTGAAGATGTACGCGCAGTGGTATGCGGAAGAAAAAGAGAACAAATTTGTAGGATTGGATCTCGAGTACACTCCGGAGGACCCCAACCACGAAGAAGACAACTACCTCGTCGTCGTTCAACTGTCCATGAGGAACCACGTCCTCGTCTGCCACTATTCCTGGTTTGTAGACCTTAATCTTGCTCTGATTTAGTTAATCTTGCTCTGATTTAGTTAATCTTGCTCAGATTTTAGTTAATCGCTAGTGCATGATGAACAAAGTCACCCTCGAGTGCTCTGTTTTAGTTAATCTTGATCTGTTTTAGTTAATCTCGAGTGCTCTGTTTTCTCTGTTTGAGAGAAAATTGCAACTCACATGCACCACAATTCGCAAGGCAGTTTCAAGAATATGGGATTGTGCATTTTATTGAAAGAAAATTGTGGAGAGGGGATTATCCATAATTCTTGTGTTAATGAACCGTGTATTTAGCTATATGATGTTGAATTGTGAATTTAGTTTCAGACCGAGTCATATTTCTGTGTTTTCTAACTGGGAATTCGTGCAACAGCAAATTACAAATTGGTTCATTTGGGCTAGGTGTGCAACAAATTAAACTACAAACCGTGCTAGCTGCAAAACTAGTTTTGTTTCTGTGTTTTGTGTAACAAAAGCCACAAAGCATGGTGTCCTGATCTTGCAGATTGAATCTATCCATATGCTCATCTAGCATGTACTGGATTTCATTATACCAAATTAATTATCACAAAGCAAATTTCCGATGTCCTGATCTTGCATTTAATAGACTTTTGTTAGTTTCAAAATTATATGACGCAAAATGATATTTCAATGACTAAAAAATTGCACTTACACATTTCATAGAAGTGTTGGTCATGCATTCTTTTTTTAGTACCAAATGGATTATGACTAGATAATTTTCAGACTCTTGATCATGCACTTACTAAACTTATGTCAATTTTATTCAAGTTATGAGATTGCATAGACTAAACATTCGTATTCCCAAATTTTATTCAAGTGTTGATCTCGCAAGTACTAAATTTTTGCATCAAATTGAATCTATCCATATGCTCATCTAGCATGTACTGAATTTCACTATACCAAATTAATTATCACAAGCAAATTTCCGGAGTCTTGATCTTGCATTTAATAGAATTTTGTTAGTTTCAAAATTATATGATGCAAAATGAAACTTCAATGACTAAACAATTGCACTTACACATTTCATAAAAGTGTTGTTCATGCATTCTATTAGTACCAAATGAATTATGACTAGATAATTTTCAGACTGTTGATCATTACTTACTAAACTTATGTAGTTTCAAATTTTATATTCAAGCTATGAGATTGCATAGACTAGCTTCGTAGTCCCAAATTTTATTCAAGTGTTGATCTCGCAAGTACTAAATTTTTGCTTTCAGGACCAACGGGGAATGTCAGGCGCTGCGCTCATTCCTTCAAAAACAAGGAATTGTGTTCTGCACCGTTGACAAGAGAAAAGATTTTATAAAGTTATATTACGAGAAGATTATAATTCCTAGGGAGAACTGGATCGATATCCAGGAATTTGTCAACGTCAAAGGTCTCAACGAGAGAGGAAATTTAATGAGGGATGGAATGGCTAGTCTTGCAAGCCAGATGAAGAACAAATTCCCTCCAGAGAGGCACAATTACTGGGAAGAGCGGCCATTGTCTGATTTAAACCTGAAGTATGCAGCTAAAGATGCTTACGTGACCTACCAGCTCTACGTTAAGATATGGTTCTTCCTGCGTTACCTTGTGTTTTCCCCGGTTGCAAGAAGGAAGACACGCTGAGGGGACATCTGTGTGACAAATGCAATGCAGCAGAGATCAAAGTTGAACGTGCACAGAAAAATGCAGCAGCTGAAATAGCAAGGTTAAATGCTGAACTTGCAAGCGTGTAGGCTGAACTAGCAAGCTTGAAGGCACCAGCTTCCAGCGACAACACCCAGCAGGCAAGTCCCCCTCATGGCAAGCGGAGGAAGATGAATGATGAGCAGTGGCTGGAGAGTAGTGATGCGCCGAAGAGTAGTGATTATTGGCAGAACCTGAGGAAGTCGTGGACTGGTGATGAGCAGAAGAGTGATGATCCGTGGACGACGGAGATGAGTGATCAGCAGAGCCCGAAGAGTGATAATCCGTGGCTCACGAAGCCAGGCAATTACTGACGACTTCTCCAAGATCCATGCCTAGTTAATTATTTGTATTTGCTTGTCAAGAAACTTTGCTTCTATCATCTGTTTGTTTATGAAGCATCTATTGCTTCTGGTTTGTAAAAAGTACTTTTTAGTTTGAAACCAGAACCTCCTTATTGTAATAAGTACCTAGTTATTTGTTTTATGAAGCATCTATTGCTTCTGGTTTGTAAAAAGTACTTTGTAATTAGTTGAAACCCCAGAACCTCCTTCCGGTATGGCGTGTTTCCCGGAAATGCGCAGACGACACTTCGGAAAGGATCTGGCGAGGTATAGGGGGAACTCCCGCGTGGCGTCACCCTGTGGGAATCTTGACGTTGCATGTGCCAAAAACTTTCCACTACACATTCCTATGGTATAAACAAACTCTCAAAAGAAGCAAAAAGTAGAATGATCCACCCCCGTTGGGATCGAGTCAATGGGCTAGACCGCGCGGGGACAACAGATTCACGTTTGTCGTGATCCCGCTACTCCGAGTGTCGAAATCCCCCCCCCCCCCAAACTTGTTTGTGCACCTATATGCTAAGCATAAAAATGGTGTGGTATGTTGCAAGGTCCAGCATTTGACACCCCGGGGTATGGGGTGCTTGTCGGTAATGCGCAGATGACACTTCGGAAGGTTCTGGCGAGGTATAGGGGGGAACTGTCGCGTGGCGTCACCCTGTGAGAATCTTGACGTTGCATGTGCCAAAAACTTTCCACTACATGTTCCTATGGTATAAACAAACTCAAATGAAGCAAAAAGTAGAATGGTCCACCCCCGTTGGGATCGAGTCAATGGGGTAGACCGCGGGGACAAGAGATTCGCGTTTTTTTGTGAAGAAGCTACATGGTGCGTATTTTACTATTGCGCGAGACCTCCGCACAGCGGTAGGATACCTCCTACGCACCACCTATCACATGCCATATGCGCGCGGTAGCCATCTGGGAATCCCTCCCGCTTCCTGCGGTGTCCCGCTGAATCCGCTGGAAACTGACCGGATTTGAACTGGGGCCACACTTTCCTGAGCTCAATAAATGGAGGGAAAAATATTTTTAGGTCTAGGACGCGTCATTTTATGTGCTAAATGTTTTCCGTTTCGTGCGTTGGCGGACGGGTGCACGCGCGCGCCCGGTACGGCCATACCGCATGTCCCGGCGGCCTCGTTTTGCGCAGTTGGCAAAGTAAACGGAGCCAAAAAATCGAGCGGAGCCGCGTGGCGTCATTTTATGTGTCCTAGTAACCACTTCAAAAGACGGAATTGGGATACGGCAATTATCTTGAAAAACCCTTCACGAATAGGGCTATCACGTCCGGAGTTCTATGGCTTTTAGGGGAAATGAGTAGGAAACGGCCCGTTTCACCACATAGTTTGTCGGAACGAGGCCATATTTGGCACGTGCGTGGGCCTTAGGATGGGAAGCAAGGCCCCGGTCGCGGATTTCCAATCCGAACCACGAGCGATGGTTTTTCAATTTTCGGGGTGTCAGAAGGGCTTTTTTTTGTGAAGGTGATACATGGTGCGCATTTTAGTATTGCACGAGACCTCCGCGCAGTGGTAGGATACCTCGTACGCACCACCTATCACATGCCATATGCGCGCAGTAGCCATCTGGGAATCCCTCCCGCTTCCTGCGGTGTCCCGCCGAATCCGCTGGAAACTGACCGGATTTGAACTGGGGCCACACTTTCGTGAGCTCAATAAATGGAGGGAAAAATGTTTTTAGGTCTAGGACGCATCATTTTATGTGCTAAATGTTTTCCGTTTCGCGCATTGGTGGACGGGTGCACGCACGCGCCCGGTACGGCCATACCGCATGTCCCGGCGGCCTCGTTTTGCGCAGTTGGCAAAGTAAACGGAGCCAAAAAAAAATCGAGCGGAGCCGCGTGGCATCATTTTATGTGTCCTAGTAACCACTTCAAAAGACGGAATTGGGATACGGCAATTATCTTGAAAAACCCTTCACGAATAGGGCTATCACGTCCGGAGTTCTATGGCTTTTAGGGGAAATGAGTAGGAAACGGCCCGTTTCACCACATAGTTTGTCGGAACGAGGCCATATTAGGCACGTGCGTGGGCCTTAGGATGGGAAGCAAGGCCCCGGTCGCGGATTTCCAATCCGAACCACGGGCGATGGTTTTTCCATTTTCGGGGTGCCGGAAGGGCTTTTTTTGTGAAGGTGATACATGGTGCGCATTTTAGTATTGCGCGAGACCTCCGCGCAGCGGTAGGATACCTCCTACGCACCACCTATCACATTCCATATGCGCGCGGTAGCCATCTGGGAATCCCTCCCGCTTCCTGCGGTGTCCCGCCGAATCCGCTGGAAACTGGCCGGATTTGAACTGGGGCCACACTTTCCTGAGCTCAATAAATCGAGGGAAAAATGTTTTTAGGTCTAGGACGCGTCATTTTATGTGCTAAATGTTTTCTGTTTCGCGCGTTGGCAGACAAGTGCACGCGCGCGCCCGGTACGGCCATACCGCATGTCCCGGCGGCCTCGTTTTGCGCAGTTGGCAACGTAAACGGAGCCAAAAAAATCGAGCAGAGCCACGTGGCATGGCGTCATTTTATGTGTCCTAGTAACCACTTCAAAATACAGAATTGGGATACGGCAATTATCTTGAAAAACCCTTCACGAATAGGGCTATCACGTCCGGAGTTCTATAGCTTTTAGGGGAAATGAGTAGGAAACGGCCCGTTTCACCACATAGTTTGTCGGAACGAGGCCCTATTTGGCACGTGCGTGGGTCTTAGGATGGCAAGCAAGGCCCCGGTCGCGGATTTCCAATCCGAACCACGGGCGACGGTTTTTCCAGTTTCAGGGTGCTGGAAGGGCTTTTTTTTGTGAAGTAGATACATGGTGCGCATTTTAGTATTGCGTGAGACCTCCGTGCAGCGGTAGGATACCTCCTACGCACCACCTATCACATGCCATATGCGTGCGGTAGCCATCTGGGAATCCCTCCCGCTTCCTGCGGTGTCCCGCCGAATCCGCTGGGAACTGACCGGATTTGAACTGGGGCCACACTTTTCTTAGCTCAATAAATGGAGGGGAAAATGTTTTTAGGTCTAAGACGCGTCATTTTATGTGCTAAATGTTTTCCGTTTCGCGCGTTGGCGGACGGGTGCACGCGCGCGCCCGGTACGGCCATACCGCATGTCCCGGCGGCCTCGTTTTGCGCAGTTGGCAAAGTAAACGGAGCCAAAAAATCGAGCAGAGCCGCGTGGCATCATTTCATGTGTCCTAGTAACCACTTCAAAAGACGGAATTGGGATACGTCAATTATCTTGAAAAACCCTTCACGAATAGGGCTATCACGTCCGGAGTTCTATAGCTTTTAGGGGAAATGAGTAGGAAACGGCCCGTTTCACCACATAGTTTGTCGGTACGAGGCCAAATTTGGCACGTGCATGGGCCTTAGGATGGGAAGCAAGGCCCCGGTCGCGGATTTCCAATCCGAACCACGGGCGATGGTTTTTCCATTTTCGGGGTGCCGGAAGGGCTTTTTTTGTGAAGGAGCTACATGGTGCGCATTTTAGTATTGCGCGAGACCTTCGCGCAGCGGTAGGATACCTCCTACGCACCACCTATCACATGCCATATGCGCGCGGTAGCCATCTGGGAATCCCTCCCACTTTCTGCGATTACCCGCCGAATCCGCTGGAATTTGACCGGATTTGAACTCGGGCCACACTTTTCTTAGCTCAATAAATGGAGGGAAAAATGTTTTTAGGTCTAGGACGCATCATTTTATGTGTTAAATGTTTTCCGTTTTGCGCGTTGGTGGACGGGTGCACGCGCGCGCCCGGTACGGCCATACCGCATGTCCCGGCGGCCTCGTTTTGCGCAGTTGGCAAAGTAAACGGAGCCAAAAAATCGAGCGGAGCCGCGTGGAGTCATTTTATGTGTCCTAGTAACCACTTCAAAAGACGAAATTGGGATACGGCAATTATCTTGTAAAACCCTTCACGAATAGGGCTATCACGTCCGGAGTTCTATGGCTTTTAGGGGAAATGAGTAGGAAACGACCCGTTTCACCACATAGTTTGTCGGAACGAGGCCATATTTGGCACGTGCGTGGGTCTTAGGATGGGAAGCAAGGCCCCGGTCGCGGATTTCCAATCCGAACCACGGCCACGGTTTTTCCATTTTCGGGGTGCCGGAAGGGCTTTTTTTGGTGAAGGAGATACATGGTGCGCATTTTAGTATTGTGCGAGACCTCCGCAGAGCGGTAGGATACCTCCTACGCACCACCTATCACATGCCATATGCGCGCGGTAGCCATCTGGGATTCCCTCCCGCTTCCTGCGGTGTCCCGCCGAATCCGCTGGAAACTGACCGGATTTGAACTAGGGCCACACTTTCCTTAGCTTAATAAATGGATGGAAAAATGTTTTTAGGTCTAGGACGCGTCAGTTTATGTGCTAAATGTTTTCCGTTTCGCGCGTTGGCGGACGGGTGCACGCGCGCGCCCGGTACGGCCATACCGCATGTCCCGGCGGCCTCGTTTTGCGCAGTTGGCAAAGTAAACGGAGCCAAAAAATCGAGCGGAGCCGCGTGGCGTCATTTTATGTGTCCTAGTAACCACTTCAAAAGACGGAATTGAGATAAGACAATTATCTTGAAAAACCCTTCACGAATAGGGCTATCACGTCCGGAGTTCTATGGCTTTTAGGGGAAATGAGTAGGAAACGGCCCGTTTCACCACATAGTTTTTCAGAATGAGGCCATATTTGGCACGTGCGTGGGCCTTAGGATGGGAAGCAAGGCCCCGGTCGCGGATTTCCAATCCGAACCACGGGCGACGGTTTTTCCATTTTCGGGGTGCCGGAGGGCATTTTTTGTGAAGGAGCTAGCTACATGGTGCGCATTTTAGTATTGCGCAAGCCCTCCGCGCAGCGGTAGGATACCTCCTACGCACCACCTATCACATGCCATATGCGCGCGGTAGCCATCTGGGATTCCCTCCCGCTTCCTGCGGTGTCCCGCCGAATCCGCTGGAAACTGACCGGATTTGAACTGGGGCCACAATTTTCCTTCGCTCAATATATAAATGGAGGGAAAAAAAATTTAGGTATAGGACGCGTCATTTTATGTGCTAAATGTTTTCCGATTCGCGCGTTGGCGGACGGGAGCACGCGTGCGCCCGGTACGGCCATACCGCATGTCCCGGCGGCCTCGTTTTGCGCAGTTGGCAAAGTAAACGGCGCCAAAAAATCGAGCGGAGCCGCGTGGCGTCATTTTATGTGTCCCAGTAACCACTTCAAAAGACGGAATTGGGATACGGCAATTATCTTGAAAAACCCTTCACGAATAGGGCTATCACGTCCGGAGTTCTATGGCTTTTAGGGGAAATGAGTAGGAAACGGCCCGTTTCACCACATAATTTGTCGGAATGAGGCCATATTTGGCACGTGCGTGGGCCTTAGGATGGAAAGCAAGGCCCCAGTCGCGGATTTCCAATCCGAACCACGGGCGACAGTTTTTCCATTTTCGGGGTGCCGAAAGGGCTTTTTTTTGTGAAGGAGCTAGCTACATGGTGCGCATTTTAGTATTGCGCGCGCGCAGTGGTAGGATACCTCCTACGCACCACCTATCACATGCCATATGCGCGCGGTAGCCATCTAGGAATCCCTCCCGCTTCCTGCGGTGTCCCGCCGAATCCGCTGGAAACTGACTGGATTTGAACTGGGGCCACACTTTCCTTCGCTCAATATATAAATGGAGGGAAAAATGTTTTTAGGTATAGGACGCGTGATTTTATGTGCTAAATGTTTTCCGTTTCGCGCGTTGTCAGACGGGTGCACGCGCGCGCCCGGTACGGCCATACCGCATGTCCCGGCGGCCCCGTTTTGTGCAGTTGGTAAAGTAAACGGAGCCAAAAAGTCGAGCGGAGATGACATTCTAGGAGAATCCTTCACGATCGAACTACCACGTTCGAAATCTTGATGTATATATATAGAATGGGATAAAGCTTGCATATGCCTTATGATAAGCATATAATTAGTGTGTGCAAGAGACATATATAATTTGACCTAATTAACCAAACATTTTCTGATTTTTTTATATAATTTATTAAGGATTCTAGGAGTTTCATATATCCCTATTATATTATCATTAAAGGAATGAAGGTGACACACGTTTAATTACATGATATTCTGTTTTTAAAAATATTTTAACCTACACCAAATTATATGCATTATTGCGCATTTAATTATTATTGTTTTGCACAAAAAAGCCCCAAAAATTCCCTCCTACTTAAATAAATTGATAGAGCCAAAACCCTCCAAAACCCCAAAACTCTCCCGCCCAGCTTCTCCCGCCAGCTCCAGCGAAATGTTTTGAATCCGCCCGCCACTAACCTAAGCTGGAAAGGAGGGCAAATGTCCGAAACGCCACTAACCTAAGCTGGAAAGGAGGGACATTTCAGTCAAATCCCGTACGAGCTCCCTCAATTCCCCAATTCCCCTCCCACTCCGGTGCGATACGAACCCCAATTCCCCTCCCACTCCGCTCATCCCCACCCGCCGACGGCCACCGACGAGCGGCGCTCCGACGAGCAGACGAGCGGAGAGCTACCCGCCGATGACGGTCGCGCGTGCGTAGACGCTCGCCACAAGATCTCCAGGCGAGTTCCCTCCTCAACCCGACCCCTCCCCCCCTCTTCTATGGCCTTTTCTTGGCCTGCTTAGGGTTTCATCGGCCATGGCTAGGGTTACGGTTTGCTTGGCATGGCATGGTTAGGGTTAGGGATTTCGTGGCATGGCTTGTTTCCTTGGCTTGTCCAGGGTCAGGGTTGCTCGGCCTGTCATGGTTCTTGCTGCAACCAGTCCATGGTTGCTTCGGATCTTGCTTGGCATGTTCTTGCAGCAACCAGTCGATGATTGCTGCGGATCTTGCCTGGCTCAGGCTCTGTAGATTTTAGATTTGGTTTTCTGCAGTCCCTATATGATTACCTGCTGCCGATCTTGCTTGCCATATGCAACCAGTCCATGGTTGCTTCGGATCTTGATTGGCATGTGTCTTGCTGCAACCAGTCGATGATTGCTGCGGATCTTGCTTGGCTCAGGCTCTATAGAATTTAGATCTGGTTTACTGCAGTCCCTATATGATTACCTGCTACCGATCTTGCTTGCTGTATCCAACCAGTCAATTAGTGATGCGGATCTTGCCTGGCGTGGGTCTCGCTGCAACCAGTCCGTGATTGTTGGGGGATTTTACTTGGCTTGGGCTCTGTAGATTGTACATCTAGTTTACTGCAGTCCATATATGATTAGCTGCTACAGATCTTTCTTGCTGCAACTAGTACATAATATGATTACCTGCTGCGGATCTTGCTTGGTACAGATCTTTACCAAGGCATGCCCTTTTATATTTTGTCGATGAACATTTATATTGCCCTTTTATCCTGTGTTGATGAAACTTCTCCCAAACAAAGTTTGGGAGCCCTGTTTATCTGTACATGCCTACAGCTTTTTCTGTGTACATGTCTATTGTTGTATGAAGGGATATGTCTAATGATTATAACCTGTTATCTTCTTAGGTAATACTATCAAGGTCTGACCTACTTCAATGAGCAAGGTGAACCAGGTGAGTGTTGATCCACATGAACCTATGTTGCTTGGTTCTTTAATTGCATCCATATGTTGTATCTGTTGTCACTAATTGTTATTCTTTTCGTGCCAGCACATATCCAACCCATCAACATCAGGCATGGCAAAGACTGGGAAGAAGCAGCTGGCTAGTATGCGGCTTCATCCTAACATCATTGTGTCTAATTGATGCTTTTAATCGGGTGCTGGGGTTTTTTGGCTCTGTCCGAATATTTCTGTACCCTAGGATTAAATGAAACTAAAAGCTAAAAATTGCTATGATTAAACAATTTACCTTAGTTGTTCGAGTTGGCTTGCTTCTATGCATTTCAACCATCAATCTAATGGTTACATATTTTTCTCATACATGTAAAGAAGCGCCCCTCACCGAGATAGAGAAGGACAGGGCTAGGACAATGATGCGGAACAACCGTGTCTTACAATCCCTGGGTATCCCCGCTGTAGTGTCAATATTTAGGAAGTCACATGGTGGTCGAGGTGGAGGTCGTTCCACACTTTCAAATGATGAGTCATCTGCCATAACACAAGGCGAGACCTCAGATTATCATCCGAGCAATGACCAATTGGTTGACCAGGAGGATGGGGAGGTTGAAGGGAGTATAGGGGAACACATTGAGAAGGTGCATTCTGCTTATCATCTTTGGAGGGCTGGCATTACTTGTATCTGTTTTCTTATTTCCGTTTTGCTATAACCTGTGATGTAATGCCATTTTGTTTTGCTATTTTTGCGAGGCATTGAAGGATCCCAAGAGTAGAAAGAAAAAGGCTTCTGTTAGAAAGACAAGCCCAGGGAGGAGGAGTAAGAGGTTGCAAAAGGAACAAAGTTCAATGCCTCCTGTTAGAGTGTTTGCTGATGCTCCAGGAGGGAGAAAGAGGCATCTGGAACCTGTTGCTGAGGCTCCTTCCAAAAGAGTCACCAGGAGGACATCAAGTGAAGCGTCTGCAACCAACAATGAAGATACTCCACCCCGCAACAATCGCAGTAGCTCACCGCAGATTGATGAAAGGATCGATGAAGCAAGCACTGTTCGCAGGGACACAGGTCCTACTGCATCTGATGTCATGGTCCATCAGCACTTTGATTCTGATGGTTTTCTTGATCCTGAGGATGATGAAGGCAAGTTTTTGTTGGACAGCTGTCCACACTATCTACTGCCTTTTTTGTTTATCTTTATAAACTCTTTTGGATGTGGGTGCTGCTTTCTGACATGATCTTTGTATGTATGCTATTCAGGTGGAACCACTGCTGCAGGTGGCCGTAAAAGGAAGGGCACCGGGCTGGAGCAGATTTGCAAGGGGATGGGAGTCAAGCTTACCATTGAGATTCCTCCAGGGCTGAAACGTCCTGAGAATCCTTTGCCTGCTGCCAAGTTTGCATCGGAGGGTGGAATGCTTGCAAAGAGGCCAGATGCCACTCCTTCCGCATTTCAAGTTGTACAAGAGGGATGAGAATTTGTTGGCCGACTTCGTTGGAAAGATGGGGGTAATCTTCTTCATCACCAGTTCATTTGTTAGATGATAGGAGTGCTTGCTTGATTGTTCATAGTTCATGATAACTAACCTCGTCCTTGCCCTTGTTTGCTTTGTAGGCAAATTTCAACATGGACACAGAGTCGGAAGACATCCAGAAGGCTTGCTATGACGTACTGCGGAAAGTGTCGAAGAACAGGCGCTACATCCTGAAAAGGGACTACTTCGACAAAGTACCAGCAAATGAAGTCAGCATCAAGTCCCCTGTTAAGGATGTCTCGGATGAAGAATGGGAAGCTCTAATCGCTCTCCGTGGGTAACCCCAAGACACAGGGTATGTTTTTTGCTTCAGTTGCAGTCATTAGTGCTTGCATGGTAGACATGATGCTCATCGTTATAGTGTGCACATTGCTGAATATCATGATTGTGCCCTTCTGCAGAACACATGTACCAAGAACAAGACCAAGAACAAGGACAGTCGTGCTGCGGTCAAATTTGGCCAAAAGACTGGCTCTCGTAGCTATGCTGCTCATCTGTATGCAAGTGTAAGAACACTCTTACAGAATTTCCTTTTGCATCTTACTCTTGTCTCCACAAGCATATGTTCTGATTCTTGGTGAACATCATTTCCAGAGAGAGGAGCGCAGAGGTGAAGAGCTAGATGCAGTCGACATCTTTAAGGCGAACCATCACAGCAAGAAGGATGGTTTCTCTGAGGAAGCTCTAGCTGCAATAGTAAGTGACTTGTTCATTTCACTTTTGTGAACCATTCTTGGACCTGCGCGTTTCCTGAATTGATGAATCTTTTGGAAATGGATCTCCAAGCTGATATGGAAGCTGAGATGGCTATTCCTGTGCCAGAAGGTGCACCGCCAAGGTCTGCAGTCGCTGTTGTTGCAAAGGTTCTTAGCAAGGAAGCCAAGCACAGCACTTTCCTGAAGAATGCTGGACTTCAGCCCAGTTCCACTGTCAAGCTCAACAAGCCCACCGCATCTGCTGTATCGGCGCATGTTCATGACCTGGAAGCACAGCTGAAGAGGTCCCAGGAGGAAGCTGAACAGATGAAGCAGCAGTTTGCTCCCATCATGGAAGAAGCAGCTGCCTAGAAGGAGAAGCAAGCGGCAAATGAAGCCGCACAAGCTCAGCATGACAAGGACTACATGGAGCTCCTCAAGCGGACTGAGGAAAGTGATAGGAGGCTTGCTCACATGATGTCCATCTTCGGAGCATCTGCGAATTAGCTCCCGCTATTTGGTCGTATCCCTTTTTTGTATCCCGCCATGGAACTTGGTCATATCCTGGCAGCGTGACAATAACTTGGTCATATCTGTGAACTTCTTACTGCGAAGTGGTTGATCTTGTAGTGAATCTGTGAACTTTCTTGACATGTTGGTGAATCTGTGAACCTGGTCATTTCTTCTTTGTCACTCTCTTTGTGAAATTTGCAGATTTGAAATGTTGTCTTTTATATTTTGCTGTTGAATTTCCTAATTTAATATATGCACTGTTGGGCTATTGTGGTCTCTTAAAAGGCCAAGGCCCAAAGTAGCCTAGAAATATATGGGCTCTTAAAAGGCTACAGCCCAACAAATAATTAATTGCATTTTTGAAAAATGGGAGTTGAAAAGGCCAAAAAAGGCCGAAGCCCAAAAAACTTGCAGGACCGTAAAAAGGCCAAGGCCCATAACTTTTATGGACCCAAAAAGGCCAAGGCCCAATATCTTTATGGACCCCAAAAAGGCTGAGGCCCAAAACCTTTGTGGACCCTATAAAGGCCTAGGCCAAAAATCTTAATGGACCCTAAAAGGCCAAGGCCCAAAACCATAATGGACCCTAAAAAGGCCAAGGCCCAAAAGTGTAATGGGTCCTAAAAAGGCCACGGCCCAAAACTGTAATGGGTCCTAAAAAGGCCACGGCCCAAAATTGTAATGGGTCCTAAAAAGGCCACGGCCCAATGGAAATTGGCCCAGGCCCAGTAAGTACAGCAGCTAAAAAGGTCGTTGAAAAAAAAAGCTAAAAAGGCCGAGGTAATTGGGCCAGTTACGGGCCAAGGCCCAACAAAGCCGAAAAAAATAATCAGAACTAATGGGCTCAGCCCACATAAGGAGCTGAATGGACCGGGCTGAATTCAAATAACGACGTTTCTAATTCGTCACAATTTTGCCACGTCGGATTGCCACGCTGGACTCGGAGGGCAGGTGCCCATGACGTTTTGGGAACGTCATGCCGTCAGTGACATTTTAAAACGTCACAAAGCTCTACGACATTTTCAAGTGGAACGTCTTAAGCACTCACTGCTGACTCCCGGCTTTCGACGTTTTGAAAAGCGTCACGGTAATGTCACAAGTAGCCATTAGTGACGTTTCAGTGACAGCACTATTTTGTCAACTTATGGCAGATTTCTTGTAGTGAGATTGAGCTCCAGCAACAAGTTGTGCACGAACCAAGCTTCGGATCTTCCTGACGTTACCGAATTCTGACATCAAAGTCAGTAACGTAGGGGGAACCTTATTCAGGGGGAACATTATCTTCCACATTTGCAAGAACATGTCCATTACCCCATGTGTGGTTTTGGTAATTGATGACAATCCCTATGGACTAACGGTTACATTGAGAATATATCTTAGGTCAAGTTCATAGCCATGTGTGGTCTCAAGGTTGCAAGAAGGAGAAGATCGAGTACAATGAAGAAGGTGTCGAAGAGAGACGAAGACGGTGTTGAAGATGAAGAGAGAAGACGACATAGAAGATGAAGAGAGAAGACAGCGTAGAAGATGAATGAAGACGGTGGCGTGCGTACAAGATCGAAGAAGACGGTGTCGTGAATGTTGGAGGAAGATGGTGGCATGAACCATGATGAAGAGGATGAAGACGGAGCTTGCCGACTCGAGAGGAACGCACAAGGTTAAGGTTTGTGCTCGATAGGATAGTAGGTCGCATCATCGGAGAGAGCTCAAACCTTGCATGCATTGCATCGTGTATCTTGGTTCTTCTTGGTTCTTATCCATGAAACGGATTCCGGTTGCATCGCATGTTGCATGTGCGAGGGTGATGATTTTCCCGATACACCATATTGAGAGGTTACACCTCTATGACCATGAGAAAATCATCACCCACTCTTTTCCATGATTTTATCATGTGAGAAGGTAGCTCTTGTCGTCCTCTTTCCAAAAAAATTGGTTTCACCGCATTCCGAATTTCCTAGCTCAAGTTATGCATTTTACCGTTACCTCTTATTTGATAAAGAAAAGAAAAAAGAAAAAGGTGGAGCGGTACTACCGGGGCCAGTACCGGCCCAGTACCGTAACAGGCTCTGAGAGCCCCTGGACCCTGGCCGGTACCGAACCGGTACCGGGCCCGGTAGTACCGGCCGGCCCGTTTTCTTTTTTCAGCTGCTCCTCTCTCTCTCCCGCACATGGGCCGCCGCCAGCCTCCGGCCCGCCAGCCAGGCCGCACCCCGGCCCCGCACTGGGCCGCTGGCCCGTCACCACGCTGCCTCGCTGCCAGGCCGCCTTGGCCCAGCTCTGCTCTACCCGCGCACAGGCCGCCGTGCCCTGGCCCATCTCCCGCTCGGCACACGCGGCGTGGAGGGCGTTGACCCGCGGGGAGAGCTCGGCTTGATCCCGCGCGGGATTCCCTCGCCGCGTCGCTCGCCCTGCCACGCCGTTCGCTGCCAGGCTCCACGCGCGCGCTGCCGCCGCATGCCACGCTGGCCCACGCTGCTGCCGCTGCTCCACTTGCTCTGCTCTGCCGCCTCTTTCTCTCTCTATTTTGCAGATTTGCCTCAGATTTGGTACAAGCGGTAGTACCGCCCATGTAAGCGGTACTACCGGTTTGGGCCTACTTTTTGACCGTTTTCTGCACAGTTTTGACGCAAACGGTAGTACCGCTTTGACAAGCGGTAGTACCGGTTTTGCGCAAATCTGACCGTTTTCTCAGCCCCAACAGCTATATTTTGGGCCCCCTATTTATACCTCTCTTCCACCTCCGACCCAAACATTTCTTCCCCTCCATTCTCTCTCCTCCATTGTTGACCTTGAGTTCTTTCTTCCTCCTCTTGATCCCCCCACTATTTCTTGCATATTTTTGGGGGAAAGGAGAGAGGAGACCTAGATCTAGAGCTTCACCAATTGAATCCCTCTCCAAGTGAGGGGATCTTGCTAGATCTAGGTCTTGGAGTTATTTGGTGTTTCTCCACATATTTGTTCTTCCTCCCTTATTCCCCCAATAGCTTGTGTAGCTTTGTTGGAATTTGGGAGAGAAGAACTTGGGCATCTTAGTGGTGTTCTTAGCCATTGCATTAGGTGCATCGGTTTGAGTTCTCTCCGGGGTTTCGATCTCGTAGAGGGCATGTTACCTTAGTGGTGTTGTTGCCTTAGTGGCCTTGTTACCTTAGTGGTGTTCTTGCCTTTAGTGGCCGTGTTGCCTCTTGTGGCGCATCGTTTCCTTGGTGGAGTGTGTTAGCCTCTTGTGGTGCATTAGCATCCTTGGTGGAGTTGGTTTCCTTGGTGGAGTGTGTTAGCCTCTTGTGGTGCATTAGCATCCTTGGTGGAGTTGGTTTCCTTGGTGGAGTGTGTTAGCCTCTTGTGGCGCATTAGCATCCTAGGTGGAGTGTGTTTCCTTGGTGGTGTGTGTTGCCTCTTGTGGTCGTGTACTTGAGAGCCTCCTTGTTGTGGAGTTGCCTCAAGTGTGATACTTGGGTGTTTGCCCAAGCTTGTACGGGTTCGGTGACCACCCTCAAGTGTCCCTTAGTGGATCGAGGCTTTCCTTTGGTGGAAAGGCTCGAGGAGAATACGGTGGCCCTAGTTGGCTTCTTGGAGTGCCTCGTGCCTCCACACCGCTCCAACGGAGACGTAGCACCCTTGGGTGTGAACTTCGGGATACATCGTCGTCTCCTCGTGCACCGGTTACTTCTCAACCCGAGCTCCTTTACCTATGCGCTTTACATTGTGATATCTATCATGCTTGATGCTATACCTATCTTGTTATCACCTTGTTGCTCATCATGCTAGCATAGGTTGTTGGGGCACTGATGCGCGTGTAATTGACACGTTCGTTGGGAACCCCAAGAGGAAGGTGCGATGCGCACAGCAGTAAGTTTTCCCTCAGTAAGAAACCAAGGTTTAATCGAACCAATAGGAGTCAAGAAGCACGTTGAAGGTTGATGGTGGCGGAATGTAATGCGGCGCAACACCAGGGATTCCGGCGCCAACGTGGAACCTGCACAACACAACCAAAGTACTTTGCCCCAACGAAACAGTGAGGTTGTCAATCTCACCGGCTTGCTGTAACAAAGGATTAACCGTATTGTGTGGAAGATGATTGTTTGCAGAAAACAGTAAAGAACAAGTATTGCAGCAGATTTGTATTTCAGTATAAAAGAATGGACCGGGGTCCACAGTTCACTAGAGGTGTCTCTCCCATAAGATAAAAGCATGTTGGGTGAACAAATTACAGTCGGGCAATTGACAAATAGAGAGGGCATAACAATGCACATACATGACATGATAAATATAGTGAGATTTAATTGGGCATTACGACAAAGTACATAGACCGCTATCCAGCATGCATCTATGCCTAAAAAGTCCACCTTCAGGTTATCATCCGAACCCCTTCCAGTAATATGTTGCAAAACAACAGACAATTGCATTAAGTATGGTGTGTAATGTAATCAATAACTACATCCTTAGACATAGCATCAATGTTTTATCCCTAGTGGCAACAGCACATCCACAACCTTAGAACTTTCTGTCACTGTCCTAGATTTAATGGAGGCATGAACCCACTATCGAGCATAAATACTCCCTCTTGGAGTTAAGAGTAAAAACTTGGCCAGAGCCTCTACTAATAACGGAGAGCATGCAAGATCATAAACAACACATAGGTAATAACTTGATAATTAACATAATATAGTATTCTCTATCCATCGGATCCCGACAAACACAACATATAGAATTACAGATAGATGATCTTGATCATGTTAGGCAGCTCACAAGATCCAACAATGAAGCACAATGAGGAGAAGACAACCATCTAGCTACTGCTATGGACCCATAGTCCAGGGGTGAACTACTCACTCATCACTCCGGAGGCGACCATGGCGGTGAAGAGTCCTCCGGGAGATGAATCCCCTCTCCGGCAGGGTGCCGGAGGAGATCTCCAGAATCCCCCGAGATGGGATTGGCGGCGGCGGCGTCTGAGTAAGGTTTTCCGTATCGTGGTTCTCGGTACTGGGGGTTTCGCGATGAAGGCTATTTGTAGGCGGAAGGGCAGGTAAAGAGGCGGCACGAGGGGCCCACACCATAGGTCGGCGTGGCCAGGGCCTGGGCCGCGCCGCCCTGGTGTCTGGCCACCTCGTGGCCCCACTTCGACTCTCCTTCGGTCTTCTGGAAGCTTCGTGGCAAAATAGGACCCTGGGCGTTGATTTCGTCCAATTCCGAGAATATTTCTTTACTAGGATTTATGAAACCAAAAACAGCAGAAGCAAAGAATCGGCTCTTCGGCATCTCGTTAATAGGTTAGTTCCAGAAAATGCACGAATATGACATAAAGTGTGCATAAAACATGTAGATATCATCAATAATGTGGCATGGAACATAAGAAATTATCGATACGTCGGAGACGTATCAGCATCCCCAAGCTTAGTTCTGCTCGTCCCGAGCAGGTAAACGATAACAAAGATAATTTCTGGAGTGACATGCCATCATAACCTTGATCATACTATTGTAAACATATGTAATGAATGCAGCGATCAAAACAATGGTAATGACATGAGTAAACAACTGAATCATAAAGCAAAGACTTTTCATGAATAGTACTTCAAGACAAGCATCAATAAGTCTTGCATAAGAGTTAACTCATAAAGCAATAAATCAAAGTAAAGGTATTGAAGCAACACAAAGGAAGATTAAGTTTCAGCGGTTGCTTTCAACTTATAACATGTATATCTCATGGATAATTGTCAACATAGAGTAATATAACAAGTGCAATATGCAAGTATGTAGGAATCAATGCACAGTTCACATAAGTGTTTGCTTCTTGAGGTGGAGAGAAATAGGTGAACTGACTCAACATTAAAAGTAAAAGAAAGGTCCTTCAACGAGGAAAGCATCGATTGCTATATTTGTGCTAGAGCTTTTATTTTGAAAACATGAAACAATTTTGTCAACGGTAGTAATAAAGCATATGAGTTATGTAAATTATATCTTACCAGTTGCAAGCCTCATGCATAGTATACTAATAGTGCCCGCACCTTGTCCTAATTAGCTTGGACTACCGGATCATCGCAATACACATGTTTTAACCAAGTGTCACATTGGGGTACCTCCATGCCGCCTGTACAAAGGTCTAAGGAGAAAGCTCGCATTTTGGATTTCTCGCTTTTGATTATTCTCAACTTAGACATCCATACCGGGACAACATGGACAACAGATAATGGACTCCTCTTTAATGCATAAGCATGTGGCAACAATTAGTGTTCTCATATGAGATTGAGGATATATGTCCAAAACTGGAACTTCCACCATGATTCATGGCTTTAGTTAGCGGCCCAATGTTCTTCTCTAACAATATGTATGCTCCAACCATTGAGGTGGTAGATCTCTCTTACTTCAGACAAGACGGACATGCATAGCAACTCACATGATATTCAACAAAGAGTAGTTGATGGCGTCCCCAGAAACATGGTTATCGCACAACAAGCAACTTAATAAGAGATAAAGTGCATAAGTACATATTCAATACCACAATAGTTTTTAAGCTATTTGTCCCATGAGCTATATATTGCAAAGGTGAATGATGGAAATTTTAAAGGTAGCACTCAAGCAATTTACTTTGGAATGGCGGAGAAATACCATGTAGTAGGTAGATATGGTGGACACAAATGGCATAGTGGTTGGCTCAAGGATTTTGGATGCATGAGAAGTATTCCCTCTTGATACAAGGTTTAGGCTAGCAAGGTTATTTGAAACAAACACAAGGATGAACCGGTGAAGCAAAACTCACATAAAAGACATATTGTAAACATTATAAGACTCTACACCGTCTTCCTTGTTGTTCAAAACTCAATACTAGATATTATCTAGACTTTAGAGAGACTAAATATGCAAACCAAATTAGCAAGCTCTAAGTGTTTCTTCATTAATGGGTGCAAAGTATATGATGCAAGAGCTTAAACATGAGCACAACAATTGCCAAGTATCAAATTATTCAAGACATTTTAGAATTACTACATGTAGCATTTCCCAATTCCAACCATATAACAATTTAACGAAGAAGATTCAACCTTCGCCATGAATACTATGAGTAAAGCCTAAGGACATATTTGTCCATATGCAACAGCGGAGCGTGTCTCTCTCCCACACAATGAATGCTAGGATCCATTTATTCAAACAAAAACAAAAACAAAAACAAACCGACGCTCCAAGCAAAGCACATAAGATGTGACGGAATAAAAATATAGTTTCAGGGGAGGAACCTGATAATGTTGTCGATGAAGAAGGGGATGCCTTGGGCATCCCCAAGCTTAGACGCTTGAGTCTTCTTAGAATATGCAGGGGTGAACCACCGGGGCATCCCCAAGCTTAGAGCTTTCACTCTCCTTGATCATATTGCATCATTTCCCTCTCTTGATCCTTGAAAACTTCCTCCACACCAAACTCGAAACAACTCATTAGTGGGTTAGTGCATAATAAAAATTAACATGTTCAGAGGTGACACAATCATTCTTAACACTTCTGGACATTGCATAAGGCTACTGGACATTAATGGATCAAAGAAATTCATCCAACATAGCAAAAGAGGCAATGCGAAATAAAAGGCAGAATCTGTCAAAACAGAACAGTCCGTAAAGATGGATTTTATTGAGGCACCAGACTTGCTCACATGAAAATGCCCAAATTGAATGAAAGTTGCGTACATATCTGAGGATCACGCACGTAAATTGGCTTAATTTTCTGAGCTACCTACAGGGAGGCAGGTCGAAATTCGTGACAGCAAAAAAATCTGAAACTGCGCAGTAATCCAAATCTAGTATGAACTTTACTATCAAAGACTTTACTTGGCACAACAAAACACAAAACTAAGATAAGGAGAGGTTGCTACAGTAGTAAACAACTTCCAAGACTCAAATATAAAACAAAAATACTGTAGTAAAAACATGGGTTGTCTCCCATAATCGTTTTTCTTTAACGCCTTTCAGCTAGGCGCAGAAAGTGTATATCAAGTATTATCAAGAGACGAAGCATCAACATTATCTTGGGCTTTACCCTTACCTTTCTTGTTCTTTTTCTTACTCTTTGGCTTAGGGAATATATGGTTACCCCCGGGTGTAGAGGTGAATTTTAGGGTGCCTTCTCTCATGTCTATGACTGCTCCCAATAGTTTCAGCAGGGATCTTCCGAGTGTGATTTGTCCTGTTCCTGCGCATTCAATGACAAGATAATCAATGGATATTGTTCTCCCAAGAATGGTTGTATGCACACCCGTAGCTATTCCTTTAGGAATTATAACAGAGTTATCAATAAGAGTTATTCCTTCTCCCCCTTCAGCGAATTCCCAAAGTTTCAAAGATTTATGAATACTCTTAGGCATTAGGCAAAATTCAGTCATAATATCACAATTAGCATGAAGAGTTTGGTCACCTATGACAATTTTAATAGTAGGATCCCATAATGAAGGTTCAGAGTTCACTAAAACTTGATCAGGACGGTTACGAATATATCCATAATTTTCATTTAAGCGAGATGCACTTGTCTCAAGAGTGTTTAATCTATTATAAATGCTAATAAGGGCTGAATCAAAGTTATTAGCTGAATCATGTGATGCAACCAACTTCTTTATGGCATTAAAAGCTTGATCCCCATTGCAATGAAGGAAATCTCCTCCCACTAGAGCATCCAAGGCATATCTATAGCGAATCATAAGACCAAAATAAAAATTACTAAGGAGTAAACTTAGAGTCATTTGAGGTTCAGCTTTACGATAAGAAGTAAAAATCCTGGACCAAGCGTCTTTAAAACTTTCCTCATCCCCTTGTTTAAAAGTAAAAACTAATTCCTCAGGTGAAGAAGTAACAGGTACAGAGCTAGACATGATAACAAAAGTAAACTAAATGCAAGTAACTAATTTTTTTGTGTTTTTGATATAGAGTGCAAGACAGTAAATAAAGTAAAGCTTGCAACTAATTTTTTTGTGTTTTGATATAAGTGCAGCAAACAAGTAAGTAAATAAAATAAAGCAAGACAAAAACAAAGTAAAGAGATTGGGAAGTGGAGACTCCCCTTGCAGCGTGTCTTGATCTCCCCGGCAACGGCGCCAGAAAACAGTCTTGATGCGCGTGTAATTGACACGTTCGTTGGGAACCCCAAGAGGAAGGTGCGATGCGCACAGCAGTAAGTTTTCCCTCAGTAAGAAACCAAGGTTTAATCGAACTAGTAGGAGTCAAGAAGCACGTTGAAGGTTTATGGTGGCGGAATGTAATGCGGCGCAACACCAGGGATTCCGGCGTCAACGTGGAACCTGCACAACACAACCAAAGTACTTTGCCCCAACGAAACAGTGAGGTTGTCAATCTCACCGGCTTGCTGTAACAAAGGATTAACCGTATTGTGTGGAAGATGATTGTTTGTAGAAAACAGTAAAGAACAAGTATTGCAGCAGATTTGTATTTCAGTATAAAAGAATGGACCGGGCTCCACAGTTCACTAGAGGTGTCTCTCCCATAAGATAAAAGCATGCATGTTGGGTGAACAAATTACAGTCGGGCAATTGACAAATAGAGAGGGCATAACAATGCACATACATGACATGATAAATATAGTGAGATTTAATTGGGCATTACGACAAAGTACATAGACCGCTATCCAGCATGCATCTATGCCTAAAAAGTCCACCTTCAGGTTATCATCCGAACCCCTTTCAGTATTAAGTTGCAAAACAACAGACAATTGCATTAAGTATGGTGCGTAATGTAATCAATAACTACATCCTTAGACATAGCATCAATGTTTTATCCCTAGTGGCACAAAGACATCCACAACCTTAGAACTTTCTCACATCGTCCTGCATTTAATGGAGGCATGAACCCACTATCGAGCATAAATACTCCCTCTTGGAGTTAAGAGTAAAAACTTGGCCAGAGCCTCTACTAATAACGGAGAGCATGCAAGATCATAAACAACACATAGGTAATAACTTGATAATTAACATAACATAGTATTCTCTATCCATCGGATCCCGACAAACACAACATATAGAATTACAGATAGATGATCTTGATCATGTTAGGCAGCTCACAAGATCCAACAATGAAGCACAATGAGGAGAAGACAACCATCTAGCTACTGCTATGGACCCATAGTCCAGGGGTGAACTACTCACTCATCACTCCGGAGGCGACCATGGCGGTGAAGAGTCCTCCGGGAGATGAATCCCCTCTCCGGCAGGGTGCCGGAGGAGATCTCCAGAATCCCCCGAGATGGGATTGGCGGCGGTGGCATCTCAGTAAGGTTTTCCGTATCGTGGTTCTCGGTACTGGGGGTTTCGCGACGAAGGCTATTTGTAGGCGGAAGGGCAGGTAAAGAGGCGGCACGAGGGGCCCACACCATAGGTCGGCGTGGCCAGGGCCTGGGCTGCGCCGCCCTGGTGTCTGGCCACCTCGTGGCCCCACTTCGACTCCCCTTCGGTCTTCTGGAAGCTTCGTGGCAAAATAGGACCCTGGGCGTTGATTTCGTCCAATTCCGAGAATATTTCTTTACTAGGATTTCTGAAACCAAAAACAGCAGAAAACAACAACTGGCTCTTCGACATCTCGTTAATAGGTTAGTCCCAGAAAATGCACGAATATGACATAAAGTGTGCATAAAACATGTAGATATCATCAATAATGTGGCATGGAACATAAGAAATTATCGATACGTCGGAGACGTATCAGGCACTTAGGCAAACCCCTAGTTGATAGGCTTTGAGCTAAACTAGTAAACACTTAGTTTTATTCCGCCTAGTTTAGCTCTCAAGTAGAAGTTTTTATACACCGCCTATTCACCCCCCCTCTAGGCGACGTCCTAGTACATTCAATTGGTATCAGAGCTAGGGCTATCTTATCTTGTTGGGCTTCACCGCCTAGAGAGTATGACATCGACTAGAGGATTAGTGCACAATACCTCTTTTACATTTGATGGCACTAATTATGATGCTTGTAAATCCTACATGCTTGATTATTTTAGGGGCATGCACCCACATGTGGAGCAAATTCTTGATATGGGTTTTTCTCCTCCTAAGGATTCACAAAATCCATCTTTTGAGGAGAAGAAAAACTCTTATCTAGATGCTCAAGCTACTAAAGTGCTTTGCCATGTTGTGAGTCATGTAGTGATTTCCTCCATCGCGCCCTTCCGGAGTGCTCATGAGTTTTGGACAAAGCTTCAAGATACATATGGTGGGTCCAAGACCATTGAGGATGATCACACTCCTTCCACTTCACCAATGTGTGGTAAGACACAAGGTAATGATATGGTGAGTGGTGATGAACATTGCATTGTTGATGGTGAGCCTTCTCTTGATGATTCTTCATCCCTATCACATTGCAATGTTTCATCTTTGGACTTGAACACTTATAGCACTATAAATGCTTTACATGCTAGTGTTGATAGTCCTTGCATGTCTTCATCCCATGATGATATGCTTCCCTTGTCTTGTTGCCATAATGAAGATACTTTGCTTTCCTCTAGTATTTGTGTGACTAACAACCTATAGGAAACCGAAGATACTATGGGCCAAGACAAGATCTTGGATGGAGCTTCAAGTAGTACATCTTCTTCATCATCGCACGGTTCCTACACTTTCCTTATGGCTAAGGCTTCTAAGGTATCTCCTTCCTTGGAACCCTATATATCTAGTGATGATGAGGATGATGATATGGAAGGACTTAATGTTGCTTCCTTAAACATGATGGGTGATTTGGTTTTTCATGCTCTTCATAAGAAGAATTTTGCTTGCTCTAACTTCATGAAAATCTTGGTTTTTGCCATTGAGAGCACAAAACTTATTGAGAAAATGGAAGGGCATGAGCGCGAATATGCAAATGAGATTGCAACTCTTAGTGAAGCTCTTAAAGAACAAGAAACCACCAATGAATCTCTTGAGGAGACCTTTACTCTAGAGCTATCTGTGGTAAAGGAATCTCGTGATAGAGCTTTAGAGGTGGCACATGATTTTCAAATTAAAAAATGTTGAGCTAGTAATTCCTCATGCTAAACTCCTTGAGGATTTTGAGCTTCTCAAAAATGGCTCTAGGGCTATTGAGAGTGAGCTCATCAAACTCACCGAGTCACATGAGCAATTTAAGGCTCTCAACCAAATAGAGCTTGCTAAGTTGCCTTCTCCTTGTGCTATAATTAATAATGCTTGTGCTACTAACTCTACCTCTTGTGAAGCTTCCATCTTGAAGGAGAATGTTGAGCTAAGGGCTCAACTTGCTTTGCTAACAAGCAATTATGAGAAATTGGAAGAAAATTATGGAAAGCTTTCTAGCTCCCATGATGATCTTCTAGTCTCTCATGATTTGCTAAAGTTAGTTCATGAGGCAACCATGTCAAAGGTAAAATCTTGTGAGCCTCATGTGAGTACTAGCACTTCCTCTCAAAGTGCTATTTTGCCATGTGCTAGTGCTTGTAGTTCACCCACTCATGCTATTGATTTATCTTGTGGTGAACTACCTTCTATGCCTTGTTGCTCTAAAATTCCATGTGCTAGTGCTAGTAATTCACCAACCCATGCTATTGCTATATCTTGTGGTGAATTACATACCTTGCCTTGTTGCTCTAACAATGAAGCTTCCACTTCCTCTAGTACTTGTATTATTACTAACCATGTAGGGGAAATCGAAGAGCTCAAGGCCCAAGTCACTTCTTTGAAGAAGGACTTGGTAAAGGGTCATGAAGGGAAGCAATCCCCCAATGAAAAGAGTGGACTTGGTTTCAACTCCAACGACAAGAACAAGTCCACCACGCACAAGCGGAAGAAGGGCCATGGGCATGTGAAGGACCCCGCCAAGATTGTGTGTGACGTGGGCATTACCCTTCGGGTAACCGATGTTGCTCTACCCTATACAGTCCGGCTGGAGGCCCATGAAGGTACTCGATGGCAAGATGGGCCACTAGGACGGTGCGGCGGAAGGTTACTTGAAGTACAAGACACGGAAGGAGCCGAACAAGGAAAGTTTAGAGATAGATCTACTGTAAACCTAGTCGTACTCGATTAGGCCTCTCGAGACCTGGTCGCCTATATAAAGGCCAGGAGAGGGGCTATCGAGGGACACAATCAATCTTAGCGATCTTAGCCAACAGAAGCTTAGAGCTAGGTTACCCTAGCAATTAGCCATCTCGACGAGATCTCAGCCGAACTATTCAGCACCCCATTGTAACCTATTATCATCATAATCAAGAACAGACAGGCAGGACGTAAGGGTTTTACCTCATCGAGGGCCCCGAACCTGGGTAAATCGGTCTCCCCGCTTGTCTGTGAACCGATGTCTCGTGTCAGCTTGCAGGATTCCATCAACCCTAAGCCCCTATCGGAGGGCATTGCCGAGGAGCTCCCTCGACAATTGGCGCCGTCTGTGGGAAGCCTGTCGGCACAAGATCGGTCATCGGCAGATCCAATCATGACACCGGTGGCTTCGCCTGCAACTTCATCAGCAACCTCATCAACACCATCATCACCAATCCTGGGAAGCCCGATTCAATTTGGCTCCTACGAGTTTACTCCGCACAGCGATTCCTCCCGTTCGAACTTTTCAGATTTACAAGGAAACATGGAGATGACCTTCGGCAGCGTCCACTACAACGTCAACGCGGAAGGAATCCTTCGATTGCTGGAATCACCCACTTCCGGATCGACGAGTCCAAGCGCGTCATCGTCACTCGGCCTATCGGCTGGTTTGACAGGATCGACGTGTTCACCCGTGCCCTCGACTCCCCGCTCGGTGTCTTCCATGTCGGTAGGATCTGACGATCCCACATCTTCGGAATTAACTTCGTACTACCGCTTGAACTGCGACACCAGGCACGGGCTGGGGTCGAGCGACACGCTGTTCATCTGCAATGCCCAGTATTCATCGGGAGAGGACAGTATCGACAGCATCGTCCAGGGAACCCGAAGAACGGCGCACCATCAGGTTTATGTCGCCAATAACACGGGAAACACAAGGCGCAGAGGAGATGGGGACCATACTCCCCGTTCCAGTAGAAGGGCAAGTTTTGAAAACAGCGCCAGCAACCGCGATAGCGACTACACCATCGCGGACGAGGAGTGGGCAGCAGCCAGGGCAGCAGTACTCAACAACACACCGCTCCCCGCAGGAACTTCGGTTGGAACCCTCAATGCTTATCGCTCTATACTAGAGAAAAACCGGGAGCACCTGTCGAAAGAGCAAGTCACCCTCGAGAGACGCCTATCTACGGCAGATCGATCCAGTGAACGACGAAGGGGCTCGCAAGGGAGTGCCTCCTGAAACACTCAGGGAGCAGGCAAGCACCGGTCGAGACTATCCAGGCTTTCGGAAGATGACGCTAGAGAGATAACGTCGAACCTGACTAAATCCTTTATGACTACGGATACCGCGGGCATGCCACGGCCGAAAACCGTTGCAGGAGCAACGGCCAACCTCGCCGCATACCTCATCAACCAGCGCCCCGAAGGATCCATGGCTCAAGCTCATCGAGGTGCCCTGGAGAGTCTCGCGATATTGGGAAACAACCTAGTCCCGCAAAAGGAAAAGACCACGGTGCAAGGCAGTGGTTCAAAACATCATGCGAGAGATGCTCGGGATGAAATCACCCAGAGCAAGATCGACAAAGCAAGGCGACGACGCGCCGCTAGAAAGGACAACGATAGCGATTCTTCGGATGAAGATCAGGAGTACGACGGCGAACTCAGGGGAGCCGACTGTCTAAGTTACAAAATCCGTGAGACGATGCCGCCCAAAAAGTTCAAACCTACCCCTACCGACGCTGCCAAGTACGATGGGCAGCAGGAACCAAGATCTTGGATAGACGACTACCTGCAGACTGTGATCCTACACAAGGGAAACCAGATAGCAGCAATGCAGTGCTTGCAGCTCTACTTGAAGGATTCAGCGCGAGCCTGGCTAAGAGGGCTGCCGAAAGGTTCCATTAAATCATGGGACGACCTAGTAGATGCCTTCGTCGCCAATTTCCAAGCAACATACAAGAGACCCGTCGGGTTTGAAGAGTTACGGAATTGCTAGCAAAAGCAGAAGGAGTCGATGCGCTCATACATCGGGAGATTCACCAAACTCGAAAAACGTTTCTGAAGACGTATCTGTCGACAGAGCAATCGACGCTTTCAGCGATGGCGTCCGGCGTGAGAGCTACATAGAAGAACTCGGGCGCAAAAAGCCAAAAACCATAACCAAGTTAATGGAAATCGCCAACAGTTGGGCTGATGGTGAGGACAATGTACGAAGGCCACGACAGCGCAGTGACGACGAAGACGATGACCAGCCGAAGCACGACTCGGGTGGCCGAAGGGATCGTCACAAGAGAAGGAAGAACCGCAACTATGATGATAACAACCTGGTAGCCGCAGGATATTCCGATCGGCAGGACGATCGATATGACGAGAGAAGAGACGATCGACAGGACGGTAATCGGAACAACTCTGGGAACCACGGCAGCAGAGGACTCCCAAATTACCCTACGCTGAGCAGATCAATGCCCCCTGTTACCTGCATTCGTATGTCGATTCCAAGGACGGCAAAACGAAGTCGAGTCACCTGCTCAGGGACTGTCGGCAGTTCCTTGACATGCACAAACTCATCCAGCAGTCAGGTCAGCAACAGCTAGCACCACCACCCCCACCTCCACCGCAGCATCAAGTTCAGCAGGCTCAACCTTATCAACCCAACGAGGCGTTTCCACCACCACGTGGGTAGATGAGCATGATCCATAGGACAGGTGTCTCGAGAAGAGAGATGAAGAAGCTCACCCGAGAGATCAACTTGGCAGAAAGCATCATGGCGAACATCCCCGAGTATGTCGAGTGGTCTTCTCAGAACATTACGTTCAGTCGAGCAGATCACCCGATGACCATACCAAAACCAGGACACGCTGCCTTAGTAGTCGAAGCACAAATTGGGGGGTTCAAGATGAGCAAAGTCTTCATGGATGGTGGAAGCGGGTTAAACCTGATATTCGTCGACACAATCAGAAGTATGGGGATCACCATGAGGATGCTGGAAGAAACAGACACTTGCTTCCATGGGATCCTTCCAACCGCACCGGGCTACTCTCTTGGCAAAGTTTACCTGAATGTTGTCTTCGGCAGAGCCGACAATTTCAGGAAGGAAAATATCGAGTTTGAAGTAGTGAACTGGGAGTCACAGTATCACGCTATACTCGGGAGACCAGCGTATGCCAAGTTCATGGCTGTGCCGCATTATGCATACCTCAAGCTGAAAATGCCTAGGAACAACGGGACAAACATCGCAGTCTATGGAAGTTTTTCACGCTCGGACAATTGTGATCACGACTTTCAGAGGATTGCTGCGAAGTTCGGGTCACAACAAGAAATCGTCGACCCTCTACCCAAGCTGTCATTACGATAAATCAAGGAGGAAAAAGATGTAAGGGAAACCAAGAAGAAGCCAGCTGCTCTTGCCCTTAAAGCTTCGGCAGCAGAAGCTTCGGCAGCAGAAGCCTCGGCAGCAAAAGGTTCAGCAGTTGATGGCACAAAAGGCATAGGAGACAGCAAGACGCTGGCAACCACTGCCCAAACCCCTGATGAAACCAGCAACACTGCAGCAACCACTAACGTGGTGAAGAAGCCAGAAGAAGAGAAGAACCCCTTCCTTGCTTAAGCAATTTATCAGCCTTTATTTTTTCCCTTTATTTTAAACAGGGCCCTCCTTTTTTCGCCCTCTAGCCTCGTGCTTACCTTATTAATGAGAACTTAAGCTTCGATTCTTTGTTAAGCATTGCAGTAACTCCAAACTTCTAAGCCCCATCACTATCCAAACATAGTACGAGGCAGAAGATCGTGCTCCAAAAAAGCCTCTACGAGTGCTAAAAGACATTTACCTTTCCCTCTGCTATAGATGCCTCTACGAGTGCCGTAAATAGCAAGAGTTCGGAAATACATATAAACACAACCCACGTTCGATATTTTACTTATGGAAATATCAAAGAACAATGGGCTCATCGGCAGAACCACTACACCCAAAATATTCGGGAGTGCCTATCGAAACATACATCGGTTGAAAGCAAAGTTGCGCATACAACAGGTTTAGCAAAACCTGCAACATGAGCTGATCACTCAAATGATTTGCTAACCAACCAATACACATACATTTAAACGAGCAACGCAGATTCGCTCAGTCAAAACTTGCCAACGGCATTAGCATGGTAAAAGTACATATGCATGTATCTACCGAATGAAAAGGCATCATTACATAATCCAAACACTTGGATGAAGTAGCCAAATTATCTATTTACAAAACAAACCTTAAATCCCTGAAATTACCCTTGCGGAGTTCCTCTTTCCTCAGGTACCTTTGAGTCCTCCTCAAGTCTGTCGACAATTATATTGGCAGGCAACAATACCTTCGGATACAGTGCCTCCAAGTCTCCAGTTGCGTTGGCAATCGACAGCAAACCTGCTGAGGGATAACGGGCGAGTACAAGGGGCAAGTGTAAACCTGGCCCCTGCAAAAACTTGCGCACGCACCAAGTCTCGGATCTTCTTGGCATTACCAAACTCAGACATCAAAGCAAGGAGCATGGGGGGGAACTGCGTTCAAAGGGAACATCGTTTTCCAAACCACCCTCATAGCCTTGTAGCACTTGTCAAAGAAGTGGTGGACCTGCTGAACCCGATCCTGAAATTGCGGGACAGCCGAAGCCTTCGAGTGCTCCCGCCAGAAAATCTCTTCGGCTGAGGATAGCTGGGTTAATGCATGCACACGCTCATGAATCCGTTTGTTTTCTTCCGCACGGTTCAGAGCTATGAGTGGCAAAGAAATAAATGAAGGATCAGATAAGGCGTTGTCGACAAAAGGGCGCAGGGATCAAGGAACTCACAGTTCAAACTCTCGGTAGCTTTATGCAGCTCAGTAAGAGTGTACCGCTCCACGTCGGCTGCAATCTCGCTCTTCTTATTGACAATAGCAGCTAAGGCGTAAGTGCTGCGCAGATCCTTTTCCATCTGGGTGATCCGATCCTTCATCCGCTGGATCCGATCACCTTCGGGAAGAACACCCGAAGAGTCGTCGACAAATGATGGCACTGGGAAAACCTGCAGGAAACAGCGTTGAAAAAGGATGTCGGATACGTCCAAATTGAACACCCAACGTAACTCCCATCGGGAGAAGTGCAAGTAACTACTATTGGGAGAAGTGCAAGTAAAAAAAATTATGATAAAGGTGTGCCAGCAACATTGCCAGCACGGAGTTCATTACAAACATAATGTTTTGCAACAGAATAATGTTTCACATCAGACTGAGGATAAAATTGTCACAACAATCAAGGAGCCTGGGTCTGAGTCGATAGGCTGGGGCCAGCCGATGTCTTTCCTGACAAAACTAGTTCAAGGAGCTGGCGAGCACAAGTACGGGCAGACACTGTAAAGGCGCTTAACTCAACAAATCGCCCATCTTGTTCTTTCGGCAGCTCCTTAGTCATTTCTTCGATGTCAGCCTTAAAGCCGTAACCCATCATAAGTTGGAAGGCAAGGAGGGCACCATAGGTACGCGAAGTACGCTTGAATACCTCAATAACTTCCTTGGTGTCAACCGTGAAGGCATCAATCAGCTGCCCCAGAGTCTTCTCCTGCTTGATCTTGGGGAAAATCATCGAATGCATCCGCACCAGGGCAGCCTTTCCCTTGTTAAGAAGCTCCCGGGTAAGCTGGTGGGAGGCGAGAGCCATCGACACACCATTTGCCAGAGAGTTGTTCGGAACTTTGTCCAAGGCAGTAGCAGGGATGCTGGCGGCTTCTGCAAGAAATTGAATTGGAGGAAATCATTGATGAAGAAACAGATCCATAAAAGAGTAATAATCAACAGAGATGTATGAAAGAGCTTACCAAGTAGAGCCAAAGCAGATTGACGAAGGAGTTCATCCTTTTCAGCTGCCCGAGCTTCCTCCTCCTTCAGCCTCTCCTTCAGCTTGCTCAGCTCCTCTTTTAGGGAGTCGACCTCCTGGCGAGCTATGGCAGCCTTTTTAATGGCGCCATCCAACTTTGAAGAGGAAGACTTAACTTCCTCCTGCAGTCGAACTTTGTCCGCCTCCAGAGAGGTAAATTGAGAGGCAAAGGCCTCTAAAGAGGATATCACACCTCGCAGGTCCTTAAAGAAAAAAAATGTTTTACAAAAAATCATTAGGCAAGGCACACTCCAAAAGATTCGTGTTGTATTCAAGAAGGGCTTACTGAAGGAGGAATCGTGGTAGCGACAGGAATGTCTTTCCCCTTGGAAAGGGAAGAAGCAGTCGATGCCTGGGCCGCGGGAGTTTCCTTAGGAGCCGAAGCTTCGGAAGCTGCAACGGCTGGCAGGACAACATCAGACCTGGCCTTCTTGGACGGAGGCTCGATGAAACCTTCGTCACTACAAAAAGGAAACGGACGACAGAAGTTATGCAGAGAATGCGAGAAACAAGAAGACAAAATATAGTAAAAAAGAAGAAGGTATTTACATATCGAGAAGATCGTCTTCATCAGCAAAGCCGCCAATCGATCTCTTCACGGGCGAAGCCCTGGCCTCCTCCACAGCTGCATTAACAAAGGCATCACGATCAGCGTCATCATCGCGTACTGATCCCTCTGTGTCGCAAGCGTCATCGGCTAAAGGGGAAAGATTGGTGTGAACAGTTTCTGAATCAATCGGATCATCATAATCGTTTTATGGGCTTGTGTGCTCGACAGCTTGAAAATCAACGGGTACTGAGGAGCCTCTCCCCTCAGAAATGTCATTCGGCGAGTCGTGCAAGTTCCTGAAGGCTATGGCGGTCTGTCGAAGGAAAAAATAAATGAGAACGATGGTACTTATGTTGGCTCAGTGAGAGTAGCATAATAAGAAATTGAAAGGAGGAGTTACCTCTGGCGGTGGATGTTCGGCATCAAAAGGAGTGTAATAAGATGTCAATGGGATCGGGTCCTCTTGGCTAAAGGAAGTAAGGCGACGGACTTCATCGAGCAGTTCCTTTTCCGACAGTTCGGCAGCATTAATTCTGGTCTCATCCTTCGGACCTGAATACAACCACATCGGGCGAACTCTGGCCATGACTGGTTGGACTCGACGCTTCAGGAACACTGCCGCCACCTCTGTGCCAACCATGGTTTGGCCGTCAGCTTCCTTGATCCGAAGAAATTTGGCAAATAATTCATCGGCTGTCACTCTTTCGTCGGGAGAGAGAATATTCTTCCAGGAGTTCTTAGGCTTGGCTTCAAGGACATCGACAAAGCAAGGAAGCTGGGATTCGGGTGACAAGGAGTCCTTGACGTAAAACCATTTCAATCTCCACCCTTGCACGGATTCTCTCATTGGGAAATTGAAGTAGTTGACATCGGAACGAGCTACAAATCCCACTCCTCCGGTGACAAAGGATCCGTTACTGCTGCTGTATCTCTTCACACAGAAGATCTTTTTCCACAACCCAAAATGAGGCTCAATGCCCAGAAATGCCTCGCAAAGGGTGATAAACACAGCAACGTGGAGGATTGAGTTGGGAGTGAGTTGCCATAATTGGATCTCGTAAGTTCACAAGAGGTGGAGGAGGAATCCATGAGCGGGAAGCGAAAGACCCCGATATAAGAACGACAAGAACATCACGGTAAAGCCTGCAGGGGGATTAGGCCGAGAAATCGCACCTGGAAAGATCACATTCCCCTCATCGGAGGAGATCAATCCCAGGCTTCGGGATCTCTTCTCGTCACGCTTGGTGACGGTTGACACTATCCAATCTCCGGGCCTGGCTACTGAGCCTGGTGGCGCCGGAGCTGGGGGAGGAGCATTTGGGGCACCCTCCTTCGGAAGAATCGAGGAAGATTTGGCGGCGGCGCCACCGCTCGTGGAACTGGCGGCGGCGCTAGGGTTCTTCTTCTTCACCATCGCGAGATCTGGGAAAAACTGGAAAGCAGTGGTGGCGGCGCAGCATTTGCGAAAAGGAGAAGAGGAAGAACGACGAAGGGATGTTGTGACGAATGAAGGAGAAGATTAGGGATTTTTATCCTTTGGAAGATTTAAGGAAGGCCCCGTACTGTTAGTGGACCTTTTCTTCAGTTAATGGTTGCAGAAATCGAGGAGGTGCCTCGGTAACTGTGTAAGAGGAGCATGAATTGCTCGAAAAAAGGGCCGGCGGGTCGCGTCTTATCAGTCAGAATCGAGGTGTCAGAAAAACGTCATCAATGACGTCATGTGGAATGATTGCATACGAAGGAATAAAAAGCTATCGGATGGTCAATTTGAGTCTATGCACAGATTGCAAAGCATCTGCACTTAGACTTGGGGGCTACTCCCATCGGGAGCGCTGGACGCGCACCCGACAGAATGAGGACTCGAAGGAAAAATTTGACTCAAGTCTGCACCCAGACGCAAGCGCCCGTGCCCAGACTCGGGGGCTACTCCCATCGGGAGCGCTGGACGCGCACCCAACAGAACTTTTTTCGTACTCCAGGATCATGCCCGGGGACTTGATTCTGTGTAGGGTAACGTTGTTTTGCCAACGGCAGTTAACCAACAAAAGTTTGGCACGTTATTCATATTCCCTTGCATAAGGAAAATATATCGGATGACCTACAAAGACTTGCAGGAAAAACTTCGGCAGAGGAAAATGTTCGAGTGGTACAACTTGAGTCTACGCACGGATTGCAAGCATCCGTACCTAGACTCGGGGGCTACTCCCATCGGGAGCGCTGACGCGCACCCGATAGAAGAAAATGGTGCAGACAGAAGGAAAGCAAGAATGATCAAGGAGAAGGACGTCGGAAGAAGACATGCTTCAGTCTCTACCCGAACTATGTTCGCCTAGACACTCGGGGGCTACTGACGTGGGCATTACCCTTCGGGTAACCGATGTTGCTCTACCCTATACAGTCCGGCTGGAGGCCCATGAAGGTACTCGATGGCAAGATGGGCCACTAGGACGGTGCGGCGGAAGGTTACTTGAAGTACAAGACACGGAAGGAGCCGAACAAGGAAAGTTTAGACATAGATCTACTGTAAACCTAGTCGTACTCGATTAGGCCTCTCGAGACCTGGTCTCCTATATAAAGGCCAGGAGAGGGGCTATCGAGGGACACAATCAATCTTAGCGATCTTAGCCAACAGAAGCTTAGAGCTAGGTTACCCTAGCAATTAGCCATCTTGACGAGATCTCAGCCGAACTATTCGGCACCCCATTGTAACCTATTATCATCATAATCAAGAACAGACAGGCAGGACGTAAGGGTTTTACCTCATCGAGGGCCCCGAACCTGGGTAAATCGCTCTCCCCGCTTGTCTGTGAACCGATGTCTCGTGTCAGCTTGCAGGATTCCATCAACCCTAAGCCCCTATCGGAGGGCATTGCCGAGGAGCTCCCTCGACAGTGTGCTTCAAGTGCAAGATTGAAGGGCATCATGTTAGATCGTGCCCCTTGAAGAAGAAGCCACTTGGCGAGAAGAAACAAGGGAAGCGGCCTCAAGATGGAGCTCATGGTCTTCCTCAAGGTCAAGCTCAAGGTCTACCTCGACTTGAAGAAAGGCCGCTACCCAAGAAGGATCAAGCCAAGGCTCCCGTTGTGGAGAAATCAAGTGAGAAGAAGGAGAAGAGAAGAACATGCTACATATGCCGCGAGAAGGGCCACATCTCCTCCTTTTGCACTAGTGGTAACTCATCCAACCCTATCTTGATCGGTGGTGCTTATTCTCTTTGCAAGGATAAGGTTGGAAATGTGTTTGCCAAATATATGGGCACTCAATGTGGTTTCTCAAAAAGAACCATTTGGGTTGCCAAGCCTATTGTGACTAACTTCTTAGGACCCAACTTGGTTGGGGACCAACAAGCCAAAATTTGATCAATAGGTAGGGCATGGAGGCTTGACTAGTTCATGAAGACTTGGGGGATCTTCATCATTTTCACCTCCTCAAGTCAAGTACTATTCCTTTCATCATTTACCCATGCTCCTCCTTGCGGTAACAAGTCCTCAACTCCTTTACATTGAAAGTTACTCGCTCCCCTTTTACATGTGTTGGTTTTGTACCTTGCATGTGGTTGTGTATGTTGTGCTTCCTACTTGCGTATCTTGCTTCCATGCTTATATATGTTGGGTGGCACATCATGTACAATTGTTGTTTGTTGAGACTATTGCATCTTATTGATATCTTAGTTGTTTGCTCATGTGAGAAATTAATGGACTATCCCATTTTGGGGGAGTGATATGCTTTGTGCATTTCACAATCTTAAAATGTGCGACATGATGAATTAAAATTCTATAATGTCCATTAATCATCTCACTTGGTTCTTATTTGCCTCTTGCATGAAAAATGTCTTCATCACATTATGGGGGAGTCTTATGCTTTGTGCATCTTACAAGCCTAGAAAATGTGAACATTTGAGGTTGTGTCACATAGAATTGGTATTATAGATTATCTTGTTCCTATGTGACATGTTTGCTCAAACAAATCCCACTTTACCATATGCTTTATTTGTTGTGAAGATAATCTTGGACATACTCACAAACTATCATTTGGATATTTCCTAAATACCTCTTGTCATTGGATAATTGGTAATAAATTGTCTGGTATTGTTCTGGATCATCCTCACACTTGGCTCATGTGCTCAATTGGTTTATTTGTTGCCAAGAATTTGTCTTTGTGGGTTAGACTCCCATTTGTCTTCCTTGCTTCTTATATATCTTACCTTTTCACTTGAACCTTGTGAGTGTCTTGATAAACCATGGTAGAGCGATGATTCCACATTTGTGTATTTTGTATTCAAATGCAAAATCCTAAATAGTGCACTAATTTTGGGGGAGCTCTCCTATGTTTGCTAGAACACTCTCTTGTTTCAATAATTTGACCTTGGAAGACAAACCTTTTCTTTTCGGTACTTTTGTGCCATCATGAAAAGCGTTGAGGGTTTGGTTTATTTGGAACCTTGCTCTCTTTGGGAGTTGGCTATCTCATTACTTGATATTTGGTTTTACTTTCCTATAATGAGATAAGTCCTTGAGCATGCTTGTTTTGCATATCTTGCTCTATCTCTCTTGTACCTATCTTGTGTGTGCATGTTTCTTTGTGGATAAACGTCTTCGTGATGTTGTCCACTTAGAGAAACTTATACACATAAGAGATGGTGCATATCTTTTGATATCCCTCTTTGTTGGAGTCCATTCCTTTATTATTATTTGACTTGATGATGACTCCACAAAGATTGTGGTTATGAGTGATCATTTTATCCTATTTGCATCTTCAAGCACTCATATTTGATTTTGGCACAAGCTTTGTTTTACTTGCTTCTTATTAAGCTTGTGTTTCTTTTTGGGTCATTGGATTGCTTGCTTCATTTGTCGAAGCCATCTCACCTTCATATCCTCTTGCAATCTTTGATCCTCAATATAGTTGGATTCCCTCCCGGTATTCATCATTGGATATGTGCATTTGATTTCACTCACATTATGAGAAATGCACACCTTATGGAGGAATTCTAACTATATTGGCCTTCCGAACCTTTCGTCCATTTTGGCAATCGATGCCAATGGGGGAGAAGTTTGGAGGGTTTAAGGGAATTGCTTTTGTTGGTTCTTAAGCATTTGCCTTTCATGCCTTGCATTTGTTGCTTTGCATGGTTGAATATTTAGAGGATACTCCGCTAGGCTTTAATTGCCGGTATATGCAATGAAATTCAAGTTCATTCACACATGCATATATTATGGGGGAGTTTGTTCTAAATATTCAACTTGGGTTGTTCGCTAAATTCCATATTTAAACCCTCTCAAATAGATTGTCATCAATTACCAAAATGGGGGAGATTGAAAGAACATGTCCATTACCCCATGTGTGGTTTTGGTAATTGATGACAATCCCTATGGACTAACAGTTATATTGAGAATATGTCTTAGGTCAAGTTCATAACCATGTGTGGTCTCAAGGTTGCAAGAAGGAGAAGATCGGGTACAATGAAGAAGGTGTCGAAGAGAGACGAAGACGGTGTTGAAGATGATGAGAGAAGACGACGTAGAAGATGAAGAGAGAAGACGGCGTAGAAGATGAATGAAGACGGTGGCGTGCGTACAAGATCGAAGAAGACGGTGTCATGAATGTTGGAGGAAGAAAATGGCATGAACCATGATGAAGAGGATGAAGACGGAGCTTGCCGACTCGAGAGGAACGCGGAAGGTTAAGGTTTGTGCTCGATAGGATAGTAGGTCGCATAATCGGAGAGAGCTCAAACCTTGAATGCATTGCATCGTGTTTCTTGGTTCTTCTTGGTTCTTATCCATGAAACGGATTCCGGTTGCATCGCATGTTGCATGTGCGAGGGTGATGATTTTCCCGATACACCATATTGAGAGGTTACACCTCTATGACCATGAGAAAATCATCACCCACTCTTTTCCATGATGTTATCATGTGAGAAGGTAGCTCTTGTCGTCCTCTTCCAACAAAATTGGTTTCACCGCATTCCGAATTTCCTAGCTCAAGTTATGCATTTTACCGTTACCTCTTATTTGATATAGAAAAGAAAAAAGAAAAAGGTGGAGCGGTACTACCGGGGCCAGTACCGGCCCAGTACCGTAACAGGCTCTTAGAGCCCCTGGACCCTAGCCGGTACCGAACCGGTACCGGGCCCGGTAGTATCGGCCGGCCCGTTTTCTTTTTTCAGCTGCTCCTCTCTCTCTCCCGCACATGGGCCGCCGCCAGCCTCCGGCCCGCCAGCCAGGCCACACCCCGGCCCCGCACTGGGCCGCTGGCCCGTCACCACGCTACCTCACTGCCAGGCCGCCTTGGCCCAGCTCTGCTCTACCCGCGCCTGGGCCGCCGTGCCCTGGCCCATCTCCCGCTCGCTGCACACGCGGCGTGGAGGGCGTTGACCCACGGGAAGAGCTCGGCTCGATCCCGCGTGGGATTCCCTCGCCGCGTCGCTCGCCCTGCCACGCCGTTCGCTGCTAGGCTCCACGCGTGCGCTGCCGCCGCATGCCACGCTGGCCCACGCTGCTGCCGCTGCTCCACTTGCTCTGCTCTGCCGCCTCTTTCTCTCTCTATTTTGCAGATTTGCCTCAGATTTGGTACAAGCGGTAGTACCGCCCATGTAAGCGGTACTACCGGTTTGGGCCTACTTTTTGACCGTTTTCTGCACAGTTTTGACGCAAACGGTAGTACCGCTTTGACAAGCGGTAGTACCGGTTTTGCGCGAATCTGACCGTTTTCTCAGCCCCAACAGCTATATTTTGGGCCCCCTATTTATACCTCTCTTCCACCTCCGACCCAAACACTTCTTCGCCTCCATTCTCTCTCCTCCATTGTTGACCTTGAGTTCTTTCTTCCTCCTCTTGATCCCCCCACTATTTCATGCATATTTTTGGGGGAAAGGAGAGAGGAGACCTAGATCTAGAGCTTCACCAATTGAATCCCTCTCCAAGTGAGGGGATCTTGCTAGATCTAGGTCTTGGAGTTATTTGGTGTTTCTCCACATATTTGTTCTTCCTCCCTTATTCCCCCAATAGCTTGTGTAGCTTTGTTGGAATTTGGGAGAGAAGAACTTGGGCATCTTAGTGGTGTTCTTAGCCATTGCATTAGGTGCATCGGTTTGAGTTCTCTCCGGGGTTTCGATCTCGTAGAGGGCAAGTTACCTTAGTGGTGTTGTTGCCTTAGTGGCCTTGTTACCTTAGTGGTGTTCTTGCCTTTAGTGGCCGTGTTGCCTCTTGTGGCGCATCGTTTCCTTGGTGGAGTGTGTTAGCCTCTTGTGGTGCATTAGCATCCTTGGTGGAGTTGGTTTCCTTGGTGGAGTGTGTTAGCCTCTTGTGGCGCATTAGCATCCTTGGTGGAGTTGGTTTCCTTGGTGGAGTGTGTTAGCCTCTTGTGGCGCATTAGCATCCTAGGTGGAGTGTGTTTCCTTGGTGGTGTGTGTTGCCTCTTGTGGCCGTGTACTTGAGAGCCTTCTCGTTGTGGAGTTGCCTCAAGTGTGATACTTGGGTGTTTGCCCAAGCTTGTACGGGTTCGGTGACCACCCTCAAGTGTCCCTTAGCGGATCGAGGCTTTCCTTTGGTGGAAAGGCTCGAGGAGAATACGGTGGCCCTAGTTGGCTTCTTGGAGTGCCTCGTGCCTCCACACCGCTCCAACGGAGACGTAGCACCCTTGGGTGTGAACTTCGGGATACATCGTCGTCTCCTCGTGCACCGGTTACTTCTCAACCCGAGCTCCTTTACCTATGCGCTTTACATTGTGATATCTATCATGCTTGATGCTATACCTATCTTGTTATCACCTTGTTGCTCATCATGCTAGCATAGGTTGTTGGAGCACTTAGGCAAACCCCTAGTTGATAGGCTTTGAGCTAAACTAGTAAACACTTAGTTTTATTCCGCCTAGTTTAGCTCTCAAGTAGAAGTTTCTATACACCGCTGATAACCCACAAGTATAGGGGATCGCAACAGTCTTCGAGGGAAGTAAAACCCAAATTTATTGATTCGACACAAGGGGAGGTAAAGAATACTTATAAGCCTTAACAACTGAGTTGTCAATTCAGCTGCACCTGGAAAAGCACTAGTAACAGGGGTGATGTGAAAGCAATAATATGAGAGCGAAAGTAGTAACGAATACAGCAGTAGCAGTAATATGAGAGCAATGGCACCAGAAAATAGTTGATACTACTTCCAATAACATGTAGGAACAAGTATATGATGATGAAAGATGGACCGGGGTTCCTAGCTATCTACACTAGTGGTAACTCTCCAATAACAAGTGTTGGGTGAACAAATTACAGTTGGGCAATTGATAGGATTGAAATAGCATTAAGACAGAACATCAAGATTATTAATCATGTAGGCATGTTTTCCATATATAGTCATACGTGCTCGCAATGAGAAACTTACATAACATCTTTTGTCCTACCAGCCGGTGGCAGCCGGGCCTCTAGGGAATCTACTGGAAATTAAGGTACTCTTTTTAATAGAGCACCGGAGCAAAGCATTAACACTCCGTGAAAACATGTGATCCTCATATCTAAGCCTTCCCCTCCGGTTATCCCAGTTGCTGTCACTCTGGGGCCTCGTGTTCCGGACATAGACATGTGCAAACAACTTGTAGATACAATCTAAGCAATCTCTACTAATAAGTTACGGATCGGTGGTGTTGGTAGGTCAGAAAAACCGAATAAATTTTCGTCCGTTAAAAAAACCGAAAAATTGCAGTACCTTCTGCCTTCGGATGTCAAAATAACCGGCTCGATCCGCATCCTATTCCGTCCGTCCGTCCGGTCATCAATAAGAAAAACCGCTTCATAATCGCCCCGTACGTCACAACAATCGTTCGGTCTGCCTTGGTACATCCAAAAAACCGGCGGTTTAAGTTGCTCTGATTATTTACACAGGATTGCTACCGCTAAGTGATTTACCTGTTAGATTTTCTTTCTCCTCCCCTGCCTCACCGTGTTCTCCGAACCGCTCACCGCCGATTCGATCTCCCCACGCTCCCTGTATTCCTAGATCCGCCGCCTGCTCCGCTCCCCATCCGGTGCTCGTAGATCACCCACGCGCGTACATGCCCAGCTACATGAGTCCCCAGAAGATCCGATGGCAAGGCCGGCCAGTGCCTGTGCGGATGCGTTGTCTCTGGAGACGCAGCTGAGGCTGGTACGGGTGGCGAAGTCAAGGGTAAAGGTTCTTTTTGCGGCCTCGGTGTCGTCCGGCATGGTCCGGCCCACCCGCCCGTCGAAGGAGGCCAAGTTCCCCGGCTACTAGATCTGCAGCCTGAAGCGACCTACACCGAGGGCCCCGCGATGATGCAGTGGAGCGCCGCTGCGGCCCCAAGGTTTGCGTTGCACTGCTCTACTCTAATAATGTGATCTACTAATGTTATCTGCTTGCTTTTGGTTCCCGTCTCAGCTTGCTTGAACCAGCGATTTTCTGTAGACGAAATTAGAGTTCAGGCCTTGATCCCTTGAGCTAGATCTACCGCTCTCTCATTTTGAGAGGATTTTTTTTCTCTGCTGTTTCTTTCTAGGGCACCGGTGAGGCGCCGGCGCGGGACTGATTCTAAATGTGTCGGAGCTGGCGCAGTTCGAAGAAGTTAACTGTGAATATTGTAAGGTTTGAGAATTGATGAATACATGAGGTGTGTGTCTTCGAGCACTAGACCGGTGGTGCCGTCATGTTTCTATGAAAGAATTCTGGGTGACATCTGGACTGAAACATAACCACACTGAACATGATGTATACAACACGTGGGTAGCATGGAGTGCAGATTGAAATGTTAACATTAGAAATCACTGAAAGCTGTAAAAAGGGCAGAAAATTTTCAAATGAATTATGTGAAAGAAGCATTATTAAGAGCATGTCTAACAGGCCCCTCAAAACGCGCCCACCCCGTAAAATTCTGGCGGGATAGGGGGTGAGCGCAGTTTGGGCCGTCTAGCAGGCCCCGTATTCGGGCCGGCCTGTATAGGCGGAATACGGGGCCCAGCAAAACCACACCGCCGCCCCTACAAATACATGGCGAAGGTGCGAGTGGGGGTCGAACCCCTCACTCTCAACCCTAGCTCCGCCGTGCGCCGCCGCCTCACCGCTAAGCTCCGGCGAGAAATTCCGCGCCGCTCGCCTCCGCATTAGCACCGCCGCAGCACCAGCGCCGCAGCCGCACGCCGCAGCACCAGCGTGTCGCCCGCCTCCGGATCGAAGCGATCCCGCTCGCCGGACACGCTCGAGGAGGCGTGGCGGTGCCACTGCAAGCTGTCCGCCGCCGGGAGTCGCCGTGCGGCGTGCAGGTACGCCGGCACGCTCTACGTGCCACCGAGGCTCCGTGAGTTCGCGGCTGGCGGGCGCTGGTACAAGGCCGATCCGCCGCTCAAGCCGATGAGCGGCGTTGACTTCGAGAAATGGCGCGCCGATTGGGAGATGCACCGCCGGTCGAAGGCGGCATGGGAGGTGAGCACCAGCGACGGAAGAGCGTCGCGCGCCGGCGAGGATGCGGAGGAGGGGGAAGACCCCCTCTTCTTGCAGGCGGTGGCCGCGTCCCTGAAGGACGAAGCCGACAAGGAGAGGGCGGAGGCAGACGAGAAGGCGCAGGCCATCACCGCCGTGAAGGAAATGGAGGCGCGGGAGGCGTAGGAGAATGCGACAGTCGTCATCCTCGACGACTAGATAGTTTCATAGAAGTCGCGGTCCATTAGGATCGCGCAATTCTGTATGATCCGTATGTGTGATCTAGCTATGAACTGATGATGAACTATCAAAGAAATTTCCCGGGGTTTGCAATTTTCAAATATACGGGGTGAACTACGGGGTCAGCTAGACGGAATGATTCTTGCGTGAGCATTTTTTTGATACAGGACCCTCTACTCGCGTTTTACGGGGCAGAAAACTAGGGGATCTGTTAGACATGCTCTAAGCAGAGTAGACCTTATTGTAAACATTGTCTTGTTATACTTCAAAAGAGTATCATATGAAACATCAAATGTTCATTGATTCTAGGATGGGATTAAAATGGACATCATGTGTTCTGATAGAAACTTTCCACACATGGCATGATCTTCAAGGATGCAAAGCCTTGCTACAGTCATCTGATAATTCCCATGCGTCCTTTTCGATATGAATGTAATAATGTACATTTGAGGATTGCCACCGCTTTATACATTACTTCATGAGTTATATCATAACTCAAGTACTCCCGCCGTTGCATTGTTAGTGCATGGAATATAAAATTGCCAATCTAGAAAGAGGTTGATTTCAAACCCAATTCATTTTTCATCTAGACATGTTGTTATGTTCCTACCATCCATCTGGAGAATGTCTTCACATGATGGTGTGGACAATCAATGGCTTGAAGAGGTATAAGATGGTTATCAAGTAAGTGAATGGTACGGTGAAATACCAATATTTTGCTAAGGTTGTGATGGGAAATTGCATATTTGCAAATAAAAATAATCAATGTTCAAGAAATCGTTAATCATTAACTTATCGGCCGACCTCAAAATGGAGATTAGCAGTTTATCGGTCGATTAATCAATTTTATCGGCCAGCCATTTATCGGCTTATTTTTTTGGTAAATCCTAACTTTCCGCACTAAATTTTCTATAATATGCTATGTAAAAATAATATTGGAGCACAAAGTATTACCTTGATTCCTTGCATATGAATCAATAAAAATGAAAAAATTGAGCTAATGCACAATTCGACAAGACTATAGGACGAAAATATCGACTGCCAGAATGAATTTTAGCGAAATTTTACTAAAAATCGGCCGAAATATCGGCTATCAGATTAAAAGTCGGCCGTAAATCGATACTGGTGATAAATCAGCCGATATGCTGAAATCTTATCGGCTACCACCCGATTCACGATAAATCGTTCGATAAATCGGGATCTCAGCCAATTTTTTTGAACAATGCAAATAATAATTAAAATTAAAAACTAGATTGCTTCTTTTCTTGCCTGATGATGTTACATATAATATGTTTACATATGTGCATTAAAAAAGAAATTTATGGGCCCGTGGCAGCGCACGGGCATTCAACTAGTAAGTATAGAGCTTAAATCTAAGATCATGCCGCTCGGGCCCTAGTGACAAGAATTAAACACAACAAGGTTGCAGCAACAATAACTTCACAAACTTATATAGATAGACTAATAATAATGTAACAATCCATCGGATCCCAACAAACACAACACCGATTACATCAGATGAATCTCAATCATGTAAGGCAGCTCATGAGATCATTGTATTGAAGTACATGGGGGAGAGAGTACCAACTAGCTACAGCTAGAACCCGTAGTCCATGGGGGAACTACTCACGGAGCATGATGGAGGCGGTGGCGTCGATGGAGATGGCTTCCGGGGGCACTTCCCCGTCCTGGCGGCGTGCCGGAACAGAGATTCTGTCCCCCGAATTGGAGTTTCGCGATGGCGGCGGCGCCCCTGGAGTCTTTCTGGAGTTTCGTCAATCCGTCTCGCGTTTTTAGGTTGAAAGGGGTCTTATAGGCGAAGAGGTGGCACAGGTAGGTGCTTGGGGCCTCCTCCTCATAGGCTGGCGCACCCAGGCCTGGGGCCGCGCCGCCTTATTGTGTGGTGGCCCTCTGGCCCGCCTCCGACTCTCCTTCGGTGTTCTGGGGTCTTCCGGGAAAAATAAGATGTTGGGTCTTCGTTTCGTCAAATTCCGAGAATATTGCCCGAACAACCTTTCTGGAACCAAAAACAACAGAAAACAGGAACTGACACAGTGGCATCTGGTTAATAGGTTAGTTCCGGAAAACGCATAAAAACATTATAAAGTGTGAGCAAAACATGTAGGTTTTGTCATAAAACAAGCATGGAACATCAGAAATTATAGATACGTTGGAGACGTATCAAGCATCCCCAAGCTTAGTTCCTACTCGCCCTCGAGTAGGTAAACGATAAAAAGAATAATTTCTGTAGTGACATGCTACTTACATAACCTTGATCATACTATTGTAAAGCATATGAGATGAATGAAGTGACTCGAGGCAATGATCTATAGTTGCTAACAAATAGATAACATATAGCAAAACTTTTCATGAATAGTACTTTCAAGACAAGCATCAAAAGTCTTGCATAAGAGTTAACTCATAAAGCAATAAATTCAAAGTAAAGGCATCGAAGCAACACAAAGGAAGATTTAAGTTTCAGCGGTTGCTTTCAACTTTCAACATGCATACCTCATGGATAATTATCAACACAAAGTAATATAATAGGTGCAAATAAGCAAGTATGTAAGAATCAATGCACAGTTGACACAAGTGTTTGCTTCTAAGATGGAAGGAAGTAGGTAAACTGACTCAACATAAAGTAAAAGAATGGCCCTTCGCAGAGGGAAGCAGGGATTAAATCATGTGCTAGAGCTTTTTAAGTTTTGAAATCATATAGAGAGTATAAAAGTAAAGTTTTGAGAGGTGTTTGTTGTTGTCAACGAATGGTAGCGGGTACTCTAACTACCTTATCAACCAGACTTTCAAGAGCGGCTCCCATGAAGGACGTTATCTCTACCAGCAAGGTAGATCATCCCTCTTCTCTTTTGTTTACACGTGTACTTTAGTTTAGTTTATTTTTATTTTTGGGTGACACTCCTTCCAACCTTTGCTTTCACAAGCCATGGCTAACCGAATCTCGGGTGCCTTCCAACAATCACATACCATGAAGGAGTGTCTATTTATTTTAGTTTTATTTAGAGATGACACTCCTCCCAACCTTTGCTTTCTCAAGCCATGGCTAACCGAATCCTCGGGTGCCTTCCAACATTTCACATACCATGGAGGAGTGTCTATTTGCAAAATTAAGTTGCTTACTGATGAATCAGAGCAAAACATGTGAAGAGAATTATTAATGAAAGTTAATTAATTGGGGCTGGGAACCCCATTGCCAGCTCTTTTTGCAAAGTTATTGGATAAGCGGATGAAGCCACTAGTCCGTTGTGAAAGTCTGTCAGAAGTAAATGACAAGATCGAAAGATAAAACACCACATACTTCCTCATGAGCTATAAAACATTAACACAAATAAGAGATGATAGCTTTTGAATTGTTTAAAGGTAGCACTTGAAATATTTACTTGGAATGGCAGAAAATACCACATAGTAGGTAGATATGGTGGACACGAATGGCATAGGTTTTGGCTCAAGGTTTTGGATGCATGAGAAGCATTTCCTCTCAGTACAAGGCTTTGGCTAGCAAGGTTGATTGAAGCAAACACAAGTATGAACCGGTACAGCAAAACTTACATAAGAACATATTGCAAGCATTATAAGACTCTACACTGTCTTCCTTGTTGCTCAAACACTTTTACCAGAAAATATCTAGACCTTAGAGAGACCAATCATGCAAACCAATTTCAACAAGCTCTATGGTAGTTCTCCACTAATAGGTTAAAACTACATGATGCATGAGCTTAATCATGATCTACTTGAGAGCTCAAAACAATTGCCAAGTATCAAATTATTCAAGACATTATGAGTCATTTTCTGTTTTCAACCAAATATCAATAAGTGCAACGGTTTTCAACTCCGCCATGAACATTAAAAGTAAAACGAAGAACACAAGTGTTCATATGAAAAAGCGGAGCGTGTCTCTCTCCCACACAAGGATTGCTAGGATCCGAATTTATTCAAACACAAACAAAAATAAAAGCACACAGACGCTCCAAGTAAAGCACATATGATGTGACCGAATAAAAATATAGTTTCAATAGAAGAAACCTGATAAATTGTTGATGAAGAAGGGGATGCCTTGGGCATCCCCAAGCTTAGACGCTTGAGTCTTCTTGAAATATGCAGGGATGAACCACGGGGGCATCCCCAAGCTTAGACTTTTCACTCTTCTTGATCATATATCATCCTCCTCTCTTGACCCTTGAAAACTTCCTTCACACCAAACTTCTCGTAAACTACATTAGAGGGGTTAGTACTCAAAAAAACTTTAATCCACTTTAGTCCTGTAGTGACACATTGCAAGAACTCAATAAAACATTAGCTACAGCTCTCCATGTCTAGAAAGCCTCACTTAAAGTCCACAAGAGACAATGCAAAAAACAGAGATAGAATCTGTCAAAACAGAACAGCCAGTAAACACGAATTTTTAAGAGGTACTTCCGTTGCTCAAATCAGAAAACTCAAAACTAATGAAAGTTGCGTACATATCTGAGGAACACGCACGTAAATTGGCAGATTTTTCTGAGTTACCTACAGAGAGCCCTGCCCAAATTCGTGACAGATAGAAATCTGTTTCTGCGCAGAAATCCAAATCTAGCATCAACTTCCTATTAGAGACTTTACTTGGCACAACAATGCAATAAAATAAAGATAAGGAGAGGTTGCTACAGTAGTAAAAACTTCCAAGACACAACAAAACAGTAACAAAATAAAGACATGGGTTATCTCCCAAGAAGTGCTTTCTTTATAGCCATTAAGATGGGCTCAGCAATTTTAATGATGCTCACATAAGGATGAGAGTTGAAGCAAAAGAGAGCATCAAAAAGCAAGTTCAAAACACATTTAAGTCTAATCCTCTTCCTATGCATAGGAATCTTGTACACAAATAAATTCATGAAGAACAAAGTGACAAGCATAAGAAGATAAAACAAGAGTAACTTCAATATTTTCAACATATAGAGAGGTGTTTTAGTACCATACAAATTTCTACAACCACATTTTCCTCTCTCATAATAATTTTCAGTAGCTTCATGAACAAACTCAACAATATAACTATCACATAAAGCATGTTTCTCATGATCCATAAACATATAATTTTTATCAAGCTCAAAAATAGCGGGATTAAAACTTTCAAACCCACTTTTATCAATAATATAACAAGATGATTGATCAATCTCAAGAGATATGGGACTCATAGATAAAGTCAAGACCTCTCCAATCCCATTTTCATTAGTAGTACAATTAATATTATCAAGTAACATAGGACCATCATCTAGAGCTTTATCATAAACATTTGCTAAGCAAAATTCTTTAGTACCATGCATTTCGACATCAGGCACAAACAAAGCATTATCATAAGATTTATCAAAATAGCATGGATTATCATAGATAACAGTAGCATAATTATTCTCACAAGTTTTACTCATAGGTAATATTTCAAGAGAATCCACAGGAACATAACATTCATCCTTCTTTGGTAAGCATGGAGGACAATCAAATAGTGTAAGAGATAAAGAGTTACTCTCATTAGAAGGTTGGCATGGGTAGCTAATCCATTCTTCCTCCTTTTGTTCATCCCTCTCCTCTTCTTTTTCATCCAATGAGCCTTCAGGTTCATCAATTTCCTCCTCTTTTTCATCCAATGAGCTTTCAGGTTCATCAATTTCTTCTTCCACAGGTTCCTGCAAATTGTGAGTGCATTCTTGTGCATTAATGAGTCTCTCTTTATAATCAATGATATAAGGATTATCACTGTAACTTTCTATGCAAAAATTAAGAATAGAAGAGACATAATCTTTAAGGTCCTTACAAACAACACAAGTTTCATAATTTTTAGATATGAAGGATTCGATCTCAGAGGCTCCCATAAATTTGACAAATTGTTCTACCTCTTCGAACCCAAAATGAATATAGTTATTCCAATTATAGTTCTTAATTAAAACTTCCTCACTAAAGCCACATTGAAATTTCAGATGTTTAGTATCCTCTTTAGAGCAACAGTTTATATCATGGCGTTTAAGCAAGATTTTAGCAATTGTATTCAATTTTTCTATCACAGCACTCATAACTTTACCCTTTCTTGATTGTCTATAATTATTATATAATACTATAAGCTCCAGATAGGTTGTGGGTTCTCCCATAACAACAGTTTTTAATTTTTCGGTTTTTCAAATTTTTATGGATTTTTGGGTATATGAGAAAATAAAACAAGACCAAAACCAAACTAGACAAAAGTAAACTAAGCAAAATAATACTAGACAGAAATAAACTAAGCAGAAATAAACTAGGCAGAAGTAAACTAAGTAAAACAAAATAAAATAAAACAGAGAGAGAGGTGGAGTGTACTCCCCAGGTGAACTTATGAGTAGAGCTATGTCTCCCCGGCAACGGCGCCAGAAAATAGTCTTGATAACCCACAAGTATAGGGGATCGCAACAGTCTTCGAGGGAAGTAAAACCCAAATTTATTGATTCGACACAAGGGGAGGTAAAGAATACTTATAAGCCTTAACAACTGAGTTGTCAATTCAAATTTGCACACTGGAAAAGCACTAGTAACAGGGGGTGATGTGAAGGCGACGATAATATGAGAGCGATAATGTGATAACACATGACGGTAAACGATAATATGAGAGAAATGGCACTAGAAAATAGTTGATACTACTTCCAATGACATGTAGGAACAAGTATATGATGATGAAAGATGGACCGGGGTTCCCAGCTATCTACACTAGTGGTAACTCTCCAATAACAAGTGTTGGGTGAACAAATTACAGTTGGGCAATTGATAGGATTGAAATAGCATTAAGACAGAACATCAAGATTATTAATCATGTAGGCACGTTTTCCATATATAGTCATACGTGCTCGCATTGAGAAACTTGCATAACATCTTTTGTCCTACCAGCCGGTGGCAGCCGGGCCTCTAGGGAATCTACTGGAAATTAAGGTACTCCTTTTAATAGAGCACCAGAGCAAAGCATTAACACTCCGTGAAAACATGTGATCCTCATATCTAAGCCTTCCCCTTCAGTTATCCCAGTTGCTGTCACTCTGGGGCCTCGGGTTCCGGACATAGACATGTGCAAACAACTTGTAGATACAATCTAAGCAATAAGTATAGAGCTTAAATCTAAGCTCATGCCACTCGGGCCCTAGTGACAAGCATTAAACACAACAAGATTGCAGCAACAATAACTTCACAAACTTATATAGATAGACTAATCATAATGTAACAATCCATCGGATCCCAACAAACACAACACCGATTACATCAGATGAATCTCAATCATGTAAGGCAGCTCATGAGATCATTGTATTGAAGTACATGGGGGAGAGAGTACCAACTAGCTACAGCTAGAACCCGTAGTCCATGGGGGAACTACTCACGGAGCATGATGGAGGCGGTGGCGTCGATGGAGATGGCTTCCGGGGGCACTTCCCCATCCCGGTGGCGTGCTGGAACAGAGATTCTGTCCCCCGAATTGGAGTTTCGCGATGGCGGCGGCGCCCCTGGAGTCTTTCTGGAGTTTCGTCAATCCGTCTCGCGTTTTTAGGTCGAAAGGGGTCTTATAGGCGAAGAGGCGGTGCAGGGAGGTGCCTGGGGCCTCCTCCTCATAGGCTGGCGCACCCAGGCCTGGGGCCGCGCCGTCTTATTGTGTGGTGGCCCTCTGGCCCGCCTCCGACTCTCCTTCGGTGTTCTGGGGTCTTCCGGGAAAAATAAGATGTTGGGTCTTCGTTTCGTCGAATTCCGAGAATATTGCCCGAACAACCTTTCTGGAACCAAAAACAACAGAAAACAGGAACTGGCACTGTGGCATCTTGTTAATAGGTTAGTTCCGGAAAACGCATAAAAACATTATAAAGTGTGAGCAAAACATGTAGGTATTGTCATAAAACAAGCATGGAACATCAGAAATTATAGATACGTTGGAGACGTATCAACCGCCTATTCACCCCCCCCCCTCTAGGCAACGTCCTAGTACATTCAACATTACTCTCAAGACAGTATAACACTTGGTGAAAAATCGGTGCACTTGTTGCACCCGATCCTGAAACTTCGCGACAGTGGAAGCTTTTGATTGACTCCTCCAGAAAACCTCATCCAAAGATGCAAGATGGGTCAAGGCATTTACGCATTCATGAATACGCTTGTTCTCTTATGATAAGTTCAAAGCTATGACTATAAGAGGCAATGAAGAAATTGGAGTCAAGAGATTATCTTTGAAGAAACCAAGGAAAAGAAGATCAGGATACTTACAATTCAAACTTTCTATTGTCTTGTGCAACTCAGTGAGAGCATATCGTTCCACGTCAGTGGCTAGCTCGCCCTTCTTCTTTATAATGGCGGCCATAGCATGAATACCACGCATCCCTTTTTCCATTTGGGCAATTCGAGACTTCATGCGTTGGAGGCGATCTTTTTCAGAACAGCCATCCGAAGGACCTTCGGTAAAGGAGGACACAGGAACGACCTGTAAAGATACACAATTCAAAACGTGATGGAATATGCAAGCTTGTCAGTTAGAATTACTCCCATCGGGAGCATGCAAACAAAAGAATGTTGAAAATATTACAGTAAAAGGGTACTGGCAACATTGCCAGTACAGGATTCGTTACAATAAGAAGGTCTTATGAAACGGAATTGTTTTAAACAAACAAGATTACAATTCAATAAAAAGAAGTCAAGGAGCTTGGGTCTGAGCTGATGAGCTTGGGCCAGCAGTCAATTTGTTTGCTGAAAATAACTCGAGGAGCTGAAGCGCACACTTGCGTGCCGAAATTTTATAAGCGCTCAAGTCAATAAGCCGGCCGTCTCGCTCCTTCGGCAACTCTTTGGACATTAGCTCCATATCGGCTTGGAAACCATGACCCATCATAAGTTGAAAAGCTAGAAGAGCGTTGTAGGTGCGGGAGGTGCGTTTGAGTACCTCGATAGTTCCCTTCGTATCGACAGCGAAAACATCTGTTAGCTGTTCCAGAGTTTTGCTTTGGTCGGCCTTGGGGAAAATCATCGAGTGCAGCCTCGACATAACTCATTTGTTCTTCTGGACAAGAGCTTGGATGAGTTTGTTTGATTCAAGGGTCAATGTCAAAGCATCGACAGGAGAATCATCCGGAAGTTTGCCTAAGGCGTCAGCAGAAATATCGGCAGCTTCTGCAAGAGATAAAAAAGGAGAATACGTTAGCCACAATCAAGTCAAAAAAGGAGGAAGTTAAAATAAGTCAAAGAGAATTACTGAACAAGGCCAAGACAGACTGGCGAAGAAGATCGTCCTTTTCGTTCCTCTGGGCTTCGGCAGCAAGCTTCGAAGTTTCTTCGTCCTTCAGCCTGTTCTTCAGCTTCTCAAGTTCCTCTGTCAAAGAGTCAGCGTTTTGGCGGGCTTCGACAGCCATTTTAATTGCGTTCTCGAGCTTTGAAGAAGTGGACTCGACTTCTTTTTGCAGTTGAGCTTTATTAGCTTCGAGAGAAGTAAATTGACTGGCGAAAGCCTCCAGGGAGGAAATGACCGCTCGGAAATCCTAGAGAAATGAAAAGAGATAGCTATTAGCAAGTAGTGGAATCCTTCTCAATTTATAATCTGATGAAGACCCACTCGGGGGCTGCCAGAGACAAACATATTATCGAAACAGGAAAGGCTTACAGGTTTTTCAGGAGGAGAAGTTGTAACGGCAGCAGTCGAAGGAATCTCCTTCCCTTTGGAAAGGGAAGAAGCTGTTGAAACTTGAGCTGCTGGGGCTTTTGCAGGAGCCAAAGCTTCCGAAGCTGATGGGGCCGGTTTGCTAGAGCTCGACTTGATCTTATTTGGAGGAGGCTCTATGAAGCCCTCATCGCTGTAAGTATGAAAATCAGACAAAATGAGAACTAGATATAGGAAAAATCTATTGAAGTCAAGCTTTGGAGCAAGTAGAAAGGACTTACAAATCAAGATCATCTTCATCGGCAAAACCACCGGACGATCTCTTTAAGGGCAGCACGTTGACCCCCGCAGCTGCATTAACAAAGGCCGCGCAATCAGCGTCATCGTCATGATTCGACTCCTCCGTATCGCTCATATCATCAGCAAAGGATTTAGGGTATATAGAGAAAGCTTCAGGGTTCATAGGATCATTGTCTTCATCCTCTGGATTAGCATTCTCCTCGGTACAAAACTCTACGGGGATAGAAGAACTACTTGCTTCAAGGTTGTCACCCGAAGTATCTTGAAAATGTTCGGGAGATAGCAGGACCTGTCGAAGGAATTAAAAATATTAAGCAGAAGGAAAGGAAGATAAGAGTACAATTCGAATGAAACATCTGGTATAAAAGAAAATATGAAACTACCTCAGTTGCGGATGATCGGCGTCAAAGGGTGGTTGAAGAGACAAAAGCGGAATTGAATCTTCTTGACTGAAATGAGTCAAATGCCTGACTTCGTCCAGCAATTCCTTCTCGGATAGCTCGGCGGCGTTTACTCTGGTCTCATCCATGGGGCCCGAATATAACCACATCGGGTGGGCCCTGGACATAACTGGCTGGATCCGACGTTTCAGAAAAACGGCGTCTATCTCAGTGCCCATCATAGTTTGGCCGTCAAATTCTTTGATTCGAAGAACTCTATCAAATAACTTATCGACTGCTGGTCTTTCTTTGGGTGACAGGATGTTTTTCCAAGATCTTTTGGGCACAGCTTCGAGGACGTCAACAAAACGCGGCAGTTGTGTGTTAGCTGTCAATGAGTCTCTGATATAGAACCACTTCAATCTCCACCCTTGAACAGACTCCCTCGTGGGAAAATTGAAGTAATTAACTTCCTTACGAACAACAAATCCTACTCCACCAGTGACGAAGGAACCACTACTGCAGTTGTAGCGTTTCACAAAAAAGATCTTCTTCCACAAACCAAAGTGAGGTTCAATGCACAAGAAAGCTTCGCATAAGGTGATGAAAATAGCAAGATGGAGAATCGAGTTGGGTGTTAACTGCCACAATTGGATTTCATACGCGTGAAGGAGACGCCGGAGGAACTCATGAGCAGGAAGAGAGAGGCCATGATACAGAAAAGACATGAACATCACAGTGAAACCGGCGGGGGGATTAGGGCGTGAAGCCGCACCTAGGACAATGACGTTCCCCTCGTCGGCTGAAATTATGTCGAGGCTCCGTGCTTTCTTCTCATCGCGTTTGTTCGCCGTAGATGCCGGCCAGTCGCCAGGCGCAGGTCCGGCCATGGAAACCTCCGGCGCGGGTGGCATAGGAGCTGGGGCGGAGGCATCCGATGCGCTCTTCTTTAGAGCGCTTGGTGAAGCTCTAGTGGTGGCGCCGCTAGCCGCGGCACCGGCGGCAAGGCTAAGATTCCTCTTCTTCACCATTGGCGAGAAGATCTGAGATAGATCTGAAGAACGGCGGCGGCGGCGGCGTAGCAGTTTTAAGTAAGAAGGATAAGCAAGAGAGAAGGGCTGCGAGAAGAAAGGATGGAAAGGGTAAAATCTGTCCTCTACGGTTATAAACTAAAGGAAATCTGGGATTAGGTCACCACGCGTCGTTGTCTCTAATTCACGAAGGGATCTTTTCCATCACTGTGCACGGAAATCGAGGGGCGTCTTGGTTACTGCACAAGCAAAGGTCATTTCCCAAACTGAACCGCGCAGAGGTAGTGTGGGCCCGTTAGGTCATGTCTTATCAGTCAGACCGCAGTAGTAGCTGCGTCATCAGTGATGTCATCAAACTCCTATGGAGCATCCGAAGGAAATTAAAAACTATCGAGTGGATCGGACTGAGTCTACACACGTATGCAAGCATCCATGCCTAAACTCGGGGGCTACTCCCATCGGGAGCACTGAGCGCGCACCCGATAGAATTTGGTATTGAAGACTTTTTTGCATTAGCAATTGCAGTAGAGGAATATGCAGAACACTGAATGTTCAACCGGTTTGGACTGAGTCTGCACTCGGTTGCAAGCATCCACGCCCAGACTCGGGGGCTACTCCCATCGGGAGTGTTGAAGGCACACCCGATAAAAGTTCTAGACTCGAAGATTTTTCAAGAAATCCAGAATCATGCCCGGGGACTTGATTCTGTGTAGGGTAGCGTTGTTTTGCCGTCGGCAGTTAACCGGCAAAGCTGGGCACATTACTCGATATCCTTTACGTACTAAACCCTACTTGAAAGAATCAAAGTCTCGGTATGAGAAAATGTATCGGATGGTGTTCAAGCTCGGGGGAGAAGTTGAGATCAAGCTCGAGGAAAAAGATGAGATGGATGAGCTGCTCAAGAACTTTGGAGAAGATCAGTTCAAGGACAATGAGGTTACTAGGACTCGTTACCTTTGTTTTTATCGGTAATCAAGGAAAGTAAGAGCAAGATTAATAACATAGCCGGATGCTGGCTATAGAGCCCTGCCATGTCGTCTTGCAGTCATCATAAAGCCCACTCAGACAATAGATTGACTACAAGTATTAGGCTGGTTGCTAAGTAAGATTTATTAAAGATTTAATAATTTAATGTTTGGATGCTATTGGGCTTAGGGCAAACGGCCAGCTTTTCGGACAAAGTTTGAGGATAAACAACCACTTTTTTGAGGACGGAGGGAGTACATATTAAACTAAACATTTGTTTTATAGTAGTATTAGTCTACCTTTTAGGGTGCTTTGTCCATTGTAGAAGTAGTAGTAGTAGCTTTTTCTTTGTCGGAAATGGTCTATTCTCGATTGGACTTTGATATGTACATTTGTCAACAGTTGGACAAACTAGTTGCTTGGTTTCGCTCACTCATGAAGCAGGCGATAAAGGCATGGTATGGGCAGATTTGCCTGCGGAGCAGCGAGAACTCCAATTTACACGACCAAATCTTGGTAGTCATGGAAACCACTTCCTCATGTCTGAGGACCTGCGCGAGTTGCCACAATTCCTTTCACATGTTGGAGAACATAAACGACCAACTATTGTCTCTCCTTGAAACAGGAGTCCACTCGGTCAACAATGATCGCCTTGCTGCGGTTATAGAAGAACTAAAGCTTGGCGAGCTAGCGGATCTGTAATGGATAAGGTTGGTCTTGTCGGGGTGGTAAGTGCAGCCTCTTCTTTTTTCCATCGGTTGACGGTGAAGAATTTCATACCCATAGCAGTTTAACCAAGCGATCAGTTGCCACTACTTCTGCTTTTAGTAGGTGTTAATCGAACTACCTTCCATTCTCGATCTAGATGCATACAAGGTTTACCCGTGACCACATTTTGGGTTCCTATGAAATTTGGGTTCGATGCACTATTAACCTCTGTGATATTAGTTCCCTAGTTGCTTGTTTATGCAGATCTGCTAGTGGTTCCAGGTTGGACTTGTTGATGTTTCACAGACCTGATTGGATCTATTGGTTGTGGTTCATCCTTTTTTTATTTTTAGGATTAAATCTTCATGGTCCGATTTAGCTTTTGGTTACACGTTCAATGTTTGTTATGGACTTTTTCCAGCAAATTATAGGGGAGGGATAGTCCAATGCAACCAGCCTCACGTGTGAGTGGGGAGAAGAGAAGAGAAGGTTAACACGTGGAAAGAAGAATCGCACACGTATGACTGATCGTATACGCGGCGGACATTTTTCCGATAAAGGGCGCTTTATTACTCGAAGAATCAAGCATTACACCCATGTAGACACCTCCATAAATAGGTCTCAGTCTTCGAAGGGTTGAAGCGGCGACCATGAACGGACGCGGCGGACATAGGGGTGGGCAAATATTTCAAAAGCCAGGGCTCTGATACCATGTCAAGCATCTTGCACTAGCCAACGCAAACAAAAGTACGAACTGATGGAAATGGCTAGGCAATCCACTTATACATATCAACATCCCCTACATCTAGAAATCTTGAAACATATGCATACTGTCTAAATTCGCACACTTGTGTTTATAGAACTAGAAGTCTACACAACCTGCTAGAGATGTTTTCTTATTACTTTATTGGCGTGCACGGCCGACTACCAAATCGAATGACTGTTCCACCCTCAAGGGGATAACAGTGAGAAGGGTCTAGCTATCTGTTATTGTCAGTTCACTATATTAAGGCTACTCATAGTGGAGAGTAACTTAGTCTAATAACATATGTCATGTTACTAGTCTAAGTTACTATCTCCATAGTGGGTAGTAACTTAGATGTGGTTTCATGCAATGTGTCATTAATTATGTTGTAGACTCATATTGCTTTGAGACATGTGATGTTACCACCTATGTTACCCCCACTATGAGTAGTCTAACGTCATGCAACTTTTGGAAAAGCTGGAAAAATCGAGTAGTACATCGGAAGGTTCGCCCCTGATAATTTAACACTCCTTCCTCTTATTCTGCGTTGTGCGTTAGTGGGCCGAACTTTTCACATATAAGTTATTCACTCTCATCCATTAGTCGGAAATGGATGGCCAAGATCTACTTCTCGGGAGTAGAAAAGAGTAGACGAACCTTTAACCACACCAGTCCCCACTCTCGTCTTCCTCGTGTGACCTCACATCCGGAGAGAGCTCTGGCAGAGCTTGTTTTCTTCCTCTCTTCTCCTACTAGCTCATACTTCGTCCGTGTTGGGTGATAGCCTTCCGCACATCGAGGGCTGGTCTTCGTCTGCGTTGGATCGTGTCCGCTTCGGTATGATGTAGCCCCGCTCACCGACTACACTACATCAAGACCAACAAGTCCCCCAAGTGGACCAATGACGCGGGCTCGAGTTAAAGCGCTACATGATAAGGTGAACTCGCTCCTCACTACCCTCGATCTCGGTACCCCATTGGATGGATTGCTACCTCATGCCAACACACTTTGTGTTATTAGGTACGAGGTGGATCAAGACCCCGGAGAGGAGGGCACACCATGGTCAAGAGGAGGAGAGGAGCAGCGGGACGTGAAGATGGACGTGGAGCTGGACCCGACGTCATCCAAAGCGCGCGAGGGAAGGAAGGGAGCCAGCCGGCCCAGGACCCGGTCCGACCGGACCCCTGACCGGGCAGCCCGATCCAAACCGGATTCCCCGCTGACTGCAACCGGGCGCAGTACTGAGACGCCGGGACCCTCTCCTGTCACCCTCCGGTCCAGGACCCGGTCTGGACAGGACGCGCCGGTCCCAGGTCCGGTCTGACCGGGCTCCTGACCGGATTCGTCGACTTGGCTTGACCAAAACTGCCTTATCCGCTTACTTTGTACCTTTTCGCCATGTGTCACCCTGTAGGCCTATATAAGTACCCAGGACGCCCCCTTTCACTCTTTAGACATAAACTTGGCTTAAAACTACTTTTGAGCTTTGTCTCCCTAGGGTTAGAACTCCCTTTGTAATCAAGGCAACTCTTGTTGAGGATTTGGCTACTTTTGAGTGAGATTCAAGTGTGCCCCACTCTCTCTCCCTCAACGGTCTCCATCTCCAACACCGATCTCTCATCCGGAATTCTACCTCGTGTCTCTTCCGGTTGATTCTATTGGCGTGGTCCATCGACCCACGAGGGTAAGATTCGATTGTATCGGGTTGGCGTGTGTGTGGATTTGTTCTTCGTGTTCTTCGTGTTCTTCCTTCCCTTCCTCTTTTCCCCTCTTGAATTCGGGTCAAACGCGAGATCGGGCCACAAACTAGGTCTTGGTTACCGCGATTTTGACTCCCCACCCACCCAATTTCGTCTCTAGAAAATTTTCCAAAAAATACCCAAAAAATAGCCCTAAATTGCCTTTGGATGGATCTACGATTTTGTTGAGTTTTTAGTGGTTTTGATCCGTGGATTTGGTGTTGTTAGTGTTGATCTACTATTTCCCCCACCTTTTAGCCTCCAATTCCTTCATTTCCCTTCGATTTGATCTTTTGGTTTTGGTTTGGGAAGAACAGGAGAGAGAAACATGACCAGACGGTTGAGAAACCGGTTGACCGGCCCCCAGACCGGACCAGCCGGCCCAGCAAACGGTTGACCGCCCCCCAGACCGGACCGACCGGCCCAGCAACCGGCCCGACCGGCCTCCTGACCAGACCGCCCGATTTTGCTTTTCGGCTAACACCACCACAACCACCATCATCGCAAGTTGCGTGTTCATCACCGCCTACACATCTTAGGTATAACTTGCATTACCCTTGTAACCCCTCTTCCTTTTGCGATCTATCCTATCGAGCATTGCTTATCAAATGTTGCGAGACATTGCACGTGGCCCCGATTGTGAGGTGTGTGTGTAGTGTGGAGTCAAGCTTATAAGCAAGGACTCGTGTGGAAAAATAGTAAAAGCGAGGCTAACGCTAACATAGTGCGAGAAAAAGCAAGAAAAACACAAAAAGAGTGCAAGTAGCACCATACATACAAAAGAGTGCAAGTGCCACCATACATACAAAAGAGTGCAAGTGCCACCGTATACAAAAGAGTAAAAAGCTTTTAAGCAAAAGAGAGAGAAGAGAAGAGAGGCCGCGTGTGAATCTTGTTGTCTCTCAAGTTGCAACCAAGCTTTGATCTCTTCTTGTGTTAGTGTGACACCGAGCACCACCTTGCATATAGGATCTTACATCTTTCTGCTCTTTCCTTGGTCGCACTAACCCCGCTTATCCCGTGTGTGCGTTCCACAACTTTTCCGTGTTTATAGTGATCTCCACTTTTGACACTTGGTTTTTGGACCTTACCCACTTTTAACAACATACTTAATTTTGGATTTCATCTTTTGGCTTTACACCATACTCACCTAACACCATATTTGCTAGCCTTTGCGTGTGGCTTTGCGTGTGTACCCGATACATTTGGTTTTGCTCTCGGTTCGGTTGATCGCCTCAATACTATCATACCAAGGTAAGAGTGTGAGGTAGTCTTCTTTCACTAACATACACAACATAGTTCTTGTCTTTCTATCATGGATAGGCACGGAGACGAAGCAAGGGAGGATGAAGTCCTACGCAACACCGAGAGGTTGGCTACCCAACACAATCTATGGGCACAACGCCAAGAGTTCAAGGAGCAACTCACCTTGTTTGAGACACGCATCGACGAGCAATATGAAGAAGTGGCGCACAACTTCTCCGTTGTGAACCAAGATATATCTCTACTGCGTGAAGCTACGGACAACTTGAATGGCCAAGTGGCGGCCAATGATGCAAACATGGAGCGGCGCATGGATAGTCTCGAGCGCGCCATCAACAACTTGGGCCGCCGACATCGACATCGCTCTACTTCCTCTTCATCATCAAGCTCGGCGCAAGAGTACTATTCTCATGATCGCCATACGTCCTCAAGCTCCGACTCAAGGCATGGAGACCATCATCGACCTCGTCGCACGCATGCTCATCATGAAGACTCTCGCTCCCACTCAAGGCGAGGAGAATTCCATCGCCATGCTCGTCCTCATGAACGTCCTCCACAAGAACAAGTTCTACAACAAGATCGTCATCAAGCGGATCGCCATGCCCACCATGGGTGTGACGACCAACCCCACGACAACGTCATCCACAACATGGAACCGGCACCTCATCGTGAACCACATGTTGATGCTCAAGACCAAGGTCATCAAGATCCACCGAGGCGTGATCTTCGAAATCATCCTTGCCATGACCAACGTGGAAGAGGAAACCCACAACATGCTCAAGATGAGAGGGCCATCCTTGGACGTCGTCCACACCCTCAACAACCTCGTGAACCAAGTGAAGCTAGTGTTCAAATGCTACACCAACCCAATGCTATGGTTGGCCGTGGAAGACCTCCTATCCCACCTCAAGCCGCAAGAGATGAAGGCATCCGTCCTCGCCGAAGAAATTTGGAAGATGAAGAGAACATGTTCGGAAAGCTCAAGTTCAACATGCCCAAGTTCAAGGGTGAAGACGATGCCGAGGCCTACCTCTCATGGGCACTCAAGGTTGACAAGATCTTCCGCATCCACAACTACTCCGGTGCCAAGAAAGTGGCAATGGCATCTCTTGAGTTTGAAGATTACGCCAACACTTGGTGGGAGCAAGCACTCACTCTAAGAGAGGAAAAGGGTGAACCCCCAATTAACACTTGGGAAGAGATGAAGGAAGAGATGAAAGCTTGCTTTGTACCAACACACTACATGACCGACCTCTTCAACAAACTCCAAAAATTGAAGCAAGGCACCAAGACCGTTGAGGAGTTCTACAAGGAAATTGAGTTAACTATGATGCGAGCCAACATCCAAGAGTCCGAGAACCAAACCATCGCTAGATTCTTCAATGGCCTCAACTACCCCATCAAGAGAATTGTGGAGTTCCAACAATATTCCAACATGGTTGAGTTGGTTCACCAAGCCTCCAAGGCTGAGCGCCAAGTGAATGAGGACATCAAGTACTCCAAGTCCAAGTCATACTTCACCTCCAAGCTCCCTACAACAACTCCTACAACAAGTGCCAAGCCCGCCGTGTCCTCTACACCATCCAAGCAACCGACTATCCAAAGTCGCATGAAGCAAACGGTGTCCTCCACCGCCTCCTCAAAGGCCTCTACGGGACCCTCTAATTTCACTTGTTTCAAGTGTGGCGCACAAGGCCACAAGTCTTTTGAGTGCAAGAACACCAAGGTCATGATCACTATGGAGAATGGCGACATAGAGACGCTAAGTGAAGGCGAATATGAAGCGCTTGTACAAGCCGCCGTCGCCAATGAAGAAGATTACGATGAAGAAAGCGGAGAAGACCCTCTCTTATGCATGCATGACCCAAGCCCTTCACTTGTAGTCACAAGGGTGCTAACAACTCAACCTCGAGCTATGGAAGACCAAAGACGCAACATCTTCCAAACCCATGCCGGTATTGGTGGCAAGTCAATCAAGGTCATCATCGACGGAGGAAGTTGCCACAACTTAGCAAGTACCGAGTTGTGTGAGAAGCTCAACCTCACGCTTCGCAAGCATCCTCATCCTTACCATGTCCAATGGTTAAGTGACAAGGGCAACGTCAAGATACAACATACCGTCACCGTCAACTTCAAGATTGGCCCCTATGAAGATACTATTGAGTGTGACGTGGTGCCCATGACGGTGTGCCACATGTTGCTTGGCCGCCCATGGAAATTTGACGAGAAGGCTATACATGACGGATACTCAAATGCATACACCTTCACGGTCAAGGATAAGAAGTTTGAGCTTCGCCCAATGACTCCTAGCCAAATCATCGCGGACAATGCGAAGGCTTTAGCGAGGGCACAACAACACACCCACCATAGTGAGTTGAGAGGAGAGGGAGCGACCCACCAAAAGGAGAGTGAGCGCCACAAACCATATATGAGTGAGAGAAAGAGCATCCTCCTAGCCACCAAAAGAGAGTGGAGAGAAGTGCAAGCAAACCCATCCACCACCTTGCACTATGTGCTCATTTGCAAGGGACCGTCTTCGGAAACTAACAACTTAACCAACATTCCTTCGTCTTTGTTGTCTCTTTTGAAGGAGTTTCAAGACGTCTTCCCCGACGAGCTACCTCATGGCCTACCACCGCTTCGGGGCATCGAGCACCGCATCGACCTCATACCCGGAGCTCCCCTTCCAAACCGTGCCACCTACCGCACCAACCCCGAAGACACAAAGGAGATTCAACGCCAAATACAAGATCTCCTCGCTAAAGGGTACGTTCGAGAAAGCCTTAGCCCTTGTGCCGTTCTGGTGATTCTTGTTCCTAAACCGGATGAGACGCAACGAATGTGTATGGATTGTCGTCCCATCAATGCCATTACCGTTCGTTACCGCCATCCCATACCGCGTTTAGATGACATGCTTGATGAGCTGAGTGGTTCCACGATTTTCTCTAAGGTCGATTTGCGTAGTGGCTACCACCAAATCCGCATGGCAATTGGTGATGAATGGAAGACGGCATTCAAGACCAAACTTGGTCTCTATGAATGGCTTGTCATGCCATTTGTTCTTTCAAATGCTCCATCAACTTTCATGCGTCTCATGAATCACATCTTGAGACCTCTCATTGGCAAGAGTGTGGTTGTCTATTTCGATGATATTCTCATTTATAGCAAAAATCTCGAGGACCATGTGCAACATGTGAGAGAAGTCTTATGCATCTTGCGTCATGAGAAGCTTTATGCAAACCTCCCCAAATGCACCTTTGCCCAAAACAAATTGGTTTTCCTTGGATTTGTGGTTTCCGCCAATGGCATTGAAGTAGACTCTTCAAAGGTTGACGCCATACATAATTGGCCCACGCCTACCACCGTTGGTCAAGTTCGAAGTTTCCATGGACTCGCCGGTTTCTACTGCCGCTTTGTGAAAGATTTTAGCACCATTGCTTGCCCTTTGAATGAGCTTACCAAAAAGAATGTGCCATTTGTGTGGGGCAAGGCCCAAAAAAATGCTTTTGATGAGTTGAAGAAATGCCTTACCGAAGCACCACTTCTCGTCCTCCCAAACTTTGCAAGAACTTTTGAGATTGAGTGTGATGCGAGTGGACTCGGTATATTGGTGGAGTCCTTATGCAAGATGGAAAACCCGTGGCATATTATAGTGAGAAGTTGGATGGCGCACGCCTCAACTATCCTATTTATGACAAGGAACTTTATGCTTTGGTTCGCGTTCTTGAAATTTGGCAACACTATCTTTGGCCAAAAGAGTTTGTTATTCATTCCGATCATGAGTCGTTGAAGTACTTGAAAAGTCAAACAAATTTGAACAAGCGACATGCTAAGTGGGTTGAGTTTATCGAATCCTTCCCTTATGTGATCAAATACAAAAAAAAGGGCAAGGATAATGTGGTCGCGGATGCTCTTTCCCGCAAGAACAACCTTTTGCTCACTCGCTTGGATTTTCATGTCTTGGGACTTGAGGAGATCAAAGAACTCTATCCTTCCGATTCTTTCTTTGCACCAATATTTGAGAAGTGTTCCGTTGAACGAGGATTTGATGATTTCTACTTGCATGATGGCTACTTGTTTAAAGCTAACAAAATTTGCATACCCGAGTCTTCTCTTCGTAAGTTGCTTTTGCAAGAGTCACATGGAGGTGGTCTCATGGGACACTTTGGTCGTGACAAGACGCTCTCGATGCTATCAACCCATTACTATTGGCCGAAGATGAAGCGAGATGTGGAGCGCCTATGCAACCGTTGCACTACATGCCTTCAAGCTAAGTCCACCACCAACCCTTATGGTCTTTACATGCCTTTACCGATTCCATATTCTCCTTGGTCGGATATAAGCATGGACTTTGTACTAGGATTACCACGAACAAAGCATGGGCATGATTCGATCTTTGTGGTAGTGGATAGGTTCTCTAAAATGGCTCATTTCATACCATGTCATAAGACCGATGATGCTTCACACATTGCTTCATTGTTTTTCAGGGAAGTGGTTCGCCTACACGGAATACCGGCAAGCATTGTGTCGGATCGAGACATCAAGTTTATGAGTTATCTATGGAAGTCGCTCATGGCAAAGTTTGGAGTGAAGCTCTTGTTCTCATCGTCCTCGCATCCGCAAACGGACAGACAAACAGAAGTGGTCAATCGAAGCCTCTCAACTCTTCTACGCACACTCGTGAAGAAAAATTAGAAGTCATGGGAAGAGTGCCTACCCCACGCGGAGTTCGCCTACAATCGAGCCAAGCACTCCACAACATCACGGAGTCCGTTCATGATCGTATATGGTTTCGAACCGTCCACGGCACTCGACCTCCTTCCACTACCTCTTCATGAAAGGACGAACATGGACTTCGACAAGCGCACCACCGCCATGAAGAAACTACATGAAGACACAAGAGCAATACAAGAGCATGTACTCCGCAAAGCTACCCGCCTCAACACCAAGAAGAAGGAACGAGTGTTTGAACAAGGAGACCTCGTTTGGATTCACCTTCGGAAAGAAAGGTTCCCTCATGAACGCAACTCCAAGCTAAAGCCAAGAGGCGATGGGCCTTTCAAGGTCCTCAAGCGCATCAACAACAACGCCTACGTCATCGACATACCAACCTCCAAGTACTTGGTGAGCAACACGTTCAACATCTCGGATCTCTCACCCTATTATGGAGATGAGGAGGAACAAGAGTCGAGGATGACTCTCTCCCAAGGGGGGGAGATGATGTAGCCCCGCTCACCGACGACACTACATCAAGACCAACAAGTCCCCCAAGTGGACCAATGACGCGGGCTCGAGTTAAAGCGCTACATGATAAGGTGAACTCGCTCCTCACTACCCTCGATCTCGGTACCCCATTGGATGGATTGCTACCTCATGCCGACACGCTTTGTGTTATTAGGTACGAGGTGCATCAAGACCCCGGAGAGGAGGGCACACCATGGTCAAGAGGAGGAGAGGAGCAGCGGGACGTGAAGATGGATGTGGAGCTGGACCCGACGTCATCCGAAGCGCGCGAGGGAAGGAAGGGAGCCAGCTGGCCCAGGACCCGGTCCGACCGGACCCCTCACCGGGCAGCCCGGTCCAAACCGGATTCCCCGCTGACTGCAACCGGGCGCAGTACTGAGATGCCGGGACCCTCTCCGGTCACCCTCCGGTCCAGGACCCGGTCTGGACCGGACGCGCCGGTCCCAGGTCCGGTCTGACCGGGCTCCTGACCGGATTCGTCGACTTGGCTTGACCAAAACTACCTTATCCGCTTACTTTGTACCTTTTCGCCATGTGTCGCCCTGTAGGCCTATATAAGTACCCAGGACTCCCCCTTTCACTCTTTAGACATAAACTTGGCTTAAAACTACTTTTGAGCTTTGTCTCCCTAGGGTTAGAACTCCATTTGTAATCAAGGCAACTCTTGTTGAGGATTTGGCTACTTTTGAGTGAGATTCAAGTGTGCCCCACTCTCTCTCCCTCAACGGTCTCCGTCTCCAACACCGATCTCTCATCCGGAATTCTACCTCGTGTCTCTTCCGGTTGATTCTATTGGCGTGGTCCATCGAGCCACGAGGGTAAGATTCGATTGTATCGGGTTGGCGTGTGTGTGGATTTGTTCTTCGTGTTCTTCGTGTTCTTCGTGTTCTTCCTTCCCTTCCTCTTTTCCCCTCTTGAATTCGGGTCAAACGCGAGATCGGGCCACAAACTAGGTCTTAGACCTCATCACGGTAGCGGGATTTCAGGGTAAGTTTAGCTAAAATACCTTGCTGCATTCATTTTCATCCTCATTTCTTGATCAGATCCTGATCCACCCCCTATGTTCTGAAGGTTCAGCGGCACGGGCAAGGCATCCCCCGTACCAGGACTTGCCGGAGAGATGGCCACGGGTGATCTAAGGCAATCGAAATATATCTCCCACAGCCTTAGAAGGAACGATTTCAGTAACCTAGTATTGGCGGAGGATGTTCTTAACTTTTTGTGTAATTATGTAGCCCGTCACTCAGTATTTTCGGTGTTTATGCAGCTACTGGAGGATATTGTGGCAGATCTTGAAGGGGAATGCAACAGGTTGCGTGGGGAGATCGCCCAGTGGAAGAAACTCCAGGAGGAAACCTTGGTGTGCTTGGAGCTGAGCAATGCTTGCTTCGAGGATGCGGTTGCCAAGAGGCACGAGCTACTCCTTGACGGCCAACGCCTCCGCGAAGAGAATCTCACTCTAAATGGGAAGCTCAATCAGGCTATGGATGACGCCATGTTGGCGAAAGCGAGCTTGTGGATTCCTACATGAAGAGCTTTGAGATGCGCAACACGCTTTTGGATTTAAATAATAAGCTAACTCGCTTCAGGAACTCTAACGATGATCTGAGGAAGAAGATCAACGACCTGCGCACCCAGAAACGTTTGGTGTAGGTTGTCGATCAGCTCGTTAATCTTACCTGATGTTCACTTTGTACTTTTACCAGGAAGGACTCATGTAATTATAAAATTCTATAAGTATTCTGCCGCTCGTATGAATCTAGTTAATATTTGCTAGTTCTCCGCTAGCTGAGAATTAAGTTCGTGCTCAGTCGAGTCCTACACTGTTTACCGAGCGGCAGGTTCGGTTAGCTGCTTGTGAACAAACAATCAGCAAAAAAAGTCCTAGACTGTTTGATTTGTTATGTGATTCGTCACAATTATTATTTGCAACATTAATTGCAACAATACAAGCTAGGCTCCTCTGCATATGTTTGTTCAAGCTGAATAAATAGGCCTTGGGCCTTTAGTCAGCCTATCTGGCCCAAAGACACATGGAAGCGTAACTGACAGGTGGGACACCTAGTGAATGCAGTAGATCCCATGTCTACATGTGGGCTCGACGTGAATGCAACGTGGGACACACGCTAGCCTGGCAGGCCCACCAAGCTCTGACATTTGGGCCCACCAATCTCTTCCATGCGGGCCCACCCAGCTCTGGCATGTGGGGCCACGCATCCAGAATTGACACATCTCCATGTGGGCCCGATGGGAATGTCACCTGGGACCCATGTAGGCCCAACAAAGTATGTAGGCCCAGCAAGCTCTGGCATGCCGACCCAGCAAGCTCTGACACAAGGTCCCACCAATTTCTTGACATGTGGGCCGACCAAAGCTCTGACATGCGGGGCCACGCCACGTCTCCATGTGGGCCCGGCGGGAATGAAACCTGGGACCCACATAGGCCTGACGCATTGTGTAGGCCCAGCAAGCTCTGACCTGCGGGGCCATGCGTCCAGAATTGACGGCAGACAGACACTTGTGATGGTACATGCGCAAAAAATTGGCATGGCAACTGACATGTGGAACCCATGTTGGTGGTACTGACAGTTCTGGTCCACTTCGCAAGCCTGGTGATAAGGGATTAACTTATCAATGCCTACGGGTGGTAGACTAGGGTTTAGTCGGAAGTAGAGGGCAAGTAGATCTCGAAGGTTTCAGCCGGGAAAGTACTCGGGTGCTATGAAAACTAGGGTTGCGTGAAACAATGAGTCGATCCTTTCTTTGTCCCTCGACCCCCCCTTATATAGGAGGCGGAGCCGAGGGTTTCGTGATGTACAAGTTACAGAGTCCGGGAGGGTTTCTGAACCGTCCCGTAATAATTACAAGTTGATATTCCTAATACAATGCTATCTTTCCAAACTATGTAAAACTTCGGGTCGTGGGCCTCCAGTAAACCCCGAGTACCTTCTTCGGCAGGCCCATTGGGGATGCCTATGTGAGTAGCCCCCGAGATTTTGCTTGAATCGCAGAATCAGGGAAAATCTCCATCTTTACAATCTGCATATGATTTCTTCAACTCGACAAATAATATTTATAAAGGTATTATATATTGTACAGTGATAACGGTAATTGGGGTTGGTTCATCTGACAGATCAGGTACCAGTTAACTGCTTTTGTAGCAATCCGCCAAAACCTACTTCAAGATCACGTCCCTGGACATGATCTAGGGATACTGGCGTAATTCGACATGTGCCGCTTAAGGTCTTACCAGATGCCGAATTCCAGTCATGTTTTATCGGGTACCTAATGCTTCCGTTAGGATTTTTCTTCGTATCTGTTGATACGGAAAAAGTAGCAAAGCGCCGTCAGAGGCAGTGCCACGCAACACAGGACGGATCCCGGGGACTTACCTTCGCAGAGTTTTGCGGCATTCAGAGATTATTTTGCGACTGAGGCGCTCTGAGAATATATTGTCAAGTGTTTTTTCCGGCTGCTGGAGTAACACATTTGTTCGAGTCAACGGATGAATTATATTGTTTTCAACTTATCCTCCCGATGGGAGTATATGAAGAGTTATTTTGATAACTCGGAATATGCTCACCAAGACTTATTTAAATTTCATCGGGCACGCGAACAGCGTTCCCGATAGGAGTAGCCCCCGAGGCTACAGCCAAGTACTTGTACTTGGTTGTAGGCTCACCTTTTTAGCATCTTTACCACTATATTGTCATGTTTCATGCTCCCGTTCATATTTATCGGGTGCGCGAATAGCGCTCCCGATGGGAGTAGCCCCCGAGGCTACAGTCGAGGATTTATACTTGGTTGTAGGCTCCAATTTTTCTCTATCGCGATATTTTGAAATGTCCCCTTCCGAACCATCTCCACCAAACTTCTCGAAACTTTTTTATAAAGTCGCCCCCGAGCATTTGAACAAAAACTTGTATTTGGTCAAAGGCTCTCGAGATTACCAGTCGTCTTTCACTGTCGCCACTTTTCATAAAATCACAGCCGAGATTTTTCATTGGTAAGGTGACATCAGTGCTGACGATAGCCACGACCACTATATCGGGAAGACGCGAGAGTTGTCCCTTCACTGACCTGCGGGCCAGAAATCTGCGACCTGTTGACACGTTACGCAAGTGGGGGACACACGTCCTCCACTTTTCCTGGCACGCAATCTGTAGCGCCTGTCCAGTTCCATCATGGTAAAAATACCATTTTACCCCTTGATCCACGTGTAAAGCATCAAGTCCATTCGTAGATCATCCAACGGTGCGACGTTTTGACTGAACCCGTGATGACCCACAAGTATAGGGGATCGCAACAGTCTTCGAGGGAAGTAAAACCCAATTTATTGATTCGACACAAGGGGAGACAAAGAACACTTGGAAGCCTTAACAGCGGAGTTGTCAATTCAGCTGCACCTGGAAACAGACTTGCTCGCAAGAGTTTATCAGTAGTAACAGTTTTATAGCAGTAGCAGTAGTGAAATAACAGCAGCAGAGTAACAAAGACAGCAGTAGTGATTTTAGTAAACAGCAGGATTAAAATACTGTAGGCACGGGGACGGATGACGGGCGTTGCATGGATGAGAGAAACTCATGTAACAATCATAGCAGGGCATTTGCAGATAATAATAAAACGGTGTCCAAGTACAAAGCAATCAATAGGCATGTGTTCCATATATAGTCGTGCGTGCTCGCAATGAGAAACTTGCACAACATCTTTTGTCCTACCAGCCGGTGGCAGCCGGGCCTCAAGGGAAACTACTGGATATTAAGGTACTCCTTTTAATAGAGTACCGGAGCAAAGCATTAACACTCCGTGAACACATGTGATCCTCACATCGCTACCATTCCCTCCGGTTGTCCCGATTTCTGTCACTTCGGGGCCATCGGTTCCGGACAGCGACATGTGTATACAACTTATAGGTAAGACCATAAACAATGAATATCTTGATGAAACAATAACATGTTCAGATCTGAGATCATGGCACTCGGGCCCTAGTGACAAGCATTAAGCATAACAAGTTGCAACAATATCATCAAAGTACCAACTACGGACACTAGGCACTATGCCCTAACAATCTTATGCTATTACATGACCAATCTCATCCAATCCCTACCATCCCCTTCGGCCTACAGCGGGGGAATTACTCACACATGGATGGGGGAAACATGGCTGGTTGATGTAGAGGTGTTGGCGATGATGGCGGCGATGATCTCCTCCAATTCCCCGTCCCGGCGGAGTGCCAGAACGGAGACCGGCTCGCTCCCGCGACGGAGTTTCGCGATGTGGCGGCGTTACGGAGGGTTTCGGCGACTTCGACTTCTCTCCGTGCGTTTTTAGGTCGAGGCCGATAAATAGTCCGAAGGAGGGCATCGGAGGCCGGCCGAGGGAGCCACACCACGGGCCGCGCGGGCCCCCACAGGCCACGCCACCCTATGGTGTGGGGCCCTCGGGCCTCCACCTTAATTGTCCTTCGGCTCCGTCATTATTGCGGGAAAATAGGGCCTTCGCATAAATTACGAGGATTTTCCCGAAAGTTGGATTTCTGCACAAAAACGAGACACGAGAGCGGTTCTGAAAACAGCGTTAGTCCGTGTTAGTTGCATCCAAAATACACAAATTAGAGGCAAAACAATAGCAAAAGTGTTCGGGAAAGTAGATACGTTTTGGACGTATGAACTCCCCCCAAGCTTAGCTTATTGCTTGTCCTCAAGCAATTCAGTTAACAACTGAGCGATAAAAGAACTTTTACGAACACATTTGCTCATATGATGTATATATTCTCATGCTATGGCTAATACTTAAGCAATTCATAATGAGATACATGCAAATAAGATCATCTAACAGCTATGTCAATCATGGAGAGGTACCAACAATTAATAATAAGCATCATGAATCATGTATATAAGCAGAATTGCAATGTTCATAAGAGAGTATGATAAAGTGGTATCTTGCTTGCCTGTATTTGGTTGGCAAAACATAAATGCCCAGGCACCTCTGGAGTTCATAGAAAGACTAGAAGTAGTGATTGTCAAAAGATAAATGCATCAAAGTTATACCGCAATCAATCATATTTTGAGACAAGCATATTATACTAAGAATGACAGTTGTGCTCTCAAGATAGTGCTCAAAGAAATAATGGAGACACAACATAAAAGTAAAAGATTGACCCTTCGCAGAGGGAAGCAGGGATTAACATGCGCTAGAGCTTTTCATTTTTATAAAGACAGGAGTAAAATTATTTTGAGAGGTGTTTGTTGTTGTCAACGAATGGTAATGGGTACACTAACTACCTCACCAACCGGACTTTCAAGAGCGGCTCCCATGAATTATTGCATATTTATTTGGCACTCCTTCCAACCTTTCTTTCACAAACCATGGCTAACCGAATCCTCGTGTGCACTCGCCAACAATCTCATACCATGAAGGAGTGCCTTTTTATTTTATTTTTATTATGATGATGACACTCCCCCCAACCTTTGCTTACACAAGCCATGGCTAACCGAATCCTTCGGGTGCCGTCCAACAATCACAAACCATGGAGGAGTGTCTATTTAAGTTAATTAATTTGGGACTGGGAATCCCATTGCCAGCTCTTTTTGCAAAATTATTGGATAAGCGGATGTGCCACTAGTCCATATGAGAGTCCATCAAAAGTAAATGACAAGGTTGAAAGCTAAACACCACATACTTCCTCATGAGCTATGAAACATAAACACAAATTGAGAAACATTTTGAAGGTTTTAAAGGTAGCGCATGAGAATTTACTTGGAATGGTTTGAAATGCCATGCATAGGTATTTATGGTGGACACTTTTGGAACAACTTGGTTTTCAGGTGTTTGTAAGCACGGGCAGCGTTCCCGCTCAGTACAAGTGAAGGCTAGCAATAGATTAGGGAACGACAAATCAAGAGAGCAGTAACTGTCATAATCATGCTTGCGGCAAAATAAATTAACGGAGGCATAAAAGTGATACAAGAACTCTGAAGCAATATAGATCATCGAGGCTTAATTGACTTTTGTTCAGTCATATGCATGCGTGAGCATGTGCCAAGTCGATATAAATGAATTATTCAGAGGAGGATACCACAATGCCATACTTACTTATGAATAAAACAATGCAAACAAACATCCATGACATGCTACTCATATTAATAGATTGGAGCTAAACATGAGAGATCATAAACTACTAGACTTTCTGAAATAACATATACTTCACATGAACCAACTAAGCATGCTCATATGGATGAGTATATGTACAAAAATGAAAACAAATAGAGTTCATACCAGCCTCTCACCACAATCAGATTGTCGTAGATCGTCATTATTGCCTTTTCACTTGTGTAGCTTGGATAATATGAAATGAAAACCACGCTCCAGCCACCGAAGACCATTGAACTCATAAAGAACTTTACAAACCAAAGAAGAACAGCAAATATTTTTGGTGTTTTCAAATTGCAAATAAGAACAAGAGGAAACAAACAAACAAAGCAAAATCTTTTTGGGTTTTCTTATAGCAAACTAGTGATAGCAAATAAAGCGAAACAAATGCAAGAAACCAAAGCAAACAAATGGTGAAGAGAAACAACAGAAATATTTTTGGTCTTTTTGTGTTTTGGGAAGGAAACAAAGCGAAAACAAGAAATAGCAAACTAAAAGAAACACATAACAACAGGATGACAGAAATCTTCCAAAAACTGACAGCAGTACAGAAATCGATTTTTACAAAAATCTTACGTTGCTCAGCTCGAAAAGTGTTCAACTAATGAAAGTTAGATAACAACCTGGGGAACCTGCACAAAAATTGGCAGCTCAAAATAACGCACTGGCTGTGCGTACGAATTTTTCTAGTAACAGTCCAGAATCTGTTTTCAGGCAGCACTTCCCCAAATATCATCTTCCTCTCATTAGAAAACCACTCAAACGAACAAAACAAATATGTACAAGTATCCAGCAACCATAATATGCAAAGAATGAGTGATGCTGGTATACCTCCCCCAAGCTTAGGCTTTTGGCCTAAGTGGAGTTCAATCCCATCGATCCCATGAGGTAGTGTCTCCGTAGTATGATGAAGATGGATCGTATTCCGGGTATGTGCTAGAAGAAGCACCCGGATATGTGACGGTGTGGTCGTAGGAGGCCCCGGCGTCCTCAGAGTCATGTTGCTGGTGGAAGTCTTTTATCTTCAAATGCTCATCCACTTCCTCCTTAGTGCACGACCATGATTGCCTGTCAATACTTAACAAACCTGGTTGGGGAAGAGGAATTTCTTTCTCATCCCCGTCAGAAAACAACATTCTATACACCATATTATCTAAAGTAGAATCAGTGGTAACAAAATGATGACTCTTCATAGCAACAATATCAAGTTTCCTAGGGGCCAATGGCACATCATTAGGATCAATAGGAAGATTAAGATATGTTAAAACACGCAGTGCGATAGTTCCTCCAAAAATAGGCCCCCTGGTAGTCAGGGGGCGAGCAATAAGAGCACCAAGGTGATAAGATGTTTGACCAGTAAGTGCAATATTCAAGAAAGCAAGATGGTAACTAGAAATGTTGCTAGTGTTCTCCCTACCAAGAATGCTAGTAGCAATGTAGTATGCAAAATACTTAATGGTGGGGAGTTGAATGTTCCTTATCTTGCCACGCTGAATGGTGCGACAATCATCATCGGTAATCCCTCGATAGAGCTCCAACAAGTCCCGGGGGTTGTCATCAATCCTACTTGCTGTACCTACAGGGGCAATATCCAAGGCACGACAAAAATCCTTCAATTGCATAGTAACAGGGTTACCATAGATCCTGAATGCAACCGTCGGCTCATATTGTTTGTTGTTGAACTGGAAACTCTCGACGAAGATTTTGGTGAGCATATAGTATTGCTCCCTTTCATCTCCCATATAGGTGGTTAACCCTGCCCTGTTGACAAGGGTTAAGAAATCCTCCAATATCCCTGCATTCCTTAGAAAATCATAGCATGGAAAAGTAGAAGCATTAGGAGGCCCGTTGTCCTCTTCGGACGCAAAGCTAGGCGCGATGATGTCTTCATTGTATGATCGCCTAATCCGGGTGGCGGCCCTAGAAGGCCTCCTGGTGCTGGTTGTCCCTTTCTTGAACAACTCTCCAAAGTTGAACTTCTTCATAGCTTCTCTGAAATTTTCAACAAATGATATAAAAATTTGATTTGGTGACATATAATTGAGGGAAACTACCATAGGAACTTGCTAGAGTACTAATCATGCATCAAAACTAGTTTCTACCACTTAGAACAAGCATGCACGCTCACTAAACATGTTACCTACAGCAGCAAAATATTCAAGATATACTCAACCAAACAAAATTCTACTTGGATGGGTGGAGGAGTCACATACCGAAGAGCAAATGTGCCAAATTTCAGACAGAAATCTGGGCTGAGCAAAGAGATCGAGAAATCTGGAGCTCTAGAGCAAAAACGCGAGTGAGAGGAACTTGGTACGAGTTTTTTCGGGAGAGAGAAGGTGCTGGGAGAAAGAAATGATAAGGTGAACTCGCTCCTCACTACCCTCGATCTCGGTACCCCATTGGATGGATCGCTACCTCATGCCGACACGCTTTGTGTTATTAGGTACGAGGTGCATCAAGACCCCGGAGAGGAGGGCACACCATGGTCAAGAGGAGGAGAGGAGCAGCGGGACGTGAAGATGGATGTGGAGCTGGACCCGACGTCATCCGAAGCGCGCGAGGGAAGGAAGGGAGCCAGCTGGCCCAGGACCCGGTCCGACCGGACCCCTCACCGGGCAGCCCGGTCCAAACCGGATTCCCCGCTGACTGCAACCGGGCGCAGTACTGAGATGCCGGGACCCTCTCCGGTCACCCTCCGGTCCAGGACCCGGTCTGGACCGGACGCGCCGGTCCCAGGTCCGGTCTGACCGGGCTCCTGACCGGATTCGTCGACTTGGCTTGACCAAAACTACCTTATCCGCTTACTTTGTACCTTTTCGTCATGTGTCGCCCTGTAGGCCTATATAAGTACCCAGGACTCCCCCTTTCACTCTTTAGACATAAACTTGGCTTAAAACTACTTTTGAGCTTTGTCTCCCTAGGGTTAGAACTCCATTTGTAATCAAGGCAACTCTTGTTGAGGATTTGGCTACTTTTGAGTGAGATTCAAGTGTGCCCCACTCTCTCACCCTCAACGGTCTCCGTCTCCAACACCGATCTCTCATCCGGAATTCTACCTCGTGTCTCTTCCGGTTGATTCTATTGGCGTGGTCCATCGAGCCACGAGGGTAAGATTCGATTGTATCGGGTTGGCGTGTGTGTGGATTTGTTCTTCGTGTTCTTCGTGTTCTTCCTTCCCTTCCTCTTTTCCCCTCTTGAATTCGGGTCAAACGCGAGATCGGGCCACAAACTAGGTCTTAGACCTCATCACGGTAGCGGGATTTCAGGGTAAGTTTAGCTAAAATACCTTGCTGCATTCATTTTCATCCTCATTTCTTGATCAGATCCTGATCCACCCCCTATGTTCTGAAGGTTCAGCGGCACGGGCAAGGCATCCCCCGTACCAGGACTTGCCGGAGAGATGGCCGCGGGTGATCTAAGGCAATCGAAATATATCTCCCACAGCCTTAGAAGGAACGATTTCAGTAACCTAGTATTGGCGGAGGATGTTCTTAACTTTTTGTGTAATTATGTAGCCCGTCGCTCAGTATTTTCGGTGTTTATGCAGCTACTGGAGGATATTGTGGCAGATCTTGAAGGGGAATGCAACAGGTTGCGTGGGGAGATCGCCCAGTGGAAGAAACTCCAGGAGGAAACCTTGGTGTGCTTGGAGCTGAGCAATGCTTGCTTCGAGGATGCGGTTGCCAAGAGGCACGAGCTACTCCTTGATGGCCAACGCCTCCGCGAAGAGAATCTCACTCTAAATGGGAAGCTCAATCAGGCTATGGATGACGCCATGTTGGCGAAAGCGAGCTTGTGGATTCCTACATGAAGAGCTTTGAGATGCGCAACACGCTTTTGGATTTAAATAATAAGCTAACTCGCTTCAGGAACTCTAACGATGATCTGAGGAAGAAGATCAATGACCTGCGCACCCAGAAACGTTTGGTGTAGGTTGTCGATCAGCTCGTTAATCTTACCTGATGTTCACTTTGTACTTTTACCAGGAAGGACTCATGTAATTATAAAATTCTATAAGTATTCTGCCGCTCGTATGAATCTAGTTAATATTTGCTAGTTCTCCGCTAGCTGAGAATTAAGTTCGTGCTCAGTCGAGTCCTACACTGTTTACCGAGCGGCAGGTTCGGTTAGCTGCTTGTGAACAAACAATCAGCAAAAAAAGTCCTAGACTGTTTGATTTGTTATGTGATTCGTCACAATTATTATTTGCAACATTAATTGCAACTAAAATTTGATGACAGAACAAAGTTAGTTCTCGAATGAGAAATAGCCACACCCATATTTAATAGTGATTTTAAAGTTACTTACTCCATCCGTCCCGGTGGATTAGGCTCAATAGTAGTTTCATCGGGACATGCAGCAGGGGATTGGAAGCTTAAAAATTTTCACACTAGATATTTCATCCAATCACGACCCTAATACTCCACATTCATTAGAGCAGCTATTGTTGATTTGAGGATGGGAACCAATGGAGGACATCCAGTGCATACACACATGCACATTGACTAGCCAAAGAAGAGGAGAGTAGGTTAAACTGAGAATAATAATTAAGCCTTAATCCATGGTTAAACTGGGACAAATAGATTTTGGACGTGAGCCCAATCCACCGGGACGGAGGGAGTACTCCCTGTGTTCACAATTACATAGAAGCTTTTCGGAGACTGATTTTGTACGACGGAGTACTACGTACTTTTTTGTATATGCGTTACTAGTTGATTTATAAACTTGGATACTCATTCTGCAGTTTTTTTGTATTGAGAATCGTTGTATAATATTTATCAGAAAGTTCAGTTTGTTCGGATATTAGGCCCAAGAAGGCAGAGGCCTCAAATATAAGTTCACCTTCATTTGTCGTAGAACATATAATTGGAGCTAACTTCTCAAAAAAAGCTGGCCAGTCGGAACAACAGACTATATAAGTTGGGCTCCTCTGCATGTCTTTGTCCATTTAATCTCCCGAATATAGTTAAGGGCACCTCGGAGTGTAACTGGCCAGTCGGCCCAACAGACAATACAAGCTAGGCTCCTCTGCATATGTTTGTTCAAGCTGAATAAATAGGCCTTGGGCCTTTAGTCAGCCTATCTGGCCCAAAGACACATGGAAGCGTAACTGACAGGTGGGACACCTAGTGAATGCAGTAGATCCCATGTCTACATGTGGGCTCGACGTGAATGCAACGTGGGACACACGCTATCCTGACAGGCCCACCAAGCTCTGACATTTGGGCCCACCAATCTCTTCCATGCGGGCCCACCCAGCTCTGGCATGTGGGGCCACGCATCCAGAATTGACACATCTCCATGTGGGCCCGATGGGAATGTCACCTGGGACCCATGTAGGCCCAACAAAGTATGTAGGCCCAGCAAGCTCTGGCATGCCGACCCAGCAAGCTCTGACACAAGGTCCCACCAATTTCTTGACATGTGGGCCGACCAAAGCTCTGACATGCGGGGCCACGCCACGTCTCCATGTGGGCCCGGCGGGAATGAAACCTGGGACCCACATAGGCCTGACGCATTGTGTAGGCCCAGCAAGCTCTGACCTGCGGGGCCATGCGTCCAGAATTGACGGCAGACAGACACTTGTGATGGTACATGCGCAAAAAATTGGCATGGCAACTGACATGTGGAACCCATGTTGGTGGTACTGACAGTTCTGGTCCACTTCGCAAGCCTGGTGATAAGGGATTAACTTATCAATGCCTACGGGTGGTAGACTAGGGTTTAGTCGGAAGTAGAGGGCAAGTAGATCTCAAAGGTTTCAGCCGGGAAAGTACTCGGGTGCTATGAAAACTAGGGTTGCGTGAAACAATGAGTCGATCCTTTCTTTGTCCCTCGACCCCCCCTTATATAGGAGGCGGAGCCGAGGGTTTCGTGATGTACAAGTTACAGAGTCCGGGAGGGTTTCTGAACCGTCCCGTAATAATTACAAGTTGATATTCCTAATACAATTCTATCTTTCCAAACTATGTAAAACTTCGGGTCGTGGGCCTCCAGTAAACCCCGAGTACCTTCTTCGGCAGGCCCATTGGGGATGCCTATGTCAGTAGCCCCCGAGATTTTGCTTGAATCGCAGAATCAGGGAAAATCTCCATCTTTACAATCTGCATATGATTTCTTCAACTCGACAAATAATATTTATAAAGGTATTATATATTGTACAGTGATAACGGTAATTGGGGTTGGTTCATCTGACAGATCAGGTACCAGTTAACTGCTTTTGTAGCAATCCGCCAAAACCTACTTCAAGATCACGTCCCTGGACATGATCTAGGGATACTGGCGTAATTCGACATGTGCCGCTTAAGGTCTTACCAGATGCCGAATTCCAGTCATGTTTTATCGGGTACCTAACGCTTCCGTTAGGATTTTTCTTCGTATCTGTTGATACGGAAAAAGTAGCAAAGCGCCGTCAGAGGCAGTGCCACGCAACACAGGACGGATCCCGGGGACTTACCTTCGCAGAGTTTTGCGGCATTCAGAGATTATTTTGCGACTGAGGCGCTCTGAGAATATATTGTCGAGTGTTTTTTCCGGCTGCTGGAGTAACACATTTGTTCGAGTCAACGGATGAATTATATTGTTTTTAACTTATCCTCCCGATGGGAGTATATGAAGAGTTATTTTGATAACTCGGAATATGCTCACCAAGACTTATTTAAATTTCATCGGGCACGCGAACAGCGTTCCCGATAGGAGTAGCCCCCGAGGCTACAGCCAAGTACTTGTACTTGGTTGTAGGCTCACCTTTTTAGCATCTTTACCACTATATTGTCATGTTTCATGCTCCCGTTCATATTTATCGGGTGCGCGAATAGCGCTCCCGATGGGAGTAGCCCCCGAGGCTACAGTCGAGGATTTATACTTGGTTGTAGGCTCCAATTTTTCTCTATCGCGATATTTTGAAATGTCCCCTTCCGAACCATCTCCACCAAACTTCTCGAAACTTTTTTATAAAGTAGCCCCCGAGCATTTGAACAAAAACTTGTATTTGGTCAAAGGCTCTCGAGATTACCAGTCGTCTTTCACTGTCGCCACTTTTCATAAAATCACAGCCGAGATTTTTCATTGGTAAGGTGACATCAGTGCTGACGATAGCCACGACCACTATATCGGGAAGACGCGAGAGTTGTCCCTTCACTGACCTGCGGGCCCGAAATCTGCGACCCGTTGACACGTTACGCAAGTGGGGGACACACGTCCTCCACTTTTCCTGGCACGCACTCTGTAGCGCCTGTCCAGTTCCATCATGGTAAAAATACCGTTTTACCCCTTGATCCACGTGTAAAGCATCAAGTCCATTCGTAGATCATCCAACGGTGCGACGTTTTGACTGAACCCGTGATGACCCACAAGTATAGGGGATCGCAACAGTCTTCGAGGGAAGTAAAACCCAATTTATTGATTCGACACAAGGGGAGACAAAGAACACTTGGAAGCCTTAACAACGGAGTTGTCAATTCAGCTGCACCTGGAAACAGACTTGCTCGCAAGAGTTTATCAAGAGTAATTTTATAGCGATAGCGATAGTGAAATAACAGCAGCAGAGTAACAAAGACAGCAGTAGTGATTTTAGTAAACAGCAGGATTAAAATACTATAGGCACGGGGACGGATGACGGGCGTTGCATGGATGAGAGAAACTCATGTAACAATCATAGCAGGGCATTTGCAGATAATAATAAAACGGTGTCCAAGTACAAAGCAATCAATAGGCATGTGTTCCATATATAGTCGTGCGTGCTCGCAATGAGAAACTTGCACAACATCTTTTGTCCTACCAGCCGGTGGCAGCCGGGCCTCAAGGGAAACTACTGGATATTAAGGTACTCCTTTTAATAGAGTACCGGAGCAAAGCATTAACACTCCGTGAACACATGTGATCCTCACATCGCTACCATTCCCTCCGGTTGTCCCGATTTCTGTCACTTCGGGGCCATCGGTTCGGACGACGACATGTGTATACAACTTATAGGTAAGACCATAAACAATGAATATCTTGATGAAACAATAACATGTTCAGATCTGAGATCATGGCACTCGGGCCCTAGTGACAAGCATTAAGCATAACAAGTTGCAACAATATCATCAAAGTACCAACTACGGACACTAGGCACTATGCCCTAACAATCTTCTGCTATTACATGACCAATCTCATCCAATCCCTACCATCCCCTTCGGCCTACAGCGGGGGAATTACTCACACATGGATGGGGGAAACATGGCTGGTTGATGTAGAGGTGTTGGCGATGATGGCGGCGATGATCTCCTCCAATTCCCCGTCCCGGCGGAGTGCCAGAACGGAGACTTCTGGCTCCCGCGACGGAGTTTCGCGATGTGGCGGCGTTCTGGAGGGTTTCTGGCGACTTCGACTTCTCTCCGTGCGTTTTTAGGTCGAGGCCGATAAATAGTCCGAAGGAGGGCGTCGGAGGCCGGCCGAGGGGGCCACACCACAGGGCCGCGCGGGCCCCCCCTGGGCCGCGCCACCCTATGGTGTGGGGCCCTCGGGCCTCCACCTTAATTGTCCTTCTGGCTCCGTCATTATTCTGGGAAAATAGGGCCTTCTGCATAAATTCCGAGGATTTTCCCGAAAGTTGGATTTCTGCACAAAAACGAGACACCAGAGCAGTTCTGCTGAAAACAGCGTTAGTCCGTGTTAGTTGCATCCAAAATACACAAATTAGAGGCAAAACAATAGCAAAAGTGTTCGGGAAAGTAGATACGTTTTGGACGTATGAACTCCCCCAAGCTTAGCTTATTGCTTGTCCTCAAGCAATTCAGTTAACAACTGAGCGATAAAAGAACTTTTACGAACACATTTGCTCATATGATGTATATATTCTCATGGTATGGCTAATACTTAAGCAATTCATAATGAGATACATGCAAATAAGATCATCTAACAGCTATGTCAATCATGGAGAGGTACCAACAATTAATAATAAGCATCATGAATCATGTATATAAGCAGAATTGCAATGTTCATAAGAGAGTATGATAAAGTGGTATCTTGCTTGCCTGTATTTGGTTGGCAAAACATAAATGCCCGGGCACCTCTGGAGTTCATAGAAAGACTAGAAGTAGTGATTGTCAAAAGATAAATGCATCAAAGTTATACCGCAATCAATCATATTTTGAGACAAGCATATTATACTAAGAATGACAGTTGTGCTCTCAAGATAGTGCTCAAAGAAATAATGGAGACACAACATAAAAGTAAAAGATTGACCCTTCGCAGAGAGAGCGAGGGGATTAACATGCGCTAGAGCTTTTCATTTTTATAAAGACAGGAGTAAAATTATTTTGAGAGGTGTTTGTTGTTGTCAACGAATGGTAATGGGTACACTAACTACCTCGCCAACCGGACTTTCAAGAGCGGCTCCCATGAATTATTGCATATTTATTTGGCACTCCTTCCAACCTTTCTTTCACAAACCATGGCTAACCGAATCCTCGGGTGCCTGCCAACAATCTCATACCATGAAGGAGTGCCTTTTTATTTTATTTTTATTATGATGATGACACTCCCCCCAACCTTTGCTTACACAAGCCATGGCTAACCGAATCCTTCGGGTGCCGTCCAACAATCACAAACCATGGAGGAGTGTCTATTTAAGTTAATTAATTTGGGACTGGGAATCCCATTGCCAGCTCTTTTTGCAAAATTATTGGATAAGCGGATGTGCCACTAGTCCATATGAGAGTCCGTCAAAAGTAAATGACAAGGTTGAAAGCTAAACACCACATACTTCCTCATGAGCTATGAAACATAAACACAAATTGAGAAACATTTTGAAGGTTTTAAAGGTAGCGCATGAGAATTTACTTGGAATGGTTTGAAATGCCATGCATAGGTATTTATGGTGGACACTTTTGGAACAACTTGGTTTTCAGGTGTTTGTAAGCACGAGCAGCGTTCCCGCTCAGTACAAGTGAAGGCTAGCAATAGATTAGGGAGCGACAAATCAAGAGAGCAGTAACTGTCATAATCATGCTTGCGGCAAAATAAATTAACGGAGGCATAAAAGTGATACAAGAACTCTGAAGCAATATAGATCATCGAGGCTTAATTGACTTTTGTTCAGTCATATGCATGCGTGAGCATGTGCCAAGTCGATATAAATGAATTATTCAGAGGAGGATACCACAATGCCATACTTACTTATGAATAAAACAATGCAAACAAACATCCATGACATGCTACTCATATTAATAGATTGGAGCTAAACATGAGAGATCATAAACTACTAGACTTTCTGAAATAACATATACTTCACATGAACCAACTAAGCATGCTCATATGGATGAGTATATGTACAAAAATGAAAACAAATAGAGTTCATACCAGCCTCTCACCACAATCAGATTGTCGTAGATCGTCATTATTGCCTTTTCACTTGTGTAGCTTGGATAATATGAAATGAAAATCACGCTCCAGCCACCGAAGACCATTGAACTCATAAAGAACTTTACAAACCAAAGAAGAACAGCAAATATTTTTGGTGTTTTCAAATTGCAAATAAGAACAAGAGGAAACAAACAAACAAAGCAAAATCTTTTTGGGTTTTCTTATAGCAAACTAGTGATAGCAAATAAAGCGAAACAAATGCAAGAAACCAAAGCAAACAAATGGTGAAGAGAAACAACAGAAATATTTTTGGTCTTTTTGTGTTTTGGGAAGGAAACAAAGCGAAAACAAGAAATAGCAAACTAAAAGAAACACATAACAACAGGATGACAGAAATCTGCCAAAAACTGACAGCAGTACAGAAATCGATTTTTACAAAAATCTTACGTTGCTCAGCTCGAAAAGTGTTCAACTAATGAAAGTTAGATAACAACCTGGGGAACCTGCACAAAAATTGGCAGCTCAAAATAACGCTCTGGCTGTGCGTACGAATTTTTCTAGTAACAGTCCAGAATCTGTTTTCAGGCAGCACTTCCCCAAATATCATCTTCCTCTCATTAGAAAACCACTCAAACGAACAAAACAAATATGTACAAGTATCCAGCAACCATAATATGCAAAGAATGAGTGATGCCGGTATACCTCCCCCAAGCTTAGGCTTTTGGCCTAAGTGGAGTTCAATCCCATCGATCCCATGAGGTAGTGTCTCCGTAGTATGATGAAGATGGATCGTATTCCGGGTATGTGCTAGAAGAAGCACCCGGATATGTGACGGTGTGGTCGTAGGAGGCCCCGGCGTCCTCGGAGTCATGTTGCTGGTGGAAGTCTTTTATCTTCAAATGCTCATCCACTTCCTCCTTAGTGCACGACCATGATTGCCTGTCAATACTTAACAAACCTGGTTGGGGAAGAGGAATTTCTTTCTCATCCCCGTCAGAAAACAACATTCTATACACCATATTATCTAAAGTAGAATCAGTGGTAACAAAATGATGACTCTTCATAGCAACAATATCAAGTTTCCTAGGGGCCAATGGCACATCATTAGGATCAATAGGAAGATTAAGATATGTTAAAACACGCAGTGCGATAGTTCCTCCAAAAATAGGCCCCCTGGTAGTCAGGCGGCGAGCAATAAGAGCACCAAGGTGATAAGATGTTTGACCAGTAAGTGCAATATTCAAGAAAGCAAGATGGTAACTAGAAATGTTGCTAGTGTTCTCCCTACCAAGAATGCTAGTAGCAATGTAGTATGCAAAATACTTAATGGTGGGGAGTTGAATGTTCCTTATCTTGCCACGCTGAATGGTGCGACAATCATCATCGGTAATCCCTCTCGATAGAGCTCCAACAAGTCCCGGGGGTTGTCATCAATCCTACTTGCTGTACCTACAGGGGCAATATCCAAGGCACGACAAAAATCCTTCAATTGCATAGTAACAGGGTTACCATAGATCCTGAATGCAACCGTCGGCTCATATTGTTTGTTGTTGAACTGGAAACTCTCGACGAAGATTTTGGTGAGCATATAGTATTGCTCCCTTTCATCTCCCATATAGGTGGTTAACCCTGCCCTGTTGACAAGGGTTAAGAAATCCTCCAATATCCCTGCATTCCTTAGAAAATCATAGCATGGAAAAGTAGAAGCATTAGGAGGCCCGTTGTCCTCTTCGGGCGCAAAGCTAGGCGCGATGATGTCTTCATTGTATGATCGCCTAATCCGGGTGGCGGCCCTAGAAGGCCTCCCGGTGCTGGTTGTCCCTTTCTTGAACAACTCTCCAAAGTTGAACTTCTTCATAGCTTCTCTGAAATTTTCAACAAATGATATAAAATTTTGATTTGGTGACATATAATTGAGGGAAACTACCATAGGAACTTGCTAGAGTACTAATCATGCATCAAAACTAGTTTCTACCACTTAGAACAAGCATGCAAGCTCACTAAACATGTTACCTACAGCAGCAAAATATTCAAGATATACTCAACCAAACAAAATTCTACTTGGATGGGTGGAGGAGTCACATACCGAAGAGCAAATGTGCCAAATTTCAGACAGAAATCTGGGCTGAGCAAAGAGATCGAGAAATCTGGAGCTCTAGAGCAAAAACGCGAGTGAGAGGAACTTGGTACGAGTTTTTTCGGGAGAGAGAAGGTGCTGGGAGAAAGAGATGACAAAGTGGGGCAAAGGGGGGCCCACACCACATGGTGGCGCGGCCACCTCCTTGGCCGCGCCGGCCTGTGGTCTGGCACCCTCTGGTGCCCCACAGGTCATCCTCTGGTGCTCCCAGGTGCCTCGTCAAAAAATAGGACCAACGGTATAATTTTTGTAAATTTTTGAAAACTTTGAAAAACGCACATTTCTGGGTTTTTAGTTTATTATTACTGGCCAGGAAATTTTTTGAAATCTTCAATTAACTAAGGAACTTTGCAAATTAAAAGTGCTACAGCAACTAGAGCAAGTGGAGGAAGAAAGAGATGTTGTTTTACCCCCTCTATGCATGTAAAAGGTATTCGTTAACAAGGTTGATCAAGTCTTGCCACCAAATAAATTTTACATAGCATAAGAAGAAATAAACCTCAAATCAATCATGTTACCTTGAATTGTATTGATATGGATCCAATCACGAGAGTTTGATATTCTTCTTTAGGCTCATATATAGGACAATCAATAGTTCCCACTTTGATAGTTCTCACATTAGAAATAGTATTAAATCCACACGCTTTCTCAATCCTCTTGGGGAAATAAACGGTATGTTCCCTATCATCAACATTGAAAGTAACCTTTCCTTTATTGCAATCAATAACAGCCCCTGCGGTGTTAAGAAAAGGTCTCCCAAGAATAATAGACATATTATCATCTTCAGGCATTTCCAACACAACAAAATCAGTTAATATCAAGCAGTTAGTAGTAACTTGAACAGGAACATTCTCACATATACCAACAGGAATAGCAGTAGATTTATCAGCCATTTGCAAAGATATATCAGTAGGTATCAACTTATCTAAGTAAAGTCTCTTATAAAGAGAAAAAGGCATAACACTAACACCGGCTCCCAAGTCACATAGAGCAGTTTTAACATAATTATTCTTAATAGAACAAGGAATAGTAGGTATACCTGGGTCGCCCAACTTCTTTGGAATTTTTCCATTGAAAGGGTAATTAGCAAGCATAGTGGAAATTTCCTCATTGGGGATTTTCCTTTTGTTAGTAACAATATCTTTCATATACTTTGAATAAGGTGGCAATTTAATAGCATCAGTCAAAGGGATTTGCAAGAATAAAGGTTTCATCCAATCGCAAAATTTATTATAGTGTTCTTCTTCCTTTGATTTTAGTTTCTTAGCAGGAAAAGGCATTTGCTTTTGCACCCAAGGTTCTCTTTCATTACCATGTTTCTCAGCAATAAAATCTTCTTTAGTGTACTTTTTATTTTTAGCATGCTTTTCAGGTTCTTCTTCAACCTCTTCTTTATCAGGAGTATCATTCTTATCATTATCATTATCATTATCATGTTCATTACCACTTTCAGTTTCAGCATCAGAAATAGAAATACTATTAGGATCATTAACAGGTTCAGAGGATTCTACAACATTTTTATGTTTCTTCTTCTTTTTCTTCCTAGAATGAGCACTAGGTTCAATGCGTTGAGAATCTTGTTCAATTCTTTTGGGATGCCCTTCAGGATATAGAGGATCCTGGGTAGAGACACCACCTCTAGTTGTTACTTCATAAGCATGTTTCTCTTTAGAATTATTCCCTAACAAGTCATTTTGTACTTTAGTGAGTTGATCAATTTGTGTTTGAATCATATGAAAATGTTTAACAAGCATCTTAACATCATTGGAGGTTCTCTCTACAATATCATGCAATTCACTAATAGCTCGAGAATTTTCCATTAAATGATTCTCTACTCTCATATTAAAATTTTCTTGTTTAACAATATAATTATCAAACTCATCTAAGCATTGTGCAGGAGGTTTCGAATACGGAATATCCTCCCTAGTAAAGCGTTGAAGGGAGTTTACCTCAATCATGGATGAAGGGGGAATTATCTCACATATATCTTCTATGGGAGGTAGATTCTTCACATCTTCAGATTTAATACCTTTCTCCTTGAGAGACTTCTTGGCTTCCCTCATATCTTCATCATTCAATTTAATTAAACCCCTCTTCTTCAATATTGGCGTTGGAGTTGGTTCAGGCGTAGTCCAATCATCATGATTCCAGTTTATTTTAGCCAATAATTCTTCAGCGTCGTCTGGAGTTCTTTTCCTGAAAACACAACCAGCACAACTATCCAGGTATGCCCTAGACTCAATGGTTAGTCCACTATAAAATATATCAAGTAAATCATGCTTTTCCAGATCATGATCAGGCCGAGCTCTAATAAGAGAGCAAAATCTCGCCCAAGCCTCAGGCAATTTCTCTTCATCTCCCTGATCAAAATTATAAATTCTCTGCAAAGCAATATGTTGAGCACTAGCAGGAAAGTATTTGCGGAAGAAAACATCAAGCAATTCTTTCGGACTTTTAATAGAATTAGGTGGTAAATTATTATACCAAGTTTTAGCGTCATCCTTTAATGAGAATGGAAAGATTTTAGCAACAAAGTAAGTACGCATCTTGACATCATCAGAAAACAAGCTACTCAGAGTAGATAACTCAGTCATGTGTTTAACAGCACTTTCTTTTTCAGTACCACGAAAGGGTGTTTTCTCAACAATAGCTATATGAGATAGATCAAGAGAAAAATCATAATCTTTATCCTTAATGTTTATAGGAGATGTGGCAAATTTTGGATCAGGAGACAGTTTATATCTAACAGCATGTTCTGCAAGCAACTTTTTAATTTTTCTTGCATCAGTAGTAGCATTGCATTTTTCAATAAAATCATCATTAAGCTCCACATAATCTTCATCAGGATCATCACTAAAATAATCAAGTTCAGGTGAACTAACAGGTGTAGTAGCATTAGGAGTTTCAGTATTTTCAATTTGTCTAGACCTAGCAATTGTAGCATCTAGAAAAGATCCCAATGAACCACTATCATCAAGCACAGCAGAAACATTATCAATATTATGAGAGTTTTCAGATTCAGCAGAAGTACCCGCATTTGAAGCATGCGGCGGTGAAACAAGTTTATCAATCACAGATGGTGAATCAAGAGCAGCAGAGGTATTCAGAATTGTACCTTTTCTTCTAGTGGATGGTAATATGGCGATCTTAGTATCGCGAGGTTTACCCATGATGGAGAATTTGCAGCGAACAATATTAATCCAAGTGAACTTCCAAATAAAGCTATGCTCCCCAGCAACGGCGCCAGAAAATAGTCTTGATGACCCACAAGTATAGGGGATCGCAACAGTCTTCGAGGGAAGTAAAACCCAATTTATTGATTCGACACAAGGGGAGACAAAGAACACTTGGAAGCCTTAACAGTGGAGTTGTCAATTCAGCTGCACCGGGAAACAGACTTGCTCGCAAGAGTTTATCAGTAGTAACAGTTTTATAGCGATGGCAGAGTGAAATAACGACGAGTAACAAAGACAGCAGTAGTGATTTTAGTAAACAGCAGGATTAAAATACTGTAGGCACGGGGACGGATGACGGGCGTTGCATGGATGAGAGAAACTCATGTAACAATCATAGCAGGGCATTTGCAGATAATAATAAAACGGTGTCCAAGTACAAAGCAATCAATAGGCATGTGTTCCATATATAGTCGTGCGTGCTCGCAATGAGAAACTTGCACAACATCTTTTGTCCTACCAGCCGGTGGCAGCCGGGCCTCAAGGGAAACTACTGGATATTAAGGTACTCCTTTTAATAGAGTACCGGAGCAAAGCATTAACACTCCGTGAACACATGTGATCCTCACATCGCTACCATTCCCTCCGGTTGTCCCGATTTCTGTCACTTCGGGCCATCGGTTCGGACAGCGACATGTGTATACAACTTATAGGTAAGACCATAAACAATGAATATCTTGATGAAACAATAACATGTTCAGATCTGAGATCATGGCACTCGGGCCCTAGTGACAAGCATTAAGCATAACAAGTTGCAACAATATCATCAAAGTACCAACTACGGACACTAGGCACTATGCCCTAACAATCTTATGCTATTACATGACCAATCTCATCCAATCCCTACCATCCCCTTCGGCCTACAGCGGGGGAATTACTCACACATGGATGGGGGAAACATGGCTGGTTGATGTAGAGGTGTTGGCGATGATGGCGGCGATGATCTCCTCCAATTCCCCGTCCCGGCGGAGTGCCAGAACGGAGACTTCTGGCTCCCGCGACGGAGTTTCGCGATGTGGCGGCGTTCTGGAGGGTTTCTGGCGACTTCGACTTCTCTCCGTGCGTTTTTAGGTCGAGGCCGATAAATAGTCCGAAGGAGGGCGTCGGAGGCCGGCCGAGGGGCCACACCACAGGGGCCGCGCGGGCCCCCACAGGCCACGCCACCCTATGGTGTGGGGCCCTCGGGCCTCCACCTTAATTGTCCTTCTGGCTCCGTCATTATTCTGGGAAAATAGGGCCTTCTGCATAAATTCCGAGGATTTTCCCGAAAGTTGGATTTCTGCACAAAAACGAGACACCAGAGCAGTTCTGCTGAAAACAGCGTTAGTCCGTGTTAGTTGCATCCAAAATACACAAATTAGAGGCAAAACAATAGCAAAAGTGTTTGGGAAAGTAGATACGTTTTGGACGTATCAACCCGCTATAAATAGCCATCGTCTTCCTCCGTCAATCCCCTTCGTTGCGCCGCACCGAAATCCTCTCTGCCTAAATCTCCTTAGCAACCACAAAAGCTCCAGCGCCCAGGCAATCACCTACTTCCCCCACGCCATTGTTGATGCCACCGCGGCAAAGACTCACGAGGCACAGCATTCCCGAAGCAACAATGGCGACGCCAGATCTGGAGAACACGGAGTGGGAGAGATCCAAGATCTCCGCGCAGGACATCAACCTGCTGAAGAAACTTGGCTTGAGCAAGAAGAAGGATGCGCTGCGCTTTCCCAGCGAGGAGAGCTACCCGACGCCTCCCATGGAATATCGGGTTAGCTTTGTCGACCATCTTATTCGCGGCCTCTCTGCTCCTATCCACGATTTTCTCCGCGGACTTCTTTTCGTGTATGGATTGTAGCTCCATCACCTTACTCCCAACTCTATTCTCCATGTTTCTATTTTTAGAACTCTTTGCGAGTGCTTCCTTGGAGTCCAACCGAATTGGGCTCTGTGGAAGCGCATCTTCTATCTCCTCCGTAATGGCTCCCCCAACATTACCTATAATATAGGTGGTGGTGTTATTTGCATTCGCCCTGATGTCGAGTATTTTGACGTCAAATTCCCTGACTCGGTTCAAGGGTGGCGCAAAAAATGGTTGTATGTCCGCGAGGAATGCGCCGACTCGCTGGAATACAACATCTTTCCTTTTGACGGTAGCGCATCTATTCTTCGCCGCCGATCCTGGGACGCAGAAGCTACCGAAGAAGAAAAAACGGCGACAGGAGCACTGATGTCCCATATCCATGAGCTCCAAAATACCCGCGGTAAAGAACTGTCGGGTATCCAAATTACAGCATACTTCCTTAGGATCAGGGTGTAGCCTCTGCAAGCCCGCAAGAATCCCCTCTAGATGTATGCTGGCGATGAAGACGCGGATCGCCTCTCGAAGGATCTCTCAGTGAAGGACCTGGAAAGGCTTGTCCGGGAAATTTCCTCTCTGAGCAAAAAGGACGCCATTCCAACCTCATGTCGCGTGAAACCGTATAGCAGCACCAATGCTCTCCCCAAGGTGAACTATTTTTTTCCTTTCGAAGTTTAGCATTTATCGACTACTATTTTTGTGCTGTGTTCCTTACTGTCAATATATATTGTGTTCTCTTGCAGAAACACCAATTCCTATCTTCTCTTCCTCCGCTACCTGAAGGCGGGGAAGTCGAGGAATGGACCGTCGTCACTAACGACAATCAGGGTACTTCTCGCCCTGAGAGTGAAGTTGCGGGTTCCCAAAAATCCGCAGCTTCCTCAGAAAAAGAAGTTGAAACCGAGGCTTCCGAGTCTTCGCGTTCGCTCCCTTCAGCTGCTTCCCCGAAGAATAAGAGGAAGAGGGAGGAGCTCCAAGATTCCGGCACCTCCAAAGCGGGGAAATCTCCTGTCGAGGAGACTTCTCCGGAGAAACAGGGGAATGCCTTCAACCCTTATGACGATGCTCTCGTTAGCTCGTAAGTTCATGTCGCCTTTTTTGCTATATTTGCTTTTTCTGCACATCCTCATATTATCTTTTGACACAATAGTGGCGACGAGGAAGAGGACCCCATTGTTAATGTAACTGCTCACACGAGCACGTCACATACCTTGGTGCTTTCCGATACTCGCCCTGCTACCGAAGAAACCTCGCCTCCCCAACGAGATATAGGGGACTTGACTCCTCCCGGCAGCCCCCGTGCCTCTTCGCCGAAGAGAGCAAGGACTGAACCTATCAAAGGATCAAACCTTCTGCCCGGGAGTTCGTCGACTTCTGCTATGGATGATGTAAGTGTCTTTACCACCTATTTTTACTGCTGCCGAACTTCTCTTCTTCTGGCTTTCTTATCCCTTTTTTGTTTTCTCAGCCTTTGATGCAACAGTTTATTCGTCTCGGTACTCAATTTGTTGGGTACCGCGACCATGCAAATAGTTTGAAAGGTACTTCTCTTATCTCTTTCTTGTCGAATAATTTTTCCTTCTCTTTTTTGTTGTAACTTTTGTTGCTGTGTTTTACCAGAGGCTCTCGCCAAAGCTAATAAGCGCGCCGATGATCTTGCTCTCGACCTGGCCAAGAGCGAAAAAGCTCGGGAGAAAGCGGAGCTCGAATCTGGCTCAGTTGAGAGTCTTCGAAAGAGGCTCCATGACGCTGAAAATGCTTTGAGTGAGCATACATCCCAACAGCTTGCTCGTGAAGCTGGTATCGCCGCTCGCTTGGAGTCGCAGAATCGACGCTTTGTCAGTAAGTACTCATCACTTTCCTCGCATTCCCTTTAATTTTTGTGTATGCTCGTCAGTAATCTGAAATTTGCTTCAGCAGGGAAAACGAGCCAAGAATATCAACTTGAAAAGACCGAAGATGATCGCCTCCTCGATGCCCTTTCTCTCCTCGAAATTTATGGGGACGAGGTGCGCCAGAGCGTCTCTGATGCCAAGGCGGCATTTTCGCGGCTTTTCCCCTATTTCTTCCCGAAGACAGATGAGCCCAACACTTTTGCTATGCTTGCCAAGCGCTTCATTCCGAAGGAAGATCTTGGGCTAACTCTTCGGCAAGAAAACCTCAAGATTGGCGTTGAAGGCACCATTGTGTTGGTTGCCGAGAGCCAACAGAGCATCGACTGGGCGAAGGTTGGCGACGTGAAGAATATGGAGACGAAGAAGTGGTAGTCACTGATCAAGGCTGCCAAGCCAAACTCGAAGAAAATCCTCTCCTTCCTCGGATACAAACCAATGCCTTCCTCCAGTTCCGCCAAACTGGAGGTCAAGTAGATCGCCCTGCCTATCTTTTTCCTTTCTTTTGACGACTGTCGCCATAGATGTAACTTGCGACAGCGTATGGTTGGTTCACTAGGACCCAACATTTTGTAAGAACTATGTACATATATTTGAAAATCAATGGAAGTTTATTTTGCGTGATAATTGATGTCGAAATTTTCTTTCCAGTTGGTATTTGACAACTATACTTCAACTCCTCGTCCCTCCGATGCTTTGCCTGCTTCCTCTTACTCGAAGAAAATGTTAGCCGATGATGAATTCATTGAGGATTCTTCGAGTATGGGTCCAGCACATGACTTGGAAGAACTCCGCCAATAGTTTCAATCGATGAAAAAACAGGCACTCGTAATAATGGAGCAGTCTCGAAGATCATCCGAGAGGGAGAAAATTGCACAACAACAAGCTCAGGAAGCTATAGCTTCAAAAGAGGCTGCAGTCGCTGAAGCTACACAGGCTTCTTCCCGTGAGAATTTTATGCTTGAATTGATGACTGAGGCAAGCCTGGAAATGGCAGGTATACTTTGCAAGCTTTAAACTTTCTCTGTTGTTTGCTTGTTTTATGTCTCTAACTGATGTACTGTCGCCAAATAAGGTCCCTTTTTGGACGCCGCTGCCGAAGATCAATGAGTTGACACAAGATCAAATTTCCTTGTTAACCTGGCGCTGGACCATGGCTCCTTTTTTGGGCTACACCTGAGCGTACCCGACAGATCGTCAGGTTTCAAGACCGCGCGTGCCAAGTTTGTGAGTTTCTTGAATTTTGTACCAAAACGTTGTCCATGGTATACAACTCCATGTTTCCTCGAAATGTTTAGTCTAAGACCCTTCCTTAGCTGATGACCAAGTTTAAGGACTCGCACAAAATCCATGGTTTTGTAAGAGCTCAACTAGTAGCCGGTGCCAGATTTGCCCTTATTATGCTTCAGATCTGCCACTCAAAACTGGATATGACCAAGGTGGTTGAAACTATCCATATATACCAAGCTGAGGCGACGTCGAAGGGGTGTCGACAAAATCGATGCGGTAGTTACACCAGTAGTTGAAGAAATAATTGATGACCTTCTTCGAATGGATGCCGACTTTTTTGCAGATGGCCATTATGCCGATTTTCTGGGTGCCTCTGCCGAATAAGACAGAATAAACATTGATGATCTGTTAGGTCGCGACTAAATCTACTTCTTCGGTAGATAGCTTATCTTGTTGAAAGAACCTGTAAATTGCTATATATATATTGTAAGACAAAGATATGTATTTTTCTTTTCCCTAGCCCCCGGGCGTCTGGGTAGCTAGTGTCTTTATTTTTATTTGTGTTTGCGAGGTATTTTAAACCAAGGCAAATAATTTTTATTGAGTGTATATTGTATTTGCGGGTACGAGCCCCCGAGCCTGTCGAAAAAACAAGATGTATATCTCCAATATCTTTATTATATTGCAGCACCGTGAGTCCGCCTCATTAAAAACCTTCCAGCCCCACTCGGTGCCCTGAAAGGAAAAGAGTGCGTCTGAAAACTCGCGGGCGTTTTAGTACATTGTATGTTTACATATATATCTTGACTTAGGCGTATAAACGCCTAAGTTGCGCCACGTTCCAGGGATTTGGCTCGGCAACCCCTGTCTTCTTGTCCTTTATCATTTATGCTCCTCCCTCGATCACCTCGGTGACGATGTAAGGGCCTAGCCATGGTGACTCGAGCTTTTCGTGGCTGTCTTGCGTAAGCCGAAGAACTAAATCGCCAACCTGGAAAGATCTTGGCCATAATCGTCGACTGTGATAATTTTTCATATCTTGCTGATATTTGGCGACTCTTGATAATACTTCGTCTCGAGCTTCTCGAGTGCATCCATAGCATCTTCTAGTGCCTTTCTTGAGGTTTCTTCATCAAATTCTGCCACTCTCGGAGAATTGTGTTCTATTTCTATTGATAGCACTGCCTCAGCTCCATGAACCAGAAAAAACGGGGTTTCCTGTGTTGCTGTGTTGGGTGTCGTTCGTATGCTCCATAGCACGCTAGGTAACTCCTCTGGCCAAGTGTGCCGAGCTTTTTCCAATGGTCCTAACAGGCGCTTCTTGATGCCGTTGCAGATGATGCCGTTTGCTTTCTCGACTTGACCATTGGTTTGCGGGTGCGCAACCGACGCAAAATGTAGCTTAATACCTACTTCTGCACAATAAGCCTTGAATTCCTTTGACGTGAAATTGCTACCATTGTCTGTGACGATGCTATGTGGAACTCCAAACCGGAAAACGATGCTCTTGATGAACTTGACCGCTGATGCTGCGTCTGGCGAATTTATTGGTTTTGCTTCAACCCACTTGGTGAACTTGTCGACAGCTACAAGCATATACTCGTATCCTCCTGGCCACGCCTTGTGCAATTTTCCCACCATATCAAGACCCCACTGGGCAAAGGGCCACGACAAAGGTATTGGCATCAGTTCTGCTGCTGGAGAATGAGGTTTTGCGGCAAACCTTTGACACGCATCACAGGTACGCACTATGTTCTTTGCATCCTCAATGGCTGTTAGCCAATAAAACCCTGCTATGAAAACCTTGGCCGCAATAACTCGACTGCTTGCATGGTGTCCGCATACTCCGTCGTGCACATCCTTTCAAAGCACCCGACCTTCTTCAGCTGTGACACATTGCTGCAAGACTCCCGATATACTTTTCTTGTACAACTCGCCCTTAACCACAGTAAAAGCTTTCGATCGTCTAATAACTCGCCTTGCTTCCACTGGATCGTCGAGTATTTGCTGCCTTGAGATATATGCAATATAAGCTTGCATCCATGGTACTTCTATTACCATTACCCCGTGCGACTCTTCCTCATCTCCAGGTGCGCCTGCCTCGAAGGCTGCCGAAGCCCCCGAGCCTTTCTCGACCTTTTCTTTCTTCTTTGGCTGTTTTCTTGCCTTAGTCGATCTTTCACTTATTTCTTCCCAAAATACTCCGGGTGGTATTGCTAAACACTGTGACCCGATATTTGCCAGAATATCGGCTTCATCATTGCTGAGCCTGCTAACATGATTTACCTCGCACCCGTCGAAAAGCTTCTCGAGTTCATTATATAACTCTTTGTATGCTATCATGCTATCATTGACTGCGTCGCATTGATTCATCACTTGTTGAGCCACCAGCTGGGAGTCGCCGTATATTTTTAATCGGGTCACACCACAGGCCTTCGCCATCTTCATCCCATGTATCAGCGCTTCATACTCTGCCTCATTGTTAGATGCGTTGGGAAACGTCATCCGTAGCACATACTTTAACTTGTCTCCCTGAGGTGAAACCAATATCACGCCTGCTCCCGCTCCTTCTAATCTCTTGGACCCGTTGAAGTTCATGGTCCAGGTTCTCGATAAATCAGGAGGTCCCGTGTTTTGTAGCTCCGTCCACTCTGCGACGAAGTCTGGTAAGATCTGCCACTTTATCGCTTTTCTTTTTTCATAAGTGATGTCCCGAGGGGAAAGCTCTATTCCCCAAAGGGAGACACGGCCCGTAGCTTCCGGGTTGTTCAGTATATTTGACAATGGTGCCTCATTGACCACTATTATCGGGTGTGCCGAAAAATAGTGTCGTAGCTTTCTTGCTGTTGTAAATACTCCGTATGCTATCTTCTGATAATGCAGGTATCTCTGTTTTGAAGGCGATAAAACTTCGCTAATGAAGTATACCGGCCTCTGTACTCCATGTAGTTTCCCTTCTTCCTCTCGCTCAACTACAAGTGTCGTGCTGACCACCTGAGGTGTGGCCGCAATGTATAACAGGAGAGGTTCCTTTTCCTTTGGTGCCACCAGTATCGGGGGTGTCGATATTGTGCGCTTGAGATCCTCGAAGGCTCTATCCGCTTCTTCGTTCCACTCGAAGTTTTCTCCTTGCTTGATCAAGGCGTAAAATGGCAACGCCTTTTCTCCTAGCCTGGCGACGAATCTGCTCAAAGTTGCGACTCGTCCAGTTAGTTGTTGTATCTCCTTTAACTTTGTTGGTTTCCGCATTGTCACGATAGCCTGTATTTTCTCCGGGTTAGCTTCGATCCCTCTTGCTGACACCAGGAACCCGAGAAGTTCTCCTGCTGGGACGCCGAAAGAGCACTTTGTCGGGTTTAGCTTGAGACAAAATTTGTCAAGGTTATCGAAAGTTTCTCTGAGATCGTCGATTAATGTTGATCCTTCCTTTGTTGTTATGACGACGTCATCAATGTATACTTGGACGTTTTTGCCAATCTGTGTGGCCAAGCACCTCTGCATCATCCGTTGGTATGTTGCACCCGCGTTTTTCATCCCGAAAGGCATTGTTCTGTAACAGAATACGCCATAGGGGGTAATGAAAGCTGTTTTGACTTCATCTTCTTCCTTTAGTCGAATCTGGTTGCAACCAGAATATGCGTCCAAGAAGGAAAGACGTTCGCAACCTGCCGTGGAGTCGATAATTTGATCGATCCTTGGGAGGGGAAAGTGATCCTTTGGACAATGTTTATTTAGACACGTGAAGTCGAAGCACATGCGAAGGACCTCTGTGTTTTTCTTCGGGACCAGCACTGGGTTCGCTACCGAGGTGGCTTCTGTGTGTATCTCTTTAATGAACGCAGCTTCTCTGAGTCGATTGATTTCTGACAGCATAGCTTTGCGGTTTGGTTCTGAAAAACGCCGCAGAGGTTGTCTGATTGGTCTAGCCAATGGATCCAAGTTTAAGGGGTGCTCGGCAAGTTCCCTAGGTACTCTTGGCATGTCAGCTGGACACCATGCGAAGATTTCCCAGCGCTCACGGAGGAACTCGGTGAGCGCGCTTTCCTATGCGAGGTCCATGTTGGTGGCGATAGCTGTCGTCTTTTTGGGATCTGTTGGGTGTATCTGCACTTCCTTCGAGTTCTTGGTAGTATCAAAGGTTGGTTCCTTAAGCGGCCTCCCGACGTCTGGCAGTACGTCGTAATCTATTGTCAGCTTTGACGCCATATACTCTGCTTGCATCCCGAAAGTTTCCGACAGGCGATGGAAATCCTTGTCGCACTTATCCGCTAGCGCCAAACTACCTTTCACCGTAATTGGTCCCTTGGGTCCAGGGAGCCTCCACAACAAGTACGTGTAGTGGGGTACTGCCATGAATCTGGCATATGCGGGTCGTTCCAATAAAGCATGGTACTGTGATGGAAAATCCACGACCTCAAATTCCAGCCTCTCGATCCTGTAATTCTCTCGGGTTCCAAACTGAACGTCGAGATTGATCTTCCCCAATGGATAACTTGGCTTGTCTGGTGTGATACCATGGAAACGCGTATCCGTTGGTTTTAAGTTCGCCAAGGATATATTCATCTTCCTCAATGTATCTGCGTACATAAGGTTTAGACTGCTGCCGCCATCTATAAATACTCTTGACATGTCGAATCCTGCAATCACCGCTGGTAAGATTAAGGCTGATTGCCCTGGTCGAGGAACTTGCTGCGGGTGATCCGCTATGGTGAAGCCAATGTCCTGTCCCGACCAATTTATATACTCTATTGTTGGTGGCGGCATCTTCTCTACCATAAAAACTTGTCGTGAATCACTTTCTGAGCTCTGTTGGATGGCCTAGCCTTTTGAATCATCGAGACCGCACCGTTGGTGTCGCTATACGGAGGCGGGTGTGGTGCTGCCGCTATTCTAAGCTGGTGCCGATTTTTGTCCGTAATTGCAGGAGGAGGCGGAAGGTGAACCTCGCTCCTTGGCCCCTGAGGGTATCTGTTTGCTGCCAGTGCGTTGGCGTGTCCTGCAAATATGTTCAGAACAGTTCGGCAGTCTTTCTGCAAGTGTCCGGACTATCTCTTTCCATTGTTGTCGAGATAAAAGTGCATTTGGCACGGTCCGTTCATCATATCTTCGGGAGATATGTATGGCCTTTGGAACCTTGGACCATTATTTTGCCTGTTTGGGCGGGGACCATCCCGCTGCTCATTGCTTTTTTGATAATCATCTCGATTGTTTCCTTCATTATTTCCGCGGAAGCCGGCCGATATTTGGCCGGGACCGTTGTGATCTGAGTACTGTCGAGGAAAACGCCGTCTATTTTGGAAGTTTCTGTTACGATCCTCCTCGGGTGACCTATGCCACTTATTATTGACAGCATCTTCTCCATCTGCCCAGCGATTTGCTATCTCCATGAGTGCTGCTATTGTCTTTGGGTTAGTCCTTCCGAGATCCTCGATGAAGTCCTTCCTTCGGATCCCACCGACAAAAGGATCTATCGCTCTCTCGTCAGATACATTTTCTGCCGAGTTTTTGATAATATTCCACCTCTGTATGTACGCCCTCATCGATTCATCATACTTCTATCGACAGGCTCTCAACTCCTCTATTGACGCAGGTTTCTTGCACGTGGACAAGAAATTCTTTTCAAACAGGTCCTCGAAGGTTTCCCAACTGTCGATAGATCCAGGTGGTAACTTCTTGATCCATGATCGAGCTGCGCCACTTAGATACACCTGTATGCTTTGCATAGCTGTCGCCTTAGTTCCACCTGTCAGCTTTACTGTCTCCAGGTAATCAACCAACCAATCCTCGGGATCTTGCAATCCGTCGAATTTCTAATAACTATCGGGCAACTTGAAATCTGACGGTACTCGCGTTTTGCGAACTCGTCGAGTGAAACAAGGGAGTCCACACAGATTTTCATCATCTACTTCAGGTGAGTGCCGACGTTCTCTCCTTTCTTGCCGCGCCCTGTCAACCCGCGTCTGCGCTACTGTGTCTCTAGCCGACGTTCTTGGGGGTGGTTGGACTGCCCCTGCAGGTCATGGACTATTTTGTCTTGCGGCACCTTCGGGAGGTGTGCTCGTACTTGCAAACGCATTCCCCATGACTCCGACTCCTGCCAAAGCCATGTTATACAATGCCTCTCTTGGATCTCCTGCAGGCGGCCTGTTCGCCAGTATGAAGGCCTGTGTCGCCATATATCCCGCTTCCGGGGTTTTTGGGATAATGTTCCCTCTTGTGTCGATCGACATGAAGGACATGTCGAGGTTTTGGATTAAATTCTCCCTGTCGGCCTCAGGTATATTTTGCAGCCGAGATCTTGCTCTGTTTCGAGCTGCTCTGTGACTATCTCCCGAAGTACCTGATTGTCAGCTCAACTCCGCCCTTCGCCTGCTTGACTCGGCAGCTGCCTCTCTTCTTCTATTCAGATCAGTTGTCTGTTTTTCTAATTCTCTTCCAACACGGGCGAGTTTGTATTGGTATGCTTGCAACTCTTCCGCCGTAGCAGTTGTGTTCATTGGTTCTGTACCATCCATGGCTCTTGCGGCTTTGTCCCATGCTGCTTGTGGAAGTTGAACTCTTAGACGCGGTGTAGGCCCGACATATTTAGTGCCTAAACCTCGCCTGAGATCAGCGGGATCGACATATGGGTTTCCCGCATCGTCGAAAGCCTCTGATGTTTCCGGCTCTGCTCGGCTTGCCTCCTCAATGGCATATACTTGGAGATGTGTGGAAGCTTGATTGTCATCGATATTGGTGACACCGTCATATAGATCGGCGAAAACCTCACGAATAGAAGTAGATCTGTCGATGAAATCGAAAGCATCGACGCTGTCAGAGTCGCTGCTTATATTTGAGTCTGCAGACGACCCGACGGATATGTTGCCAAAGATCTTGATAAGTTCGCCGCTTGATGCAAGCTTGGTGGAGATTGCCGATGAAATCTCTTCATCGCCGGACTCGAACGATGAAACCGATCCCAATGAACCGGAACCAGCTGCACCCGATCTCGCCGAATCCGATCTTGCGAGACGATGAGATCCTTCCCTCCCGACGCGGAAGTGGAACTTTCCGAACGCCATGTCCATGGGCTCCTCCAGATACGCATATGCATCCATACGGGAGGGTGGGTGAGGAACAAAATCGACTAGAGTGGTTTTGATCTGTTTACCTTGATCCATCGCGTTGCTTGCTACCGAAGATGTTGATGATGTCGAACGTGCCATCGAGATCAGAACCTTGTCGCCTCTAATTCCCACAGACGGCACCAATTGATAAGGGATTAACTTATCAATGCCTACGGGTGGTAGACTAGGGTTTAGTCGGAAGTAGAGGGCGAGTAGATCTCGAAGGTTTCAGCCGGAAAAGTACTCGGCTGCTATGAAAACTAGGGTTGCGTGAAACAATGAGTCGATCCTTTCTTTGTCCCTCGACTCCCCCTTATATAGGAGGCGGAGCCGAGGGTTTCGTGATGTACAAGTTACAGAGTCCGGGAGGGTTTCTGAACCGTCCCGTAATAATTACAACTTGATATTCCTAATACAATTCTATCTTTCCAAACTATGTAAAACTTCGGGTCGTGGGCCTCCAGTAAACCCCGGGTACCTTCTTCGGCAGGCCCATTGGGGATACATATGTCACCTGGAGGCTGTCGGAACGGGCGGCCCCACGCAGGTGGGTCGTTTCGGTACCTGACATGCAGACCCGAGTGGTGCAGGCCAGGGACATGTGTGCAGACAGTGGTTGTCTCCCCTTACAAATATGGGTCCCAGTGCTGCAGGCCTTGGACTATTGTACGGGCAGACAGAAAAGTACGTGAACAGGAGCGTGCAGAGTGTGGGTCAGGTGTGTCCATCGGCCCCCAGTTGTTGTGACGCCCCCTGCTAACTCCACAGTTTGGGCTGCCCACCACCCGCGATGCTCATTTCTGCACATTCGTTGCTGTTTAGACCTCGCCCGTCACTAATTTTTCAGGCCGAGCAGCCCAAGTCGCCATCTGTGACGTGAAAATGCCCTATCATCATAGAAAAAGACAATCACTGACGGATTTCTCAATCGTCAGTATCATACCGTCATTGAAGGCTGATACGTCCAATTTGCATCACTATTTTATATCATAATTTGCTGTTATTCATTGATATATTTCATATTTGGAAATGATACTTATGTTATTTCATCTATTTTGCATGTTTCATGATTATTTGGGGATCGCGCACCGGAGCCAGGATTCTGCTGGAAAAAGCACCGTCAGAATGCAATATTTCGGAAGATCAACAGTTGACGGAAATTATACGAAAAATCCTATTTTTCCAAATGACGAAGGGAGCCAGAAGGGGGAGCCGAGGGGACCCGAGGTGGGCCCACCTCATAGGCCGGCGCGGCCCAAGGCCTGGCCGCGCCGCCCTGTGAGGAGGGGGCCCACAGCCCTCTCTCGCCTCCTTTTCTTCGCGTACGTCTTCGTCCCGAAAACCTAAGCTCCAGAGGGTACATCGCGAAGAGCCACAGCCACCTCTGCGGGGCGGAGAACACCAGAGAGAAAAGAGCTCTCCGGCGGGCAGGAATCCGCCGGGGAAATTCCCTCCCGGAGGGGGAAATCGATGCCATCGTCACCGTCATCGAGCTGGACATCATCTCCATCACCATCGTCATCATCTCCATCATCATCACCGCCATCTCCACCGCTACACCTCGTCACCGCTGTAACAATTCGGGTTGGATCTTGATTGTTTGATAGGGGAAACTCTCCCGGTGTTGATTTCTACTTGTTATTGATGCTATTGAGTGAAACCATTGAACCAAGGTTTATGTTCAGATTGTTATTCATCATCATATCACCTCTGATCATGTTCCATATGATGTATCGTGAGTAGTTCGTTTAGTTCTTGAGGACATGGGTGAAGTCTAAATGTTAGTAGTGAATTATGGTTGAGTAATATTCAATGTTATGATATTTAAGTTGTGGTGTTATTCTTCTAGTGGTGTCGTGTGAACGTCGACTACACGACACTTCACCTTTATGGGCCTAGGGGAATGCATCTTGTACTTGTTTGCCAATTGCGGGGTTGCCGGAGTGACAGAAACCTGAGCCCCCATTGGTATATCGATGCAGGAGGGATAGCAGGATCTCAGAGTTTAAGGCTGTGGTTAGATTTATCTTAATTACTTTCTTGTAGTTGTGGATGCTTGCAAGGGGTATAATCACAAGTATGTATTAGTCCTAGAAAGGGCGGTACATTAGCATAGGTTCACCCACACAACACTTATCAAAACAATGAAGATTAATTAGCCGTATGTAGCGAAAGCACTAGACTAAAATCCCGTGTGTCCTCGAGAACGTTTGGTCATTATAAGTAAACAAACCGGCTTGTCCTTTGTGCTAAAAAGGATTGGGCCACTCGCTGCAGTTATTTCTCTCGCACTTTATTTACTTGTACTTTATTCATCTGTTACATCAAAACCCCCTGAATACTTGTCTGTGAGCATTTACAGTGAATCCTTCATCGAAACTGCTTGTCAACACCTTCTGCTCCTCGTTGGGATCGACATTCTTTTTTTTTGACCTGGTGGGATCGACATTCTTACTTATCGAAGATACTACGATACAACCCCTATACTTGTGGGTCATCAAGACTATTTTCTGGCACCGTTGCCGGGGAGTGAAGCGCTATTGGTAAGTGGAATTGGTAAGGGAAATTTCTACTGTTTGTGCTGATTTTATTTCTCACTTTCTTGCTATAATTCATTATGGAGAGATCTTCTCTTGAGTGTTTATTTGGGAAATCTACTACTACTGCAAAGGTAGTGGATGAGGCGCCAGGTAAGGAAGAAATACCATATAAAATACCTATGAAAATTATTGAACGTGTAGTGGGTAACCGTTATACAGGGGATGGAACTGTCCACCCTGGAGATCATTTACTGTTCTTACATGAATTATGCGGTTTATTCAAGTGTGCAGGTATTGCTATGGATGAAGTGAGGAAGAAACTATTCTCTATATTGCTGTCTGGTAAAGCGGCGCATTGGTATAAATTACTGGATAATGAGGATTCTCTTGAATGGAATGATATTGTGCCCCGGTTTTATTCTAAGTTCTATCCTCCAAGTGAGATTCACAAAGATCGGAATCGCATATATAATTTTTGGCCTCATGAAGGAGAGAGTATTGCCCAAGCATGGGGGAGATTGAAGTCTTTAATGCTCAAATGCCCCATTCATGTGCTTCGTGGTAATATTAGTATTGATAATTTCTATGCAAGACTTTCTTTTCAAGACAAGACCTTGCTGGATACTTCTTGTTCTGGATCATTTACACGCAACAAGGAAGAGTTTAAAAGGGACCTTCTTAATCGGATCCAAGAAAATACTGAAGGATGGGAGAACGACAAGGATAGAGAATCAGGTATAAATTATGATTATAAATGCATTGAAGCTTTTATGGATACTGATAAATTTCGTAATATGAGTGCTACTTATGGTCTTGATTCTCAAGTTGCTGCAAATCTTTATAAAGCTTTTGCTTCTCATTATGAATTGCCTAAGAAGAACTTTGATAAGTATCATGAACCGTATAAAGATAAAATTGATTCATCTATAAATAAATGTGTTGTAGTGGAAACTGTTGATCATGTTATTCCTGAAGATTATATTGAAAAAACTCCTTTCCCTGCTAAAATGAAGGAGTACTCTGTTATAAATAGTGCGGTTCATAAAAGTGAAAAGAAACCTATAGAACCTGAAGAACAAATAAAAGTTGAACCTGCTGTTGCAATTATTAAAGATCTTGTGACTGAAAATGTGGAGGATGGTCATATTATTTTCTGTGAAGATGCCTCTAATATTGTTTCACATCCTAATAAGTCCAAGCAAGCTAGTGTCCCTATGCTATCTGTTAGAATTGGTGATCATTGTTATTATGGTTTATGTGATATTGGTGCAAGTATTAGTGCTATTCCTTATGAGCTTTACACGGAGATTATGCACGAAATTGGTTCTTGTGAACTTGAAGATATTGATGTGGTTATTCGGCTGGCTAATAGAGAAACTATCTCTCCAATTGGTATTGTTCGAGATGTGGAAGTTCTATGTGGTAAGATTAAATATCCTGCTGACTTTTTGGTACTTGGTTCTGCTGCTAGTAAATATTGTCCTATCATTTTTGGTAGACCTTTTTTAAATACTTGTGGAGCTATTATAGATTGCAAGAAAGAGAAAATTTTGACTAAATTTGCTGGTGAATCTTATGAGTTTAACTTCTCTAAATTTACCAAAACTCCTTATAAAGCTGATTTGCCGAATAATGATTTTAAAGTTGAACAGTGTGCATCTATTGCTCTTGATCCTAGTAATCCTTTGCAGCAACATTTGGAGAATAGTGAGAGTGAAGCTTTTAGGGAAGAAAGAGATGAGCTTGATGAAGTTTTCCTTCGTCAACCTATTCTTAAGCATGATTTACCGGTGGAAGATCTGGGTAGAACACCACCACCAAAGGAAGATCCTGTCTTTGATTTAAAACCATTGCCTGATAATCTTAAATATGCTCATATTGATGATAAGAAAATATATCCTGTTATTATTAGTTCTAAGCTTTCAGAGTTTGAAGAAGAAAGGTTATTGGAAATACTGAAGAAACACCGAGGTGCTATTGGCTACACTCTTGATGACTTGAAGGGGATTTCTCCCTCTATTTGCCAACACGCCATTAATATGGAAGATGATGCGAAGCCTGTTGTTGAACCTCAGCGTCGTCTAATTCCTAAGATGAAGGATGTGGTAAGAAATGAGGTATTAAGACTCCTTGAAGCTGGTATTATATATCCTATTGCTGATAGTAGATGGGTTAGTCCTGTGCATTGTGTTCCTAAGAAAGGAGGAATGACTGTTGTGCCTAATGATAATGATGAGCTCATACCTCAAAGAGTAGTTGTAGGGTATAGAATGTGCATTGATTATCAAAAAGTTAATAAGGTTACTAAGAAAGATCATTACCCTTTGCCTTTTATTGATCAAATGTTAGAAAGGTTATCTAAAAATACTCATTTTTGCTTTCTTGATGGTTATTCTGGGTTTTCACAAATTGCTGTTAAAACTAAAGATCAAGAGAAAACCACTTTCACTTGTCCCTATGGAACTTATGCTTATAGGCGTATGCCTTTTGGTTTATGTAATGCTCCTGCTACTTTTCAAAGATGCATGTCTGCTATTTTTCATGGCTTTTGTGAGAGTATTGTAGAGGTGTTCATGGACGATTTTTCCGACTATGGAAATTCTTTTGATAATTGCTTGCGGAACCTTGATAAAGTTTTGCAGAGGTGTGAAGAAACTAACCTTGTTCTTAATTGGGAGAAATGCCACTTTATGGTTAATGAAGGAATTGTATTGGGACATAAAATTTCCGAGAGAGGTATTGAAGTTGATAGAGCTAAAGTTGAAGCCATTGAGAAGATGCCCTATCCTAGGGATGTTAAAGGTATTCGTAGTGTTCTTGGTCATGCTGGGTTTTATAGGAGGTTTATTAAAGACTTCTCTAAGATTTCGAAGCCTCTTACTAATCTTCTTCAAAAAGATGTGCCTTTTGTTTTTGATGATGATTGTAAGGAAGCTTTTGAAACTCTAAAGAAAGCCTTAACAACTGCCCCTATAGTTGAACCTCCTGATTGGAACTTACCATTTGAAATTATGTGTCATGCTAGTGATTTTGCTGTAGGCGCTGTTCTTGGACAGCGAGTAGATAAAAAACTGAATGTTATTCATTATGCTAGTAAAACTCTTGATGCTGCTCAAAGAAATTATGCTACTACTGAAAAGGAATTGTTAGCTGTAGTCTTTGCTTGTGATAAGTTTAGATCTTATATCGTTGATTCAAAAGTTACTATTCATACTGATCATGCTGCAATTAGATACCTTATGACAAAGAAAGATGCTAAGCCAAGACTTATTAGATGGGTACTTCTTTTGCAAGAATTTGATATGCATATTGTAGATAGGAAAGGTGCTGATAATCCTGTTGCTGATAATTTGTCTAGATTGGAAAATATTGCTTATGATCCTGTTCCTGTTAATGATAGTTTTCCAAATGAACAATTGGCTGTAATAAAGGTGAGTTCGCGAGACAGTCCTTGGTATGCTGATTATGCTAACTTTATTGTTTCCAAGTACTTGCCTCCAACCTTTTCAGCTCAGCAAAGGAGGAAATTCTTTTATGACTTGAGGCATTATTTTTGGGATGACCCACACTTATATAAAGAAGGAGTGGATGGTATTCTGCGAAGATGTGTTCCCGAATATGAGCAACAAGAGATATTGAGTAAATGTCATGGGAGTGCTTATGGAGGACATCACGCCGGAGATAGAACCGCGCAAAAGGTTCTACAATCAGGTTTTTATTGGCCAACTCTCTTCAAAGATGCAAGGAAGTTTATTTTATCTTGTGATGAATGTCAAAGGGTTGGTAATATCTCCAGATGCAATGAAATGCCTATGAATTATACTCTTGTTATTGAACCGTTTGATTGTTGGGGATTTGACTTCATGGGACCTTTTCCCTCTTCAGAAGGTAACACTCATATACTTGTTGCTGTTGATTATATTACTAAATGGGTGGAAGCTATATCTACAAAAAGTGCTGATGGTGAGACCTCTTTAAGAATGCTTTTAGACATTATTTTTCCTAGATTTGGAGTTCCTAGATATATTATGACAGATGGAGGTTCTCATTTTATTCATGGTGGTTTTAGAAAAACTCTTGCTAAATATGGTATTAATCATAGAATTGCTTCCGCTCATCATCCTCAAACTAGTGGGCAAGTAGAACTATCAAATAGAGAAATTAAATCTATCTTGCAAAAGACTGTTAATAAAACTAGAAAGAATTGGGCTAGTAAATTGAAGGAAGCACTATGGGCTTATAGAACTGCTTATAAAAACCCCATGGGAATGTCACCTTATAAAATGGTTTATGGAAAAGCTTGTCATTTACCTTTAGAACTAGAGCACAAAGCTTATTGGGCTGTTAGAGAACTAAACAAAGATCCTAAACTAGCCGGTGATAAGAGGTTGTTGCAATTAAGTTCTCTAGATGAATGGAGAAGTGAAGCTTATGAAAATGCTAAACTCTTTAAAGAGAAAGTTAAGAAATGGCATGATAGAAGGATTATCAAAAGAAAGTTTAATATTGGGGATAAAGTCCTATTGTATCGGTCTCGTCTCAGATTCTTTGCAGGGAAATTACTCTCGAAATGGGAAGGACCATATGTTGTTGAGGAGGTGTATCGTTCAGGAGCAATTAAAATTAGTTCCCTCCAAGGCAATGCCACGCAAGTGGTGAATGGACAAAGACTCAAGCATTATATCTCAGGTGATTCTTATAATGTAGATGTTGATGTTATTCGAGTGGAAACACCAGAGGCTTTCATCAAAGGTCAAATTGATAGTCTGCCAGAACTCGACTTTGAATAGGTAACAGTACAGGTAATAAAAAGTTCGCGATTTGCTTTCCGAACAATGTTTTTGCTGTTTTTGGAAAATATGAAAAATTACGAGATCGAAACAGAGTGGAGGAGACGCACGAGGGCGTGCCCCCATAGGCCGGCGCGACCAGGCCTTGGCCCGCGCCGTCCTATGAGCTGGCCGCCTCGTCGCCCCTTTCCGACTCTGGTTCGACCTAGTACTTTCCGTTTGTCATAAAAATTCCTGCTATATAATCCCCCGGACCCCTGGAGGTCCGTATATCGTTTTCTCGACGTGTTTTGTTTCGAGCTGTTTCTGCTAGGTTCTATTTTCAATTTAGGAGCACCATGGCCTCCAACAATAAGGGCAAGGGGCTTTCGGATGAAGATATTCAAGATCCCGAGTGGAAAGAGGTGGACGAGAGCGTCAAGAAAGAAGATGAAGAAGAAGTGGAGGAAGACTCGCGCGCATACCCGCGTGCTACCGTCGCAAGCATCAAAGTGGTGGATAACCCTTTTAGTGCAAACAGGAGCGCAAGAATTCGCACCGGAGGAAGGTTCCCACGTCATTACCTAGCTCCAAAGACATCTTCTTCAGGCACTTACCATCCCTTCCGCAATCTAATCTACAATAATCAAATTGAAAGGACTCCCAAGGCGGCATTGCCTAGCAATTGGGATATAGATCGTTCTAACACTGCAGGAAGGACGAAGCCTGAAGCTGAAGGGTGGGGAAATAACTCCAAGAATTGGGACTCGCCGTCGGACATACTTCTTAATCGCGTCGAGCACAATTCGGAGATGATCCGCAACCTCATGTACAAGATTGATGAGCTTCAGGAGCTTGTGGAGAAGCTTGTCAGGAATTCATCACCACCATCGCCAAAGGAGTAATTCACCATCGGTATTGGCATCCCCTTGGTTTGTTCCAAGCTTGGGGGAGTGCCGCGGTATCACATCATCACTACCTTTTACTTTTTACTATCAAGTAGTGTCATATAATGAGTAGGGAAGTTATCATATAAGATGGGTTGCAGTGTGGAAGTATCTCTCCTTTAGTTGGTTGTCTATGTATCCCTTGGTGTGAGGTATCGTTATGAAATATTAATAAGAAGTCTTATCATTTACATATTGCACACCTTATTTTAGTTTGCAATTTCTATTATATGATTGATCTTGATTTTAGTATTGGTACCACTTTGGGAGCATTGAGTAAATCTATTTGGTTTTGGCAAACTTAGCATTGGTCAATAGCAACAACACCTTGAGGTTTAAGTAGAAAAGAGAAATATATATAGTTGTTTCATTGTCTTCCTTCCTTGTTAGCTCATAGCTTATTATTCTGAAGTTAAAATTGTTTGTGCTTACAAGAAAGATGCATGATTGTTTCTATCACATGTATATTCGTTTGTTTCCCTCAACTTTTGTGCTTGCTAATTAACCTTGCTAGCCAAAGGCCTGTACTGAGAGGGAATGCTTCTCGTGCATCCAAACCTCAACCCAAACCTATGCCATTTGTGTCCACCATATCTACCTACTACATGGTATTTCTCCGCCATTCCAAAGTAAATTGCTTGAGTGCTACCTTTAAAATTTCTATCCTTTACCTCTGCAATATATAGCTCATGGGACAAATAGCTTAAAAGCTATCGTGGTGAAGAATATGTACTTATGTGTCTTATTTCTTAGTAAGTTGCTTGTTGAGCGGTAACCATGTTTTCTGGGGACGCCATCAACTCTTTTACCTTTGTTGAATATCATGTGAGTTGCTATGCATGTTCGTCTTGTCTGAAGTAAGGGCGGTTTTCACAATCAAATGGTTTGAGTATGCATACTGTTAGAGAAGAACATTGGGCCGCTAACTAAAGCCATGATTCATGGTGGAAGTTTTAGTATGGACAGCTAATCCTCAATCTCTTATGAGAATAATAATTGTTGTTGAATGCTTATGCATTAAAGAGGAGTCCATTATCTGTTGTCTATGTTGTCCCGGTATGGATGTCTAAGTTGAGAATAATCAAAAGCGAGAAATCCAATGCGAGCTTTCTCCTTAGACCTTTGTACAGGCGGCATAGAGGTACCCCTTTGTGACACTTGGTTGAAACATATGCTATGCAATGATAATCTGTGTTAATCCAAGCTAATTAGGACAAGTTGCGAGCACTATTAGTATACTATGCATGAGGCTTGCAACTTATAAGATGTATTATACATAACACATATGCTTTATTACTACCGTTGACAAAATTGTTTCTTGTTTTCAAAATGAAAAGCTCTAGCACAAAAATAGTAATCCATGCTTCCCTCTGCGAAGGGTTTGTCTCTTACTTTATGTTGAGTCAGTAAACCTATGCCCCTCCATCTTAAGCAAGCATTTGAGTTGTTGTGATCAAACCATTATATTGTGATTTACTTCATCATGTCTTTTACTCTTCCTTGTTTAGTACAAGTTTAATCTGAATGAATATAGCTTTGAAAGTTATCAATGATTACTATGATTGAGTATGCAAGTTTACCATAAGCTTTAATATGAAAGCGCTGCTCCATAGATAAGTATAATCTGTTAACTGTTCTCTGACCAAGAACAAAGTTTGCCATCACCAACTATGATTTCTTATGCACCTTTATTTGTGATTACCTTATACTTGTTTCAAGTTGAGTTATATGAGGAAGTTGTTCACTAGAATGTCTTGTGTGAATGAATATGATGCTTCTTGTCCGTATTTGATTTATCGACTCTTCACTCCATAAACATGTGGTCCTGTTTACCGAGTTCAGTTTCGCTTGGGGACAAGCGAAGTCTAAGCTTGGGGGGAGTTGATACGTCCAATTTGCATCACTATTTTATATCATAATTTGCTGTTATTCATTGATATATTTCATATTTGGAAATGATACTTATGTTATTTCATCTATTTTGCATGTTTCATGATTATTTGGGGATCGCGCACCGGAGCTAGGATTCTGCTGGAAAAAGCACCGTCAGAATGCAATATTTCGGAAGATCAACAGTTGACGGAAATTATACGAAAAATCCTATTTTTCCAGATGACGAAGGGAGCCAGAAGGGGGAGCCGAGGGGACCCGAGGTGGGCCCACCTCATAGGCCGGCGCGGCCCAAGGCCCGGCCGCGCCGCCCCGTGAGGAGGGGGCCCACAGCCCTCTCTCGCCTCCTTTCTTCGCGTACGTCTTCGTCCCGAAAACCTAAGCTCAGAGGGTACATCGCGAAGAGCCACGGCCGCCTCTGCGGGGCGGAGAACACCAGAGAGAAAAGAGCTCTCCGGCGGGCAGGAATCCGCTGGGAAATTCCTCCCGAGGGGGAAATCGACGCCATCGTCACCGTCATCGAGCTGGACATCATCTCCATCACCATCGTCATCATCTCCATCATCATCACCGCCATCTCCACCGCTACACCTCGTCACCGCTGTAACAATTCGGGTTGGATCTTGATTGTTTGATAGGGGAAACTCTCCCGGTGTTGATTTCTACTTGTTATTGATGCTATTGAGTGAAACCATTGAACCAAGGTTTATGTTCAGATTGTTATTCATCATCATATCACCTCTGATCATGTTCCATATGATGTCTCGTGAGTAGTTCGTTTAGTTCTTGAGGACATGGGTGAAGTCTAAATGTTAGTAGTGAATTATGGTTGAGTAATATTCAATGTTATGATATTTAAGTTGTGGTGTTATTCTTCTAGTGGTGTCGTGTGAACATCGACTACACGACACTTCACCTTTATGGGCCTAGGGGAATGCATCTTGTACTCGTTTGCCAATTGCGGGGTTGCCGGAGTGACAGAAACCTGAGCCCCCGTTGGTATATCGATGCAGGAGGGATAGCAGGATCTCAGAGTTTAAGGCTGTGGTTAGATTTATCTTAATTACTTTCTTGTAGTTGCGGATGCTTGCAAGGGGTATAATCACAAGTATGTATTAGTCCTAGAAAGGGCGGTACATTAGCATAGGTTCACCCACACAACACTTATCAAAACAATGAAGATTAATTAGCCGTATGTAGCGAAAGCACTAGACTAAATCCCGTGTGTCCTCGAGAACGTTTGGTCATTATAAGTAAACAAATCGGCTTGTCCTTTGTGCTAAAAAGGATTGGGCCACTCGCTGCAATTATTTCTCTCGCACTTTATTTACTTGTACTTTATTCATATGTTACATCAAAAACCCCTAAATACTTGTCTGTGAGCATTTACAGTGAATCCTTCATCGAAACTGCTTGTCAACACCTTCTGCTCCTCGTTGGGATCGACATTCTTACTTATCGAAGATACTACGATACACCCCCTATACTTGTGGGTCATCAAAGGCCCATATGTTACTAGTGTGTGTTGCTAAAAGGGCTTGATTGAAGAGTTGCATATCACGAAACCCTACACCCCCATGGTCCTTGGGCCTCAGCATAATATCCTAGGCTACCCAGTGTGTCTTCCTTTTTCCATTCTCCGCTCCACACCAGTATATGTGGATCATTTAAGTGTTTTCATCACACAACCCCCTAGATAGCTTTAACACGCTCATGACATACACAAGAATAGCCTTATGCAATTGACTTGATAAGAATTTCCTTTGCAGCCAATGACATGTGATTGTCATCCCACTCTAGAAGGCATTTCACTAATTTAGCTTGCAAACTCTGGAATTTTCCTTTTGTCATTCTACCCTCTGGAGTCGGCAGGCCTAGGTATTTTTCTTCAAAGGATTCTTGTGTCACTTCCAATGCAGCTTTCACCTCCACACGCTAGTTTAGTGGGCATGAGTCCCCAAACATAATGGAACATTTGCTTTCGTTAATTATCTGACATGTGCTTGACCCATATTTTTCCAAAACTTACTTGACTCGAATTTCTTGGTCACTTGGGCCTTAAAAAATAATAAACTGTCATCTGCGAACCCCAGCCTGTCTTATAAAATCCCAATCCACCTTGTCTTATGTTTTGAATAGATATAATTTGTAAGCACAGAAATTCTTTGACACATTTGTGTTATTCTCACTGAAGTGCAAGCATTCAAAAGCAACAAGAGCATTATCTGTGATTAATGACCGTAAGGATGTTGTTTGATTGCGAGAGCAAACTAATTGTTAATAATAGTCTCTCGATCAATTTATACAAGATTGTGCTTGCAATTTAGGGTGTGTTGTTTGATTGTGCCTTAGCAATTGTTTTGATGCTCTCTTGATTTATCTGTGTCGTGATTTTACTTACTAGGCCAGGGAAGCAATATAAGCAAGAAGCTTTCAAAGATGCCTCTAGCAGTTTTAATACTGTAAAAGCCGCAGCAAACAAGGGCATTTTGGCATATCTGCCAAAGGAGATTCAGATATTGATGCCGTATGATAAGCAACCTCAGTCCTCCCCTCCTCTCAACAGCTAAGGTATGTGTTGTTTTATTGCGGTCGCAACTAATTGTTATCATGCTCGGCTAGGAACCACATTCATGTATATACACATTGGAAGAAGTACCGCCAAGATCAAGGGCTCCTCTGTGACTTTTACGGAAAAGTAGCGGTATTTACACACTGCATTCCTTTGCCTCCCTTTACTGTTTATAAAGCTGTTATTTCTCATAAATTTTCATTCTTATGCATGTTCTTCCATATCTGTAGGGTAAATTTTCAATGGACACGAAGCAGTCACCAGTAAAAGGTGCATGCAATAAGCATCTTCAAAATGACGTGGAAAATCTGATAAGTCAAGACCTATATTGTTTACATAATGATAGAGTACACCGTTCCATCAACAAGCTGGATGGGTATTTACTATGTAGCTTGTATTTTCCTGAACGCATGCGCTGATCCTTTAAATCACTGATTGCGTTCGTACATGTTTGGCATAGATAGTTAATATATGTAACTCGTGGTATCATTTCCATGATGCCCACTTTGCCAAGAAGGTACATTGCTTAGTTCTGCGATGGATAGCTCAGGTGCGTTTTAAACCAAATTCCTGTTTTTGGTAGGGAGTTGTTTGTAGGAGCTTTTGTGCACATCGTTGCTTACGCAAAAGTCTGCAGATTCTTTCTGCAATATAGATGCTCTGCATCTAACTGCTCTAAATAATGGTTAACTTGCACAACAACATATAACATTGCGCACATTATTGATTATTCACAAAATCCTTTATAGAATCTATAAGCTGGCTGCATGTATGTGTTTGTTTTCAGGGAGACTCGTACATAGATAAACAACCAAGTCATGTGGATCTGTTCAGGGAGACACACCGCAACAAGGCCGACCGCGACTCCCCTGAAGTAGAACTTGTTCTTGTGAGTAAGCATTCAATAAGTTATCGCTGAAACTAAGTTTATACTTTGCTTCATCTAACACCAATCTATCTTCTGTCTTTATTGCTAAACAAGCCTGAGATTGAAAAAGAGATGTCTCAACCTGCTCGATCAAATCTGAGCACCCAACCTGATTTACTGGAGACCGGGCCGAGGGGAAAAGGGGACCTGCAAGATCTTGTCAATTCCCATAATGCTAATCTGTTCGAGCTTAACAGAAAGGTCTATGAAGCAAGAGAGAAGCATGCTGCCCTTGAGGCAAAGCTTGAAACGTTAACCAGGTCCATGCCCGAGTAAACATGGTAAACTGGTGGTGCTATGGTGAATAGTTGAACTGTATTTTGAGCTGGTGGTCTTGCTTTTGGTGCAAGCTAAACGGTTATTATTTTGGAGGAGCTGAATTGTTATGGTATGGTGCCAGTACGCAGATGAACTTAAGATCGAATGTAACTTGATGCACAGTTATCTAGTTATTTTGTATGTATTTTTTTGAGTGTTTATGTATTATTAATATGTAATAAGGCCGCCACAAAACGGTTGTTATTTGACACGCCGGGTTTGACAAGCTGAAAGGAATGGCCCAGTTGAGTTAACCAGACCAGCAGTTATCGGCTGGAAGTAACGGGCCGACTGAGAAAACCAGGCCGGGCCGTTCTAACAAGCCATTATTAATGCACCAGCATTGATGGGCTTGAAGTAACGGGCCATTTTTGCAATTGATTTTTTTGGTACGTTGCAATAGAATAACGGGACATGATAGTAAGGCCGCACATTTAGGTTGTTAAAGGGCCGGCTGTGAGTGGGCCGAGAAAAGGACCACGGTAAACGGGCTTGCCTTAATGGGCCACCGCAAATAGGCATTGTGCATAGCTGGCAGCCATAAACGGACCGTCTTTTAATGGGCCGCAATAAACTGGGCCCAAACTCCAGTTCCGTGCCACGTGTGTTGCTACATGTGGGCCCCGATGTCCATGTGTCGGCATTTCATTTTGCCACGTGTCCAGATGGTGTTGGGTCTTCTACACGCACATGTTTGTATTCCGGGTGACACATGTCGACATGCCAATGGCGACGCTCTAGGCAAGTGTCAAACTTCGAATGCAAATCTACATGGCCACATGGTGGGAGGAGGTTCGTCCAGAGTGGTCAGCTAGACGACAAAGATGACATCATGCGCCTTTAATTATTGGACCGACGGCTCAATGATTGGAGATGAGGATATTGCTATGATAGATACAACCGATACTCCTACAGCCACATATCCTCTTGTATTTCAAATACAAGGACCTCTCGCAAGAACTTGTGTGTTTCAACTAAATCATCAGGTACCTTCGTTACTAGGAATCCTTCCTAATATATATGAGAATATGATGCTACTTAAATCAAATGTATTTATATTATTTAGGAATGGATCTAGCATGGATGTCAAGCATTGGATTAGGAATGTGCATGGAGATGGCGGCATGCTCTCGCAATCAAGGATTTCAGAACATTGAAGCCACCATAGTGAAGCAACGATGCTTGGATGAATTCTACAAGTTACAACATCATAAAATTCGTATAAAGAGTTATTTTTGGTGTTGTGTCACCTTATTGAATGGGCCAGGCCCATGTATTTTCGGATTAGGTATTTTAGGGGATTTTAAGAGGCCATATAAGTGGAGGAAGGCCCATTTAGGTGTGTTTTTGGCCAACCCTAGCTGGTTGGACGAAAATCTCTTCACTTCCCCATATATATCCCTCTGTAGCCGTCATTAAAACTTGGGTATTTTTTTAGACTAAAAGTTATCCATTGTTGCAACTCTCGTGTACATCTTTTGAGGCCAACGCCCAGAACAAGACCGACTATACAGAATCCCACTTTTTCAATAAAGCTTCATCTATATCCGCAATATCTTGATTGAAATATTAGTTCTTACTTGTTCTCGATTTTAGGTAGGAATTAAGACCCTCGCTGGTCAGGCTGATCGTGCATCCGCAAGATCAGTAACTCCCCGAGATTGTCCTAACGATTGCATTCGCGCACGAGCTTTGCACGTGTAGTCGGATCGTCAAGCACGAACTCCACCAACAAATTGAAGCTATCTTCATCTCATCGAAAGATCGGACACCTTTGCTCTATCAAGTGGTATCCTCGCCTAAAAACAGTCTTAGCCTTTTTTCTATCACCACTTTTTTTTTGTTGAATTTTCGTTGCATGGTGTCTCGAGTTGATTGTTTCTAGTTTCTAGATTTTTAGAGTTTCGAGTTCTAGACACTTTTTCGTTATCACGCTAAGTCTTTGTCTTCATCCACCTTTTGCTTCCGAATTGCCACTGTAGCCAAATGTTCATATCTTCTCGTTAAAATCTTCTCGTTAATTTTGCTTCCCGATGTTCAGGTGTCATGTACTCATAGTGTTGTTTTTCCGATAAAGAAAATAATAGCAGTTGTTGTTTTGTATTATTAATAATATATGGTTAATTTCATTAGTAAGTGATGGTAGCTGTGCTATTAATCTACTGCATCTTTTTCCATTAGTATACTGACTTTACATTGTTCCACAATTTGTAAAACTGATACTACGTATATCCTATGTCAAGCTACTCTATGTCCAGCATTGCAGTCAGCCAAGGGGCGCGGCGTGTCGCCGCGCTTAACTTCCTAGTCCTATATAATAAATAATTCGTAGTCTCTATCTCTACTACTTAAAAAACAGAAACTTCCACTATTTCCTCCGGTTGGAGGTTTGTGCAACATTTTTTCTATATGATCTTTTTGCCCTCCCACAAAATCTACATACAACTGCAAAACTGCCATTGTGTATACTGGTTCGTTTTTTTTTCTCACGCCAAACAGAGCAAAAATACCTGGTCCGTTTGCTTTTCCTGTCCTAGGGTTCCACCATGGGCCGATGGGCGCCGCCTGCTGATGATCCTCGCCTCCACCACCGAAGTCGTCGGTAAGCCACTACTAGGAAAAGGCTTATCCCCGGCGCACTAGAGCCCGCCGGTGGGAACGGGCCGGTGGTAATGTCCTATTGCCGGCGCACCAGCCCGTGCGCCGGTGGTAACACGAGTTATTGCCGGTGCACCAGCCTGGTGCGCCGGTGGTACCTTTTCCAGGATTCAAAAAAGAAGGTCCGATCTAGATCTAGGTCAGGTCTAGTTCAAGTTCGTGACTGTGGCACCTCCATCACCGTGGTCGGCGCCGTCACCATGGTTGTCACCGTGGCCGGGCCCGTATGAGTTAAAGGAGGTGGCCGCCGGAGTGAGGGGAGGTCGCCGGAAAAGCTTGCCGGAGGGAGGCCGCTGGAGGTAGAAGCTCGTCGGAGGGAGGCCGGCCATGCGGAGGTAGAAGCTCGTCGAATGGAGGTCGAGGAGGATGTTTCCGGTGAGTATCTTGAGAAGGTTCTTGCCGGAGGGAGATGAAGAAGGTAGAAGAGGAGAAAGGAAAGTCGAGGGAGGAGAAGAGAAGGTGGCCGGAGGAGGAGGAGGAGAGGAGAAGTGAAGGAGGAGGAAGATGAGAAGGAGGAGGAGAAATGAAGGAGAGGAGGAGAAGTGGAAGAGGAGGAGGAGGAGTCGGCCGAGTTGTGCCTATATAGCACTGATTACCGCCGGCGCACCTAGTATGGTGGTGCGCCGGGGGTATTTTTTCTTTTTTTTTTCATCAAAATCTAAAAGCTAAAAGAAAGTCCTGTTTCTATTTTGAATTTGACGAATCCATTTTTTGTCCAAATGACTGTAGGTCATTGAATTCGGTTAGGAAATTTCGCGTAGATACATTTTGATATAAAAAAGTTTTTCATCGGAGGTCGTATGCAACCAGAAATCCCGTTTTACCGAAAGATGACGCCATTTTGCATAATATATCGAATTCATTTTTCAAATTTTCATTAAAAGTAGATTACATAATACATGTGCAGTTCAAAGGAATTTATTTTTTAAATTTTCTATCATTTTATTTTATTTTTTTCAAAACTGAAAAGGCTGTCCACGGGAGGGGGTGGGGAGGAAAAATCATGGCACCCCTTACCGCGGCGCACCATCATGCTGCAGCGCCGGTGGTAAGAAACTCAATTTTTTTGATCTGCTCTAGTCCTCTTTGAACTTTATCGCCGGCATATCTTTCTTGCTTGTGCGCCGGCAGTAAGACACCATCACCGGCGCGGCGACATATCGGTGCACCGACACTATTTGCCACCGGCGAATGGGTTTGCTGGTGCGCCAGTAGTGCTATTTCCATCTATAGCCCTTTTCCTAGTAGTGAGCATGCCCCCTCCGGATCAGGCCTAACCGAGTTCTCTGCCTCTCCTGCTGGTGCTCACTTCCCCCGGTGGAGGAGTCATTGACCATGCCGCCTCCAGATCAAGCCTGGTCCCGCGCGCCGCCTCCTGCTGGTACTCGCCTCCGCCGATGTAGGAGTCGCTGACCACGCCGTCTCCGGATCAGGATGGATCTCGCGCGCCGCCGTGTGTAGGTCCTCGCCTATGTCAGGTGGGGATTCTCAGACCGCGCCACCTCCAGACCAAGCCTCCCGCCGGCCTCTCTGCTCTGCCCTTCCACGGCGGCGCCGCCACGTCCTCGACGGTGAGTCCAAGGTGAAGTTGTCAGTGACTAGTAGGGCTATGGAGTAGTGAGTTATTAGTTGTAAGGGTAGTATCGGTATTCCACCTATCTTGTCATGTTGTAGTTGGTTAGGTCTATATAAGGCTACCCTTTATGGAAAAGTCCGGTTTAAACCTGGGTGCATGTGAATCCTAGTTGGAAATGCATTTTCCAAATGTTAAAAAATTCTGAAATAAAAATATCCGGGTACGTACGCATGTTCCATGTGTGCGTAGAAAGTTTTCGCGGAGAATTCACTTTTTTTTATTTCAGAATCTAAAAAAGACAAAATACGTCACATATATACTGCTATATAGCCCTGCAAAATTTCACTTTTTTGCCGAGACAAAATAAAAGGTTTTTTCGCCACGAAACTCATGTCCAGGGCACATATTTGAGATCATCTGGAAAATCATTTTGTGTTTCGATTTTTAAAACATGTTTTAACATCACAAACAGAACTTTTCAAAAAACGGGTTCACATGCCCCCATGTTCCATATATGCAGCTACCCTTTATCCCCTTGCAATCAATCAAGAAATATGACTCCTAATTTTATCTTAGTTTTCTGTAATTTACCTTTTATTTAGTTCCAGCAATTTATCCATTTTTATCCTCAATTATCCTCAAATTCTTGTTCTTGATCCCAGTTCGTCAGATCCATCGGGATCCTGACAGAAGTGAACTTACCTCTCCCGTTTTAGCGATTTCCCCCAAGTTGCCTTGGTCGCGTACCAAGGTGTCCCTCCCCTCCCCCGCAAAGGCCTCTGTTGTGGGGCGATTCAAGGTGGTCGTGGCACACATCAAGTCTGACGCAAAAGATAAGGCGAGCCGAATTTGAGCGGAGGCGGCGGCAGCAGCAGAGGTCCTCGCGACGGCATCGAGGAGGTCACATGCGGACAGGAGCTCCCACTGGTGGTCGTCCCCGAGCTCGGCGGTTCCACGACACTTCCATGTTGCCGCCCCCGATAAGCATAGGCATCCCCGGGCTCCTGCAGGTGGTCACCTGATGGAGGTGTTGCTGCCGGCATCCTCTCCGAGCTCCTTCTGTAACCTACCTCAAGTACAGCTGGCGCGGGCTTATTCATGGCCTGCCTCAAGCGATATAGGGTCTTTGGTGTGAGAGAGAGATGAGAAGAGAGGGAGAGAGTAATTGGATATGAACGCTGCTTGTTGTTTGAGAGACGGAAAGATCAGCGGATCTGCTGCTTCGTTTGCGTGTTGCTGATGTACTATTGTCGTTGCTGGGTTTCAGACCATGCATTGGGGGAGATGTTAGGGCATGAGCAATGGAGGCAGCAGTCCAACTAGGATTGGATAAAACTTTTGACATATGCATGCCATGTTATGGTTCCATTAATATGTCTTTCTCTCAAAAGCTGATTTGGTTTTTCTCTTTCTCTCTCATATTTTCCACTTTATGGCTGAAGAGGTTGCCTCCTGATGAAGAGGCTGCCTCCTTATCTGAACCTAATTTGGACCACCCGAACCAAAATAAAGCTGCGAGGCAACACCCCTAGAGCTATGCATTGGACATGCCCTATACTGATACTTGTGTGTGTTGGAGGCTTGCAGCCCTGCCACTGAAGGCGTCGGCAAATTACCTCGAACACGAGGGTCATGCGGGGGCCACTATGACGGAGCCGCACCATCCGCAAAAAGGAAGTCTGAAGCACCTGCACTGGGCCCCCGAATCTTAGGGGCCCCGGAAATTGATTAGGCCTTAATGAAGGCAGCAGTTAAAACTAGCGATTCTCGGCAAAAAGTAGTACTACCGAGTACAAGCGTTGCAACTACTTCGCCTCCATGTCGCCTCCCTTGTTTCCTCCTGTCAGTTCGTCTTATGGTTTCAGTTCCCCCAATCACCGATGGGGCTCCGCGATTTCAGCCAGTTTGGCCGGAATTAATTGAGGAGGAGAACCAATCTGTTGATTCCAAATGTAAATTCCCCTCTGGTAAATCTCAGTTTGGTCTGAATTTTTCATTCAGTTCGAGTAGATCTAGTGCTTCCAGTAATCCCATTCCAAAGTTTTCTATAGTATTGAGTTGCCTCTCTAGTTGATACGGGCAAGGGGAACAGGCCCTTGGCTGATCGTCGGTAGTGAGCTTGCTAGTGGTGGAGTGGGTTTGTTTTTGCAGCGAGATCACGTCCATAGCAGGCAGCCCATCTTCGATCCTCCACGTCCATGTATTTTTGTTTCAATATCATCATGGCATAAGTTGTGTAATGTACTAATGTTTGCGTGCGATAATCTATAAGTTGTCCTCTAGAAAGTATACATCTAGGGAAACGAAGCAGATGGCGCCGTAGAAGAAATATTTGGGAACAATGGAAAGGGGCTTGCTCCAGTACAACCCCCTCCCCCTAAACTTGTAGAGCCCATCCAAGCCTATATCCAAAACCATGTATATCCATGTATATGTATACAGATCTACGTATACAGATCCACGTATAGGCGTGAAGTAGTCTTCAATCTCTGTCCCGCACATAGCCCTGAGCTGCCCAACCTCGCCGCTGCCGACCGTCGTGCTTCTTCACTGCGGGCAGGTCAGCGTCTCCTTGGCCGCATCGTCATCTCCCATCGCCGCCGATCGGACAAGTAGCCAGACATGTCCGGCAACAAGTCCGGCAGCAAGTCCGGCAATTTTTTTTTGCTCATACTTATCCGACAACAAGTCTGGCAACTCCCACTAGCCCACATTAAAATTTCGTCGCTCGGAACTATCGCCGGACATGTATCCGGGCTGTCCGTCGCGTCAACGCGCCGTGGCCATGCCGTGTCGCCGCCCTGCCGCGCCTTCAACCCTTGCCGGCACACAGCTACACAGCCATTCTGAGGTATGTGCCGGCCGGATCCACCTCGGAGTGCATAGTGTCCGCCAAGACCGGCCACCGCTACCACTCCGCTGGTCCAGAACTGCTGCCAGCGATAAACCGGTGTACGTATGTACTAGTATACATACATATGATAGAAAGACGTATAATTTAGTTGGGCTATACGGGTTTTGTAGTATTAATTATGAAGGGGTATCGGGCCATCTCAGCCGTTCTTGTGTTTGAGTTTGCCTAAGTTTGGGTTGAGTTTGAAGGGAGGGGGTTGTACCGGAGCAAACGCCCAATGGAAAATGAACAAGTACTATCTATTGAGAGTTAGAGAAAATATTTCTAGTATAGACTCCACTTTATAGTGTGTATGTATGAGAAAAAAGTCAAAAACTGCTTATTATATTATAATTATTTACGTATAAAGATAGGGCCCATTTTGTTATCTTGCACCGGGCCCCCGACATGTCAAGGCCGGCCCTGTATGGAGGGCGGCCGAATCTGTCCGTAGAAGCCACCAGTCCATCGGACTTGGATACAGGTACATGCACCGATCTGGCCCACTACAACATATCTCAAAGTTGTTTGCACGAAAACCTGACAGTATTTCTTTTTTTTGAGAACACAGTACAACGCAGACGCTCACAAACACGCACGTACAAACACCCCTATGAACGCACGCACGCACACCCTACCCCTATGAGCACCTCCGAGGGACTGAGCCGGCATATCTTGAGGTTGACGAAGTCACCACTGGCGTCTCGCTGTTGACGGGCACGTCACCTACCACTGAAAGCAAAGCGCCGGTTAAATCCTGGAATAAATCCAGGTAAATGCAAACACCTATGTCAAGTCTAGGACTTGAACCTGGGTGGGCTGGTTCCACCACAAGGGACTTAACCACCACAAGGGACAGTATTTCTCTTGCCATATTACTTATGTTGTTAGATCTTTATGTTGCATTGCTGCTCCAGGGGGTAGCTATTGGACAGCTAGCTGTTTCTTAATTCAGAAACAGACACATTTTAAACCAATAAGGAGTTGACAGCTATATGACTCAAAAACAAAAGAAATGAGATAGTTGTCTGTTTTCATTTACACCGGACAGACACATTTTCCGTTTCCTTTCGCTCAGCCTAACATTGAGTCCAACGGCTCGGTTTTGAGTCTAAGACCATCTCCAGCCGCGTCCCCCAAAGCGTTCCCCAAACCGCGCCGGATTGAGCGTTTAGGGGACGTGTTTTGTTCGTGCCGCCTTTGGGGGACCCAGCCGCGTCCCCCAAACGTCGCCCCCAATCAGGAATTCAAATTGTTGCATTCAAAAGAAATCGTTCCCGCCGAATCGTCGCGATTAGAGTAGCGGCGATCAAAGTGCGTGATCATATTAGAGACCATAGTGCACGCTAAATTAGAAGAAGAAGTTGGTCGTCGGCGATGTATCCTGAGTCGACGCAGGCCCGTCGATCACGATGACCTCGTCGCGATCTGCCTGGTGCTGTGCATGATCCGTCTGCTTCGCCGCCGTCGCATAGGCCGACGATGGTGTAGCAGTCGAAGACGCGTCAGCCGGCTCTTGCTCCGCGGTTGCTGTCGCTGCCGCTTCCTGGGCCGCCGCCATTTTGGCTTCGATGTCGTCGAGGATCTGACATTTGAAGAAGTTGTGCGCCGCCCGCGTCCATGGAGACATTCCCTCTGTCGACGCTCTCAGCAGGGACATGTCGTCCCTGCGTTTCTTGAGCTCCAACTTCTCCTCTTGCCTCTTGAGCAGCTCCGCCCACCTTTCGTCGGTCTTTTTGTCGCGGGAGAGAAAGGTCGAGGAGACGTCCGCGAAGCATTTCGTGATCGACGCCTGCGTCTTCTCATACGACGCGGCGTCGGCCAAGGCGGCCTTGGTAGCCTTGTTGCCAGTAGGACGCCCTGCCGACGTTGCCAGCGGCGCGTCCAGATCAATGGCGTCCTTCCCCTTGGACAGCGACAGGTGCGTCAACCGCCATTTCTCGTTCCCTTTGAGCTTGGTATAGCAATGCATCAGCGCGAACGACTTATGCCCATCCGAGTTCCTCGCGTAAACCTCCATGGCCCTATCAAACTAGCCAAAGGAAACGGAATCATTTCATCGAACACAATGTAGGCGCTACAGAGTATGGAAGAAAGAGTCGTACCATTTGGGAGAGGTCGGCGCCGCTCTCGGCTCTGGTCTCTAAGTCGTGATGGTATCCATGGAAGGAGTTCACCGACGCCTGGATGATGGCCCATCGCGTCGACATTGCCTTTTGACTCCTCTTCATTGTCACTTTCTTGTAGTCACTGTTGATGAGCTTGCGCTCATCGAACTCGGCCTTGATCCTCGCTCAATACTTCCCGTATTTTTGGTTGGCGCCGATGATGGAGTCATGGCTCACCATCGTCCACGACTCGCACAGACAAAGATCTTCCAAAACCGTCCACTTGGGGCCTCGTGTGCCCGACGCCTTCTTCTTCTTTTTCTTCTTCACGCCGTCCGCGTCTACCTCCACGAGATCATCGTCACCGGCACCCTCCTCGTCGTCCACCTCCTCCTCTTCATCGTCCTCCACCTCCTCCTCTTCATTGTCCTCCTCGTCCTCACTCCCGCCCTCTTCCTCAGCACCCTCCGCACCGGCACCCTCGAATTCGAGCGGCCCCCTGCGGCCACTGAAAGGGTCGCCGTCCGCACCGGGTCCTGGCTCGCGCTGCTCGTACGCCGGGGAGTAGAGGTTGTTGGGGTTGAAGCCGCCATGCGGCAGCGCATCCTGGTAGTGGGGCGACAAGTTAGTCGTCACGCACCCGGGAGTGCCGGAGGGGCCGTCGTTGTAGAAGGCGGAGGACGACGGAGAGAACACTCCCGGAACGTACACCGGCACGTTCGTACTATATGGGCTCGCGTTGGTGGCGGCGAGACACCCGGCCATTAAGTGTTGGTGCTGGCGCGCCGCCACAGCCTTCTTCTCCTGCTCCGCCGCCCTCCGTCCTTTCCGCTCCGCCGTCTATAGCTTCGGCGCAGACAGTCTTGCTGCCATTGATCGTCGGTCCATCCTTCTGGCTTCTTCTTCGGAGCCGGCGCCTTCTGCGGCTTCGCGAACGGCGCTTTCGCCCCTTTCGTCGCATTGCGCGGCGGCTTCTTGGCCACTTTCTTGGCCATCTTTTTGGGGGTTATTGGCGGCGCCATGGAATGGGAGAGGGTAGCGGCGGCGGGTGGACGGCGGGAGAGGGTAGCGGCGGCGGGATAGGAGAAACAAATCGGCGGGATAGGAGAAATGAATCAGCGGCGGGATATGTGTTGGGAGGCCAGAAATGCGCGGCGGGATAGGCGCGATATGGCGGGAGGGGCGGGATTTGGCGGGAATGGGAGACGATTTTTCACTGAGCCGCTGACGCATCGGGCCCGCGTCGGTTCGCCTCGCTTTTCGTTCTGTCCGGCGTGCCCGGAGCGTCCCATGTGGGACGGGGACGGGCTCGGGGCGCCGGACACCGTATCGGGGCGCGCCGGACAAAAATGGGCTTTGGGGGACGCGGCTGGAACGCATTTTTTGTCCGGCGCGCCCCAAATTGCTTTGGGGGATGCTTTGGGGGACGCGACTGGAGATGCTCTAAGCTAGAGTCGCGTCCCCCAAATCGTCCCCCAAACCGCGCCGGATCGAGCATTTGGGGGACATGTTTTGTTCGTGCCGCGTTTGGGGGACGTCGCTCCCCAGCCGCGTCCCCCAAACGCCGCCCCCAAATGAATATTGGTGCACGAAAATAAAGGTTTTTATTCAATTTTGATTATATATTACAAAGTTTGAATGAAAATGGCTAGCTTTCATCTAAACCTAGCCTACTGACCGCCCAGCGGTGCGTTCGACGGCCCCGCCCCGGCGTCGCTTGCCCTCCGCTGCAGCTCTTGCTGCGCGCGCCGCCTCTCCGTGCGTAGGGCGGTGGCCAGACGCTGCTGCTCCAGCAGCGCGTCGACTTCCGCCCTCCCCTGCTGCGCCGCCTGGAGGGAGAGCTCGACGGCGTGACGAATCTGCGCCTCTTCCCGCGCACGGGCGTCGTCCTGGAGCTTCTTCTCCGACTCGAACGACTCGACGAGCGTGCGCTGCTGATCTGCCGTCTCGTCCGGGTGCGGCCCGTCGTCGTCGGACCAGTCGAACTCGTCGTCGTCGTCGTCATCCTCCACCTCGGTCTCATCCTCCTTCGCCTCGGCCTCCTCCTCCTCCACATCCGTTGGCGCCTCCATCATCGCCGCCGCCAATGCGTCGGCCTCAGCCGCCAACTCGTCTGCGCGCCTCGCCCAGGCCGCCTCCATTGCCGCCAGCGCCGCCTCCCGCTGTTGACGCTCCTCCGTCGCCAGCTGCTGCTGACGCTCGATCGAGTCCCGCCGCCGGCGCTCGATCGCCTCCCGTCGTTCACGGTACAGCGTGTACCGCTCCTCTTGCTGGCGGCAGCGCTCATCAGCCCACCGCTGCTCCATCTCCTCCGTTCGGCGCCGTCGCGCCTCTTCTGCCGTCGAGGCGTCGAACACCGCAATGGTGTTCGCCGTCGCCTGCTCGTGCCACGCTGCTGCCGCCGCGGCCTCGTCAGCTGCGGGGCCAGGGGCGCAGAACGCCGCTAGATCCACCGCGTGCGCCGCCTCACGCTGCTGGCGGGCCTGCTGCTCGAGTTTCTCCCGCCGCTGCTGACGATGTGCACGCCAGTTCTGCATCCCTCGCCACCGCCGCTCTTCCCGAGCAGCGGGGTCGATGTCGACCTGTGAATCCGGGACTGGAAGTGGAGGAGACGGCGGTGGAGGGAACTGGCCAGCGCCGGGGCGGTTCGCCATTGCCACTGGTGGTGGAGGAGATGGCGGTGGAGCGACGAGGGCTGTGTTTGTTTCCGGCGGCTGTGGTGGCTACCAATTACGCCGGGAGGCCTTTTATAGACGCTGGTGTCGGGAAGAAAGCGCGGGAAGAGGCGAGAAGAGGCGGGAAGATCACGCGGGAATGGGCGGTGGCGTGCGAACGCCGGCGACGCGTGTAGGCTGCGCAGCATCGACGGGACGTCTCGCCTGCCCCTCCGTCGCCATTAAGGCAAAGATGCCGTCGCGTGATTAACTTCCGCCGCAAGGTAGGCGACGGTTAGGTCCAAACTTGAATGAGTCGCTGACGGGTCGGCCCTGCCACTCCCCGCCTCGCTTTTCGTTGTGTCCGGCGTGCCCGGTGCGTCCCCTGTGGGACGGGGACGGGCTCGGGGCGCCGGACACCGTATCGGACCACGCCGGACAATTATGGGCTTTGAGGGACGCGGCTGGAACGGTTTTTTGGTCCGGCGCGCCCCAATTGCTTTGGGGAACGCTTTGGGGGACGCCCCGATTGGAGATACTCTGAGCTTGGTGTGATCAAGATCTCAACTTCCCTGGCTCGGTCACTATAAGCGGTGCATTGCTCTTAGATTCATTTTAACTTAATCATACTCTCATGACGACAAGGTTGTATGGAACTTTCTAGAGAAGATTGATTCATTTTTCGCGGTGTAGCTTATTACAAGTGATGGTGTTAGTAATCTGTTGTTGTCTGCGTCATGCTGACCTAGATATGGTATCGCTAAACATTACCCTACAGCTAATTACTAATACACGTGGATCAAATGAGTGATGAGTCGATCATGATATTTCATGTATACATAATATTTTCTGCTAACAATTGGGGCATTTGATATGCTGATCTAGATGTTGCTACGGCCATTTGATATGTCCGGTAGCAACGCACAAGCATATTTTCTGCTAACGATTTGATGTAAGCATATGTAAGTTAACTAAAAGGAATATATTAATTGGGGAAAATCGTGATAGTTGAAAGTAATAGTATCACATTTCAGTTAAGGGAAAAGCAGTACCTTGTTAATGAAGGTCTATTTGGCGAAGGTAAGGACGTCGAGGCCGAATCACGTGGCCAGAATCGGAGTTTCCTGACGGGACCACCAAGATGTGGGTAGAGAGGCGGGAGCAACCACGAACATCAAGATCCATTGTCTTGGACGAAGGACAGCCACGGCAACGATGGTGCTGCGCCGGTGTGTGACGATGAGCCTACTAGGTGTGGTCTCCAAAGGCTGCCGAACGCTGAACTGCGCCGGTCCTCGCATCGGTGATGGAGAGGCAGGGGAGGCACCGGTCTCCGCTCGGTCTTCTCTAGAGAGTGGTGGAGCTTGATAAAATGGGTGAGCTCGAGAGAGTGATGAGGCGGTCGTCTTTACATCGTTCATTCCTTTTCTGCAAAGGATTTCTAGAAAAAAAAATTATGATTCCCTTTTCTGTAAAGAGTGAGGGGCCCCTTTTGTATGTTGACACAGAAGTCTATGTTCCAGGGTTGTCTCTGGATGTTTGCAGCAACCACGTTTTGTGAGACAATAATACATTCAAAAGGAGAGGTTGTTGAGTTGACAGTTATGATGGCCTAAAACACAGGTGTGAGACTTACCACGGAAGACTAACAATAAGACTTAGGACTTGGAACCACGCAGATGCACAGCAATATTGTCTTGTTATTGCGTCGATATTATGATGTTGTGTAGTACATTATGGATATCTCTGATTTGCTTTGATTTTCATAGTGAGTTGTGAATTATATATGGGCATTGAGAAATATAGTTTGAGGACCCGTGGCAAAGCACAGACATTTGTACTAGTTAATAATAAATAAGCTAAGGTTTCTGCCAAAAATTCCGTCAACCACATTATTTTGGACCGTTTTGCCCTACATAATGCCCCGGCACCGGCTGGCTTATTTTCTTTATGTCCACCCGAACGGAGCAAGCTTCACTCCTCCCAAACAGAACCATCTAGGACCACTGGCCACTGAGCCACACATCACGCCGCCATCCCCTTGATCTCCATCCACCGGCGATCTCCACCTCCTCCGGCCAGTGGAACGGGACCGGAATGGCCTAACACATCGACATACCTGAGATATAGGCCCTTTTCGTCCTCTCCAATCTAACATCGCCATCACAGACCTTCACGCTACTCCCGTCCACCCTCCAACACCTTGATTGTTGGGGCAGTGCCCATGGAGGAAGGGGAGAGCCTAGCAAGTCAGGTTCTCCGGTCGGTGCGTGATACGTCTCAAACGTATCTATAATTTTTGATCCTCCATGCTTGTTTTACACCAATTCATATATGTTTTGCTTATACTTCGTTGCACTTTTACATGATTTCCGTCACTAACCTATTAACAAGATGCCACAGTGCCAGATCCCTATTTTCTGCTGTTTTTGTATTTCAGAAAAGTTGTACAGGAAATATTCTCGAAATTGGACGAAACAAAAGCCGGAGTCAATATTTTACCAAAACGAAGACGAAGTACGGAGGGGGGGACGAAGTGGCGCCACAGGGTGGCCACACATGCCCTTGGCGCGGCTAGGCCTGGGCCCGCGCCAAGACATGGTGTGGCTGACAAGGGATTAACTTGTCAATGCCTACAAGTTGTAAACTAGGGTTTTGTTAGAAGTAGAGGGCAAGTAGATCTCGAGGGTTTCATCCGGAAAAGTACTCGACTGCTATGAAAAACTAGGGTTGAGTTGACGATGATTCGATCCCTTCTTTGTCCCTCGACTCCCCCTTATATAGGAGGTGGAGCCGAGGGTTTCGTGATGTACAAGTTACAGAGTTCGAGAGACTTTCTGAGTCCGTCCCGTAATAGTTACAAGTCGATATTACTAATACAACTCTATCTTTCCAAACTATCTATTGACTAGACTTCTGGGCTTCATAAACTTCGGGTCATGGGCCTTCAGTAAACCCCGGGTACCTTCTTCGGCAGGCCCATTGGGGATGCCTATGTCAGTAGCCCCCGAGATTTTGCCTGAATCGAAAAATCTCGATCTTCACAATTAACAAATGACTTCTTCGAGTTAATAAATAACCTTTATAAGCAATTCTATGTTGTACAGGGATAAGGGTAATTGGGGCTGGTTCATCTGACGGATCAGGTACCAGTTAACTGCTCTTGTGGCAATCCGCAAAAACCTACTTCAAGATCACGTCCCCGGACATGATCTCGGGATACTGGCGTAATTCGACATGTGCCGCTTAAGGTCTTACCAGATGCCGAATTCCAGTCATGTTTTATCGGGTACCTAACGCGTCCGTTAGGATTTTTCTTCGCATCTGTTGATACGGAAAAAGTAGCAAGGCGCCGTCAGAGGCGATGCCACGCCGCACAGGACGGATCCTGAGGACTTACCTTCGCAGAGTTTTGCGGCATTCAGAGATTAATTCACGACTGAGGCGCTCTGAGAATATATTGTCGAGTGCTTTTTTCGGCTGCTGGAATAGCACATTTATTCGAGTCACCGGATGACTTGTATATTTTTATCTTGTTCTCCCGATGGGAGTATATGAAGAGTTATTTGTATAACTCGAAATATGCTCTCCATGCCTCTTATATCATCGGGCACGCGAACAGCGTTCCCGATGGGAGTAGCCCCCGAGGCTACAGCCAAGTGCCTGTACTTGGTTGTAAGCTCACCGTTTTACCATCTTTGTCGCTATATTGTCTTCCTTTCGAGTTCTCCCATCTTTATCGGGTGCGCGACCAGCGCTCCCGATGGGAGTAGCCTCCGAGGCTACAGTCGAGTATTTATACTTGGCTGTAGGCTCAATTTGCTTTACTGATGAAGAATTCTATATTTTATCATCCATGTTTACCTCTTATCAGAAGTATAAACAATACTTCTGATAAGAGTAGCCCCCGAGCATATGAACAAATGCTTGTATTTGATCATAGGCTCCAATCTTTTACTTTATTGTTCTGCCCGAAGTTTTCCCGTCGATACTTTTGACGAAACTCTTTTTTTAAAAAGTAGCCCCCGAGCCTTTGAACAAAAACTTGTATTTGGTCAAAAGCTCTCGAGATTATCATTATTCCTTTGCTGTCGCCAATCTTCATAACACCGCAGCCGAGATTTTTCCTCTTGTAAAGTGACATCAGTGCTGACGATAGCCACGACCACTGTATCAGGAAAACACAAGTTCTGTCCTGTCACTGACCTGTGGACCCAAAGTTTGCGGCACCTTGACACGTTACGCAAGTGGGGGACACACGCCCTCCGCTTTTTCTGGCACGCGCGTTGTAGCGTCTGTCCAGTTCTTTCACAGTGAAAATATGTTTTTACCCCTTGAACCACGTGTAAAGCATCAAGTCCATTCTCATACCATCCAACGGTGCGGCGTTTCGGTTATCTTGCTATAAGTACTCGTCTTCTTCTTCCTTCAATCCCCTTCGCCGCACCGCGTTCATATCTCCTCTGCCAAAACCTCCACTGCAACCACAAAATTTCCAGCGCTCACGCACTGCCCTACTTCCTCAGCGCCATTGTTGATGCCACCGCCGTCAAGACTCACAAGGCACAGCACTCCTGAAGCGAACATAGCGGCTCAAGATCTGGGAGCTTCAGAGTGGGAGAGATCCAAGATCTCAAATCAGGATGTCAATCTTATGAAGAAGCTCGGCTTGATGAAGAAAAAGGACGCGCTGATCTTCCCCAGCGAGAAGAGCTACCCGTCGCCCCCTATGGAATATCGGGTTAGCTTCGTTGACCACCTCATTCGCGGCCTCTCTGCTCCTATCCATGATTTTCTTCGTGCATTACTTTTCATGTGCGGGTTGCAACTTCATCAGCTGACTCCCAACTCCATCCTCCACGTTTCTATTTTTATCACGCTTTGCGAGTGCTTCCTCGGGACCCAACCTAATTGGGCTCTGTGGAAGCGCATTTTCTGCCTCCGCCGCAATGGCTCCCACAACATCGCCTACAACATAGGTGGTGTCGTTATTTGTGTCCGTCCTGATGTCAAATATTTCGACGTCAAATTCCCCGACTCCGTCCAAGGGTGGCGCAAAAGATGGTTATACGTCCGCGAGGAGTGTCCCGACTCACTGGAATACAACATCGCCCCCTTTGACAGTAGCGCAAAAATTCTCCGCCGCCGCTCCTGGGATGCAGAAACCACCGAAGAAGAGAAAACGGCAACAGAAGCGCTGATGACACACATCCACGAGCTCCAGAATACCCGCGGCAAAGAGCTGTCGGGTATTCAGATTACGGCGTATTTCCTTAGGATCAGGGTGCAGCCTCTGCAGGCTCGCAAGAACCCACTCTGGATGTATGCTGGCGACAAAGATGTAGACCGGCTCTCCAAGGATCTTTCGGTAAAAGATCTTGAAAGGCTTGTCCGAAAGATTTCATCACTGAGCAAAAAAGATGCCATTCCATCCTCATGTCGCGTGGAGCCATATAGCGGCACCAACGCCCTCCCCAAGGTAAATTATCTTTGTACTCACCGAATTGAACTTTATCGACTTCTATTTTTCTTAATTTATTGGTGTAACTTATCATCGATATTATCTTTTCAATCTGCAGAAACACCAAGTCATATCCTCTCTTCCTCCCCTTCCTGAAGGTGGGGAAGTCGAAGAACGGACCGTCGTTACCGACGACGCACAGGGTACTTCTCGCCCTAAGAGCGAAATTGCGGGTTCGCATCGATCCGCAGCTTCCTTTGAAAGACATGCTGAATCCGAGACTTCCGAATTTGTACACTCTCTCCCTTCTGCTGCTTCTCCGTAGAACAAAATGAAAAGGGGTGAAGTTGCAGACTACGGCACCTCCAAAGCCGGCGAATCGCCTGTCGAAGAAACTTCCCCTGAAGAGGGAAAAGCCTTCAACCATTACAATGATGCCCTCATTAGCTCGTAAGTCTCTGTCGTCTTTTTTCGATTGATGTATATTGCTTTGTAATATTCTCATACTATTTTTGATGCATAGTGGCGACGAAGAAGAAGAACCCATTGTTAATGTGACTGCTCCCACAAGCACGCCTCATACTTTGATTCTCTCCGAGACTCGCCCTGCTACAGAAGAAACCTCGCCTCCTCAGCGGGATTTCGGGAACCTGACTCCTGCCGGCAGCCCCCGTGCCTCTTTGCTAAAGAGAGCGAGGGTTGAACTTGGCAAAGAACCAAGCCTTCTGACTGGGAGTTCGGCGACTCCTTCTATATGGACGATGTAAGAACTCTTACCGCTCTTTTTGTATTGTCGACATTTTCTCCTTTTTTGACCTTCCCATCCTCTTTCTTTTTTCAGCCTCTGATGAAAGAATTCATCCGTCTTGGTACTCAATTTATTGGGTACCGTGACTATACTGATAGTTTGAAAGGTATCCATTTCTTCTCTCTTCCTGTCGAACAAATTTCCTTGTGCTATTTTGTTGTAACATTATCATTCTCTTTTGCTAGAGGCTCTCGCCATAGCTAATAAGCGTGCCGATAATCTTGCTCTCGAGCTGGAAAAAAGTGAAAAAGCTCGTGAAAAGGCTGAACTAGACGATGCCTTAGTCGAGAGTCTTCGAAAAAGACTCCATGAAGCTGAGACTGCTTTAAGTGAGCACACCGCCCAGCAGCTTGCTCGTGAAGGGGATATTAGCGCCCGCTTGGAGTCGCAAAATCGGCGCTTTGTCAGTAAGTTCATCAACCACTTTGATCGAGTCGCCTCCAACACTATCTTTTTACGTATACTTGTTGATAATCCGAAATTTGTTTCAGCAGGGAAAATGAGCCAGGAGTTTGAGCTTGAGAAACCCGAAGATGACCGTCTCCTCGACGCCCTTTCTCTCCTTGAGATTTATGGGGATGAGGTGCGCCGCAGCATCTCTGATGCTAAGGCGGCATTTTCGCGCCTATTTCCCTACTTCTTCCCGAAGACGGAACATCCCAACACCTTCGCTGCTCTCACCAAGCACTTCACTCCCAAAGAGGATCTTGGGCTAGCCCTTCGGCAAGAAAATCTGAAGATTGGCGTTGAAGGCACCATAGCCTTGGTTGTCGAGAGCCAGCAAAGCATCGACTGGGCGAAGGTTGGCTAAGTGAAGAAGATGGAAACGAAGAGGTGGCAATCCCTGATCAAGGCTGCCAAGCCGCAGTCGAAGAAAATCCTCTCCTTCCTCAGATATCAACCAACTCCTTCTCTCAGTTCTGCGAAGCCGGAGGTCAAGTAGACCGTCTTGTCCCTGCTTTTTCTTTTTTATTCCTCTTTTGTTGCTGTCGCCGTAGCAGCTTTTGCGACAGCTTATTATTGGTTCACTAGGAACCCTCTTGTAATGATCATGTAAATATCCAAATGAATCAATGGAATTCTATTTTGCCAAGTTATTGATGCCGATATTTTCTTTCCAGTTGGTTTTTGACAACTATACCACGGCTCCTCGTTTCTCAAATGCCTTGCCCGCTTCTTCTGTCCCGAGGAAAACTTCCGCTAATAATCTCAACTAAGATTCTTCGAGTGCTGATCCAGGATCGGATTTGAACGAACTGCGACAGCAGCTACAGGTGATGAAGAAACAAACACTTATAATAATGGATCAATCTCGGAAGTCATCCGAGAAAGAGAAACTGGCGCTTCAACAGGCCCAGGAAGCCTTAGCTTTAAAGGAGGCTGCAGTCATCGAAGCTGCACAAGCTGCCTCCCAAGAGGATTATATGCTTCAATTGATGACTGACGCCAGTCTGGATATGGCGGGTATGCTCCCCCAACTTAAAAATTCTTCTATGTTATTTGCTTGCTTACTGTCTCTGATTATGATACTTCTGTTGGGTAGGTCCCTTTTTAGATCAAACGTACTTATCAAGCTTGCCCTGGATCATGGCTCCGACTTTTGGGCTACACCTGACCGTACCCGACAAATCGTCACATTCCAAGATTGTGCAAGGCAGGTCCGGCAGTACCTTGAATTTTGCACCAAAACTTTGGCCATGGTCTAATTCGAAATATTCAACCCAAGACACTCCCTGAGCTGATGAACAAATTCAAAAACGCTCAGCAAGTCCATGGTTTTGTGAAAGCCCAGTTGATAGCTGGCGCCAGATTTGCCCTGATTATGCTGCAGATCTGTCACTCGAAATTGGAGATGACCAAGGTTGTTGAAGCTGTCCATGCCAAGTTGAAGAAGCGACGGAGGTTCATCGACAAAATTAATGACAGGGTGACACCAGTAGCCGAAGAAATGATCGATGATCTCCTTCGGATGGATGTTGACTTCTTCATGGAGGGCCATTATGCTGACTTCATGGGTGCGGCTGTCGACGAGGATAGAGTGAACATAGATGACCTGATTGGTCGTGAATAAAAATGTGCTTTTTCTTGTCGAAATTTTCTCTTGTAAAAGGACCTTGTATAGTGTAAACACTATGTGTTGGAGATATGCCCAAGAGGCAATAATAAAAGTGGTTATTATATATCTTTATGTTTATGATAAATGTTTATATACCATGCTATAATTGTATTAACCGAAACATTGATACATGTGTGTTATGTAAACAACAATGAGTCCCTAGTAAGCCTCTTAACTAGCTTGTTGATTAATAGATGATTAGTTTCATAATCATGAACATTGGATGTTATTAATAACAAGGTTATATCATTATATGAATGATCTAATGGACACACCCAATTAAGCGTATCATAAGATCACGTCATTAAGTTATTTGCTATAAGCTTTCGATACATAGTTACCTAGTCCTTATGACCATGAGATCATGTAAATCACTTATGCTGGAAAGGTACTTTGATTACATCAAACGCCACTACGTAAATGGGTGGTTATAAAGGTGGGATTAAGTATCCGGAAAGTATGAGTTGAGGCATATGGATCAACAGTGGGATTTGTCCATCCCGATGACGGATAGATATACTCTGGGCCCTCTCGGTGGAATGTCGTCTAATATCTTGCAAGCATATGAATAAGTTCATAAGAGACCACATACCACGGTACGAGTAAAGAGTACTTGTCAGGAGACGAGGTTGAACAAGGTATAGAGTGATACCGATGATCAAACCTCGGACAAGTAAAATATCGTATGACAAAGGGAATTGGTATCGTATGTGAATGGTTCATTCGATCACTAAGTCATCGTTGAATATGTGGGAGCCATTATGGATCTCCAGATCCCGCTATTGGTTATTGGTCGGAGAGAGATCTCAACCATGTCTACATAGTTCGCGAACCGTAGGGTGACACACTTAAGGTTTGATGTTGTAATAGTAGAACTTGAATATGGAATGGAGTTCGAAGTATTGTTTGAAGTCTCGGATGGGATCCCGGACATCACGAGGAGTTCTGGAATGGTCCGGAGAATAAGATTCATATATAGGAAGTCATTTTATGTGTTTGAAAATGATCCGGTGCATTTATGGAAGGTTCTAGAAGGTTCTAGAAAAGTCCGGAAGAAATCACTTTGGAAGGCGGAGTCCCGGAGGGACTCCACCACCATGGTCGGCCCACCCTAAGAGGGGTGGAGTCCCAAGTGGACTCCACCATAGGGGCCGGCCACCCCCCCACATGGAAGGGTGGGAATCCCACTTAGGTGGGAGTCCCACCTTGGGTAGGTTTCCCTACTACATGGAAGGTTTTAGGTTCGGGTCTTATTCGAAGACTTGTAGTCCAACACTTGGGGTTCCACCTATATAATGAGGGGCATAGGGGAGGGGGCCGGACAAACAAAATCCACCACCTTGGCCGCACCCCTTGGAGGCCGGCCATCCCCTCTCCCCAAACCCTAGCCACCCCACCTCCTCCACCTCTCCTGCACGCTTAGCGAAGCTTCGCCGGAGTTCTCCATCGCCACCGCCACCACGCCGTCGTGCTGCCGGATTCAAGGAGGAGCTACTACTTCCGCTGCCCGCTGGAACGGGGAGAAGGACGTCGTCTTCATCAACACCGAACGTGTGACCGAGTACGGAGGTGCTGCCCGATCGTGGCACCGTGATCAAGATCTTCTACGCGCTTTTGCAAGCGGCAAGTGATCGTCTACCGCAGCAACAAGAGCCTCGTCTTGTAGGCTTTGGAAATCTTCAAGGGTGAGTCTCGATGATCTCCTCGTTGCTCCCATCTTCTAGATTGCATCTTGGCTTGGATTGCGTTCTCGCGGTAGGAAAATTTTTGTTTTCTATGCTACGTTCTCCTACAGTGGTATCAGAGCCGTGTCTATGCATAGATGGTTGCACAAGTAGAACACAATGGTTTTGTGGGCGTTGATGCTTTTGTTGTCTTTAGTTTGAGTACTTTGCATCTTTGTGGCATAGTGGGATGAAGCGGCTCGAGCTAACTTTACATGACCGCGTTCATGAGATTTGCTCCACGCTCGACATGCAACTTGTATTGCATAAGTGGCTTTGCGGGTGTCTGTCTCTCCTACTATAGTGAAGATTCAATTTACTCTTCTATTGACAACACTAGTATCACCGTTGTGGTTCATGTTCGTAGGTAGATTAGATCTCTCTCGAAAACCCTAAACCACGTAAAATATGCAAACCAAATTAGAGAACGTCTAACTTGTTTTTGCAGGGTTTGGTGATGTGATATGGCCATAATGTGATGATGACTATGTATGAGATGATCATTATTGTATTGTGGCAACCGGCAGGAGCCTTATGGTTGTCTTTAAATTTCATGTTGAGTAGTATTTCAAAGAAGTTGTAATAGTTGCTACATGGGAGAGCAATCATGAAGACGGCGCCATTGACCTTGACGCTACACCGACGATGATGGAGATCATGCCCGTTGATGATGGAGATCATGTCCGTGCTTTGGAGATGAAGATCAAAGGCGCAAAGACAAAAGGGCCATATCATATCACATATGAACTGCATGTGATGTTAATCCTTTTATGCATCTTATTTTGCTTAGATCGCGACGGTAGCATTATAAGATGATCCCTCTCACTAAAATATCAAGATAATAAAGTGTTCATCCTTAGTAGCACCGTTGCCAAGACTTGTCGTTTCGAAGCATCTCGTGATGATCGGGTGTGATAGAATCAACAAGTGCATACAACGGGTGCAAGCCAGTTTTGCACATGCGGATACTAAGGTGGCCTTGACGAGCCTAGCATGTACAGACATGGTCTCGGAACACATGATACCGAAAGGTAGAGCATCAATCATATGATTGATATGATGAACACTTTGAGTGTTCGCCATTGAAGTTACATCTTGTCTCGGGATGATCGGACTTGGTGTGGTGGATTTGGTTCGTGTGATCACTGAGACAATGCGAGGGATATTGTTTTGAGTGGGAGTTCACCTAGTTTTTAATTTTGTTGAATTAAAATTTGAACTCAATTTGTCATAAACTTAGTCTAAACTATTGCAAATATGTTGTAGATATGGCGTCCCCAATCAATTTTAACCAGTTCCTAGAGAAAGAAAAGCTTAAGAGCAACGGTAACAACTTCACCGACTGGTTCCGTCATGTGAGGATCTTCCTCAATGGCGGAAATCTGCAATATGTGCTTGATGCACCGCTAGGTGACCCTCCTGCTGTTGACTGCCAAAACCCACCGGCGGGCAGCGACGGTCCAACACGGTAGAGCCGGGAAGAGCCTAGAGCTGCGGCTGGCTGAGACCCCTCCGAGCGACGGCCCGCAATGCTCTTCTGGTCACACGTCCGATGCGAAGTGCAAGGGCGTGCCACCTGACCTATACCTGGTCAGGAAGGTGATGGGGATGCCTCGCTTAATTTCCTGCATGGCATACACGTAAACATTAAATACGAGCCTCGATCGGCTCTCAGGTTATCCTGTGAATCGGCTCAAAGAGCCGATCCACCCATGATTCGTACGGGGTGCACGAATATATGGTGATCCTGCTTGATCAAGATAAAGCTAATGAGATCTACGACGATTTAGGGTTTTCACCGCATAATCGGATCATCCTACTCCAGGTTGGGCCTCGCGGCCACGCACGGTGATCGTAAGCCGATCCTAAACAAGGCCTAAAAACCAACATGAAGTTGATCCTCGGAACATCCTGTTTAGGACTTGCGAACGACACCCTACGCGCCGCTGGATCCTCCCCCCCTTTGTAAGGCCTAACTATTGCAGATATTAAACTAATCCTTGTAGAACAAGGAGCAATCGTAACGGATCAGATCTACCAAATACCCACACCTAAGATAGGTGTGAGGGCGGCTAGATATGCAAGGGTTGCACTACGTAAGCATGTTATACGAAGAACTATGCTAACCCTAACACATCTATGATAACTACGTTGCTCGCCATCAAAGACGCTTCAGTACGAGCAACGCATGAACAACGTGGAGCTTGTGCTGCCTAGATCGCAAGATGCGATCTAGGCAGCATGTCGCTTACCTGATAGAAACCCTCGAGACGAAGGAGTTGGCGATGCGCCGAGATTGGTTTGTTTGGGTTGAACGTGAGTTGTTGTTTATTCCATAAACCCTAGATACATATTTATAGTCCAGGGGACTTTCTAACGTGGGAATATCCCCACCGTGTATGAGACAAACTCTAACTTTTAATCTACGATACAATCTACTATAATTAAAGATACACGGGCAAACTAGCCCAAATTCTCCGTGCAAGGCCGCTTCAGAGATCTTCCACGTGTAATCTTCCAAGCCCATCTCTCTAACGGCCCACCTCCTGATTTGACCAAAATCTGGTGATAACACATGCCCCCCTGGTTTTGGAAATAACTTTTCCAAAATCATTATGCTTTCCTTCGTCGGGTCATGTCGTGGCAGAGCAGAGCTGTTGCAGTATCCGTTATCATTATGCCCCGTCTTCTCAGCTTCTCTGCAAAATTCGATAGCTCTGGCGTCATCTCCTTGGAAACTATAATGACATTAAATTTCCACCAGGCTCCTCATTATTTAACTGTGCCGATCGATTAGCTTTCTTCATCCCCTTCCTCTGTTCCAGCCATCGGCACCCAAAAAACCCCCTTCTCCTTCAGCCATGTCTTCCTCTTCCTCCTCCTTCTGAAACCTCTTCCCCCAATCCTCGCCGAAGAAGAAGAACGAGGACAACCTTCACTCCAAGGTGAACCCCCTCTCCCCCGACAATGAGAAGAAAGAAGGAGAAGTAGCGAAGGCCAAGGCCTTCCCCTCCGCCAAGCTCCCGCCGAAGAAGCGCTCCCGCATGTGGGCGGATAGCGAGGATAAAGACGACGATGAAGAAGGAGAAGAGGAGGAGGAAGATGAATCTTCCTCTTCCGCCGGGTACCCGCCAACCAAGCGCTTCCGCTCCTGGGCGGACAGCGAGGGTGATGATGATGACGAGGAGGAAGAGGCTCCGGCCACGGGCTGGGGTAGCAGCGACGAGGAGCTCCCTGGGAGCAGCGCCGACGACATCGACGGTGGTGACGACGAGGACAGCGACGACTAGTAGAATAAGACTAGTAGTAGCAGTGCACTAGGCACTAGATCCCTCTTTTGGGAGCCATCGGCTCTTTCTTGTAAAGCCGCTCCTCTGAATTAATGAAATTGTTCTTTTGATTCATCCTTCAATTACTCCAATTTCATTCCTTCCGCCTGTCATGCCAAGACCGATAGCAACGCATCGGATTTCTTTTCTTTCAGACGCCCATGAAGCCGGATTCTCATGTCGATTAGCTCGTAGGCCAAGAACTTCTCAATTTCAGGCTGCGATTTGGTATCTGACCACAATTTTTCGCAATCCCTTAGCCGATGACTACTCATCGGCTATTTTGAGAATCTAGTCCCTTTCCTCCTCTTGCAGCGACAGGACGGTCCAAACTTGTAAAAAACAAAAAAAAACCGACGGCCTCCTATCCCGATTCAGAGGAGGTCACAATGCAGGGCCAGTCGATGCGACTCCACTCGGCTTTCCAAAACAAAGCAGCCACCAGGCCAGCTGCCCCCCGAGTCTCAGTCGAGGCGAGAATCGGTAATGGATCAGCCGAATGTGCCGCCTATGCAGAGTTAGCCGATTTCAACAAAATCGGCTCCCCAAAGCAGAGAACCTTCAGGGTGAGCTGCCCCCCGAGCTTCTTCAGTCTACTTTTCGCGCCTTGCAGGTCAGATCGGCTCCTTTCCTGCACTGACCGTTGATGCCGATGTGAACTTTGAGCATATAACCAGCCGGTCTTGGTCTTGTGTGACTGTACTAGAGTCGATGGCTGAGCATCGGCTAAAAATTTTTTATTTGGCCGATTTTTCTTAATCGGCCCCCAATGTTCCACTGCACGCATGTCTGCACGTTTTTATTTGCACATGTTTATCTGACTATATGCCCCCCGAGCCGAATCTGCCAGATGACTGCAGATATCGGCTTTTATGGTTAGCCAGGGCACTGTACTTGCACGTCGGCTCCGCAAGGATTCGTGCTGACTTTCATTCGCCGACGTGGCCGTTGCCCAGTAGATCGATGCTGAACACAAGCAGAACATGTGGTGAAGATAATTTTGGCCGATTGCTGGAATCGGCCTCCATATCCATTGGAGCGCTGACTGAAGGTTCTGTAATGCTCCTTCATAATTTTTGGGGCCGATCACAAGGACCAGTCTCGCCCCGTTTGCTCATCGGTTTGTTCTTGCTACTCGGCCAGGCTGGTGGATAAAACCAGCCCAACCTCTGACTTGATGCGCCTGCTGTCGTCCACCTTGAGTGCATCGTAGAATCGTGGAGCACTAAGCTCCGTCGGAAGGACGAGCACCATGTTTGTACCAGCCGATGTTTCATCATCGGCTTTCTTTTGCTTGGGACGCCACTGCATTCTCCGTGGACGACCCTCTTCATCCAGGGTTCGCTGAACCTTTGCAGCCAGATCAGGCCGTGCCTTCCTTAGCGTATGCAGGTATAACCTTTCGGCTTCCTCCAGGCCGCGCAACCGCTGAACCCTGCGTTTTTGTGAACGGCTGAGTCCGTCAGGGCACCACCTTGGACGGTGGTACCTGTCTTCTTCTTCTGGTCCCTCGTCTTCGGAATCCTCAAGATCTGCCCACCGAGGGGACTCAGCACGTTTGCTCTGTGACGGGAGAGGCCCTAAGCGCTTGAACACAGACACGTTGGCTGCCTCCTTCTTCTTCTGGTTGCATTCTGGGCAGTTGCCGATTGTGGGCAATCGGCTCATTCCTGAATCCCAGCAGTGTCTGAAGAAAGGGCAGTCCCAGTGTCTGGCGTTGTCATCTTGCTCCCTTGACCTATCCGTGGCACGGCGCTCGTGCTCCTCCTCATCGCGATCATGCCGACGATGTCTTCTGGCTTTTCTAGCCAGACGATCTCCTTCATCATCATAGTTGGACCGTCGGCGTTGGTCATACTGACTCACATATTTGTTGAGGAGGTGATCAGAGAGAGGTCGTTGATATCTTATGTTCTTCACTTCTCCCTCTGTGACGTAGCGCTTGCCATCATGATGGAGCCGATCGCGTGGAGCGGCCTCCTCTGTGTCCTTGCTATGAGAGCAGCTGCCCTCATCTCCATCTTTGCCAGAGTGGTTCCCAGGTCCTACCATGTTGATGCTGAACGTGGGACCTGGCTGGCAACCCTCAGGGTAGGTGAGTTCTACCATGTTAACGGCGGGGAAGGGCTGGGTGTCGACCTTCATGGCGTACTGGTTAAAAATTAGACGCCCCTTCTCTATCGCCGCTTGGATGTGCTGACGCCACACCCTGCAGTCGTTGGTGGCATGGGAGAGCGAGTTGTGCCATTTGCAGTACGGCTTTCCGTTCAGCTCTTGCGCCGTGGGGAACTTGAGACCTTCAGGAATCGTCAACTGTTTCTCCTTGAGCAGGAGGTCGAAGATTTGTTCAGTCTTGGTCACGTCAAAATCAAATCCCCTGGGCGGCCCTGGTGGCTTTACCCATTTGCAGGACACGGGGGTTCCTCCCCGAGTCCACTCAGCCACTGCTACTTCTTGGTCTCCCGCAGGAACTTCGTCTTCTTCTGCATCGACCAGGACTACTGCACGCTTGAACTTGTCTTGGTACAGGTCCGGGTGGCGCTGTTCATATGCTGATAGTTTCTGAACCATGTGCGCCAGCGAGGGATAATCTGCTTGGGAGGCCATGTCCTTGAGCTGTGTTGCAAGGCCAGCTACTGCCAACTCGACTGCTTCCTTTTCAGTTGTACGAACCGAATAACATCGGTTCCTAAGATTCCTGAAGCGCTGGATATACTCTGTCACCGTTTCTCCGCGCTTCTGACGTAGTTGTGCTAGATCGGCAATGCTAGACTCGGAAGCTTACGAATGGTATTGCATATGGAACTGTTCTTCCAATTGCTTCCAAGACCGGATGGAGTTTGTCGGCAAAGAGGTGTACCATCCGAAAGCCGATCCCGTGAGGGACCGTGAAAAGAGCCTCACGCGTAGCTGATCCGACACCGAAGCCGGTCCTAGTTGCGCCAAATATCGGCCGACGTGCTCGATGGAGCTGGAGCCATCCGATCCACCGAATTTGGAGAAGTCGGGGAGCCGATATTTAGGTGGCAGCGGGATCATCTCGTACTCGTCGGGGTACGGCTTGGAATAGCCGATTGCCCTTCTTTTCGGCACCATGCCGAATCGGTCTCTCGGTATGGTACTGATCTGATCCGCATTGTCTGGCTGCAGGAGTTGCACTCGAAGATTCGCCGGGGTGGCGTACTTAGCCAGCCATGTTTGCTTTTCCAGCTACGAGCCAACCGCAGGAGCTGGGCTCGGAGTTTCGTCGGGGTGGCGTACTTAGTTAGCCACGTGCCGCTTCTCAAGCTCGTCGCCGACGTTCCGCCCTGTTTTCGCCGGAGTCCCCGATGTTGTGGCCTGGTTTGAGAGTGCCCGGTTGCCACAATCGGCACATACGTGCACGCGTATCCTTGAGGGATCTCCTTAGGCGCCTCAGCCAAGAACCGGTAGTCACTAGGGTCACCACCGATCTTGTAGACGACGAATGCCGGTGTAGCCGGCACTTCAGCCGGTGCCGCCAACGCATATGGCAGCGGTGGACGGGACTGGAGTGGCAACTCCCCTTGATGCGTCCCGAGAGCTGGTCCCGACGGCGAGTACCGGTGGCTCATGATCTCCTGGATCACGCGCAGAGCGACACGCTCCAACACGTTGACCAGGTTTTCGAGTGGCGGTGTAGCGAGTGAGCCACCAAGTAGTTGATCTCCCCGCCGCAGCCCTGGTGCGTTCCTCCGACGGGGCAGAGAGGTCTATCCCATCGAGTGCACCTTGCGGTGAGAATCCCTTCCATCTCGATGCCATGGGAACGGGTTCTTCGAAAAGAGCCGATGAGGTCGGCTTCGAGGGTGACCTTGATCTCGTCATATCTCTTCTTGAGCTCGTCGAGCAGCTCCTCGTAGGTGATCGGCGTGCCGTCCGCCATCTCGGATGTAGATGGCGATGTGGTTGATGTAGACGATTGTCCCACCGGGCGTGCCGTAATGTGTTGATCGCCAAAACCCACCGGCGGGCAGCGACGGTCCAACACGGTAGAGCCGGGAAGAGCCTAGAGCTGCGGCTGGCCGAGACCCCTCCGAGCGACGGCCCGCAATGCTCTTCTGGTCACACGTCCGATGCGAAGTGCAGGGCGTGCCACCTGACCTATACCTGGTCGGGAAGGTGATGGGGATGCCTCGCTTAATTTCTGCATGGCATACACGTAAACATTAAATACGAGCCTCGATCGGCTCTCAGGTTATCTGTGAATCGGCTCAAAGAGCCGATCCACCCATGATTCGTACGGGGTGCACGAATATATGGTGATCCTGCTTGATCAAGATAAAGCTAATGAGATCTACGATGATTTAGGGTTTTCACCGCATAATCGGATCATCCTACTCCAGGTTGGGCCTCGCGGCCACGCACGGTGATCGTAAGCCGATCCTAAACAAGGCCTAAAAACCAACATGAAGTTGATCCTCGGAACATCCTGTTTAGGACTTGCGAACGACACCCTACGCGCCGCTGGATCCTCCCCCCCTTTGTAAGGCCTAACTATTGCAGATATTAAACTAATCCTTGTAGAACAAGGAGCAATCGTAACGGATCAGATCTACCAAATAATGATCAAGCGGGGTGCCGCCCCCACACCTAAGATAGGTGTGAGGGCGGCTAGATATGCAAGGGTTGCACTACGTAAGCATGTTATACGAAGAACTATGCTAACCCTAACACATCTATGTTAACTACGTTGCGCGCCATCAAAGTCGCTTCAAAGATCGAGCAACGCATGAACAACGTGGAGCTTGTGCTGCCTAGATCGCAAGATGCGATCTAGGCAGCATGTCGCTTACCTGATAGAAACCCTCGAGACGAAGGAGTTGGCGATGCGCCGAGATTGGTTTGTTTGGGTTGAACGTGAGTTGTTGTTTATTCCATAAACCCTAGATACATATTTATAGTCCAGGGGACTTTCTAACGTGGGAATATCCCCACCGTGTATGAGATAAACTCTAACTTTTAATCTACGATACAATCTACTATAATTAAAGATACACGGGCAAACTAGCCCAAATTCTCCGTGCAAGGCCGCTTCAGAGATCTTCCACGTGTAATCTTCCAAGCCCATCTCTCTAACGGCCCACCTCCTGATTTGACGAAAATCTGGTGATAACACCTGCAGAAACTGAAACCGATGAAGTAAAGAATGTTTACGCGACTCGGAAAACTCGGTACTCTCAAGTTCAGTGTGCCATCCTGTGCAGTCTGGAAGCCGATCTTCAAAAACGTTTTGAGCACCACGATCCACATGAGTTAGTCAATGAGTTGAAAACTATCTTTGAGACTCATGCGGCCGTGGAATGCTATGAAGCATCGAAACACTTCTTCAGCTGCATGATGGAAGAAGGCAGCTCCGTTAGTGAGCACATGCTCGCCATGACCGGGCATGCGAAGAAACTCAGTGACTTGGGAATAGTGATTCCTAACAGACTGGGGATTAATCGTGTCCTTCAATCACTACCACCTAGTTACAAGAACTTTGTGATGAATTACAATATGCAGAACATGAACAAAGAGTTACCTGAACTCTTCGCCATGCTAAATTCTGCTGAGATTGAGATTAAGAAAGAGCATCAAGTGTTGATGGTCAACAAGACCACCAGCTTCAAGAAACAGGGCAAGTCTAAAGGCAAGAACAAGAAGAGTGGCAAGAAAGCTGCCACGCCTCCTGTGAAACCTAAGACTGGCCCTAAGCCTGATGCTGAGTGCTATTACTGCAAGGAGAAGGGACACTGGAAGCGTAATTGCTCCAAGTATTTGGCGGATCTGAAGAGCGGCCTTGTCAAGAAGAAGAAAGAAGGTATATCTGATATACATGTTATAGATGTTTATCTTACTGGTTCTCGTACTAGTACCTGGGTATTTGATACTGGTTCGGTTGCTCATATTTGTAACTCGAAACAGGAACTAAAGAATAAACGAAGACTACTAAAGGATGAAGTGACGATGCGCGTTGGAAATGGATCCAAAGTCGATGTGATCGTTGTCGGCACACTTCCTCTACATCTACCTTCGGGATTAGTTTTAAGCCTCAATAATTGTTATTTTGTACCCGCGTTGAGCATGAACATTATATCTGGATCTTGTTTAATGCAAGACGGTTATTCATTCAAGTCTGAGAATAATGGTTGTTCTATTTTTGTGAATAATATCTTTTATGGTCGAGCACCTGAAAAGAATGGCTTATTTCTGTTAGATCTCGATAGTAGTGATACACATATACATAACATTGATGCTAAGCGAATTAAATTGAATGATAATTCTACTTATATGTGGCAATCGCTGCGTCTTGGTCATATTGGAGTGAAACGCATGAAGAAACTCCATACTGATGGATTACTTGAATCACTTGACTTTGAGTCACTTGATAGATGCGAAGCATGTCTAATGGGAAAAATGACTAAGACTCCATTCTGTGGTATTATGGAGCGAGCTACAGACTTATTGGAAATCATACATACTGATGTGTGCGGACCAATGAGTGTAGCATCGCGCGGTGGTTATCGTTATGTTCTAACCTTCACAGATGATTTGAGTAGATATGGGTATATCTATTTAATGAAACATAAATCCGAAACTTTCGAGAAGTTTAAGGAATTCCAAAGTGAAGTAGAAAATCAACGTAACAAGAAGATTAAATTTCTACGATCTGATTGCGGAGGTGAATATCTAAGTTATGAGTTTGGCATGCATTTAAAGAAATGCAGAATACTTTCACAATTGACACCGGCGGGAACACCACAACGAAATGGTGTGTCCGAACGTCGTAATCGAACTCTCTTAGATATGGTTCGTTCTATGATGTCTCTTACTGATTTGCCGTTATCATTTTGGAGTTATGCATTAGAGACAGCCGCATTCACTTTAAATAGAGCACCATCAAAATCCGTTGAAACGACACCGTATGAATTATGGTTTAATAAGAAACCTAAGCTGTCGTTCCTTAAAGTTTGGGGTTGCGAAGCCTATGTAAAAAAGTTACAACCGGACAAGCTAGAACCCAAAGCGGAGAAATGCGTCTTCATAGGATACCCTAAGGAAACTATAGGGTACACTTTCTATCACAGATCCGAAGGCAAGATCTTTGTTGCTAAGAACGGAACCTTTCTTGAGAAAGAATTTCTCACTAAAGAAGTGACTGGAAGAAAAGTAGAACTCGATGAGATTGAAGAATCTTTGCTCGTTGATCAGAGTAGTGCAGTACCGGAAGAAGTTCCTGTGCCGCCTACACCGGCAACAGAGGAAGCTAATGATAATGATCATGAAACTTCAAATGAGATAACTACTGAACCTCGCAGATCGACAAGGGAACGTGCCACTCCTGATTGGTATGATCCTTATCTAAATGTCATGATTGTGGACAACAATGATGAAGACCCTGCGACATATGAAGAAGCGATGATGAGCCCAGATTCCAACAAATGGCAAGAAGCCATGAAATCCGAAATGGGATCCATGTATGATAACAAAGTATGGACTTTGGTAGACTTACCTGATAGCCGCAAGGCTGTCGAGAATAAATGGATCTTCAAGAGAAAAACAGATGCTGATGGTAATATTACTGTCTATAAAGCTCGACTTGTCGCAAAGGGTTTTCGACAAATTCAAGGTGTTGACTACGATGAGACTTTCTCACCTGTAGCGAAGCTAAAATCTGTGAGGATTTTGTTAGCAATAGCTGCATTTTTCGATTATGAGATTTGGCAGATGGGTGTCAAAACGGCGTTCCTTAATGGAGACATTGAGGAAGAGTTGTATATGGTACAACCCAAAGGTTTTGTCGATCCTAAAAATTCTGACCAGGTATGCAAACTTCAGCGTTCAATTTATGGACTGAAGCAAGCATCGAGAAGTTGGAACCGACGTTTTGATAAGGTGATCAAAGACTTCGGGTTTATACAGTGTCATGGAGAGGCCTGTATTTACAAGAAAGTGAGTGGGAGCTCTGTAACGTTCCTGATATTATATGTAGATGACATATTATTGATTGGGAATGATATAGAACTATTAAGCAGTGTAAAAGGTTATTTGAATAATAGTTTTTCAATGAAAGACCTTGGTGAAGCATCGTATATATTAGGCATCAAGATTTATAGAGATAGATCAAGACGTCTAATAGGGCTATCACAGAGTACATATCTGGACAAGATTCTAAAGAAGTTTAGAATGGACGAAAGTAAGAAAGGATTCTTACCTATGTTACTGTGCAAGGTCTTGAGTAAGACTCAAGGTCCGGCTACGGCGAAGAAAGAGAAAGGATGAGTCGATCCCCTATGCCTCGGGCAAAGAGGCTCTATCATGTATGCCATGCTATGTACAAGACCGGATATAGCACATGTTGTTAGTCTGACTAGCAGATATCAAAGTGATCCAGGAATGGAACACTGGACAGCGGTCAAGAATATCCTGAAGTACTTGAAAAGAACTAAGGATATGTTTCTTTGTTATGGAGGTGACCAAGAGCTCGTTGTAACAAGTTACACCGATGCAAGTTGGAACACTGATCCTGATGACTCTAAGTCACAAGCCGGGTACGTGTTTATATTGAATGGTGCTGCGATAAGTCGGGCATGCTCGAAGCAGTGCACGGTGGCGAAATCCTCAACAGAATCGGAGTACATAGCGGCTTCAGAGGCTTCATCAGAAGCGGTATGGATGAAGAAGTTCATTGTAGAGCTCGGTGTGGTTCCTAGTGCATTGGACCCACTAGTCATCTATTGTGACAACATGGGTGCCATCGCCAATGCACAAGAACCAAGGTCACACAAGAGGCTGAAGCATATCAAGCTGCGTTATCATTCGATTCGTGAGTACATCGAAGATGGAGAAGTAAAGATTTGCAAAGTACACACTGATCTGAATGTAGCAGATCCGTTGACTAAACCTCTCCCTAGGGCAAAGCATGACCAACACCAGAATGCCATGGGTGTTAGGTACCTTACAATGTAATCTAGATTATTGACTCTAGTGCAAGTGGGAGACTGTTGGAGATATGCCCAAGAGGCAATAATAAAAGTGGTTATTATATATCTTTATGTTTATGATAAATGTTTATATACCATGCTATAATTGTATTAACCGAAACATTGATACATGTGTGTTATGTAAACCACAATGAGTCCCTAGTAAGCCTCTTAACTAGCTTGTTGATTAATAGATGATTAGTTTCATAATCATGAACATTGGATGTTATTAATAACAAGGTTATATCATTATATGAATGATGTAATGGACACACCCAATTAAGCGTAGCATAAGATCACGTCATTAAGTTATTTGCTATAAGCTTTCGATACATAGTTACCTAGTCCTTATGACCATGAGATCATGTAAATCACTTATGCTGGAAAGGTACTTTGATTACATCAAATGCCACTGCGTAAATGGATGGTTATAAAGGTGGGATTAAGTATCCGGAAAGTATGAGTTGAGGCATATGGATCAACAGTGGGATTTGTCCATCCCGATGATGGATAGATATACTCTGGGCCCTCTCGGTGGAATGTCGTCTAATGTCTTGCAAGCATATGAATAAGTTCATAAGAGACCACATACCACGGTACGAGTAAAGAGTACTTGTCAGGAGACGAGGTTGAACAAGGTTTAGAGTGATACCGATGATCAAACCTCGGACAAGTAAAATATCGTGTGACAAAGGGAATTGGTATCGTATGTGAATGGTTCATTCGATCACTAAGTCATCGTTGAATATGTGGGAGCCATTATGGATCTCCAGATCCCGCTATTGGTTATTGGTCGGAGAGAGATCTCAACCATGTCTACATAGTTCGCGAACCGTAGGGTGACACACTTAAGGTTTGATGTTGTAATAGTAGAACTTGAATATGGAATGGAGTTCGAAGTATTGTTCGAAGTCTCGGATGGGATCCCGGACATCACGAGGAGTTCTGGAATGGTCCGGAGAATAAGATTCATATATAGGAAGTCATTTTATGTGTTTGAAAATGATCTGGTGCATTTATGGAAGGTTCTAGAAGGTTCTAGAAAAGTCCGGAAGAAATCACTTTGGAAGGCGGAGTCCCGGAGGGACTCCACCACCATGGCCGGCCAACCCTAAGAGGGGTGGAGTCCCAAGTGGACTCCACCATAGGGGCCGGCCACCCCCCCCCCCCCCCACATGGAAGGGTGGGAATCCCACTTAGGTGGGAGTCCCACCTTGGGTAGGTTTCCCTACTACATGGAAGGTTTTGGGTTCGGGTCTTATTCGAAGACTTGTAGTCCAACACTTGGGGTTCCACCTATATAATGAGGTGCATAGGGGAGGGGGCCGGACACACAAAAGCCACCACCTTGGCCGCACCCCTTGGAGGCCGGCCACCCCCTCTCCCCAAACCCTAGCCGCCCCACCTCCTCCACCTCTCCCGCACGCTTAGCGAAGCTCCGTCGGAGTTCTTCATCGCCACCGCCACCACGCCGTCGTGCTGCCGGATTCAAGGAGGAGCTACTACTTCCGCTGCCCGCTGGAACGGGGAGAAGGACGTCGTCTTCATCAACACCGAACGTGTGACCGAGTACGGAGGTGCTGCCTGATCGTGGCACCGTGATCAAGATCTTCTACGCGCTTTTGCAAGCGGCAAGTGATCGTCTACCGCAGCAACAAGAGCCTCATCTTGTAGGCTTTGGAAATCTTCAAGGGTGAGTCTCGATGATCTCCTCGTTGCTCCCATCTTCTAGATTGTATCTTGGCTTGGATTGCGTTCTCGCGGTAGGAAATTTTTTGTTTTCTATGCTACGTTCTCCTACACTATGTATGTTGTAAAATAACTTCTGTTTTTTCCTTCCTTCTAGCCCCCGAGTGTTTCGGTGGCTATTATTTTTACTGGTTTGCGAGGGGTTTTAGACCAAGGCAAATAACTTTATTGATTGTATATTGTAAAGATTTATGTATATATATTGTATTTGCGGGTTGCAAGCCCCCGAGCCTGTCGAAGAGAAACATGTATATCACCAATATCTTTACTATATTGCAGCACCACGAGTCCGCCTCATTAAAAACCTTTCAGCCCCACTCGGTGCCCTGAAAGGAAAAGAGTGCGTCTGAAAACTCGCGGGCGTTTCAGTACATTGTATGTTTACAGAGGACTATATTTCGACTTTAGGCGTAGAAACGCCTAAGCTGCGCCACATTCCAGGGTTTTGGCTCGTCAATCCATGTCTTCTTATCCTTTATCCTGTACGCTCCTCCTTCAATTACTTCTGTGACGATGTACGGGCCTATCCATGGCGACTCGAGTTTTTCATGGCTGCTTTGCGTAAGCCGAAGAACTAGGTCGCCTACCTGAAAAGACCTTGGTCGCAAATGTCGACTATGGTAATTTTTCATATCTTGCTGGTACTTGGTGACCCTTGACAATACCTCGTCTCGAGCTTCATCGAGTGCATCCACATCATCTTCCAGTGCCTTTCTCGAGGTTTCTTCACTGAATTCCGCCACTCTCGGGGAATTATGTTCTATCTCTATCGGCAGCACTGCCTCAGCTCCATGGACCAGAAAGAACGGAGTTTCTTGAGTCGCTATATTTGGCGTTGTCCGTATACTCCACAGCACGCTAGGCAACTCCTCTGGCCATGTGTGTCGAGCTTTTTCCAATGGTGTTAACTGGCGCTTCTTGATGCCGTTGCAGATGATACCGTTCGCCTTTTCGACTTGGCCATTGGTCATGCGGGTGCGCAACTGAGGTGAATTGTAATTTGATGCCTACCTTTGCGCAATATGCCTTGAATTCCTTGGATGTGAAGTTGTTGTTGTTGTCTGTGACAATGCTATGAGGAACTCCAAACCGAAAAACGATACTCTTGATGAACTTAATTGCCGACGCTGCGTCTGGTGAATTTATCGGCTTCGCCTCAATCCACTTTGTAAACTTATCGACAGCTACGAGCATATACTCGTATCCTCCTGGCCACGCCTTGTGTAGTTTTCCCACCATATCAAGACCCCATTGAGCAAAGGGCCACAACAATGGTATCGGCATCAACTCTGCTGCTGGAGAATGAGGTTTCGCGGCAAACCTTTGACAGGCATCACAGGTACGCACTATGTCCTTTGCATCCTCGATTGCTGTTAGCCAGTAGAATCCTGCTCTGAAGACCTTGGATGCTATAGCTCGACTACTTGCATGGTGTCCACACACTCCTTCGTGCACGTCCTTTAAGAGTACTCGACCTTCTTCGGGTGTAATGCATCGCTGCAAAACTCCCGATATACTCCGTTTATACAGCTCGCCCTTAACCACGGTAAAAGCCTTGGATCGTCGAATCACTCGCCTTGCTTCCACTGGATCATCGGGTATTTCTTTCTTTAGTATGTATGCGATGTAAACTTGCATCCAAGGAACTTGGACCATCATCACCTCGTGCGATTCCTCGTCATCTCCTGACGCACTTGCTTCTGATATGGCTGGAGCCCTCGAGTCTTTCTCAACCTTCTCCTTTTTCTTCGCCTGTTTCTTTGCCTTAGTCGACCTTTCACTTATCTCTTCCCAAAATACTCCGGGTGGTATAGCTAAACACTGCGACCCGATATTTGCCAGAACGTCGGCTTCATCATTGCTGAGTCTACTAATATGATTTACTTCGCACCCATCAAAGAGCTTCTCGAGTTCATTGTATACCTCCTTGTATGCTATCATACTATCATTGACTGCGTCACATTGGTTCATCACCTGTTGAGCCACCAATTGGGCGTCGCCGAAAATTTTCAATCGGGTCACACCGCAAGCTTTCGCCATCTTCATCCCATGTATCAGTGCTTCATATTTTGCCTCATTATTAGATGCGTTAGTGATACGTCTCCGACGTATCGATAATTTCTTATGTTCCATGCCACATTATTGATGATATCTACATGTTTTATGCATACTTTATGTCATTATTATGCGTTTTCCGGAACTAACCTATTGACGAGATGCCGAAGGGCCAGTTCCTGTTTTCTGCTGTTTTTGGTTTCAGAAATCCTAGTAAGGAAATATTCTCGGAATCGGACGAAATCAACGCCCAGGGTCCTATTTTTCCACGAAGCTTCCAGAAGTCCTAAGGGGAAACGAAGTGGGGCCACGAGGTGGGGACACAGTAGGGCGGCGCGGCCCAAGCCCTGGCCGCGCCGGCCTAGTGTGTGGCCCCACCAGGAGTCCACCGACCTTGCCCTTCCGCCTACTTAAAGTCTCCGTCGCGAAAACCCTACCACGTTCGACGAAACCAGAAAAAACCTTCCAGAGCCGCCGCCATCGCGAAGCCAAGATCTGGGGGACAGGAGTCTCTGTTCCGGCACGCCACCGGGACGGGGAAGTGCCCCCGGAAGGCTCCTTCATCAACACCACCGCCATCTTCATCATCGCTGCTGTCTCCCATGAGGAGGGAGTAGTTCTCCATCGAGGCTCGGGGCTGTACCGGTAGCTATGTGGTTCATCTCTCTCCTATGTACTTCAATACAATAATCTCATGAGCTGCCTTACATGATTGAGATTCATATGATGATGCTTGTAATCTAGATGTCATTATGCTAGTCAAGTGGATTTTACTTATGTGATCTCCGGAGACTCCTTGTCCCACGTGTGTAAAGGTGACAGTGTGTGCACCGTGTGGGTCTCTTAGGCTATATTTCACAGAATACTTATTCGCTGTTATGAATGGCATAGTGAAGTGCTTATTTATATCTCTTTATGATTGCAATGTGTTTTGTATCACAATTTATCTGTGTGCTACTCTAGTGATGTTATTAAAGTAGTTTATTCCTCCTGCACGGTGTAATGGTGACAGTGTGTGCATCGTGTAGTACTTGGCGTAGGCTATGATTGTGATCTCTTGTAGATTATGAAGTTAACTATTGCTATGATAGTATTGATGTGATCTATTCCTCCTTTCGTAGTGTGAAGGTGACAGTGTGCATGCTATGTTAGTACTTGGTTTGGTTATGTTGATCTGTTATGCACTCTAAGGTTATTTAAATATGAACATTGAATATTGTGGAGCTTGTTAACTCCGGCATTAAGGGTTCGTGTAATCCTACACAGTTAGTGGTGTTCATCATCCAACAAGAGGGTGTAGAGTCTAGCATCTATCTATTTATTCTGTTATGTGATCAATGTTGAGAGTGTCCACTAGTGAAAGTATGATCCCTAGGCCTTGTTCCTAAATACTGCTATCGCTGCTTGTTTCATCGTTTTACTGCATCTTTACTTCCTGCAATATTACTACCATCAACTGCACGCCAGCAAGCACTTTTCTGGCGCCGTTACTACTGCTCATATTCATTCATACCACTTGTATTTCACTATCTCTTCGCCAAACTAGTGCACCTATTAGGTGTGTTGGGGACACAAGAGACTTCTTGCTTTGTGGTTGCAGGGTTGCATGAGAGGGATATCTTTGACCTCTTCCTCCCTGAGTTCGATAAACCTTGGGTGATCCACTTAAGGGAAACTTGCTGCTGTTCTACAAACCTCTGCTCTTGGAGGCCCAACACTGTCTACAAGAATAGAAGCACCCGTAGACATCAAGCTATTTTCTGGCGCCGTTGCCGGGGAGGAAAGGTAAAAGGCACTCATACTCCGGTCCCAGGTAACTAAGTACTTTTCTGTTGCCGTTGTGTGAGTGCTCGAATCTATTTCCTTTAGATCCTGCAATTGCATCTTTTTGTTTCTTGTTTACACTAGTTAGGCATAATGGACAACAATGAGCTTCTTATTCTATTTCCTGATTTAAGACATGGATGGTTTGATGCGAAAATTAAAAAACCTATGGAACATATTAGTATGAACGCTTTGAACACCATTGTTGCTAATGATATGGAAAATTCTAAACTTGGGGAAGCTGGCTTTGATGAGCATGATATTTTTAGTCCCCCGAGCATTGAGGAGAAAATTTACTTTGATGATACTTTGCCTCATATTTATGATGATTATAATGATAGTGGTCTTCTGGTGCCGCCTACTATGGAGGATAAGTTTAATTATGATTACAATATGCCTCCTATATTTGATGATGAGAATAATAATGATAGCTACTTTGTTGAATTTGCTCCCACTACAACTAATAAAATTGATTATGCTTATGTGGAGAGTAATGATACTTTTATGCATGTGAATAAGAATGCTTTATGTGACACTTATATTGTTGAGTTTGTTCATGATGCTACTGAAAATTATTATGAGAGAGGGAAACATGGTTATATGCATCTTAATAATATCAAGTTTCCCCTCTTTATGTTGAGAATTTTGAAGTTGCGCTTGTGTTGTCTTCCTATGCTTGTCACTTTGTTCTTCTTGAATTTATTTGTGTACAAGATTCCTTTTCATAGGAAGCATGTTAGGCTTAAATTTGTTTTGAATTTGCCTCTTGATGCTCTCTTTTGCTTAAAATACTATTTCTTGCGAGTACATCATTAAAACTGCTGAGCCCATCTTAATGGCTATAAAGAAAGAACTTCTTGGGAGATAACCCATGTGTTTATTTTACTACAGTACTTTTGTTTTATATTTGAGTCTTGGAAGTTGTTACTACTGTAGCAACCTATCCTTATCTTATTTTATTGCATTGTTGTGCCAAGTAAAGTCGTTGATAGTAAGATCCATACTAGATTTGGATTACTGCGCAGAAACAGATTTCTTTGCTGTCACGAATCTGGGCCTAATTCTCTGTAGGTAACTCAGAAAAATCTGCTAATTTACGTGCGTGATCCTCAGATATGTACGCAACTTTCATTCAATTTGGGCATTTTCATCTGAGCAAGTCTGGTGCCACTTTAAAATTCGTCTTTACGGACTGTTCTGTTTTGACAGATTCTGCCTTTTATTTCGCATTGCCTCTTTTGCTGTGTTGGATGGATTTCTTTGTTCCATTACCTTCCAGTAGCTTTGTCCATAAGTGTTAAGAATGATTGTGTCACCTCTGAACATGTGAATTTTTGATTATGCACTAACCCTCTAATGAGTTTGTTTCGAGTTTGGTGTGGAGGAAGTTTTCAAGGGTGAAGAGAGGAGGATGATATACTATGATCAAGAAGAGTGAAGAGTCTAAGCTTGGGGATGCCCCGGTGGTTCACCCCTGCATATTTCAAGAAGACTCAAGCATCTAAGCTTGGGGATGCCCAAGGCATCCCCTTCTTCATCGACAACTTATCAGGTTTCTTCTCTTGAAACTATATTTTTATTCGGTCACATCATATGTACTTTACTTGGAGCGTATGTTTGTTTTTGTTTATGTTTGAATAAGTTCATCCTTGTGTGGGAGAGAGACACGCTCCGCTGGTTCGTATGAACACATGTGTTCTTAGCTTTATTCTTAATATTCATGGCGAAGGTTGAAACTGCTTCGTTAATTGTTATATGGTTGGAATCGGGAAATGCTACATGTAGTAATTCTAAAATGTCTTGGATAATTTGATACTTGGCAATTGTTGTGCTCATGTTTAAGCTCTTGCATCATATACTTTGCACCCATTAATGAAGAAATACATAGAGCTTGCTAAAATTTGGTTTGCATATTTGGTCTCTCTAAAGTCTAGATAATTCCTAGTATTGAGTTTTGAACAACAAGGAAGACGGTGTAGAGTCTTATAATGTTTACAATATGTCTTTTATATGAGTTTTGCTGCACCGGTTCATCCTTGTGTTTGTTTCAAATAACCTTTCTAGCCTAAACCTTGTATCGAGAGGGAATACTTCTCATGCATCCAAAATCCTTGAGCCAACCACTATGCCATTTGTGTCCACCATACCTACCTACTACATGGTATTTCTCCGCCATTCCAAAGTAAATTGCTTGAGTGCTACCTTTAAATTTCCATCATTCGCCTTCGCAATATATAGCTCATGGGACAAAATAGCCTTAAAAACTATTGTGGTATTGAATATGTACTTATGCACTTTATCTCTTATTAAGTTGCTTGTTGTGCGATAACCATGTTTTCTGGGGACGCCATCAACTCTTTGTTGAATATCATGTGAGTTGCTATGCATGTTCATCTTGTCTGAAGTAAGGGCGGTTTTCACAATCAAATGGTTTGAGTATGCATACTGTTAGAGAAGAACATTGGGCCGCTAACTAAAGCCATGAATCATGGTGGAAGTTTCAGTTTGGACATAAAACCTCAATCTCTTATGAGAATATTAACTGTTGTTGAATGCTTAAGCATTAAAAGAGGAGTCCATTATCTGTTGTCTATGTTGTCCCGGTATGGGTGTCTAAGTTGAAGAATGATCAAAAGCGAGAAATCCAATGCGAACTTTCTCCTTAGACCCTTGTACAGGCGGCATAGAGGTACCCCTTTGTGACACTTGGTTGAAACATATGTTATGCAATGATGGTCAGTGTTAACCCAAGCTAATTAGGACAAGGTGCGGGCACTACTAGTATACTATGCATGAGGCTTGCAACTTGTAAGATATAATTTACATGATACATATGCTTTATTACTACCGTTGACAAAATTGTTTCATGTTTTCAAAAAAAAAAGCTCTAGCACAAATATAGCAATCAATGCTTCCCTCTGCGAAGGGCCATTCTTTTACCTTTTATGTTGAGTCAGTTCACCTATTTCTCTCCATCTCAAGAAGCAAACACTTGTGTGAACTGTGCATTGATTCCTACATACTTGCATATTGCACTTGTTATATTACTTTACATTGACACTATCCATGAGATATACATGTTATAAGTTGAAAGCAACCGCTGAAACTTAATCTTCCTTTGTGTTGCTTCAATACCTTTACTTTGATTTATTGCTTTATGAGTTAACTCTTATGCAAGACTTATTGATGCTTGTCTTGAAAGTACTATTCATGAAAAGTCTTTGCTTTATGATTCATTTGTTTACTCATGTCATTACCATTGTTTTGATCGCTGCATTCATTACATATGCTTACAATAGTATGATCAAGGTTATGATGGCATGTCACTCCAGAAATTATCTTTGTTATCGTTTACATGCTCGGGACGAGCAGGAACTAAGCTTGGGGATGCTGATACGTCTCCGACGTATCGATAATTTCTTATGTTCCATGCCACATTATTGATGATATCTACATGTTTTATACATACTTTATGTCATTATTATGCGTTTTCCGGAACTAACCTATTGACGAGATGCCGAAGGGCCAGTTCCTGTTTTCTGCTGTTTTTGGTTTCAGAAATCCTAGTAAGGAAATTTTCTCGGAATCGGACGAAATCAACGCCCAGGGTCCTATTTTTCCACGAAGCTTCCAGAAGTCCTAAGGGGAAACGAAGTGGGGCCACGAGGTGGGAACACAGTAGGGCGGCGCGGCCCAAGCCCTGGCCGCGCCGGTCTAGTGTGTGGCCCCACCAGGACTCCACCGACCTTGCCCTTCCGCCTACTTAAAGTCTCCGTCGCGAAAACCCTACCACGTTCGACGAAACCAGAAAAAACCTTCCAGAGCCGCCGCCATCGCGAAGCCAAGATCTGGGGGACAGGAGTCTCTGTTCCGGCACGCCGCCGGGACGGGGAAGTGCCCCCGGAAGGCTCCTTCATCAACACCACCGCCATCTTCATCACCGCTGATGTCTCCCATGAGGAGGGAGTAGTTGTCCATCGAGGCTCGGGGCTGTACCGGTAGCTATGTGGTTCATCTCTCTCCTATGTACTTCAATACAATAATCTCATGAGCTGCCTTACATGATTGAGATTCATATGATGATGCTTGTAATCTAGATGTCATTATGCTAGTCAAGTGGATTTTACTTATGTGATCTCCGGAGACTCCTTGTCCCACGTGTGTAAAGGTGACAGTGTGTGCACCGTGTGGGTCTCTTAGGCTATATTTCACAGAATACTTATTCGCTGTTATGAATGGCATAGTGAAGTGCTTATTTATATCTCTTTATGATTGCAATGTGTTTTGTATCACAATTTATCTGTGTGCTACTCTAGTGATGTTATTAAAGTAGTTTATTCCTCCCCGCATGTTGTAATGGTGACAGTGTGTGCATCGTGTAGTACTTGGCGTAGGCTATGATTGTGATCTCTTGTAGATTATGAAGTTAACTATTGCTATGATAGTATTGATGTGATCTATTCCTCCTTTCGTAGTGTGAAGGTGACAGTGTGCATGCTATGTTAGTACTTGGTTTGGTTATGTTGATCTGTTATGCACTCTAAGGTTATTTAAATATGAACATTGAATATTGTGGAGCTTGTTAACTCCGGCATTGAGGGTTCGTGTAATCCTACACAGTTAGTGGTGTTCATCATCCAACAAGAGGGTGTAGAGTCTAGCATCTATCTATTTATTCTGTTATGTGATCAATGTTGAGAGTGTCCACTAGTGAAAGTATGATCCCTAGGCCTTGTTCCTAAATACGGCTATCGCTGCTTGTTTACTGTTTTAGTGCATCTTTACTTCCTGCAATATTACTACCATCAACTGCACGCCAGCAAGCACTTTTCTGGCGCCGTTACTACTGCTCATATTCATTCATACCACTTGTATTTCACTATCTCTTCGCCGAACTAGTGCACCTATTAGGTGTGTTGGGGACACAAGAGACTTCTTGCTTTGTGGTTGCAGGGTTGCATGAGAGGGATATCTTTGACCTCTTCCTCCCTGAGTTCGATAAACCTTGGGTGATCCACTTAAGGGAAACTTGCTGCTGTTCTACAAACCTCTTCTCTTGGAGGCCCAACATTGTTTACAAGAATAGAAGCACCCGTAGACATCAGTTAGGAAACGTCATCTACAGTACATATTTCAGCTTGTCTCCTTGAGGTGATACTAATATCACGCCTGCTCCAGCTCCTTCTAACCTCTTGGACCCGTCGAAGTTCATAGTCCAGGTTCTCGATAAATCAGGGGGTCCCGTATTTTGCAGCTCCATCCACTCTGCGACGAAGTCCGGTAAAATCTGCGACTTTATTGCTTTTTTTTCATACGTGATGTCCCGAGGAGAAAGCTCTATTCCCCAAAGGGAGACACGACCCGTAGCTTCCGGGTTATTCAATATATTGGATAAAGGCGCCTCATTGACCACTATGATCGGATGTTCCGAAAAATAGTGTCGCAACTTTCTTGCTGTTGTAAACACTCCATATGCCAGCTTCTGATAATGCGGGTATCGCTATTTTGAAGACGATAAAACTTCGCTGATGAAGTATACCGGCCGCTGGACTCCATGGAGTTTTCCCTCTTCCTCTCGCTCAACTACAAGTGATGTGCTGACCACCTGAGGTGTGGCCGCGAGATATAACAGAAGAGATTCCTTTTCCTTGGGCTCCACCAATATTGGTGGTGTCGAGATTGTGCGTTTGAGATCCTCAAAGGCTCTGTCTGCTTCTTCGTTCCACTCGAATTTTTCTCCCTGCTTGATCAAGGCGTAAAATGGCAACGCCTTTTCTCCTAGCCTGTCGACGAATCTGCTTAAAGCTGCGACTCTCCCAGTTAACTCTTGTATCTCCTTTAACTTTGTTGACTTCCGCATTGTTACGATGGCCTGAATTTTCTCCGGATTAGCCTCGATTCCCCTTGCTGACACCAAAAACCCGAGAAGTTCTCCCGCAGGAACGCCGAAAGAACACTTCGTCGGATTCAATTTGAGGCAGAATTTGTCGAGGTTGTTAAAGGTTTCCTTGAGATCGTCGATCAATGTTGACCCTTTCTTTGTTGTTATGACGACATCGTCAATGTATACTTGAACGTTCTTGCCAATCTGTGTAGCAAGACACTTTTGTATCATCCGCTGATATGTTGCTCCCGCGTTTTTCAACCTGAAGGCATTGTTCGATAACAGAACACGCCATAGGGTGTTATGAAAGCTGTTTTGACCTCATCCTCTTCTTTCAGTCGAATCTGATTGTAACTAGAATATGCATCCAGGAAGGAAAGACGTTCACAACCTGTCGTGGAGTCGATAATTTGATCGATCCTCGGGAGGGGAAAGTGATCCTTTGGACAATATTTATTGAGACATGTGAAGTCGACGCACATGCGAATGACCTCCGTGTTTTTCTTCGGGACCAACACTGGGTTAGCTACCCACGTGGCTTCTGTATGTATCTCTTTGATAAATCCAGCTTCTCTGAGTCGATTAATCTCTGACAGCATAGCTTTGCGATTTGGTTCCGAGAAACGCCGCAAAGGTTGTCTGATTGGCCTGGCCAATGGATCCAAGTTAAGGGGGTGCTCGGCAAGTTCCCTGGGTACTCCTGGCATGTCTGCTGGACACCATGCGAAGATTTCCCAGCGCTCACGGAGGAACTCGACGAGCGCGCTTTCCTATGCAAGGTCCATGTTTGTGGCGATGGCTGTCGTTTGCTTGGGGTCTGTCGGGTGTATCTGCATTTCCTTTGAGTTCTTGGTGGTGTCAAAGGTTGGTTCCTTTAGTGGCCTCCCTCCATCTGGTAACACGTCGTAGTCAGTTGTTAGCTTTGACGCCAGATATTCTGCTTGCATCCCGAAAGTTTCTGACAGCCTATGAAAATCTTTATCGCACTTATCCGCCAATGCGAAGCTTCCTTTTACTGTGATCGGGCCCTTAGGTCCAGGGAGCCTCCACAACAAGTATGTGTAATGGGGTATCGCCATGAATCTGGCATGCGCGGGTCGTCCTAGCAGAGCATGATACTGTGATGGAAAATCCATGACTTCGAACTCCAGCTTCTCTCTTCAGTAATTTTCCCGGGTTCCGAACTGAACGTCGAGATTGATCTTTCCTAGTGGGTAACTTGGCTTATCAGGTGTGATACCATGGAACCATGTGTCGGTTGGTGTTAGATTCGCCAAGGATATGTTCATCTTCCTTAATGTATCTGCGTACATAAGGTTTAAGCTGCTACCTCCATCTATAAACACTCGTGAAACGTCGAATCCTGCAATGACCGCCGGCAAGATCAAAGCTGACTGCCCTGGTCGAGGAACTTGCTGCGGATGGTCCGCTATGGTAAAGCCGATGTCCTGTCCCGACCAATTCAAGTACTCAACTGTTGGACGAGGCATTTTCTCTGCCATAAAAACTTGCCGAGAAATTACTTTTTGAGCTCTATTGGACGACATGCCTTTCTGAATCATCGAGTCCTCTCCATTGGTGTTGATATAAGGACCATTCATTGGAGCTGCCGCTATTCGTAGCTGATGTCGATTTTAGTCCGTGATTGCAGGAGGAGGTGGCAGGTGAATCTCACTCCTTGGCCCCTGAGGGTTTCTGTTTGCTGCCTGTGCATTGGCATGCCCCGCGAATCTATTCAACGCCTGGAACGTTCGGCAGTCCTTCTGCAAATGCCCCGACTGCTTTTTCCCGTTGTTGTCGAGATAAAAGTGCATCTGGCATGGCCCGTTCATCATATCTTCGGGAGATCTGTACGGCCTCTGGAACCTTGGACCATTATTTTGCCTATTGGGATGTGGACTGTCCCTCTAGTCGTTGCGTTGTTCACCACTCTTTTGATAGTCATCTCGATTATTACTTCCACTATTTCCTCGGAAGCCAACTGATATTTGGCCGGGACCGTCATAGTCGGAATATTGGCGAGAGAATCATCGTCTATTTTGGATATTTCGGTTCCGATCCTCCTCAGGCGACCTATGCCGCTTATTGTGAACGGCATCTTCTCCATCCGCCCAGCGATTCGCTATTTCCATCAGTGCTGCTATGGTTTTTGGGTTAGTCCTTTCTAAGTCCTCGATGAAATCCTTTCTTCGGATCCTAGCGACAAAAGCATCTATCGCCCTCTCGTCAGATATGTTTTCTGTCGAGTTTTTGATGATGTTCCACCTTTGGATGTACAACCGCATCGACTCATCGTACTTCTGTCGACATGCTCTCAGTTGTTCTATTGATGCAGGTTTCTTGCATGTGGATAGGAAATTCTTCACGAACATGTCCTCGAAAGTCTCCCATCTGTCGATGGATCCAGGTGGTAGCTTTTTGATCCATGATCGCGCTGCACCACTCAAGTATACCTGAATGCTCTGCATAGCGGTTGCTTTGGTTCCACCCGTCAACTTTACTGTTTCCAAATAGTCGACTAGCCAATTCTTTGGATCTTGCAGGCCATCGAACTTCTTGTAATTGTCGGGTAATTTGAGACCAGATGGAACTCGCGTTTTGCGCACTCGTTGAGTGAAACAGGGGAGCCCGCACATCTCCTCCTCATTAACTTCTGGTGACTGCCGACGTTCTCTCCTTTCTTGACGCGCTCTATCGACCCGCGCCTGTGTCGTTGTATCTCTTGCCGATGTTCTTGGGGATCTTGTACCACCCCTGTAGGTCGCGGACTATTTTGTCTTGCAGCACCTTCGGGTGGTGTGCTTGTTCCCGCGAACGCTGTCCCCTTGACTCCGACTCCTGCCATAGCCATGTTATACAATGCCTCTCTTGGATCTCCTGGGGGTGGCATGTTCGCTAGTATGAAGGCATGTGTCGCCATATATCCAGCTTCCGGTGTTTTAGGAATGATGTTTCCTCTCGTGTCTATTGACATAAAAGACATGTCGAGGTTTTGATCAGATTCTCCCTCTCGGCTTCAGGTATGTTCTGCAGCCGCGATCTTCCCCTATTCCGAGCGTCTCTATGATTATCTCCCGAAGTTCCTGACTGCCGACTCAACTCAGCTCGTCGCCTGCTTAACGCGGAAGCGGCGACTTTCATTTTCTCGAGCTCGATTCTATGTTTTTCAAGTTCTCGGCCAGCACGGGCAAGTTTATATTGGTACGCTTGTAATTCTTCGGCTGTTGCCGTCGTACTCATCGGCTCTGTGCCGTTCATAGCTCTTGTTGCTCTGTCCCAAGCTTCTTGCGGTAGTTGCACCCTTAGTCGCGGTGCAGGCCTGACATACTTGGTGCCCAAACCTCACATGAGATCAACGGGATCGATGTATGGATTTCCCACATCATCGAAAGCCTCTGACATCTCCTCCTCTGGGCGACTTGCTTCTCCAATTACATAAACTTGATGATATTTTGAAGTTGTATCTTTGCTAGGGTTGGTGACACCGTCGTATAGATCGGTGAAGACCTCCCGAACAGAAGTAGATCTGTCGATGAAGTTGAAGTTGTCGACGCTGTCTGAGTCGCTGCTTATATTGGAGTCCGCAGACGACTCGAAGGACATGTCGCCGAAGATCTTGACGAGTTCATCACTTGATGTTGACTCGGCGAAGCGCGACGACGAGATTTCCTCGGCACCGATCTTGAATGATGTCGATGATGCCGAAAGAACGGAATCAGCCGCCGACGATCCCGGCGAAACCGGAACCTCGAGACGATGTGACACCTCTTTTCCGACGCGGAAGTGGAACCTCTCGAACGTCACCTCCATAGACTCCTCCAAATACGCACATGCATCCACACGGGAGGGGCGGGTGAGGAACAAAATCAACTAGATCAGTTTCGATCTGTTTACCTCTATCCATTGTGTTGCTTCCCACCGAAGATGTCGACGATGTTGAGCGTGCCATCGAGATCAGATCCTTGTCGCCTCTAATTCCCACAGACGGCGCCAATTGACAAGGTATCGACTTGTCAATGCCTACAAGTTGTAGACTAGGGTTTTGTTAGAAGTAGAGGGCAAGTAGATCTCGAGGGTTTCAGCCGGAAAAGTACTCGACTGCTATGAAAGACTAGGGTTGTGTTGACAATGATTCGATGCTTTCTTTGTCCCTCGACTCCCCCTTATATAGGAGGCGGAGCCGAGGGTTTCGTGATGTACAAGTTACAGAGTTCGGAGACTTTCTGAGTCCGTCCCGTAATAGTTACAAGTCGATATTCCTAATACAACTCTATCTTTCCAAACTATCTATTGACTGGACTTCTAGGCTTCATAAACTTCGGGTCATGGGCCTTCAGTAAACCCCGGGTACCTTCTTTGGCAGGCCCATTGGGGATGCCTATGTCAGTGGAAAACCCTGGATACCCGAGCCTCCATCCAGGAAAAGTTTTGTCACGGCCGCCATCGCATAACCCATCTCAGGGGTTCTGAAGCTGTTCCTGGCACCCTGCCAGAGGGGGAAATCACCGCCGGAGGCATCTACATTTCCATGCTCGCCTCCGAAGTGATGTGTGATAGTTCATCCCTGGACTATGGGTCCATAGCAGTAGCTAGATGGCTCTCTTCTCCAATTTGTGCTTCATGTATAGATCTTGTGAGTTGCCCTACATGATCAAGATCATCTTTATGTAATCCTACATGTTGTGTTTGCTGGGATCCGATGAATATTGTATACTATGTTGAGGTCGATTATATATGCATGTCATATGTTATTTGTGGTCTTGCATGCTCTCCGTTGCTAGTAGATACTCTGGCCAAGTAGATGTTTGTGACTCCAAGAGGGGGTATTTATGCTCGATATTAGGTTCCTGCCTCTAGTTTTCTGGGAGAGTGACAATAACTTCTAAGATTGTAGATGTGTTGTTGCTACTAGGGAGAAAAAAATTATCCGAGGGTAATTCTATTGTTTACTTTACACACATTGCTTAATGCGATAATTTGTTGCTTGCAACTTAGTACTGAAAGGGTTCGGACGATAATAGGAAGGTGGATTATTAGTCATATACGCAGTTGGATTACGGTCTATGTATTATATTGTAATACCCAATCAAATCTCATAGTAATTAACTTGTCATGTATGGTCGATATTCTGTCAATTGCCCAGCTGTAATTTGTTCACTCAATATGCTATTTATCTTTATGGAGAGACATCTCTAGTGAACTGTGGACCCCGATCCGTTTCCTTTATACTGGTAAATTCAACCACTGCAATCCTGCTCTTTTACTTACTGCAATTCACGTTCTCTTTAATTACTGCAAACATCTCTTTCCACTCGATACGTCTAATCCTTTGTGTTCAGTAAATCGGTGAGATTGACAACCTCACTGTAAGTTGGGGCAAAATACTTTGGTTGTGTTGTGTGCAGGTTCCACGTTGTTGCTGACGTCGGTAGTGCGCCCTGCCACTAGTCAGCTAGCAACACGTTCAGAAGTCACTCCTTTTTCCTACTGGTCGATTAAATCTTGGTTTCGTACTGAGGGAAAACTTGCTGATGTGCTCATCACACCTTCCTGTTGGAGTTTCCCAACCGCTTTCACAACAATGCTCAGCAAGATTGTCTGGTGCCATCACCGGAGCACCATCGGTGCGCGCACTCGGATGGCACCGCCTCGATACTGATCAGATCCAGCGAGAAGGACCTCTGATTGGGACTAATCGAAGATGCTCGCGATTCTTTGAATCGGGATCCGTTGATGATGTGAGAACGGAACAGAAAAAGTAGAAAGAGCGAGAGAGACACCAAAGAGAAACAACAAAGTGCAACATTTTAGAGGACGAGCTACATGTAGTTCGTTTTCTTGGAAAATTTGAATATCATATTTTGAAGTTTCAAAAAAAGTCGAAAATAAATGTGCATTTAGTTGGTGATATATATCGCAAGTCTGTAAAATTTCAGTACGAAATACTCGTTGTGATCTTTAAAAATGACAAAAAAATGCAGATCTGGGAATAGCGAACATTACACATTTTCAAAATCCTCAAAATTGTCACAATTTGTTATTTTTGCGTAGCCCACACTACAATTAGTTTTGGATTGAAACTTTCCACCATTGTGAATCCATAATTACCTACAGCCCCAGATTTTTTTCAGTTTTTTGAAATGTGGAAATACCGATTTTGATTTTATTTGTAAAACGACCTATGTGTAATCTGACTATCTGAGCTACAAAGTGAGTTTTCGGAGTGCCGTTTTGGAGGCCGACTTACATGTAGCTCATTATTTTTGAACATCAAAATTTATAATTCAAGGTTTAAAAAAAAATCCGAAACAAAATTTTAGAGGTAACCAATGATGAATGCTAGAATGGTGTAAAATCTCAACATAAACTGGTTTGTATTCTAAGCTACATGAAATTCACAAAATTTGAGAAATTTATGGTATTGACATGTGCACTATTCACTATAAACTTGGCATGATTTGTTATTTTTGTGTAGCCTAGAATATGAAGCAGTTTGTATTAAGAATTTACACATTTATAGTATACAACATTAGCTATCTCCAGAATTTTGTTTCGAATTTTTTAAAACTTTAAAACATGAGTTGTGAGTGTTTGTAGAAAAAGAGTTACGTGTAGCTCACCTTCTTTTTGAAGTTTTCTCAGGTGGCGACCTACACCTCCACCTGAGGGCATCTCTAACGGGGCGATGCATTTTAGACACAATTTATATCTGTTTGCTCGGGCACGGCCACAAAAAATGTCCACATGTCCGCATGCGTCTGCCCCTTCTTCAGTGGCATAGACGCATTTTTTACCGCAAGAATCTGCATGCATTGATTAGAAGGAAAGAGAGAGAGAAAGATTCTATTTATGTGGACATGAGTGGTCAGCACATGGATCTACCCTGCATTAAAGGGGGAGAGAGAGCACTGCATGCATGCCACACGGACGCCGTCCGCGCACATGCATTTTTGATACATATTTGGTCCACGTTTACGTTAGAATGGACGTCGCGGTCATTTTACATCTAGCCGCTGGAGCGTGCTTTTTATCCGCGCAGACGCAAACAGTTTTTTGTCAGTTACCTTCGAGATGCCCTAAGCCAACGCCGCAGACGACGCGGCCGCGCTGCTGAACAGCTGCAGTTTCCTCAGCACCGACTGATGGCTCTCTTCCTCTGCTTCAGGCTTCGACTCGATAGCAACAACTTGCTCTAAAACTGCTCCTGGATTTGGTTAAAAGTACTCTAGCTTTCTTCCCTTCTTACCGCTACTCCTGCTCTCTCGTGCGTGATACTGCTTGTGTAACGTGAGCAGTTGTCTTCTGTCGTTTGTTAGTGCACTTGCTGTTCGGATTTCTTGAGTTGGTTGTCAACTCACAGTAGTTTCATCAGATTTTGTTACTAACTAGCTAGCTGCACTTGTTTGTCATCGTAAATTTTGTTTCAATTTTTTTTTCTATAATAAGTGTGGATTCAAAAATGTTCAATTGTTCGTATCCCTGCACTAGTGGTACAAATACTATTTTCTGTTTGTAAACAACGATACCTTTTTACAGCAAATCGACCAGGTGTTTTCTTGGATTGTTCTCTGAGTCTTTTAAATGAATAAACATTCTCTGAGAATAAAATGTTTCATATGCCAATTAACATTGATTATGATCCATTGTTTTGCTTCTTCTTCGTAAAGAAGAGAATTGAAAGTGTTTTATGGGGGCTCCGCATCTAATTGTTTTAGGTGTTCAATCTAATGATTAAAAGCACCGTGAATTCGTCGATCACACTGAGATCAAGCGGAAGCATGGGCTATGTTCCAAAAAAAAGGAATTCACTGATTAAGAACGATGTAGCTAAGGTTATAATTTACAATGTTCAAGCTGACTGCACGGATCTCAAAGTTAAAATTTGCAATTGGGATAAGCTAGGACGTCCACATGCCATATGGACAACATTTTCCTGTCGTGAGGGCATCTCCCACGGGGCGCACACTGATGGTGAGCGACCGTTTGCCTCTGCGTGGTCGGAAAATGCGTCTGGGTTCTGCTCCAGCGGGGCAACGCATAGTGATCGAGCCATTCGCAGCGATGCAAACCTGACCCAAATATGCGTCTCTGTGGACGCTGCGCGAACGCGCAAAGTGTCCGCTCGCGTCTGGCAGACGTTTCGTCGGGCCCGTCTGGCAGTGACCAAGGCTCGATGCGTCTTCTCAGGCGCGCCAGTACTGGCGCCGAGACATCGTTTCGGCAGTCTGCGACCATGTTAATGGCGATGCCTCGCGTGTCGCACGGCCGTCGCCTACCTATGCGCACGAAGTAATGGCGATGCCACGCGTGTCGCGGCAGTCGCCTGCCTTCAGCCTATATACGGGCATCTCATCTCCTCCCACACAAAACCCTAGACGCCGCACAACCTCCACTGTAGCGCCGCCGCTACACAACCACCACCTTTGCCGTGAGCAGCGCCGGCCGCGGCTAGGCTACCGCGCCTCCACCTCCGACTCCACCTCCCCCGGTCTTGAGCTCCGACGAGGAGTTCGAGGACGACGACAGCACCGACGACCTCCTCGACCCGGTCAGGGACGCGAAGTTCCTGGCTGACGCGGAGAAAGAAGCATAGGATCGAGGAGCGAGCAGCCCACGCGGCGTTCGACGCCGAGATAGAACGCCGCAGAGGACGACTCCTCCGACTTCTCATGGTCATCTGATGACCCTGATGCGCCTACCCTGGAGGAGAAGACGGCGGGGCAGAGGGCCTTGGTCGACTCCTTCGAGACGCTCAAGTAGGCCGAGGATGCCGCGAACGAGACGCTGCGGCGGTGCCTGCTAGAGAACGCGGCGGCGCACCGAGCTCTAGCGGCCGCATGGCTGGCGGCGGAGAAGCAGACGAGGGAGGGATGCAACGACGGGGCCGGGCCGTCGGGCAGCAAGTAGTATAGGCTTATACCAACTATTGTTTGTATAATTTGTAGTACATTATGCTTTTTAAATATTATTGCGAAACAAAAAATGGGTCACCCACTGGATGCACACCTAGACGCAAACAACGCACGGTCAACATATAAATGGACGAACGCGTTCACTTTTGGGCGTCCGATATGCGCCGCCCCGTTAGAGATGCCTAGACAAACCCCGCCAATAGCAGATGTGAGCACATCGCGCTGAATTCTTTAAGGTAGCTGAGTCCCCAACAAAACGCATCCTCGTAACTGCTCCGTGAAAAATGATCAAGAAAAAAAAGAGCCAGGAGGAGGTGACACATCTGCCCCAACTATTCCGGCAAGCCGCCGGTCCCTGCCTCCTCCGTCCGCCGTTCTGGTGACGGGAGGGGGTGGGGACCCCAAGCTTTGCTCCGGTCTGTAGTTAGGGTTGGCCTAGTTTTTCTTTGAGATGCTCTTCCATGGAGGAGTTGGCGACTGTGTTGAAATAATTTTCCCTAATTTTTCTCCATCTCGACGTTTCTCCTACCAATAACGTCGAGGGGCTGGTGGCCCTGTTGTCTCGTCGGTCTCTTGATCCGGTGAGATTCGTGTCTGGTGGTTGGCGCTCAGCACTCTCGCAGGTGGCGGTCGCGTCGGCTGTTGTAGGTTTGTTTGGTGTCTTGCAGTTGGGTCCGTGGATGACGAAAGGTGGCGACGTTCCTCTTCTCCGACTACGTTGGATGAAGTTGACGGTGTCGGGATCTGGTGACCACGGGGGAGATCCCTAGCAGACGTGCCATAAAGTCTCGGTCTCGTCGCTTACAACGGTCCGATTCATCGGCTTAGAAAGCATCCTTGTGCTCTCCTAGATCAGCAGCGGCGGCGGAGGACGACAATTCGGCAAGGCACAAATTTCTCCAAGGGTGAAATTTTAGTTTTACTTCTTGTCTTTTTCGTTGTGCAAGTTTGCTTGGCAAAGCATGTTTGTCCATATGACCATATATGTAATCTCCAGATTGTGATTGTCTAATGAAATATATGGTTACTTCAAAAAAAACAGTTCCTCATCAAAGCAAAATGGATTTTTAGTAGTGAAACTTTCAACACCTTAAAAATATGTAAAAATTCAAACCGTAGCAACGCACAGGCATATTTCCTAGTCTTTAGTAAAGTACAAACCAACAACTGATTAGCTTGATGGACTATCGAATTAATTTGGTAGATTATACAAACCAACTAGCCAAATTACACTTTCAACACATACGACAACGGACACATGAAGCCAGGTTCTCTCGCATCATATTTATTCAGTGTTTTCACTCAAGCACCAACAGAAATAACCTGCATGAACTTTGGGAACTATAGCAAATATTCAGTGTTTCCACTAAAACACCAACAGAAACAACCTGCATGAACTTCAGGAACTATAGCAAATAGATCGTCTTGGCCTCTTCACCTATGACTCAGGGCACAATACTTGGGACATTATTTCTTGCTACGCAGCTTAGCTCCAAGGGCCCTCTCAAGCTTCCCGATGATCTGATTGTTCGGAATCGCCTTGCCTGACTCGTACTCCTGGATCACCTGTGGCTTCTCATTGATCATCTGTTGCAACACATCATACTCTAGGTTAGATGGAGGTAATAGTGCACACTAGATAAGAACGTGACACATCTGCCCAAGAAGGATTCAATTCTACAAGGTGACAAGCAGTTTTCTTCTCAAGAAGAATGTGATTCTACAAGGTGACAAGTAGCTTTCTTCTAATGAAGATGCAATTCTACAGATTCTAAAATATTCATTTTTTACTAGGTACCTGAGCAAGTTGTGCCTGGGTCATCTTCTTATCCAGCCTTGCTTGCATGAGGTTTTTCTTCAGGTCACTTGAAACACGCTCATCTAGCATCACAAGCAAGCACAAGGTATTAGCATGCTACTAAACAAGAAAAAAATTGCAACAGTTGTGATTTGATGTTATTGTTGTTGTTGTTGGTGGTGGTGGTTCCCAAGGTTAAGTCAGGCAGATAGTTTGTTATAAAATAATTGTCTAGACACCAGTTCTACTTGCTTTGCAGTTCAATATCTAGCCAACTAGGCCAACTCATAGGCAACCAAAATTCAAGAGCAAGTTTAAGTATTGCCAAATTTCGGCACACATAAGAACAGTCTCAGTTGAGAATGAGCCAAACCAGACAGAGGTAAAAGCAGATTCCATGGGGGAACCTGAACTTACCTGGCAGCAGCAAACCGAAAAATAAAAAAACAAGGTAGTAACATTTCTATTTACAACAGGAAGAATTTCTTCTCAGATGGGACTTTCTGATCAATAGGTGATGATGGAGACTTTATCGACGCCGTGGGTAACGTTTGTCGTTTGAAAATAAAAATTAATGGTGAAAAACTCACTGGCCTTCTAAATAAGGTAAAATTAAACATATCCTCCCAAATGCAACAAACCCAGAGTAATTATGCCTTGTTCAGGCCAACCATCAACTAGAGGTGCTCATACAAACAAATAAGAGCAATCTTAAACCCCAGAAGTGCACTTGTGAAGTGAGGGATGTATTGAACATTATATAATATGTTTCAGTAAATATTCAACAACCTACGAACAACAAACACTATCATTTGCTTAAATTCACACAACATAGGTCACAAGCGCCATTTGTTATCAGAATACATAGAGATGCAATATCAAAAACAAATGTCACGCAAAAAAGTGTGATAATACAATAGAAGAACATTCCTAAACTGAAGCGAGATTTCCATGATCTTTTTAATGGGGAAAACAGCCAGAAATGACAATTGCAAGGGCTTGGCAACAAGGGGTATTCTGGAATAGTTAAAAGACTATCAATCACCAGCATCAGAATAAAGTCAGGAAGTGATGGTTTTTTCAGCAACAGACTCACAAATCCTAGAACATGATTTCAACTCTTCACTAAGCATAGGTACCAACTTGGTATACATCGGTGTACTCCAGGGATGGCCTCTGGTCCACTATTTCAACACCACCACATCGGCCCATCCAGCCAGAGCAGACTCACGCTGCCTGGGCTCCTCCAGTGCGCCGCCCCATGCCTCCCAGGTTGCTCCAGTGGCACCCACCCCCTCGAATCGGCCACAGAATCCACCAACGAATTGACCGCAGAATCCAGCACAGAATCGACCGCGGAATCGACCACCGCGCCACCCAACCCCTCGAATCGACCACCACGCACCGCGACATAGTCTCCTCCGACACAGGCTGCCAGGCGAGGGGGGGGATGGCTGGAGCGGGGCGGGGGCGGTGGCCGTCGATGACCTTGATGCAGTCGTGCATGGTGGGGATCCCACAGCCGAGGGCCACCACAGCACCGAGTCAGACAAAACTTTGATGACTCGTGCGTGGTGCTGCGAGCCCCGCACTGAACTACCGTCGCGGCTCCGCATCGGCCGGCCAGCATATTGAGGTCTAGGGGATCGCGCGACGATGAAAGGCCCCGGCGTCCGCGCGGTAGACGAATGGGAGCGTGCAGGGGAGGTGGGATTAACGGCGACCGGAGCGGTGGAGATGAGGGGGACAAGCGGCAGAAGCGAGGCTGCTGGCGGCCATGCAGTGGGAAATTGGGGATGCGGGCGTAGCGGGGATTTAGTCCAGGCGTGGAAAAGAATTCTGGCAAAAGAGAGGTGACTGCGGGCGCGAGAGGTGGCACTGTGGTGGGATTTTTTTCTATTTTTCTTTTTGACATCTGGCACGATAGGTGGCACCGTGGTGGGATTATTTTCTATTTTTCTTTTTGCCATCCGGGGGTGGTGGGTTTGGGTCAGGTTGGGAGGGAAAAAAACAGGCAGCTAATGGCGTTAAGTCAGATGTGCGGTGGAAATTCTCTATAGGGCTGATCCAATGGTTGGATGGGTGTGCATAGCTAGCCATGTAGTAGCCCACTATTTTGCATATATAAAATTCATATTAACGAGAAAGGATATATCAGTCTGCTTAATGTTCCCATGAAGCTGCTACCATTCTGGCACATAACATCCAAAACTAATGCCATCCGATCATGCACTGCAGTACCACAGAGAAGTTCACTAAACTAAACAAAATAAGCTAGAAGTAGAATATGTGCAAGATATAACTGCTTATCTGCAAGATACATCCATGATCGGTATCATTGAGAAGTCCATCATGTGCAATCTTGTGTATGGCACTAGGGCCCATGTTTTTAGCAAAAAAAAAACAGCCCCCACCTAACACGGCAACACCACAAGCGCACCTTCCTCTGCTCCTGTACGCTGCTTCCAGTTCGCCTGCTCTCTCCCTCTCCCACCCCCCCCCCCCCCCCCCCCCCGCGCTCTCTCTCTCTCTCTGTCTCTCTCTCTCCCTCTCTGATTTGACTAGGTTTAGCGATTAGACCCAAATAGAGAAGGAATCGGGCTGAGGTGGTGGAGCACAGGAGGAACAGCAGCACGGCACCGAGGCCGGCAGCTGTCCAGGGAGTCGCCGCATCCCGTGGGGCACGGGCATGGCTGCTGCATCGCATCCGCACGGGCACAGGTTGGCTGCGGACGGAGCGCCCCAGCGGCTACTGCCGGCGACTAGGAGTCTAGGACCAAATCAATCCCTTCTCTTCTGCCAAGGTAATCTTCTTTCTTTCCCCAAATTCTTAGTTAGTAATTTATAGCATATATTGTTCTTTGTTCCAGTAGTGCTTCGTTCACTGAATTGGGGATTTATTCAATTTTGCAAATTGCAACAGCCAACAGTAATGGGAAAGGCCACTCAGAGAAGAATAGATTTTGTCTTCAAAAGAAAAATGAAGATCCTTTGGCAGCAGCAAATGATTTTTTTCCTTTGCTTCAATTGGAACAGCAGCAACAGAACAATGAAAGAGGGATTTGGGACAAGTGAACCAATCACTTTTCGAGGAATTGAGTACTTGCAGCGAGACCCTGGACTGCGGCCTCAGATTTGGCAATATCCACCGGAGCAAAGAGATTCGGTGAGGAGAGCATATTTGATGTTAGGCCCTATGCAGCCCCATCTACAGAAATATAAACTTTCAGGTGAACAAAGGGCATCAACACCGCTTCCAATATAACTGGTTTGGTCTATTTCCATCATGGATCTCCCTCTCCCTTCCCCTCCCCATCCCCCTCCCCCCCTCCCTCTCCCTCCCTCTCCCTCTCTGATTTGACTAGGTTTAGCGATTAGACCCAAGTAGAGAAGGAATCGGGGTGAGGTGGTGGAGCAGAGGAGGAACAGCAGCACGGCGCCGACGCTGGCAGCTGTCCAGGGAGTCGCCGCATCCCGTGGGGCTCGGGCATGGCTGCTGCATCGCATCCGCACGGGCACAGGCTGGCTGCGGACGGAGCGCCCTAGCGGCTACTGCCGGCGACTAGGAGTCTAGGACCGAATCAATCCCTTCTCTTCTGCCAAGGTAATCTTCTTTCTTTCCCCAAATTCTTAGTTAGTAATTGATAGCATATATTGTTCTTTGTTCCAGTAGTGCTCCGTTCACTGAATTGGGGATTTATTCAATTTTGCAAATTGCAATAGCCAACAGTAATGGGAAAGGCCACTCAGAGAAGAATAGATTTTGTCTTCAAAAGAAAAAGGGATGAGACAAGTGAAAATGAAGATCCTTTGGCAGCAGCAAATGATTTTTTTTTCCTTTGCTTCAATTGGAACAGCAGCAACAGAACAATGAAAGAGGGATTTGGGACAAGTGAACCAATCACTTTTCGAGAAATTGAGTACTTGCAGCGAGACCCTGGACTGCGGCCTCAGATTTGGCAATATCCACCGGAGCAAAGAGATTCGGTGAGGAGAGCATATTTGATGTTAGGCCCTATGCAGCCCCATCTACAGAAATATAAACTTTCAGGTGAACAAAGGGCATCAACGCCGCTTCCAATATAACTGGTTTGGTCTATTTCCATCATGGTTGGAGTACTCAGAGGATAAACAATGTGCCTATTGTCTATTTTGCTTCGTGTCTGGCAGCAAGGAGAGTACAAGAGGTGGTTCTCATGTTTTCACGGTAGATGGATTTGACAAATGGAAGAGGGTCAATAATGGAAAACATTGTGCATTCTTGACTCACATAGGTTCCAGGCCATGCTCGCCACACAACGTGCATTTTCTAGTTTAAAGATTATTAAAACAAGGTTGCGCAATGATGGAAGATGACAATCTGGCCAACAACATGTTAGTTCACATAGAGGATGCTATTCTAGAGGAATACAAGTATGATGATGTCATTTTTTTATTTTAAAAAGCATCAAGGATCGGGCAGCTGACTTGCAGTATGTATCTCCATGCCTAAAGACATCTACTGTCTAGTTTATTTTTGTGTAGCTTCTTTTGCTGTATAGTAGTTAATAGTATTACATATATGGATGCATCTCCTAATTTTGTAAGCACTGTGAACAAAATGCTTTGATCAATGACTGATTTCTAATGATCTGGTGTGTTTTGAGAACATTTTTTTTCAAGTTTCTTTAAGCCGGCCCGCCCAATAAAACTTTTCAAGCTCCGCCACTGGTGTATGGTATACAGTATAAACAGACAGTGATATAAATGTACTGAATATCGATTAAGAGCCTAAGAGGTCATTAGAGAATCAGGACAGCGAGCGGCTTCAGACTCCAATCCATAGAGGGAACCATTTTTCCGGAACAACTCAAGTAGGCATCAAATTTATATTCGGCAGCACATCATTCACGATGGAGGATGAAACAGATAGTGCGAGGTTAATGACTGCTCACGGGCAAGGTTCTCGGTGTCCTCGTCGAGCCGCTTGGTGTTGAGGGATGTGCCACTGGATGCCGCCTTGTTCGTTCCAGCGTTGTCTGCAAGCAGAAGAGATTGTCAGCCATGGATGAATAGTAAGATCCAAGAAAGTGAAATCCGTCGAAACCATGGTAGTCTACACTACAAAATTGTTCGAAGGAAGAACGAATAGTAAGCAAATCATCACCTGATATAATAAATACCTAAAACGCATGATAAGCAAACCGATAAAATACACAAATCTGACTCCAACGCTAGGTCAAATTCAAACAAGGCATAAACAGTAAGAAATCTACAGAAGTAACGAAGGACAAAGGTAAAACCTCCGCATCCGATTAATCGAACATCACCACGGCGACCAGTATCGGTCAAATCAGGACGAATCGCAAGAAAAGAATGAATTGAAAAACCTGACGCGACGTGATTCAAGGAAAAGAAGGGGGTAAACCAAAAGGGAGGACACCTACACTTTTTAGTGGTATCGATCTCGGCGCCAGAGCGGCGGGCGGCGTTGACTGCCTTCTCGTCCTTGTTGGCGGCGGCGTTCGGCGCCTTCTTGCGCACCACAACCGGCTCCCAGTCCTGCCTGATCGGACCAATCCCAGCCATCTCTCCCTGACTCTGGACCTCACACGACAACCTTCCTCACGCAGCTTCTCGATTTCCCAAACGCAAACTATGCAAGGGGATAGTGGAGGCGGAAGGCAGAGGGGGAGGAAGAAGATAGAGATGGAGGAGAGATGAACACAATAGGGCTCGAGTCGCAATTGACGGCTACGGGGATATTTTGTAGTTATCCAGGTAATGACAGGTGGGACTACAAGCTTTTGTTGTGGGACCCAGCTGGCAGTGTAAGTTTCGGGAAGATTCCTTTTCTTTTCGTGCCATGGCTGGATTCAAGCGGCGTTCCGTTTGGGCAAGCACATCATCTCGTCCCCAATATCGTCCCCAAATGACGGCGGATAAATATTTGGAGGACGTGTTTTCTTTGTACCGCATTTGGAGACATCGCTATGTAGCCACGTCTTCCAAACGCACTCCCTTAATAAATAAATAAAAATGCATGAAAATAAAGATTTCATTTAAATTTGATTATATTTTACAAGTTTGAATGAAAATGCATAGATTTTATCTAACCCTAGCCTACTGGCCGCCCAGCGGTGCGTTCGACGGCCTCACCTCATCGCTGCCTCCCCTCCGCCGCAGCTTCTGCGTCGTGCGCCGCCTCTTCCTACGGAGCATGACGAGAAGACGGCGGTGCTCGGTCAACGCGTCGTCGTCTTCCCTCCCCTGCTGCGCCGCCTGAAGGGACAGTTCGACGGCGCGGCGAATCTGCTCGTCTTCGCGGGCACGGGGTCGTCCAGCAACTTCTTCTGCGACTCGAACGACTCGACGAGCGCTCGTTGCTGATCCGCCGCCTCGTCCTCCACCTCGTCCTCGTCGTCCTCCTCCATTTGCGCCGCCAACGCATTCCCCTCCGCCGCCAACGCATCCGCCTCCGCCGCCAACGCATCCACCTCCGGCGCCTAGGCCGCCTCCTCCCGCAGCTGTTGCTCCAGCGCCTCTCGCCGCCGTTGTTGCATCGCCTCCCGCTGCTCACGGTAATGGAGCTCCCGCTCCATGCGCAGGCGCTCCCACTCTGCACGCCACCGCTCGCCCATCTCCTCCACCCAGCGCCGCTGCACCTCTTCCGCTGTGGCGGCGTCGAACGCCGCTATGGTGTCCGGCAGCACCGCCTCCTCCCACACTTTATTCTCCACAGCTTCCGGGTCGACGTCGAACTCCTGCGGTGTTGGAGGTGGTGGTGGAGACGGTGGTAGAGGGAACTGGCCGGCACCGACGCGGTTCATCATTCCGTAGGTGGTGTGTATGCGACGAGGGATGTGCTTGCGGTGGAGAAAGGGGTGTCGGCGGCTGTGGTGGCTACCATTGAGCGGGGGAGGCCTTTTATAGACGTCGGCGCCTCCAGAAGAGGCGGGAAGATAGCGCAGGAAGAGGCTAGAAGCGGCGGGAAGAAAGCGCGGGAACGCGCGGTGGCGTGCAAAAGCCGGCAACGCGTGGAGGTTGCGCAACACCGACGAGACGTCTCGCCTGCCCCTCCATCGTCATTAAGGCAAAGCTGCGACGCTTCGTTCTTGTGTCGCTGACGCGTCTGGCCCGCCACTCCCCACCTCGCTTCTCGTTGTGTCCGGCGTGCCCGGAGCGTCCCATGTGAACCAGGGACGGGCTCGGGGCGCCGGACACCGTATTGGGCCGCGCCGGACGGAAAGGGCCTTTGGGTCGCGTGGCTGGGAATGAAAAAAAATGTTCGGCGCACCCCAAATACCTTTGGGGGATGTTTTGGGGGACGCGGCTGGAGATGCTCTCACGGTGATAGGGCAAAGGTGTCCGATCTTTCGATGAGAGTATGATAGCTTCGATTTGTTGGTGGGGTTCGTGCTTGACGGTCCGACTACACGTGCAAAGCTCGGGCGCCAATGCAATCGCTAGGACAATCTCCGGGAGTTACTGATCTTGCGGATGCACGATCAGCCTGACCAGCGAGGGTCTTAATTCCTACCTGAAATCGAGAACAAGTAAGAACTAATATTGCAATCAGAATATTGTGGATGAAATATGAGAGCTTTACTGAATAAGGTGGGATTCCGAATAGTCGGTCTTGTTCTGGGCGTTGGCCTCAAAAGAAGTACACGAGAGTTGCAGCAATGGCTAACTTTTAATCTAATCAAAATCTGAGTCTAAACGTGACGGCTATGGGGGTATTTAAAGAAGGAAAAGGTGGGGCTTCGGCTAGCCATGCATATGGTGGCCGAACCAAGCCCTAGAAGGCCTTTCCCCTTTCAATACGGACTCTAAAAAGTGGCTGACTTAATTCCTGCGAAAATTACATGGGCCTGGCCCAAAACTAATAGTGTCGCAGCACCATGTACTCATATGGACGAAATTATGAAGTGGAAAACTCTATATTTCTTCCATGTCTTCATCTCCAATTATGGTGGCTTCAAAGTTCTGAAATCTCCACTCGCGGCATCATCTTCAATCCTCACATGTTTGCTGTCATCTTCTCTATGTGTGACCATGCTCCAATGCTTGTCCCTCTCATCCATGCTAGGTCCATCATTCCTAGGAGTAACAAACACATCTGATTTAGACAGCATCATATTCTCATGTATGTGAGGAATAATTTCAAGAAATGAAAGTACCTGATAATTAAGTTGTTTGGCACGAGCGCGAGTGATTGGTCCTTGTATTTGTGTGGCTGTAGGTACATCGGGTGTATCAATAGATGGGATGTCCTCATCATGCTCTCCTTCTTGAATTGAATTCGTCCTCGACGAAAGCTCATCTTCTTCACCAAAGTAAGGCTTCAAATCTAAAATTTTAAATGTAGGACTAACGGATCCATTTCTGCAGGAAGCTCAAGTTTATATGCATTATCATTTATTTTCTCTAACACCTTAAAAGGACCAGCGGCACGTGGCATTAGCTTAGACTTGCGCAATGCAGGAAAACGATCTTTGTGCAAAGGCAACCAAACAAGATCACCAACATCAAACACAACATGCTTTCTTCCTCTATCCCCAGCAATTTTATACTTAGCATTCATGTGTTCTATGTTGTCTTTAGTAGTCTCATGCAGTTTAATATCAATTCAGCACATTGTGTAGCATCCAAATCATTTTGCACTGAAGATGGTAAAGGAAATAAATCAATAGGTGCACGTGGAACAAAACCATACACAATCTCAAAAGGGTACATCTTAGTGGTAGAATGCAGCGAACGATTGTAAGCAAATTCAATATGAGGCAAACACTCTTCCCACAATTTTAAGTTCTTCTTCAAAACAGCCCGCAGCATAGTAGACAATGTTCTATTTACTACTTCAGTTTGTCCATCAGTTTGGGGATGACATGTAGTACTAAACATCAATTTAGTCCCCAACTTAGCCCATAAACATCTCCAAAAATGGCTAAGAAACTTAGTATCACGATCAGAAACAATAGTATTTGGCACACCATGTAAACGAACAATTTCACGAAAGAACAAATCAGCAACATGTGTAGCATCATCAGTCTTGTGACATGGAATAAAGTGTGCCATCTTAGAAAACCGATCCACAACAACAAAGATACTATCCCTCCCCTTCTGTGTACGAGGCAATCCCAAAACTAAATCCATAGAAATATCCTCCCAAAGTACACTAGGAACAGGAAGAGGCATATATAAACCATGTGGATTAAGTCGAGACTTAGCTTTTTGACATGTAGTGCAGCGTGCCACAAATCTCTCAACATCTCGACGCATACGTGGCCAAAAGAAGTGTGCAGCAAGTACATCCTCCGTCTTCTTGACATCAAAGTGACCCATCAATCCTCCTCCATGCGCCTCCTGCAACAACATAAGACGAACGAAACTATCTAGAATGCATAGCTTGTTAGCACGGAACACAAATCCATCATTGAGGACGAATTTGTCCCATGTTCTACCATCTCTACAATTCAGCAACACATCTTTAAAATCAGCATCATGCAAGTATTGTTCCTTTATAGTTTCCAATCCAAAAATCTTGAAGTCAAGTTGAGATAGCATAGTATAATGGTGCGACAAAGCATCAGCAATAACATTATCTTTACCCTTTTTGTGTTTGATAACATAAGGAAAAGACTCAATAAATTCTACCCACTTTGCATGGCGAAGATTCAACTTAGCTTGACTACGAATATTGTCGAGGGTACTCCTCGGCAATGCCCTCCGTTTGGGGCTTAGGATAGATGGAATCCTGTAAGCTGACACGAGACATCGGTTATCAAACAAGCGGGGAGAGCGATTTACCCAGGTTCGGGGCCCTCGATGAGGTAAAACCCTTACGTCCTGCCTGTCTGATCTTGATTATGAAAATATCGGGTTACAATGGGGTGCCGAAGGTTTCGGCTGTGATCTCGTTGAGAGACTAAGTTCTACGGGGACCTAGCTCTAGACTTATGGTGGCTAAAGTTGCTAAGATTGATTCTGTTCCTCGGCAGCCCCTCTCCTGGCCCTTATATAGGGAGCCAGGTCTCGAGAGACCTGTTCGGGTACGACTAGGTTACAAAGGCTCCTAGTTCTAGACTTTCCTTGTTTGATTCGTCTCTTCGTCTTGTTCTTCAAGGAATCTTCTTCGGCACCGACGTAGTGGCCCACCTTGCCATCGGGTGTCTTCATGGGCCTCCAGTTGGGCCGTACAGGATAGGGCAATAACAGTTACCCGAAGGGTAATGCCCACGTCAGTATCCCCCGAGTGTCTAGCCGAAGCTATTTCGGGTAGAGACGAAAGCATGCCTCCACCGAATGTTCTTCTCTTCTTGATAATTCTTGCCCTCCTTGTAGCAGCATCATTTCCTTCTATCGGGTGCGCGTCCAGCGCTCCCGATGGGAGTAGCCCCCGAGTCTAGGTACGGATGCTTGCAATCCGTGCGTAGACTCAAGTTGTGCCACTCGAATGTCTTCTTCTGCCGAAGTTTTCGACAGGTCTTCATAGGTCAACCAATACATTTGCATCTCCTCTTCAATTTTTCAAGTAAGTTTTAATGCGTAAAGGATATTGAGTAACGTGCCCAGCTTTGCTGGTTAACTGTCGATGACAAAACAACGCTACTCTACACAGAATCAAGTCCCCGGGCATGATCCTGGAGTGCAAAAAAGTTTGTCGGGTGCGCAATCGGCGCTCCCGATGGGAGTAACCCCCGAGTCTGGGCACGGGCGCTTGCAACCGGGTGCAGACTCGAGCCGAACATTCCATCCTTTTCTTCAGACATTCTTTTTACGCCCTTCTTTGTAGGAAAGTCTTCGAGTCCAAATTTATCGGGTGCGCGTCCAGCGCTCCCGATGGGAGTAGCCCCCGAGTCTAGGTACACATGCTTGCAATCTGTGTGTAGACTCAAGTTGGCCATCCAATGATTTTCGCTATTCTTCGGATACTTCAAGTGAGCTTCACGACGTCACTGATGACGTAATTACTGTTGTAATTCTGACTGACAGGACGTGACCTGTAGGGTCCATCCTACTTCTGTGCGGTTCTGTTTAGGAAATGACCACTACTTGCGTGCAGTTACCAAGGTGATTCCTCGATTTCCGCGATCGATGATGAGGAGAAATATCCTTAATAAATTGGAAACAACGACACGTGTCCGCTCAATCCTCAGGCTTTCTCTTCCTTTATAGCCTCTCGGGGTAAATTCTCTCCTTTTCACACTTCATCCTTGCGTCCTTTCTTCCTCACCCATCCTTTTCGCTCACAACTGTTGCGCCGCCGCCTCCGTTTCCAGATCTTCCTCAAATCTCACAATGGTGAAGAAGAAAAACCCCACTCTCACCACCAGTGTTGTAAGCAGTGGCGTCGCCGCCAAGACTCCTCCGAACCCGTCGAGGAGAAGCGCGTCAGATGCTCCTCTCCCAACTCCGGCGCTGCCAGCGCCATCAAGCTCCATGGCTGGGCCCAATCCCGGCGATTGGCCGGTTTCCACTACTACAAAGCGCGACGAGAAGAAGGCCCGGAGCCTCGGAATAATTTCTTCTGACGAGGGGAATGTTATTCTTCCAGGTGCGATTTCACGGCCCAATCCCCCCGCCGGATTTACTGTGATGTTCTTATCTTTCTTGTATCGAGGTCTTTCGCTCCCCGCTCACAAATTCCCTCGTCACCTCCTTCGAGTGTATGAGATTCAATTGTGGCAGTTGACTCCCAATTCAATTCTTCATATTGCCATCTTTATCACCCTCTGCGAAGCGTTTTTGGGCATTGAACCCCACTTTGGTCTGTGGAAGAAGATTTTCTTCGTGAAAAGATACAACTGCAGCGGTGGATCTTTCGTCATCGGTGGAGTTGGGTTTGTTGCTCGCAAAGAAGTTAACTACTTCAACTTTCCAATGAAAGAGCCTGTGCAAGGATGGAGGCTGAAGTGGTTTTATATCAGAGACTCATCAGCAGCCGACTCCCAGCTCCCCCAATTTTCCGATGTTCTAGAAGCCAATCCCAAAAAGTCTTGGAAAAATATCCTTTCACCCGATGAGAAACCAGCAGTCGATAAGTTGTTTGATAGATTCCTTCGGATCAAGGAATCTGATGGTCAAACCATGATAGGCACTGAGGTAGCCATTGTGTTCTTAAAACGTCGAATTCTGCCGATCATGTCTAGGGCCCATCCGATGTGGTTGTATTCGGGTCCCAAGGACGAGACTAGAGTAAATATCGCTGAGTTATCCGAAAAGGAACTGCTTGATGAAGTCCGGCGCCTCACTCTCTTTAGCCAGGAAGATTCAATCCCACTGACATCTTCCCAACCACCATTCGATGCTGATCATCTACCAACCGAGGTAATTTTTTCCCTTCATGCTTTCATTGTCTTGTTTCTCTTGATCATTGTTACTGTCATTATTCTCACTGATTTACTTCGACAGATCCCCATAGCTCCCGAATGTTTGCAAGACCTGTCAAACGATTCTTCCGAGAAAAGGGATTCCTCAGCCCGTGTAGGGTCTCATACTGAAGGAAACGCAAGTCCAAAAGACGAACATAATGATCCAATGAATCCTGAAGCTATCTTCATCAATCCTCAATCCTCTGCCGTTGATATAAGTGATATAGCAGGGTCGATGCATGATGACGACGCTGATCGCGCTGCCTTTGTTGATGCAGCTGCGGAGGAAGCCGAGGCGCTGCCCTCGAAGAGACCATCCAGTGGCTTTGCCGAAGAAGATGATCTTTACGATCTGTAAGTCCTTGCTTCTCTTTCCCAGGATTGGGTTCTGTCTTTGCCATTCGTATCCTCTTCTGACTCTGCCAATTTTTCACTCTTGTAGTGGCGAGGGTTTCATCGAGCCTCCGTCCAAGAAGGCTAAATCTTGTACCATCCTGACGAATCCCGTAGCCTCCGAGGCTTCGACCCCTGCTGCAGCCCCCACGGCCCAGATATCGACAGCTTCTTCCCTTTCCAAGGGGAAGGATATTCCCTCGACTGCTGCAGTTACAGCTTCTCCTCCAGGGAAACCTGTAAGCCTTTCCTGCTTTAATACAACATCTCCCGAGTGGACCTCGATCAAATTATTAGTTCGTTGATGATTAGTTCTCCATCTAGTAATCATTTTTCCTTATTTCTTAAGGATTTGCGAGTTGTTATCTCTTCTCTGGAGGCCTTCGCCTCCCAATATACTTCCCTGGAAGTTGCCAAGGCCCAGCTGCAAAAGGAGGTCAAGTCTTCTTCCTCGAAGTTGGAGGACGCAATAAAAATAGCTACCGAGGCTCGCCAGGAGGTTGACTCCTTAAAGGAGGAAGTCGAGGGGCTGAAGAAGAGGCTGAAGGATGAAGAAGCATCCAGGCTTGCTGCCGAAGCTCGGGTGATCGAGAAAGATGATCTTCTTCGCCAGTCTTCCTTGGCCTTGCTCAGTAATTCCCTTTTCACTCTCTCGTTGATTTTTGCTTTTATTAATTCAATTCCCAGTTAATGAACTCCTCCTATTTTGTTCTTTGCAGAGGCTGCCGACATCCCTGCCGAAGCTCTGGATAAACTCCCGAACAATTCTCCGGCAAACGCTTTGTCGATGACCCTCGAGTCTCACCAGCTTGTTCAGGACCTCCTTCAGAAGGGTAAGGGAGCCATGGCGAGGATGCACTCGATGATCTCCCCCAAGATTGATCAGAACAAGACCTTGGGACAGCTGATCGACGCTTTTGCCATCAACACAACGGAGGTTATCGAGGTATTCAAACGTACTTCGCGTACCTACGGTGCCCTCCTAGCCTTTCAGCTTATGATGGGTCATGACTTCAAAGCCAATATTGAAGAGATGTCCAGAGAGCTGCCGAAGGAGCAAGATGGGTGATTTGTTGACTTGGGTGTGTTGCGGTCAGAAACCCACCGGCGAGCAACGACGGGCAACACAGTAGAGCCGGGAACAACTTAGGGCTGCGGCTGGCCCTGGTCCCTCCGAGCGACGGCCCGCAAAGTCTCTGGTACGCACGTCCGATGCTGGTGCAAGGGCGTGCCACCTGACCTATACCTGGTCAGGAAGGTGATGGAGATGCCTCGCTTAGTTTCCTGCATGGCATACACGTAAACATTAAATACGAGCCTCGATCGGCTCTCAGGTTATCCTGTGAATCGGCTCAAGGAGCCGATCCACCCATGATTCGTACGAGGTGCTCGAATATATGGTGGTCCTGCTTGATCAAGATAAAGCTAAAGCGATCTACGACGATTTAGGGTTTTCACCGCATAATCGGATCATCCTACTCACGATTGGGCCTCGCGGTCACGTACGGTGATCGTAAGCCGGTCCTAGACAAGGCCTAAAAACCAACACGAGGTTGATCCTCGGAACATCCTGTCTAGGGCTAGCAAACGACACCCTACGCGTCGCTGGATCCTCCAACCCTTTGTAAGGCCTAACTATTGCAGATATTAAACTAATCCTTGAAGAACAAGGAGCAACCGTAACGGATCGGATCTACTAAATAATGATCAGCGGGGTGTCGCCCTACACCTAAGATAGGTGTAAGGGCGGCTAGATATGCAAGGGTTGCACTACGACAGCATATGATACGAAGAACAATGCTAACCCTAACACATCTAAGATAACTACGTTGCTCGCCATCAAAAAGGCTTCAGTACGAGCAACGCATGAACAACGAAATAAGCTTGTGCTGCCTAGATCGCAAGATGCGATCTAGGCAGCATGATGCTTACCGGTAGAAACCCTCGAGACGAAGGAGTTGGCGATGCGCCGAGATTGATTTGTGGTGAACGTTGGTTGTTGTTTATTTCATAAACCCTAAGTACATATTTATAGTCCGTAGACTTTCTAACGTGGGAATAATCCCAACCGTGCACGAGGCAAACTCTAACTAACCGACACGTAATCTACTATGTTACAGATACACGGGCAAACTAGCCCAAACTTTGCATAACAGGCCGATTCACGTCTTTCTTCCATGTATATTCTTCAAATCCATCCTGATCGCGGCCCACCTCTGACTCGGTCAAATTCTGGTGATAACAGGGTGCCTTTAAGACCTCGGCACTTAAGTGTGCTCGCCAGCTCCTTGAGCTGGTCTCGGCAAAGAAATCGTCCATCGGACCAAGCTTGTCAAACCAGACCCAAGCCCCTTGATTCCATTCTTGTAATCTTGCTTGGTTAAAACAATGTCCTGTCATAAGACTTCTATGATTGTAACAAATTCCGTGCTGGCAATGTTGCCAGTGTCTTCTTGCTATAACACTTTTATTCGCACGCTCCCGATGGGAGTAAATTCCAGTGCTGAATCCATATAATCCATCATGCCCTTTAACAATTTTGTGCAGGTTTTCCTTGTGCCTTCATTTACCGATGATTCTTCGGGTGCTTGTTCTGAGAGTGATCGACTCCAGCGCATGAAGGATCGAATCGCTCAGATGGAGAAGGACATGCGCAGTACTTACGCCTTGGCTGCTATTATCAGGAAGAAGAACGAACTTGCGGTTGACGCAGAACGTTATGCTCTTGCTGAATTGCTGAACTGTAAGCATCCTTGTCCTCTTGCTCCTTGCTTTCCATGAAAGTCATCTTCTTATCTTCGTATCTTTTTTCTAGTTATAGCTCTGAACCCAGCTAAGGAGAACAAACGGATTCATGAGCGCGTAAACGCATTGGCTCAATTATCATCTTTAGATGAGATTTTCTGGAAAGATCGGGTCCAGTAGGTCCACCGTTTCTTCGACAAATGCTATAGAGGGCTGAGAATGATCTGGAAGACGATGTTCCCTTTGGACGCGGTCCCTCCCACGCTGTTGACTTTAATGTCAGAATTTAGTAACGCAAAGAAGATCCGAAGCTTGGTTCGAGCACAACTTCTTGCATGAGCTAGAGCTGCACTCGCCCTTGTCCTTGTATGTCATCCTTCAGCAGACCTGCTGGCAATTGCCAATGCGGTAGGTGAATTGGGGCCGCTTTACCCGAAGGTGGACCTTCCCGCCGCCATCATTATTGAAAGGCTTGAAAGAACCTCAGTGGCACCCGAAGAAAAAGAGACTCCACATGAGTAATTCAAAGACATGCCCCTATTGTAAGTAGAAGGCTTCGTTGCTTGCTACATCCGAATGTTCGGATGATTATGGTTAAACTATTTTTATCGGCAGGTGTATATACATGTACCTCTACCGTGTTAGTGCCGTTGGCGAATTTTGAAGGAGTAAATCTTAATTACTCGTTTTTACATCTGTAGTATGATGCATACGTATGTTTGTCGGCAGCAAATTATTTGAGTGATCAGCTCGTGTTGCAGGTCTTGCTAAACCCGTTGTATGTGCAACTTTTCTTTCAACCGGTGCATGACTTGACAGCAGCTCCCGAATAGATCGGTGGCACTAGATCTGCCGATGACTCCGTCGCTCTTTTGATACTTGTGTAATTTAAAGTATCGAACGTGGGTCGTTTTCGTACGTGTTTCATGCTCCTTGCTATTTGCGGCACTCTTTGAGGCATCTATAGCGAAGGAAAAGAGCAAGGTCCCCGTCGATTTTGCATCATAGCACTCGTAGTTTCAGAGGCTTTTTTAGAGTGCAATCTCTGGGCGTATTCTCCATCGCACTGATGTTCGCTGTAATATACGAACAAGGCTCCTGACAATGTAGTTCGGGTGTCCCGAATTACTGCAATTCTTCAAAGAAACAAAAAATTGAGTCTTCATTAATAAAGTAAGCGGAAAAAAACTAGGGGGCTAAAAAGAGCCCTGCTGAAAAGAGAAAAAACTAAATGCTATCCATCCTCTTAAGCAAGAGGAGGGTTCTTCTTATCTTTGAGCTTGTCCAACGTGCCAGTGGCTTTGGAAGCATCACTGCTTTCATCAGGAGTCCTTGCGGCGATTGCCGGGGTTTTGTTTTCTTCTATAATTGTCTTGCCGGCAGCTGCCGAAGCTTCCAAGGCAAGGTCGGTTGGCTTCTTTTTCATTTTCTTGATGCGTTCATCTTCCTTACTGTCGAGTGCTGACGATTTTGAAGGGAAGTCGTCAGTTTCCTGTCTTAGCCCGAACTTCGCAGCAATCCTCTGAAACTCGCGATCACAATTATCCGAGCGTGAGAAACTTCCATAGTCTGTGATGTTCGTTCCATTGTTCCCAGGCATTTTCAGCTTGAGGTATGCGTAATGCGGCACATCCATGAACTTGGCATAAGCTGATCTTCCGAGTATAGCGTGGTACTGTGATTCCCAGTTTACTACTTCAAACTCGATTTTTTCCTTCCTGAAGTTGTCGGGTTTTCCAATGACAACGTTCAAGTAAACTTTGCCAAGAGAGTACGCCGGTGAAGTGGGGAGAATCCCGTGGAAACAAGTATCTGTTTCTTCTAGCATCCTCATCGTAATTCCCATGCTTTTGTCATGTCGATGAATATCAGGTTTAATCCGCTTCCACCGTCCATAAAAACTTTGCTCATCTTAAACCCTCCGATTTGCGCCTCAACTACTAAGGCAGCGTGCCTTGGCTTTGGGATTGTCATCGGGTGATCCGCTCTGCTGAACATAACGCTCTGAGATGACCAGTCGATATATTCAGGGATATTAGCCATAATGCTTTCTGCCAGGTTGATTTCTCGGGTGAGCTTCTTCATCTCTCTTCTCGAAATACCGGTTCTGTGAATCATACTCATTTATCCACTGTTGTGGTGGAAAGGACTCGTTTGAGTTGTGGGGCTGAACTTGCTGGACCTGGTGCTGAGGTGGAGGTGGGATTGGTTGCTGCTGCTGCTGGATGAGCTTCTGCATCTCAATAAACTACCGACAATCCTTGAGTAAGTGACTTGACTTTTTCTTGTTATCTTTAGAATCGATGTACGCATGCAGGTAGCAAGGAGCATTTATCTGCTCAGCGAAGGGTAACTCGGGGGTCCTCTGAGGTCGCGATTTGTAGTTGCCACGATTCTCAGAGTTGCTCCGGTTATCGTCCTGTCGATCGTCTCGCCTGTCATCATACCGATTGATACGTCCAAAACGTATCTACTTTCCCGAACACTTTTGCTATTGTTTTGCCTCTAATTTGGATACAACTAACACGGACTAACGCTGTTTTCAGCAGAACTGCTCTGGTGTCTCGTTTTTGTGCAGAAATCCAACTTTCAGGAAAATCCTCGGAATTTATGCGGAAGGTCCTATTTTCCCAGAATATTGGCGGAGCCAGAAGGGCAAGCCAGGTGGGGGCCCGAGGGCCCCACACGCTAGGCCGGCGCGGCCTAGAAGGGGGGCGCGCGGCCCTAGTGTGTGGCGGCCTCGGCTGGCCCCCGACGCTCTCCTTCGGACTACTTATTGTCTTCGACCTAAAAACGCACGGGGAGAAGTCGAAGTCGCCAGAAACCATCCAGTACGCTGCCACCATCGCGAAACTCCGTCTCGGGACCAGAAACTCCGTTCTGGCACCTCGCCGGGACGGGGAATTGGAGGAGATCATCACCGCCATCATCACCGACGCCTCTCCATCGACCAGCCATGTTTCCCCCATCCATGTGTGAGTAATTCCCCCGCTGTAGGCTGAAGGGGATGGTAGGGATTGGATGAGATTGGTCATGTAATAGTCATAAGATTGTTAGGGCATAGTGCCTAGTATCCGTAGATGTTACTTTTATGATATTGTTGCAACTTGTTATGCTTAATGCTTGTCACTAGGGCCCGAGTGCCATGATCTCAGATCTGAACATGTTATTGATTCATGAAGATATTAGTTGTTTATGATCTTACCTGCAAGTTGTATACACATGTCGCTGTCCGGAACCAATGGCCCCGAAGTGACAGAAATCGGGACAACCGGAGGGGATGGTAGTGATGTGAGGATCACATGTGTTCATGGAGTGTTAATGCTTTGCTCCGGTACTCTATTAAAAGGAGTACCTTAATATCCAGTAGATTCCCTAGAGACCCGGCTGCCACCGGCTGGTAGGACAAAAGATGTTGTGCAAGTTTCTCATTGCGAGCACGTACGACTAAATATGGAACACATCCTATTGATTGATTAGTACTTGGATACCGTTTTATTATTATTTGCAAATGCCCCTGCTTTGATTGTTACATGAGTTTCTCTCATCCATGCAACGCCCGTTCATCCATCCATGTGCCTACAGTATTTTAATCCTGCTGTTTACTATAATCACTACTGCTGTCTTTGTTACTCTGCTGCTGTTATTTCACTATCAAGCATCGTTTATAAAACTCGTTATTATCGATAAACTCTTGCGAGCAAGTCTGTTTCCAGGTGCAGCTGAATTGACAACTCCGCTGTTAAGGCTTTCAAGTATTCTTTGTCTCCCCTTGTGTCGAATCAATAAATTGGGTTTTACTTCCCGCGAAGACTGTTGCGATCCCCTATACTTGTGGGTCATCAAGACTATTTTCTGGCGCCGTTGCCGGGGAGCATAGCTTTATTTGGAAGTTCACTTGGATTGATATTGTTCGCTGCAAATTCTCCATCATGGGTAAACCTCGCGATACTAAGGTCGCCATATTACCATCCACTACAAGAAAAGGTACAACTCTGAGTACCTCTGCTACTCTTGATTCACCATTTGTGATAAGTCGACTTGTTTCACCACCACAAGCTTCACTTGCTGGTACTTCTGCTGAATCTAAAAACTCTCATAATATTGATAATGTTTCTGCTGTGCTTGATGATAGTGGTTCATTGGGATCCTTTTTAGATGCTACAATTGCTAGGTCTAGACAAATTGAAAATACTGAAACTCCTAATGCTACTACACCTGTTAATTCACCTGAACTTGATTATTCTAGTGATGATCCTGATGAAGATTATGTGGAGCTTAATGATGATTTTATTACTAGATGCAATGCTACTGCTGATGCAAGCAAAATTAAAAAGTTTCTCACACAATATAATGTTAGACATAAGTTATGTCCTGATCCTAAATTTGCCACATCTCCTATATGCATTAAGGATAAAGATTATGATTTTTCTCTTGATCTATCTCATATAGCTATTGTAGAGAAAGCACCCTTTTGTGGTACTGAAAAAGAAAGTGCTGTAGAACACATGATTGAACTTTCTTCTATGAGTAGTTTGTTTTCTGATGATGTCAAGATGCGTACTTATTTTGTCGCTAAAATTTTTCCTTTCTCATTAAAGGATGATGCTAAAACTTGGTATAATAATTTGCCTCCTGGTTCTATTAGAAGTTCAACTGATTTGCGTGATGTTTTCTTTCGAAAATACTTTCCTGCTAGTGCTCAACATGTTGCTTTACAGAAAATTTATAGATTTGACCAGGGAGATGAAGAGAAATTGCCTGAGGCTTGGGCAAGATTTTGTTCTCTTATCAGAGCTCGACCTGGACATGATTTAGAAAAGAATGATCTACTTGATATATTTTATAGTGGACTAACCATTGAGTCTAGGGCATATTTGGATAGCTGTGCTGGTTGTGTTTTCAGGAAAAGAACTCCAGACGACGCTGAAGAATTATTGGCTAAAATAGGCCGGAATCATGATGATTGGACTACACCTGAAGATGTGAAGAATTTACCTCCCATAGAAGATTTATGTAAGATAACTCCCCCTTCATCCATGATTGAGGTACACTCTCTTCAACTCTTTACTAGGGAAGATATTCCGTATTCAAAACCTCCTGCACAATGTTTAGATGAATTTGATAATTATATTGTTAAGCAAGAAAATTTCAATATGAGAATAGAGAATCATTTAATGGAAAATTCTCAAGCTATTAGTGAATTGCATGGTATTGTGGAGAGAACCTCCAATGATGTTAAGATGCTTGTTAAACACTTTCATATGGTTCAAACTCAAATTGATCAACTCACTAAAGTGCAAAATGACTTGTTGGAAAATAATTCTAAAGAAAAACATGCTTATGAAGTAACAACGAGAGGCGGTGTTTCTACCCAGGATCCTCTATATCCTGAAGGGCATCCCAAAAGAGTTGAACAAGATTCTCAACGAACTGAAACTAGTACTCCATCTAAGAAAAAGAAAAAGAAACATAAATCTGTTGTAGAATCATCTGAACCTGTTAATGATCATAATAGTATTTCTATTTCTGATGCTGAAACTGAAAGTGGTAATGAACATGATAAAGATAATGATAAGAATGATGCTTCTGATAAAGAAGAGGTTGAAGAAGAACCTGAAAAGCATGCTAAAAATAAGAAGTATACTAAAGAAGATTTTATTGCTAAGAAACATGGTAGTGAAAGGGAACCTTGGGTTCAAAAGCAAATGCCTTTTCCTGCTAAGAAACTAAAATCAAAGGAAGAAGAGCACTATAATAAATTCTGTGATTGGATGAAACCTTTATTCTTGCAAATCCCTTTGACTGATGCTATTAAATTGCCTCCTTATTCAAAGTATATGAAAGATATTGTGTCTAACAAAAAGAAAATTCCTAATGAGGAGATTTCCACTATGCTTGCTAATTACTCTTTCAATGGTAAGGTTCCAAAGAAGCTTGGCGACCCAGGTATTCCAACTATTCCTTGTTCAATTAAGAATAACTAGTCGTCGACCCGTGCACCCTGCACGGGCTAGGTTCAAGAATACTTGAATATTAAAGGAAATAAATAAAATTTATCATGTTAATATTAATTTTAAAAAGTGGAACGCCTGTTTTATCAGGTATCAGCCTCTTAATCTCAGATGTATGGTTATTTCTGAAACTTGCTTAACGCGGAATGGAAATAGAGCATATGCTCATTATCGTTTGAATGTATTTTTGTGTTTGGTAATGTAAATGTCAGCATAACGTTTATATTCTCATCAAATGCAACTTATGTGAAAATAAATCATTGAAGTATACTAAACATTATTATTGGCTCTAGTGTTACAAAATCCTTGATTGCATTGAGTAAATCGTAGGACACCAAATAGACTAATAAATTCGAAGATGATCAATCTAGTGAGATATAATACGGAAAGAAATTAAATGAGGGGAATCGTGAGTATCAGGGTGACAATATAAAATTTCTGAACTTATAAGATGTTAAGCGTCTCTTTAAAAATATTGGACAAAGTACGTAAAATACAGGAGGAATAATTAGTGCATTCTATATGAATCAACATGTTGTGTGAGAGACTTCTCATAGTAGGCATGGTCAAATCTTGTGTACCTTACATTACGTATCAAGTGCATTTTATATGAATCAGCATTATACGCGAGGCACATTTCACAGAAGCCATGGTCAAGTCGTTTGTATCATTCTTAAAAAAAAATCATACACCGTACTCTACAAAGCAACATGAGTGCATTGCAAAAAGTGAAATATTGAAGATGCAAAAGAATGATAGTTTGAACTTCATAAATAGATGATTATTTATTTGGTTATAATAGGTTTTGTGGATTGAAAATCTAATCCCACAACTACACATATATATCACACATCACATTGGCTTCAGATAAATCATAAAACATGACCACAAAATAAAGCAGAAAAAGTTTATTTGAATAACTTTTGCCCATGCAGCAAGTTTATATGGTCCTTCAATTCTTTGTTTACAGCTATGGTTGAGTAATCGATTGTAGCATCTTTTGATGTAGTTGATCCTTTTGCGAATATTTATTTAAATCAAGCTTGTCTCTCTTTCCAAATTGGACATAGTGGAACACAGAGATCCCCTGCCAAGAAAAGAACCTGTTAGTAAAGCCTACAAAACAATACTATGCATCAATAATACTTCTGGCAATATGTTAGCATAGCATCCTTCTGAATTTGGAGTGCACTCCGATGATACGAATACACTTAAAGCTCTAGAAAACAATGCAGGTGAAACATCAGTGATCATGGGAGAAGCAGAATTACAATCAGTCTGATTTTCAAGCCTACGCTTCTAAGAATTTAGACCTGACTATCAGAACTCGTGTGCTGTTGCCCAACACCAGGTGATGCCACCGTTGACCACACCATGCATAGCTGGCAGCTAGCCATCCTGGTCTCCTTGCTGTAATAGTACTACTCAACTTCTTGTGTTATCATTGTGTTATGCCTTGTAACACATAAATGCTAAACTCATGAATATAAGAAAATATTGTGCTTAAATGGGGAGGAATACTTACATATGTAAATGCTTATTTTAGCACAATTCATAATGCCGTCGCAGTGGAACATAATTCTTTAAGTTGTTTGCAAACAACAAAGTCTGTGCATGTATTTTACGGATCATATATGTGGGCCAGAGAACTTACTATTTATGTAATAGATAGTGATAGCTAAAACCTATAATGACTTAAATGTGATTACTGAACAACAACTGCAGTTAGCACCGAGGCAGAGACTCTAGGACGACCATATATAACATTGCTTGATTCTGAAAGTTACCTAAGATCCACTAAAGTTGTATTCAGTTTTTTGGATTAATATAGAACTTCGGCACACTTGCAGGCTGCAGCGTTGAATCTAAACTAATGCTCAACAATAACTGCAGGCTCAAAAAAGGGAGTATCAGACTTACAATCCATTGCGATACTTAATCGTGCATGCCGGCCGGTTGTTCCTTCCTGCAAGCATGCAAACTAATGGAGCCACCCAATGTTAGGAATCTGCATACGCATCTACATGTCTAATGGAGTACATTTAATTCTTCCGAGCGCACAATCTCTAGGTTTAATGTACGAAGAACACTTGTGTGTACCCTGCCCGTTAGCTCCATGCTTGCCACCGTGATGGATCCATCAGCCATGCATACGCTGTGCCGGCCCGCCGGCTGATGCTTGCCGCAAGCTAGTGCAACACCATCGAACCACCTAACCTCTGCTGAAAGGCAACCTCCATAAATGGTAGTCAACCTCCGACAAAGGATGAGGATTTGGTTTCTCCAGTGGAAGGATCCTGTTGTGGGTATACTTCATGGGTGTACCATCGACAGTGCCTAGATCCGGCAAGCCCGGGTGGCCCATAGATGGTGATGTGGCGTGTGGCCCGTCGGGCAGCTCAGTTGCTGTTGATCCTAAAGGATGAAGTCCAGCCCAGGATAGGGAAGCCGGATCCCAACCGACCATCGGAGGAAGTCGGATCTGTGAAGGTCCATGTGCAACTCGGATCCATGGAGGCCCAGGAGTAACCCGGATCCATGGAGGCCCATGTGGAACCCGGATCCAGTACGACGTAGGGAGGAAGGCAGATCCTTGACGTACACGGCAAGACCTTGTACCGTAGTTAGACGACCTGTAATCCGGCTAGGACTCTCCATGTAAACCCTAGATCCGTGCGCCTTTATAAGCCGGATCCTGGGAGCCCTAGAGGCACGTTGACGTTCACGTTCACGTTCACGTGCACGTTCAGAACAACCACAACTCATTGTAACAACGCGAAAGCGCCCAGATAATTCCAGACAAGCAGCAGTAGGCCCTGTCATCGTGCAGGTGTTCCGAAGCTGGGTAACTCGCGTACCACCGTCCCGAGAGCACTCCGCCCTATGGCCCCTACTTCTTCTCCCCCTCGTGAGGATCCCTCCTCCGGGGTACCGTCGATTAGGCAACGACAGTTGGCGCCCACCGTGGGGCCTGAGGCGTCTGGAGGCCGGAACCGGGAGGGATCCGCCATGAGAAGCGACGACGACACGATCGCTGTAGGACGTGTTCTTTACGCCGGAAACTTTCCGATCGTCCCTCCGAACGAGTGCTGGATTCCGGCTAGGACCGACCCCGTCAAGCTCTCCATCGTCCCAATCGGCGGCATACACATCTTCATCGGCGAGACCGTCAATTTCGACGGAAACGCTCTGGTAAGTACTGCAGCTACGACCGCCGCCGAGCAGGACGCAGTTGCAAAGATCCGATCCGAGTCGCTGGAGCTTCGAAAGAATCCGCCTTAGATTTGGAAATTTGAAATTCTGGTTTTAGTAGCCGGATCCGCGCCTACGTTTTTGGTAGTCGGATCTGTACCTATATTTTTGGTTGCCGGATCCGCGCCTACGTTTTTGGTAGTCGGATCCGCACCTATATTTTTGGTTGCCGGATCTGTGCCTACGTTTTTGGTAGTCGGATCCGCATCTATATTTTTGTAGCCGGATCCATACCAAAATTTTGGTAGGTGGATCCGCACCTAAATTTTTGGAAGTCGGATCCACACCTAAATTTTGGTAGGTGGATCCGCACCGACAGGACCACTGCGACAATCAATCTCGCACCGGCTCGACGGAACGCCGAAGAAAAACTGCCACGACCGACGTTGACTCCGCTCCAAACAGCTAAGTCCCTATTTATATTTAATATTTTAAAATTTTATGATCATGAGATTAAGATTGGTTCACTCTTATCCTGAGTCTTTTACCGCTTTCACTGTTGGTCATATCTTTCCCACGATTTGCCTCGCGCTCGTGAAAAACTTTGTACTGTTTTTGCCGCTTAAGGCTCCAGTACCCTGCAAAAATTCCGCTTTCGGGCGTTAGCTTAAGTTTTCTGGCCTACACATTTTCTGTTGTTTTATGTGTGGATTCCTTAGTAGTGACATCTCGGTACTTAAAGCCGGCCTCTGTTTCTGAGGTTCTTGATTGTTTCGCTATTAAGCGCTATCGCCTCAGCAGATGTTCTGTGTTTAAAGTTTGCCGTCTCGCGAAAAGTCAAGCATATAAACCAGAAGAACGGATAAACCAGCACTTGCTTAAAACATATAAATTACATTAACTGTTCAAGATAGTCGAGTTGTTTCCGCCTTGATGCTTTATGTTGTTCAACTGCTGCATAGTTTCAGCTTTAAAACATTTGTTCAAAGGCCGTTTTTGTTCCGCCTTACATTTGTTCGTTGAACATGATCAAAGAAACAATTTAATACAAATATGTTTTTATGTTTATGTATCAGGTACATGACACTTGGACGTACAACAATCTCCCGAGGTTAGGCGGATCCATGGCGTGCAATAAATGGAAAAGCAACTTGAGTCTTGATTCCGCTATGCTTAGCCGAACCAACCCTCGGGGCTGCGGTTTGATCTTAGGTGAAAAGTGTGTTTCCTTTCGGTATCGCTTTGAAATTTCCGCCTAGATGCTTGGGATTTACGCTATTCCTAAGTCACATATAAAGATAAAGCTACTCTAAGAGCACCAAGCCGGATTTTCAAGAAAATTCACCTTGGCGCTCGGGGGCTACATCGATGAAGTTCTCTGAGTAACAAGCCGGAAAATTTCCACCTTGACGCTTGGGGGCTAAGTTTCTGAGCATCGAGTCTCCTTGGAGCAAGCCGGCTCAACGCTCGGGGGCTAACTAGCCGGATCCGCACCTATATATTTGGTAGCCGGATCCGCAATTATATTTTGGTAGCCGGATCCGCACCTATATATTTGGTAGCCGGATCTGCAACTAATTTTTGGTAGCCGGATCCGCAATTATATTTTGGTAGTCGGATCCGCACCTCAACTTACCGCTCAAATCACGCGAAAATGGCGCCAAGATAGGCGGAACCGTTTGAATCTTTTAAGGTTCCGGGTAACGGCGTGAAGATAAGCAAATTCTTGTCCGCAAGCAGGGGAGTAACCCGGAGACATGTTATGTACTGTCGATGGATGAAGTCCCGCAGGATGAGAGTTTTTTCCGACTGAAAGTTGGGAAAGAAGAAAATATGAAGTTAGAGCTCTTCAAGTTTCTCCGCGTTACCAATATTGCCGGAGACCATGATGGACTAGTGAGGCGGAAACAGCAGGTGAAACTCGGAGAACTCTGGGGGCTACTGTTGTGGGTATACTTCATGGGTGTACCATCGACAGTGCCTAGATCCGGCAAGCCCGGGTGGCCCATAGATGGTGATGTGGCGTGTGGCCCGTCGGGCAGCTCAGTTGCTGTTGATCCTAAAGGATGAAGTCCAGCCCAGGATAGGGAAGCCGGATCCCAACCGACCATCGGAGGAAGTCGGATCTGTGAAGGTCCATGTGCAACTCGGATCCATGGAGGCCCAGGAGTAACTCGGATCCATGGAGGCCCAGGAGTAACCCGGATCCATGGAGGCCCATGTGGAACCCGGATCCAGTACGACGTAGGGAGGAAGGCAGATCCTTGACGTACACGGCAAGACCTTGTACCGTAGTTAGACGACCTGTAATCCGGCTAGGACTCTCCATGTAAACCCTAGATCCGTGCGCCTTTATAAGCCGGATCCTGGGAGCCCTAGAGGCACGTTGACGTTCACGTTCACGTTCACGTGCACGTTCAGAACAACCACAACTCATTGTAACAACGCGAAAGCGCCCAGATAATTCCAGACAAGCAGCAGTAGGCCCTGTCATCGTGCAGGTGTTCCGAAGCTGGGTAACTCGCGTACCACCGTCCCGAGAGCACTCCGCCCTATGGCCCCTACTTCTTCTCCCCCTCGTGAGGATCCCTCCTCCGGGGTACCGTCGATTAGGCAACGACAGATCCTATTCCTGAGACATGAGGTAAGAGGCGACGATTAGATGCGTTTTCTTCTTTTGTTTCTGATTTTAACATGGAAAGAGAAGAGTCCATCTTACGTGGTTGGAAGTCTGGAAGAGATATCATCTAGCCGCTTAAATCTGCATGCCCATACAAAGGCGAGAGTTCAACTGATTTTTTTTTTGCAGCTAGAGAAAACTCAATCTATTCAATTCTGCAAGTCAGAAAAATTAGCATCTAAACTAAGACTCAAGATTCCCACACACAAAAACTAAGACTCAAGATCGTATAGGTCTCCTTGTTACTTGAGTCCCACGGCTGATCCTATCTATCGGTAACACCTAACAACCTAACTAATTTAGTAGTAATATTATTTAAATCCAAGAGTCCAGGTCATAAATGTTTCATTGCTTTTTTTTTCTATTGTCTGGCACGTACAGCTTTACGTGACATTTATTTTTTGAAGATGAACATGATATGACATGACTTGAATTAACGTGGAAGCTTGTTTGGTGCAACATTAAACAATCTAACGTGTCAATGTAACTTTAGGCGGTACATCAAATCATGACTTTCTTGATTAATCCTAACCATAAAATTTAGATCTAACTGTCTGAATTATTCTAATGATGTGGATTAACGTGGAGCCTTTTATGGTGCCTCCAATTAGTAAATATAAGATTATGTTAGAACTGCTCTATGTGATTTGGGAGCGGGTGTTAGTGTTATGCCTTTTTCTCTTTATAAAAGAATTTATTTAGATAAGTTGATACCAACTGATATATCTTTGCAAATGGCTGATAAATCTACTGCTATTCCTGTTGGTGTATCTGAGGATGTTCCTGTTCAAGTTACTCAAAACTGCTTGATATTAACTGATTTTGTTGTGTTGGAAATGCCTGAAGATGATAATATGTCCATTATTCTTGGGAGACCCTTTCTTAATACTGCAGGGGCTGTTATTGATTGCAATAAAGGAAAAGTTACGTTCAATGTTGATGACAAGGAGCATACCGTTTACTTTCCCAAGAGGATTGAGAAAGCATGTGGAGTTAATACAATTTCTAATGTGAGAACTATCAAAGTGGGAACTATTGATTGTCCTATATATGAGCCTAAAGAAGAATATCAAACTCTTGTGATTGGATCCATATCAATACAATTCAAGGTAACATGATTGATTTGAGGTTTAATTCTTCTTATGTTATGTAAAATTTATTTGGTGGCAAGACTTGATCACCCTTGTTAACAAATACATTTTATATGCATAGAAGAGCTAAACAACATTTTTTTCTTCCTCCACTTGATCTACTTGCTGTAGCACTTTTGTTTTGTAAAGTTCCTTAGTCAATTAGAGATTTCAAAATTTTTCCTGGCCAGTAATAATAAATTTAACACCCAGAAATGTGCATTTTTCAAAGTTTTCAAAAATTCACAAAAATTATACCATTAGTCCTATTTTTTGACGAGGCACCATGGGATTGATCTCCGCTTAGGCAAAAGCCTAAGCTTGGGGGGAGGTATACCGGCATCACTCATTCTTTGCATATTATGGTTGCTGGATACTTGTATATACTTGTTTAGTTTCTTTGAGTGGTTTTCTAATGAGAGGGAGATGATATTTGGGGAAGTGCTGCCTGAAAACAGATTCTGGACTGTTACTAAAAAAAATCGTGCGCACAGCCAGAACGTTATTTTGAGTTGCAAATTTTTTTGTATGTTCCCCAGGTTGTTATCTAACTTTCATTAGTTGAACACTTTTCGAACTGAGGAACGGAAGATTTTTGTAAAATCGATTTCTGTACTGCTGTCAGGTTTTGGCAGATTTCTGCCATCCTGCTTTTCTGTGTTTCTTCTAGTTTTCATTCTCTTGTTTTTGCTTTGTTTCTTTCCTAAAACACAGAAAAAGACCAAAAATATTTCTGTTGTTTCTCTTTACCATTTGTTATTTTGGTTTCTTGCTTTCATTTTGCTTTATTTGCTATCGTTGGTTTGCTATAAGAAAATCCAAAAAGATTTTGCTTTGTTTGCCTGTTTCCTTTTGTTCTTGTTTCTAACCCGAAAACACCAAATATATTTGTTGTTCTTCTTTGGTTTTGTAAAGTTCATCATGGAGTTCAGTGGTCTTCGGTGGTTGGAGCTTGGTTTTCATTCCATATTATTCAAGCTACACAAGTGAAAGGCAATAATGACGATCAACAACAATCCGACTGTGGTGAGAGGCTGGTATGAACTCTATTTGTTTTCATTTTTGTACATGTACTCATCCATGTGAGCGAGCTTAGTTGGTTCATGTGAGGTATATGTCATTTAAGAAAGTCTACTAGTTCATGGTCTCTCATGTTTAGCTCCGATTTATTAATATGAGTAGCATGTCATAAATATTTGCTTGCATTGCTTTATTCATAGATAGATATGACATTGTGGTATCCTCCTCTGAATAATCCACTTGAATCAACTTGGCACATGCTCACGCATGCATATGACTGAACAAAAGTCAATTAAGCCTCGATGATTTACTTCACCTCAGAGTTCTTGTATCACTTTTATGCCTCCGTTAATTTATTTTGCCGCAAGCATGATTATGACAGTTACTGTTCTCTTGATTGTCGCTTCCCAGTCTATTGCTAGCCTTCACTTGTACTGAGCGGGAACGCTGCTCGTGCTTCCAAACCCCTGAAAACCAAGTTATTCCAGAGTGTCCACCATAAATACCTATGCATGGCATTTCAAACCATTCCAAGTAAATTCTCATGTGCTACCTTTAAAACCTTCAAAAAGCTTCTCAATTTGTGTTGATGTTTTATAGCTCATGAGGAAGTATGTGGTGTTTATCTTTCAATCTTGTCATTTACGCCGGACGGACTTTCACAAATGGACTAGTGGCACATCCGCTTATCCAATAATTTTGCAAAAAGAGCTGGCAACGGGGTTCCCAGCCCCAATTAATTAACCTTCATAAATTTATAAATAGACACTCCTCCATGGTATGTGATTGTTGGTTGGCACCCGAGGATTCGGTTAGCCATGGCTTGAGAAAGCAAAGGTGGGGAGGAGTGTCATCTAAATAAAACTAAAATAAAAAGGCACTCCTTCATGGTATGAGATTGTTGGTAGGCACCCGAGGATTCGGTTAGCCATGGTTTGTGAAAGCAAGGTTGGAAGGAGTGCCACCCAAAAATAAAATTTCATGGGAGCCGCTCTTGGAAGTCCGGTTGATGAGGTAGTTAGAGTACCCATTACCATTCGTTGACAACAACAAACACCTCTCAAAACCATTTTACTTCTGTCTTTATAAAAATGAAAAGCTCTAGCACATGTTAATCCCTGCTTCCTGATACGTCTCCAACGTACCTATAATTTCTGATGTTCCATGCTTGTTTTATGACAATACTTACATGTTTTGCTTGCACTTTATAATGTTTTTATGCATTTTATGGTACTAACCTATTAACAAGATGCCGAAGGGCCAGTTGCTGTTTTCTGTTGTTTTTGGTTCCAGAAAGGCTGTTCGGGCAATATTCTCGGAATTCGACAAAATCAACGCCCAGCATCTTATTTTTCCCGGAACCTTCCAGAAAGTCAAAGGGGGACCAGAGGGGTGCCCTGGGGGCCCCACACGTGTGGCCGGCGTGGCCCAGGAGGGGGGCGCGCCGCCCTAGTGTGAGGAGGCCCCGTGGCCCCTCCGACTTCGACTCTTCGTCTATTTAAGCCCTGGAGACCTAAAAACGCGAGACCGATTGACGAAACTCCAGAAAGACTCCAGGGGCGTCGCCGCCATCGCGAAACTCCAATTCGGGGGACAGAAGTCTCTGTTCCGGCACCCTGCCGGGACGGGGAAGTGCCCCCGGAAGCCATCTCCATCGACGACATCGCCTCCATCATGCTCCGTGAGTAGTTCCCCCATGGACTACGGGTTCTAGCAGTAGCTAGTTGGTACTCTCTATCCCATGTACTTCAATACAATGGTCTCATGAGCTGCCTTACATGATTGAGATACATCTGATGTAATCGGTGTTGTGTTTGTTGGGATCCGATGGATGATACATTATGATTAGTCTATCTATAAAGTTTGTGAAGTTATTGTTGCTGCAATCTTGTTATGCTTAATGCTTGTCACTAGGGCCCGAGTGGCATGATCTTAGATTTAAGCTCTATACTTATTGCTTAGATTGTATCTACAAGTTGTATGCACATGTCTATGTCCGGAACCAAAGGCCCCAAAGTGACAGAAATTGGGACAACTGGAGGGGAAGGCTTAGATATGAGGATCACATGTTTTCACGGAGTGTTAATGCTTTGCTCCGGTACTCTATTAAAAGGAGTACCTTAATTTCCAGTAGATTCCCTAGAGGCCCGGCTGCCACCGGCTGGTAGGACAAAAGATGTTGTACAAGTTTCTCATTGCGAGCACGTATGACTATATATGGAAAACATGCCTACATGATTAATGATCTTGATGTTCTGTCTTAATACTTTGATTCCTATCAATTGCCCAACTGTAATTTTTTCACCCAACACTTGTTACTTGTTATTGGAGAGTTACCACTAGTGTAGATCGCTGGGAACCCCGGTCCATCTCTCATCATCATATACTCGTTCTACATGACATTGGAAGTAGTATCAACTATTTTCTGGTGCCATTGCTCTCATATTATTGCTACCGCTGCTGTGTTACTGTTACTACTGCTCTCATATTACTGCTGCTTTAACATCACCCATGTTACTAGTGCTTTTCCAGGTGCAGCTGAATTGACAACTCAGTTGTTAAGGCTTATAAGTATTCTTTACCTCCCCTTGTGTCGAATCAATAAATTTGGGTTTTACTTCCCTCGAAGACTGTTGCGATCCCCTATACTTGTGGGTTATCAAGACTATTTTCTGGCGCCATTGCCGGGGAGGCATAGCTCTACTCATAAGTTCACCTGGGGAGTACACTCTACCTCTCTCTCTGTTTTATTTTATTTTGTTTTGCTTAGTTTACTTTTGTCTAGTTTATTTGTGCTTAGTTTATTTCTGTCTAGTATTACTTTGCTTAGTTTACTTTTGTCTAGTTTGTTTTTGTTTTGTTTTACTTTTCTCATATACCCAAAAATCCATAAAAAATTGAAAAACCTAAAAATTAAAAAACTGCTATTATGGGAGAACCTACAACCTACTTGGATCTTATAGAATATTATAACAATTATAGAGAATCAAGAGCGGGAAAAGTGATGAGTGATGTGATAGAAAAATTGAATACAATTGCTAAAATCTTGCTTAAACTCCATGATATAAACTGTTGCTCTCAACAGGACACTAAACATCTTAAATTTCAATGCGGCTTTAGTGAGGAAGTTTTAATTAAGAACTATAATTGGAATAGCTATCTTCATTTTGGGTTCGAAGAGGTAGAACAATTTGTCTTATTTATGGGAGCCTCTGAGATAGAATCCTTCATTGCTAAAAATTATGAAACTTGTGTTGTTTGTAAGGACCTTAAAGATTATGTCTCTTCTATCCTTAATTTTTGCATAGAAAGCTACAATGATAATCCTTATATCATTGATTATAAAGAGAGACTCATTAATGCACAAGAATGCACTCACAATTTGCAGAAACCAGTGGAAGAAGAAATTGATGAACCTGAAAGCTCATTGGATGAAAAAGAAGAGGAGAGTGATGAACAAAAGGAGGAAGAATGGATTAGCTACCCATGCCAACCTTCTAATGAGAGTAACTCTTTACCTCTTACACTATTTGATTGTCCTCCATGCTTACCGAAAGAGGTTGAATGTTATGTTCCTGTGGATTCTCTTGAAATATTCCCTATGAGTAAAACTTGTGAGAATAATTATGCTACTGTTATTTATGATAATCCATGCTACTTTGATAAATCTTATGATAATGCTTTGTTTGTGCCTGATGTCGAAATGCATGGTACTAAAGAGTTTTGCTTGGCAAATATTTATGATAAATCTCTAGATGATGGTCCTATGTTACTTGATAATATTAATTGTACTACTGATGAAAATGGGATTGGAAAGTTCTTGACTTTATCTATGAGTCCCATATCTTTTGAGATTGATCAATCATCTTGTTACATTATTGATAAAAGTGGATTTGAAAGTTTTAATCCCGCTATTTTTGAGCCTGATAAGAATTATATGTTTATGGATCATGAGAACCATGCTTTATGTGATAGTTATATTGTTGAGTTTATCCATGAAGCTACTGAAAATTATTATGAGAGAGGAAAATATGGTTGTAGAAATTTGCATGGTACTAAAACACCTCTCTATATGCTTAAAATTTTGAAGTTGCTCTTGTTTTATCTTGCTATGCTTGTCACTTTGTTCTTCATGAATTTATTTGTGAACAAGATTCCTATGCATAGGAAGTGGGTTAGACTTAAATGTGTTTTGAATTTGCTTCTTGATGCTCTCTTTTGCTTCAACTCTTATTTCTTGCGAGTGCATCATTAAAATTGCTGAGCCTATCTTAATGGCTATAAAGAAAGAACTTCTTGGGAGATAACCCATGTGTTTATTTTGCTACTGTTTTGTTGTGTATTGGAAGTTGTTACTACTGTAGCAACCTCTCCTTATCTTTATTTTATTGCATTGTTGTGCCAAGTGAAGTCTCTAATAGGAAGTTGATGCTAGATTTGGATTTCTGCGCAGAAACAGATTTCTATCTGTCACGAATCTGGGTATGATTCTCTGTAGGTAACTCAAAAAAATCTGCCAATTTATGTGCGTGTTCCTCAGATATGTACGCAACTTTCATTAGTTTTGAGTTTTCTGATTTGAGCAACGGAAGTACCTGTTTAAAATTTGTCTTTACTGGCTGTTCTGTTTTGGCAGATTCTGTCTCTGTTTTTTGCATTGTCTCTTGTGGACTTTAAGCAAGGCTTTCTAGACGTGGAGAGCTATAGCTAATGTTTTATTGAGTTCTTGCAATGTGTCACTACAGGACCAAGGTGGATTCAAGTTTTTTTTTGAGTACTAACCCCTCTAATGAAGTTTACGAGAAGTTTGGTGTGAAGGAAGTTTTCAAGGGTCAAGAGAGGAGGATGATATATGATCAAGAAGAGTGAAAAGTCTAAGCTTGGGGATGCCCCCGTGGTTCATCCCTGCATATTTCAAGAAGACTCAAGCGTCTAAGCTTGGGGATGCCCAAGGCATCCCCTTCTTCATCAACTTATCAGGTTTCTTCTATTGAAACTATATTTTTATTCGGTCACATCATATGTGCTTTACTTGGAGCGTCTTTGTGCTTTTATTTTTGTTTATGTTTGAATAAGATCGGATCCTAGCAATCCTTGTGTGGGAGAGATACACGCTCCACTTTTTCATATGAACACTTGTTCTTCGTTTTACTTTTAATGTTCAATGATAAAAGTTGGAAGCTACATCACTTATGGTTATTTGGTTGGAAACAGAAAATGCCTCATATTGTCTTGAATAATTTGACACTTGGCAATTGTTTTGAGCTCTCATAAATCATGATTAAGCTCTTGCATCATGTAGTTTAAACCTATTAGTGGAGAACTACTGTAGAGCTTGTTGAAATTGGTTTGCATGATTGGTCTCTCTTAAGGTCTAGATATTTTCTGGTAAAAGTGTTTGAGCAACAAGGAAGACAGTGTAGAGTATTATAATGCTTGCAATATGTTCTTATGTAAGTTTTGCTGTACCGGTTCATACTTATGTTTGCTTCAAATAACCTTGCTAGCCCAAAGCCTTGTACTGAGAGGGAATGCTTCTCGTGCATCCAAAACCTTGAGCCAACCACTATGCCATTTGTGTCCACCATACCTACCTACTACATGGTATTTCTCCGCCATTCTAAAGTAAATTGCTTGAGTGCAACCTTTAAACAATTCAAAATTTATCACCTCTGATCTGTGTCAATGTTTAATAGCTCATGAGGAAGTATGTGGTGTTTATCTTTCAATCTTGTTGGGCAACTTTCACCAATGGACTAGTGGCTTCATCCGCTTATCCAATAACTTTGCAAAAAGAGCTGGCAATGGGATTCCCAGTCCCAAATTAATTAACAAAAATAGACACTCCTCCATGGTATGTGATTGTTGGACGGCACCCGAAGGATTCGGTTAGCCATGGCTTGAGAAAGCAAAGATGGGGAGGAGTGTCATCATAAGAAAACTAAAATAAAAAGGCACTCCTTCATGGTATGAGATTGTTGGCAGGCACCCGAGGATTCGGTTAGCCATGGTTTGTGAAAGAAAGATTGGAAGGAGTGCCACACAAAAATAAAAATAAAATGGGAGCCGCTCTTTGAAGGTTTGTCTGGCAAGGGGGTTAGAGTGCCCACTACCATTCGTTGACAACAACAAACACCTCTCAAAACTTTACTTTTATGCTCTCTTTATGTTTTCAAAACCAAAGCTCTAGCACAAATATAGCAATCAATGCTTCCCTCTGCGAAGGGGCCATTCTTTTACTTTATGTTGAGTCAGTTTACCTACTTCCTTCCATCTTAGAAGCAAGCACTTGTGTCAACTGTGCATTGATTCTTACATACTTGCTTATTTGCACTTATTATATTACTTTATGTTGACAATTATCCATGAGATATGCATGTTGAAAGTTGAAAGCAACTGCTGAAACTTAAATCTTCCTCTGTGTTGCTTCAATGCCTTTACTTTGAATTTATTGCTTTATGAGTTAACTCTTGTGCAAGGCTTTTGATGCTTGTCTTGGAAGTACTCTTCATGAAAAGTTTTGCTATATTTTATCTATTTGTTAGCAACTATAGATCATTGCCTTGAGTCACTTCATTCATCTCATATGCTTTGTAATAGTATGATCAAGGTTATGTAAGTAGCATGTCACTACAGAAATTATTCTTTTTATCGTTTACCTACTCGAGGGCGAGCAGGAACTAAGCTTGGGGATGCTGATACGTCTCCAACGTACCTATAATTTCTGATGTTCCATGCTTGTTTTATGACAATACTTACATGTTTTGCTTGCACTTTATAATGTTTTTATGCATTTTATGGAACTAACCTATTAACAAGATGCCGAAGGGCCAGTTGCTGTTTTCTGTTGTTTTTGGTTCCAGAAAGGCTGTTCGGGCAATATTCTCGGAATTCGACGAAATCAACGCCCAACATCTTATTTTTCCCGGAACCTTCCAGAAAGTCAAAGGGGGACCAGAGGGGTGCCCTGGGGGCCCCACACGTGTGGCCGGCGTGGCCCAGGAGGGGGGCGCGCCGCCCTAGTGTGAGGAGGCCCCGTGGCCCCTCCGACTCCGACTCTTCGCCTATTTAAGCCCTGGAGACCTAAAAACGCGAGACCGATTGACGAAACTCCAGAAAGACTCCAGGGGCGCCGCCGCCATCGCGAAACTCCACCCGGGGACGAAGTCTCTGTTCCGGCACTCGCCGGACGGGGAAGTGCCCCCGGAAGCCATCTCCATCGACGCCATCGCCTCCATCATGCTCCGTGAGTAGTTCCCCCATGGACTACGGGTTCTAGCAGTAGCTAGTTGGTACTCTCTATCCCATGTACTTCAATACAATGGTCTCATGAGCTGCCTTACATGATTGAGATCCATCTGATGTAATCGGTGTTGTGTTTGTTGGGATCCGATGGATGATACATTATGATTAGTCTATCTATAAAGTTTGTGAAGTTATTGTTGCTGCAATCTTGTTATTCTTAATGCTTGTCACTAGGGCCCGAGTGGCATGATCTTAGATTTAAGCTCTATACTTATTGCTTAGATTGTATCTACAAGTTGTATGCACATGTCTATGTCCGGAACCAAAGGCCCCAAAGTGACAGAAATTGGGACAACTGGAGGGGAAGGCTTAGATATGAGGATCACATGTTTTCACGGAGTGTTAATGATTTGCTCCGGTACTCTATTAAAAGGAGTACCTTAATTTCCAGTAGATTCCCTAGAGGCCCGGCTGCCACCGGCTGGTAGGACAAAAGATGTTGTACAAGTTTCTCATTGCGAGCACGTATGACTATATATGGAAAACATGCCTACATGATTAATGATCTTGATGTTCTGTCTTAATGCTTTGATTCCTATCAATTGCCCAACTGTAATTTGTTCACCCAACACTTGTTACTTGTTATTGGAGAGTTACCACTAGTGTAGATCGCTGGGAACCCCGGTCCATCTCTCATCATCATATACTCGTTCTACATGACATTGGAAGTAGTATCAACTATTTTCTGGTGCCATTGCTCTCATATTACTGCTACTGCTGCTATGTTACTGTTACTACTGCTCTCATATTACTGCTGCTTTCACATCACCCCTGTTACTAGTGCTTTTCCAGGTGCAGCTGAATTGACAACTCAGTTGTTAAGGCTTATAAGTATTCTTTACCTCCCCTTGTGTCGAATCAATAAATTTGGGTTTTACTTCCCTCGAAGACTGTTGCGATCCCCTATACTTGTGGGTTATCACTTCCCTCTGCGAAGGGCCAATCCTTTACTTTTATATTGAGTCCCCATCCTTTCTTTGAGCACTTTCTTGAGAGCACAACTGTCATTCTTAGTATAATATGCTTGTCTCAAAATATGATTAATTTGTGGTATAACTTTGATGCTTTTATCTTTGATAATCTTTACTTCCAGTCTTCTCATGAACCTCAAAGGTGCCCAAGCATTTATGTTTTGCTGTACAAATACGGGCAAGCGAGATACCACTTTATCATATCCTTTTATGAACATTGCAATCCTGCTGATAGACATGATTCATGATGCTTATTATTAATTTGTTGGTACCTTTTCCATGATTGATATAGCTATTAGATGATTTTATTTGCATGTATCTTATTATGAATTGCTTAAGTACTTGCCATATCATGAGAATATTTACATCATATGAACAAATGTGTTCGTGAAAGTTCTTTTATCGCACTTAGTTGTTAACTGAATTGCTTGAGGACAAGCAATAAGCTAAGCTTGGGGGGAGTTGATACGTCCAAAACGTATCTACTTTCCCGAACACTTTTGCTATTGTTTTGCCTCTAATTTGTGTATTTTGGATACAACTAACACGGACTAACGCTGTTTTCAGTAGAACTGCTCTGGTGTCTCGTTTTTGTGCAGAAATCCAACTTTCAGGAAAATCCTCGGAATTTATGCGGAAGGTCCTATTTTCCCAGAATATTGGCGGAGCCAGAAGGGCAAGCCAGGTGGGGCCCCGAGGGCCCCACACGCTAGGCCGGCGCGGCCCAGAAGGGGGGCGCGCGGCCCTAGTGTGTGGCGGCCTTGGCTGGCCCCAGACGCTCTCCTTCGGACTACTTATTGCCCTCGACCTAAAAACGCACGGGGAGAAGTCGAAGTCGCCAGAAACCATCCAGTACGCCGCCACCATCGCGAAACTCCGTCTCGGGACCAGAAACTCCGTTCTGGCACCTCGCCGGGACGGGGAATTGGAGGAGATCATCACCGCCATCATCACCGACGCCTCTCCATCGACCAGCCATGTTTCCCCCATCCATGTGTGAGTAATTCCCCCGCTGTAGGCTGAAGGGGATGGTAGGGATTGGATGAGATTGGTCATGTAATAGTCATAAGATTGTTAGGGCATAGTGCCTAGTATCCGTAGATGTTACTTTTATGATATTGTTGCAACTTGTTATGCTTAATGCTTGTCACTAGGGCCCGAGTGCCATGATCTCAGATCTAAACATGTTATTGATTCATGAAGATATTCGTTGTTTATGATCTTACCTGCAAGTTGTATACACATGTCGCTGTCCGGAACCAATGGCCCCGAAGTGACAGAAATCGGGACAACCGGAGGGGATGGTAGTGATGTGAGGATCACATGTGTTCACGGAGTGTTAATGCTTTGCTCCGGGTTCTATTAAAAGGAGTACCTTAATATCCAGTAGATTCCCTAGAGGCCCGGCTGCCACCGGCTGGTAGGACAAAAGATGTTGTGCAAGTTTCTCATTGCGAGCACGTACGACTAAATATGGAACACATGCCTATTGATTGATTAGTACTTGGATACCGTTTTATTATTATTTGCAAATGCCCCTGCTTTGATTGTTACATGAGTTTCTCTCATCCATGTAACGCCCGTTCATCCATCCCTGTGCCTACAGTATTTTAATCCTGCTGTTTACTATAATCACTACTGCTATCTTTGTTACTCTGCTGCTGTTATTTCACTACTGCTACTGCTATAAAACTATTACTACTGATAAACTCTTGCGAGAAAGTCTGTTTCCAGGTGCAGCTGAATTGACAACTCCGCTGTTAAGGTTTTCAAGTATTCTTTGTCTCCCCTTGTGTCGAATCAATAAATTGGGTTTTACTTCCCGCGAAGACTGTTGCGATCCCCTATACTTGTGGGTCATCACCGATCATCTTGTCGATCGGAATATCCCGCGGCTACCAGGTTGTTGTCATCGTAACTGCGGTCTTTCCTTTTCTTATGACGATCCCTGCGACCACCCGAATCGTGCCTCGGCTGGTCGTCGTCCTCGTCGTCACTGCGTTGTCGTGGCCTTCGCACGTTGTCTTTGCCATTAGCCCAGCTGTTGGAAATTTTCATTAACTTGGTTATGGTCTTCGGCTTCTTGCGCCCAAGTTCCTCTATGTAGGTTTCACGTCGCATGCCATCGCTAAAGGCATCGATTGCTCTGTCGACGGAAACATCTTCGACGGCGTTCAGGAGTTTAGTGAATCTCCCGATGTATGCACGCATCGACTCCTTCGGTTTCTGCTGGCAATGCCGTAATTCGTCGATCCCAACAGGCCTCTTGTATGTTGCTTGGAAGTTTGCGACGAAAGCATCCACCAGATCGTCCCATGACTTGATGGAACCCTTCGGCAGGCCTCTCAACCAGGCCCGTGCCGAATCCTTTAGGTAGAGTTGTAAGCACTGCATTGCTGCTATCTGATTTCCTTTGTGCAGGATCACAGTCTGCAAGTAATCATCTATCCATGACCACGGCTCCTGCTGTCCATCATACTTAGCGGCGTCAGTAGGGGTAGGTTTGAACTTTTTGGGTGGCATCGTCTCACGGATCTTGTAGCTTAAACAATCAGCTCCCCTCAATTCGCCATCATACTCATGGCTTTCTTCTGAGGCGTCGCTATCGTACTCCTCCCTCGCGGCTCGTTGTCACCTAGCTTTGTCGATTCTACTCTGGGTGATTTCGTCTCGGGCGTCCCTTGAGCGATGCTTTGAGCCGCTGGCGTGGGGCGTGGACTTTTCCTTCCGAGGAACCAGATTGTCTCCCAAGATTGCGAGGCTTTCCAGGGCGCCCCGATGAGCTTTGAGCCATAGAACCTTCGGGTCGTTGGTTGATGAGGTACGCCGCGAGGTTGGCAGTTGCTCCCTAAACGGTTTTTGGCCTTAACATACCCGCCGTGTCCATGGTCATGAAGGACTTGGATAGGTTTGACGTTATTTCTCTAGCATCGTCTTCCGAAAGTCTGGATAGCCTTGATCGGTGCTTCCCTGCACCTTGGCTGCTTCGGGACGCGCTTCCTCGTGAGCCCCTCCACTGTTCACTAGATTGACCTGTGATACGTCTCCGACGTATCGATAATTTCTTATGTTCCATGCCACATTATTGATGATATCTACATGTTTTATGCACACTTTATGTCATATTTGTGCATTTTCTGGAACTAACCTATTAACAAGATGCCGAAGTGCCAGTTGCTGTTTTCTGCTGTTTTTGGTTTCAGAAATCCTAGTAAAGAAATATTCTCGAAATCGGACGAAATCAACGCCGAAGATCTTAGAATCCCCGGAAGCATCCAGAACACACGAGAGAGGCCAGAGGGGGGCCACAGGCCCACCAAACCATAGGCCGGCGCGGCCTAGGGGTGGCCCGCGCCCCCCTATAGTGTCGTCGCCTCGTTGACCTCCTGACGCCGCCTCTTCGCCTATTTAAGCCCCCTCGACCTAAAACCTCAATACGGAAAAACCACGGTACGAGAAACCTTCCAGAGCCGCCGCCATCGCGAAGCCAAGATCTGGGGGACAGGAGTCTCTGTTCCGGCACGCCGCCGGGACGTGGAAGTGCCCCCGGAAGGCTCCTCCATCGACACCACCGCCATCTCCATCAACGCTGCTGACTCCCATGAGGAGGGAGTAGTTCTCCATCGAGGCTCGGGGCTGTACCGGTAGCTATGTGGTTCATCTCTCTCCTTATGTACTTCAATACAATAATCTCATGAGCTGCCTTACATGATTGAGATTCATATGATGATGCTTGTAATCTAGATGTCGTTATGCTAGTCAAGTGAATTTTACTTATGTGATCTCCGGAGACTCCTTGTCCCACGTGTGTAAAGGTGACAGTGTGTGCACCGTGTGGGTCTCTTAGGCTATATTTCACAGAATACTTATTCACTGTTATGAATGGCATAGTGAAGTGCTTATTTATATCTCTTTATGATTGCAATGTGTTTTGTATCACAATTTATCTATGTGCTACTCTAGTGATGTTATTAAAGTAGTTTTATTCCTCCTGCACGGTGTAATGGTGACAGTGTGTGCATCCGTGTTAGTACTTGGCGTAGGCTATGATTATGATCTCTTGTAGATTATGAAGTTAACTATTGCTATGATGGTATTGATGTGATCTATTCCTCCTACATAGTGTGAAGGTGACAGTGTGCATGCTATGTTAGTACTTGGTTTAGTTGTATTGATCTTTCATGCACTCTAAGGTTATTTAAATATGAACATTGAATTGTGGAGCTTGTTAACTCCGGCATTGAGGGTTCGTGTAATCCTACGCAATGGTGTTCATCATCCAACAAGAGTGTAGAGTATGCATTTATCTATTCTGTTATGTGATCAAAGTTGAGAGTGTCCACTAGTGAAAGTATGATCCCTAGGCCTTGTTCCTAAATACTGCTATCGCTACTTGTTTACTGTTTTACTGCGTTACTACTGCTGGGTTACTACTACTTGTTTACTGTCCTGGGCAAAGCACTTTTCTGGTGCCGTTGCCACTGCTCATATATATTCATACCACCTGTATTTCACTATCTCTTCGCCGAACTAGTGCACCTATTAGGTGTGTTGGGGACACAAGAGACTTCTTGCTTTGTGGTTGCAGGGTTGCATGAGAGGGATATCTTTGACCTCTTCCTCCCTGAGTTCGATAAACCTTGGGTGATCCACTTAAGGGAAACTTGCTGCTGTTCTACAAACCTCTGCTCTTGGAGGTCCAACACTGTCTACAGGAAAAGGAGGGGGCGTAGACATCAAGCTATTTTCTGGCGCCGTTGCCGGGGAGAAAAGGTAAAAGGCACTCATACTCCGGTCCCAGGTAAAGTACTTTTCTGTTGCCATTGTGTGTGTGCTCGAAGCTATTTCCTTTAGATCCTGCAATTGCATCTTTTTGTTTCTTGTTTACACTAGTTTGGCATAATGGACAATAGTGAGCTTCTTATTCTATTTCCTGATTTAAGACATGGATGGTTTGATGCGAAAATTAAAAAACCTATGGAACATATTAGTATGAACGCTTTGAACACCATTGTTGCTAATGATATGGAAAATTCTAAGCTTGGGGAAGCTGGCTTTGATGAGCATGATATTTTTAGTCCCCCAAGCATTGAGGAGAAAATTTACTGTGATGATATTTTGCCTCCTATTTATGATGATTATAATGATATTGGTCTTTTTGTACCGCATGTTATGGAGGATAAATTTGATTATGATTACAATATGCCTCCTATATTTGATGATGAGAATAATAATGATAGCTACTTTGTTGAATTTGCTCCCACTATTACTAATAAAATTGATTATGCTTATGTGGAGAGTAATGATACTTTTATGCATGTGAATAAGAATGCTTTATGTGATACTTATATTGTTGAGTTTGTTCATGATGCCTCTGAAAATTATTATGAGAGAGGAAAATATGGTTGTAGAAATTTTCATGTTACTAAAACACCTCTCTATATGCTGAAATTTTTGAAGTTACACTGGTTTTATCTTCCTATGCTTGTTACTTCGCTCTTCGTGAACTTGTTTATTTACAAGATTCCTATGCATAGGAAGCATGTTAGACTTAAATGTGTTTAATTTGCTTTTTGATGCTCTCTTTTACTTCAACGCTTATTTCTCGGGAGTGCATCATTGAAATTACTGAGCCCATCTTAATGGCTATAAAGAAAGAACTTCTTGGGAGATAACCCATGAGTTTATTTTACTACAGTACTTTGTTTTATATTTGAGTCTTGGAAGTTGTTTACTACTGTAGCAACCTCTCCTTATCTTAGTTTTGTGTTTTGTTGTGCCAAGTAAAGTCTTTGATAGCAAGGTTCATACTAGATTTGGATTACTGCGCAGAAACAGATTTCTTGCTGTCACGAATATGGGCCTAATTCTCTGTAGGTAACTCAGAAAATTATGCCAATTTACGTGAGTGATCCTCAGATATGTACGCAACTTTCATTCAATTTGAGCATTTTCATCTGAGCAAGTATGGTGCCATTTTAAAATTCGTCTTTACGGACTGTTCTGTTTTGACAGATTCTGCCTTTTATTTCGCATTGCCTCTTTTGCTGTGTTGGATGGATTTCTTTATTCCATTAACTTCCAGTAGCTTTGTGCAATGTCCAGAAGTGTTAAGAATGATTGTGTCACCTCTGAACATGTGAATTTTTGATTATGCACTAACCCTCTAATGAGTTGTTCTAAGTTTGGTGTGGAGGAAGTTTTCAAGGGTCAAGAGAGGAGGATGATATACTACGATCAAGAAGAGTGAAAAGTCTAAGCTTGGGGATGCCCCGGTGGTTCATCCCTGCATATTTCAAGAAGACTCAAGCATCTAAGCTTGGGGATGCCCAAGGCATCCCCTTCTTCATCGACAACATTATCAGGTTCCTCCCCTGAAACTATATTTTTATTCGGTCACATCTTATGTACTTTGCTTGGAGCGTCTGTGTGCTTTTGTTTTTTGTTTTTGTTTGAATAAATGCTTGTGTGGGAGAGAGACACGCTCCGCTGTTGCATATGGACAAGTATGTCCTTAGTTTCTACTCATAGTATTCATGGCGAAGTTTCTTCTTCGTTAAATTGTTATATGGTTGGAATTGGAAAATGATACATGTAGTAATTGCTATAATGTCTTGGATAATGTGATACTTGGCAATTGTTGTGCTCATGTTTAAGCTCTTGCATCATATACTTTGCACCCATTAATGAAGAAATACATAGAGCATGCTAAAATTTGGTTTGCATATTTGGTCTCTCTAAAGTCTAGATAATTTCTAGTATTGAGTTTGAACAACAAGGAAGACGGTGTAGAGTCCTATAATGTTTTCAATATGACTTTTATGTGAGTTTTGCTGCACCGCTTCATCCTTGTGTTTGTTTCAAATAGCCTTGCTAGCCTAAACCTTGTATCGAGAGGGAATACTTCTCATGCATCCAAATACTTGAGCCAACCACTATGCCATTTGTGTCCACCATACCTACCTACTACATGGTATTTCTCCGCCATTCCAAAGTAAATTGCTTGAGTGCTACCTTTAAATTTCCATTCTTCACCTTTACAATATATAGCTCATGGGACAAATAGCTTAAAAACTATTGTGGTATTGAATATGTACTTATGCACTTTATCTCTTATTAAGTTGCTCGTTGTGCGATAACCATGTTCACTGGGGACGCCATCAACTACCTTTTGTTGAATTTCATGTGAGTTGCTATGCATGTTCGTCTTGTCTGAAGTAAGAGCGATCTACCACCTTATGGTTGGAGCATGCATATTGTTAGAGAAGAACATTGGGCCGCTAACTAAAGCCATGATCCATGGTGGAAGTTTCAGTTTTGGACATATATCCTCAATCTCAAATGAGAAAAATAATTGTTGCCACATGCTTATGCATAAAAGAGGAGTCCATTATCTGTTGTCTATGTTGTCCCGGTATGGATGTCTAAGTTGAGAATAATCAATAGCGAGAAATCCGATGCGAGCTTTCTCCTTAGACCTTTGTACAGGCGGCATAGAGGTACCCCATTGTGACACTTGGTTAAAACATGTGCATTGCGATGATCCGGTAGTCCAAGCTAATTAGGACAAGGTGCGGGCACTATTAGTATACTATGCATGAGGCTTGCAACTTGTAAGATATAATTTACATGATACATATGCTTTATTACTACCGTTGACAAAATTGTTTCTTGTTTTCAAAATCAAAGCTCTAGCACAAATATAGCAATCGATGCTTTCCTCTTTGAAGGACCATTCTTTTACTTTTATGTTGAGTCAGTTCACCTATTTCTCTCCATCTCAAGAAGCAAACACTTGTGTGAACTGTGCATTGATTCCTACATACTTGCATATTGCATTTGTTATATTACTCTATGTTGACAACTATCCATGAGATATACTTGTTACAAGTCGAAAGCAACCGCTGAAACTTAATCTTCCATTGTGTTGCTTCAATGCTTTACTATGAATTATTGCTTTATGAGTTAACTCTTATGCAAGACTTATTGATGCTTGTCTTTAAGTACTATTCATGAAAAGTCTTTGCTGTATGATTCACTTGTTTACTCATGTCATATACATTGTTTTGATCGCTGCATTCATTACATATGTTTACAATATGATCAAGTTTATGATGGCATGTCACTCCAGAAATTATCTTTGTTATCGTTTACCTGCTCGGGACGGGCAGGAACTAAGCTTGGGGATGCTGATACGTCTCCGACGTATCGATAATTTCTTATGTTCCATGCCACATTATTGATGATATCTACATGTTTTATGCACACTTTATGTCATATTTGTGCATTTTCTGGAACTAACCTATTAACAAGATGCCGAAGTGCCGCTGTCAAGTTTTGCTTTTTGGTTTCAGAAATCCTAGTAAAGAAATATTCTCGGAATCGGACGAAATCAACGCCGAAGATCTTAGAATCCCCGGAAGCATCCAGAACACACGAGAGAGGCCAGAGGGGGGCCACAGGCCCACGAAACCATAGGCCGGCGCGGCCTAGGGGTGGCCCGCACCCCCCTATAGTGTCGTCGCCTCGTTGACCTCCTGACGCCGCCTCTTCGCCTATTTAAGCCCCCTCGACCTAAAACCTCGATACGGAAAAGCCACGGTACGAGAAACCTTCCAGAGCCGCCGCCATCGCGAAGCCAAGATCTGGGGGACAGGAGCCTCTGTTCCGGCACGCCGCCGGGACGGGGAAGTGCCCCCGGAAGGCTCCTCCATCGACACCACCGCCATCTCCATCAACGCTGCTGACTCCCATGAGGAGGGAGTAGTTCTCCATCGAGGCTCGGGGCTGTACCGGTAGCTATGTGGTTCATCTCTCTCCTTATGTACTTCAATACAATAATCTCATGAGCTGCCTTACATGATTGAGATTCATATGATGATGCTTGTAATCTAGATGTCGTTATGCTAGTCAAGTGAATTTTACTTATGTGATCTCCGGAGACTCCTTGTCCCACGTGTGTAAAGGTGACAGTGTGTGCACCGTGTGGGTCTCTTAGGCTATATTTCACGTAATACTTATTCACCGTTATGAATGGGATAGTGAAGTGCTTATTTATATCTCTTTATGATTGCAAAGTTTTTTGTATCAAAATTTATCTATGTGCTACTATAGTGATGTTATTAAAGTAGTTTTATTCCTCCCCGCACGGTGTAATGGTGACAAAGTGTGTGCATCCGTGTTAGTACTTGGCGTAGGCTATGATTATGATCTCTTGTAGATTATGAAGTTAACTATTGCTATGATGGTATTGATGTGATCTATTCCTCCTACATAGTGTGAAGGTGACAGTGTGCATGCTATGTTAGTACTTGGTTTAGTCGTATTGATCTTTCATGCACTCTAAGGTTATTTAAATATGAACATTGAATTGTGGAGCTTGTTAACTCCGGCATTGAGGGTTCGTGTAATCCTACGCAATGGTGTTCATCATCCAACAAGAGTGTAGAGTATGCATTTATCTATTCTGTTATGTGATCAAAGTTGAGAGTGTCCACTAGTGAAAGTATGATCCCTAGGCCTTGTTCCTAAATACTGCTATCGCTGCTTGTTTACTGTTTTACTGCGTTACTACTGCTGCGTTACTACTGCTTGTTTACTGTCCTAGGCAAAGCACTTTTCTGGTGCCGTTGCCACTGCTCATATATATTCATACCACCTGTATTTCACTATCTCTTCGCCGAACTAGTGCACCTATTAGGTGTGTTGGGGACACAAGAGACTTCTTGCTTTGTGGTTGCAGGGTTGCATGAGAGGGATATCTTTGACCTCTTCATCCCTGAGTTCGATAAACCTTGGGTGATCCACTTAAGGGAAACTTGCTGCTGTTCTACAAACCTCTGCTCTTGGAGGCCCAACACTGTCTACAGGAAAAGGAGGGGGCGTAGACGTCAACCTGCCGCGGACAGACGTCTTTCGAGGGTGGCCTGCTCATCCGATAGTCGCTCCCAATTTTTCTCCAATATGGAGCGATAAGCGTTGAGGGTTCCAACCGAAGTTCCGGCGGGAAGTGGTGTGTTGTTAAGTACGGCTACCCGGGCTGATGCCCATTCTTCCTCCGCTATGGTGTAATCGCTATTGTTGTTACTGGCGCTGTTCCCAAAGCTATTTCGTCTGCTGGATCGAGGGGTGTGATCTCCACCTCCCCCGTTTCTTGCGTTTCCCGTGTTATTGGCAGCATAGACTTGGTGACGCGCCGCTTTCCAGGTGACCTCCTTGAAAATGCTGTCGACACTGTCCTCTCCCGACGAAAACTGGGCGCTGCAGATGAACGGTGTGTCACTCGATCCCAACCCGTGCCTGGTGTCGGAGTTCAGGCAGTAGTACGAGGTCAACTCCGATGGTACGGGGTTATTAGATCCAACCGACATCGAAGACGTCGGTTGAGGGGTTGATGGCGAAGATGAATTCGTCGAGTCTGTCAGGCCAGCCGAAAGGTCGATTGATGATGAAATGATTGACCCTGCGCTAGATGGGGGTGACTTCCTTGCCGATCTGGGGGCGAACGGTTCCAGCAGACGAAGGACTCCTTCCGCGTTGACGTTGTAGTGGACTCTCCCGAACGTCATCTCCATGTTTCCTTGAAGACCCGAAAAAGTAGGGCGAGAAGAGTCAATGTGCGGGGTGAACTCATAGGAGCCGAATCGGATCGGACTTGCCAAGATTGGCGATGATGACGGTATTGACGAAGCTGCCGACGACATGGTTGGATCTGCCGATGATGGATCTTGTGCCAACAGGGTTCCCACAGACGGCGCCAATTGTCGAGGGTACTCCTCGACAATGCCCTCCGTTTGGGCTTAGGGTAGATGGAATCCTGTAGGCTGACACGAGACATCGGTTATCAAACAAGCGGGGAGAGCGATTTACCTAGGTTCGGGGCCCTCGATGAGGTAAAATCCTTACGTCCTGCCTGTCGGATCTTGATTATGAAAATATCGGGTTACAATGGGGTGCCGAAGGTTTTGGCTGTGATCTCGTCGAGAGACTAAGTTCTACGGGGACCTAGCTCTAGACTTATGGTGGCTAAAGTTGCTAAGATTGGTTCTGTTCCTCGGCAGCCCCTCTCCTGGCCCTTATATAGGGAGCCAAGTCTCGAGAGACCTGTTCAGGTACGACTAGGTTACAAAGGCTCCTAGTTCTAGACTTTCCTTGATTCGTCTCTTCGTCTTGTTCTTCAAGGAATCTTCTTCGGCACCGACGTAGTGGCCCACCTTCCATCGGGTGTCTTCATGGGCCTCCAGTTGGGCCGTACAGGATAGGGCAATAACAGTTACCCGAAGGGTAATGCCCACGTCAAATATGCTTCAAAGATTCATGATTAGAATGTATAAAAAATTCTTTAGGCCATAAATAATATTGCCAAGTTTCTAATGTCCGAACCAGCGCATATAATTCTTTATCATAAGTAGAATAGTTTAGACTAGGCCCACTCAATTTCTCACTAAAGTATGCAACAGGTTTGACCTCTTGTAACAACACACATCCCAAACCAATTCCACTAGCATCACATTCAAGCTCAAAAGTCTTATTGAAATCAGGAAGTTGGAGTAATGGAGCATGTGTTAACTTATCTTTCAATATCATGAAGTCTTCTTGTTGTGCATCGCCCCACACAAAGGGCACATCCTTCTTTGTAAGCTCATTCAGCGGCGCAGCAATGGAACCAAAATCTTTCACAAAGCGCCTATAGAAACCAGTGAGGCAAAGAAAACTCCTCACTTGTGTGACCGTCTTGGGCTGCGGCCAACTCTCAATTGCCTCAATCTTGGCTGGATCAACTTCAATACCCTGCGCAGTAACAACGTAGCCAAGAAACGCAACTCGATTGGTGCAAAAGGTGCACTTCTCAAGATTACCATACAAACGTGCATCACATAAAGCATTGAAAACATCACGTAAATGATCCAAATGATCCTCCAAAGATTTGCTATAAATCAGAATATCATCAAAGTATACCACCACAAAACGCCCAATAAAAGCACGTAAAACTTCGTTCATCAGTCTCATGAAAGTACTACGTGCATTAGTTAAACCAAAAGGCATTACTAACCACTCATATAAACCGAACTTAGTTTTAAACGCAGTTTTCCATTCATCTCCTAATTGCATACGAATCTGGTGGTAACCACTACGCAAATCAACTTTAGAGAACATAATAGAACCACTCAACTCATCAAGCATATCATCCAAACGTGGTATAGGGTGACGATATCGAATGGTAATATTATTAATAGCTCTACAATCAGTACACATGCGCGAAGAACCATCTTTCTTAGGTACGAAAATAATAGGAACAACACATGGACTAAGAGACTCACGAATGTAACATTTATCTTGGAGAACTTGAGTTTGTCGTTGAATCTCTTTCGTCTCTTTAGGGTTGGTACGATATGGCACACGGTTGGGCAGCGAAGCACCTGGAATCAAGTTAATCTAGTGTTCTATCCCACGGATAGGTGGTAGTCCAGGTGGAACATCTTGTGGGAACACATCAATGAATTCCTGCAAAAAGTTAGCAACCGCAGGTGGTAAAGAAGGAGGCATATCCTCAAATGAAAACAGAACTTCTTTGTAAATAATAGCATAGCATTGAGTAGTGTTCACATCAAGTTCAGCAATATCAGATTTGCTAGCAAGTAAACAAGGATTTTTCAAATGAATTTTAGTAGCATGGTTCGTATCAGATTTAGTATTAGTCTTATGTGGCAGAAAATCTGCAGCAACAATCTGATTTTCACTCTTATGTTTCTCCTCGTTTTTTTACTCTACTAGCTCTAGCAAGATCATCTTTTAATATTTGTTCAGGAGTCATAGGTTTGAGACCAATTTTCTTGCCATCATGCATAAGAGAATATTGATTAGTTTTACCATTATGAATAGATTCTCTATCAAATTGCCAAGGTCTACCAAGTAACAAAGAACAAGCTTACATAGGTACAACATCATAATCAACAAAATCAGAATATGTACCAATAATAAAATGCACACGTGTAGTTCTTGTTACCTTGAGCTTCCGAGAGCTCTCAAACCATTGAATGTAATATGGATGTGTGCGCTGTCTTGTGGGTAGAGAAAGCTTCTCCACCATATCAACGCTAGCCAGATTATTGCAGCTCCCTCCATCAATGATGATCCGTATAGCTCGCTCTTTTACAACGCCTCTTGTTTGAAACAGATTGTGGCGTTGATGATGCTCAAATTTGCTCAATTGCACGCTCAACACGCGCTGTGCAACTAAGCTCCTGTACTGATCAGCAGTGCCAGCTTCGATTACCTCCATCTCTCTCTCAGAATCAGAATTGGCACCATCATGTGCAGCAATAGGAGCCAATGTATCTTCATCAAAGTCACTTGCAGAATCATATTCTCCATCTTCACGCACCAACATGACACGTTTGGTCCTGCATTCTCTCTCTATGTGACCAAATCCCAAACATTTGCGACATTGAATGTCGCGCGTCTTCCCCGTGGAGGTCATGGAAGATGAACTTCGAGGAGGACCAGCAGATGGTGGTGGAGTAGCAGCAGGTGGTGCTCGTGATGCAGGCGCGGTGTACTTGGAGGTAGTAGGTGTTGATGCAGCCCCACGAGATGGTGGCGCTGATTGTCGTGGAGACCACGACGATGTACGACCTACAGAAATATTAGCTCTTCTCCATGGTGGTTGACGATCATGCACTTTACGTTCAGCTTTGCAAGCAAGATGAAACAAGCGAGTAATAGTGTTGTACTCCTTATAATCTAAAATATGCTGAATCTATTTATTCAAACCACCAAATAAACATGCAAGCATAGCTTCATTATCCTCTACAATACCACAGCGAATCATGCCAGTTTGCAATTCTTGATAATAGTCTTCTACAGAATTTTTTCCTTGTTCTGAACAAGAAATTTTTTGTAACGACCCCGGATCTGGTAGGATCCAAAGTCCATGTGATTAAACATGCTAGTCTCTGGATCATTAGCTAGCACTCACAGTCAATGAAATATCATGTAAAAAGTATTTATTACACGATTCGAATAATTCAGAGTACAAATAATTACAACTTGCATAGCCAAAGGCTAGCTCAATACAACGGAAAACGAAATAACATCTTGGAGTCTCATCAATGCCACATGCTCGTTGAGTGTAGACTCGCGACCTACGCATTCTCACAAGTCGTCGATTAACCTGCAACATGAAAGGTTGCAGCCCCGAGAGTGGTCAATACTTTGAATGTATGGCAAATTACACCAAGAAGAGAAAACACCTATATCTACATAAAGGCAGACAAGAGGAGGCTTAAGGTTTATTTGCGTAAAGCCAATTTTTACAAAGTTAAAGAGAGAAAATCTTTTACCCTACTTTGCAAAATTTTGATAAATAATATTGGCCGAGTGGAGCACATGGATATTACACACCAAGTGTCCAAATCAACCTAACACTTGGATATGACACACCAAGTCCCGAGCACTTGGATATTAGACACCAACACTAGTAGGAAAACCCTTATAGGCGGAGCTTAGTTCTGTGGCGCACCTCGAAAAATGCGCCACAGAAATTTGTTTTGTGGCGCACCAGGCAAGGTGTGCCACAAAAATAGCTTAATTTTGTGGCGCACCAAAGAACCGTGCGCCACAAAAACTTGGTGGGCCCCACCAGCTGACACCCCCAATCATTGGTTTTACTATTTCTATGGCGCACGTACCACCGTGCGCCATAAAAATAAGCTATTCTGTGGCGCACGGCGACAGTGCGCCACAAAAATAAGCTATTCTGTGGCGCACTGCAACAGTGCGCCACAAAAATAAGCTATTATGTGGCGCAGTTTGGCTCGTGCGCCACAGAAATAAGGTATTCTGTGGCGCATTGTTTTAGGTGCGCCACAGAATTAGTGAACCAGATATACAAAAGTGAGCCAACCTCCCACCTACCACACTACATAAGCCATTCTTCTTCCTCCATCTAGCTCGTCCCCCTTCTCTCTCATACCATTTTGACTCTACTTTTCACTTGCTTGGGTATTTATTGCACTTACTTTGGTTGATACTTAATTGGAGTTGAGGAGAAGGCTCTCCATACTCTCTCCTCCTCTCGAACTCATCGATCGCGGTCTCGTCTCGGTATCGAATCTAGAAGGTGAGTAGTTGGAGGAGACATACATATGCTTGGAGGAGACATGCATATGCTTATAGATCTTGTGTGGCCGTCGTGTGTATGGATGCTTGTTGCAGGTGAAGCGCTTGTGTGTGTGCCGGTGTGGTGCATGGATGTTTGCCGAAATGTTGATTCATTTCCGTTTCGGCAAGTTTTGCACTACCCATATGTCCTACTTTGAGGAGAGGTCATGCCGAATTTTTCCGCTCCATGTAATACCTTGAGGAGAGGTACGGCCCATGCATGTGTGTGCATTTGGTGCGGTTCTAATTTCCTATTCTATGTATACCATTTGCAGGCAAGCATGGTCCTCTCGATGAGTTCCGCTCGAATCTCTAGATACAAGATAGACGTGAAGGAGGACATGATTTGGAACAATAGGCGCCAGATAAGATGTCCGTGTCGATCATGCAAACTCGAGCGCTGGATCAACCCTGATTCCGGACAACTGGAGGAGCACCTGCTGAGGCGCGGTTTCATGCAAGACAACCAGGCGCGGCCGGCCCCATCAAATGGTGCGCATGAAGACCATGTTGAGCGAGATGACTATCATCATGAAGAAGACTATCATCATGCCGACGGGGACTATCATCATGAAGAAGAAGTCGGCGGAGAAGATCATCATGAAGAAGAAGATGCCGGCGGAGAACATCATCATGATGAAGAAGAAGATTCCGGCGCGACCCCGCTAATTTCGGCCTTGCGGGACTCTCATGTTCAAGATCTTCTCCTCCAGGAGACGAGCAACGATAGAGTTGCAGCTAGAGAGAGAGCCAAGCTGTCGCAAATGGAGAAAGACGGGATGACTCCGATCTTTCCTGGGTGTCGTCCGCAGGATACGCGCTTGCATGTAACGCTTGATTACCTGCAGATGAAGACGTAGAACAAGTGGACCGATTCCAGCTTCAGCAAGAACTTAAAATTCTGGCACGATCGTCTCCCGGAGGGGAACACATTGCCAAGTAGTACCGAGGAGGCCAAGAAAGTCGTGTGTCCCCTTGACCTACCGCACGAAAAATACCACGCCTGCATTAATGATTGTGTGATTTATAGGTGCGAGTACAAGGACAGAACCACATGTCCGGTGTGTGGCCACAGACGGTACAAGGTTGGGAACAAGAAGGTACCTCGAAAAGTGGTATGGTACTTTCCTATCACTCCCCGTCTGCAGCGGTATTTCGTGGACCCTAAGGAAGCAAAGCTAATGCAATGGCACGCGGAAAGGCAGAAGCCCGAAGAAGATCCGGAGATGGGCTATATGCTGACACACCCTTCAGACGCTGGACAGTGGCAAGCATTGGACATCGCCTTCCCTAGGTTCGGGGGCGACGCAAGGAACATCAGGCTGGGTATGAGCACCGATGGACTCAATCCGTTCGGCAACCAGAGTAGCACGCATAGCACCTTGCCTGTGTTTGTATGGCCTTACAACCTACCCTCGTGGCTGTGCACCAAGCAAAGGTACATACACCTGAGTATTCTCATTCAGGGGCCGAAACAACCAGGTGTCGACATGCATTTGTATCTCGGGCTGCTGAAAGAGGAGTTAGAGACGTTGTGGAAGACGCCACCCCGTACGTGGGACGCCTACACTAGAACTTATTTCGATATGAGAGCCGCGTTGATCACGACGGTCACGGACTATCCTGGTTACGCATATGTATCTGCCAGTGTCGGCCACGGATTCAACTACTGTGTGAAGTGCATGGACGATACCCCGCATCTACAACTACCAAGGGATCCCGGGTCCTCGAAAACCGTCTACCTGTGTGCTCGAAGGTGGCTTCGCTTGGATCACCCGTGGAGAAAACGCGGTGATCTGTTCAATGGTAAAGATGAGCCCGATGGACCCCCACGCCCGAGGAGCGGCGCAGAAATCGATGATCTTCTGAAAAATTGGAAGGAGTGCCCAACGCCGGGAAAGAAGCGACCGAAGCCAGAGCCGCTGCTCGGTGTATGGAAAGCGAGGTCTGTTTTCCACGACTTGGAGTACTGGAAGGTCCTCCACACGCCCCATAGCCTCGACGTCATGCACATTACGAAGAACGTTACCGAGAGTCTGCTTGGCACTCTTTGCAACTCAGAAAAGTCCAAGGATGGACCGAAAGCAAGATACGATCTTAAACATTTTGGCATCAGGAAAGATCTTCAAGCCCCCGATACTGACGATGATGATGATGATGATGATCAGACGGAAGGGACTCAACGTCTCCGCAAAAGGGCTAAGAAGAACGCGGTGCAGCTTCCCGCTGCCTGCTTCACAACGAGTCCGGAGGAGCTCGAGCAGTTTTTCAGGTGCCTCCTAGGAGTGAAAGTTCCTCACGGTTACTCGGGGAATATAAGCAGATATCTGGACGTAGCGAAGAAGAGGTTCACCGGGATGAAGTCTCACGATTGCCACGTGCTAATGACGCAGATACTTCCTGTTGCGATCCGAGGCATAATGGATGAGCACGTCCGTGATACGCTGTTTGGCCTTTGCAACTTTTTTGACGTTATCACCAGGAAGTCGATCGGCGTGAGGCAGCTCAAGATGCTACAGGATGAGATCGTGGTGATACTATGTGAGCTCGAGATTTACTTCCCGCCTGCATTCTGTGATATATGCGTCCATCTCCTTCTCCATGTCGTTGAAGACATCAAGCAGCTCGGCCCAACGTTCCTCCACAACATGATGCCTTTCGAAAGGCAGAACGGTGTCATGAAAGGATACGTTCGCAATAGGGCCCGTCCAGACGCAAGCATTGCCAAGGGGTTTCTAACCTACGAGTGCATCTCCTTCTGCCATAATTATCTAAGCACCGAGGACGACGAGGATCATGTTGGTCTACCCCCCAGGACGCACCTCGGGAGGCTCGCTGGAGTCGGTCACCGCGAGGGCTACCGCTCAGTCCATGTCGGCATTGAAAATCGACGCGACGACTTTGACAGGGCTCACCGGGTCGCGCTACAACACTTAAAACTGATCGAACCTTTCGTGCAAGAGCACAAAAGCATGGTCGAGCAGAATTACATCGATATGGGCCGGCCGAGGAAGATGGGAGACGTAACCAAAAAGCACAACTCCAGCTTCACGCGTTGGTTCAAGCAAACTCAACTGGTTGAAGCACAGAGAAAAAGGCCTTCTACCGAAGATGAAAAACTCATATACACCTTATCACAGGGACCCGCGCATAACGTAAGGACCTATCAGGGGTACGACATCAACGGTTACAGATTCTACACCGAGGAAAAGGACAGAAATAGTGAAAATCAAAACTCAGGAGTAACTATGCTGTCATACGCCGATGACGAGACTAATGTCAAGGAAAGATTTTTTGGAAGGATCGAGGAGATATGGGAGCTCAATTAGTGTGGAGAGACGGTGCCAATGTTTCGTGTGAGATGGGCCAAGAAGGTCGAAAAAGAAGGCCGATATTTCACAACCATGGTTATACCCGATGCAAAATCGAAGAACGCATCCGCGAAAAATGAGCCATGGGTACTCGGTAGCCAAGTTGACCAATGCTTCTTCATCACCGATCCGTCGAGGCCTAGCCGTGTTGTCATGAGGAGGGGCAAGAGGAGCATCATAGGAATGCAAGGAGACGCCAACGAGGAAGACTTGGACAAGAACAGTGACCCGAAGATGGAGGAGGAATTCGACAGGCACTTCGACATGCCTACTACTAGTAAAGTAAGAAGGAAGACCTCCCTACCCTCTAAAGGTTGTCCATTCACATGAAGAAATCTCAAGGTGGCCGGCATAAAGTATTCAACCGCCAACAACCGAAAGGGAAAGAAGATTGCGAAGAGACGCTAGCTAGAGCTCGAAGCCGGGACGAAGAAGATCTTTTTTTGGTCTATCACATGTGTGTGAGTGTGTGTTAGATAAGTACATGCATGTGTGTGTGAGAGAAACAAGAACGTACATGTTTGTATGAGACAAGTAATTTATAATACTCTACTAATTACTAAATAATGTTGTGTTATTTATTGAAATGTAACTAAAATATGAAAAAAAGGAAGAAAATTGTGTGGCAGCCAGGGTTCGAACCTGGCTACTAATGGGCTAACATTGACCTTAACCACTGGGCTAGTGCTAAGTAACTGTCAGTACACAGCAGTAAACCATTTTGTTTTGCTAAGTGTCTAAATTCTGTGGCGCACGCCCCTTTAGGTGCGCCACAAAATTAAGGAATTCTGTGGCGCATGTAAGAGCTGGTGCGCCACAGAAAGCTTAATTCTGTGGCGCACTTAGAGGGGTGCGCCACAGAATTTAGACACTTGGTGAAATAACTCGATCGCCCCCTTTCTTCCCCACACAACAGCAGTTTCTTCCCCACTCACAACCCTTGCGCCACTGCTCTCGCAACCACCACCAACGCCAAGCGCCGCCACCTAGCGCCGCTGCCGCCGAGGAGGAGGAGGACCGCCACGCCACCGCCGAGCAGGACGCCCAAGCCCGAGCCGCCGCCGCAGATCGAGGAGGAGGACGCGTGAGCCCGATCTTCCCAGCGCTCGCCGTCGTCGCTTCCCTGCACTCGCCACCACCGCCTAGCACCGCCGAGCAGGAGGAAGAGGAAGAGGACCACCCCGCCCACGCCGCGAGCAGGAGGAGGACCACCCCGCCCGCGCCGCCAGCAGGAGGAGGAGGAGGACCATTGCCTGCGCTCGCCATCACCGCCTAGCGCCGCCGTCGGTGAGATCCCTCCCTCTCCCCTGTGCCTCCCTCCCTCTCCCCTGTGCCCCGGCCCTTCCCTCTCCCCTATGCCTCCCTCCCTTTCCCCTATGCCTCTCAATTTGGTTCTCAATTTGCTTAACTTCTTGCTGGTGATGTAGTTAATTTTGATTGAGCAATTGACAATGTTGCATATACATATAGTCAAATAGAATTTTGATGGTCAGTATGAATTTTGATGTAGTGCTGCTGTAGCTTGTGTGGACATTCAATTTATGAATTTTGATGTGTTAGTCAAATAGAAATTTGATGGTCAGTATGAATTTTGATTTAGACAGATGATAAGAATTTTGACAATGTTTAAAAGAGGGTTAACAGAGAGTCAGTATGAATTACTGGAACTATTTATTGATGAACTGTGTATTCATAATGATTCAATTTGTTTGCATAGAATGAATGGATGCCAAGTAATTGTTGGTAAATATCCATTATAATCTGAATCTTAGAAGATTATGATGATTGATGCTTTGGTTGTGGTTTAATAGCTTGTTCTTATTTTCATCCATTGAACAAGCATTGATGAAATAGAATAATGACTCCAATGCTAATGCTAGGATTTAATTTATTGCTTGCTATTTTTTTTAATTCATTGGTTGCTGTTTTTTTTAATTCATTGCTTGCACTAGAGCTAATAAAGTTCTTGCTATTTTGTTGGCAGTAGAAAATTTAGGTTTAGAAAAAGAAAATTCTTGGGTTAATAAAATGAAATGCTACTGCCTAGGATTTGTTAATAAAATGAAATGCTACTGCCTAGGTTTAGAAAATGAAAATGCTTGGGTTAATTCACCTCTGGCCACCTCTGCCCTAGCAAGAATATTCCTCTGAACCAAAAATGCCTCTGCCTAGCAAGAATGGACAGGCTCTCCTGACCCATTTTGGGGAATATTCCCAATGGCTTGTCTCTGACCCATTTTGGAGAATATTCTCCCTCTTGTGGATTGACATCACAATTCAAAAAAAGAAACTGATGGCATTGTCCTATGTAACACAACTGTTCAGCTTGTGTTCTCATACCCTCTGTGCATGCCCTCCATCCTATATAAATGCCTAGTGTAGTGAACCTGAAAACCACACCAAACATGGACAACCTGTCCTGGAGTGCAAAGAGGAGGAGCACTGGCTCCCTTGGTGCCTCTGGCTCTAGGGATGCCACTCTTTCCAAGACTTTTTCTATGGGTAGGGCAGACAAGGAGTTGCTAGTGTATCGTAGGAGAAGTGTGCAAGAGAGGGAAGCTTCTGCTGCCAGGTTCAGGGAAGAAGAAGCGACGAGATGGCTTGAACCAGCTAGGTGTGTTCACATACACTACACAAGTTCTCCCAGTTCCAAAATCCAGACCTAAGGGCAAGATCAAACTGAAAAAGTATAAGCATCAGTTGAGGGAAGGAGGACCCACAGAGGTGTTGCCCTACTATGTAGAACCAAATCTTGAAGAAAAGGTTAAAGCTGGAGTTATCTTGTGCTCGCTGAGGAAGGGCATGAAAAAAAATCAAAGATTTGGTATCCCAGTTTGTTGTAGTTTCAGCCATCTAGTTTTAGTGTGTCCTAGGTTGTCTGAATAATTATGTAATGTAAGGGTTGATGTAATGCTTCCATGCAATGATGAATAAAAGGGTTTATGTAATGCTTCTATGCAGATGGTAGGAAATAATGTATGTAATGTAAGGTTAAATGATGCTCATGCTCAAATGTTGGCAGTAGCTACTGGTTGGCTTGCTCTATACTGCCTTTTCAAATTTAAGTAATTATCTACTAAAATTTGATTAGCTATTGGTATAATTCTCTTTGAATTTATAAAAAAATTAAGTCACTAGCTACTGCCTTTTGTAATGTATATTTATGAGTAATAGCATTTTCATTTGAAGTCACTAGCATTTCCATATGATGCTCAAGCTTCTGCTATTTAATTATATCTGGAATAATAGCATTTTCATTTGAAGTCACATGTTGGCAGTAGCTACTGGTTGGCTTGCTCTATAAGCATGTATGCTTGTTTATGCTCTATAATGCTACTAGTACATGAAATGCTACTATTTGAATTCATTTATGAAATGATCATGCTCATGCTCATGCTCATTATCTTGTATATGCTTTTGTGCAGTGTTCTCTATATGCTGTACCAATGGTACTGCCCATATATAATGAATTAATGTTAGCTAAAAACTTGAAGTGCAGTTCTCTGGTTTGAAGTGCTAGCTTTAATGTACTCTGGTTTTTGTAGTGCTCCAGGTTGTGTAGTGCTCCAGATTGTGTAGTGCTCCAGGTGGTAGTGCTCCAGGTGGTAGATGCTCCAGGTTAAGAAAGTCATTGTTGTTGTACTGCTCCAGCTAGGTTAAAAAATATGCTGAAATAGATGCTCCAGGTTTATGTTGGCTTTTGTTTGATGTATTGTAGATGGGCAAGTTTGTATGGTCGATATATGGTGGATATTTTTGCAGGGATTTCATTGAGTTGCCCATTTCTCCCGAAGCGTTGATTAACTTCCGTTTCGGTTGAGAAATGGGCACTCCTACGTAGAAAAATTAGCAAAAGTCATGCCGAATTTTTTGGTTGACTTTTGTACTAACTTGTTGCCTCTTTTTAATGAAGTGCAAATAAACATGTCGGGCAACACTTCTAAGCCCAGGAGCCAGAACGAAGAAGCGAGAGAGGCCAACAAGGACTTCTGGGAGGGCTACGAGCAGCCCCGGAAGGCCGCCGCCTAGTCGCCCGACGATGAGGAAGAGGGCCGGGACGCCGCCTCCGAGGGAGAGGGCCGGGACACTGCCTCCGAGGGAGAGGCCCGGGACGCCGCCTCCGAGGGAGAGGGACGGGGGGCCGCCGCCGACACCGGCGACGATGACGATACCTGGGACGACGCCGCCCAGACCGGTGAAGAGACGACCGGTGAAGAGAACGCGGCCAACCGCACGGAAGGTGATAGCGGCGGCAACCCTCAGGAGGGTAAGAAGAAGAGGACGGCGAGGAGGCCAAGGAGGGATCGGAGGCCACAAGTGCTCGCCAACGTCACCGATGCTGTCACGGTAGTCTCCGAAAGTGGCCTACCGATGGAGCCTTCGTGGGTTGCCAAAGGGTACGGCATGCAACTAGGGTGCATCGTCCGTGAAACCGTGCCGATCCTAACTCAGGACCTCAGAAGCAAGGAGAACGAGGCTATCGCCCAATCCCTCCTCCAGAAGCTTCACCAACGATACACGTCCCGGAGCCGTTCAATAAGAAGGTGGACTCTTTAGCTCTCACGAAGATGAGCACCGCCTTGAGCAGCTGGAAGAACCGGCTGAAGAGAAAGATCGAGGCCGGTGAAAGCTGGGAGAGGATAAGTAGCAAAGACCCGTCGCTCTCCTTAGAAGACTTTAATGCATTCAAGTCTTACTTAGAGAGTGACGCTGTTAAAAAATGGACCGCCTGGGGGAAGAAAATGCGGGATTTGAACTTAGGGACCCACCATTGCGGAAGCGGCGGTTACCGAGGAAAACAGCCCACTTGGGACAAGGAGGATGCCGAGATGGTACGTCTGGGGAAAGAAAACCCCTGGCACAAAATCCAGGATGAACAGGCTAGGAACTTTGTCCGGTCCCGCTACTACTTAGACTGGGAGACGGGGGAATTTATTACGGATCACGAAGACGTGAGGGATTTCGAGAAGTACCTGGTAAGGATAGTTCTATATTATTTCGCTCATCTTATTAGGCAATGAAGCCAAATGGGCTAACCTTAAGTTCCTTTGTCTGAAGGATGAAGAGTTGACGAAGGCTGGCCCGTCGTCCCAGGGGTCGACGGAACCGTGGGACACGCCTTTCAACAGGGCGATGAACAAATACAAGGAGAGGGAGCTAGACAAGCCACCGACGTCGGGTGGCCGTGTGTCCGGCTTTGGCACAAGTATGAAGCTATCCGAGTACTACAGATCGGATGCCAAGATGAGAAAGCTGGAGAGGAGGTCATCGGCTAAGGATAAATCCGAGGTTCAGGAGCTGAAGAAGAAGGTGGAGTCACTAGAGAAGCTGGTGGCCGAAAAGCCTGTTGTCGAGGGTGCTCCTCGGCAATGCCCTCCGATAGGGGCTTAGGGTTGATGGAATCCTGCAAGCTGACACGAGACATCGGTACACAGACAAGCGGGGAGAGCGATTTACCCAGGTTCGGGGCCCTCGATGAGGTAAAACCCTTACGTCCTGCCTGTCTGTTCTTTGATTATGATGAAAACAGGTTACAATGGGGTGCCGAATACTTCAGCTGAGATCTAGTCGAGATTGATGTTGCTAGGGTTACCTAGCTCTAAGCTTTTCCTGGCTAAGGTTGCTAAGATTGTTCGTGCCCCTCGGCAGCCCCTCTCCTGGCCTTTATATAGGAGGCCAGGTCCCAAGGGTCCTAACCGAGGACGACTAAGTTTACAGTAGTTTTAGATCCAATCTTTCCTTCTTTATTCGCTTCCTTGTCTTGCCTGTCAAGGAATCTTCTGATGCGTCGGCCTAGTGGCCCATCTTGCCTTCAGGTATCTTCATGGGCCTCCAATTTGTCAATACCAGATAGGGCAATACTGGTTACCCGAAGGGTAATGCCCACGTCAGTAGCCCCCGAGTGTCTAGCCGAAGATAATTCGGGTAGAGACTAATGCATGTTTTCTCCTTCATTGCTTTTGTTCATCTTGATTATGCTTCATCTTATTTTTATTGGGTGCACGTCAGCGCTCCCGATGGGAGTAGCCCCCGAGTCTAGGTACGGATGCTTGCAATCCGTGCATAGACTCAAGTTGTACTACTCGAATACTTTCCTCTGCCGAGATCTTCATAAATCATCCGATATATTTTCTTTATGCAAAGGATAATGAGTAACGTGCCCAACTGTTGTTTGGTTAACTGCTGATGGTAAAACACCGTTACCCTACACAGAATCAAGTCTCCGGGCATGATCCTGGAGTGCAAAAAACTTCTATCAGGTATGCATCACGAGCTCCCGATGGGAGTGTAGCCCCCGAGTGTCTGGGTGCGAGCGCTTTGCAACCGAGTGCTGACTCAATCATTCTTCCTTCGACTGATCATTCTGGCGAGTCTTTTTTTTATCGGGTGCGCGTCAGCGCTCCCGATGGGAGTAGCCCCCGAGTCTAGGTACGGATGTCTGCAGCCGGGCGTAGACTCAAATCCCTCATCCGATAACTCTTCTTTTTCCCTTCGAATGCTTCAAGTTTTTTTTATGACGTCACTGTTGACGTGTAACTTCTGTGGCCTGATTGACAAGACTTGACCTGACGGGCCCACCCTAGCTCTGCGCAGGCAGTTTTTAGGGCTTGACTAATGCACGCGTGGCGATCGAGGCGCCTCCTCGATTTTCGCACGACGTGGGAATAATGGGCCGCCGGTTCCACTCCTTCTTCAAGCGCCATGTGTACAGTCAGATCTGCCTCACCCCCCACGACGCTTTGTGGAGTTATGGCCACGATTGGGCACAAATTCTTACGGGATAAATAGGGAGCCTCCTCTCTTTTTTATCTTTTACCCCGCCATCGCTCATCTTCTTCCTCAAGCCTCCTTGTTCCTCTTCCTCTTCAGCAGAAGCTCCGCTCACCATGGGCAAGAAGAAGAGTGGCAGCACCTCGGAGGCGGTCAAAGTTAGCCGTGATTGGAGCGCCTCCGCCATTTCCAATCGTGATATCAACAAGCTTCGCGCCCTCGGCTTCATCTCCGCATCTGAGGAAGACATTTGTCTCCCAGGTTCGGTTACTCGCCCAAAGCCCCCGAAGGGTTTCACCGTCATGTTTGCTGCTTTCCTGTTTCGTGGTCTTTCTCTTCCGGCTCACGAGTTTCTTCGCTCCCTCCTTTTCTTCTATGGGATTCAGCTACGCAGCGCTGCCCCCAAATTCTATCCTTCACCTTTCCATATTTGTCACCGTCTGCGAGGCCTTCCTCGGCATTGAGCCTCACTGGGGCCTTTGGAGGAAGATCTTTTATGTGAAGCGTCACAATGACATCAATGGCCCCCCTGTCGTCGGTGGCGTCGGCTTTATCGTCAGGAAGGAGGTCGACTACTTCGACTATCCGATGAAGGAATCCGTCCAAGGCTGGCGCAACAAGTGGTTCTACCTGCGAGATCCCGCTGTTTCTGGGCGGCGTTCAAATCTCCCTCCTTTTGACGATGTCTTGGTGGCTCACAAGAAGAAGTCTTGGAACAACGCCCTTTCTCCCGAAGAAAAGGCGACAGCCGACGAGCTTTTCAAGCAAATTGTCACTTTGAAGAATTCAGGAGGCATGACGATGTGTGGTACTGAAGTAGTTTCAGTTTTCCTACAACGTCGAGTGCAGCCGCTGATGTCTCGCCCTCACCAGCTATGGCTTTTTACTGGTAAAAACGACAAGTCGAGGGTCAACCCTGCCGACCTGTCGGCAGAAGAACTCCAGAACGAAGTTCGTCGCCTGACATGCCTCAGCAGCAAGGACACCATTATCTTGACATCGGCGCGCCCTCCTTATGATTTCAAGCATATTCCGTCTGAGGTAACCTTATCGTTCTTCGTTTACTGTCATTACTTCTTTTTTCTTGTTTGTGCCTTACGTTTTTTCCATCCTTCCGCAGGTCCCCGCTGTCGCCCAATGTTATCCTCCCTCACCCGAGAGCGGAGTGGTATTAGAGGACGACGATGACGATTCTGAGGGAACCGAAGATGCTCAGCACGTCCTTGAGGACAGCGATGTCCAAGAAGAGGAAACTGCTGAAGATGACGCCTTCCTCAAGAGCAGACGTCGCAAACAGGTACATGATGATCTTATCGCTTCGGCTGAATCAAGTTCTTCAGGAGGAGATAATGATGCCGACGAAGCTGCTTCGCCTCCTCCTGCTAAGAAGGGTTCAACAAGTTTCTTCGTGGACAAAGATGATCTGGACCTGTGAGCATTTATACTCTTTGTTACTTTTATTTCTTGTCACCTTGTATGCTAACTGCTCGCCGTACTTGAACAGCTCTGCCGATGACGATGACGATGTTCCTCTCGCAAAGAGGGCTAAACTGGCCTCTGAAAGAGTAGCATCGACTAAGGAATCGAACCCTTCTCCTGCCAAGTCGACACCTCCATCTCGAACGGGTGTAGGGAAGGTCCCATTATCGAGAGTTATTCCTTCTGATGATGCTCCCACCCCGCCGGCTGGCCGCGATCACGTAAGTACTTAAACTGTCTGGCTTTGCTGAATCTCCATCACCTGACTCCTCTTGTTTTTTCCTGGCTGCAGCCGATTTACGTTACAGTCAATGCTGTGGCGGATTTTGCGGAACAATTTACTCGCCTAGAGGCCGAAACTGCCCAACTTCGGAAGGCTGTCAAGTCTTCGGCTGATCAAGCGATCGAAGCCAACAGGATTGCTGCCGATGCCAAGAGTGAAAACGCCTTATTGAAGGAGGAGGTAACGAGGCTGAAGCGTCAGATAAAAGATGATCAAGATGCCAGGCGTGCAGCGGCGGCTGCAATTGATAAAAAGGAAGGTGTCCTCCGCGAATCCGTCAAGGATTTACTGGGTAGGAAATCCTTATGGTGTTCCGTTCCTTTCTTGATGCCTTCTCCATTGATTACTGATACATCTCTTTTTCAGAGGCCGCCAATTTAACTGTCAGTCGACATCATCAGCTTCGGGAGGATTCTACGGCCGACGCCTTGTCACTTGCTGCTGAGTCGAATGTCCAGATCCTCAGATTGCTGCAGAAGTCCAAGGGAGCGCTGTCGAAGTTATACTCGATGATCTTCCCTAAGGCGAAGCTGGACAAGACTCTCGATGAGATGGCTGAAGCCTTCCTTGTCGATCCCTCCGATCCTGTAGAGGTACTGAAACGTCGCAGCTGCTTGATTGGTGCAGTTCTTACTTTCCAGTTGCTTATGGGCCACGGGATGGGGTCAGAATTGGAAGAGTTCTCTAAGGCGCTGCCTGTTGATGATGAAAATCATCTAGTCAACCTTGAGCCTTTCAAAAGATCAGCAATCACTTGCGCCAACCGGCTTCTGAAGTTGGTGGATGAAGCACAAGCCGAGCCTGCTCCTGAGTCAGCCCCTGGTTCAATGTCGGCTAATCCTTGAACTGTTATTTGATTTGTTGTACATAATATTTTCGTAACACTTTTTAAATTCGGCTCTGTTGCCAAACATCCTTTTGCCTGTATGATGTGCACTCAACGCTCCCGATGGGAGTTTCTTTTTTATATTAATGCTTGGTCTGAAGTGAGGACGTGCTGCAGATTCCCTCATCTTCTTCCCGTGCCGAGCTCTTTCCGAATCCTTCGGGTAATGATGAATCAGGGCTTGTTCGTCAATTACGTGACCAGGTGTCTAGTCTAAATAAAGACATTGCTTCCCTTCGTGCGATGGCTGCCTTGGTGAAGAGGAAGGGAGAAATAGCGACTGCCATTGAACAATACGCTCTTGATGGTCTTCATGTTGCTACCGATAGTTTGAACTGTGAGTGTTATCCTGCCTTCTGATTCTAGGTATAGCTTGAATGTTCTAACATTCGTTCCTTTTCCAGTCGTGGCTTCGGATGCAGTATTATTTTGACAAATACTATGCCCTTTTTACGATGGTTTGGCACACCTTGTTTCCTCTGGATCAGGCACCCGAAACTTTGTCTGGCTTGTTCACCCGATTCAAATCTCCAGAAAGGATTCGGCTGCTGGTGCGGAAAGAGCTTCTAGCTGGTGCTGAGCTTGCTTTTGCTTCAATATTGGCATGCCATCCATCTTTAGATTTAAGAGCCGTAAGTGCATAATCGAAAGGGATTTAGGCAAGTACTATGATGCTGCTAGAGGTCCTGCTCACACCATTGTTTCACGTATGGAGTCATGTCTCGAAAAGGAACTGAAGGCCCACTGGGACCGGGGATCCCGATTATGAACGTAATAGCCTTGTATTTCGCATAAGACTGTTTGCTGCGTACGCTGCACGCTTATGTTTATTTGATTGATACTTTATTGTCGAGTGCGGCTGAGTGATCAGTTCAACCTGCTTACTCGACGACTTCTTTATATTTTATGCAATGTTATTGCGAAGTCGGTATGTAATTTATGCGAAAGTTCGGCTTCGTCACACGGTGCACCTGTTTGAGCCTTATTTTAATGTAACCATCGACTGCAGCGCTCGCGTATGTTCGAGGCTTGGATTGGTTGTTTTTGTATGTCATTAATCTTAGCTCTCGCTGAGAGTATTTAATTAATGTCATCGTGTAAACACGTTTTTTCTAGGCCAACGCTCCCGATGGGAGTTAGGCCAACGCTCCCGATGGGAGTAAGAGCCGATGGAAGCGGTTCCGAACGTTTCGTTCGGGCGCCAAAGCCTGAAGCAAGAAAAAAAAAGGGTAACAGAAATCTGATTAGATCTTTATGCAAAGCAACCTTGTAGGCCGTTGAAAAAAAAAGGACAATCGTATCCTATGTATAAAACCGTCGCAATTGCGCGATGTTCCACGGATTCTCGACGTCTTTTCCTGATTCTGGATTCTTGAGCCGATAGGCTCCTCCTGGTATCACTTCAGTGACGATGTATGGTCCTTCCCATGGGGATTCTAGCTTCAATGGTCTTTTTTGCTTCAACCGAAGTACCATATCTCCAACACTGAAACTTCGACTGCGTATTCGTCGGTTGTGATAATTTCTCAGTGCTTGCTGGTAGACCGTTGTTCTTGCCAGGGCGATATCTCGTGCTTCGTCAAGGAGGTCGACAGCATCTTGTAACGCGATATTGGAGGAGGACTCTGTGTACGCTGTTACTCGAGGTGCTTCAAATCGGACGTCGGCTGGCAAGACTGCTTCGGCTCCGTACACCAAGAAGAACGGAGTGTATTGAGTCGACCTGTTGGGGGTGGTACGCAAACTCCATAGCACAGATGGTAATTCTTCAACCCAGGCTCATTTGCACCTTTAAGGCGTTTCTTTAAACCATCCCCTATTAAACCATTGATCCTTTCCACCTGGCCATTGGTCTGTGGGTGAGAGACTGATGCGAATTTCAATTTGATTCCCCCATCGTCACAGAATTTCCTGAATTCCTCGGAATCAAAATTGGAACCGTTATCTGTGACGATGCTATGGGGCATACCAAATCGACATGTTATTCCTTTGAAGAATTGAACCGCCGTTTCAGCCTTTTGATTTCGCACTGGTACTGCCTCGATCCACGTAGTGAATTTGTCGACTGCAACCAGTAAGTACGTGTGTCCTCTGGGTGATGATCTTGGCAGTGGTCCAACTTGATCGAGTCCCCACTGAGCGAACGGCCATGCCAAAGGTATCGTCATTAAATCCGTTGCAGGAGCGTGTGGTTTCGATGAGAAACGTTGGCACGCATCGCACTTCATGACTAGATCCCTGGCATCCGATGCTGCCGTTGGCCAGTAAAATCCTGCCCTAAAGGCTTTCGCCACAAGGGCTCTGCTTCCTGCATGATGCCCGCAGGTTCCTTCATGTATTTCGCGCAACAGTGCTTTTCCATCGTCAATGGCGATGCACCTTTGGAAGATCCCTGAGATGCTGCGCTTGTAAAGCTCACCATTTATTACTGTGAAGGCCTTTGATCGTCTAACGACTCGCTTAGCTTCCACAGAGTCTTCTGGCAGCTCTTGTTTCGACAGGTACGCTAAAAATGGTTTGGTCCATAGAGTCTCGAGGAGGAGGACTTGCTCGGAAGAAAGGACTGGAGATTCTTCAGCCGAAGGTTTTTGCAATGAGCTTTTTCCCAATTCTTCACCCGATAGTTTCGCAGACGGTTTTTCTTTAATTGATCTTTGAGCGATCACTTCGTAAAAAACTCCATCTGGAATGGGGGAGCATGTGGACCCGATGTTCGCCAAAGTGTCGGCTTCCTCGTTACTGGCTCTGCTGATGTGCTTAAGCTCGCATCCTTCGAATTTAGCCTCCATGTTCTGATACAGCTGCCGATAAGCAACCATGTTGTCGCTGACTGCATCGCACAAGTTCATTGACTGCTGGACCACCAAGTTCGAATCTCCGTAGATTTCTAGGCGCGTAGCGCCACACGCCTTCGCCATTTTCATACCGTGCAGCAGCGCTTCGTACTCCGCTTCGTTGTTTGTCGGTAGGGAGAAATTCATACGCAGTATATACTTCATTTTATCTCCCTGTGGTGATATCAGCACCACTCCTGCCCCTGCTCCTGTACTCCGTTTTGACCCATCAAAGTACATTACCCATGACCCCGACATGTCGGCTGATGCCGGTTTCCGTGATTGGATCCAATCTGCCACAAAATCTGGGAGGATTTGGGATTTTACCGCCGTTCGGTTGACGTAAGTTATGTCGTGTGGTGCTAACTCGATGGCCCATTGAGACACTCGACCTGTGGCTTCTGGATTGGTCATTATGCTCTTCAGGGGTGCTTCGCTCACAACTTTGATCGGGTGCTCCGTGAAGTAGTGCCTCAGCTTGCGAGCCGACCTCCATACTGCATATGCCAACTTCTGGTGATGAGGATACCTCTGTCTTGCGGGGGTAAGTACTTCACTGAGGTAGTAAACATGCCTCTGCACACCATGAACTCTCCCTGCTTCTTCTCGCTCGACAACCAAGACGCTACTGAAGACTTGAGCTGTAGCGGCTATGTACATCAGCAGTGTCTCCTTTTCGCGCGGAGTCACGAGCACCGGGGAGGTCGATAGGATTTTCTTTAAGTTGTCAAAGGAGTCTTGTGCTTCCTTTGTCCACTCGAACTTTTCTGACTTTTTCATCAAGTTGTAGAAGGGCAAAGCTTTCTCTCCCAGCTTCGCGATGAACCTGCTAAGCGCTGCTAATCGGCCTGCCAGCTGCTGCACTTGGTGCAGGTTCTTTGGCGGCTCCATGTCGAGAATAGCTTTGATCTTCAAGGGATTGGCCTCGATTCCTCTGGCTGATATGAAGTACCCGAGTACTTGCCCTCCTGGCACTCCAAAGAAACACTTCTTGGGATTTAGCTTAATTTTGTATCTGTCCAGATTGTCAAAGGTCTCTCGCGGGTCATCGATGAGTGTGGCTGCGTGCTTTGTTTTCACCACGATATCGTCGATGTAGACTTCAATGTTTCTTCCAATCTGCTCCGCGAGGCAGGCTTGCATGCAGCGTTGATAAATAGCTCCTGCATTTTTCAGCCCGAAGGTCATGACGTTGTAACAAAAAACGCCGTGAGGGGTGATGAACGCGGTTAGCTCTTGGTCTTCCTTCTTCAGCTTGATCTGATTGTAACCAGAGTATGCATCGAGGAAAGAAAGACGGTCGCACCCGGCCGTGGAGTCGACTATCTGGTCTATTCGAGGTAATGGGAAATGATCTTTCGGGCAATGCTTGTTAAGGCCGGTGTAATCGATGCACATGCGGAGGGCGGTTGTGTCCTTCTTTGGTACCATGACGGGATTGGCCGCCCATTCAGATTCCTTAAGCTCCCGAATAAATCCCGCCTTGCGGAGCCGATTAACTTCTTCACCGATTGCTCTTCTTTTGGGTTCAGAGAATCGTCGCATCGACTGTTGTACTGGCTTGGCTGTCGGGTCAACATTTAGGGCGTGCTCAGCGAGTTCCCTGGGGATACCTGGCATGTCGGATGGCTCCCATGCAAATATCTCCCAGCGCTCACGGAGGAACTCGATGAGCGCGCTTTCCTACGCGACATCTAGGTCAGCCGAGGTGTTGACCGTTTTCTTCGGATCAGTAGGGTGCACCTGCAGTTTCTTGGTTTCCTTTGCAGTATCGAACTCATCGGATCTTGCGTTTCGATTGTCGGCTGGTGGCTGTGTGTGATCTGTTATGGCGTCGATCGCGTTGAGTTCTTCCTTGGCTCCAAATTTCGAGGCGATCTTCTGAAATTCCCTGTCGCAGTTGTCTGACCGAGCGAAGCTGCCGTGAACGGTTATTGGGGTCCCGTTGTTGCCTGGCATCTTTAGCTTTAGCTATGCATAATGAGGCACGGCCATGAATTTGGCAAACGCAGGTCTGCCGAGGATGGCGTGGTACTGAGATTCCCAGTCGACTACCTCGAACTCAATCCTTTCTTTCCTGAAATTACTGGGCGTGCCGAAGACTACGTCCAATGATGTTTTACCCAGCGAGTAGGCGGGTCGAGTCGGTATAATGCCGTGGAACCCTATGTCGGATTCTTTTAGCATGTCGACTGTTAAACCCATTGCCCTCATTGTGCTGGCGAATAACAGGTTCAAGCCGCTTCCACCGTCCATAAATACTTTGCCCATATTGTATCCTCCAATCTGTGCTTCCAGAACGAGGGCCGCGTGACCAGGCCTTGGGACGGCCTTCGGGTGATCCGCCCTGCTGAAGGTGATGCTCTGATCTGACCAATCGATAAAATCCGGCGTGTCAACCATGGCAACTTCTGCGTATTTTACTTCTCGGGAGAACTTTTTAATTTCTCTTTTCGAAAAGCTGGTTTTGTGGATCATGTTGATCTGTCCACGCAAAGATTGGGAATGCCTCGACTGGTTCATATTCGTCTTTCTCCATTGGCTCGTATGGTTCTGGTACATATGGCTCTGGCTGATGACCACAGGACCTCGCTTTCTCTTCCATTATGCGAACTCTTGATGTGGCTTCAGCTCTAAGATCGTCGCAGAACTGCCGAATCTCAAGGAAGTGTTGGCAGTTCCTTAACAGATGGCTGGACTTCTCCCGACCATCCTTAGGATCGAAATAAGAGTGGAGATAACACGGTGCTTCAAGTTGCTCTGTAGCTGAGAGGTGTGGAGAACGGGTGCGTCCTCTGATTGATGACATGTCATAGCATCGAGAGTGGACTGCTGTTTGGCCTTCCTCTTCACGGTGCGAACTCCTTCGTCTCTTTCTTTGTCCAGCCGCGGCGTCGAGGTTTTCCCGGTTGCTCTCTCGTATGCTTCTGGGCGGAGCCTTGAGGGTTGCTGCCGATGGGATGCCTCCCTGAGGCTCAGCCTTTGAGTGGGACGCGCCGGCCCCGGGGAGGCGGAGAAAACCTCCGGAGTCGACGACGAAGTGGACGCCATCAAAAACAGCTTCCGTGTTGCGAGACGATGCCATGAAATTCGGGTGAAGCTCTTCGCGGTGCGGCACAAATTCGAAGGGTCCGCAGTAGATCGGGTCTCTTGACTTTGTTGGCATCGGTGACTCGAGTAAGAACGCCGCGGACGTAACTGGTGCTGCCGATGACCTGCCTTGTGCCGACAGGTTTCCCACAGACGGCGCCAATTGTCGAGGGTGCTCCTCGGCAATGCCCTCTGATAGGGGCTTAGGGTTGATGGAATCCTGCAAGCTGACACGAGACATCGGTACACAGACAAGCGGGGAGAGCGATTTACCCAGGTTCGGGGCCCTCGATGAGGTAAAACCCTTACGTCCTGCCTGTCTGTTCTTTGATTATGATGAAAACAGGTTACAATGGGGTGCCGAATACTTCGGCTGAGATCTAGTCGAGATTGATGTTGCTAGGGTTACCTAGCTCTAAGCTTTTCCTGGCTAAGGTTGCTAAGATTGTTCGTGTCCCTCGGCAGCCCCTCTCCTGGCCTTTATATAGGAGGCCAGGTCCCAAGGGTCCTAACCGAGGACGACTAAGTTTACAGTAGTTTTAGATCCAATCTTTCCTTGTTTATTCGCTTCCTTGTCTTGCCTGTCAAGGAATCTTCTGATGCGCCGGCCTAGTGGCCCATCTTGCCTTCAGGTATCTTCATGGGCCTCCAATTTGTCAATACCAGATAGGGCAATACTGGTTACCCGAAGGGTAATGCCCACGTCACCTGTGGAGAACACGGAGATGATGAACAAGTTATTGGACGAGAAGATCCGGCAGATCATCCCCCCTGGGTTGATGGAGGGGTTAGCTGCTTGGAATGCGGGAGGTCAAGTGGGGCCGATACATGTGCCCAGCATCAGCGGCAGCAACTCAAGCTTCCACATGTCGCCGACGGTGCCGCTCCACCCGACGCCGGCGTCGGGGCTCCACCAGACGCCGCCGCTCCACCCGACGCCGCAGCTCCAACTGGTCGCATCGACACCCCCAACCGCCGCCCTTGTATCGACAGTAGCCGAGATCGACGCCATCAAGGAGGTAAACTCATTAGTTTCTCCTTCGCGTCATCTTCTTTAACTATATATGCCTTTTGTGACTGCCATCTCACGATGCCCAACATGGCGCCCCTGACTCAGGATGAACAATGCATACTTCTGCAAACGGTGGAGCCCGGCGGCAAGTTGGTGGAAGTTGCTAGCGGCTATGTCATGGCTTCCCGCGTTATGCATGGCGCTACATTGGCGGAAGACGTGGCGAAGGTCAAGTTGGTAATGGTAGTGCCGGAGTACCGCTACGCCATCCCCCCCTTTCAACCTCCGGGCACAGACGAAGGCGACGTTTTGCCCCTTGGGGATTGCACCTCATGGCTTATGACATGGCCGAAGAACCAGATTCGTCTGGGGGGGGGGGTCTTCCGAGTGGTAAGAAAAGCACCGGCGCCACCTCCCCTATCATCCGGCCCAAGATCGCCAGCGCCGACGACACCCTTAAGGAAACGGCGGTCGCCGCCCCCACTACCCTGAAGGAACCGGCGGTCGCCGCCGCCACCCGGAAGGAACCGACGATCGCCGTCACCACCAGACGCCACAAACAGTTGTTGGGAGCGCTACCGCAACGACCGTCTACTAGACGCACGGTACGCCAAGCGGCGGCATCGCAACCGCCACCACCTAAGGTCCAGGACATGGCGCCACTTGATGGCAACGATGTAGATGATGATGATGACATCGATGCCTACATCAACACTGGCGCCTGCAGCCAAGATATGTACATGCCTCCTATGGATGAACAAGCCTTCCGCACACACGGCGATCAACTTAGTCGTCCCCCTACAGTCACGAAGCAGCGCCTGGTCTTCACGGGTCTTTCTCAAGACACTCCTCCGGAGGCTGGCAATCCAGCTCAAGTCAAGCCTGCTACCGTTTTCAGCCCTAACACGCTGCGTAAGACGATCATCGGGGAGCCACCCAAATCAACCCCAAGAACCTCGTAAGCACCACCAAGACCCGAAGCACCACCATCGCACCACAAGCACCCCCAGAGGTCAGGTGAAGAAGGGAAGGAAGAGAGGAGCCAAGAAGGGCGCATCTTCGAGCCACCTGCTCCTAAGAGGATCCGGCCGACGACATGGTACCACCTACACCGGATGGCTTGCCCCGGTGTCATGAAGTCGGTAAACCTATACGCCTCCGGACATGGAGCACCTCGCAAGTGGACAAATGCTCCCTTTGCAAAGACTCTCTATTCATTATCAAGAGAGCGTCCTTCTTAAAGAAAAGGATCCAAATTACCCGGTGTTCTCGGTCAAGGTGCCGTCCGACCAGAACTTCGTCAATGAAGACCCCGCGGATATCTTCTTCATAGCGTTCGAGGACGTCTTCAATCTATTTCACTCGAAACGGCTCGACTATAACTTGGTCCGCCTATACGCGATCAATCTTCAGATGAAGATCAACAAAGAGAGACCCCGCCACATCGCGGTAGCGGATCCCTACTACATGCGCGATAGCTAGCTCCAGGATGGCTCAAGGACACGGACCAAGGCGGTGCGGTACCTCCAGAACTTCATGCTCATGCACAAAGAGAGCAACACCATTCTTCTTCCTGTCTTTCCCGAGTAAGTACACATCCGCTCACGGCCGTCGTAACTTATGCTTTCTTATATATTTCTTCCATTTCCGATCATTTCCAACATTCCATTTCAATTGCATGTGTTGAGTAGGGACAAATACTGCACACTCATCATCCTAGATCCAAAGTGGTCACTAGCCCAGTATTTCGACTCGTCGAGTACGACGACGAAGAAAGACTACAAGAGAATAAGGGGTGTTCTCGATAAGGCTATCCTTGGCTACTCCAAAAGTGGAGGCACCTTCGACAAGAATGGGAAATATATCAGGCCGGACACTAAAAAGATCGGGTTCAAGCAAGTGATCAACTTCCCTTGTATCAAGCAGCCAGCTGGCAGCATTAAGGAGGCCTTCTATGTCCTCCATCACCTTAAAGGGTTTGTCGAGGATGCAGAGATGATGTCTCTACCACCTAGTAAGCGAGACCCCATTAAAATGTCGGGGGAAATCAGTGATGATGATCTTAGAGAAGACTTCCATCGCATCCAAGTAAAGCTCTCGGAAATTATCTTACAAGATGTATCCAACGGATCGGAGCTCTTACACGCAGCCAGAGCGTTGCCTAAGAGGGATATCGAAGAACGCCTACATAGGCAGGGTGATGGAAGGACGTGGACGACGAAGGACTTGTACAAGCCGTTCCCGGAGCCGCTCAAGAAGACGTCTCGTTGACCGAGGCCGGTGTGCCTAGCATTACTTTGAATCGATAGACAATTTGTACCGTGTTGTAAACTAAACTTGCTTAATTTGCTCGAAACGGTGGTCGTCGTTGTTGGACTTCAATTACTATTGTAGTCGTTATCGTTGAACCATATTACTTATGTGATACCGATGCTATATTTCTTTTAGGTTTATTATTATTTCCTTGCTTTAATTCTTGTGAATATGTATGCATGTGAACCCTCTAACTCTTTCCATTGCGTTATATACTAATATGCCTTGTGTCCATAGAGATGATGTACTACGTCTTGTTCGAGGGGCGGGTTCCAGGAGTGTACGAGGAGTGGGAGGAGTGCAAGAAACAGGTGCACAAGTTCAGCGGCAACTGCTACAAAGGGTACCCGACTAGACACGAGGCGGTTGCCAAGTGGAGGGCGCACCAAGCGAACAAGAGCAAGATGAAGACCTTCCTTGTGCTCTCGCTCTTGCTCACCATCGTCGCGGCGGTACTCTATTTCATCCTAGTGTAGGCGGCGGCCGGTGTCACTTCGTTTGTATCTAGAGATGATGAGAACTTTCTTAATTTGCATGGATTATGAGTTGTATGGAGCTATATGTATAACTCGATCGGGCTCTAAGTAATGTGATGATGATGTGATGATTATATATGTCCATATTATATCTGTCTATATTATATCAGTATATAACCTGTATACGGTGTATAAAACCAGTATAAAACCTGTATAATACACCAGGGAGCACAAAATCGAGCATACCTGTAGATAGTTCTGTGGCGCACCAAAAAATAATTCTGTGGCGCACCTATTTCTGTGGCGCAGCTATATCACATGCGCCACAGAACTACTTATTTCTGTGGCGCACCGGACCAAGTGCGCCACAGAAACCTTAATTCTGTGGCGCACGGCTAGGTGCGCCATAGAAACCTTATTTTTGTGGCGACGTTTCTGTGGCGCACCTCCCATGCGCCACAGAATCAAATTTTCGTGCGCCACTGATGAGGCTTTTCCTACTAGTGCAAGGTCACAAAACCCACCTATGAACGATATTACACACGCCATAGGGTTTTGAAAACTCCTTTGAAAAGAGAGAGGAAATCATTCAGAGGCTCCATCCTTCAGATGCTCACAATTATCCTGTTACCGTGGACACGGCTGATCGATCAGGTTAACACTCTGAAGAGGTTGCGCTCTTTACCCACAATTCACAACCAAGCCTTTTTTCCAAAATTCTTCATCTTCATTAAGGCCAGGACGAGGTCATGACGAAACTTTTCCTTAGTAGCCCCTCTACCTTCCGGATCCGACCGTGCCCAAAATTTCTCCCAATGGCGGTACCCAGGCGAGGTTTCCCACTAAGTACTTAGCCAAGACAGAGCCCATATTGTATTGTGGTTGCACTGGAAGCTTCTGACATCTGGAACATGGCAGACTTCTTTGATCCTGGGCGGCAGTCCTCCACCAATCTTCACTCGTTGTCCCGACAAAACCATTCCGCCCAGAAGAAAACTTAGTTTTATTTTGAAGGAGACTTTTGGGAAAAAAGTTGCGCTCTTAAACAGAGCTCAAGTACTTAGAAAATTTTCTTGTTTCGAACCCCTTTTTATATTTACGTAGCATAAGCATAGCACTTAGAAAAATTTAGGCATTCCTATGGGCATGTTATCAAGTGGAATTAATTCTAAGTACAATTATACTCATGGCATTCTACAAAATAGCACGCGACTTGCAAAGTATTCACCAAGTAAAATCTACCAAAACATTATACACATGCATACTAATCATTTGAAGAAAAAAGACATGCATAGTAGAAAACTTGGGACAAACATATGAACAAAGGTCTAACTTGCCTTAGTAATATTTGATGATGATTTCTTCTTTGTGAACTTTCTCGCGCACTCCGAATAAATCTAATGCATAGAAAAATTACAAGCAATAAACAACCATTGCAAATAAAGAGCCAAATAAAACGCATAGTCATGCAAAACAAACAAAAATGCAAAAATAATTAAATTATATATTTATTTCGTGTTACAGTAATTATGTTTGTTCCAAATATTATATATGTTCAAAAGGATTAATTTTCAAAAGTAATTAATTTGATAGAATTTATATAACTCCAAATATGTTCAAATTAAGGTTTAAGCACTTTAATATTATATGCTGGCGGATTAATTATTTATATTTTCAAAATTCCAACATCAAAGTGTAGATATTAAAGTTATGAAACTAACGCAAAAATAATCAATCAAAACGGAGTTACGGTTATTTAACTATGATTTTTCAAAGATTTAGCGTTTTCGCGATTTAGAATTCGTCGCGGCGAACGAGCTCAGTTGGATTCAGATCTGACGACTCCCGGTGCTTCATCTCGAAGGCTTCAGTTGATCTTCAGTGCGGCTGCGACTTCGATCGTTGCGCGAAGTAGTGATGCGATTCGATCTTAAATATTATTTTCAATTATGAATTTAATAGAGACACAACCAAAACGTGTCTCAAATCAAAATTTTAAACTTGCAGATTTGATAAAATCTGTATTTATAAAATCTAGTACCATTAGATAGATCTTTTAATTATGAATTCAACGCAAGAAATAAAATCTAAAACGGACCTATAGATTTGAAGATATAAAATTAAGTTTTAGCCGGAGGAGGAGCTAGATCTTTGATCGATTGGATCGATCACGCTACACGATTAGAAAAGGAAAAAAGTTGCACGAGACGATTACTGATACCGATTCGGTGATACGTACATGGTATTTCCTACGATGCTAGGGCCGTGGCGTTACCAGTGATGGTGGAGACGACTTCTCTATCTCTATCTGTGTTACTTAAAAAGAAGGAACGTGTTCCCCCTTCTCCCCCTACTTTGGTCGTCCTTTTGGTCGTCACCCATTTCCAGCGGTCGCCAATATGGATTGTGCTTCAGTGACTTTGTCAGCCCACAAAGTCACTGACTTTGTGTCACTTACAAGTGGGGTCATGTGGAGCCCTTCATTATGTGGACCCCACATGGCCCCACTTATAAGTGACACAAAGTCAGTGACTTTGTGGGCTGACAAAGTCACTGAAGCACAATCCCGCCAACATGGGCCGAACCAAAATGAGCCGCGCTCGTTTTCCCCTCCCGCACCATCTCTCTCCCCTATCACGCTTCCCCCGTTCCCAGCCGCTCACCCCGCCCTCTCCTTCTCAGCCGCTCGCGCCGCCCCGGTCATCTCACGTGCGTGCCAAGGTCTTCGAGCGCCACCAAGTCATGTTTATCCTCCGGCCGAAATCCCTCAAGCCGGCAATGTTCCTCCCATCCCATAAGGAGCGCGCCACCGTGATGAGCGCCGCCGCCATGTAGGGTTCGGGCGCCGGAGCCTCATCCCCCCCCCCCCCCGCAGCATCCATACTTCCTCCCTCCCCGAGTTCACCGGCTTCAGGCCCTGGTTCCTATCAGGCCTACGAGCTGCTGCGCCTGTAGCTCGACCAGCGCACCTGCGAGCTGCTGCGCTAGGGCCTTGACCAACTACGGTACCGTGCTATCCGTAGAGAGGTTCAAGCCCCACGCACGCGGTTTCGGCGTCTCGCCCCGGCATCAGATCCAGGGATGGGGCTCATCTCCAGGGAAGCAGCGCAATGCCGAAGAGCAGGAAATAATCTCCAGGGATCGGAGGGACCGCCGGGACTATGAACAGATCGCCAACCTCGCTAAGAGGATGGGCCTCTACAGGTTATGTGCTGTAATTTTACTTAGTGCCGCTTCTGAATTCTCTATGCAACCTCGGAAATATCAATTATTTTTTCGGTGCCGTTGCTCCCTCTGCGGGATAACAGTGAACTGTATGGGAGGGTTATTGTTGTGAGGAAGGCCCCACTGCCGAACTACAGGCCAGACCTAAACGAAAAGTGTCCACAGAGAAAGGTGAGTCCATGCAACTTAATGGCAAGATCAAACATCTTACTCTGATTGTAAAATGCATGCCACTTGAATACCGTGTCTGCTGTGCATGGAAACAAATAGGTGGTGATCCCGCTAAGCTTGCAGAGGAGGGTTAAAGGACTTGTACAGGAGCACCTTGACTGTGCGCTCTTGCCATTTTGATAAAGATGACGGCAAGACAGAAAGTGGTTCCGAGAAAACTGAGCCTGCGAACTTGAATGAGAGGAAGGACCCTCTGCTCGACGAGTCGGTCATGGAGAAGGTCCTTCGGAGGAAGAGTATTCGGATGCGCAATTTTCAACGAACTTGGCCGGTATGATGAACTCTAAAGAGTAGCTGAATGCCATATAGCTTTTTTTATGTTACAGGAAAGAAACAAAGGATGATTTGCAAATAACCTTCTGCAGCATTTCTTATATGTTCCTTCATATTTATATTTATTTATGCAAGTTGATGATTCATGGACTTATTGGATGAAGCTTTTACCTGCTTGTAATAACACGAATCCCCTGAAGGTGGTAAGATGGTAGAATTTTGGAAATCCCTCCCAGCATAGGATAAGGAAAGGCTTCTAGCTAGCAGTCATTGCACGTAATCAGGTACACATTGTTTGGGAGTAACTTATCAGATTTGTGCACCCAGTTGAACACGTGTCACAAGTCCTTTTTGTCCTTCTATTTATCTGAATAGTCATGTGCAATGCCAGGTTATAGTTATTTTGGGAGAGACAGGGTGTAACAATAGAAACTTGCAGTTCAGATATTTTCTTTTATTACACCGACTGTAACATTGTTATTGGAATATCTCATTTTTCTGATAAATATAGCAGATGAGCTGATTCAAATTAGTAATAATGATTTGGGTACAGAGCTTATACATACTTCACATAGCCCTGCTAACACGATGAGGTAATTTTTATGCTTGGTTGATTACTCACTGAGATACTTGGGTACACGCGGAGATGCAAATGCTTTAGTGGCCATCGTCATCTTAAGTTGCTCTGAATATTTGATGATATCCCTGTGTCTTTTTCTGCAAGTTCGTTTATCTGAACTCAATGCAAAATTCATTTTTTTATCCTAATGTCGTTGTTGTTGCATAGATAACTATCTTTTTATGATGTTCTGATCATAGTACTCATAACCTTTTGTAGATTAGTGATCTTGTGAATGAAAGCAATGTAAAGATGAACAGACTTAGGCATCAGACAGATAACTTAAAGTAAAGATGAACATACGAGAAGGCCACTTGCAGGTGTGTACATTCTGTGCAAATATCTTGGTTTGAAAAATCAACATGTATAATTGGGAGAGTGCATTAAGGTATATGATTTTTTACAGTTTATTAGTCTCCTTGTCCAATTTACTATTGTATGCTCTTCCTGCTTTGATTCTTTTAGGTTGGGATAAGTGCATGGAGTCAAATTTTCTTTCTGTCGAAGTATAGCGGATAAACAGGTTAAATCCCTACTGAAGTCCAAGGCTAGCGGATAAACAGGTTGAATCCCTACTCAAGTCCAAGGCTAGCGGAGAAACATGTTGAATCCCTACTCAAGTCCAAGGCTAGCGGATAAACAGGTTGACTCCCTACTCAAGTCCATAGTGTTTATACATTCTATTTGTATTGATTTTGTGACTCAATGGACAAACAGTAATATTTGGACAGAATTGTGTGGCGTACCTGATAGTTTCATTTTTCAATTAGAAGGTGCATGGTCAATTAGTATTCCATGCATGACGAGCGAATTGTAATATGAATATGTCCCTTCCTTCCCGCGAAAAAAAACCCTATGAGGCCAAAATGAGTTGTATATTTTATGTATATTGAATAGCGTTTTGTATAATTGAATAATGTCTCGGAAGATTGACCTTTCTGTTCGATTGTATCTTCCTGTGTTCGTTGTTTTCCAGGATAATATCTATTTATTGGATTAGTTATTGATCGACTACATCACTATATCAAGGAATTAAGGACGATGAAGAAAACATGGAGGTTTAAGATATACGTGGGTGCATCCCTTCTTACCTAGAACAACCATATGCGCGAATGAGTACAAAATGATGCATAGCCCTTCCAAAGAAGATAACTATGGTGTGTTCCTGCATTTATTTAATTTGTATTGGCAAAATATCTAGAAATATTGTGCGTTGCCTTTGATTAGTAGTACTGAAGATTGCTAGCTGGTTGGCTCGATGTATATGAATGCTAGACAGATGCTCATGACTGGCTATATTTTCACAATCTTTATGCAGTAGTAGTGATTGTTTGATGTCCTTGTAGGTAAGAAGATAGATCATGATGTGAGAGGATGAGAGCTCATGATCTGATACTGTTTTAACAAAACAAATAAAATGAGGTATACTATGTAAGTGAAGCTGTGTCATTCCGGCCATGCAACTAGGGTTCCAGTCGCTAACTTAGCTAATTTATTTGTGCGGATTTCAGGTTTGGTCGTGACTTGAAGATCTAGGAGCACATAAGCACCAAGACTGATGTGTAGGTGATACAAATTCGATCAACATGGCTCATTGATTACTTGCATTATAAGGATTAGAAAATGTTGGGGCCGTAATGTTCTTGTGTTGCATGCAGATACATAGCCATGCTATGAAGTACTTCCTCAATGTCTAGAAGCTCGGCCTTGCCATAGGGCTGCCGCCTACTGGTAGCTCATTATTTTGTGAGTAAAGTTCAACATTCAATTGTTTATGTTCCCTTTTGTTGAGTAATTAACATGTCAGATCTAGAAGTAAATTGATTGTGCATCCTATATTTTCCATCTTCATTCTAGAATCATGGTAACATGGCATATGATTAGTTCTCCCAAAAAAACACCTTGTGAATTAATTTCTTTCGTTTTGTTGATTCACGCTGAAAGAAAGTTCCATCATTCAACTGCATCTTGCTTGTCAGTTAGTATCCTTTGTGACTTTCTTTTCTGAAATAGCCTTCTCACATAGCAAAGATTGTAGATTTTTGTATCATCTGTAGCCACAAGAAACAATGCGCACATGTTTTCTAATACCACCACTTCATACCTATTTCGGCGACAAGAAATGTTCATGAAGTTTGAGGGCTGCATGAATTCTGAAACCGGTCCAATGCAGTTTCATCAATTGCTAATATTCAATGCAGTGTCGTTTTTTTAATCACAGTTCATGCTTTCCATTTTCTTCTTACTGAACAGTGTATTCAACTTTGTTGTACTTTGCGGTATTAGCAAATCCAACATGGTACAATAACGAGAATGGATAGTCCCTAGAAGAGAAATTGTAAGAAAAATATGGTGAATATGGTGTTGTGTCTGATAGATTAAAGTTTAAAGGAAAGTACATGTGGAATCCATCGGCTTTAAGGAAAACATCAGTGGAAAACCATCTCGAATTGGAGGTTGAATGAACACGTCTCTTCTAATTTTCCACTATAGTACACCAAAAGGTTGTCAAGGATTAAATTTAGATTAACAAAGGTTGGGCATTCAAAAGAAGGGAGAATGAAGATACTCTTGTAAAAAAAGGTTCGGTATTTCAGATGGTTTAATTTAATTAGGTTTATTGACAAAGAACAAGGCAAAAGAATTAGATTAACAAAGGTTTCTGAAGTGGAAGAATGATTTACACGGCTTGTAAATTTGAGTTGTTGTAGAAAGCTAATTCTGAGCAGAATTGACTTCTTTGCTTTCAAGAAAAGGCTCACATACATGGAGAGATCCCGAACTATGAACTTCTAGATATTTGTGTCAATGCTCTCTTCGTAAATGAGAGGTGGTGGGTTTGTGGAACACCAATGTCGTTGAGCCTATATAATGATTTAGATTAGTTATGCAGCTGATAAACATAATTTACGGTGGAAGCTTATTCATTATTTTTTAGTATTTCATCAGAATGCTTGTTGCACATAATTTATGGATACTTGCATTTTCTTATCCTTTTCAATTTTTAAATCTGTTTTCCTGATGAAGTTTTTAGTTTGCCAAAAGAGATGGAGCTCTATATGACTATATCATCTAACTCAACTTTTTTGTTAAGTACTCTAAATTGCTTCAATAACTCAACAGAGCCACTACTCCGCCGCCCCATCAGTGCTCCTCCTCTCTGGGGTCAGGCCATGTATGACAAGGGAAGAAATTGCTCCTTCCACTGTGTCAGGTTCAGTCAACACCACCATCTTGGCCACTGGTTGTAAGGAGTGCATGTATTGCTTCTTTATATCGTAGTGTCTGTCACTTTTAAACTTGTTAAGTACAACACTATTGTTGGTAGAGTTCAGGCTTGATGCTGAATATTTGTTGTATTAATACTTTTATGGTGAATCGAGAAAAACATCAGTCCATATTGCGTTGATGCAGCAGATATTCTCAAAAAAGAAAAGATTGTGCATTATATTATAAATATTGTCCCAACCTGTCCAGATTCACGGTTCGCAAATAAACTACTGATGAAACTAAGACATACCTATTTTTTTCTGTATAATCAAGTGTTTGTGTGTGATGTCACATTAACACGTATAGTCTAAACTTAGACAAGATACAGATATTCCTTGTTCATCCAAATGGACGTTTATTCTTGATAGTCACTGATGGGCGTTTCTGCATGTACTTCCTCCGCCCCATTTAAATTGTCTATATATGTTGATGTTATTTAATGTCTAGATACATTCAAAATTTAAAAAGTCTCAGTCAACCTTTATGCATGGAGGGAGTATTAGTTTTGTAGTAATTGTGATGCAGTGTAGCTCAAAATTCACATGTCTTTTGTATTTTTTTGATGACCTGCCGTGGTTTGAATTTGCACCAAAATAAAATTATAAAAAGCTTATTATCTGTATGGGAAATTTTCTCAGTTTGTTCATCCTCTTTTTTACTAGCAAATATCCCAAGTTTTAAATCAATTATGTATTTGCTTTTGTAGATATTGAGAATGATTTGTTTTGGTGTGTGCACTTTTTTTTTGCTAGCAAATGGCGGACCAAAAACCTTTCGGAAGCCCGAGCAAATGAGGTTATGCTGCCAAATTTTGGATGCAAAACCGCATAAAAAATCACAAATTGCAAGTGTTGCGCCGTCAGCAAGCCTGTATACACGTAGATTTTTTCCTCCCGACGCAACTCACGGGCTTGGGTAGTGGGCTCCGTGAGCCGCCCGCGTCCACCTGCATCCTGAATAGAGAGGCAAGAGCGGCTACGAACAACCAAATCCATGGTCTCGGGCAGAGGATGGCCACGAGCCTATAAGGTGTTGTCTTCGAAGGCCATCGAACGCGGAACTACGGCGGTCTTCGCACCGGTGATGGAGAGGCAGGGGAGGGACCGGTCTCCGCTCGAGCTTCTCGAGAGAGTGGTGGAGCTCGATAAAGTGGGTGAGCTCGAGAGAGTGAGGAGGCGGTCGGCTTTACATCGTTCATTTTCCTTTTCTGCGAAGGGTTTCCAGAAAAAAGAAGTGTTAGGATTTCCTTTTATGCAAAGAGTGAGGAGCCCCTTTTGTATGTTTGACACAAAAAGCTACAATCCAGGGTTGTCTCAGGATATCAAAGTGTTGTTTGGACTAATCAGAAATGTAGTATTCCTTCAGTTATAAATGTGTTTGCAGCACCCACGTTTTGTGAGACAATATACATTCAAAAGGAGAGGTTGTTGAGTTGACAATTATGACGGCCCCGAACATAGACATAGACTTACCGCAGAAGTGTAACAAGAAGACCTAGAACTTCGAACCACACAGATGTGCAACAATGTTGTATTGTTATTGCGTTCGGTATTACCATGTTGTAGTACATTATGATATCTCTGATTTGTTTTAAATTTTTTGAATTATATATATATATATATATATATATATATATATATATGCATTGAGAAATTAAATTTGAGTACCCGTGGCAACGCACGGGCATTTGTACTAATACATCATCAAAAACGTGGTCGACGACGGTTAAGTGACCGGCGATGGCGGTCAGGCGGCGTACGACGGGTTGATTCTGGTGTCTTCCGGCTCCACGAAGATGATGAAGGTGCAGTTCGACGAGGCGCCTCTTTCCTGTCCTCCAGCGGTGTCGCGAACGGCGGTAGTGCTCGGCTGAATGGCTCTTTCTACAGCAAGCTCCCGCAGTGTCTCTTGGCGTTCCTGCTGCTCCTACGGCAAGGGAAAAGGTCAGGAAAAAGGGCGGGCAAGGGATTAAAGCTTGGAGTGAAGAGGAGGCGCGAGGTCCTGGAACCTCGAGTTCGAGCTTGGGGCTGTGTACTCTGGCAAGATCGGAAATCGACCTTTCCGGATCTAGAGATTGTGATTTTTGGAAAAACGAAGAGGGCCGATGCGGGAGTATATATAGGAGAGTTTTCGTGGCGTAGGGGTCACGGATTCGAACGAATTCGTCACGGCAACGCTGGGATTCTGGCTTGGTGGAGTCCCTGTCCCTTACGAACAAGTAACGAGAGGAGGAATATGACTGGTGGGGTAGCTATGTCAGAGAAGGAAAAAAAATGAAATGGAGTAATTAGAGGAGAGGGATGACACGTGAGGATTGGCTGGCCTTGCATCGGCCGGTTTGGTATCCGTACGTGCACGAAGGAAAAAGGCCGAACCAGGTTAGCATGGCGCTGGTCGTTTGATTTTTTTTATTCATTTTTTTTAGGTTCCACATTATCTCAAAAACAATTCAAACAAATATACTTTAAAATGAAAAAAGTTTTATCAGATCTAATTAACACTTTTGCAGTTCAACACTTAATTTTCGAATTCATTTTATGCCTTTTGGCCTATTAGGGCTATACAACCAATATTTCTAAAAAAAATAGATTTTAGTGTTTAATTAAACCCATCGATCAATCAATCAAACAACTAAAATAAGCTCCATTAAAACACAAAAGTAATTTGTTCAATTATACAACATAAAAGAACCATTTTAACATCCAAATGAAAATGAAGAAGTCATATTATCTTCTCTCTTAGAATATGTGGTTGAAACTTTTACAAATATCCGCATTAAAAAATACACTTAGAGCCAAATGGTACATATTAAAATACTACTCCACCATAATTGAGAAAGTCATTTTATTCCCTCTCATTAATAATTGAACTATGGTTGGATGAAGATTGTATACATCACTCAAATTTAACAACTTGGATAGTCATGTTAATCCACTCATATAAACAATAAAAGCATGGTTGAGAAAATTCAAACAAGTTGTCAAAAATTTCTTTTCATTCATAATTTACATCAAAGTCAAACAATTCAATCAACTTAATTGTTTTTTTAACATTCCAAAATGAGGAAAATTTTGGGATGTTACAAACTACCACCGTTAAAAGAATCTCGTCCTCGAGATTCGAGAAGGCTAGAAAGAAAGGGTTTGGGACATACTAGGTTGCTACCACCCTTAAAAGGAGTCTTCCTTGGTGTTGCAAAAATTCTATGATTTTACCATGTTCCCTCGTCTTATGTTAGTAACTTGTTGGACTTCAAAGTCTTGTTGCTTATATCACCATGTTAAGTGCTTTTCTATGAGTTGTAAATAGCACAGAAGATTATTTTCTTTCCGTCCGTTGTTTTGTAGTCCTTCTCCATGTTTTAGACATTCTTCTGGTCTTCAATTCATATTCACATCGCGAATCAATTCTTTCGGGTTTTAAGATAGGGGAGAATAGACTACAAAAAGAAAGAGAAAGATACGATGGTACCCCATACAAACAACTTTATTTTGAAAAAAATTATTTGTTGTTGTCAACAAAATAAAAAAATGACAACTCACAATTTATCGCTCCTAACGCTGTAGCGGAGTCTATCTAGGTTTGATTCCTAATAGGGAACTTGAAATCTTCATAGCCTTCATAGTCTTGAGAAGTGTCTTTGTAGTCTTCTAGTCTTCTGAATCTTCATAGTACTTCAAGGTCTTCGGAGTATTCAGTAGACTATCGTTGAAGCGTCATTGCCGGGAACATTGTAGATCTGAATTGTTGTAAGATATCATCTTGAGAAGTCTCTTAAAGTGGGTAATGATCAACTATTATTTTTGAAAAGATAAGGGATTAGAAAATGTTTACTCTCAAGATAGAAGATGAGTAGTACTAGAGTATTTCGAAAATTACTTAGAAATTATTAGTCCTAAGAATTTCCATGGCTAAGGTCACATCCTACAGTCAACATGTGCCCTGATACCATCTGTAACGACCCCGGATCTGGTAGGATCTAAAGTCCCTGTGATTAAACATGCTAGTCCCTGGATCATTAGCTAGCACTCACAGTCGATGAAATATCATGTAAAAAGTATTTATTACACGATTCGAAGAATTCAGAGTACAAATAATTACAACTTGCATAGCCAAAGGCTAGCTCAATACAACGGAAAACGAAATAACATCTTGGAGTCTCATCAATGCCACGGGCTCGTTGAGTGTAGACTCGCGACCTAAGCATTCTCACAAGTCGTCGATTAACCTGCAACGTAAAAGGTTGCAGCCACGAGAGTGCTCAATACTTTGAATGTATGGCAAATTACACCAAGAAGAGAAAAGACCTATATATCTACATAAAGGCAGACAAGAGGAGGCTTAAGGTTTATTTGCGTAAAGCCAATTTTTACAAAGTTAAAGAGAGAAAATCTTTTACCATACTTTGCAAAATTTTGATAAATAATATTGGCCGAGTGGAGCACATGGATATTACACACCAAGTGTCCAAATCAACCTAACACTTGGATATGACACACCAAGTCCCGAGCACTTGGATATTACACACCAAGGCCCCAAAACCCACCTATGAACGATATTACACACGCCATAGGGTTTTAAAACTCCTTTGAAAAGAGAGAGGAAATCATTCAGAGGCTCCATCCTTCAGATGCTCACAATTGTCCTGTTACCGTGGACACGACTGATCGATCAGGTTAACACTCTCGAGAGGTTGCGCTCTTTACCCACAATTCACAACCAAGCCTTTTTGCCAATATTTTTCATCTTCATTAAGGCCAGGACGAGGTCACGACGAAACTTTTCCTTAGTAGCCCCTCTACCTTCCGGATCCGCCCGTGCCCAAAATTCCTCCCAATGGCGGTACCCAGGCGAGGTTTCCCACTAAGTACTTAGCCAAGAGAGAGCATATATTGTATTGTGGTTGCACAGGAAGCTTCCGACATCTGGAACATGGCAGACTTCTTTGATCCTGGGCGGCAGTCCTCCACCAATCTCCACTCGTTGTCCCGACAAAACCATTCCGCCCAGAAGAAAACTTAGTTTTATTTTGAAGGAGACTTTTGGGAGAAAAGTTGCCCTCATAAACAGAGCTCAAGTATTTAGAAAATTTTCTTGTTTCGAACCCCTTTTTATATTTACATAGCATAAGCATAGCACTTAGAAAAAATTAGGCATTCCTATGGGCATGTTATCAAGTGGAATTATTTCTAAGTACAATTCTACTCATGGCATTCTACAAAATAGCACGCGGCTTGCAAATTATTCACCAAGTAAAATCTACCGAAACATTCTACACATGCATACTAATCATTTGAAGGAAAAAGACATGCATAGTAGAAAACTTGGGACAAACATATGAACAAAGGTGTAACATGCCTTAGTAATATTTGATGATGATTTCTTCTTTGTGAACTTTCTCGCGCACTCCGAATAAATCTAACGCATAGAAAAATTATAAGCAATAAACAACCATTGCAAATAAAGAGCCAAATAAAACGCATAGTCATGTAAAACAAACAAAAATGCAAAAATAATATTAAATTATATATTTATTTCGTGTTACAGTAATTATGTTTGTTCCAAATATTATATATGTTCAAAAGGATTAATTTTCAAAAGTAATTAATTTGATAGAATTTATATAACTCCAAATATGTTCAAATTAAGGTTTAAGCATTTTAATATTATATGCTGGCGGATTAATTATTTATATTTTCAAAATTCCAACATTAAAGTGTATATATTAAAATTATGAAACTAACGCAAAAAGAATCAATCAAAACGGAGTTACGACTATTTAACTATGATTTTTCAAAGATTAGCGTTTCCGCGATTTAGAATTCGTCGCGGCCAACGTGCTCCGTTGGATTCAGATCTGACGACTCCCGGTGCTTCATCTCGAAGGCTTCAGTTGATCTTGAGTGCGGCTGCGACTTCGATCGTTGCGCGAAGTAGTGATGCGATTCGATCTCAAATATTCTTTTCAATTATGGATTTAATAGAGACAAAGCCAAAACGTGTTTCAAATCAAAATTTTAAACTTGCAGATTTGATAAAATCTGTATTTATAAAATCTAGTACCATTAGATAGATCTTTTAATTACGAATTCAACGCAAGAAATAAAATCTAAAACAGACCTATAGATTTGAAGATATAAAATTCAAAAGTTTTAGCCGGAGGAGGAGCTAGAACTTTGATCGATTGGATCGATCACGCTACACGATTAGAAAAGGAAAAACGTTGCACGAGACGATTACTGATACGGATTCGGTGATACATACATGGTATTTCCTACGATGCTACGGCCGTGGCGTTACCAGTGATGGTGGAGACGACTTAATCATCAAAAACGTGGTCGACGACGGTTAAGTGATCGGCGATGGCGGTCAGGCGGCGTACGACGGGTTGGTTCTGGTGTCTTCCGGCTCCACGAAGATGATGAAGGTGCAGTTCGACGAGGCGTCTCTTTCCTGTCCTCCAGCGGTCCTCCTTGTCGCGAACGGCGGTAGTGCTCGGCTGAATGGCTCTTTCTTCCGCAAGCTCCGGCAGTGTCTCTTGGCGTTCCTGCTGCTCCTACGGCAAGGGAAAAGGTCAGGAAAAAGGGCGGGCAAGGGATTAGGGCATCTCTAACCGGGTGATCCAACCGGACGCGTTGGGCCGTTCATTTTGGGCCGTTTGGATGGCCGCGCGGACACCAGGACAGCGCCTCGCGTCCGCGTGTCCGTTTTGGTCGCACGCTGCGCCCAACGCATCGGCCACCCATTTGGCCATTTGGCATATTTCTTTGGGAAATATGCCATCTCGCCACACATACTTATAAGTAGTATCTAACAAATATAGAAATAATATCTAACAATTACAGAATAATATCAAATAGCATAAAATAATATCAAATAAAATGTTGCATGATGAAGAAATAAAATGTGCCATAGTTCGAACAAATATAAAAATTACAAATTGAGATTGTCAACTCAATTTGGACGCTCTAGGATCTCCTTCTACCTCTTCTCGAACCAAGCTCTCTTCGTCTCGCTCATGTTGGTCAAGTCGGCGTTCATGATCAGGTTGTCCTCGGCTTGCCGTTTGAGCTCAACTTTCTTCGCCTTCAACTCCACCTCTTGGGTCCTTGCCATTGCTATGAGCTTAATTTCTCTCTCTTTGAGCTCAATTTCTCTAGCTTTGGTCTTGGGCTTGACCTCTTCAATCTCAAGCTTCTTCTTTTGGACATCGAAGTAGTTCTTCCTGTCCTCATCTTTCTCCCGGCGCCTTCTCTCATCCCTTTTGTCCGTGGACACCTCTCTGTCGGCATGCATCTCCTTCAAAGTGCCAAACAATAGCATGGACGAGGCATCACGCTTCATGTCGGCTTTGGTTGCCTTGTGGCCGCGAGGACGACTTGCACGAGAAGCGGAGCTACCGCAAGGCTGGCCACCATCAAGGTCAATGACCGTGGGTTCTTTGGCGGTCTTGTTGCCAATCAAGGTCGCCATGTACCCCTCGTACCCCTCCTGGAACTTGGGGGTGCCGTGGAGTTGCTTCCAACAATGAGGGAAGGCAAAGGTCTTTTCTCCATTGTTAGATTTGTACCATTCCAAAGCTTGCCACACCTAGAGCAAAGCGAGATAAGAACGATAAACATATGTGCAAACATTGGATGAATATGTTGAGGTTAAGAATCATACCAAGTCCTTCATGCCCATGCCGCTAACGGGGAGCCGCTTCACGTGATCATACGCCGCCTGGAACTTGTTGCATTCCGTTTGAATTGCTCCCCACCTCTTTTGGAGCTATATGTCGCTGCGGTCGCTCTCAAATGGCTCTAGTCCGTATTTGCGATGCTCATGAAAGTATTCTAGATCCGGCGCCAGAATGCGGTCCCCTTCTGCTCGGCACCCGTCAATGCATCTTGCCCGATGGTCAACCATCCATCGACGAGCACCTTGTTCTCCTTCTCCGTGTAGTTGCTGGTTCTTTTGCTTACGCGGCGACCTCGAGCTTGTGCAGCAGCGGCTTGCGTGAGCTCCTGAGCGAACAACGGCTCCTCCTCGATGTTAATGCTGCCGGGACAGGCAGTGGTGTCCTGTTGTGTGTCAATGGGAGGTGGCTGGGGAGCCTGCTCGGTTGAAGCAGAGGGCATGGTGGTCGGCATTGTCTGCGTGTAGGACGGAGGGGCCTGCACGGTGGATAAATCGTCGAGCAGGTTGCGTGCACCGGCCATCATTGCTGCTCCCATGTGCTTGGGGCCTTTGGAGTTCTCCGGCGCACGGTTCAGGTCAACGGACGAAGGAGACGGCCCCGTGAACGACTCGCCCACCTCCGGTGACCCATCCCGTGACGGGTACGCGTACCGCGCCGACTGCGTCCCCAATTCGTGCGCGCCGGGCGTGTACCCAAACGGGGCAGTCGGCTGGGATGTTGACCTTGGAGGAAGGGGCCGGGTCACGGACGAGGCCGAGCTCCCCCTCGAGGCCGTGTCGGCGCCCGGGAGGATCAAGTGCTGAGCGAGCGCTGCGTGGCCATAAAAGAGCATGGCATGCTCTTGCATGACGTCCGCCTTCGCCTCCGTCTTGAGTTGGAGAAGCTGCTCCGCCGCCCGCTGCCGCTCCTCCGCGACAGCGACATCCCTCTTCCGTTGCTCGAGCGCCCTGCGGCGGTCGCCCCTCTTCTTGCTCTCAATCTTCCTCTGCTCCGCGGTGAGGTCGGGCTTCGCCTTCTTCGTCGCCGGCCCGGGCTCCACGACCACCGGAGCGTCCAGTTGAGGAGCCTCCGCTAAGGGAGGACCGGCAACAGCCGCGAGCTGTGCCTCGTCTCCGATGGTGGCGGTGGCGGCGGCAGTCGCTTCGTCGGCCATCTCTAGGTTTTGGGAGTGGAGTGGAGTGGGTGTGTTTTGGGAGACAGACAGGCGGGCCAGGGGTGGACAAGGGGAGGACGTGAGCGACCAGCATTCGGCGTCCGCGGCCACGCAAACCGTCCCAGATTTGGGCCGGGTTTGGGTCATCCCGGACGCCGCGGTTATCCGTTTTACGGATGGGTCCGCGCGCTGGGCCGCTTTTTTGTCCGATTGAACCCATCCGGACGCGCAGGCGATTTGGATCGCCTGGTTGGAGATGCCCTTTAAAGCTTGGAGTGAAGAGGAGGCGCGAGGTCCTGGAACCTCGAGTTCGAGCTTGGGGCTGTGTACTCTGGCAAGATTGGAAACCGACCTTTCGGGATCTAGAGATTGTGATTTTTGAAAAAGCAAAGAGGGCTGATGCGGGAGTATATATGGGAGAGTTTTCGTGGCGTAGGGGTCACGGATTCGAACGAATTCATCACGGCAACGCTGGGATTCTGGCTTGGTGGAGTTCCTGTCCCTTACGAACAAGTAACGAGAGGAGGAAGATGACTGGTGGGGTAGCTATGTCAGAGAAGGAAAAAAAATGAAATGGAGTAATTAGAGGAGAGGGATGACACGTGAGGATTGGCTGGCCTTGCATCGGCCGGTTTGGTATCCGTACGTGCACGAAGGAAAAAGGCCGAACCAAGTTAGCATGGCGCTGGTCGTTTGATTTTTTTTATTCATTTTTTTTAGGTTCCACATTATCTCAAAAACAATTCAAACAAATATACTTTAAAATGAAAAAAGTTTTATCAGATCTAATTAACACTTTTGCAGTTCAACACTTAATCTTCGAATTCATTTTATGCCTTTTGGCCTATTAGGGCTATACAACCAATATTTCTAAAAAAAATAGATTTTAGTGTTTAATTAAACCCATCGATCAATCAATCAAACAACTAAAATAAGCTCCATTAAAACACAAAAGTAATTTGTTCAATTATACAACATAAAAGAACCATTTTAACATCCAAATGAAAATGAAGAAGTCATATTATCTTCTCTCTTAGAATATGTGGTTGAAACTTTTACAAATATCCGCATTAAAAAATACACTTAGAGCCAAATGGTACATATTAAAATACTACTCCACCATAATTGAGAAAGTCATTTTATTCCCTCTCATTAATAATTGAAGTATGGTTGGATCAAAACGAGTACGTATAGCAAGTTTTAAACCAACCCAAGTAGTAGGAATATTAGCATGATGTACTCTACAATGCTCAGACCACCAAATAGATGTAAAATCTGTGAACTCACAAGTAGCAGCACTAACACGCAAATGATCAGGATAGCGTAAACATGCAAAGCGTTGCTCTACCTTCAATTCCCATGTAAGATATGCATCAGGATTATATCTACCCTCAAATGGCGGAATATTCAATTTTAGTTTAGCAACATGATCATCATCACGTACCGGTCGTGGTGGTGGGCGAGCGTTGCGGTTCAGCTGCCGTGGACGACCAGGTGCAGATTGTTCGACCTCCTCGTCGTCCAGCACGTTCTCATCTACCCGCTCGTCCTTGTCTCCTCCATAATCCTCGTATCCTTCATCAGAAGGCGCATCAGGTGCGGCTGCAGCAGCAGGAGCGGTACCCGCAGGAACCTCCGCACGAGGAACGCGGCGTGCGCGGCATCGCACACTATCGCGAGGTTGCAGAAACCGAGCCATCAACTCCTGGAACTTGGCGTCAAGCTTGGAGTTGAAAGCTGCCTCGAGGCCATCCATCTTGTCCAACGCGTCGGTGAGTTTAGCATCAACATCAGCAAGGCGTCCATCCACATCGGTTGCATGCCCACCCAAAAGGTGGGTAAAATGAGCATGCAACTCCTCACTCGTCATCTTGGCCAGATCAACAGCGACCGATGTAGGTCCTGTCATGATTAGTACTCAAAAAGCACAAATGTATATGCCTACAAACTATAGACTATGGTGGTTCACGCGCAATTCGTCAAGCAAAATACAAAGCTCTTACAAGTTCTTACCAAACAGGAGGAAGGTGATAGGACAACCAACAAGAACCAGCGTCTCCAAAGATTGCCAAAGCGATTACCAGGATCGACACAAAGCACGTGGAGACAATATGTAGAGCTGTAGGAAGGCTAATATTGTAGCAAAAATAGCAATTGTCAAAATAGCAATGCAATATTGAAAGTATGCTCAACAACGGTACTGTGCTGGTCCTAGGCTAGACCGTACTAGAGACGCGAGCCTAGAACACTAACGAGGTCACGGCGCGACACACAAGCAACTAGCAGCGATGAGGTGGCGATGATGTGGTGAACCAAGATGCGAAAAATCACTATGATGGCGAGTGTCTCAAACTGATCCCCGAGGTCTAAAAACAGTATAGCCTTAGAAAAAAATTGACGAAAATTTCGGAAGTGCTCCGAAAAGCGTGCAGTGCCAAAAAAATGTCGCTAGAACGGCCAGTGGCGAAAAGTGATCGCCAAGGTGAAAAACCAATGTAGCCAGAAAAAAATTTCGGAGGCGTTTCCAAACTCTTTTTTTTTGCTCTCCTTCACAATTCTTTACCGGCGGCCAAAACTTATCTCACAGAATTTTTTCTACAGCACAGATGAAATTAGAAGGCAACAGCTATTAAGGAAAAACAGAAAAACCTTAGTCTATACGGACTCTGTCGCGGCAGAGAAACAGCACGAAACCGTGTCGCGGTAGGAAACAGGGTATATGGAAGATGTATATGACGGTGGCGGAAGTATATGGCGATGGCGGAATTATATGGCAGGTGCATATGGCGATGGCGGAAGTATATGGCGGGTGTATATGGCAAGGACGGTGGTGATCTGCGTATGGTGCGAGCGGCGGCGGCGTGACTAATATGAACAGAACTCGAAACTCTAAAGGAACTAGACGCTAAGACCAGCAACTCGACACGAAGATGCAGACACAAATTCAACTATGCAAAACTGAAAATACAATGCAAGGCGTGGCAGGGGGTTTATGGGACAATGATCTAAAACCCTAACAGTATTTTTGGCTTTTTTGTGGTTTATGGGTATGATGGCAGATACAATCTACACTAGGAAACTGTAAAATCTCACCGAGCAACCTGAAATCTGATACCACTTGATAGGGCAAAGGTGTCTGATCTTTCGATGAGAGTATGATAGCTTCGATTTGTTGGTGGGGTTCGTGCTTGACGATCCGACTACACGTGCAAAGCTCGTGCGCCAATGCAATCGCTAGGACAATCTCCGGGAATAACTGATCTTGCGGATGCACGATCAGCCTGACCAGCGAGGGTCTTAATTCCTACCTGAAATCGAGAACAAGTAAGAACTAATATTGCAATCGGAATATTGCGGATGAAAGATGAAAGCTTTATTGAATAAGGTGGGATTCCGTATAGTCGATCTTGTTCTGGGCGTTGGACTCAAAAGAAGTACACGAGAGTTGCAGCAATGGCTAACTTTTAATCTAATAAAAATCCGAGTCTAAATGTGACGGCTATGGGGGTATTTAAAGGAGGAAAAGGTGGGGCTTCGGCTAGCCATGCATATGGTGGCCGAACCAAACCCTAGAAGGTCTTTTCCCCTTCAATACGGACTCTAAAAAGTGGCTGATTTAATTCCTGCGAAAATTACATGGGCCTGGCCCAAAAATAATAGTGTCGCAACACCATGTACTCATATGGACGAAATTATGAAGTGGAAAACTCTATATTTCTTCCATGTCTTCATCTCCAATTATGGTGGCTTCAAAGTTCTGAAATCTCCACTCGCAGTGTCATCTTCAATCCTCACATGTTTGATGCCATCTCCTCCATGTGTGATCATGCTCCAATGTTTGTCCCTCTCATCCATGCTAGGTCCATCATTCATAAGAGTAACAAACACATCTGATTTAGGCAGCATCATATTCTCATGTATGTGAGGAATAGTTCCAAGAAACGAAAGTACCTGATAATTAAGTTGTTTGGCACGAGCTCGAGTGATTGGTCCTTGTATTTGTGTGGTTGTAGGTATAGAGGGTGTATCAATAGATGGGATGTCCTCATCACACGGCCCGACGCAAACGAATACGGATCGACCGTTTCAGATCGCGGCGCAACCCATAGTAATCGGCATATCTATCGAGACGCAAATGCTACGTGGACGTTGCACGGTCGCGCCGAGTGACCGACCTTTTCTCACATATGGCCCATACGCTAGTGGCTGAGACTCCGCTCACATTCCCGCCAGAGGCCACTTGCAACACCCAAAAATCAAAGTTGAGCGTCGCCAACACTCTAGCACCTACGATGGACGTCCTCCTTGTCGCAGCCACCATGAAATCCGAGCAAACCCTCCCAGTCACCGCCCAGACACCATCGTAGCCACCGGAAGCCACGAAACAAAGACGAAGGTGCCAAATAATGTGTTGGTGAAGGAGGAGAAAGACGCCGAGGCCGCGAAGCGGCGGGACAGGCGCATGAATCTGAAGAAGAGGAAAGACGCAGCTGCGGACGCACATCACGCGAGGGTGGCCGCCCAAATGGCCTGGGAGATGCAGGTGAAAGCCAATGCCTAGGTAGGCATGCATCCTGGCCTCGCGGAGGCCATGCTCCACGTCAAGCAAGAGAGAATCTTTGGCGTCCCCCAGCCTCGTCGGCGAGTGTCGCGTCCTTAAGACTGCGGACACATGGAGTTTATTGGCCCTTTTAGGTTCGACTAGAGGGCAGTTGGCGAAGCACACGTGATCAAGCACAACACAAAGACACGAGTATTTACCCAGGTTCAGGGCGCACGAATGCAAAACCCCTACGTCCTGCTTGTATGATCATCCTTGCTGATGATGAACAACTTACATAGGGAGCTGAGACTCCATCTTCCAACACCTCTGTTCCAGCTCTTTTCTCCTCCTTCCCCCGAGCCTAAGAAAGGCTACTATCTCATTGCCCTACTTTTATAGGGTAGGGGTAGCCTAATAACTTTTTGTTGCAAATGATTCCACATCAAAGAAATGTTGCTTTATTTTTTAATTGCTGCAAAATAAGTGGTATTTTTGTTGTAACTATTTCTTACTTTTGTAGAAGTCACTAATGATTTTTGTTGTAATCAATATACAATAAAATATTGTTTAATCATTTTGTAACATTATTTTTTATAAATGTTGTGACATTTTTGTTGTAGTACTCCCTCCGTCCATAGAAGTATTTTTCAACTCTATCTAGATTTGCATTTATCTAGGTGTCTTTTTGGGTATAGATTCGTACAAACCTAGATAAAGTTAAGACATCTCTTTATAGACGAAGAGAGTAGTAAAATTTTGTTGTATGTGAAAACAGGGATTTTTGTTGTAATACTCTAAGTTAAATAAGCATGCACATATATTTTGCTGCATGGTCTAAGCATCTGTTAGAGCATCTCCAGTCGCGTCCCCCAAACCGTCCCCCAAACTGCGCCGGATCGAGCGTTTGGGGGATGTGTTTTGTTCGTGCCGCGTTTGGGGGACGTCGCTCCCCAGTCGCGTCCCCCAAACGCCCTCTGAAAGAGCATTTCATGATCTCTAAGGTTTTGTGTGTTTGTTAAAAACACCGGTGACAATCTAACTGTGTGCTAAGTGAGTAACAAATATAGCAAAGATATCATCTGATAAATCTCGATCCACTCAAAAAGGAAGAAAAGAGAGAAGCTGAAGAAACTCCTTGGCCGGCACTGCCGGTGGTGTTGGTCCGGCACTGCCGGTGGATGCACCCCGGCGCTGCCGGTGGATACACCCCGGCACTGCCGGCCTGCCCGTCGACCAGCTGAACCAAATGTTGGCCGGCACTACCGCTGACGTGGGCATTACCCTTCGGGCAACTGTTATTGCCCTATCCTGTACGACCCAACTAGAGGCCCATGAAGACACCCGATGGCAAGGTGGGCCACTAAGGCGGCGCCGAAGAAGATTCCTTGAAGAACAAGACGAAGAGGAACCGAACAAGGAAAGTTTAGAGCTAGGTATTTTGTAACCTAGTCGTACCTGGACGGATCTCTTGAGACCTGGCCCCCTATATAAGGGCCAGGAGAGGGGCTGCCGAGGGACACAATCAATCTTAGCAACTTTAGCCACCATAAGTCCAGAGCTAGGTCGCCGTAGCACTTAGCCTCTCGACGAGATCACAGCCGAAACCTTCGGCACCCCATTGTAACCCGATATTTTCATAATCAAGATCAGACAGGCATGACGTAAGGGTTTTACCTCATCGAGGGCCCCGAACCTGGGTAAATCGCTCTCCCCGCTTGTCTGTTAACCGATGTCTCGTGTCAGCCTACATGATTCCATCAACCCTAAGCCACAATCGGAGGGCATTGCCGAGGAGTACCCTCGACAATTGGCACCGTCTGTGGGAAACCTGTCGGCACAAGATCCATCATCGGCAGATCTAGCCATGTCGTCGGCAGCTTCGTCGACGCCATCATCGTCATCATTGCCAATCTTGGGAAGTCCGATCCAATTCGGCTCCTATGAGTTCACCCCGCACAGCGACTCCTCCCGCTCGACTTTTTCAGATCTACAAGGGAACATGGAGATGACGTTCGGGAGCGTCCACTACAACGTCAACGCGGAAGGAGTTCTTCGACTGCTAGAACCGTACGCCCCCAGATCAGCGAGGAAATCACCCCCGTCGGCCGCAGGGTCAATCATGTCATCATAGATCGACCTTTCGGCTGGCCTGACAGACTCGACGAATTCATCCTCGCCATCCACCCCTCGATCGACGTCTTCGATGTCGGTTGGATCCGATAACCCCGTACCATCAGAGATGACCTCGTACTACTGCTTGAACTGCGACACCAGCTACGGGTTGGGATCGAGTGACACACCGTTCATCTGCAGAGCCCAGTATTCATCGGGAGAGGACAGTGTCGACAGCGTCGTCAAGGAAGTCACCTGGAAAACGGTGCACCACCAAGTTTATGATGCCAACAACACAGGAAACGCAAGGAACGGGGGAGGTGGAGACCACACCCCTCGCTCCAGCAGGTGACGTAGCTTTGAAAACAGTGCCAGTTACAATAATAGCTTTTACACCATCGCGGAGGAAGAATGGGCAGCCGCCAGGGCAGCCGTGCTTAACAACACACCGCTTCCCGCCGGAACTTCGGTTGGAACCCTCAATGCCTATCGCTCAATATTGGAGAAGAATCGGGAGCGCCTATCGAATGAGCAAGCCACCCTCGAGAGACGTCTGCTCGCGGCAAAACAATCTAGAGAACGACGAAGGGGCTCGCGAGGAAGCGCTTCCCGAAGCAGCCAAGGCGCGGGGAAGCACCGATCAAGGCTATCCAGACTTTCGAAGATGATGCTAGGGAAATAACGTTAAACCTATCCAAGTCCTTCATGACCACGGACACTGCAGGAATGTTAAGGCCAAAAGCCGTCGAGGGAGCAACTGCCAACCTTGCGGCATACCTCATCAACCAACGACCCGAAGGTTCTATGGCTCAAGCTCATCGGGGCGCCCTGGAAAGCCTCGCAATCCTGGGAGACAATCTGGTCCCACGAAAGGAAAAGACCACGCTCCAAGCTAGCGGCTCAAAGCATCGCTCAAGGGATGCCCGAGACGAGATTACCCAGAGCAGAATCGACAAAGCCAGGCGACGGCGAGCCGCGAGGGGGCAAGACAATAGCGACGCCTGAGAAGAAAGCCAGGAGTACGACGACGAGTTGAGGGGGGCTGACTGCTTGAGCTACAAGATCCGTGAGACAATGCCACCCAAGAAGTTTAAACCTACCCCTACTGACGCCGCTAAGTATGACAGACAACAGGAGCCAAGGTCATGGATAGACGACTACCTGCAGACTGTGATCCTACACAAAGGAAATCAGATAGCAGCAATGCAGTGCTTGCAGCTTTACCTGAAAGATTCGGCACGGGCCTGGCTGAGAGGCCTGCCGAAGGGATCCATCAAATCAGGGGACGACCTGGTGGACGCTTTCATCGCGAATTTTCAAGCAACATACAAGAGGCCTGATGTCTACGTGTGATTCTATTCTTGTAGACAGTGTTGGGCCTCCAAGAGCAGAGGTTTGTAGAACAGCAGCAAGTTTCCCTTAAGTGGATCACCCAAGGTTTATCGAACTCAGGGAGGAAGAGGTCAAAGATATCCCTCTCAAGCAACCCTGCAATCACGATACAAGAAGTCTCTTGTGTCCCCAACACACCTAATACACTTGTCAGATGTATAGGTGCACTAGTTCGGCGAAGAGATAGTGAAATACAAGTAATATGGATGAATATGAGTGGTAATAGCAATCTGAATAAAATGTGGCAGCGAGTAAACATGCAACAGAACAGTAAATAAACAGAGATTCGATGTTTGGAAACAAGGCCTAGGGATCATACTTTCACTAGTGGACACTCTCAACATTGATCACATAATAAAACCACTCTACACTCTCTTGTTGGATGACAAACACCATTAATTGTGTAGGGCTACAAGAGTACCTCAATGCCGGAGTTAACAAGCTCCACAACATTCGATGTTCATATTTAAATAACCTTAGAGTGCATGATAGATCATTGCAATTATACCGAGTACTAACATAGCATGCACACCATCACCGACAGACTATGAAAGGAGGAATAGATCACATCAATACTATCATAGTAATAGTTAACTCCATAATCTACAAGAGATTACAATCATAACCTACGCCAAGTACTACATGATGCACACACTGTCACCATTACATCATGAAGGAGGAATAGACTACTTTAATAACATCATGTCAACACCCGGATTTTTAAGTCCGAATGCCTATTATGTCATACATCGCAATCCCAGGAATATTGTTGTTGCGAGGCATAATAGTTAAGTATCACAGTCATCATTCAATACAAACCATAAGTCTTACAAATTGGAATCACATGATCCATATTACACGAATAGTTGATCTATTGATCAACGAACAACACAAGTTCATCGTTCAACATAGCGGAAGCGTAAGATACAAGGACTCTCTAGTCCACAGGCCAACGCTTGACGTCGGAAGGCGCTTAGCTGTCGTAGGCGTCCTGCTGGTCATCTCCTTGTTCATCTTCATACTCTGGCCATTTGAATAGCCAGGGACAAAGCCGTGAGTACGTTGAGTACTCGCAAACTAATACTAAAGTAAGTGCTAGACATTCTAGTAGGGTTTGCTAAGCTCTAGTTTATTTGCATAAAGCCAGTTTTAATTCACAAAGTTTTGAGAAAAGCTTACTCAAGTGCTAACTAGCTCAAGTGGGAACATTAGTGTCATTCCCACCATTCAAGTGGTGATTTCAATTCACTCCACCACAAGTCATTTCACCATCACCCTTTTCAACATCATTTTCAAAGATATGACATCGGAAACTGTATGGCCTTTCCAACCGTCCGTAACCGTGGACGCGGCTATTCGAATAGGTTTACACTCTGCAGAGGTTGCACACTTGTGCCACAACATTTGATTTCATCCGTCGAGATTTCCCCGAATCATCGTAACACAGTACGCGGATCATCAACCATAACCTTTCACTTACGAACCTTAGTATGAGCACCTCTCCCCATGAGCTTGGCCTCCCAGTGAAGACAGACAGTCAGCCTGGGAACTGCACAGGGCTTGGGCCGGACATTCACCTCATTTCGCATCATATCGTATCGTTTCTTTTGTGGTAGAGGCAGCTTTCGGCATAACCCCGATGACGCTTGTTTAGAGGGAACCCATACTAAGACGCATAAACTTCCAGTTACACCCTACCCATAATCAGGTATTGTGGGGGTACTTGATAATTGGAAAGGTATCGCATTCAAACCAACATCATGTTTTATCAAAAAAAAATCACCATCTTCTCTTGGTCATATTCACCTTCAAAAATCATTCAATGGAATGCATCTTCATTCCAAGGTTTCAAAATCCTTTCAAATTCACAAGGTTCCCATCTAGAGTAGTCCAGTTTTAATTCTTTAGCACTAGCTCTAATTCATGAGGGGTGCTAACTTGCTTTGCTTTGGGAAGACTAACTCACTACTCTAGGACTCAACTTGTACTTTGACCAAAGTTAACTATAAAAGTAACTCATTTAGGAAAACAAGTAAAAACTTGTAAAGTAAAAACTTGGGATGGGTTCATATAAGAAAAGGTAAGAACATGGTGCCTTGCCCCAAGGGGCTTTGCACTTTGCAAGACTATTAGCATGCATTGGTAGTAGCTTGCAAGAGTATAGCTTGCCTTGGTAGTTCTCAAACTGTTCCTCCTCTTCCTCCTGGTAGCAACCTTCTTCTTCGGCGTACTCTCCGGTGCTACCGTCTAAATTTGAATACGAGTATAATTACTCACTAATTCAATGGCTATTCCACACATCACAAGTAAACACACAAACTACTCTATGCACACCAAATAAATAAGCTAGGGTGCATGGGTTGTGGGATTTAAATAGAATTTGTATTCCCTATGTAAATGATAGTTTCCATAGGGTTCTTGAGAAATAATTTCCTCTTATTGAAATCTTCTTAAGATTTAATTTCTCCAACAATCATGGATGAACTCATATTGACCTAAGTCAAATGTTCATCATCATCATTTGGGAAAATGATTTAAATGAGGTGGATCACCTCATACCATTTAAACAACACTACATTTAATTTAAATCTCAAGTAATCCATATAAGAGAGTTTGGAACCAGGGGTCCAAACATCCCATGAATCCATGTGAGACAAGTTTAAATGAAGTGTAAGACTTCACACCATTTAACTTAATAGTTTTGGATAGTACCAACTAGTTAAACTAGCCATAATATCCATTCATTAAACCATGGCATGATCATGCAAAGTGACCACACCATTTTATTGCATAAACAATTAGTGTAAGTCAAATGTGAGCTATTAGAGTTGGAATTAACTTAATATCTATTTTGTTTGATTTCTGAGAATTATTTGAATAGGGAAAAGTCCCTGCCTTGTTATTTTTGTCACATTAATTCTACAAAGAATTTGACCATGAGGCCAGTGGCATGTTGTAGAGAATTTCAGTGGCTTTCTAACAATATAAAATTTTCTAAATTTGGTTTAGCCAATTTGAAACTATTTAATTTCAAAGTTTGGGCAGTATTGAAATTCATTTGGATTAATTAAACTCAGTTTGAATTAAAAGGCCGGCGGGAAACGAAACTGGGCCCGATTCGAATAAAAACGGCCCAGTCCAGCCCACCACGGTCCACAGACGCGCGGGCTGCCTGACAGGGTGGGGTCCAGGCGTCAGTGGCTCATAACGCCCGAATCGGTACGTTTTAAAGTGAGGCGTTGGATTAGAAGTGAATCCGACGGTCGAGGTTCATCGTCTTCTCCGACGAGAACCCGACGCTCTGGCGGCGGACCTAGGGGGTCGGAGGGCTAACCAGTGCTCCATCGAGGGATGGCAGTGTGCGTGGGGAAGTTGTGGACGACGGCGGAGCTCCTGGTACCGGCGGCTCCTCCTGGAACAGCTCCAATCGACGGCGGTGACCTCCGGGTACGGGCGGCTCCGATCTTCAAATTGGAGCAGCTCCGGCGACGATCGAGTGGGTGGAGCGGTGGTGGCGAAGCAGTGAGAGGTGGGGAGTGAGCTGGTGTGCTTGGTTTGGTCCAGGGAACGCTCTATTTATAGGATTGAGAGAGGGTGGTGGGGCAGTGATGCAGGCGACTTGAGCGCGGCGTCTCCGGCGAGCTAGTGAGCTAGGCGAGGGCGTGGCGCTGTTCTGTGGTTCCTGGCGATGCTGTTGGCGGCGACAGTTTGGTCGGGCGGCGTCAGAATAGTTCGCGTTGCTTCCATGTCGTGCGGCGGCAGTGGCGGGATCTTCTTCCCCGTCTACGGCGACGGCGGTCCAGGGTCTGGTTGTGGCCATGTCTGGCGGTGTCGTGGTGGTGCGGTGATGCTCAACGGCAGGCAAGCGGGGCCGGGGCGAGTGCGAGGTGGTTGCGCGGCGCGTGGCCAGTGGGTGTCCGTGGCGCGCTCTCGTGCGACGCGAGCGGCATGCCGGCCGCCATGGACGCGTGCTTGTCTGGCCGGTGCGGTGCTCTTCCTCGACAACGGCCGGTGCTAGGCGACGTAGAGGAGCGAGGTGGCGTGCTATGGCAAGGTGGGCAGGGCAGAGAAGCAAGGAGAGGAGAGGGAGCTCGAAGAGCTCGGGGACATGGCCGGCATGGCCATGCCCTAGCTTGCTCTCTCTCTCCCTTAGCATTACTATGCTCCATTCATGGTTAGAGGGAACCAGGGGACCAATTGGGGCAGGTTAGGGTAGATGGGGTGGAGTAGATTCACTATTTGCAAATAGTGCAAATAGTGCCATATTTGGAAAATATGAAAATTATCCAAATTTGAATTAATTCAAAAGGTGAATGTTTTTGAAATGTGAGTGTTGGTATAAGTTGTAAATGACCAGAGGTGAATTGAGGTGGTGGTGGAAAAATTAGAATTCAAAGATTGGCCAAAATGGCTAAGTGGAGATTGTTGCACTTGTTAAAATGTTGCAACTTTGGATGAGCATAGCTATTGATCCAAGATGAATTTGGCAGGGTGATCTTTATCAAAGTTGTTCACCTTGATGTTGACTTTGAAATGGTGCAAAGAGTTAGCAAGAATTGGTTTGGGAAAATTGAATTTCAGGGGCTCAAAGTGGTGATCAGACTATAATTGTCAAAAATGACCATTATCATATGTGAGTGGGAAATGTGTTTGAAATTCATTTGAATTGGGCAACCCTGGTTCCAAAAGTTGTAATAAGTGTTTAATAACATTATCCAACTAATGGTGAAGACCAAATAGGTCTAGGGTCAAGATTTATAAAAATGCCATAGGGCATATGTGAGGGTTTTTAGGGTTTTCCAAAAATTGGATTTTCTTCCTCTTTGTTTTATTTGGTTGGTGATCTTCCTATGATCACCCTAGGGTTTTAGAGCATACCAATACAAGTAATAACAATCATCATGGCATATCACTCAGATGCACAAGTCCTATGCATGGTACTATATGCAAAAGAAAAGTTTTTGTTGGTTTGAAATTTTGCTCTCTGGAATTCTCTAACTTTCTTTTTATTGAAATTTGGGGTGTTACAAACCCTTCCCCCTTACAAAAGATCTCGTCCCGAGATCGAAAAGAAAGTTAGGTACTAAAGAGATCTGGGTACTCCTTCTTCATGAAGTCTTCGCGTTCCCATGTGGCTTCATCCTCGGTATGATTGCTCCATTGGATCTTCAGAAACTTGATGCTTCGGGTGCGGATGGTTCGGTAAGCTTCTTCCAGGATGCGAATCGGCACTTCGCGGTAAGTCAGATCCTTGTTGATATCTACCGATCTGTGATCGATGTTCTTGCACACTTCGGTCTTCTCCGGGACTTCCAGGCATTTCTGGAGAAGTGAGATGTGAAAAACGTCGTGCACAGCCGACATTTCTTCAGGCAACTCCAGTTGATAAGATACTTCACCTCGGCGGCTGAGGACTTGGAAAGGTCCAACATAGCGGGGTGCAAGCTTTCCTTTCAACTGGAACCTTTGCATCCCTTTCAAGGGGGATACTTTGAGATAAACGAAATCTCCGATCTCAAAGGTCATCTCCCGACGTCTCTTGTCGGCGTAGCTCTTCTGTCTGGACTGCGCAGTCTTGAGGTACTCGCGGATCTTGTGGACTTTCTCTTCGGCTTCACGAAGAACATCTGGGCCGAAAACTTGGCTTTCTCCGACTTCTGACCAGTTCAGGGGGGTACGGCACTTCCTTCCATACAAGGCTTCAAAGGGGGCCATCTGTAGGCTGGCTTGATAACTATTGTTGTAAGAGAATTCTGCGTAAGGTAGGCAGTCTTCCCACTTGGATCCGTATTCCAGTACGCATGCTCTAAGCATGTCTTCTAGTATCTGGTTTACTCTCTCAGTCTGTCCGTCGGTCTGAGGGTGATAGGCGGTGCTGAAATTTAGGCGGGTGCCTAGTCCTTCATGCACTTTCTGCCAGAACCTTGAGGTGAACTGTGATCCTCTCTCTGACACTATCGATTTGGGGGTTCCGTGCAGAGCGACTATTCTGGAGATGTAAAGTTCAGCTAACTTGGGGCCTTGATAGGTGGTTTTGACGGCGATGAAATGGGCGACTTTGGTCAATCTATCGACCACTACCCATATTGAATCATTGCCTTTGCTGGATTTGGGCAGTCCGGTGATAAAGTCCATTCCTACGGAGTCCCATTTCCATTCGGGAATCTGAAGGGGTTGCAACAGTCCGGCGGGTCGTTGGTGTTCTGCCTTGACTCTCTGACAGATGTCACACTTAGCGATATAGCTACCGATCTCTCTCTTCATTCCGTGCCACCAAAATTGTTCTTTTAGGTCTTGGTACATCTTGGTACCTCCGGGGTGGATTGAATAAAGGGTGTCATGGGCTTCTTGCAGGATGACTTGTTTCAAGTCAGAGTCCGATGGTACGCAGAGACGCTCTTTGTACCAAAGCACTCCAGCTTCGTCTACGGTGAATCCGGGGGCTTTTCCTTCGGCTATCTGTTTCTTGATTCCGTCAATGCTAGCGTTGTCCTTCTGGGCTTCCTTGATCTGACCAACCAAGGTGGGTTGCAGTTCTATGCTGGCGAGGAATCCTTCACTCACAAGTTCAAGTCTGAACTGTTCAAACTCTTGGTGCAAACTGGGCTGTTCGGTTGCGAGCATGGAGTTCAACTGGCACGGCAGTCGACTCAAAGCATCCGCTACCACATTGGCCTTGCCGGGGTGGTAGTGAATCTCCATGTCGTAATCCTTGATCAATTCGATCCAGCGGCGTTGTCTCATGTTCAACTCTTTCTGGGTGAATATATATTTGAGGCTTTTGTGGTCGGAGTAGATCTCGCATCGATTACCCATGAGGTAATGACGCCAAACTTTCAGGGCTAAGACCACGGCTGCAAGCTCGAGGTCATGGGTTGGGTAATTCTGTTCATGTTGCTTGAGTTGCCTTGAAAGGTAGGATACAACCTTGCCTTCTTGCATAAGCACGCATCCTAGTCCAGTCTTGGAGGCGTCGCAATATACGTCAAAGGGCTTTGCGATATCTGGCATGATCAGGATGGGGGCTGTTGTCAGTCTACTCTTGAGCTGCTGAAAGCTCTCTTCACACTTGTCGGTCCACTCAAACTTTCTGTCCTTTTTCAGCAGTTGGGTCATTGGTCGAGCGATGCTCGAAAAACCTTCTACAAATCTGCGGTAGTATCCGGCTAATCCAAGAAAAGCGCGGACCTCGGTTTGTGTGGTTGGGGCTTTCCATTCCATAACAGTTTTGATCTTGGCGGGATCTACGGCAATTCCTCCTGCAGACAAGATGTGTCCGAGGAATCCAACTTCTTCCAGCCAAAACTCGCACTTGCTAAACTTGGCATACAACTTGTGCTGTCTAAGGGTTTCTAGAACAATCTCCAAATGCTGTTCATGTTCCTCTTCGGACTTGGAGTAGACGAGGATGTCGTCGATGAACACAACGACAAACTTGTCCAAAAAGTTCATGAAGATCTTATTCATGAGGTTCATGAAATAAGCGGGGGCATTGGTCAGTCCAAACGACATGACGTTGTACTCATACAACCCATATCTGGTGGTAAAGGCAGTTTTTGGAATGTCGGTGGCTCTGATCTTGATTGGTGGTATCCAGTTCTAAGATCTATCTTGGAGAAAACTCGGGATCCGGTGAGTTGGTCAAACAAGTCTTCGATCTTGGGTAAGGGGTATTTGTTTTTGATGGTGACATCGTTAAGCTTACGATAGTCCGTGCATAAACGATTTGCACCATCCTTCTTGTCGACAAACAAGACGGGGGATCTCCAGGGGGATGCACTTGGTCTAATCAAACCTTTGGCTAACATGTCATCTATTTGCTTCTTCAGCTCCACAAGCTCGGTTGCGTTCATGCTGTAGGCTCTCTGGGCGATGGGTCCAGTTCCGGGGATTAACTCGATGATAAACTCGATATCCCGATCCGGGGGCATACCGGGTAGATCATCCGGAAACACATCAGGGTAGCGACAAACGACCCTGATTTGATCCAGAGTTGGCTTGGATACACTTTGGTTGCAGGTAAATTTTCTGGGTAGTTTTTCAGAGACGTGCTCAACTACGATGCCGGTGCTGCTAGTCATGGTTATGGCTTTCTTGGCGCAGTCTATCAATCCATTGTGCTTGGACATCCAGTCCATTCCTAGGACAACTTCCAAACCTTTGGTTCCAAGTATTATTAGATTTGCAAAGAAATCTACATCATGGATTTTGATTGGCACATTTTTGCAAAATTTTTACGGCTTTGGTGGTTGATCCGGGATTTGAACTATCATAACATGCTTCAAACTGAGGGGTTGAATTTTACTTGTTGATGCAAAATCTTCGGTGACAAAGGAATGAGATGCTCCGGAATCAAACAACACTCTAGCAGGGGTGTGGTTGACAGAAAACATACCCAACACAACATCTGGTGCTTCCTGGGCTTCTTCGGCGTTCATGTGGTAGAGGCGGCCGTTGGGGTTGTTGGGGTTGTTGGGGGCAAACTTCTTGCCGGTGGAGACACGGCGTTGCTGCTGAGCAGGTGCAGCGGTGTTGCCGGTGAGCTTGGCAAGACGCTTGGGGCACTCGTTGGAGTAGTGTCCCACTACACCACACTCATAACAAGTGATCGTGCTCTTGTCCTGCTTGTTCGCAACGGGAATGGCATTGCTTCCGGTTCTGGGGGTGGTGTTGGTGTTGGTGTTGTTAGGGGCTCGGGGTGGAGCGCGGTTGTAGTTGTTGTTGTTGTAGTTGTTGTTGTAGCCTCCTGGCTTGGAGTTTCCTCCACTCCGGTTCTGATAACCGGGGCGAGAGTTCTGCATCGGGGGTTTGTTGTTTCTCGGAGGGAAACCTCCGCTTGAGCTAGGGCGAAACCTTTGGGGGTGGCTTGATCCACTCTGACTTGCCATGCGGCGCTTGCGGTTCTCATTGGCTTGGTTTAACTTGCCCTCCATCTGGATGGCGGAGTCAACAAGGGCTTCGAGGTCGGCGAAGGGGATGTTGACGAGGACAGTCTGCATCTCATCATGCAGTCCGTTCAGGAATCTCTCCTTCCTCTTCTCAACGGTGTCGGTCTCATCAGGGGCATACCTTGACAAAGTGAGAAACTTGTCGCGGTATTCAACCACCGTCATGCGACCTTGTTTCAGCTCACGGAATTCATCCCTCATCTTCTTGATAAGACCCGGGGGTACATGGTACTTGCTGAACTTGAGTTTGAAATCCTCCCAAGTCATGAATTGACCTCCGTTCATGGCACGGGTGCTGGTCCACCAAGCGCGAGCTGGTCCAGCGAGATAGTGAGTGGCGAACAACACCTTCTCGTTGGCTTCCACTCCAGCTACTTCCAGATTGTTCTCCATAGTCTGGAGCCAATCGTCGGCGTCGAGGGGCTCCTCGGTCTTGCTAAACACCGGAGGGTTGGTGTTTTGGAAGTTCTTGAGCTTGGATCCGGGGTGGTCATGATTTCCATGGCCTTGGTTGGCGATGTTCTGCAAGGCGGTGAGGTTGGCTTGGCGCTCGGCTCTTTCGGTTTCCCGGTCTGCAAGCAGGGTTTGCAGAAGTTGCAGCATCGCGTCGTTGGTGCGATTCGGTGGGGCCATCTGAAGATGTAGAAGATTATGAGATAAGAGGGAACATTCTATGGTTCATTTTGGTTAAGTTTGAAAAACATTTGAAAACTTGTAATATTTTCATGACAAACCTAACATTCATTCATTCATGCAACACATAGTACAAACTACACACATACTCCAATGGTTTTAAGAACCATTCTCATGCTACGATACAAAGGACGGGATACAACTCACACCTACTATAAGTGGAACTAGTGCAACTACTCCTCATCATCGATATCGATCGGGACGTAGTCGTCGGGTCCTGCCTCCAGGAACTCGTAGTCCTCCTCCTCGGTGTTCTCGTCCTCCTCAAAGTCGTCGTCATCGCTCAGAAAGGCGTCTTCTCCCTGAATGTCGATGCCTCCATCGTCATCCTCCAGCTGACGAATCTGATCCTCCTGGGCCTTGACAGTGGCCTCAAGTGACGCGATCCGGGCGCGAAGGCGGCGAATCGTGGCGTCCTTCTTGGCACGCTGCTGGCGAAGGCTCCTGCGGTCGTTGTTGAGTAGCTTGATCGCCTCACCCTGCTCGGTGATGTGAGCATGGGTCTGGTTCGCGTAAGCGCGAGAGGCGTCGAGGTCCCTCTAAGTCTGGTAGAGCATGAAGTCCAGGTGATCCACATGGTGCCTCAACTGGGGGTGCAGTGGCACATCCATGGGTCTTCCGTCAGAGTTACGCCTCGCGAGATGCGCAAAGCGTTCCTCACGAAGTGCTTCCGCATTCTGTCCGCACAGACGAGCAAGTGCTTCCTGAAGAGCACGTGCAAGCCCGTCGAGCCAGTTGCTTTCCCTGAAAGAGAAAAGGATCCTCTCCGAGGTGGGAGGCTCCAGCTTGCCCCTCAAGTCAGCGGTGATAATCCACTGCAGTTCCCCTCCCGGCTGGTCGTCCACCTGAATCCCGTGAAACTCGGGGTGTGGGCGGCCAAGGTGATCCGACAGGGAGTCGAGGTCATGCTCGAAGATCAAGCTTCCTCCGTTTCCAAGCTGGTAAAACTTGGTGTTGAGGGGTTCATTCGGCTCCATCTGAAAGAGAATTGGATGAGTAAGTTAGAGAGTGCAAAGTGTGGCAAAATTTTAAGTTGATTCAAAACATGATTCCTCAAATTTTGGCAAAGTCTCAAAGACAAGAGTGTAGTAAATTTTCACAAATAGTTTCTTTCATTTGATTTCCAAGTTAAATTTTTTCAGAACGCCCATTCTAACTAAGGTCTTCTAAGGTCAAACAATGGCTCTGATACCAACTTGTCAACACCCGGATTTTTAAGTCCGAATGCCTATTATGTCATACATCGCAATCCCAGGAATATTGTTGTTGCGAGGCATAATAGTTAAGTATCACAGTCATCATTCAATACAAACCATAAGTCTTACAAATTGGAATCACATGATCCATATTGCACGAATAGTTGATCTATTGATCAACGAACAACACAAGTTCATCGTTCAACATAGCGGAAGCGTAAGATACAAGGACTCTCTAGTCCACAGGCCAACGCTTGACGTCGGAAGGCGCTTAGCTGTCGTAGGCGTCCTGCTGGTCATCTCCTTGTTCATCTTCATACTCTGGCCATTTGAATAGCCAGGGACAAAGCCGTGAGTACGTTGAGTACTCGCAAACTAATACTAAAGTAAGTGCTAGACATTCTAGTAGGGTTTGCTAAGCTCTAGTTTATTTGCATAAAGCCAGTTTTAATTCACAAAGTTTTGAGAAAAGCTTACTCAAGTGCTAACTAGCTCAAGTGGGAACATTAGTGTCATTCCCACCATTCAAGTGGTGATTTCAATTCACTCCACCACAAGTCATTTCACCATCACCCTTTTCAACATCATTTTCAAAGATATGACATCGGAAACTGTATGGCCTTTCCAACCGTCCGTAACTGTGGACGCGGCTATTCGAATAGGTTTACACTCTGCAGAGGTTGCACACTTGTGCCACAACATTTGATTTCATCCGTCGGGATTTCCCCGAATCATCGTAACACAGTACGCGGATCATCAACCATAACCTTTCACTTACGAACCTTAGTATGAGCACCTCTCCCCATGAGCTTGGCCTCCCAGTGAAGACAGACATTCAGCCTGGGAACTGCACAGGGCTTGGGCCGGACATTCACCTCATTTCGCATCATATCGTATCGTTTCTTTTGTGGTAGAGGCAGCTTTCGGCATAACCCCGATGACGCTTGTTTAGAGGGAACCCATACTAAGACGCATAAACTTCCAGTTACGCCCTACCCATTCAGGTATTGTGGGGGTACTTGATAATTGGAAAGGTATCGCATTCAAACCAACATCATGTTTTATCAAAAAAAAATCACCATCTTCTCTTGGTCATATTCACCTTCAAAAATCATTCAATGGAATGCATCTTCATTCCAAGGTTTCAAAATCCTTTCAAATTCACAAGGTTCCCATCTAGAGTAGTCCAGTTTTAATTCTTTAGCACTAGCTCTAATTCATGAGGGGTGCTAACTTGCTTTGCTTTGGGAAGACTAACTCACTACTCTAGGACTCAACTTGTACTTTGACCAAAGTTAACTATAAAAGTAACTCATTTAGGAAAACAAGTAAAAACTTGTAAAGTAAAAACTTGGGATGGGTTCATATAAGAAAAGGTAAGAACATGGTGCCTTGCCCCAAGGGGCTTTGCACTTTGCAAGACTATTAGCATGCATTGGTAGTAGCTTGCAAGAGTATAGCTTGCCTTGGTAGTTCTCAAACTGTTCCTCCTCTTCCTCCTGGTAGCAACCTTCTTCTTCGGCGTACTCTCCGGTGCTACCGTCTAAATTTGAATACGAGTATAATTACTCACTAATTCAATGGCTATTCCACACATCACAAGTAAACACACAAACTACTCTATGCACACCAAATAAATAAGCTAGGGTGCATGGGTTGTGGGATTTAAATAGAATTTGTATTCCCTATGTAAATGATAGTTTCCATAGGGTTCTTGAGAAATAATTTCCTCTTATTGAAATCTTCTTAAGATTTAATTTCTCCAACAATCATGGATGAACTCATATTGACCTAAGTCAAATGTTCATCATCATCATTTGGGAAAATGATTTAAATGAGGTGGATCACCTCATACCATTTAAACAACACTACATTTAATTTAAATCTCAAGTAATCCATATAAGAGAGTTTGGAACCAGGGGTCCAAACATCCCATGAATCCATGTGAGACAAGTTTAAATGAAGTGTAAGACTTCACACCATTTAACTTAATAGTTTTGGATAGTATCAACTAGTTAAACTAGCCATAATATCCATTCATTAAACCATGGCATGATCATGCAAAGTGACCACACCATTTTATTGCATAAACAATTAGTGTAAGTCAAATGTGAGCTATTAGAGTTGGAATTAACTTAATATCTATTTTGTTTGATTTCTGAGAATTATTTGAATAGGGAAAAGTCCCTGCCTTGTTATTTTTGTCACATTAATTCTACAAAGAATTTGACCATGAGGCCAGTGGCATGTTGTAGAGAATTTCAGTGGCTTTCTAACAATATAAAATTTTCTAAATTTGGTTTAGCCAATTTGAAACTATTTAATTTCAAAGTTTGGGCAGTATTGAAATTCATTTGGATTAATTAAACTCAGTTTGAATTAAAAGGCCGGCGGGAAACGAAACTGGGCCCGATTCGAATAAAAACGGCCCAGTCCAGCCCACCACGGTCCACAAACGCGCGGGCTGCCTGACAGGGTGGGGTCCAGGCGTCAGTGGCTCATAACGCCCGAATCGGTACGTTTTAAAGTGAGGCGTTGGATTAGAAGTGAATCCGACGGTCGAGGTTCATCGTCTTCTCCGACGAGAACCCGACGCTCTGGCGGCGGACCTAGGGGGTCGGAGGGCTAACCAGTGCTCCAGCGAGGGATGGCAGTGTGCGCGGGGAAGTTGTGGACGACGGCGGAGCTCCTGGTACCGGCGGCTCCTCCTGGAACAGCTCCAATCGACGGCGGCGACCTCCGGGTACGGGCGGCTCCGATCTTCAAATTGGAGCAGCTCCGGCGACGATCGAGTGGGTGGAGCGGTGGTGGCGAAGCAGTGAGAGGTGGGGAGTGAGCTGGTGTGCTTGGTTTGGTCCAGGGAACGCTCTATTTATAGGATTGAGAGAGGGTGGCGGGGCAGTGATGCGGGCGACATGAGCGCGGCGTCTCCGGCGAGCTAGTGAGCTAGGCGAGGGCGTGGCGCTGTTCTGCGGTTCCTGGCGATGCTGTTGGCAGCGACAGTTTGGTCGGGCGGCGTCAGAATAGTTCGCGTTGCTTCCATGTCGTGCGGCGGCAGTGGCGGGATCTTCTTCCCCGTCTACGGCGACGGCGGTCCAGGGTCTGGTTGTGGCCATGTCTGGCGGTGTCGTGGTGGTGCGGTGATGCTCAACGGCAGGCAAGCGGGGCCGGGGCGAGTGCGAGGTGGTTGCGCGGCGCGTGGCCAGTGGGTGTCCGTGGCGCGCTCTCGTGCGACGCGAGCGGCATGCCGGCCACCATGGACGCGTGCTTGTCTGGCCGGTGTGGTGCTCTTCCTCGACAACGGCCGGTGCTAGGTGACGTAGAGGAGCGAGGTGGCGTGCTATGGCAAGGTGGGCAGGGCAGAGAAGCAAGGAGAGGAGAGGGAGCTCGAAGAGCTCGGGGACATGGCCGGCATGGCCATGCCCTAGCTTGCTCTCTCTCTCCCTTAGCATTACTATGCTCCATTCATGGTTAGAGGGAACCAGGGGACCAATTGGGGCAGGTTAGGGTAGATGGGGTGGAGTAGATTCACTATTTGCAAATAGTGCAAATAGTGCCATATTTGGAAAATATGAAAATTATCCAAATTTGAATTAATTCAAAAGGTGAATGTTTTTGAAATGTGAGTGTTGGTATAAGTTGTAAATGACCAGAGGTGAATTGAGGTGGTGGTGGAAAAATTAGAATTCAAAGATTGGCCAAAATGGCTAAGTGGAGATTGTTGCACTTGTTAAAATGTTGCAACTTTGGATGAGCATAGCTATTGATCCAAGATGAATTTGGCAGGGTGATCTTTATCAAAGTTGTTCACCTTGATGTTGACTTTGAAATGGTGCAAAGAGTTAGCAAGAATTGGTTTGGGAAAATTGAATTTCAGGGGCTCAAAGTGGTGATCAGACTATAATTGTCAAAAATGACCATTATCATATGTGAGTGGGAAATGTGTTTGAAATTCATTTGAATTGTGCAACCCTGGTTCCAAAAGTTGTAATAAGTGTTTAATAACATTATCCAACTAATGGTGAAGACCAAATAGGTCTAGGGTCAAGATTTATAAAAATGCCATAGGGCATATGTGAGGGTTTTTAGGGTTTTCCAAAAATTGGATTTTCTTCCTCTTTGTTTTATTTGGTTGGTGATCTTCCTATGATCACCCTAGGGTTTTAGAGCATACCAATACAAGTAATAACAATCATCATGGCATATCACTCAAATGCACAAGTCCTATGCATGGTACTATATGCAAAAGAAAAGTTTTTGTTGGTTTGAAATTTTGCTCTCTGGAATTCTCTAACTTTCTTTTTATTGAAATTTGGGGTGTTACACATCACGAGAGTAACACAACTAGATCACAAAGAGAGAGATGAACCACATAGCTACGGTAGAGCCCTCAGCCCCAGGGGAGAATTACTCCCTCCTCATCATGGAGGCAGCGATGGCGGTGAAGATGGCGGTGGAGATGGCTTTTGGGGGCACTTCCCCGTCCCGGCGGCGTGCCGGAACAGAGACTCCTGTCCCCCAGATCTTGGCTTCGCGATGGCGGCGGCTCTGGAAGGTTTCTCGTACCGTGGCTTTTCCATATCGAAGATTTAGGTCAGGAGGCATCTTATAGGCGAAGAGGCGGAGTCGGAAGGGCTACGGGGCAGCCACACAACAGGGGGCGCGCCCCCCCTGGGCCGCGCCGCCCACACGTGTGGGGCCCCCAGGGCTCCCCTCTGGTCCCTCTTTGACTTTCTGGAAGGTTCCGGAAAAAATAAGATGTTGGGCATTGATTTCGTCCGATTCCGAGAATATTTCCTTTGTAGGATTTCTGAAACCAAAAACAGCAGAAAATAGCAACTGGCCCTTCGGCATCTCGTCAATAGGTTAGTTCCGGAAAACGCATCAAAACGTATAAAGTGTGAACAAAACATGTAGGTATTGTCATAAAACAAGCATGGAACATCAGAAATTATAGATACGTTGGAGACGTATCAAGCATCCCCAAGCTTAGTTCCTACTCGCCCTCGAGTAGGTAAACGATAACAATGATAATTTCTTAAGTGACATGCTACCAACATAATCTTGATCAACATTATTGTAAAGCATATGAGATGAATGTAGCGATTCGAAGCAATGATGAAGACAATGAGTAAACAACTGAATCATATAGCAAAGACTTTTCATGAATAGTACTTTCAAGACAAGCATCAATAAGACTTGCATAACAGTTAACTCATAAGCAATAAATTCTTAGTAGAAGGCATTGAAGCAACACAAAGGATGATTAAGTTTCAGCAATTGCTTTCAACTTGTAACATGTATATCTCATGGATAGTTGTCAACATAAAGCAATATAACAAGTGCAATAGGTAAACATGTAAGAATCAATGCACACAGTTTACACAAGTGCTTGCTTTTAAGATAGAAAGAATAGGGTAAACTGACTCAACATAAAGTAAAAGAATGGCCCTTCGCAGAGGGAAGCAGGGATTAAATCATGTGCTAGAGCTTTTCAAGTTTTGAAATCATATAGAGAGCATAAAAGTAAAGTTTTGAGAGGTGTTTGTTGTTGTCAACGAATGGTAGCGGGTACTCTAACTATCTTATCAACCAGACTTTCAAGAGCGGATCCCATGAAGGACGTTGTCTCTACCAGCAAGGTAGATCATCCCTCTTCTCTTTTGTTCACACATGTACTTTAGTTTAGTTTTTATTTTTATTTTTTTAGATGAAACTCCTCCCAACCTTTTTATTTCACAAGCCATGGCTAACCGAATCCTCGGGTGCCTTCCAACAATCACATACCATGGAGGAGTGTCTATTTGCAAAATTAAGTTGCTTACTGATGAATCAGAGCAAAACATGTGAAGAGAATTATTAATGAAAGTTAATTAATTGGGGCTGGGAACCCCATTGCCAGCTCTTTTTGCAAAATTATTGGATAAGCGGATATACCACTAGTCCATTGCTGAAAGTCTGTCCGAAGTAAATGACAAGATCGAAAGATAAAACACCACATACTTCCTCATGAGCTATAAAACATTGACACAAATAAGAGATAATAGCTTTTGAATTGTTTAAAGGTAGCACATGAAGTATTTGCTTGGAATGGCTGTTATCACCAGATTTTAGCCAAATCAGAAGATGGCCCGTAATTGAGATGGGCTTGGAGGATATACACGTAAAGTGTTTCTGAATCGGCCTCGTGCGAGAAGTTGGGCTAGATTGCCCGTGTATCTGTACATTATGGTAGATCACGTTTTAGTTTAGAATTAAGAGATAGAGTTTGGTTCGTACACAGCTAGGTTTATTCCAAAGATAGAAAGTCCACGGACTATAAATATGTACCTAGGGTTTTTGAGAAAGGAGGACGATCACGTTCACAACAAACACAATCTAGGCGCATCGCCACCCCTTGTTTCGAGGGTTTCTTCCGGGTAAGCGTCATGCTGCCTAGATCGCATCTTGCGATCTAGGCAGTATCGGTTTATTCGTTGTTTGGTGTTGCTCGTACTGAAGCCTTGTTGATGGCGAGTAATACCATTTATCATAGATGTTTTGGGGCTTACATCGATGCTTTTCTCATATGTTTGCTTAGTTATGCTGCCCCTCAATATGTAGCTGCCTTTACACCTATCTTGGGTGTAAGGGCAGCATCTTGCTTCATCTTTATTTAGTAGATCTGATCTGTTATGGTTGTTCCTTGTTATTCAAGGTTTAGTTTGATATCTGCATAGTTAGGCCTTGCAAACGGGTTGAATGATCCAGTAGTGCGTAAGGTATGGTTTGCCGATCCAAGAAGGGATGTTCCGGGAATCGACTCCATGTTGGTTTTTAGGCCTCTTCTAGGACTAGTTTTCTGTTATCTTTCGTATCTGCCAGGCTCAATTACGTGTAGGACGTTCCGGTTATGCGGTGAAAGCCCTAAACTGTCGTAGATCGATTTAACTTGGTATTGATAAAGCAGGATCCCCATGTTATCGTAGATCCAATATGAACCATGGGTTAATCGGCTCTTTGAGCCGATTCACAGGGTAACCTGAGAGCCGATCGAGGCTCATTGAATGTTTATGTGTCTGCCATGCAGGAAACTAATCAAAGCAATCCAACACCTTCCTGACCAGGTATAGGTCAGGTGGCACGCCCTCGCATTTAGCCAGGACGCGCGCCGGAGCATTGCGGGCCGTCGCCCGAGGGACCAGGGCCCACCAGCAGTCCTGGGAGCCTCCCAGCTCTCCGTGTTGCTCGTCGCTGCTCGCCGGTGGGTTTTGGCAGGCAACACATTCTGGCACGCTCGGTGGGACATTCTGCAGCAACTACGTCAACATCTGCAGCTGAGATGTCGGACGAACCAATCAAGTACGAAGAACTGCCTGAAGATCACAAGAAGAAGTATGATGAGGTCAAAGCTCTCTTCGAAGCCGATCTCATCGGCTCTTTCGAGAGGACCCGTTCACATGGCATTAGGTGGAAGGGGTTCTCACCAGAAGGCGTTCTTGATGAAGTAGATCTGTCTCTCCCTTCAGAGGAACGCACCAGAGCTCTGCGCCAGGATGTTAATTACATGGTGGCTCATTCGCTACATCGTCATTCTGAGAGCTTGGTGAACGCTTTTGAGCGTGTCGCGGTTCGCGTGGTTCAGGAAATCATGAAGCATCAGTACTCTCCGTCAGGACCTACCCTAGGGACTCACCAGGGAGAAATACCGTTCCAGACCAGACCGCAGCTGCCATTCACGCTTGCAGCTCCAGAGCCACAGGGTTCACCGGCATACGTCGTCTACAAGGTTGGAGGCGATCCTGGCGATTGCCAATTCCTGTATGAGCCGCCTAAAGAAATCCCACATGGATACGTGTGCACATACGTGCCGGACTGCAATAACTTGGCGCGCACGAACCAGATTGCAGCAGGAGGGATCTCTGGAGCGGACGCCGATAAACAGGCGTGGCTAGCCAAATATGCCACCGGAACGAGTCATGAAAGCTCAACCCCTGCAGCTCATACCATGGAACAAATCAGTACGATCTTGAGAGACCAGTTCGGCATCCTGCCAAAGAGGAGAACAGTCGGCTATTCCAAGCCGTACCCTAACGAATATGATTTGATTCCGCTGCCACCAAAGTATCGGCTCCCCGAGTTCTCAAAGTTCAGTGGATCAGAAGGTTCTAGCTCAATTGAGCATGTGAGCCGATACTTGGCACAGTTGGGCATGATTTCAGCATCAGACCCGTTACGTGCAAGGTTTTTTGCGCAGTCTCTCACAGGACCAGCTTTTGGGTGGTACACCTCGTTGCCACCAGATTCAGTACGGACATGGAAGCAACTAGAAGAGCAGTTTCATGTACAATATCACTCAGAAGCTACCGAGGCTGGCATTGCCGATCTAGCGCAGGTGCGGCAGAAGCGGGGAGAGACGGTGTCTGATTACATTCAGCGTTTCAGGACTGTCAAGAACCGATGTTATTCGGCTCGTTTAACTAAGAAAGAAGCAGTCGATCTGGCAGTGGTGGGTCTCGCAGCACCGATCAAGGATCTGGCTTTCCAAGTGGAGTACAATTCACTGGCGCATATGGTCCAGAAATTAACATTATATGAGCAGCGCCACCCAGAATTGTACCAAGACAAGTTCAAACGCCCGATAGGCATGGTCGAGACAGAAGAAGTGGAAGACTTTGCAGAAGATCAGGAAGTCGCCGTGGCTGAATGGGCCTTCACTCTTTTTTCACGCCTTCACTCTTTTTTCATACCAATATTTCTCTTTCTTTGTTCTTCTTTGACAGCCCATGATCAAAGAGCTTATCTGCATCGGATCCCAATTCATTGGGTACCGTGAGTATGCCAGCAGAACCGAAGGTAATAACTTTTTTGCTATCGTTGTTTTTGACTTCTTGCTCCTGTCATTTGTCGCAACTTTTTTGACCTTTCTCTTTTTTTTTTACTTCGACAGAGAAACTTGTAGAGGCCAACAAACGTGCCGACGCACTTGCTCAAAAACTGGAGCAAAGTGAAGCGGCCTGCAAGAAAGCCGAACTTGTTGCTAGCGAAGCCAAAGCAGAGGCTGATAAAGCCAAAGCAAAAGCTGCTAGTGTCGAGGATCTGCAGAAGAGACTTGAGGATGCTGAAACTGCTTTAAACGAGCACAAAGCCGCACAGGCTGCTCGTGAGCAGGGGATTCTCAAGCGCCTAAAATCGCAAAGTCGACGCATTCAAGGTAATATTATCGATCTCTTCTATTTTTTAGTGGACCTGCTGTTTCTTGTTTTTGACCAACGTTTATTTCCTGTGGCAGGCCAAACAAACCAAGAGTTTGATCTGGAGAATCCCGACAATGATCCTCTCCTTGACGCACTTTCTTATCTGGAGCTTCATGGATCCGAAATTCGTGAAGGCGTGGCGAATGCTAATGCGGGACTGTCGACGCTGTTCCCCTACTTCTTCCCGAAGAAAGAGGAGCCCCCGACTTTCCTTGCCCTTGCCCAGAGCTTCAATTCGTCAGAGGACCTTGGACTGAAGATGCGCCAGGAAAACATGAAGATTGCTATCGAGAGTACTGTTGCCCTGGTCGCTGACAGCCAACAAACTATTGATTGGATGAAGGTTGGCGACACCGATCAGATAGAGCAGTCAAGATGGAGGTCGTTGATTAAGGCAGCCAAGCCCAACACGAAGAAAATCCTGGCCTATCTCGGGATCAAACCAGCTTCAACTCCTAGCTCATCAAGGCCGGAGGTCTAGTTGCATGCCTCTTTGTTTTTTCTTTCTCTGTTTCTTTTGCCCTTGTCGCCAATTTAGCTATGGCGACAATTATCCTGGTGGTCCTTTAGGAGACACTTCTTTTGTAATGCCTATGTAAATATTTCTAGAAATTAATGAAATTTCCTCTGGCACTATCATTGATCCTGGCGCTTTCTTTTCCAGTTAATATTTGACAACTATTCGACCAATCCTTGCTCTGCCGATGCTTCTCCTGCTTCTTCCTTCTCGAAGAAAATGATAGTTGATAAAGACCCCCTTGAAGGTTCTTCGAGCAAACATTTCTCGGAGGATTTGCAAGAACTTCGACAACAACTTCAGTCCATGAAGAAGCAAACTCTGGCAATGATGGAACAGTCTCGAAAAGCCTCTGAACAAGAAAAACTTGCTCTCCAACAAGCCAAAGAAGCTGTGGCTGCCAAGGATACTACTGTATTGGAAGCAAAAGGAGCCACTACCCGAGAAAATAGCATGCTCGAGCTAATGTTGGAGGCTAGCACAGATATGTTAGGTATGTTTTTCTAACCTCGCAATGCCTCCTCTTTACTTTACTGTGCCCCCCTTCAAATTTCTTGCCTTGTCACTTAATAGGCTCAGTTCTTGATGCTGCCGCCGAAGATCGGAGAGTGAACGAGAGAACAAATCTTCTCGTCAATCTTTCCCTTAACCATGGCTGTTTATTCTGGGCCTCCCCTGAACGAACCCAGCAAATTGTCAGGTTTCAAGATCGTGCTTGCCAAGTGCGCGAATTTCTCAATTTTTGCACGACAACATTAACCCTTGTTTACAAAACTCTGTTTCCTCGGAATGAAATTCCCAAGACTCTTCCTGAATTGCTGGAGGTTTTCAGAGATGCTCCCCGCATTCATAATTTTGTGCGAGCTCAATTGACTGCTGGAGCAAGGTTCGCCATGATTATGATAAATATTTGCCATCCAAAATTAGACCTGACAAAGATTGTTGCTGATTGCCTGGCCAAGAAATCACGGCGAAAGAATGATATTGACTCAATCAATGAGATGGTAACTCCTGTGGCTGAGTCGATGATAGATGAACTTCTTCGGATGGACTCAGAATTCTTCGTCAAGGGGTCCTATGCTGAGCATAAAACAACCAGAGGCTTGTCCATAGATAGTATCTTAAGCTTTGATTGATTTGTACTATATTGGACAACATTATGTCTGTATTTCCGAAGAAATTTGTTGTATATTGTAGATTGTTCTATATTGTTGGAGCCCCCGAGCCTTCTGGCTAGAGTTTGTACTGTTTTTTCTATCTCGAAGATTTTTCATCTTCTCGTAAGAAGATATCTTTATTTTTTCACCGAATAGGTTGCGAGCCTCCGAGTGTCTTAATGTCGAAGTTCTATATTTTTGTTGCGAGGTTCTTAGACCAAAGCAATAAGTTTTTTGGCGCGTGCACTATGTTTATAATTTTATTAGCTTCCGATATTTGGCGAGGTATTTAGTGTACCAAGGCGAAATATTTTGGTAAGTCTAATATGTCTATATTGTACGTATTTTGGAACTTGAGGGCGTTGAGCCCCCGAGCATGCCGAAGAATAAGAAATATATCTCCACTATCTTTATTATATTGCAGCACCGCGAGCCCGCCTCATTAAAAACCTTTCCGGCCCCACTCGGTGCCCCGAAAAGGAAAAGAGTGCGTCTGAAAACTCGCGGGCGTTTCAATACATTGTATTTTTACAGAAGAGGACTATATTTCGACTCTAGGCGTAGAACCGCCTGAGCTGTGCTACGTTCCAGGGGTTTTTCTCGGGAACCCCCGTCTTCTTGTCCTTGATCCTGTATGCGCCTCCGTCGATGACTTCTGTGACAACGTAAGGTCCCAACCATGGCGACTCGAGTTTTTCAGTGCGCTCTTGATTGAGTCGCAAAACTAAGTCTCCGACTTGAAAAGTTCTTGGTCTCAAACGTCGACTGTGGTAATTTTTCAGGTCCTGCTGATATTTGGTTACCCTTGATAATACTTCGTCTCGAGCTTCGTCGAGTGCGTCGACGTCGTCTTCCAATACTTTCCTGGAAGCTTCTTCATTATACTCTGTGACTCTGGGGGAGTCGTGCTCTATTTCTATTGGCGATCGCCTCTGCTCCATGGACAAGGAAAAACGGGGTCTCCTGTGTCGCTGTATTTGGTGTTGTTCGGATGCTCCATAACACACTTGGTAGTTCTTCTGGCCAGGTATGTCGAGCTTTTTCCAATGGTCCTAATAGGCGTTTCTTGATGCCATTGCAGATGATGCCATTGGCTTTCTCGACTTGACCATTGGTTTGAGGATGTGCAACTGACGCGAAGTGCAATTTGATGCCTACCTCTGCACAGTACGCCTTGAACTCCTTTGACGTAAAGTTGCTGCCATTGTCTGTGACAATGCTATGAGGTACTCCAAATCGAAAAACGATGTCCTTCACGAATTTTATTGCTGATGCTGCATCTGGTGAATTTATCGGCTTTGCTTCTATCCACTTGGTGAATTTGTCGACAGCAACCAGCAAGTACTCATATCCTCCTGGCGAAGCTTTGTGCAACTTGCCCACCATATCAAGTCCCCATTGGGCAAAGGGCCACGACAATGGTATTGGTGTTAATTCTGCCGCTGGAGAGTGAGGTTTGGCGGCGAATCTTTGACACGCATCGCAAGTTCTTACTATTTCCTTGGCATCCTCGATTGCTGTCAACCAATAGAATCCTGCTCGAAAAACCTTGGCTGCAATAGCTCGACTACTTGCGTGGTGGCCACATATTCCTTCGTGTACATCCTTCAGAATTATTCTTCCTTCTTCAGGTGTGACACACCTTTGCAAGACGCCTGAAATACTTCGCTTGTATAATTCCCCTTTGATCACTGTGAAAGCTTTGGATCGTCGAATAACTCGCCTTGCTTCAACTGGATCGTCGGGTATTTCTTTCCTGAGGATGTATGATATATATGCTTGCATCCACGGAATTTGTACCATCATCACGAGCTCTTGGTCCTCTTCATCCTCCGTGGTTTCTTTGAGGGGTGCCGAGGTTTTCTCTTCTTTTGCTTTTTTCTGCACCTTTTTTGGCTTCGTGGATCTCTCCGCTATTTCTTCCCAAAATACTCCTGGCGGGATTGGGAGGCACTGCGACCCGATGTTTGCGAGAACATCGGCTTCATCATTACTCAATCTACTGATGTGATTTACCTCGCATCCATCAAACAGCTTCTCGAGCTCATTGTACACCTCCTTGTATGCCATCATGCTATCATTGACGGCGTCACATTGGTTCATAACTTGCTGAGCCACCAATTGTGAGTCGCCAAAGATTTTTAGTCGAGTTGCACCGCAAGCTTTCGCCATCTTCATCCCGTGTATGAGGGCTTCATATTCTGCTTCATTGTTGGATGCGTTAGGGAACGTCATCCGAAGGATGTATTTCAACTTGTCGCCTTCAGGTGATATAAGTACTACTCCTGCGCCAGCTCCTTCTACTCTCTTGGACCCATCGAAGTTCATGGTCCAGGTTCTCGACAAATCTGGGGGTCCCGTGTTTTGTAGCTCCATCCACTCTGCAATGAAATCTGGCAGAACTTGCGACTTGATTGCCTTTCTTTTTTCATACGTGATGTCCCGAGGGGAAAGTTCTACTCCCCAAAGGGAGACACACCCTGTAGCTTCTGGATTGTTCAGTATATTTGAAAGAGGTGCTTCGTTGACTACTATTATCGGATGTGCCGAAAAATAGTGGCGCAACTTCCTTGCCGTTGTAATTACTCCATATGCTAGTTTCTGGTACTGCGGGTACCGCTGTTTGGAAGGCGATAAAACTTCACTGATGAAATATACTGGCCTTTGCACTCCATGGAGTTTTCCTTCTTCTTCTCTTTCGACAACTAGCACCGTGCTCACCACTTGGGGCGTGGCTGCAATATACAGCAGGAGAGGTTCCTTTTCCTTCGGCGCCACCAAAATTGGTGGTGTCGAGATTGTGCGCTTCAAATCCTCGAAAGCTCTGTCGGCCTCTTCGTTCCACTGGAATTTATCTCCTTGCTTTATTAGAGCGTAAAATGGTAACGCTTTTTCTCCCAGCCTGGCGACGAATCTTCTCAAAGCTGCGATCGCTTGATTAGCTGCTGTATTTCTTTCAACTTTGTTGGCTTCCTCATTGTTACGATAGCTTGTATTTTATCGGGATTTGCTTCAATCCCTCTTGCTGAAACTAGAAACCCCAGAAGTTCTCCTGCTGGGACGCCAAAAGAACACTTCGTCGGGTTCAGTTTGAGGCAGAATTTGTCAAGGTTGTCGAAGGTTTCCTTGAGATCCTCGATCAGCGTTGCCCCCTTTTTTGACGTTATGATGACATCGTCGATGTATACTTGCACGTTTTTGCCAATCTGTGTCGCCAAACACTTCTGCATCATCCTCTGATATGTTGCTCCCGCATTTTTTAGACCAAAGGGCATTGTTCTGTAGCAAAACACGCCGTAAGGTGTAATAAACGCTGTCTTTACTTCATCTTCTTCTTTCAATCTGATCTGGTTATAACCAGAATATGCGTCCAGGAAGGAAAGACGTTCACATCCAGCCGTGGAGTCGATAATTTGATCGATCCTCGGGAGGGGAAAGTGATCCTTTGGACAATGTTTATTGAGACACGTAAAGTCGACGCACATGCGAAGGACCTTAGTGTTTTTCTTCGGCACCAACACAGGATTTGCTACCCATGTGGCTTCTGTAAATATCTCTTTGATAAAACCAGCTTCTCGTAGTCGATCGATTTCTGACAGCATGGCCTTGCGGTTTGGTTCCGAAAAATGCCGCAAGGGTTGTTTGATTGGTCTCGCTAATGGATCCAAGTTTAGGTGGTGCTCGGCAAGTTCCCTGGGTACTCCTGGCATGTCGGCTGGACACCATGCAAAGATTTTCCAGTTCTCACGGAGGAACTCGACGAGCGCGCTTTCCTATGCGAGGTCCATGTCGTTTGCGATGGACGTCGTCTTTTTCGGGTCTGTCGGGTGAATTTGCACCTCCTTAGAATTTTTCTCGGTGTTGAAAGTTGATTCTTTGTTTGGTCTTCCAACGTCTGGCAGCACGTCGTAGTCAGTCATACTCCTTGACGCCAGGTACTCAGCTTGCATCCCGAAAGTTTCTGATATCCGGTGAAAATCCTTATCGCACTTATCGGCTAAGGCGAAGCTTCCTTTGACTGTGATTGGTCCCTTTGGTCCAGGCAACCTCCACAACAGGTATGTATAATGTGGCACCGCCATAAATCTAGCATATGCTGGTCGTCCCAACAAAGCGTGGTATTGCGACGGAAAATCCACGACTTCAAATTCCAGCCTCTCGATTCTATAATTCTCTCGGGTTCCAAACTGAACGTCGAGATTGATCTTTCCCAATGGATAACTTGGTTTCTCCGGTGTGATACCATGGAACCTTGTGTCTGTTGGCTTCAAGTTTGCTAGGGATATGTTCATCTTTCTTAATGTATCTGCATACATAAGGTTTAAGCTGCTGCCGCCATCTATGAACACTCGAGAGACATCAAACCCCGCAATTACTGCTGGTAAAATAAGTGCTGACTGCCCTGGTCGAGGAACTTGCTGCGGATGATCTGCTATGGTGAAGCCAATATCTTGCCCTGACCAATTAAGATACTCGACTGTTGGTGGAGGCATTTTTTCTGCCATAAACACCTGTCGTGAGATTACTTTCTGAGCTCTATTGGATGGCCTTCCCTTCTGAATCATCGACACCGCTCCGTTGGAGTTAGGATCAACATAAGGTGGTGGTGGAGGTGCTGCCGCTATTCTTAGCTGATGTCGATTGTCGTCTGTAATCGCGGGAGGAGGTGGCAAGTGAATCTCGCTCCTGGGTTCTCGAGGATTTCTCTGTGCTGCTCGCGCGTTAGCGTGCTCTGCATACCTTAGCATTGCCTGAAAATTACGACAGTCTTTCTGCAGGTGCCCTGACTGTCTTTTTCCGTTGCTGTCGAGGAAAAAGTGCATCTGACACGGCCCATTCATCATCTCTTCAGGAGACACGAAAGGCCTTGGGAACCTAGGCCCGCTATTTTGCCTGTTGTTGCGAGAATCGTCCCTGTTATCGCCTCGCTGCTCACTGCTTCTCTGATAATCATCTCTATTGTTTCCTCCCGTGTTTGCCCGAAAACCTGCCGAAATTTGTCCTGGAGCGTCATAGTTCGGGTACTGCCGAGGAAATCGTCGCCTCGGTTGATAATTTCGACCACGGTCTTCCTCTGGCGACCTGTGCCGTTTGTTGTGGACAGCATCTTCTCCATCTGCCCATCTGTTTGCTATTTCCATTAACGCGGATACTGTCTTTGGGTTGGTCCTTCCCAAGTCCTCGACGAAATCTCCACGCCTGATTCCTGCGACAAACGCGTCTATCGCTCTCTCGTCAGATATATTTTCTGCCGAGTTTTTGATGATGTTCCACCTTTGGATGTATTTTCTCATTGGCTCGTCCGGATTTTGTCGACATGCTCTCAACTCCTCCAACGACGCAGGTTTCTTGCATGTGGACCGGAAGTTTTTGACGAACACATCCTCGAAGCTTTCCCAGCTGTCGATAGATCCTGGGGTAAGTTTCTTTATCCAAGATCGTGCGGCTCCACTCAGATGCACCTGGATGCTTTGCATAGCTGTTGCTCTAGTTCCTCCTGTGAGCTTTACTGTCTCGAGATAATCAACTAGCCAATCCTCTGGATCTTGAAGGCCGTCGAATTTCTTGAAATTGTCGGGTAACTTGAATCCTGAGGGGACTCGAGTTTTTCGGACTCTCCTCGTGAAGCATGGCAAGCCGCACATATCTTCGTCGTTAAGCTCCGGGGATTGCCGATGTTCCCTTCTGCTTTGCCGTGCTCTATCGACCCTTGTTTGTGCTGCCGTGTCTCTTGCTCCACTTGGTCCTTCAGGTGCTGCCGCTGTTGCTGCTGCAGGTCGTGGACTATTTTGCCTTGCCGCTCCTTCGGGAGGCGTTGATACAAACGCTGTCCCCATAGCTCCAACTCCTGCTACCGCCATATTGTATAGTGTTTCCCTTGGATCACCTGGCGGTGGTTTAGATGCGAGGATAAAAGCGTGTGTCGCCATATACCCAGCCTCTGGTGTCTTAGGGATGATGTTTCCTCTTGTATCTATCGACATAAAGGACATGTCGAGGTTTTGGATCAAATGCTCTCTTTCTGCTTCGGGTATATGTTGCAACCTTGATCTTGCTCTGTTCCGAGCCTCCCTGTGACTATCACCCGAAGTTCTAGATTGTCGACTTAGATCTGCCCTTCTCCTGCTGGATGCAGAAGCTACCTCCTTTCTCCTGTTTAACTCAGCTGTCTGTTTTTCCAATTCTCTTGCAGCTCGTGCGAGCCTATATTGATATGCTTGCAATTCCTCTGGTGTGGCTGTGGTGGCCATTGGTTCTGAGCCGTTCATAGCTCTTGCGGCTCTATCCCACGCTGCTTGTGAAAGTTGAACTCTGTCTCGCGGCTGTGGCCCAACGTATTTATTGCCCAGGCCTCGTCGCAGATCGGAGGGATCGACGTATGGATTTCCCAAATCGTCGAAAGCCTCAGATGTTTCCTCTTGATCTTCAATGGCATAAATCTGATGATATTTTGTATTCAGATCTATGTTGGGTTTGGTGACACCATCATTGAGATTGATGAAGACCTTGCCCACTGTAATTGATTTGTCGATGAAATCGTAACTGTCGACACTGCTTGAGTCATCGCTTATATATGAGTCCGCAGATGACTCAAACGACATGTCGCTGAAGATCTTGGCGAGTTTCTCTCTTGCCCTGGTGCTGACGTAGCGTGTCGACGTAGTTTCTTCTTCTCCTGATTCGGTTGGCGATGTATAGCTTGAAAAATCGGAATCGACCGCCGACGATCCCGACGAAATCGGAATTTCGACACGATACGATCCTTCTTTCTCGACGCGAAAGCGAAACCTTCCGAACGTCATCTCCATAGGCTCCGCCAGATACGCATATGCATCCAAACGGGAGGGTGGGTGAGGAACAAAATCGACGGGACCAGCAGCGATCTGTTTACCTCGATCCATTGCGTTGCTTGCGGTTGACGATGTCGAAGAACTTGAACGTGCCATCGAGATCAGATCCTTACGCCTCTAGTTCCCACAGACGGCGCCAATTGACAAGGTATCAACTTGTCAATGCCTATGGATTGTAGGCTAGGGTTTAGTTGGAAGTAGAGGGCAAGTAGATCTTGAAGGTTTCAGCCGAAAAGTACTCGACGATTATGAAAACTAGGGTTTGCAAACAATGATTCGATGATCTCTGTGTCCCTCGACTCCCCCTTATATAGGAGGCGGAGTCGAGGGATTCGTGTAGTACAAGTTACATAGTCCGGGAAGGTTTCTAACTCATCCCGCAAGATTACAAATAACACTTCCTATTACAACTCTATCTTTCCTTAAATATATCTTGGGCTCCCGAATCTTCTTATTCTTCGGGTAGTGGGCCTTCAGTAAACCCCGGGTACTATCTTCGGCAGGCCCATTTGGGATGCCTATGTCACCGGGGGGCAACTCCCGTGTCCTGCAAATGGGTAAAACAATAAGGACCTGCAAAAGGGTTTGAATTTGATATAAGCAAAGCTGAGCAGATATTCGATTTACTGCTTAAGGAAAAACAGCTGAAGTTACCCGAAGGCCATAAAATCCCTACGGCGCAAGAAATGAACGGGAGACCGTACTGCAAGTGGCATCACTCATACACCCATATCACCAACGACTGCAAAGAGTTGCGTCGGCAGATCCAAATGGCGATAGAACAAGGCCGTCTGATCCTCGGTCAGTTTGCCATGAAAGTGGACACGCAACCGTTTCCTGGCTTCAACATGGTGGAACTCAATCACTCCACGAGGTGTCAGCCAGGTTTCTCTTTCGATGTTAACATGGCAGGGCCTGTAGACCGCCATGACAAGGATAAAGAAGAAATCGGTCACTCCCGTGGCAAGGATAAGAAGGAGGCCGATCCACGCGACCGGCCCCGATATGATGACAGACGGTACCTCACCGAGGAACAAGTGAGAAACGTGCGGTACCAACGACCACTCTCCGCGCATCTCCTTAACAAATATGAGCGTCAGTACGACCGACGCCAGCGGTACGACGTAGATGACGAAAGATATCGTCGGTCTGATGCAGACAACAGGAAATATCATCGATATGATAGAGACGACGAAGGATATGAGCACCACGCTAAGGGGAGGTCAAGAGAGCAGGAAGACATGGACAGACACTGGGCCTGTCCTTTCTTTAAGCATTGCTGGGACTCAGGAATGAGCCGATTGCCTACAATCGACAACTGCCCGGAATGTAGACAGCGGAAGAAGGACAGAAGTGAGGTTTCAGTGTTCAAGCGTCTAGGGCCTCTCCCATCTCAGAACAGACAAGCTGAGTCATCTCGAATGAAAGATTTCGAGGAGTCAGAAGATGAAGAAGAAGATAGATACCACCGGCTAAGGTGGTGCCCTGATGGACTCAGTCATTCCCAAAAGCGTAGGGTTCAGAGGCTACGTAACTTGGAGGAAGCCGAGGCGCAGTACCTGTACACGTTGAGGAAAGCGCGGCCCGATCTGGCCGCGAAAATTCAGCAAACTTTGGAGACGGAGACGCGTCCACGGAAGAAAGAATGGCGCCCCAAGCAGATAAAAGCCGATGCAAAGGCATCGGCTGATACAAACATGGTGTTCATACTCCCGTCAGAGTTTTGTGCTCCGAGAACTGAAGAAGTGCCAGTAGCACAGTTTGACTGCGGTCCACGGCCGGTTATCTTTGAAAAGCCACGAGAGAAGAGCTACAGACATTTGAAGGCCCTGTACCTAAGAGGTTATATCAACGGGAAGCCTGTCAGCAAGATGTTGGTTGACACGGGAGCGGCAGTCAATATAATGCCATACTCCATGCTACGGCGTTTGGGACGCTCTAACGCAGATCTGATCAAAACCAACGTCACACTAAGCGATTTCAACGGCCAAGCATCAGAAGCGCAAGGCGTTCTGAACGTGGATCTAACCGTGGGCCAAAAAAGCATCCCTACGTCATTCTTCATCGTCGACAGCAAAAGCACCTACACTGTCCTGCTAGGGAGGGATTGGATTCACGCCAACTGCTGGATTCCATCCACAATGCACCAATGCCTGATACAGTGGGATGGAGATGAAGTGGAGGTCGTTCATGCGGATGACTCGATCGAGATCTCATTAGCTGGCATGAATATTTGGGACGCAGACAAGCAAGAGCCGATCTCTGGAGTCAGTTTGGACGGCTGTGAGCGCATCGAAGCTTCAAAAAACGTGGTGAGGCTGGTCTTATCCACCGGCCTGACAGAGTAGCAAGACCAAAGTCAATGGACGTACGTGGCAAGGCCGATCCCTGCGATCGGCCCCAAAAAATAAAAGGCAATGATCTCACCTCAAGCATGTCACGTAGTCATCGTAGAGCACAAACAAGCTGTAAACCTTCATTGAGCAATGCAATGGAAAAGGAGGCCGATTCCAGCAATCGGCCCAAATTATCCTCACCATACGTTTTGCCTGTGTTCAGCATCGATCTAGCAGGCGACGGAAAGCTAGGATATGGGTTTACATCGGCTGATGAGCTAGAAGAGATTGACATTGGTCCTGGGGATAAGCCACGACCAACATTTACAACAAAAAGTTAGATCAGCAGCTGAGGGGCCTGATGATAGCTTTGTTGAAAGAGTACCCAGATTGCTTTGCCTGGGATTACACAGAGATGCCCGGGTTAGACAGGAGCATCATCGAGCATTGGCTCCCTGTGAAGAAAGGATTTCGGCCATTCCAGCAGCGAGCACGACAGATGAAGGCCGAAATTTTAGAAGAAGTCAAGAAAGAGATCGAGAAAATGTTGAACGCCGGGTTCATCAGGCCATGCAGGTATGCTGAGTGGATTTCTAGTATCGTACCTGTAGAGAAAAAGGACGGCCGATGGCGCGTCGCTATAGATTTTCGGGATCTCAATAGAGCCACTCCAAAGGATGAGTATCCAATGCCGGTAGCAGAGACATTGATCAATGTGGCTGCTGGTCGTAAGGTTTTAAGTTTCATGGATGGCAATGCCGGTTACAATCAAATTTTCATGGCTCCAGAAGATATACACAAGACTGCATTCAGAGTACCAGATTCGGTGGGTTTGTTTGAATATGTAGTCATGACATTTGGACTGAAAAATGCCGGCGCAACATACCAAAGAGCCATGAATTACATCTTTCATGATCTGATCGGCAAGTTGGTGGAGATTTACATTGATGACGTGGTAGTCAAGTCTGTTTCAGTGGAAGGACACTTGGAGGATTTGAGACACGTCCTGGACCGAACTAGAAAATTCGGACTAAGAATGAATCCAAAGAAGTGTGCTTTTGGTGTAACGGCCGGTCAATTCTTGGGTTTCTTGGTTCATGAACGTGGAATTGAGATCGGCCTGAAAAGTCAGGAGGCAGTGCGAACAATGAAGCCACCTACCACGAAGAAGGAACTCCAGTGTCTCATCGACAAAACCAACTTCGTCAGAAGGTTCATCTCCAATTTGTCAGGATGAATTGAGCCGTTCATGGGGTTGGTAAAAATTAAATCTGATGAGGAGTTTCGCTGGGGGGCAGAGCAACAACGAGCATTTGATGATATTAAGGAGTATCTAACGAAGCCACCTGTGTTGGTGCCGCCACAGCAAGATAGGCCATTCTATATTTACTTGTCTGTAGCTAACACCTCCATCGCCTCAGTGGTGGTGCAAGTTTATGATGGTCTGGAGAGAGTCGTTTTCTACCTCAGCAGAAGGATGTTGGATGCAGAAACTAGGTACCCTGAGATCGAGAAGTTGTGCCTCTGCCTATTTTTTACCTGCACCAAGCTACATCACATCTTGCTGTCAGCAAAGATTGTCGTCATATGCAAATCAGATGTCATCAAACATATGCTGTCGGCTCCTGTGTTGAAAGGCCGACTCGGTAAGTGGATGTTTGCATTATCGGAATTTGATATCCGGTATCAACCTGTGAAAGCAGTCAAGGGACATGCGTTGGCCGATCTTATTGCTGAACGAATCAACACTGATATAGCAGCACTGTCTGTGCGTGCATGGGCCATGTTTTTCGATGGATCGGTTTGTGATGATGGTTGCGGCATCGGCATTCTACTCGTGTTGCCCCGGGGGGCAACATATTCCTTCTCCATAAGGCTACCTATCCCTTGCACCAACAATGTCGCTGAGTATGAAGCAATATGCAAGGGAATGGAGTTGCTATTGGAAGCCGGGGCAGAAGCAGTAGAACTTTTTGGAGACTCCAAATTGGTGATTTCCCAACTCACGGAGGAATACAAATGTGAGAGCGAGTCGCTCTTCCCATTATGGATGCAATGCCGTGAGCTGATGGCACAGTTTAGGTACATAAACTTCAATTGGATCCCGAGGTCGCAAAATACCGAGGCAAACGATCTCGCACAGATGGCGTCAGGCTACAAAGATGTAGCAGGTGGAACCGATGTTCAGGTACAGTTCCTGGAGCCGGATAACTGGAGAGCCGATATCTTCAATTACTTGAAAGATCCGGTTCGGGGGGCACCTAAACGGATAAGGTACAAGGCCATGAAGTATGTCCTTATTGGGGATGACATGTTCTACATGACTTTGGAAGGGTTACTTCTCAGATCTCTGGGACCAGCCGAATCAAAACGGCTCTTACACGAGGTACATGAAGGTGCCTGTGGAACTCACCAGTCGGCTCATAAGATGAAATGGTTGATCAGGCGATCAGGGTTTTATTGGCCCACCATGCTTGAGGATTGTTTTAAATACTATAAAGGGTGTCAAGCGTGTCAGAAGTTTGGGAGCATTCAGATGGTACCCGCATCAGCAATGAACCCCATCATCAAGCCTTGGCCATTTCGAGGTTGGGGCATGGATATGATCGGCAAAATCAATCCTCCATCAAGCAAGGGCCATGTGTGGGTTCTGGCCATTACAGATTATTTCACTAAATGGGTGGAGGCCGTCCCTATGAAGTCAGTGGCATCGAAAGATGTTATCAATTTCGTGAAAGAACATGTCATTCATAGATTCGGGATTCCCCAGACTATCACGACCGATGGAGGTTCGGTCTTCATTTCTCGCGAGTTTAGAAAGTTCTGCGAGGACATGGGAATCAAGTTGATCCGATCGTCTCCATACTATGCTCAAGCAAATGGGCAAGCTGAAGCGTCCAACAAGAGCCTTATCAAGCTGATTAAGAGGAAAATCGACGAGTACCCTAGACGTTGGCACGAGGTATTGTTCGAGGCTTTGTGGGCTTATCGCATGTCATGTCATGGAGCGACAAAAACTTCGCCATACCATCTGGTCTATGGACAAGAAGCCGTGTTGCCCTGGGAAATCACGGCTGGGTCGAGACGGATTACGTTTCAGAATGATTTAACAACTGAAGAATATGCAGCCCTGATGAGTGACAGCATTGAGGATGTGACGGAACTTAGATTGTGGTCGCTTGAGAAAATTAAAGAGAACAAAGCCAAGGTAGCTCGTGCGTATAATAAGAAGGTGAGACCAAAGGAGTTCCACGTTGGTGATCTGGTATGGGAAGCTGTGTTGCCATTGGGGACTAAGGATAAAATGTATGGTAAATGGTCTCCAAATTGGCACGGGCCGTACAGAGTCGACCAAGTTTTAAAGGGTAATGCATATATGCTCGAGGAGCTGAACGGTGTGAAATTCCCAGTGGCTGTCAATGGCCAGCATCTCAAGAAATATTTTCCAAGTATGTGGGATGATGGACAGTGAAATATGGGGGCCGATGCATGAAATCGGCCAGTAAATTTTTTTTTTACAGAGCAACAAGACGCAAAGTACAGCCACACTACAAGAAATGTGTTAACTAGTGACCTTCCTACAGTGACCACGTGTAAACTGGTCATAACTCTATGACCATTTCACACTAAATGGTTTTAAGGCGTTTGAGAAGGTCCAAACCCTAAATCATTACAACCATTTTAATCATAAAAGTCATAGTTTCATTACTCTAAATGGTCATAGAGAAAATTATACGCCTTGGGGCCATATCTTTAGATGATCACGACCAATTTAAATGGTCATGGATACAAATTCGCCATGCTTTAAAATGACTGGTTATCCAACGTGATATGCAAACCAAGGAAATAAGTTTGTTCGTGTGAGTTGATAGTGCGAAAAAAATATGCATACCACGGTAGATTGAACCTTTTTTTTTAACAGCCCAACAAAACATGCAGACTACCAATAATAAACCACATGTCCGTTTGTTAATCCGTGGAGTTATATTTAAATGATACCTCACGCTAAATGCTGAAATAAATTGACTAGTACTAGTACTAGCTCTAGCTCTGTGCATAAATAGATGCCAAAAATTTATCTAAAGTTGAATGTATCTAAACACAATTTAGTATATAGATATATCCGAATTTAAATAAATCTTTGATATCTATTTATTGACGGAGGGAGTACTAGATTTTCTGAAGCAATAAGCCACCCAAATACGAAAAATGAGCGCGGAGGGGATTTTTGCGTCACACGGCGGGATATCTGCGCGCGATATCCAAAGTTTCAAATCCACAAGGCGGGGTACCTGCGCGCGCGGGACCTAACCCTAAAAGTCCATACCCCTCCACCTCTCCCGTGCGCCGCCGCCAATCTTCCTACCTCCCACATCGTTCCGTCAACCTCCGAGCCTCACATCGGCCAGATCCGTCCGCAACAACCTCTTCTTCTATCTCCCCTCGTTCGTGCCGGTCGGATCTCGCGACCTCAAGATGCCCCAGGTTGCGCCTGACGCCGACGGCTTCATCAGGCTCGCCGAGTTCGTGGCGCTGAACGCTACCGTTGACGGGGACGACGCCGCCGTCGTGGAGGACCTGCGGCTCGCCTTTGGGTCCTTAGACGTCGACGGCAGCGGTGCCATGTCCTCCACCGAGCTTGCACACGTCCTCCACTGCCTCGGGTAGAAGGCCACCGGCATGCAGTGCCGCCGCATGGTTGAGGGTATCACCAAGAACTGCGCCGGACTCATACGGACTCATATCCTTGATCCTTCGAGGACTTCATGGTCATAGTGGCCTGATGCTGCACCGTTTTCGCCAGATCTGAGGTACCTTGTTCTATTCCAGATATGGCTTGATGCTTGCGATTTGTTCTGATACAGTGGTGAGTATCGCATTGTGATGGATGTTTCTGTTTGATGTTGTTTCTGCAGGCTGCAGTGAGGGGTTCAGCAAGTGAAGCACCACAACGTCAAGCAGAGTAGCAGACATCCGTGGGGAATTTCCATGAAAGGTTTAATTCAGGCATCAGGGCAATTGTTAGTTCAACGATTGTTAATTCTGCACATGTATATATGAGCAGCGACACCATCTCTGCACTCCTGTAGAATCAGGTTCGGTTCAGGGCCTTTATTGTGCAGCTAGAAATCCACAGTATATCCATCTTTTATTTCAGCAAAGGTTCTTTGGGGATTTGTGGCTAGTTGTAGTTGTATTCTATCAATGAAATCTTAGTACTTCCCCAGAGAAATTATCTGCTAGCATATGAGCTTAGTTGGCATTTAACAAGTTTACACGATCATCTCCAAAAAAAAATGTAGTAAACACATATTCTGAACATTGGGACTGCAGCTTTGCTTTTCATTGCTATGTATGTCTATGCTTGCTTGCTTTCAAATCTAACGGAAGCCAATTATTGTTGGACAAATAATCACTAAATTTAAGCTTTTTATTCAAAACTCATCAACACATATTCAGAGAAGTGTATGTAGTTCAGTATCACAAATTAGCTACCCTTGTGGACCTTCATATGAAGGCCAAACAGCAATCGATGTTGCTACTTCGTACATGCAAATTTAGTTTACCCTACCGTTGCTTGGTTTGCTACTGATGTGGCTAAAAAAGATGAGTAATTTGTCAAGATATTGTTGAAGGCTATTGTTTACATTGCCAAGTTCAGTAATTTGCTAATTGTTCTAGAATCACCACCTTCCTGTTTCCGACTCTGGTATAAGCTATATTGTCAACAATTCAACATAAGTGGTCTTTGTGTTGTTATATTAGGAAAATGCTAGGAATAGGGAAAACAATGGTATACGATGCATATATTTATAATATTATAATTTATGAAAACAATGTCATGTTACAGCATGAGTTTTAGTCTGTATGATCATGTATGTTAGCTACTTAGGTATAAAGCTATTCATCAGGAGATGGTTTAATTCTTACAGCAACAAGTTTTTCCACTGATTCGTCCTCGTTGGTTTGCAGGGCCAAAATTTTGGGAAGATACATTTATTTTTGAAGTCAAAATGGAAATAGTTTGTGCAAGGAGCAGGCATAAGCTTCTTTACTCATTGCTTAATCCGGAAAAAGTGCATTCAGCTATTTCATGAGTGCCATCTAGTAGAGATGGCTTATCAGTATTGAAAATGAACATGCAATCCCATGCCTTCTCAACGCTATCTGTTATGTTTCAGGTTGTGCATCCGCTGCTTAGTTCAACTTGCCTCCACCACACCTCCCAGACCATTCTCTCGTGCCCTCTCTTGGATTCTCTCTCAGATCCATGCAAATACAAAATACTAGAAGCTGCCTTGATTTATTCATTCCTTCACTTCATAAACCATATCATTCCTCCAACGTTTCTTCCATGTTGGCCTATTGAAACTAGTATCCCACTACATAATCTGATACCTTGTTGTCTTGTAAAGGCTGGGCAATGAAATTTTGTATTGTCTGAATTGTACACTAACAGATTAACTGTTGTAAAGTCATGGTTCAAATTTCTTGATGCTGTTGGGTTCTGTTATCTGAATATTATGTGTTGAACATGATCCTACTTGGTTTGTCCTGCTTTTAAATTGCGTGTTCTGAACCATCTGAAACTAACAATGCTAGTTTGTACTAAGGTTTTGTGTTTGATTTAGAAGCCAGGTAATGAAAACTGTGTATCCTCTAAAAAAGTACTGTATGTTCCGTGTTCTAAAGCCTGTGTGATTGATAGTACAGTTAATTAAATTGTTGGTTTTCCTACCATGATTTGGCACTGACCTAATACTTACTGTTTGTGTTTATTTCAGAGATGTCTGTTTTCCCTGGTTTCAGAAGAAAAAAACCGCACAAGTTCCAGTGCCTGACACTAAGATGAAGATCAGCTGCGCCTGTCTAGACACAATAAGTTGAGACACAAGTGCATCGTGAGGTAACAGAACAACCAAGTCCCCTCCAGTCGGTCCATCAACATATTGCAATTATCTGGTTGCTTTATCACCTTACGATGTACCGTTATTGCTAGTACTTAATTATCTGGTGATACTATTTTTTTTACCCAGCTGGTGGTGCGCATGGAACAACACCGTTAGGTCCTCCTGGCAATACAACGACTGTTGCAACAGGAGGCCTTGGAGCGATGGGTTCAGCAGATTTTGCAAGAAATGCATCTTTTTTTGTTGCTGATTCTGTGTTAAATCCGATGAAGTTGTAAAGTAATGAATGCTCCTTGCACACATGCTGTTGTTTAACTGTAAAAAAAAGTGTTTCTATGTACATCCTGCTGTTATGTGTATTTGATTGAATCAGGAATTGCATCATATATTAGGAATTGCATCATATATTTGATAGCAATATTTATTGGCTGCTGTTGAAACATGAAAAATTAAAATTTGTGGAGCAAAAACAATCGGAAGCTCACCTGAACCAGATAATTTTCAGGCTTGAAAATGCTATGGCAAAATTGTATTAAACGGACTGAAATGTTGGGCTTGGCCCACGTAGCTGACCAGAATTGGTGAAGAAAACTATGATAAATGGGCTAGCTGATCACAATAGAAAACCATGATAAATGGCCAGATTTTTTGGGCTCGGCCCATGTAGACGCTATAATTGGACTGGGCTGATTTGGATTCACGACCATTTGGTTTGGTCACATATCTGCCACGTAGGATTTGCCACGTTGGATCTGATGTGGATAGACAGGCTAGCCTATGACTAAAATTTTGGTCGTAGAATCTACGACCATCAGTTTTGGTCGTAGTCCTGCACGACCATTTAAATAAAAAGGTCGTTGTGCGCCGTCAGTGACGCTCAACTGGCGACTAATATTTATTGGTCACAGCGTGGTCATAGATGGCGCACAATGACCTTCCGGTGACCAATATGGAGGGTCGCAAGTCACCATATTTCTTGTAGTGACAGACATCGACTTTAGAATAAAAAAGCCGATGCGCAGCCATCAACTCTAGAGGTACAAACTATTACAAGCAAGTATCAAGTTACCGTTTGAATTTGGGGAATGTCTGCTTGGACCTGTCTAATTAGGTAACTGAGTTTGGCCTTATTGGCATTTTATGGTGAAAGACCGATGCGTTGTTATCGGTTCTTGGTGCGTTGACCTACTTTGACAATCGGAAGGATCAGACATAAGGAACATTCTTCATTGATTGAAAGGGGGATTTTACAGTAAGAGCCGATTGCTCACAAAAGGAGGATCTACTGCCTAATGCACTACTACTAGCCCTACTCTAGTAGTCCCTAATCTAGGGGCCGTCGCTGCCCTCGTCGTCGCCGTCCGCGCCGCTATCGGCGCTGCTGCCGGCGACGTCTTCGTCGCTGCTGCTGAAGCCCCCGACAGGGGCTTCTTCTTCTTCCTCCTCGTCGTCGTCGTCCTCCGACCCGGCGCGGAAGTGCTTCACCGGCGGGTACTCGTCGGAGGAGGTTTCGTCCTCCGCTTCGTCCTCCTCGTCGGAGGAGAGGTCCGCGCCCCAAGAGAAGGCGTCGTCGTCGCTTTCCTCCTCCAAGGCCCCGTCCACGAGGAAGTGGAGGCTATCCTCCCCGTCGGTCAAGGAGTCGTCATCCTCTGACTCGACGGAGAAGTCCCAATCCCTCTCGTCCCACCACTCTGGGGCACGGGCCTCGTACGCCGCTATCGGGTCGTACTCCGGCATCGGCTCACTGGAGGAGGAGGACTGGAAAGAGAGACCCGAGGAGGCAGAGGAGGAGGAGTCCATGGCAGAGGAAGGGGTTTTTTTCGATGGCTAATGCAGAGCAAGAGGATGAGGAGGCGAACTGCTCGGATGAGTTTAAATAAAGGGGATATAGTGGAAGATAATTCAATGCTGTGGCAGCTTCGAGGATGCGGTGCCAAAACTGTCAAATCGTGCAGTGCGGAGAAGTTGAGAAGGCAAGGCATCATGATGAAAGGGCACTGTAGCGGTTCTGCTCTGCAACGCATGACCCGATGAAGGAAAACAGAGAGGTTTTGGAATTATTATTGCCAAAAACAGGGGGGGCATGTGTTATCACCAGATTTTAGCCAAATCAGAAGATGGGCCGTAATTGAGATGGGCTTGGAGGATATACACGTAAAGTGTTTCTGAATCGGCCTCGTGCGAGAAGTTGGGCTAGATTGCCCGTGTATCTGTACATTATGGTAGATCACGTTTTAGTTTAGAATTAAGAGATAGAGTTTGGTTCGTACACAGCTAGGTTTATTCCAAAGATAGAAAGTCCATGGACTATAAATATGTACCTAGGGTTTTTGAGAAAGGAGGACGATCACGTTCACAACAAACACAATCTAGGCGCATCGCCACCCCTTGTTTCGAGGGTTTCTTCCGGGTAAGCGTCATGCTGCCTAGATCGCATCTTGCGATCTAGGCAGTATCGGTTTATTCGTTGTTTGGTGTTGCTCGTACTGAAGCCTTGTTGATGGCGAGTAATACCGTTTATCATAGATGTTTTGGGGCTTACATCGATGCTTTTCTCATATGTTTGCTTAGTTATGCTGCCCCTCAATATCTAGCTGCCTTTACACCTATCTTGGGTGTAAGGGCAGCATCTTGCTTCATCTTTATTTAGTAGATCTGATCTGTTATGGTTGTTCCTTGTTATTCAAGGTTTAGTTTGATATCTGCATAGTTAGGCCTTGCAAACGGGTTGAATGATCCAGTAGTGCGTAAGGTATGGTTTGCCGATCCAAGAAGGGATGTTCCGGGAATCGACTCCATGTTGGTTTTTAGGCCTCTTCTAGGACTAGTTTTCTGTTATCTTTCGTATCTGCCAGGCTCAATTACGTGTAGGACGTTCCGGTTATGCGGTGAAAGCCCTAAACTGTCGTAGATCGATTTAACTTGGTATTGATAAAGCAGGATCCCCATGTTATCGTAGATCCAATATGAACCATGGGTTAATCGGCTCTTTGAGCCGATTCACAGGGTAACCTGAGAGCCGATCAAGGCTCATTTAATGTTTACGTGTCTGCCATGCAGGAAACTAATCAAAGCAATCCAACACCTTCCTGACCAGGTATAGGTCAGGTGGCACGCACTCGCATTTAGCCAGGACGCGCGCCAGAGCATTGCGGGCCGTCGCCCGAGGGACCAGGGCCCACCAGCAGTCCTGGGAGCCTCCCGGCTCTCCATGTTGCTCGTCGCTGCTCGCCGGTGGGTTTTGGCAGGCAACAATGGCAGAGAAATACCATGTGGTAGGTAGGTATGGTGGACACAAATGGCATGGATTTTGGCTCAAGGATTTGGATGCACGAGAAGTATTCCCTCTCAGTACAAGGCTAGGCTAGCAAGGTTGTTTGAAGCAAACTCAAGTATAAAACGGTGCAGCAAGACTCACATATGAACATATTGTAAGCATTATAAGACTTTACATCATCTCCTTGTTGTTCAAACACCTTAACCAGAAAATATCTAGACTTAGAGAGACCAATCATGCAAACCAAATTTTAACAAGCTCTATGTAGTTCTTCATTAATAGGTACAAAGTACATGATGCAAGAGCTTAAACATGATCTATATGAGCACAACAATTGCCAAGTATCAAATTATTCAAGACATTATACCAATTACCACATGAAGCATTTTCTGTTTCCAACCAAATAGCAATTAACGAAGCGGTTTCAACCTTCGCCATGAACATTAAAAGTAAAGCTAAGAACACCAGTGTTCATATGAACGAGCGGAGTGTGTCTATCTCCCACACAAGCATGAATTTATTCAGAGAATGAAAATAACAAAACGAAAATAAAAGCACATAGACGCTCCAAGTAAAGTACATAAGATGTGACCTAATAAAAATATAGTTTCAAGAGAAGAAACCTGATAAGTTGTCGACGAAGAAGGGGATGCCTTGGGCATCCCCAAGCTTAGAAGCTTGGGTCTTCTTAAAATATGCAGGGATGAACCACGGGGCATCCCCAAGCTTAGACCTTTCAACTCTTCTTGATCATAGTATATCATCCTCCTCTCTTGACCCTTGAAAACTTCCTCCACACCAAAATCAAAACAAACTCATTAGAGGGTTAGTGCATGATCAAAATTTCACATGTTCAGAGGTGACACAATCATTCTTAACACTGATGGACATTTCCCAAAGCTACTTGAAGTCAATGGAACAAAGAAATCCATCCAACACAGCAAAAGAGGCAATGCGAAATAAAAGGCAGAATCTGTCAAAACAGAACAGTCCGTAAAGATGAATTTTTTAGAGGCACTAGACTTGCTCAGATGAAAATGCTCAAATTGAATGAAAGTTGCGTACATATCTGAGGATCACGCACGTAAATTGGCAGATTTTTCTGAGTTACCTACAGAGAACCCTGCCCAAATTCGTGACAGACAGAAATCTGTTTCTGCGCAGTAATCCAAATCTAGTATCAACTCTACTATCAAAGACTTTACTTGGCACAACAATGCAATAAAATAAAGATAAGGAGAGGTTGCTACAGTAGTAACAACTTCCAAGACACAACAAAACAGTAGCAAAAAAAACACATGGGTTATCTCCCAAGAAGTGCTTTCTTTATAGCCATTAAGATGGGCTCAGCAATTTTAATGATGCACTCTCAAGAAATAGTAGTTGAAGCAAAAGAGAGCATCAAGAAGAAAATTCAAAACACATTTAAGTCTAACCCACTTCCTATGAAAAGGAATCTTGTACACAAATAAATTCATGAGGAGCAAAGTGACAAGCATAGGAAGATAAAACACGAGTAGCTTCAAGATTCTCAACACAAAGAGGGGAAACTTAATATTATTAAGATGCATATAACCATGTTTCCCTCTCTCATAATATCTTTCAGTGGCATCATGAACAAACTCAACAATATAAGTATCACATAAAGCATTCTTATTCACATGCATAAAAGTATCATTACTCTCCACATAAGCATAATCAATTTTATTAGTTGTAGTGAGAGCAAATTCAACAAAGTAGCTATCATTATTATTCTCATCAAGTGTAGGAGGTATAGTATAATCATAATAAAATTTACTCTCTCTCCATAGTAGGCGGCACCAAAAGACCACTATCATTGTAATCATCATAAATAGGAGGCAAAGTATCATCAAAGAAAATTTTCTCCTCAATGCTTGGGGGACTAAAAATATCATGCTCATCAAAACCAGCTTCCCCAAGCTTAGAATTTTCCATATCATTAGCAACAATGGTGTTCAAAGCGTTCATACTAATATCATTGCTACTAGCATGCAAATAATATTCCATAGGTTTTTTAATTTTCGCAGCAAACAATCCATGTCTTAACTCAGGAAATAGAATAAAAAGCTCACTGTTGCTATCCATTATGCCTTACTAGTGTAAAACAAGAAACAAAAAGATGCAATTGCAGGATCTAAAGGAAATAGCTTCGAGCGCTCACAACGGCAACAGAAAATAACTTAGTTACCTGGGAGCAGAGTATGAGTGCCTTTTACCTTTCCTCCCCGGCAACGGCGCCGGAAAAGTGTTTGATGTCTACGTGTGCTTCTATTCTTGTAGACAGTGTTGGGCCTCCAAGAGCAGAGGTTTGTAGAACAGCAGCAAGTTTCCCTTAAGTGGATCACCCAAGGTTTATCGAACTCAGGGAGGAAGAGGTCAAAGATATCCCTCTCAAGCAACCCTGCAATCACGATACAAGAAGTCTCTTGTGTCCCCAACACACCTAATACACATGTCAGATGTATAGGTGCACTAGTTCGGCGAAGAGATAGTGAAATACAAGTAATATGGATGAATATGAGTGGTAATAGCAATCTGAATAAAATATGGCAGCGAGTAAACATGCAACAGAACAGTAAATAAACGGAGATTCGATGTTTGGAAACAAGGCCTAGGGATCATACTTTCACTAGTGGAGACTCTGAACATTGATCACATAATAAAACCACTCTACACTCTCTTGTTGGATGACAAACACCATTAATTGTGTAGGGCTACAAGAGCACCTCAATGCCGGAGTTAACAAGCTCCACAACATTCGATGTTCATATTTAAATAACCTTAGAGTGCATGATAGATCATTGCAATTATACCGAGTACTAACATAGCATGCACACCGTCACCGACAGACTATGAAAGGAGGAATAGATCACATCAATACTATCATAGTAATAGTTAACTCCATAATCTACAAGAGATTACAATCATAACCTACGCCAAGTACTACATGATGCACACACTGTCACCATTACATCATGAAGGAGGAACAGACTACTTTAATAACATCACCAGAGTAACACAACTAGATCACAAAGAGAGAGATGAACCACATAGCTACGGTAGAGCCCTCAGCCCCAGGGGAGAATTACTCCCTCCTCATCATGGAGGCAGCGATGGCGGTGAAGATGGCGGTGGAGATGGCTTCCGGGGGCACTTCCCCGTCCCGGCGGCGTGCCGGAACAGAGACTCCTGTCCCCCAGATCTTCGCTTCGCGATGGCGGCGGCTCTGGAAGGTTTCTCGTACCGTGGCTTTTCCGTATCGAAGATTTAGGTCAGGAGGCATCTTATAGGCGAAGAGGCGGAGTCGGAAGGGCTATGGGGCAGCCACACAACAGGGGGGCGCGCCCCCCCTGGGCCGCGCCGCCCACACGTGTGGGGCCCCCAGGGCTCCCCTCTGGTCCCCCTTTGAATTTCTGGAAGGTTCCGGGAAAAATAAGATGTTGGGCATTGATTTCGTCCGATTCCGAGAATATTTCCTTTGTAGGATTTCTGAAACAAAAAACAGCAGAAAACAACAACTGGCCCTTCGACATCTCGTCAATAGGTTAGTTCCGGAAAACGCATCAAAACGATATAAAGTGTGAACAAAACATGTAGGTATTGTCATAAAACAAGCATGGAACATCAGAAATTTTAGATACGTTGGAGACGTATCAAGGCCTGTTGGGATTGAAGAATTACGGCATTGCCAGCAGAAGCAGAAGGAGTCGATGCGCGCATACATCGGAAGATTCACCAAACTCCTTAACGCTGCCGAAGATGTTTCCGTCGACAGAGCAATTGATGCCTTCAGCGACGGCATCCGACGTGAAACCTACATAGAGGAACTTGGGCGCAAGAAGCCGAAGACCATAACCAAGTTAATGGAAATCGCCAACAGCTGGGCTGATGGCGAAGATAACGTACGGAGACCACGACAACGCAGCGACGACGAAGACGACGACCAGCCGAAGAACGATTCGGGTGGTCGCAGGGATCGCCGCAAGAAAAGGAAAGACCGCTGTTACGATGACAGCAACCTGGTAGCCGCTGGATATTCCGATCGACAAGATGATCGGTATGATGACAGGCGAGATGATCGACAGGACGGCAACCGGAGCAACTCTGGCAACCACAGCAACTACAAACCACGACCTCAGAGGACCCCCGAGTTACCCTTCGCTGAGCAGATAAACGCTCCTTGCTACCTGCACGCGTATATCGATTCTAAAGACAATAAGAAGAAGTCAAGTCACCTGCTCAGAGATTGTCGACAGTTCATCGAGATGCAGAAGCTCATTCAGCAGCAGCAGCAGCAACCACCACCACCACCACCTCCACCTCAGCACCAGGTCCAACAAGTTCAGCCTCACAACCCCAACGCGTCCTTTCCGCCACCACGTGGGCAGATGAGCATGATCCACAGGACTGGTGTTTCGAGAAGGGAGATGAAGAAGCTCACCCAAGAAATCAACCTGGCGGAAAGCATCATGGCTAATATCCCTGAATATATCGACTGGTCATCTCAGAGCATTATGTTCAGTAGAGCAGATCACCCGATGACAATTCCAAAGCCAGGACATGCTGCGTTAGTAGTTGAGGCGCAAATTGGAGGATTTAAGATGAGCAAAGTTTTCATGGACGGTGGAAGCGGACTAAACCTGATATTCCTCGAAACGATCAAAAGTATGGGAATTACAATGAGGATGCTAGAAGAAACAAATACCTGTTTTCATGGTATCCTCCCCACCTCACCGGCGTACTCTATTGGCAAAGTTTACTTGAACGTTGTCTTTGGTAAACCCGATAACTTCAGGAAGGAAAAGATCGAGTTCGAGGTAGTAAATTGGGAATCACAGTACCACGCTATACTCGGAAGATCAGCTTATGCCAAGTTCATGGCTGTGCCGCACTACGCATACCTCAAACTGAAAATGCCTGGGAACAATGGGACAAACATCACAGTCTATGGAAGTTTCTGATGTCTACGTGTGCTTCTATTCTTGTAGACAGTGTTGGGCCTCCAAGAGCAGAGGTTTGTAGAACAGCAGCAAGTTTCCCTTAAGTGGATCACCCAAGGTTTATCGAACTCAGGGAGGTAGAGGTCAAAGATATTCCTCTCAAGCAACCCTGCAATTAAGATACAAGAAGTCTCTTGTGTCCCCAACACACCTAACACACTTGTCTGATGTATAGGTGCACTAGTTCGGCGAAGAGATATTAAAACGCAGATGGTATAGATGGTGGTAAACAGTAATTGCGATCTGAAGTAAATATTGCAGCAAGCAAACATGTAGCAGAACTTGTTGGAAACGGTGTTTCAATGCTTAGAAAAAAGGCCTAGGGATCCTACTTTCACTAGTGGACACTCTCAACATTGCAATCATAATTGAATATAAATAAGCACTTCACTATGCTATTCCGAATTACTCTCTGTCGGGATAACGAACACTAATTCACCGTGTAGGGCTGCAAAATCAAACCTTAAAGATGTATTCCCGAGTACTAATAAACACCCCACGCTGTCACTGTGACCATTCATAGGAGGTACTAACACACCACAATTTCATAGAGACATCCAACTCAAATCATAACCCAGTGAACAAGTATTCTGTGAAATATAGCCTAAGAGACCCACACGGTGCACACACTGTCACCTTTACACACGTGGGACAAGGAGTCTCAGGAGATCGCATAAGTAAAATCCACTTGAATAGCATAAGACATCTAGATTTCAAAGCCTATGATCACATAGATGAACAAATAAGTACTACTCTCAAACACTCTCTTGTTGGATGACAAACACCATTCATTGTGTAGGGCTACAAGAGCTCCCTCAAGCCGGAGTAAACAAGCTCCACAACATCCGGAGTTCATATTCAAAGTAACCTCTAGAGTGCATAATAGACAAGAGTAACATCTACACATTCATATAGATCACATCATGGGAGAGAGAGATGAACCACATAGCTACCAGTAGAGCCCTCAGCCTCGGGGGACAACTATCCCCTCCTCATCATAGGAGACAGCAGCGGCGATGAAGATGGCGGTGGTGTCGATGGAGATGGCTTCCGGGGGCAATTCCCCGTCCCGGCGGCGTGCCGGAACAGAGACTTCTGTCCCCCGAACTTGGCTTCGCGATGGCGGCGGCTGCGTAACTTTTCTCGTCTCGTGGCTTATCTTTTTAGGGTTTTCACGTCTGGGAGACTTTATAGGCGGAAGAGCAGCTCACAAGGGATTAACTTGTCAATGCCTACGGATTGTAGACTAGGGTTTAGTTAGATGTAGAGTGCAAGTAGATCTCGAAGGTTTCAGCCGAAAAGTACTCGACGAATATGAAATTAGGGTTGTGTTGACAGTAAATTCGATCCTTTCTTTGTCCCTCGACTCCCCCTTATATAGGAGGCGGAGCCGAGGGTTTCGTAATACACAAGTTTACAGAGTCTGGGAGGGTTTCTAACCCATCCCGCAAGATTACAAGTATCCTTTCCTAATACAACTCTAGTTTTCCTTAATAGTATCTTGGGCTTCCGAATCTTCTTATTCTTCGGGTCATGGGCCTTCAGTAAACCCCGGGTACCATCTTCGGCGGGCCCATTGGGGATGCCTATGTCAGTAGCCCCCGAGATTTTGCTTGAATCGCAGAATCAGGGAAAATATCCAACTTTATATTCGTTCCATTTGCCGAATTTATCACATATCTTTTAAATATGCAATTCTATATTGTACATGGATAACGGTAGTTGGGGCTAGTTCATCTGACGGATCAGGTGCTAGTTAACTGCTCTAGTGGCAATCCGCAAAAACCTACTTCAAGATCACGTCCCTGGACATGATCTCGGGATACTGGTGTAAACTTCGACAGGTGCCGCTTAAGGTCTTACCATTCTGTCGAGTCCCAGTCATATTTTATCGGGTACCTAACGCGTCTGTTAGGATTTTTCTTCGTATCTGTTGATACGGAAAAAAGTAGCAAACCGACGTCAGAGACGGTGCCACGCCGCTCAGAACGGTTCTGGGGTCTTACCTTCGCAAAGTTTTGCGGCATTCAGAGATTATTCGCGACTTTTAGCGCTCTGAGAATATATTGTCGAGTGCTTTTAGGCTGTTGGAATAGCACATTTTATTGAGTCATATTTGATGACTTATTTTGTCTTCCCGATGGGAGTATATGTAGAGTTATATGTATAACTCGAAATATACTCACTTCTTTTTTTCCTTTCTCTATATTTTTGTATAAATTCATCGGGCACGTGAACAGCGTTCCCGATGGGAGTAGCCCCCGAGGCTACAGCCAAGGACTTGTGCTTGGTTGTAGGCTCCACAAATTAATATCATCTGTCGCTATATTGTTAATCTTTCTCGAGCTTTTCATATCTATCGGGTGCGCGACCAGCGCTCCCGATGGGAGTAGCCCCCGAGGCTATGATCAAATACTTGTATTTGGTCATAGGCTCCCGACATTTCTATTTTGCCACTGTAAAGTTTTTCTTTTTTCCAAAGTAGCCCCCGAGCATTTGGGCAAAAACTTGTATTTCATCAAAGGCTCCCGAAATAACCAATAATCTTCTGCTGACGAAATTCTTGTCAAACTTCTTTGTCGAAAATTTCTCTTGTCAAGGTGACATCATTGCTTACGATAGCCACGATTACTGTATCGGGAACATGCGAGAACCACTTCTCTCTCTGCCTTGTGGGTCCAATTTTCCTATCCAATTGACACGTCGTGCAAGTGGGGGACACACATCCTCTGCTTTTTCTGGCACTCATACTGTATCGCCTGTTGATACGTCTCCAACGTATCGATAATTTCTTATGTTCCATGCCACATTATTGATGTTATCTACATGTTTTATGCACACTTTATGTCATATTCGTGCATTTTCTGGAACTAACCTATTAACAAGATGCCGAAGTGCCGCTTCTTTTCATTGCTGTTTTTGGTTTCAGAAATCCTAGTAAGGAAATATTCTCGGAATTGGACGAAATCAAAGCCAGGGCCTATTTTTCCACGAAGCTTCAGGAAGTCCGAATACGAAACGAAGTGGGGCCACGAGGCGCCCAGACTACAGGGCGGCGCGGCCTAGGGTTTGGCCGCGCGGCCCTGTCATCTGGGGCCCTCGTGTGCCCTCCTGACTTGCCCTTCCGCCTACTTAAAGCCTCCGTGACGAAACCCCCAGTACCGAGAGCCACGATACGGAAAACCTTCCAGAGACGCCGCCAACGCCGATCCCATCTCGGGGGATCCAGGAGATCGCCTCCGGCACCCTGTCGGAGAGGGGAATCATCTCCCGGAGGACTCTACGCCGCCATGGTCGCCTCCGGTGTGATGTGTGAGTAGTCTACCCCTGGACTATGGGTCCATAGCAGTAGCTAGATGGTTGTCTTCTCCCCATTGTGCTATCATTGTCGGATCTTGTGAGCTGCCTAACATGATCAAGATCATCTATCTGTAATTCTATATGTTGCGTTTGTTGGGATCTGATGAATAAAGAATACTTGTTATGTTGATTATCAAAGCTATGTCTATGTGTTGTTTATGATCTTGCATGCTCTCCGTTATTAGTAGATGCTCTGGCCAAGTTGATGCTAGTAACTCCAAGAGGGAGTATTTATGCTCGATAGTGGGTTCATGTCTCCGTGAATCTGGAGGGGTGACAAGAACCTCTAAGGTTATGGATGTGCTATTGCCACTAGGGATAAAACATTAGTGCTATGTTCAAGGATGTAGTCACTAGTTACATTACGCGCAATACTTAATGCAATTGTCTGTTGTTAGCAACTTAATACTGGAGGGGGTTCGGATGATAACCTGAAGGTGGACTTTTTAGGCATAGATGCAGTTGGATGGCGGTCTATGTACTTTGTCGTAATGCCCAATTAAATCTCACTATACTCATCATGATATGTATGTGCATGGTCATGCTCTCTTTATTTGTCAATTGCCCAACTGTAATTTGTTCACCCAACATGCTGTTCGTCTTATGGGAGAGACACCTCTAGTGAACTGTGGACCCCGGTCCAATTCTCTTTACTGAAATACAATCTACTGCAATACTTGTTCTACTGTTTTCTGCAAACAATCATCTTCCACACAATACGGTTAATCCTTTGTTACAGCAAGCCGGTGAGATTGACAACCTCACTGTTTCGTTGGGGCAAAGTACTTTGGTTGTGTTGTGCAGGTTCCACGTTGGCGCCGGAATCCCTGGTGTTGCGCCGCACTACATCCCGCCGCCATCAACCTTCAACGTGCTTCTTGACTCCTACTGGTTCGATAAACCTTGGTTTCTTACTGAGGGAAACTTGCTGCTGTACGCATCACACCTTCCACTTGGGGTTCCCAACGAGCGTGTGCTTTACGCGTCATCAAGCTAAATTTCTGGCGCCGTTGCCGGGGAGATCAAGACACGCTGCAAGGGGAGTCTCCACTTCTCAATCTCTTTACTTTGTTTTTGTCTTGCTTAGTTTTATTTACTACTTTGTTTGCTGCACTAAATCAAAATACAAAAAAATTAGTTGCTAGTTTTACTTTACTTGCTATCTTGTTTGCTATATCAAAAACACAAAAAAAAATTAGTTTACTTGCATTTACCTTATTATAATGTCTAGTCCCGTAGTTGTTACTCTATCACCTGAGGAATCAATCTTCACCTTTAAACAAGGAGGTGAAGAGAATTTTAAAGAAGCATGGTCTAGAATTTTTGATGCTTATAGTAAAACTGAACCTAAAATGACCTTAAGTTTGCTTCTTAGTAATTTCTATTTCGGGCTTATTCTTCGCTATAGATATGCCTTAGATGCTGTAGTGGGAGGAGATTTCCTTCATTGTGATGGGGATCAAGCTTTTAATGCTATAAGGAAATTGATTACATCATTTAGCTCCGATAATAATTTTGATCCATCTCATGCTAGTATGAATAATAGATTAGACACTATTGAAACAAATATATCCTGTTTAAAAGAAGTGTATAATCGAATTCGCGAATATTATGATTATGTTCCATTAAGCTTTGAACCTTCAATGTGGGTGCCTACTGTTAAAGTTACTATTGGTGGTGAAACTTTTCCTGCTCGTTGTGATATTATGTCCGAGTTTTGCCTCATGCCTGAAAAAATTTATAAATCTTTGACACTTTGGGGACTTACTGAAGGGGGAGAAGAAATAACTCTTGCGGATAACTCTGTTGTAATTCCTATGGGCATAGCTGAAGGTGTTTTCACAACCTTTCTTGGAAGGACGGTATCCATTGATTATCTCGTTATTGAATGTGTAGGGACAGGACAAATCACACTTGGAAGATCCCTGATGAAACTCATGGGAGCAATCATAGATGTTGGGAAAGGCACTCTAAATTTTACCTCTACACCCGGATGCGGTCATGTATTCCCTAGACCAAAGAGTAGGAATAAGAGTAAGAAAGGTAAGAGTAACACCCCTAGTAAGAATGCCGATGCACTATCCTTTGATGATACTTGATACACACTTTCTGCGCCTAGCTGAAAGGCGTTAAAGAAAAGCGCTTATGGGAGACAACCCATGTGTTTTTACCTACAGTACTTTGTTTTTATTTTGTGTCTTGGAAGTTGTTTACTACTGTAGCAACCTCTCCTTATCTTAGTTTTGTGTTTTGTTGTGCCAAGATAAGCCGTTGATAGAAAAGTAAGTACTAGATTTGGATTACTGCGCAGTTCCAGATTTCTTTGCTGTCACGAATCTGGGTCCACCTCCCTGTAGGTAGCTCAGAAAATTAAGCCAATTTACGTGCATGATCCTCAGATATGTACGCAACTTTCATTCAATTTGAGCATTTTCATTTGAGCAAGTCTGGTGCCATTTTAAAATTCGTCAATACGAACTGTTCTGTTTTGACAGATTCTGCCTTTTATTTCGCATTGCCTCTTTTGCTATGTTGGATGAATTTCTTTGATCCACTAATGTCCAGTAGCATTATGCAATGTCCAGAAGTGTTAAGAATGATTGTGTCACCTCTGAATATGTTAATTTATATTGTGCACTAACCCTCTAATGAGTTGTTTCGAGTTTGGTGTGGAGGAAGTTTTCAAGGATCAAGAGAGGAGTATGATGCAACATGATCAAGGAGAGTGAAAGCTCTAAGCTTGGGGATGCCCCGGTGGTTCACCCCTGCATATATCAAGAAGACTCAAGCGTCTAAGCTTGGGGATGCCCAAGGCATCCCCTTCTTCATCGACAACATTATCAGGTTCCTCCCCTGAAACTATATTTTTATTCCATCACATCTTATGTGCTTTTTCTTGGAGCGTCGGTTTGTTTTTGTTTTTTGTTTTGTTTGAATAAAATGGATCCTAGCATTCACTTTATGAGAGAGAGACACGCTCCGCTGTAGCATATGGACAAGTATGTCCTTGGTTTCTACTCATAGTATTCATGGCGAAGTTTCTCCTTCGTTAAATTGTTATATGGTTGGAATTGGAAAATGATACATGTAGTAATTGCTATAAATGTCTTGGGTAATGTGATACTTGGCAATTGTTGTGCTCATGATTAAGCTCTTGCATCATATGCTTTGCACCCATTAATGAAGAAGTACATAGAGCATGCTAAAATTTGGTTTGCATATTTGGTTTCTCTAAGGTCTAGATAATTTCTAGTATTGAGTTTGAACAACAAGGAAGACGGTGTAGAGTCTTATAATGTTTTCAATATGTCTTTTATGTGAGTTTTGCTGCACCGGTTCATCCTTGTGTTTGTTTCAAATAAGCCTTGCTAGCCTAAACCTTGTATCGAGAGGGAATACTTCTCATGCATCCAAAATACTTGAGCCAACCACTATGCCATTTGTGTCCACCATACCTACCTACTACATGGTATTTTCCGCCATTCCAAAGTAAATTGCTTGAGTGCTACCTTTAAAATTCCATCATTCACCTTTGCAATATATAGCTCATGGGACAAATAGCTTAAAAACTATTGTGGTATTGAATATGTAATTATGCACTTTATCTCTTATTAAGTTGCTTGTTGTTGCGATAACCATGTTCACTGGGGACGCCATCAACTATTCATTGTTGAATTTCATGTGAGTTGCTATGCATGTTCGTCTTGTCTGAAGTAAGAGAGATCTACCACCTTATGATTAAGCATGCATATTGTTAGAGAAGAACATTGGGCCGCTAACTAAAGCCATGATCCATGGTGGAAGTTTCAGTTTTGGACATATATCCTCAATCTCAAATGAGAAAATTATTAATTGTTGTTACATGCTTATGCATAAAAGAGGAGTCCATTATCTGTTGTCTATGTTGTCCCGGTATGGATGTCTAAGTTGAAGAATAATCAATAGCGAGAAATCCAATGCGAGCTTTCTCCTTAGACCTTTGTACAGGCGGCATAGAGGTACCCCTTTGTGACACTTGGTAAAAACATGTGCATTGTGATGATCCGGTAGTCCAAGCTAATTAGGACAAGGTGCGGGCACTATTAGTACACTATGCATGAGGCTTGCAACTTATAAGATATAATTTACATGATGCATATGCTTTATTACTACCGTTGACAAAATTGTTTCATGTTTTCAAAATCAAAGCTCTAGCACAAATATAGCAATCGATGCTTTTCCTCTATGGAGGACCATTCTTTTACTTTCAATGTTGAGTCAGTTTACCTATCTCTCTCCACCTCAAGAAGCAAACACTTGTGTGAACTGTGCATTGATTCCTACATACTTGCTTATTGCACTTATTATATTACTCTATATTGACAATATCCATGAGATATACATGTTACAAGTTGAAAGCAACCGCCGAAACTTAATCTTCTTTTGTGTTGCTTCAATGCCTTTACTTTGAATTATTGCTTTATGAGTTAACTCTTATGCAAGACTAAATTGATGCTTGTCTTGAAGTGCTATTCATGAAAAGTCTTTGCTTTATGATTCACTTGTTTACTCATGTCATATACATTGTTTTGATCGCTGCATTCACTACATATGCTTTACAAATAGTATGATCAAGACTATGATGGCATGTCACTCCAGAAATTATCTGTGTTATCGTTTTACCTACTCGGGACGAGCAGAACTAAGCTTGGGGATGCTGATACGTCTCCAACGTATCGATAATTTCTTATGTTCCATGCCACATTATTGATGTTATCTACATGTTTTATGCACACTTTATGTCATATTCGTGCATTTTCTGGAACTAACCTATTAACAAGATGCCGAAGCGCCAGTTCCTGTTTTCTACTGTTTTTGGTTTCAGAAATCCTAGTAACGAAATATTCTCGGAATTGGACGAAATCAAAGCCCAGGGGCCTATTTTTCCACGAAGCTTCCAGAAGACCGAAGACGAAACGAAGTGGGGCCACGAGGCGCCCAGACTACAGGGCGGCGCGGCCTAGGGTTTGGCCGCGCGGCCCTGTCATCTGGGGCCCTCGTGTGCCCTCCTGACTTGCCCTTCCGCCTACTTAAAGCCTCCGTGACGAAACCCCCAGTACCGAGAGCCACGATACGGAAAACCTTCCAGAGACGCCGCCAACGCCGATCCCATCTCGGGGGATCCAGGAGATCGCCTCCGGCACCCTGCCGGAGAGGGGAATCATCTCCCGGAGGACTCTACGCCGCCATGGTCGCCTCCGGTGTGATGTGTGAGTAGTCTACCCCTGGACTATGGGTCCATAGCAGTAGCTAGATGGTTGTCTTCTCCCCATTGTGCTATCATTGTCGGATCTTGTGAGCTGCCTAACATGATCAAGATCATCTATCTGTAATTCTATATGTTGCGTTTGTTGGGATCCGATGAATAGAGAATACTTGTTATGTTGATTATCAAAGCTATGTCTATGTGTTGTTTATGATCTTGCATGCTCTCCGTTATTAGTAGATGCTCTGGCCAAGTTGATGCTAGTAACTCCAAGAGGGAGTATTTATGCTCGATAGTGGGTTCATGTCTCCGTGAATCTGGAGGGGTGACAAGAACCTCTAAGGTTATGGATGTGCTGTTGCCACTAGGGATAAAACATTAGTGCTATGTTCAAGGATGTAGTCACTAGTTACATTACGCGCAATACTTAATGCAATTGTCTGTTGTTAGCAACTTAATACTGGAGGGGGTTTGGATGATAACCTGAAGGTGGACTTTTTAGGCATAGATGCAGTTGGATGGCGGTCTATGTACTTTGTCGTAATGCCCAATTAAATCTCACTATACTCATCATGATATGTATGTGCATGGTCATGCTCTCTTTATTTGTCAATTGCCCAACTGTAATTTGTTCACCCAACATGCTGTTCGTCTTATGGGAGAGACACCTCTAGTGAACTGTGGACCCCGGTCCAATTCTCTTTACTGAAATACAATCTACTGCAATACTTGTTCTAGTGTTTTCTGCAAACAATCATCTTCCACACAATACGGTTAATTCTTTGTTACAGCAAGCCGGTGAGATTGACAACCTCACTGTTTCGTTGGGGCAAAGTACTTTGGTTGTGTTGTGCAGGTTCCACGTTGGCGCCGGAATCCCTGGTGTTGCGCCGCACTACATCCCGCCGCCATCAACCTTCAACGTGCTTCTTGACTCCTACTGGTTCGATAAACCTTGGTTTCTTACTGAGGGAAACTTGCTGCTGTACGCATCACACCTTCCACTTGGGGTTCCCAACGAGCGTGTGCTTTACGCGTCATCACCTGTCCGTTCACTTCTCAGTAAAAATCCAGTTTTACCCCTTGTCCACGTGTTTGCCATCTGCATCATAATTTCTCCATCCAACGGTTGCGTCGACTCGCCGCACCACTACATAAGGCCATCGTCTTCCTCCTTCAGCACTTTCGCTCGCGCCGCATCTCTGTTCCTCCTCTGCAAATCCTCCATTGCTCCCCTTGCTTCAAGCGCTCAACCACTCTCACACCCTTCGCCGCCAAGTCCATTGATGCCGCCTCGCATTCGTTTGACTAGGCATAGCACGCCGGAGTCGAAGATGACGACAACAGATCTGGGAAGCGCCGAGTGGGAGAGATCCAAGATCTCTGCCCAAGACATCAATATGCTGAAGAAGATGGGATTCAGCAAAAAGGAGGACTCGCTCCAGTTCCCCAAGGAGTAAAGCTACCCGAAGCCTCCAATCGACTATCGGGTTAGTTTCGTTGACCACCTCATCCGACGACTTTCTCCCCCAATCCACGAATTTCTCCATGGTCTCCTTTTTGTCTATGGGCTTCAGTTGCATCATCTGACGCCCAATTCCATCCTCCACATCTCGATTTTTATCACACTGTGTGAGTGCTTCCTCGGGGTTCAACCCAATTGGGCTCTGTGGAAGCGCATCTTCTGCATCCGCCGTAATGGCTCTCACAACGTCGCCTACAACATTGGCGGCGTTGTTATCTGTGTTCGTTCTGATGTCGAATATTTCGATGTCAAATTTCCCGACTCCGTCCAAGGTTGGCGGAAGAAGTGGCTGTATATCCATGAAGAAAGCTCCAATCCAGTGGAGGAAAACATCGCACCTTTTGACGGAGAAGCCAAAATCCTTCGTCGCCGTTCTTGGGATGCTGAAGCTACCGAAGCTGAGAAGTTGGCGACAGAGGCGCTGATGACTCGCATCCATGAGCTACAGAACACTCGCGGCAAGGAACTTTCGGGTATTGATATTACCGCCTATTTCCTTAGGACTAGAGTGCAGCCTCTCCAGGCTCGCAAAAACCCCTTCTGGAAGTACGCTGGTGAAAAAGATGTTGATAGGCTCTCAAAAGATCTTCCTTTGAAGGATTTTGAAAAGCTTATCCGCAAAATCTCATCGCTCAACAAGAAGGATTCAGTTCCAACTTCTTGCCGTATTGCGCCATATAGTAGCGCCAATCCCCTTCCCGAGGTAATTTTTCCTTGCAATTGCTATATTGCCTCCTCAAGTTTTATTATTTGTCGACTACTATCTTGTTAACGCCTTTTGTCGACACTCTTTCTTTTTCTCAGGACCATCCCGTCCTTGCTTCTCTTCCTCCTCTTCCTGAAGGTGGAGAAGTTGAGGACCGTACCGTTGTCGACGATGACAACCAAGGCACCTCGCGCCCTGCCACTGAAGTTGCGGGTTCTCACAAATCCGCGGCTTCCGCTGAATCAGAAGCCACTGCCTCGACACACTCTCTTCCTCACGCTTATCCAAGGATCAAGAGGAAAAGAGATGAAGTCAAAGATTTCGGCACCTCCAAAGCTGAAGAAACTGAGCCTTCAGATAGGAAGGCAGCTTTCAATCCATATACTGATGCCCTCGTCAGCTCGTAAGTTACTCCTTACTCTTTACTTTTTTGTTTTGATGTTTCTTGTCTATCTTGCTTCTTATACTGTCGCCATTTTATTGTAGTGGTGACGAGGAAGAAGAACAACCTGTTGACGCGGCTACTCGAACGAGTACGTCGCGTACTTTAGTTGTGTCTGAAGCTCAGCATGATGGGGATGAAACTTCGCCTCCCCAACAGGACATGGAGCAAGCGCCACCAGTAGAAAGCCCCCGAGCCTCTTCTCCAAAGAGAGCGAGGGTCGAGCCATCCAAGGAACCTATCCAATTTCCTGGTAGCTCTTCGACACCTTCATTGGATGATGTAAGTTTCAAACCTTTCCATACTTCCATCTCCCCTTTGTTTTTTTACTAAGTGTTGTCGAATTTACATTGGCTATATTGACTTCTTTTTTCCCTTGGTCGTTTCTTCAGCCTCTAATGAAGGAGTTTATTCATCTTGGTACCCAATTTGTCGGGTACCGTGACTTTTCCAAGAAGCTGGAAGGTATTATCTTTATTTTTCTCTGTTACATGTGTACCATTATTTTGTCATGATATTTGACTGTCATGTATTTTGCCAGGAGATCTTGCGGAGGCCAACAAACGTGCTGACGCTCTTGCTGTTAAGTTAGAGCAAAGCGAAAGAACCCGCAAGAAAGCTGAAAAAGATGCTGCCGCCATTGAAGATCTTCGAAAGAGACTTCATGACGCGGAAACTTCCTTGAGCGAGAATATATCTCGGCAATCAGCTCGAGAAACAGAAATTCTCACTCGCTTCGAGTCGCAGAGTCGACGTTTTGTTAGTAAGTGCCTGAATCCTTGTGCATTTCCTCGGGTTACTTCACATTTTCCCCGCGTTCTTTATTTACAAGCTACTCTTTGCTTGTTTTTAGGGAGAACTCATCAAGAATACGAAGTTGAGGGTCCTGAAGGCGATGAGCTTCTTGATGCGCTGACCCTTCTTGAGATTCATGGGGATGAAGCACGCGACGACCTTGAAAACGCTGAGGCAGGTCTGTCGAAGCTTTTCCCCTACTTCTTCCCGAAGAAAGAGGTCCCCAATACTTTTCTTGATCTCGCCAAAGCCTTCAATGAGCCGGAAGATCTTGGGCTAAAACTTCGCCAAGAGGGTCTGAAGATTGGTGTTGAGGGCACCATCGCGCTGATCGCTAATAGTCAGCAAAACGTTGACTGGGCCAAGGTTGGCGACATAGGGGAGATGGAGACGAAGAAATGGCAATCTCTAATTAGAGCTGCCAAGCCTTCCGCCAGACCAGTCCTTTCCTTCCTTGGTGTTAAACCAGCACCTGCTCCAAGCGCATCCAAGCCGGAGGTCAAGTAGACCACCCTGTCCTCTTTTTTTTTTTAGTTCTATCTTTTGATGCTGTCGCCCTAGTAGTTTTGGGACAACTACTTCATTAGTCCAGTAGTGACCTTTCTTTTGTAATAGCAATGTACATGCTTCGAGATTTAATGGAAATCTATGTTTGCTGGATGATTGATGTCGAAATATCTTTATTTTCAGTTGATTTTTGACAACTATTCCGCAACTCCTCATCCTTCCGTTGTTTTACCTGCCTCCTCTCACTCGAAGAAAGTGCTTGTTAATACTGAACTTGGTGGAGATTCCTCGAGTAAAAATTTGGCACAAGAGTTGGAAGAGCTTCGTCAACAACTTCAGTATGCGAAGAAGCAAACACTTGTGATGATGGAACAATCTCGCAAGGCATCCGAAAAAGAGGAATTTGCACTCCAGCAAGCTCGAGAAGCCATAGCTGCTAAGGAAGCCGCCGTTTCTGAGGCTGAAAAGGCAACCACTCGAGAGAATTTAATGCTAGATTTGATGAATGAAGCCAGTGCAGATATGTCAGGTATGCTTTCTCAAATCAACACTTCTTCTGTCTTCTTGTTGTTCTTTTCTCTGAAATTCCTGTGCCGTCGCCATATAGGTTCTTTTCTTGACGCTGCTGCTGAAGACGAAAGGGTAAACACAAGGACCAATCTCCTTGTTAACCTTTCTCTTGACCATGGGTCTCTTTTCTGGGCCACTCCAGAACGTACCCGATAGATTGTCAGGTTTCAAGACCGCGCCTGTCAGGTTCGCGAGTTCCTTGATTTCTGCACCAGGACCTTGTCCCTGGTGTACAAGACAATGTTTCCTCGGAACGAGGCACCCAATACTCTTCTTGGTCTCATAGAAAATTTTCGGGATGCTCCTCGTATTCATAACTTTGTGCGAGCTCAACTGTCTGCTGGAGCAAGATTCGCAATGATTATGATACAGATCTGCTACCGAAAATTAGACCTGACGACGATTGTCTCCAAGTGCCTGGCCAAGCAATCGAAGAGAAAAAGGAACATCGACAAGATCAATGATATTGTAACTCCTGTAGCCGAGGAAATGATGGACGAGCTTCTTCGGATGGACTCTGAATTCTTTTTCAAAGGAAGTTATGCCGAGCATACGACAACTGCTGCGAATAACAAAGGGCTGTCCATAGATAATATATTAGGTAGGGACTGATATTTTTCTTGTAACTTGTCGAACTTTCTCAGGAATTGCATCTTGTATGTTGTAGACATATTCTATATTGTAAAGCCAAAGAATGTATTTATTTTTCTTCATCAAGCCCCCCAGTATTTCAGTGGTGTATCTTTTTATTCGTGTATGCGAGGTTTTAAACCAAGGCAACCGAACTTTTATTGGCTATATTTGCGGGTACTAGCCCCCGAGTGCTTTGCTCTATTTTGATTGCTATTTTGTACCTTCGTTTTATTTGGCGGGGTATTTGGTGCCAAGGCGAGGTATTTTGCAAGTTGTATTCGTCGACACTGTATATATATATTGTATCCTCTGGGTATAAGCCCCCGAGCCCGTCGAAAAGATATATGATTCAACTATCTTTATTATATTGCAGCGCCAAAAGCCCGCCTCATTAAAAACCTTTTCCGGCCCCACTCGGTGCCCCGAAAAAGGAAAAGAGTGCGTCTGAAAACTCGCGGGCGTTTCAGTACATTGTATTTTTACAAGGAGAGCTATATTTTGGTACTAGGCGTAGAAACGCCGTAGCTGCGCTACGTTCCAGGGGTTTTTCTCGGGAACCCCTGTCTTCTTATCTTTGATCCTGTATGCTCCTCCTTCAATTACTTCTGTGACGATGTAAGGGCCAAGCCATGGTGACTCGAGTTTTTCAATACGATCTTGATTGAGTCGTAGAACTAAGTCTCTAACCTGAAAGGACCTTGGTCGCAAACGTCGACTGTGGTAATTTTTCAGATCTTGCTGATATTTGGTGACCCTTGACAATACTTCGTCTCGAGCTTCGTCTAGTGCGTCGACGTCGTCTTCCAATGCTCTCCTGGAAGCTTCTTCATTGTATTCTGTGACTCTCGGAGAATCGTGCTCTATTTCTATTGGCAGCACTGCCTCTGCTCCGTGGACCAGGAAAAACGGAGTCTCCTGTGTCGCTGTATTTGGTGTTGTTCGGATGCTCCATAGCACACTCGGCAACTCCTCTGGCCAAGTATGTCAAGATTTTTCCAGTGGCCCTAGCAAACGCTTCTTGATGCCATTGCAGATTATACCATTGGCTTTCTCGACTTGACCATTGGTTTGAGGATGCGCGACTGACGCGAAGTGTAATTTGATGCCCACCTCGGCACAGTATGCCTTGAATTCCTTGGATGTAAAGTTACTGCCATTGTCCGTGACGATGCTATGAGGTACTCCGAATCGAAAAACGATGCTCTTCACGAACTTTATGGCTGACGCTGCATCTGGTGAATTTATCGGCTTCGCTTCTATCCACTTGGTGAATTTATCGACAGCGATGAGCATATACTCGTATCCTCCTGGCGAGGCCTTGTGTAACTTTCCCACCATGTCGAGACCCCATTAAGCAAAGGGCCAAGATAAGGGTATTGGCATTAGTTCCGCTGCTGGAGAGTGAGGCTTTGCGGCAAATCTCTGGCACGCGTCACAGGTTCACACTATCTCCTTTGCATCCTCAATTGCTGTTAACCAGTAAAATCCAGCTCGAAAAACCTTGGCCGTGATAGCTCGGCTACTTGCGTGATGACCGCATACTCCTTCGTGTACTTCCTTCAGAATTACTCTTCCTTCTTCGGGTGTGACGCATCTCTGTAGCACACCCGAAATACTTCGCTTATACAACTCCCCTTTGACCACGGTAAAAGCTTTAGAACGTCTAATTATCCGCCTTGCTTCAACTGGATTGTCTGGTATTGTTTTTCTTAGGATGTATGATATGTACGCTTGCATCCATGGTATTTGCACCATCATGACTAGCTCATGTTCCTCTTCTTCTTCTTCCAGTGGTTTTTTTGCGACACCCGAGGGTTTTTCATCCTTCTCCTTCTTTTTAGTTTTCATCGGCTTGGTGGATCTTTCGCTTATTTCTTCCCAAAACACGCCTGGAGGAATCGCCAAACATTGCGACCCGATATTTGCCAGAACATCGGCTTCATCATTGCTCAATCTGCTGATGTGATTTACCTCACATCCATCAAACAGCTTTTCTAGCTCATTATACATCTCCTTGTATGCTATCATAGTCTCGTTGACTGCATCACATTGATTCATAACCTGCTGTGCCACCAATTGTGAGTCGCCAAAGATTTTCAGTCGGGTTGCACCGCAAGCTTTCGCCATCTTCATCCCATGTATAAGAGCTTCGTATTCTGTCTCGTTGTTGGACGCGTTTGGGAAAGTCATCTGTAAGACGTACTTTAATTTGTCGCCTTCAGGTGATATGAGAATTACGCCTGCTCCAGCTCCCTCTAATCTCTTGGATCCATCGAAGTTCATGGTCCAAGTTCTCGATAAATCCGGAGGTCCTGTATTTTGCAACTCCATCCACTCTGCGACGAAATCTGGCAGAATTTGCGACTTTATTGCTTTTCTTTTTTCATACGTGATGTCCCGAGGGGAAAGTTCTATTCCCCAAAGGGAGACACGACCTGTAGCTTCTGGATTGTTTAGTATATTGGATAGAGGAGCCTCGTTAACCACTATTATCGGATGCGCCGAAAAATAGTGCCGCAATTTTCTTGCGGTTGTAAACACTCCGTATGCTAGCTTCTGGTACTGCGGGTAACGCTATTTTGAAGGCGATAAAACTTCACTGATGAAGTATACCGGTCTCTGCACTCCGTGGAGTTTTCCTTCTTCTTCTCTTTCAACAACTAGCGCTGTGCTGACCACTTGGGGTGTAGCCGCAATGTATAGCAAGAAGGGTTCCTTCTCTTTTGGCGCCACCAAGATTGGTGGTGTCGAAACTGTCCGTTTAAGATCCTCGAAAGCCCTGTCTGCCTCTTCGTTCCACTGGAACTTTTCTCCTTGCTTGATTAAGGCGTAGAACGGTAGCGCCTTTTCTCCCAGCCTGGCGACGAATCTGCTTAAAGCTGCGACTCGCCCAGTTAATTGCTGTATTTCCTTCAACTTTGTTGGCTTCCTCATTGTTATGATAGCTTGGATTTTTTCGGGATTTGCTTCAATCCCTCTTGCTGAGACTAGGAACCCAAGGAGTTCTCCCGCAGGAACGCCGAAAGAACATTTCGTCGGATTCAGCTTGAGACAAAACTTGTCGAGGTTGTCAAAAGTTTCTTTCAAATCCTTGATCAACGTTTCCCCCTTTTTTGAAGTTATGACGACATCATCGATGTAGACTTGTACGTTTTTTCCAATCTGTGTTGCTAGGCATTTCTGCATCATCCGCTGATATGTTGCTCCCGCGTTTTTCAAACCAAAAGGCATTGTTCTGTAACAAAACACGCCATACGGTGTGATGAACGCTGTCTTGGCTTCGTCGTCTTCTTTTAATCGGATCTGGTTATAACCAGAATATGCGTCCAAGAAGGAAAGACGTTCGCATCCTGCCGTGGAGTCGATAATTTGATCGATCCTTGGGAGGGGAAAGTGATCCTTTGGACAATGTTTACTGAGGCACGTAAAGTCGACACACATGCGAAGGACTTTCGTGTTTTTCTTCGGCACCATCACTGGGTTAGCTACTGTGACGCCCCGGAACCGGTACCATGAGGATCCCAGCGAACCCGCCGAAATCCGCATGATATCGATTCAGAGACGCCCTCCGACACGACGTGCGCGAAGAATCACACACGTGATGCCAGCGGAATTAACACGAGCGGTAACATTACAACAGGATTACAATAGAGCCCACAAGATACATATATTACAACAAAGACTCCAACGAGTCAAGATACAAATATACAATACAAAGATCCAAATCATACAGAAGATCGAATAGGTCCGAGTACGGACAAGATACAAATTGGTCTAAGAGTCCTGAAGATAACGATGGCGTCCATAACCCTGCCCAGGCCAAGCCGGAAGGGTAACCTTGCTAACGTCGTCATCTCGTACCTGTCAAAGTCGGGCCATCGGTTGCCGACAAAAGGGAGGAAGCAAAAGAGAAAGGGAAAAGGCGAGAGTAAGTACCAAGGAACGAACTCCGACACGTACTTAGCGAGACTAGAAATGGCTATGCTCGCCGGGCGAATATATATATCGCCTGGGGCTATATGGTAGGTTTAGCGGCAGCAAAACTATAACCAATAGAGACACGCTACAACATCCGTCTACTCAGAGAAGATAAGAGAGCGCACAAGGTAACAGATAAATACTACACGAACATAACCCAGCCGATTACACATATCCCCTTCAACAAAGCGAAGATGCAATGTAAAAGGCACTCAACGGTGGACAAGTTTTATTAGGTATCGGTTGTAGTAATGCTATATTACTACGCAAATTATTATCAGATTATTAACAACAAGTATAAGGTGTAAGTTGTTCTATGGTCAAGCCATACAATTCCAAGTCGTCCATAACCGCGGACACGGCTTATCGATAAGATGTACACCCTGCAGGGGTTGCCCAAATGTAACCATACGCATGCTCGACCCCACTTACTACAGGTGAAGTCTAACAACAAGACCGTTCCCAATGCAAGAGAAAGTTTAATGGGAGCCACCCAACTAAGCTACCCGTGACGAAGTTCGGCCGTACTCCGATACGGACCCAGAGGTTGCGATGGCGTCCAAGGCGGGCACTAACGACCGGCCAAGGATAAGTCGGCACGCAATATGAGTACAATACATAATATAAACACCCGAAGACAACAGGAAGTAAATCGTGCATCGTGCATATGGGCAAATCAAACCAAGGTTGTGGCTCCCAATAAACAGACTCGAGGAAAGGTAGTGGGTGATGGGGGTCCCACTCCCCCACGTACGGGTAGAGCGCTCAAACTCGGAACAGATAACAAGAACTCGGGTCCTAGGGGACATTAGCAAGTCAAAGTTCCGATGCTTTCGCAAAGGGGCTCACAGATGCCTCTGCTTACAATTTTAGTTGTTAACAATTAAGTAAAGCATGTGTATCTCCAACAACTGATATAGCATGTGATAACCTCCCAACAACCCAACATATCCCGATAACAGATCGAGATAAACAACAGAGCTTAAACATGCCTACGACTCGCAAGGCTCAATCATCAAGCAACGGCTATGGGTAAGGAATGATACATATAGGATTATCATGGTAAACGAGTGGAATAGGACACGTGACTCGATAAAGAAGCGCAACATAAGGATAGCAATGCGAGGGAGAGTGTATAATAGGTGAAGAGAGAGGGCTCGCCTGTGAAAAGCTGCAGAAGAACTTGTCGGAGAACTCGTCGTATCTCACATCAACACTTCGTGATCCTATCCGGGAAGAAGAAAATGCTGGAACACACAACGCATGCAAGTCTTACTACTACGGATAAAGAAGATCCAGCATGATCAGGATAGTATGGATGACATGGCAACAATGATGCAATGCACTTATCCAATTTAAGCGGGATCGAAACCCCGGACAAACAAATTAGGTTAGAGTTGCATTTCCTACCGCCAATATTAAGGGTGGATTAGCATAGCAAACATGGCAGGGGTGAGCTACATCAAAGTTAAATGGAACCGGGACAATATTTATATAGTATCCCACAAATTCCATATGTTCCATATTAGGTGATAATGCAAACTATCACGAATTTATATGATGCATAGGGCAACAGCAAGCATGGATGGCATAATCATGTTCATCACATTTTTCTGATCAATTTTCATATAGAACATTTTTTATTTTGAGTTATATTTTGAAAGTTATGAGCTTTGACAGATTTGTAGTTAAAAGAAAAGACAGGAAAAAGGGGGTCGGGCTGGATCTGGGGTTGGCCTGCTACCTGGCCGGCGGGAGGAAATGTATGGCGCGCGTGGGCCGGCCCAGTTCTGGCCTGCGAGCGGCGACGGTTAGCTTCGGGCCGCACACGCGATGGGCTGCACCGGAAGAGACACGGATCAAGGCCCAAAAGCAGATCTGGAGCAGAAAAATACTGGCGAGTTAATTCGCTTCCACCAGGAGTTGAACACGGGATCAAATGATGCATGACAGGGAACGAACCAGATGCACTAGCTGCTGTTGTTGATCTGTTATATATCAACACGAACTGAAGCATCTGAAGCATCTATGCGTGCAAGATCTGAACAAAACAGAGACAAAAAGGAAAGAATTAATATGCTGGTGTGAGGATTTGAACCCACGTCCTTTGTTGAAGAGATGAAGGGATGAACCAGTGTGCTGCTGGTGTTGATGTTGAACATGATGGGCCGCACCAACTTGTGAAGTAGGCGAGGCAGAGCTCTTGACCAAGACAACCATGGCGAACGGAGATCAGGTCGACCATGGATCTCACGATTCGGAGCGAACCGGGACGAGCGCGGGGCGTCGGGGGTGCGCCTGAACACGGGGAAACCAGGGGTGTGCTCGGTTTGACCGGAGGAGGACGAGGGCGGCTAGAATCGACGTCGGAGCATGGCGGCCATGGATGAGAAACGACGACCTTGCGCTCGATTGGGAGGCTCTCGGCTCGATTCCTTGGACGAGGCTGTAGAGGATGACGAGACGCATCTAACGGTGCCCTCAGAACGGCGAGGGGAGGTGGGAGCAGCGACGCCATGGGGAACTGAGCGCCGGGGTGGCTCTCCTTTGCTCACAGAGAAGGGGAAAAAGGTGGGGAAGAAGAGAGTGGGCGGCGGCGACTAGAGGGAGGAAGGCTAGGGTTTTCCAGAGAGGCTTGGAGAGAGATTTAAGAGGGGGAAAAGGAGGTGGAGGCGCGGTGGTGGTGAGGACCACAGCACGCAGACGGCATGGAGCTGTCGCTCTCCAATGTTGACGAAGAAGAGAAACAGGAAAAGAATTCCAACGAAAAGGTACGGGCCAAGGGGAGAAAGAGGGCTCGGTCCAGAGAGAGAAGAGACAGACTGGGCCGCCGGTTGGGCTGCTGTGGTGGAAAAGAAGAAAGAGAAGATGGGCCAGAAGAAAGAGGAGGCCCGGGAGATGGGAAGAGGGTTTTGTTTAAAAGAGAAGGACAAAGGAGAATTTATAAAATAATTTTATTTGTAAAAACATGGAGGATAAGATGCATGATGCATGATGATGCATAAAAGAAAAAGAACAAACAAATCTATTAGGGGTCCTACCCGGGGCCGTTACAGCTACCCACCTGGCTTCTGTAGATATCTCTTTAATAAAACCAGCATCTTTGAGTTGATCAATTTCTGACAGCATAGCTTTGCGGTTTGGTTCCGAAAAACGCCGCAAAGGTTGTTTGATTGGTCTCGCAATGGGATCCAAGTTTAGGTGGTGCTCGGCAAGTTCCCTGGGTACTCCTGGCATGTCAGCTGGACACCATGTGAAGATTTTCCAGTGCTCACGGAGGAACTCGACGAGCGCGCTTTCCTATGCGAGGTCCATATTTGTTGAAATGGACGTTGTTTTCTTCAGGTCCGTCGGGTGGATCTCCACCTCTTTTGAATCCTTCGTCGTGTTAATGGTTGGTTCCCTGAGTGGACTCCCTGTGTCTGGTAACACATCATAATCAGTGAGCATTGGCGCCATATATTCTGCTTGCATCCCGAAAGTTTCCGACAGTCGATGAAAATCTTTGTCGCACTTATCAGCTAATGCGAAGCTTCCCTTGACTGTGATTGGTCCTTTTGGTCCACGCAACCTCCACAATAAGTACGTGTAATGAGGTACCGCCATAAACCTGGCATATGCTGGTCGTTCCAACAAAGCGTGATATTGCGACGGGAAATCCACGACTTCAAACTCCAATTTCTCTATCCTGTAGTTTTCTCGGGTCCCAAACTGAACGTCGAGATTGATCTTGCCCAACGGGTAACTTGGCTTCTCTAGCATGATCCCGTGGAAACGTGTATCGGTTGGTGTTAAATTTGCCAGGGATATGTTCATCTTCCTTAATGTATCTGCGTACATAAGGTTTAAGCTGCTGCCGCCATCTATAAAGACTCTCGACACGTCGAAACCGGCAATTACTGCGGGTAAAATAAGTGCGGATTGCCCTGGTCGAGGAACCTGCTGCGGGTGATCCGCAATTGTGAAGCCAATGTCCTGTCCCGACTAATTTAAGTACTCGACTGTTGGTGGAGGCATCTTTTCTGCCATGAACACTTGCCGCGAAATTACTTTCTGCGCCCTGTTAGATGGCCTAGCTTTCTGAATCATCAAGACTGCACCATTAGAGTTAGGGTCAACATATGGAGGTGGATGTGGTGCTGCCGCTATTCTGAGCTGGTGCCGATTTTCGTCCGTAATTGCGGGAGGAGGTGGGAGGTGTATCTCGCTCCTTGGCCCCTGGGGGTTTCTATTCATTGCTTGAGCGTTGGCCATTCTTGCGGCTCGCAACATTGCTTGAAAATTTCGACAATCCTTCTGCAGGTGTCCTGACTGCCTCTTCCCATTATTATCAAGGTAGAAATGCATCTGACATGGTCCGTTCATCATTTCCTCGGGAGACACATATGGTCTCTGAAACCTTGGTCCACTATTTTACCTATTACCACGGTAGTCACCTCTATTGTCGCCTTGTTGCTCATTACTTCTTTGGTAATCATCTCGATTATTTCCTCCAGAGTTTCCTCGGAAACCAGCCGATATGTGGCCAGGAGCATCATTATTGTAGAACTGGCGAGAAAATCGCCTTCTATTTTGAAAATTTCGACTGCGGTCCTCCTCTGGCGACCTATGTCGCTTGTTATGTATAGCATCTTCTCCATCTGCCCACTTGTTTGCTATTTCCATCAGTGCTGATATTGTTTTTGGGTTGGTTCTTCCTAGGTCCTCGACGAAATCTCCTCGTCGAATTCCTGCTACGAATGCATCTATTGCCCTCTTGTCAGATATATATTCTGCCGAGTTTTTGATGATATTCCACCTCTGTATATATTTTCTCATAGATTCGTCGTGTTTCTGTCTACACGCCCTCAACTCTTCCAGTGATGCTGGTTTCTTGCAGGTGGACCGGAAATTTTTCACGAAGATGTCCTCGAAACTATCCCAGTTGTCGATGGAACCTGGGGGAAGTTTCTTTATCCAAGATCGTGCGGCTCCACTTAGATGTACTGGATGCTTTGCATGGCTGTTGCCCTGGTTCCTCCTATCAACTTCACCATCTCGAGATAGTCAACGAGCCAATCTTCAGGATCCTGTAGACCGTCGAATTTCTTGAAATTTTCGGGTAGATTGAACCCTGAAGGGACTTGAGTTTTTCGGACTCGTCTCGTAAAGCACGGGAGCCCGCACAGATCTTCATCGGCAACTTTTGGTGAATGCCGATGTTCTCTTCTTTCTTGTCGCGCTCTGTCTACCCTTTCTTGAGCCGCTGTATCTCTTGCTCCACTTGTTCTCGGTGGATCTTGCACTGCTGCAGTGGGTCGTGGACTATTTTGCCTTGCAGTTCCTTCGGGAGGTGTAGCTGTGAATGCTGTTCCCATGACTCCAACTCCTGCCATTGCCATGTTGAACAACGCTTCTCTCGAATCCCCAGGGGGTGGTCTGGATGCGAGGATATAAGCTTGCGTTGCCATATACCCAGCTTCCGGTGTCTTAGGGATAATATTTCCCCTTGTGTCGATCGTCATGAAAGACATGTCGAGGTTTTGAACCAGATGCTCCCTCTCTGCTTCGGGTATATTTTGCAGTCGAGATCTTGCTCTCCTTCGAGCCTCTCTGTGACTATCTCCCAAAGTTCCTGATTGTCGGCTTAGTTCTGCTCTTCGCCTACTTGACGCAGAAGCTGCCTCCTTTCTTCTGTTCAGGGAAGCTATTTGTTTTTCCAGTTCCCTACTCACACGAGCAAGTCTATATTGATAAGCTTGTAATTCTTCTACTGTAGCAGTTGTGGTCATTGGTTCTGAACCGTCCATGGCTCTTGCGGCTCTATCCCACGCTGCTTGCGGGAGTTGAACTCTTTCACGAGGTGAAGACCCGACATATTTAGTGCCTAGGCCTCTTCTGAGATCAGCGGGATCGACGTATGGGTTTCCCAAATCATCGAAAGCCTCTGACGTCTCTGGTTCTGCTCGGTTTGCTTCCTCGATTGCATAGACTTGATGATATTTTGAGTGTTGGTTTTTATCAGGATTGGTGACACCATCGTAGAGATTGGTGAAGACCTTTCCGATGGCAGCAGATTTGTCGATGAAGTTGAAGCTGTCGACGCTGTCGGAGTCGCTGCTTATAAAGGAGTCCGCAGACAACCCGAAGGATGTGTCGCTGAAGATCTTGGCGAGCTTTCCGCTTGCCTTGGTGCTGATGAAGCGTGGCGACGAAAGCTCTTCATCGCTCGATGAAAAGTCAGAATCGATCGCTAAAAATTCCGACGAGATCGGAACTTCGAGACGATAAGATCCTTCCTTGTTGATGCTAAATCGGAATTCTCCGAACGTCATGACGATGGGCTCCTCCAGATACACACATGCATCCAAACGGGAGGGCGGGTGAGGAATAAAATCGACTAGATCAGTTTTTTCCTGTTTACCTCGATCCATCGCATTGCTTGCTACCGACGAAGTCGACGATTCTGGACGTGCCATCGAGATCAACTCCTTGCAACCTCTAAATCCCACAGACGGCGCCAATTGACAAGGGATTAACTTGTCAATGCCTACGGATTGTAGACTAGGGTTTAGTTAGATGTAGAGGGCAAGTAGATCTCGAAGGTTTCAGCCGAAAAGTACTCGACGAATATGAAATTAGGGTTGTGTTGACAGTAAATTCGATCCTTTCTTTGTCCCTCGACTCCCCCTTATATAGGAGGCGGAGCCGAGGGTTTTGTAATACACAAGTTTACAGAGTCCGGGAGGGTTTCTAACCCATCCCGCAAGATTACAAGTATCCTTTTCTAATACAACTCTAGTTTTCCTTAATAGTATCTTGGGCTTCCGAATCTTCTTATTCTTCGGGTCATGGGCCTTCAGTAAACCCCGGGTACCATCTTCGGCAGGCCCATTGGGGATGCCTATGTCAGCAGCCTCGGAGGAGCCAGGGGTGGCCCCCCCATAGGCTAGCGCGCCCCCCCTTTGGCCGCATCGCCATGTGGGGTGGGGCCCCCAGGGCTCCCCTCTGGTCCCTCTCTGGCTCTCTGGAAGCTTCCGTGAAATATAAGATCGTGGGCATTAATTTTGTCCAATTCCGAGAATATTTCCTGTGTAAGATTTCTGAAACCAAAAACAGCAGAAAACAGGAACTGGCACTTCGACATCTTGTTAATAGGTTAGTTCCAGAAAATGCATCAAAACGATATAAAGTATGAATAAAACATGTAGGTATTGTCATAAAACTAGCATGGAACATAAGAAATTATAGATACGTTGGAGACGTATCAAGCATCCCCAAGCTTAGTTCCTACTCGCCCTCGAGTAGGTAAACGATAACAAGGATAATTTCTGACATGCTACCAACATAATCTTGATCAACAATATTGTAAAGCATATGAGATGAATGAAGTGACTCAAGGCAATGATCTATAGTTTGCTAACAAATAGATAACATATAGCAAAACTTTTCATGAATAGTACTTTCAAGACAAGCATCAACAAGTCTTGCATAAGAGTTAACTCATAAAGCAATAGATTCAAAGTAAAAGACATTGAAGCAACACAAATGATGATTAAGTTTCAGCAGTTGCTTTCAACTTGTAACATGTATATCTCATGGATAGTTGTCAACATAAAGCAATATAACAAGTGCAATAGGTAAACATGTAAGAATCAATGCACACAGTTGACACAAGTGTTTGCTTCTAAGATAGAAAGGAGTAGGTAAACTGACTCAACATAAAGTAAAAGAAAGGCCCTTCGCAGAGGGAAGCATGGATTACTATTTTTGTGCTAGAGCTTTGATTTTGAAAACATAGAAACAATTTTGTCAACGGTAGTAATAATTCATATGCGTTATGCATAATACATCTTATAAGTTGCAAGTCTCATGCATAGAATACCAATAGTGCTCGCACCTTGTCCTAATTAGCTTGGATTAACACGGATTATCATTGCATAACATATGTTTCAACCAAGTGTCACAAAGGGGTATCTCTATGCCGCCTGTACAAAGGTCCAAGGAGATAAATCGCATTTGATTTCTCGTTTTTAATAAATCTCAACCATGGACATCCATACCGGGACAACATAGAAAACAGATAATGGACTCCTCTTTAATGCATAAGCATTCAACAACAGATAATATTCTCATAAGAGATTGAGGATTAGTGTCCAAACTGAAACTTCCACCATGATTCATGGCTTTAGTTAGCGGCCCAATGTTCTTCTCTAACAATATGCATACTCAAACCATTTGATCATGAAAATCGCCCTTACTTCAGACAAGACGAACATGCATAGCAACTCACATGATATCCAACAAAGGTGTAATAGTTGATGGTGTCCCCAGAAACATGGTTACCGCTCAACAAGCAACTTATAAGAAATAAGATACATAGCAACATATTCAATACCACAATAGTTTTTAAGCTATTTTCCCATGAGCTATATATTGCAAAGACAAAGAATGGAATTTTAAAGGCAGCACTCAAGTAATTTACTTTGGAATGGCAGAAATACCACATAGTAGGTAGGTATGGTGGACACAAATGGCATAGGTTTTGGCTCAAGGATTTGGATGCACGAGAAGTATTTCCTCTCAGTACAAGGCTTTGGCTAGAAAGGTTGTTTGAAGCAAACACAAGTATGAACCGGTACAGCAAAACTTACATAAGAACATATTGCAAGCATTATAAGACTCTACACTGTCTTCCTTGTTGCTCAAACACTTTTACCAGAAAATATCTAGACCTTAGAGAGACCAATCATGCAAACCAAATTTCAACTAGCTCTACGGTAGTTCTCCACTAATAGGTTTAAACTACATGGTGCATGAGCTTAAACATGATCTACTTGAGAGCTCAAAACAATTGCCAAGTATCAAATTATTCAAGACAATATGAAGCATTTTCTGTTTCCAACCAAATAGCAATAAGTGAAGCGATCAACTTTCGCCATTGAACATTAAAAGTAAAAGCGAAGAACACTAGTGTTCTTATGAAAAAGCGGAGCGTGTCTCTCTCCCACACAAGGTATGATCCAATTTATTCAGAGAACTAAGATAACAAAACGAAAATAAAAGCACACAGACGCTCCAAGTAAAGTACATAAGATGTGACGGAATAAAAATATAGTTTCACTAGAAGTGACCTGATAAGTTGTCGATGAAGAAGGGGATGCCTTGGGCATCCCCAAGCTTAGATGCTTGAGTCTTCTTGAAATATGCAGGGATGAACCACGGGGGCATCCCCAAGCTTAGACTTTTCACTCTTCTTGATCATAGTATATCATCCTCCTCTATTGACCCTTGAAAACTTCCTCCACACCAAACTCAAAACAAACTCATTAGAGGGTTAGTGCATAATCAAAAATTCACATATTCAGAGGTGACATAATCATTCTTAACACTTCTGGACATTGCCCAAAGCTACTGAAAGTTAATGGAACAAAGAAATCCATTCAACATAGCAAAAGAGGCAATGCGAAATAAAAGGCATAATCTGTCAAAACAGAGCAGTCCGTAAAGACGAATTTTTTAGTGGCACTTAACAGGCTCAGATGAAAAAGCTCAAAACTAATGAAAGTTGCGTACATATCTGAGGATCACGCATGTAAATTGGCAGATTTTTTTTTTTGATTCTTCTACAGAGAGATCTAAGCAAATTCGTGACAGGTTGAAATCTGTTTCTGCGCAGCAATCCAAATCTAGTATCAACTTTACTATTAGAGACTTTACTTGGCACAACAATGCAATAAAATAAAGATAAGGAGAGGTTGCTACAGTAGTAACAACTTCCAAGACACAACAAAGCAGTAGCAAAATAAAAACATGGGTTATCTCCCAAGAAGTGCTTTCTTTATAGCCATTAAGATGGGCTCAGTAATTTTAATGATGCTCGCACAAGAAATAAGAGTTGAAGCAAAAGAGAGCATCAAGAAGCAAATTCAAAACACATTTAATCCTAAACCACTTCCTATGAAAAGGAATCTTGTAAATAAACAAGTCATGTAAGCATAATGCAACAAGCATAGGAAGGCAATACAAGCGCAACTTCAATATTCTCAATATAAAGAGGGGAAACTTAATATTATTAAGATGCATATAACCATGTTTCCCTCTCTCATAATAACTTTCAGTAGCATCATGAACAAACTCAACAATATAACTATCACATGAAACATTCTTATCATGAGCTACATGCATAAAATTATTACTCTCCACATAAGCATAATCAATTTTATTAGTAATAGTGGGAGTAAATCTACCATAACCATCATTGTAATCATCATAAATTGCAGGCATGGTATAATCACAATAACCTTTATCCTCCATAGTAGGTGGCACCAAAATACCACTATCATTATAATCATCATAAATAGGAGGTAAAGTATCATCAAAGAAAATTTTCTCCTCAAAACTTGGGGGACTAAAAATATCATTTTCATCAACACCAGCTTCCCCAAGCTTAGAATTTTCCATAGCATTAGCAACAATGGTGTTCAAAGCATTCATACTAATAACATTCCCATTAGCATGCATATAAAGTTCCATGGGTTTTTAATTCTCTCTTCAAACACATCATGTCCTAATTCAAGATAAAGTTCATAAAGATCTCTCATTTTGTTGTTGTTTTCCATTAAGCCTAACTAGTGAAAACAAGAAACAAAAAGATATAATTGCAGGATCTAAAGGAAATATCTTCGAGCACTCACACACCGGCAACAGTGCTAGGAAATAGCTTAGTAGTCGGAGGATGTGAATACCTTTTACCTTACCTCCCCGGCAATGGCGCCAGAAAATAGCTTGATGTCTACGTGTGCTTCTATTCTTGTAGACAATGTTGGGCCTCCAAGAGCAGAGGTTTGTAGAACAGCAGCAAGTTTCCCTTAAGTGAATCACCCAAGGTTTATCGAACTCAGGGAGGTAGAGGTCAAAGATATTCCTCTCAAGCAACCCTGCAATTAAGATACAAGAAGTCTCTTGTGTCCCCAACACACCTAATACACTTGTCAGATGTATAGGTGCACTAGTTCGGCGAAGACATATTAAAACGCAAATGGTATAGATGGTGGTAAACAGTAATTGCGATCTGAAGTAAATATTGCAGCAAGCAAACATGTAGCAGAACTTGTTGGAAACGGTGTTTCAATGCTTAGAAACAAGGCCTAGGGATCCTACTTTCACTAGTGGACACTCTCAACATTGCAATCATAATTGAATATAAATAAGCACTTCACTATGCTATTCCGAATTACTCTCTGGCGGGATAACGAACACTAATTCACCGTGTAGGGCTGCAAAAGCAAACCTTAAAGATGTATTCCCGAGTACTAATAAACACCCCACGCTGTCACTGTGAGCATTCATAGGAGGTACTAACACACCACAATTTCATAGAGACATCCAACTCAAATCATAACCCAGTGAACAAGTATTCTGTGAAATATAGCCTAAGAGACCCACACGGTGCACACACTGTCACCTTTACACACGTGGGACAAGGAGTATCCGGAGATCACATAAGTAAAATCCACTTGAATAGCATAAGACATCTAGATTGCAAAGCCTATGATCACATAGATGAACAAATGAGTACTACTCTCAAACACTCTCTTGTTGGATGACAAACACCATTCATTGTGTAGGGCTACAAGAGCTCCCTCAAGCCGGAGTAAACAAGCTCCACAACATCCGGAGTTCATATTCAAAGTAACCTCTAGAGTGCATAATAGACAAGAGTAACATCTACACATTCATATAGATCACATCATGGGAGAGAGAGATGAACCACATAGCTATCGGTAGAGCCCTCAGCCTCGGGGGAGAACTACTCCCTCCTCATCATAGGAGACAGCAGCGGCGATGAAGATGGCGATGGTGTCGATGGAGATGGCTTCCGGGGGCAATTCCCCGTCCCGGCGGCGTGCCGGAATAGAGACTTCTGTCCCCCGAACTTGGCTTCGCGATGGCAGCGGCTGCGTAACTTTTCTCGTCTCGTGGCTTATCTTTTTAGGGTTTTCACGTCTGGGAGAATTTATAGGCGGAAGGGCAGCCTCGGAGGAGCCAGGGGGTGGCCCCCCCATAGGCTGGCGCGCCCCCCCTTTGGCCGCGCCGCCATGTGGGGTGGCCCCCCAGGGCTCCCCTCTGGTCCCTCTCTGGCTCTCTGGAAGCTTCCGTGAAATATAAGATCGTGGGCATTAATTTTGTCCAATTCCGAGAATATTTCCTGTGTAAGATTTCTGAAACCAAAAACAGCAGAAAACAGGAATTGGCACTTCGACATCTTGTTAATAGGTTAGTTCCGGAAAATGCATCAAAACGATATAAAGTATGAATAAAACATGTAGGTATTGTCATAAAACTAGCATGGAACATAAGAAATTATAGATACGTTGGAGACGTATCAGTTTCTCACGCTCAGATAATTGTGATCGCGAGTTTCAGAGGATCGCTGCAAAGTTTGGGCTCAGGCAGGAAACTGTCGATCTCCCCTCGAAATCCTCAGCACACGATAGTAAGGAAGATGAACGCGTCAGGAAGATGAAGAAGAAGCCAGCCGATCTTGCTTTAGAAGCTCCAACAGTGAAAACTTCGGCAGCTGATGGCACGGCAGTCATAGAAGAAAACAAAACCCTGGCAATCACCGCCAGGACTCCTGGTGAAATCAGTGACGCTTCCAAAACCGCTGACGGGATGGACAAGCTCGAAGATAAGAAGAACCCTCCTCTTGCTTAAAAGGACGGATAGCATTTAGTTTTTTTCTTTTCGGCAGGGCTCTTTTTTGCCCCTCAGTTTTTTTGCTTACTTTATTAATGAAAACTTAAGTTTTGTTTCTTTGAAGCATTGCAGTAATTCGGGTCACCCGAACCACATCATCATGAACCTTGTTTTGCATATTTCGGCGAACATTGGAGCGATGAAAAACATGCCCAGAGATTGCACTCTAACAAAGCCTCTGAAATTACGAGTGCTATGATGCAAAATCAACGGGGACCCTGCTCTTTTCCTTTGCTATAGATGCCTCAAAGAGTGCCGCAAATAGCAAGGAACATGAAACACGTATACTAACAACCCACGTTCGGTACTTTAATTATGGAAGTATCAAAGAGCGACGGAGTCATCGGCAGAGCTAGTGCTACCGATATATTCGGGAGCTGATGTCAAGACATGCATCGGTTGAAAGCAAAGTTGCACATACAATGAGTTTTAGCAAGACCCGCAACATGAGCTGATCACTCAAATAATTTGCTGCCGACAAACACACACACAAAAAAACGAGTAATTAAGATTTGCTCCCTCAAAATTTGCCAACGGCATTAACATGGTAAAGGTGCATATATATGCACCTACCAGTAAAAATAGTTTAACCATAATCATCCAAACACTCGGATGTAGTAAGTAACCAAGTCTTCTATTTACAATAGGGACATGGCTCCGAATTACTCATGTGGAGTTTCCTTTGCTTCGGATGCCATCGAGGTTCCTTCAAGCCTTTCGACATTAATGGCGGCAGGTAAGCCCACCTTCGGGTACAGTGGCTCTAACTCGCCCACCGCATTGGCAATTGCTAGCAGGTTTGCCGAAGGATAACACACAAGGATGAGGGCAAGTGTAATTCTAGCTCCTGCAAGAAGTTGAGCTCGAACCAAGCTTCGGATCTTCTTGGCGTTACTAAATTCTGACATTAAAGTCAACACAGCGTGGGAGGGACCACGTTCAAACGGAACATCGTCTTCCATATTACTCTCAGCCCTTTATAGCACTTGTCGAAGAAACGATGGACCTGCTGGACCCGATCTTGGAACTTCGCGACAATAGAAGCCTTCAAGTGATCTTTCTAGAAAACTTCATCTGATGATGATAGCTGAGTCAATGCGTTCACACGCTCGTGGATCCGCTTGTTCTCCTCAGCGGGGTTCAGAAAAAGAAACAACGGAAGATAAGAAAACGCATGTTATGGAAAAACAAGGAGCAAGAAGACAAGGGGGCTTACAGTTCAAACTTTCTGTGGCTCTATGCAATTTAGTAAGAGCATAGCGCTCTGCGTCAACCGCAAGCTCGTTCTTCTTTCTGATAATAGCAGCCAAGGCATAAGTACTGCGCATATCCTTCTCCATCTGCGCGATCCGATCCTTCATACGCTGGAGTCGATCACTATCAGGGCAAGCACCCGAAGAATCATCGACAAATGCAGGTGACATAGGCATCCCCAATGGGCCTGCCGAAGATAGTACCCGGGGTTTACTGAAGGCCCACTACCCGAAGAATAAGAAGACCCGGAAGCCCAAGATATTGTTAAGGAAAGCTAGAGTTGTAATAGGAAGCATTATTTGTAATCTTGCGGGAGGAGTTAGAAACTTACCCGGACTCTGTAACTTGTACAATACGAATCCCTCGGCTCCGCCTCCTATATAAGGCGGAGTCGAGGGACGCAGAAAGGATCGAATCTACTGTCAACACAACCTTATTTTTATTCGTCGAGTACTTTTTGGCTAAACCTTCGAGATCTACTTGCCCTCTACGTCCAACTAAACCCTAGTCTACAATCCGTAGGCATTGATAAGTTAATACCTTGTCAATTGGCGCCGTCTGTGGGATCTAGAGGCGACAAGGAGCTGATCTCGATGGCACGTTCAAGATCGTTGACTTCATCAATAGCAAGCAACATCATGGAGAGATGAGAACTTCTCGGGTTCCTAGTTTCAGCGAGAGGGATTGAAGCAAATCCCGAAAAAATCCAAGCTATCGTAACAATGAGGAAGCCAACAAAGTTGAAGGAAATACAATAGCTAACTGGGCGAGTCGCAGCTTTAAGCAGATTCGTCGCCAGGCTGGGAGAAAAGGCGCTACCATTCTACGCCTTAATCAAACAAGGAGAGAAGTTCCAGTGGAACAAAGATGCAGATAGGGCCTTCGAGGACCTCAAACGAAAAATTTCGACACCACCAATTCTAGTAGCGCCAAAAGAGAAAGAACCGCTCCTGTTATATATTGCGGCTACACCTCAGGTGGTCAGCACGGCGCTAGTTGACGAAAGAGAAGAAGAAGGAAAACTCCATGGAGTGCAGAGGCCAGTATATTTCATCAGCGAAGTATTATCGCCTTCAAAACAGAGGTACCCGCGGTACCAAAAACTAGCATATGGAGTATTCACAACCGCAAGAAAATTGCGCCACTATTTTTCGGCGCATCCGATAATAGTGGTCAATGAGGCGCCTTTATCCAACATACTCAATAATCCAGAAGCTACAGGCCGTGTCTCCCTTTGGGGAATAGAACTTTCTCCTCGGGACATCACGTATGAAAAAAGAAAGGCAATAAAGTCACAAATTCTACCAGACTTCATCGCAGAGTGGATGGAGTTGCAAAACACAGGACCTCTGGATTTATCGAGAACCTGGACTATGAACTTCGACGGGTCCAAAAGGTTAGAAGGAGCTGGAGCAGGGGTAATACTCATATCACCTGAAGGCGACAAATTGAAGTACGTCCTGCGGATGACGTTCCCAAACGCATCTAATAATGAGGCAGAATATGAAGCCCTTATACATGGGATGAAGATGGCGAAAGCCTGCGGCGCAACTCGACTAAAAATATTTGGCGATTCACAATTGGTAGCTCAGCAAGTCATGAACCAATGTGATGCGGTCAATGATAGCATGGTGGCGTACAAAGAGATGTATAATGAGCTGGAGAAACTATTTGACGGATGCGAGGTAAACCATATCAGCAGATTGAGCAATGATGAAGCCGATGTTCTTGCAAACATCGGGTCGCAGTGCCTCGCAATTCCCCCAGGTGTGTTCTGGGAAGAGATAACAGAAAGATCCACGAAGCCGAAGAAATTAACAAAGAAGGAGAAGAGCGAGAAACCCTCGGGGGCTGCAAAAGAAGCATCGGAAGAAGAAGAGGAACAGGATCTAGTATTGATGGTGCAAATCCCATGGATGCAGGCGTACATATCATACATCCTAAGAAAAACAATACCCGACGATCCAGTTGAAGCAAGGCGAGTTATTAGGCGATCCAAAGCTTTCACGGTGGTCAAAGGGGAGTTGTACAAGCGAAGTATCTCGGGTGTGTTACAAAGGTGCGTTACACCTGAAGAAGGAAGGATAATTCTGAAGGACGTACACGAAGGAGTATGTGGTCATCATGCAAGCAGTCGAGCTATTGCAGCCAAGGTTTTTCGAGCAGGATTCTACTGGTTGACAGCGATTGAGGACGCGAAGGAAATAGTGCGAACTTGTGACGCATGTCAGAGATTTGCCGCAAAACCTCACTCTCCGGCAGCAGAATTAATGCCAATACCCTTATCTTGGCCTTTCGCTCAATGGGGTCTTGATATGGTGGGAAAATTACACAAAGCTTCGCCAGGAGGATACGAGTACATGTTGGTTGCTGTCGACAAATTCACCAAGTGGATAGAAGCAAAGCCGATAAATTCTCCAGATGCAGCATCAGCAATAAAGTTCGTGAAGGGCATCGTTTTTCGATTTGGAGTACCTCACAGTATCGTCACAGACAATGGCAGCAACTTTACGTCAAAGGAGTTCAAGGCGTACTGTGCAGAGGTAGGCATCAAATTGCACTTCGCGTCAGTTGCACATCCTCAAACCAATGGTCAAGTCGAGAAAGCCAACGGTATCATCTGCAACGGCATCAAGAAACGCTTGTTAGGACCACTGGAAAAAGCTCGACATACCTGGCCAGAAGAGTTACCAAGTGTGTTATGGAGCATCCGAACAACACCAAATACAGCAACACAGGAGACCCCGTTCTTCCTTGTCCACGGAGCAGAGGCAGTACTGCCGATAGAAATAGAGCACGACTCCCCCAGAGTCACAGAGTACAACGAAGAAGTTTCCAGGAAAGCATTGGAAGACGACGTCGACGCACTCGACGAAGCTCGAGACGAAGTATTGTCAAGGGTAACTAAATATCAGCAGGACCTGAAAAACTACCACAGTCGACGTTTGCGACCAAGATCTTTTCAAGTTGGAGACTTAGTTTTGCGACTCAATCAAGAGCGTACTGAAAAACTCGAGTCGCCATGGCTTGGCCCCTACGTCATTACGGAAGTAATCGAAGGAGGAGCATACAGGATAAAAGACAAGAAGACAGGGGTTCCCGAGAAAAACCCCTGGAACGTGGCACAGCTCAGGCGGTTCTACGCTTAGAGTCGAAATATAGTCCTCCTCTGTAAAAATACAATGTACTGAAATGCCCGCGAGTTTTCAGACGCACTCTTTTCCTTTTCGGGGCACCGAGTGGGGCCGGAAAGGTTTTTAATGAGGCGGGCTCGCGGTGCTGCAATATAATAAAGATAGTGGAATATACTTCTTATTCTTCGACACGCTCGGGGGCTCAATGTCTTCAAGTTACAAAATATATACAATATAGATAAACTAGACTTACCGAAATATTTCGCCTTGGTACAAGAATACCTCGCCAAATAGAACATCGGAAGCTAACAACTATAAATATAGTGTACTTGCCAAAATGTTATTGCTTTGGTCTGAAAACCTCGCAACAAAAATATAGAACGTCACCACCAAGACTCTCGGGGGCTCGTGCCCATTGATAGCGAAATATATATACCTTCTCGCAATAAGAGGAAAATCTTCGGGATAACAAAATAGTATAAGCTCCGGCCAAAGGCTCGGGGGCTCGACGATCAAAAATAGAAACAATACATACTTACAGAGGTGACAATTTTACAATATAGATCATGTTTACAAAGACGTATCAATGGTGAAACTACAACAAGAAAAAGGAAAAAATCCTCAATGGATACCTAGCACATGGTCTATGGTTATTCGTTCATTGGAAGGACGAGTACTATGCTCGGCATAGCTACCCTTCACAAAGAACTCAGCGTCCATCCGGAGAAGTTCATCCATCATATCTTCGGCTACAGGAGTCACCAGATCTTGCCCATGTTTCTCTTTTTCTTCGACATTTTAGCCAAGCACGTGGGAACAATTTGATTCATGGGTAATTTTGGATAGCAAATCTTTATCATCATCATAGCAAATCTTGCGCCAGCAGAGAGTTGAGCCCGCACAAAGCCATGGATTCGAGGAGCATCTCGAAATTTTTCCATTAATGCAGGAAGAGTTTCTGGCATCTTATTGCGAGGGAACATGGTTCCATAAACTAAAAATAAAGTCTTCGTACAGAAATCAAGGAAGTCACGGACCTGAGCCGCGCGATCTTGGAATCTGACAATTTGACGGGTACGCTCAGGAGTAACCCAAAAGTTAGAACCATGTTGTGCAGCCAGTCTGAGCAGAACATTGGCTCGAGCTTCAACACGTTGATCTTCGGCAGCAGTATCCAAAAAGGAGCCTGGTACAGCAAATAAATTGACAAGGAAGGAAAAATAGCAAAAATAACATCCAGAATAGTTATGAACAGGAAACATACCTGTCATGTCCAGGCTGGCGTCAGTCATTAGCTGAAGCATATAATTTTCTCGAGATGAAGCTTCGGTAGCCTCAGCAACAGCAGCATCCTTTGCAGCAATGGCTTCTTTTGCCTGTTGAAGAGCAATATTCTCTCTCTCGGATGCTTGTCGAGATTGTTCCATCATCGCAAGAGTTTGTTTCTTCATGAATTGGAGTTGTTGGCGCAATTCTTGCAAATCTTGCGACAAATGTTGTCTTGAAGAACCTTCGATGAAGTTATCATTGACTAGTGTTTTCTTCGAGAAGGAGGAAGCAGGAGAAGTATCGGCAGAATGAGGATTGGCAGAGTAGTTATCAAATATCAACTGGAAAAGAAAATTCCAATATCAAAGGATTGCACAAGACAGAATTCCATTGATCTTCAAGAAATTTACATGGATATTACAGAAGGAGTTCTTCAAAAGGACTACTAAGGTAATTGTCGCCAAAACTAATATGGCGACAATAGCTAAAGAAACAGGAAAAATAAAAAGAAGGGGCATTCAACTAGACCTCCGGCTTTGATGAGCTAGGAGTTGAAGATGGCTTGATCCCGAGATAGGACAGGATTTTCTTCGTGTTGGGCTTTGCCGCCTTGATCAACGATCGCCATTTTGTCTGCTCTATCTGTTCTGTGTCGCCTACTTTCGCCCAGTCGATAGTTTGTTGGCTATCAGCGACCAAGGCAACAGTGCTTTCAACAGCGACCTTCATATTTTCCTGGCGAACTTTCAGCCCAAGATCTTCTGGCGGATTAAAGCACTTGGCAAGAGTAAGGAAAGTTGCGGGTTCCTCTTTCTTCGGGAAGAAGTAGGGGAAGAGTCACGACAGCCCTGCTTTAGCTTGATCAATGCCCTCGCGTGCTTCTGTTCCATGAAACTCAAGGAACGAAAGGGCGTCAAGAAGAGAATCATTGTCGGGATCTTCAAGCTCAAATTCTTGAGATGTTTTACCTGTCAAGATAAAAACTTATTGATCAACAAACGAGTGAAGGAAAGAAAGTCCAAAGGATGTGAAGTGGTTCAGATACTTACTGACAAAGCGACAGTTTTGCGACCTTAGGCGTTTAATAATCGCTTCCTCGCGAGCAGATTGTGCGGCTATATGCTCGCTCAGCGAAGTCTCGGCATCGTGAAGTTTCTTCTTAAGATCTTCGACACCAGCAGCATCGGTCTTGGCCTTGTCAGCCTCTGCCTTAGCTTGAATAGCATCTGATTCGGCCTTCTTACGAGCCTCTTCACTTTGCTCTAATTTTTGAGCAAGTGTATTGGCACGCTCGTTGACCTCTGCCAGTTTTTCTGCCAAGAAAGTTAAATTTAGTTAAAAATGTCGACAACAAAGGAGTAAGAAGGCAAGGGCAAAAAGAAGCAGCAAGGCATTACCTTCAGTCTTACTGGCATACTCACGATACCCAATGAATTGGGCACCGATGCGAATAAGCTCTTTGATCATAGGCTGTCAAAGAAAGACAAAGAAAGAAAATGTCGGTATGGGAAAAATATGATGGCATAAAGAAGCAAACAGAGGAAATATAGACAGTGACAAGAAAATTAAGAACTTACATCATACAAGAGAGGGTTAGAGGAGCTACCCAATTGAAGAGTAGGCTCCGGGATTGTTTCAATCCTTGTCCTTTTCGGTGAAGGGACAAGGGGGCTTGAAGGAGGAGTATAAGCGCCAACGTTTTGTTGAGGAGGCGAGGATTCCTCTCCTTCAACTGGTGTCTCTGAAACAACTAGAGTATGTGACGTACTCGTTCGAGTAGCCACATCAAAAGCTGGTGCTTCTCCCTCATCATCACTGCGATTAAATATTGGCAGCGTAAAAAACAAGGTAGACAACAATCTTCGAGTACAGAAAAAAAGGGGGTGACTTACGAACTGATGAGGGCCTCGAGGTATGGATCATAAGCTGCCTTCTGACGTGAAGGAACAGCTTCTTCGGCTTTGGAGGTGCCGGAATCTTCGACATCATTCCTTTTCCTTTTGTTCTTTGGAGAAACAGCAGGAGGAGGAGATTGTGCCGACGCAGTGCCTTCAGAGGCAGCCTCCTTTTCATAAGATCCCGCAGATTTTTGAGAATCTACGGGTTCATTCACAAAAGAGGGGGCATCTTGGTTGTCGTCGGTGACAATGGCCCTTTCCTCGACTTCTCCACCTTCAGGAAGGGGAGGAAGCGAGACAAGGTTTGGATGGTTCTATACAAAAACAGGGGAAGATGTCAAAAAAGGAGTTACAAAAAGATAGCAAGGCAATAACAAATCAATCGACAAAGTTTACCTTGGGAAGCGCATTGGTGGCGCTGTACGGTTTTACACGACAAGAAGAAGGGACATAATCCTTTTTGCTGAGAGAGGAGATTTTTCGGACAAGCTTTTCCAAGTCCTTGACCTCCAAATCCGCTGACAACCGATCTGCGTCCTCGTCGCCAGCATACTTCCAGAGAGGGTATTTGCGAGCCTGAAGAGGCTGCACTCTGGTTCTAAGAAAATACGCTGTAATTTGGATACCTGACAACTCTTTGCCGCGAGTATTTTGCAACTCATGGATGCGAGTCATCAAGGCCTCTGTCGAAGTTTTTTCTTCTTCGGTAGCCTCTGCATCCCAGGAGCAGCGGCGAAGGATTTTCTCGGCACCATCAAAAGGAGGGATGTTGTCTTCAGCACATCCATGGTTCTCCTCCTGAATGTACAACCACTTCTTGCGCCACCCTTGAACTAAGTTAGGGAGTTTGACGTCGAAGTAATCGACTGTGGGGCGAACAGAAATAACAACGCCGCCTATATTATAGGCGATATTGGGAGAGCCATTGCGGCGACAAAAGAAAATGCGCTTCCATAGCGCCCAGTTAGGCTGGACGCCAAGGAAGGCCTCACAGAGGGTGATGAAAATGGAAATATGGAGGATAGAGTTGGGCGTGAGGTGGTGAAGCTGAAGACCATACACAAAAAGCAATCCACGGAGGAAAGGATGAATGGGGGCGGAAAGACCGCGGATGAGATGGTCGACAAAACTTACCCGATACCCCATTGGAGGGGTTGGGTAGCTTTCTTCACTAGGGAAGCACAGCGCCTTGGGCTTTTTGCTAATCCCTAGGTTCTTCAAGAGATTGATGTCCTGAGAAGAAATTTTGGACCTCTCCCATTCCGCGCTTCCCAGATCTACGGCAGCCATTGACGATTCAGGCGTGCTACGCTTGATCAACCGACGCGGTGGCATCAACAATGGCGCAGGAATGCAGCTTGGAGAAGATGAGCTTAGGAAGTTGTGGGGCGCAGGAGGAGGTTTTGCAGAGGAGAGTAGGAGAACGGCGCGAGCGGAAGTGCTCGAGGAAGAAGAAGGAGATCTTATATAGAGGTGCGGCGAAGCGGCGGACCGTTGGATGGAAAAGGGATGCGGCAGATGATAACCACGTACAAACAAGGGTAAAAAAGTATTTTAACATTGGAGAAGTTACGGTATGTGCGCCAGTAAAAGCGGAGGACGTGTGTCCCCCACCCACACGACGTGTCAAGATAATGGGTAATTTGGGCCCGCAAGGCAGCGGGAGAAAACTTCTTGCAATTTTCAGATTCGCAATCGTGGCTATCGTCAGCAATAACGTCACCTTGTCAGAGAGAAAAATTCGACTCAACAGCGGCATAAAAAGGCGACATGCAAAAATAATGGAGAGCCTTTGATCAAATACAAGTTTTTGATCAAATGCTCGGGGACTACTTTGACAAAATAAAATGATCAAGAAAGACAAAATAGAAATGGCGTGAGCCTATGATCAAATACAAATATTTGTTCATAGCCTCGGGGACTACTCCCATCGGGAGCGCTGTTCGCGCACCCGAGAAATTATAAAACTTCGGGAGAGAAAGAAAATATAGCGGCATAAGGCGTGGAGCCTACAACCAAGCACAAGTCCTTGGCTGTAGCCTCGGGGGCTACTCCCATCGGGAACGCTGTTCGCGTGCCCGATGAAATTATAAAAAAGAAAGAAAGAATGAAAAGAAGAAAGATAGAAGAGCAAAAGAGTATATTTCGAGTTATAAATAACTCTGCATATACTCCCATCGGGAGAGCAATATAAGTCATCTCTGACTCAATAAAATGTGCCATTCCAATAGCCGAATTAGCACTCGACAATATATTCTCAGAACGCCAAAGTTGCGATCAATTTCTGAATGCCGCAAAACTTTGCGAAGGTAAGACCCCAGATCCGTTCTGTGAGGCGTGGCGCCGTCTCTGACGTCGGTTTGCTACTTTTATCCGTATCAACAGATACGAAGAAAAATCCTAACGGACGCGTTAGGTACCCGATAAATATAACTGGGACTCGACAGAGCACCTGTCGAAGTTTACACCAGTATCCCGAGATCATGTCCAGGGACGTGATTTTGAAGTAGGTTTTTGCGGATTGCCACTAGAGCAGTTAACAAGTACCTGATCCATCAGATGAACTAGCCCCAACTACCATTATCCCTGCACAATATAGAAATTTATGTGAAGAAATATAGACAAGTTTTAAATTGTCTAGTAAAAATAAACAGTGGAGATTTTCCCTGACTCTGCGATTCAAGCAAAATCTCGGGGGCTACTGACATAGGCATCCCCAATGGGCCTGCCGAAGATAGTACCCGGGGTTTACTGAAGGCCCACTACCCGAAGAATAAGAAGAACCGGAAGCCCAAGATATTGTTAAGGAAAGCTAGAGTTGTAATAGGAAGCATTATTTGTAATCTTGCGGGAGGAGTTAGAAACTTACCCGGACTCTGTAACTTGTACAATACGAATCCCTCGGCTCCGCCTCCTATATAAGGGGGAGTCGAGGGACGCAGAAAGGATCGAATCTACTGTCAACACAACCTTATTTTTATTCGTCGAGTACTTTTCGGCTGAAACCTTCGAGATCTACTTGCCCTCTACGTCCAACTAAACCCTAGTCTACAATCTGTAGGCATTGATAAGTTAATACCTTGTCAGCAGGCACAGGAAAAACCTGCAAAACATTGTTAAAGGGCATGATGGATTATATGGATTCAGCACTGGAAATTACTCCCATCGGGAGCATGCAAAAAAATGTTATAGCAAGAGTACACTGGCAACATTGCCAGCATGGAATTCATTACAACCACACAAGCCTTATGACAAGACGTTGTTTTAACCAAGCAGAATTACAAGAATCAGGGGGCCTGGGTCTGGTTTGACAAGCTTGGACCAACTGATGATTTCTTTGCCGAGACCAGCTCAAGGAGCTGGCGAGCGCACTTAAGAGCCGAGGTTTTAAAGACACCCAGGTCGACAAATTGCCCATCTTGCTCCTTCGGCAACTCTTTGGACATCTCTTCAATATCGGCTTTGAAGCCGTGACCCATCATAAGCTTGAAGGCTAGGAGGGCGCCATAGGTACGCGAAGTACGTTTGAATACCTCGATAACCTCCTTTGTGTTGACGGCAAAAGCGTCGATTAGTTGCCCCAAAGTCTTGTCTTGATTGATCTTGGGGAAAATCATCGAGTGCATCCGTGCCATGGCTCCCTAGCTCTTTTGGAGGAGGTCCTGAACAAGCTGATGAGACGCAAGGGTCATCGACAGAGCATTTGCCGGAGAATTGCTCGGGAGCTTGTCCAGAGCCTCGACATGAATGTCAGCAGCCTCTGTGAAGAACGAAATAAGGGGAGCACGTTAACTAAAGAATTGAATTCGCAAAAGCAATAATCAGTGAGAGAACAAAACGAGGATTACTGGGCAAGGCCAAGGAAGACTGGCGAAGAAGATCATCCTTCTCAATCACCCGGGCTTCAGCAGTTATTCTGGATGCCTCTTCATCCTTCAGCCTCTTCTTCAGCCCTTCGAGTTCCTCCTTCAAGGAGTCAACCTCTTGACGAGCCTCGGCAGCCATCTTTATTGCACCCTCCAACTTCGAGGAAGAAGACTTGACCTCCTTTTGCAGTTGGGCCTTTTCAATTTCCAGAGAAGTATATTGGGAGGCAAAAGTTTCTAGAGATGATATGACAGCTCGCAAATCCTTAAAAATAAGGAAGAAATAGTTATCAGATGAAGAACCTAATCAAGATCCATTCGGGAGATGTTGCATTAAAATAGAAAAAGACTTACAGATTTCCCTGGAAGAGGAGCTGTGTGTGCGGCAGTCGAAGGAATATCCTTCCCCTTGGAAAGGGAAGAAGCAGTCGACATCTGGGCCATAGGGGCAGCAGCAGGGGCCGAAGCCTCGGAAGCTGCAGGATTCGGCAGAACAGTGCTAGATTTGACCTTCTTGGACGGAGGCTCGATGAGACCTTCGTCACTGCGAAAATGGAAATTGGCAAGGTAAAAAAGAGGATGCGAATGGCAAGGGAAGAACACAAATTCTGGGAAAGAAAGCAAGGACTTACAGATCGAAAATAACATCTTCGTCGGCAAAGCCGCCGGATGGTCTCTTCAAAGGCGACGCTTCGGCCTCCTCCACAGCTGCATCAACAAAGGCAGCACGATCAGCATCGTCATCATGCATTGACCCCGCTGTGTCGCTAATATCGTTGGCTGGAGATTGAGGATTGTTAAAGGCAGCTTCAGGGTTCATTGGATCATCACGTTCATCTTTTGGGCTCGTGTTTTTTTCAGCATGAAATCCTACGGGGACTGAGGAATCTCTTCCCTCAGAAGTATCATTCGACGGCTCTCGCAAGTGTTCGAGAGCTATGGGGATCTGTCGAAGTAAACAAATAAGGACAATGGCAGTCACGTTGATCAAGAGAAGCAACACAATGAGAGTATGAAGGGGAAAATTTACCTCGATCGGCGGATGATCAGCATCAAATGGCGGACGGGAAGATATCAGTGGGATCCAATCTTCTTGGCTGAAGAGAGTAAGGCACCGAACTTCATCAAGCAGTTCCTTTTCGGATAATTCGGCGATATTTATCCTAGTCTCGTCCTTGGGACCCGAATACAACTATATCGGATGAGCCCTAACCATGATCGGCTGAACTTGACGCTTCAAGAACACAGCGGCTACCTCCGTGCCTATCATGGTCTGACCATCGGCTTCTTTGATCCGAAGAAATCTGTCAAATAACTTGTCGATTGCTGGTTTTTCGTCGGGAGAAAGGATATTTTGCCAAGACTGCTTAGGCTTGGCTTCGAGAACATCGGAGAAGCAAGGGAGCTGGCATTCAATTGTTGAAGAGTCCCTAATATAGAACCACTTCAGCCTCCACCCTTGCACAGACTCTCTCATCAGAAAATTGAAATAGTTAACTTCTTTGCGAGCGACAAACCCAACTCCGCCAATGACAAAGGATCCGCCACTGCTGTTGTACCTTTTCACGAAGAAAATTTTCTTCCACAAACCAAAGTGTGGCTCAATGCCCAAAAACGCTTCGCAGAGGGTGATAAAAATAGCAAGATGAAGGATTGAATTGGGAGTCAACTGCCACAGTTGGATCTCGTAAACTCGAAGGAGGTGGCGAAGGAATTTGTGAGCGGTGAGTGAGAGACCTCGGTACAAGAAAGATAAGAACATCACGGTAAAACCAGCGGGGGGACTGGGCCGTGAAATCGCACCTGGAAGAATGACATTCCCTTCGTCAGAAGAAATCAATCCGAGGCTCCGAGCCTTGTTCTCATCACGCTTTGTGGTGGTAGACGCCGGCCAATCGCCGGGGTTGGGCCCAGCCGTGGAGCTTGACGGCGCTGGCGGCGCCAGAGCTGGAGGAGGAGCATCTGGAGCGCCTCTCTTCGACGGATTTGGAGAAGCCTTGGCGGCGGCGCCGCTGCTCGCAGCGCTGGTGGCGACGGTGGAGTTCTTCTTCTTCACCATTTTTGGATTTGAGGAAGATCTGGAAGCGACGGCGGCGGCGTAGCGGTTATGGGTGAAGAAGATGAATGAAGGAGAAAAGGACGCAACGATGGAGTATGGAAAGGGGAGAGCTTTCCCCGAAAGATTATAAAGTACAAGGAAACCTGAGGAATGAGCGTGTCGTTGTTCCCAATTTATTAAGAGGACCTCTTTTCATCATTGATCACGGAAATCGAGGAGATGCCTTGATAACTGTATGCAAGTAGCGGTCATTTCTTAAAACAGAACCACGCAGAAGTAGGATGGGCCCAATAGGTCGTGTCCTGTCAGTCAGAATTGCAGTAGTGATTGCGTCATCAGTGAAGTCGTGTGATACGTCTCCAACGTATCTATAATTTCTTATGTTCCATGCTTGTTTTATGACAATACCTACATGTTTTATTCACACTTTATAATGTTTTTATGCATTTTCCGGGACTAACCTATTAACAAGATACCGCAGTGCCAGTTCCTGTTTTCTGCTGTTTTTGATTTCAGAAAAGTTAGTTTACGGATATTCTCGGAATTAGACGAAACAAAATCCCATGGCCTTATTTTCCACGGAATGTTCCAGAAGTCCGAAGGAGAGACGAAGAGGAGCCACGAGGTGACCACACCATAGGGGGGCGCGGCCCCACCCCTGGCCGCGCCGCCATTTGGGGTGGGCCCTCGGGCGTCCCCCGACTCTGCCCCTTCGCCTATATAATCCTCCCGACGCGAAAACCCTAGCACCGAGAGCCAGAATACCAGAACAGTTCCAGCGATACCGCCGCCGTCAACCCTATCTCGGGGGGTTCAGGAGATCGCCTTCGGCACCCTGCCGGAGAGGGGAATCATCACCGGAGGGCTCTACATCACCATGCCCGCCTCCGGACTGATGCGTGAGTAGTTCATCCTTGGACTACAGGTCCATAGCAGTAGCTAGATGGTTGTCTTCTCCTCTTGTGCTATCATGTTTAGATCTTGTGAGCTACCTATCATGATCAAGATCATCTATTTGTAATGCTACATGTTGTGTTTGTTGGGATCCGATGAATATGGAATACTATGTCAAGTTGATTATTGATCTATCATATATGTGTTGTTTATGATCTTGCATGCTCTCCGTTGCTAGTAGAGGCTCTGGACAAGTTGATACTTGTAACTCCAAGAGGGAGTATTTATGCTCGATAGTGGGTTCATGTCTCCATTGAATCTGGGGGAGTGACAGCAACCCCTAAGATTGTGGATGTGCGGTTGCCACTAGGGATAAAACATCAATGCTTTGTCTAAGGATATTTGTATTGTTTACATTACGCACAGTACTTAATGCAATTGTCTGTTGTTTGCAACTTAATACTGGAGGGGGTGCGGATGCTAACCCGAAGGTGGACTTTTTAGGCATAGATGCATGCTGGATGGCGGTCTATGTTCTTTGTCGTAATGCCCTAAGTAAATCTCATAGTAGTCATCATGATATGTATGTGCATTGTTATGCCCTCTCTATTTGTCAATTGCCCAACTGTAATTTGTTCACCCATCATGTTATTTATCTTATTGGAGAGACACCACTAGTGAACTGTGGACCCTGGTCCATTCTTTTACATCTGAAATACAATCTACTGCAATCATTGTTCTCTTTTGTTTTCTGCAAGCAAACATCATTCTCCACACCATACGTTTAATCCTTTGTTTTCAGCAAGCCGGTGAGATTGACAACCTCACTGTTAAGTTGTGGCAAAGTACTTTGATTGTGTTGTGCAGGTTCCACGTTGGCTCCGGAATCCCTGGTGTTGCGCCGCACTACACTCCTTCACCAACAACCTTCACGTGGCCTTCATCTCCTACTGGTTCGATGACCTTGGTTTCTTTCTGAGGGAAAACTCGCTGTTGTACGCATCATACCTTCCTCTTGGGGTTCCCAACGGACGTGTGCTTTACCGTCACAAGCAGCTACTTTTCTAGCGCCGTTGCCGGGGAGATCAAGACACGCTGCAAGGGGAGTCTCTCACACCCAATCTCTTTACTTTGTTTATTGTCTTGATTTATATTATTTTCTGTCTTGTTTGCTTTCTTTATATCAAAAACACAAAAAAATTAGTTACTTGTTGACGTGGGCATTACCCTTCGGGTAACCAATGTTGCTCTACCCTATGCGGTCTAGCTGGAGGCCCATGAAGGTACTCGATGGCAAGATGGGCCACTAGGACGGTGCGGCGGAAGATTACTTGAAGTACAAGACACGGAAGAAGCCGAACAAGGAAAGTTTAGAGATAGATCTACTGTAAACCTACTCGTACTCGACTAGACCTCTCGAGACCTGGCCACCTATATAAAGACCAGGAGAGGGGCTATCGAGGGACACAATCAATCTTAGCAATATTAGCCAACAAAAGCTTAGAACTAGGTTACCCTAGCAACTAGCATCTCGACGAGATCACAGCCGAACTATTCGGCACCCCATTGTAACCTGTTTTCATCATAATCAAGAACAGACAGGCAGGACGTAAGGGTTTTACCTCATCGAGGGCCCCGAACCTGGGTAAATCGCTCTCCCCGCTTGTCTGTGAACTGATGTCTCGTGTCAGCTTGCAGGATTCCATCAACCCTAAGCCCCTATCGGAGGGCATTGCCGAGGAGCACCCTCGACAATTGGCGCCGTCTGTGGGAACCCTGTCGGCACAAGATCGGTCATCGGCAGATCCAATCATGACACCAGCGGCTTCGCCAGCGACTTCATCATCGACTTCATCGACACTATTATCACCAATCCTGGGAAGCCCGATTCGATTCGGCTCCTACGAGTTTACTCCACACAGCGATTCCTCCCGCTCGAACTTTTCAGATCTACAAGGAAACACGGAGATGACCTTCGGCAATGTCCATTACAACGTCAACGCAGAAGGAATCCTTCGATTGCTGGAATCCCCCACTTCCAGATCGACGAGTTCAAGCGCGTCATCGTCACACGACCTATCGGCTGGTTTGACAGGATCGACGTGCTCACCCGTGCCCTCGACTCCCCGCTCGGCGTCCTCCATGTCAGAAGGGTCTGACGATCCCACATCTTCGGAATTAACTTCGTACTACTGCCTGAACTGCGACACCAGGCACGGGCTGGGATCGAGCGACACACCGTTCATTTGCAACGCCTAGTATTCATCGGGAGAGGACAGTATCGACAGCATCATCCAGGGAACCACCCGAAGAACGGCACACCATCAGGTTTATGTCGCCAATAACACGGGAAACACAAGGCGCAGAGGATACGAGGACCATACTCCCCGTTCCAGTAGAAGGGCAAGTTTTGAAAACAGTGCCAGCAACCGTGATAGCGATTACACCATCGCGGATGAGGAGTGGGCAGCAGCAAGGGCAGCAGTACTCAACAACACACCGCTCCCCGCAGGAACTTCGGTTGGAACCCTCAATGCTTATCGCTCTATACTAGAGAAAAACCGGGAGCACCTGTCGAAAGAGCAAGCCGCCCTCGAGAGACGCCTATCTGCGGCAGATCGATCCAGTGAACGGCGAAGGGGCTCGCAAGGGAGTGCCTCCCGAAACACTCAGGGAACAGGCAAGCACCGGCCGAGACTATCCAGGCTTTCGGAAGATGACGCCAGAGAAATAACGTCGAATCTGACTAAATCCTTTATGACTATGGATACCGCCGGCATGCCACGGTCGAAAACCGTTGTAGGAGCAACGGCCAACCTCGCCGCATACCTCATCAACCAGCGCCCTGAAGGATCCATGGCTCAAGCTCATCGAGGTGCCCTGGAGAGTCTCGCGATATTGGGGAACAGCCTAGTCCCGCAAAAGGAAAAGACCACGGTACAAGGCAGTGGTTCGAAACATCATGCGAGAGATGCTCGGGATGAAATTACCCAGAGCAAGATCGACAAAGCAAGGCGACGACGCGCCGCTAGGAAGGACAACGATAGCGATTCTTCGGATGAAGATCAGGAGTACGACGGCGAGCTCAGGGGAGCCGACTGTCTAAGTTACAAAATCCGTGAAACGATGCCGCCCAAAAAGTTCAAGCCTACCCCTACCGACGCTGCTAAGTACGATGGGCAGCAAGAACCAAGATCCTGGATAGACGACTACCTGCAGACTGTGATCCTGCACAAAGGAAACCAGATAGCAGCAATGCAATGCTTACAGCTCTACTTGAAGGATTCAACGCGAGCCTGGCTAAGGGGGCTGCCGAAAGGTTCCGTTAAATCATGGGACGACCTAGTAGATGCCTTCATTGCCAATTTCCAGGCAACATACAAGAGGCCCGTTGGGATCGAAGAGTTGCGGAATTGCCGACAGAAGCAGAAGGAGTCGATGTGTTCATACATCGGGAGATTCACAAAACTCCTGAACGCTGCCGAAGACGTATCTGTCGACAGAGCAATCGACGCTTTCAGCGATGGCGTTCAGCGGGAGAGCTACATAGAAGAACTCGGGCGCAAAAAGCCAAAAACTATAACCAAGTTAATGGAAATCGCCAACAGTTGGGCTGATGGCGAGGACAATGTACGAAGGCCACGACAGCGCAGTGACGATGAAGACGATGACCAGCCGAAGCACGACTCGGGTGGCCGAAGGGATCGTCACAAAAGAAGGACGAACCGCAACTATGATGATAACAATCTGGTAGCCGCAGGATATTCCGATCGACAGGACGATCGAGACGATCGACACGACGGTAATCGGAACAACTCTGGGAACCGTGGCAACTATAAACCACGATAGCAAAGGACTCCTGAATTACCCTACGCTGAGCAGATCAACGCCCCCTGTTACCTGCATTCGTATGTCGATTCCAAAGACGGCAAAACAAAGTCGAGTCACCTGCTCAGGGACTGTCGGCAGTTCCTAGACATGCACAAACTCATCCAAAGAATGCCAGCAACAGCTACCACCGCCACCCCCACCTCCACCGCATCATCAAGTCCAACAGGCTCAACCTCATCAACCCAACGAGGCATTCCCACCACCACGTGGGCAGATGAGCATGATCCACAGGACAGGTGTTTCGAAAAGGGAGATGAAAAAGCTCACCCGAGAGATCAACTTGGCAGAAAGCATCATGGCAAACATCCCCGAGTATGTCGAGTGGTCTTCTCAGAACATTATGTTCAGTCGAGCAGATCACCCGACGACCATACCAAAACCAGGACACGCTGCCTTGGTAGTCGAAGCACAAATTGGGGGGTTCAAGATGAGTAAAGTCTTCATGGATGGTGGAAGCGGGCTAAATCTGATATTCATTGACACAATCAGAAGTATGGGGATCACTATGAGGATGCTGGAAGAAACAAACACCTGCTTCCATGGGATCCTTCCAACCGCACCGGGCTACTCTCTTGGCAAAGTCTACCGGAATGTTATCTTCGGCAGAGCCGACAATTTCAGGAAGGAAAAGATCGAGTTTGAAGTGGTGAACTGGGAGTCACAGTATCACGCTATACTCGGGAGACCAGCGTATGCCAAGTTCATGGCTGTGCCGCATTATGCATACCTCAAGCTGAAAATGCCTGGGAACAACGGGACAAACATCACAGTCTATGGAAGTTTTTCACGCTCGGACAAGTGTGATCGTGACTTTCAGAGGATTGCTGCAAAGTTCGGGTCACAGCAAGAAATCGTCGACCCCTTACCCAAGCTGTCATTACGTGAAATCAAGGAGGAAAAAGATATCAGGGAAACCAAGAAGAAGCCAGCCGCTCTTGCCCTTAAAGCTTCGGCAGCGGAAGCTTCGGCAGCAGAAGCCTCAGCAGCAAAAGGTTCGGCAGTTGATGGCACAGAAGGCATAGGTGTTATCACCAGAATTTAACCAAGTCTGGAGATGGGCCGTGATTAAATGGGCTTAGAGGATATGCACGGAAAATATTCCCGAACCGGCCTTGTACAAGAAGTTTGGGCAAGATTGCCCGTGTATCTGTAAATTATAGTAGGATACGTGTCGGTTTAGAATTAAAGAGATAGAGTTTAGCTCGTACACAGTTGGGTTTATTCCCAAGTTAGAAAGTCTACAGACTATAAATATGTATCTAGGGTTATTGAGAAGGAGGACGAACACGTTCACAACAAATCAATCTGGGCGCATCGCCACCCCTTGTTTCGAGGGTTTCTCCCGGGTAAGCAACATGCTGCCTAGATCGCATCTTGCGATCTAGGCAGTATCAGTTTATTCGTTATTGGTGTTGCTCGTGCTGAAGCTTTTTGATGGTGAGCAACACCCTTATCTTAGGTGTTTTGGGGTTGATCACAATGCTTTCACGATGCACTTGTTTAGCTACGCTACCCCTCGATATCTAGCTGCCCTTACACCTATTTTAGGCGTAGGGGTGGCATCTTGCTTGTTCTTTATTTAGTAGATCTAATCCGTTATAGTTGCTCCTTGTTCTTCAAGGATTGGTTTGATATCTGTATGGTTAGGCCTTATAAACGAGTTGAACGATCCGGTAGTGCGTAAGGTGTGGTTTATTAAGCTCTAGAGGGATTGTTCCGCGGATCAACTTCACGTTGGTTTTTAGGCCTCTTTAGGGCTGGTTTTCCATTATCTTGCGTATCTGTTAGGCTCAACTACGCATAGGATGTTCCGATTATACGGTGAAAACCCCAGACTATCGTAGATTAGTTTAGCTTGATATTGATAAAGCATGATCCCCATGTCCTTATAAATCTAACATGAACCATGGGGCAATCGGCTCTTTGAGCCGATCCACAGAACAATTTAAGAGCCGATTGGGGCTCGTATTTAATGTTTACGTGTCTGCCATGCAGGAAACTAGTCGAAGCAATCCATCACCTTCCTGACCAGGTATAGGTCAGGTGGCACGCCCTCGTAAGCACCAGGACGCGTGTGCCAGAAGGCATTGCGGGCCGTCGCCCGAGGGACCAGGGTCAGCCGCAATCCTGGGAGCCTCCCGGCTCTACTGTGTTGCTCGTCGCTGCTCGCCAGTGGGTTTCTGACCGCAACACATTCTGGCATGCCCGGTGGGACACTCTACAGCAACCACTACGTCGAACATCTGCAGCAACCATGTCAAAAGCCGCGGATGAGGTGGTGGGCGAACCAGTCACGTACGCAGATCTGCCGGAAGAACACAAGAAGAAGTACGATGAGATGAAAGCCATCTTAGAAGCCGATCTCATCGGCTCTTTCATGAAGACCCGTTCACATGGCATCAGATGGAAAGGGTTCTCCCCTGAAGGTGCCCTCGATGAAGTAGACCTCTCTACCTCTTCAGAGGAACGCACCAGAGCTCTACGCCAGGAGATTAATTACATGGTAGCTCATTCCCTACACCGCCATTCTGAGAGCTTGGTGAACGCTTTTGAGCGCGTTGCGGTCCGAGTGGTGCAAGAGATCATGAAACATCAGTACTCTCCGTCAGGACCTACCCTGGGAACTCACCAGGGAGAGATACCACTCCAGATTAGGCCGCCGCTACCATTCGCGCTCGCAGCACCAGAACCGCCGGGTTCACCGGCGTACGTTGTCTACAAGGTTGGAGGCGATCCTAGCGATTGCCAATTCCTATATGAGCCGCCCAAGGAGATCCCACATGGATACGTGTGCACATACGTGCCGGACTGCAATGCCTTGGCGCGCACAAGCCAGATCGCACCAACAGGGATCTCTGGAGTAGATGCTGACAAACAAGCATGGCTGGCTAAATATGCTACTGGAACGAGTCATGAAGGCTCGGTCCCTACAGCTAATACCATGGAGCAGATCAGCACTATATTGAGAGACCAGTTCGGCATCTTGCCGAAGAGGAAAGCAATCGGCTATTCCAAGCCGTACCTTGACGAGTATGATCTGATCCCGCTGCCACCCAAGTATCGGCTCCCTGAATTCTCAAAATTCAATGGAGCAGAAGGAGCTAGCTCAATAGAGTACGCAAGCTGATATTTGGCACAGCTGGGCTTGATTTCAGTATCAGACCCTTTACGTGTGAGGTTTTTCGCACAATCTCTTACGGGATCAACCTTTGGATGGTACACCTCGTTGCCACCAAACTCAGTCCGCACATGGAAGCAGCTAGAAGAGCAGTTCCACGTGCAATATCACTCAGAAGCTACCGAGGCTGGCATTGCCGATCTAACACAGGTGCGGCAGAAGCGGGGAGAAACAGTATCTGGATACATCCAACGTTTCAGGACTGTCAGGAACCGATGTTATTCGGTTCGTTTATCTGAGAAGGAAGCGATCGATCTGGCAGTACTGGGTCTCGCAACGCCGATTAAGGACCCGACTTCCCAAGCAGAGTACAGTTTATTGTTGCACATGGTGCAGAAACTCACATCATATGAGCAGCGACACCCTGAATTGTACCAAGACAAGTTCAAGCGTCCGATAGGCCTGGTTGAGATGGAAGAAACTGAAGATCCTGCACCAGACCTAGAAGTAGCTGTAGCTGAATGGGCTCGGGGGGGCAAACCCCGTGTCCTGCAAATGGGTAAAACCGCAAGGGCCTGCAAAAGGGTTTGACTTTGATTTGAGCAAAGCTGAGCAGATTTTCGATCTATTGGTTAAGGAAAAACAGCTGAAGTTACCCGAAGGCCATAAAATCCCTACAGTGCAAGAACTGAACGAGAGGCCGGACTGCAAATGGCATCACTCGTTCACCCATACCACCAATGACTGCAAGGTATTTCGTCAGCAGATCCAAATGGCGATAGAACAAGGCCGATTGCTCTTCGGACAATTTGCCATGAAAGTGGACACACATCCGTTCCCTGGCGTCAACATGGTGGAACCTAACCACTTCGCGAGGCATCGACTAGATTTCTCATTCGATGTTTACATGGCAGGGCCCGAACGCCACCATGGCAAGGATAAGCAGGAAAGCAGTCACTCCCGCAGCAAGGAAAAGGAGGAGGCCGATCCACGCGACCGGCCCCAATATGGTGACAAGCGGTACCTCACCAAGGAACAAGTGAGAAGCGTGCGATACCAAAAACCACTCTCCACGCATCTCCTCAACAAATATGAATATCAGTATGACCGACATCGGCAGTACGACAGAAACGACGAGAGACACAATCGGTCTGATGAAGACAAAGGAAGGTACCGTCGGCGTGACAGAGACGACGAAGGACGCGAGCACCGCGCTAAGGAGAGGTCAAGGGAGCAGGAGGACATGGATAGGCACTGGGACTGTCCCTTCTTTAAACACTATTGGGATTCAGGGATGAGCCGATTGCCTACAATCGACAACTGCCCGGAGTGTAGACGCCGGAAGAAAGATGCAGGAGAAGTTTCAGTTTTCAAGCGTCTAGGACCTCTCCCACCACAGAACAAACGAGCTGAGTCATCTCAAGATGAAGACTTTGAGGAGTCAGAAGATGAAGAAGAGGATAGGTACCACCGGCCAAGGTGGTGCCCCGATGGACTCAGCCACTCCCAAAAGCGTAGGGTTCAGCGGCTACGTAGCTTGGAGCAAGCCGAAGCACGATACTTGCACACGTTGAGGAAAGCGCGGCCCGATCTGGCCGTGAAAATTCAGCAGACTTTGGACGAAGAGAGTCGTCCACCAAAGAAGGTTTGGCGGCCCAAGCAAGAAAAAGCCGATGTGAGTACATCGGCTGGCACAAACATGGTGTTCTTCCTTCCATCAGAGTTTCGTGCCCCAGGAATTGAAGAAGTGCCGATAGCACAGTTTGACTGCGGTCCACAGCCAGTCATCTTTGAAAAGCCACGAGAGAAGGGCTACAAACACATGAAGGCCCTGTACCTAAAGGGTTATATCAATGGTCAACCCGTCGGCAGGATGTTGGTTGACATGGGAGCGGCGGTCAATATAATGCCATATTCCATGCTACGGCGTTTGGGACGCTCCAGCGCCGATCTGATCAGGACCAATGTCACACTAAACGACTTCAACGGCCAAGCATCAGGGACGCAAGGTGTCCTGAACGTGGAGCTAACCATAGGCCGAAAGACGATCCCAACGACATTCTTCATCGTCGACAGCAAGAGCACCTACGCTGCCCTACTAGGAAGGGATTGGATTCACGCAAACTACTGCATTCCATCTACAATGCACCAATGCCTGATACAGTGGGATGGAGACGACGTAGAAGTCGTACATGCAGATGACTCGATCGACGTCTCAATAGCCGGCATGAACATTTGGGACTCGGCAGACCAAGAGCCGCTCTCTGGAATCAGTTTGGACGGCTGTGATCGCATCGAGGTGTCAAAAAACGGGGTGAGGCTGGTCTTATCCACCGGCCTGATAGAGTAGCAAGAGCAACATCCATCGACATACGTGGCAAGGCCGATCCCTGCGATCGGCCCCAAAAAATAAAAAGCAAGAATCTTACTTCAAACATGTCAGGTAGTCGTGGTAGGGAGGCTTCCTCCTGCAAGGGAGCGCATACAAGTTGCAAACTTTCATTGAGAAACTCAATCAACATGGAGGCCAATTCCAGCAATCGGCCAAGGTTATCCTCGCCATATTTTTTGCCTGTGTTCAACGTCGATCTAATAGGCGACGGAAAGCGAGGGTATGGGTTTACATCAGCTGATGAGCTAGAAGAGATTTACATTGGTCCGTGGGATAAGCTACGACCAACATGCATCAGCAAGAGCCGATATCTTCAATCACTTGAAAGATTCGGCTCGGGGGGGGGGGGGTACATCATATGGAATAATGGACGATAACATATGTAGACCGATGCACGAAATCGGCCAGAAATTTTTTTTATCGACTTTAGAACTAGGGAACAAAGCCGATGCACAACCATCGACTCTAGAGTACAAACTTGTACAAACTTGTCTCTCAGATTACACAGGGAGACTCTACTGAAGGAACATCTCAAGGGCATGGAGGGCGTCAGCACGAACACGATCCACCTCGGCGATCTTGGCCTCATCATCTTCGTCTTTGCCTGCTACCAGCTGCTTGTTCAAGGCGCGGATTTCGGCCAGATCAGTCTTCAGTTCAGCTTTCAGACCTTCTGCTTCCTCGAGGGCATGGGCGATAAGAGCTTCCTTAGCCTCAATGAGCTGTTTTGTTGCCCGAACCTTTTCTTCAAGGGCCTCCAATTCTTTGCGCAAGGTCGCCAGTTCAGCCGTGCTGTCGGATGTGTCAGTTGTGGCGTCCAAGGCATCCTTTTTCTCATTAAGCCGTTGGCATTTGTCTGCAATATCGGCTTTCAACGGGAGCTGGGCGTGGCGCAGGTCGATTCTCTGACGAGCCGATGCCACTCGTGACCTGTAGGCAGACAGAGTTACGACTGGCCAAAGTTTCACCTGCAGCGTCACCGGAAGATGAGGCTAGATATCTTCCAAAATGCTCTTCACTGCCTCGGAGTCTTCAACCAATGTCTCGATGGAGGAGGAGAGCAGGGCCTTGAGATGCTGGAGTTGACCATGTGTAGTGCTGGGTCCCGACCCTTCGCTTGTTTTAGCAGTGGCCGGCTGGATGGATTCGGGGTCAAATGTTAGCAAGCTTGAAAGGTCATAACCATGACAAACAACAAGAAAAACGTCAGGAGACAGCAAAGGAGTAAGGTAGAGCTAAGGGGAAGGATTGTACCTCTCCTAAGACCAGAGGAACAGCCGATGAAGAGGTGATCGGCTCTGATGTTTCAGCTGTCGGTTTGGCCAAGCTGGCCACCTTGTCAGCTACACTCTTAGAAGTTGCTAGGTCCAGGGTGGCGGATGGCATTGGTACCTCCTCAACTTCCCCACTAGAGGTGTCATCAGTCTGCAAAGGGAATGGCTAGCCGTTGAGAACAACAATGGGCCAGCATGGAAAATGAGCCAAGGAGAGTATGGAGGGGATTACGTTTGATATCTCCTGGTTTGATGGAGAGGCTTGCGGTTCCTTGCGAGCTCTCTTGATGCATCAGCTTTTTGTCCGTAGACTGCCCTGCTTTGGTGGGAGGTTCGGTGTCAGCGGGTTCAGGGGCTGATCTTTCCTTGGAAGCCGACGGTGGCAAGTCTGGCTGGCTCTGCGTGGGGGTCTTCTCAGAGTTGCCTGAGCTCGAGTCCCTTCGACTGGACTGTGTGCCCTCACTAGAGTTTTCTTCAGTGGAGGTCTGTAAAAGAAATACAAGTATGCTGCAGAAGCCTAGAAGAGTGAATGAAATCAGCCAAAGCATGGGTCAACTTACGTGCGAACTTTCTTGGGCCAGAGCAGGGCTTTGGCGCTTCAGAGTCTTCCTGGCAGCTACTTTCCTCACTGCAGTTCTCGCCTTGACTGAGGCTCGGGGGGCAGCTGACCTGGAAGACACTCTGCTTTTGGAAGCCGATGTTGGTGTCATCGGCTGGCTCTGCATCACAACCTTTTTCAAAGATGGTGAGTTTTTTGCAGAAGAGGACCACCGGAGCTGGTGGGAGAAATCTGAAAGGGGAGCCGTCATCATCTACAGGATCCGGACCCTCTTGTTGCTGCAAGGAGGCAAAGCAATGTTATAAAAGGAAATCATTGCAAGCCACTTCAAAAGAAATTGTGAGTAGCGGTACCTGTTCTGCAGGGATGTCATATTCAGCGTCAAGTTGTTTCAGCAATGGTCCCAGAGCTCTCCTGAAGGCATGAGTCTTCCACATTGACCACCAAGTCTCAAAACCATCGGTTGATGAGGTAAAAGAGAGGTTGTGAGGAATTGGAGCGGCTAGAGCATCGAAGAAGGAATAACACCTTTGACTGGTGAGGACATCAGGTAGATCAGCTCTGCTCTCTGTTAGGTGGTGCAGAAAGAAGTGAGGAGATACCTATCCAATACCAAGTTGCCGGGCTGCCACGACCGGCTGATAGGACTCATAACCAGGTTTGATGATCCTGTTTGATGTGCTCATGCCAACGGGAAGGAAGCAGGGACGGATCATGATGGAATACAACTGCCGAGTGTCAGCATCATCGGCAAAACTATCTAACCTGAAGGAGACTGGATTTTCAAAATTTTCAGACTCCGTATAAGGAAAGAAGAGAGGGTCGTCCAGGCCTTGGTAGAAAGTCCTGAACCACTCTGATGCTCCCTTAGAGGTCAGTTTGCTGCCTGGGAGGCTGTATAGAGCTTGGCCGTAGCTAGTGCATCAGATCTGCCTCCCGTTGGTATCTGGGAAGGTGCAAGTGGCCAAGGGTGGAAGGTTTGGGATCTGGTTTTGGAAGTACAGCTGAGCCCAGAGCTGAATAAACCACCAGGGGCCTCCAGTTTTGACTATCTTTTGGGAGAACAGTTTAGCAGACATCAGCTGGAGATATCTATAGACCTCTGCAAGAAACAGTTTGCCAATGCCAAGCTGAGTGCCTCTGGCAAGTTCATAGGCCAGGGAAAGATAATTTTTGGTTGGGGCAAGTGAAGGACCACAAAATATGAAGTGTTCCAACCAGAAATTCAGGAAGGCCGTGTGTTCTTTTTCTGTTACTGGGCCTTTGTTTTTCATGTGGCGCCGAAGGTAGGCACCCCAGTTTGTGCACTCTGTCTTGGAAGAAAGCGCGAAGGTGACCTTTGGCAGCCTAAAGGCAGATGGGCTTGGGGATGCAATGTCTAAGCCAGTGATCATGGCCACATCTAGTAAGGTTGGTGTCATGGGGCCATGACCAAACATGAAGCAATTCATGGCATCAGACCAAAAATAGCCGATGGTTTTCAGAAGGTTTTCATGTTTCTCAAGGGGAGACAGTGATAAAGCTAAAGCACCGGCTATTCCTGCGGTTTCCCAAGTGGCGTGGTGAGTTTTGGAGACTCTATTGTACCATGAAACCCAATCTTCAGGAGGATTAGGCCAGGCTCGTAAGCAGTCGGCCCAAGAAGTCAGATCTAGGTTTTGGTTCACGAAGGGAATTCTATTTGCCTCGCATGAAATCAGATGGGCAGGACTCTCGGTAGAACGAGGGCCAAGACAGAGAGAATTTGGAAGAGAAGGATGTGGCAGTAGAATGTCTGATACCTAGCAATTAATGACAGAACGAAGCATTAATTCAGATGTTTGTTGTTAATTCTAGCACTATGTTCGGACAACGGGGAGCGGTTGAGGATTACCTTCAGGCCGGAGACCATAGCGTTGGCGTTGGATGATTCCGCCATTTGATCCGCTGCGGGTTCGAGCCTGCATGATTGGGATCTGAGGTTCGTATGGCCGTGAGTGGGATCTGTCCGAGCGGCGATTTGGGGATCTGAGTATTGCTCTTTCAGATAAGTTGCAGGTTACCATTTGAATAGGCAACAGAGCTGGCCTTGCTCGCGTTTTATGGCAAGGGCCGATGCGCTGCCATCGGCTCTTGGTGTGTTGACTTGCTTTGACAATCGGCAAAACTGGTAAAAGGGCAAAATCGGCTTAGAAATATTTTCTTCATTAATGAAAGGGCTTTTACAGAGAAGAGCCGATTGCTTAAGGAAGAAAGAACAAAAGCCGATTACTACTACTACTAGTCCTATACTAGTAGTCCCTAATCTAAGGGCCGTTGCTGCCCTCGTCGTCGTCATCGCTGCCGCCGGCGCAGCTGCTGGTGGGCTCCTCGTCGCTGCTCCCGTAGCCCTCTACGGGAGCCTCGTCCTCCTCGTCGTCATCGTCGCTGTCGTCGTCCGACCCGGCGCGGAAGCGCTTCGCCGGGGGATATTTATCGGAGGACTCGTCGTCCTCCTCTTCGTCCTCCTCGTCGGACGAGGTGTAGCCGTCCCACGAGAAGCGATCGTCTTCGCTCCCCGCCTCCAGCTCCCCGTCGACGAGGAACTGGAAGTCGTCCTCTCCGTCGGTCAAAGACTTGTCGTCCTCGGACCAGACGGAGGAATTATGAGACTCGATGTCCCACTTCTCCGGGGCGCGGAGGTTGTACGTCGCCTGCGGGTCCCACTCCGGCGTGGGCTCACGGAAGGGAGAAGATACGTCGGAAAGACCTGATGAGGCAGAGGAGGAGGAGGAAGACATGGCTACAGAGGAAGGGGTTTTTTTGCCGATGGCTAGTACGGAGCAAGAGGGTGAAGAGGCGAACTGCACGGTGCGGTTAAATAAAGGGATATGGGGGAGAGTTAATGTTACAGCAGTTTCCGAGGAAGTGGTGCCAAAGAACTGTCAAATCATGCAGAGAAGTTGAGAAGGCAAGGCATCATGATGAAGGATACTGCGACAGTTCTGCCCTGCCACGACATGACCCTACGAAGAAAGAAAAAATGGAGTGGTTTTGGAATTATCATTGCCAAAACCAGGGGGGCATGTGTTATCACCAGAATTTAACCAAGTCTAGAGATGGGCCGTGATTAAATGGGCTTAGAGGATATGCACGGAAAATATTCCCGAACTGGCCTTGTACAAGAAGTTTGGGCAAGATTGCCCGTGTATCTGTAAATTATAGTAGGATACGTGTCGGTTTAGAATTAAAGAGATAGAGTTTAGCTCGTACACAGTTGGGTTTATTCCCAAGTTAGAAAGTCTACGAACTATAAATATGTATCTAGGGTTATTGAGAAGGAGGACGAACACGTTCACAACAAATCAATCTAGGCGCATCGCCACCCCTTGTTTCGAGGGTTTCTCCTGGGTAAGCAACATGCTGCCTAGATCGCATCTTGCGATCTAGGCAGTATCAGTTTATTCGTTATTGGTGTTGCTCGTGCTGAAGCCTTTTTGATGGCGAGCAACACCCTTATCTTATGTGTTTTGGGGTTGATCACAATGCTTTCACGATCCTCTTGTTTAGCTACGCTACCCCTCGATATCTAGCTGCCCTTACACCTATTTTAGGCGTAGGGGCAGCATCTTGCTTGTTCTTTATTTAGTAGATCTAATCCGTTATAGTTGCTCCTTGTTCTTCAAGGATTGGTTTGATATCTGTATGGTTAGGCCTTATAAACGAGTTGAACAATCCGGTAGTGCGTAAGGTGTGGTTTATTAAGCTCTAGAGGGATTGTTCCGGGGATCAACTTCACGTTGGTTTTTAGGCCTCTTTAGGGCTGGTTTTCCATTATCTTGCGTATCTGTTAGGCTCAACTACGCATAGGATGTTCCGATTATACGGTGAAAACCCCAGACTATCGTAGATTAGTTTACTTGATATTGATAAAGCATGATCCCCATGTCCTTATAAATCTAACATGAACCATGGGGCAATCGGCTCTTTGAGCCGATCCACAGAACAATTTAAGAGCCGATTGGGGCTCGTATTTAATGCTTATGTGTCTGCCATGCAGGAAACTAGTCGAAGCAATCCATCACCTTCCTGACCAGGTATAGGTCAGGTGGCACGCTGATACGTCCAAAACGTATCTACTTTCCCGAACACTTTTGCTATTGTTTTGCCTCTAATTTGTGTATTTTGGATGCAACTAACACGGACTAACGCTGTTTTCAGCAGAACTGTTCTGGTGTCTCGTTTTTGTGCAGAAATCCAACTTTCGGGAAAATCCTCGGAATTTATGCAGAAGGCCCTATTTTCCCGTAATGCGACGGAGCCAGAAGGTCAAGTAAGGTGGAGGCCCGAGGGCCCCACACCATAAGGCGGCGCGGCCTAGGGGGGCCCGCGCGGCCCTATGGTGTGGCCCCCTCGGCCGGCCTCCGACGCCCTCCTTCGGACTATTTATCGGCCTCGACCTAAAAACGCAAGAAGAGAAGTCGAAGTCGCCAGAAACCCTCCAGAACGCCGCCACATCGCGAAACTCCGTCGCGGGAGCCAGAAGTCTCCGTTCTGGCACTCCGCCGGGACGGGGAATTGGAGGAGATCATCGCCGCCATCACCGCCAACGCCTCTACATCAACCAGCCATGTTTCCCCCATCCATGTGTGAGTAATTCCCCCGCTGTAGGCCGAAGGGGATGCTAGGGATTGGATGAGATTGGTCATGTAATAGCATAAGATTGTTAGGGCATAGTGCCTAGTGTCCGTAATTGGTACTTTGATGATATTGTTGCAACTTGTTATGCTTAATGCTTGTCACTAGGGCCCGAGTGCCATGATCTCAGATCTGAACATGTTATTGCTTCATCATGATATTCATTGTTTATTGATCTTACCTGCAAGTTGTATACACATGTCGCTGTCCGGAACCGATGGCCCCGAAGTGACAGAAATCGGGACAACCGGAGGGAATGGTAGTGATGTGAGGATCACATGTGTTCACGGAGTGTTAATGCTTTGCTCCGGTACTCTATTAAAAGGAGTACCTTAATATCCAGTAGTTTCCCTTGAGGCCCGGCTGCCACCGGCTGGTAGGACAAAAGATGTTGTGCAAGTTTCTCATTGCGAGCACGTACGACTATATATGGAACACATGCCTATTGATTGATTAGTACTTGGACACCGTTTTATTATTATCTGCAAATGCCCTGCTATGATTGTTACATGAGTTTCTCTCATCCATGCAACGCCCGTTCATCCGTCCCCGTGCCTACAGTATTTTAATCCTGCTGTTTACTAAAATCACTACTGCTGTCTCGTTACTCGCTACCGTTATTTCACCATCGCTATCGCCATAAAACTGTTACTATCGATAAACTCTTGCGAGCAAGTTCTGTTTCCAGTGCAGCTGAATTGACAACTCCGCTGTTAAGGCTTCCAAGTGTTCTTTGTCTCCCCTTGTGTCGAATCAATAAATTGGGTTTTACTTCCCTCGAAGACCGGCGATCCCCTATACTTGTGGGTCATCAAGACTATTTTCTGGCGCCGTTGCCGGGGAGCATAGCTTTATTTGGAAGTTCACTTGGATTGATATTGTTCGCTGCAAATTCTCCATCATGGGTAAACCTCGCGATTCTAAAGTCGCCATATTACCATCCACTACAAGAAAAGGTACAATTCTGAGTACCTCCGCTACACTTGATTCACCATCTGTGATTGATAAACTTGTTTCACCGCTACATGCTTCACATGCGGGTACTTCTGCTGAATCTGAAAACTCTCATAATATTGATAATATTTCATTGTGCTTGATGATAGTGGTTCATTGGGATCTTTTCTAGATGCTACAATTGCTAGGTCTAGACAAATTGAAAATACTGAAACTCCTAATGCTACTACACCTGTTAATTCACCTGAACTTGATTATTTTAGTGATGATCCTGATGAAGATTATGTGGAGCTTAATGATGATTTTATTGAAAAATGCAATGCTACTACTGATGCAAGAAAAATTAAAAAGTTGCTTGCAGAACATGCTGTTAGATATAAACTGTCTCCTGATCCTAAGTTTGCCACATCTCCTATAAACATTAAGGATAAAGATTATGATTTTTCTCTTGATCTATCTCATATAGCTATTGTTGAGAAAACACCCTTTTGTGGTACTGAAAAAGAAAGTGCTGTTGAACACATGATTGAGTTATCTACTCTAAGTAGCTTGTTTTCTGATGATGTCAAGATGCGTACTTACTTTGTTGCTAAAATCTTTCCATTCTCATTAAAGGATGACGCTAAAACTTGGTATAATAGTTTGCCACCTAATTCTATTAAAAGTCCAAAAGAATTGCTTGATGTTTTCTTCCGTAAATACTTTCCTGCTAGTGCTCAACATATTGCTTTGCAGAGAATCTATAATTTTGACCAGGGAGATGGAGAGAAATTGCCTGAGGCTTGGGCGAGATTTTGCTCTCTTATTAGAGCTTGGCCTGATCATGATTTGGAAAAGCATGATTTACTTGATATATTTTATAGTGGACTAACCATTGAGTCTAGGGCATACCTGGATAGTTGTGCTGGTTGTGTTTTCAGGAAAAGAACTCCAGATGACGCTGAAGAATTATTGGCTAAAATAGGCTGGAATCATGATGATTGGACTACGCCTGAACCAACTCCAACGCCAATATTGAAGAAGAGGGGTTTAATTAAATTGAATGATGAAGATATGAGGGAAGCCAAGAAGTCTCTCAAGGAGAAAGGTATTAAATCTGAAGATGTGAAGAATCTTCCTCCCATAGAAGATATATGTGAGATAATTCCCCCTTCACCCATGATTGAGGTAAACTCCCTTCAACGCTTTACTAGGGAAGATATTCCGTATTCGAAACCTCCTGCACAATGCTTAGATGAGTTTGATAATTATATTGTTAAGCAAGAAAATTTTAATATGAGAGTAGAGAATCATTTAATGGAAAATTCTTGAGCTATTAGTGAATTGCATGATATTGTAGAAAGAACCTCCAATGATGTTAAGATGCTTGTTAAACATTTTCATATGGTTCAAACTCAAATTGATCAACTCACTAAAGTGCAAAATGACTTGTTGGGGAATAATTCTAAAGAGAAACATGCTTATGAAGTAACAACTAGAGGTGGTGTCTCTACCCAGGATCCTCTATATCCTGAAGGGCATCCCAAAAGAATTGAACAAGATTCTCAACGCATTGAACCTAGTGCTCCTTCTAAGAAGAAAAAGAAGAAGAAACATAAAAATGTTGTAGAATCCTCTGAACCTGCTAATGATCCTAATAGTATTTCTATTTCTGATGCTGAAACTGAAAGTGGTAATGAACATGATAAAGATAATGATAAGAAGGATGCTTCTGATAAAGAAGAGGTAGAAGAAGAACCTGAAAAGCATGCTAAAAATAAAAAGTACACTAAAGAAGATTTTACTGCTGAGAAACATGGTAATGAAAGAGAACCTTGGGTGCAAAAGCAAATGCCTTTTCCTGCTAAGAAACTAAAATCAAAGGAAGAAGAACACTATAATAAATTTTGCGATTGGATGAAACCTTTATTCTTGCAAATCCCTTTGACTGATGCTATTAAATTGCCTCCTTATTCAAAGTATATGAAGGATATTGTTACTAACAAAAGGAAAATCCCCAATGAGGAAATTTCCACCATGCTTGCTAATTACTCTTTCAATGGCAAAGTTCCAAAGAAGTTGGGCGACCCAGGTATACCTACTATTCCTTGTTCTATTAAGAATAATTATGTTAAAACTGCTCTATGTGACTTGGGAGCCGGTGTTAGTGTTATGCATTTTTCTCTTTATAAGAGACTTTACTTAGATAAGTTGATACCTACTGATATATCTTTGCAAATGGCTAATAAATCTACTGCTATTCCTGTTGGTATATGTGAGGATGTTCCTGTTCAAGTTACTACTAATTGCTTGATATTAACTGATTTTGTTGTGTTGGAAATGCCTGAAGATGATAATATGTCTATTATTCTTGGGAGACCTTTTCTTAACACCGCAGGGGCTGCTATTGATTGCAATAAAGGGAAGGTTACTTTTAATGTTGATGATAAGGAGCATACCGTCTATTTCCCCAAGAAGATTGATAAAGTATGTGGAGTCAATACTATTTCTAATGTGAGAACTATCAAAGTTGGAACTATTGATTGTCCTATATATGAGCCTAAAGAAGAATATCAAACTCTCGTGATTGGATCCATATCAATACAATTCAAGGTAACATGATTGATTTGAGGTTTATGTCTTCTTATGCTATGTAAAATTTATTTGGTGGCAAGACTTGATCAACCTTGTTAACAAATACTTTTTATATGCATAGAGGAGGTAAACAACATCTCTTTCTTCCTCCACTTGCTCTAGTTGCTGTAGCACTTTTAATTTGCAAAGTTCCTTAGTTAATTGGAGATTTCAAAATTTTTCCTGGCCAGTAATAATAAACTAAATACCCAGAAATGTGCATTTTTCAAAGTTTTCAAAAATTCACAAAAATTATACCATTGGTCCTATTTTTCGACGAGGCACCTGGGAGCACCAGAGGATGACCTGTGGGGCACCCCAGGGTGCCACCCCACAGGCCGGCGCGGCCAAGGAGGGGGGCGCGCCACCCTGTGGTGTGGGCCCCTCCTTACCCCACTATCTCATCTCTTTCTCCCAGCATCTTCTCTCTCCCAAAAAAACTCGAACCAGCTTTCTCTCACTCGCGTTTTTGCTCAAGAGCTCAGGATTTTTCGATCTCTTTGCTCAGCCCAGATTTCTGTCTGAAATTTGGCACATTTGCTCTCCGGTATGTGACTCCTCCACCTATCCAAGTAGAATTTTGTTTGGTTGAGTATATCTTGAATATTTTGCTGCCGTAGGTAACATGTTTAGTGAGCTTGCATGCTTGTTCTAAGTTGTATAAACTAGTTTTGATGCATGATTAGTACTCTAGCAAGTTCCTATAGTAGTTCCCCTTGATTATATGTCACCAGATCAAATTTTATATCACTTGTTGAAAATTTCAGAGAAGAGATGAAGAAGTTCAACTTTGGAGAGTTGTTCAAGAAAGGAACAACCAGCACCGGGAGGCCTTCTAGGGCCGCCACCCGGCTTAGGCGATCATACAATGAGGATATCATCGCGCCTAGCTTCGCACCCGAAGAGGACAACGGGGCTCCTAATGCTTCATCTTTTCCATGCAATGATTTTCTGAGAAATGCAGGGATATTGGATGATTTCTTCACCCTTGTCAATAGGGCGGGCTTAACCACCTACGTGGAAGACGAAAGGGAGCAATACTATATGCTCACCAAAATTTTCGTCGAGAGCTTCAGGTTCAACAACACGCAATACGAGCCGACAGTTGCATTCAAGATCTATGGTAATCCTGTTACTATGGAATTGGAAGATTTTTGTCGTGCATTGGATATTGCCCCTGTAGGTACAGCAAGTAGGATTGATGACAACCCCCGGGACTTGTTGGAGCTCTACCGAGGGATCACCGATGATGATTGTCGCACCATTCAGCGTGGCAAGATAAGGAACATTCAACTCCCCGCCATTAAGTATTTTGCATATTATATTGCTACTAGCATTCTTGGTAGGGAGAACACTAGCAATATTTCTAGTTACCATCTTGCTTTCTTGAATATTGCACTTACTGGTAGGACATCTTATCACCTTGGTTCTCTTATTGCTCGCCGCCTGTCTAATAGGGGGCCTATTTTTGGAGGAACTATTGCACTGCGCGTTTTAACATATTTAAGACTTCCTCTTGATCCTAATGATGTGCCATTGATCCCTAGGAGACTCGATATTGCTGCTATGAAGAGTCATCATTTTGTTACCGCTGATTCTACTTTAGATAATATGGTCTATAGAATGTTGTTTGCTGACGGGGATGAGAAGGAAATCCCTCTCCCCCAACCAGGTTTGTTCAGTATTGACAGGCAATCATGGTCTTGCACTAAGGAGGAGGTGGATGAACATATGAAGATACAAGACTTCCACCAGCAGCATGACTCCGAGGACGCCGAGGCCTCCCACGACTACACCGTCACGTATCCGGGTGCTTCTTCTAGCACATGCCCGGAATATGATCCATCTTCGTCGTACTACGGAGATACTACCTCATGGTCTCGATGGGATTGAACTCCACTTAGGCCAAAAGCCTAAGCTTGGGGGGAGGTATACCGGCATCACTCATTCTTTGCATATTATGGTTGCTGGATACTTATACATACTTGTTTAGTCTCTTTGAGTGGTTTTCTAATGAGAGGGAGATGATATTTGGGGAAGTGCTGCCTGAAAACAGATTCTGGGCTGTTACTAGAAAAATTCGTGCGCACAGCCAGAACGTTATTTTGAGCTGCCAATTTTTGTGCAGGTTCCCCAGGTTGTTATCTAACTTTCATTAGTTGAACACTTTTCGATCTGAGCAACGTAAGATTTTTGTAAAAATCGATTTCTGTACTGCTGTCAGGTTTTGGCAGATTTCTGCCATCTCGCTTTTCTGTGTTTCTTCTAGTTTTCATTTTCTTGTTCTTGCTTTGTTTCTTTCCCAAAACACAAAAATACCAAAAATATTTCTGTTGTTTCTCTTCATCATTTGTTTTCTTTGGTTTCTTGCATTTGTTTCGCTTTATTTGCTATTGCCAGTTTGCTATAAGAAAACCCAAAAAGATTTTGCTTTGTTTGTTTGTTTCCTTTTGTTCTTGTTCTCAAATTCGAAAACACCAAAAATATTTGCTGTTCTTCTTTGGTTTGTAAAGTTCTTTATGAGTTCAATGGTCTTCGGTGGCTGGAGTGTGGTTTTCATTTCATATTATCCAAGCTATACAAGTGAAAAGGCGATAATGACGATCTACGACAATCTGATTGTGGTGAGAGGCTGGTATGAACTCTATTTGTTTTCATTTTTGTACATATACTCATCCATGTGAGCATGCTTAGTTGGTTCATGTGAGGTATATGTTATTTGAGAAAGTCTAGTAGTTTATAATCTCTCATGTTTAGCTCCAATCTATTAATATGAGTAGCATGTCATGGATGTTTGCTTGCATCGTTTTATTCATAAGTAGGTATGGCATTGTGGTATCCTCCTCTGAATAATTCATTTATATCGACTTGGCCCATGCTCACGCATGCATATGACTGAACCAAAGTCAATTAAGCCTCGATGATTTATATTGCTTCAGAGTTCTTGTATCACTTTTATGCCTCCGTTAATTTATTTTGCCGCAAGCATGATTATGACAGTTTCTGCTCTCTTGATTTGTCGCTCCCTAGTCTATTGCTAGCCTTCACTTGTACCGAGCGGGAACGCTGCTCGTGCTTCCAAATACCTGAAAACCAAGTTGTTCCAAAGTGTCCACCATAAATACCTATGCATGGCATTTCAAACCATTCCAAGTAAATTCTCATGCGCTACCTTTAAAACCTTCAAAATGCTTCTCAATTTGTGTTTATGTTTCATAGCTCATGAGGAAGTATGTGGTGTTTAGCTTTCAACCTTGTCATTTACTTTTGACGGACTCTCATATGGACTAGTGGCACATCCGCTTATCCGATAATTTTGCAAAAAAGAGCTGGCAATGGGATTCCCAGTCCCGAATTAATTAACAAAAATAGACACTCCTCCATGGTTTGTGATTGTTGGACGGCACCCGAAGATTCGGTTAGCCATGGCTTGTGTAAGCAAAGGTTGGGGGGAGTGTCATCATCATAATAAAACTAAAATAAAAAGGCACTCCTTCATGGTATGAGATTGTTGGCAGGCACCCGAGGATTCGGTTAGCCATGGTTTGTGTAAGAAAGGTTGGAAGGAGTGCCACATAAATATGCAAATAATTCATGGGAGCTGCTCTTGGAAGTCCGGTTGGCGAGGTAGTTAGTATACCCATTACCATTCGTTGACAACAACAAACACCTCTCAAAATAATTTTACTCCTGTCTTTATAAAAATGAAAAGCTCTAGCGCATGTTAATCCCTGCTTCCCTCTGCGAAGGGTCAATATTTTACTTTTATGTTGTGTCTCCATTATTTCTTTGAGCACTATCTTGAGAGCACAACTGTCATTCTTAGTATAATATGCTTGTCTCAAAATATGATTGATTGTGGTATAACTTTGATGCTTTTATCTTTGACAATCACTACTTCTAGTCTTTCTATGAACTCCAGAGGTGTCCGGGCATTTATGTTTTGCCAATCAAATACAGGCAAGCGAGATACCACTTTATCATACTCTCTTATGAACATTGCAATCCTGCTTACATACATGATTCATGATGCTTATTATTAATTGTTGGTACCTCTTCATGATTGACATAGCTGTTAGATGATCTGATTTGCACGTATCTCATTATGAACTGCTTAAGTATTAGCCATAGCATGAGAATATATACATCATATGAGCAAATGTGTTCGTGAAAGTTCTTTTATCGCTCAGTTGTTAACTGAATTGCTTGAGGACAAGCAATAAGCTAAGCTTGGGGGGAGTTGATACGTCCAAAACGTATCTACTTTCCCGAACACTTTTGCTATTGTTCTGCCTCTAATTTGTGTATTTTGGATGCAACTAACACGGACTAACGCTGTTTTCAGCAGAACTGTTCTGGTGTCTCGTTTTTGTGCAGAAATCCAACTTTCGGGAAAATCCTCGGAATTTATGCAGAAGCCCCTATTTTCCCAGAATACTGACGGAGCCAGAAGGTCAAGTAAGGTGGAGGCCCGAGGGACCCACACCATAAGGCGGCGCGGCCTAGGGGGGCCTGCGCGGCCCTATGGTGTGGCCCCCTCGGCCGGCCTCCGACGCCCTCCTTCGGACTATTTATCGGCCTCGACCTAAAAACGCAAGAAGAGAAGTCGAAGTCGCCAGAAACCCTCCAGAACGCCGCCACATCGCGAAACTCCGTCGCGGGAGCCAGAAGTCTCCGTTCTGGCACTCCGCCGGGACGGGGAATTGGAGGAGATCATCGCCGCCATCACCGCCAATGCCTCTACATCAACCAGCCATGTTTCCCCCATCCATGTGTGAGTAATTCCCCCGCTGTAGGCCGAAGGGGATGGTAGGGATTGGATGAGATTGGTCATGTAATAGCATAAGATTGTTAGGGCATAGTGCCTAGTGTCCGTAATTGGTACTTTGATGATATTGTTGCAACTTGTTATGCTTAATGCTTGTCACTAGGGCCCGAGTGCCATGATCTCAGATCTGAACATGTTATTGCTTCATCATGATATTCATTGTTTATTGATCTTACCTGCAAGTTGTATACACATGTCGCTGTCCGGAACCGATGGCCCCGAAGTGACAGAAATCGGGACAACCGGAGGGAATGGTAGTGATGTGAGGATCACATGTGTTCACGGAGTGTTAATGCTTTGCTCTGGTACTCTATTAAAAGGAGTACCTTAATATCCAGTAGTTTCCCTTGAGGCCCGGCTGCCACCGGCTGGTAGGACAAAAGATGTTGTGCAAGTTTCTCATTGCGAGCACGTACGACTATATATGGAACACATGCCTATTGATTGATTAGTACTTGGACAACGTTTTATTATTATCTGCAAATGCCCTGCTATGATTGTTACATGAGTTTCTCTCATCCATGCAACGCCCGTTCATCCGTCCCCGTGCCTACAGTATTTTAATCCTGCTGTTTACTAAAATCACTACTGCTGTCTCTGTTACTCTACTACTGTTATTTCACTACTGCTACTGCCATAAAACTATTACTACTGATAAACTCTTGCGAGCAAGTCTGTTTCCAGGTGCAGCTGAATTGACAACTCCGCTGTTAAGGCTTCCAAGTGTTCTTTGTCTCCCCTTGTGTCGAATCAATAAATTGGGTTTTACTTCCCTCGAAGACTGTTGCGATCCCCTATACTTGTGGGTCATCACACGCCCTCGTAAGCACCAGGACGCGTGTGCCAGAAGGCATTGCGGGCCGTCGCCCGAGGGACCAGGGTCAGCCGCAATCCTGGGAGCCTCCCGGCTCTACTGTGTTGCCCGTCGCTACTCGCCGGTGGGTTTCTGACCGCAACAATAGGAGACAGCAAGACACTGACAACCACTGCCCAAACCCCTGATGAAACCAGCAACGCTGCAGCAACCACTAACGTGGTGAAGAAGCCAGAAGAAGAGAAGAACCCCTTCCTTGCTTAAGCAATTTATCAGCCTTTATTTTCCTTTTTCCTTTATTTTAAACATGGCCTTCCTCTTTTCGCCCTTTAGCCTCGTGCTTACCTTATTAATGAGAACTTAAGCTTCGATTCTTTGTTAAGCATTGCAGTAACTACAAACTTCTAAGCCCCATCACTATGCAAACATAGTACGAGGCAGAAGATCGTGCTTCAAAAAGCCTCTACGAGTGCTAAAAGACGTTCACCTTTCCCTCTGCTACAGATGCCTCTACGAGTGCCGCAAATAGCAAGAGTTTGGAAATACATATAAACACAACCCACGTTCGATATTTTACTTATGGAAATATCAAGGAACAACGGGCTCATCGGCAGAACCACTACACCCGAAATATTCGGGAGTGCCTGTCGAAACATAAAACAGTTGAAAGCAAAGTTGCACATACAACAGGTTTAGCAAAACCTGCAACACGAGCTGATCACTCAAAAGATTTGCTAACCAACCAATATACATACATTTAAACGAGCAACTCAGATTCGCTCAAGTCAAAACTTGCCAACGGCAATAACATGGTAAAAGTACATATGCATGTATCTACCGAATGAAAAGGCATCATTACATAATCCAAATACTTGGATGAAGTAGCCAAATTATCTATTTACAAAACAAACATTAAATCCCTGAAATCACCCTTGCGGAGTTCCTCTTTCTTCAGGTACCTTTGAGTCCTCCTCGAGTCTGTCGACAATTATGTTGGCATGCAACAATACCTTCGGATACAGTGCCTCCAAGTCTCCAGTTGCGTTGGCAATCGACAGCAAACCCGCTGAGGGATAACGGGCGAGTACAAGAGCAAGTGTAAACCTAGCCCCTGCAAAAACTTGCGCACGCACCAAGTCTCGGATCTTCTTGGCATTACCAAACTCAGACATCAATGCAAGGAGCGTGGGAGGAACTGCGTTCAAAGGGAACATCGTTTTCCAAACCACCCTCATAGCCTTGTAGCACTTGTCAAAAAAGTGGTGGACCTGCTGAACCTGATCCTAAAATTGCGCGACAGCCGAAGCCTTCGAGTGCTCCCGCCAGAAAATCTCTTCGGCTGAGGATAGCTGCGTTAATGCACGCACTCGCTCGTGAATCCGTTTGTTTTCTTCCGCACGGTTCAGAGCTATGACTGGCAAAGAAATAAATAAAGGATCAGATAAGGCGTTGTCGACAAGAGGGGGCAGGGATCAAGAAACTCATAGTTCAAGCTTTCGGTAGCTTTATGCAGCTCAGTAAGGGCATATCGCTCCACGTCGGCTGCAATCTCGCTCTTCTTATTGACAATAGCAGCTAGGGCGTACGTGTTGCGTAGGTCCTTTTCCATCTGGGCGATCCGATCCTTCATCCGCTGGATCCGATCACCTTCGGGAAGAACACCCGACGAGTCGTCGACAAACGAGGGCATCGGGAAAACCTGCAGGAAGCAACGTTAAAAAGGATAAACGGATATGGTCAAATCGAAGATCCAACGTAACTCCCATCGGGAGAAGTACAAGTAATTCCTATCAGGAGAAGTACAAGTGAAGATATTATGACAAAGGTGTGCTGGCAACATCGCCAGCACAGTGTTCATTACAAACTTAAGTTTTTGCAACAGAATAATGTTTCACTCTATCCCGAGGATAAAATTGATTACAACAATCAGGGAGCCTGGGTCTGAGTCGATAGGCTGGGGCCAGCCGATGCCTTTCCTGACGAAACTAGTTCGAGGAGCTGGCGAGCACAAGTACGGGCAGACACTGTAAAGGCGCTTAAGTCAACAAATCGCCCATCTTTTTCTTTCGGCAGCTCCTTAGTCATTTCTTCGATGTCAGCCTTAAAGCCATAACCCATCATAAGTTGGAAGGCAAGGAGGGCACCATAAGTACGCGAGGTACGCTTGAATACCTCAATAACTTCCTTGGTGTCAACCGCGAAGGCATCAATCAGCTGCCCCAAAGTCTTCTCCTGCTTGACCTTGGGGAAAATCATCGAATGCATCCGCGCCAGGGCACCCTTCCCCTTGTTAAGAAGCTCCCGGGTAAGCTGGTGGGAGGCGAGAGCCATCGACACACCATTTGCCGGAGAGTTGTTTAGAGCTTTGTCCAAGGCAGTAGCAGGGATACTGGCGGCTTCTGCAAGAAATCAAGATTGGAGAAAATCATTAAGAAATGGATTCATAAGAGTAATAATCGACAGAGATGAGTGAAAGAGTTTACCAAGTAGAGCCAAAGCAACTTGTCGAAGGAGTTCATCCTTTTCAGCTGCTCGAGCTTCTTCTTCCTTCAGCCTCTCCGTCAGCTTGCTTAACTCCTCTTTTAGGGAGTCGACCTCCTGGCGAGCTATGGCAGCCTTTTTAATGGCGCCGTCCAACTTTGAAGAGGAAGACTTAACTTCCTCCTGCAGGCGAGCTTTGTCCGCCTCTGGAGAGGTAAATTGAGAAGCGAAGGCCTCTAGAGAGGATATCACACCTCGCAGGTCCTTAAAAAAAATAAATGTGTTTTACAAAGAATAATTAGGCAAGGCATACTCCAAAGGAATTCACATCATAGTCGAAAAGGACTTACAGAAGGAGGAGCTGTGGTGGCGGCAGGCGCATCTTTCCCCTTGGAAAGGGGGGAAGCAGTCGATGCTTGCGCCGCAGGAGCTGCTTTAGGAGCTGAAGCTTCGGAAGCCACGGCGGCCGGCGAGACAGCGTCAGACCTGACCCTCTTAGACGGAGGCTCAGCGAAAGCATCGTCACTACAAGAAGGACATGAGAAGAATGCGAGAAACAAAGGGGCAAAGTATGGCGAAAAGGAGGAAGATACTTACATATCGAGGAGATCATCTTCGTCGGCAAAGCCGCCGATTGATCTCTTCGTAGGCGGAGCCCTGGTCTCCTCCACAGCTGCATTAACAAAGGCATCGTGATCAGCGTCATCATCACGCACTGATCCCTCCGTGTCGCAAGTGTCATCGGCTGATGGAGGGAGATTGGTGTGAACGGTTTCAGAATCTATCGAATCATTGTGATCGTTTTTTGGGCTTGTATGCTCGACAGTGTGAAAATCAACAGGTTCTGAAGAGCCTCTCCCCTCAGAAATATTGCCTGGCGAGTTATGCAAGTCTCCGGAGGCTACAAGGGTCTGCCGAAGAAAAGACACATGAGAACAGCAGCAATTATGTCAACTAAGTAAATAGCAGCATGATAAGAATTTGAGAAGGGAAGTTACCTCTGGTGGTGGATGATCGGCATCAAATGGAGCATACGAAGACGTCAATGGGATCAAGTCTTCTTGGCTAAAGAAAGTGAGGCGACGGACTTCATTGAGCAGTTCCTTTTCCGACAATTCGGCAGCGTTAATTCTGGTCTCATCGTTCGGACCAGAATACAACCACATTGGGCGAACTCTGGCCATGACTGGTTGGACTCGACGTTTCAGGAACACCGCCGCCACCTCTGTGCCGACCATAGTTTGGCCGTCAGCTTCCTTGATCCGAAGAAATTTGGCGAATAATTCATCGGCTGCTACTTTTTCATCGGGAGAGAGAATATTCTTCCAGGAATTCTTAGGCTTGGCTTCAAGGACATCGACAAAGTGAGGAAGCTGAGATTCGGGTGACAAGGAGTCCTTGGCGTAAAACCACTTCAATCTCCACCCTTGCACAGACTCTCTCATTGGGAAATTGAAGTAGTTGACATCCGAACGAGCTACAAATCCCACTCCTCCGGTGACAAAAGATCCGTTACTACTGCTGTATCTCTTCACATAGAAGATCTTTTTCCACAACCCAAAATGAGGCTCAATGCCCAGATATGCTTCGCAAAGGGTGATAAACACAGCAACGTGGAGGATTGAGTTGGGAGTGAGTTGCCATAGTTGGATTTCGTAAGTTCGCAAGAGATGGAGGAGGAATTCGTGAACGGGAAGCGAAAGACCCCGATATAAGAACGATAAAAACATCACGGTAAAGCCGGCAGGGGGATTAGGTCGAGAAATCGCACCTGGAAAGATCACATTCCCCTCATCGGAGGAGATCAATCCCAGGCTTCGGGATCTCTTCTCGTCACGCCTGGTGACGGTCGATGCTACCCAATCTCCGGGCTTGGCTACTGAGCCTGGTGGCGCCGGTGGTGCCGGAGCTGGGGGAGGAGCGTTTGGGGCGCCCTCCTTCGGAAGAATCGAGGAAGATTTGGCGGCGGCGACTCCGCTCGTGGAGTTGGCGGCGGCGCTAGAGTTCTTCTTCTTCACCATCACGAGATTTGGGAAAAACTGGAAAGCAGTGGTGGCGGCGCAAGCAGTTGCGAAGGGGAGAAGAGGAAGAACAAAGAAGGGATGAACGAAGGTGAAGATTAGGGATTTCTATCTTTTGGGAAACTTAAGGAAGGCCTCGTACTGCTAGTGGGCCTTTTCTCCAGTTAATGGTTGCAGAAATCGAGGAGGTGCCTCGTTTACCGTGGAAGAGGAGCAGGAATTGCTTGAAAAAAGGGTCGGCGGGTCGCGTCTTATCAATCAGAATCGAGGTGTCAGAAAAACGTCATCGATGACGTCATGAGGAATGATTACATACGAAGAGATAAGAAGCCGTCGAGTGGTCAATTTGAGTCTATGTACAGATTGCAAAGCATCTGCACTTAGACTCGGGGGCTACTCCCATCGGGAGCGCTGGACGCGCACCCGACAGAATGAGGACTCGAAGGAAAAACTTAACTCGAGTCTGCACCCGGACGCGAGCGCCCGTGCCCAGACTCGGGGGCTACTCCCATCAGGAGCGCTGGACGCGCACCCGATAAAACTTTTTTCGCACTCCAGGATCATGCCCGGGGACTTGATTCTGTGTAGGGTAACGTTGTTTTGCCATCGGCAGTTAACCAACAAAAGTTGGGCACGTTATTCATTATCCCTTGCATAAAGAGAATATATCGGATGACCTACGAAGATTTGCAGGAAAAACCTCGGCAGAAGATGTTCGAGTGGTACAACTTGAGTCTACGCACGGATTGCAAGCATCCGTACCTAGACTCGGGGGCTACTCCCATCGGGAGCGCTGACGCGCACCCGATAGAAGAAAATAATACAGACAGAAGAAAAGCGAGAATGATCAAAGAGAAGGACGTCGGAAGAAGACATGCTTCAGTCTCTACCCGAACTATGTTCGGCTAGACACTCGGGGGCTACTGACGTGGGCATTACCCTTCGGGTAACCAATGTTGCTCTACCCTATGCGGTCCAGCTGGAGGCCCATGAAGGTACTCGATGGCAAGATGGGCCACTAGGACGGTGCGACAGAAGATTACTTGAAGTACAAGACACGGAAGAAGCCGAACAAGGAAAGTTTAGAGATAGATCTACTGTAAACCTACTCGTACTCGACTACACCTCTCGAGACCTGGCCACCTATATAAAGACCAGGAGAGGGGCTATCGAGGGACACAATCAATCTTAGCAATATTAGCCAACAAAAGCTTAGAACTAGGTTACCCTAGCAACTAGCATCTCGACGAGATGACAGCCGAACTATTCGGCACCCCATTGTAACCTGTTTTCATCATAATCAAGAACAGGCAGGCAGGACGTAAGGGTTTTACCTCATCGAGGGCCCCGAACCTGGGTAAATCACTCTCCCCGCTTGTCTGTGAACCGATGTCTCGTGTCAGCTTGCAGGATTCCATCAACCCTAAGCCCCTATCGGAGGGCATTGCCGAGGAGCACCCTCGACACTTGTTTTACTTTATTTAATTCGGTTTTGCTTTATTTATTTTTATTACTAAAATGAGTAGTCCAGAAGTTGAAGTTCGTTCGTTTAAGCAACAAGGGGGAGAAAGTTTTAAAGATGCTTGGTATAGAATTAGTGATGCTCATCATAGGTGCACTAAGAAACACTCCACTATTATCCTCCTTAGGAACTTTTATGTTGGTATCTCTAGCTGGAATAGGTATGTTCTTGATACTCTTACAGGGGGTAATTTCCTAGGTACTCCTGCTTTAGAAGCTAGTTGCATCATTGAGAGTCTAGTTGGAATACCACCTATTAATGAAGCTAAAATTGAAATCACTCTTGCGGATGTCATGAAAAAGTTGAAGGCCATAGAGAAAAATCTTCCAAGTGTTGAGACTAAATTGGGAATATTACTTGATAATACTGATAAACTTGATAAATCCCTAGGAGGAATTAATGAAAGAATTGCTGTCTTAGAAACTTGTGCTATCCATGATAATCAAACCCATAGGATTGGTGAACTTGAAGAAGCTATGAGAACCTTGGGTTCAACTTTTTCTTCTCTTAAGTTTAAGGAGAAAGCTTATGTGGGTAAGGAGCAAAATTTCATGTATGTCCCTAAGATGCCAAAGCCAAAGAATCATTATGAGCTTAAAATTGATAAAACCCTTAGTACCACTATGGGAAATTTAGATAATGGAGCATCTAAGATACCTTTTGCGACAAGTTGTGTTTTTAAGGAAAATTATGATGTTGATGCTTCTTCTCTTGATGTTACTTGATTTTCACTTTCTGCGCCTAGCTGAAAGGCGTTAAAGAAAAGCGCTTATGGGAGACAACCCATTATTTTATTTCTGCAATTTTTGTTTTATATTTGAGTCAAGGTGCTTGTTACTACTGTTGCAATACCTTTGTATCTTTATTTTATTGCATTGTTGTGCCAACTAAAGTCTTTGATAGAAAGTTGATACTAGATTTGGATTTCTGCGCAGAAACAGATTTTTAGCTGTCACGAATTTGAGTTGATCTCTCTGTAGGAAACTCGTAAAATCCTGAAAAAATTCATGCGTGATCTTCAGATATGTACGCAACTTTCATTCAACTGGAGATTTTCCATCTGAGCATGTTAAGTGCCTCGAAAAAATTCGTCTTTACAGACTGTTCTATTTTGATAGATTCTGCCTTTTATTTCGCATTGCCTCTTTTACTGTGTTGAGTGGATTTCTTTGCTCCATTAAATTTTAGTAGCATTGGTTAATGTTCAGAAGTGTTGGGAATGATTGTGTCCTTGCCGAACAAGTGAATTTTTGATTATGCACTAACCCTCTAATGAGATTGCTTTGAGTCTGGTGTGAAGGAAGTTTTCAAGGATCAAGAGAGGAGGATGATATGATATGATCAAGAAGAGTGAAAAGTCTAAGCTTGGGGATGCCCCCGTGGTTCATCCCTGCATATTTCAAGAAGACTCAAGCGTCTAAGCTTGGGGATGCCCAAGACATCCCCTTCTTCATCAACAACTTATCAGGTGACCTCTAGTGAAACTATATTTTAATTCCGTCACATCTTATGTGCTTTACTTGGAGCGTCTGTGTGCTTTTATTTTCGTTTTGTTATTTTCATTCTCTGAATAAAATCAGATCCTAAACATCCTTGTGTGGGAGAGAGACACGCTCCGCTTTTTCATATGAACACTTGTGTTCTTAATTCATGTTCATGGCGGAAGCTGAAAGCCGCAACACTTATTGTTATTTTGTTGGAAACAGAAAATGCTTCATGTGTTAATTGGTATATTGTCTTGAATAATTTGATACTTGGCAATTGTTTTGAGCTCTCAAGTAGATCATGTTTAAGCTCTTGCATCATGTAGTTTAAATCTATTAGTAGAGAACTACCGTAGAGCTTGTTGAAATTTGGTTTGCATGATTGGTCTCTCTAAGGTCTAGATATTTTCTGGTAAAAGTGTTTGAACAACAAGGAAGACAGTGTATATAATGCTTGCAATATGTTCTTATGTAAGTTTTGATGTACCGGTTTATACTTGTGTTTGCTTCAAACAACATTGCTAGCCAAAGCCTTGTACTGAGAGGGAATGCTTCTCGTGCATCCAAAACCTTGAGCCAAAACCTATGCCATTTGTGTCCACCATAACTACCTACTATGTGGTATTTTTTGCCATTCCAAGTAAATTGCTTGTGTGCTACCTTTAAAACCATTCAAAAAAAATTCATTCCTTGTTTTTGCAATACATAGCTCATGGGAAAGTAGCCTAAAAAACTATTGTGCTAAGGAATATGTCGCTTATGTATCTTAGTTCTTATAAGTTGCTTGTTGAGCGGTAACCATGTTATCTGGGGACTCCATCAACCTGTTACACCTTTGTTGAATATCATGTGAGTTGCTATGCATGTTCGTCTTGTCTGAAGTAAGGGAGATTTTCCATGAGTTAAATGGTTTGAGTATGCATATTGTTAGAGAAGAACATTGGGCCACCAACCAAAGCCATGTATCATGGTGGAAGTTTCAGTTTGGACATTAATCCTCAAATCTCTTATGAGAATATTATCTGTTGTTGAATGCTTAAAGCATAAAAGAGGAGTCCATTATCTGTTTTCTATGTTGTCCCGGTATGGATGTCCTCAAGTTGAGATCTATCAAAATCGAGAAATCAAATGTGATTTATCTCCTTGGACCTTTGTACAGGTGGCATAGAGGTACCCCTTTGTGACACTTGGTTGAAACATATGTAATGCAATGATAATCCATGGAAATCCGAGCTAATTAGGACAAGGTGCGGGCACTATTAGTATTCGATGCATGAGGCTTGCAACCTATAGGAGGTTTTATACATAACACATATGAATTATTACTACCGTTGACACAATTGTTTCCATGTTTTCAAAATAAAAAAGCTCTAGCACATGAGTAATCCCTGCTTCCCTCTACGAAGAGCCTTTCTTTTACTTTATGTTGAGTCAGTTTACCTACTTCTTTCTATCTTAGAAGCAAACACTTGTGTCAACTGTGTGCACTGATTCTTACATGTTTACTTATTGCACTTATTATATTACTTTGTGTTGACAATTATCCATGAGATATGCATGTTGAAAGTTGAAAGCAATTACTGAAACTTAAATCTTCCTTTGTGTTTGCTTCAAAAACCTCTTATTAAGAATCTATTGCTTTATGAGTTAACTCTTATGCAAGACTTTTTGATGCTTGTCTTGAAAGTACTATTCATGAAAAGTTTTTGCTATATGATTCAGTTGTTTAGTCATTATCTTTTTGTTAGCAAACTATAGACCATTGCTTTGGGTCACTTCATTCATCTCATATGCTTTACAAATAGTGTTGATAAAGATTATGTTGGTAGCATGTCACTTCAGAAATTATTCTTTTTATCGTTTACCTACTCGAGGGCGAGTAGGAACTAAGCTTGGGGATGCTTGATACGTCTCCAACGTATCTATAATTTCTGATGTTCCATGCTTGTTTTATGACAATACCTACATGTTTTATTCACACTTTATAATGTTTTTATGCATTTTCCGGGACTAACCTATTAACAAGATGCCGAAGTGCCAGTTCCTGTTTTCTGCTGTTTTTGATTTCAGAAAAGTTAGTTTACGGATATTCTCGGAATTGGACGAAGCAAAAGCCCACGGCCTTATTTTCCACGGAATGTTCCAGAAGTCCGAAGGAGAGACGAAGAGGAGCCACGAGGCGGCCACACCATAGGGGGGCGCGGCCCCACCCCTGGTCGCGCCGCCATATGGGGTGGGCCCCTCGGGCGTCCCCCGACTCTGCCCCTTCGCCTATATAATCATCCCGACGCGAAAACCCTAGCACCGAGAGCCAGAATACCAAAACAGTTCCAGAGACGCCGCCGCCGTTAACCCTATCTCGGGGGTTCAGGAGATCGCCTTCGGCACCCTGCCGGAGAGGGGAATCATCACCGGAGGGCTCTACATCACCATGCCCGCCTCCGGACTGATGCGTGAGTAGTTCATCCTTGGACTACGGGTCCATAGCAGTAGCTAGATGGTTGTCTTCTCCTCTTGTGCTGTCATGTTTAGATCTTGTGAGCTTCCTATCATGATCAAGATCATCTATTTGTAATGCTACATGTTGTGTTTGTTGGGATCCGATGAATATGGAATACTATGTCAAGTTGATTACTGATCTATCATATATGTGTTGTTTATGATCTTGCATGCTCTCCGTTGCTAGTAGAGGCTCTGGCCAAGTTGATACTTGTAACTCCAAGAGGGAGTATTTATGCTCGATAGTGGGTTCATGTCTCCATTGAATCTGGGGGAGTGACAGCAACCCCTAAGATTGTGGATGTGCTGTTGCCACTAGGGATAAAACATCAATGCTTTGTCTAAGGATATTTGTATTGTTTACATTACGCACATTACTTAATGCAATTGTCTGTTGTTTGCAACTTAATACTGGAGGGGGTGCGGATGCTAACCCGAAGGTGGACTTTTTAGGCATAGATGCATGCTGGATGGCGGTCTATGTTCTTTGTCGTAATGCCCTAAGTAAATCTCATAGTAGTCATCATGATATGTATGAGCATTGTTATGCCCTCTCTATTTGTCAATTGCCCAACTGTAATTTGTTCACCCAACATGTTATTTATCTTATTGGAGAGACACCACTAGTGAACTGTGGACCCCGTTCCATTCTTTTACATCTGAAATACAATCTACTGCAATCATTGTTCTCTTTTGTTTTCTGCAAGCAAACATCATTCTCCACACCATACGTTTAATCCTTTGTTTTCAGCAAGCCGGTGAGATTGACAACCTCACTGTTAAGTTGGGGCAAAGTACTTTGATTGTGTTGTGCAGGTTCCACATTGGCGCCGGAATCCCTGGTGTTGCGCCGCACTACACTCCTTCACCAATAACCTTCACGTGGCCTTCATCTCCTACTGGTTCGATAACCTTGGTTTCTTTCTGAGGGAAAACTCGCTGCTGTACGCATCATACCTTCCTCTTGGGGTTCCCAACGGACGTGTGCTTTACCGTCACAAGCATCGTGAAGTTCGCTGGAAGCATCCGAGGAGAAACCAAAACCGTCGGGTGGTCAACTTGAGTCTACGCACGGATTGCAAACATCCGTACCTAGACTCGGGGGCTACTCCCATCGGGAGCGCTGGACGCGCACCCGATAAACGTGAACTCGATGATTTTGCTGCGAAGAAGGGCTTGAAGAAATATTTGAAGAAAAAGGACGGAATGCTCAGCTCGAGTCTGCACCCGGTCACAAGTGCCCGTGCCCAGACTCGGGGGCTACTCCCATCGGGAGCACTGGACGCGCACCCGATAAATTTTTTTGCACTCCAGGATCATGCCCGGGGACTTGATTCTGTGTAGGGTAACGTTGTTTTGCCATCGGCAGTTAACCAACAAAGCTGGGCACGTTACTCAATATCCTTTACGCATTAAACCTTACTGAAAAATACAAGCCCCGATATGCATTTATCGGATGACCTATGAAGACCTGCAGAAAACTTCGGCAGAAGAAGACACTCGAGTGGCACAACTTGAGTCTACGCACAGATTGCAAGCATCCGCACCTAGACTCGGGGGCTACTCCCATCGGGAGCGCTGGACGCGCACCCGATAGAAGAAGATGAAGCTGTTACAAGATGGACAAGAACTATCAAGAGAGAAGAACATTCAGTGGAGGCATGCTTTAGTCTCTACCCGAAATATCTTCGGCTAGACACTCGGGGACTACTGACGTGGGCATTACCCTTCGGGTAACTGTTATTGCCCTATCCTGTACGGCCCAACTGGAGGCCCATGAAGACACCCGATGGCAAGGTGGGCCACTAGGGCGGCGCCGAAGAAGATTCCTTGAAGAACAAGACAAAGAGGAACCGAACAAGGAAAGTTTAGAGCTAGGTATTTTGTAACCTAGTCGTACCCGGACAGATCTCTTGAGACCTGGCCCCCTATATAAGGGCTAGGAGAGGGGCTGCCGAGGGACACAATCAATCTTAGCAACTTTAGCCACCATAAGTACAGAGCTAGGTCGCCGTAGCACTTAGCATCTCGATGAGATCACAGCCGAAACCTTCGGCACCCCATTGTAACCCGATATTTTCATAATCAAGATCAGACAGGCAGGACGTAAGGGTTTTACCTCATCGAGGGTCCCGAACCTGGGTAAATCGCTCTCCCCGCTTGTCTGTTAACCGATGTCTCGTGTCAGCCTACAGGATTCCATCAACCCTAAGCCCCAATCGGAGGGCATTGCCGAGGAGTACCCTTGACAGCCGCCGTCTCAAGGCCGGCACTTCCGGCGATACTATTCCAATAGGCAAAAAAGTTGGTGGAGTAAAAATAGGACCCTTCCCCTACCTTGGAAGGTTGCTCATGCCCTAAAGTCTTCCTCCACCATTGCTGAGCCACCAAGAACACCAAAATCGTCAGATCTCCTCCCTCAACCACCCAAATCCCTTGTACTTTGGAGAATCGAAGGAGAAGACCCCGATCTACATCTTCACCGAAGCGATTTGCATTTCCCCCTCATTTTGTTGAGGACCCCCTTGCTAGTGTTCCTCTTTGGATCCCTAGTTGTTTGTTGTTGATGTATTCTTGTTGATTGTTGTGTTGTTATAGATTTGGGAGCCTCCAATTTGGTTGTGGATGTGTGCCCCAAGAACCTCGTAAGGCCCGGTTTCCGCCTCGAGGAAATCCCTTAGTGGAAGTGGGCTAGGCCTTCATGGTGGTGCTCACAGGAGACCTGAGTGAAGCCTTCATGGCGTTGGTCTGGCTTTCATAGCGACCACACTCCTCCGAACGTAGACGTACCTTCTTGCAAAGGAAGGGAACTACGGGAATCAACTCCGTGTCTCGGCGTGCTCCACTCTCGGTTACCTCTATCCTATTATCTCCCCTATATATTGCGTAGCTATATCTTGCTTAGTTGTTGACCTTGTCATATAGATAAATTCACATAGTTGCATATCTAGAGAATTTACCTTTGTGTCAAGCCTAAATTGAAAAAGAACTAAAAATTGGTTAGCACCTATTCATCCCCCCTCTAGGTGCGGCATACGATCCTTTCAATTGGTATCAGAGCCTCGGCTCTTATTTCGGGCTTAACCGCCTAAGAGTATGCCGGACGACGAGTCTGCGGAAGGGGCCGCAAAGATGGTCTCCATGGATGATCTCAAGTCGATGGAAGCATCCTTGAGGTCCTCCATGGAAGCTCAAATAGAAAGCATGAGATAAATGATTCCTGAGCTTTTGACTCCGGTTCCCCCCATGGCTCCCGTCATAGAGAAAAATGACAAGGGTGCGGAAGAAGAGGGAGGTGCTTCGGCATTACCATCCTCTACCAAGACCTTGGGTGGTGATCACTTAAACACCATTAAAACCCCCATTGCTTCTCCTAGGGCAACTAGTGGAGGTGCGAGCTACAATAATGTGGCTCCACCTTTCCGCTCTCCCGATATCCCGGTTCCCCATCCTCATATAAACACTAGGGGTGATCCACCCAAATTTAATGATAAAGATTTTAGTACATGGAAATTTGAGTTTAAATCTTTTGTGTGCAGTGCCTCCAATGAACTCTGGAGAATTATCTTGGAAGGTTACAAGCCTTACAACCCCGAAAGGTTGACTAGAAGAGAAGAGGTTGATAACCAACTCAACTCGATTGCCTTGCACATGATTCAAACTAGTATGGGGACACAAGACTTGTCTCTTATTCGGAACTTCACAACCGCCAAGGAGGCATGGGAGGTTTTGGACACAAGCTTCATGGGAAGTGAAAGCATGAAGAGAAACAAGTATAGTGCTCTTCGGAATCAAGCCGAAGGTTTCATGAGGTTGCCGGATGAAGATCATCAAGTCATGTATAGAAGATTTATCACAGTTGCCGATGCTTTTCGGAATGTGGGTGCCAAACATATTGATGATTTTTGGCTTAAGGATAAGTATATTGATTGCATGATGCTGTTTGAGCCCATTGATGTCAAGACTCTAGTTGGGAGAGAAAGCTATGCTTCTCTCACCTCACAACAAGTTGTGCACGAGTTGCAAGCTCTCAAGGTGCTAGAACAAAACTCTCAAGATTATCGCAATCGTGCCATTGGGATGTCAAGAGGGACCAACCTCGCCTTGGCGGTCAATACCGTGGAAGAAGTGAACCCACAAGAACCATATAGGACATCTTGGAGTATGTCCTATCCGGAAGATTTGGAATACCACTACAATGATCACAAGGCATTCCATGCAAAAACCTTTTGGGTTGATCCATCCAAGGCCAAGGAAGACAACATCAAGAGAAATAACTCAAGTGGTTTCAAGAGTTTGGGCCCAAAAACAAGATCTTGCTACAATTGTGGTGATAGGAATCATTTCATTGCCCAATGCCCCTATGAGCATAGGGAAACTCGTGGTGGAAGGCTCATTCCCAAAGATAAGAGCAAAAATTCAAAGGACCCCAACAAGAAATTCTACAACAAGAGTGATGTCTACGCCCCCTCCTTTTCCTGTAGACAGTATTGGGCCTCCAAGAGCAGAGGTTTGTAGAACAGCAGCAAGTTTTCCCTTAAGTGGATCACCCAAGGTTTATCGAACTCAGGGAGGAAGAGGTCAAAGATATCCCTCTCATGCAACCCTGCAACCACAAAGCAAGAAGTCTCTTGTGTCCCCAACACACCTAATAGGTGCACTAGTTCGGCGAAGAGATAGTGAAATACAGGTGGTATGAATATATATAAGCAGTAGCAACGGCACCAGAAAAGTGCTTTGCCCAGGACAGTAAACAAGCAGTAGTAACACAGCAGTAGTAACGCAATAAAACAGTATACAAGCAGCGATAGCAGTATTTAGGAACAAGGCCTAGGGATTACACTTTCACTAGTGGACACTCTCAACATTGATCGCATAATAAATAACTCTTTCTCATATGTGCTACATACACTCTTTTGTTGGATGATGAACACATTGCGTAGGATTACACGAACCCTCAATGCCGGAGTTAACAAGCTCCACAATTCAATGTTCATATTTAAATAACCTTAGAGCATAATAGATCATTGCAAAATAAACCAAGAACTAACATAGTGCACACACTGTCCACATTACACTATGAAGGAGGAATAGATCACATCAATACTATCATAATGATAATTAACTCCACAATCTACAAGAGATCATGATCATAGCCTACGACAAGAACCACATGGTGCACACACTAGTCACCTTTACACCATGCAGGAGGAATAGACTACTTTAATAACATCACATGAGTAGCACACAACTAGTAGCGATACAAAGCTCATCATATGGATCTCAATCATGTAAAGCAGCTCATGAGATCATTGTATTGAAGTACATAGGAGAGAGATTAACCACATAGCTACCGGTACAGCCCCGAGCCTCGATGGAGAACTACTCCCTCCTCATGGGAGCAGCAGCGGTGATGAAGATGGCGGTGGAGATGGCAGCGGTGTCGATGGAGAAGCCTTCCGGGGGCACTTCCCCGTCCCGGCGGCGTGCCGGAACAGAGACTCTTGTCCCCCAGATCTTGGCCTCGCGATGGCGGCGGCTCTGGAAGGTTTCTGTGGGTTTCATCAATCGTGTCAGGGTTTTCGCGACGGAGGCTTTAAATAGGCGAAGAGGCGGCGCCAGAGGGTCGAAGGGGTGCCCACACCATAGGGTGGCGGGGGCCCCCCTGGCCGCGCCGGCCTAGGGTTTGGTGGGCCTGTGCCCCCTCTCTGGCGGCTCTCGGGTGTTCTGGATGCTTCCGGGCAAAATAGGAACCTGGGCGTTGATTTCGTCCGATTCTGAGAATATTTCGTTACTAGGATTTCTGAAACCAAAAACAGCAGAAAACAGGAACTGGCACTTCGGCATCTTGTTAATAGGTTAGTTCCAGAAAATGCACGAATATGACATAAAGTGTGCATAAAACATGTAGATATCATCAATAATGTGGCATGGAACACAAGAAATTATCGATACGTCGGAGACGTATCAGCATCCCCAAGCTTAGTTCTGCTCGTCCCGAGCAGGTAAAACGATAACAAAGATAATTTCTGGAGTGACATGCCATCATAACCTTGATCATACTATTTGTAAAGCATATGTAGTGAATGCAGCGATCAAAACAATGTAAATGACATGAGTAAACAACTGAATCATATAGCAAAGACTTTTCATGAATAGTACTTCAAGACAAGCATCAATAAGTCTTGCATAAGAGTTAACTCATAAAGCAATAATTCAAAGTAAAGGTATTGAAGCAACACAACAGAAGATTAAGTTTCAGCGGTTGCTTTCAACTTGTAACATGTATATCTCATGGATAGTTGTCAATGCAAAGCAATATAACAAGTGCAATAAGCAAGTATGTAAGAATCAATGCACAGTTAACACAAGTGTTTGCTTCTAAGATAGAGAGAAATGGGTAAACTGACTCAACATAAAAGTAAAAGAAAAGGCCCTTCGCAGAGGGAAGCATCGATTGCTATATTTGTGCTAGAGCTTTTATTTTGAAAACATAAAGAGAGCATAAAAATAAAGTTTTGAGAGGTGTATGTTGTTGTCAACGAATGGTAGCGGGTACTCTAACCCCCTTGCCAGACAAACCTTCAAAGAGCGGCTCCCATTTTATTTTATTTTTGTGTGGCACTCCTTCCAACCTTTCTTTCACAAACCATGGCTAACCGAATCCTCGGGTGTCTGCCAACAATCTCATACCATGAAGGAGTGCCTTTTTATTTTAGTTTTATTATGATGACACTCCTCCCCACCTTTGCTTTCTCAAGCCATGGCTAACCGAATCCTTCGGGTGCCGTCCAACAATCACATACCATGGAGGAGTGTCTATTTTTGTTAATTAATTTGGGACTGGGAATCCCATTGCCAGCTCTTTTTGCAAAATTATTGGATAAGCGGATGAAGCCACTAGTCCATTGGTGAAAGTTGCCCAACAAGATTGAAAGATAAACACCACATACTTCCTCATGAGCTATAAAACATTGACACAAATCAGAGGTAATAACTTTTGAATTGTTTAAAGGTAGCACTCAAGCAATTTACTTTGGAATGGCGGAGAAATACCATGTAGTAGGTAGGTATGGTGGACACAAATGGCATAGTGGTTGGCTCAAGTATTTTGGATGCATGAGAAGTATTCCCTCTCGATACAAGGTTTAGGCTAGCAAGGTTATTTGAAACAAACACAAGGATGAACGGTGCAGCAAAACTCACATAAAAGACATATTGTAAACATTATAAGACTCTACACCGTCTTCCTTGTTGTTCAAAACTCAATACTAGAAATTATCTAGACCTTAGAGAGACCAAATATGCAAACCAAATTTTAGCATGCTCTATGTATTTCTTCATTAATGGGTGCAAAGCATATGATGCAAGAGCTTAAGCATGAGCACAACAATTGCCAAGTATCACATTACCCAAGACATTTATAGCAATTACTACATGTATCATTTTCCAATTCCAACCATATAACAATTTAACGAAGAAGAAACTTCGCCATGAATACTAAAAGCTAAGAACACATGTGTTCATACGAACCAGCGGAGCGTGTCTCTCTCCCACACAAAGAATGCTAGGATCCATTTTATTCAAACAAAAACAAAAACAAATCGACGTTCCAAGCAAAGTACATAAGATGTGATGGAATAAAAATATAGTTTCACTAGAGGAACCTAATAATTTGTCGATGAAGAAGGGGATGCCTTGGGCATCCCCAAGCTTAGATGCTTGAGTCTTCTTGAAATATGCAGGGATGAACCACCGGGGCATCCCCAAGCTTAGAGCTTTCACTCTTCTTGATCGTAGTATATCATCCTCCTCTCTTGACCCTTGAAAACTTCCTCCACACCAAACTCGAAACAAACTCATTAGAGGGTTAGTGCATAATCAAAATTCACATGTTCAGAGGTGACACAATCATTCTTAACACTTCTGTATATTGCTCAAAGCTACTGGAAGTCAATGGAACAAAGAAATCCATCCCACATAGCAAAAGAAGCAATGCGAAATAAAAGGCAGAATCTGTCAAAACAGAACAGTTCGTATTGACGAATTTTATTCAGGCACCAGACTTGCTCAAATGAAAATGCTCAAATTGAATGAAAGTTGCGTACATATCTGAGAATCACTCACGTAAATTGGCATAATTTTCTGAGTTACCTACAGAGAATTTTGCCCAGATTCGTGACAGCAAAGAAATCTGTTTCTGCGCAGTAATCCAAATCTAGTATGAACCTTACTATCAAAGACTTTACTTGGCACAACAAAACACAAAACTAAGATAAGGAGAGGTTGCTACAGTAGTAAACAACTTCCAAGACACAAATATAAAACAAAGTACTGTAGCAAAATAACACATGGGTTATCTCCCAAGAAGTTCTTTCTTTATAGCCATTAAGATGGGCTCAGCAGTTTTGATGATGCACTCGCAAGAAATAGTATTTGAAGCAAAAAGAGAGCATCAAGAGGAAAATTAAAAACACATTTAAGTCTAACATGCTTCCTATGCATAGGAATCTTGTAAATAAACAAGTTCATGAAGAGCAAAGTAACAAGCATAGGAAGATAAAACAAGTGTAACTTCAAAAATTTCAGCACATAGAGAGGTGTTTTAGTAACATGAAAATTTCTACAACCATATTTTCCTCTCTCATAATAAATTTCAGTAGCAACATGAGCAAACTCAACAATATAACTATCACATAAAGCATTCTTATCATGAGTCTCATGCATAAAATTATTACTACCCACATAAGCATAGTCAATTTTATTAGTTGTAGTGGGAGCAAATTCAACAAAGTAGCTATCATTATTATTCTCATCATCAAATATAGGAGGCATATTGTAATCATAATCAAATTCATCCTCCATAACAGGTGGTAACAAAAGACCAATATCATCATAAATAGGAGGCAAAGTATCATCAAAGTAAATTTTCTCCTCAATGCTTGGGGGACTAAAAATATCATGCTCATCAAAGCCAGCTTCCCCAAGCTTAGAATTTTCCATATCATTAGCAACAATGGTATTCAAAGTATCCATGCTAATATGTTCCATGGGTTTTTTAATTTTCGCATCAAACCATCCATGTCTTAAATCAGGAAATAGAATAAGAAGCTCATTGCTGTCCATTATGCCAAACTAGTGTAAACAAGAAACAAAAAGATGCAATTGCAGGATCTAAAGGAAATAGCTCCGAGTACTTACAACGGCGGAAAATAGCTTAGTAGCCGAGATCCGGAGTGTGAGTACCTTTTACCTTTCCTCCCTGGCAACGGCGCCAGAAAATAGCTTGATGTCTACGCCCCCTCCTTTTCCTGTAGACAGTGTTGGGCCTCCAAGAGCAGAGGTTTGTAGAACAGCAGCAAGTTTTCCCTTAAGTGGATCACCCAAGGTTTATCGAACTCAGGGAGGAAGAGGTCAAAGATATCCCTCTCATGCAACCCTGCAACCACAAAGCAAGAAGTCTCTTGTGTCCCCAACACACCTAATAGGTGCACTAGTTCGGCGAAGAGATAGTGAAATACAGGTGGTATGAATATATATAAGCAGTAGCAATGGCACCAGAAAAGTGCTTTGCCCAGGACAGTAAACAAGCAGTAGTAACACAGCAGTAGTAACGCAGTAAAACAGTAAACAAGCAGCGATAGCAGTATTTAGGAACAAGGCCTAGGGATTACACTTTCACTAGTGGACACTCTCAACATTGATCGCATAATAAATAACTCTTTCTCATATGTGCTACATACACTCTTTTGTTGGATGATGAACACATTGCGTAGGATTACACGAACCCTCAATGCCGGAGTTAACAAGCTCCACAATTCAATGTTCATATTTAAATAACCTTAGAGCATAATAGATCATTGCAAAATAAACCAAGAACTAACATAGTGCACACACTATCCACATTACACTATGAAGGAGGAATAGATCACATCAATACTATCATAATGATAATTAACTCCACAATCTACAAGAGATCATGATCATAGCCTACGACAAGAACCACATGGTGCACACACTAGTCACCTTTACACCATGCAGGAGGAATAGACTACTTTAATAACATCACATGAGTAGCACACAACTAGTAGCGATACAAAGCTCATCATATGGATCTCAATCATGTAAAGCAGCTCATGAGATCATTGTATTGAAGTACATAGGAGAGAGATTAACCACATAGCTACCGGTACAGCCCCGAGCCTCGATGGAGAACTACTCCCTCCTCATGGGAGCAGCAGCGGTGATGAAGATGGCGGTGGAGATGGCAGCGATGTCGATGGAGAAGCCTTCCGGGGGCACTTCCCTGTCCCGGCGGCGTGCCGGAACAGAGACTCCTGTCCCCCAGATCTTGGCCTCGCGATGGCGGCGGCTCTAGAAGGTTTCTGTGGGTTTCGTCAATCGTGTCAGGGTTTTCGCGACGGAGGCTTTAAATAGGCGAAGAGGCGGCGCCAGAGGGTCGAAGGGGTGCCCACACCATAGGGTGGCGCGGGCCCCCCTGGCCGCGCCGGCCTAGGGTTTGGTGGGCCTGTGCCCCCTCTCTGGCGGCTCTCGGGTGTTCTGGATGCTTCCGGGCAAAATAGGAACCTGGGCGTTGATTTCGTCCGATTCCGAGAATATTTCGTTACTAGGATTTCTGAAACCAAAAACAGCAGAAAACAGGAACTGGCACTTCGGCATCTTGTTAATAGGTTAGTTCCAGAAAATGCACGAATATGACATAAAGTGTGCATAAAACATGTAGATATCATCAATAATGTGGCATGGAACACAAGAAATTATCGATACGTCAGAGACGTATCAAAGAGTAAGAAGGACAAGAGGCCATCAAGAATTGTGCTTGTGACTAAGGAAGAGTATTCTTCCGATGAAGTGGAGAGTAGTAGTGATGAAGAAGAAACTTCAAGGGAAGTGGCCGCCATTGCCACCACCAATATTCCCTCTTCATCTCTCTTTGAATCCCCCAATGAGAACCCTCAAATCAAGAATGCACATTGCTTCATGGCAAGGTCCTCCTTGGACACGTCTATTGTGCTATCAACTCAAGTAGAATACACATCCGGGGATGATGATGATGATGAAACTTCCAATGGATTGGTGGCTCTTGCTTCTCTCTCCAACAACACTTCATCACCAATTTAATCCCCCAATGAGGATATTCAAATGAAGGAAGAAAGTTGCTTCATGGCTAAATCTTCCGAGGTATCATCCCCTAACCCCTCTATGCCTAACATATCAAATGATCTAGCGATTAATCATGCTAGTTTAAAAGTGAAACAAGAAATGCTTGATTTTGATGAGTTCATTCTTAACTTACAAGGTGACACTAAAAGGCATGTTTCCAATCTTATGATTCGTCTAGCATAACTAGATGATACTCTTGATAAAAAATGTCAAATAGAGAGAGAGGACTCTCTTGAAATACATGCTCTTAAAAATGCTCTTGAGGAAAGTCAAGAAACTATAGCTTCTCTTGAAGAGAGGCTAGAAATTCTTGAAGAGACTCAAGATGAAATTAACAAGCTTAATAAAGCAAGAGATCTTGCTAGGGCTAAAGCAAAAGTGCTTAAAAAGGAAAATGCCAAATTTGGTGTTGATCATGAGAAACTTGTGAAGGATCTAGATGAACTAGACAAAGCTCACAAAGCTTTGAAGAGTGAACACTCTCTCCTATCCAAGTCTAATGAGCAACTTCAAATTAGGCTTGCTTCATATGATGTGCCTAGCTCCTCTACCTCTCCTTGTGATCATGCAAATCTTGTTGAGGAAAATGCTAGGTTAAAGGATGAACTTGCTAAGGCCTCCTCTCCCCAAAGTAAACTTTCTTTGGATGACCTTTTGAGTAAGCAAAGGTCAAATAGTGGGAAGGAGGGCATTGGTTATAATGCCAAGGCAAAGAAGGTAAACAAGAAGAAGGCCAAGCCCACACAAGAAAAGAAGAAGGTTATCACTCATGGTGATGCCTCCAAGGGCAAAACTATTAATAGTGATAATGCGGGGATTGCTAACCCTCACTATGTTTTATTTAAAGATTATTATGGTGATGTGTATGCAAAATATGTTGGCCCTTATGATGGTTATATTGCTTTGTCTATTTGGGTCCCAAAGACCCTTGTTGCTAACAAAAGAGGACCCATTGAATAATGGGTACCTAAATCCAAGAATTGATCTCATGTAGGACTATGCCGCGGGAGGTTCAAAATGGGTGCTCGATAGTGGATGCACAAGTCATATGACCGGCAGCAAGAATCTCGTCAAGGAGTTGAGGCCTAACATTCATGAAATCACCGTCTCCTCTGGCGATAATTCTACATCATAGGTATTGGGTTTTGGCAAGGTTGTGGTTGCACACAACATTACTCTTGTGGATGTCATGCTTGTCAAAACCCTTGGTTACAATTTATTATCCGTTTCCGCCCTTGGCAAGATGGGTTTCGCCGTCTTTATTGATAATGATATTTTGGTCCTCTTGTGGAGCAAGACTCTAAAAGTCGCTTTCGTTGGGTATCGCGAACGCAACTTGTATGTGGTGGACTTTTCGGGGCCCACAACTTCAAGTGCGATGTGCCTATTCGAAAAGGCGGATGTGGTTGGTTGTGGCATCGCCGCTTGGCCCATGTCAACATGAGCACTTTGCAAAGTCTCCACAAGGGGAACCATATTGTGGGACTAATGGAAAATGTTTCTTTTGCCAAAGATCGTGTTTGTAGGGCTTGTGTTGAAGGGAAAATGCATGACTCTCCGCATCCAAGCAAGACTATTATCTCTTCCAATAGGATCTTGGAGCTCCTTCATTTGGATCTCTTTGGTCCTACCACTCATGCAAGTCTTGGTGCGAAGAAACATTGCTTGGTGATTGTTGATGACTATTCAAGATACACTTGGGTCAACTTTCTCAAGAAGAAAGATGAGACTCAACAAATCTTCATTGACTTTCCTACCGAGGTGCAACGACAACACAATCTCCTCATTATGGCAATAAGAAGTGACAACGGCTCCGAGTTCAAGAACTACACACTCAATGATTTCCTTAGTGATGAGGGGATAAGACATCAATATTCCGCTGCATACACCCTGATGTCTACACACGCTTCTATTCCTGTAGATAGTGTTGGGCCTCCAAGAGCAGAGGTTTGTAGAACAGCAGCAAGTTTCCCTTAAGTGAATCACCCATGTTTTATCGAACTCAGGGAGGTAGAGGTCAAAGATATTCCTCTCAAGCAATCCTGCAATTAAGATACAAGAAGTCTCTTGTGTCCCCAACACACCTAATACACTTAACAGATGTATAGGTGCACTAGTTCGGCGAAGAGATATTAAAACACAGATGGTATAGATGGTGGTAAACAGTAATTGCGATCTGAAGTAAATATGGCAGCAAGCAAACATGTAGCAGAACTTGTTGGAAACGGTGTTTCAATGCTTAGAAACAAGGCCTAGGGATCATACTTTCACTAGTGGACACTCTCAACATTGCAATCATAATTGAATATAAATAAGCACTTCATCATACTACTCTCCTGTTGAATAAAGAACTCAAATTCATTGGGCAAGTGTGCAAAAGCACACCTCAAAGGCGTATTCCTAAGTACTAATAAACACCCCACACCTCCACCGTGAGCATTCATAGGAGGTACTAACACACCACAATTCATAAGGGAGTTACACACGGCGCACACACTATCACCATTACACCGAGGTCACAGTAACTCCAAAGTTCACATAATAAAACACTTGAATAGCATATGACATCTAGATTGCAAAGCCTACAATCACATAGATGAACAAATAAATACTACTCTCAAACACTCTCTTGTTGGATAACAAACACCATTCATTGTGTAGGGCTACAAGAGCTCCCTCAAGCCGGAGTAAACAAGCTCCACAACATCCGGAGTTCATATTTAAAGTAACCTCTAGAGTGCATAATAGACAAGAGTAACATCTACATATTCATAAAGATCACATCATGGGAGAGAGAGATGAACCACATAGCTACCGGTAGAGCCCTCAGCCTCGGGGGAGAACTACTCCCTCCTCATCATGGGAGACAGCAGCGGCGATGAAGATGGCGGTGGTGTCGATGGAGATGGATTCCGGGGGCAATTCCCCGTCCCGGCGGCGTGCCGGAACAGAGACTTCTGTCCCCCGAACTTGGCTTCGCGATGGCGGCGGCTGCGTAACTTTTCTCGGCTCGTGGCTTATCTTTTTAGGGTTTTCGCGACGGAGGTAATATATAGGCGGAAGGGCGGCCTCGGAGGGGTCCCAGGGCGCCCTCACCACATGGCGGCGCGGCCAGGGTGGGACCCACGCCCCCTATGGTGTGGGGCCCCCTTGGCTCCCCTCTGGCCCCTCTTCGGTGCTCTGGAACCTTCCGTGAAATATAAGATCGTGGGCTTTCGTTTCGTCCAATTCTGAGAATATTTCCTGCGTAAGATTTCTGAAACCAAAAACAGCAGAAAACAGGAACTGGCACTTCGGCATCTTGTTAATAGGTTAGTTCCGGAAAATGCATAAAAACATCATAAAGTATGAACAAAACATGTAGGTATTGTCATAAAACTAGCATGGAACATCAGAAATTATAGATACGTTGGAGACGTATCACACCCCTCAACAAAATGGTGTTGCGGAGAGGAAGAACCGGACTCTTATGGATATGGCAAGGTCTATGATGGCGGAATACAAATCCCGCTATAATTTTTGGGCCGAAGCCATCTCCAACAAAATGGTGTTGCGGAGAGGAAGAACCGGCTCTATCTCCGTAAGGGCTTGAACAAGACTCCATATGAAATACTCACCGGCAACAAGCCTAATATCTCATACTTCAAGGTGTTCGGGTGTAAGTGTTTCTATAAAATCAAAGGAGTTCGTTTATCTAAATTTGATCCTAAAGCTTTGGAGGGTATATTTGACGTATCCTCCGGGATTATCATCGAATCTTGTAGTGTGAAGTTCGAAGAAAATGATGGCTCCCAAGTGGGGCAAGTTGATGTTTGTGCAGGTGATGAAATACCTCAAGATGCCATAGTAAGAATGGGTGTGGGATTTTTCCGCCCCATTGAGGGACACGGTGTGGCGTCTCGGGAAGGACTATGCTCTACTACGGTGGAGCCCTCATCTTCACAACACCAACAAGCTCCATCTCTTGAAGCTAATGATGCACCAACCGAAGAACAAGAAGAAAACCCTCCCTCTCATGTACAAGATCAAGGACAAGATCAACCAAGGATTCATGATGGCTCCGATGAGTATCCATTTGATATTTGCGCTTCACCAAATAATGTCCAAGATCAAGCACATGAGGTTGAGCATTCTCAAGAAATTGAGGAAGCTCAAATTGAAGGTCAAGACGGGGACCCAAACGATCAAGTTGATCAAGTGAAACCTCCAAGGCCTAGAACAACCAAGGAGGAGATCGAGGCCCGTCGTCTTGCAAGAAGAGATAGGAACCTTGAAATTCTTGAACACACTCATGAAAAGGTCCTAAGTGATTTTAGAGGAAGGGTTTCCACAAGAAGTAAATTGGCTAACTTTAGCAATCATCATGCTTATATCTCCTTAGTGGAACCCAAGAAAGTATTTTAAGCCCTTGAAGATTCGGATTGGTTGGAAGCTATGCACGAGGAACTTAACAACTTCAAGCGCAACAAAGTGTGGACTTTAGTAGAGAAGCCAAAGGAGTGCCGCAATGTTATAGGCACTAAATGGATATTCAAGAACAAGCAAGATGAATTTGGAAATGTTGTGAGGAACAAGTCAAGATTGGTGGCTCAAGGTTTCTCCCAAATTGAAGGAATTGACTTTGGAAAAACATATGCTCCCGTGGCTCACCTTGAGTCCATATGTATCCTTCTTGCTTATGCATCACATCATAACTTTAAGTTACAACAAATGGATGTGAAAATTGCATTTCTTATTGGTCCTTTGCATGAAGAGGTTTATGTTAAGCAACCCCCGGGGTTTGAGGATCCTGACTTTCCTAACCATGTCTATAAGTTTGATAAAGCACTTTATGGTCTCAAACAAGCTTCTAGAGCTTGGTACGAGCACCTTAAAGAATTGTTGATAGACCGTGGGTTTGATGTTGGGCTAATCGATCCCACTCCTTTTACTAAGAGGGTCAATGGGGAGCTTTTCATTTGCCAATTATATGTTGATGATATTATCTTTGGCTCTACTGACAAAGCTTTCAATGATGAATTCTCAAAGCTTATGACCGATAGGTTTGAGATGTCTATGATGGGAGAGATGAGGTTCTTTCTTGGTTTTGAAATCAAGCAATTGAGAGAAGGGACTTTCATCAATCAAGCCAAGTATCTCCAAGACATGCTCAAGAGGTTCAAGATGACGGAAATGAAGGGTGTAGCCACTCCAATGGTTACTAAATGTCAGCTTGCACTAGATCCCAATGGTAAAGAGGTGGATCAAAAGGTATATTGCTCCATGATTGGATCCTTGTTTACCTTTGCGCATCTAGACCGGACATAGTGTTGAGTGTTGTTGTGTGTGCAAGGTATCAAGCTTCTCCTAAGGAAAGCCACTTGATGGCTCTCAAAAGGATCTTTCGATATTTGGTTGATACCCCAAGATATGGTCTTTGGTATCCTAAAGGCTCAAGTTTCATTCTCAATGGATATACCAATGCGGATTGGGCGGGAGAAAAGATGATAGGAAATCAACCTCCGGGGCTTGCCAATTCCTTGGTCGGTCCTTGGTGTGTTGGTCTTCTAAGAAGCAAAATTGTATATCTTTCTCCACCGCCAAAGCCGAATATGTTGCCGCCGCAAGTGGATGCACTCAATTGTTATGGATGAGGCAAACTTTAAAGGAATACAGTGTCACTTGTGACAACGTGCCTCTTTTATGTGACAATGAAAGTGCCATCAAGATTGCTTATAATCCGGTGCAACATTCAAGAACGAAGCATATTGAGATTCAGAATCATTTTATTAGGGATCATGTTGCCCTTGGTGATATTGAGTTATGCTATGTTCCTACCAAAGATCAACTTGCCGATATATTCACGAAGCCTCTTGATGAAGCATGGTTTTCCTATTTGAGGAATGAGCTAAATATCATTGATTCAAGGAGTATAGCTTGACCATCTTGCAAACACACCTTCGTCTCAAAACTTGATTTGGTTTAGATGTGGGCATGGAAATAGGGGGAGTGTGGTTTAAACTATTGAGCTATCCCTCCCCCCATAATGTCGATAGTAAGAAATCATTCTCTTTATATCATACATATTGATATGTGAGCTTCAATGACGAGTATTGGTTTTTGGCCCAAGATATATCTTCGCGGTGCCAAACCATAACACTCCTACATGGTGGCCTAGGCCACCACACTCTTCTTTGTGAATAGTTGAGGTTATTTGGATCTTTCATGGATTTTATTTGACTTTCATTTGATCTTATGGAAAATCACTCATGTTTGGTCTTTGTTTGCAATGTTTGCAAATATGGGTGATAACGTACCATCAACTGTGTGATCTTTCTATCCTAAGCCCCACCTTTCCTAAGAAACCATTCCAATCTTAATACACTAAAATTCTGAAAATTTTAAGGGTTTTTGGCTTGGGGTTGGCTTGCCGGCACTGCCGGTGGTTTCACCCCGGCACTGCCGGTGGTGACACCCCGACACTGCCGGTCGTGTAAGCCCGACACTGCCGGTCACACCGGCACTGCCGCTGTCGGGTGGGGTCAAGTGACGGGCCCGGGGGAGAACTTAGGGCAACTGCCTCATTCTCTTCCCCTCGCATCCCTCTCCTCTCACCCGACGACCCAGCAGTCGCCGCCGCCGCCCCTGCCCTCCGGCCGCCGTCCCGTGCCCTCCCTCCTCCCCTGGTCGGTTGGGATCGGGCAGGCTGCCCTCCTCCATGGCTTCATCCTCCGGTGCGCTTCCTCTCCCTCTCTCTCCCTCTCTAGGATCGGTTGACCTTCCTAGAAGACAGATAGTTGGATGAATCACTCCGTAGTTTTTGCCATAGAGGTAGATGATCTCTTGCATCACGTGGTGAAATTTTGAGGAACAATGTGTGAGTCTGCAGCAGATCTGGCTTTTCCAGTGTTGGCCGGCACTTCCAGCCAATCCTCAGCGGCACTGCCGCTGGGCCGGCACTGCCGCCCTATGCACACCGGCACTGTCGGTTGGGCCGGCACTGCCGCCCAAACCACCCCGGCACTGCTGGCATTGCTGTTGCCAGATCTTCCCTAGCCTCTTCATTTGTATCTCGAACATTTCATTCGCCATGCATTGATTGTCAGATTTTCTCTCTTTTAGTGTACCTTATCTTTGTGTCCATCTATCCCTTGCTGTCTCAGGTGCAGGTGGTCCTCATCGATCGAGCTCGGGCAAACGGGCTGTCCCTACTGACTTTGAAGCTGAGATCTTACCGGTCAAGAAAGCATCTCGTCGGGAGAAGGGCATGGCTGCAACTGAACCTCGCGGTGCCATCATCAGAAGGCTGAGAGGCACACCCGTTGGGAAATGACCTGATCATGAGTATGATCGGCTGCTTCAGACTAATGTCTACATGGAACCCAAGGCCAACAACTGTAATGAGCTATTCTGGACTAAATATCAAGAGAAGACTTATGCTGATCTCTATACTGAAGCTACCTATCGAGTTGCTCCCATGCACTACATCAACTTTGCTCACATGGACAAGCATGCTCAGTATTTTGCAGAAGCTAGGGAGGTTTGTGAGCAGCTTGGTCTCTTTCCATTGATGCAGTTTCACCATCCATACTGTGTTGATGTCATTGGACAATTCTTTGCCACGGTGTATGTTGACAATGATGATGCCAAGACTATGACTTGGATGATCGAGGGTCGCATGTTACATGGCACCCGGGATCAATTTGCAGCATGTCTTGGCTATCCAGTGCTTTCTGGCAATGAGGAAGAATACTTTCGGGCTCACAACACTCCCAAGCCTATTGATAAGGCCCTTCTTGCCGATCTTTATCTTGAAGGAGAAGTGGTGTATGGCTCTCAGAAGTTTCTTCGCCCAGTTTATGACATCCTTCTTCGCATTTACCGAGAGGTCCTCAATCCCAAGGTTGGCTGCGTTGATCAAATTTATGGATATCTTGGAAATCTTCTATATCTCACTCACCTGTACCGTGACACCGTTCGTCAGCTTGATGTGATGGATTTTCTGTGGAATGAATTTTGGTCTTGCATCATATCTCGCAAGGCTCCGGTATTTGCACCCTACTTCATGTTCTTCATCTGCTCTCGCTGGGAAAATGCTGGGTATGGCAAACTTACTGATGATATTACCCTTCTGCCTCACAAACCCAAGGATCTCAAGGTCAAGAATCATTCTCTTCCTCCTCGCCTTCCCCGTGATGATGATTCTGCTGAAGAGGATTCAGACACGGAGTATGTACCCCCTGCTGACAGTGGTTGGTTTGCCCGTATTGAGGCCAAGCTGGCCAAGATGTTTTGTCTCAAGTCTGACATCAATAGGCGTCAATACCAAGCCCATAGGGAAAGGAAGATGGACAGGAGGAACACCAAGCTCATAATGCGCAAATTGGATATTCCTGTAGAGAGCGGGTCAGAAGAGGTCATTACTCCAGAGGAAGAGTGGCTGTCAAAGCATGAGAATGTGACGGAGTTTGAGAAACTTGGGCTACCCGGCCCTTCTCGCCGTCAGCACCCCACTAGTGATGAGGTTGAGCCTGCCGAGTCTGGAGACGATGAAGAGACGGAGGAATCCTCCGAGGATGTGTGAGCTTCCATGGGACGGTGTAGCATCGCTTCTTTTCTCCTTTTTGGTGTCTTGATGCCAAAGGGGGAGAAGAAGATCTAGTAGGACTTGCACGGGATTTGCTAGGGTTGAGGGCACAAGCATTTGCTTTTTATCATTCCGTTAAAGCTTGTGTCCTCCGTTTTATGTTGAACCTTATCATGCGTTTTATGTTGTTTAAAACTCTGTTCTATGTGTGGTGGCAAGACCGTTTAGTGTGTGACATATTGCTATGGTTTTCGGTATTCAATATGATTGAGATTATCGTTATGAAATGGTATGATCATCTTATATATCTCAAATTGATACATGATATGATTATGGGACTCTTGTTCGAGATTATACATAGTTGAGGATTTTCTTATGGAAGGGTATGATTCACATCTCAACTTTTATTATCTTCCATCTATTATCTGTCATATTTGTCTTATAAGCATTGTGTTCACTACCTTGAAAGTTACATTTGCTCTATACCTAATGTGTGCATCTATATTCAAACACAAAATTCATGTATGCACACATCTAGGGGGAGTTTCTCTCTTATGTCAAACACAATGCTATTCTTGCTCTCTACTTTGCAAAATCCCGGTATTGTCATCAAACACCAAAAAGGGGGAGATTGAAAGAGCATTTCATGATCTCTAAGGTTTTGTTTGTTTGTTAACAATACCGGTGACAATCTAACTGTGTGCTAAGTGAGTAACAGATATAGAAAAGATATCATCTGATAAATCTCGACCCTTCCGGTGGTGTTGGGCCGGCACTTCCGGTGGTGTTGGGCCGGCACTGCCGGTGGATGCACCCCGGCACTGCCGGCCGTTCATCCCCGGCACTACCGGCCTGCCCGTCGACCAGCTGAACCAAATGTTGGCCGGCACTGCCGCCGTCTCAAGGCCGGCACTGCCGGCGATACTGTTCCAACGGGCAGAAAAGTTGGTGGAGTAAAAATAGGACCCTTCCCCTACCTTGGAAGGTTGATCATGCCCTAAAGTCTTCCTCCACCATTGCTGAGCCACCAAGAACACCAAAATCGTCAGATCTTCTCCCTCAACCACCCAAATCCCTTGTGCTTTAGAGAATCGAAGGAGAAGACCCCGATCTACATCTTCACCGAAGCGATTTGCATTTCCCCCTCATTTTGTTGAGGGCCCCCTTGCTAGTGTTCCTCTTTGGATCCCTAGTTGTTTGTTGTTGATGTATTCTTGTTGATTGTTGTGTTGTTACAGATTTGGGAGCCTCCAATTTGGTTGTGGATGTGTGCCCCAAGAACCTTGTAAAGACCCGGTTTCCGCCTCGATGAAATCCCTTAGTGGAAGTGGGCTAGGCCTTCGTGGCTGTGCTCACATGAGACCTGAGTGAAGCCTTCGTGGCGTTGGTCTGGCTTTCGTAGCGACCACACTCCTCCGAACGTAGTCGTACCTTCTTGCAAAGGAAGGGAACTACGGGAATCAACTCCGTGTCTCCGTGTGCTCCACTCTCGGTTACCTCTATCCTATTATCTCCCCTATATATTGCGTAGCTATATCTTGCTTAGTTGTTGATCTTGTCATATAGGTAAATTCACATAGTTGTATATCTAGAGAATTTACCTTTGTGTCAAGCCTAAATTGAAAAAGAACTAAAAATTGGTTAGCACCTATTCACCCCCCCTCTAGGTGCGGCATACGATCCTTTCACCCTCCCCAAATGAATATTGGTGCACGAAAATAAAGGTTTTCAGTCAAATTTGATTATATATTACAAAGTTTGAATGAAAAAGGCTAGATTTCATCTAAACCTAGCCTATTGACTGCCCGGTGGTGCGTTCGATGGCCCCGCCCCGTCGTCGCCTCCCCTCCGTCGCAGCTCTTGCTGCACGCGCCGCCTCTCCGTGCGTAGGGCGGTGGCCAGACGCCGCTGCTCCAGCCACGCGTCAACGTCTACCCTCCCCTGCTGCGCCGCCTAGAGGGAGAGCTCGACGGCGCGACGAATCTGCGCCTCTTCGCGGCCACGGGCGTCGTCCTGGAGCTTCTTCTCTGACTCGAAGGACTCGACGAGCGCGCGTTGCTGATCGGCCGTGTCGTCCAGGTGCGGCCCGTCGTTGTCGGACCACTCGAACTCGTCATCGTCGTTCTCCACCTCGGTATCCTCCTCCTCCGCCTCGGCCTCCTCCTCCATTGGCGCATCCTCCTCATCCGTTGGCGCCTCCATCATCGCCGCGGCCAACGCGTCGGCCTCCGTCGCCAACTCGTCTGCCTGCCTCCCCCAGGCCGCCTCCGTTGTCGCCAGCGCCGCCTCCCGATGCTGACGCTCCTCCGCCGCCAGCTGCTGCTGGCGCTCGATCGAGTCCCGCCGCCGACGCTCGATCGCCTCCCGCAGTACACGGTACAACGTCTCCCGCTCCTCGCGCTGGCAGCGGCGCTCATCAGCCCACCGCTGCTCCATCTCCTCCGTCCGGCGCCGCCGCGCCTCTTCTGTCGTCGAGGCGTCGAACGCCGCAACGGTGTCCGCCAGCGCATCCTCGTGCCACATTGCTGCCGCTGCGGCCTCGTCAGCTGTGGGGCCAGGGGCGTAGAACGCCGCTACATCTGCCGCGTGCGCCGCCTCACGCTGCTGGCGGGCCTGCTTCTCGAGTGCCTCCCGCCGCTGCTGACGATGTCCACGCCAGAGCTGCATCCCTCACCGCCGCCGCTCTTCCTGGGTGGCGGCGTCGATGTCGAGCTGCGAATCCGGTGGTGGAGGTGGAGGAGACGGCGGTGGAGGGAACTGGCCATCGCCGGGGCGGTTTGTCATTGCGAACTGGTGGTGGAGGAGATGGTGGTGGAGCGACGAGGGCTGTGCTTGTGGCGGAGAAAGGGGTGCCAGCGGCTGTGGTGGCTGCCATTGAGCCCGGAGGGCCTTTTATAGACGCCGGTGTTGGGAAGAAAGCGTGGGAAGAGGCGAGAAGAGGCGGAAAGAAAGCGCGGGAACGGGCGGTGGCGTGCGAACGCCGGCGACGCGTGGAGGCTGCGCAGCACCGACGAGACGTCTCGCCTGCCCCTCCATCGCCATTAAGGCAAAGATGCCGTCGTGTGTCACTGCGCGCGAATAACTTTCGCCGCGAGGTAGGCGACGGTTAGGTCCAAACTTGAATGAGACGCTGATGGGTCGGGCCTGCGCCTCCTCGCCTCTCATTTCGTTGTGTCCGGCATGCCCGGTGCATCCCCTGTGGGGCAGGAACGGGCTCGGGGCACCGGACACCGTATCAGGTCGTGCCGGACAAAAAACGGCTTTGGAAGACGTGTCTGGAAGCGTTTCTTGTCCGGCGCGCCCCAAATCGCTTTGGGGGATGCGACTGGAGATGCTCTTATATACTACAGTGTACTAAGTTGGATGGTGTTTGGAGTACAAGGTTTAATAGTGTGGACTCCACCCACGTGACCAAGAGCAGCCTCCACACACGTGCGGCTGGCACAGCGCATAGCAAGGAAAGCGACATAAGAAACCACAACGCAGAGCAACGAAAGCGAACTAAGAAACGAGAGAGTAAGAGCATCTCCAGCCCTCGGGGGCCCCCAAGACGCCTTTTTTCATCCGGATGGACGAAAACGGCCCTATCGCGCCCCCAGCTCCTCGATTTCGTTCGGATTAGGCCTTTCATCCGTCCGGAGAGCCCAGGCCATCCCCGGCCCCCCGAGGAGCGCTCAGGGACTCCGGACGAGAGAAAAGCGGGGACGGGTCCACTCTGTCGGCGAGAGAACACTCGAACCCCACCACTTTGTCGACGCAAATCCCTCCTCCCCTCCCGTTGCTCTCTCGCTGCCGGCGCCACCCCTCGCCAATCCGCCGGCGGGTTGCCTCAACTCCGCCGTTCCTCCACCCAGCAGCCTATATTCCGCTGCCCGTCGTGCCCTCTGCCTATTTTCCGCCGCCGGGCAGGTCCCTCGCATCGCTCCTCGTCGACACACCCGACAGGTGTTCGTCCAACTGCCTGGCTGGACATGGACTCCGACGAGGAGGAGGAGCAGATGTTCGCCGAGCTTCTTGAAGGAGAAACGGCAGCCGCCGCCCAAGACGAGGAGCACATGCTGATCCTCGCTTGCCTGTCCGGCTTGTACGCCGAGTCTGTCATTGGCCACCGTGGTGGGTCGGCACCAGGTCACCGGAAGTGCAAGCCGAGGCAGCGAATGGAGGGCTACTGCATGCTCTACGCCGACTACTTCGCCGACGATCCATTGCACGGTGAGGCTGTTTTCATGCATCGTTTCAGGATGAGCCGGAAGCTCTTCCTGAAAATTGTGTATGCCCTTCGAGACTACGACTCCTATTTCAGATGCAAGTTGGATTGCACCGGCATGGCAGGGTTTTCCGCCCTCTAAAAGTGCATGGTGGCTATGCGGATGCTGTCATATGGAGCTCCTGGTGATTCTACAGATTACTATCTTCGGATGGCGGAGTCCACCGCCCTTGATTGTTTCTACCGGTTCTGCAGGGCGGTGATAGCAGTGTTCGGGGACTTCTACTTGAGATCACCGACTGTCGAAGACACTGCTAAGATCCTCGCTGTCAATGAAGCTCGAGGATTTCCAGTGATGCTTGGAAGCATTGACTGCATGCATTGGAAATGGAAGAACTGTCCGTTTGCCTAGCAGGGAATGTACAAGGGTCACAAAAAAGGCTGCACTGAGGCAGTGGCTACCCACTATCTCTGGATTTGGCACTCCTTCTTTGGTATGCCAGGTTCCAACAACGACATCAACGTCTTGCAGTGCTCGCCGGTCTTCTCCAAGCTTGTTGAGGGTCATGCTCCCCCAGTTAACTTTGTGATCAATGGCCGGCAGTACAACAAGGGATACTATCTTGCAAACGGTATCTATCCAAAGTGGGCAACATTTGTGAAAACTATCTCAAGCCCCACCCTTCCGAAGGAGCAGCAGTTTGCCAAGGAACAAGAAGCTTGCCGAAAGGACGTCGAGCGTGCATTTGGTGTCGTCCAGCAGAGATTTGTTGTAGTCCGGTTCCCCGCTTTGACTTGGTCTGAAGATTAGATGTGGGAGGTGATGAACTGTTGTGTATGCTTACACAACATGATTATCGAGGATGAGCGGAAGCATCCGGTCCCTCTGAGCGAACAAGCTGCACCATATGACAGAGAGGGTCCTCTTGCACAGCCTAACCACCAGGTGTCGGCATCGTGGGCTGCGTTCATCGCTATGCCTCAGGAGATTCGAGACTCCACAATGCATCAACAGCTGCAGGATGATCTGGTGGAGCACATATGGACGCTTCGAGACAACACCAACTAGTTTCCATTTGATTTGTTTGAAAAACTTGTCTTGTTTTGTTGAATTGTAACGTTTATTTGTAAAAATAAGCCAAATATTGGTAAAACTGGTCAAATTCGCCGAATTATGCATGAAATTTGGCATCCAGGAACGTTTTCCTCTAAAAAACGCCGAACCCCCGAGTGTCTACCGGGGAGATGGCTGGAACTTCGGCGCTCCCCGGGCCAAACTTTCGTCCAATCTGGCGCTAAATAGCGCCGGATTTCGGCCCGGGGAGCCCCAACGGCTGGAGATGCTCTAATTTCTGAGCGTACGATGGGAATCGGACGGTATGTGTGCGACCGATCCTAGCGTATTTATCCGGCGACCGACGCCTAGCACCGCCCTACTTATTAGGGGCTCTTTAATTGTGTAAGTGTGTCAGTAGCAATAACAACTTTGTTGATCCTAAATCAATGTCTAGATCAATCCAGAAAGTGCAGCAAAGCACGGAACACGAACAACAAGAATGAAATATAGTGATTCTCTTTTTTATACACCTAAAACTATTTTTAATAAGAAAATATTATATCAGTAGCCTAGGTATACAAAACTAAATTAACGATTTCCTGTGCATACAAGCGTTTCTTCTAAACCTATCATTATTTCTTGTTTCTTTCCTCTCACAAGTGGCATTTGTATTGCAACTACTCGTCTTGTGGGGTGGTAGGCAGAAGGTTTATCAGATAGCTTCGCTCAAACAATTACTATCTTGCACAATAAAACTGCACCTTTGATAACATGGTGGGAGATATGTGCACCGATTTCTCTCAAGTACTGATGCCACGAGAGTAGGATCGGTTATAATTTGGATATAGTTTGGATAGTCCGCAACAAATTTATTGAAAAGTGCAAAAGAAGGTTGTAGACCAAACAACCCACTGTGCGCCACCACTCCAGGCTCGACGAAACATGACAGTTAGCCACAGTATATCTCTTGTTATCTCCCTCCTCCTACCTCTCCTTTTCTTATGCCCCCCTTCGCCTGGTCGGACCGCGACATCTATGCACCAGCCAGTCTCAAGGCTATTCCTCATGTTGAGACTCCTCCACGTCACATATTCCACAGAGGAATGTCCGACCATCAAACCTGAAAAGGGTGGCCAACCATCATAGTAATCGAGGAATGTTTCAGACATGACTCGCATGGCTTCCACTTACATAGTTACATACCTTAGGCATTTATCAGGCCATGGGATCATTTAAGTCAACCATCTAGCATGGTATAAAAACACATTGAATAGCTCCATCATGTCTTCGTCGTGCAACTATAAAACCGTTACCAGTAATACATGAACAGGAAGTGAAGAAGTAGAAGGTCTCAAATCGAATCCATTAGATGCTTTGATATGTGCTTTATAAAAATTAAAATTACAAGAGGCATTATAGAACTGAGGTCAACATATGTTTGCCATTTTGTAGTGGCACAACATTCAGTTATTGATGCATCAAGATAGAAGCAGTAGGCAATAAACATTTCTTTAAGTGCACGCTCATCATCATGGTTGTCCATTTGAGAAATAGGAGCACGGTTCTAAAATGCCAATAACATCTAGTTAGCAAATCAATTCACACCTTGACCTTTTAAAGTAGTAGCTAGCTAGTAAAAATAAGTAAATTACAGCTCGGGTCCATGGACATAAAATGATTTTAGTTCAGGTTCCCATAATTATTTGACTGATCCAGGTTCCCATAATTATTTAACTGGTCCAGGTTCATACACATATAATAAAATTTTAACAATTAGGTTATTTTCAATAAATAGTACAGTATGATTGTTTAACAGAAATGCATCTATTTTTTCAATCCCATACTGCAAAGGTGCAGAGCAATACAAAGGCCAGAAATGGTGCATCATTCTTGCCTGCGCCCAACTTTACAGTATGGGATACATTTATATTAAAGATTAGAAGAAAAACAATGGCAAGGTCCATTTCTGCACCATCCACGATACAAATATGTTATCACCAGAATTTGACCGAGTCAGAGGTGGGCCGCGATCAAGATGGACTCGAAGAATATACATGGAAGAAATACGTGAATCGGCCTGTTATGCAAAGTTTGGGCTAGTTTGCCCGTGTATCTGTAACATAGTAGATCGCATCTTAGATTGAAAGATAGAGTTTAACCCGTGCACGGTAGGTGCACGCCTAAATTAGAAAGTCCCCTGGACTATAAATATGTATCTAGGGTTTATGAAATAAACAACAACAATCGTTCAACACAAATCAATCTAGGCGCATCGCCAACTCCTTCGTCTCGAGGGTTTCTTCCGGGTAAGCATCATGCTGCCTAGATTGCATCTTGCGATCTAGGCAGTACAAGTTTATTCGTTACCATGCGTTGCTCGTACTGAAGCCTTTTTGATGGCGAGCAACGTAGTTATCTTAGATGTGTTAGGGTTAGCATTGTTCTTCGTATCATATGCTGTCGTAGTGCAACCCTTATACATCTAGCCGCCCTTACACCTATCTTAGGTGTAGGGGCGGCACCCCGCTTGATCATTATTTAGTAGATCCGATCCGTTACGGTTGCTCCTTGTTCTTCAAGGATTAGTTTAATATCTGCAATAGTTAGGCCTTACAAAGGGTTGGAGGATCCAGCGACGCGTAGGGTGTAGTTTGCTAGCCCTAGACAGGATGTTCCGGGGATCAACCTCGTGTTGGTTTTTAGGCCTTGTCTAGGATCGGCTTACGATCACCGTACGTGACCGCGAGGCCCAATCATGAGTAGGATGATCCGATTATGCGGTGAAAACCCTAAATCGTCGTAGATCGTTTTAGCTTTATCTTGATCAAGCAGGACCACCATATATTCGTACACCTCGTGCGAATCATGGGTGGATCGGCTCTTTGAGCCGATTCACAGGATAACCTGAGAGCCGATCGAGGCTCGTATTTAATGTTTACGTGTATGCCATGCAGGAAACTAAGCGAGGCATCTCCATCACCTTCCTGACCAGGTATAGGTCAGGTGGCACGCCCTTGCACCAGCATCGGACGTGCGTGCCGGAGGCTTTGCGGGCCGTCGCTCGGAGGGACCAGGGCCAGCCGCAGCCCTAAGTTGTTCCCGGCTCTACTGTGTTGCCCGTCGCTGCTCGCCGGTGGGTTTCTGACCGCAACACATTCTGGCACGCCCGGTGGGACAATCTTCGACATCAACCACATCGCCATCTACATCTGAGATGGTGGACGGCACTCCAGTCACGTACGAGGATCTGACCGACGTGCTCAAGAAGAAGTATGACGAGGTCAAAGCTATCCTCGAAGCCGACCTCATCGGCTCTTTTCACAGGACCCGTTCACATGGCATCAGGTGGAAAGGGTTCTCGCCTGATGGTGCGCTCGATGGAATAGACCTGTCCGCCCCGTCAGAAGAACGCACCAGGTCCCTGCGTCAGGAGATTAACTACCTGGTGGCTCACTCGCTGCACCGCCACTCTGAGAACCTGGTGAACACTTTGGAGCGTGTCGCTCTTCGGGTGATCCAGGAGATCATGAGGCACCAGTACTCTCCGTCAGGACCAGCTCTCGGGACACACCAAGGAGAGATGCCACTCCAGTCCCGTCCACCCTGCCATTTGCGTTGGCAGCACCAGAAGTGCCGAATTCACCGGCATTCGTCGTCTACAAGATCGGTGGTGACCCTAGTGACTGCCAGTTCTTGCATGAGGCGCCTAAGGAGATCCCTCACGGGTACATGTGCACATACGTGCCAGACTGCGGTAACTGGGCGCTCACAAACCAGGCCGCAACAGCAGGGACTTCTGGGAAAGCAGGAGGAACTTCAGCGACAGATCTTGAGAAGCAGACGTGGCTAGCTAAGTACGCCACTCCAACAAACCTCCAGAGCGCAGCTCCTGCAGTTGGCTCAGAGCTGGAAAAGCAAGCATGGCTGGCTAAGTACGCCACCCCGGCGAATCTTCAGAGTTCGACTCCTGCAGCCAGCACCGTGGATCAAATCAGTACTATACTGAGAGACCAGTTCGGCATGGTGCCGAAAAGGAGGACAATCGGCTATTCCAAGCCGTACCCCGACGAGTACGAGTTGGTCCCGCTACCACCCAAATATCGGCTCCCTGATTTCTCCGAATTCAATGGATCAGATGGTTCCAGCTCCATCGAGCATGTGAGCCGATATTTGGCACAGCTAGGAACGGCCTCAGCATCGGATCCGCTACGCGTGAGGTTCTTCGCACAGTCCCTCACGGGATCGGCTTTCGGGTGGTATACTTCGTTGCCACCGGACTCGATCCGGACTTGGAAGCAGTTGGAGGAACAGTTCCACATGCAGTTTCACTCAGAAGCTTCCGAGGCCGGCATTGCCGATCTAGCTCAAATACGTCAGAAGCGTGGAGAAACCGTGGCTGAGTACGTCCAGCGCTTCAGAAATCAAAGGAAACGATGTTATTCGGCTCGTGTGACTGAAAAGGAAGCAGTCGAGTTGGCAGTGGTGGGCCTTGCATCACCAATCAAGGACATGGCCTCCCAAGCAGACTACCCTTCACTGGCGCACATGGTTCAGAAACTGTCAGCATATGAACAGCGCCACCCGGACTTGTACCAGGACAAATTCAAGCGTGCGGTAGTCCTGGTTGAGGCAGATGAAGACGAAGGTTCTGCGGGAGATCAAGAGGTAGCAGTGGCTGAATGGACTCGGGGGGCAACCCCCGTGTCCTGCAAATGGGTTAAGCCACCAGGTCCGCCCAGAGGGTTTGATTTTGACGTGACTAAAACTGAGCAAATCTTCGACCTCTTACTCAAGGAGAAGCAGTTGAAGATACCCGAAGGCCTCAAAATCCCCACGGTACAGGAGCTGAATGAAAAGCCATACTGCAAATGGCATAACTCGCTCTCCCATGCCACCAACGACTGCAGGGTGTGGCGTCAGCAGATCCAAATGGCGATAGAACAAGGACGTCTGATTTTTAACCAGTACGCCATGAAAGTCGACACCCAACCCTTCCCCGCCGTTAACATGGTGGAGTACACTTACCCTGAAGGTTGCCAGCCAGGATCCTCGTTCAGCATCAACATGGTAGGACCTGGACACCACGCTGGCAAGGACGGAGACGAGGGCAGCTGCTCTCGTAGCAAGGACACAGAGGAAGCCGCTCCACGCGATCGGCTCCGCCACGATGGCAAGCGCTACATCACAGAGGGAGAAGTAAGGAATGTGAGATATCAGCGACCCCTCTCTGATCACCTCCTCAATAAGTATGTGAGTCAATACAGCCAACGCCGACGATCCAGCAACGATGATGATAGAGACCGTCTGGCTAGGGAAGCCAGGAGACATCGTCGGCATGATCGCGATGAGGAGGAGTACGAGCGCCGTGCCAAGGAAAAGTCGAGGGAGCAAGACGACGAGGATAGGCACTGGGACTGCCCCTTCTTCAGACACTGCTGGGATTCAGGGATGAGCCGATTGCCTACAATCGGCAACTGCCCAGAATGTAGACAGAAGAGGAAGGAGGCAGCTAACGTGTCTATGTTCCAACGCTTAGGGCCTCTCCCACCTCGAAGCAAACGCGCTGAGTCCCCTCGGGTGGAAGATCTCGAGGATTTGGAAGACGAAGAAGAAGAAGAAGACAGGTACCACCGGCCAAGGTGGTGCCCTGATGGACTCAGCCGTTCCCAAAAGCGTAGGGTTCAGCGGCTGCGCGGCTTGGAAGAAGCCGAAAGGTTGTACCTGCACACGTTAAGGAAGGCGCGGCCTGATCTGGCCACGAAAATCCAGCGAACCCTGGATGAAGAGGGTCGACCACAAAAAATGGTGTGGCGCCCCAAGCAAAGGAAAGCCGATGACGAAACATCGGCTGGCACGAACATGGTGCTCATCCTTCCAACGGAGTTTAGTGCTCCAGGATTAAATGATGCACTCAATTTGGACGATGGCGAGCGCATCGACGTGACAAAGGATGGGGTTAGGCTGGTTCTATCCACAGGCCTGACCGTGTAGCAAGAACAAACCGATGAGCAAACGTGGCGAGGCCGATCCTTGGGATCGGCCCCAAAGATCTATGAAGGAACATTACAAAACCTTCATTGAGCGCTTCGATTAATATGGAGGCCGATTCCAGCAATCGGCCAAAATTATCCTCACCACATGTTCTGCTTGTGTTCCACATCGAGCTACTGGGCAGCGGTTTTACGTTGGCTGATGAGTTAGGAAGAATCAACATTGGTCCTACCAGAGCCGACGTGTAAATGCATGTGCCTTGGTTAACTACAGAGCCGATATCTGCAGTTCCCTGACAGATTCGGCTCGGGGGGCACCTAATCAGATGAACATGTGCAGATGAACATGTGTGCAGCGAAATATTGGGGGCCGATAGGAAAAATCGGCCAGTAAATTTTTTTTTTTTCATGACATACAGCCGATGCAAGGACATCGACTTTAGAACTAAGAAGCAAAGCCGATGCACCACCATCGACTCTAGTTCAAGACGCGGCTACGCAGGATCTTGCTGTGTGTTCAAAGCGCGGATCTTCATCAAGTCCAGTTCAGTTGTGGGGCCTTCTGCTTCCTCGAGGGGGTAAACAATGAGTGCTTCCTCAGCTGCATTGAGCCGATCCTGGTGCCTGAACCTTCTCGTCGAGGATTTTCAACTCTTTATGCCAGTTCAGCAGTACTGTCAGAAGAAATATATCGGCTTTCAAGGGAGGAGAGGTGATCGGCTCTGGTGCGTCTACCGTCGGCCTGGCTAAGTTGGCCACTGTCTCAGCTACGCTCATAGGACTTCTGCATAGTGGCTGTCTCAATTGCCTGAGTTCAAGGTCCTTGGTCTGATCTGTGCATCCTCGCTGATACTCTCGCCTTGATTAAGGCTCGGGGGGCAGCTGGCCTGGTAGACACTCTGTTTTTGGGAGCCGATTGGAATTGCATCGGTTGACCCTGCATCGTAACCTTCTCCTAGAGCGGCGAGTTGTTGCGGAAGAAGACTGCTAGAACTACGGAGGGGAGCCGGAGAGGGAAGCCGTCGTCATTTACGGGGTTTGGACCATCTTATTGCTGCAAGAGAATGAAGGAGACTAGATTCTCAAAATAGCCGATGAACAGCCATCGGCTATGAGATTGCGAAATATTATGGTCAGGTATCAAATCACAGTCTGAATTTGAGAAGTGCTTGACTGACGGTCTAGTCGATATCTGAGTCTGGCTTTATGGGCGTCTAAAGAAAAGAAAAAAATCCGATACATTGCTATCGGTCTTGGTGTGGCGAGCGGAAGGCTTGAAATTGGATCAATTGAAAGACAAATTGGAAGAACAATTCTTATTGATTCAAAGGAGCGGCTTTACAGGAAAGAGCCGATGGCTCTCAAAAGGAGGATCTGATGCCTAGTGCACTGCTACTTCTAGTCCTACTCTACTAGTCGTCGTTGTCCTCATCGCCGCCGTTGTAGCTGCCGTCGGCGCTGCTCTCAGGGAGTTCTTCGTTGCTGCTGCCCCAGCCCTCGGCCGGAGTTTCTTCTTCCTCGTCATCATCATCATCCTCGCTGTCCGCCCAAGAGCGGAAGCGCTTTGTCGGCGGATATCCGACGGAGGAGGAGGATTCATCCTCCTCCTCTTCCTCCTCGTCATCATCATCGTCCTCGCTGTCCGCCCAAGCGCGGAATCGCTTTGCCGGCGGATGCTTAGCGGGGGAGGAGGACTCATCCTCCTCCTTTTCCTTTCCTTCCTCTACTTCTTCTTCTTCCTCCTTCCCGTCGGAGGAGGTGGGTTTCACCCAGGGATGGAGGTCGTCTTCGCTTTCGCTTATCAGCTCCCCTTCGATGAGGAACTTGAGGTCGTCTTCCCCATCGGTCAGAGGCAGGTCGCCATCTGACCCGACGAATGCTTCGGGTGGACCGTCTGGCACATGGTCGAAGTTCCACTCCGGCTCGCTCGAGGAGGAGGACTGAAGGGAGAGGCCAGAGGAGACGGAAGAAGAGGAAGACATTGCTACAAGGAGAGAAGGTTTTTTGGTGCCGATAGCTAGGACAGAGGAAGGGGATGAAGAGGGCTAATCAATCGGCACAGTTAAATAAAGGAGGAGCCTAGTGGAGATTTAATGCCATTGCAGTTTCCGAGGAGGTGATGCTAAAGCTATCAAATTTTGGAGAGAAGTTGAGAAGACAAGGCATCATGATGAAGGATACTGCGACGGTTCTGCTCTGCCACGACATGACCCGACGAAGGAAAAGCAGAGTGATTTTGGAATTATCAATTCCAAAACCAGGGGGGCATGTGTTATCACCAGAATTTGACCGAGTCAGAGGTGGGCCGCGATCAAGATGGACTCGAAGAATATACATGGAAGAAATACGTGAATCGGCCTGTTATGCAAAGTTTGGGCTAGTTTGCCCGTGTATCTGTAACATAGTAGATCGCATCTTAGATTGAAAGATAGAGTTTAACCCGTGCACGGTAGGCGCACGCCTAAATTAGAAAGTCCCCTGGACTATAAATATGTATCTAGGGTTTATGAAATAAACAACAACCATCATTCAACACAAATCAATCTAGGCGCATCGCCAACTCCTTCGTCTCGAGGGTTTCTTCCGGGTAAGCATCATGCTGCCTAGATCGCATCTTGCGATCTAGGCAGTACAAGTTTATTCGTTACCATGCGTTGCTCGTACTGAAGCCTTTTTGATGGCGAGCAACGTAGTTATCTTAGATGTGTTAGGGTTAGCATTGTTCTTCGTATCATATGCTGTCGTAGTGCAACCCTTATACATCTAGCCGCCCTTACACCTATCTTAGGTGTAGGGGCGGCACCCCGCTTGATCACTATTTAGTAGATCCGATCCGTTACGGTTGCTCCTTGTTCTTCAAGGATTAGTTTAATATCTGCAATAGTTAGGCCTTACAAAGGGTTGGAGGATCCAGCGACGCGTAGGGTGTAGTTTGCTAGCCCTAGACAGGATGTTCCGGGGATCAACCTCGTGTTGGTTTTTAGGCCTTGTCTAGGATCGGCTTACGATCACCGTACGTGACCGCGAGGCCCAATCGTGAGTAGGATGATCCGATTATGCGGTGAAAACCCTAAATCGTCGTAGATCGTTTTAGCTTTATCTTGATCAAGCAGGACCACCATATATTCGTACACCTCGTGCGAATCATGGGTGGATCGGCTCTGTGAGCCGATTCACAGGATAACCTGAGAGCCGATCGAGGCTCGTATTTAATGTTTACGTGTATGCCATGCAGGAAACTAAGCGAGGCATCTCCATCACCTTCCTGACCAGGTATAGGTCAGGTGGCACGCCCTTGCACCAGCATCGGACGTGCGTGCCGGAGGCTTTGCGGGCCGTCGCTCGGAGGGACCAGGGCCAGCCGCAGCCCTAAGTTGTTCCCGGCTCTACTGTGTTGCCCGTCGCTGCTCGCCGGTGGGTTTCTGACCGCAACACTACTGACACATAATAGAAGTCAGTTTTGCACTGGCATTGAGGTTCTCATACAAATTTAGTTTCTCACTCAACAAAACCCAAATCAAATTTTAACACTGTATACAGTGTTACTATTATGTATTTCATACATTGCAATAAATTATCTCTCTATCAAGCTTACAACATCACACTGGGTCATTGACATTACCTTCAGCCATTATAACTTTCAAGGGTTTATACTGATTGACAAACGGAAAAAGGTCTCATGGATCAAACTGGTTAGTTATTGCAGAAATCTATTATTAGCAGTCACAGGGAAATTATGCTAACCTAAGCATATTTTACTACAAAAAGGTATATGGAAAAACATGCTAACTTCCCACAACTCACTTTGGTCATGCGTCGTGAAACAGGGTTCACCAACATAGCATTGATTTATATTCATAATAGTCTGCAAAATTTGAACTGTATGGAAGAGAAAAAACTATGTTACTATTTTAGTCAAGCCGCATCAGAACTATCATAAGAAAAAACAGCGAAGAGACTTAACTGTATGCATGCAGATTCCAAACAATATTTGCTCGATTAGTAGGACCATCATGATGAATCTACATTGTATGTGTGGCCAAGAAAGAAAGTCTAATAGCAGCAATTGGCTATTATGTCATTTCCTCCGATTATAAGCAGACTAACTAAGAATGTACAGAGATGGACAAACTCATCGGACAAAATTAGCAGAGAGAGCCATTTTGTGATAGCAGTCTTATATAGCCATGACAAGGTTAATGGAAGATCTGGAAGTACGCAATTTTGTGATAGCAGTCTTAATCTACATATGTATGCCTGGCCAAGAAAGAAAGTCTAATAGTAGCAATTGGCTATTATGTCATTTCCTCCGATTATAATCAGACTAACTAAAAATGTACAGAGATGGACAAACTCATCAGAAAAAATTAGCAGAGATAGCCATTTTGTGATAGCAGTCTTATATAGCCATGACAAGGTTAATGAAGATCTGGAAGTACGCAATTTTGTGATGGCAGTCTTATGCTACTTAGTTGAGTCACTCCAGCAAGCGGTTGCTAGGCCTATGCACCCAAGGACTTGGAGTCCTATACATTAATATAACATGCATAAACTCAAAGGTGCATTGGCAGTCCCCGACATGCCTCATCTCACCTCCATCCCTACTGATTAGAGTTGATTCCTCCCATCAGCTTGTAATCATCCTTGTATTTTGGCAATGATAAATATTCAGATTTCCTATGGCAATAGAAGGACCTAAATGGGAGATAACTACAACAAGGTAGCTCATTCACCTTGTTAGAAACCCAGAGAAACACAAGTGTATTGTCTGCAAGAAACATAAACTATTCTAGGTAACATAAGGGTAAATGACTATGTTTGGAGATTCTCTCTGACCAATCTCCATATATCCAGCAATATTTCAAAACATCTCATACCCCTCCCCCTCCTACGGTCAACTGATGTTCTTCAGTGCCAATTCAACTTTGGTATAGACTGTAGTGATGTGCTAAGAACAAAAAAATGATATTGACCAAAGACATGTTGTATATTCACTTTACCTTTTTCTGCAAAACTGTCCTGAACTTCTGAACATCATATTTTAATTTGGTATATGACCCTATTGCAATTATTGTATGTTGCCGATTTAAGAACCCATTCATGAAGTTGCCACACATTGTATCAACCAAACAAACAAAAATTTCACAACACAAAAAATGTCATTAAGATCCAAGATTTCATATTTGGTAGTTCATCAGCGAACACTTCCAAGAGAAAAATGCAGCAAGCAACAATTTAAGGGTTGGGACATACTGCAGTGATAATTGAAAAAGCTTAAGTTGTAGAGTGTGGATTATCATACTTTAGGTTGACTTCTTTAGAAAAACCTATAGGTTATATGAGTACTACTCTCTCAACACATACAAGAATAAGAACCTGACATAAGGAGACCAAAGAAAAGACAAGTATAACTAATTCTACTGACAATTTACATAAGAACATGTATAACCAGCTAACATTAGTCATATATGAAAAAGGAAAGTACCATATGTATGTGAGCACAACATATCAGCATGCCAATTTAACAAGGCCCAAATGACACTTCAAAGAATCTGCAAATGCAGGACATAAGGCAAGTAAAAAAATGCACTTCATACCATGTCTGAAACTATATATCAAAAAGGATTGTCGCAAAAAAAAAGCATCGGTAGGAAATATTTATGCTAAACTCTTTGCTGAAGAGGAAATACCTTATGGCAAGCCAATCTTTATTATAGTGTGTAGAATGACGTTAGTAGCTTCTTTTATAGCCTTCTCTAAGTCTACAAGCCAATAAGGTTTAGAAATTGCTGATGCAAGTCTGACACAATTTTTTCCGCATGATCCTGCTATCAAATGATAGAGCACTCTCTAACCATATTTGAATGATAAATGCGTAGGTGAGCTCCAACTGTAGTCTTGGACATACCTTCAACATAAATATCTTGTATTTATGATTTAATCTTATTTTGGTTGCAAACATCAAAAGATCTCTTAGCTATAGACAGGTGCTTGAAGACTGACCATGGTGGGAGGAGCTTGAACCGAAGAACTATAATATCTAGAAAAATAGACATGTAAATTATAAGTCAAAAGGTAGAAAAATATTCCCACTTCTTCATGTGTGAGTACGTCAAAATCTGCACATCCACCAAGTAAATTATGCAAAGGCGTCGTATCTTATGAATCCGGTTCCTCTGTGAATCCCTGCATCCTCACAATTCCAGACGGACGATGAAAATCCTGTGCCTCACGTTGAGTCAAAAGTAAGTTTGCAATTACACGCCCGCTTCCAGATTTAACCTCCTATAATTTTGCAATAACCCCCTTAGCTTCGTAACCTCTGAAACTGTGAGTCCACACCGTCTCCGTGGATCCAATCTAGGCTCAGTCCCGTTTTCCCCTCTGGCGACCAAGGGCAAGGAGAGCACGGCGGCCGCCCTCCTCAATTTCTTCGGCATGAGCGACTTCCAGGCTCGATCCTCCTTCAACATGATCCGAAGAACCTCCTTCGACATGCGTGCAATCGCCTCGGCTTCACAGCCAGCGCCGGCGAGCTGCTGCCGCTAGAGGAGCTGACGGGCGTGATGTCTACGGGTGCTTCTATTCTTGTAGACAGTGTTGGGCCTCCAAGAGCAGAGGTTTGTAGAACAGCAGCAAGTTTCCCTTAAGTGGATCACCCAAGGTTTATCGAACTCAGGGAGGAAGAGGTCAAAGATATCCCTCTCATGCAACCCTGCAACCACAAAGCAAGAAGTCTCTTGTGTCCCCAACACACCTAATAGGTGCACTAGTTCGGCGAAGAGATAGTGAAATACAAGTGGTATGAATGAATATGAGCAGTAGTAACGGCGCCAGAAAAGTGCTTGTCGGGCACGATTGATGGTAGTAATATTGCAGGCAGTAAAGATGCAGTAAAATAGTAAACAAGCAGCGATAGCAGTATTTAGGAACAAGGCCTAGGGATCATACTTTCACTAGTGGACACTCTCAACATTGATCACATAACAGAATAAATATATAGATGCTAGACTCTACACCCTCTTGTTGGATGATGAACACCACTAACTGTGTAGGATTACACGAACCCTCAATGCCGGAGTTAACAAGCTCCACAATATTCAATGTTCATATTTAAATAACCTTAGAGTGCATGACAGATCAACATAACCAAACCAAGTACTAACATAGCATGCACACTGTCACCTTCACACTACGAAAGGAGGAATAGATCACATCAATACTATCATAGCAATAGTTAACTTCATAATCTACAAGAGATCACAATCATAGCCTACGCCAAGTACTACACGATGCACACACTGTCACCATTACACCGTGCAGGAGGAATAAACTACTTTAATAACATCACTAGAGTAGCACACAGATAAATTGTGATACAAAACACATTGCAATCATAAAGGGATATAAATAAGCACTTCACTATGCCATTCATAACAGCGAATAAGTATTCTGTGAAATATAGCCTAAGAGACCCACACGGTGCACACACTGTCACCTTTACACACGTGGGACAAGGAGTCTCCGGAGATCACATAAGTAAAATCCACTTGACTAGCATAATGACATCTAGATTACAAGCATCATCATATGAATCTCAATCATGTAAGGCAGCTCATGAGATTATTGTATTGAAGCACATAGGAGAGAGATTAACCACATAGCTACTGGTACAGCCCCGAGCCTCGATGGAGAACTACTCCCTCCTCATGGGAGACAGCAGCGTTGATGAAGATGACGGTGGTTTCGATGGAGGAGCCTTCCGGGGGCACTTCCCCGTCCCGGCGGCGTGCCGGAACAGAGACTCCTGTCCCCCAGATCTTGGCTTCGCAATGGCGGCGGCTCTGGAAGGTTTCTCGTACCGTGGCATTTCCGTCTCGAGGTTTTAGGTCAGGGACCTTTAACTAGGCGAAGAGGCGGAGTCGGAAGGCTGACGAGGCGACGACACAACAGGGGGGCGCGGCCCAGGCCCTGGCCGCGCCGCCCTATCATCTGGGCCCACCAGGGCTCCCCTCTGGTGGCTCTCGGGTGTTCTGGAAGCTTCGTGGAAAAATAGGATGCTGGGCATTGATTTCGTCCAATTCCGAGAATATTTCCTTACTAGGATTTCTGAAACCAAAAACAGCAGAAAACAGCAACTGGCCCTTCGGCATCTCGTCAATAGGTTAGTTCCGGAAAACGCATAAATATGACATAAAGTATGCATAAAACATGTAGATATCATCAATAATGTGGCATAGAACATAAGAAATTATCGATACGTCGGAGACGTATCAGCATCCCCAAGCTTAGTTCCTGCTCGTCCCGAGCAGGTAAACGATAACAAAGATAATTTCTGGAGTGACATGCCATCATAACCTTGATCATACTATTGTAAGCATATGTAATGAATGCAGCGATCAAAAGAATGGTAATGACATGAGTAAACAAATGAATCATAAAGCAAAGACTTTTCATGAATAGTACTTTCAAGACAAGCATCAATAAGTCTTGCATAGGAGTTAACTCATAAAACAATAATTCAAAGTAAAAGGTATTGAAGCAACATAAAGGAAGATTAAGTTTCAGCGGTTGCTTTCAACTTATAACATGTATATCTCATGGATATTGTCAATGTAAAGTAATATAACAAGTGCAATATGCAAGTATGTAGGAATCAATGCACAGTTCACACAAGTGTTTGCTTCTTGAGGTGGAGAGAAATAGGTGAACTGACTCAACATAAAAGTAAAAGAAAGGCCCTTCGCAGAGGGAAGCATTGATTGCTATATTTGTGCTAGAGCTTTGGTTTTGAAAACAAGAAACAATTTTGTCAACGGTAGTAATAAAGCATATGTGTTATGTAAATTATATCTTACAAGTTGCAAGCCTCATGCATAGTGTACTAATAGTGCCCGCACCTTGTCCTAATTAGCTTGGGTTAACACGGATTATCATTGCATAACATATGTTTCAACCAAGTGTCACAAAGGGGTACCTCTATGCCGCCTGTACAAGGGTCTAAGGAGAAAGTTCGCATTGGATTTCTCGCTTTTGATCATTCTTCAACTTAGACACCCATACCGGGAGAACATAGACAACAGATAATGGACTCCTCTTTTAATGCTTAAGCATTCAACAACAGATAATATTCTCATAAGAGATTGAGGTTTTATGTCCAAACTGAAACTTCCACCATGATTCATGGCTTTAGTTAGCGGCCCAATGTTCTTCTCTAACAGTATGCATACTCAAACCATTTGATTGTGAAAACCGCCCTTACTTCAGACAAGACGAACATGCATATCAACTCACATGATATTCAACAAAGAGTAGTTGCTGGCGTCCCCAGGAAACATGGTTACCGCACAACAAGCAACTTAATAAGAGATAAAGTGCATAAGTACATATTCAATACCACAATAGTTTTTAAGCTATTTGTCCCATGAGCTATATTGCAAAGGTAAAGAATGGAAATTTTAAAGGTAGCACTCAAGCAATTTACTTTGGAATGGCGGAGAAATACCATGTAGTAGGTAGGTATGGTGGACACAAATGGCATAGTAGTTGGCTCAAGGATTTTGGATGCATGAGAAGTATTCCCTCTCGATACAAGGTTTAGGCTAGCAAGGTTATTTGAAACAAACACAAGGATGAACCGGTGCAGCAAAACTCACATAAAAGACATATTCTAAACATTATAAGACTCTACACCGTCTTCCTTGTTGTTCAAACTCTTTACTAGAAATTATCTAGACCTTAGAGAGAACAATTATGCAAACCAAATTTTAGCAAGCTCTATGTATTTCTTCATTAATAGGTGCAAAGTATATGATGCAAGAGCTTAAACATGAGCACAACAATTGCCAAGTATCAAATTATCCAAGACATTTTATCAATTACTACATGTAGCATTTCCCGATTCCAACCATATAACAATTTAACGAAGAAGATTCAACCTTCGCCATGAATACTATGAGTAAAGCCTAAGGACGTATCTGTCCATATGCAACAGCGGAGCGTGTCTCTCTCCCACACAATGAATGCTAGGATCCATTTTATTCAAAGAAAAACAAAAACAAAAACAAACCGACGCTCCAAGCAAAGCACATAAGATGTGATGGAATAAAAATATAGTTTCAGGGGAGGAACCTGATAATGTTGTCGATGAAGAAGGGGATGCCTTGGGCATCCCCAAGCTTAAACGCTTGAGTCTTCTTAAAATATGCAGGGATGAACTACCGGGGCATCCCCAAGCTTAGAGCTTTCACTCTTCTTGATCACGTTGTATCATCCTCCTCTCTTGACCCTTGAAAACTTCCTCCACACCAAACTCGAAACAAACTCATTAGAGGGTTAGTGCATAATTAAAAATTCACATGTTCAGAGGTGACACAATCATTCTTAACACTTCTGGACATTGCCCAAAGCTACTGGAAGTCAATGGAACAAAGAAATCCATCCAACACAGCAAAAGAGGCAATGCGAAATAAAAGGCAGAATCTGTCAAAACAGAACAGTCCGTAAAGACGAATTTTAAAGTGGCACCAGACTTGCTCATATGAAAATGCTCAAATTGAATGAAAGTTGCGTACATATCTGAGGATCACGCACGTAAATTGGCAGATTTTTCTGAGTTACCTACAGAGAATTCTGCCCAGATTCGTGACAGACAGAAATCTGTTAATCCAAATCTAATGTCAACTCTACTATCAAAGACTTTACTTGGCACAACAATGCAATAAAATAAAGATAAGGAGAGGTTGCTACAGTAGTAACAACTTCCAAGACTCAAATATAAAACAAAGTACTGTAGTAAAAAAAACACATGGGTTATCTCCCAAGAAGTGCTTTCTTTATAGCCATTAAGATGGGCTCAGCAATTTTAATGATGCACTCGCAAGAAAGAGGAGTTGAAGCAAAAAAGAGCATCAAAAAGAAAATTCAAAACACATTTAAGCCTAACATGCTTCCTATGCATAGGAATCTTGTAAATAAACAAGTTCATGAAGAGCAAAGTAACAAGCATAGAAAGATAAAACCAGTGTAACTTCAAAAATTTCAGCATATAGAGAGGTGTTTTAGTAACATGAAAACTTCTACAACCATATTTTCCTCTCTCATAATAACTTTCTGTATCATCATGAGCAAACTCAAACAATATAAGTATCACATAAAACATTCTTATTCACATGCATAAAAGTATCATTACTCTCCACATAAGCATAATCAATTTTATTAGTTGTAGTGGGAGAAAATTCAACAAAGTAGCTATCATTATTATTCTCATCAAGTGTAGGAGGCATAGTATAATCATAATAAAATTTACTCTCCATAGTTGGCGGCACCAAAAGACCACTATCATTATAATCATCATAAATAGGAGGCATATTGATGAGGACATCTCTATGATAGATACAACCAATACTCCTACAACCACATCTCAGGTACATTCGTTACTAGGAATCCTTCCTGATATATATGAGAATATGATGCTGCCTAAATCAAATGTCTTTATATTATTTAGGAATGGATCTAGCATGGACGCCAAGCATTGGATTAGGAACATGCATGGAGATGGCAGCAGACCTGCAAGGATTCAGGATGCCGTTGCAAGCGAGGATTTCAGAACATTGAAGCCACCATGGTGAAGCAATGATGATTGGATGAATTATACAAGTTACTCCATCATAAAATTCGTCCAAAGAGTTATTTATGGTGCTATGTCACCTTATTTAATGGGCCAGGCCCATGTATTTTCGGATTAGGTATTTTAGGGTATTTTAAGAGGCCATATAAGTGGAGGAAGGCCCATTTAGGGGTGTTTTTGGCCAACCCTAGCTGGTTGGACGAAAATCCCTTCACTTCCCCCATATATATCCCTCTATAGCCATCATTAGAACTTGGATTTTGATTAGATTAAAAGTTAGCCAATTGCTGCAACTACGTGTACTTCTTTTGAGGCCAACGCCCAGAACAAGATCGCCTATTCGGAATCCCACCATTATCAATCAAGCTTTCATCTCTATTCGCAATATTCTGATTGCATTTTTAGTTCTTACTTGTTCTCGATTTCAGGTAGGAATTAAGACCCTTGCTGGTCAGGCTGATCGTGCTTCCGCAAGATCAGTAACTCCCGGAGATTGTCCTAGCGATTGCATTGGCGCACGAGCTTTGCACGTGTAGTCGGATCGTCAAGCACGAACTCCACCAACAAATCGACGCTATCTTACTCTCATCGAAAGATCGGCCACCTTTGCCTTATCAAGTGGTATCAGATTTCAGGTTGCTCGGTGAGATTTACAGTTTTCCTAGTGTAGATTTGTTTTTACCTATAACCCAGAAAAAGCCCGACAAAAAGAAGTTAGATTAGATCATCCGTCCCATAGCCCCTGCCAAGCCATTGCATGATCTTTTCAGTTTTTGCTTTTTGAGTCTTTGTCTGCAATCGTTGTGTCGCGTGCTGGTCTTAGCATCTAGAGTCGTTAGAGTTTCGAGTTCTGGTCATAGTAGTCGCGTCGCTGCCGCACCATCTCCGCTTGCAGTCCTCGCCATATCACCGCCACCATACACTTCCGCCACATCTGCCATCAACTCTTTGTTGTTCCCTTTGGTTCCCATCATCGTAGGGTCTTTCTTGATCTTTGTTACTGAGTTTTTCCGGGTTTTAGATCCGTTTACTTGGTCAATTTCGCGTTTTCCGTCGGAATTCTGCTAGCAGTCTAGCTGCAAAAAAAAAAATTATCGAAAAAAAAAAATTTTCTGGGCGCCCGACCATAGAGACTTCTATGGTCTAGCGCCAAGGGGTAGATTCTGCAAAAAAAAAAAAAAAAAAAAAAAATTTCTGGGCGCCCGACCATAGAGACCTCTATGGTCTAGCGCCAAGGGGTAGATTCCGCAAAAAAAAAATGAAAAAAAAAATTCTGGGCGCCCTACCATAGAGACCTCTAGGGTCAAGCGCCAAGATTGAGTCAAAAAAAAAAAACCTGGGCGCCTTACCATAGGTGCCTCTATCCTTCAGTGCCAGTTTCGCTGCCTCTTGTATCTTGTGCCGCGTCGTGATCTCGTTGGTGATTTAGGCTCGCGTCTCTAATACGATCTAGCCTAGGACTAGCACAGTACCTTCGTTGAGCGTTTACTCAATTTGCATCGCTGATTTGATTACTGTGCCACCATATCACTATACTTTGCCTTCCCAGAGCTCCACAGATATCTCCACATGCACTGTGTCGACCCCTGGTAATCGCTTTGGCAATCTTTGGAGAAGCTGATCTTTGCTGGTTGCCATATCGCCTTCCTCCTGTTTGGTAAGAACTTGTAAGAGCTTTGTATTTTGCTTGACGAATTGCGCGTGAACCACCATATTCCGTAGTTTGTAGGCATATACATTTGTGCTTTTTGGGTACTAACCATGACAGGAATTGAGGAGCAAGCCATCGACCCGAGTACCATGACGACTACGGAGCTGCATGTGCAACCATTTACAGGAGATCATGATCAGGTTATATCTTTACCAGTTTATGAGGGTAGATATAATACAGATGCTTATTTTGATTGGGAGTTTGAGGTTGACAATATTTTTGGATGCCATGATTTTAATGAGCATGACAAAGTAAGAATTGCCGCCCAAACTTTTATTGATCTTGCTTCCGTTTGGTGGGACTGGAATTATAAAGAAAATGTTGATAATACACCTACTACTTGGGTAGATTTAAAATCTGTTTTGAGACATAAATTTGTGCCTCTTTTTCATCAACGTGAACTGATCCGCAAACTTAAACGGTTAGAACAAGGTAGTAACACCGTGCATGTTTACTATCAGGAATTTAAATTTTACATGTACCGTTGTGATATAAATGAATTTGAGGAAAATACTAGAAACATGTTTTTCAACGGCTTGAACCCTGATATTAAGGTTATGTTTAAGTATATTCGTCATTCTACTATTGGTATATATGTTCGAGCTTGTGCTTTTGAGAAACACATACAGGAGAAAACGTTGGACCATTCCATCTCCTTCAAGTCATGCACACTAGCACCGGTTGTTTCTTCCAATGTTCCACACATGGATATTGTTGTGCGAGTCGCCCAGCCACAGACTTGTGACACGTCGCTGCGAACATCTTCTACGTTGGAGTCCCAAGGTAAAAATGAAGGTATTGATTTTGTCCTTCCACTTGTGACTGATGAATTACATGATGATCTACATATGTCATGTGATGATTTGTCTATTAAGTTGATTGAGGATAGAGCTGTCACTTTGAAACAATCTACTGATCAAACAATGGAGATGCTTCCTAGTTTTGTTAATGAACTTGAAATTGGTAAATACCATGTTGATATTAATATACCATGTGTTGAGTTCACTGATGATTTGGCCACACCGCCTATATTAGAGGATCATACTACTGAATTGCAAGTACCATGTGATCATACCACTGAGATTGATGTTGTTGTGAGCGCAATTAGTCATGTTTGCAGTTCTTCTTTGACTATGTGTGCATCCACTGAAATTGTTAATACTAAAATGGATTCTTCTATTGATTTAAGTACACCCACTGAATTGCATGCTACAATACCAAATGTTTTGGGTGCTTCTTTTGCAGACATTCATGCATCTATCAATTCGAGTGGCCCAAATGTGTTATATGCTCAGACATATTTTGGGTTGGGTGTACCAATTGATCACTTTAATCTGTCTTGGAATATGAGTGCACCCACTGAAATTATAATTGATATGACTAGCAATCTTTTGGTTGACTCTAGTTATGACAGACCTACAGATTTTTGTGTACCATGTGCTGTTTTTCATTCCTCTATTGATATGAGTGTACCAACGGAGACTTTTGTTTCCAAGGATGATCATGTGTTAGGAACTTGTGTAACTGATATACCAACTATGTTAAACACACCTACTGTACAAGTTCATTCTTCCATATCTATGAGTGCACAAACTGAAATTCTTGCTCCTGATATCGCACCTTGTGACTTGAAAGATGACTCTAGTATGGATCATATAAAACTGGTTATGAACAATGAAGTGTTGGCTAAGATTTCTCATGCTAATTCTTTGTTTTCTGTTGTGATGGATCCACCTATATCTTTGTCACATGCTAGACATAAAATTGATGAACTTCCCTGTTTAAAGAGTGTCTACGCCCCTGATGTTACTTTTAATTTGGTTGGGCGGTATGACATAGCGGATATTTTTATGGTACATAGGATTTGCATCATGAGTGATGATTTTTCTAGTCGATGTTCCAACAAACCTGAATTTGTATATATGCTTTCTCATTTTGATATGACCTCCAATGTTGGTATTCATTCTATGCCAAATAACTTGCTGCAAAATTGTTTAATTCAACATGACGTGGCTAGTAAATTTGAGACCTTACGTTTTGGGTTACCAACTTTGGGATGGTTTAATGATGAGCATTATAATTTGAAAGGAGTTAATATGTGCTTCACTTATATCTGCAAATTGAGTTGTGATAAATGTTTAATGGGGACTAATAAGCTTCTACGCTACTACAATACTGGAATTTGTACAAACTTAAATGGGAAACATGAGAGATCTGTTAAAACAGATGACATATACATATACCATGCATATACCTTGTCTCTTTTGTTAGCATGTTTACAGAATAAACATCGCCGAGGACGGCTTTTCTTTCAAGAAAGGGAGGATGATGAGGACATGATTACCTGCGATTTGAAGGCATATCTTGGTGAAAAAGATGAGACTACGTCGAGGACGACTTCAATTCAAGTAGGGGAGGATGATGAGGACATCTCTATGATAGATACAACCAATACTCCTACAACCACATCTCAGGTACATTCGTTACTAGGAATCCTTCCTGATATATATGAGAATATGATGCTGCCTAAATCAAATGTCTTTATATTATTTAGGAATGGATCCAGCATGGATGCCAAGCATTGGATTAGGAACGTGCATGGAGATGGCAGCAGACCTGCAAGGATTCAGGATGGCTTTGCAAGCGAGGATTTCAGAACATTGAAGCCACCATGGTGAAGCAATGATGATTGGATGAATTATACAAGTTAATCCATCATAAAATTCGTCCAAAGAGTTATTTATGGTGCTGCGTCACCTTATTTAATGGGCCAGGCCCATGTATTTTCGGATTAGGTATTTTAGGGTATTTTAAGAGGCCATATAAGTGGAGGAAGGCCCATTTAGGGGTGTTTTTGGCCAACCCTAGCTGGTTGGACGAAAATCCCTTCACTTCCCCCATATATATCCCTCTGTAGCCGTCATTAGAACTTGGATTTTGATTAGATTAAAAGTTAGCCAATTGCTGCAACTACGTGTACTTCTTTTGAGGCCAACGCCCAGAACAAGATCGCCTATTCGGAATCCCACCATTATCAATCAAGCTTTCATCTCTATTCGCAATATTCTGATTGCATTTTTAGTTCTTACTTGTTCTCGATTTCAGGTAGGAATTAAGACCCTTGCTGGTCAGGCTGATCGTGCTTCCGCAAGATCAGTAACTCCCGGAGATTGTCCTAGCGATTGCATTGGCGCACGAGCTTTGCACGTGTAGTCGGATCGTCAAGCACGAACTCCACCAACAAATCGACGCTATCTTACTCTCATCGAAAGATCGGCCACCTTTGCCTTATCAAGTGGTATCAGATTTCAGGTTGCTCGGTGAGATTTACAGTTTTCCTAGTGTAGATTTGTTTTTACCTATAACCCAGAAAAAGCCCGACAAAAAGAAGTTAGATTAGATCATCCGTCCCATAGCCCCTGCCAAGCCATTGCATGATCTTTTCAGTTTTTGCTTTTTGAGTCTTTGTCTGCAATCGTTGTGTCGCGTGCTGGTCTTAGCGTCTAGAGTCGTTAGAGTTTCGAGTTCTGGTCATAGTAGTCGCGTCGCCGCCGCACCATCTCCGCTTGCAGTCCTCGCCATATCACCGCCACCATACACTTCCGCCACATCTGCCATCAACTCTTTGTTGTTCCCTTTGGTTCCCATCATCGTAGGGTCTTTCTTGATCTTTGTTACTGAGTTTTTCCGGGTTTTAGATCCGTTTTCTTGGTCAATTTCGCGTTTTCCGTCGAAATTCTGCTAGCAGTCTAGCTGCAAAAAAAAAAAATTATCGAAAAAAAAAATTTTCTGGGCGCCCGACCATAGAGACCTCTATGGTCTAGCGCCAAGAGGTAGATTCTGCAAAAAAAAAAAATCAAAAATCAAAAAAAAATATTCTGGGCACCCGACCATAGAGACCTCTATGGTCTAGCGCCAAGGGGTAGATTCCGCAAAAAAAAAAACGAAAAAAAAAAATCTGGGCGCCCTACCATAGAGACCTCTAGGGTCAAGCGCCAAGATTGAGTCAAAAAAAAACCTGGGCGCCTTACCATAGGTGCCTCTATCCTCCAGTGCCAGTTTCACTGCCTCTTGTATCTTGTGCCGCGTCGTGATCTCGTTGGTGATTTAAGCTCGCGTCTCTAATACGATCTAGCCTAGGACCAACACAGTACCTTCGTTGAGCGTTTACTCAATTTGCATCGCTGATTTGATTACTGTGCCACCATATCACTATACTTTGCCTTCCCAGAGCTCCACAGATATCTCCACGTGCACTGTGTTGACCCCTGGTAATCGCTTTGGCAATCTTTGAGAAGCTGATCTTTGCTGGTTGCCATATCGCCTTCCTCCTGTTTGGTAAGAACTTGTAAGAGCTTTGTATTTTGCTTGACGAATTGCGCGTGAACCACCATATTCCGTAGTTTGTAGGCATATACATTTGTGCTTTTTGGGTACTAACCATGACAGGAATTGAGGAGCAAGCCATCGACCCGAGTACCATGACGACTATGGAGCTGCATGTGCAACCATTTACAGGAGATCATGATCAGGTTATATCTTTACCAGTTTATGAGGGTAGATATAATACAGATGCTTATTTTGATTGGGAGTTTGAGGTTGACAATATTTTTGGATGCCATGATTTTAATGAACATGACAAAGTAAGAATTGCCGCCCAAACTTTTATTGATCTTGCTTCCGTTTGGTGGGACTGGAATTATAAAGAAAATGTTGTTAATACACCTACTACTTGGGTAGATTTAAAATCTGTTTTGAGACATAAATTTGTGCCTCTTTTTCATCAACGTGAACTGATCCGCAAACTTAAACGGTTAGAACAAGGTAGTAACACCGTGCATGTTTACTATCAGGAATTTAAATTTTACATGTACCGTTGTGATATAAATGAATTTGAGGAAAATACTAGAAACATGTTTTTCAACGGCTTGAACCCTGATATTAAGGTTATGTTTAAGTATATTCATCGTTCTACTATTGGTATATATGTTCGAGCTTGTGCTTTTGAGAAACACATACAGGAGAAAACATTGGACCATTCCATCTCCTTCAAGTCATGCACACTAGCACCGGTTGTTTCTTCCAATGTTCCACGCATGGATATTGTTGTGCGAGTCGCCCAGCCACAGACTTGTGACACGTCGCTGCGAACATCTTCTACGTTGGAGTCCCAAGGTAAAAATGAAGGTATTGATTTTGTCCTTCCACTTGTGACTGATGAATTACATGATGATCTACATATGTCATGTGATGATTTGTCTATTGAGTTGATTGAGGATAGAGCTGTCACTTTGAAACAATCTACTGATCAAACAATGGAGATGCTTCCTAGTTTTGTTAATGAACTTGAAATTGGTAAATACCATGTTGATATTAATATACCATGTGTTGAGTTCACTGATGATTTGGCCACACCGCCTATATTAGAGGATCATACTACTGAATTGCAAGTACCATGTGATCATACCACTGAGATTGATGTTGTTGTGAGCGCAATTAGTCATGTTTGCAGTTCTTCTTTGACTATGTGTGCGTCCACTGAAATTGTTAATACTAAAATGGATTCTTCTATTGATTTAAGTACACCCACTGAATTGCATGCTACAATACCAAATGTTTTGGGTGCTTCTTTTGCAGACATTCATGCATCTATCAATTCGAGTGGCCCAAATGTGTTATATGCTCAGACATATTTTGGGTTGGGTGTACCAATTGATCACTTTAATCTGTCTTGGAATATGAGTGCACCCACTGAAATTATAATTGATATGACTAGCAATCTTTTGGTTGACTCTAGTTATGATAGACCTACAGATTTTTGTGTACCATGTGCTGTTTTTCATTCCTCTATTGATATGAGTGTACCAACGGAGACTTTTGTTTCCAAGGATGATCATGTGTTAGGAACTTGTGTAACTGATATACCAACTATGTTAAACACACCTACTGTACAAGTTCATTCTTCCATATCTATGAGTGCACAAACTGAAATTCTTGCTCCTGATATCGCACCTTGTGACTTGAAAGATGACTCTAGTATGGATCATATAAAACTGGTTATGAACAATGAAGTGTTGGCTAAGATTTCTCATGCTAATTCTTTGTTTTCTGTTGTGATGGATCCACCTATATCTTTGTCACATGCTAGACATAAAATTGATGAACTTCCCTGTTTAAAGAGTGTCTACGCCCCTGATGTTACTTTTAATTTGGTTGGGCGGTATGACATAGCGGATATTTTTATGGTACATAGGATTTGCATCATGAGTGATGATTTTTCTAGTCGATGTTCCAACAAACCTGAATTTGTATATATGCTTTCTCATTTTGATATGACCTCCAATGTTGGTATTCATTCTATGCCAAATAACTTGCTGCAAAATTGTTTAATTCAACATGACGTGGCTAGTAAATTTGAGACCTTACGTTTTGGGTTACCAACTTTGGGATGGTTTAATGATGAGCATTATAATTTGAAAGGAGTTAATATGTGCTTCACTTATATCTGCAAATTGAGTTGTGATAAATGTTTAATGGGGACTAATAAGCTTCTACGCTACTACAATACTGGAATTTGTACAAACTTAAATGGGAAACATGAGAGATCTGTTAAAACAGATGACATATACATATACCATGCATATACCTTGTCTCTTTTGTTAGCATGTTTACAGAATAAACATCGCCGAGGACGGCTTTTCTTTCAAGAAAGGGAGGATGATGAGGACATGATTACCTGCGATTTGAAGGCATATCTTGGTGAAAAAGATGAGACTACGTCGAGGACGACTTCAATTCAAGTAGGGGAGGATGATGAGGACATCTCTATGATAGATACAACCAATACTCCTACAACCACATCTCAGGTACATTCGTTACTAGGAATCCTTCCTGATATATATGAGAATATGATGCTGCCTAAATCAAATGTCTTTATATTATTTAGGAATGGATCCAGCATGGACGCCAAGCATTGGATTAGGAACGTGCATGGAGATGGCAGCAGACCTGCAAGGATTCAGGATGGCGTTGCAAGCGAGGATTTCAGAACATTGAAGCCACCATGGTGAAGCAATGATGATTGGATGAATTATACAAGTTAATCCATCATAAAATTCGTCCAAAGAGTTATTTATGGTGCTGCGTCACCTTATTTAATGGGCCAGGCCCATGTATTTTCGGATTAGGTATTTTAGGGTATTTTAAGAGGCCATATAAGTGGAGGAAGGCCCATTTAGGGGTGTTTTTGGCCAACCCTAGCTGGTTGGACGAAAATCCCTTCACTTCCCCCATATATATCCCTCTGTAGCCGTCATTAGAACTTGGATTTTGATTAGATTAAAAGTTAGCCAATTTCTGCAACTACGTGTACTTCTTTTGAGGCCAACGCCCAGAACAAGACCGCCTATTCGGAATCCCACCATTATCAATCAAGCTTTCATCTCTATTCGCAATATTCTGATTGCATTTTTAGTTCTTACTTGTTCTCGATTTCAGGTAGGAATTAAGACCCTTGCTGGTCAGGCTGATCGTGCTTCCGCAAGATCAGTAACTCCCGGAGATTGTCCTAGCGATTGCATTGGCGCACGAGCTTTGCACGTGTAGTCGGATCGTCAAGCACGAACTCCACCAACAAATCGACGCTATCTTACTCTCATCGAAAGATCGGCCACCTTTGCCTTATCACATATCATAATCAACATAAACTTTCTCCTCAATACCCGGAGGACTAAAGAGATCATTTTCATCAAAACCGACCTCCCGAAGCTTAAATTCTTCCATAGCATTAGCAACAATAGTGTTCAAAGCATTCATAATAATAACATTCCCATTAGCATGCATAAGTTCCATGGGTTTTTTAATTTTCTCTTCAAACACATCATGTCCTAATTCAAGATAAAGTTCATAAAGATCTCTCATTTTGTTGTTGTCTTCCATTAAGCCTTACTAGTGTAAAACAAGAAACAAAAAGATGCAATTGCAGGATCTAAAGGAGATAGCTTCGAGCACTCACACACCGGCAACAGTGCTAGGAAATAGCTTAGTAGTCGGAGGATGTGAATACCTTTTACCTTACCTCCCCGGCAACGGTGCCAGAAAAGTGCTTGATGTCTACGGGTGCTTCTATTCTTGTAGACAGTGTTGGGCCTCCAAGAGCAGAGGTTTGTAGAACAGCAGCAAGTTTCCCTTAAGTGGATCACCCAAGGTTTATCGAACTCAGGGAGGAAGAGGTCAAAGATATCCCTCTCATGCAACCCTGCAACCACAAAGCAAGAAGTCTCTTGTGTCCCCAACACACCTAATAGGTGCATGATATGTCCAATTTGCATCACTATTTTATATCATAATTTGCTGTTATTCATTAATATATTTCATATTTGGAGATAATACTTATGTTATTTCATCTATTTTGCATGCTTCATGATTATTGGAGGATCGCGCACCGGAGCCAGGATTCTGCTGGAAAAAGCATCGTCAGAACGCAATATTTCGGAAGATCAACAATTGACGGGAATTACACGAAAACTCCTATTTTTCCATATGACGAAGGGAGCCAGAAGGGGGAGCTGAGGAGGGCCGCCATGGGCCCACCTCACAGGCCGGCGCGGGCCCTGCCCTGGCCGCGCCGCCCTGTGAGGAGGGGGCCCACAGCCCCCTCTCGCCTCCTTTTCTTCGCGTACGCCTTCGTCCTGAAAACCTAAGCCAGAGGGGTACGTCGAACAGAGCCACAGCCGCCTCTGCGGGGCGGAGAACACCAGAGAGAAAAGAGCTCTCCGGCGGGCAGGAATCCGCCGGGGAAATTCCCTCCCGGAGGGGGAAATCGACGCCATCGTCACCGCCATCGAGCTGGACATCATTTCCATCACCATCACCATCATCTTCATCATCATCACCGCCATCTCCACCGCTGCACCTCGTCACCGCTGTAACAATTCGGGTTGGATCTTGATTGTTTGATAGGGGAAACTCTCCCGGTGTTGATTTCTACTTGTTATTGATGCTATTGAGTGAAACCATTGAACCAAGGTTTATGTTCAGATTGTTATTCATCATCATATCACCTCTGATCATGTTCCATATGATGTCTCGTGAGTAGTTCGTTTAGTTCTTGAGGACATGGGTGAAGTCTAAATGTTAGTAGTGAATTATGGTTGAGTAGTATTCAATGTTATGATATTTAAGTTGTGGTGTTATTCTTCTAGTGGTGTCGTGTGAACATCGACTACATGACACTTCACATTTATGGGCCTAGGGGAATGCATCTTGTACTCGTTTGCCAATTGCGGGGTTGCCGGAGTGACAGAAACCTGAGCCCCCGTTGGTATATCGATGCAGGAGGGATCGCAGGATCTCAGAGTTTAAGGCTGTGGTTAGATTTATCTTAATTACTTTCTTGTAGTTGCGGATGCTTGCAAAGGGTATAATCACAAGTATGTATTAGTCCTAGGAAGGGCGGTACATTAGCATAGGTTCACCCACACAACACTTATCAAAACAATGAAGATTAATTAGCCGTATGTAGCGAAAGCACTAGACTAAAATCCCGTGTGTCCTCAAGAACGTTTGGTCATTATAAGTAAACAAACCGGCTTGTCCTTTGTGCTAAAAAGGATTGGGCCACTCGCTGCAATTGTTACTCTCGCACTTTACTTACTCGTACTTTATTCATCTGTTACATCAAAACCCCCTGAATACTTGTCTGTGAGCATTTACAGTGAATCCTTCATCAAAACTGCTTGTCAACACCTTCTGCTCCTCATTGGGATCGACATTCTTACTTATTGTTATCACCAGAATTTGACCGAGTCAGAGGTGGGCCGCGATCAAGATGGACTTGAAGAATATACATGGAAGAATATATGTGAATCGGCCTTATATGCAAAGTTTGGGCTAGTTTGCCCGTGTATCTGTAATATAGTAGATTACGTGTCGGTTAGTTAGAGTTTGGCTCATGCACGGTTGGGATTATTCCCACGCTAGAAAGTCTACGGACTATAAATATGTATCTAGGGTTTATGAAATAAACAACAATCACGTTCACCACAAACCAATCTAGGCGCATCGCCAACTCCCTTGTCTCGAGGGTTTCTTTCGGGTAAGCATCATGCTGCCTAGATCGCATCTTGCGATCTAGGCAGTACAAGTTTATTCGTTGTTCATGCGTTGCTCGTACTGAAGCCTTTTTGATGGCGAGCAACGTAGTTATCTTAGATGTGTTAGGGTTAGCATTGTTCTTCGTATCATATGCTATCATCGTGCAACCCTTAGACATCTAGCCGCCCTTACACCTATCTTAGGTGTAGGGGCGGCACCCCGCTTGATCATTATTTAGTAGATCCGATCCGTTATGGTTGCTCCTTGTTCTTCAAGGATTAGTTTAATATCTGCATAGTTAGGCCTTACAAAGGGTTGGAGGATCCAGCGGCGCGTAGGGTGTAGTTTGCTAGCCCTAGACAGGATGTTCCGGGGATCAACCTAGTGTTGGTTTTTAGGCCCCGTCTAGGATCGGCTTACGATCACCGTGCGCGGCCGCGAGGCCCAATCACGAGTAGGACATTCCGATTATGCGGTGAAAACCCTAAATCGTCGTAGATCGTTTTAGCTTTATCTTGATCAAGCAGGACCACCATATATTCGTACACCTCGTGCGAATCATGGGTGGATCGGCTCCTTGAGCCGATTCACAGGACAACCTGAGAGCCGATCGAGGCTCGTATTTAATGTTTACGTGTATGCCATGCAGGAAACTAAGCGAGGCATCTCCATCACCTTCCTGACCAGGTATAGGTCAGGTGGCACGCCCTTGCACCAGCATCGGACGTGCGTGCCGGAGTCTTTGCGGGCCGTCGCTCGGAGGGACCAGGGCCAGCCGCAGCCCTAAGTTGCTCCCGGCTCTCCTGTGTTGCTCGTCGTTGCTCGCCGGTGGGTTTCTGACCGCAACACATTCTGGCACGCCCGGTGGGACAATCTTCGACATCAACCACATCGCCATCTACATCTGAGATGGCGGACGGCACCCCAGTCACGTACGAGGATCTGACCGAGGAGCTCAAGAAGAAGTATGACGAGGTCAAAGCGATCCTCGAAGCCGACCTCATCGGCTCTTTTCACAGAACCCGTTCACATGGCATCAGGTGGAAAGGGTTCTCACCTGAAGGCGCGCTCGATGGAGTGGACCTGTCCGCCCCGTCCGAAGAACGCACCAGGTCCCTGCGTCAGGAGATTAACTTCATGGTAGCTCATTCGCTACACCGCCACTCTGAGAACCTGGTGAACACTTTGGAGCGTGTTGCTCTTCGGGTGATCCAGGAGATCATGAGACACCAGTACTCTCCGTCAGGACCAGCTCTCGGGACATACCAAGGAGAGATGCCACTCCAGTCCCGTCCACCGCTGCCATTCGCGTTGGCAGCACCAGAAGTGCCGAATTCACCGGCATTCGTCGTCTACAAGATCGGTGGTGACCCTAGTGACTACCAGTTCTTGCACGAGGCGCCTAAGGAGATCCCTCACGGGTACACGTGCACATACGTGCTGCATCGCGGTAACTGGGCGCTCACAAACCAGGCCGCAATAGCAGGGACTTCTGGAAAAGCAGGAGGAACTTCAGCGACAGATCTTGAGAAGCAGACGTGGCTAGCTAAGTATGCCACTCCAACAAACCTCCAGAGCTCAGCTCCTGCAGTTGGCTCAGAGATGGAAAAGCAAGCATGGCTGGCTAAGTATGCCACTCCGGCGAATCTTCAGAGTTCGACTCCTGCAGCCAGCACCGCGGATCAAATCAGTACCATACTGAGAGACCAGTTCGGCATGGTGCCGAAAAGGAGGACAATCGGCTATTCCAAGCCGTACCCCAACGAGTACGAGTTGATCCCACTACCACCCAAATATCGGCTCCCTGATTTCTCCAAGTTCAACGGATCAGATGGTTCCAGCTCCATCGAGCATGTGAGCCGATATTTGGCTCAGCTGGGCACGATCTCAGCAGCAGATGAGCTACGTGTGAGGTTCTTCGCACAGTCCCTCACAGGATCGGCTTTCGGGTGGTACACTTCGTTGCCACGGACTCGATCCGGACTTGGAAGCAGTTGGAAGAACAGTTCCACATGCAGTACCACTCAGAGGCTTCCGAGTCTGGCCTTGCCGATCTCGCACAAATACGTCAGAAGCGTGGAGAAACTGTGGCAGAATACGTCCAGCGCTTCAGAAATCTTAGGAACCAATGTTATTCGGCTCGTGTGACTGAAAAAGAAGCAGTCGAGTTGGCAGTAGTGGGCCTTGCATCACAAATCAAGGATATGGCCTCCCAAGCAGACTTCCCTTCACTGGCGCACATGGTTCAGAAACTGTCGTTATATGAACAGCGCCACCCGGACCTGTACCAGGACAAATTCAAGCGTGCGGTAGTCCTGGTTGAGGCAGATGAAGACGAAGGCTCTGCGGGAGATCAAGAAGTAGCAGTGGCTAAATGGACTCGGGGGGACAACCCCCGTGTCCTGCAAATGGGTTAAGCCACCAGGTCTGCCCAGAGGGTTTGATTTTGACGTGACTAAAACTGAGCAAATCTTCGACCTCTTACTCAAGGAGAAGCAGTTGAAGTTACCCGAAGGCCTCAAAATCCCCACGGTACAGGAGCTGAACGGAAAGCCATACTGCAAATGGCATAACTCGTTCTCCCATACCACCAACGACTGCAGGGTGTGGCGTCAGCAGATCCAAATGGCAATAGAACAAGGACGTCTGATTTTTAACCAGTACGCCATGAAGGTCGACACCCACCCCTTCCCCGCCGTTAACATGGTGGAGTGCACTTACCTTGAAGGTTGCCAGCCAGGATTCTCGTTCAACATCAACATGGTAGGACCTGGACACCACTCTGGCAAGGATGGAGACGAGGGCAGCTGCTCTCATAGCAAGGACACAGAGGAGGCCGCTCCACGCGATCGGCTCCGTCACGATGGCAAGCGCTACATCAGAGAGGGAGAAGTGAAGAATGTAAGATATCAGCGACCTCTCTCCGATCACCTCCTCAACAAGTACGTGAGTCAATATAGCCAACGCCGACGATCCAACGACGATGATGATAGAGACCGTCTGGCTAGGGACGCCAGGAGACATCGTCGGCATGATCGCGACGAGGAGGAGTACGAGCACCGTGCCAAGGAAAAATCGAGGGAGCAAGACGACGAGGATAGACACTGGGACTGCCCCTTCTTCAGACACTGCTGGGATTCAGGAATGAGCCGATTGCCTACAATCGGCAACTGCCCAGAATGTAGACAGAAGAGGAAGGATGCAGCTAACGTGTCCGTGTTCAAACGTCTAGGGCCTCTCCCACCTCGAAGCAAGCACGCTGAGTCCCCTCGGGTGGAAGATCTCGAGGATTTGGAAAACGATGAAGAAGAAGAAGAAGACAGGTACCACCGGCCAAGGTGGTGCCCTGATGGACTCAGCCGTTCCCAGAAGCGTAGGGTTCAGTGACTGCGTGGCTTGGAGGAAGCCGAAAGGTTGTACCTGCACACGCTAAGTAAGGCGCGGCCCGACCTGGCCGCTAAAATTCAATGAACCCTGGATGAAGAGGGTCGACCACAAAAAATGGAGTGGCGCCCCAAGCAAAGGAAAGCCGATGATGAAACATCGGCTGGCACAAACATGGTGCTCATCCTGCCGACGGAGTTTAGTACTCCAGGTTTAGACGAGGTACCAAATTTGGATGACTGTGAGCGCATCGACGTGACAAAGGACGGGGTTAGGCTGGTCCTATCCACCGACCTGACCGTGTAGTAAGAACAAACCGATGAGCAAACGTGGCGAGGCCGATCCTTGGGATCGGCCCCAAAGATTTATGAAGGAACATTACAAAACCTTCATTGAGCGATTCATATGGAGGCCGATTCCAGTAATCGGCCAAAATTATCCTCACCGCATGTTCTGCTTGTGTTCAACATCGATCTACTGGGCAGCGGTTTTACGTCGGCTGATGAGTTAGGAAAAATCAACATTGGTCCTACCGGAGCCGACGTGCAAATACAGTGCCTTGGCTAACTACAGAGCCAATATCTGCAGTTACCTGACAGATTCGGCTCGGGGGGCACCTAATCAGATGAACATGTGCAGATGAACATGTGTGCAGTGAGATGTTGGGGGCCGATAGAAAAATCGGCCAGTAAAAAAAAATCAGCATCACGATATACAGCCGATGCAAGGACATCGACTTTAGAGCTAAAGAAACAAAGCCGATGCATAGCCATCGACTCTAGTACAATTACACAAGATCTACCGGCTATGTGCTCAAGACGCGGATTTTCGCCAAGATGGTCTTCAGTTCAGCTTCAAGGCCTTCTGTTTCCTTGAAGGGAATAAATAATGGGAGCATCCTCAGCTGCAATGAGCCGATTGTGGTGCCCGAACCTCCTCTTCGAGGACTTCCAACCTCTTGCGCCAGTTCAGCAGTAACATCAGTTTTGGCATGCAAGGCAGCCTCTTTCTCATTAAGCTGTTGGTGTTTCATCTACAACATCGGCTTTCAGCGGAAGAAAGCTGATCGATGGGGGCAAGTTTGGCTGACTCTTCATGGTGGCTGTCTCAGATTACCAGATTACCTGAGTTCAAAGCCCTTTGTTTGATCGGTGCATCCTCACCGCTATTCTCGCCTTGACTGAGGCTCGGGGGGCAACTGGCCTGGTAGATGCTCTGTTTTTAGAAGCCAATTGGAGTGTCGTCGGCTGACCCTGCATCATAACCTTCTTCGAAAGTGGTGAGTTGTTGCAGTAGAAGACTACTAGAGCTGCTGAGAAGGAAGCTGCCATCATTTACAGAGTCAGAACCGTCTCGGTTGCTGCGAAAAGATAGAGCAAGGCGCTATGTTCGGACAGTAAGGGGCAGTTAAGGATCACCTTCAGGCTGGGAACCATAGCGTGGGCTCTGGATGGTGCCGCCCATGGATTCATTGCAGTTGCGAACCTGCGCAATTGACATTTGAGGTTCGTATGGCCGTGGGTTGGATCTGTCCAAATGGCGTTTTGGGGAATTGGGTTTTGCCCTTGCGGACAGGCCACAGATTACCATTGGGATAAACAATAGAGTTGGCTCTGCTCGTGTTTTCATGACAAGGACCGGTGCGCTGCCATCGGCTCGTAATTTGTTGACTTATTTTAGCAATCGGTAAATTTGGTGAAAGGACAGAATCAGCTGAAAAGTCCTTCTTCATAATAAGAGGGATTTTTACAAAAGAAGAGCCGATTGCTCAAGAAGGGGGAAAACAAAAGAAGAGCCGATTGCTCAGGGGCTACTAGTCCTACTCTACTAGTCCTCGCTGGCCTCGTCGTCGGCGTCGCTGCCGTCGGCGCTGCTTCCGGAGAGTTCCTCGTCGCTGCTACCCCAGCCCTCGGCCGGAGCCTCTTCTTCCTCGTCATCATCATCGTCCTCGCTGTCCGCCCAAGCGCGGAATCGCTTTGCCGGCGGATGTTCAGCGGAGGAGGAGGAATCATCCTCCTCCTTTTCCTCTTCTTCCTCTACTTCTTCTTCTTCCTCCTTCCCGTCGGAGGAGGTGGGTTTCACCCAGGGATGGAGGTCGTCTTCGCTTTCGCTTATCAGCTCCCCTTCGATGAGGAACTTGAGGTCGTCTTCCCCATCGGTCAGAGGCAGGTCGCCATCTGACCCGACGAGTGCTTCGGGTGGGCCGTCTGGCACATGATCAAAGTTCCACTCCGGCTCGCTTGAGGAGGAAGACTGAAGGGAGAGGCCGGAGGAGACGGAGGAAGAGGAAGACATTGCTACAGGGAAAGAGGGTTTTTCGGTGCCGATAGCTAGAACAGAGGAAGGGGATGAAAAGGGCTAATCAATCGGCACAGTTAAATAAGGAGGAGCCTAGTGGAGATTTAATGCCATTGCAGTTTCCGAGGAAGTGATGCTAAAGCTATCAAATTTTGCAGAGAAGTTGAGAAGACAGGGCATCATGATGAAGGATACTGCGACGGTTCTGCTCTGCCACGACATGACCCGACAAAGAAAAGCAGAGTGATTTTGGAATTATCAATTCCAAAACCAGGGGGGCATGTGTTATCACCAGAATTTGACCGAGTCAGAGGTGGGCCGCGATCAAGATGGACTTGAAGAATATACATGGAAGAATATACGTGAATCGGCCTTATATGCAAAGTTTGGGCTAGTTTGCCCGTGTATCTGTAATATAGTTGATTACGTGTCGGTTAGTTAGAGTTTGGCTCGTGCACGGTTGGGATTATTCCCACGCTAGAAAGTCTACGGACTATAAATATGTATCTAGGGTTTATGAAATAAACAACAATCACGTTCACCACAAACCAATCTAGGTGCATCGCCAACTCCCTTGTCTCGAGGGTTTCTTCCGGGTAAGCATCATGCTGCCTAGATCGCATCTTGCGATCTAGGCAGTACAAGTTTATTCGTTGTTCATGCGTTGCTCGTACTGAAGCCTTTTTGATGGCGAGCAACGTTGTTATCTTAGATGTGTTAGGGTTAGCATTGTTCTTCGTATCATATGCTATCGTCGTGCAACCCTTAGACATCTAGCCGCCCTTACACCTATCTTAGGTGTAGGGGCGGCACCCCGCTTGATCATTATTTAGTAGATCCGATCCGTTATGGTTGCTCCTTGTTCTTCAAGGATTAGTTTAATATCTGCATAGTTAGGCCTTACAAAGGGTTGGAGGATCCAGCGGCGCGTAGGGTGTAGTTTGCTAGCCCTAGACAGGATGTTCCGGGGATCAACCTAGTGTTGGTTTTTAGGCCCTGTCTAGGATCGGCTTACGATCACCGTGCGCGGCCGCGAGGCCCAATCACGAGTAGGACGTTCCGATTATGCGGTGAAAACCCTAAATCGTCGTAGATCGTTTTAGCTTTATCTTGACCAAGCAGGACCACCATATATTCATACACCTCATGCGAATCATGGGTGGATCGGCTCCTTGAGCCGATTCACAGGATAACCTGAGAGCCGATCGAGGCTCGTATTTAATGTTTACGTGTATGCCATGCAGGAAACTAAGCGAGGCATCTCCATCACCTTCCTGACCAGGTATAGGTCAGGTGGCACGCCCTTACACCAGCATCGGACGTGCGTGCCGGAGTCTTTGCGGGCCGTCGCTCGGAGGGACCAGGGCCAGCCGCAGCCCTAAGTTGCTCCCGGCTCTCCTGTGTTGCCCGTCGTTGCTCGCCGGTGGGTTTCTGACCGCAACACTTATCGAAGATACTACGATACACCCCCTATACTTGTGGGTCATCAAGACTATTTTCTGGCGCCGTTGCCGGGGAGTGAAGCGCTATTGGTAAGTGGAATTGGTAAGGGAAATTTCTACTGTTTGTGCTGATTTTATTTCTGCCTGCTGCTATAACTCATTATGGAGAGATCTTCTCTTGAGTGTTTATTTGGGAAATCTACTACTACTGCAAAGGTAGTGGATGAGACGCCAGGTAAGGAAGAATTACCATACAAAATACCTATGAAAATTATTGAACGTGTAGTGGGTAAATCAAGTATATTGTGGGATGGAACTGTCCACCCTGGAGATCATTTACTGTTCTTACATGAATTATGCGGTTTATTCAAGTGTGCAGGTATTGCTATGGATGAAGTGAGGAAGAAACTATACTCTGTATCGCTGTCTGGTAAAGCGACGCATTGGTATAAATTACTGGATAATGGGGATTCTCTTGAATGGAATGATATTGTGCCCCGGTTTTATTCTAAGTTCTATCCTCCAAGTGAGATTCACAAAGATCGGAATCGCATATATAATTTTTGGCCTCATGAAGGAGAGAGTATTGCCCAAGCTTGGGGGAGATTGAAGTCTTTAATGCTCAAATGCCCCATTCATGAGCTTCCTGGTAATATTATTATTGACAATTTCTATGCAAGACTTTCTTTTCAAGACAAGACCTTGCTGGATACTTCTTGTTCTGGATCATTTACACGCAACAAGGAAGAGTTTAAAAGGGACCTTCTTAATCGGATCCAAGAAAATACTGAAGGTTGGGAGAACGACAAGGATAGAGAATCAGGTATAATTTATGATTATAAATGCATTGAAGCTTTTATGGATACTGATAAATTTCGTAATATGAGTGCTACTTATGGTCTTGATTCTCAAGTTGCTGCAAATCTTTATAAAGCTTTTGCTTCTCATTATGAATTGCCTAAGAAGAACTTTGATAAGTATCATGAACCGTATAAAGATAAAATTGATTCATCTATAAATAAATGTGTTGTAGTTGAAACTGTTGATCATGTTATTCCTGAAGCTTATATTGAAAAAACTCCTTTCCCTGCTAAAATGAAGGAGTACTCTGTTATAAATAGTGCGGTTCATAAAAGTGAAAAGAAACCTATAGAACCTGAAGAACAAATAAAACTTGAACCTGCTGTCGCAATTATTAAAGATCTTGTGACTGAAAATGTAGAAGATGGCCATATTATTTTCTGTGAAGATGCTTCTAATATTGTTTCGCATCCTAATAAGTCTAGGAAAGCTAGTGTTCCTATGCTATCTGTTAGAATTGGTGATCATTGTTATTATGGATTATGTGATATTGGTGCAAGTATTAGTGCTATTCCTTATGAGCTTTACACGGAGATTATGCACGAAATTGGCTCTTGTGAACTTGAAGATATTGATGTGGTTATTCGGCTGGCTAATAGAGAAACTATCTCTCCAATTGGTATTATTCGAGATGTGGAAGTTCTATGTGGTAAGATTAAATATCCTGCTGACTTTTTGGTACTTGGTTCTGTTGCTATTAAATATTGTCCTATCATTTTTGGTAGACCTTTTCTGAATACATGTGGAGCTATTATAGATTGCAAGAAAGAGAAAATTTTGACTAAATTTGCTGGTGAATCTTATGAGTTTAACTTCTCTAAATTTACCAAAACTCCTTATAAAATTGATTCGCCTAATAGTGATTTTAAAGTTGAACAGTGTGCATCTATTGCTCTTGCTCCTAGTAATCCTTTGCAGCAACATTTGGAGAATAGTGAGAGTGAAGTTTTTAGGGAAGAAAGAGATGAGCTTGATGAAATTTTCCTTCGTCAACCTATTCTTAAACATGATTTACCGGTAGAAGATCTAGGTACAACACCACCACCAAAGGAAGATCCTGTCTTTGATTTAAAACCATTGCCTGATAATCTTAAATATGCTCATATTGATGATAAGAAAATATATCATGTTATTATTAGTTCTAAGCTTTCAGAGTTTGAAGAAGAAAGGTTATTGGAAATACTGAAGAAACACCGAGGTGCTATTGGCTACACTCTTGATGACTTGAAGGGGATTTCTCCCTCTATTTGCCAACACGCCATTAATATGGAAGATGATGCAAAGCCTGTTGTTGAACCTCAGCGTCGTCTAATTCCTAAGATGAAGGATGTGGTAAGAAATGAGGTATTAAGACTCCTTGAAGCTGGTATTATATATCCTATTGCTGATAGTAGATGGGTTAGTCCTGTGCATTGTGTTCCTAAGAAAGGAGGAATGACTGTTGTGCCTAATGATAATGATGAGCTCATACCTCAAAGAGTAGTTGTAGGTTATAGAATGTGCATTGATTATCGAAAAGTTAATAAGGTTACTAAGAAAGATCTTTACCCTTTACCATTTATTGATCAAATGTTAGAAAGGCTATCTAAAAATACTCATTTTTGCTTTCTTGATGGTTATTCTGGGTTTTCACAAATTGCTGTTAAAACTAAAGATCAAGAGAAAACCACTTTCACTTGTCCCTATGGAACTTATGCTTATAGGCGTATGCCTTTTGGTTTATGTAATGCTCCTGCTACTTTTCAAAGATGCATGTCTGCTATTTTTCATGGCTTTTGTGAGAGTATTGTAGAGGTATTCATGGATGATTTTTCTGTCTATGGGAATTCTTTTGATAGTTGCTTGCGAAACCTTGATAAAGTTTTGCAGAGATGTGAAGAAACTAACCTTGTTCTTAATTGGGAGAAATGCCACTTTATGGTTAATGAAGGAATTGTATTGGGACATAAAATTTCTGAGAGAGGTATTGAAGTTGATAGAGCTAAAGTTGAAGCAATTGAGAAGATGCCCTATCCCAGGGATGTTAAAGGTATTCGTAGTGTTGTTGGTCATGCTGGGTTTTATAGGAGGTTTATTAAAGACTTCTCTAAGATTTCAAAGCCTCTTACTAATCTTCTTCAAAAAGACGTACCTTTTGTTTTTGATGATGATTGTAAGGAAGCTTTTGAAACTCTAAAGAAAGCCTTAACAACTGCCCCTATAGTTGAACCTCCTGATTGGAATTTGCCTTTTGAAATTATGTGTGATGCTAGTGATTTTGCTGTAGGCGCTGTTCTTGGACAGCGAGTAGATAAAAAACTGAATGTTATTCATTATACTAGTAAAACTCTTGATGCTGCTCAAAGAAATTATGCTACTACTGAAAAAGAATTGTTAGCTGTAGTCTTTGCTTGTGATAAATTTAGATCATATATTGTTGATTCAAAAGTTACGATTCATACTGATCATGCTGCAATTAGATACCTTATGACAAAGAAAGATGCTAAGCCAAGGCTTATTAGATGGGTACTTCTTTTGCAAGAATTGGATTTACATATTGTAGATAGGAAAGGTGCTGATAATCCTGTTGCTGATAATTTGTCTAGATTGGAAAATATTGCTTATGATCATGTTCCTGTTAATGATAGTTTTCCAAATGAACAATTGGCTGTAATAAAGGTGATATCGCGAGATAGCCCTTGGTATGCTGATTATGCTAACTTTATTGTTTCCAAGTACTTGCCTCCAACCTTTTCAGCTCAGCAGAGGAGGAAATTCTTTTATGACTTGAGGCATTATTTTTGGGATGACCCACACTTATATAAAGAAGGAGTGGATGGTATTCTGCGAAGGTGTGTTCCCGAATATGAACAACAAGAAATATTGAGTAAATGTCATGGTAGTGCTTATGGAGGACATCACGCCGGAGATAGAACCGCGCAAAAGGTTCTGCAATCAGGTTTTTATTGGCCAACTCTCTTCAAAGATGCAAGGAAGTTTATTTTATCTTGTGATGAATGTCAAAGGGTTGGTAATATCTCCAGACGCAATGAAATGCCTATGAATTATACTCTTGTTATTGAACCGTTTGATTGTTGGGGATTTGACTTCATGGGACCTTTTCCCTCTTCAGAAGGTAACACTCATATACTTGTTGCTGTTGATTATGTTACTAAATGGGTGGAAGCCATACCTACAAAAAGTGCTGATGGTGAGACCTCTTTAAGAATGCTTTTAGATATTATTTTTCCTAGATTTGGAGTTCCTAGATATATTATGACAGATGGAGGTTCTCATTTTATTCATGGTGGTTTTAGAAAAACTCTTGCTAAATATGGTATTAATCATAGAATTGCTTCTGCTTATCATCCTCAAACTAGTGGGCAAGTAGAATTATCAAATAGAGAGATTAAATCTATCTTGCAAAAGACTGTCAATAAAACTAGAAAGAACTGGGCTATTAAATTGAAGGATGCACTATGGGCTTATAGAACTGCTTATAAAAACCCCATGGGAATGTCACCTTATAAAATGGTTTATGGAAAAGCTTGTCATTTACCTTTAGAACTAGAGCACAAAGCTTATTGGGCTGTTAGAGAACTAAACAAAGATCCTAAACTAGCCGGTGATAAGAGGTTGTTGCAATTAAGTTCTCTAGATGAATGGAGAAGTCAAGCATATGAAAATGCTAAACTCTTTAAAGAGAAAGTTAAGAAATGGCATGATAGAAGGATTATCAAAAGAGAGTTTAATATTGGGGATAAAGTCCTATTGTATCGGTCTCATCTCAGATTCTTTGCAGGGAAATTACTCTCGAAATGGGAAGGACCATATGTCATTGATGAGGTTTATCGGTCAGGAGCAATTAAAATTAGTTCTCTCCAAGGCAATGCCACGCAAGTGGTGAATGGACAAAGACTCAAGCATTATATCTCAGGTGATTCTTATAATGTAGATGTTGATGTTATTCGAGTGGAAACACCGGAGGCTTTCATCAAAGGTCAAATTAGCAGTCCGCCAGAACTCGACTTTGAATAGGTAACAGTACAGGTAATAAAAAGTTCGCGATTTACTTTCCGAACATTGTTTTTGCTGTTTTTGGAAAATATAAAAAATTACGAGATCGAAACGGAGTGGAGGAAGCGCACGAGGGCGTGCCCCCATAGGCCGGCGCGGGCCCCAGCCTGGCCGCGCCGCCCTATGAGGACACCGCCTCGTTGTCCCTCTCCGACTCTTGTTCGACCTGGTACTTTCCTTCTGTCGTAAAAATTACTGCTATATAATCCCCCGGACCCCTGGAGGTCCGTATATCGTTTTCTCGACGTGTTTTGTTTCGAGCTGATTCTGCCAGGATCTATTTTTGATCTAGAAGCACCATGGTCTCCAACAACAAAGACAAGGAGCCTATGGAGGAAGATATTCAAGGTTTCGAGCTGAAAGAAGAATTCAAAGAGGAAGTGGAGGAGACGTCATCAATAAAAAGGAAGCGGCAAACTATGAGGATTAAGCCAATATTGGTGGGATCGGTTAACACTGGACGTTCTTTTTCTCATAACTTGCAGGGACCTCTACCGCCTGCTCTTAGCCTCGACTCTTTCCCTTGTGTGGAAGAGGCACTACGGGTTATCGATGAGTTTTGTGATCAATACCGTGCGCTGAGAAGGGAAGTGGAGATTCTTCTTGAGGAGAACAACCGACTTCGCAGAATGCTGGAGTATTACTCAATTCCTACCACAAGGCTGCCACCGCCACTTTCAGATAACAATGAATCTCTTCGAGCCTTAGTGCAGAATTGCCAAATTGAGAAGCTGAAGCTGAAGGATATCCTTAAGGATCGCAGGAGCGGACCATCACCATCACCACCGAAGGAGTAATTCATCATCGGTATTGGCATCCCCTTGGTTTGTTCCAAGCTTGGGGGAGTGCCGCGGTATCACATCATCACTATCTTTTACTTTTTATTATCAAGTAGTGTCATATCATGAGTAGGGAAGTTATCATATAAGATGGGTTGCAGTGTGGAAGTATCTCTCCTTTAGTTTGTCTATGTATCCCTTGGGGTGAGTTATCGTTATGAAATATTAATGAGAAGTCTTATCATTTACATATTGCACACCTTATTTTAGTTTGCAATTTCTATTATATGATTGATCTTGATTTTAGTATTGGTACCACTTTGGGAGCATTGAGTAAATCTATTTGGTTTTGGCAAACTTAGCATTGGTCAATAGCAACAACACCTTGAGGTTTAAGTAGAAAAGAGAAATACATATAGTTGTTTCATTGTCTTCCTTTCTTGTTAGCTCATAGCTTATTATTTTGAAGTTAAAATTGTTTGTGCTTGCAAGAAAGATGCATGATTATGTCTATCACATGTATATTCGTTTGTTTCCCTCAACTCTTATGCTTGCTAATTAACCTTGCTAGCCAAAGACCTGTACTGAGAGGGAATGCTTCTCGTGCATCCAAACCTTTAAACCAAAACCCATGCCATGTGTGTCCACTATGACTACCTATTATGTGGTATTTCCTGCCACTCCAAGTAAATACTTCATGTGCTACCTTTAAACAATTCAAAACTTTATTACTCCTTATTTGTGTCAATGTTCTATAGCTCATGAGGAAGTATGTGGTGTTTATCTTTCAATCTTGTTGGGCAACTTTCACCAATGGACTAGTGGCTTCATCCACTTATCCAATAACTTTGCAAAAAGAGCTGGCAATGGGATTCCCAGTCCCAAACTAATTAACCAAAATAGACACTCCTCCATGGTATGTGATTGTTGGCCGGCACCCGAAGGATTCGGTTAGCCATGGCTTGAGAAAGCAAAGGTGGGGAGGAGTGTCATTTAAAATAAAACTAAAATAAAAAGACACTCCTTCATGGTATGAGATTGTTGGCAGGCACCCGAGGATTCGGTTAGCCATGGTTTGTGAAAGCAAAGGTTGGAAGGTGTGTCAACCAAAAATAAAACTTTATGGGAGCCGCTCTTTGAGAGTTTGTCTGGCAAGGGGGTTAGAGTACCCGCTACCAATCGTTGACAACAACAAACACCCCTCAAAACTTTACTTTTATGCTCTCTATATGATTTCAAAACTTGAAAAGCTCTAGCACATGATTTAATCCCTGCTTCCCTCTGCGAAGGGCCTGTCTTTTACTTTATGTTGAGTCAGTACACCTATTTCCCTCCATCTCAAGCAAGCATTTGAGTTGTTGTGATCAAACTTTTATATTGTGATTTGCTTCATCATGTCTTTTATTCTTCCTTGTTTAGTACAAGTTTTATCTGAATGAATATAGCTTTGAAAGTTATCAATGATCATTATGATTGAGTATGCAAGATGAGCCACATAAGCTTTAATATGAGAGCGCTGCTCAATAGATAAGTATAATCTGTTAACTGTTCTCTGACCAAGAACAAAGTTTGCCATCACCAATTATGATTTCTTATGCACCTTTATTTGTGATTACCTTATACTTGTTTCAAGTTGAGTCATATGAGGAAGTTGTTTACTAGAATGTCTTGTGTGAATGAACATGATGCTTCTTGTCCGTATTTGATTTATCGACTCTTCACACCATAAACATGTGGTCTTGTTTACCGAGTTCAGTTTCGCTTGGGACAAGCGAGGTCTAAGCTTGGGGGGAGTTGATACGTCCAATTTGCATCACTATTTTATATCATAATTTGCTGTTATTCATTAATATATTTCATATTTGGAGATAATACTTATGTTATTTCATCTATTTTGCATGTTTCATGATTATTGGAGGATCGCGCACCGGAGCCAGGATTCTGCTGGAAAAAGCATCGTCAGAACGCAATATTTCGTAAGATCAACAATTGACGGGAATTACACGAAAACTCCTATTTTTCCAGATGACGAAGGGAGCCAGAAGGGGGAGCTGAGGAGGGCTGCCATGGGCCCCCCTCACAGGCCGGCGCGGGCCCTGCCCTGGCCGCGCCGCCCTGTGAGGAGGGGGCCCACAGCCCCCTCTCGCCTCCTTTTCTTCCCGTACGCCTTCGTCCCGAAAACCTAAGCCAGAGGGGTACGTCGAATAGAGCCACAGCCGCCTCTGCGGGGCGGAGAACACCAGAGAGAAAAGAGCTCTCCGGCGGGCAGGAATCCGCCGGGGAAATTCCCTCCCGGAGGGGGAAATCGATGCCATCGTCACCGCCATCGAGCTGGACATCATTTCCATCACCATCACCATCATCTTCATCTTCATCATCATCACCGCCATCTCCACCGCTGTACCTCGTCACCGCTGTAACAATTCGGGTTGGATCTTGATTGTTTGATAGGGGAAACTCTCCCGGTGTTGATTTCTACTTGTTATTGATGCTATTGAGTGACACCATTGAACCAAGGTTTATGTTCAGATTATTATTCATCATCATATCACCTCTGATCATGTTCCATATGATGTCTCGTGAGTAGTTTGTTTAGTTCTTGAGGACATGGGTGAAGTCTAAATGTTAGTAGTGAATTATGGTTGAGTAGTATTCAATGTTATGATATTTAAGTTGTGGTGTTATTCTTCTAGTGGTGTCGTGTGAACGTCGACTACATGACACTTCACCTTTATGGGCCTAGGGGAATGCATCTTGTACTCGTTTGCCAGTTGCGGGGTTGCCGGAGTGACAGAAACCTGAGCCCCCGTTGGTATATCGATGCAGGAGGGATCGCAGGATCTCAGAGTTTAAGGCTGTGGTTAGATTTATCTTAATTACTTTCTTGTAGTTGAGGATGCTTGCAAGGGGTATAATCACAAGTATGTATTAGTCCTAGGAAGGGCGGTACATTAGCATACGTTCACCCACACAACACTTATCAAAACAATGAAGATTAATTAGCCGTATGTAGCGAAAGCACTAGACTAAAATCCCGTGTGTCCTCAAGAACGTTTGGTCATTATAAGTAAACAAACCGGCTTGTCCTTTGTGCTAAAAAGGATTGGGCCACTCGCTGCAATTGTTACTCTCGCACTTTACTTACTCGTACTTTATTCATCTGTTACATCAAAACCCCCTGAATACTTGTCTGTGAGCATTTACAGTGAATCCTTCATCAAAACTACTTGTCAACACCTTCTGCTCCTCGTTGGGATCGACATTCTTACTTATCGAAGATACTACGATACACCCCCTATACTTGTGGGTCATCAGTGCACTAGTTCGGCGAAGAGATAGTGAAATACAAGTGGTATGAATGAATATGAGCAGTAGTAACGGCGCCAGAAAAGTGCTTGCTGGCGTGCAGTTGATGGTAGTAATATTGCAGGAAGTAAAGATGCAGTAAAACAGTAAACAAGCAGCGATAGCAGTATTTAGGAACAAGGCCTAGGGATCATACTTTCACTAGTGGACACTCTCAACATTGATCACATAACAGAATAAATAGATAGATGCTAGACTCTACACCCTCTTGTTGGATGATGAACACCACTAACTGTGTAGGATTACACGAACCCTCAATGCCGGAGTTAACAAGCTCCACAATATTCAATGTTCATATTTAAATAACCTTAGAGTGCATGACAGATCAACATAACCAAACCAAGTACTAACATAGCATGCACACTGTCACCTTCACACTACGAAAGGAGGAATAGATCACATCAATACTATCATAGCAATAGTTAACTTCATAATCTACAAGAGATCACAATCATAGCCTACGCCAAATACTACACGATGCACACACTGTCACCATTACACCGTGCAGGAGGAATAAACTACTTTAATAACATCACTAGAGTAGCACACAGATAAATTGTGATACAAAACACATTGCAATCATAAAGGGATATAAATAAGCACTTCACTATGCCATTCATAACAGCGAATAAGTATTCTGTGAAATATAGCCTAAGAGACCCACACGGTGCACACACTGTCACCTTTACACACGTGGGACAAGGAGTCTCCGGAGATCACATAAGTAAAATCCACTTGACTAGCATAATGACATCTAGATTACAAGCATCATCATATGAATCTCAATCATGTAAGGCAGCTCATGAGATTATTGTATTGAAGCACATAGGAGAGAGATTAACCACATAGCTACCGGTACAGCCCCGAGCCTCGATGGAGAACTACTCCCTCCTCATGGGAGACAGCAGCGTTGATGAAGATGGCGGTGGTGTCGATGGAGGAGCCTTCCGGGGGCACTTCCCCGTCCCGGCGACGTGCCGGAATAGAGACTCCTGTCCCCCAGATCTTGGCTTCGCAATGGCGGCGGCTCTGGAAGGTTTCTCGTGCCGTGGCTTTTCCGTCTCGAGGTTTTAGGTCAGGGACCTTTAAATAGGCGAAGAGGCGGAGTCGGAAGGCTGACGAGGCGACGACACAACAGGGGGGCGCGGCCCAGGCCCTGGCCGCGCCGCCCTATCATCTGGGCCCACTGTGGCTCCTCCGGTGGCTCTCGGGTGTTCTGGAAGCTTCGTGGAAAAATAGGATGCTGGGCATTGATTTCGTCCGATTCCGAGAATATTTCCTTACTAGGATTTCTGAAACCAAAAACAGCAGAAAACAGCAACTGGCCCTTCGGCATCTCGTCAATAGGTTAGTTCCGGAAAACGCATAAATATGATATAAAGTATGCATAAAACATGTAGATATCATCAATAATGTGGCATAGAACATAAGAAATTATCGATACGTCGGAGACGTATCAGGGCGCCACTAACATTGAAGATGGCAAGGCGAGGCTTATTCGGTGGAGGGTGCTCACCATCTCGCCGAGCTCGACTTCAAATCCGGCGGCATCACGTCGGTAGTGCAGGTGATGACCTGAAACTTCTTACGAAATTGCTTGTACATCTGTGCAATTTAACTGAATGTTCCTACCAATTCAATTGCAGACCGTGATGACTGATGTTGGTCAGGTGATGGTCTATACTAGTTGAGCTCTAGAATACTGTTCCGACGCTGACGGAAGCAATGAATTGTTGGATGGTCTCCCTGGACAGTTTAGTACTTGGCATGGCTTGACAAATAGCCCAGTAATCTGGCTATGCTTCCGTGGTGTCATCAATCAAGAAAAGGGCCTCGACTCTAGATAATGTGCCATTTACATAGAAACTAGTTTATTGTGTCATGTACTTCCTGAAGTTTGAGTCATCGAGTTATATTAGAAACAAGGGCACTTGTGATGTGTTGTGATTGATTGTAAACACATTACTTCTGTGTATAAATAAAGTTCTCCTTTTGATTATGAGAAGGTCTGGACACATTTATGTTCTTTTTTAGTTCTGTATCCTATCATGCTGCAATCAAACAAGCTGGCAGTTGTGACTGAATCTGATCTGTAGAGAAAATCATCGGACAACAACCTTGGTCATGTTTAAGATTCTGAATCTAGCCATAGAAGTTCTGAATTGTTAACAAAAAGTGAAATATATAAGACAGGAAATCTCGCATGTAAGGTTTATACATAAATTAGAATATAATCCGATTTTGTGTTCTCATTATTTGGATTAAACCATTGGCCATATGCATTATTACCTTTGATGGTCATGTGATACTGCATAGCCACAAGCTGTGCAACTGTGAACCCTCTACTTTCTTTTATTGACTAATAATGTGCCAATTGACTTGACTTGCATCTTGTTTCTTCAAACAGTTATACCCGAGACAAGGTTTGTAGGAGGGAGTCCAACCCTACAGAACATGGTATGACCATCGCTTCTGATCCTACTTGTTTCGAACAATTATTTTAAAGCTGCTGCAAACAAGGCAAGTTGTTATTTTCACAGTTGTTATTTTTACGGGTCTTTGCGACAGATGAGGTGCTTCAAAACCTGATAGAAACTTGCAATACATTAAATCTGCCGACCTTAAGATAAACATCTGGACAAAAGAAAAATTATAATCCATTACATAAAGATATTTCGTATACTAACTAAAATAGTAATATTGATAATCAATTCTTTTTTTGCAAGAGTTGCTTTCATGATGCACCATCTGTATGAATTTCTTGCACATTCACTTCTTTTCCTTGACTATTTTTGCTTGGGCACTTGCGACTATCATGAAATCCTAATGTATTGCACGTCCTGCACATGCGCGCAACCTTGGCCTTGGCTTCTTTGTTCTTCTTTTTCTGTTCTTCCCCATTCATCTCCTTTCCTCTCTTTATTCTTTTACTTCTCCCCACTGAACGGACATCATTTGGCGGATGTATGTTAACTTCAGTAGGAATGTTGCAACCAATAAATGCCTCATATTCCTCTTGTCTAGTGTGCTTGACTGCAGCAGGAACCTTTTGGCTCAAAGGCTCCTCAATGCTCAACACACTTGATAATAAAAAGTCCATGCCTTCATCCGATTGTTTGGCTGTTTGGATTAGATCTTCCAACTTGTTGCGTACTGTTAGAATCTTCTTCCTTGCAGCTGCATCCAAGGAGTCAGCGGGCTTCTCTTCTAGAAGATTGCCTTGAACATCGTAAACACTTTCTCTAGAAAAAAATTAAATGTCAGTAGTACGATTTTCAAAAAAGCAAGAGGAATGACGGTTATGATTTTTTTCTTGTACCTTTTACACCTTTTCTGCCATCTTTCCATAATATAGAAGGTTGGAAGCTCTTGTTGATTTTCCATCCTCATTACTTGGATAATATGGCGGCACGGAATTCCATGGGACTCAAATAACTTGCATGAACAATTAGCTATCATGGTTGCTATGTCACAGCGGACCTCCCTTACCTTACTAGCACCTGTTTTGAATGTCACTATTTTTATCCCCTCATGTTGTGCAATGCTTTGAACACAGCAATGGTCCCTGGCAGCAATAATTTGTTTCTGAAATTTCTCAAACACCTCATATGTGAATACTTCACTGCCTTGTTTCTCAATTGCCCACGGTGTCACTAGTTGAGGGGTCCTATGGATGCTTGAGTTGTCTGCAATCAACTCCTCTTGGCGTTGGCATTCTAATGTTGTATCAAACCTTAGCCAGAACTCAACAAGGGTGAGCTTGCGATGAATGAAACGGTTAAAAAATGAATTCGCACTTTCTGACCTTGAAGTTGTTCGGAGAATGCCTGCCAGTGATATGTCCATAAAGTAGGCTGGTATCCATGACTCACGAAGGCTGAACCTTTTTGTAAACCACTCATTATCTTCCAAACCAAAGTCTGAAATTACGGAATTCCACTCCGACTCAAACTCAGCTGGGGTTTCTGAACCCCATACACATGCGTTCATCCTCTTCCAGAATTCAGGTTCTTCCCTGATCACCGGTCCAACTTTCTCTGGAAGTTTATCCATTATATGCCACATGCACAATCTATGTATGATGCCTGGGAAAACTATATCAATTGCATTTTTAATGCTACGAGCTTCGTCAGTTATTATGAGTCCTGGCGCTTCGCCTCCCATTGCCTTCAGGAAGGTCTTAAACAACCATACATATGACTCCTCCCTCTCATTTAATAAGAACGCAGCACCAAAAAACACACTTTGTAAATGATGGTTAACCCCTGTAAATGGTGCAAATATCATGTTATACTGGTTTGTAGTGTATGTAGAGTCAAACGAGGCCACACGACCGAAATGTTTGTAGTTCTTCCTACTTGTGGCATCTGCCCAGAACACATACTTCAAATTTCCTTCATCACTCACTTCAAAATCATAGAAGAAGGCTGCATTAACTTCTTGCTTTCTAGCTAGTTGGGCAACAAACATTTGAGCATCTGCGTTCCTGATTTTATACCTGAGATCACGATAATAGTTTTGTAAGTCTCTCTTTGTGCATCCAACACCGTCAATCCCACCCTCACTGACTTGGAGGAGCCTGTATGCCTGGCATGTGCCTATGCTTGCTTTGTGGCATGTGTACAATGCATTCTTTGCCCTCTCACTAACTTGACGATTTGACCGGATCAAATGACGCTTATCAGGTGACACAAGACCATGATTGTGGTGCTCAACCAATGATTCTATCTTGTATGTATCATTACCGCACAACTTAACAAAGATGTGTGCATCACAACCACATCTTGTCGCTGTGTTCTTACGCCTTTTCTTTGATGGATCAACTACCTCTTTAGCCTTCTCAGACTTGAATCCTTCCCTGTTACACATGTATCGTTTAGTGCGAACTACCTCATTTACTAACTTCTTTTGCTGTCCAACACGAACTCCAAAACCAGATTCGTGTGCATAATTCTTGTAGAACTTCTCCACAGCTTCTAGTCCCTCAAATGTCATCCCTACTTTAGGCTTCAAATTATCTTCACATTCAGGTATAAAAGATGAACACTTCAACATAAAACAATGAATCAGTAAGCATATTCATTTATAAATGATTGAACTGAATATATCCATGGTGAGGGAACGCAATTGACTTACAGATAGAGGAACACTTGCTTTCTTAATGGGTGTGCTAAATCTTTCCCCATTCATCTGCATTTGCAATATATTGCTAGATTCCATTGCTGCACAAATAGGTATATATTCATAAAGTTCTAGTTCTGTTGGTACATACTAAACAATATTCATAAAGTTCAGTTGATGATACTGCTGAAGCAATTCATGAAGTTTTATTTCAGTTGATAAAATACTATTGCTGAAGGAATATATAATGTTTTACTTCAGTTGATAAATTACGACTAAAGCAATGTATAAAGTTTTATTTGAGTTCATAAATTACGACTCAAGCAATTCATAGTTTTATTTCAGTTCATAATACTACTGAAGCAATTCAATCTGCTTATGCAGGTCAGCATATGTTTGTGGCTGCTGTTTGATTAAAGCACATGATAGTTCCAGACTCCCAGTACAATATGTAGAAAATTCTAATCAATAAGGTTCGCATGGCTAGCTGAAAGTTTCAGAACGATATTGAATCAGCTGGAAGTACGTACCTCGCTGGAAAGTGCACGGCGAGAGCCGCCCTAGAAGATCGGACGAAATCCAACAAGTGCCGTGATCCTGTGTTTGGTCGGAGTTCCGGCCGTCCGATGGATTCTCTTCGTGTCTTGAAGTCTACCTGTGGGTCGCCGCCATGGAGATCGATACTTGCAACTCCGATTGATCGTGGGGTACGACGTGGGCTTGTGCGTCTGGTGCGACAGGGGTGCATGTGCAAATTTGCAGCGCTAGGTAGGGAGGCAGCGGGCATGTTTTTAGAAAATCACTCTAAACGCTACGATTAGGATCAACTGGTCATAATTGTTTTGGATGCAGGGATACACGAATCGTGTGGATGCATAAGATACGACGCCTTATGCAAATATCAAAATGAGAAAGTGCTTACACTGCAGTAGTCTAGGTACCACATGGATCAAATCCAGGGGGCACCTGGCAGGATGTGTGAAGAGAATACAAGTGGATGGGCGAACTATTAAGATTAAGCATGGGGGATTATGTCTTCTAAGACATGACCTGGGATATGGCTTCGGAAAAAACATTGATGGCAACAATTTTTGAACAACGGCACAGAAACAAATGAGACTTGCGCCAACCTCGTGATGTTACAGTGCCACTCTAGGAAGACCCGCTACTCGTTCCCGTCGAGCTTCTTAGTCGTCTTCTGAAAATCCCAGGGACAGCAATGGTTTTACTTTCATTCAACAATACGTCATGGATCCCACTCCACAAGACCGAAAGTGAAGAATGGTCTTCAGCACTCACCGGCGTGGCACCTTGAGGTTGTCAGCGTGCAGGGCCTCCTGCTACTCCCCCGAAAACAGTCTCTCCTTCACCATCTCACGTGTCCCGTTCAGCAATGAAAATACTCGCCTCCTTTCTAATATGCAATTCGTCAAACACCTTGTGGGGAATAAAAACAAAATTATCATGGTGGGCGCTTACATATCGATGTGGCTGGAATTGAGCGCAGAGGACAGAACATCAACGCCTTCCGCATCGTCACGGTGGAGTAGCTGATCCACGGCTGCACGCTGAAGGACGACGTCGATGTCGTTGACCTCGATGGCGGACTCGAAAGGCCGCTGCCTGCTACCTGAGGCGGGAGATGGCGAGCCCCGGGCCCTCATCTTGTTTGCATTGCTTGGACCAGTGCACGTCCAGTCCCATAGCACCGGTCATACTTCCAACGCCACCGACCTGCCATCTCCACCAAGTCTGTTAGCACCGGAAAGAAATCCATATGATAGCGTGGGAATAAGAGCGGAAGGCGGTGCGGGCAGGGGAAGAGAGAAGGTGACGAACGACATATTGTAGGGCTCACATGGTAGAAATCCGACGATACTCCCGAATTCCTGAACGACGCAGACGACAACCTGTCCGTGGCTCCGTGCGTCCGTCCGGCGGCATGAAGGCTCAGGAGCTGGCTCCTGATCCGTACGTCGCCGACGGATGCGACTGTGTCTCGTTGTTTTGATCTATGCGCTGGCCTTGTCCTCGGCGCAGACGGTCAATGGCGGTGGTCGTAGTGCGAGCGAGAGGGAAGGAGACGTGGCTCGAATGTGGCTACATCAAGACGAGGACAGCATGCACAATCGTTGTGTAAGGAGATCGTGCGGGATTAACTGTTGTTGTAGGAGATCGCGTTGTGAAGGGGATTGTGCGGGATTCTGGAACGATTTTAGCGCCGGATTTTCCGACTGCGGTCGCGAAGGAATAGAGGGCGACGAAGGACGACGGATGACCGTATTGGTTGACGACGGAACCACGAGATTTTTTTTAGGTAGTATATATATATATATATATATATATATATATATATATATATATATATATATATATATATATATATATATATATATATATATATATATATATATATATATATATATATATATATATATATATATATATATATATATATATATATATATATATATATATATATATATATATATATATATATATATATATATATATATATATATATATATATATATATATATATATATATATATATAGACAAATGCCCATGCGTTTGTGAAGGGGATTGTGCGGGATTCTGGAACGATTTTAGCGCCGGATTTTCCGACTGCGGTCGCGAAGGAATAGAGGGCGACGAAGGACGACGGATGACCGTATTGGTTGACGACGGAACCACGAGATTTTTTTTAGGTAGTATATATATATATATATATATATATATATATATATATATATATATATATATATATATATATATATACTAGGACAAATGCCCATGCGTTGCAACGGGATAAAATCAACACTGTAGAGGCACCAAGCGCACCTTGTGGCAGCCACAGCCGATCCATCCCGCTCGTGTCAGACGATGCCAAGCAGTCACACCACCAGGACGGATCATGAGGGCTCGTAACGTCGCTTGCCCGACATTGATATGGATGGCGTAGCAAGAGATGCACTACCTCGATCGGGATGGATCGTCGAGGATGTTGTGTGCCACCGATCCATCTTGTCAGACGATGCCAAGCAGTCACACCACCAGGACAGATCATGAGGGCTCGTAACCTCGCTTGCCCGGCGTTGATGTGGATGGCGTAGCAAGAGATGCACTACCTCGATCGGTATGGATCGTTGAGGATGTTGTGTGCCGCTGATCCATCCCGATCGTGTTAGACGATGCCAAGCAGTCACACCACCAGGACGGATCATGAGGGCTCGTAACCTCGCTTGCCCGGCGTTGATGTGGATGGCGTAGCAAGAGATGCACTACCTCGATCGGGATGGATCGTCGAGGATGTTGTGTGTTTATCCTAACCCAAACATGTCACCATGAGAGAAAATTATTCCATCGGTGAACATGCAGAGAATTCCGGAAAACCACCATGTTGCCCCTTTCTCTCAATAACCAAATATTAACCTGTTCATAACATGGATTTATTTTCAGGTCAAGTTCTCCACTGTTTTAGCTTAGAACATGGGTGATGACCCACAAGTATAGGGGGTGTATCGTAGTATCTTCGATAAGTAAGAATGTCGATCCCAACGAGGAGCAGAAGGTGTTGACAAGCAGTTTCGATGAAGGATTCACTGTAAATGCTCACAGACAAGTATTCAGGAGGTTTTGATGTAACAGATGAATAAAGTACAAGTAAGTAAAATGCGAGAGAAATAATTGCAGCGAGTGGCCCAATCCTTTTTAGCACAAAGGACAAGCCGGTTTGTTTACTTATAATGACCAAACGTTCTCGAGGACACACGGGATTTTAGTCTAGTGCTTTCGCTACATACAGCTGATTAATCTTCATTGTTTTGATAAGTGTTGTGTGGGTGAACCTATGCTAATGTACCGCCCTTCCTAGGACTAATACATACTTGTGATTATACCCCTTGCAAGCATACGCAACTACAAGAAAGTAATTAAGATAAATCTAACCACACTTTTTAAACTACGAGATCCTGCGATCCCTCCTGCATCGATATACCAACGGGGGCTCAGGTTTCTGTCACTCCGGCAACCCCGCAATTGGCAAACGAGTACAAGATGTATTCCCCTAGGCCCATAAATGGTGAAGTATCGTGTAGTCGACGTTCACACCACAACTTAAATATCATAACATTGAATATTACTCAACCATAATTCACTACTAACATTTAGACTTCACCCATGTCCTCAAGAACTAAACGAACTACTCACGAGACATCATATGGAACATGATCAGAGGTGATATGATAATGAATAACAATCTGAACATAAATCTTGGTTCAACGGTTTCACTCAATAGCATCAATAACAAGTAGAAATCAATACCGGGAGAGTTTCCCCTATCAAACAATCAAGATCAAACCCAAATTGCTACAGCGGTGACGAGGTGCTGCGGTGGAGATGGCGATGATGATGATGAAGATGATGGTGATGGCGATGGAGATGATGTCCAGCTCGATGGCGGTGACGATGGCGTCGATTTCCCCTCCGGAGGGAATTTCCCGGCAGATTCCTCGCCCGCCGGAGAGCTCTTTCTCTCTCGGTGTTCTCCGCCCGCCGAGGCAGCTGTGGCTCTTCGCGACGTACCCACTGGAGCTAAGGTTTTCGAGACGAAGGGTTTCGCGAAGAAAAGGAGGCGAAATGGGCTGTGGGGCCCCCACACCACAGGGTGGCGCGGCCAGGCCATGGGCCGCGCCGGCCTGTGGTCTGGCCCCACCTTGGGCCTTCTCAGCTCCCCCTTCTGGCTTCCTTCGTCGTCTGGAAAAATAGGATTTTTGGTATAATTTCCTTCCACAGTTGATCTTCCGAAATATTGCGTTCTGACGGTGCTTTTTCCAGCAGAATCCTGGCTCCGGTGCTCGATCCTCCAATAATCATGAGATATGCAAAATAGATGAAATAACATAAGTTTTGTGTCCCAATATGAAAAATAACAATGAATAACACCCAAATAGGCTATAAAATAGTGAGGCAAATTCGACCTATCACCTCCCCCCCAGCTGATCCTTCGCTTGTCCCCAAGCGAAACTGAACTCGGTAAACAGGACCACATGTTTATGGAGTGAAGAGTCGATAAATAAAATACGGACAAGAAGCATCATATTCATTCACACAAGACATTATAGTAAACAACTTCCTCATATAACTCAATCTTGAAACAAGTATAAGGTAATCACAAATAAAGGTGCATAAGAAATCATAATTGGTGATGGCAAACTTTGTTCTTGGTCGTAGAACAAGCTAATGTATTATACTTATCTATGGAGCAGCGCTCTCATATTAAAGCTTATGGTAAACTTGCATACTCAATCATATTAATCATTGATGACTTTCAAAGCTATATTCATTCAGGTAAAACTTGTACTAAACAAGGAAGAGTAAAGACATGATGAAGCAAATCACAATATAATAGTTTGATCACAACAACTAAAATGCTTGCTTGAGATGGAGGGAAATAGGTTTACTGACTCAACATAAAATAAAAGACAGGCCCTTCGCAGAGGGAAGCAGGGATTAAATCATGTGCTAGAGCTTTTTCAGTTTTGAAATCATATAAAGAGAATAAAAGTAAAGTTTTGAGAGGTGTTTGTTGTTTGTCAACGAATGGTAGCGGGTACTCTAACCCCCTTGCCAGACAAACCTTCAAAGAGCGGCTCCCATATTATTTTCATTTTATGTGGCACTCCTTCCAACCTTTCTTTCACAAACCATGGCTAACCGAATCCTCGGGTGCCTGCCAACAATCTCATACCATGAAGGAGTGCCTTTTTATTTTAGTTTTATTATGATGATGACACTCCCCCCAACCTTTGCTTACACAAGCCATGGCTAACCGAATCCTTCGGGTGCCATCCATCAATCACATACCATGGAGGAGTGTCTAATTAGGTTAATTAGTTTGGGACCGGGAATCCCATTGCCACTCTTTTTGCAAAATTATTGGATAAGCGGATGAAGCCACTAGTCCATTGGTGAAAGTTGCCCAACAAGATTGAAAGATAAAACACCACATACTTCCTCATGAGCTATAAAACATTGACACAAATAAGAGATACTAAGTTTTGAATTGTTTAAAGGTAGCACATGAAGTATTTACTTGGAATGGCAGAAAATACCATGTAGTAGGTAGGTATGGTGGACACAAATGACATAGGTTTGGGCTAAGGTTTGGACGCACGAGAAGTATTCCCTCTCAGTACAGGTCTTTGGCTAGCAAGGTTAAATAGCAAGCATAAGAGTTGAGGGAAACAAACAAATATACATGTGATAGAAACAATCATGCATCTTACTTGTAAGTACAAACAGTTTTAACTTCAGAATACTAAGCTAAGAACTGATAAGAAAGATAATAACATCTTCTACATGTATTTCCTCTATTCTTCTTAAACTCAAAGTGTTGTTGCTATTGACCATTGCTAAGTTTGCCAAAACCAAATAGATTTACTCAATGCTCCCAAAGTGGTACCAATACTAAAATCAAGATCAATCATATAGTAGAAATTGCAAACTAAAATAAGGTGTGCAATATGTAAATGATAAGACTTCTCATTAATATTTCATAACGATAACTCACACCAAGGGATACATAGATAACCAACTAAAGGAGAGATACTTCCAAACTGCAACCCACCTTATATGATAACTTCCCTACCCATGATATGACACTACTTGACAGTAAAAAGTAAAAGATAGTGATGATGTGATACCGCGGCACTCCCCCAAGCTTGGAACAAACCAAGGGGATGCCAATACCGATGATGAATTACTCCTTCGGCGATGGTGGTGATGAATTCCTGACAAGCTTCTCAACAAGCTCCTGAAGCTCATCAATCTTGTACGTGAGGTTGCGAATCATCTCCGAATTGTGCTCGACGCGGTTAAGAAGTATGTCCGACGGCGAGTCCCAATTCTTGGAGTTATTTCCCCACTCTTCACCCTCAGGCTTCGTCCTTCCTGCAGTGTTAGAACGATCTATATCCCAATTGCTAGGCAATGCTGCCCTGGGAATCCTTTCAATTTGATTATTGAAAATTAGATTGCGGAAGGGATGGTGAGTGCCTGATAAAGATGTCTTCGGAGCTAGGTAATGACGTGGAACCCATCCTCCGGTGCGAATTCTTGCGCTTTTGTTTGCACTAAAAGGGTTGTCCACCACCTTGATGCTTGCGACAGTAGCACGCGGGTGTGCGCGCGAGTCTTCCTCCACCTCTTCTTCGTCCTCCTCCTTGACGCTCTTGTCCTCCTCTTTCCACTCAAGATCTTGATTATCTTCATCCGGAAGCTCCTTGCCCTTGTTCTTGGAGACCATGGTGCTTCTAAACTGAAAATAGATCCCATAAAACAGCTCGAAACAAAACACGTCGAGAAAACGATATACGGATCTCCAGGGGTCCGGGGGATTATATAGCAAAAATTTCCACGACCAAAGGAAAGTACCAGATCGAACTAGAGTCGGAAAGGGGTGACGAGGCGGCCAGACCATAGGTCGGCGCGGGCCCAGGCCAGGCCGCGCCGGCCTATGGTGGCACGCCCTCGTGCGTCTTTTCCACTCCGTTTCGATCTCGTAATTTTTCAAATTTTCCAAAAACAGCAAAAATATTGTTCGGAAAGTAAATTGCGAACTTTTCATTACCAGTACGGTTACCTATTCAAAGTCGAGTTCTGGCGGACTGTCAATTTGTCCTTTGATGAAAGCCTCCGGTGTTTCCACTTGAATAATATCAACATCAACATTATAAGAATCACCCGAGATATAATGCTTGAGTCTTTGTCCATTCACCACTTGCGTAGCATTGCCTTGGAGAGAGCTAATTTTAATTGCTCCTGAACGATACACCTCCTCAACAACATATGGTCCTTCCCATTTCGAGAGTAATTTCCCTGCAAAGAATCTGAGACGAGACCGATACAATAGGACTTTATCCCCAATATTAAACTCTCTTTTGATGATCCTTCTATCATGCCATTTCTTAACTTTCTCTTTAAAGAGTTTAGCATTTTCATAAGCTTCACTTCTCCATTCATCTAGAGAACTTAATTGCAACAACCTCTTATCACCAGCTAGTTTAGGATCTTTATTTAGTTCTCTAACAGCCCAATAAGCTTTGTGCTCTAGTTCTAAAGGTCAATGACAAGCTTTTCCGTAAACCATTTTATAAGGTGACATTCCCATGGGATTTTTATAAGCAGTTCTATAAGCCCATAGTGCATCCTTCAATTTACTAGCCCAATTCTTTCTAGTTTTATTAACGGTCTTTCCCAAAATAGATTTAATCTCTCTATTTGATAATTCTACTTGACCACTAGTTTTAGGATGATAAGCGGAAGCAATTCTATGATTAATACCATACGTAGCAAGAGTTTTTCTAAAACCTCCATGAATAAAATGAGAACCTCCATCAGTCATAATATATCTAGGCACTCCAAATCTAGGAAAAATAATGTCTAAAAGCATTCTTAAAGAGGTCTCACCATCAGCACTTTTTGTAGGTATGGCTTCCACCCATTTAGTAACATAATCAACAGCAACAAGTATATGAGTGTTACCTTCTGAAGATGGAAAAGGTCCCATGAAGTCAAACCCCCAACAATCAAATGGTTCAATAACAAGAGTATAATTCATAGGCATTTCATTACGTCTGGAGATATTACCAACCCTTTGGCATTCATCACAAGATAAAATAAACTTTCTCGCATCCTTGAAGAGAGTTGGCCAATAAAAACCTGATTGTAGAACCTTTTGCGCGGTTCTTTCTCCGGCGTGATGTCCTCCATAAGCACTACCATGACATTTACTCAATATCTCTTGTTGTTCATATTCGGGAACACACCTTCGCAGAATACCATCCACTCCTTCTTTATATAAGTGTGGGTCATCCCAGAAATAATGCCTCAAGTCATAAAAGAATTTCCTCCTTTGCTGAGCTGAAAAGGTTGGAGGCAAGTACTTGGAAACAATAAAGTTAGCATAATCAGCATACCAAGGACTGTCTCGCGAGCTCACCTTTATTACAGCCAATTGTTCATTTGGAAACTATCATTAACAGGAACAGGATCATAAGCAATATTTTCCAATCTAGACAAATTATCAGCAACAGGATTATCAGCACCTTTCCTATCTACAATATGTAAATCAAATTCTTGCAAAAGAAGTACCCATCTAATAAGCCTCGGCTTAGCATCTTTCTTAGTCATAAGGTATCTAATTGCAGCATGATCAGTATGAATCGTAACTTTTGAATCAACAATATAAGATCTAAATTTATCACAAGCAAAGACTACAGCTAATAATTCTTTTTTAGTTGTAGCATAATTTCTTTGAGCAGCATCAAGAGTTTTACTAGCATAATGAATAACATTCAGTTTTTTATCTACCCGCTGTCCAAGAACAGCGCCTATAGCAAAATCACTAGCATCACACATAATTTCAAAAGGCAAATTCCAATCAGGAGGTTCAACTACAGGAGCAGTTGTTAAGGCTTTCTTTAGAGTTTCAAAAGCTTCCTTACAATCATCATCAAAAACAAAAGGTACGTCTTTTTGAAGAAGATTAGTAAGAGGCTTTGAAATCTTGGAGAAATCTTTAATAAATCTCCTATAAAACCCAGCATGACCAAGAACACTACGAATACCTTTAACATCCCTCGGATAGGGCATCTTCTCAATTGCTTCCACTTTAGCTCTATCAACTTCAATACCTCTCTCAGAAATTTTATGTCCCAATACAATTCCTTCATTAACCATAAAGTGGCATTTCTCCCAATTAAGAACAAGGTTAGTTTCTTCACATCTCTGCAAAACTTTATCAAGGTTTCGCAAGCAACTATCAAAAGAATTCCCATAGACGGAAAAATCATCCATGAATACTTCCACAATACTCTCACAAAAGCCATGAAAAATAGCAGACATGCATCTTTGAAAAGTAGCAGGAGCATTACATAAACCAAAAGGCATACGCCTATAAGCATAAGTTCCATAGGGACAAGTAAAAGTGGTTTTCTCTTGATCTTTAGTTTTAACAGCAATTTGTGAAAACCCATAATAACCATCAAGAAAACAAAAAATGAGTATTTTTAGACAATCTTTCTAGCATTTGATCAATAAATGGTAAAGGGTAATGATCTTTCTTAGTAACTTTATTAACTTTTCGAAAATCAATGCACATTCTATACCCTACAACTACTCTTTGAGGGATGAGCTCATCATTATCATTAGGCACAACAGTCATTCCTCCTTTCTTGGGAACGCAATGCACAGGACTAACTCATCTACTATCAGCAATAGGATATATAATACCAGCTTCAAGAAGTTTTAATACCTCATTCCTTACCACCTCCTTCATCTTCGGAATTAGACGACGCTGATGTTCAACAACAGGCTTTGCATCATCTTCCATATTAATAGCATGTTGGCAAATAGAAGGAGAAATCCCCTTCAAATCATCAAGAGTGTAGCCAATAGCTCCTCGGTGTGTCTTCAATATTTCCAATAACCTTTCTTCCTCAATCTCTGAAAGCTTAGAACTAATAATAACAGGATATATTTTCTTATCATCAATATGAGCATATTTAAGATTATCAGGCAAAGGCTTTAAATCAAAAACAGGATCTTCCTTTGGTGGCGGTGTTGTACCCAAATCTTCCACCGGTAAATCATGCTTGAAAATAGGTTGGCGAAGAAAAATTTCCTCAAGCTCATCTCTTTCTTTCCTAAAAACTTCACTCTCGCTATTCTCCAAATGTTGCTGCAAAGGATTATTAGGAACAAGAACAATAGATGCACACTGCTCCATTTTAAAATCATCACTAGGCAAATCAGCTTTATAAGGAGTTTTGGTAAATTTAGAGAAGTTAAACTCATAAGATTCACCAGCAAATTTAGTCAAAATTTTCTCTTTCTTGCAATCTATAATAGCTCCACAAGTATTTAGAAAAGGTCTACCAAAAATGATAGGACAATAATCACTAGCAGCAGAACCAAGTACCAAACAGTCAGCAGGATATTTAATCTTACCACATAGAACTTCCACATCTCGAACAATACCAATTGGAGAAATAGTTTCTCTATTAGCCAGCTGAATAACCACATCAATATCTTCAAGTTCACAAGAATCAATTTCGTGCATAATCTCCGTGTAAAGCTCATAAGGAATAGCACTAACACTTGCACCAATATCACATAAACCATAATAGCAATGATCACCAATTCTAACAGATAGCATAGGAACACTAACTTGTTTGGGTTTATTAGGATGTGAAACAATATTAGAAGCATCTTCACAGAAAATAATATGACCATCCTCCACATTTTCAGTCACAAGATCTTTAACTATTGCAACAAAGAGTTCAACTTTTATTTGTTCTTCAGGTTCTACAGGTTTCTTTTCACTTTTATGAACCGCACTATTTATAACAGAGTACTCCTTCATTTTAGCAGGGAAAGGAGTTTTTTCAATATAAGCTTCAGGAATAACATGATCAGCTTTCAACTACAACGCATTTATTAATAGATGAATCAATTTTATCTTTATACGGTTCATGATACTTATCAAAATTCTTCTTAGGCAATTCATAATGAGAGGCAAAAGCTTTATAAAGATTTGCAGCAACTTGAGAATCAAGACCATATGTAGCACTCATATTACGAAATTTATCAGTATCCATAAAAGCTTCAATGCATTTATAATCATAAATTATACCTGATTCTCTATCCTTGTCGTTCTCCCAACCTTCAGTATTTTCTTGGATCCGATCAAGAAGGTCCCTTTTAAACTCTTCTTTGTTGCGTGTAAATGATCCAGAACAAGAAGTATCCAGCAAGGTCTTGTCTTGAAAAGAAAGTCTTGCATAGAAATTATCAATAATAACATTACCAGGAAGCTCATGAATGGGGCATTTGAGCATTAAAGACTTCAATCTCCCCAAGCTTGGGCAATACTTTCTCCATCATGAGGCCAGAAATTATATATGCGGTTACGATCTTTGTGAATTTCACTTGGAGGATAGAATTTAGAATAAAATAAAGGCACAATGTCCTCCCAATCAAGAGAATCACCATTCTTCAGCAATTTATACCAATGCGCCGCTTTACCAGACAGCGATATAGAGAATAGTTTCTTTCTAACTTCATTCATAGCAATACCTGCACATTTGAATAACCCGCATAATTCATGCAAAAACAAGAATGATCACCAGGATGGACAGTTCCATCCCCTTCATAGCGGTTATCCATAACGCGTTCAATAATTTTCATAGGTATTTTATATGGTATCACTTCCTCACCTGGCGCCTCATCCACTACCGTTGCAGTAGTAGTAGATTTCCCAAATAGAAATTGAAGAGAAGATCTCTCCATAATGACTTATAGCAGTTAGATAAATAAAATCAGCACAAACAAGAAAGGTTTTCCTTACCAATTCCACTTACCAATAGCGCTTCACTCCCCGGCAACGGCGCTTAAAATAGTCTTGATGACCCACAAGTATAGGGGGTGTATCGTAGTATCTTCGATAAGTAAGAATGTCGATCCCAACGAGGAGCAGAAGGTGTTGACAAGCAGTTTCGATGAAGGATTCACTGTAAATGCTCACAGACAAGTATTCAGGGGGTTTTGATGTAACAGATGAATAAAGTACAAGTAAGTAAAATGCGAGAGAAATAATTGCAACGAGTGGCCCAATCCTTTTTAGCACAAAGGACAAGCCGGTTTGTTTACTTATAATGACCAAACGTTCTCGAGGACACACGGGATTTTAGTCTAGTGCTTTCGCTACATACAGCTGATTAATCTTCATTGTTTTGATAAGTGTTGTGTGGGTGAACCTATGCTAATGTACCGCCCTTCCTAGGACTAATACATACTTGTGATTATACCCCTTGCAAGCATACGCAACTACAAGAAAGTAATTAAGATAAATCTAACCACAGCCTTGAACTCTGAGATCCTGCGATCCCTCCTGCATCGATATACCAATGGGGGCTCAGGTTTCTGTCACTCCGGCAACCCCGCAATTGGCAAACGAGTACAAGATGTATTCCCCTAGGCCCATAAATGGTGAAGTATCGTGTAGTCGATGTTCACACGACACCACTAGAAGAATGACACCACAACTTAAATATCATAACATTGAATATTACTCAACCATAATTCACTACTAACATTTAGACTTCACCCATGTCCTCAAGAACTAAACGAACTACTCACGAGACATCATATGGAACATGATCAGAGGTGATATGATAATGAATAACAATCTGAACATAAATCTTGGTTCAACGGTTTCACTCAATAGCATCAATAACAAGTAGAAATCAATACCGGGAGAGTTTCCCCTATCAAACAATCAAGATCAAACCCAAATTGCTACAGCGGTGACGAGGTGCTGCGGTGGAGATGGCGATGATGATGATGAAGATGATGGTGATGGCGATGGAGATGATGTCCAGCTCGATGGCGGTGACGATGGCGTCGATTTCCCCCTCCGGGAGGGAATTTCCCCGGCGGATTCCTGCCCGCCGGAGAGCTCTTTTCTCTCTGGTGTTCTCCGCCCTGCAGAGGCGGCTGTGGCTCTTCGCGACGTACCCTCTGGAGCTTAGGTTTTTGAGACGAAGGGTTTCGCGAAGAAAAGGAGGCGAAAGGGGCTGTGGGGCTCCCACACCACAGGGTGGCGCGGCCAGGCCATGGGCCGCGCCGGCCTGTGGTCTGGCCCCACCTTGGGCCTTCTCAGCTCCCCCTTCTGGCTTCCTTCGTCGTCTGGAAAAATAGGATTTTTGGTATAATTTCCTTCCACAGTTGATCTTCCGAAATATTGCGTTCTGACGGTGCTTTTTCCAGCAGAATCCTGGCTCCGGTGCTCGATCCTCCAATAATCATGAGATATGCAAAATAGATGAAATAACATAAGTATTGTGTCCCAATATGAAATATATCAATGAATAACAGCAAATTATGATATAAAATAGTGATGCAAATTGGACGTATCAATGGGCTAATGCAAAAGCTTAGAGCGTGGGCTAATGCAACATCAAAAGATAGAACATGAAACTACTCAATTATTGGATGCAATCTGAGAAAACTCTCACATCCTACAGTAAATGGGAGCACAATCATTCATACGTATGTGATGCTGCTTATGTGCCAAATCATAAATTACATGGCAGGGGGTGGATTTTTTGACGAGAAGACCAATGCCACAATTAATTTAAATTAAATCCACACACATAAATATAAGTGATAAACATTGGATCTTAGCTTAGATCTATGTATTTTAGAATTTTACCATTTTCACTAAGCTAAACATTGCGTAACTTGGCACATTTTTTGTGTGGCTAAGTTGTACATTAAATTTGAACTACTCCCTCGCTGTTACATGGAAAAATGGGAACATTTGTTGTTGGTGGTCACCTTTTTTGGCAACCGAAATGAAATGGCATGTCAAGACAAGTAGACAACAGTACTTACTAAAATATATGTTCGAAATTTCTTTATGAAAACTGAGAGAACACATGTAGATGATCTACTTGACAACATAAATACCACAGAGCACATAAACTAAACAGAAACATTGTACATCAACACTAACATGTACACAAAATTTTCAGTCTCCCGTACATTTATAAGCTTATACGATTTATAAAATGGCTTATAAAAAAACCATAAAACGGCTTACAAAAATATTCATAAAACGGTAAGTACGTCGGACAAACAAGTGCTTGAAACTGAGACGCAGCATGCCGAGCTTGATGCTCCAATTGATGGACAAGTTATTGCCTCTACTTACAAATGGAGCAGCATTATAGTATCTTCCTCAAAAAGGTCCTTAACCCCTTGACCTAGAATAGAATCTAATTTGTTATCACTTACGAATCCTTCTCATATATTCCATATTCCATGATGAAGATGTTTGACTGACCTTGGTTTCCTGCTAGAATAAATTTAAAAACATGATCAATAGCCCAAAAGTGATATCCCGAGAGAGATAAATGCATTAGAAATCAAACCTATATATTAGTCTACACACCTTACAGCACGCAGAGGCTAGAACCCATTGTTGTTGCTGTCATATCATGCCCAACATTGTTAACTGGCATAGAAAGTAAACATAATTTTAAGTAGTAATGGACAAGAAACATGGAGGTAGAAAGAGCAGCTTAAAGAAGATGTGTCTTTGCTTTGGTTATACAGATTCACCCATATACTAAGTATATGAATGTGTGATATACTCATCACGGCATTGGTTGTGAAATGTGCATCTAAGAAAATACAAGTTTGCCACCTCCTCAACTATAAACTGAAATGGAAATAAACATGCACATGCACTGAAACTATTCGATAAAGCAGTTCATTATCTTTCTAATTTATATGATAAATATTTGTGTTTCCAGGATTATAGAAGTACTGACCAGTTGTATCATGATAACTCCATGAAGCGCCTGCAATCCAGGTTCTATAAAATTATCAGAGCGGTTCATTATCTTTCTAATTTCTACGATAAATATTTGTGTTACTAATAACTCCATGAAGCGTCTGTAATCAAGGAAAGATCTTTGACAAAAAATTCAATTCCCCAGTCTCTGTTCATTTTGGAAAAGTCATACCTTGAAGAATCACCCCATTATACAGAAAGGGTATAGCTGTAGCTAGGTAGTGTACAACTTATATAAACCATACATAAGAAGAGAAAATTGATACATTAAAGCTGCAAATTAGACTATGAATTTAGCGTACCTCTTGGCATTCGCAAGGAATAGCACGCAGGACATTTCGGAGAAAGTAGCCACACTCATATCCTGTAAGAACAAATTTGTATAAGCATAAAAATCTACCGATACACTATAAGAATCTGCAACAGAAGGCAACAAGCCATCAAGACTAAATTACTTGATAAGATTCTCTATGCAGAAATGCTCCTGTCTGATAAAATTTGCAAGAAAAGTTATTTGGATCCCTCATAGAAAAAATATATCAATAAGAAAATAATATGTACATTGGCTCTATGTGAAATGTATGCAAAATAGTATTGTACATTGATATCATCAGCAAAAGAGAATCATGACAACAAACTCTGACAATTAAAATGCCCTGCTATGGTCTAGAATCTGGTGTGTCCGCATCCTGCACGCCGCCGATAAGTATGTTGCACGCAAATAGATTGCACAGTATAGTATCCCCCATCCTCTTTGACAGTATTGGAGAAAGAAAAGGACCACACTTACGGAAATATTGGATGCTCAAGTATACATATGCATCTCTGGATCATCATCAATCGGTAAAACCACGCATTACCTACACTGGAACCAACTGAATCCGCCATGAGCAGCAAACACTAAACCTATAGGTACGATCCCCGCGATTCATATAGACCTTATCAAGCCTAAAAATTGAGTATCTATCCAAATCAGGTTCAGCACAAAGGACGGCTCGAGCTCTGCATACTATACCTGAAACTACATATATTTACAAATGTAAAAAAGATTTGTGTCTTGGGAAGTGGACAGTTAAACTGCAGTTGCTTTGTATAAAGTGGAAGAATATTTCTTTTCCAACGCTGGTCAGCGATCGACATAATCCAGTTGCACCATGATAAGAAAAGAAGAAATAGCAACGTTAGTCTTACACATTATTGGTACCAAAAGCTTCCAAACATTTTAGTAACACAACTAGTTTTGCTAGAACTTCTGAGAAAATGGGATTTTGGACAGAGGCAAACATATTTTTTTTCTAACTTGGGGAATGAGGCAAACTGATGGAATAAAGTGTACTATATGTTAGTGTGAATATCCTAGCATCTGTATGATAATTACTTTGGCCAAACTTGAGGTTATAGAAAAGACAGAACATCTTCTTTTGCAAGGCATAATACATTTGGATTGTCTTGCAGCTAGTGATTCAATTCTTATCTGATTTCTATTCATACAGGTAATGATCTGAATCTTGTTTACAAAATGAAACAATCCTTACATGCACAATGCTTGCATCAGTATAATCGTATCAAATGATCACAATATTTGGCAGCTCAAATTCTTTTCACAAGTTGCCAAGTAAGAAACACACAAAAAAACTACCTGAAGCAGTAACACATGAGTTGCCCATAGCTCAGGCTCCTGCTCTCTCCTACAATGCTCGTGAGTTGCCCATAGCTCATGCTCCTACTCTCTCCTAGACATTTTGCGCTTGAGTTATCCCGCAGACACACACAATAGTTGATGTTTCTCTGTTTAAACCAAAACACAGTGGGTCAGCTTATTCCATTTTTTACTCAAAAGTTGATTTACCACAACACCAGATGTAGTTCAAGTTTCATGAGTTCAAAATGCATGGTTTATTTGCATTAAAATAACTACACACCGGAATTTATACTGCAGATGTAGTGCTACAAATTAAACTCTTAATGTTGCCACCAGAGAGGAATATCTTTCCTCACATGCAGGAAAAGAGTTCACAATCCGATGAATGGATCGATCTAGAGGGAGAGAGAGACTGTAGTAGCATTGTCCACCTCTAATATAGGTTGTTGCCTAATCCATTTCTGAAGCATCCCAGGCTCATACTGTCAATAATTTAACTTGCAGAATATTCTTGTCCACTACATAGAATTCTAAATTGTGCATTTAGTTCTTAAACATGCCAGTCGGGATACTTCCAGGTTGCCCTTCAGCAGTTTTTAGTGACTTTTGTTTGGACTACGAAGTTCAGTGTAAACAACCAAGCCAAGTCAAATCTGGACATGACTAATAAATCAAGTAATATGTTATTATGTGCATTTTCAGTTTGTATGTCTGCTCTTCAGTAGCAGCTGAAGATGGCATCATTATTTTCTAAACAAAATCCACATCTAACACTTCACTTTTGTCGTGATAATGTTACTTAAGTGGAAGTTACATTGGTCCTCGTAATGTTACCTGCCAAAGGTTATCTTACCACGGTGTATGTACCCAAAAAAATAGTTGCTCACAAAAAGATTAGAAACAGGAAACATCAGATCAGTGTTCATTCAAGTTAAAGCTTAAGGTGAAAGACAGGGTGTGAAAGATCACTGTGAATGAGCAATCAGAAATCATCAGCCACGATGATAATGATGCACATACAATGAACTTACTTTGTATCCTTCAAATATTATGGCGAGTAGAAAACATAAAGGAGCGTACCTACTATAGATCAAACTATGTTTAACCACACTCTTCTTCATAGAATACCAATCTAGTAATTAATTAAGAATTATAAACTTCTCCAGTTATTTGACAAGATTACGATTTGAGTGCCCGAATAAGGAACAAATAATTAAGGAAGCTATTTGAGCGCCCGAATAACCTGCAACTTCAGCGGATAGTAGTAAACAAAAAAGTAGTATGTCGGTCCTCAACTGAGGGACCCCCTACGGCAGCTCCACCTGTGCAGCCTCCATCCCTGCGCCGCTATCCAGCAACAGTCCACAAATGCCTACCAATTACCAAAACAAAACAGATGTACCCACTGAATGAATTAGACAAATAAAATGGTACAGCTCACAACTTGGCATCCCTAATGTCTACAAGACAACATATCTTTTGAGTGGTAGATCCATGTGATCGAATTTAAATTGTACACTGATACGATCAGAAAGAAAGTAACAAAACATACAGAGCATCTGGGGTATGCGACTCTGTGCCCAGTCTACAAAATAATGCTCCTTATATATATCAAACAGACTGCACCTGAGACGGATCTAGCAATGTACAAAAGAAATTGGTCATAGAAATTCCAAAGGGTTGAGAACCGGACCTGTACATATTCTCTTTCCTCCCCATTGACATTCCAACAGATTGTAGCCAGCAGTATGACTACCTGCTCGAAATGGGACACAATCGAGAACAATCGTTCAGTTTCAGGTGAAAGAACAGAAAAAGATGAACAAAGAAAAGGTAGAGTCGAGGCAAGGGAGGTAGGTGACGCTGAGGAGGAAGTCAAAGGGGCAGGAGGAGGAAGCAGAGCACTATCGAAGTCGAGCTTTCTGGGCTCGTACGCGGCGGCGCCATTGGGAGTCTGGGGGATGGCCCCGAGTTGCGGAAATCCGTGAAGGCACTGCTGAAGGCCGCCGGCGAGAGGCAGCTCTTGGAGAGCATGGGGCTCCAGGGCGTCGCGGAGGAGGCAGATGTCGTTCCTATGAACGGGGAACGACGGGAGAAGGGCCAGTGCCCATGTATACCTCCTCGGAGGAGAGGCCACTGGTGGTGTTGTAGATCTCATGGATGGTGTGCTCGAGGACCTTCCATGTATGTTCTCCATACTTCGGGTCGAGCTCCAACCCGCTCATCTTCGCCGCCGCCGGAGTGTGTTGACGACTCGGGGTGGTTTTGGTCGTCGGCGCCGTCAAACACCAGATCCGATCCGAGGGAGCCCGGATTCAAGCCCGGCACGGTTAGGTGAGTCGTCCGTGATGGTTTTTCCGGCCGCCGCGTCTATCAGATCCGGTCTGCAGATGGAAGTGTTGGCCGCCGCGCTCCTTACGGCGAGACGCTGGAATCGCGTGCGTGGGATGCCGGCAGCAGGTGAGCTCGATGCGCAGGATTGGAGGCGTGGAGGTTCTCCTAGGCTTGCTTCATCCACAACTGCTTCTTCGGCGCGATGCCATCAGCTCGACGCCTCTGAGCTCGGTGGTGGTGCGTGGTCCCTGCGCGGCCTTGGGGAAGGAGAGGTAGGCGAGGGCAAGGGCTTCGTCCCCGCGAGCACCTGAGGTCTGAGGGGTGCAATTCATGAGGGGCGGGTAGCGATGGCAGCGCTGGGAATCTGGAGAGTACGTGGGAGGTGGTTCTCAACTGCGGCGTGAGCGGCGGCAGGCGGAAGATCCACGGGCGAGCGGAGCGGCGATTGTGGGAGGGTCTCGTCCTTCCGTAACGGACCTACTTGTCAGCCCGAGGATTTGTTCGGGAGGTGCGACGAAGCCGGGCGCGGAACATACAACGACGACGAAACGTTTTGACGTATTGGAGCACTAGAAAAAGTGCCCGTGCGTTGCACCGGAAAAAAACTAAACTCAATTGATGATTCACCAAATATTGGATGAAGATTTAAAAATTCAGCTTTTTTTGAAAAATCTTGTTCGGTACTCAAAGTTTGGCTCAAAATTGATTGACTTGTCTAACCATTGTCTTAGTCTTAATTTCTTTGTTTAATCTACTCTCTATAATTTTATCATTTTTAAATCAAATATTTTGAACTATGTCTATAAGTATACTGTATTTTTATTTAATGCCTTGTGCTTCCATAGACCTTCAAGAATAAAAAAAATCCGTGAGTGAAACAAAAGGACGGATGAGATTTAACAAAAAAGAGTTCGAGATTAGAGATAGGATAGATGGTTGAGATTAAGCAATACCACGATACCCTTCCAGAAATTTATGCTATTGTAAGATTTAAGGGTCTATGGAAACACAAGATCTATTCTCTCTCTCTCTTCACTCTGATCATCATTTCTTCTTTTCAATCCCCACACAACCAAATCGTCAGCCTCCTCTCTCAGTCTCTCCAGTCTACATGTCGTGCTCATCGTGTACGTTTAGTGCACATACAGAACCTATTTGCCTGTTTTGGATGAGCTAGTTAGCATGCAATGTTCTCGCATTGATTTGATTACCAGTTTAGTACAACGTATTCGATAAACAGCCAATACCAACTCGGTATTATTCGTGCAAAAAATTAGCTGCATTGTTCCCTCAGTGTATATATTGCACATGGTCAGTTCGATCGGGTCTAAGAGCATCTCCAACAGGTGCGGCAAAACACGTGCGCGATAAATTAACTGCTGAAATGCAGCGTGGGAGCGGGCGTGCGAACCTCTAGCGGACGCGCTAAAAAGCCACGCGCGCTAATTTTTTTGCCCCGTGCGCGTTTTTGCGCCGTCCTACGCGCCAAACCTGACGCGCCGATTGCAGCGCGCTATAAAACGCCGCGTGCGTACCCAACCGCCAGGAAGTTTCACCAGCGTGTCGCTTCGCCACCCTCCACCTCGCTCCGCGTCATTCCCGTTGTGCTCCACGTCGCTCGCGTCGCCGCTCCGCCTCCACGCCGACGAGATGGCGCCCCACCGCCGCTCGAGCTTCGGCTACCGCAGCGTCCACGCGCGGCCGAACGACACTTTCTACGCCGATATCTGCAGCGGCGACGTGCGCATCGGGCTCGAGACGTTCGAGATGGCGCACGAGGCGGCGCGCGTACGACATGGTCGCCTGGCACCTCGGCCGCTCCCGTCGCTCGATGAACTTCGACGACTTCTGGACGCGGCAGCTGGCGGAAGCCCTCGCGCCGCTGCCGCTGGCTGTCACGCGCGAGGTGAGGTAGCACCGGCGCGAGCTCGAGCAGCGCCTCGTTATCGCGGAGCGCGACGAGCGCATGCGCCTCGAGTGGGCGCGCTAGTTCTCGGAGGACGTCACCGCGATGGAGGCCTTCTACGACAAGAAGGAAGAGGAGAAGGCGGCGCTTAAGGTGGCGAAGAAGGCGGACCGGGAGGAAAGGAGAGCGAAGGCGGCGGTGAGGAAAAGGAGAGGGAGGAGAAAGTCGCGAGGAAGGCGGAGGAGAAGGTCGCGAGGAAGGCGGAGGAGAAGAATAATGGCGCCGGCCCAACGACGATCATCGTCGACTCCTCCTCCTCCTTCGAGTGGACATCGACTTCGGTGTCGTCGACAACACCGAGCTCCTCCTCCGACTTCGACTGGGATTCTGATTAGTTTAGGCTAGTTTAAAAATAAATTTGGTTGTAGCGTTGAACTTTGCAATATATTTGTATTTTCAGTTTATTTTTAAGTTTTTTTTTATCTATTTACACATGCAAATGTGCGAAAATATTATTTTCCGTGCGGCTTTTTAGCGCGTCTGCAAATGGACCAATTAGTCGTTGTAATTTAGCGTGGCGGTTTAACGCGTCTGCAAAAGCAGTCGGCAGCGCCGCGCACTACATCCGCATAGCTCGCGCTATAAACACAAATTTACAGCGTTCATTCATTTAGCGCGTACGTTGGAGATAGTCTGTTTAAGCGAAAACATCCACACCAGTAGCATATAATATGTGCATCATCAACGGGATGTGTTTTCCCCTCAGCGGGATGTGTTTAATGTAGAGCCCACTTGTATTTTCTAATGAAAATTCTGCAGGCAGAAATCCCCAATTCCCCCTACGCAGGTCCTCTCGTCAATGGAGAAGCCTACACCGCTCCATCCCGCAGGCGTCGCTTCCTCTGTCCGTTCCCTGCTAGTTTGCTTCTTCATAATCTTGCGGCTTGATCTAATTCGCCAGGGCCGCCCCAATGATTTTACCGTCTCCCTGTTTTGCAGATTTGCCGTCCTCCATGTTCACACGAGCCACCCCGTCGCCACGAACACCCCATCCTCCATCACAGGAGCAGGTAGTCCATCGATCCCTCCCTCTCCCACGAACCGCTCCGTCCTTCGCGTGATACAGCTCTACAGACACCACGTCGAGCAGTCTCATGAAATCCACATCGCATTTACTCTATTTGCTCCGCCTCCTCAAAATCCTGCTCGCAGTCTCTCCCAAGCGTAAACCAGCGAGGGATAGTCTGGAGGAGTGGAGGGTGGCGGCGTGCGGGCGAACAGCGCGCCGGACCGGGCAAATGTGGGGAATCGCGGGCGGTGGCTGCAGTTTGGGAGGCGGCAGGGTGGAGCAGCGGAGAAGAACACCTAATTGGATTAAGTACGGAACGGTCACGAGAGACAACTTGCCGGTGGCACTGCCTGTAAATTCATTAGGAATATAGGGGCAATAAAAAACGGACGACGACCGAGGGAGAAATCCTTTTCCCTTTATTATTAGGTATAGATAGGCAGAATAAGGAACATGTTCCTCCTTTTTAAATAGTGTAGACTAGGAAAAATGTCCGTGCGTTGCTACGGAGTAATTTGTATCGGTTAAAAAATGGGCTCTAATTCAACAGGCTAGATGATACCAACTTTGTAGTCGCAGAACCATGGGCAGCAAGACTGCTATTTAGGCTGTGTTTGTTTGAGCTTCCACTTCTGCTTTTGGAGCTTTTAGGGTCCAAAATCTCCAGCTGAAACAAACGGCAAGAATTTGAAAAGCGATTGTTGGAAGCGCTGGGAGGAAATGAACGTGAATCGCGAAAGCAGGGCCAGAGTGCTTCCCGAGCTTTTCCTGCTTCCCGAGCCACAGCAGACCAAAATACCCATAACTCTTCGTGGTAACTACCAAAAAAATGCCCTCTCATATAAGCTGGCCCGCTCCTTGCAAATGCCCCCAGCCCGACAGCCTCCCTCCTCATTTTTCCTTCTCCCCGTCCCGGTCAATGGAAGGCTAGGGTTAGGGTTTCCCCGCCCCGCCCGCCGCCACCGTTCCCAGCCGGCGCCGTCGCCAGCATCCGCCGCCGCCGTCCCTGTTCTCCTTCCCCGCTCTATTCCCGTCCTCTTCAAGGTCGCGGCCAGCCCCGCCCTACCGCCGTCGCTGGCCGCCTCGCCGTTGGACGCGCCGCCGCCGTTCTCAGTCGCGGCGCCTCTGTGTTCTCGGCCTCCTCAAGGAGGAGCTCGCCCCCGTCAAGCTCGTTCTCCTGACCTCTACGGCCGCCGCCGGCGACTGGAGGTCTTCGAGGCGCCGCCGTCCCCTGTGAGATTCCCCGGCGCCTGCTGCAGCACACTCTTCCAGCGCTGCCGTCCCCTCTGAGCTTCCCGGCGACTTGCTTCTTATATGTCCATCCTTGTGCTGTTAATGTATAGACAGATCTGTGTATTAAAGTTTATTTGTGCAAGTTTTATGCCTGTTTGTGATGTATATTCTAGAACGAGTTCATACACTGCACAGCAAACATGCCTATCGCTGCAAGAAGAGGTGCCTTGTATTCTTTTGGGTTTAATGGAGATTTCTTGTAATACGTTTGGGTTCAATGGCTTGTAATTCTTTTCGGTTTATATGAATCTCATGAATATATATGTTGTTATCTGTTTTATAATATGGACAAGTCTTGTACTAATATTGTTTAAACATTTTCTGATACACTCCAGGATTATTCCGATAGAATGCGCTGGCCGAGCTACTCCTCTCTTATTATCTTGTACTAATATAGAATATTTTAAAATGAAAATTGAGGTAATTCGTACCAAATCAGTATTTATACAACTTTTTCAGTGTTTAGGGTCATTTTAGACATTTCATCGTTCATACCAGCAACAGCAGCCTTAAAAAGCTCTACTGCCAAACATCAAATCTCTGCTACAACAGCTGCTTTTTCACAGTTCAACAGCTACAGCTGCTTCTCAAAAGCTGCAGCCCAAACAAACAGACCCTTAGTCTGGAATGTCGTCATGAGAACTTTGGGCGGCAAGGCTGCATGTGTGTTGCGGCCGGTGCGGCAGGTGCGTCTCGATGGATGGTGTCCCAGAGCTTGAGCCTCGCCCGCGCCGCTGCTGTCGCTGAAGAGCTGTGTGAAGCACTTACATCGTAGGTGCGTAAAATTAGAAGAGAACACTTAGAGCATCTCCAGTCGCGTTCCCCAAACCGTTCCCCAAACCGCGCCGGATCGAGCGTTTGGGAGACGTGTTTTGTTCGTGCCGCGTTTGGGGGACGTCGCTCCTCAGCCGCGTTCCCCAAACGCCGCCCCCAAATGAATATTTGTGCACGAAAATAAAGGTTTTCATTCAATTTTGATTATATATTACAAAGTTTGAATGAAAACGGCTAGATTTCATCTAAACCTAGACTACTGACCGCCCGGCGGCGCGTTCGACGGCCCCGCCCCGTCGTCGCCTCCCCTACGCCGCAGCTCCTCCTGCGCGCGCCTCCTCTCCTTGCGTTCGGCGGTGGCCAGACGGTGCCGCTCCCGCCGCGCGTCCTCCGCCGTCCCCTGGAGGGAGAGCTCGATGGCGCGACGAATCTGCGCCTCTTCGCGGGCACGGGCGTCGTCCTGGAGCTTCTTCTCCGACTCGAAGGACTCGACGAGGGCGCATTGCTGATCGGCCGTCTCGTCCGGGTGCGGCCCGTCGTCGTCCGGACCACTCGAACTCGTCGTCGTCGTCGTCCTCCACCTCGGTCTCCTCCGCCTCGGCCTCCTGCTCCTCCATTGGCGCTCCTCCTCCACATCTCGTTGGCGCCTCCATCATCGCCGCCAGAACGCGTCGGCCTCCGCCGCCAAATGGTCTGTCCGCCTCCCCCATAGCGCCGTCAGCGCCGCCTCCCGCTGCCGACGCTCCTCCGCCGTCACCTGCTGCTGGCGCTCGATCGACTCACGCAGCCGGCGCTCGATCGACTCACGCCGTTCACGGAACAGCGCCTGCCGCTCATCGCGCTGGCGCCGGCGCTCATCAGCCCATCGCTGCTCCATCTCCTCCCGGTATCGGCGCCGTCGCGCCTCTTGTCCCGTCGAGGTGTCGAACGCCGCAACGGTGTCGCACTGCTGCTCCTGCCACGCTGCCGCAATCGCGTCCTCCTCAGCTGCGGAGGCAGGGCGGAGAACGCCGCTAGATCCGCCGCGTGCTGCGCCTCACGCCGCTGGCGGGCCTCCTCCTCGAGTGCCTCCTCGAGTGCCGCACACCGCTGGCGGGCTGGAAGTGGAGGAGACAGCGGTGGAGGGAAGTGGCCATCGCCGGGGCGGTTCGCCATTGCCACTGGTGATGGAGGAGACGGCTGTGGAGCGACGAGGGCTGTGTTTGTTGCCGGCGGGGTGTGGTGGCTACCATTGATGAGCCGGGAGACCTTTTATAGACGCCGGCGTCGGGAAGAAAGCGCGGGAACAGACGAGAAGAGGCGGGAAGATCGCGCGGGAACGGGCGGTGGCGTGCGAACGCCGGCGACGCGTGGAGGCTGCGCAGCACCGACGAGACGTCTCGCCTGCCCCTCCGTCGCCATTAAGGCAAAGATGCCGCCGTGTGTCACTGCACGCAAATAACTTCCGTCGCGAGGTAGGCGACGGTTAGGTTAAAATTAACTGTGCCGCTAACGTGTCGGCCCCGCCACTCCCCGCCTCGCTTTTCGTTGTGTCCGGCGTGCCCGGAGCGTCCCCTGTGGAACGGGGACGGGCTCGGGGCGCCGGACACCGTATCGGGGCGCGCCGGACAAAAAATGCGTTCCTCCCTTTGGGGGACGCTTTGGGAGACACGACTGGAGATACTCTTATGGGAGAAAACTGCGAAATTAGCATCGGTTAAAGCTGCTCCGACGAATTCAGAAACACCGATGACACACTTGAGGATTGAGATTTGCATTTCCATAGAAGAGTAAAATACACGGTGGGTACTTCTACTTATCGGAGGGATTCAATTTAGTCACCGTACTCCAAGAATACCAAATTACAGTCATCAAATACGAGTGGCATGCCCATAGACGGTCACTGGCTCTCGTAGCACAATGTATTTGATGATGTGGCATGCGCTCAGGACAACTATGGATAACTAAAAAAAGGTCCATGTGCAGGAGGGGGGCTATTAGCAAAACCGTCTACGTCTAGCAATTTTCTCTCGGGTTGACCACTTTTCTCTGTCGTATGGATCCTTTTCTCGCTCACACCGCGAGTAGAGTTGTTGGCAACACTTGTTGCAGGGAGTTGCGGCGCCGGCAGCAGGGGAGTGCGACACGGAGATCAGAGAGCACACGCGGAGGCACACGGAAGATCAGGGGCGGCGTTCGCGTGTGACGATCTATTGCGTTGCGGCGGCCGGCGACAGTCACTGGGACGGCGCGGCTCGGCAACGCGGCAAAAGGCGGGCGCGCGGGCGAGCTGCCTCGACGGCGGCGGACGCGCGGCCTCCAGGCAGCTTGGGCTCGCTCGGTTTATGTCTGCTGTCCGGATCGGCAGGGCACGCGCGGGCGGTGGCTGGAGCTGCTTGCAGCGAGGGGTGCGGGAGCGGCAGGCGGCAACATGCAGGGCGTGCAGGCGGCTGACTCGGTATCAACGCGGTGACCAGGCTGCGGCGCCGCGCGACTCTGGGTGGAAGGCGGGGCAGCGCCGGAAAGGAGGAGGAACGGGATGGATTTGGCTGCGGCGATGCTCGCATCTGCTGACCGCAAATCGGTGGCTACTTATTCGGGCGCGCTGCCGTTCTTGAGCGGCGAGGTAGGCTAGGGCGCCGGGTGGAGAGGTGGGGCAGCGCCGGCGTGGGCAGGAGGGGAGCAACTGAGCAAGACTCGCCGAATTCGGTGCTAATAGGAAGGGGATGGGTGACCGTTTCTGTAATTCCCAAGCTTTAGGCCTTGTTTACTCCTAGGATATTTCCATCCTCTAGAGGTTTGAGGATGAGAGAGGATTGGGTGAAAATCCCCCTTTCACTCAATCCCCATTTTTCCCCTAATTTCCCCTAATTTTTCCACACCCTCTAGTTACTTTGTTTCTGGGGATGAGAGGGGATATGATAGGATCGGGGTCAGATGATAAAAACTCAACCTTTGTATCCCAGAACGTGATAATGGACAATCAGTAAATTTAAAACTCCGTCTTTAACAACATAAATTCAGTGTCATGCAATTTTGTCAAGCAATTTTTTCGAACAAGAACACACATAGATAAATGCTGGACCCAACACATGAGCAACCGCCGCCATAAACTTAATGTCATCAGTTTGAGAACATTAGAAGTCATGGTGTGTTCGCCGCCCAAAGCCGGAAACCACGTCGCCGCAGCCATAGGACCTCCAGCTAGAAATACACGAAGAGGTAAAATTTAGTACTGATACATCGCTTACAGATACTTCAAATGTATAGTAACTGCAACTAGGGAGCATTGGTACATCGCTCACATATACTTCAAATTTAGTACTGATACATCGCTTAGCACCTGTGGCACCTAAATCTACAGCCCTGCTCAGACCCGCAAAACTGTGTGACGAATGGTCAATTTGAACAAGAACTAAACTCTTAACTTGAAAAGATATTTTGCACACAAATATTTGATCACAGTATCATGGATTCGAACAAGTACTTCACTGAATTTTTAATGGACACATAATTTACTTACTAACTTTCTATTTATCAAGCGTTAATCAAACATGAGTGTACCATATACTTTTTAAAGCAGCTTCATGGTTAATTTTCTGAAACCAAACAGAGAAAAAACTAACACAAAATCTGTGCAATGATTAATGACTAATGAAGTGCTGGTTACACAAAGCTTGAAATCCTCATTTCCGTCCATGTTGGTGTTGGTCTCTCAAAGCAAATCTGAAGCCTGGGAGTATAAAGATCTGGGCAATCTGAAGCAAACTGTATATGGATTCTAGTGAGCTAGCTGAGTAGAAAGTCCTATGGATTCTAGTGAGCTAGATGCGCAAACTTCATTTCTTTTTTCCTCTGAGATACGGACAGAGAAGGGCGATGTCAGCTGGGAAAACAGACTCGCGCTCCGTCCTCTCCCGACTCCTCCGTGGCTACAAGCCTGCACAGCCGCCCATGGCTAGCTCCTACCAGCGAGCTCATGCGCCGCTGCTACCGGTGGCCTGTCCAGGAAGCCCTAGCAGCGAGGGGAAAAGGGACGAGATGCGAGGACTCACCGGAGACCAGTCGCCGAAGGAGGATTTCGTCGGCGCCGATTTGCCCCTTCTTTCCCCGCCGCCGTCTCCTTTCCCGCCGTCGTCGGCTCCTGGCGCCACCGGTCGCGTCCCTCTAACCCTTTTCCACGAGCAGAAACGCCGGGGCACCCTCGTGGTTGAGGATACCCGACGGTGAAGCTTAGCGGGTCGGGAAGTTAGGGGATGGGCCGGAAAATTACCCAAAAATATCTTAAAAGTAAACGTGTCGTTCGGGAACTTTCGGGATCTGGTCATGGCCAGAAATTTCCCCTCCCAACCCCAATAAACCCGGAGAAGTAAACAAGGCCTTAGGATGTTTTCTGCAAAACAAACACTGCTGGAATCTTGCGATGTGCATTGACATGTAGGTCCCGTCAATACCACGTAGGCAAATACACCACGCTTCCGGAGGCAGTGACTGTCTATGAGCACGCTGATCGTATTTAGTGACCGTAATTAGGTCCGCCGACAAGTTCGAGTACCCATCATGTATTTTACTCTCCATAGAATTAGGATTCACTTGACAGCCCTTAAATAGTTTTAGGACCTCTCATGTATTTACTCTTATATCATCAATAAATAAATAGAAACCAACAGACTTTTGAAGTCTGAGTTACACTTCATCACAATTAGTACAACACAAAAAAAAAGAAAAATCGATCGGTCGGTCGTTTGCAAATCGAGCTCGCTTTGGTCTGCTTGCTCATGTCAATTTGTAGAGTGCGTAAGCGTTCCCGGTGTTAATGGATCAGCGGGAGAGCATAAACATAAAGATATCCGATCAGAGCAGTCCAGTACATTCAGTATCTATATCGTCTGGAAGCAGCGCAACTTTGCAAGCTAGCTTGCTGACATTCACATAAACAATATTAGCAGCACAATTTTAGGTCGACTTCAGCTGTCCAGAATTCAGAAAAAGAGCTAGTACTAAAATACCACCAAACTTCTGATCGATGGATCAAATCTAACACGGCCAGCTCGGTTTCCATCCATCCAATTTATATCGAAACCATTTGGATATAGAAACCTGCACCTCAACCTGTCCCGAAATATCAAGTGAACGAACCAGCGCCTCCCCAGAGCACGCCGTCCCCTTCTCTCCTGCTTCGTCTCCCATCTCCATCTTTCTCTTTGCCCTCCCGCACCACCTCCGCAGCGCCCTGCATCACAACCTAAGTCACGTCCTCGCGGGGATCCCTGCATCGCCCGACCTTCCCCTGCAACGCGCAGATCCCAGCGGCGCCCCGCTGTTCGCCTGCATCCCGCGGTCCAGCAGCGACTGGAGCTTGCTGATCAACTTGCAGTGGACATGCCCCGAGGCCCCCGAGCGCTGTCCCCGGCCTCCTCCGCTTGGTGGCGCTCTGGCGCCCTCACGTCTCACCCAGGATTTAACAGTTCTGCTGTGTGGGCATCCTCCACTCACCCTCCCGGTTACGACAAATAGGATTACGAATCAAATTCTTCAATTTGCGCTCGGAACTTGTTCATGCCTGGTGTCCTCGTGGATGGTGCGCTGCCGCGCCCAACCTCTGGATCAAACTTCTCTGCCCCCAATCCCGGCCACACAGACGCCTTGTCACCGACGTCTCACGGCGGCTCGGAGATGCTCACGATCAAATCCTTGGTGACGACCATGGCGTACACATGAGATCGCCCTTGTCAACACGGAATTTCTTCATCTATAATTTTCTCTTTGCTAGGCGGTCCTCGTTCGTTTTATAGGCGCCTTTGCTTGATGAACGGGAAACGTAGTCCATATCGACAACCCCATCGGCGCGTCGTGCTACTCTGAGACTCCCTCCCGGCAAGCATAGCGACTCGATTCTTTCTCTCGGGTGAGCCAGAGTGGTTTCTCTGGGTCTGGGTTAGTTGGGCTTTGGCCCATCCGCGGGATCGCCTGGCGACGGAAAGGCAGCGAGTTCGGCCGACCTTGGCGCTTCGAACCGTTTTTTACATAACCGGTGGTAGGTGCTGTAATTTCAATGAAAAACAGGGCAAAAACAGACAGACGAACAAGAAGGCTTATTTTCTTTATTATTACTAGCAAATATGCCCGCGCGTTGCGGCGGGTTTATTTTCAATTAAAATTTGATACGGTTTCTGGTTGATTTAATAAATGATATTGTTGTCCACCCTCGGGTGGAATGGAACTCCTCTATTCCATTTGAAAATCGAAGGCGTTGCACCACTACAGGAAAACGACGGTGTGCCGACGGTGATTGCCGTCAGCGTAGCTCCGAAAACCGTCGGCATAGGACTATGCCAACGGTGACCCTCGGCATACAACGCCAACGGTGACCCTCGGCATACAACCGTCGGCAACGCTGCTCGCAGCTATAACACCATCAGCACAGCTCCGCTATGTTGTGCGTTAAAACTGGTCGTTGACATCGACGCGGCTGTTGGCGCGCCAGAGCTAACGGAGCCGGGCTATCGGCGGGGGAGCTATGCCGACGGTTATACCCTCGGCGTAGCTCGGGGACCAAACAGCCGGTAGCCTGGAGTTGGAGGGCCGCGTCGAAGCCCGACGGTGCAAGCTGCGCCGATGGTCACCGTCGGCATACCTTGTGCTATATTGACGCCGACGGTCCCGACCTTTGGCCGTCGCCATAGCTCCAGGCCATCGACACAGTGGCGTTTTCCTGTAATGCACCATCGTCCTCCTCCTTTCGTCGAGGACTGTCTCCCCTTCTTTCCTTGCCCGCCATTTGTGACTTCTTACTTATTTTTTAAAAAAGCATCATGGTTATACTTATATATGTATCTGAATTTAGAAGAATTTGTGATATCCTGCTTTTGGAAGGAGGAAGTACAACCACTCTTTTCATCAGAATCATATCCCGGCTCAGTTTGTAACACCGGCCTATTAGCACATGATGATTCTATAGAAATCCCCGTAGCGCAGCGATGCCAAAGTTTGGATTATTTTTTGCTAATTCTAGAGAAGGGCCGGTAGCGCAACATAGTACGGATGCATACTTCTATAACGACATCATGCTGATGTCATGATGATGTGCTCCGTACAAATACATACAATATAAATGAACTTTGACATGCCACACCGGCTCATGTACAATCCCTCCATGGCCGCGTTTAATGTAGTGAGCACCAGTAGGACGCCGCCCTTCAGTTGCCTCGCTCCGGAGCACGCCCACGTTCACGTGCCGGTACGCCCGGCCAATGCACGCCGGCATCGTTCCATCGTGGCGAGCATACGTGAAACGGGAGCACGATCACTCGATCAGGGCGGCGGGCGGCGCACTTGTGCAGCGCGGACAAGATGATATCGTTGGGGATGATGGTCAGGTCGTAGATGTAACTCAAACGCCGCAAAGCCTCGCATTCCACCGCACCTCCTCCCCACCACCTCCCTTCCGCCCATGCCGGCGAGCGGCGATTGGCGATCGAGCTTGTGATACCTCTGTCATTTGTGTGATTGCCTCGGTATTCACTTTGTTTCGCAGCAACTACACCTCCAATCGGGCACCACTTCTACGCACGCTACATCTGTCGCCGAACGGCCGAAAGCTGCTTGTCCGCACAGCCGCATATGCTGCCTGATGTGCAACACTCACGATGATGGTCAACGAATCCGGCAGCCCTGGCGAAGATGTCGCAGACGCCGATCTGGAATTCGTATCCTCCATCACCCCGGTGATCCTATCACTGACGGGGCAAAAAGAACTTCATATGCCATCCAATATATTATATATGGAGTATGGAGCTGCAAACCTAGGAGGGAGCGTCGTTGTTTTCCTATAGCATTGGGTTATTTAACAGCAGCAGACTCTAGTGACAAATCTCACGGTGCTGCAAAGAAACTTTAGTTTCCATGGTGCTAAGAGCAATGGCGTATCGACTGAAAATGCATCTAGTAAAGCAAAAACATTAATTCCCTACAAAACAAAAACAGACCAGTTTTGCATAGGCTTCTTAAAATAAATAAGCATTACTAAATTGATCAAGTGAAACAAATGTAGTCAACAAAACAGAGAGGGTGAATTAGCACGGACGCGCTCCTCAAGCCGGCATCGGCTAACGTAATCGGCATACAGCAAGTTCATGTCAGCGAGCGAGCATCGCTTTCCACCAAATCGAGCATGCGCGAGTCGTCCAGGACAATGGGGTTGGATAGGAGGCTCGCCATAGGAGGGATGAGGCGGCTGCAGGGAGACGGGTGTTGCAACCGGTCGAATTCGGAGGCAGCGGGGAAGGGGAATCGGCCGAGGGAGCACACCTGAGACGGGCGTGGGTTTCGGGGCAACCGGCGCTCCGTTCCACCGGCCGGAGAAGGCGGCGACTCCGGTGGCCAGAGATCCCAAGGGTGGCGGCTAGGACGGTTCTGTTTAGAAGTGTTCGTTCGGGGGAGGGGATAGGAAATTAAATGAACGGGTACAATGACGAAGCGTTACTTTTGACTTACCGGTGGCAAGGATATGTAATTTTAACAGAAAAACAGGGGCAGAAACAGACGGACGAACAAGAAGCCTTATTTTCTTTATTATTAGGTATAGATTAGGTATAGACTAGGAAAATTGCCCGTGCGTTGCAATGGGATAAAATGAAAAAAAAATCCAGCATTGAGGTAATAACGTGCGCGAGCGCCACCAGAAAACACAGCTTGAAATGTAATTTTTAAGGTGATAACCGTCAAACCGGAAGATCAAGCAGCATGCTCAGAAGCAGTGCAACTAATTAGTTACAATTGCCATCAGCCGAACATTTTCTATTGGGATAAAGACACTTAAAAAATCGCCAATTCCTTCTCTAACCGAAGAGGGTAAAGTTACATCATATGCTCTTGATGTTCCATAAATGCAATAAATGTAGTCTGATAGTTTGTAAGATCATGCTACACAAAATTACAAAGCTGTAAAACTACAGTGAAATTCTCTCTTGGATGTGTAATGAATAAATCAAATGCTAGAAGTTTCTTATATTTTTTGAGATGTTATATTTACCTTTTCGGTTTAAGTAGCGGACAACTTGGAAAGCTTTGATCCTTTGTTTCACATCAAGAAAGCAGGGATGGCTCATCAAAAACATAAACAGCTGCTTCCTTCGTAGTACAAGAAGTAATTGAAAATTTTTGGAGCACGCTGCCAAATAGACCTGAAACACCTCGCTATAGAGCTTGATTCAACTAAAAAAATGTCCCATAATTTGCCATTCACTTGTCTCTCATCTTAAAATAGTTCCCGACCTTCCTTTTACCATTTTTTTTTGTAGTATTCATAGCATGTTAGACACAACAAAAATAGAGCAAACGAACCACTACAGGTTAAGAACTTTGTATAATATAATATTGCACGAACTAAATCAATAGCATACAGAGGTATACGGTACCAGCAAGGAAGGGAAAAGGCAGATCAGCGGAGCAGTACTGCTGCCGTGCTGAGATTCTGGTTTATAATTCCTGACGATCGCCTGCTTCCTCATATCTCCCTAGTGCACAATCGCCTGCTTCCTCTGAGCTCGTGCCTGTCTAAGTATACCAACCAGCATGCATCTTTGACAATTGACACCGTACTTGTTTAGCACATCAAAAGTGCAGCGGGAGTACTCCTTGCCTCTTTCCGCTGAGCTCGTCTCTGTATCGTGGGTAGCCAGCACGCCTTCGCCTCGTTCAGCCGAGAATTGATGCGAATCGCAGCTCATTGCCTCCTTCTACCGAGTTGAAATTGGAGCGGCAGGCGACAAGTGGATTCCACGTTTAGGAGGGTATCGAAAGGTCCCGATTTGCAGACAGTAGCAATTAGGCCGCCGGATGGTGCCGATTTGCGGGATGCAGCGTTTTGCTGGCGGTAGTAGAGACGTCGTTTGGCCACGCGTAGCCCTTCTCGTTGTTCAATCGGCTGATTGAACTATCTCAACTTCATTTGCAGCAAGCCCGTCCCCACCTGTACTTCTCCATCGCACAACATATCCATCGATCTCCTCCATCGCCCAAGCCCGCTTTCCTCTCCTCTGCAGGGACGCAGCCCCCTGCCCACATCCTATGCTCTCCAGCCCGTCAACCTCCTTCCGTCCCACACCGTGAATCCAGACCGGCGGGGATCTAGTCCGCCCTCTCCCGTCGCTCTCTCTCTGAAAAATAGTCACAAAAAGGAAGGGGATAGCAGGATGCCCGGCCACCAATGGAGCTCGCAGTATCTCTACCATGGAGCTCGTCCGCCAGTTGGTCGATCTGTTCTATGGGAGCCTCGATCTGGACACGGTGGAGGTCCCTTCGGTTGCGAGGCGGTCGATTTGTTGGCATTGGAGCTCGATTTGGTCGCCGGGGGACTCAATCTTGTATGGGAGCCTCGATCTGGACACGGTGGAGGTCCCTTCGGGTGCGAGGCGGTCGATTTGTTGGCGTTGGAGCTCGATTTGGTTGCTGGGGGACTCAATCTTGCGGCCGCATTGGAGCTCGTCGCGGTCTCTCTCGGGCTCCTTCTAGATCGCCCGCGTTAGGCGCCGATGTCGCCACATCCAGCTTCTGCGACGAGTTCATCCGAGCGATTTGATCTGATTTTTTCAAGCTTTCTTTGGAAATCGCGGTCAGAGTAGATGGGATATATATCGAAGGATTTACGTGGGGAGGGGGCAAAAAATTAAACGGAAACCAACTGGGATTAGGCGTCCTGGTTCAAGCACGGGACGGAGACGGAGGAAACCATGACGTATGGGCGTTTTTTTTTTCATCGGAACCGTGGGATAGAAACCAACCGGTACCATGGCAAAACTGTGTATTATGAGATTTTGTGGGAGGGTAAAACGGTCCAACGAAAAATTGGACGAAAATTTTGGCAGAAACCTTAGCTCCTTTATTATTAGGTATAGACTAGCACAAATGCCCCTGCGTTGCAACGGGAAAATAAGTTAGAAATTCATTTCGAATACACCAGAGTTCTCATTGTACTGTCACGAATGATAGTTCTTTCTTCGTTGTTATCTTTCACCCTCAAGAGCACACTATTAGGTTACCTTCGCAATGTACGCCACATCGTGGATATATACATGGTCTTTATAGAGCCCTTGTCTAGTTGTCTTCGGCGATGATTAGCGCGTAGTACACCTCGATGTCCTTGATCAAATCGTCCTTTGATTTAGTTGAAGGGCATGTTCTTCCATTTGCAATGTGACTTTCAAGTTGGTGGCCTTCCCAAGTTTGTTCATCCCTTCACCGGCATCGACACCTTCCTCCAAACATTGAATTGACGAAGTCTGACCGCTTCGTCTAAAACGTGTCATCGAGATCATTATTTGTGCTTGTGACTTATCTGCATGCCAGTCATAGAGGTACATCAAACTATCTACCGTGTCCCAGTGCTGCACATGTACATCGGAGTAGATGAGGCGAGGATGGTCGCCCTGAGATCATTCAAAAATCCGTTAGAGGAAGCTTCTACGCTCAAAGAAACCTCTTGGAGGACATATTTGTGACAATGCGAACCTCCAACGCCGGAGCAATGCCCACAACAAGATATAGCCGAGTACGTCCGTCTGTCCTCTACTATGGCGAAACCCAACGACACCAAGCTCTGGCGACTACGACCCATCGCGGGAGGAGGAGAACAATGATTAAAGATTGTGGATTTCGACCTCGGTCACGAGGTGGATAGTCTGTGACAGCACCACCGCCTCATGCGTAATATCAAAGCGCTCATCTCACCTATGACCTCGCCGCGTCGATTTTGCTTCTATCCTTCGTGGCTTGTTGGAACGCTCAGATTCGATGATCGGCAATAAATCGTTCCCGTATTTAAAGACTCGTGAAGGGAAAAGGATGACTCGGCCTAATCTGGATAAGAACTTTGCATGAGGCTCTTGCCCGACAAGATCATGACTGATCATGAAGAGAATCCGAACCGAGCACGTATCGATCACGTTGGCAGATGGTATGATCGATGAACGGACGTTGATGGACCGAACCACGAAAACACTTTTTATATATATACAAAAATCTGGTCCCATTTTCTTCCACCAGTTGTACAATAAAATTCAATTTTTATCCAAAAAGGAAAGGATGTTACAGCCTAAAATAATCCTCAGCCAGACGATTTACAAGTCATTTCAGTTTACTTAGCAATACTAGTTAAATGCCCGTGCATTGCTACGGGGTCTTAATTTTTTTTTCAGTGCACATGAATATAGTTGGTCAAAAACATCGATGAGAACAATTAGTTTGGGTTACTAAAACTATAGGTCATGCTCATCAATTTTTCAGGACATGCTTGTATACTCACTCACATTGATCGGATGCCCACACATATAAAACATAGAACACAAAAATGTGTGACAATGAGGCATGTCACATTTTATCTCTTTACCACCACATGTTTCGTAGAGTTACCCACTCCAACTACACCAGCACTATATTGCATAGTCACGACATGTCATCCCCCTCTTGTGCGCTGTTTTCTCCCAAGTCTGGCAAATCATCATAGCCCATTACCTTTTTTTAGGGTAAGCACTTATGCTTTATTACGAAAACTGGGGAAGATCGACCACCAAATATTCGGCAATACTTTCCGGTACATCAACGTCTCAGGATATAGCCTCATTGGCATTACAAAACCTGTCAAGCTGAGCTAATTCGTGAGCAAGAATATTAGCTGAACGTCTACATGTCTGCACCTTATAGCTAGAAAACCAAGAGTGTAACTGAACTTTTAGATCATCAAGTGATGCCGCCAGTTGTGAAAAATCATCATCCCACTTGGCAACAGTAACCTTATAGCTGCATCACTGTTCAGTTTAATGTAACCTTCTATCGGTGGACTTCACTTCTCACTGTTAGCTCTGATCATCTTCTTATCATTCTTAAAAAGCTGGAGATATTCTTCAGTTTGGGCAAAAAATCATCATCTCACTTTCAGCAACAGTAATCTTGGTCTTTTTCACTCCCCGCCTTAAAAGTTGTGAAATCTCCAGCGAATCTCCAAAATAATTTAAATTAGTTTTATGAAAGATAACTTCACTACTTAAATGATTGTTACAAAATTTCACCAAAAATAATAAAAGGAAATAAGGGATAACCAAGCCAAGGCATCACTTCAGAATTTACCGACATGATGCTTCTTCAGGGCATATGGTAACATGGATTAATCAATTCACTGTAAGTTAGTTTTGATTGCCATTGAATAACATCCAATCTATACAAGTATGCAATCTCGTTGATTGGACGGGTATTTGGCGCTCTGCACAATAAAAAATTTCAAAACTTGCTGAGAAAAAGCTATGTGTACCTTGATTTCCTCATGCCAATTCATGCATAGTCTATAAGAATATTACTGTATTTAGTCGGTTAGAATGTTCAAAGATGCATAGGAAACAACATATAACATTGTTCACCTCCAATATTAAAATATTGAACCACGAATAACACAACACATTTCTCCATTTAGATATAAGATGTTCCTGGATTACATACCACATGGTAATGTCTCCCTCCTTGGCTCAGCAGCCGAAGATGTAATGGAACTAAAAAACAAATCAAGGTAAGGGCATTACATGTTGTTTGCAATTGCGATTTGCCAGTAGATTAAAGCAAAAAAATGAAGATTGAACAAGTGGAGAGTCTGAGTGAATCTGCCATTTGCTTGAATTAGCCAGCTACCTCATCTTACAGCTTATTATGGCACTCGGAATGTTTCTCATAAGTATTTAAGACTAAATAAATTTGTATCAGAAAAGAACTGCAGAAATAAAACCGAGGCACTTCTTTAAAATTTGTCAGCTATCTCTTAAAACATATGTAATAACCAATAGCTATGATGCATGTACACGTCCCGCTTTCTCAAAGTAAATAAATATCCGATATTTGATTTGCTGGAAATGAAAAAAGAAGAGAAGCTTATGTGGGTATGTTGTTGTTAGACTTATATCAACCTTCGTTGTTGAGAGAATTAAAGATGTCAATAGAATTTGTAAGGTACCTTCAGTACTGTTAATCGAAGTTTTGCCACTACATTTTACTGAAACTGCATTTTACTTCCGAAAATTTGCTTTGAATAAGTTGGAAATATTTATCATGTTTTCCACGATATTCATCATGTACACCATAGTTAATAACTGCTAAAGACCGAACCCAATGTTCCCACACCTAACCATAACCAACTCGTTCCTCCATAAACTCAAACTGAACCAACCTGATGGCAAGGTAGATCCATATCAAACTCAACAATAATCCCATAGCGAGAAACTGAACTGTTCAAGATGGTTAATCCAAAAACATTTCCAAATTTACATGTGGACATAATTAGCTGCTGATCCTGATTATGAAGTTCACAAGTAAAAAAAACAGGCGAGAACATTGTAGTCTAACTTTCTATTCACTAATTCATGACTTCAATGATAGATGTTGTGAGTTGCGACAAATAAGAAAATGCATATAAGGTCATGGGACATGGCACATACATACTGAAGTATCATTAGCAATGTGGCAAGAACTCTAGAAAAAATAACAAAAGCAACACCATATTTAACAATGATAAATGGACACTCACTTATCCAAACAGGCTCTGAAAAGCTATGTAAGAAAATTTTCATTGTATGTCAAAGAATGTACTATTAAGCTTGTTGCTACTGTAAGGGTCACTCCGGCTGGCATACCCTTCAGCGCTGAACATGGTTAGTCACAAAGATAGTGCACCTGAAAACAACATAGGTGGGTCGTGTCGGGCAGCAAGAAAAATATTTTGCGGAGTTACTTACCAAAAAGCAAACCAACCAATATTTCGGTTGATTGCACAGTATTAAACACTCGAGTCTCATACAATAGGGAAACCAAAATGACATAATTAGAGAGCTGTCCTCTGTAGTAAGTAGTTCTATAAACTACATGTTTCCATATATCTAGGGGTGGTAAGTCTACTTTCACCAACAAAAAGATATACGCCAAACAAAAGGACACCGACGGAAGACAATCCATATGCAGAATGTTGTTTGATGGAATATTATAGTACAACAATAAGAGCCATGTATTTTTTATGTTTGCACTGATTCATAGTTTAGTACACCGTTCAAACAACATATGAAGCTGCTCAAAGCAATATTAGATGCTTGACCTAATTAAATCCTTTAAGTAAGTAGTACATGACTTAAGGACACGGGACTATGTGAATATTTATCTTAAATCTGATTTCACCAGTAGTATGGATGAAAACACTAATTCAGGAATATGAGCAAAAAGTGAAGATAAACAAACCTGGGTCAATCGTGCGTGCATCAGGTGAAAGGCCACCACGAAAACAGAGGACCTAGAAATTCAACATATCATTAAGTATAACTTGGTATCATGAACTTGCCACTTTAGCTACTTTGACCATAGCGACTTACCGAGCCGTTAATGATTGCCGAAAGTGTAAGGTAATCAAAAGCATTAGCACAATACCACGCTCCATGCGTTCACATTCCCATACTTCCTTTAACAATTCATAAAAACCATACACCTTAGGAAAGAAACAAGTATTAGGACGCATGAATTATAGGATTGGTTTAGTTGCAATTGTGTAGGTTAACCTGTATAAACCTTCCACGCAAGTAATATTTGTCACTAACAGTTGTTTGGTTTCACCACTATGGAGTAAGTAAGTATGTTACCATGGAGAAACTTTATCAAGCATGAATCAATTGTCCCATTCTGAAGAAAAGGAGAGTATCAAGTAAGAGTATCAAGTAATAGCCACATGCATGTTCTAGCTTATCTTTCATGGTTTGTTGCAGTCGTAGATACAACCGTCACATATGAACTCTCATCTGCTGTCTCACTAACTACATCTAGCATACCGTGCATCACTAAATTCAATTGACATATGTGCATTAAAGTTCAGTAGCCATAAATCATAACCGGCCAGAAAAAATATACTAATTTAATTACAGTATATAATGAAATAGAGTTGACACTCCATGAACAATTAATCTCCAATATGCTCAAGGCTTTCATCATGACAGTAGCTTAGTCAAGCTGGTATTCATGTAGTAACTCCCTTTGAGAAGCAAAAGAACGGTGAATACCTCAAGCCTGTTGAACCGTGATCCACGAATGCACCCTGCAACAAGCCAATCCAAACTCAGTTCAGGAATAAGTAAAGGTCACTCCATCAAACACCAGCAGAGTACGTAATAGACCATGGATATGTAGTTGGTCTCCGCACACTGCTGCATCAGGTACGTAATGGAACTGACCGAGGATGCCGCTGCACACTGTGACGGGCTGTTCTCCAACTGCACATTCGACTCCTCAATGAGGCTCTCCTTCACCTGAATGGTTTCATCACACGGACATGTCCGCTCAACAAGCAACGCGCAACGTGCTCGTGGACAGCAAGAAGCAACAAGGCCCTCTTCCTCCTTGGGCTGTCATGGTAGAGATCTAGTCCCAGGGAGGAAAGATCCGAGCCCTCCATGGTCGCCGGAGACTGAGGCGGCTAGGGTTAGTCGAGGCCGCAGTTGAGGATGTAGAAGGAAGAAACGGTGATGGGAATCGCTAGATATGAGGCAGCCGATCTCGCGCCGGTGAAGGGCAGCACGGAAGCAGCCGCTGTCGTCCGGAATCGGAGGAGGTGGCGGCGCCGCCAGCAGAAACGCGGATCAGGAGAGGGTGCACAGGGAGGGCATGGGGTATGTGGCTCCGTACCTTGCCTTCCTTTTTCTGAGGCCTCGGTGTTATGTCCTACCTTTTTCTAAAATTGATACGGAGTAGTAAGGAAATGAATGATCTGATTTCGTAGCTTTAGGAAACAAGATAACCAAATTTGATTAGATTGACCGTTAATGGCCGTAGTCAAACGGGGAAAGGTTGACGGCATCGGATATGGATGGTTGGATATGGAGCGGAGATGAAGACAGAAATCAGACGGTCCGGATTGTTTTAATGACGACCACCAAAGTGCGTTGAGTGTCAAACGACCAACTTCCATTTAATAGTAAAGATAAAGTACTAAACAAATATGGATCAAATCTTTTTTGGGGGGTCATGAACCGATCTGTATCTAGTCTGACCAAAAGGAAAACGGGTCTGATCACAACGGAAACAGATCCTAGAAGAAGCAGCCTGGCCGTCGGGCCTCCGTCTGTCCCAGGAGATCCCGGCTACCGAGGGCTGCCAAATTTCCTCTCATTCAGCGCCGCCGGCAGCTCCGGCTCCGTCGTTCCACATGGCCGGTCGGGTTCTTTGCCTCCAAATTTCCTCTCGTCGAGCGCCTCTCCGGCTCCGTCGTCCCGCACGGCCGCCGGCAGCTCCGGCTCCGTCGTTCCACATGGCCGATCGGGTTCTTTGCCTCCAAATTTCCTCTCGTCGAGCGCCTCTCCGGCTCCGTCGTCCCGCACGGCCGCTCGTGTTAGTTGCCTCCAAATTTTTTCTCGTTCCTCAACAACATGGTGGGGTGGCGCTGCCGGCGACCGTGCTCTGGCTCGGTCATCCCGGCCTGCCTTTCCTTTATTTAATTAGCAAACTCGTACTGCTCTTTGGCTTCTTGACTCCCGTCTCAGCTCGAAGATTAGCAACTTGGAAAACTATATAAATTGGTGGAACTTAATTTACGAACGCGAGGTGGGACTATGGAAAACAATCTCTCCAGTTGATTGGTAGCATCAGGTCGGGACGTAAACGTGAAAGAAGGCCCAGTAGCACAGCGGCCCATCAGCTTCAGCCACGGGCGGTGTAACAGCGTTTTGGATGAAAACGTCGACTTGGACAACTTAACGGTGGCATATGATGTAAATTCAACTGAAAACAATGGGTAATTCAAAAACGGACGAAATTTTTGGGGAGAAACCTTACTTCCTTTATTAGTAGGTAAAGATAAATAAAGATAAAGATATAGATAGTAGAGATTTGGTACATTTTTTTATTTGGAAAATTCACTACCTGCTGGTTTGTAGGATAGCAAAACGTGATAACTTAGTTCAGATCGTTCGGATAAAAGATTGGAAAGAGACTTCGGCATGAGCTATAGCTGGTATTGTCATATGTACTTTTATATCTGAAGGTATGAATTCTGCCCTATGTGTCATGATATACGATCAGTTCCCATGTGTCGTAATTTGGCATATGTTGTACGATTGGTCAGTGCCAAGAGTGATTGTTTGGTCTTGATGCTAATTAAGAGGCTTATGTCATCTAAGCTCATTGTGAAATGAACCGATCCATGGTGAACTTGAGCTGCATCTGATGCTACAAATTAAACTGTGCACACTAATACATGGAAGGAGTAGTAATATTGATTGCAATGTCAACATTCAGAAAGATTGATTGTGTGCACTTGTGTGTATCATAGACTAGTCACAATGGGAACTATCATAGACTAGTATCATATATATGATACTAGTTTATGATACAACATCTACAATCCATAGTATCATGAATTGGTATCATAGTTTCATCATATTTAATGTTTTGTAGAATCTCAATGCAAATATGTGTATATGATGTGTTTATCACTAAAATTTCTAGTTTTACGTGCTATGATACAGTATCTACCTATGATACTACTCTCACCTCTCTCTTCATTAATTGATGTGCAACATCAGATTTTTGCCTACATGGCATGCATGATACTACCTATGATACTCCCATTGTGGCTAGTCTAACAGACATTTATAATTGCATCACTATCTCTTGCTCGCCGTCTAAGTGTTGGTAGACGTTAAGTTTCAAAAAAAATGGTAGACATTTATAACTGTGCTGAGTATTTCTTTAACTAACACGGTCTCATGTTGCTTTAAGTAGTACTAAGTATTTCTTTTGACTAAATTAAATATTTTGTATGCAGTGGCTGTCAACGGTCATGAATTAATATAGTTATTTCTGATGCATATACATGTTTATAACCGTGCTGCCTTATAGACGTGTGCTCATTCTTGGGCGGGAAGAAGCAAACATTGTTAGAGGCGATGGAACTACGACGGAGACCATAACAGTTATTGATGGCATAACAACTCAAACGGAGGGTAGATCGGAAAGATAATGCGATGATGAAGCCAACATTTAGTCAAGAGGCCGACAAAGAGATGAAAGAGGGGAGATGGAAAATAAGGAGAATGGTCCCGACATTTTCCACGACGCAGTGCACATGCTGCTTGTAATATCTTCGCAGAAATAACTAGTACTCCCTCCGTCCTAGAGTGTAAGTCATATTTTCAAAAATTATTTGTCCCATAACCCCCACCTTTAATGCATAATTTTATTTAATGAGAGAGAGAAAGGGGTTGCATGTACCAATGAAGGAGAGAAAGAGAATGCATGCACCAATGAGAGAGAGAAAGGGGTTGCATGCACCAATGGGAGAGAGAAAATGAGACTCAATCAGCTAGTACCTTGGGCCAAGATATTCAAAAATTGTGACTTACAAACTAGGACGGAGGGAGTATTATTTTATCAATGTGTACTGACATCTTCATGTTAATCCGTAGAAACGCCCGGATACTTAGCTAGTTCCTTTAGTCCCAAGTTCCCAATACTCGAAACAGCTTCTCTTTGGATCTTGGTATTTTTTTCAAAACTGACGAACCTGCTCGGTCATCTTCCAAAGCCTTCTCAACGATTGGTGCTATACCCAGATTTTCCCAAATTTCCTTCGCTCTCGAACACCGAAAGAACAGGTGTTTTCTGTCTTCCAAGTGACCTTTGCAAACCGGGCAATGTACTAGACTGGACTATATGTCTATTCGCCATGGTACAATTACAAGGGATGGTTCCGTGCAGAAACCTCCATGCGAAGAATTTGATTATTGCAGACCTTTAACCTCCATAACTGCGGCCAAAGCGGATTGATATCTGATGTGCCCAAATTGTTCGTAGAATCAGATGTCGACCATGCTGATGCTCCCACTCGGTAAAGTAAGCTGAGCGCACGGAAAAAATTCTATCCGTTGTAAAACACCATGACACAAAGTCCCCCATCATTCCAACCGAGAGAGGAATCTTCAGAATCCTACTGAGGGTCTTTTTGTTTGGGCTTTTACCTGCTTTTCACAGAAAAAAGTAGGACAAACGAAATAAATGGGTTAGCTGCGCGGTAGGCTTTTCCAAAAGCAGGTCCTCTTCCCACACATAAGAAAAAGAATGGATTGGAGGTGCTTCCCGAGCTTTTTTTATAGCCTCCCGAAGCGTTAAATTTGTTTGTCCCAGGAATTACCACAAAACTGCCACCGCTGAGCTAACATCGTCTAGTTTTTTTTCCTACCTTTTCTCCCCAACCGTTCCCTTCTTACGAGAAACAGATCGATTCCCGTGTGCACCGCCGCTCGCCTACCCTGCAGCTCCGGCTGCCCCTTCCGGAGACTAGCCATCTCCGCCGCCAGACCTCGCCCCGTCGCCGGCGGACGTTCCCGTCGCCCTACCTCTCCCGTCTCTCGCCGTCATTTGTCCCGCCGCCCTCCTCCACGCCGACGAACTTCTCCCTTTCCACTCCCGCTGGTGAGCCTCCCGTCCCCTGTCTCTTCCCCTTGCTTGATGAGCAGTATCACAACTTCTTGCTGTGATTTGGTACATGGTGGTGATGGTAGATGATTTCTTGATGGTAATTTTGATTACAAACTACATGGTGTTGTGATCTGTGGCGGAAAGAAAAAGTATAAACTGTTGGAGATATGCCCAAGAGGCAATAATAAAGTGGTTATTATATATCTTTGTGTTTATGATAAATGTTTGCATACCATGCTATAATTGTATTAACCGAAACATTGATACATGTGTGTTATGTAAATAACAAGGAGACCCTAGTAAGCCTCTTATATAACTAGCTTGTTGATTAATAGATGATCATGGTTTCGTGATCATGAACATTGGATGTTATTAATAACAAGATTATGTCATTAGATGAATGATATAATGAACACACACCCAAATAAGCGTAGGATAAGATCACGTCATTAAGTTCAGTTTGCTATAAGCTTTCGATACATAGTTACCTAGTCCTTCGACCATGAGATCATGTAAATCACTTATACCGGAAGGGTACTTTGATTACATCAAACGCCACTGCGTAAATGGGTGGTTATAAAGGTGGGATTAAGTATTCGGAAAGTATGAGTTGAGGCATATGGATCAAGAGTGAGATTTGTCCATCCCGATGATGGATAGATATACTCTGGGCCCCCTCGGTAGAATGTCGTCTGATTAGCTTGCAAGCATGTGAATGGTTCACAAGAGATGATATACCACGGTACGAGTAAAGAGTACTTGTCGGTGACGAGGTTGAACAAGGTATCGTGATACCGATGATCGAACCTCGGACAAGTAGAGTATCGCGTGACAAAGGGAATCGGTATCGTATGTAAATGGTTCAATCGATCACTAAGTTATCGTTGAATATGTGGGAGCCATTATGGATCTCCAGATCCCGCTATTGGTTATTGGTCGGAGAAGAGTGTCAACCATGTCTGCATAGTTCACGAACCGTAGGGTGACACACTTAAGGTTTGATGTCGTTTTAAGTAGATATGGAATATGGAATGGAGTTCGAATATTGTTCGGAGTCTCGGATGTGATCCAGGACATCACGAGGAGGTCCGGAATGGTCCAGAGAATAAGATTCATATATAGGAAGTCACTTTCCAAGTTTGGAAATGATCTGGTGCATTTATGGAAGGCGCTAGAATGTTCTAGAACCTTCCGGAAGAAATCACCATGGAAGGTGGAGTCCCGGTTGGACTCCACCAACCCTAACCAGCCAACCAAGTGGGAGGGTGGAGTCCATGGTGGACTCCACCTCCTTGGCCGGCCAAGCAAGGGGGGAAAGGGAGAGTCCCTGTCCCTCTAGGTTTCGTCCATATGGCAGTTTTTGAATTGGGGTCTTATTCAGATCTTTGGGTAAACCCTTAGGGATTCCACCTATATAATGAGGAGGAGAGGGAGGGGGGCAGCCACTCTTGGCCGCACCACCAAAGGGGGCTCCCTGGCCGGCGCCCCAGCCACCCCCTCTCTCCCAAACCCTAGCCTCTCCCCTCCTCATACTACTCCCATAGCTCTTAGGCGAAGCCCTGCCGGAGTTCTCCATCACCACCGTCACCACGCCGTCGCGCTGTCGGGATTCCGAGGAGGATCTACTACTTCCGCTGCCCGCTGGAACGGGGAGGAGGATGTCGTCCTCAACACCGAATGTTTGACCGAGTACGGAGGTGCTGCCCGACTGTGGCACCGTCAAGATCTTCTACGCGCTTTTTCAAGCGGCAAGTGATCGACTACATCCACAACGAGATCTAATCTCGTAGGCTTTGGAAATCTTCGAGGGTTAGTCTCATGATCTTCTCGTTGCTACCATCTTCTAGATTGGATCTTGGCTTGTTATTCGTTCTTGCGGTAGGAAATTTTTTGTTTTCTATGCTACGAATCCCATCAGTGGTATCAGAGCCGTGTCTATGCATAGATTGGTTGCACGAGTAGAACACAATGGTTTTGTGGGCGTTGATGTTTTTGTTATCTTTAGTTAGTGTACTTTGCATCTTGGGGGATGGTGGGATGAAGCAGCCCGGGCTAACTTTACATGACCGCGTTCATGAGACTTGCTCCACGCTCGACATGCAACTTGTATTGCATAAGTGGCTTTGCGGGTGTCTGTCTCTCTCACCATAGTGAAGATTCAATTTACTCTTTCTATTGACAACACTAGTATCACCGTTGTGGTTCATGTTCGTAGGTAGATTGGATCTTACTCGAAAACCCTAAACCACGTAAAATATGCAAACCATATTAGAGGCGTCTAACTTGTTTAGGCAGGGTTTGGTGATGTGATATGGCCATGATGTGATGATGAATATGTATGAGATGATCATTATTGTATTGTGGCAACCGGCAGGAGCCTTATGGTTGTCTTTATATTTCATGTAGTAGTATTATTTCAAAGTAGTTGTAATAGTTGTTACATGTGGTGAACAACCATGAAGACGGCGCCATGGACCTTGACGCTACGTCGACGATGATGGAGATCATGCCCGTTGATGATGGAGATCATGTCCGTGCTTTGGAGATGAAGATCAAAGGCGTAAAGACTAAAGGGCCATATCATATCACATTATGAATTGCATGTGATGTTAATCCTTTATGCATCTTATCTTGCTTAGATCATGACGGTAGCATTATAAGATGATCCCTCACATTAATATCAAGATAATAAAGTGTTCTCCCCTCGTATGCACCGTTGCTACAGTTCGTCGTTTCGAAGCATCTCGTGATGATCGGATGTGATAGATTCTACGTTCACATACAACGGGTGTAAGCCATGTTGCACACGCGGAAATACTTGGGTTTGCTTGACGAGCCTAGCATGTACAGACATGGCCTCGGAACAATGGAAACCGAAAGGTTGAATACGAGTCATATGGATGATATGATCAACATGTTGATGTTCACCATTGAAGCTACATCATCTCACGTGATGATCGGTTTTGGTGTAGTGGATGTGGATCGCATGCCACTTAACAACTATGAGAGATGTTGTATTAAGTGGGAGTTCATTAGTAATTAGATTAAAACTTGAACTAATTATCATGAACATAGTCTGAATAGTATTTTGAATTAAATTTGTAGAATTGGCATCCGTTTTCTACCATGCGCTAGTCTTATAATTGAGATAGAAATACTGTTAAGTCTGACAAGAAACTTTACGGACTGGTACTGTATTGTTAAAGAATCAAAAAATGATTAAGTCCTATTGCAAACTTTTAGTAAACCTCACATTGCTAATTCAAAGAGAAATGGTTTCAATTAGTATCTAAAATCATCTTGTCTCCATGAAACTTGATGTTCAAATCCGTTTGAAAAGTAAGGAGCTGGAAATTTTGTTTTCAGAAATAAGCAAGGTATGAGATATATGTGATATCTAAGACCTTATTGCAAGATGATAGAATATAATCTAGTGAGACTACATAAACTCATAAGTTTTATGGGAATGTACGAAGGTTGAAGACGCCAGGTGTCCCGATCCTCCAACTAGTTGGGCACTAACGATATTCGCAAATCCATGAAGTGATCATCCTTAGTATGCACCGTTGCTAAGACTCGTCATTTTGAAGCTGTTGCGGTCAGAAACCCACCGGCGAGCAGCGACGGGCAACACAGGAGAGCCGGGAGGCTCCCAGGACTGCGGCTGGCCCTGGTCCCTTCGAGCGACGGCCCGCAAAGACTTCGGCACGCACGTCCGATGCTGGTGCAAGGGCGTGCCACCTGACCTATACCTGGTCAGGAAGGTGATGGATGATGCCTCGCTTAGTTTCCTGCATGGCATACACGTAAACATTAAATACGAGCCTCGATCGGCTCTCAGGTTGTCCTGTGAATAGGCTCAAAGAGCCGATCCACCCATGATTCGCACAAGGTGTACGAATATATGGTGGTCCTGCTTGATCAAAACAAAGCTAAAACGATCTACTACGATTTAGGGTTTTCACCACATAATCGGAACATCCTACTCGTGATTGAGCCTGGCGGCCACGCACGGTGATCGTAAGCCGTCCCTAGACAAGGCCTAAAAACCAACACGAGGTTGATCCCCGGAACATCCTGTCTAGGGCTAGCAAATTACACCCTACGCGCCACTGGATCCTTCAACCCGTTTGTAAGGCCTAACTATGCAGATATTAAACTAATCCTTGAAGAACAAGGAGCAACCATAACGGATCGGATCTACTAAATAATGATCAAGCGGGGTGCCGCCCCTACACCTAAGATAGGTGTAAGGGCGGCTAGATGTCTAAGGGTTGCACTACGACAGCATATGATACGATGAACAATGCTAACCCTAACACATCTAAGATAACTACGTTGCTCGCCATCAAAAAGGCTTCAGTACGAGCAACGCATGAAAAGCAAATAAACTTGTACTGCCTAGATCGCAAGATGCGATCTAGGCAGCATGATGCTTACCCAGAAGAAAACCCTCGAGACAAGGGAGTTGGCGATGCGCCTAGATTGGTTTGTGGTGAACGTGATTGTTGTTTATTTCATAAACCCTAGATACATATTTATAGTCCGTAGACTTTCTAACGTGGGAACAATCCCAACCGTGCACGAGCCAAACTCTAACTAACCGACACGTATCCTACTATATTACAGATACACGGGCAAACTAGCCCAAATTTTGCATATAAGGCCGATTCACGTATTTCTTCCATGTATATTCTTCAAGCCCATCTTGATCGTGGCCCACCTCTGACTCGGTCAAATTCTGGTGATAACACATGCCCCCCTGGTTTTGGAATTGATAATTCCAAAATCACTCTGCTTTTCTTCGTCGGGTCATGTCGTGGCAGAGCAAAACCGTCGCAGTATCCTTCATCATGATGCCTTGCCTTCTCAACTTCTCCGCGTGACTTGGCAGTTTTTTTGTTGTTGGGCACCACTCCCTCGGAAACTGCTATGGCATTGAATTTCCACTATATCCCCTTTTATTTAACCACTCCAAACAGTTTGCTTCTTCATCCCCTTCGCATTAGCACTCCAAAAGACCTCCTGTGCCACCATGTCTTCTTCCTCCTCTGCCTCATCGGATCTTTCCACCCAATCCTCCTCTTCCCGCGAGCCGACGCCGGAGTGGAACCCGGAGGAGGCCCACGCGGCCAACATCCGCCGCGCCATCGAAGCCGGGGAGGAGTCTAGTCACGACTTCTCCGTCTGGTCTGAGGACGACAAGTCCTCGACTGACGGGGAAAGTGACCTCCGCTTCCTCGCCGACGGGGAAACGGAAGAGGAGAGCGATGACGATCGCTTCTCCTGTGACGACTTCACCTCCCCCGAGGAGGAGGAGGAGGAGAAGGAGGAGGAGGACGACACCTCCTCCGACGAACCGCCGGCCAAGCGCTTCTGCCCCTGGCCGGGGAACCTCAGCGACTTCGACAGCGACGACGACGCTGACGAAGAGGACGAGGACAACGAGGGTCCTGTCGGCGGCCGCTACAGCAGCGACGAGGAGCCCGCCGGGAGTAGCGCCGACAGCGGCGACGATGGCGACGACGAGGGCAGCGACGGCCCATAGATAGGACCCTTAGCATAGGATCAGTAGTGGTAGATGGGGCAATGTATCCCCTAGTACTTCCTTTTGAGAGCAATCAGCTCTTTTTATGTAAGAAATCCTGCTTATCAATGAAGAATTTCCCCCAATTGGATTTTGCCGATTTCCCTTGAGCTAATTTAGCCGATTCCCCCTCATACTGATTTTGCCGATTTGTCCACCTAGCCAATGCTTAATGAGCCGATAGAAACGCATCGGTCCTTCACAATCCATCCTTCAATTCTTCAACTGATGACTTTGAGATCTGGTGGATAATGTGGAGTCTTCAAGAGAGCCCTTAAATTCCTCCCACCAGGTCCAGTGATCCTCTTCTGCAAGAATTCACCATTTTTGAAGAAGGTTGCGACGAAGGATCAGCCGATGACACCCCAATCGGCTTCTAAAACAGAGCATCTACCAGGCCAGCTGCCCCCCGAGCCTCAGTCAAGGCGAGAATATTGGTGAGGATGCACAGATCAGACAAAGGGCTTTGAACTCAGGTAATCTGAGACAGCCACCATGCAGAGTCAGCCAAACTTGCCCCCATTGATCACCTTTCTTCCGCTGAAAGCCGATGTTGTAGACGAAACACCAACAGCTTAATGAGAAAGAGGCTGCCTTGCATGCCAAAACTGATGCTTCTGACAGTACTGCTGAACTGGCGCAAAGGGTTGGAAGTCCTCGAAGAGAAGGTTCGGGCACCAAAATCGGCTCCTTGCAGCTGAGGCAGCTCTCATTGTTCACCCCTTCGAGGAAGCAGAAGGCCTCACAGCTGAACTGGACTTTGGTGAAAAATCCGCGTCTTGAACACGCAGCAGGTAGATCCTGTGTAATTGTACTAGAGTCGATGGCTGTACATCGGCTTTGTTTCTTAGCTCTAAAGTCGATGTGCGTGCATCGGCTGTATAACATGAGAATTTTTTTTTTACTGGCCGATTTTCTATCGGCCCCCAATATTTCACCGCACATGTATCGCACATGTTCATCTGATTAGGTGCCCCCCGAGCCGAATCTGTCAGGTAACTGCAGATATCGGCTCTGTAGTTAGCCAAGGCACTGTATTTGAATGTCGGCTCCGTTAGGACTAACGTTGACTCTCGTCAGCCGACGTAAAACCGCTGCCCATTAGATCGATGTTGAACACAGGCAGAATGTGTGGTGAGGATAATTTTGGCCGATTGCTGGAATCGGCCTCCATGTTGATCGAATCGCTCAATGAAGGTTTTGCAATGTTCCTCCATAGATTTTAGGGGCCGATCCCAAGGATCGGCCTCGCCACGTTTGTTCATAGGTTTGTTCTTGCTACACGGTCAGGCCGGTGGATAAGACCAACCTAACCCCATCCTTCGTCACGTCGATGCGCTCGCAGTCGTCCAAATTGATGCCTGAGAGTGGCTCTTGGCCTGCTGTTTCCCAAGCGTTCATGCCAGCCGTTGAAATCTCGGCTGAGTCGTCTGCATGGACGACCTCTACCTCGTCTCCATCCCACTGTATTACGCATTGGTGCATCGTGGATGGAATGCAACAGTTGGCGTGGATCCAATCTCTTCCTAGCAGAACAGCATAGGTGCTCTTGCTATCGACAATAAAGAATGTCGTAGGGATGGTTTTCCTTCCTACGGTCAGATCCACGTTCAGAACACCTTGTGCGTCAGACGCTTGGCCGTTGAAATCGCTCAGTGTCACGTTGGTCTTGATCAGATCCGAGCTAGAGCGTCCCAACCGACGTAGCATGGAGTATGGCATAATGTTGACTGCCGCTCCGGTGTCCACCAGCATCTTGTTGACCGGCTGCCCATTGATATAACCTCGCAAGTACAGGGCCTTCAGGTGTCTGTAGCTTCTTTCTCGTGGCTTCTCAAAGATAACTGGCCGTGGGCCGCAGTCAAGTTGTGCCACAGGTGCCTCGTCTAATCCTGGAGCACTAAACTCTGTCGGAAGGATGAACACCATGTTTGTGCCAGCCGATGTTTCATCATCGGCTTTCCTTTGCTTGGGGCGCCACTCCATTTTTTGTGGTCGACCCTCTTCATCCAGGGTTCGTTGAATTTTCGCGGCCAGGTCGGGCCGCGCCTTCCTTAGCGTGTGCAGGTATAACCTTTCGGCTTCCTCCAAGCCACGCAGTCGCTGAACCCTACGCTTTTGGGAACGGCTGAGTCCATCAGGGCACCACCTTGGCCGGTGGTACCTGTCTTCTTCTTCTTCATCATCGTCTTCCAAATCCTCGAGATCTTCCACCCGAGGGGACTCAGCGTGCTTGTTCCAAGGCGGGAGAGGCCCTAGACGTTTGAACACGGACACGTTAGCTGCATCCTTCCTCTTCTGTTTACATTCTGGGCAGTTGCCGATTGTAGGCAATCGGCTCATTCCTGAATCCCAGCAGTGCCTGAAGAAGGGACAGTCCCAGTGCCTATCCTCGTCATCTTGCTCCCTCGATTTTTCCTTGGCACGGCGCTCGTACTCCTCCTCATCGCGATCATGCCGACGATGTCTCCTGGCGTCCCTAGCCAGACGATCTCTTTCACCATCGTCGTTGGGTCGTCGGCGTTGGTCATACTGACTCACATACTTGTTGAGGAGGTGATCAGAGAGAGGTCGCTGATATCTCACATTCCTTACTTCTCCCTCTGTGATGTAGCGCTTGCCATCGTGACGGAGCCGATCGCGTGGAGCGGCCTCCTCTGTGTCCTTGCTACGAGAGCAGCTGCCCTCGTCTCCGTCCTTACCAGAGTGGTGTCCAGGTCCTACCATGTTGATGTTGAATGAGAATCCTAGCTGGCACCCTCCAGGGTAAGTGCACTCCACCATGTTAACGGCGGGGAAGGGGTGAGTGTCGACTTTCATGGCGTACTGGTTGAAAATTAGACGTCCTTGTTCTATCGCCATTTGGATCTGCTGACGCCACACCCTGCAGTCGTTGATGGTATGGGAGAACGAGTTATGCCATTTGCATTATGGCTTTCCGTTCAGCTCCTGTACCGTGGGGATTTTGAGGCCTTCGGGTAACTTCAACTGCTTCTCCTTAAGTAAGAGGTCAAAAATTTGCTCAGTTTTAGTTACGTCGAAATCAAACCCTCTGGGCGGACCTGGTGGCTTAACCCATTTGCAGGATATGGGGGTTGCCCCCGAGTCCATTCAGCCACTGCTACCTCTTGATCTCCCGCAGACCCTTCATCTTCATCTGCTTCAACCAAGACTACCGCACGCTTGAATTTGTCCTGGTACAAGTCTGGGTGGCGCTGTTCATATAACGTCGCTTCGAACCATGTGCGCTAGTGAAGGGTAGTCTGCTTGGGAGGCCATATCCTTGATTGGTGATGCAAGGCCCACCACTGCCAACTCGACTGCTTCTTTTTTAGTCACACGAGCCGAATAACATCGGTTCCTAAGAGTTCTGAAGCGCTGGACGTATTCTGCCACAGTTTCTCCACGCTTCTGACGTACTTGTGCTAGATCGGCAATGCCGGCCTCGGAAGCCTCTGAATGATACTGCATGTGGAACTGCTCTTCCAACTGCTTCCACGTCCGGATTGAGTCTGGTGGCAGCGATGTGTACCACCCGAAAGCCGATCCCGTGAGGGACTGTGCGAAGAACCTCACGCGCAGTTCATCTGCCGCTGAGATCGTTCCCAGCTGTGCCAAATATCGGCTCACATGCTCGATGGAGCTGGAACCATCTGATCCATTAAACTTGGAGAAATCAGGGAGCCGATATTTGGGTGGTAGCGGGATCAATTCGTACTCGTTGGGGTACGACTTGGAATAGCTGATTGTCCTCCTTTTCGGCACCATGCCGAACTGGTCTCTCAGGATGGTACTGATCTGATCCGCGGTGCTGGCTGCAGGAGTCGAACTCTGAAGATTCGTCGAAGTGGCATACTTAGCCAGCCATGCTTGCTTTTCCATCTCTGAGCCAACTGCAGGAGCTGAGCTCTGGAGGTTTGTCGGAGTGGCATACTTAGCTAGCCACGTCTGCTTCTCAAGATCTGTCGCTGAAGTTCCTCCTGCTTTTCCAGAAGTCCCTGCTGCTGCAGTCGGTTTGTGAGCGCCTGCCATCGTGCCCGGCACGTATGTGCACGTGTATCCGTGAGGGATCTCCTTAGGCGCCTCATGCAAGAACTGGTAGTCGCTAGGGTCACCACCGATCTTGTAGACGACATATGCCGGTGAATTCGGCACTTCTGGTGCTGCCAACGCGAATGGCAGCGGTGGACGGGACTGGAGTGGCATCTCTCCTTGGTAAGTCCCGAGAGCTGGTCCTGACGGAGAGTACTGATGCCTCATGATTTCCTGGATCACCCGAAGAGCGACACGCTCCAAAGTGTTCACCAGGCTCTCAGAATGGCGGTGCAGCGAGTGAGCTACCATGTAGTTAATCTCCTGACGCAGGGACCTGGTGCGTTCTTCTGACGGGGCGGACAGGTCCACTCCATCGAGCGCGCCTTCAGGTGAGAACCCTTTCCACCTGACGCCATGTGAGCGGGTTCTGTGAAAGGAGCCGATGAGGTCGGCTTCGAGGATTGCTTTGACCTCGTCATACTTCTTCTTGAGCTCCTCGGTCAGATCCTCGTACGTGACTGGAGTGCCTTCCGCCATCTCAGATGTAGATGGCGATGCGGTTGATGTCGAAGATTGTCCCACTGGGCGTGCCAGAATGTGTTGCGGTCAGAAACCCACCGGCGAGCAGCGACGGGCAACACAGGAGAGCCGGGAGGCTCCCAGGACTGCGGCTGGCCCTGGTCCCTCCGAGCGACGGCCCGCAAAGACTTTGGCACGCACATCCGATGCTGGTGCAAGGGCGTGCCACCTGACCTATACCTGGTCAGGAAGGTGATGGATGATGCCTCGCTTAGTTTCCTGCATGGCATACACGTAAACATTAAATACGAGCCTCGATCGGCTCTCAGGTTGTCCTGTGAATCGGCTCAAAGAGCCGATCCACCCATGATTCGCACAAGGTGTACGAATATATGGTGGTCCTGCTTGATCAAAACAAAGCTAAAACGATCTACTACGATTTAGGGTTTTCACCACATAATTGGAACATCCTACTCGTGATTGAGCCTGGCGGCCACGCACGGTGATCGTAAGCCGTCCCTAGACAAGACCTAAAAACCAACACGAGGTTGATCCCCGGAACATCCTGTCTAGGGCTAGCAAATTACACCCTACGCGCCACTGGATCCTTCAACCCGTTTGTAAGGCCTAACTATGCAGATATTAAACTAATCCTTGAAGAACAAGGAGCAACCATAACGGATCGGATCTACTAAATAATGATCAAGCGGGGTGCCGCCCCTACACCTAAGATAGGTGTAAGGGCGGCTAGATGTCTAAGGGTTGCACTACGACAGCATATGATACGATGAACAATGCTAACCCTAACACATCTAAGATAACTACGTTGCTCGCCATCAAAAAGGCTTCAGTACGAGCAACGCATGAAAAGCGAATAAACTTGTACTGCCTAGATCGCAAGATGCGATCTAGGCAGCATGATGCTTACCCGGAAGAAAACCCTCGAGACAAGGGAGTTGGCGATGCGCCTAGATTGGTTTGTGGTGAACGTGATTGTTGTTTATTTCATAAACCCTAGATACATATTTATAGTCCGTAGACTTTCTAACGTGGGAACAATCCCAACCGTGCACGAGCCAAACTCTAACTAACCGACACGTATCCTACTATATTACAGATACACGGGCAAACTAGCCCAAATTTTGCATATAAGGCCGATTCACGTATTTCTTCCATGTATATTCTTCAAGCCCATCTTGATCGCGGCCCACCTCTGACTCGGTCAAATTCTGGTGATAACAGAAGCATCACGTGATGATTGGGTGTTATAGATTCTACGTGTGCATACAACGGGTGCAAGTCAGATTTGCACATACGAATACTAAGGTTAAACTTTACGAGCCTAGCATGTACAGACATGGTCTCAGAAAGTCGTCATGATGGATAAAAATTATGAGTGAAATTGTTCATCACATTAAAAGGTTACTGATAGTGAAATCCAGAACACTTGTCATATGATGATCAACTTCAAAGTAAGAACCTCAAGGTTATTGGTATTTGACCAACAAACCGAGAAGTTATTGATGTTGAAGTGTTTTTCTGAGAATGAGGAAAGCTAAAAGAGAAACTACAAAAGATTATTGGCAGAAAGAAAGAAAAGACTAGAAAATCTCGCTCAGGTGTATATAGATGATATACATGTTATGAATGTATTCCTAGTTTGGTCACACAATGAAATTCTTGGGTATTTGTACCATATTGGTTGGTATGAAGTGTCATAAAAAACAACGCAATACAAGAATACAATGGCCTAAGTGACTGACAAGGAATATGATAGGAATGCACGTCTGGAACAAAAATAAAGTGTTATTATGTTCGTCGTTGGCATTCTATCTAGCCCTTCAGATTTATAATAAAGAACTTCATAATTGTTGTTTTGTTGTGATCAAATGAAAACAATGAGTTGTTCAAATTTTGACAGTATTCCATGTACGATGGATAAGTTATTATAAATCTTTATGGTGAAACACACATGCATAACACTGACGCTAAAATGCCATAAGGCAAATGATTTTAATTCCACTTATTTGTGGAACCGCCATTTACGTCATGTTAGAAAGGAACGCATGAAGAAACTACATGCAGATGGATTTTTGGAGTCATTTGATTTTTGAATCGTTTGGCACTTGCAAATCTTTTCTAAAAGAGAATGACTGAAATACCGTTCATAGGCCAAGAGTTGAACGGACAACTAACTTAGTGGAAACATACATGATGATGTATGTGGTTCACTGGGCATAGTTGTGTGCGGGAGATTCTTCTACTTCATGAAAACTTCCAACAATGAATTGAGTATATATATGTGGATATATTTATTCGATAAGGAAGAAGTTTGAAACATTTGAATGGATTCAAATAAATTTCAGCATGAAGTGTAAATCATCGTAATAGAAAAGTCAAATATCTATGATTGGATCATGGTGGAAATATTTGAATTACGAGTTTTAGCGAACATCTAAGAGAGTTATGAAATTGTTCTGCAACTCACGTTTCTTGGAGTATCATACTGATGATGGAGTATCCAAGAGATGTATCCAAACCTTGTTGGGTCAATGATGAGATAAAATATTGATGTCATTATATTTTTGTGGATTATGCTTTAGTGACTACCGCTTTTACACTGAATAGAGCATCATCATGATCCGTTGAAATGACACCATACGAGTTATGGCATGGGTGTAAACCCTAATAGTCCTTTCTTAAATTTTGGTATAAGTAAATAAGTTTACAACCAAAACCGGATGAATGTCTTTGTTGTTATCCCATAATTGGGAATTCTTTCCACTATGAAGTAAAAGACAAAAGTGTTTGTTAATGTTACTTGCATATTTCCAAGAAATTGTTTTCTAGCGAAGTATTTGAGTGGGAGGACAATAGTACTTGATAAGGTTTATGAACCTGAGCATAATGATCAGAGTAGCGTAGCATCAGAAATGGTTCCGGAAGCGGCCACGACGATTATGACTCCCATGTCTACAAAATGTTATAGTCATGGAGATCAAAGTACCTATTGAACCTTGTAGGTATGGTTTACTTTGTGATCAAATAAATGATTTGTGAACAAAGGATTGATTTTGAACAATGATAAACCAACTACATACAAAGAAGTTATGATGGGCCATGACTCTGTTAAAATGGCTATGCGCCATGAAATCCAAGATAGACGAATATTTTTTGAAAGTAAATAGATCTATAAAATTGATGGACTTGGATGGAATATCACTGAAGAAGCTCGATTTATCGAAAGATTGTTTACGACAAAGTTCAAAGAGTTGACTACGATAGGATTAGATCTTCCGTAGCGATGCTTATAGTCTATGTGGATTATTCTAGTAATCGCTACATATTTCTTTTATGAGATATGCTAGTAGGATGGCAAAATACATTACTTAATAGAAGTGTGTATTAAAGGTGTATACAAGATACAACCAAGAGTTTTGCTGGTCTGTGGAATACTAGATAGGTATACAAACTTCAATTGGATGAAGTGAGTATCGCGGAGTTGGAATCTTCACCGGATGAAATAGTCAAAGAGTTTTTTGATTTCATCAGAAACGATGAAGATGCTTGCATTTGCAAGAAATTAAGTGGGAGCGCTGAGACATAGTTATAATATCATATGTGGATGATATATCATTGATTATAAATGATGTAATTATGCACTTGATGTGAATAAAAGGTTTCATTGAGAATTAATTTCAATGAAAGGATATGGACTAAAACATATTTAGCGTCAAGATCTATGAAGATATATTGAAACGCATAATAAGTTTAAGTCAAAGTACATAGAATGAATATTGAAGTAGTTCAATATAAAAATATTAAGAAGGTGTTCTTTCCATGTGAAGGTTTAACAAGACTTGAGTGTATTTGACACTCAATGAGTAAAACCACATGAGTGATTTTAGATCACGAATAATATGTACACAATCGGATGTCCTGTGCTCTAAAGTGTTATGAGCATGTACCAGAATGATTCATATGATTATCATTGGACAACAGTAAGAATATCCTTGAGTACTTTAGAAGAACCAAGGATATATATATAGTTTTGTATGGGGTAATGACAAACAAATCGATGTAAAGTGTTGCACCAATATTAGTTTGGTCACATATAAAAATGAATTTCAAATCTCAATTAGACTAAGTGTTGTTTAAAAGGTAGCACAATGCTAGACTTAGAAGAGTTCTAAATATTGTGACAGATTCTACAAACGAAGGCAGATTATGTCATTGTTTTGACAATGACTGAGGATGTTTAAGTCGAGGAGTTCTTTGAGAACTTGGTGCAGTTCCGATAGTGTCAGAACTTTGAAGCTATATTGTGTGTGACAATATTAGTGACATATTTCAGACCGCGGAATTAAGGTTCTACAAGAAGACCGAACATATACGATAAATGCCGACTCATTTGGAAAATGAGTGATGCGTTTAGACGCAAATGAATTGCAAAATACATACATTTCTGAGCGTGTTAGATCCGTTGACTAAAACCTCTCCCGTAAGCAAAACATGATAAAGCACCAGAAGGTCAAGGCGTTATATCTTTACAAATGTAAACTAGATTATTGACTCTAGTGCAAGTGGGAGACTGTTGGAGATATGCCCAAGAGGCAATAATAAAGTGATTATTATATATCTTTGTGTTTATGATAAATGTTTGCATACCATGCTATAATTGTATTAACCGAAACATTGATACATGTGTGTTATGTAAACAATAAGGAGTCCCTAGTAAGCCTCTTATATAACTAGCTTGTTGATTAATAGATGATCATGGTTTCGTGATCATGAACATTGGATATTATTAATAACAAGGTTATGTCATTAGATGAATGATATAATGGACACACACCCAAATAAGCGTAGCATAAGATCACGTCATTAAGTTCAGTTTGCTATAAGCTTTCGATACATAGTTACCTAGTCCTTCAACCATGAGATCATGTAAATCACTTATACCGGAAGGGTACTTTGATTACATCAAACGCCACTGCATAAATTGGTGGTTATAAAGGTGGGATTAAGTATTCGGAAAGTATGAGTTGAGGCATATGGATCAAGAGTGGGATTTGTCCATCCCGATGATGGATAGATATACTCTGGGCCCCCTCGGTGGAATGTCGTCTGATTAGCTTGCAAGCATGTGAATGATTCACAAGAGATGATATACCACGGTACGAGTAAAGAGTACTTGTCGTTGACGAGGTTGAACAAGGTATCGTGATACCGATGATCGAACCTCGGACAAGTAGAGTATCGCGTGACAAAGGGAATCGGTATCGTATGTAAATGGTTCAATCGATCACTAAGTTATCGTGGAATATGTGGGAGCCATTATGGATCTCCAGATCCCGCTATTGGTTATTGGTCGGAGAAGAGTCTCAACCATGTCTGCATAGTTCACGAACCGTAGGGTGACACACTTAAGGTTTGATGTCGTTTTAAGTAGATATGGAATATGGAATGGAGTTCGAATATTGTTCGGAGTCTCGGATGTGATCCAGGACATCACAAGGAGGTCTGGAATGGTCCGGAGAATAAGATTCATATATAGGAAGTCACTTTCCAAGTTTGGAAATGATCCGGTTCATTTATGGAAGGCGCTAGAATGTTCTAGTACCTTCCAGAAGAAATCACCATGGAAGGTGGAGTCCCGGTTGGACTCCACCAACCCTAACCAGCCAACCAAGTGGGAGGGTGGAGTCCATGGTGGACTCCACCTCCTTGGCCGGCCAAGCAAGGGGGGAAAGGGAGAGTCCCTGTCCCTCTAGGTTTCGTCCATATGGCAGTTTTTGAATTGGGGTCTTATTCAGATCTTTGGGAAAACCCTTAGGGATTCCACCTATATAATGAGGAGGAGAGTGACAAGGGATTAACTTGTCAATGCCTACAAGTTGTAGACTAGGGTTTTGTTGGAAGTAGAGGGCAAGTAGATCTCGAAGGTTTCAGCCGGAAAAGTACTCGACTGCTATGAAAACTAGGGTTGCATGAACAATGATTCGATCCTCTCTTTGTCCTTCGACTCCCCCTTATATAGGAGGCGGAGCCGAGGGTTTCGTGATGTACAAGTTACAAAGTCTGGGAGACTATCTAAGTCTGTCCCGTAATATTTACAAATCGATATTCCTAATACAACTCTATCTTTCCAAACTATCTATTGACTAGACTTCTGGGCTTCATAAACTTCGGGTCATGGGCCTTCAGTAAACCCCGGGTACCTTCTTCGGCAGGCCCATTGGGGATGCCTATGTCAGTAGCCCCCGAGATTTTGCTTGAATCAAAGAATCAGGGAAAATCTCCTTCTTCACCAATATCTTTACTATATTGCAGCACCGCGAGTCCGCCTCATTAAAAACCTTTCAGCCCCACTCGGTGCCCTGAAAGGAAAAGAGTGCGTCTGAAAACTCGCGGGCGTTTCAGTACATTGTATGTTTACAGAGGACTATATTTCAACTTCAGGCATAGAAACGCCTAAGCTGCGCCACGTTCCAGGGATTTGGCTCGTCAATCCCTGTCTTCTTGTCCTTTATCCTGTACGCTCCTCCTTCAATTACTTCTGTGACGATGTACGGGCCTATACATGGCGACTCGAGTTTTTCATGGCTGTTTTGCGTAAGCCAAAGAACCAGGTCACCTACCTGAAAAGACCTTGGTCGCAAACGTCGACTGTGGTAGTTTTTCATGTCTTGCTGGTACTTGGTGACCCTTGACAATACCTCGTCTCGAGCTTCATCGAGTGCATCCACATCATCTTCCAGCCCTTTTCTCGAGGTTTCTTCACTGAATTCCGCCACTCTCGGGGAACTATGCTTTATCTCTATCGGCAGCACTGCCTCAGCTCCGTGGACCAGAAAGAACGGAGTTTCTTGAGTCGTTGTATTTGGTGTCGTCCGTATACTCCATAGTACGCTAGGGAGCTCCTCTGGCCATGTGTGTCGAGCTTTTTCCAATGGTGTTAACAGGCGCTTCTTGTTGCCGTTGTAGATGATACCGTTCGCCTTTTCGACTTGACCATTGGTTTGCGGGTGCGCAACTGAGGCGAACTGTAATTTGATGCCTACCTCTGCGCAATATGCCTTGAATTCCTTGGATGTGAAGTTGCTGCCGTTGTCTGTGACAATGCTATGAGGAACTCCGAACCAAAAAACGATACTCTTGATGAACTTAATTGCCGACGCCGCGTCTGGTGAGTTTATCGGCTTCGCCTCAATCCACTTCGTAAACTTATCGACAGCTACGAGCATATACTCGTACACTCCTGGCCACGCCTTGTGTATTTTCCCACCATATCAAGACCCCATTGAGCAAAGGGCCATGACAATGGTATCGGCATCAACTCTGCTGCCGGAGAATGAGGTTTCGTGGCAAACCTTTGACAAGCATCACAGGTACGAACTATGTCCTTTGCATCCTCGATTGCTGTTAGCCAGTAGAATCCTGCTCTGAAGACCTTGGCTGCTATAGCTCGACTACTTGCGTGGTGTCCACACACTCCTTCGTGCACATCCTTTAAGAGTATTCGACCTTCTTCGGGTGTAACACATCGCTGCAAAACTCCCGATATACTCCGTTTATGCAACTCGCCCTTGACCATGGTAAAAGCCTTGGATCGTCGAACCACTCGCCTTGCTTCTACTGGATCATCGGGTATTTCTTTCTTTAGTATGTATGCGGTGTAAACTTGCATCCAAGGAACTTGGACCATCATCACCTCATGCGATTCCTCGTCATCTCCTGACGCACTTGCTTCTGATATGGCTGGAGCCCTCGAGTCTTTCTCAACCTTCTCCTTTCTCTTCGCCTATTTCTTTGCCTTAGTTTACCTTTCACTTATCTCTTCCCAAAATACTCCGGGTGGTATAGCTAAACACTGCGACCCGATATTTTCCAGAACGTCGGCTTCATCATTGCTGAGTCGACTAATATGATTTACCTCGCACCCGTCAAAGAGCTTCTCGAGTTCATTGTATACCTCCTTGTATGCTATCATACTATCATTGACTGCGTCGCATTGGTTCATCACCTGTTGAGCCACCAATTGGGAGTCACCGAATTTTTTTAATCGGGTCGCACCGCAAGCTTTCGCCATCTTCATCCCATGTATCAGTGCTTCATATTCTGCCTCATTATTAGATGTGTTAGGAAACGTCATCCGCAATACATATTTCAGCTTGTCTCCTTGAGGTGATACTAATATCACGCCTGCTCTGGCTCCTTCTAACCTCTTGGACCCGTCGAAGTTCATAGTCCAGGTTCTCGATAAATCAGGGGGTCCCGTATTTTGCAGCTCCATCCACTCTGCGATGAAGTCCGGTAAAATCTGCGACTTTATTGATTTTCTTTTTTCATACGTGATGTCCCGAGGAGAAAGCTCTATTCCCCAAAGGGAGACACGACCCGTAGCTTCCGGGTTATTCAGTATATTGGATAAAGGCACCTCATTGACCACTATGATCGGATGTGCCGAAAAATAGTGTCGCAACTTTCTTGCTATTGTAAACACTCCATACGCCAGCTTCTGATAATGCGGGTACCGCTGTTTTGAAGGCGATAAAACTTCGCTGATGAAGTATACCGGCCGCTGGACTCCATGGAGTTTCCCTTCTTCTTGTCGCTCAACCACAAGTGCTGTGCTGACCACCTGAGGTGTGGCCGTGAGATATAACAGAAGAGGTTCCTTTTCCTTGGGTGCCACCAGTATTGGTGGTGTCGAGATTGTGCGTTTGAGATCCTCAAAGGCTCTGTCCGCTTCTTCGTTCCACTCGAACTTTTCTCCTTGCTTGATCAAGGCGTAAAACGGCAACGCCTTTTCTCCTAACCTGGCGACGAATCTGCTTAAAGCTGTGACTCACCCTGTTAACTGTTGTATCTCCTTTAAATTTGTTGGCTTCCGCATTGTTACAATTGCCTGAGTTTTTTCCGGATTAGCCTCGATTCCCCTTGCTGACACCAAAAACCCGAGAAGTTCTCCCGCAGGAACGCCGAAAGAACACTTCGTCAGATTCAACTTGAGGCAAAATTTGTCGAGGTTGTCAAAGGTTTCCTTGAGATCATCGATCAATGTTGGCCCTTTCTTTGTTGTTATGACGACATCATCAATGTATACTTGAACGTTCTTGCTAATATGTGTAGCAAGACACTTTTGCATCATCCGCTGATATGTTGCTCCCGTGTTTTTCAACCCAAACGACATTGTTTTATAACAGAACACGCCGTAGGGTGTTATGAAAGCTGTTTTGACCTCATCTTCTTCTTTCAGTTGAATCTGGTTGTAACCAGAATATGCATCCAGGAAGGAAAGACGTTCACAGCCTACCGTGGAGTCGATAATTTGGTCGATCCTTGGCAGGGGAAAGTGATCCTTTGGACAATGTTTATTGACCACGTGAAGTCGACGCACATGCAAAGGACCTCCGTGTTTTTCTTCGGCACCAACACTGGGTTAGCTACCCACGTGGCCTCTGTATGTATCTCTTTGATAAATCCAGCTTCTCTGAGTCGATTAATCTCTGACAGCATAGCTTTGTGGTTTGGTTCCGAGAAACGCCGCAAAGGTTGTCTGATTGGCCTGGCAAATGGATCCAAGTTAAGGGGGTGCTCGGCAAGTTCCCTGGGTACTCCTGGCATGTTTGCTGGACACCATGCAAAGATTTCCCAGCGCTCACGGAGGAACTCGACGAGCGTGCTTTCCTATGCGAGGTCCATGTTTGTGGCCATAGTTGTCGTCTTCTTGGGATCTGTCGGGTGTATCTGTACTTCCTTCGAGTTCTTAGTGGTATCAAAGGTTGGTTCTTTGAGCGGCCTCCCTGCATCTGGCAACACGTCATAGTCTGTTTTCAACTTTGACGCCATATATTCTGCCTGCATCCCGAAAGTTTCTGACAGCCGATGAAAGTCCTTGTCGCACTTATCCGCTAGTGCAAAACTGCCTTTCACTGTGATTGGGCCTTTAGGTCCAGGGAGCCTCCACAACAAGTATGTGTAGTGTGGTACCGCCATGAATCTGGCATATGCGGGTCGTCCCAATAGAGCATGGTACTGTGATGGGAAATCCACGACTTCGAACTCCAGCCTTTCTATCCTATAATTCTCTCGGGTTCCAAACTGAACGTCGAGATTAATCTTCCCCAGTGGATAGCTTGGCTTATCTGGTGTGATACCATGAAAACGTGTATCCGTTGGTTTTAAGTTCGCCGGGGATATATTCATCTTCCTTAATGTATCTGCGTACATAAGGTTTAGACTGCTGCCTCCATCTATAAATACTCGTGATACGTCGAATCCTGCAATCACCGCTGGTAAGATTAAAGCTGATTTCCCTGGTCGAGGAACTTGCTGCGGGTGGTCCGCTATGGTGAAGCCAATATCTTGTCCCGACCAATTCAAATACTCTATTGTTGGTGGAGGCATCTTCTCTGCCATGAAAACCTGTCGCGAAATTACTTTCTACGCTCTATTGGATGGCCTGGCTTTCTGGATCATCGAGACTGCACCATTGGTGTCGATATAAGGAGGTGGGTGTGGAGCTGCCGCTATTCGTAGCTGATGCCGATTTTCGTCCGTGATTGCGGGAGGAGGTGGTAAATGAATCTCACTCCTGGGTCCCTGGGGATTTCTGTTTGCTGCTTGTGCATTGACATTCCCTGCGTACCTATTCAGTACTTGGAAAGTTCGACAGTCCTTCTGCAAATGTCCTGACTGTCTTTTCCCATTGTTGTCGAGGTAGAAGTGCATTTGGCAGGGTCCGTTCATCATATCTTCGGGAGATATATACGGCCTCTGGAACCTTGGACCATTATTTTGCTTGTTTGGACGGGGACTATCCCTGTAGTCGCTACGCTGTTCTCCACCCCTTTGATAATCATCTCGATTGTTTCCCCCATTGTTTCCTCGGAAGCCTGTCAATATTTGGCCGGGACCGTCATAATCTGAAAACTGGCGAGAAAAGCGCCGTCTATTTTGAATATTTCTGTTTCGATCCTCCTCAGGCGACCTATGCCGCTTATTGTGAACATCATCTTCTCCATCCGCCCAACGATTTGCTATTTCCATCAGTGCTGCTATGGTTTTTGGGTTAGTCCTTCCTAAGTCCTCGATGAAATCCTTTCTTCGGATCCCAGCAACAAAAGCATCTATCGCCCTCTCGTCAGATATGTTTTCTGCCGAGTTTTTGATGATGTTCCACCTTTGGATGTACAACCTCATCGACTCATCGTACTTCTGTCGACAGGCTCTCAGTTGTTCTATTGATGCAGGTTTCTTGCATGTGGATAGGAAATTATTTACGAACATGTCCTCGAAAGTTTCCGAGCTGTCGATAGATCCAGGTGGTAGCTTTTTGATCCATGATCGCGCTGCGCCACTCAAGTATACCTGAATGCTCTGCATGGCGGTTGCTTTGGTTCCACCCGTCAACTTTACTGTTTCCAAATAGTCGACTAGCCAATCCTCTGGAATTTGCAGGCCATCGAACTTCTTGTAATTGTCGGGTAGTTTGAAACCAGATGGAACTCGCGTTTTACGCACTCGTGGAGTGAAACAAGGGAGCCCGCACATCTCCTCCTCGTTAACTTCTGGTGACTGCCGACGTTCTCTCCTTTCCTTACGCGCTCTATCGACTCGCGCCTGTGTTGTTGTATCTCTTGCCGATGTTCTCGGGGGGTCCTGCACCGCCCCTGTAGGCGTGGACTATTTTGTCTTGCAGCACCTACGGGAGGTGTGTTTGTTCCTGCAAACGTTGTCCCCATGACTCCAACTCCTGCCATGGCCATGTTGTATAATGCCTCTCTTGGATCTCCTGGGGGTGGCCTGTTCGCCAGTATGAAGGCCTGTGTCGCCATATATCCAGCTTCCGGTGTTTTGGGGATAATGTTTCCTCTTGTGTCTATTGACATAAAAAACATGTCGAGGTTCTGGATCAGATTCTCCCTCTCGGCTTCAGGTATGTTCTGCAGCCGTGATCTTCCCCTATTTCGAGCGTCTCTGTGATTGTCTCCCGAAGTTCCTGACTATCGACTCAACTCAGCTCGTCGCCTACTTGACGCAGAAGCGGCGGCTTTCCTTTTCTCAAGCTCAATTCTCTGTTTTTCAAGTTCTCGACCAGCACGGGCAAGTTTATACTGGTACGCTTGCAGTTCTTCGGATGTTGCAGTCGTACTCATCGGCTCTGTGCCATCCATAGCTCTTGCCGCTCTGTCCCAAGCTTCTTGCGGGAGTTGCACCCTTAGTCGCGGTGTGGGCCCGACGTACTTGGTGCCCAAACCTCACATGAGATCAACGGGATCGACGTATGGATTTCCCACATCATCGAAAACCTCTAACGTCTCCTCCAGACGACTTGCTTCTCCAATTACATAAACTTGATGATATTTTGAAGCTGTATCTTTGCTGGGATTGGTGACACCGTCGTATAGATTAGAGGTGGAAACTGGTAATGGATAGTCCATATTATCCGACATTCGTATTCGAGAAATTAAAAATGAAAGTGGTAATATCCGAATCCGGCTGTCAATGAAAATGGATATGGGAACTATCCGAATCCGTTTTTTCAAAAACAAATACAAATGTGGTATTGAATTTTGAAGCAAATGTGGATATGGAAATGGAAATATCCGTATCCGAATAATGTTATGTTAGACGATTTTAGTATTTCGACCCCAATATGCCAATTACCTAACATAGAGAAGCTACGAAATCGATCAAATGCTCTTTTATGTGACTGAACTTGGAACTACTATGAATTATATCAGTATATTTATTTCTCTACAATTTTATTGTTGGCTCATTATAAGACATGAGTCTATTATTTCCTTATATTCATATCCGCTCCGAATTGAGAAATCATCCGATCCGTATTCGTATTCGAGTAATATCCGGTCCGAATTCGTATTCAACAACATCCGTATTCGCATCCATATTCGTTTTGACAATATGGAAACTAATATGGGAAGGGCACTATCCGATCCGCATCCGATCTGTTTCCACCCCTAGTAGAGATCGGTGAAGACCTCCCGAATAGAAGTAGATCTGTCGATGAAGTTGAAGCTGTCGACGCTGTCTGAGTCGCTGCTTATATTGGAGTCCGCAGACAACTCGAAGGACATGCCGCCGAAGATCTTGACGAGTTCGTCGCTTGATGTTGACTCGACGAAGCGCGGCGACGAGATTTCATCGGCATCGATCTTGAATGATGTCGATGATGCCGAAAGAACGGAATCAGCCGCCGATGATCCCAGCGAAACCGGAACCTCGAGACGATGTGACCCCTCTTTTCCGACGCGGAAGTGGAACCTCCCGAACGTCACCTCCATAGATTCCTACGGATACGCACATGCATCCACATGGGAGGGCGGGTGAGGAACAAAATCAACTAGATCAGTTTCGATCTGTTTACCTCTATCCAATGCATTGCTTCCCACCGAAGACGTCGACGATGTTGAGCGTGCCATCGAGATCAGATCCTTGTCGCCTCTAATTCCCACAGACGATGCCAATTGACAAGGGATTAACTTGTCAATGCCTACAAGTTGTAGACTAGGGTTTTGCTGGAAGTAGAGGGCAAGTAGATCTCGAAGGTTTCGGCCGGCAAAATACTCGACTGCTATGAAAACTAGGGTTGCGTGAACAATGATTCGATCCTCTCTTTGTCCTTCGACTCCCCCTTATATAGGAGGCGGAGCCGAGGGTTTCGTGATGTACAAGTTACAAAGTCCGGGAGACTATCTAAGTCTGTCCCGTAATATTTACAAGTCGATTCCTAATACAACTCTATCTTTCCAAACTATCTATTGACTAGACTTCTGGGCTTCATAAACTTCGGGTCATGGGCCTTCAGTAAACCCCGGGTACCTTCTTCGGCAGGCCCATTGGGGATGCCTATGTCAGAGAGGGAGGGGGCAGCCACTCTTGGCCGCACCACCAAGGGGGCTCCCTGGCCGGCGCCCCAGCCACCCCCTCTCTCCCAAACCCTAGCCTCTCCCCTCCTCATACTACTCCCATAGCGCTTAGGCGAAGCCCTGCCGGAGTTCTCCATCACCACCGACACCACACCGTCGTGCTGTCGGGATTCCGAGGAGGATCTACTACTTCCGCTGCCCGCTGGAATGGGGAGGAGGACGTCGTCATCAACACCGAACGTGTGACCGAGTACGGAGGTGCTGCCCGACTGTGGCACCGTCAAGATCTTCTACGCGCTTTTGCAAGCGGCAAGTGATCGACTACATCCACAACGAGATCTAATCTCGTAGGCTTTGGACATCTTCGAGGGTTAGTCTCATGATATTCTCGTTGCTACCATCTTCTAGATTGGATCTTGGCTTGTTATTCGTTCTTGCGGTAGGAATTTTTTTGTTTTCTATGCTACGAATCCCATCAGTGGTATCAGAGCCATGTCTATGCATAGATTGGTTGCACGAGTAGAACACAATGGTTTTGTGGGCGTTGATGTTTTTGTTATCTTTAGTTAGTGTACTTTACATGACCGCAGCGTTCATGAGACTTGCTCCACGCTCGACATGCAACTTGTATTGCATAAGTGGCTTTGCGGGTGTCTGTCTCTCTCACCATAGTGAAGATTAATTTACTCTTTCTATTGACAACACTATTATCACCGTTGTGGTTCATGTTCGTAGGTAGATTGGATCTTACTCGAAAACCCTAAACCACGTAAAATATGCAAACCATATTAGAGGCGTCTAACTTGTTTTGCAGGGTTTGGTGATGTGATATGGCCATGATGTGGTGATGAATATGTATGAGATGATCATTATTGTATTGTGTGGCAACCGGCAGGAGCCTTATGGTTGTCTTTATATTTCATGTAGTAGTATTATTTCAAAGTAGTTGTAATAGTTGCTACATGTGGTGAACAACCATGGAGACGGCGCCATGGACCTTGACGCTACACCGATGATGAGATCATGCCCGTTGATGATGGAGATCATGTCCATGCTTTGGAGATGAAGATCAAAGGCGTAAAGACTAAAGGGCCATATCATATCACATTATGAATTGCATGTGATGTTAATCCTTTATGCATCTTATCTTGCTTAGATTGTGACGGTAGCATTATAAGATGATCCCTCACATTAATATCAATATAATAAAGTGTTCTCCCCTCGTATGCACCGTTGCTACAGTTCATCGTTTCGAACCATCTCGTGATGATCGGATGTGATAGATTCTACGTTCACATACAACGGGTGTAAGCCATGTTGCACACGCGGAAATACTTGGGTTTGCTTGATGAGCCTAGCATGTACAGACATGGCCTCGGAACAACGGAAACCGAAAGGTTGATCACGAGTCATATGGATGATATGATCAACATGTTGATGTTCACCATTGAAGCTACATCATCTCACGTGATGATCGGTTTTGGTGTAGTGGATGTGGATCGTGTGCCACTTAACAAATATGAGGGATGTTGTATTAAGTGGGAGTTCATTAGTAATTAGATTAAAACTTGAACTAATATCATGAACATAGTCTGAATAGTATTTTGAATTAAATTTGTAGAATTGGCATCCGTTTTCTACCATGCGCTAGTCTTGTAATTGAGATAGAAATACTGTTAAGTCTGACAAGGAACTTTACGGACTGGTACCGTATTGTTAAAGAATCAAGAAATGATTAAGTCCTATTGCAAACTTTTAGTAAACCTCACATTGCTAATTCAAAGAGAAATGGTTTCAATTAGTATCTAAAATCATCTTGTCTCCATGAAACTTGATGTTCAAATCCGTTTGAATAGTAAGGAGCTGGAAATTTTGTTTTCAGAAATAAGCAAGGTATGAGATATATGTGATATCTGAGACCTTATTGCAAGATGATAGAATATAATCTAGTGAGACTACATAAACTCATAAGTTTTATGGGAATGTACGAAGGTTGAAGACGCCAGGCGTCCCGATCCTCCAACTAGTTGGGCACTAACGATATTCGCAAATCCATAAAGTGATCGTCCTTAGTATGCACCGTTGCTAAGACTCGTCGTTTCTAAGCATCACATGATGATCGGGTGTTATAGATTCTACGTGTGCATACAACGGGTGCAAGTCAGATTTGCACATGCGAATACTAAGGTTAAACTTTACGAGCCTAGCATGTACAGACATGGTCTCAGAAAGTCGTCATGATGGATAAAAATTATGAGTGAAATTGTTCATCACATTAAAAGGTTACTAATAGTGAAATCCGGAACACTTGTCATATGATGATCAACTTCAAAGTAAGAACCTCAAGGTTATTGGTATTTGACCAACAAAGCGAGAAGTTATTGATGTTGAAGTGTTTTTCTGAGAATGAGGAAAGCTAAAAGAGAAACTACAAAAGATTATTGGCAAAAAGAAAGAAAAGACTAGAAAGTCTAGCTCATGTGTATATAGATGATATACATGTTATGAATGTATTCCTAGTTTGGTCACACAATGAAATTCTTGGGTATTTGTACCATATTGGTTGGTATGAAGTGTCATAAAAAACAACGCAATACAAGAATACAATGGCCAAACTGACTGACAAGGAATATGATAGGAATGCACGTCTGGAACAAAAATAAAGTGTTATTATGTTCATCGTTGGAATTCTATCTAGCCCTTCAGATTTATAATAAAGAACTTCATAATTGTTGTTTTGTTCTGATCAAATGAAAACAATGAGTTGTTCAAATTTTGACAGTATTCCATGTATGATGGATAAGTTATTATAAATCTTTATGGTGAAACACACATGCATAACACTAACGCTAAAATGCCATAAGGCAAATGATTTGAATTCCACTTATTTGTGGGACCGCCATTTAGGTCATGTTAGAAAGGAACGCATGAAGAAACTCCATGCAGATGGATTTTTGGAGTCATTTGATTTTTGAATCGTTTGGCACTTGCAAATCTTTTCTAAAAGAGAATGACTGAAATACCGTTCATAGGCCAAGAGTTGAACAGACAACTAACTTAGTGGAAACATACATGATGATGTATGTGGTTCACTGGGCATAGTTGTGTGCGGGAGATTCTTCTACTTCATGAAAACTTCCAACAATGAATTGAGTATATATATGTGGATATATTTATTCGATAAGGAAGAAGTTTGAAACATTTGAATGGATTCAAATAAATTTCAGCATGAAGTGGAAATCATCGTAATAGAAAAGTCAAATATCTATGATTGGATCATGGTGGAAATATTTGAATTACGAGTTTTAGCGAACATCTAAGAGAGTTATGAAATTGTTCTACAACTCACATTTCTTGGAGTATCATAGTGATGATGGAGTATCCGAGAGATGTATCCAAACCTTGTTGGGTCAATGATGAGATAAAATATTGATGCCATTATATTTTTGTGGATTATGCATTAGTGACTACCGCTTTTACACTGAATAGAGCATCATCATGATCCGTTGAAATGACACCATACGAGTTATGGCATGGGTGTAAACCCTAATAGTCCTTTCTTAAATTTTGGTATAAGTAAATAAGTTTACAACCAAAACCGGATGAATGTCTTTGTTGTTATCCCATAATTGGGAATTCTTTCCACTATGAAGTAAAAGACAAAAGTGTTTGTTAATGTTACTTGCATATTTCCAAGAAATTGTTTTCTAGCGAAGTATTTGAGTGGGAGGACAATAGTACTTGATAAGGTTTATGAACCTGAGCATAATGATCAGAGTAGCGCAGCATCGGAAATCGTTCCGGAAGCGGCCACGACAATCATGACTCCCATGTCTACAAAATGTTATAGTCATGGAGATCAAAGTACCTATTGAACCTTGTAGGTATGGTTTACTTTGTGATCAAATAAATGATTTGTGAACAAAGGATTGATTTTGAACAATGATAAACCAACTACATACAAAGAAGTTATGATGGGACCTGACTCCGTTAAAATGGCTATGCGCCATGAAATCCAAGATAGACGAATACTTTTTGAAAGTAAATAGATCTATAAAATTGATGGAATTGGATGGAATATCATTGAAGAAGCTCGATTTGTCGAAAGATTGTTTACGACAAAGTTCAAAGAGTTGACTACGATAAGATTAGATCTTCCATAGCGATGCTTATAGTCTATGTGGATTATTCTAGTAATCGCTACATATTTCTTTTATGAGATATGCTAGTAGGATGGCAAAATACATTACTTAACAGAAGTGTGTATTAAAGGTGTATACAAGATACAACCAAGAGTTTTGCTGGTCTGTGAAATACTAGATAGGTATACAAACTTCAATTGGATGAAGTGAGTATCTCGGAGTCTGAATCTTCACCGGATGAAATAGTCAAAGAGTTTTTTGATTTCATCAGAAACGATGAAGATGCTTGCATTTGCAAGAAATTAAGTGGGAGCGCTGAGACATAGTTATAATATCATATGTGGATGATATATCATTGATTATAAATGATGTAATTATGCACTTGATGTGAATAAAAGGTTTCATTGAGAATTAATTTCAATGAAAGGATATGGACTAAAACATATTTAGCGTCAAGATCTATGAAGATATATTGAAACGCATAATAAGTTTAAGTCAAAGTACATAGAATGAATATTAAAGTAGTTCAATATAAAAATATTAAGAAGGTGTTCTTTCCATGTGAAGGTTTAACAATACTTGAGTGTATTTGACACTCAATGAGTAAAACCACATGAGTGATTTTAGATCACGAATAATATGTACACAATCGGATGTCCTGTGCTCTAAAGTGTTATGAGCATGTACCAGAATGATTCATATGATGATCATTGGACGACAGTAAGAATATCCTTGAGTACTTTAGAAGAACCAAGGATATATATATAGTTTTGTATGGGGTAATGACAAACAAATCGCTGTAAAGTGTTGCACCGATATTAGTTTGGTCACATATTAAAATGAATTTCAAATCTCAATTAGACGAAGTGTTGTTTAAAAGGTAGCACAATGCTAGACTTAGAAGAGTTCTAAATATTGTGACGGATTCTACAAACGAAGGCAGAGTATGTCATTGTCTTGACAATGACTGAGGACGTTTAAGTCGAGGAGTTTTTTGAGAACTTGGTGTAGTTCCGATAGTGTCATAACTTTGAAGCTATATTGTGTGTGACAATATTAGTGACATATTTCAGACCGCGGAATTAAGGTTCCACCAGAAGACCGAACATATACGATAAATGCCGACTCATTTGGAAAATGAGTGATGCGTTTAGACGCAAATGAATTGCAAAATACATACGTTTCTGAGCGTGTCAGATCCGTTGACTAAAACCTCTCCCGTAAGCAAAACATGATAAAGCACCAGAAGGCCAAGATGTTATATCTTTACAAATGTAAACTAGATTATTGACTCTAGTGCAAGTGGGAGACTGTTGGACATATGCCCAAGAGGCAATAATAAAGTGGTTAGTATATATCTTTGTGTTTATGATAAATGTTTGCATACCATGCTATAATTGTATTTACCGAAACATTGATACATGTGTGTTATGTAAACAACAAGGAGTCCTAGTAAGCCTCTTATATAACTAGCTTGTTGATTAATAGATGATCATGGTTTCGTGATCATGGACATTGGATGTTATTAATAACAAGGTTATGTCATTAGATGAATGATATAATGGACACATACCCAAATAAGCGTAGCATAAGATCACGTCATTAAGTTCAGTTTGCTATAAGCTTTCGATACATAGTTACCTAGTCCTTCGACCATGAGATCATGTAAATCACTTATACCGGAAGGGTACTTTGATTACATCAAACGCCACTGCGTAAATGGGTGGTTATAAAGGTGGGATTAAGTATTCGGAAAGTATGAGTTGAGGCATATGGATCAAGAGTGGGATTTGTCCATCCCGATGATGGATAGATATACTCAGGGCCCCCTCAGTGGAATGTTGTCTGATTAGCTTGCAAGCATGTGAATGGTTCACAAGAGATGATATACCACGGTACGAGTAAAGAGTACTTGTCGGTGATGAGGTTGAACAAGGTATCGTGATACCGATGATCGAACCTCGGACAAGTAGAGTATCGCGTGACAAAGGGAATCGGTATCGTATGTAAATGGTTCAATCGATCACTAAGTTATCGTTGAATATGTGGGAGCCATTATGGATCTCCAGATCCCGCTATTGGTTATTGGTCGGAGAAGAGTCTCAACCATGTCTGCATAGTTCACGAACCGTAGGGTGACACACTTAAGGTTTGATGTCGTTTTAAGTAGATATGGAATATGGAATATGGAATGGAGTTCGAATATTGTACGGAGTCTCGGATGTGATCCAGGACATCACGAGGAGGTCTGGAATGGTCCGGAGAATAAGATTCATATATAGGAAGTCACTTTCCAAGTTTGGAAATAATCCGGTGCATTTATGGAAGGCACTAGAATGTTCTAGAACCTTCCGGAAGAAATCACCATGGAAGGTGGAGTCCCGTTTGGACTCCACCAACCCTAACCAGCCAACCAAGTGGGAGGGTGGAGTCCATGGTGGACTCCACCTCCTTGGCCGGCCAAGCAAGGGGGGGGAAGGGAGAGTCACTGTCCCTCTAGGTTTCGTCCATATGGCAGTTTTTGAATTGGGGTCTTATTCAGATCTTTGGGCAAACCCTTAGGGATTCCACCTATATAATGAGGAGGAGAGGGAGGGGGCAGCCACTCTTGGCCACACCACCAAAGGGGGCTCCCTGGCCGGCGCCCCAGCCACCCCCTCTCTCCCAAACGCTAGCCTCTCCCCTCCTCATACTACTCCCATAGCGCTTAGGCGAAGCCCTGCCGGAGTTCTCCATCACCACCGCCACCACGCCGTCGTGTTGTCGGGATTCCGAGGAGGATCTACTACTTCAGCTGCCCGCTGGAACGGGGAGGAGGACGTCGTCATCAACACCGAACGTGTGACCGAGAACGGAGGTGCTGCCCGGCTGTGGCACCGTCAAGATCTTCTACGCGCTTTTGCAAGCGGCAAGTGATCAACTACATCCACAACGAGATCTAATCTCGTAGGATTTGGAAATCTTCGAGGGTTAGTCTCATGATCTTCTCGTTGATACCATCTTCTAGATTGGATCTTGGCTTGTTATTCGTTCTTGCGGTAGGAATTTTTTTGTTTTCTATGCTACGAATCCCATCATAAACATGTTAGTACGTGTATAAACATGTTAGTGCGTTGTCTATTCTGCAATTGAAGGGAAACTGGACATGAGTTGCTCCATTAATTCGTGATTTTGCCGCTGCAACGCCATAGATGCTGACAGGCAGCTGGACGTCAGGCTAGTTTCTCGATTGATCTTGTGCGGCTACTCCGTCGTTCTGCTAGTATCAGTGAACTGCATTTTTGCTGTTGAACTATCTATGGAATAGATAATACCAGTACTTGTTTTGAAAAAATCGTGGGCGGGCCATGGCCTGGGTTTCCCCCAAGGTAGCTCCGCCAGTGGTTGTGATGGTAGATGAATTCATTGATACTCTATGTTTTTCATGGTGCTGTGATGGTAGATGATTTCATGGTGCTGTAATTTTGATTAGAAACAAACTCTGCTACTCACTGCTGATTGCCTCACGCGCTGGTAATATGCATGGATAAAACATGTTTATTTGTTTCATGGTGCTGTAATTTTAGTTTGTGGAGCATCAATCTAGAATTGCTGTATATTTTTGATGCCACTGATTTGCTAGATAGATTTGTCATACACTCATGCTGCTGCATGTATTGAAATTTACCTTCACTTTGTAATTACGTAGTGTTTTTTTAGTATCTTGCAATGGAGAAGGCTGTTAGGGATGCATACCACACTAGAGTTTTCTGTGACATATGTATGGATGAAGTCAACGCAAACAATAGGGATGGGGCACTACAAGAAAAGTTGCCATGGCCGACGAAGTTGAAGTCGCACCGTGGTTGCTGGTGTACCATGGCCGACGATTTTTTGTCTCTCCGTTGTGCATGTCAAAACGTTTTTTTTCTCGTTTTTGAGGCCACCTAGCCCGACGAAAACGGCCAAAACGTCGCGTATGGTGGCCCGAGACGTGGTGCATCTCGAAATCTCGGGTTCGCCGGCCGAGTCAACGCAAATCCGCACTGCCCAGGGATGTAGGGCCCAGATGGCAGCCTCTCTGACATTGTTTTTTTTCTCGATCGCGCCATCTCGTTCAACGCTCTCCGATCGAGCCGTTTACGATGCAGGATCATGGGTCCCGCATGTCATCCTCTATGAACCAAAATTCTTTCTATTCATGGATTTTTTTGACCCCCTGATTTCTGGCTACTTCCTTTTTCTTTTGATCCCTTGCCACCTTGGAAACGTTAAGACCGCTACTGCTAATTGTGACCCGCATGTCATCCTCTATGAGCAATCAACTTTCTTTTCTTGGAGTTTTTTTTGGCACCTCAAATTTGGTCACTTGCCTTTTTCTTTCGATCCCCTGCCGCCTCTCAAACGGTGATACCGCTGCTGCTAAATGGGACCCGCATGTCATCCTCTATGTACTATAAAACTTTCTTTTCTTGGATTTTTTTGGCACCTCATATTTGGTCACTTACCTTTTTCTTTCGATCCCCTGCCGCCTCTCAAACGGTGAGACCGCTGCTGCTAAATGGGACCCGCATGTCATCCTCTATGTACTATAAAACTTTCTTTTCTAGGATTTTTTTGGAACCTCATATTTGGTAACTTGCCTTTTTCTTTCGATCCCGTGCCGCCTCTCAAACGTTGAGACCGCTGCTGCTAAATGGAACCCGCATGTCATCTTCTATGTACTATAAAACTTTCTTTTCTTGAATTATTTTTGGCTCCTGATATTTGGTCACTTGCCTTTTTCTTTCGATCCCGTGCCGCCTCTCAAACGGTGATACTGCTGCTGCTAAATGGGACCCGCATGTCATCCTCTATGTACAATCAAGTTTCTTTTCTTGAATTATTTTTGGATCCTGATATTTGGTCACTTGCCTTTTTCTTTCGATCTCATGCCACGTTTGAAACGTTGAGGAACCTGCTGGCTCATGGGACCCGCATGTCATCCTCTATGTACTATAAAAGTTCATTTTCTTGGTTTTTTTCACCCTCTGATTTTTGGCTTTCCTTTTTCTTTTGATCCCCTGCCGCCTTTGAAACGTTGAGGACTCTGCTGGCTCATAGGTCCCACATGTCAGCCTCTATGTACAATCAAGTTTCTTTTCTTGAATTATTTTTGGATCATGATATTTGGTCACTTGCCTTTTTCTTTCGATATCATGCCACGTTTGAAACGTTGAGGAACCTGCTGGCTCATGGGACCCGCATGTCATCCTCTATGTGCTATAAAAGTTTATTTTCTTGTATTTTTTTCACCCTCTGATTTTTGGCTATTTTCTTTTTTCTTTTGATCCCCTGCCACCTTGGAAACGTTGGGTAAGCTGCTGACTCATGGGACCCGCATGTCATCCTCTATGTACAATCAACTTTCTTTTTCTTTTGATCTGAAGCCGCATTTGAAACGTTGAGACCACTGCTGCTAAATGGGACCCGCATGTCATCCTCTATGTACAATAAAGTTTTTTCTTGGATTATCTTTGGCTCCTGATATTTTGGAACTATCGGGGGGAAGACCCCGGGTAGGGCAATGGACGCGGAGCAACCGGCTTGAGGTTGGCCGGCTGGCGGCAAAGGCCGGCTGAGGAGCAGCCGGCTGGAGCCGTGGCCGGCTGACCCAGGAGCCGGCTGGCTCTAAGTCCTAGTCAGCCTGGCTACGGCCTTCTGCGCTGTGGCTGGGCCGGCTTCTACAAGCCATATCCGACTGGGTTTATAATCTAGACCGACTCGAGGCTGGCGAGTCTTGCATGAGAAGGAACTGGGTAGGTGGTCCGGGTTCAAAGGTCCACGCTGACCTCACCTCCCGTAAAGCGCGGGGCACTGTGGAGCAATAGTGCCACGCGGCAGACAGGCCATCATGGTGTACGTCGGTCTGTACCGGCTACAGGGCATGATGGCGACAGGGACATCTCCTCTCCATACCGCTGACTCCCGTAGGCAGACAAGACATGCCACTACGCCTCAACGGCTCCATGACGTCAACGCCTCGGGAAGGAGCGGAAGCCGGAGCCGGCCAAGCCGGCCACTAGACTATAGGGACTTCTATGTAAAGTGTCAGTGCCTATATAAGCTGGGCTACCCCCCTCGTGCGGGGGACGATCGATCATTCTCACTTCACTCTAGTTTTAGCGCTACTCAGGGAGAGAGACCTTCGTCTACCTTAGCCTCCCGGAGCAGCCGGATACAGCTCAAGGAGCACCATTGTACTGTGATAATACCATATACTCACATAGCAGGAGTAGAGGTGTTACCTCCATCGGAGGGCCTCGAACCTGGGTACGTCGCCGTGTCGCTCGTGCCCATACCCGCATCCGGATACCACCGTGAGACCACTAGGAACCACTTCGATTAGCCACCCTATGGCATATGCCGTGACGATACCACGACATTTGGCGCCCACCGTGGGGCCTTCAGCGTCCGCGGCCGGTGTCTTCATCCGGACGGGCCTCACCATCACCACCGGCGAGCGGGTCGCTTCAGGCTTGATCTGGAGATTCGGCTCCCTCGATTGTATCAGCGACAATGCTAGCTGCTTCGCCGACCAGCCATTCCCTGCCGGCGGCAACGTCATCAGCTTCGGCGGCTTCGACGTCTATGTCGCACCACCGCGCTACCCGCGCCAGATCCTACGCTGCGCGAGCCCTCCTCTCGGAGCCGGCGCCAGCCTCACCACCGCCAGCCCCTGCATCATGCACGAGGTCATGGCAACCGGCAACGACGCCGGGGCCAAGTCCGCACGCATCCGTGGTCCGGAGCTGGAGCGTCCCACCGCGGCCGGCGCATCCGGCTCGGGCGCAAAGGCACCGCCACCACCGTCCCGGCTGGAGGAAGTCCGGGCGAAGCTGAGCACCCCGCTCACGCCTGACGCCGACCCCACCACCATCGAGGCGGATTTGGAGGCCCACCGCCAGCTCCTCCTCAAGCAAACCGAAGAATTGGCGCTGCTAAGCGCCAGATGGAGATCACCCAGCGCGAGTACAACCGCACCCACGGCCTCACTCCAGGCGGCGACGGTCCCAGCCGAGCCGGCCAGATCCGCCGCAGGGGCCGTGACCTAGGCGCCGAGATCGCCCGCGATGGCGCCCCCTCGCCAGCTCCGTCTGCGGAGCAGCCCGTCTACAACACCCCCGACAAGAACATGCGCGCGGCACAAGCCGCCGCAAAAGAGCTGAACCGCCTCGAAGGCGAAGAGTTACGCCGCCAGACCAAGCAGGTGACTGAGCTGCTCAACGCAGCCACCAAGCAGGCGGCCGACCCCAGGTATGTCAATGCCCCCAGAGCTTCTCACGCTCGTGGCGTTGCAGGCAACGACAGGGAAGGCGCCAGGGACACGGCCGAGTCCGCCTCCCAGCACCAAGCCGGCACCGTGACTCCCGGGCCACGCATGCAAGCTCGAGCCGGCCGAGCCACCAGCCGAGCGGCAGCAGCAGCCGCAACCGGCCTCCACCAAGCCGGAACCATGAGCAGGACTCCGAGCCCCGCCGCCAGCACCGGCCAGCCCCAGAAGCAAGCGGCGCTCGCCAGCCGGCACGATCCCGGCTGGGCCCGCGCATCGAGCCAACCGACGCCCGAGATCGCCTCGACCGGCTGGTCGAATCCCGCATCACGGAAGAAGAAGGGCCAGCCGGCCCAAAGTGTTTCGGGCCGCGCATCCTCAACGAGCCCATGATCGACGGCTTCCAGCTCCCGCGCGACACCCCCAAGTACGATGGCACAGCCAAGCCGGAGGACTGGCTGCTGGACTACTCCACCGCAGTCGGCATCGCCAAAGGCAACAAACGCTGGGCTGTGCGCTATTCGCCCCTGATGCTGCTCGGCTCCGCCCGCACATGGCTCAACAACCTGCCAGCCGGCAGCATAAACGGCTGGCTGGACTTCGAAGATGCCTTCGTCAGCAACTTCACCGGCACCTATCGCCGGCCGGGTCGGCCCCAGCAGCTGGAGATGTGCAAGCAGGGCCCGGACGAGACGGATCGCGCGTACCTAACGCGCTGGTGCGAGATGCGCAACTCCTGCGAGGGCGTGCACGAGATGCAGGCCATCAGCTTCTTCATGAGAGGCTGTCGGCCCAACACCATGCTGTGGCACAAGCTACGCCGCAGCGACCCCAAGTCGATGGCCGCCTTGATGGCCATCGCCGACAAATACGCGCTGGCTGAGGAAGCCGGCAAAGCGCCGGCTGAAATTTCGCCGGCCCCCGCCAGGCGGGACAACAACAAGCCGGCCGAGCACAAGCCGGCCGAAGGCGGCTCGCATGGTAGCCGACGGGACAACTACCGCGGCAAGCGGCACAGCGACCAGCCGGACCGCCGGTACGGTTCCGCCCATGTGGCAGCCGTGTCGGACCATGCGGCGGCTGGCGGAAGCCGGCGCCAGAAGCCAGACCGGCCCTGGAAGCCGAAGTACACCTTCGAGCAAATGCTCGACTCGCCGTGCAAGTATCAGAGCGGCAAGAACCCCTCCAACCACACCACCCGCGACTGCCACTTCATGAAGCGGCTGACAAGCGGTGAACCTCTCCCGCCTCCACCCCCGCCTCCACCAGCCGGCGGGCCGGGTGGCCAAGCCGGCGCAGAGAACGCCAACCTCGAGCACCACGAGGCTAACCACGTGCACCATGGCCGCTACTTGGCCGAGGATGCTACCTACATCATCTTCACCTCCGAGCCCGAGGACAAGACGAGCCAGCAGAGTCGTTCCCTCGAGGTCAACGCGGTCATACCGCCGGTCCCCCAGTACCTAAACTGGTCAGAGCAGGCCATCACATTTGATCGCCGCGACACACCGGCTGTCCTGCCGAAGCCGGGCAGCTACGCCATGGTCCTCGACCCCACCATCGGCACAACCCGGCGCAGCGTGCGTTTCTCGCGCGTCCTTATCGACGGGGGCAGCAGCATCAACATCCTCTACCGCGACACCGCCCGCAAGCTGGGCATCCAGGAGGCCGAGTTGCGCCCCACCCCCACCGTCTTCCATGGCATCGTGCCAGGCCACTGCTGCCAGCCGATTGGCCGGATCACGCTGGAGGTAATATTCGGGAAGTCGGATCACTTCCGCACTGAGAAGGTCGAGTTGGTGGGCCTCGTCAGTCCCTACCACGCGCTCCTGGGCAGGCCGGCCCTGACCAAGTTCATGGCGGTGCCCCACTATGGGTACCTGAAGATGAAGCTACCTGGCCCTAAAGGGGTCATCACCGTAGCCGGCGACTATCGCCGCTCCATGGACTGCGCCACGCAGAGCTCCAAGATGGCCCAGACGCTGGTCATCGCCACCGAGAAGCAGCTCATCCACGACGCCGTCGCCCTGGCTAAGGCCACGCAGGCGGACATGCCGGCTGTAGGCAACCCGGCTGGGACGACTCACTTCCAGCCGGCCGACAACACCAAGAAGATCCTGCTCGACCCGGCGCAGCCGGACAAGTACGTCACCATCGGTGCCGGCTTGAGCAGCAAATAGGAAAGCAAGCTCACGAGCTTCCTCCGTGAGAATCGGGACATCTTTGCATGGTCTCCAAGGGACATGCCGGGTGTACCGAGGGAGTTGTCTAAGCACCACCTCCACGTCAGGCCCGAAGCCAAGCCGGTGAAGCAGCCCCTCAGGCGCTTCGCTGAAGAAAGAAGGAAGGCCATCGGTGAAGAAATCGCTCGGCTCCTCGCAGCCGGCTTCATCATGGAAGTGCTGCACCCGGACTGGTTGGCGAACCCGGTCCTGGTTTTGAAGAAGAACGGCTCCTGGCGCATGTGTATCGACTACACCAGCCTCAACAAGGCGTGCCCGAAGGACCCCTTCCCCCTGCCGCGCATAGATCAAGTCATAGACTCGACTGCCGGCTGTGAACTGTTGTCTTTTTTAGATGCCTATTCAGGCTACCACCAGATTCCTTTGAATCTGGCTGATCAAATAAAGACTTCGTTCATTACCCCGTATGGGGCTTACCGCTACACGAATATGCCATTCGGCTTGAAAAATGCAGGCGCCACCTACCAAAGGTGCATGCAAAAGTGTTTGCAGGATCAAATCGGCAGAAACGTTCACGCATATGGGGATGATGTCGTTGTAAAAACCAAGGAGATGCCTACCCTCCTTGATGACCTGAGAGAAACCTTCACCAATCTGCGAAGATTCCGGATGAAGCTCAACCCGGCCAAGTGCACGTTCGGCGTGCCAGCCGGCCAACTCCTGGGCTACCTCGTCTCTCAGCGAGGAATCGAAGCCAACCCGGAGAAGATCAGTGCCATTGAGAAGATGGAGCTGCCGCAGTGCCTCAAGGACGTCCAGAAGTTCACCGGATGCCTGGCCTCCTTGAGCCGCTTCGTCAGCCGGCTGGGAGAGAAGGCACTGCCCCTATACCAGCTGCTGAAGAAATCAGACAAATTCGTCTGGTCACCGCAGGCGGATGAAGCCTTCCGTGATTTAAAGCGCGTACTCTCGACCGCGCCCATCCTCGCATCGCCGGCTTCAATGGAGCCGATGCTGTTATACATCGCTGCCACCAATCGTGTGGTTAGCGTCGTCCTGGTGGTGGAGCGCAAGGAGGCCGGCAAGGAACAGTCGGTCCAGCGCCCAGTCTACTATCTCAGCGAGGTGCTGTCCCAGTCAAAGCAAAACTACCCCCACTACCAGAAGGTCACCTACGGCATGTACATGGCGGCCAAGAAGCTCAAGCACTACTTCCAGGAGCACCCCATCAAGGTGGTGGCCACAGCGCCCCTGGCGAAAATCATCGGCAGCAAGCATGCCAATGGCCGGGTTGCCAAGTGGGCCCTGGAGCTAGCCGCCCACACCATCATCTACGAGCCGCGCACGGCCATCAAGTCGCAGATCCTCGCGGACTTCTTCGTCGACTGGGCCGAGATGCAATACTTGCCGCCTGTGCCTGATTCCACACACTGGAAGCTGCACTTCGACGGCTCAAAGATGCGGAACGGCTTTGGAGCTGGCATCGTCGTCACCTCTCCCAAAGGAGATCGGCTGGACTACGTCCTGCAAATCCACTTCGCCGCATCCAACAATGTGGCGGAGTACGAGGCGCTCATCCATGGGCTGAAGCTGGCCAAGGAGATAGGCGTGCATCGCATTCTTTACTTCGGCGACTCCGACTTGGTCATACAACAAGCATCTGGCGACTGGGACACGAAGGATGCCAACATGGCCTCATACCGCTTCCACGTCCAGCAGCTGTCTGGCTTCTTCGACGGCTGCGAATTCCACCATGTGCCGCGAGCAAACAACGAGGCAGCCGACGCGCTGTCCAAGATAGGCTCAACCCGGCAAGCAATTCCGCCGGGGGTTGCCTTGGCACATCTACGGAAGCCGTCCATCATACCGTCACCGGACTCGGATTCCATATTCGTGCCGGCTGACCCGGGGGCTTCTCAGCCGAACCCGGGGGCTTCATCGCCCAAGTCGGGGGCTTCTCAGCCGAACCCGCCGGCTCCACAGCCGAACCCGGGGGCTTCTCAGTCCAACCCGGGGGCTTCTCGGCCAAACTCGGGGGCTTCTCGGCCAAACCCGCCGGCTCCACAGCCGAACCTGACGACCACGCAGTCGAACCCGGAAGCTCCGAAGATGGAGGCCTTGATGGTCAGCGTGTTTGAAATAAAATGCGTACCATCATGGGCACAAGAACTCCTCTCCTACCTCACCGATGGTGTGCTGCCCAATGACAGGGTTCAAGCCATGCAGATTGAGAGAAGGACCAAGGCCTATACCATCATCAACCACGAGCTGTACAAACGCAACGTAAGTGGGGTGCTCCAGTGGTGCGTCGAGCCGGCTGAAGGGATCGAACTCCTACGGGAAATCCATCAGGGAGAGTGCGGCCACCACGCCTCCTCCAGAGCCATAGTGGCCAAAGCCTTCCGGCACGGTTTTTACTGGCCGACTGCGCTCAGAGACGCAGAAGAACTGGTGAAGAAGTGCAACGGCTGCCAACGCTTTGCCAAGCAAAAGCACACGCCGGCTTCCGCCTTGAAGACCATCCCCATTACCTGGCCGTTCGCCGTATGGGGCTTGGATATGGTGGGCCCATTCAAAATAGCCCGAGGCGGCATGACTCATCTCTTGGTGATGATTGATAAATTCACTAAGTGGATTGAAGACAAGCCAATAAAGAAGCTGGACGGGTCCACAGCCGTCACATTCCTCAAGGAGATAATCATGAGATACGGCTACCCCCATAGTATCATCACCGACAACGGCAGCAACTTCGCCGAAGGCATCTTCAAACGCTACTGCGGGGAGATGGGGATCCGAATGGACCTATCATCTGTAGCACATCCGGAGACCAACGGCCAAGTGGAGAAGGCAAACGGCTTGATCCTAGCCGGCATCCGGCCCCGGCTGGTGGAGCCGCTTGAGCGCTCAGCCGGCTGCTGGATTGAAGAGCTGCCCAGCGTACTGTGGAGCCAGCGCACGACGCCAAACCGCTCAGTCGGCTTCACACCCTTCTTCCTCGTATACGGGGCCGAAGCCGTCCTGCCGACTGATATCGAGCACGACGCGCCAAGGATCAAGCTATACACAGAAGCTGAAGCCAAAGAAGCTCGTGAAATGGAGTCGACCTGGTCGAAGAGGTCCGGCTGATGGCCGAGTGATGGCGTGTAATACACACGTCCGTTGGGAACCCCAAGAGGAAGGTGTGATGCGTACAGTAGCAAGTTTTCCCTCAGAAAGAAACCAAGGTTTATCGAACCAGTAGGAGCCAAGAAGCACGTTGAAGGTTGATGGCGGCGGGATGTAGTGCGGCGCAACACCAGGGATTCCGGCGCCAACGTGGAACCTGCAAAACACAACCAAAGTACTTTGCCCCAACGAAACAGTGAGGTTGTCAATCTCACCGGCTTGCTGTAACAAAGGATTAGATGTATAGTGTGGATGATGATTGTTTGCGAAGAACAGTAAAACAAGTATTGCATCAGATTGTATTCAATGTAAAAGAATAGGACCGGGGTCCACAGTTCACTAGAGGTGTCTCTCCCATAAGATAAATAGCATGTTGGGTGAACAAATTACAGTCGGGCAATTGACAAATAGAGAGAGCATGACAATGCACATACATGATATGATAAGTATAGTGAGATTTAATTGGGCATTACGACAAAGTACATAGACCGCTATCCAGCATGCATCTATGCCTAAAAAGTCCACCTTCGGGTTATCATCCGAACCCCTTCCAGTATTAAGTTGCAAACAACAGACAATTGCATTAAGTATGGTGCGTAATGTAATCAATAACTACATCCTCGGACATAGCATCAATGTTTTATCCCTAGTGGCAACAGCACATCCACAACCTTAGAACTTTCTGTCACTGTCCCAGATTTAATGGAGGCATGAACCCACTATCGAGCATAAATACTCCCTCTTGGAGTTAAGAGTAAAAACTTGGCCAGAGCCTCTACTAATAACGGAGAGCATGCAAGATCATAAACAACACATAGGTAATAGATTGATAATCAACATAACATAGTATTCTCTATCCATCGGATCCCGACAAACACAACATATAGCATTACAGATAGATGATCTTGATCATGTTAGGCAGCTCACAAGATCCAACAATGAAGCACATAAGGAGAAGACGACCATCTAGCTACTGCTATGGACCCATAGTCCAGGGGTGAACTACTCACTCATCACTCCGGAGGCGACCATGGCGGTGAAGAGTCCTCCGGGAGATGATTCCCCTCTCCGGTAGGGTGCCAAAGGCGATCTCCTGAATCCCCCGAGATGGGATTGGCGGCGGCGGCGTCTCAGTAAGGTTTTCCGTATCGTGGCTCTCGGTACTGGGGGTTTCGCGACGGAGGCTTTAAGTAGGCGGAAGGGCGGAGTCGGGAGAGTCACGGGGGCCCCACACGCTAGGGCCGCGCGGGCCCCCCTTGGGCCGCGCCGCCCTAGTGTGGCGGCGCCCCGTGGCCCCACTTCGTCTCCCCTCCGGTCTTCTGGAAGCTTCGTGTAAAAATAGGCCCCTGGGCGTTGATTTCGTCCAATTCCGAGAATATTTCCTTTGTAGGATTTCTGAAACCAAAAACAGCAGAAAACAGCAACTGGCTCTTCGGCATCTCGTCAATACGTTAGTGCCGGAAAACGCATAAATATGACATAAAGTATGCATAAAACATGTAGATATCATCAATAATGTGGCATGGAACATAAGAAATTATCGATACGTCGGAGACGTATCAGCATCCCCAAGCTTAGTTCCTGCTCGTCCCGAGCAGGTAAACGATAACAAAGATAATTTCTGGAGTGACATGCCATCATAACCTTGATCATACTATTGTAAGCATATGTAGTGAATGCAGCGATCAAAACAATGGTAATGACATGAGTAAACAACTGAATCATAAAGCAAAGACTTTTCATGAATAGTACTTCAAGACAAGCATCAATAAGTCTTGCATAAGAGTTAACTCATAAAGCAATAAATCAAAGTAAAGGTATTGAAGCAACACAAAGGAAGATTAAGTTTCAGCGGTTGCTTTCAACTTATAACATGTATATCTCATGGATAGTGTCAATGTAAAGTAATATAACAAGTGCAATATGCAAGTATGTAGGAATCAATGCACAGTTCACACAAGTGTTTGCTTCTTGAGGTGGAGAGAAATAGGTGAACTGACTCAACATAACAGTAAAAGAAAGGTCCTTCAAAGAGGAAAGCATCGATTGCTATATTTGTGCTAGAGCTTTTATTTTGAAAACATGAAACAATTTTGTCAACGGTAGTAATAAAGCATATGTATCATGTAAATTATATCTTACAAGTTGCAAGACTCATGCATAGTATACTAGTAGTGCCCGCACCTTGTCCTAATTAGGTCGGATTACCAGGATTATCATTGCAATACACATGTTTTAACCAAGTGTCACAAAGGGGTACCTCTATGCCACCTGTACAAAGGTCTAAGGAGAAAGCTCGCATTTGGATTTCTCGCTTTTGATTATTCTCAACTTAGACATCCATACCGGGACAACATAGACAACAGATAATGGACTCCTCTTTAATGCATAAGCATGTAGCAACAATTAATGTTCTCATATGAGATTGATGATATATGTCCAAAACTGAAACTTCAACCATGATTCATGGCTTTAGTTAGCGGCCCAATGTTCTTCTCTAACATTATGCATGCTCTAACCATTTAATGAGTGGTAAATCTCCCTTACTTCAGACAAGATGAACGTGCATAGCAACTCACATGATATTCAACAAAGAGTTGATGGCGTCCCCAGGAGCATGGTTATCGCACAACAAGCAACTTAATAAGAGATAAAGTGCATAAGTACATATTCAATACCACAATAGTTCTTAAGGCTATTTTGTCCCATGAGCTATATATTGCAAAGGCGAATGATGGAAATTTAAAGGTAGCACTCAAGCAATTTACTTTGGAATGGCGGAGAAATACCATGTAGTATGTAGGTATGGTGGACACAAATGGCATAGTGGTTGGCTCAAGGATTTTGGATGCATGAGAAGTATTCCCTCTCGATACAAGGTTTAGGTTAGCAAGGTTATTTGAAACAAACACAAGGATGAACCGGTGCAGCAAAACTCACATAAAAGACATATTGTAAACATTATAAGACTCTACACCGTCTTCCTTGTTGTTCAAAACTCAATACTAGAAATTATCTAGACTTTAGAGAGACCAAATATGCAAACCAAATTTTAGCAAGCTCTATGTATTTCTTCATTAATGGGTGCAAAGTATATGATGCAAGAGCTTAAACATGAGCACAACAATTGCCAAGTATCAAATTATTCAAGACATTTTAGAATTACTACATGTAGCATTTCCCGATTCCAACCATATAACAATTTAACGAAGAAGATTCAACCTTCGCCATGAATACTATGAGTAAAGCCTAAGGACATATTTGTCCATATGCAACAGAGGAGCGTGTCTCTCTCCCACACAATGAATGGTAGGATCCATTTTATTCAAACAAAAACAAAAACAAAACAAACCGACGCTCCAAGCAAAGAACATAAGATGTGATGGAATAAAAATATAGTTTCAGGGGAGGAACCTGATAATGTTGTCGATGAAGAAGGGGATGCCTTGGGCATCCCCAAGCTTAGACGCTTGAGTCTTCTTAAAATATGCAGGGGTGAACCACCGGGGCATCCCCAAGCTTAGAGCTTTCACTCTCCTTGATCATATTGTATCATCTCCCTCTCTTGATCCTTGAAAACTTCCTCCACACCAAACTCGAAACAACTCATTAGAGGGTTAGTGCACAATAAAAATTTACATGTTCAGAGGTGACATAATCATTCTTAACACTTCTGGACATTGCACAAAGCTACTGGACATTAATGGATCAAAGAAATTCATCCAACATAGCAAAAGAGGCAATGCGAAATAAAAGGCAGAATCTGTCAAAACAGAACAGTTCGTAAAGACGAATTTTAAAGTGGCACCAGACTTGCTCAAATGAAAATGCCCAAATTGAATGAAAGTTGTGTACATATCTGAGGATCACTCACGTAAATTGGCATAATTTTCTGAGTTACCTACAGAGAATTAGGCCCAGATTCGTGACAGCAAAGAAATCTGTTTCTGCGCAGTAATCCAAATCTAGTATGAACCTTACTATGAACGACTTTACTTGGCACAACAATGCACAAAACTAAGATAAGGAGAGGTTGCTACAGTAGTAAACAATTTCCAAGACTCAAATATAAAATAAAAGTACTGTAGTAAAAACATGGTTTGTCTCCCATAAGCGCTTTTCTTTAACGCCTTTCAGCTAGGCGCAGAAAGTGTATATCAAGTGTTATGAAGAGACGAAGTATCAACATCATAATTTGTTCTAATAATAGAATCAAAAGGTAACTTCATTCTCTTTCTAGGGAAGTGTTCCATACCTTTCTTGAGAGGAAATTGATATTTAATATTACCTTCCTTCATATCAATGATAGCTCCAACAGTTCGAAGAAAAGGTCTTCCCAATATAATGGGACAAGATGCATTGCATTCAATATCCAAGACAACAAAATCAACGGGGACAAGGTTATTGTTAACCATAATACAAACATTATCAACTCTCCCCAAAGGTTTCTTTGTAGCATTATCAACAAGATTAACATCCTAATAACAGTTTTTCAATGGTGGCAAGTCAAGCATATCATAAATTTTCTTAGGCATAACAGAAATACTTGCACCAAGATCACATAAAGCATTACAATCAAAGTCATTGACCTTCGTCTTAATGATGGGCTCCCAACCATCCTCTAGCTTTCTAGGAATAGAAGTTTCAAGTTTTAGTTTCTCTTCTCTAGCTTTTATGAGAGCATTCGTAATATGTTTTGTGAAAGCCAAATTTATAGCACTAGCATTGGGACTTTTAGCAAGCTTTTGTAAGAAATTTATAACTTCAGAGATGTGGCAATCATCAAAGTATAAACCATTATGATCTACAGCAATGGGATCATCATCCCCAATGTTGGAAAAAATTTCAGCAGTTTTATCACAGGCAGTTTCAGCAGTTTTAGTGATTTAGCAGTTTTGCAGGCTTTGCATTAGAAGTAGAAACATTGCCAATACCAATTCTTTCACCATTATTAGTAGGAGGTGCAGCAACATGTGGAGCATTAACATTACTAGTGGTGGTAATAGTCCAAACTTTAGCTACATTATTCTCTTTAGCAAATTTTTCATTTTCTTCTCTTTCCCACCTAGCATGCAATTCAGCCATCAATCTTATATTCTCATTAATTCTAACTTGGATGGCATTTGCTGTAGTAACAATTTTATTTTCAATATCCTTATTAGGCATAACTTTCAATTTTAAAAGATCAACATCAGAGGCAAGTCTATCAACCTTAGAAGCAAGAATATCAATTTTATCAAGCTTTTCCTCAACAGATTTGTTAAAAGCAGTTTGTGTACTAATAAATTCTTTAAGCATAGCTTCAAGTCCAGGGGGTGTGTTCCTATTATTGTTGTAAGAATTCCCATAAGAATTACCATAACCGTTACCATTATTATAAGGATATGGCCTATAGTTATTACTAGAATTGTTCCGATAAGCATTGTTGTTGAAATTATTATTTTTAATGAAGTTTACATCAACATGTTCTTCTTGAGCAACCAATGAAGCTAACGGAACATTATTAGGATCAACATTAGTCCTATCATTCACAAGCATAGACATAATAGCATCAATCTTATCACTCAAGGAAGAGGTTTCTTCGACAGAATTTACCTTCTTACCTTGTGGAGCTCTTTCCGTGTGCCATTCAGAGTAATTAATCATCATATTATCAAGAAGCTTTGTTGCTTCACCAAGAGTGATGGACATAAAGGTACCTCCAGCAGCTGAATCCAATAGGTTCCGCGAAGAAAAGTTCAGTCCTGCATAAAAGGTTTGGATGATCATCCAAGTAGTCAGTCCATGGGTTGGACAATTCTTTACCAAAGATTTCATTCTCTCCCATGCTTGAGCAACATGTTCATTATCTAATTGTTTATAATTCATTATGCTACTGCTCAAAGATATAATTTTAGCGGGAGGATAATATCTACCAATAAAAGCATCCTTACATTTAGTCCATGAATCAATACTATATCTAGGCAGAGATAGCAACCAATCTTTAGCTCTTCCTCTTAATGAGAAAGGAAACAATTTTAATTTTATAATGTCACCATCTACATCCTTATACTTTTGCATTTCACATAATTCAACAAAATTATTAAGATGGGCAACAGCATCATCAGAACTAACACCAGAAAATTGCTCTCGCATAACAAGATTCAGTAAAGCAGGTTTAATTTCAAAGAATTCTGCTGTAGTAGCAGGTGGAGCAATAGGTGTGCATAAGAAATCATTATTATTTGTGGTTGTGAAGTCACACAACTTAGTATTTTCAGGAGTACCCATTTTAGCAGTAGTAAATAAAGCAAACTAGATAAAATAAATGCAAGTAACTAATTTTTTTGTGTTTTTGATATAGAGAACAAGGCAGTAAATAAAGTAAGCTAGCAACTAATTTTTTTGTGTTTTGATATAATGCAGCAAACAAAGTAGTAAATAAAGTAAAGCAAGTCAAAAACAAAGTAAAGAGATTGGATTGTGGAGACTCCCCTTGCAGCGTGTCTTGATCTCCCCGGCAACGGCGCCAGAAAATATGCTTGATGGCGTGTAATACACACGTCCGTTGGGAACCCCAAGAGGAAGGTGTGATGCGTACAGTAGCAAGTTTTCCCTCAGAAAGAAACCAAGGTTTATCAAACCAGTAGGAGCCAAGAAGCACGTTGAAGGTTGATGGCGGCGGGATGTAGTGCGGCGCAACACCAGGGATTCCGGCGCCAACGTGGAACCTGCACAACACAACCAAAGTACTTTGCCCCAACGAAACAGTGAGGTTGTCAATCTCACCGGCTTGCTGTAACAAAGGATTAGATGTATAGTGTGGATGATGATTGTTTGCGAAGAACAGTAAAACAAGTATTGCAGCAGATTGTATTCAATGTAAAAGAATAGGACCGGGGTCCACAGTTCACTAGAGGTGTCTCTCCCATAAGATAAATAGCATGTTGGGTGAACAAATTACAGTCGGGCAATTGACAAATAGAGAGAGCATGACAATGCACATACATGATATGATAAGTATAGTGAGATTTAATTGGGCATTATGACAAAGTACATAGACCGCTATCCAGCATGCATCTATGCCTAAAAAGTCCACCTTCAGGTTATCATCCGAACCCCTTCCAGTATTAAGTTGCAAACAACAGACAATTGCATTAAGTATGGTGCGTAATGTAATCAATAACTACATCCTCGGACATAGCATCAATGTTTTATCCCTAGTGGCAACAGCACATCCACAACCTTAGAACTTTCTGTCACTGTCCCAGATTTAATGGAGGCATGAACCCACTATCGAGCATAAATACTCCCTCTTGGAGTTAAGAGTAAAACCTTGGCCAGTGCCTCTACTAATAACGGAGAGCATGCAAGATCATAAACAACACATAGGTAATAGATTGATAATCAACATAACATAGTATTCTCTATCCATCGGATCCCGACAAACACAACATATAGCATTACAGATAGATGATCTTGATCATGTTAGGCAGCTCACAAGATCCAACAATGAAGCACATAAGGAGAAGACGACCATCTAGCTACTGCTATGGACCCATAGTCCAGGGGTGAACTACTCACTCATCACTCCGGAGGCGACCATGGCGGTGAGGAGTCCTCCGGGAGATGATTCCCCTCTCCGGCAGGGTGCCGAAGGCGATCTCCTGAATCCCCCGAGATGGGATTGGCGGCGGCGGCGTCTCAGTAAGGTTTTCCGTATCGTGGCTCTCGGTACTGGGGGTTTCGCGACAGAGGCTTTAAGTAGGCGGAAGGGCGGAGTCGGGAGAGTCACGGGGGCCCCACACGCTAGGGCCGCGCGGGCCCCCCTTGGGCCGCGCCGCCCTAGTGTGGCGGCGCCCCGTGGCCCCACTTCGTCTCCCCTCCGGTCTTCTGGAAGCTTCGTGTAAAAATAGGCCCCTGGGCGTTGATTTCGTCCAATTCCGAGAATATTTCCTTTGTAGGATTTCTGAAACCAAAAACAGCAGAAAATAGCAACTGGCTCTTCGGCATCTCGTCAATACGTTAGTGCCGGAAAACGCATAAATATGACATAAAGTATGCATAAAACATGTAGATATCATCAATAATGTGGCATGGAACATAAGAAATTATCGATACGTCGGAGACGTATCACCGAGTCCAGGTCTACCGTATACCAGCAGAGCCTCCGCCGCTATCACAGCCGGAAGGTCCAGTCCTTAGCATTCCGAGAAGGAGACCTAGTGCTCCGGCTGATCCAACGGACAGCCGGACAGCATAAACTGTCATCCCCATGGGAGGGTCCCTTCATCGTGAGCAAGGCAGTAGGCAATGATTCCTACTATCTCATAGATGCCCAAGAGGCTAAGAAAACAAGGCGAACAAAACTAACGAGGAGACTAAACGTCCCTGGAATGTCAGGTTGCTTCGACCATTTTACACTTGAGAGCAGGAATGTATGTATCCCTTGTACTCCCTTTTGTAAGCTATGAAAAAGCAAGCGCTAAGAGCGCCGATTTCGACAAGTTTTTCATGTACTCTATTGTTTTTGCCGATTGGCTAACACCCTCTCACACGGCCGGCTCAGTAACGTGATCCGGTTTCCGACAGCCGGCTTCCGACCAGATACAGACTGCAACCCGGTTGTCCGGCTGGAGGGAGTAAGTGCCTAGGGAGCCGGCACGCGAATGACAGCTAAGGGAAAGAGTGAAAGCGAATTGACTTGCACAACTCTTCATAAAAGTGCCGGATTGCCGAACTCGGCTCGTTCGACTGAAATACTGTCGGCCTCACCCAGCGGCACGCTCTTGATCCGGCGACGGACCGCAAGTCGGACGTACGATCGGCAAGGGGCCAAGGGCAAAGCCAAAGAGTGGGGCGGATGGGAAAAAGCGTACAAGTCGAAAGAAAGCAAGCCGGCACACAAATGATTAACAAACACATTAAAGTGTGCCCTAATAAAAGGATAAGAACGTTATCTTACATATGCACCCGGCATCCCGGGGATTTAACGAATTGTCTTGTCAAAAGCAACATCTTAAACAGATACATTTAAGCACCGGCTGGATCAGGACCAGCCGGGGGAGCATCAACGTTGCCGGCTGTCGGGTCCGCTTCAGGCGTGTCCTCTGCATCATCTTCCGCCTCCTCCTCCTCGTCATCAGACGGCGGGTTTGGATCCTCGATGAAGATGCGCTTGTCGACGAAGTCGGCGATGGCGCAGGCATGGGCAAGCCGGGCGGTCTTGTTCTCCACCGGAAGGTTTTCCTCCACGTCGGCCCGCCGACACTCCAGCTGATCAAGGTTGACCTCGTCATACCAGGAGAGCACAAAGGAGAGGGCCATATCGGCTCCGGCACGCGCAACAGACTCCTTCCAGTCGAGGAACCGGTCAGGCGCCGTCTCCAACCACTTGATGAGGTTGGCGAGGTCCTGCGGCAGCGTTTCAGTCGGCCACAGCAGTCGAATCAGCTCTTCCGCCGCCTTCCGGAGTTCCCAGCCAAGCTTGGTGATTGGCTTCACGCGGGCGGCCATAGACGCTAGATAGTCCTCCATGGTGAAGCAGGCAGAGCTCTGCTCCCCAGTAGCCTGCCGGCGCTCCTCCCGCGCCTTGCCAATGGCCGCTAGTGCCGCATCCTGCGCCTCAGGGAAGGCCGCTGCAAAGAAGAAGCATGTCAGAAGTCTATCGAAGGCAGAAAAACACAAATTTTCAAAGTAAGACTGGCGGCAGCCGGCACGAACCGACTGCCCCCAGCCTGAAGATGGAGATTGTCGAAGTCTAAAAGACTGGCAGCAGCCGGCAAGAACCGACTGCCCCCAGCCTGAAGATGGAGATTGTCGAAGTCTCAGTAAAAGAAAAGACTAGCGGCGGTCGGCAAGAACCGACTGCCCCCAGCCTGAAGATGGAGATTGTCGAAGTCTCAATAAAAGAAAAGACTGGCGGCAGCCGGCAAGAACCGATTGCCCCCAGCCTGAGGATGGAGATCGTCGAAGTCTAAAAGACTGGCGGCAGCCGGCAAGAACGGACTGCCCCCAGCCTGAAGATGGAGATTGTCAGTCTCAGTAAAAGAAAAGACTGGCGGCAGCCGGCAGGAACCGACTGCCCCCAGCCTGAAGATGGAGATATCGAAAAAAAATCAGTTTCTGCCGCCGGGTGCCAACCTAAGCTGGCAGCCGACAGCCGAAAGCCGGCAAAGGGGAAGGAAAGAGAAAAATACAAACTCGCCCGCCAAGCCGCGGTCGAGCGCGCTAATTTCATTCACCCACCGCTTGGCTGTGGCCGACAGCTCATCGGACTTAGCGGTCACCTCTTGGCGAAGCGCAAGCCGCTGCCGGTCCACCTCCTCCAGCCGCTTGCTCAGGCCCTCCAGCTTCTCCTCCCCAGCCTTTTTGAGGGCGGCCAGCTCCTTAAGGTGGTTATCCTCAAGACGGCGCAGCCGCGCCAGTTCCCCGTCAGCCACCTTTAGCTTGGCGGCGGTAGCCCGGCCCGCTTCCTCGCTCTCGGTGCATTGGGCCCGGGTGGCCCGAAGATCCGATTCCATTTGCGGGACCCGGGCAGCCTCAGCTGCAAGACAACAAGAAAAGTCATCAGCCGAGTGAAATCAAAGAAAAAGAAGTCAAGTCGAAAGGAAGAAAACCTTACCCTTGGCGGCCTCCAGCTCGCGAGCCAAGCCGACCCGCTCAATTTTGGCCTTGTGGTAGCTGCTCACGACTTGGTTGTACAAGACGGTGCGTCGCTCCGCAACCACCTGAAAGAAACAGTTAGATGTCTAGGCGAAACCCGGACCGGCTCCGAGCAGCCGGCCCATGCCTCGGAGGGCTACCAGGATAACGACAAAATCGCAAAAAATGAGATAAGACACCTACCTTGTCAGCATCCTCCAGCGTTGCCAGCTGGGCAATGGTCTCAGCGGCCTTGGCCTTAAGGCTGGCGCGGAAGCCGGAGAAGAACATCTTCATGGGCGCCAGGCCCGGCCGCCCCTCCCGGCTGGTCACCTCGCAGGCATCCGTCTGATGCCACGCCTTCTCCATGGTGCCAGCCGAGCCAAGGCTGGAGTCGGAGGTGGACGGCACGTGCAACAGCTGGGCCCCCTTGGCCACATGGAGGCCTTCAGACGGCTCCGACGGGCCCTCCTTCCTCACCAACACCCGGGAGCCGGCGTCCCTCGAGCGCACTGGCTCCTCCCTTGCCGGCTCCTTCCCGGCCGGCTCCTCCCTCGACGGCTCCGAAGTCGGAGGCGGCGCAGTCGAAGCAGTCGGTCTGGTGGGGGCCGCCTTCTCCGGCGCCTGATGCGATCCCTCCGGGCTATCCTGCAGCACCACGACGCTGGGTGCGGCACCGCCGACTCCAGTCTCAGGCGGCGCAGCCCCGCCGGCTCCAGCTCCAGTCGCAGGCGGCGCACCCCTGCCGGCCCCGGCCGCTGGCCCCAACAGTGGAGCGCGGCGCGGAAACAACTCGTCCAGAGTAGGCCGGCGAACCGACTCACCCTGGGCGCCTCGGCCGGACGCTGCAGAAGGAGGTGCAGCTGAAGAAGATGCCCCCGCAGAAGGAGGCGTGGTCGCAGGCGGCACGACAACGACGGGCGGCGCGCGCGCAAGCGTCGAAGGCTGCGGTGTCGACTCCCTCCTTTTCCGCGGGAGCGTTGGCTCAACGCGGGGAGCCGACCGAGAGCCGCCGCCTTGGGTGAATTTGATGGCAGCCCTAGTCGGACAAACAAGAGAAGATAAATATAAAAAGAAAAGAAAGAAAAGGAATCAAACAACAAAGAAAAAGGACTCACCCGGCTGCCTCTGGAACCTTCTTGGGCTCCAGCCGGCGCTGCTTCTTGGCCTTAGCCTCCAGCTTGGCCGTGGACCCGCCGCCGGCCCGCTTCTTCCCCTTGGGCGCAGAAGTCGCCGAGGCGCCAGGCGGCCTCATGCGCAGGGGCACCGCAGGGATCGGCCCCGTAGCGGACGTCGCCGGCTCATCCTCCTCCTGCTGTTCTGGCGAAGGCGGCGGGTTGTGCTCCCCCTGGCCGCCCTGGTCGGGCACCTCCGGCAACTCATCGTTGCCGGCTTGGTCGCCGGCTTGGTCAGCCTGATCAGCATGATCCGGCGCCCAGACCTTCTGCTCCAGGTCACCGTCCTCGAGGCCCTGGCGGTCGAAAAGCTGAAAACAAGACAAAGGCGGTAAATAACAAGTCGGCCACGCAGCCGCAAGCCGGAAGTCGGCCAAAGAACAAAAACTTACCAGTTCAGGCGGCGACGCCCGGTCGTGAGGCATCAGTCCCCAGTCCCAGTTCTTCGGCATGTTGGCCTTGGTGAAGTTGTTCACCCGGCGGGCGACCTGGGCCTTGGTGAGCTCGATCTTGGACGTCCGGGTTGGATCAAACCGGCCAGACATGTGCCCAATTTTGTGGACACGCATCTGGAGCGGCAGCACCCGGCGCTCGGTGTAGGTGCAGAGGAGGTCCTTGGTGCTCAGCCGGCCCTCGGAGACGCTGGCCCCCAGAAAATCCCACAGAAGGTTTACCTCTGCGTCCGGGTCCGTTGTCCTGGCGTTGTGGCCCCAGTTGATCCGGCTGACTGGCGGCGCCGGGTTGTACTCCGGCAAGTTGAGCCGGTCGAAGGCCGGGTTGTTGTTCCGCACGTAAAAGAAAGACATTTGCCAATTCTTCACCGAATCCACCGTCGGGATCCTCGGAAATGGCGTGCCCGTGCGGGAATATATCGAGGCGGCGCCGCAGGTCCTCAGGTGGCCTTCAGTCATCTGCGCCTTGATGTAGAAGAGCCGGCTCCAAAACTCGACGTCCTGCCACAAGCCGGCGTAGCCTTCCATGAAGGCCACGTAGCAGCTGAGGAGGATGCAGGCATTGGCCGGCAGATGGTGAGGCTGCAAGCCGAAGAAGTCCAGGAACCGGCGGAAGAAGTGCGAAGCCGGCAGGCCCAACCCTCGATCGAGGTGCGCTCCGAAGACCACGCGCTCGCCGGGGTTCGGCCTGGGCTCGATCTCCTCGCCGGGCACCCTCGTGATCACCTCCGCGGGAATCCGGCGGAGGCGCACCAGACGCGCGATGTCATCCTCGCGCATGTAGGAACCCCTCCAAGAACCGCTTGGTTGGGCCATCGACGAGGAAGAAGAGGAGGAAGACCAAGAAAGACGAAATGGCGAGGAAGAACCACGAGACGGCGGCGATGGCGGCGGCGGAGAGCGTACCGTTGACACGCACGGCCCTGTGGCGCCGGATTGGCGGAGTGGCGGCGGCGGCCTGGCGGAGGAACGTCGGGGCGGCTGCCCGCTAGAGTTCGCCAGGGAAACGGTGGAGAAACCGCGCCGGAGTAGCGAAGAGCTCGAGCGAAGAGAAGGAGCGAAGCGGGAGCGCGAGGAGGAAGAAAGGGGCAAGTGGCCGCCTCGGTGCCTCCCCCGCGGCATTTATAGCCTCCTGCCACGGGCAGTTGGCCTCCAAGTGGCGAACGTGGGCCACGTCCCCGGATTTATTGCGCCGTAACTCCGCCCATGACCACAACGGTTACCGAAAACGGCCACACCACGTTCCCCATTACCGCACCGGATCCAGAGGAGACATTGATGTGACCAGACGAAGCGGCCGCAGCAACCGGCCGTCAGACCAGTCAAGTCGGGCGCAGGGCCCGAGGCGGCGGAGACTCCGGCGCGCCCAAGTCGGAGCCGGACATTAAAGTCAATCCGGCCCCAAACTCTCTTAGCAAGACGGAGACAAGGCCAATACTTGTGAAAAAGCAAAAGCTGCAGAAGCGAAAATAGCGTCCAGCTAGAAGCAGCCGGACAAAGCGAGCCGGATGAGGGCGCAGCCGGCTGGATAAAATTCTCAGTCGGCCCCTCCAAGTGCCGCCAGATACATTCAAGGGATATCTAAAAGCCAGGAAAACCTGCCTAGGTCCCTCTTAACGCAGGACCTTGCCAGCTTCGGGGGCTAATGTCGGGGGGAAGACCCCGGGTAGGGCAATGGACGCGGAGCAACCGGCTTGAGGTTGGCCGGCTGGCGGCAAAGGCCGGCTGGAGCCGTGGCCGGCTGACCAAGGAGCCGGCTGGCTCTAAGTCCTAGTCGGCCTGGCTACGGCCTTCTGCGCTGTGGCTGGGCTGGCTTCTACAAGCCATATCCGACTGGGGTTTATACTCTAGACCGACTCGAGGCTGGCGAGTCTTGCATGAGAAGGAACTGGGTAGGTGGTCCGGGTTCAAAGGTCCACGCTGACCTCACCTCCCGTAAAGCGCGGGGCACTGTGGAGCAATAGTGCCACGCGGCAGACAGGCCATCATGGTGTACGTCGGTCCGTACCGGCTACAGGGCATGATGGCGACAGGGACATCTCCTCGCCATACCGCTGACTCCCGCAGGCGGACAAGACAGGCCACTACGCCTCAATGGCTCCATGACGTCAACGCCTCGGGAAGGAGCGGAAGCCGGAGCCGGCCAAGCCGGCCACTAGACTATAGGGACTTCTATGTAAAGTGCTAGTGCCTATATAAGCTGGGCTACCCCCCTCGTGCGGGGGACGATCGATCATTCTCACTTCACTCTAGTTTTAGCGCTACTCAGGGAGAGAGACCTTCGTCTACCTTAGCCTCCCGGAGCAGCCGGATATAGCTCAAGGAGCACCATTGTACTGTGATACTACCATATACTCACATAGCAGGAGTAGAGGTGTTACCTCCATCGGAGGGCCTCGAACCTGGGTACGTCGCCGTGTCGCTCGTGGCCATACCCGCATTCGGATACCGCCGTGAGACCACTAGGAACCACTTCGATTAGCCACCCTATGGCATATGCTGTGACGATACCACGACAGGTACTTGCCTTTTTCTTTCAATCTCATGCCGCCTTTGAAACGTTGAGTAAGCTGCTGGCTCATGGGTCCCGCATGTCATCCTCTACGAACAATTAAAGTTTCCTTTCTTGGAGTTATTTTTGACCCCTAATTTCTGGCTATTTGCCTTTTTCTTTTGATCTCCTGCCCCCTTTGAAATGATGAGGACGCTGTTGGCAGGTCGGTCCCACATGTCATCCTCTATAAACAATAAAAGTTTCCTTTGATGGATTTATTTTGAACCCCTAATTAATTTCTGGATATTTCCTTTTTTTTCTTTGATCCCCTGCCGCCTTGGAATCGTTGAGGATGCTGCTGCCTCATGGGTCCCGCATGTCATCCTCTCAGAACGGTAAATGTTTCTTTTCTTGGATTTTGTTTTCCAAATGATTTTTGGCTTATTTTTTCTTTCGATCTCCTGCCGCCTTTAAAACGTTGACGACGCTGCTGGCTCATGGGTCCCCGATGTCAGCCTCCCCGTACAAGAAACATGTGATATCTTGATTATTTTGCAGACAATAAACAGTGTATTGCGCTCTGAGCTATTTTAAACGGATAAATTAAATCTTTATTTTTACAAAAACAAATTTATATGTTGAATCTCCTTGTTTTTTGTTTTTGCGAAGCATAGGACTTTCCTGTTTTTTTTAGAAAAATCCGAACTTTCCTGTTTTGGAGTGGGCTGAAATTGTACGAGTCAACAGGCCCAGCAGGATAGTTCGAAGGCCCAGATGTCCAGATGCAGCCCAATTGAAATCTTTCTTTCTTTGGATTATTTTCACCCCCTGATTTCTAGCTACTTCATTTTTCTTTTGGTCCTGTGCCGCCTTGCAAACGTTGAGACCGCTGCTGCAAAATGGGACCCGCATGTCATCCTCTACGTACAATAAAATTTCTTTTCTTGGATTATTTTTGGCTCCTAATATTTGGTCACTTGCCTTTTTCTTTCGATCCCGTGCAGCCTCTCAAACGGTGATACCGCTGCTGCAAAATGGGACCCGCATGTCATCCTCTATGTACAATCAAGTTTCTTTTCTTGAATATTTTTGGCTCCTGATATTTGGTCACTTGCCTTTTTCTTTCGATCTCATGCCACGTTTGAAACGTTGAGGAACCTGCTGGCTCATGGGACCCGCATGTCATCCTCTATGTACTATAAAAGTTCATTTTCTTGGTTTTTTTTCACACTCTGATTTTTTGCTATTTCTTTTTTCTTTTGATCCTCTGCCGCCTTTGAAACGTTGAGGACTCTGCTGGCTCATAGGTCCCACATGTCAGCCTGTATGAATGATAAAACTTTCCTTTCTTGGAGTTTTTTTACCCCCTAATTTCTGGCTACTTTCTTTTTTCTTTTGATCTCAAGACGCATTTGAAACGTTGGGACCGCTGCTGCAAAATGGGACCCGCATGTCATTCTCTATGTACAATAAAGTTTCTTTTCTTGGATTATCTTTGTCTCCTGATATTTTGTCACTTGCCTTTTTCTTTCGATCTCATGCCGCCTTTGAAACGTTGAGTAAGCTGCTGGCTCATGGGTCCCGCATGTCATCCTCTACGAACAATAAACGTTTCCTTTCTTGTAGTTATTTTTCACCCCTAATTTCTGGCTATTTTCCTTTTCCTTTTGATCTCCTGCCCCCTTTGAAACGGAGAGACGCTGTTGGCAGGTCGGTCCCACATGTCATCCTCTATGAACAATAAAAGTTTCCTTTGATGGATTTATTTTGAACCCCTAATTAATTTCTGGATATTTCCTTTTTTTTCTTTTGATCCCCTACCGCCTTGGAATCGTTGAGGATGCTGCTGCCTCGTGGGTCCCGCATGTCATCCTCTCAGAACGGTAAATGTTTCTTTTCTTGGATTTTGTTTACCAAATGATTTTTGGCTTATTTTTTCTTTCGATCTCATGCCGCCTTTAAAACGTTGAGGACGCTGCTGGCTCACGGGTCCCACATGTCAGCCTCTATGAACAATAAACGCTGAGGATGCTGCTGCCTCATGGGTCTCGCATGTCATCCTCTCAGAACGATAACTGTTTATTTTCTTGGATTTTTGACCAACTGATTTTTGGTTTATTTTTTCTTTCCATCCCCTGCCGCCTTTAAAACGTTGACGATGCTGCTGGCTCATGGGTCCCCGATGTCAGCCTCCCCGTACAACAAACATGTGATATCTTGATTATTTTGCAGACAATAAACAGTGTATTTCGCTCTGAGCTTTGCAAACGGATAAATTAAATCTTTATTTTTACATAAACAAACTTATATGTTGAATCTCCTTGTTTTTTGTTTTTGCGAAACATAGGACTTTCATGTTTTGGAGTGGGCTGAAATTGTACGAGTCAAAAGGCGTCCAGCACGATAGTTCGAAGGCCCAGATGGCAAGATGCAACCCAATTGAAATATATCTTTTCTTGGATTTTGTTTTGACCCCCTGATGGCTACTACCTTTTTCTTTTGATCCCGTCTCCCATGCCGCCTTGGAAACGTTGAGGCCGCTGCTGCTAAATGGGTCCCGCATGTCATCCACTATGTACAATAAAATTTCTTTCTTCGATTATTTTCGGGTCCTGATATTTGGTCACTTGCCTTTTTCTTTCGATCTCATGCCGCCTTTGAAACATTGAGGAAGCTGCTGGAGCATGGGTCCCGCATGTCATTGATACGTCTCCGACATATCGATAATTTCTTATGTTCCATGCCACATTATTGATGATATCTACATGTTTTATGCACACTTTATGTCATATTCGTGCATTTTCTGGAACTAACCTATTAACAAGATGCCGAAGAGCCAGTTGCTGTTTTCTGCTGTTTTTGGTTTCAGAAATCCTAGTAAAGAAATATTCTCGGAATTGGACGAAATCAACGCCCAGGGTCCTATTTTGCCACAAAGCTTCCAGAAGACCGAGGGGGAAAGGAAGTGGGGCCACGAGGCGCCGCCACACTAGGGCGGCGCGGCCTAGGTCTTGGCCGCGCCAGCCTGGCGTGTGGGGCCCTCGTGTGGCCCCCCGCGTTGCCCTTCCGCCTACAAATAGCCTTCGTCGCGAAACCCCCAGTACCGAGAGCCACGATACGGAAAACCTTACTGAGACGCCGCCGCCGCCAATCCCATCTCGGGGGATTCTGGAGATCTCCTCCGGCACCCTGCCGGAGAGGGGATTCATCTCCCGGAGGACTCTTCACCGCCATGGTCGCCTTCGGAGTGATGAGTGAGTAGTTCACCCCTGGACTATGGGTCCATAGCAGTAGCTAGATGGTTGTCTTCTCCTCATTGTGCTTCATTGTTGGATCTTGTGAGCTGCCTAACATGATCAAGATCATCTATCTGTAATTCTATATGTTGTGTTTGTCGGGATCCGATGGATAGAGAATACTATGTTATGTTAATTATCAAGTTATTACCTATGTGTTGTTTATGATCTTGCATGCTCTCCGTTATTAGTAGAGGCTCTGGCCAAGTTTTTGCTCTTAACTCCAAGAGGGAGTATTTATGCTCGATAGTGGGTTCATGCCTCCATTAAATCTGGGACAGTGACAGAAAGTTCTAAGGTTGTGGATGTGCTGTTGCCACTAGGGATAAAACATTGATGCTATGTCTAAGGATGTAGTTATTGATTACATTACGCACCATACTTAATGCAATTGTCTGTTGTTTTGCAACTTAATACTGGAAGGGGTTCGGATGATAACCTGAAGGTGGACTTTTTAGGCATAGATGCATGCTGGATAGCGGTCTATGTACTTTGTCGTAATGCCCAATTAAATCTCACTATATTTATCATGTCATGTATATGCATTGTTATGCCCTCTCTATTTGTCAATTGCCCGACTGTAATTTGTTCACCCAACATGCTTTTATCTTATGGGAGAGACACCTCTAGTGAACTGTGGACCCCGGTCCTATTCTTTACATCGCATACAATCTACTGCAATACTTGTTTTACTGTTTTCTGCAAACAATCATCTTCCACACAATACGGTTAATCCTTTGTTACAGCAAGCCGGTGAGATTGACAACCTCACTGTTTCGTTGGGGCAAAGTACTTTGGTTGTGTTGTGCAGGTTCCACGTTGGCGCCGGAATCCCTGGTGTTGCGCCGCATTACATTCCGCCACCATCAACCTTCAACGTGCTTCTTGACTCCTACTGGTTCGATTAAACCTTGGTTTCTTACTGAGGGAAAACTTACTGCTGTGCGCATCGCACCTTCCTCTTGGGGTTCCCAACGAACGTGTCAATTATACGCGCATCAAGACTGTTTTCTGGCGCCGTTGCCGGGGAGATCAAGACACGCTGCAAGGGGAGTCTCCACTTCCCAATCTCTTTACTTTGTTTTTGTCTTGCTTTATTTTATTTACTTACTTGTTTGCTGCACTTATATCAAAACAAAAAAAATTAGTTGCTAGCTTTACTTTATTTACTGTCTTGCACTCTATATCAAAAACACAAAAAAAATTTAGTTTACTTGCATTTATTTTATCTAGTTTGCTTTATTTACTACTGCTAAAATGGCCACCCCTGAAAATACTAAGTTGTGTGACTTCACAACCACAAATAATAATGATTTCCTATGCACACCTATTGCTCCACCTGCTACTACAGCAGAATTCTTTGAAATTAAACCTGCTTTACTGAATCTTGTTATGCGAGAGCAATTTTCTGGTGTTAGTTCTGATGATGCTGCTGCCCATCTCAATAACTTTGTTGAATTGTGTGAAATGCAAAAATATAAGGATGAAGATGGTGACATTATAAAATTAAAATTGTTTCCTTTCTCATTAAGAGGAAGAGCTAAGGATTGGTTGCTATCTCTGCCTAAGAATAGTATTGATTCCTGGACTAAATGCAAGGATGCTTTTATTGGTAGATATTATCCCCCTGCTAAAATTATATCTTTGAGAAGTAGCATAATGAATTTTAAACAATTGGATAATGAACATGTTGCTCAAGCTTGGGAAAGAATGAAATCTTTGGTTAAAAATTGCCCAACCCATGGACTGACTACTTGGATGATCATCCAAACCTTTTATGCAGGACTAAATTTTTCTTCGCGGAATTTATTGGATTCAGCTGCTGGAGGTACCTTTATGTCCATCACTCTTGGTGAAGCAACAAAGCTCCTAGATAATATGATGATTAATTACTCTGAATGGCACACAGAAAGAGCTCCACAAGGTAAGAAGGTAAATTCTGTTGAAGAATCCTCTTCCTTGAATGATAAGATTGATGCTATTATGTCTATGCTTGTGAATGATAGGACTAATGTTGTTCCTAATAATGTTCCGTTAGCTTCATTGGTTGCCCAAGAAGAACATGTTGATGTAAACTTCATTAAAAATAATAATTTCAACAACAATGCTTATCGGAACAATTCTAGTAATAACTATAGGCCATATCCTTATAATAATGGTAACGGTTATGCTAATTCTTATGGGAATTCTTACAATAATAATAGGAACACACCCCCTGGACTTGAAGCTATGCTTAAAGAATTTATTAGTACACAAACTGCCTTTAACAAATCTGTTGAGGAAAAACTCAATAAAATTGATATTCTCGCTTCTAAGGTTGATAGTCTTGCCTCTGATGTTGATCTTTTGAAATCGAAAGTTATGCCTAATAGGGATATTGAAAATAAAATTGTTACTACAGCAAATGCCATCCAAGTTAGAATTAATGAGAATATAAGATTAATGGCTGAATTGCGTGCTAGGTGGGATAGAGAAGAAAATGAAAAACTAGCTAAAGAGAAAAATGTAGCTAAAGTTTGGACTATTACCACCACTAGCAATGCTAATGATTCACATGTTGCTGCACCTCCTACTATCAATGGTAAAATAATTGGTGTTGGCAATGTTTCTACTCCTAGTGCAAAGCGTACAAAACTGCCTGAAATTGCTAAAACTGCTGAAATTGCTTGTGATAAAACTGCTGAAAGTTTTTCCAACCTTGGGGACAATGATCCCGTTGTTGTAGCTCATAATGATTTAGATTTTGATGATTGCCACATCTCTGAAGTTATAAAGTTCTTACAAAAACTTGCTAAGAGTCCCAATGCTAGCGCTGTAAACTTGGCCTTTACAAAACATATTACAAATGCTCTCATAAAAGCTAGAGAAGAGAAACTAAAACTTGAAACTTCTATTCCTAGAAAGCTAGAGGATGGTTGGGAGCCCATCATTAAAATGAGGGTCAATGATTTTGATTGTAATGCTTTATGTGATCTTGGTGCAAGTATTTCTGTTATGCCTAAGAAAGTCTATGATATGCTTGACTTGCCACCATTGAAAAAGTGTTATTTGGATGTTAATCTCGCTGATAATGCTAAAAAGAAACCTTTGGGAAGAGTTGATAATGTTCATATTATGGTTAACAATAACCTTGTCCCCGTTGATTTTGTTGTCTTGGATATTGAATGCAATGCATCTTGCCCCATTATATTGGGAAGACCTTTTCTTCGAACCGTTGGTGCAACTATTGATATGAAGGAAGGTAATATTAAATATCAATTTCCTCTCAAGAAAGGTATGGAACACTTCCCTAGAAAAAGAATGAAGTTACCTTTTGATTCTATTATTAGAACAAATTATGATGTTGATGCTTCGTCTCTCGATAATACTTGATATACACTTTCTGCGCCTAGCTGAAAGGCGTTAAAGAAAAGCGCTTATGGGAGACAACCCATGTTTTTACTACAGTATTTTTGTTTTATATTTGAGTCTTAGAAGTTGTTTACTACTGTAGCAACCTCTCCTTATCTTAGTTTTGTGTTTTGTTGTGCCAAGTAAAGTCTTTGATAGTAAAGTTCATACTAGATTTGGATTACTGCGCAGTTTCAGATTTCTTTGCTGTCACGAATTTCGACCTGCCTCCCTGTAGGTAGCTGAGAAAAATATGCCAATTTACGTGCGTGATCCTCAGATATGTACGCAACTTTCATTCAATTTGGGCATTTTCATTTGAGCAAGTCTGGTGCCTCAATAAAATCTATCTTTACGGACTGTTCTGTTTTGACAGATTCTGCCTTTTATTTCGCATTGCCTCTTTTGCTATGTTGGATGAATTTCTTTGATCCATTAATGTCCAGTAGCTTTATGCAATGTCCAGAAGTGTTAAGAATGATTGTGTCACCTCTGAACATGTTAATTTTTATTGTCCACTAACCCTCTAATGAGTTGTTTCGAGTTTGGTGTGGAGGAAGTTTTCAAGGATCAAGAGAGGAGTATGATGCAATATGATCAAGGAGAGTGAAAGCTCTAAGCTTGGGGATGCCCCGGTGGTTCACCCCTGCATATTCTAAGAAGACTCAAGCGTCTAATCTTGGGGATGCCCAAGGCATCCCCTTCTTCATCGACAACATTATCAGGTTCCTCCCCTGAAACTATATTTTTATTCCGTCACATCTTATGTGCTTTGCTTGGAGCGTCGGTTTGTTTTTGTTTTTGTTTGAATAAATGGATCCTAGCATTCATTGTGTGGGAGAGAGACACGCTCCGCTGTTGCATATGACCAAATATGTCCTTAGGCTTTACTCATAGTATTCATGGCGAAGGTTGAATCTTCTTCGTTAAATTGTTATATGGTTGGAATTGGGAAATGCTACATGTAGTAATTCTAAAATGTCTTGAATAATTTGATACTTGGCAATTGTTGTGCTCATGTTTAAGCTCTTGCATCATATACTTTGCACCCATTAATTAAGAAACACTTAGAGCTGGCTAATTTGGTTTGCATATTTGGTCTCTCTAAAGTCTAGATAATATCTAGTATTGAGTTTTGAACAACAAGGAAGACGGTGTAGAGTCTTATAATGTTTACAATATGTCTTTTATGTGAGTTTTGCTGCACCGGTTCATCCTTGTGTTTGTTTCAAATAACCTTGCTAGCCTAAACCTTGTATCGAGAGGGAATACTTCTCATGCATCCAAAATCCTTGAGCCAACCACTATGCCATTTGTGTCCACCATATCTACCTACTACATGGTATTTCTCCGCCATTCCAAAGTAAATTGCTTGAGTGCTACCTTTAAAATTTCCATCATTCACCTTTGCAATATATAGCTCATGGGACAAATAGCTTAAAAACTATTGTGGTATTGAATATGTACTTATGCACTTTATCTCTTATTAAGTTGCTTGTTGTGCGATAACCATGTTTCTGGGGACGCCATCAACTACTCTTTGTTGAATATCATGTGAGTTGCTATGCATGTCCGTCTTGTCTGAAGTAAGAGAGATCTACCACCTTAATGGTTGGAGCATACATATTGTTAGAGAAGAACATTGGGCCGCTAACTAAAGCCATGAATCATGGTGGAAGTTCCAGTTTTGGACATATATCCTCAATCTCATATGAGAACACTAATTGTTGCCACATGCTTATGCATTAAAGAGGAGTCCATTATCTGTTGTCCATGTTGTCCCGGTATGGATGTCTAAGTTGAGAATAATCAAAAGCGAGAAATCCAAAATGCGAGCTTTCTCCTTGGACCTTTGTACAGGCGGCATGGAGGTACCCCATTGTGACACTTGGTTAAAACATGTGTATTGCGATGATCTGGTAGTCCAAGCTAATTAGGACAAGGTGCGGGCACTATTAGTATACTATGCATGAGGCTTGCAACTTGTAAGATATAATTTACATAACTCATATGCTTTATTACTACCGTTGACAAAATTGTTTCATGTTTTCAAAATAAAAGCTCTAGCACAAATATAGCAATCGATGCTTTCCTTGTTGAAGGACCTTTCTTTTACTTTTAATGTTGAGTCAGTTCACCTATTTCTCTCCACCTCAAGAAGCAAACACTTGTGTAAACTGTGCATTGATTCCTACATACGTGCATATTGCACTTGTTATATTACTCTATGTTGACAATTATCCATGAGATATACATGTTATAAGTTGAAAGCAACCGCTGAAACTTAATCTTCCTTTGTGTTGCTTCAATACCTTTACTTTGATTTATTGCTTTATGAGTTAACTCTTATGCAAGACTTATTGATGCTTGTCTTGAAGTACTATTCATGAAAAGTCTTTGCGTTATGATTCAGTTGTTTACTCATGTCATTACCATTGTTTTGATCGCTGCATTCATTACATATGTTTACAATAGTATGATCAAGGTTATGATGGCATGTCACTCTAGAAATTATCTTTGTTATCATTTACCTGCTCGGGACGAGCAGAACTAAGCTTGGGGATGCTGATACGTCTCCGACGTATCGATAATTTCTTATGTTCCATGCCACATTATTGATGATATCTACATGTTTTATGCACACTTTATGTCATATTCATGCATTTTCTGGAACTAACCTATTAACAAGATGCCGAAGAGCCAGTTGTTGTTTTCTGCTGTTTTTGGTTTCAGAAATCCTAGTAAAGAAATATTCTCGGAATTGGACGAAATCAACGCCCAGGGTCCTATTTTGCCACGAAGCTTCCAGAAGACCGAGGGGGAAAGGAAGTGGGGCCACGAGGCGCCGCCACACTAGGGCGGCGCGGCCTAGGTCTTGGCCGCGCCAGCCTGGCGTGTGGGGCCCTCGTGTGCCCCCCCGCGTTGCCCTTCCGCCTACAAATAGCCTTCGTAGCGAAACCCCCAGTACCGAGAGCCACGATACGGAAAACCATACTGAGACGCCGCCACCGCCAATCCCATCTCGGGGGATTCTGGAGATCTCCTCCGGCACCCTGCCGGAGAGGGGATTCATCTCCCGGAGGACTCTTCACCGCCATGGTCGCCTCCGGAGTGATGAGTGAGTAGTTCACCCCTGGACTATGGGTCCATAGCAGTAGCTAGATGGTTGTCTTCTCCTCATTGTGCTTCATTGTTGGATCTTGTGAGCTGCCTAACATGATCAAGATCATCTATCTGTAATTCTATATGTTGTGTTTGTCGGGATCCGATGGATAGAGAATACTATGTTATGTTAATTATCAAGTTATTACCTATGTGTTGTTTATGATCTTGCATGCTCTCCGTTATTAGTAGAGGCTCTGGCCAAGTTTTTGCTCTTAACTCCAAGAGGGAGTATTTATGCTCGATAGTGGGTTCATGCCTCAATTAAATCTGGGACAGTGACAGAAAGTTCTAAGGTTGTGGATGTGCTGTTGCCACTAGGGATAAAACATTGATGCTATGTCTAAGGATGTAGTTATTGATTACATTACGCACCATACTTAATGCAATTGTCTGTTGTTTTGCAACTTAATACTGGAAGGGGTTCGGATGATAACCTGAAGGTGGACTTTTTAGGCATAGATGCATGCTGGATAGCGGTCTATGTACTTTGTCGTAATGCCCAATTAAATCTCACTATATTTATCATGTCATGTATGTGCATTGTTATGCCCTCTCTATTTGTCAATTGCCCGACTGTAATTTGTTCACCCAACATGTTTTTATCTTATGGGAGAGACACCTCTAGTGAACTGTGGACCCCGGTCCTATTCTTTACATCGCATACAATCTACTGCAATACTTGTTTTACTATTTTCTGCAAACAATCATCTTCCACACAATACGGTTAATCCTTTGTTACAGCAAGCCGGTGAGATTGACAACCTCACTGTTTCGTTGGGGCAAAGTACTTTGGTTGTGTTGTGCAGGTTCCACGTTGGCGCCGGAATCCCTAGTGTTGCGCCGCATTACATTCCGCCACCATCAACCTTCAACGTGCTTCTTGACTCCTACTGGTTCGATTAAACCTTGGTTTCTTACTGAGGGAAAACTTACTGCTGTGCGCATCGCACCTTCCTCTTGGGGTTCCCAACGAACGTGTCAATTATACGCGCATCAGTCATCCTCTATGAACAATAAAAGTTTCCTTTCTTGGAGTTATTTTTTACCCCTAATTTCTGGCTACTTCCTTTTTCTTTTGATCCCCTGCCGCCTTTGAAACGTTGAAGACTTTGCTGGCTCATGGGTCCCACATGTCAGCCTCTATGAACAATAAACATTTCCTTTCTTGGAGTTATTTTGTACCCCTAATTTCTGGCTATTTGCCTTTTTTCTTTCGATCCCCAGTCGGCTTCGAAACGTAGAGGTCGCTGCTGGCTCGTGGGTCCCAGATGTCAGCCTCCATGGACAATAAACCTCTCCTTTGTTGGATTTATTTTTCACCCTCTGATTTTGGCTATTTCCTTTTTCTTTTGATCCACTGCCGCCTAGGAAACATTGAGTAAGCTGCTGACACATGGGGCCCGCATGTCATCCTCTATGTACAATCAACTTGCAAGATCTTGGAGCGAAAGAGCTTGTATTAGTGGACCCATATGTCAACCTCTATGTACAATAAAAGTTTCCTTTCTTGGATTATTTTTAGCTCCTGATATTTGGTCACTTTCCTTTTTCTTTCGATCTCAAGCCGCCTCTGAAACGTTGAGTAAGGTGCTGGCTCATGGGACGCACATGTCATCCTCTATTTACAATAAAGTTTCTTTTCTTGGATTTTTTTTACCCCTAATTTTTGGTCACTTGTCTTGACGCTGCTGGCTCATGGGTCCCACATGTTAGCATCTATGAACAATAAACCTTTCCTTTGTTGGATTTATTGTTTACCCCTAATTTCTGGCTATTTGCCTTTTTATTTTGATCCCCAGCGGCCTTTGAAAACGTTGAGGAACCTGCTGGCTCATGGGACCCGCATGTCATCCTCTATGTACTATAAAATTTCTTTTCTTGGTTTTTTTTTCACCCTCTGATTTTTGGCTATTTCATTTTTCTTTTGATCCCCTGCCGCCTTGGAAACGTTGAGTAAGCTGCTGACTCATGGGACCCGCATGTCATCCTCTATGTACAATCAACTTTCTTTTTTTGGAGTTTTTTTACCCCCTAATTTCTGGCTACTTTCTTTTTCTTTTGATCTCAAACCGCATTAGAAACGTTGAAACCGCTGCTGCCAAATGGGACCCGCATGTCATCCTCTATGTACAATAAGTTTCATTTCTTGGATTATTTTTGGCTCCTGATATTTGGTCACTTGCCTTTTTCTTTCGATCTCATGCCGCCTTTGAAACGTTGAGTAAGTTTCATTTCTTGGAGTTATTTTTGACCCCTAATTTCTGGCTACTTCCTTTTTTCTTCTGATCCACTTCCGCCTTTGAAATGTTGAGGATTCTGCAGACTAATACAAGATTTTTCTCTCCAAGATCTTGCAAGTTGATAGATTAAATCATGGAATTATTAGGATATGTTTTAAATTTCAAATCCACTTTATGAATTATTAAAAATACCGTTATCCATGTGGATATGGAGCGATCAAGGATTTTCATATTGGGCATGAGCAGTTTCAAAAATTGGAACCCAATAATTCAAAATAAATAAAAACAACTTTTATGTAGAATCTCCGTGTTTTTTTTGCCATTCATAGGATCTGTGTTTCATTAGAAAAGGGCCGAAATTGCATGAGCAGAAAGGCCCATTTGAAGTTATTGGGCTTCGACAGCCGGAGCAAGTAGGCCGATAGCAATTACCATGTAGATGGCCGTTGGCAACCCAAAGTGAAATATTGGGCCCAACAGGGGAAGGCTGAACAGTACTATTTTCTAATTGGAAGGTGGTACATGGCGTAATCCTGCCAAAAAAAAGATGGACACGGGTTGCTGAAATTTGCCCATCTGCGCCTAATATCACCGTCGCGGCTACGCTTCCGCCGCCGCCATGCCTCGTCTCGCGTCGAGCTCGTGGTACTGCCGCGTCTCGGGCACAGGGTACCGCGGCGTCCGCGCGCGCCCCAAAGGTACGTATTACGCGGAGATACGTGACGGCGGCGAGCGCATCGGCCTCGGCACCTACGAGACCGCGCACGAGGCCGCGCGCGCGTACAACGCCGTCGCGTGGCGGCTCGGGCGCCCGCGATCGTCGATGAATTTCCATGATGTGTGGACGCGCCAGTAGGCCAAGGATCTCGCGCCGCCGCCGTACATCGTTAGATAGGAGGAACAGCGCCGCCGCCGCGAGACGGAGCGCCGTTTGCGCATCGTCGAGCGGGACGAGCGCGCGGCGCGTGAGTGGGCGGCCCGCTTCCCGAGGACGTTGCCGCCGAGAACGAGCACTTCCGCAGACGGAGGCGAAGAAGGCGACGAGGCGGGCTGCGAAGAAGGAGGACCGCGCACGATGGAGGGCGGAGAAGGCGATGAAGCGGGCCTTCATCGAAGCGCAGCTCGCCGGGCGGACCACCATTGGCGAGGACGACCCCCGTTGGATTGACCTCTTTTCGTCGGATCCGATGTCGGGCACGACACCGGACTCGTCAGATGTCGAGTTTTAGTTTAGTTTTATCGCACTACTTTGTAAAAATATGAACTACGGAGTATCTATCAAGCTAATTTTATCCTATTTTATGTCTATTTCTAGTCTTTGTTTGATCTTCTGTTTTACTGCACTCTATTTTTCATTATATTCTGATTTTGGCGCTGCATTATAGCGCCTCTGAAAATACGCTGTTTCAGCCCTGCATTTGGCCGCCACAGTTTGCAGCTTTTGGTGAAGCTATTGCCGGCTCCATGCGCAGCATCAGCCCACAGCGCCAAAATATAGAGCCACTGCTGGAGTTGCTGTAATATGTTTGTCAGCAGGAGCTTACCTAATTAGTGAAAAAGATGTTCAGCGTGGGATTCGAAAAAAAGATCTTCATGTTTTTTTTCCTAGCGATCCTAGTTCGGACTTTTGATTGTGTTGGCTAGTGCATGAAGCTTGACACCTGTATTATGTGATCCTGATATGAGGATAAGAACACCTTCAGCTTGCATTGCTAATGGTGTCTACTGCAGCAGTGGCGTACCTTCAATGGAGACTGATGCAAGAGAGTTGGTACTGGTGAGCCTGCACTTGACATCATCGTGCCACCTGAAGTAGGTGGTGTATTGGGATTAGACTGATAAGCATAGCACCTTGCAAAGAACAAGATGATGCTAGTGTTGGTTAACGTGATTTTACGCCAAAAGTCATGTATGCTCAACAGGTGCCGTACCTAGTTTGGATATTGTGTTGTTACCCTTTTGTGGTTTGGTGTTTGTCCAACAGAGAAAGCTACTCTTTTCCCGTGTAAGTGTTATTATGTGAACAAAAGTTGTATGTACATATATATCAGTCAGAGAACCAAGATTGCATATTCTTGCCTGGTTATAACACATAAGTCATAATAACAATTAAAGAGAAAAGGAACATTTGCCTTTGCAATGTGATTGTGCCAAGTAGATTAGACAACCAACCACAAAAATTACAGGTCAACAGCCAAACGCATGCGAAAGTCCTAAGGTAAGCTCCATAATACACGTTGAAACCAAAAGCCTAGAAACCATAAGAAAGGAAGCTCCACATCACAGTTCCACGACAGCAGCATACTGATCATAAAACATATATCAAGTCAGGACAGCTGCACCACTGGGTAAGCATCCATGGGGTCTGGCTCAAGAGCGAAGACTGTGTGAATGCTGCAAAATGTGGCTCTTGCCTCACCCCACCCATACATCTTATCATGGAACCTTACCAAATCAGCATGAATCATCTTGACATAAACATAGCTCCTCTCTCCATGCTGATGGGATTGAACAATGCGCCAGTTGCAGTGCTTCAGCTTGTCAAACAGTATGCAGGAGATGACGAAGCATGCTGGCTGGTCTTTTGTAGTGACAATGGCTTGGAGTAGCTGGTCCTGTGAACCACCCAACTGGATCTTTAGAGCTTGAAGAACAGTTTGTGCCATATAAGCTACCGTTGCTAACTTTAGCTCGGGTTCAGGTGAATGATAGCTGACATCTTATCCTCGAGATGCAGATCCTTCTTGATCAGATTCAGCGGAATCATCACCACTACTTACATGTGCATCAGGTTCTACAGAAGGAACATCAGGTACATGCTCCAGTTCATAGGAGTTGGGTGGGACAGCACCGTTTGCTGAAATCTCTACAATACCAGCTCCAGGTAGACCACCAGTCTCTACAGAGGGTAAACCACCAATATCCACTTCAGAGGATTCTCGTGGCACGACACCTTTCGCTAGAGGCTCTACCCTACCAGCTCCAGGTCCACCACCAGTCAGTACTGTGGGCATAGTCATGACGGGTTCTACCAATACAAAACCTCCTTCGGGTGGCGTGGCAACTTCGGGTGCAGGATCATCAGTAGCAACTCCAGCATCAGCACCAGTTACATCGGTCTTGACAATAGGTAAACCGTCTTGCTCCAGTTCAGAGAATTCCCGTGGCACGACACCGTTCACTAGAGGCTCTACACTAGCAGCTCCAGCTGCACCACCAGTTTCTACAGCAGGGGGTAAACCCAATCCACAACCTTCTTCATGTGGCACGATGATGCCACGTATAGGCTCATCAGTACCAGGTCCAGCTGCATCAGTCTCCATAGACAGTAAACAAGGTGGCGTCGGAGGTTTAAAAGACTGGCATGCCATTTCACCTTTGTCATCAGACAATATAGAGTTTTCTTCAACTCTATGTTTCTGCAATAATAAGCACATGAACAGAAATTAGACCAGAGCATCTAGCCATCTAACGGGGGCAGCAGAAAAACAAGCGTCGGTCCATATGTTTACCTTGTCTTATGGGATATCAGAACACACAGATTTAGAAGTCATTTCACATAGCATCCGCTTTTTCGTTCCTTCCCCTACGTCCATCTGGAATAAGTAATACTATTGATCACATAAAACTAATTAATCAAATAAATGCATATGTTGAGAAGTTTGCACGGCAAATTGTGGATTCTGCTTTCATCACCTACGAATCATCGTTCTATATATTTACCTTGTCATCTGGGATATCAGAAGTCACAGAATGAGAAGTCATTTCACTAAGTATCGGTTTTTTTCGCTCTTTCCACTCCATCCATCTGCAATAAGAAGTAATATTGATCACATAAAGCCAATTCAATGAATATATGCATATGTTGAGAAGTTTGCACAACAAATTGTGGATTCTACTTCCAATCACCAAGTAATCTCGTGAGAAATGCATGATCAAGATATGTTTCTCCCTCTTGATCGACATCTGCATCTCCATTAAGACTAATCATCGTGCGATGGTGCTCTTCATAAGAGCGCATACAATTCCAATCACCAGACAAGCAAAAAATTGTTGATTCTAGTAATTATTAATCAGCAGTGGCCATGGAACGACCACATATCGACCAAGAAAAAAAAATCAGCAGCCTACTGACCACCAAGCAAAACAAACTAGGCCCATACATGGCCTCACAAATCATCATCAAACGCCGATCAAACTAGCAAGTTTGAACATGGATTCCTAATTTATTTTCTAATAAAGTGAGTATATTAATATCGAAAGATATTGATTACACTGAGCCTCTGCAACAACGCAATACCTTACTAGTAGTACGGATGCACATGGATTCCTAATACTCCCTCTGTTTGGTTTTAATTAGTCGACGCGAGGGAGAGAAGAAAATGAACTGTCGATGCTTTCAACTAGAGTCAATTAAATACGAACGGAGGAAGTACGTAGTAGTATTGACAAATATATTCGGATCCAGTCTAAAAACAAATTGGCATGTAAATCCTAGTAGTCTACTAAACTAGGATCAATACCCTAGATTAGGGTTGCAAGCGGCGTCCGCGAACCATCCCGCAAAGCAGAACATTAGAGAAAATAGTGGTTGAGATTAGAGCAGATTTAAAGCACTCGCACTGAAACTAGCTAGCCCGCTACCCACCCCGCTTGACACCCTGCCCTAGATGTGAATCTACTCCAAATATTCAAACAAGGATGAGCAACCGCCAACAAAATTTAATCCGCATCATCATCTCTACCATACACAAGGGTATGGTGATTTCACATACAGCCATTGTTGCCGCGGGACGAGGATGAGTGATGCGCCGCGGAGAAGGTGCCTCACGCCTCTGTCGCCGCCGCCGTCGAAGAGGAAGTCGAAGCCGCGCGATTGTGGTCTGTCGCCGATATGGAGGTGGAGCTACTAGGGAAGTGATGGAGGTGGAGGTGGAGAGGGAGTGATGGTTTGTACTAGTGGCGGCCGGTGAGGTAGTTATAAATACAGCCTCTCTCTCTTTTTTTTGGCAAGGAATGCAGCTTCTCTTGGAAGGCAACGAGGCAATGCACTCCAGATTTTGTATATTAATATAATAATATGGACGGAGAAATTTGGACGCTTCTGTGTTGTCTTGTCAAATGAATCACCAGGATTTGCTTTTAGTACTCCAGATTTGGGCGACCCAAGGAAGTAGAGATAGTAATGTACGCCATCTAGCTGCACGCTATCAAATCAAATAGTAAATGGAAATGTCATTTACTTTTAAGATGGTGCAGCAGTTATTCTGACCAAAGAAACATGCACGTCTGCTGATTATTTTGATAGTACTACTAGTAGTACTAATATTTCTGATGGGTGTACATTTACCGTCCGCTAGCAAAGATTGTTTGGCACATTGTTCTTATGGCTTTCAACATCACACCCCTTAATAATATTATTAATCAATGTTTGGGAAATTAATTGAGTGTGTTAATAAAAAATTAAAACCCACAAATCCAACTGTACGATTTTAAGGGTCATATGAAGGACAAGGAATGATTTTAAATGCCATGTGGAGTACCTCCAACCATGTGAAATATGGTTCTTTCATGCAGGTGATACACATGGCTTCGCATTGGATCCGTATGTTGTCCTACATACAGTCAACTATGAAGTACCACGATTTGGTTTTTGGGTGCAACCGGCTAGAGAATGATTCACGGGTTTGTACAGCCAGTACAATTCACATTAAGATTTTCTGATAGCATGTTGATGTGTATATGTAAGAATCATACACTGGAATGTCTTCTATGTTTAGATGGCTGATCTACGTTTATATTTTCTGTGAACCATGAGGTTAAGACCTTTGTACTGTAATAAAGATTGCTAAATAACAGTATATATGTATGCCTCTAGGGACACTGAAACAGCCAAACAACCATGCATGTGTATAGACCGTATTTGATCAAATTACAAGAAGCACCTGGGTTCATGCAAATAGCATCAATTTATCACCTAAGTACATTAGCTATAAATAGTTAAATAGGAGTCAAGACCAACTGAGCTAGCTAGTGTATGATCCTACTATTACATAAATATCCCTAACTCTAATTGTCTTTGTTACAGTCCAGCGCGTTGGTGTAGCTTGGGATGAACCAAAACCCCGTCTGCCAGTTGGCCCCTGGACCGCTGCTTGAGAACGAGATGCTTTGCTGGTCTTCGCCATTCAAACTGAAGCGGAAAATTTCATGACGTGCTGTGTTAAACTGAAGGCCAATGGCCTGAGGCGTGGTGTAGATGCAGTTTCTTCTTGTCAAATATCCTGGGGGAAATGTTGCACCACCCACTGGCATGAAAATCGGATATCTCACCCCAAGGAACATAGAATAGTCTCCAAGATTAGCAACCCTTTCCCACGGGTAAGCTGGAAGTAACCGACTAGTGTCCTTCGAGAATACAATGCAGGTATACCCCGAAGTATAGCTGCGAACAGCGCGACCGCAATGGACAACAGGGGTACTATCATAAATTAGAGCACCATCAATATCCATTGCGCCACGTGCATAGACCAAGAGAAGTCTAGAACAATCTTGAGATCTTGCCAGCCACCACGTACGACTATTAGACTCAAAATCATCATCGTCAAGATCAAGTCCAGTCATCCACGGAAGGGGTGGAGCAGGGAGCACTATAGGACCTGGAAAAAGTAAAGAACACTTCACATGAAAATCTCTTTCATGATTTATCTACTAGTGATATTGATTTGATATTGTAGATCCCAATACTAGTATTTTATAAAATTATGGTCGAACATAAGATGGTTTGAAATATATTTCGAATATCTTGGTAAAACTTTGTAAGGATTTAAAACATGTTCCCCAAAATAATAGTCCAAATTTTAGATGGTTTGACTATAGTACTCCTTATTCTCTAGAACCAGGGGAATATAAACAAATGAAAGTCTTCATCAATATTGCATGGCACCTTTACTGATTCTATTTCTATTCTACCTTAAATTTTCCAGGGTGTAATAATAAAGAAACATAAATACTAAGGGCCTTTTTCCTACAGAACAACATGCACATTAGACCATACTAAAATTCCTATAGATGTTAAATTCTATAACTATATATGTCCATACCACAAGAGGGTTATGGTGTCCGCCTATGGAATTCCTTTAAGCCGAAAGATGCCAAGACAGTTCAGCAAATAAGAGGTGACATGTTGTATATAAGTTACGTATATAAAAAAAATTAGGGAGGAAATGTTACCAAATTGAGAAGGATCCCATGCATAAACATTTCCAAGCTCAGTAACGGCGAACACAAGTCGGTTATGTATAATTGCATCGCAGTATCTGGTGTTGTGTTCAAACTGGTTTTCAAGAAGTATCCATGTACGAGGATTTTCGCCATGGAGGTAGGCACTTGCAAAGTCGAAGATTGCGACAAGGGAGAAATCTTCATACCCCCCAGCAGCTGTAGGAACTTGGCAAATAGCTATCTTCTGCAGTCGAATAACATAACCCTTATACCAGAATATAAGTGGATTGCCTGTGGTTTCAAACTTCTTCCTCAGAGATGGAAGGTCAATATTGCGATGAGTGTAGACATTGAGGAGGCTCCACTTGCATTCGGGGCCAACTGTGGCGATCCAATCTCCATTGGCGCATGCCCGCACCTCATCCTTACCATGTGGCATTAGGGCATCGTAGGAGAACCTGTCCAGCGGATTTAGTTTGCACTTGCTGTGCGCCGGCAAATCCTCCTTAAACACCCATGGTTTATCCGCCGGGTCACAACAGAGAACACACGGAAGGCCAAACGGCTGAGAAGCAGGCAGAGTACTTCAAGGGGGCCTTCCGTAAACACCTTGTGAAACAGCCCAGATCCACAGACCGTGCTCGATTTCGCCATCGCAAGGAGGCAGGTGGTACAATGGGGTTGGGGGTTTTCTTGGGAGATTTACTGATTGGAACTTTGGGAGAGAGATGGCGATCAATGGCGGTGGGTGGGGGTTTGAGATGGAGAACAGAGGCTCCTCAAACTAGGCACTGCTGGATAGGATGCAAAAGCGTCATGGCGGAGACGCAGGCGCGTGCTATGGAAGGTGGGCGGAGTAGGGATAGACGAGTCAGACGACGGAGGTGAACTGAGACTGCCTACTGCAGTTTCGAGGAGAGTGTGAATGTGTTCAAAAAAAGAGGAGAGTGTCAATGTGTTCAGAAAAAGAGGAGAGTGTGAATGTGACCCGACACCCGAGTAGGAGCAGACGGACTATAGGAGTAGCCCCATCATTACAGTCCATTAATCGTGCTTCCTACACAATAAATAAGTGAAACGTCCCAGGCTTGTGTTGTCTTATCAAATCGATGGCCATGTCGGTATTATGGTGAACAAATAAAACAAATACACCAACCTTGTTTTTTTTTTTGCAATGTACACCAACCTAGCAAGGCATCAACCTTCTCGTCATTAACTAGAGGACTCCGTGGCTCCGTCCCACCAAAGTTGTCTCAACTTTGAAAAAAAATATACATCTATCCATCTAAATTTTAACAAAGGTGAGACACTTTTGGTGGGACCGAGGGAGTACAAAAAAAAAACTTTACTACTCCATGCTAGTATCGGCCACTTTTCGAAAAGTAATTCAAATTTCAACTGAAGGCGTGCTATTTTATGGTCCTGAAAATTGCCAAAAAAATACAACCAAAAAATGCAACAGATCCATGTTAAGGGGGTACACCCTACGCAATATACATTAAGAAACTTCGAAACTTCAGTGACCTTGTAAGAATTCCCATGACAGTGCAGTTTTGCCAAATTAGGAAGAGACGGAATATGAATTCAACCAAAGAAATCTAAACGAATCCTTAGACAATAGCATAGTTAACACGTTCAGAAAAAAATGATGACTCCAAAAGAACAACATTAGCAAGAAATACTCCATTTTAGTTTGAACTTGCAGTCACATACATATACTAGTAGTACTGCCAAAATACTATAATACTCCGAGCTGCATTCTAGCACTCCAACTAGCTAGCTAATAGTTCTGGAGTAGTAGTACCACTATACAAGTCCAAAATACATCCGAACGAACCCTATTTCGAACTAAACTACTCCCTCCGATCTTCGAGTAACTACATTGTAGTATGACTAAACGAAGATTATTGTATAACCTTCTTGTTGATGTAAACGCAGATAGGCAACACACGCTGCCCTCCATTCGCCGCGTCACAGAACGGGCGGCACCGCCACGAAAGAAGTGAGCTGCTGCAACATGATCGAGCTAGGCGTCGGGGAGCTCGTCGGCTCGATTACCGCCATCAAGGTGTCCGTCGAGAGGTCACTGGTCCCAGCCGGCGCCGGCGCCGGCGGACCAATCACCAGCAGCTGCGCCTTGTACATCGGAAACAAGCACGCGGCCGACCTGATGCACACACAGGACACAATGGTGGTCGGGCCGAGCGCGCCAACGGTGATGGCGAACACGCTACCGTCTTCTTCCCCACTGCCGATGAACAGGTGTCCCTGCGGTTGTACCGGAACACGAACTATGCACCAGGCGGATATGCCATACTGGAACGTAAACACTGGGATGGAGTGGGATGCTTGGAGGTGTACCAGGAGCTCCCGCGGCGGGCCGGTGAAGCTGCAGCCGGTATTGATGGCCTCTGTGCAGCCGCACGGACCATGCGGGCACGCGATATAGTGCTTGTAGGACTCCGTGGAGGCGACCAAGCTCTGGCAGCCGACGCACTTGACCATTCCCTAGATCGATTCGACGGCGGCAATCTTGCCCCAGATCGATTCGACGGCGGCAACCTCGCCGGCTGCTCGCACTTCTTGCACGGGTTCGGCGCAAGCTCGCCGACGCAGCGCCGACAGCCCATATGACCGCCCTTGCACTGCACGGAACAACGTACGTGGCATCAGTTGTCATTGAAATTTCTCACAGGTGAACCTAAGAATGAAATCGGAAGGGAGCGACCTTGGATATGGGGGGTTTGAAGGGCAGCAGGCAGAGGGGGCACAAGAAGAGGGCCTCCTCCATCTTCAGAGAAGAATGATCGGGAACACGAGAACGGGATGGGTTCTTTTTTTTATACATGCCTTGGAGTGGAGTATGGATACTACTACTTATAGGAAGAACTTCCTTGCTAAGAATCGGCATCGGCCGTACGCAACCATAGATGCACCAGCGGCTCTGCAGTTTGTCAAAATAAAAGGACAGAGCTGCAGTGACTTGAAGTCTCCAAATCTCATTGTGACTTGGTGCCAGCATCTACCATCCATTTGAGATCCAACGTTCCAAACTATCTCTTATTTCGAACCTAAAAACAAAAATTATTCAGAAAATTATGAAAAAAAATCCAGTAAAATGTAGATGCCTTGTTCTAAAATCTGTGAATATTTCATCCCACTCGGAGGACTAGCTTGTGATTAAAGAGCTTTTTACGTATACGAGCACTAGTTTAAACTAAATACTCCCTCCGATTCATATTAATTGACTTCAATATGGATGTATCTAGAACTAAAATGTGTCTAGTACATCCATATTAGAGTCAATTAATATCAACCGGAGGGAGTATATATTTTCTCACAAACCTTTGATTCAAATCAAATGAAACTTCGCCAAAATATAAATCGAAATATGCACGATTAACTGGAAGTTCTTGAAATATTTCTGAGCAATTATAATAATTATTTAGTTTAAATTCTAAGTCGATCGCATACATTGGATCTGAGATGGATGGTGGATGGTGGCACCAAGTCACTGTGAGACTTGGAAGTATCAAGTCAGTGAAGCTCTATCCCAAAATAAAAGCTTCGTGAAGGGGGTAGTTTGGTTCAAAAAAGAAGACAGTGCCAAGCAGTTGTCAAACAGTACCCATATAGTCAAATGTACTCCCTCTGATTCAAATGAATTGACTCAACTTTGTCTAGATATATGGATGTATCAAGTCACTGAAGCTCTATCCCAAAAAAAAAGCTTCATGAAGGGGGAAGTTTGGTTCGTAAAAAAATACAGTGCCAAGCAGCTGTCAAATAGTACCATAACGTCAAATGTACTCCCTCCGATTCAAACGAAATGACTCAACTTTGTATTTTGCATGTTAAAGGTTTTTCGTAAAACTTGGCCAATCTTAACATAGTTTGCCTTTCTAAAAAAAGATATAAGCCCTAAGGCTCCTTTGATTCATAGGATGGGAAAACCATAGAAATATGAAAAACATAGGATTGAGATTTAATGGCTAGTTGAATCATATAGGAAGATGAGTTGTGTTTGATTGTGCCAAAGGAAATTTTCCATGAGGTATGACCTAATGTTTTATTCTTATAGGATTTGCACTGCAAGATTCCTATAGGATATGTTCCTATGAATCAAACAACTAGTGTGGGGAAAATTCACATGTGATCTAAATCCTACATAATTCCTATACAAATCCTATATATGAATTTTAGTTGTTAGGTCACTTAAAATGACTTCACTTGAAGGGTTACATTTTTTGTTTTTTCTGAATTAGTAGTGATGCCTAACCATATATATACCTAAACCAAGAGAATCAGCATAAACTTATGTATATTAATAGTAAGCGGCATATATGAATGTTTTTTATCTACAAACCGAGGGTCATATATATGTACATAGAAACATGCATATATGCTAGTTTTTGTACCTTGGTGTGTTCCTCTTTTGGGCTATCTTTTTTGTTCACCGGTTCACAACCAACGCCCTAGATTAATTTGGCACTTAGAAAATAACATTTTGTTTTTGGCGCACTAACACAAATAGTAGTAGCACGATCAACACTGTAGAGAAGTACAAAATAAATGTGTGTGGGAAAAATTGACTTAAAGTGACCATTACAATGAGAAAAAGGGTAGAACCAAGCATTGCACGGGGAAAAAGCAGTGTAGTGCCCAGAAGAAAAAAAACAAGTTGGGCTATACTCCCTCCATCCTGAAATAATGGGTGTTTAGAGTTAAAATTTGTCCATAAAAGAGTGTACTTCTCGTTTTGCAATGCACTTCAAAATTTGTCCACAAAAGAGTGGTAGTAAAAAATATTTCTTTCTCATCACGAGGGATATAGTTTCTTCACGACTAGTACGCCTCCATCACAAAGCTTAAGTCTTTTTTTAAGAGTCAAACCAAGTAAAGGTTGATAAAAATTTAGAACAATCTATCAACTAATATAATATTTTGTAGATACCATACCAAAAAATTTCATTGTCTATGTATTGATATTAATTTTGTATTTTGCATGATAATGATTTTTGGTAAAATCTTAGTTTACCTTGACATAGTTTGAGTTTCTAAAAATAATATAAGCCTTACGCTTTGGGATGGAGGTAGTAGTATTTAGCATAATATGGTTTTCTTATTTACTACATGCATTTAGGTCATTGGAGGTGGAAAAGTTGAAGAGGAAAGTGATGGTCGATGACAGTTTCCCAATGTAATAATAAAATCCTTAATATGCCTTGAAAACCCACACGTACGCTCTTTCTAGGACAGAGGCAGTATGAGGTAATGCACCCACGCGCTGTCATCTGCCCGTTCGTGCTATGTCTCCCAAATCTTGAAATATCGTCAGTTATCCATTTCACGTCCACACTTCTCCCTCTCTCCACGGACTAGGAAAAAACCCTCTCTTCACTTCCCCTTCCCATTCCACCGATGGAGAGCCCAACCGACACCGTTAACACAGCGAAAGCGAAAGCCGCGTGGCTGGCCTTAGCCGCAGAGGAGGCGTCCAGAGCCGCGACCGCAGCACGCATGGCCGCAACGGCGGCGATCATCGCCGCAGCGGATGCCAAAGACAAAGCGGAGGCCATTGCCGAAGGTCGGGCCATCGGTCGCTCATCGGCATCTGATGCTGTTGGTAGATGGGTCCACTCTCTTGGGAAGCATCCCCTAGATGACGAGGACGAGGTTGAACTCATCTTTGAACCGCCGCCACCGACCTTCGACGAGAATATCGTCGACGAGGGGGAGGAAGTATGTTCCGATTCACCTCTCTCCCTTATTCAACATAACCCTGTATCGATTTGCGCTATGGTCTCTCCCTCTTTTTTTTGCGCTATAGCGTTTTGAATTAGCGTCAGAATCTTTTTAGATTCATATTCAGTATTAGTTGCAACTGCTACATATTTGCTTCACATCCGATTCACCTCTCTCCCTTATTCAACATAGCCCTGTATCGATTTGCTCTATGGTCTCTCCCTCTTTTTTTTGCGCTATAGGGTTTTGAAATAGCGTCAGAATCTTTTTAGATTCATATTCATTATTAGTTGCAACTGCTACATATTTGCTTCACCTGTTTATTTGGCATGTATCAGGTTGCTACTGATGAGGTTGACAGCGATGTCGAGTCGCGTCATAGGAAGGCCAGGGCCACTATCAACAAGCTTAAGGCGGGGAAGTTCGACAAGTATTGGAGTGAACCCTGGACTGGTGCGAGGAACAGCTTCCCCTTCTGCACAAAGAGCATAAAGGTTGACTTTCAAAGCGTCCAGCAGCATGCCGAAGCCGGTGGGTCCGGCTGTCTCAAAGTTGGGGAAACTGTTAACCGATCCGGCTTCATAGCCAACCACATGGCCTATGGGCTATTCCTAAGGAAGAAATTGAACCAAGCTATCGAGACCGATCGTGTGCCTCCTCCCAAGCCCAAGCCACCAAAGATTAAAGGTATGGGCAGCAAGAAGCAAAAGAAGCGGGACCGGGAGGAGGCGACAGGAAGAAGATGGTAAATATACTCTGTAACTGTTGTGCATGTTTGTCTCTCCTACTGCTTCAAAAGCAACATCTTTTGTTGAACTCTGTTTATGTTTGCTGCTCAGCAGCGTTTGTGGTGAACCTATTAGCTTAATTAGGGGTTGTTGAACTATGTCTGTGTTGAACCTTGCTTAATTAGGTTGTGTTGAACTCTGTTTGTGTTGGCGTGGGAAGGGGGCATGATGCTACCCTGAATTTGTAGGACCCCCAAAAAACTTGCAAATACGAGTGATGCATCCAAAAGGAACAAACTTTTACATGGTATACCCCAGTCTGAAAGCAAGAAATGCGATCGGGTCCTTAACAGCCACCGCCCGGATTGATCGGGGATTTTGCCTGCCTACCGCATGTGACTTGTGCTCACTGAAGTTTGGGACCTCACGCATGGGCACCACACGTAAGTGATAGACCTGTTGGTGTAAAAACTCGGGTGATTATTATACTGCATTAGTACAAAGTTTCCTATGGATTCAAGGGTTGGAAAGCCAAGTTAACTCATTTTCATGACTAAGAAGGAGCCAGGCTTACTTTTTCATTTTCATGTTTTAAACTTGTTTAAATCTTGGTCAAACAAAGGATTTGACCAGGATTCAAATGGGCATAAAAATTCAAAAAATAAATAAATAAATAACCAAAGCACATAAGCTTCTTATGTCATATAGTAAGCATTAAAGTTGATCAACGAAGTCTAGACATATTCAAACCAGAAAAATCATGTATATACCCCCTAACCCTAAACTCTGTCTTATGAAGTCAAGCATGAAGAAAAGTGGTTTTGGGTTTCAAACATGGAAATTAAAAAAATTCCCAAAAGCTTCATTTTGGAGTGACTAAGAAGAATCCAGGCTTACCTTTTCATTTTCATGTTACTAACTTGTTTAATTCTTGGTCAAACCTAGGATTTGACAAAGATTCAAATGGACATAACAAATTCAAAAAAATCAAAACCAAACACATAGTCTTTTGATGTCATATAGTAAGCATTCAAGTTGATAAACAAAGTCTAGACATATTTAAACAAGAAAAATCATGTATATACTTGGCCCCTAACCCTAAACTCTGTCTTATGAAGTCAAGCATTAAGAGAAGTGGTTTTGGGTTTCAAACATGGAAATTTAAAAAACCTCCCAAAAGCTTCATTTTGGAGTGACTAAGAAGAATCCAGGCTTACTTTTCATTTTCATGTTTTAAACTGGTTTAAATCTTGGTCAAACCTAGGATTTGACCAAGATTCAAATGTGCATAACAAATTTAAAAAAAAACAAACACATAGTCTTCTGATGTCATATAGTAAGCATTCAAGTTGATAAACAAGGTGTAGACATATTCAAACCAGAAAAATCATGTATCTACCCCTACCCCTAAACTTTGTCTTATGAAGTCAAGCACGAAGAGATGTCATTTTGGGTTTTGAACATGGAAATTTAAAAACCCTCCCAAAAGCTTCATTTTGGAGTGAATAAGAAGGATCCATACTTACTTTTCATTTTCATGTTTTAAACTTGTTTAAATATTGGTCAAACCTACTAGGATTTGACCAAGATTCAAATGGGCATAAAAATTCAAAAAAAAAGAAATAAAAAATTAAACCGAAAACCACTTCTCTTCGTGCTTGACTTCATTAGACAAAGTTTAGGGTTTGGGGTATATACATGATTTTTATTGTTTAAATATGTCTAGACTCTGTTGATCAACATGAATGCTTACTATAACTTAAGAAGCTTATGTGCTTTGGTTTTTCATTTTTTTAATTCTTTATTGAATTTTTATGCCCATTTGAATCTTGGTCAAATCCTAGGTTTGACCAAGAATTAAACAAGTTAGTAACATGAAAATGAAAAAGTAAGTCTGGATCCTTCTTATTCACTCCAAATATGAAGCTTTTGGGAGGGTTTTTGAATTTTCCATGTTTGAAACCCAAAACCATTCCTCTTATATGCTTGACTTCATATGACAGAGTTTAGCGTTTAGGGGGTAGATACATGATTTTTCTGGTTTGAATATGTCTAGACCTTGTTTATCAACTTGAATGCTTACTATAAACCAAAAATTCATGTATCTACCCCTAACCCTAAACTATGCACGAAGAGAAGTGGTTTTGGGTTTCAAACCTGGATATTTCAAAAACCCTCCCAAAAGCTTCATTTTGGAGTGAATAAGAAGGATCAAGGCTTAATTTTTCATTTTCATGTTTTAATCTTGTTTAAATCTTGGTCAAACCTAGGATTTGACCAAGATTCAAATGGGCATAAAAATTCAAAATAAATCAAAATAAATGAAAAACCAAGGCACATAGTCTTCTTATGTCATATAGTAAGCATTCAATTAAGTTGATAAACAAGGTCTAGACATATTCAAACCAGAAAAATCATGTATCTAGCTACCCCTAACCCTAAGCTCTGTCTTATGAAGTCAAGCATGCATGAAGAGAAGTGGTTTTTGGTTTCAAACATGCATGGAAATTTCAAAAACCCTCCCAAGATCTACATTTTCGAGTGACTAAGATTGATAGATGCTTAATTTTTCATATTCATGTTTTAAACTTGTTTAAATCATGGTCAAACCTAGGATTCGACCAAGATTCAAATGTGCATAAAAATTCAAAATAAATAAAAATAAAGGAAAAAAACCAAGGCACATAGTCTTCTTATGTCATATAGTAAGCATTCAATTAAGTTGATAAACAAGGTCTAGACATATTCAAACCAGAAAATCATGTATCTACCCCCTAACCCAAATCTCTGTCTTATGAAGGCAAGCATGAAGAGAAGTGGTTTTTGGTTTCAAACATGGTAATTTCAAAAACCCTCCCAAGAGCTACATTTTGGAGTGACTAAGAAGGATAGATGCTTAATTTTTCATATTCATGTTTTAAACTTGTTTAAATCATGGTCAAACCAAGGATTTGACCAAGATTCAGATGGGCATAAAATAAATAAAAAACAAAATGAAAAACCAATGCACATAGTCTTCTTATGTCATATAGTAAGCATTCAATTAAGTTGATAAACAAGGTCTAGACATATTCAAACCAGAAAAATCATGTATCTATCCCCTAACCCTAAACTCTGTCTTATGAAGTCAAGCATGAAGAGAAGTGATTTTTGGTTTCAAACATGGAAATTTCAAAAACCCTCCCAAGAGCTTCATTTTGGTGCGACTAAAATGGATAGAGGCTTAGTTTTTCATACTCATGTTTTTAACTTGTTTAAATCGTGTCAAACCATAGGTTTGACCAAGATTCAAATTGGTATAAAAATTCAAAAAAATCAAAAAATGAAAAACCAAAGCACATAGTCTTCGTATGTCATATAGTAAGCATTCAAGTTGATAAACAAGGTCTAGACATACTCAAACCAGAAAAATCATGTATCTACCCCATAACCCTAAACTCTGTCTTGTGAATTCAAGCATGAGGAGAAGTGGTTTTTGGTTTCAAACATGGAAATTTCAAAAACCCTCTCAAGAGCTTCATTTAGGAGTGACTAAGAAGGATCCATAGGAAACTATGTACTAATATAGTATAATAATCACCCGAGTTATTAGAGCAACAAGTCTGTCACTTACGTGTGGTTCCCATGCGTGAGGTCCCACACTTCAGTGAGCGCAAGTCACGTACGCTAGGTAGGCAAACTCCCAGCCATCTTCTTTGTCAAGAGAGGCATCAACACTCTCTCTCTCTCTCTCTCTCCATCTCTCCAATTATCCACCTCCGTTGGCTGCCGGTTTTGGCAGGTCGTTTCTAGCTCAGCTCGTAGGCCATGGTGTGCAGGCTCTGTAGCCATGGCGATTTGGTCGCGCCAAGTGGTTCGTCCCCGGCTGCAACGAGGATCAATCCGGACGGTGGTTGTTAAGGACCCGATCGCATTTCTTGCTTTCAGCCTGGGGTCTACCATGTAAATCTTAGGGATTTAGACGTAATTTCCTGTTTATTTTGTGTCCTGTTGTAAACTGCGCTCTGATGCGTATTGGAAATCTGGGTCTTTCAGGATCGTTCGGTTGTCCCTCTAAAAAAAACATCTTTCTCATTCTCGGCCTTTCTCGCTCGCTCGCACCCCCTGCGCACTGACAACCACTGTGAGTCAACATCACCAGAAAAAGGATAGACACCATAAATAAGTGGGGCCCCGTGACTGCTCTCCCTTCGTCTCCTCCCGTGTGATCCCTCTTCCTCCGACTCCCGACCTTGCGGAAAAGAAAAATGAAATGAAAGAGTTTCACTGGACGGGCAAACACATGTGCTGCCTAGTAATAATAATAATAACGTAAAAAAATCGACCTACGAATCTATTATTAAATAAGCTAAACTAGGGTTTTGCCCAGTACTACGGATCAATTTCTGAAAATCCAACTACGGGGTTCGATTTTGGCCTGCTAATATAAAATTATATAATCCGAACTAGTATTCCTCTAAAAAATCATTTTGGTATGCATCGTTTGGTACTTTTCATAGCTAGAGTGCTTACTCCCTCCGTTAGCAAATAGTCTTCGTATGTCATATAGTAAGCATTCAAGTTGATAAACAAGGTTTAGACATATTCAACCAGAAAAATCATGTATCTACCCCCTATCCCTAAACTCTGTCTTATGAAGTCAAGCATGAAGAGATGTGGTTTTTGGTTTCAAACATGGAAATTTCAAAAACCCTCCCAAGAGCTACATTTTGGAGTGGCTAAGAAGGATAGATGCTTAATTTTTCATATTTATGTTTTAAACTTGTTTAAATCATGGTCAAACCTAGGATTTGACCAAGATTCAAATTGGCATAGAAATTCAAAATAAATCAAAATAAATGAAAAACCAAGGCACATAGTCTTCTTATGTCATATAGTAAGCATTCAATTAAGTTGATAAACAAGGTCTAGAAATATTCAAACCAGAAAAATCATATATCTAGCTACCCCTAACCCTAAACTCTATCTTATGAAGTCAAGCATGCATGAAGAGAAGTGGTTTTTGGTTTCAAACATGGAAATTTCAAAAACCCTACCAAGATCTACATTTTGGAGTGACTAAGAAGGATATATGCTTAATATTTCATATTCATGTTTTAAACTTGTTTAAATCATGGTCAAACCTAGAATTTGACCAAGATTCAAATGGGCATAAAAATTCGGAAAAAACAAAAAATGGAAAATCAAGGCACATAGTCTTCTTATGTCACATAGTAAGCATTCAATTAAGTTGATAAACAAGGTCTAGATATATTCAAACAAGAGAAATCATGTATCTACCCCCTAACCCTAAACTCTGTCTCATGAAGTCAAGCATGAAGATATGTGGTTTTTGGTTTCAAACATGGAAATTTCAACAACCCTCCCAAGAGCTTCATTTTGGAGTGACTAAGAAGGATATATGCTTAATTTTTCATATTCATGTTTTCAACTTGTTTAAATCATGGTCAAACCTAGGATTTGACCAAGATTCAAATGGGCATAAAATTAAAAAAAACAATAAAATGAAAAACCAATGCACATAGTCTTCTTATGTCATATTGATACGTCTCAAACGTATCTATAATTTCTTATGTTCCATGCTACTTTTATGATGATACTCACATGTTTTATATACATTATATGTCATTATTATGCATTTTCCGGCACTAACCTATTAACGAGATGCCGAAGAGCTAGTTGTTGTTTTCTGCTATTTTTGGTTTCAGAAATCCTAGTAAGGAAATATTCTCAGAATTGGACGAAATCAACGCCCAGGGGCCTATTTTTCCACGAAGCTTCCAGAAGTCCGAAGAGGAAATGAAGTGGGGCCACGAGGCGACGCCACACTAGGGCGGCGCGGCCCAGCCCCTGGTCGCGCGGCCCTGTTGTGTGGGCCCCTCGTGACGCCCCCTGACCTACCCTTCCGCCTACATATAGTATTCGTCGCGAAACCCCCAGTACCGAGAGCCACGATACGGAAAACCTTCCAGAGACACAGCCGCCGCCAATCCCATCTCGGGGGATTCAGGAGATCGCCTCCGGCACCCTGCCAGAGAGGGGAATCATCTCCCGGAGGTCTCTTCATCGCCATGATCGCCTCCGGATCGATGTGTGAGTAGTTCACCCCTGGACCATGGGTCCATAGCAGTAGCTAGATGGTCGTCTTCTCCTAATTGTGCTATCATGTTCGATCTTGTGAGCTGCCTATCATGATCAAGATCGTTTATTTGTAATCCTACATGTTGTGTTTGTTGGGATCCGATGGATATTGAATACTATGTCAAGTTGATTATCAATCTATCATATATGAGTTGTTTATGTTCTTGCATGCTCTCCGTTGCTAGTAGAGGCTCTGGCCAAGTTGATACTTGTAACTCCAAGAGGGAGTATTTATGCTCGATAGTGGGTTCATGCCTCTATTAAATCTGGGACAGTGACAGAAAGTTCTAAGGTTGTGGATGTGCTGTTGCCACTAGGGATAAAACATCGATGCTTTGTCTAAGAATATTTGTGTTGATTACATTACGCACCATACTTAATGCAATTGTCTGTTGCTTGCAACTTAATACCGGAAGGGGTTCGGATGATAACCTGAAAGTGGACTTTTTAGGCATAGATGCATGCTGGATGGCGGTCTATGTACTTTGTCGTAATGCCCTGATTAAATCTCATAGTACTCATCATGATATATGTATGTGCATTGTGATGCCTTCTTTTTTTGTCAATTGCCCAACTGTAATTTGTTCACCCAACATGCTATTTATCTTATGGGAGAGACACCACTAGTGAACTGTGGACCCCGGTCCTATTCTTTACATCTGAAATACAATCTACTGCAATACTTGTTCTTTACTGTTCTTTGCAAACAATCATCTTCCACACAATACGGTTAATCCTTTGTTCACAGCAAGCCGGTGAGATTGACAACCTCACTGTTACGTTGGGGCAAAGTACTTTGGTTGTGTTGTGCAGGTTCCACGTTGGCGCCGGAATCCCTGGTGTTGCACCGCACTACACTCCGTCACCAACAACCTTCAACGTGCTTCTTGGCTCCTACTGGTTCGATAAACCTTGGTTTCTTTCTGAGGGAAAACTTACTGTTGTGCACATCACACCTTCCTCTTGGGGTTCCCAACGGACGTGTGTCTCACGCGCATCAAGACTGTTTTCTGGCGCCGTTGCCGGGGAGATCAAGACAAGCTGCAAGGGGAGTCTCCACTTCCAATCTCTTTACTTTTTTTGTCTTGCTTTATTTTATTTACTATCTTGTTTGCTGCACTAAAACAAAACACACAAAAAAGTTAGTTGCTAGCTTTACTTTATTTACTATCTTGTTTGCGTTCTCTATATTAAAAACACAAAAAAATTAGTTACTTGCATTTACTTTGTTTAGATTGCTTATTTACTACTGTTAAAATGAATACTCCTGAAAATACTAAGTTGTGTGACTTCACTAGTTAGGCTTAATGGAAAACAACAAAAATATTATAGATCTTTATAGTATTTATATTGAGTTAGGACATGAGGTGTTTGAAGAGAAAATTAAAAAACCTATGGAACTTTATATGCATGCTAATGGCAATGTTATTAGTATGAATGCTTTGAACACCATTGTTGCTAATGCTATGGAAAACTCTAAGCTTGGGGAAGCTGGTTTTGAGGAGCATGATATTTTTAGTCCCCCAAGCATTGAGGAGAAAATTTTCTTTGATGATACTTTGCCTCCTATTTATGATGATTATAATGATAGTGGTCTTTTGGTGCCACCTACTATGGAGAGTAAATGTTATTATGATTATACTATGCCTCCTACACTTGATGAGAATAATAATGATAGCTACTTTGTTGAATTTGCTCCCACTACAACTAATAAAATTGATCATGCTTATGTGGAGAGTAATAATTTTATGCATATAGCTCATGATAAGAATGTTTCATGTGATAGTTATATTGTTGAGTTTGTTCATGATGCTACTGAAAGTTATTATGAGAGAGGAAAATATGGTTGTAGAAATTTTCATGTTACTAAAACACCTCTCTACATGTTGAGAATCTTGAAGTTACTCGTGTTTTATCTTCCTATGCTTGTCACTTTTCTCTTCATGAATTTGTTTATCTACAAGATTCCTTTTCATAGGAAGTGGGTTAGGCTTAAATGTGTTTTGAATTTGCTTCTTGATGCTCTCTTTTGCTTCAACTCTTATTTCTTGCGCGAGCATTGATACGTCCAAAACGTATCTCCTTTCCCGAACACTTTTGCTATTGTTTTGCCTCTAATTTGTGTATTTTGGATGCAACTAACACAGACTAACGCTGTTTTCAGCAGAACTGCTCTGGTGTCTCGTTTTTGTGCAAAAATCCAACTTTCAGGAAAATCCTCGGAATTTATGCGGATGGTCCTATTTTCCCAGAATATTGGCGGAGCCAGAAGGGCAAGCCAGGTGGGGGCCCGAGGGCCCCACACGCTAGGCCGGCGCGGCCCAGGAGGGGGGCGCGCGGCCCTATTGTGTGGCGGCCTCGGCTGGCCCCCGACGCCCTCCTTTGGACTACTTAACGCCCTCGACCTAAAAACGCACGGGGGGAAGTCGAAGTCGCCAAAAGCCATCCAGTACGCCGCCACCATCGCGAAACTCCGTCTCGGGACCAGAAACTCCGTTATGGCACCTCGCCGGGACGGGGAATTGGAGGAGATCATCACCGCCATCATCACCGACGCCTCTCCATCGACCAGCCATGTTTCCCCCATCCATGTGTGAGTAATTCCCCTGCTGTAGGCTGAAGGGGATGGTAGGGATTGGATGAGATTGGTCATGTAATAGTCATAAGATTGTTAGGGCATGGTGCCTAGTATCCGTAGATGTTACTTTTATGATATTGTTGCAACTTGTTATGCTTAATGCTTGTCACTAGGGCCCGAGTGCCATGATCTCAGATCTGAACATGTTATTGATTCATGAAGATATTCGTTGTTTATGATCTTACCTGCAAGTTGTATACACATGTCGCTGTCCGGAACCCGAGGCCCCAAAGTGACAGAAATTGGGACAACCGGAGGGGAAGGCAGTGATGTGAGGATCACATGTGCTCACGGAGTGTTAATGCTTTGCTCCGGTACTCTATTAAAAGGAGTACCTTAATATCCAGTAGTTTCCCTAGAGGCCCGGCTGCCATCGGCTGGTAGGACAAAAGATGTTGTGCAAGTTTCTCATTGCGAGCACGTACGACTATATATGGAACACATGCCTATTGATTGATTAGTACTTGGATACCGCTTTATTATTATCTGCAAATGCCCTGCTTTGATTGTTACATGAGTTTCTCTCATCCATGCAACGCCCGTTCATCCATCCCTGTGCCTACAGTATTTTAATCCTGCTGTTTACTATAATCACTACTGCTGTCTTTGTTACTCTGCTGCTGTTGTTTCACTACTGCTACTGCTATAAAACTGTTACTACTGATAAACTCTTGCGAGCAAGTCTATTTCCAGGTGCAGCTGAATTGACAACTCCGCTGTTAAGGCTTTCAAGTATTCTTTGTCTCCCCTTGTGTCGAATCAATAAATTGGGTTTTACTTCCCTCGAAGACTGTTGCGATCCCCTATACTTGTGGGTTATCAAGACTATTTTCTGGCGCCGTTGCCGGGGAGCATAGCTTTATTTGGAAGTTCATTTGGATTGATATTGTTCACTGCAAATTCTCCATCATGGGTAAACCTCGCGATACTAAGGTCGCCATATTACCATCCACTACAAGAAAAGGTACAACTCTGAGTACCTCTGCTGCTCTTGATTCACCATATGTGATAAGTAAACTTGTTTCACCTCCACAAGCTTCAAATGCTGGTACTTCTGCTGAATCTGAAAACTCCTCTTATAATTTTGATGATGCTTCTGATGTGCTTGATAATGATGGTTCGTTAGGATCTTTTCTAGATGCTACAATTGCTAGGTCTAGACAAATTGAAAATACTGAAACTCCTAATGAAAATGCTGCTAGACCTGTTAATTCACCTGAGTCTGTTGAATACTCTAGTGATGATCTTGATGAAGATTATGTGGAACTTGATGATGATTTTATTGAAAAATGCAATGCTACTACTGATGCAAGAAAAATTAAAAAGTTGCTTGCAGAACATACTGTTAGATATAAACTGTCTCCTGATCCTAAATTTGCCACATCTCCTATAAACATTAAGGATAAAGATTATGATTTTTCTCTTGATCTATCTCATATAGCTATTGTTGAGAAAACACCCTTTTGTGGTACTGAAAAAGAAAGTGTTGTTGAACACATGATTGAGTTATCTACTCTGAGTTGCTTGTTTTCTGATGATGTTAAGAAGCGTACTTACTTTGTTGCTAAAATCTTTCCATTCTCATTAAAGGATGACGCTAAAACTTGGTATAATAGTTTGCCACCTGATTCTATTAATAGTCCAAAAGAATTGCTTGATGTTTTCTTCCGGAAATACTTTCCTGCTAGTGCTCAACATATTGCTTTGCAGAGAATTTATAATTTTGACCAGGAAGATGGAGAGAAATTGCCTGAGGCTTGGGCGAGATTTTGCTCTCTTATTAGAGCTCGGCCTGAACATGATTTGGAAAAGCATGATTTACTTGATATATTTTATAGTGGACTAACCATTGAGTCTAGGGCATACCTAGATAGCTATGCTGGTTGTGTTTTCAGGAAAAGAACTCCAGACGACGCTGAAGAATTATTGGCTAAAATAGGCCGGAATCATGATGATTGGACTACACCTGAACCAACCCCGACACCAATACTGAAGAAGAGGGGTATGATTAAATTAAATGATGAAGATATGAGGGAAGCTAAGAAGTCTCTTAAGGAGAAGGGTATTAAACCTGAAGATGTGAAGAATTTACCTCCCATAGAAGATTTATGTAAGATAACTCCCCCTTCATCCATGATTGAGGTACACTCTCTTCAACGCTTTACTAGGGAAGATATTCCGTATTCAAAACCTCCTGCACAATGCTTAGATGAGTTTGATAATTATATTGTTAAGCAAAATAATTTTAATATGAGAGTAGAGAATCATTTAATGGAAAATTCTCGAGCTATTAGTGAATTGCATGATATTGTGGAGAGAACCTCCAATGATGTTAAGATTCTTGTTAAACATTTTCATATGGTTCAAACTCAAATTGATCAACTCACTAAAGTGCAAAATGACCTGTTGGAAAATAATTCTAAAGAAAAACATGCTTATGAAGTAACAACTAGAGGTGGTGTTTCTACCCAGGATCCTCTATATCCTGAGGGGCATCCCAAAAGAGTTGAACAAGATTCTCAACGAACTAAAACTAGTGCTCCATCTAAGAAAAAGAAAAAGAAACATAAGAATGTTGTAGAATCCTCTGAACCTGTTAATGATCCTAATAGTATTTCTATTTCTGATGCTGAAACTGAAAGTGGTAATGAACATGATAAAGATAATGATAAGAATGATACTCCTGATAAAGAAGAGGTTGAAGAAGAACCTGAAAAGCATGTTAAAAATAAAAAGTATACTAAAGAAGATTTTATTGCTGAGAAACATGGTAATGAAAGAGAACCTTGGGTTCAAAAGCAAATGCCTTTTCCTGCTAAGAAATTAAAATCAAAGGAAGAAGAACACTATAATAAATTTTGTGATTGGATGAAACCTTTATTCCAGCAAATACCTTTAACTGATGCTATTAAATTGCCTCCTTATTCAAAGTATATGAAAGATATTGTCACTAACAAAAGGAAAATTCCTAATGAGGAGATTTCCACTATGCTTGCTAATTACTCTTTCAATGGTAAGGTTCCAAAGAAGCTTGGTGACCCAGGTATTCCAACTATTCCTTGTTCAATTAAGAATAATTATGTTAGAACTGCTCTATGTGATTTGGGAGCGGGTGTTAGTGTGATGCCTTTTTCTCTTTATAAGAGACTTTATTTGGATAAGTTGATACCGACTGATATATCTTTGCAAATGGCTGATAAATCTACTGCTATTCCTGTTGGTGTATGTGAGGATGTTCCTGTTCAAGTTACTCAAAACTGCTTGATATTAACTGATTTTGTTGTGTTGGAAATGCCTGAAGATGATAATATGTCCTTTATTCTTGGGAGACCCTTTCTTAATACTGCAGGGGCTGTTATTGATTGCAATAAAGGAAAAGTCACTTTTAATGTTGATGATAAGGAACATACTGTCTATTTTCCCAAGAAGACCGATAAAATATGTGGAGTTAATACAATTTCCAGTTCAAGAACCGTCAAAGTGGGAGTTATTGATTGTCCTATATATGATCTCAAAGAGGGATATCAAACTATTATGATTGGATCCGTATCAATACAATATAAGGTAATATGATTGATTTGAGGTTTATTTCTTCTTATGACATGTAAAATTATTTGGTGGCAAGACTTGATCAACCTTGTTAACAAGTACATTTTATATGCATAGAAGAGCTAAACAACATTTCTTTCTTCCTCCACTTGATCTACTTGCTGTAGCACTTTTGTTTTGCAAAGTTCTTTAGTTAATTAGAGATTTCACAATCTTTTTCTGCCCAGTAATAATAAATTTAACACCCAGAAATGTGCATTTTTCAAAGTTTTCAAAAACTCACAAAAATTATACCAGTAGTCCTATTTTTCGACGAGGCACCTGGGAACACCCGGGGATGACCAGTGGGGCACCCCAGGGTGGCACCCCACAGGCCGGCGCGGCCAGCAAGGGGGGCGCGCCACCCTGTTGTGTGGGCCCCTCCTTGCCCCACTTCAACATCTCTTCCTCCCATTCTTTTCTCTCTCCCGAAAAAACTCGCACCAGGTTCCTCTCACTCGTGTTTTTGCTCAAAAGTTCTAGATTTCTCGATCTCTTTGCTCAGCCCAGATTTCTGTCTGAAATTTGGCACATTTGCTCTCCGGTATGTGACTCCTCCGATTATCCAAATAGAATTTTGTTTAGTGGAGTATATCTTGAATATTTTGCTGCTGTAGGTAACATGTTTAGTGAGCTTGCATGCTTGTTCTAAGTGGTAGAAGCTAGTTTTGATGCATGTTTAGTACTCTAACAAGTTCCTATGGTAGTTTCCCTCAAATATATGTCACCAAATCAAATTTTATAATGTTTGTTGAAAAATTTCAGAAAAGGAAGATGGATAATTGTAACTTTGGAGAAGTGTTTGAAAGAGAGACAACAAGCACAGGGAGGCCCTCGAGGTCATCCACCCGATTCAGGCAATCCTATAATGAGGACCTCATCGCACCAAGCTTCGCACCCGAAGAGGACAATGGAGTCCCTAATGCTTCATCCTTCCCATGTTATGACTTTTTGAGAAATGCGGGTTTGTTGGATGATTTCTTGACCCTTGTTGGTAAGGCAGGCTTAACCGCCTATGTGGGAGACGAGAGTGAGCAATACTACACGCTCACTAAAATCTTTGTGGAGAGCTTCAAGTTCAACAATAAGCACTTTCGCCCGACAGTTTCATTCAAGATCTATGGTAAAACTATTACTATGAAGTTGGAAAATTTTTGTGCTGCATTGGGTATTGCCCCTGTAGGTACAGCAAGGAAGATCGAGGATAACCCCAAGGAATTGCTGGAGCTCTATCGAGGGATCACCAATGATGATTGTTGCACCATTCAGCGTGGCAAGATAAGAAACATTCAACTCCCCGCCATTAAGTATTTTGCTTATTACATCGGTACTAGCATTCTTGGTAGGGAGAACACCAGTAACATATCTAGCTATCACCTTGGTTTCTTAATTGCTGCACTCACTGGGGACACGCCTTATCATCTTGGTGCTCTTGTTGCTCGCCGCTTGTCTAACAAGGGGCCTATATTTGGAGGAATTATTGCTTCGCGCGTTTTAGCATATTTAGAGCTTCCTCTTGACCCTACTGATGTAAAAATAACCCCTATGAGGCTCGATATTGCTGCTATGAAGAGTCACCAATTTGTTACGGCCGACTCTAGTTTAGATAACACTGTCTATAGAATATTGTTTGCTGACGGGGAAGAGAGGGAAATCCTTTTGCCGCAGCCAGATTTGTTCAGTATTGACAGGAAACCATGGTCGCGCTCTAAGGAGGAGGTGAACGAGCAATTGAAGATACAGGGCTTCCATCAGCAGCATGACTCCGAGGACGCCGAGCCCTCTTATGACTACACCGTCACGTATCCGGGTGCTTCTTCCAGCACATACCCGGAATATGATCCATCTTCATCGTACTACGAAGGTGCTACTTCATGGGCACCATGGGATTGATCTCCACTTAGGCAAAAGCCTAAACTTGGGGGGAGGTATACCGGCATCACTCATTCTTTGCATATTATGGTTGCTGGATACTTGTATATACTTGTTTAGCTTCTTGAAATGGTTTTCTAATAAGAGGGAGATGATATTTAGGGAAGTGCTGCCTGAAAACAGATTCTGGGCTGTTACTAAAAATATTCGTGCGCACAGCCAGAACGTTATTTTGAGTTGCAAATTTTTTTGCATGTTCCCCAGGTTGTTATCTAACTTTCATTAGTTGAACACTTTTTGAACTGAGCAACGGAAGATTTTTGTAAATATCGACTTCTGTACTGCTGTCAGGTTTTGGCAGATTTCTGCCATCCTGCTTTTCTGTGTTTCTTCTAGTTTTCATTCTCCTGCTTTTGTTTTGTTTCTTTCCTAAAACACAAAAAGACCAAAAATATTTCTGTTGTTTCTCTTTACCATTTGTTATTTTGGTTTCTTGCTTTCATCTTGCTTTATTTGCTATCGTTGGTTTGCTATAAGAAAATCCAAAAAGATTTTGCTTTGTTTGCTTGTTTCATTTTGTTCTTGTTCCCAATTCGAAAATACCAAAAATATTTGTTGTTCTTCTTTGGTTTTGTAAAGTTCATTATGGAGTTCAGTGGTCTTCGGTGGTTGGATCTTGGTTTTCATTCCATATTATTCAAACTACACAAGTGAAAGGCAATAATGACGATCAACAACAATCCGACTGTGGTGAGAGGCTGGTATGAACTCTATTTGTTTTCATTTTTGTACATATACTCATCCATGTGAGCATGCTTAGTTGGTTCATGTGAGGTATATGTCAATTAAGAAAGTCTAGTAGTTCACAATCTCTCATGATTAGCTCCAATTTATTAATATGAGTAGCATGTCATAAATATTTGCTTGCATTGCTTTATTCATAGATAGATATGACATTGTGGTATCCTCCTCTGAATAATCCACTTGAATCAACTTGGCACATGCTCACGCATGCATAATACTGAACAAAAGTCAATTAAGCCTCGATGATTTACTTCACCTCAGAGTTCTTGTATCACTTTTATGCCTCTGTTAATTTATTTTACCGCAAGCATGATTATGACAGTTACTGCTCTCTTGATTGTCGCTTCCCAGTCTATTGCTAGCCTTCACTTGTACTGAGCGGGAACACTGCTCGTGCTTCCAAACCCCTGAAAACCAAGTTATCCCAGAGTGTCCACCATAAATACCTATGCATGGCATTTCAAACCATTCCAAGTAAATTCCCATGTGCTACCTTTAAAACCTTCAAAAAGCTTCTCAATTTGTGTTAATGTTTTATAGCTCATGAGGAAGTACGTGGTGTTTATCTTTCGATCTTGTCATTTACTCCGGACGGACTTTCACCAATGGACTAGTGGCACATCCGCTTATCCAATAATTTTGCAAAAAGAGCTGGCAACGGGGTTCCCAGCCCCAGTTAATTAACTTTCATAAATTTACAAATAGACACTCATCCATGGTATGTGATTGTTGGTTGGCACCCGAGGATTCGGTTAGCCATGGCTTGAGAAAGCAAAGGTGGGGAGGATTGTCATCTAAATAAAACTAAAATAAAAAGGCACTCCTTCATGGTATGAGATTGTTGGCTGGCACCCGAGGATTCGGTTAGCCATTGTTTGTGAAAGCAAGGTTGGAAGGAGTGTCACCCAAAAATAAAATTTCATGGGAGCCGCTCTTGGAAGTCCGGTATATGAGGTAGTTAGAGTACTCATTACCATTCGTTGACAACGACAAACACCTCTCAAAACCATTTTACTTCTGTCTTTATAAAAATGAAAAGCTCTAGCACATGTTAGTCCCTGCTTCCCTCTGCGAAGGGCCAATCTTTTACTTTTATGCTGAGTCACCATCCTTTCTTTGAGCACTTTCTTGAGAGCACAACTGTCATTCTTAGTATAATATGCTTGTCTCAAAATGTGATTAATTGTGGTATAACTTTGATGCTTTTATCTTTGATAATCTCCACTTCCAGTCTTTCCATGAACTTCAAAGGTGCCCGGGCATTTATGTTTTGCTGTACAAATACGGGCAAGCGAGATGCCACTTTATCATATCCTTTTATGAACATTGCAATCCTGCTAATAGACATGATTCATGATGCTTATTATTAATTTGTTGGTACTTTTTCCATGATTAATATAACTATTAGATGATTTTATTTGCATGTATTTTATTGTGAATTGCTTAAGTACTTGCCATATCATGAGAATATTTACATCATATGAGCAAATGTGTTCGTGAAAGTTCTTTTATCGCACTCAGTTTTTAACTGAATTGCTTGAGGACAAGCAATAAGCTACGCTTGGGGGGAGTTGATACGTCCAAAACGTATCTCCTTTCCCGAACACTTTTGCTATTGTTTTGCCTCTAATTTGTGTATTTTGGATGCAACTAACACGGACTAACGCTGTTTTCAGCAGAACTGCTCTGGTATCTCGTTTTTGTGCAGAAATCCAACTTTCAGGAAAATCCTCAGAATTTATGCGGAAGGTCCTATTTTCCCAGAATATTGGCGGAGCCAGAAGGGCAAGCCAGGTGGGGGCCCGAGTGCCCCACACGCTAGGCCGGCGCGGCCCAGGAGGGGGGCGCGCGGCCCTATTGTGTGGCGGCCTCGGCTGGCCCCCGACGCCCTCCTTTGGACTACTTAACGCCCTCGACCTAAAAACGCACGGGGGGAAGTCGAAGTCGCCAGAAGCCATCCAGTACGCCGCCACCATCGCGAAACTCCGTCTCGGGACCAGAAACTCCGTTATGGCACCTCGCCGGGACGGGGAATTGGAGGAGATCATCACCGCCATCATCACCGACGCCTCTCCATCGACCAGCCATGTTTCCCCCATCCATGTGTGAGTAATTCCCCCGCTGTAGGCTGAAGGGGATGGTAGGGATTGGATGAGATTGGTCATGTAATAGTCATAAGATTGTTAGTGCATGGTGCCTAGTATCCGTAGATGTTACTTTTATGATATTGTTGCAACTTGTTATGCTTAATGCTTGTCACTAGGGCCCGAGTGCCATGATCTCAGATCTGAACATGTTATTGATTCATGAAGATATTCGTTGTTTATGATCTTACCTGCAAGTTGTATACACATGTCGCTGTCCGAAACCCGAGGCCCCAAAGTGACAGAAATTGGGACAACCGGAGGGGAAGGCGGTGATGTGAGGATCACATGTGTTCACGGAGTGTTAATGCTTTGCTCCGGTACTCTATTAAAAGGAGTACCTTAATATCCAGTAGTTTCCCTAGAGGCCCGGCTGCCACCGGCTGGTAGGACAAAAGATGTTGTGCAAGTTTCTCATTGCGAGCACGTACGACTATATATGGAACACATGCCTATTGATTGATTAGTACTTGGATACCGCTTTATTATTATCTGCAAATGCCCTTCTTTGATTGTTACATGAGTTTCTCTCATCCATGCAACGCCCGTTCATCCATCCCTGTGCCTACAGTATTTTAATCCTGATGTTTACTATAATCACTACTGCTGTCTTTGTTACTCGTCGCTTTGTTGTTTCACTACTCTTGCTATAAAACTGTTACCTACCGATAAACTCTTGCGAGCAAGTCTGTTTCCAGGTGCAGCTGAATTGACAACTCCGCTGTTAAGGCTTTCAAGTATTCTTTGTCTCCCCTTGTGTCGAATCAATAAATTGGGTTTTACTTCCCTCGAAGACTGTTGCGATCCCCTATACTTGTGGGTTATCAAGCATCATTAAAATTGCTGAGCCCATCTTAATGGCTATAAAGAAAGAACTTCTTGGGAGATAACCCATGTCTTCATTTTACTACAGTACCTTTGTTTTATATTTGAGTCTTGGAAGTTGTTACTACTGTAGCAACCTCTCCTTATCTTTATTTTATTGCATTGTTGTGCCAAGTAAAGTCTTTGATAGTAAAGTCAATACTAGATTTGGATTACTGCGCAGAAATAGATTTCTTGCTGTCACGAATCTGGGCAGAATTCTCTGTAGGTAACTCAAAAAAATCTGCAAATTTACGTTCGTGATCCCCAGATATGTACGCAACTTTCATTCAGTTTGAGCATTTTCATCTGAGCAAGTTAAGTGCCCCTGTAAAATTCGTCTTTACGGACTGTTCTGTTTTGATAGATTCTGCCTTCTATTTCGCATTGCCTGTTTTGCCATGTTTGATGGATTTCTTTGTTCCATTAACTTTCAGTAGCTTTGTGCAATGTCCAGAAGTGTTAAGAATGATTATGTCACCTCTGAATGTATGAATTTTCAATTATGCACTAACCCTCTAATGAGTTTGTTTCGAGTTTGGTGTGGAGGAAGTTTTCAAGGGTCAAGAGAGGAGTATGATACAATATGATCAAGAAGAGTGAAAAGTCTAAGCTTGGGGATGCCCCCGTGGTTCATCCCTGCATATTTCAAGAAGACTCAAGCATCTAAGCTTGGGGATGCCCAAGGCATCCCCTTCTTCATCGACAACTTTATCAGGTTCCTCTAGTGAAACTATATTTTTATTCAATCACATCTTATGTGCTTTGCTTGGAGCGTCTGTTTGTTTGTTTTTGTTTTTGTTTGAATAAGATCGGATCCTAGCATTCTTTGTGTGGGAGAGAGACACGCTCCGATGTTTCGTATGAACACATATGTTCTTAGCTTTATTCTTAATGTTCATTGCGAAGGTTGAACTACCTCGTTCATTGTTATATGGTTGGAAACGGAAAATGCCGCATGTGGTAATTGGTATAATGTCTTGAATAATTTGATACTTGGCAATTGTTGTGCTCATATAGATCATGTTTAAGCTCTTGCATCATGTACCTTGCACCTATTAATGAAGAACTACATAGAGCTTGTTAAAATTTGGTTTGCATGATTGGTCTCTCTAAGTCTAGATATTTTCTGGTTGAGGTGTTTGAACAACAAGGAGACGATGTAAAGGCTTATAATGCTTACAATATGTTTATATGTGAGTCTTGCTGCACCGTTTTATACTTGAGTTTGCTTCAAACAACCTTGCTAGCCTAGCCTTGTATTGAGAGGGATTCTTCTCGTGCATCCAAATCCTTGAGCCAAAATCCATGCCATTTGTGTCCACCATACCTACCTACCACATGGTATTTCTCCGCCATTCCAAAGTACATTACTTGGGTGCTACCTTTAAAATTCCATTCTTTGCCTTTACAATACATAGCTCATGGGACAAAGTAGCCTTAAAAACTATTGTGGTGAAGAATATGTACTTATGTGTCTTATTTCTTAATAAGTTGCTTGTTGAGCGGTAACCATGTTTCTGGGGACGCCATCAACTTTTACCTTTGTTGAATATCATGTGAGTTGCTATGCATGTTTGTCTTGTCTGAAGTAAGGGAGATTTTCATGATCAAATGGTTTGAGTATGCATATTGTTAGAGAAGAACATTGGGCCGCTAACTAAAGCCATGAATCATGGTGGAAGTTTCAGTTTGGACACAAAACCTCAATCTCTTATGAGAATATTAACTGTTGTTGAATGCTTAAGCATTAAAAGAGGAGTCCATTATCTGTTGTCTATGTTGTCCCGGTATGGGTGTCTAAGTTGAGAATGATCAAAAGCGAGAAATCCAATGCGAACCTTCTCCTTAGACCCTTGTACAGGCGGCATAGAGTTACCCCTTTGTGACACTTGGTTGAAACATATGTTATGCAATGATAATCTGTGTTAATCCAAGCTAATTAGGACAAGGTGCGGGCACTATTGGTATACTATGCATGAGGCTTGCAACTTATAAGATATCTTATACATAACTCATATGATTTATTACTACCGTTGACAAAATTGTTTCTTGTTTTCAAAATGAAAAGCTCTAGCACAAAAATAGTAATCCATGCTTCCCTCTGCGAAGGGCCTTTCTTCTACTTTATTGTTGAGTCAGTTTACCTATTCTTTCTATCTTAGAAGCAAACACTTGTGTAAACTGTGTGCATTGATTCTTACATGTTTACCTATTGCACTTGTTATATTACTTTGTGTTGACAATTATCCATGATATATACATGTTAAAGTTGAAAGCAACCGCTGAAACTTATATCTTCCTTTGTGTTGTTTCAAAGCTTTCTACTAAGAATTTATTGCTTATGAGTTAACTGTTATGCAAGACTTATTGATGCTTGTCTTGAAAGTACTATTCATGAAAAGTCTTTGCTATATGATTCATTTGTTTACTCATTATCTTCATCATTGCTTCGAATCGCTGCATTCATCTCATGTGCTTTACAATAGTATTGATCAAGATTATGATAGCATGTCACTTCAGAAATTATCTTTGTTATCGTTTACCTACTCGAGGGCGAGTAGGAACTAAGCTTGGGGATGCTTGATACGTCTCAAACGTATCTATAATTTCTTATGTTCCATGCTACTTTTATGATGATACTCACATGTTTATTATACATTATATGTCATTATTATGCATTTTCCGGCACTAACCTATTAACGAGATGCCGAAGAGCCAGTTGCTATTTTCTGCTGTTTTTGGTTTCAGAAATCCTAGTAAGGAAATATTCTCGGAATTGGACGAAATCAACGCCCAGGGGCCTATTTTTTCACGAAGCTTCCAGAAGTCCGAAGAGGAAACGAAGTGGGGCCACGAGGCGACGCCACACTAGGGCGGCGCGGCCCAGCCCCTGGCCGCGCGGCCCTGTTGTGTGGGCCCCTCGTGACGCCCCCTGACCTACCCTTCCGCCTACATATAGTCTTCGTCGCGAAACCCCCAGTACCGAGAGCCACGATACGGAAAACCTTCCAGAGACGCAGTCGCCGCCAATCCCATCTCGGGGGATTCAGGAGATCGCCTCCGGCACCCTGCCGGAGAGGGGAATCATCTCCCGGAGGTCTCTTCATCGCCATGATCGCCTCCGGATCGATGTGTGAGTAGTTCACCCCTGGACCATGGGTCCATAGCAGTAGCTAGATGGTCGTCTTCTCCTAATTGTGCTATCATGTTCGATCTTGTGAGCTGCCTATCATGATCAAGATCATTTATTTGTAATCCTACATGTTGTGTTTGTTGGGATCCGATGGATATTGAATACTATGTCAAGTTGATTATCAATCTATCATATATGAGTTGTTTATGTTCTTGCATGCTCTCCGTTGCTAGTAGAGGCTCTGGCCAAGTTGATACTTGTAACCCCAAGAGGGAGTATTTATGCTCGATAGTGGGTTCATGCCTCCATTAAATCTGGGACAGTGACAGAAAGTTCTAAGGTTGTGGATGTGCTGTTGCCACTAGGGATAAAACATCGATGCTTTGTCTAAGGATATTTGTGTTGATTACATTACGCACCATACTTAATGCAATTGTCTGTTGCTTGCAACTTAATACCGGAAGGGGTTCGGATGATAACCTGAAAGTGGACTTTTTAGGCATAGATGCATGCTGGATGGCGGTCTATGTACTTTGTCGTAATGCCCTGATTAAATCTCATAGTACTCATCATGATATATGTATGTGCATTGTTATGCCTTCTTTATTTGTCAATTGCCCAACTGTAATTTGTTCACCCAACATGTTATTTATCTTATGGGAGAGACACCACTAGTGAACTGTGGACCCCGGTCCTATTCTTTACATCTGAAATACAATCTACTGCAATACTTGTTCTTTACTGTTCTTTGCAAACAATCATCTTCCACACAATACGGTTAATCCTTTGTTCACAGCAAGCCGGTGAGATTGACAACCTCACTGTTACGTTGGGGAAAAGTACTTTGGTTGTGTTGTGCAGGTTCCACGTTGGCGCCGGAATCCCTGGTGTTGCGCCGCACTACACTCCACCACAAGCAACCTTCAACGTGCTTCTTGGCTCCTACTGGTTCGATAAACCTTGGTTTCTTTCTGAGGGAAAACTTACTGCTGTGCACATCACACCTTCCTCTTGGGGTTCCCAACGGACGTGTGTCTCACGCGCATCACATATATATAGTAAGCATACAATTAAGTTGATAAACAAGGTCTAGACATATTCAAACGAGAAAAATCATGTATCAAGCTACCCCTAACCCCAAACTCTGTCTTATGAAGTCAAGCATGAAGAGAAGTACGTGGTTTTTTGGTTTCAAACATGGAAATTTCAAAAACCCTCTCAATAGCTTCATTTTGGAGTGACTACGAAGGATACATGCTTAATTTTCATATTCATGTTTTAAACTTGTTTAAATCATGGTCAAACCTATGATTTGACCAAGATTCAAATGGGCATAATTTAAAAAAAAATGAAAAATCAAGGCACATAGTCTTCTTATGTCATATAGTAAGCATTCAATTAAGTTGATAAACAAGGTCTAGACATATTCAAACCAGAAAAATCATGTATCTACCCCCTATATATCCCTAAACCCTGACTTATGAAGTCAAGCATGAAGAGAAGTGGTTTTTGGTTTCAAACATGGAAATTTCAAAAACCCTCCCAAGAGCTTCATTTTGGAGTGACTAAGAAGCATACATGCTTACTTTTTCATATTCATGTTTTAAACTTGTTCAAATCTTGGTCAACAAACCTAGGATTTGACGAAGATTCAAATGGGTACAAAAAAATTAAAACCAAGGTCTGCTCATGTCATATAGTAAGCATTCAATTAAATTGATAAACAAGGTCTAGACATATTCAAACTAGCAGGAAAATCATGTATCTACCCCCTAACCCTAAATTCAGTCTTATGAAGTCAAGCATGCATGAAGAGAAGTGGTTTTTGGTTTCAAGCATGGAAATTTCAAAAACCCTCCCAAGAGCTACATATTGGAGTGACTAAGAAGGATAGATGCTTAATTTTTCATATTCATGTTTTAAACTTGATTAAATCATGGTCAAACCTAGGATTTGACCAAGATTCAAATGGGCATAAAAATTCAAAAAAAAAATGAAAAACCAATGCACATAGTCATCTTATGTCATCTAGTAAGCATTCAATTAAGTTGATAAACAATGTCTAGACATATTCAAACCAGAAAATTTATGTATCAAGCTACCCCTAACCCCAAACTCTGTCTTATGAAGTCTAGCATGAAGAGAAGTACGTGGTTTTTTGGTTTCAAACATGGAAATTTCAAAAACCCTCTCAAGATCGAGCTTCATTTTGGAGTGACTACGAAGGATACATGCTTAATTTTTCATATTCATGTTTTAAACTTGTTTAAATCATGGTCAAACCTAGGATTTGACCAAGATTCAAATGGGCATAAAAAATCAAAAAAAAATGAAAAACCAATGCACATAGTCATCTTATGTCATCTAGTAAGCATTCAATTAAGTTGATAAACAAGGTCTAGACATATTCAAACCAGAAAATTCATGTATCAAGCTACCCCTATCCCCAAACTCTGTCTTATGAAGTCAAGCATGAAGAGAAGTACGCGGTTTTTTGGTTTCAAACATGGAAATTTCAAAAACCCTCTCAAGAGCTTCATTTTGGAGTGACTACGAAGGATACATGCTTAATTTTTCATATTCATGTTTTAAACTTGTTTTAATCATGGTCAAACCTAGGATTTGACCAAGATTCAAATGGGCAAAATTCTAAAAAAAATGAAAAATCAAGGCACATAGTCTTCTTATGTCATATATATAGTAAGCATTCAATTAAGTTGATAAACAAGGTCTAGACATATTCAAACCAGAGAAATCATGTATCTACCCCCTAACCCTAAACTCTGCCTCATGAAGTCAAGCGCATGAAGATATGTGGTTTTTGGTTTCAAACATGGAAATTTCAAAAACCCTCCCAAGAGCTTCATTTTGAAGTGATTAATTAAGAAGCATACATGCATGCTTACTTTTTCATATTCATGTTTTAAACTTATTCAAATCTTGGTGAAACCTAGGATTTGACCAAGATTCAAATGGGTATAAAAATTCAAAAACAACAAAAAAGGTCTTCTTATGTTATATAGTAGGAATTCAATTAAGTTGATAAATAAGGTCTAGACATATTCAAACCAGAAAAATCATGTATCTATCCCCTAACCCTAAACTTTGTCTTATGAAGTCAAGCATGAAGAGAAGTGGTTTTTGGTTTCAAGCATGGAAATTTCAAAAACCTCCCCAAACATCATTTTAGAGTGACTAAGAAGGATACAAGCTCCCCTTTTCATTTTCATGTTTTAAACTTGTTTAAATTATCTTGGTCAAATCTAGGATTTGACAAGATTCAAATGGGAAAACATATGATAAGTGATGCAAATATCATTTCTAAGTGCGGGCAAACCAGCCTTTAGCTTAACATATTACAAGGTTTCAGAAAATTGAGTGGGGGCGGCTGCCCCCCTTGGCTATAGTCTGGACCCGCCCATGCTATAGTTTGAGGCCATTTGGATGACGTCGAAAAAATTCTTTGATTAGAAATGGGGTTGTTCGAACCCCGTAGTTGGATTTTTTTGAACCTTGATCTGTAGTACTGGGCAAAACCCTAGTTTAACCTATTTAATTATAGATTCGTAGGTCGATTTTTCTATGTACCTTTTTATTATTACTCTACTATGCAGCACATATGTGTTTGCCCGTCGAGTGAAACTCGGAGGAAGAGGGATCACTCGGAAGGAGAGAAGAAGGAGGGAGAGCATTATGGTGTCTCCCCTTTTTCGGGTGATGATGTTGGATTGTGCAGGGTTTGTCGATGAGCAGGAGGTGCGAGCGAGCGAGCGAGTCGAGCGAGGCCGAGAATGAGAGAGATTTGTTTTTTTTGTGAGAGGGACAACCGAAGGATCCTGAAGGACCCAGAGACTTCCAATACGCATCCTGATGCGTCTTCTCTTGACAAAGAAAATGGCTGGGAGTTTGCGTACCTATTGCACGTGACTTGTGCTCACTGAAGTGTGGGACCTCACGCATGGGCACCACACGTAAGTGATAGACCTGTTGGTGTAAAAACTCGGTTGATTATTATAGTGCATTAGAACAAAGTTTCCTATGGATTCAAGGGTAGGAAATCCAAGTTAACTCATTTACATGACATTATTTTTTCCATGAATCAAAGTTAACACATCTATCAATTGGTACATTTTGGAGTGACTAAGAAGGATCCATGCTTACCTTTTCGTTTTCACGTGTTAAAATTGTTTAAATCTTGGTCAAACCTAGGATTTGACAGAGATTCAAATGGGCGGAAAATTCAAAAAAAACAGAAAAATGAAAAACCAAAGCACATACGTAGTTTTCTTATGTCATATAGTAAGCATTCAAGTTGATAAACAAGGTCTAGACATATTCAAACCATACAAATCATGTATCTACCCCTAACCCTAAACTATGTCTTATGAAGTCAAGCATGAAGAGAAGTGGTTTTGGGTTTCAAACATGGAAATTACAAAAACCTCCCAAAAACTTCATTTAGAGTGACTAAGAAGGATAAATGCTTCCCTTTTCATATTCATGTTTTAAACTTGTTTAAATCTTGGTCAAACCTAGGATTTGACCAAGATTCAAATGGGCATCAAAAATATAAAAAAAAAATCAGAAAATTGAAAACCAAAGCACATAGTCTTCTTATGTCATATAGTAAGCATTAAAGTTGATAAACAAGGTCTAGACGTATTCAAACCAGACAAATCATGTATCTACCCCTAACCCTAAACTCTGTCTTATGAAGTCAAGCATGAAGAGAAGTTGTTTTGGGTTTCAAACATGGAAATTCAAAAACCCTCCCAAGAGCTACATTTTGGAGTGACTAAGAAGGATAAATGCTTAATTTTTCATATTCATGATTTAAACTTGTTCAAATCTTGGTCAAACATAGGATTTGACCAATATTCAAATGGGCATACAAATTAAAAAAAAACAAAAAAATTGAAAAACCAAGGTCTTCTTATGTCATATAGTAAGCATTCAATTAAGATGATAAACAAGGTCTAGACATATTCAAACAAGAAAATTCATGTATCTACCCCCTAACCCTAAACTTTGTTTCATGAAGTCAAGCATGAAGATATGTGGTTTTTGGTTTCGAACATGGAAATTCAAAAACCCTCCCAAGAGCTTCATTTTGAAGTGACTAAGAAGCACACATGCTTACTTTTTCATATTCATGTTTTTAACTTATTCAAATCTTGGTGGAACCAAGGATTTGACCAAGATTCAAATGGGTATAAAAATTCAAAAAAAAAGGTCTTCTTATGTTATATAGTAAGCATTCAATTAAGTTGATAAACAAGGTCTAGACATATTCAAACCAGGAAAATCATGTATCTACCCCCTAACCCTAAACTCTGTCTTATGAAGTCAAGCATGCATGAAGAGAAGTGGTTTTTGGTTTCAAGCATGGAAATTTCAAAAACCCTCCCAAGAGCTACATTTTGGAGTGACTAATAAGAAGGATAGATGCTTAATTTTTCATATTCATGTTTTAAACTTGTTTAAATCATGGTCAAACCTAGGATTTGACCAAGATTCAAATGAGCATAAAATTCAAAAAAAACAATAAAATGAAAAACCAATGCACATAGTCATCTTATGTCATCTAGTAAGCATTCAATTAAGTTGGTAAACAAGGACTAGACATATTCAAACCAGAAAAATCATGTATCAACAAGCTACCCCTAACCCCAAACTCTGTCTTATGAAGACAAGCATGAAGTGAAGTACGTGGTTTTTTGGTTTCAAACATGGAAATTTCAAAAACCATCTCAAGAGCTTCATTTTGGAGTGACTACGAAGGATACATGCTTAATTTTTCATATTCATGTTTTAAACTTGTTTAAATCATGGTCAAACATAGGATTTGACCAAGATTCAAATGGACATAATTTAAAAAAATGAAAAACCAAGGCACATAGTCTTCTTATGTCATATAGTAAGAATTCAATTAAGTTGATAAACAAGGTCTAGACATACTCAAACCATAAAAATCATTTATCTACCCCATAACCCTAAACTCTGTCTTGTGAAGTCAAGCTTGAAGAGAAGTGGTTTTTGGTTTCAAACACGGAAATTTCCAAAACCCTCTCAAGAGCTTCATTTAGGAGTGACTAAGAAGGATCCATAGGAAACTATGTACTAATACAGTATAATAATCACCCGAGTTATTAAAGCAACAAGTCTGTCACTTACGTGTGGTTCCCATGCGTGAGGTCCCACACTTCAGTGAGCACAAGTCACGTACGCTAGGTAGGCAAACTCCCAGCCATCTTCTTTGTCAAGAGAGAGGCATCAACACACACACACTCTCTCTCTCTCTCTCTCCATCTCTCCAATTATCCACCTCCGTTGGCTGCCGGTTTTGGCAGGTCGTTTCTTGCTCAGCTCGTAGGCCATTGTGTGCAGGCTCTGTAGCCATGGCGATTTGGTCTCGCCAAGTGGTTCGTCCCCGGCTGCGACGAGGATCAATCCGGACGGTGGCTGTTAAGGACCCGATCGCATTTCTTGCTTTCAGCCTGGGGTCTACCATGTAAATCTTAGGGATTTAGACGTAATTTCCTGTTTATTTTGTGTCCGCAGAACCGTGCTCACGATGCGTATTGGAAAATCTGGTCCTTCAGGATCGTTCGGTTGTCCCTCTAAAAACATCTCTATCATTCTCGGCCTCGCTCGCTCGCACCCCCGCGCACCGACAACCCCGCACAACTGCTTGATCGGCATCACCCGAAAAAATGTAGACACCATAAATAAGTGGGGCCCCGTGACTGCTCTCCCTTCGTCTCCTCCCGTGTGATCCCTCTTCCTCCGACTCCCGACCTTGCGGAAAAGAAAAATGAAATGAAAGAGTTTCACTGGACGGGCAAACACATGTGCTGACTAGTAATAATAATAGTAACGTAAGAAAATCGACCTACGAATCTATTATTAAATAAGCTAAACTAGGGTTTTGCCCAGTACTATGGATCAATTTCTGAAAATCCAACTACGGGGTTCGATTTTGGCCTGCTAATATAAAATTATATAATCCGAACTAGTATTCCTCTAAAAAATCATTTTGGTATGCATCGTTTGGTACTTTTCATAGCTAGAGTGCTTACTCCCTCCGTTAGCAAATAGTCTTCGTATGTCATATAGTAAGCATTCAAGTTGATAAACAAGGTTTAGACATATTCAACCAGAAAAATCATGTATCAACCCCCTATCCCTAAACTCTGACTTATGAAGTCAAGCATGAAGAGATGTGGTTTTTGGTTTCAAACATGGAAATTTCAAAAACCCTCCCAAGAGCTACATTTTGGAGTGGCTAAGAAGGATAGATGCTTAATTTTTCATATTTATGTTTTAAACTTGTTTAAATCATGGTCAAACCTAGGATTTGACCAAGATTCAAATGGGCATAGAAATTCAAAATAAATCAAAATAAATGAAAACCAAGGCACATAGTCTTCTTATGTCATATAGTAAGCATTCAATTAAGTTGATAAACAAGGTCTAGACATATTCAAACCAGAAAGATCATGTATCCAGCTACCCCTAACCCTAAACTCTGTCTTATGAAGTCAAGCATGCATGAAGAGAAGTGGTTTTTGGTTTCAAGCATGGAAATTTCCAAAACCCTACCAAGAGCTACATTTTGGAGTGACTAAGAAGGATAGATGCTTAATTTTTCATATTCATGTTTTAAACTTGTTTAAATCATGGTCAAACCTAGGATTTGTCCAAGATTCAAATGGGCATAAAAATTCAGAAAAAACAAAAAATGGAAAATCAAGGCACATAGTCTTCTTATGTCACATAGTAAGCATTCAATTAAGTTGATAAACAAGGTCTAGATATATTCAAACCAGAGAAATCATGTATCTACCCCCTAACCCTAAACTCTGTCTCATGAAGTCAAGCATGAAGATATGTGGTTTTTGGTTTCAAACATGGAAATTTCTAAAACCCTCACAAGAGCTTCATTTTGGAGTGACTAAGAAGGATATATGCTTAATTTTTCATATTCATGTTTTCAACTTGTTTAAATCATGGTCAAACCTAGGATTTGTCCAAGATTCAAATGGGCATAAAATTAAAAAAAAACCAATGCACATAGTCTTCTTATGTCATATATATAGTAAGCATTCAATTAAGTTGATAAACAAGGTCTAGACATATTCAAACGAGAAAAATCATGTATCAAGCTACCCCTAACCCCAAACTCTGTCTTATGAAGTCAAGCATGAAGAGAAGTACGTGGTTTTTTGGTTTCAAACATGGAAATTTCAAAAACCCTCTCAAGAGCTTCATTTTGGAGTGACTACGAAGGATACATGCTTAATTTTCATATTCATGTTTTAAACTTGTTTAAATCATGGTCAAACCTAGGATTTGACCAAGATTCAAATGGGCATAATTTAAAAAAAATGAAAAATCAAGGCACATAGTCTTCTTATGTCATATAGTAAGCATTCAATTAAGTTGGTAAACAAGGTCTAGACATATTCAAACCAGAAAAATCATGTATCTACCCCTATATATCCCTAAACCCTGACTTATGAAGTCAAGCATGAAGAGAAGTGGTTTTTGGTTTCAAACATGGAAATTTCAAAAACCCTCCCAAGAGCTTCATTTTGGAGTGACTAATTAAGAAGCATACATGCTTACGTTTTCATATTCATGTTTTAAACTTGTTCAAATCTTGGTCAACAAACCTAGGAATTGACGAAGATTCAAATGGGTATAAAAAAATTAAAACCAAGGTCTGCTCATGTCATATAGTAAGCATTCAATTAAATTGATAAACAAGGTCTAGACATATTCAAACTAGCAGGAAAATCATGTATCTACCCCCTAACCCTAAAATCTGTCTTATGAAGTCAAGCATGCAGGAAGAGAAGTGGTTTTTGGTTTCAAGCATGGAAATTTCAAAAACCCTCCCAAGAGCTACATATTGGAGTGACTAAGAAGGATAGGTGCTTAATTTTTCATATTCATGTTTTAAACTTGATTAAATCATGGTCAAACCTAGGATTTGACCAAGATTCAAATGGGCATAAAAATTTAAAAAAAATGAAAAACCAATGCACATAGTCATCTTATGTCATCTAGTAAACATTCAATTAAGTTGATAAACAATGTCTAGACATATTCAAACCAGAAAGTTTATGTATCAAGCTACCCCTAACCCCAAACTCTGTCTTATGACGTCTAGCATGAAGAGAAGTACGTGGTTTTTTGGTTTCAAACATGGAAATTTCAAAAACCCTCTCAAGATCGAGCTTCATTTTGGAGTGACTACGAAGGATACATGCTTAATTTTTCATATTCATGTTTTAAACTTGTTTAAATCATGGTCAAACCTAGGATTTGACCAAGATTCAAATGGGCATAAAAAAACAAAAAAATAAAAAACCAATGCACATAGTCATCTTATGTCATCTAGTAAGCATTCATTTAAGTTGATAAACAAGGTCTAGACATATTCAAACCAGAAAATTCATGTATCAAGCTACCCCTATCCCCAAACTTTGTCTTATGAAGTCAATGAAGGATAACGTTGCATAGAAAACAAAAAATTTCCTACCGCGAGAACGCAATCCAAGCCAAGATGCAATCTAGAAGACGGGAGCAACGAGGAGATCATCGAGACTCACCCTTGAAGATTTCCAAAGCCTACAAGATGAGGCTCTTGTTGCTGCGGTAGACGATCACTTGCCGCTTGCAAAAGCGCGTAGAAGATCTTGATCACGGCGCCACGATCGGGCAGCACCTCCGTACTCGGTCACACGTTCGGTGTTGATGAAGACGACGTCCTTCTCCCCATTCCAGCGGGCAGCGGAAGTAGTAGCTCCTCCTTGAATCCGGCAGCACGACGGCGTGGTGGCGATGGCGATGGAGAACTCCGACGGAGCTTCGCTAAGCGTTGCGGGAGAGGTGGAGGAGGTGGGGCGGCTAGGGTTTGGGAGAGGGGGCGCCGGCCACTATAGGGTGCGGCCACCTTGTGGTGTTGGGGTGGCCGGCCCCCTCCCCTTGTCCCTCCTTATATAGGTGGAACACCCAAGAGTTGGTCTACAAGTCTTCGAATAAGACCCCAAACCAAAACCTTCCATATGACATGAAACCTACCCAAGGTGGGATTCCCACTTGAGGTGGGATTCCCACCTTTCCTTAGGAGGGGGTGGCCGGCCACCTTTGGTGGAGTCCACCTTGGACTCCACCCTCTAGGGTTGGCCGGCCATGGGTGGTGGAGTCCCTTCGGGACTCCGCCTTCCAAAGTGATTTCTTCCGGACTTTTCTATAACCTTCTAGAACCTTCCATAAATGCACCGGATCATTTTCAAACACATAAAATGACTTCCTATATATGAATCTTATTCTCCGGACCATTCTGGAACTCCTCGTGATGTCCGGGATCCCATCCGAGACTTCGAACAATACTTCGAACTCCATTCCATATTTCAAGTTCTACTATTACAACATCAAACCTTAAGTGTGTCACCCTACGGTTCACGAACTATGTAGACATGGTTGAGATCTCTCTCCGACCAATAACCAATAGCGGGATCTGGAGATCCATAATGGCTCCCACATATTCAACGATGACTTAGTGATCGAATGAACCATTCACATACGATACCAATTCCCTTTGTCACGCGATATTTTACTTGTCCGAGGTTTGATCATCGGTATCACTCTATACCTTGTTCAACCTCGTCTCCTGACAAGTACTCTTTACTCGTACCGTGGTATGTGGTCTCTTATGAACTTATTCATATGCTTGCAAGACATTAGACGACATTCCACCGAGAGGGCCCAGAGTATATCTATCCGTCATCGGGATGGACAAATCCCACTGTTGATCCATATGCCTCAACTCATACTTTCCGGATAATTAATCACACCTTTATAACCACCCATTTACGCAGTGGTGTTTGATGTAATCAAAGTACCTTTCCAGCATAAGTGATTTACATGATCTCATGGTCATAAGGACTAGGTAACTATCTATCGAAAGCTTATAGCAAATAACTTAATGACGTGATCTTATGCTACGCTTAATTGGGTGTGTCCATTACATCATTCACATAATGATATAACCTTGTTATTAATAACATCCAATGTTCATGATTATGAAACTAATCATCTATTAATCAACAAGCTAGTTAAGAAGCTTACTAGGGACTCATTGTTTGTTTACATAACACACATGTACCAAAGTTTCGGTTAATACAATTATAGCATGGTATATAAACATTTATCATAAACATAAAGATATATAATAACCACTTTTATTATTGCCTCTTGGGCATATCTCCAACAGTCTCCCACTTGCACTAGAGTCAATAATCTAGATTACATTGTAAGGTACCTAACACCCATGGCATTCTGGTGTTGGTCATGCTTTGCCCTAGGGAGAGCTTTAGTCAACGGATCTGCTACATTCAGATCAGTGTGTACTTTGCAAATCTTTACTTCTCCATCTTCGATGTACTCGCGAATCGAATGATAACGCAGCTTAATATGCTTCAGCCTCTTGTGTGACCTTGGTTCTTGTGCATTGGCGATGGCACCCATGTTGTCACAATAGATGACTAGTGGGTCCAATGCACTAGGAACCACACCGAGCTCTACAATGAACCTCTTCATCCATACCGCTTCTGATGAAGCCTCTGAAGCCGCTATGTACTCCGATTCTGTTGATGACTTCGCCACCGTGCACTGCTTCGAGCTTGCCCACCATGTGCAGCACCATTCAATATAAACACGTACCTGCACCGTGACTTAGAGTCATCGGGATCGGTGTTCCAACTTGCATCGGTGTAACTTGTTACAAAGAGCTCTTGGTCACCTCCATAACAAAGAAACATATCCTTAGTTCTTTTCAAGTACTTCAGGATATTCTTGACCGTCTGTCCGCATTCCATTCTGGATCACTTTGATATCTCGCTAGTCAAACTAACACATGTGCTATATCCGGTCTTGTACATAGCATGGCATACATGATAGAGCCCATCGCCGAGGCATAGGGGATCCGACTCATCTTTTCTCTTTCTTCTTCCGTAGCCGGACCTTGAGTCTTACTCAAGACCTTGCACAGTAACATAGGTAAGAATCCTTTCTTACTTTCGTCCATTCTAAACTTCTTTAGAATCTTGTCCAGGTATGTACTTTGTGATAGCCCTATTAGACGTCTTGATCTATCTCTATAAATCTTGATGCCTAATATATACGATGCTTCACCAAGGTCTTTCATTGAAAAACTATTATTCAAATAACCTTTTACACTGCTTAATAGTTCTATATCATTCCCAATCAATAATATGTCATCTACATATAATATCGAGAACGCCACAGAGCTCCCACTCACTTTCTTGTAAATACAGCCTCTCCATGACACCGTATAAACCCGAAGTCTTTGATCACCTTATCAAAGCGTCGGTTCCAACTTCTTGATGCTTGCTTCAGTCCATAAATTGAACGCTGAAGTTTGCATACTTTGTCAACATTTTTAGGATCGACAAAACCTTTGGGTTGTACCATATACAACTCTTCCTCAATGTCTCCATTAAGGAACGCCGTTTTGACATCCATCTGCCAAATCTCATAATCGAAAAATGCAGCTATTGCTAACAAAATCCTCACAGATTTTAGCTTCGCTACAGGTGAGAAAGTCTCATCGTAGTCAACACCTTGAATTTGTCGGAAACCCTTTGCGACAAGTCGAGCTTTATAGACAGTAATATTACCATCAGCATTCGTTTTTCTCTTGAAGATCCATTTATTCTCGACAGCCTTGCGGCTATCAGGTAAGTCTACCAAAGTCCACACTTTGTTATCATACATGGATCCCATTTCGGATTTCATGGCTTCTTGCCATTTGTTGGAATCTGGGCTCATCATCGCTTCTTCATACGTCGCAGGGTCTTCATCATTGTTATCCACAATCATGACATTTAGACAAGGATCATACCAATCTGGAGTGGCACGTTCCCTTGTCGATTTGCGAGGTTCAGTAGCTATCTCGTTTGAAGTTTCATGATCATTATCATTAGCTTCCTCTGTTGCCGGTGTAGGCGGCACAGGAACTTCTTCCGGTACTGCGCTACTCTGATCAATGAGCAAAGATTCTTCAATCTCATCGAGTTCTACTTTTCTTCCAGTCACTTCTTTAGTGAGAAATTCTTTCTCAAGAAAGGTTCCGTTCTTAGCAACAAAGATCTTGCCTTCGGATCTATGATAGAAAGTGTACCCTATAGTTTCCTTAGGGTATCCTATGAAGACGCATTTCTCCGCTTTGGGTTCTAGCTTGTCCGGTTGTAACTTTTTTACATAGGCTTCGCAACCCCAAACTTTTAGGAACGACGGCTTAGGTTTCTTATTAAACCATAATTCATACGGCGTCGTTTCAACGGATTTTGATGGTGCTCTATTTAAAGTGAATGCGGCTGTCTCTAATGCATAACTCCAAAATGATAATGGTAAATCAGTAAGAGACATCATAGAATGAACCATATCTAAGAGAGTTCGATTACGACGTTTGGACACACCGTTTCGTTGTGGTGTTCCCGGCGGTGTCAATTGTGAAAGTATTCCGCATTTCTTTAAATGCATGCCAAACTCATAACTCGGATATTCACCTCCGCGATCAGATCGTAGAAATTTAATCTTCTTGTTACGTTGATTTTCTACTTCACTTTGGAATTCCTTAAACTTCTCGAAAGTTTCGTATTTATGTTTCATTAAATAGATATACCCATATCTACTCAAATCATCTGTGAAGGTTAGAACATAACGATAACCACCGCGCGAAGCTACACTCATTGGTCCGCATACATCGGTATGTATGATTTCCAATAAGTCTGTAGCTCGCTCCATAATACCAGAGAATGGAGTCTTAGTCATTTTTTCCATTAGACATGCTTCGCATCTATCAAGTGACTCAAAGTCAAGTGATTCAAGTAATCCATCGGTATGGAGTTTCTTCATGCGTTTCACTCCAATATGACCAAGACGACAGTGCCACATATAAGTAGAATTATCATTCAATTTAATTCGCTTAGCATCAATGTTATGAATATGTGTATCACTACTATCGAGATCTAACAGAAATAAGCCATTCTTTTCAGGTGCTCGACCATAAAAGATATTATTCATAAAAATAGAACAACCATTATTCTCAAACTTGAATGAATAATCGTCTTGCATTAAACAAGATCTAGATATAATGTTCATGCTCAACGCGGGTACAAAATAACAATTATTGAGGCTTAAAACTAATCCCGAAGGTAGATGTAGAGGAAGTGTGCCGACATCGATCACATCAACTTTGGATCCATTTCCAACGCACATCGTCACTTCATCCTTTAGTAGTCTTCGTTTATTCTTTAGTTCGTGTTTCGAGTTACAAATATGAGCAACCGAACCAGTATCAAATACCCAGGCACTAGTACGAGAACCAGTAAGATAAACATCTATAACATGTATATCAGATATACCTTCTTTCTTATTCTTGACAAGGCCGCTCTTCAGATCCACCAAATACTTGGAGCAATTACGCTTCCAGTGTCTCTTCTCCTTGCAGTAATAGCACTCAGCATCAGGCTTAGGGCAAGTCTTGGTTTTCACAGGAGGCGTGGCAGCTTTCTTACCACTCTTCTTGTTCTTGCCTTTAGACTTGCCCTGTTTCTTGAAGCTGGTGGTCTTGTTGACCATCAACACTTGGTGCTCTTTCTTAATCTCAATCTCAGCAGATTTTAGCATGGCGAAGAGTTCAGGTAACTCTTTGTTCATGTTCTGCATATTGTAATTCATCACAAAGTTCTTGTAACTAGGTGGCAGTGATTGAAGGACACGATTAATCCCCAGTCTGTTAGGAATCACTATTCCCAAGTCACTGAGTTTCTTCGCATGCCCGGTCATGGCGAGCATGTGCTCACTAACGGAGCTGCCTTCTTCCATCATGCAACTGAAGAAGTGTTTCGATGCTTCATAGCATTCCACGGCCGCATGAGTCTCAAAGATAGTTTTCAACTCATTGACTAACTCATGTGGATCGTGGTGCTCAAAACGTTTTTGAAGATCGGCTTCAGCATCGCATAGGATGGCACACTGAACTTGAGAGTACCGAGTTTTCCGAGTCGCGTAAACATTCTTTACTTCATCGGTTTCAGTTTCTGCAGGAGGGTCACCTAGCGGTCCATCAAGCACATATTGCAGATTTTCGCCATTGAGGAAGATCCTCACATGACGGAACCAGTCGGCGAAGTTGCTACCGTTGCTCTTAAGCTTTTCTTTCTCTAGGAACTGGTTAAAATTGATTGGGGACGCCATATCTACAACATATATTTGCAATAGTTTAGACTAATGTTTATGACAAATTGAGTTCAAATTTTAATTCAACATAATTAAAAACTAGGTGAACTCCCACTCAAAACAATATCCCTCGCATTGTCTTAGTGATCACATGAACCAAATCCACCACACCAAGTCCGATCATCACGAGACAAGATGTAACTTCAATGGCGAACACTCAAAGTGTTCATCATATCAATCATATGATTCATGCTCTACCTTTCGGTATCACGTGTTCCGAGACCATGTCTGTACATGCTAGGCTCGTCAAGGCCACCTTAGTATCCGCATGTGAAAAACTGGCTTGCACCCGTTGTATGCACTTGTTGAGTCTATCACACCCGATCATCACGAGATGCTTCGAAATGACAAGTCTTGGCAACAGTGCTACTAAGGATGAACACTTTATTATCTTGATATTTTAGTGAGAGGGATCATCTTATAATGCTACCGTCGCGATCTAAGCAAAATAAGATGCATAAAAGGATTAACATCACATGCAGTTCATATGTGATATGATATGGCCCTTTTGTCTTTGCGCCTTTGATCTTCATCTCCAAAGCACGGACATGATCTCCATCATCAACGGGCATGATCTCCATCATCGTTGGCATAGCGTCAAGGTCAATGGCGTCGTCTTCATGATTGTTCTCCCATGTAGCAACTATTACAACTTCTTTGAAATACTACTCAACATGAAATTTAAAGACAACCATAAGGCTCCTGCCGGTTGCCACAATACAATAATGATCATCTCATACATAGTCATCATCATATTATGGCCATATCACATCACCAAACCCTGCAAAAACAAGTTAGACGTTCTCTAATTTGGTTTGCATATTTTACGTGGTTTAGGGTTTTCGAGTGAGATCCAATCTACCTACGAACATGAACCACAACGGTGATACTAGTGTTGTCAATAGAAGAGTAAATTGAATCTTCACTATAGTAGGAGAGACAGACACCCGCAAAGCCACTTATGCAATACAAGTTGCATGTCGAGCGTGGAGCAAATCTCATGAACGCGGTCATGTAAAGTTAGCCCGAGCCGCTTCATCCCACTATGCCACAAAGATGCAAAGTACTCAAACTAAAGACAACAAAAGCATCAACGCCCACAAAACCATTGTGTTCTACTCGTGCAACCATCTATGCATAGACACGGCTCTGATACCACTGAAGGATAACGTTGCATAGAAAACAAAAAATTTCCTACCGCGAGAACGCAATCCAAGCCAAGATGCAATCTAGAAGACGGGAGCAACGAGGAGATCATCGAGACTCGCCCTTGAAGATTTCCAAAGCCTACAAGATGAGGCTCTTGTTGCTGCGGTAGACGATCACTTGCCGCTTGCAAAAGCGCGTAGAAGATCTTGATCATGGCGCCACGATCGGGCAGCACCTCCGTACTCGGTCACACGTTCGGTGTTGATGAAGACGACGTCCTTCTCCCCGTTCCAGCGGGCAGCGGATTTAGTAGCTCCTCCTTGAATCCGGCAGCACGACGGCGTGGTGGCGGTGGCGATGGAGAACTCCGGCGGAGCTTCGCTAAGCGTTGCGGGAGAGGTGGAGGAGGTGGGGCGGCTAGGGTTTGGGAGAGGGGGGCGCCGGCCACTATAGGGTGCGGCCACCTTGTGGTGTTGGGGTGGCCGGCCCCCTCCCCTTGTCCCTCATTATATAGGTGGAACACCCAAGAGTTGGTCTACAAGTCTTCGAATAAGACCCCAAACCAAAACCTTCCATATGACATGAAACCTACCCAAGGTGGGATTCCCACTTGAGGTGGGATTCCCACCTTTCCTTGGGAGGGGGTGGTCGGCCACCTTTGGTGGAGTCCACCTTGGACTCCACCATCTAGGGTTGGCCGGCCATGGGTGGTGGAGTCCCTTCGGGACTCCGCCTTCCAAAGTGATTTCTTCCGGACTTTTCTATAACCTTCTAGAACCTTCCATAAATGCACCGGATCATTTTCAAACACATAAAATGACTTCCTATATATGAATCTTATTCTCCGGACCATTCCGGAACTCCTCGTGATGTCCGGGATCCCATCCGAGACTTCGAACAATACTTCGAACTCCATTCCATATTTCAAGTTCTACTATTACAACATCAAACCTTAAGTGTGTCACCCTACGGTTCGCGAACTATGTAGACATGGTTGAGATCTCTCTCCGACCAATAACCAATAGCGGGATCTGGAGATCCATAATGGCTCCCACATATTCAACGATGACTTAGTGATCGAATGAACCATTCACATACGATACCAATTCCCTTTGTCACGCGATATTTTACTTGTCCGAGGTTTGATCATCGGTATCACTCTATACCTTGTTCAACCTCGTCTCCTGACAAGTACTCTTTACTCGTACCGTGGTATGTGGTCTCTTATGAACTTATTCATATGCTTGCAAGATATTAGACGACATTCCACCGAGAGGGCCCAGAGTATATCTATCCGTCATCGGGATGGACAAATCCCACTGTTGATCCATATGCCTCAACTCATACTTTCCGGATACTTAATCCCACCTTTATAACCACCCATTTACGCAGTGGTGTTTGATGTAATCAAAGTACCTTTCCAGCATAAGTGATTTACATGATCTCATGGTCATAAGGACTAGGTAACTATGTATCGAAAGCTTATAGCAAATAACTTAATGACGTGATCTTATGCTACGCTTAATTGGGTGTGTCCATTACATCATTCACATAATGATATAACCTTGTTATTAATAACATCCAATGTTCATGATTATGAAACTAATCATCTATTAATCAACAAGCAAGTTAAGAGGCTTACTAGGGACTCATTGTTTGTTTACATAACACACATGTACCAAAGTTTCGGTTAATACAATTATAGCATGGTATATAAACATTTATCATAAACATAAAGATATATAATAACCACTTTTATTATTGCCTCTTGGGCATATCTCCAACAGTCAAGCATGAAGAGAAGTACGCGGTTTTTTGGTTTCAAACATGGAAATTTCAAAAACCCACTCAAGAGCTTCATTTTGGAGTGACTACGAAGGATACATGCTTAATTTTTCATATTCATGTTTTAAACTTGTTTAAATCATGGTCAAACCTAGGATTTGACCAAGATTCAAATGGGCAAAATTTAAAAAAAATGAAAAATCAAGGCACATAGTCTTCTTATGTCATATAGTAAGCATTCAATTAAGTTGATAAACAAGGTCTAGACATATTCAAACCAGAGAAATCATGTATCTACCCCCTAACCCTAAACTCTGTCTCATGAAGTCAAGTGCATGAAGATATGTGGTTTTTGGTTTCAAACATGGAAATTTCAAAAACCCTCCCAAGAGCTTCATTTTGAAGTGATTAATTAAGAAGCATACATGCATGCTTACTTTTTCATATTCATGTTTTAAACTTATTCAAATATTGGTGAAACCTAGGATTTGACCAAGATTCAAATGGGTATAAAAATTCAAATAAAACAAAAAAGGTCTTCTTATGTTGTATAGTAGGCATTCAATTAAGTTGATAAATAAGGTCTAGACATATTCAAACCAGAGAAATCATGCATCTACCCCCTAACCCTAAACTTTGTCTTATGAAGTCAAGTATGAAGAGAAGTGGTTTTTGGTTTCAAGCATGGAAATTTCAAAAACCTCCCCAAACTTCATTTTAGAGTGACTAAGAAGGATACAAGCTTCCCTTTTCATTTTCATGTTTTAAACTTATTTAAATTATCTTGGTCAAATCTAGGATTTGACAAGATTCAAATGGGCAAACATATGATAAGTGATGCAAATATCATTTCTAAGTGCGGGCAAACCAGCCTTTAGCTTAACATATTACAAGGTTTCAGAAAATTGAGTGGGGGTGGCTGCCCCCCTTGGCTATAGTCTGGATCCGCCCATGCTATAGTTTGAGGCCATTTGGATGACGTCGAAAAAATTCTTTGATTAGAAATGGGGTTGTTCGAACCCCGTAGTTGGATTTTTTTGAACCTTGATCTGTAGTACTGGGCAAAACCCTAGTTTAACCTATTTAATTATAGATTCGTAGGTCGATTTTTCTACGTACCTTTTTATTATTACTCTACTATGCAGCACATATGTGTTTGCCCGTCGAGTGAAACTCGGAGGAAGAGGGATCACTCGGAAGGAGAGAAGAAGGAGGGAGAGCATTATGGTGTCTCCCCTTTTTCGGGTGATGATGTTGACTGTTGTGCAGGCTTTGTCAGTGAGCAGGAGGTGCGAGTGAGTGAGCGAGTGAGTCGAGCGAGGCCGAGAATGAGAGAGATTTGTTTTTTTTTGTGAGAGGGACAACCGAAGGATCCTGAAGGACCCAGAGACTTCCAATACGCATCCTGATGCGTCTTCTCTTGACAAAGAAAATGGCTGGGAGTTTGCGTACCTATTGCACGTGACTTGTGCTCACTGAAGTTTGGGACCTCACGTATGGGCACCACACGTAAGTGACAGACCTGTTGGTGTAAAAACTCGGTTGATTATTATAGTGCATTAGAACAAAGTTTCCTATGGATTCAAGGGTAGGAAATCCAAGTTAACTCATTTACATGACATTATTTTTTCCATGAAGGAAAGTTAACACATCTATCAATTGGTACATTTTGGAGTGACTAAGAAGGATCCATGCTTACCTTTTCGTTTTCACGTGTTAAACTTGTTTAAATCTTGGTCAAACCTAGGATTTGACAGAGATTCAAATGGGTGGAAAATAAAAAAAAACAGAAAAATGAAAAACCAAAGCACATACGTAGTTTTCTTATGTCATATAGTAAGCATTCAAGTTGATAAACAAGGTCTAGACATATTCAAACCATACAAATCATGTATCTACCCCTAACCCTAAACTATGTCTTATGAAGTCAAGCATGAAGAGAAGTGGTTTTGGGTTTCAAATATGGAAATTTCAAAAACCTCCCAAAAACTTCATTTAGAGTGACTAAGAAGGATAAATGCTTCCCTTTTCATTTTCATGTTTTAAACTTGTTTAAATCTTGGTCAAACCTAGGATTTGACCAAGATTCAAATGGGCATCAAAACTAAAAAAATCAGAAAAATGAAAAACCAATGCACATAGTCTTCTTATGTCATATAGTAAGCATTAAAGTTGATAAACAAGGTCTAGACGTACTCAAACCAGACAAATCATGTATCTACCCCTAACCCTAAACTATGTCTTATGAAGTCAAGCATGAAGAGAAGTTGTTTTGGGTTTCAAACATGGAAATTTCAAAAACCCTGCCAAGAGCTACATTTTGGAGTGACTAAGAAGGATAAATGCTTAATTTTTCATATTCATGATTTAAACTTGTTCAAATCTTGGTCAAACATAGGATTTGACCAAGATTCAAATGGGCATACAAATTTAAAAAAAATTGAAAAACCAAGGTCTTCTTATGTCATATAGTAAGCATTCAATTAAGATGATAAACAAGGTCTAGACATATTCAAACAAGAAAATTCATGTATCTACCCCCTAACCCTAAACTCTGTTTCACGAAGTCAAGCATGAAGATATGTGGTGTTTGGTTTCGAACATGGAAATTCAAAAACCCTCCCAAGAGCTTCATTTTGAAGTGACTAAGAAGCATACATGCTTACTTTTTCATATTCATGTTTTTAACTTATTCAAATCTTGGTGGAACCAAGGATTTGACCAAGATTCAAATGGGTATAAAAATTCAAAAAAAATGTCTTCTTATGTTATATAGTAAGCATTCAATTAAGTTGATAAACAAAGTCTAGACATATTCAAACCAGGAAAATCATGTATCTAGCCCCTAACCCTAAACTCTGTCTTATGAAGTCAAGCATGCATGAAGAGAAGTGGTTTTTGGTTTCAAGCATGGAAATTTCAAAAACCCTCCCAAGAGCTACATTTTGGAGTGACTAAGAAGGATAGATGCTTAATTTTTCATATTCATGTTTTAAACTTGTTTAAATCATGGTCAAACCTAGGATTTGTCCAAGATTCAAATGGGCATAAAAATTCAGAAAAAACAAAAAATGGAAAATCAAGGCACATAGTCTTCTTATGTCACATAGTAAGCATTCAATTAAGTTGATAAACAAGGTCTAGATATATTCAAACCAGAGAAATCATGTATCTACCCCCCTAACCCTAAACTCTGTCTCATGAAGTCAAGCATGAAGATATGTGGTTTTTGGTTTCAAACATGGAAATTTCAAAATCCCTCACAAGAGCTTCATTTTGGAGTGACTAAGAAGGATATATGATTAATTTTTCATATTCATGTTTTCAACTTGTTTAAATCATGGTCAAACCTAGGATTTGACCTAGATTCAAATGGGCATAAAATTAAAAAAAAACAATAAAATAAAAAAACCAATGCACATAGTCTTCTTATGTCATATATATAGTAAGCATTCAATTAAGTTGATAAACAAGATCTAGACATATTCAAACGAGAAAAATCATGTATCAAGCTACCCCTAACCCCAAACTCTGTCTTATGAAGTCAAGCATGAAGAGAAGTACGTGGTTTGGTTTCAAACATGGAAATTTCAAAAACCCTCTCAAGAGCTTCATTTTGGAGTGACTACGAAGGATACATGCTTAATTTTCATATTCATGTTTTAAACTTGTTTAAATCATGGTCAAACCTAGGATTTGACCAAGATTCAAATGGGCATAATTTAAAAAAATGAAAAATCAAGGCACATAGTCTTCTTATGTCATATAGTAAGCATTCAATTAAGTTGATAAACAAGGTCTAGACATATTCAAACCAGAAAAATCATGTATCTACCCCTATATATCCCTAAACCCTAACTTATGAAGTCAAGCATGAAGAGAAGTGGTTTTTGGTTTCAAACATGGAAATTTCAAAAACCCTCCCAAGAGCTTCATTTTGGAGTGACTAATTAAGAAGCATACATGCTTACTTTTTCATATTCATGTTTTAAACTTGTTCAAATCTTGGTCAACAAACCTAGGATTTGACGAAGATTCAAATGGGTATAAAAAAATTAAAACCAAGGTCTGCTCATGTCATATAGTAAGCATTCAATTAAATTGATAAATAAGGTCTAGACATATTAAAACTAGCAGGAAAATCATGTATCTACCCCCTAACCCTAAACTCTGTCTTATGAAGTCAAGCATGCATGAAGAGAAGTGGTTTTTGGTTTCAAGCATGGAAATTTCAAAAACCCTCCCAAGAGCTACATATTGGAGTGACTAAGAAGGATAGATGCTTAATTTTTCATATTCATGTTTTAAACTTGATTAAATCATGGTCAAACCTAGGATTTGACCAAGATTCAAATGGGCATAAAAATTCAAAAAAATATGAAAAACCAATGCACATAGTCATCTTATGTCATCTAGTAATTAAGCATTAAATTAAGTTGATAAACAATGTATAGACATATTCAACAAGCTACCCCTAACCCCAAACTCTGTCTTATGAAGTCAAGCATGAAAAGAAGTACGTGGTTTTTTGGTTTCAAACATGAAAATTTCAAAAACCCTCTCAAGATCGAGCTTCATTTTGGGGTGACTACGATGGATACATGCTTAATTTTTCATATTCATGTTTTAAACTTGTTTAAATCATGGTCAAACCTAGGATTTGACCAAGATTCAAATGGGCATAAAAATTCAAAAAAAACAATAAAATGAAAAACCAATGCACATAGTCATCTTATGTCATCTAGTAAGCATTCAATTAAGTTGATAAACAAGGTCTAGACATATTCAAATCAGAAAATTCATGTATCAAGCTACCCCTATCCCCAAACTTTGTCTTATGAAGTCAAGCATGAAGAGAAGTACGCGGTTTTTTGGTTTCAAACATGGAAATTTCAAAAACCCTCTCAAGAGCTTCTTTTTGGAGTGACTACGAAGGATACATGCTTAATTTTTCATATTCATGTTTTAAACTTGTTTTAATCATGGTCAAACATAGGATCTGGCCAAGATTCAAATGGGCAAAATTTAAAAAAATGAAAAATCAAGGCACATAGTCTTCTTATGTCATATAGTAAGCATTCAATTAAGTTGATAAACAAGGTCTAGACATATTCAAACCAGAGAAATCATGTATCTACCCCCTAACCCTAAACTCTGTCTCATGAAGTCAAGCGCATGAAGATATGTGGTTTTTGGTTTCAAACATGGAAATTTCAAATACCCTCCCAAGAGCTTCATTTCGAAGTGATTAATTAAGAAGCATACATGCATGCTTACTTTTTCATATTCATGTTTTAAACTTATTCAAATCTTGGTGAAACCTAGGATTTGACCAAGATTCAAATGGGTATAAAAATTCAAAAAAAAACAAAAAAAGGTCTTCTTATGTTATATAGTAGGCATTCAATTAAGTTGATAAACAAGGTCTAGACATATTCAAACAAGAAAAATCATGTATCAAGCTACCCCTATCCCCAAACTCTGTCTTATGAAGTCAAGCATGAAGAGAAGTACGCGGTTTTTTGGTTTCAAACATGGAAATTTCAAAAACTATCACATCCCAAAATTTTCCAAATTTTGAAATGTGAAATAAAAATAAAATCTAAGCTTGTTTGTTTGTCTTGGTTGAAAATTTGACAAGGAACTAAAACTTTCTAAAAAGTTTTTTTTCAAAAATGGAGTTTTCAAAAAAATGCATTGCATTCATAAGCATCATGGCATCTTTGCATTCCCTAGGAATTTTGAGTGAAATTCAAGTTTATAAAGAAACCTTAAACCCGAAAAAATGCAAATAAAGCCATATAGGCCTTTGTGCCAATTTCAATTTTTTAAATGTTTTAAAAGTGTTTCCAAAATATTCTTAATTGAATAAGGAATCCGCTGATATTTTATTGGTATTTTTCTGACTTAGTTTGAGTCACTTTCGATCAAATTCGGTTTTCAAATAATTCCAAATACTATATCACTGTGTTTGGATGTATGAATTGAGCCTCGGAATTGCCTGTATGGAATTGGTAGACCGAATTCCGCTGTTTGAAGTGGCTCAGAATTTGGACCGTGGAAACGTCGACCCAATTCCACGCCCGCCCGCGGCCTGTGTTAAGTGGCCTCGTTCCTTTCCGAGCTCCACAGCTCGGAAAGGCTCGGAAAGGCTCGCGTACCCGTTCGTGACACAGCCAAAAGAGGAAACGCAGCGGCGACAGAGGAAGCGCAGGGGCGGCGGCGGCTCTGGCTCCGGTGAGTACCCTCCGTCCTCCTCATCCCCGCCCTCCGGCTCGACTCGATCGGTCGCCGCGCTCGACTAGCACGCTGTAGCGCCCGTTCGCCGGCTCGACTCAATCGGTCGCAGTCCACGGCCCCCAACCCTAGATCGCCCCAAGTCAACGGCGGATGGCAGGGGCACGTTGCGGCGGGCGCAGGCTAGCAGCGGCGGGCTGGGGCAAGCAGCGGCAGGCGGAGGCAAACGGCGGCCTGCTCCGACCGGCCCCTCCCCAACATGCCCTTCTTCCTGTACGTGTATGAGTGCTAGATGTTCTAATTTTTTTTTTCTCTGAAATTTGCAGAACCATTGGAGAACTGTTGCATGGTCTAACTTTAGGCAGCAGTTTGCTGATGATATGTATGCAGAATACCTTGTCGCACACGGACAGCTAGAGCTGGAGTAGATAGCTAGTGGGTATGGTGCTTTTGTTGTGCTAGCCATATGGTAGTTTGCCGTGAGTACATAGCATAGTGCTAGCTAGCTGTATGGTGCTTTTGTTAGTATATGTATCATGTTCAAATTAAATATATATGCTTTATCTTGCTCTGAATTTTGTAGAAGAATGGCTGAACCAAAATCAAAGAAAGGTACTAGTAGGAATTACCTTGCATGGACTCCTGAGATGGACACCGCACTATTGGCTGTGCTTGTTGAGCATCACAACCTAGGTGACCATGCTCAAAACGGTTGGAAGCCGCATGTGTACAATGGTTGCATTAAGCATGTCAAGGATCAATGTGGAGTTGACATCACGAAGGACAACATTGTTGGAAGGATTAAAACATTTGACAAGCATTATGAAATCATTAGCAAGATGCTTGCTCAAAGTGGCTTTGGATGGGATTGGGATAAAAACATGGTGTCAGTTGATAGTGATGAAGTGTGGACTCGATATGTGGAGGTAGTTAACATTACATATTTTAATTTCTACTAAACTTCTACTACTTTACTATATGATCTCTGATTGTTGTGTGTATTTTGTAGGCTAACAAGGAGGCAAAAGCATACAAGAACAAGGTAGTGAGAAATTGGGATGATATTCAGACCATCTATTCAAAAGACCATGCAAATGGTGTTGGTGCAAGGACTGCTGGTGAGTGTCTTCAAGAAAATGACACACAAGTTGCTGAAGATTCTCCTGAGGTTCCTCCAAAACGGCAACGCCTTGGAGATGCTATCTTGTGCATGATGGGAGATATGACTAAGTCTTTTGATGAGGCTTTGAAGACTACCGAGCCACTTCCTATGCCAAAGGTGACTCCTCCAACTGAAGTTCTTGCTGAAGTCAAGAAAGTAGATGGTTTGGGTGATTCCGAAATCATAACAGCGTATGCGAAGTTGACTGCCAATGAACGCTCCTTTGAATGTTTCATGGCGCTCCCCGAGGACATGAAGAAGGCATATCTGTTGGCCTTACCATGATGATTCCTATGATGTGTGGTTGTTGAGATGAACTATGTTTTATGTCATGTACTTTGGTTATGAACTGTCCTCTTGTGTTATTTGTGAGAGACATAATCTATCGTATGTAAGACATAATCTATCCGTTGTGCTATTTGTGTGAGACAATCTTATTATCCATGTTATGATGGTTTTTAATGTTATTATGTGTGGAAAATTATATGATAAACATCGAATATACTGTTTGTATACATGTAGACAAGTTTTTATTGCAAAAACTGAACAAAACTGTCAATTCCATGCCCTGGACATCCAAACATGATTTAGAATTGGGTGCTAGCCTGTGATTCCCTGCAGAAATTCCATATACATCCAAACAGCAGAAATGGAATTGCAGTCCATTTCCTTTCCAACTTGGAAATGGAATTTCTGGCCCAATTCATTTCCGAGCTCCAATTGCAACATCCAAACACAGTGTATTAGAAAATGAAAGAGAAAAGAAAAGAAGTAAAGAAAAAAAAAATGAGCGGGGCACCAGCCAGGCAACTCAATCGAGTTAGCCCAGCCAGGCCACACACGCTCATCTACGCCCACGAAAGCAAGCGACGCAGCATGCAGCGTCCGCTTGTCTGCGTTTCATTTTTTTTTTCTTTTTCTCATTTATTCTGCGGGCCCCACTGTCACGTCTTCGTCTACAATCCTCGTCTTCAAGTCTCAGCGCAACGCACGCACGAATAATGTAGTCTGTTTCTGGCGTTTCTTCCTCAATTGATTCCCGGCGAATTAATCCACCATTTGATGCACCGTTTGTTGCTACTAGGAAGCATTGGCGCGGCGGCACGCCGCGCCCGTGGTGCTAATGTGTTGTTATAAATTGTTAGTGTTATCAAGTATGGAGAGTGCTTTTGATAGTCTACAAAGCGATGTATCTGAAGAATAATGCTTCAGACGTGTGGTAGAGCAGATTTTATTTTGTCGAGACAATAATATTTACCTCTGATAAGCATGATGACTCGGAAGCAGAAGATATTGTAGCTTTAATAAGCAGCAAATGCCAGTTTTGGGACACGCCTTAGGCTCTTTCTAGCTGAGAGACAGTAATTAGGTTCATAATATTATACATAACAGCCATAGTGGTCAAGTCTAGCAAACGGTGCGTCGAAAGCACTTGCTGGCTAGGACGGTAGGTAACTACATTTTTGCTTTAGGTTCTCAAGATGAACTGATCTGTTTTTGTAGAAAGATCTCCGCTGTTGCTGCGAGAATAAATTAAAAGGTAAAGCTAGCATGTTTTGCAATAATGCTACTTGATGTGTTCAACTTGTGGTTAAATTTAGTGCTTACCTCGAAGTGGTAACTTCTTTATTTCTGTACGAAGAGTTCTTTGTTGATGTATTTCTTGGTTGGTGTAGTAGCTGATGCCTTGGCCTTCATCTTTTTTTTTCAGTCGTGCAGCTGACATCCTTTAGAAGAGAAAATTGTTGTTTAGTAGACGTGTCTATGTAGAAATTGTATGCTGGCCAAAATTTGTTCCTATTTAATCCGAGTAATAACTCTGTAATCTTTACTTCCTTCTTCATTCGAGGCAGTTGTCGTCTGGCTGGTGTGGTTCCTGAACCTTTGCTATCTTCTGGTGCATTTATCATTTCTTCAGGCGGACAGTACAGCAGATTTTTATGGGTATGTCGGGGTTTTTGTGCTGCTGCCTGCTGATAGTGCTACTGCTAGAGAAGTAGAGCCGATTAGTTCAGAGTTTGAAATACGATATGTTCAGTATGTGCAACTGCTATCATACGAAATGTTCAGTACATGCAAGATGCAAATACGGAAGCTAACCTTCTGAATATGCCAAGATCCAGTGTTCTATTTCCTGCAAAATATTAAAGCAAATGCATAAATCATACTGTAGTCGTTGCGTTTATGATCACTTAAATTCACTATTTCAAGAGGAAACATGCTAAGAACAGACCAAACTTACCTCCAAAAATCGTTCTCAAGGTAGGTATGTCCATTGTCATTTAGTTCGAGTAAACTAAAAACCAACAAATATATTATTGTTAAGTTATGGTTATTGATAGTTCTCAACAATATATTCTAGACTGTTATATATAGGATCAGTGAAAGCAACACATAATCAATTCCTTGATCTATATGTGCTTAGTTTTTTTTATCACGTTAACCAAATACTAAAATGATTTGAATTGTAAGCTTTAGTGAAGAAACAAAATATATCTACCATCAGACCTTACCGAATCAAATCAGCCTCTATCCTGACAGGCCTGATCAAAGCAGCCTTATGACAATGCAAACTATATGCTAGCCCAGAAAGAGCAATAACGCCAAGAACTCAACAATGCCTACCCTTCTACCCTTCCCTTCAGCTTGCAGTTCATGCTCTGGATGTTGGGCTACTGCTAAAGCAATCTCCAGATACGCTGAATGAATCGGTATGCACTTCTTGTGACATCAGCAAATATGTTGAAGGCCATAGTGCAGACAGATTTGGGTATTTCTTATAAACGTTGACCAACGGGGGAATGATCCTTCCCTGGCTATACGTTGGTAGGTAGGATGAGACTCTCCCGGCGGAAGCATAGGCGCGACGGAACGCCGCGCCCGTGTTGGAACCTTTTGGCATACATAGTTGTAGTTACTTCTAGTGAATGATCGAAATTGCTAACTAAAGTGATGCAAGGACATCCCTCAGTTGGTTGGTGTGTTACTATTTCTTGAGTATCTACTATAAGGCCATGTACTAAAAGTGAATTCCTTCTGTGATGAAACATTTAAAAGCAATTGCAATATGGAACTGAAGCTACATAATTTCACTGTTAGTTTGATAGAACCCGAAAAATTTCATGTTGCCTTTGGTTTTTGTAACCAGCTCTTAAGAAGTGAACTGTTATGTGTGCACGTTGTTGCACTGAAGGAAACAAAGAATAAAGGCTGCCGGGAGAAAGTAACTATAATGTTCTAAATTTTGTTTTCGATTTACCTAACACGCTGAATTATGTTTTGGACGACGCGCAAGTAAACTTAAACTAATAAAGCAGAATAAGAGCCAACTATAAAGGGGGCATAGGTGATTACATTACAACCATATAAAAGGATACATAGTGCAGAAAAGGAACTACTCACCATGTCATAGCATGAAGGGAACTGCCAATAAGAGAACAAATAACATAGATGTAGTATGATCTAGACTAAATACATCGTCTCTGAAAGTGCTTCAGCTCTTGTCGGTAGTTTGAAAAGTTTGTAACTGTCCTCTGCTGATATATGAAGTTAGTGATCTTAGCATCATTTTGGTCCTGCAATTAGTATTAAATATTATGCGATTATTCTGTGCGAACCATTAGAAATTATGGTGTTGAACAATGCATAAAAACTTAATACACCAGCATCTAAGTAGAGTACACCTCGTTCAAGATTACATCAGCATGCGCAGCAACATCAAGTAATGGACACTTACACTTGCTATTTGGGGATAGTTTAGTCAAATCCGTAAGATGCGATGATAGCATCTTGATGCACACCATAGCTAGTATGGCTTCGATGTCAACACACCCTTAAGTGCACTTATATACAGTGATTGCATTGCCAAAGATATGAAGTGTTGTCGGACATACTCAATTATTGGGACCAGGTTTAAGTTGCAGGGTAGGCCAATTATCTTAAGCAAATTTGAGTGTCTGCACAACCAATAGAGCCATATTCGGGGGTCAAAAATGAGACCAAAGGCAATCGGAGGGTATCCAAGGGATTATGTGCACCATATATAATGTGCACCCATAATAAAATCTTCATAAGAATTTACCTATCTGAATCGTGCGTGTAGAACAAAAATATGTGCATAGTTGTTAAGCAGTGTTCCAGCAACAACATACCTAGAGAAAACAATGTGAAGGGACTTGATCTTGCAAGGAGAACGCGGCAACGCAACATGAACTCGGGCATGAACCATCTTTCTCAGATCCCAAATCATCCATGACAGTTGACAACCTGACATCTGCAAGAAATTCTCTCCTAGATGAGCATAGAAAAAGAAGCGAGTAACAAATTTCATTGAGCGGAAAGACAACTGCAAGCAGCGGGATGTTTAGGTACCATATGACTGAAATATTTAAGGTGATGAATGATAAGCAAATCCCTTGTCGTTCTCAATTTAATTTCAATGGATATTAGGGCTTCAATATCACTTTCCTCACCAGGCTCATTATTATTCCCGTCTGCCAGCTATCTTCAACACCAAAATCCTGTGAAGATTCATATTCTATCTCAACATCATCCTCCAAAGAACGACCGGTAAACCCAAGAGGTGCAGCCAAAGAGGGGTCAATAAAGCCAGCATTATTTGGAGTTTTGGACAATCTACAGGTAAGATAAAAATTCAAATCAAGACCAAGATAACAACAGTAGTAACAGGACATGATTGGAAAATGAATAAAGGGGAGTAGTGCCATCAGAAGGCTCAACCGGCCGCTCGCGGAGACGAATCTCACACCTCCAAGGTTAAACCTTGGCGCCTTCATGGGGTAATGCTGGTGGAAGTGCAGCTGCTACCTGTCACTTGGAAAGCTCATTTTGTAGCTGGTTGGAAGCGATCTTGATCAGCACCTACCACCACATGACATATAAAAAGGAAATACTCATTAAATACATCACAGAAAAAGAAAGGCCCTCTTAACCTAGGTACATGATTAGAAGCAAAGCAAGTCCTTTGAATTTTGTGTTAGGGACGCTCTATGCAATTAGGACACAGCTAGAGCTAGTAGAAGAAGCAATAAGAAGCCTTCCCAGGAAGCCTCATCATTTTCCTGTTGCTTACCTCTCACTGATTTGATCGATTTTCTTATTAGTAGCAACAACACCAGTTGTTATTCTAGACTTATTTCCTTCCTCAAACTTGTTAATTGGAGCACGGATTGATCCAACAAAATTATACCCTGGTGTGCAATGTTTCCAAATATATCTGTCACAAAATTAAGTTGCCTCAACCAAAAGGTAAACAATATATAACAAAAATGGAAAGCACTCTTAGACTCCACATCAAGAAAGCAAACCAAGAAACCACTCCAAATTTACATCCTCGATGGAGCATTCTTATCCAAAATTTTGAAAAAATAATCATGAAGGGAGAAGCTTGATAAGGCATCATGTAGTGAAGAGTACCTGGCACTGGAGAAAGGCGACACATCTCCGCCCCGGACTCGACAGGGAGGTCCAATTCTGCCGGACTTCCCTCAGACGCACCACCTCTCCTGCTGCTCCCCACCGGTGCCATTGATCCCATCTGCTCCAGCACCGCAGACGCTGCAGAGGCTGAATTCGGAGAGGCCGAGGCATGAGGTGTGGTGGGCCACCTGGTTGCACAATCAGGAACTGAAACTGCCAGTCCGCCGCCTCTTTGATAGGAGGGCAAATCCGATGGATTGGAGGGGGAGAGGAAGGAAGAGGTTGGCATGGGATCCTCCATAGGAGAGCCCTATGTGATTCTAGAGGACATAAAACAGCAGCAAGGATTTGGGATGCCTCAAACAGCAGGAAGAGAGAAAAAGGAAACGTTAGCAAGATCTCGGCGTCGACATCTATGGCAGGCCTCTTCATCCTCTCCCACGGCGGCCGCTGCCATCAGAGAACTTCAAGCCGCCTCGCCGGTGAGCCGCGCTACCTCGAGGAAAGCCCAAATTTGGGGGGATCGAAGGCGGCGACGTGGCGTGGGAGGCGGCCTGCTGGGTGTTGGACACGTGCAAGGCGGTGAGAACTTGGGCGTCCGAGGGCGTGCGGAAGTGTGTTCTGCTCCTCTACTATTCTTCGGTCAAAGAAGATAAGCGGTAGAAGTTGGTCCATCTCCCAGATATTTCTAGAGAGAGCTAAGCGGGAGAAAAAAAATAGTCTAGCCGGTAACCAACCGGTAATCCACTCACCTCAACAAATTAAAAGAAAAATAGCTAGCTAACCCAGGCAATGAAGGAACCGTACGTGGCCCAACTTGATTGGATAAATAGAAGTGAAAATTACCCATCAACAGTGTCCAAATCAATCTGAGTGTCGTAACTTGTTCATCTTTTATATAGTGTATGTATTTAAGCCTCACACCCTCCTCTTCATTTCCCCTCATACCGCACAGATCGAGAGCCCCAGGCTGCTCGAATTTTGCCTCGCATGTTCGCAGTACCGTCGCGGTAAATCGTCGATTGCGGTGAGCACGGTCCATCTTTTGATCTCTAGTTTCTTCCAAACATCCTATTTCTTCCGTGCGCATCTCTCAGACTTTGTTTCGTGAATTATGATGCACCACAGCAACGACGCCACATTCGACCAACGATACAGTCTGCAGGAAGGATTTTCGGCGAGCAATTCCCGCGAGGCACTCCGGCGAACCAGTGCACGTCGACATCCACGATTTTATCACCAGCTCTTCTCGACGACACGATTCATCTGGTATAACCCGGTATCCAAAGCATTTACCTACAGCTAGAACATCCATGCCGACGCTGTAGCCACACCTGTTCCAGCGATTGTAGTCTGTTTGGTTTCACGTATGTGAGCTGACCCTTATTTCTTTTGTTGTCCTTTTGTTCCTTTTCTATGAACCACACGATCTAGATCCTAAGGCTATAACTAGACCACTTAGATGAAGGGGTATGAACCAATCAGAATCAGCCAATTGTCATATCCAGTCTAATTTTCGTATATATTGGACAGAGAAACATAGAACCCTGTAAAAATCATATCTTTAGTTCCGTTTATCCAAATTTAGCAAACTTTATATCCATGAATTCACAATAATGTGTAGAATACAGTAGACACATAATATTGCACTTTTGCATCATATTTTTACATAGTTTTTACAGAAACTCAAATAGAGTATTTTGGATATACAAATAGTTCTACAAATTATTTTTGAGTAATTCTTTTGCTATTAGCAGAGAATTGAACCCTCCGTACAGTAGCATTATAAAATAAAAACTTGACCTACACAACTCCCTTGTAGTATTTGTTTAGTGTTGTAGGTCTTTTCTAATGATAGGAAATGTTTTTAGTTATTAATTCAACACTAAAATTTTGCCATGGCATCATGCATATAGTTGAAAACCAGAGAACATGTTAAGTGTGTTGTTCATGTTTAAGCCACATATTGCATCCATATTCTATTTGTGGTTGTCTATATGTTGCTATGTGTTTATGGAGTGAAAATTTTATTTGTAGATTGTGGTTGTGTTGATTGCAACGAGTGTTTCTGCGAAGAGTGTACCAACTCATCCTCTCACCAAGGCAAGTGACACACACCAAAAGTCCCAGTTTTAACTCTTGCACTGTAGTGTTTTTATAGTAGACATGTCTAGGGTTTATGCTTTGCTTGCTATTAAATCCTAGTAGTTTAGCTACACCACTCCTAGACTCCCTTAGCCGCCATTAAATTTAGTTGTTACCTGCTATGCCATGGAAAATGTTTTGATAGAGGTTAAGGAAAAACAACTAAGTTTAATGAATTACCTGGGTGAATGGTGGAGTTATGGAGAGGGTGGCTGTATCAGGGGGCAAGACCCTGGTGCTAGTGCACACTTGCGGAAAGTCACCCAGGCTTAAAGAGATTGTAGACAAACCTTGCTCATTAGCTTCACGTACAACCACATGCTACTATGGCTCTGGCTTGACAAAGTATGTTGTATGAACCCGGATCCTAGGGGCCAGGTGGTGGTAGAGGGATATTGTAGGTGGAACGGGGCCCTTAGGGAATGGTTCGGGTGATTACACACAGAAGGTCTCGGCCACGGTCTGCACCTGTCCTCTGAGCAAAATGTGCATCGAGGTAGAAGGATTGACCTGGCCATGTGGGTAAAGGTGTACAACCTCTCGAGAGTGTAAAATCTAAGTACTTAGCCGTGTCCCCGGTTATGGACAACTTGAGCGAACTGACAAGTCCTTGTTCGAAGATCTCCTCATCCCAATTTCTTAAATAAAATTTGAATGGGTGAACAAGGGTAGGAAGGTACATTGGGGCTTTACCAATTCTACTGTTAATTTGGTACATTGGGGTTTTACCAATGTTACTGCTAATTAGATTGAAAGAAAATGTTTTGATAAATGATAGGGAAAAATTGGCTTTATGCAAAATGAACCTGAGCTCTACCTGCCAGATGTACACTTAAGTGTTAGGTTGCCTTTTGAGTCCACAAAAGTGTCCTTGCCAATACAATTCCAAATGTATTGATTCCTTTGGGCTGCAACGTTTGATGTTGCAGGTATCCCTAGCTGATGAAGAAGATGTTAGGATCACGAGTCTTTTCCCAACATGTCTGCCTGTGGCATCCGTGAAGGAAGAGGACTCCATGCTATTTGCTTTCCGCTTGATGTTGAACTCTGATTTATGTTTATGCTAGCCCTTGAGCTATGCAAATTGTATCGAACTATTTTATTTCCGCTGGATCTTAGGTTGTAATGAAGACCTTTGCTACTTGGTATTTCATCTTGTACTGTATGCGCTAGCGATTGATCCAGGGACTAGCACAGATACACACAGAGATCGGCACCTTAAAAAGGTGAGGTCGCTACAAAAACCCTCTCAAGAGCTTCATTTTGGAGTGACTACGAAGGATACATGCTTAAGTTTTCATATTCATGTTTTAAACTTGTTTAAATCATGGTCAAACCTAGGATTTGACCAAGATTCAAATGGGCATAATTAAAAAAACAAAAAATGAAAAACCAAGGCACATAGTCTTCTTATGTCATATAGTAAGCATTCAATTAAGTTGATAAACAAGGTCTAGACATATTCAAACCAGAGAAATCATGTATCTACCCCCTAACCCTAAACTCTGTCTCATGAAGTCAAGCATGATGATATGTGGTTTTTGGTTTCAAACATGGAAATTTCAAAAATCCTCCCAAGAGCTTCATTTTGAAGTGATTAATTAAGAAGCATACATGCATGCTTACTTTTTCATATTCATGTTTTAAACTTATTCAAATATTGGTAAAACCTAGGATTTGACCAAGATTCAAATGGGTATAAAAATTAAAAAATAAAATAAAAAACAAGGTCTTCTTATGTTATATAGTAAGCATTCACTTAAGTTGATAAATAAGGTCTAGACATATTCAAACCAGAAAAATCATGTATCTACCCCTAACCCTAAGTATGTATCTCGTTGTTTGCGCTATGATACAATATCTACCTATATTACACTAATCTCCTCTCTCGTACTTAATTAGCTGTCACATCAGCATTTTTGTGGGACCAATGTGTATGATACTAGCTATGATACTAGCACTATCATGTGGGTACCTAAATCTCGAGTCAAAGTTTGACACGAAACCGATGTGGACTTTATTAATGGTGGAAGGGAGTAACAATCATAAGCACATTATTATTATTGATTGAACAACATTTTTATTTGATGTGCCATAAGAAGTTTAGAAACTCCTAGCCCCTGGAGGTGGTGTTTTGGCACACGCGTGCATATGCACCCATTATAGAAAATAATAAAAAAACAATTATATAAATGTTAAAAAAATCTGACATAATTTTTTTGGTATACAATGTGACATCCTATGTTCGTTCACAAGTTTTCGTGGAAAAACAACATTTTGTGTGGTGTGTACAAAAAAAGGTAAAAAATGTACTGTACGTAGTCGTGTTATAGCATCAAAATTTGTCTTTTTTACAGGAGCCACATATTTAAAAAAAAACTTATGTACCAACATAAAATGTCTAGATATACATGTAAAATTTTAGTTTAGAATTTTTTGACACTTTGAAATGTGGATTCACATAATGGATTCCTCTACCTCGACCCCCTTGGATTCCTGAACAGACTTACAGTACTACTAGTAAGGCCTACTATTTTTTATTATTATTACCTACTGCAGCCAAAATTTAATCTCATCGAGCGGTAAAATTCCCCGCCAATGCCCAAATATCTCACGCCGCAAAGTTTCAGATCTGCGAATATTTTTTCCCTCAAAAGAAGGACTGCGAAATTCCCTTTTTCTCCTCTATCGCCCAGCTTCGCCCTAGTTTCGCCCGCAAGCCCTCAGAGAAACCGCCCCTCTTACCTACCTCCAGACCTTCACGGCCACCGCACCGGAAAATCACCGCCGCACTTCGCCGTTCAAGCTGCCACGGCTTCAAACCTCGAGGCTGCCCTATCCGCTTGATCCGCACCTACTCCGGCGTCCACCGCACCGTATCTCGTTCGCCGACTCTATCGACCACCGCACCTGACCAGCTTCGCCGACACCGACGTCCCCGTGCACTGCACATCATCTGCTTCACCGACCTTCTAGTTCGGCCGGCGCGCTAAACACTTCATCGACCGCCCAGCATGTCCTTCTCCGACCCCCCAAGATCTGCTTCCCCGGCACCCACCGCAACAGCAGTCCCCTCGCCGACCTTCACGTCACCCGTAAGAACGCGGAACACGTCTAAATGCCGCCCATAAATAGGTAACCAGACATCCATGCGCGTTTTGTTCTGTTAGGAGTATTGCAGCTGACTGTATTTCTGAATTCGTGCTATATTTTTAACTTACAAGTGCTTTCGTTGGTAACCACCTCATCCTTTAGATTTAAACACGACGCATAAGTATTTTTTTCCGTGACCTAACCCACCCATTTGCTGAAACTCTACATGGTATCAGAGCCTAGGTTTCCTGCCTGCTAGTGCTAGCCGCCCCAAACAGTTACATACAAGTTCTTCCTTTGACCACAAAAACCACCGTTGAGATGTAGAAATCCAGGCGGCGGGAGGCCGCATCCGGTGCTCTGCGTGGGTTGCGGCTATCACACACAGCGATGTGAGTTGTGTGAGATCGGCGGCTGCTCGCGCGGGGACAAAGAAGAGGGTGAAGATCGTTTTGGTTTAGAAAGGAGAGAAGAGGAAGTGAATCCGTGGCAGAGAGATCTGGATCCGTGCGAGAGGGAGATGTTGGAGGCGTGCGGAGTGGGCCGAGCCTTTGAGCGCAGGGCGGAGCCGGAGGTTGGTGCTGGATGTTGACCAGGACGAGCCGGTCGATGTGGCCAGGTGCGGTCTGCCAGGTTGGCCAGGGCGCGCAGACGAGGCGCCATCCGAGTGGAAGTGAGGAGAAAATGGAGGTGTGAGGCTGTGAGGATATGTTGTGATGGAGTTGATGAGGCTGCGGTTGAGTCGTGATGGAGTTGATGAGGCTGCGGTTTAGTGGTGATGGTGATGGTTGTGGATATGTCCAGGGGAAAGGCATGCGTGCCTGAGGTGAGACTAGTTGAGACCTGACCGGGGGATAGGCATGGGTGCTTGAGGAGTGGATGGTTGAGGCAAGAGTTGGCTGGGGGTTTGTGGGAGAGACGGAAGAGGTCAGTGGCCGGGCAGAGTGGAGAAGAGAGGCTGAGGACATTGACGCGAGTGTGGATGGTTCTGCGGAACTTGTGTGGTGAGGCAGACGGGGTTGTTGAGGACGTGTATGGTTAGGAGTTGTGCGTATCCCAGATGGTTGAAGCTGGATGTCTTCGCTGCTGATGAAGAGATGAATCGAGATGACAAGATGATGGAAAGTGCAATGTTGTCATGTATCCTAGGAGTTATGCTGAAAGTTCATTACTCGTAGTTGTCATATGTGTCATGTTGTTGCAAGATGGCCATGGTTGTTTACCAATGATCATCTTGAGGGGTGTGTTGGACCATGAGTGAGTTTAGTAGTAGCGTTGTAGTAATATTGTATCCAGTGTGAGGCCCATAGAGGCCCATGTCCAGTGGTATTGTAACCCTAACTCAGATGATATAAATACAGAGTGTGGTGGTCTGAGTGACCTAACCCACCCATTCGCTGAAACTCTACAAAATATGAGCCACCAATCATGAGCCGTTGAATGCTCTACATGTCCACGATTGACAACAACAACAACAACAACAACAACAAAGCCTTTATTCCCAAACTAGTTGGGGTAGGCTATACAAGTCCACCATTGACACGATTACAATTTCTCACTATTTTGCTGTAGGCTACTGCTCTAGTTACATCATGTTTGATATCTTTCTGCGATCTTGTATTACATGTTTATGCACGTCATAATGTTTCTACTACGGTTTGGTGTCAACTTAATTATAGCAAATCCTTGACTCGTAACTGTTTGTTGTTATTACACGTGCAGCAGGCACATCTTACACTCAGAAACGTAGAGTAAAGCTCGCCTATAATCATGTAAGTACCTGATGTTTTTTGTATATTGCTTAATGCAAACTTCTATATCTTGGATCCTGTTTCTGTTTACAATTGGCCTCTCCTTCATGCAGAGGAGAAACAGTGAGGCACCAGGTTCTTCTGTCCAAGTACCTGATGAGGTCCGTGTGACTCAAAAAAAAGCTCACGTAAGTTCCCTGTTTTTTTGGAATGTTAATTTACCGCCTGTGCGTAGTTCAATTGCATCATTTTCTGTATGTTGCACTACCTAAGTTGCCTAATTGAATCTAATAAAATATAAACAATGACCATATGGAACATTGCACACTGCCTTTGACCCATCTGGCATCCGGCATTCCTGGGTATAAGTTACATGATTTGGCTATGTTAAACAAGTCCTGAAATTCTATTATGTTAATTTTTTGCCTGTTGCTTCATTGAGTTTGCCTGTTGTTCCATGGCTAGTGCATGAAGTTTGATAGAAATGATCCTAGCTGAAATGATGCACTTCGTGTTTTTTTATTGCTTTATTCCTAACCTAGCTTCCTATTCTACTTGAAACATGATTGCTTTATTCCTAACCTAGCTTCCTATTCTACTTGAAACATGATTGCTTTATTCCTAACCTAGCTTCCTATTCTACTTGAAACATTGTGAAAAAATAGTTATATTACTTGTTTAAATGTCTAGCTTTGTTTTTCTGAGTCCCATTGACATGATGTGGTATATCCATATTCAAATGATCTGACTGTTTATACGCTCCATGTTCAATTGCTTCATTCATTTTCTAGTAATCTACTAGTAAGTAGCACGTGCTTTGCACGTCACGACATATATAATTTTAAAATATATTTCCATATTTTATTTGATGTTGATAATTATTATTTTTTGCTAAAATTAGTCACAAAGCCTAAAGTTTGGCTTTTGAAAAACTAATACACCCTAAAAGAAGTAATGGAAGGAGTAATATGTGAGTTCACTACAATTAATTTTTTTAGTCAGTATGAAATAGAAGTATACCCTAATACGAAAGTGACACAACTTTTTCATGGACACCCCATTAGGATTATGTATATTTTTGTGATTAGAGTTGAGAATTTTTAAGGATCTATCTTACCTTTTGCGGCATGCATATTGCATGGCAAGACTATCTAATTTATATATTTCTACCATATTTTTTGAAATTTAAAATACATTATCCAATATCTATGTATAAATTTACTACCTCAATACTTTTTATGTGACCCACACATGGCCACCGTTAGATTTTATATCAAAATTGGTTTGTCACGGGGAAAAAAGTTAGACCTTAATATGAGTAAATACGAAATATCAGTACTAAATTAATATATAATATTTTATCAGCCTTGGTTGGTGGACCAATGAACTTCGTATCTTCGAGCTTGAAGATGGTTCTTGTAACATAGTAATTGCTATTTGTTTTCCTAGCACAGAATTATATATCAATATCTTCACATAACCATGTACGATGAAGATGATATTTTTCATAACACAGTGCCAATGTAGACGATGGCTTGTGCTTCTATAAACTCCCAAAAAAAAATGTTTTCTTGAGTAAAACAAAAGAACGGCTGAGGTTAAATGATACATGTTTGGTATTAGGGGTGAGATGGCTGAGATTAAATGATACCATGATACCCTTTCGGGGGATTACACTATTTTAAATTTTGAGGGTATATGAAAGCTAAAGCCTTAGATTTTGTTGGCAAGTGAATGTTGTCATTGACCCTGTTATGGATTTTGCATTTCTATTGCCACTACTTGTACTGACATCTCGCTTCATTCGTGTTGAATTCGGTCCCGTTGGTACTCGAACCCGGGTGGGCTGGCTGCGCACTCGCAAGCCTTGCCACTGAGCTAGCACTCAGTTCTCAGATTAAGAAATGCCTCGTTATGCTTAATTTAAATGTTATGGCACTTCATACAAGCCATACAATTAATTGTTGCATTGACCTTCTACGTTGTCGAAGGCACTATCTGAGTCATGCTTAAATCAATCATACATTATTTTCCTAATTGTATCCAATCCAACATGCACATGTTTTGACCGTATGTTGGCTATTTGCTAGATTTCTTACGTGCGATGACTGGCTTCGTTATTGGGCACATGATGTCTAGTTGCTTGGTTCATTGTATACATCATCGCCATGATCTAGTTTGGTTTGTTCTAAGAGGCATGTGGCTTAACTGGTTCCTTTGTTATATCTGCCCATGGTTCTTTCAAAATTATGTCAACAGTTTTGTTTGTTTGCCGTGTATTGTATTGCATTTTAACTTGTTTTGTCTTAATTTCAGCCTGCAAACAAAGCTGTAATGTCAGTAGGGACAACCCATTTATCAAGTGTTGCGGTCATTTCACAGAGCAACAGTGACAGTGGCACATGCTCTCATTGGTCCACTGAGTCCAGTACACCAACTGTTCCAGAAGAAATAGATGTACGAGGCTCTATTTTTGATTGCTTGCTATGTTATATCAGCTCAATGATGCTCTTGAAATTGGAGGTCTTTTATTGCATCATATGATGTTGTAACTTGTTTTATCTAAATTTCAGGCTTCAAATAAAGCTACAAAGCCAGAAGCAAGGGCCAATGCCTCAAATATTGATGTTTCACAAAGCAGCAGTGAGAGTGCATATTGCTCGCATAGGCCCATGGTATCTATTGCTCAACTTAATCCGGCACAAAGAGATTTGGGGGATGCACTCCAAGAGGCAGTTGATATATTTGGGCGGGAAAACAAAGATGCTGATGAAATAATTTCCAACACACGCCAAGAGATACATGAATTGAAAAATAGGCAAACTTTGACAGAAAATGTTCTAAAGAATCTCCTATGCACTTGTCATGGTAAGCCAGTTGTGATGTGTCTGGGAATTGAAGGTGTCTAAATAAACTTTGATTTTGTTGTTCAGTCAAGTGGACTGCTGATGCCAATGCTGTAATTAATTACTGCTCAAAATTTCGTTCAAAATTTCGTGGTCTGTAATAATTGCAAATTTTGTTGTTGTACTAAAATTAGATACGTTCCATGTGGCTGCTGTATTTTGTGTGAAATAATATCCTGATGTGTACTTCAATTAAACCATAAATCGGCTGCATGCTGAAAATTTGAATCTGAGCGCACGTGTGAACTGTTTTCTGCTCGTAATGCAATAAAGGTTGGTTCTTCGAAGACTACGAACATGGTAGCCCATTAATAATACCTTAATAATTATGTCTGCTAGCAAGATAGATGGTTCTTATTATAGTCAGGAATGCCAACTTGTATGATTAAAAGTAATTCGTACACATTAAATCTACCATCTGCATTTTTCTCTGTAATAACTTTTATTTTTACACAACTCAAAACTTGTCATGCTAATATCAAATTCGAGATGGCAAAACCTGGGAAAGATAAAGATATCACCAAAAACTCTTTCCTGCGAAATGCTGGGTTTTGAAGCCCAAGTCCAAGTCTTTCTCTGCTCAAGTTTTGGAGGAACAACTCCAAGTAGAACGAGTAGCAACAGCTATGCTAAGAACAAAAGTTGACATGTTGAGAATTGAGATCGAGATTAGAAGCATGTGATGCCCTACTGCACGAGGCCAATCAAGTTCGTTATAATCTCCCAAAGACTAAGAAAATGCCATAGATAATTGGAGATGAACACTACATAGTGAGTACATTGGTTTTGTGAAATGTTTCCTTAGATTATGGCACCGTTCCTACTTTTGTTGGTAGATGCATTTATCTGCGGTTGGGATCAACTTGGTAGTTGTTCATGTGGATGTTATATAAATTAATTGCATAGCCTTTTTCAATCAGTTCGAACTTAAATGGTATGATAGCCAAGGTCTCAAGTTTGAATTGTCGAACGTGTGGTTTAATTTAATCTCAGTCGGGCGGCAAAATCTCCCACCAATCCTGAAATATTTCAAACGCATTTTTGAATGGGATTAAGAAGATAGGGACAGAGATCCAGTGCCCCCACGTTCACAGGGCACAGCGTGACCTGAGGCTTCCCATCCACCATTCGTTTCAATCCAACGGCAAGGAAAGCAACAGCGTGACCCGATTAATTTCTGCTGAACTGAAGAGCTGCTGTTTCTCTCGAACCTGAAGAAATAGAGAAGGCAACAGAAGATGATTTCGGTTCCGAGCGCATCTGGCCGGGCCAAAAATGCGTCTGGTGCACGCTCCAGCGGAGCGACGCATAGTGACTGGGCCGTTCACAGCGACGCAAACATGCCTAAATATGCGCCTCAGATCCGTCGCGCGGATGCTGCGTGGACGCGTAAAGTGTCCGCTCGTGTCTGGCGGACGTTTCGTTGGGCCCGCCTGGCAGTGACCTAGCGTCGATGCGTCTTCTCAGCGGCGCCGCTTCGGCAGTCTGCGGAAGCGTAAAATGGCGATGCCTCACGTGGCACGCGCTGTCACCTACCTCTGCGAATGGCGATGCCATGCGTGCCGCGGCTATCGCGTGCCTCTGACCTATATAAACAGTAGCGCACGCATATCATCTCCTCCCACACTAAACAGTGGTGAGTAGGAGGTTCAGCGGCATCGGCTAGGGTTTAGTGTGGGAGGAGACGATATGCGCGCACCCCTGTATATATATGTCCGACGCAGGCGACGGCCGCTGCACGTGTGTCATCGCATGTCGCAGAGGTAGGTGACGGCGCGCGCCACGCGAGGCATCGCCATTACGCGGCCGCAGACTGCCGAAGCGGCACCGCTGAGAAGACGCATCGACGCTGGGTCACTGCCAAGCGGGCCCGACGAAACGTTCGCCAGACGCGAGCGGACACTTTACGCGTCCACGCATCATCCGCGCGACGGATCCGAGACGCATATTTGGGCATGTTTGCATCGCTGCGAACGGCCCAGTCACTATGCGTCGTCCCGCTGGAGTTTGTACCAGACGCATGTTTGGCCCGGCCTGATGCGCTCGGAACCAAAATCATCTTCTGTTCCCTTCTCTATTTCTTTAGGTTCGAGAGAACACAACAGCTCTTCAGTTCAGCAGAAATTAATCGGGTCACGCTGTTGCTTTCCTTGCCGTTGGATTGAAACGAATGGTGGATGGGAAGCCTCGGGTCACGCTGTGCCCTGTGAACGTGGGGGCACTGGATCTCTGTCCAGAAGATAGATCATGATCATGGTACTACCTCCATACCGGATTATAGGCCTATTACGCATTTCGAGAAAAAACTTCAACTACTAATTTAGTCAACAAAATATAAAATATGTATCATAAAAATTATACAATTGGAAACTTCTTTTGAATATGAATCCAATGGTATAATTTTGTGTATCATATATCTCGTATTTTGTTGACTAAATTTGTAGTCAAACTTCTTTCTCGAAATGCGTATTTGCCTATTAAACCGGTATGGAGGTAGTAGTGACCTATATTCAAGGTGATGATGATTTGATTTTGCACTCGGCTTTGAACAGAGGTACTAGTATGGTCTCACAATTTTTTATCATTATAGTTGGACCATAGCCAAATTCAAAATCTCATAGCGGCAAAACTTCCCGCCCACAAAATACAAAAATTTCACACGCTTCCAAATTCCCATTCTACCCCTGTGGAGATGACAGCAAAGTCGGTTGGTGGGGGGGTATGTCCGTCATTTTTTGGATCACCACCTCCCTAGCCCGGAAACCCTCCCAAAAAAATTCATTTCCCTCAGACCACCCACCGGAACTTCCCAAGTCCCTCTCTCCCACCTCCACGACCACCGCACCGGAACATCCCCGCCGGACTTCCCTGGCCTGATACGTCTCAAACGTATCTATAATTTCTTATGTTCCATGCTTGTTTTATGACAATACCTACATGTTTTGTTCACACTTTATGTCATATTTATGCATTTTCCGGAACTAACCTATTGACAAGATGCCGAAGTGCCAGTTCCTGTTTTCTGCTGTTTTTGGTTTCAGAAATCCTAGTAAAGAAATATTCTCGGAATCGGACGAAATCAATGCCCAGCATCCTATTTTTCCACGAAGCTTCCAGAACACCCGAGAGCCAGCAGAGGGGGGCCACAGGGCCACCAGATGACAGGGCGGCGCAGCCAGGGCCTGGGCCGCGCCCCCCCTATTGTGTCACCGCCTCGTCAGCCCTCCGACTCCGCCTCTTCGCCTATAAGAAGCTCCCTGACCTAAATCTTCGATACGAAAAAGCCACGGTACGAGAAACCTTCCAGAGCCGCCGCCATCGCGAAGCCAAGATCTGGGGGACAGGAGTCTCTGTTCCGGCACGCCGCCGGGACGGGGAAGTGCCCCCGGAAGGCATCTCCGTCGACACCACCGCCATCTTCATCACCGCTGATGTCTCCCATGAGGAGGGAGTAGTTCTCCATCGAGGCTAAGGGCTGTACCGGTAGCTATGTGGTTAATCTCTCTCTCTGTACCCCAATACAATGATCTCATGAATTGCTTTGCATGATTGAGATCCATATGATGAGCTTTGTATCACTATTAGTCTATGTGCTACTCTTGTGATGTTATTAAAGTAGTCTATTCCTCCTTCACGGTGTAATGGTGACAGTGTGTGCATCGTGTAGTACTTGGCGTAGGTTATGATCATAATCTCTTGTAGGTTATGGAGTTAATTATTACTATGATAGTATTGATGTGATTTATTCCCCCTTCATAGTGTAAAGGTGACAGTGTGTATGCTATGTTAGTACTCGGTTTAGATTGCAAAGATCTATTATGCTCTAAGGTTACTTAAACATGAATATCGAATGTTGTGGAGCTTGTTAACTCCGGCATTGAGGTGCTCTAGTAGCCCTACGCAACGAATGGTGCTCATTATCAAACAAGAGTATATGTAGCACAAAGGAAGAGAACTTATTTATTATGTGATCAATGTTGAGTGTGTCCACTAGTGAAAGTATGATCCCTAGGCCTTGTTTCCAATACTGCAAACACCGCTCGTTTACTGTTTTGCTGCATGTTTACTTCCTGTAATATTACTACCATCAACTGCACGCCAGCAAGCACTTTTCTGGCGTCGTTACTACTGCTCATATTCATTCATACTACTTGTATTTCACTATCTCTTCGCCGAACTAGTGCACCTATACATCTGACAAGTGTATTAGGTGTGTTGGGGACACAAGAGACTTCTTGTATCGTGATTGCAGGGTTGCTTGAGAGGGATATCTTTGACCTCTTCCTCCCTGAGTTCGATAAACCTTGGGTGATCCACTTAAGGGAAACTTGCTGCTGTTCTACAAACCTCTGCTCTTGGAGGCCCAACACTGTCTACAAGAATAGAAGCACCCGTAGACATCAAGCACTTTTCTGGCGCCGTTGCCGGGGAGGAAAGGTAAAAGGCACTCACACTCCGGTCCCAGGTAACTAAGTTATTTTATGTTGCCGTTGTAAGTGCTCGAAGCTATTTCCTTTAGATCCTGCAATTGCATCTTTTTGTCTCTTGTTTTACACTAGTAAGGCTTAATGGAAGACAACAACAAAATGAGATATCTTTATGAACTTTATCTTGAATTAGGACATGATGTGTTTGAAGAGAAAATTAAAAAACCCATGGAACTTATGCATGCTAATGGGAATGTTATTAGTATGAATGCTTTGAACACCATTGTTGCTAATTCTATGGAAGAATTTAAGCTTGGGGAGGTCGGTTTTGATGAAAATGATCTCTTTAGCCCTCCGGGTATTGAGGAGAAAGTTTATGTTGATTATGATATGCCTCCCATATATGATGATTATAATGATAGTGGTCTTCTGGTGCCGCCTACTATGGAGGATAAATTTTATTATGATGATACTATACCTCATATATTTGATGATGAGAATAATAATGATAGCTACTTTGTTGAATTTGCTCCCACTACAACTAATAAAATTGATTATGCTTATGTGGAGAGTAATGATACTTTTATGCATGTGAATAAGAATGCTTTATGTGATACTTATATTGTTGAGTTTGTTCATGATGCCTCTGAAAGTTATTATGAGAGAGGAAAATATGGTTGTAGAAATTTTCATGTTACTAAAACACCTCTCTATATGCTGAAATTTTTGAAGTTACACTGGTTTTATCTTCCTATGCTTGTTGCATTATGCTTCATGAATTTGTTTATTTACAAGATTCCCTTTCATAGGAAGTGGGTTAGACTTAAAAGTGTTTCTAATTTGCTTCTTGATGCTCTCTTTTGCTTCAACTACTATTTCTTATGAGTGCATCATTAAAATTACTGAGCCCATCTTAATGGCTATAAAGAAAGCACTTCTTGGGAGATAACCCATGTTTTTATTTTACTACAGCAACTTTTGTTTTATATTTGAGTCTTGGAAGTTGTTACTACTGTAGCAACCTCTCCTTATCTTTATTTTATTGCATTGTTGTGCCAAGTAAAGTCTTTGATAGTAAAGTCAATACTAGATTTGGATTACTGCGCAGAAATAGATTTCTTGCTGTCACGAATTTGGGCAGGGTTATCTGTAGGTAACTCAGAAAAATCTGCAAATTTACGTGCGTGATCCTCAGATATGTACGCAACTTTCATTCAATTTGAGCATTTTCATCTGAGCAAGTTAAGTGCCTCTGGAAAATTCGTCTTTACGGACTGTTCTGTTTTGACAGATTCTGCCTTTTATTTCGCATTGCCTCTTTTGCTATGTTGGATGGATTTCTTTGTTCCATTAACTTTCAGAAGCTTTGGGCAATGTCCAGAAGTGTTAAGAATGATTGTGTCACCTCTGAACATGTGAATTTTTGATTATGCACTAACCCTCTAATGAGTTTGTTTCGAGTTTGGTGTGGAGGAAGTTTTCAATGGTCAAGAGAGGAGGATGATATACTATGATCAAGAAGAGTGAAGAGTCTAAGCTTGGGGATGCCCCCGTGGTTCATCCCTGCATATTTCAAGAAGACTCAAGCATCTAAGCTTGGGGATGCCCAAGGCATCCCCTTCTTCATCGACAACTTATCAGGTTTCTTCTCTTGAAACTATATTTTTATTCGGTCACATCTTATGTACTTTACTTGGAGCGTCTGTTTGTTTTTGTTTTTGTTTGAACAAGTTCATCCTTGTGTGGGAGAGAGACATGCTCCGCTGGTTCGTATGAACACATGTGTTCTTAGCTTTACTTTTAATGTTCATGGCGAAGGTTGGAAACTGCTTCGTTCATTGTTATATGGTTGGAAACGGAAAATGCTTCATGTGGTAATTGGTATAATGTCTTGAATAATTTGATACTTGGCAATTGTTGTGCTCATATAGATCATGTTTAAGCTCTTGCATCATGTACTTTGCACCTATTAATGAAGAACTACATAGAGCTTGTTAAAATTTGGTTTGCATGATTGGTCTCTCTAAGTCTAGATATTTTCTGGTTGAGGTGTTTGAACAACAAGGAAGACGATGTAAAGTCTTATAATGCTTACAATACGTTCATATGTGAGTCTTGCTGCACCGTTTTATACTTGTGTTTGCTTCAAACAACCTTGCTAACCTAGCCTTGTATTGAGAGGGATTCTTCTCATGCATCCAAATCCTTGAGCCAAAAACTATGCCATTTGTGTCCACCATACCTAACTACTATGTGGTATTTCCTGCCATTCCAAGAAAATACTTCATGTGCTACCTTTAAACAATTCAAAAGCTATTATCTCTTGTTTGTGTCAACGTTTTATAGCCCATGAGGAAGTATGTGGTGTTTTATCTTTCGATCTTGTCATTTACTTCTGACAGACTTTCACAATGGACTAGTGGCTTCATCCGCTTATCCAATAATTTTGCAAAAAGAGCTGGCAATGGGGTTCCCAGCCCCAATTAATTAACTTGCATTAATAATTCTCTTCACATGTTTTGCTCTGATTCATCAGTAAGCAACTTAATTTTCCAAATAGACACTCCTCGATGGTATGTGATTGTTGGAAGGCACCCGAGGATTCGGTTAGCCATGGCTTGAGAAAGAAAAAGGTTGGGAGGAGTGTCATCTAAAAAATAAAAAAAATAAAAACTAAACTAAAGTGCATGTGTAAACAAAAGAGAAGAGGGATGATCTACCTTGGTGGTAGAAATAATGTGGTGACCCGGCATACCACTGCATGGTGTAGTATGCAAGTCTGATATAACACCAATGAAACACAGTTCCACGGGTATTATATCGCTCAGAGTGGTACAACAGAAACATATGCGGGTCCAAGGCATGTCTATAGAATTACAACATTGACTCTATTACATAAGATCAGCACAGCCTCCTACTTTACAATGAGGTAAATCTGCAAATAAACTCCAGAAGAACGACTCGTAGTCTAATTCTATCACGAACTCTATTTGTAGAGTATTTGACTAGCTATAGAGGTTAAGAATAGATTCTAGCTAAGTAGGAGCTAGGTTGAGGAAGCTAGTTCCCTTCTATGGCTAAACTAGGTTTTCTCCTTGATGTATGTGGTATCTGACTCCTCTGACAGGGTCTTGTCTCTTGAAGTAGTTGTTGACTCCTCGACCTTCGAGTTGCACTGTGGATCCTTCTTCGATGCCTCCATATCTAAGCAGGGGATTTAAGAGTGGGATGAGTACGAGCGTACTCAACAAGTTCATTATAGGAAAGAGGTGTTTAATGCACTAGCTACAGCATTAGACCAGAAAGTCTAATACCAATGCAAGTTTTCATAACCATTTCTTCAAAAGGTTGCTTTTATTCAGAAGAACTATGTCCGTCAGCCTTCACCGGTTTACTAGAACTTCATGGAGCTCCTTTCCGGCCGCGTTCGCGATTCCATATCCCGAACAGGAGTGACAGTCACGGTTCTTTACACTCTGCAGAGGTGTGTTGCTTTACCCATAAGAGATCTTAACCTTGGTGCCAACCGGGCATATGTTCCCGTCCACACTTCCTTTGGTGTGAGGCCCGGTATAAGGTCTAGCCAATCATGTTCCTCCGCTACCTCGAACACCCACCCTTTGTTGCATACCCCGACCCTGGGTCCTCGTCGGTCCTCTTATACCACTTAAGGATGGACCCCGACCACGACAACAGTTTGGGATCGAACCAAACTCCTTCGCCGGTAGCTGCAACCCATCATAGACCGCAATACCGTGGGGACTTTAGGCTTCCCTAGCCCACCGCTTGCACTTCGAGCGACAAGTGTCTACGGACTATGCCGTGGGGACTTTAGGCTTCCCCAGCCCACCGCTTGCCCTGACAGATACAAGTGTCTACGGTAAAGCGCATCCGTTGATGAACGAGAGGTGGAAACACTTTTGACTACTCCGTCCCACTCCGGATCTTATGGTTAACACGGATATTACGGCACAAGAATCACTGGCGACATTTGTTGTTTAATCCTAGATGGATATAAGCCCGTGCAATGGAACCTCCACCATATCAACACAATCCATGGTTCCATTGCCCACCACATAGTCAAATTCATAGTTATGAAAGTAGTGGTTTTGATTTTTGTGCAATAGTGATAACCATAATACTTTGCAAGTAATTTGATAAAAATACTCAAATGACATGAGCAAGTGATGAACTTGCCTTTCTTGGCTGCAAGATTATGCAGGCAAGGTCTTCGATGCGTAATAACTCCAAATTCTGAAATAACATCATCGTCCGGTAAGGACGATGTTTAAAAGATTGGCAAGGATGCAATAATGCATAAGTATGAGATGCAATCGTTCTAAGCGTGTCCTAACCCCGATGATTTAGGATTAGTGAGTGGTAATGATTAGTTCAGGGTGTGTTGCACTTTTAGAATGATTCTCATACCAGGTTCTTATTCAGGGTTGTGTTGTTGTAGAATTATAAGCAGGTGACAAAATGAACAGTAATAGTCATACACAACCAGGAAGAGTAGTGGTATAATAAGTAAAGAGCAGTTGTCAATTTTAAGTTTTATGATGCATGGTTGATGATTACTTATTATATAATTCAAAAGAATAACTTTTGAAGAACATGTTCTTAAATAAAGAACAATTATAATAATTTAGGTGTGTGGGGTTCTATGGTTTTCTATGGTTCTAATTGGTTGTTGGAGTAAGTAGTAGATGGATCACAACATTGTTGGATTCATCAATACCTAGGGCTGGTAAGGCTGAGTTAAGCCTAGGCATCTTTAAGAAGTATTTATACATGGTTGCTATCAAGGTTGATTCATCTGGCTGGTGATTGCTAGCTAGGGTTTATAGGTCCTTATAAGCAGGGTTGGTGATGATTCTTTATTTTCTTCAAAAGAATAACTTTTGAAGAACATACTTCTTAAGTAATAAGAAGTATAGCAATTAGGGTTGAGGTGGTTTGGGTTGTACTATTGGTGCTATTAAGTAAGGAATAATTGGCTCCTAAGTAGGATGGTGGATAAGTATCCAACACTAGTAGGGTTTAGTGGAATAGGGTTCTGTAATACAAAATAGTAGGTATGGTTGCTATTAGGGTTCATCACAATGGTGTGATGCTAAATAGGGATAAGTAATGATGTTTGCTTTGGTAATAGGATCTAGGGTTTTCACTTGATTAACCCTACTTGATCATCTTGGTTTAAGTGTATGCATAAATGGAATACTACATGGCTAGTGATAGGGTTCTACATTTTATGTGGACATAGGTATGTATTTAGTTGCTACTATGGAGCTATGAATGAAAAGAAGATACCATGATCACATGCTCTAACCTAGGGTTTAGGTTAGAAGTAATTTAGGTTTCACATGTAATAATGGAACTAGGGTTTGTGCATAATTGAGCTAGGGTTTTAGGGTTTCACATAAAATGATGAGGTTATCACTTTGTTTCAATGGAACTAGGGTTTCCTAATTACCCTATAATTCTTGGATTAATAACTTCATTATTAAAGTTGAAGTTATTAATAACTTTGAACTTAAAATAATATTGGATTTGTTCTTTTTATTATTTTTAAAGGATTAATAATTAAGGTAATTTATTAATTAGGGTTTAAAATCCTCCTAATAAGGATTTAATAAATTAATAGAAAAGGAAAATTAATTTTAATGTTTTCCTTATTTACTTATTGGTTTTTATTTATTTTATGAAGTTTTCCTAATTATTGAATTTTAATTGAATTTTAGAATTAAAATTTAAAGAAAAGGCTTAATTCATAAGTATTAAATAATTGAATTTTTATTAAAAATAAAAATTTCATTTTATATTTTTATTGGATAGGGTTTATCTTTATAAGAATTTTGATATCTTATATTTATTTTTCTGAGTTTTTATGAATTTTCTAGAATTAAATGTACTTGCAGTAATTATTCAATTTAAACTTAAAACAGAAAAACGATTGAGTGCACCTGGGGGAGTTTCACCCAGGGTCACTGACGCGTGGGCCATAGGCCAGGTCACCTGCCACGGTGGCTTTGACCGAAGTCAAAATCGCCAAGGTGGCCAGGGGGCTTCCCGCCGATGGCCGGTGAGGGTGGCGCAGACGATCCGCGAGTGCGGGACGACGCAAGCTAGTGCATCAGATGCACATGAGCGTGGGGAACGTCTAGGTGGCGGCGCCGCTCCGGTTTGGTCGCCGGAGCGTGGCCGGCGACGACGTGCTGCGGCGGCGCACACGGGCTAGCGACGCGGAGGCGATGCAGGGCTTAATTAAGGAAGACGGAGGTACTGGGAGGTCCACGAGCTCACCAGACGCGTGTTGGAGAGGTCGAAGAGGCATGGGGAGGTCTGAGTCGACGACGAACGGCGACGTCTGGTGGTCACCGGCGAGGAATTGATGTCGCGATTCTGTGACCTCGAGGGTTCCCGCCAAGCGCGCGTCGACGACGAGTTTGCTGGGGACGATGCAGAGCTCCAGGGCTTCACGGCAGTGCTTGGGGTGGCTCCAGTCATCGGCGGCGAGAATCGGCCGGGCGGCTAGGGTTTGCGTCTGGGAAGAAATAGAACAGAGGAGGGGAAAATCCCGAGCTAGGGTTCTTCGGGGAGCTTTATATGGCGCCAGGAACGTGCCTCGTCACCGCGCCGAGCGAGGAGGGGCTGCCAGCGCCGAAGGGAAGCTGGCCACGACGTCGTGCTGGCCGGCATGCGGGAGGAAGGGGATGAGGATGACTTCCTCCACGATATTTTAACGAAGGGTTATTTGGGCTGTTAGGTGGGCTGGTGTTGGGCTCAAGCTTGGGCCTGTGTTAGGCCACTCCATGGGCTGCACGGCCAGGTAAGTCCAGGTGAGGCTTTCTCCCATTTTTTTCTCTGTTTTTATTTCTCCTTTTGTATATTTTCTATTTTAACTCATATTTGATTACCATTCTATTTGCAGATATTTGTAATTATGCTAATCCATTGAAGATTTAGTATACTGACTATTGTTTCCCTATTCAACTTGAATTCACATTTTATATTAGATTATTTGCATATTTATGAACTTATTCAAAATAGCAAATAGACATGAGTTGTTAATTTCACTTCAATTTCCTTTTTGTTTTGAATTCCTATTCAATTTAGAAATATAAGAGTTGATACCTTCTTCTCAAGGTATTTCTGAAGTTGTTATTATGTCTTAGTTCCTATTTGAGAAATTAATCATTTGCATGTTAGTTTCATGTGAGCAACATTTTATTAATGTTTTGTAGGTTTGATGATCACCCATATTCATTAGCATTTGTGTTCTGGTCTATAAACACTTTGAATTATCTAGAGTAGGTATTTCTCTCCTCAAGGTTGGGTCTTTATTATACAGATCAGTGATTGATATGAGTGGTTATTCACCACACATGGGTTTTGATTGTGAGTATAAGCACTAGATGTTTCTTAGGTTTAATTAGTGAAGCATAGAACTTAGCTAATGAGCAATTCTAGGGTCCTAATTATATTCACCTAATGGCATGTGGTTTGGAACTCAAATGTGAACTAGGTTTATGGTGATGATCATCCAAGTGATACACAAACTAGGGTTGAGATTTAATTCTAGGTTATAGAGATGGGATGACACCATATTGCATGTGCTAGGGTTTAATCTCCCCTAACTATGATAAGGTTACTTGCTTAATACCTTATGTGCTTCTCTAATTACTAAGGATTTGAGAATTGGTTTTATCTTCTACCAATTAACTTCTATTATTATTCCCAATTTATCATTTAAAGTAACTATATTGGTTATAGTCCTTTTTATAGTTAACTTTGGTCAAATGGATTGATGGTTTCTCACCATATAAAGTATAGAGTTGTCTCTAAAGTTTTTCTTGTGGTTCTTAAGTGAAGAATAGGTGGAATGTAAATGTGGTAGGATTCTACTTATGATCACCAAGTGATTCACAAGTTAAGGTTGGGATCTAAGCCTAGGGTTGCTTATTATTGATCTCCTTATAATTTCATGTGGCTAATGATATCTGCTTATCCTATGAGGGTTTAACTTGTGGCTTACTCTTCTATTTCTCCAAAGCATAATCATGGCATTATCATGAGCAACTTATTCTCAATGGAACTTACTCTCAATTCTAGAGTATATGATCATTACCCAATTTGTAATGATCAAAGGTTTGGCTTCTTAAAGTATTTCTAATGGAAGGGTTTCACTTCCATGATCAAGTGTTGTCTTGATTAACTAAACATAATATCTCCCTTATATTCAAGTGTTGCCTCAATTATCTTGAGTGTAACACCATAACTTGAGTTCTCTAATATAGGAATAGTTATTCTAGGGTTTATGGTGTACTCCTAATATTTTAGTGCAATGGTTGTCCTTTATTCTTAAATAGGTAAAGCTAAGATTGGCATGATTGGTCACTCTCTTATTTGGGAAAGACTTTAATACTAACCTAAGGTTAGGCTTCCTAGAGGTTGATGTGATCATCAATGTCTATGTTAAATATAAATGATTTATCTCTCTAGGAATTGTCTTGGATAATATCCTAGGGTTTCTCTTAGAGATGATGATTTGAATACTTGGATGTATATCCAAGGTTTAACTCAAGGTTTGTTATTGCTTCTCTAATAATTATAACAGAACTCTCACCTCTCTAGGTTTGGTGTGTAATAACTTGGAATGGAGAAGAATATCTATTTCTGAAGGGGATCTTCTTGTTATAACTCCAATGTTGAAGTGGAGTGAATACCCTGAGGTTTCATGGTAGGATTAAGGATTAGTTTAAGACATGGAAAAGATAAGTGAAGAATGGTTTCTCCATTTTATTGTTACTTGGTTTGCAGTTGATTTGGTGTTCATATGCTATGGCAAGGATTACCTTATTATGATCTGTTATAAGATCAAGCAATTGATCATTGATTAAAGTGTTGTTGTGTTGATTATTAGTTCCATTTGATCTAACCCCTTAGATCAAATCATCTCTACCCAAAACAAGGTTTTAGCAAAGTCACATTGAGGTTTATGGCGCTTGACTTGATGAGCTACTTCAATTCCACCAAGGTCAAGTGAAACTTCAATTACTGTGACTGTTTTACTTTAAAGCGCGAAAATTCCCCAGATTTTCTATGCATGAATGCAATGCACACATCTGTTTCCTCTATTTTTGTAACCCCATTACCTGGGATATTACAGTCTCTACCCCTTAAACTAAACTTCGTCCTCGAAGTTTGATCTCTCTCACGTTTCGGAGTGTGGATCTGACTTACGCAGACTTAAACTTTTCTAGAACTCCACAGTGATCTCACTGGATATAATTGAATATATCCCTTGTCCAGATTCTTCCTGGAATCCATTAGGGTTTGTCTCCGAACATTAATTTCTAACTTCAGTTCTATGATTTTCTTCCGGGAATCTAATAATACTTGTCTCTGAACCATGGCTCTTACTTTGATTCATTGATTTCTTCCAACTATTATAATCTTGTTTCCTATCTCATTGAAGATTCAATGATTAGGACTTCTTCCTGTCCTGACAGTCTTTATTGAGGACTAATTGGATAACATTCTCCTATTTGATAAAATAGGTCTTTGTTTTTCCCTTACTACCAAAACTTCAATATTGGTACTTCATAAGGTACTTACCATGGAAATGGTCGTAATGGTTTATTCCTAAGAATGGATTAGATTCAGTTAGTCCATCCAATCATGGTTTATAGTTGATACCTATAACTATTTTTGGTTTATTTAGGTTCCATGAAAGGAATCATTCTATTAGTCTTTGCTTTTGGGATGGTCAATCTACTTCAGTCTTTGGCCTTCATGAGCTGTATTTGGTCTATAGTATTTCCTTCATCCAACTTCATTAACCTTAGATTACTTGAGCTTTCGTACTTCTGAGTAAATATTACTCACTTTCTCCAGTTATAGTCCACTTCTTACTTCCTCGAGGTATAAACCTTAGCTTCTGGTCTGATATCCTTCTGAAAGTAGTGTTCAATAATCTTATGAAAATAAGATCGAACTTCCTCTCAGTTCAGACCTTTTGCTTCTATCAAGCTTAAAGTATTGAGTTATTGTATATCTAACTCAATCTTTACTCTACCCCTTAGAGTTTTCTTATAGTCTTCAACTCCTTTTCTTCCAACTATTGGACTTATGGTTGGAATATTGGTCTAAGTATAGCTTTGGTTTGTACTTCTTCTAAGGTCTCATGAAGAATGTTCATGGTATATCCACTCAGTTGTGGACATCCAATGTGAATCCTCCGACTTAATGATTATAGGTCATTGTTATTTGGTTAACAAAGTTTTTTATTTGTTCACCAACTTTTGTTACAAATAATTAAATCATGGACTATTTGTAATACTAACTGATACCAGCTGTGGTTATTATACCAACTGTGGCTATTTGATATCTAAAAATGGATTCTATTATAGGTTCTGATCAACTGGACGAGATATCTTCTACTCTATCTTCCAGTATTGATCCTATATCAATTGTGGTGTTCTGATATCAACTATGGTCTTCTTATATTTGCTATGATCTCCTAGATCATCTTCCTTTCTTCGAGGGTTTATTGTTGCAAGAAAACCACTAGCTGACACTATAAATATAGTATCCTACGTGATTTCCCATGCATTCCCTCTTCTATATTGACTATGGATCTGCTTGAGCTTCACCATAATCACCAGTTATCTCACCTTCATGCTTCTTATGTACTAAAGTACTCCTCTGTTGAGGCAAAGCATGAGTTTTGATTGGTACTATCTTCAGAGTATTGTGGTTACTTCCCACAACTTTGCTTCTTTCTTCTGACGAACCTTCATCTTATCTTTGGAATTTTCCAGAATTCGTCGCTTCCTCACACGAGTACTATTACCCTCTAGATCTATAGCATCAAGTAATAACTTGATATTGCAACATGCATTTGCATATCGAAGTCAAACTTCATGTATGGATCTAGTCAAACAATGAAAATCCAATAAGATCCAAGAAGCTTCAGCTTTGTGCTTATAATACACACCATTGTAGGCCTGAATATACTAGTTGAGTAAGACATCTCTAAACATCAGGCTCTGATGTGTAGTATATAACACCACATAAGATAGGTTTATATCGTGATACTTAGCACAAGTATATGGAATTCTACTATTTGTCTCAACATTTACCTTAATTGCACATTTGCAATGAGATAATCTTGACACAAAGTGGTTTGGGATGGTTAAGGTTAACTAATTTTCTTTGGAAATACTACTTAACTTACATTTTATTGAGGACTATCTCACATGATATGTCTAGGTTCTATCATGTCTACTCTAAACACCTATTTATTAGGATATATCTCCTATACTTCTAAGTGTTTATACTATCAAAAGACTATGGTTATGATGTGCCTGGCACACTTCCCATTGTTTTGGAACACAATTCTTGCACTATTGTTTATTACTTGACTTCTTATTGTACTTCTCCTAAATATTTATGATGTTCGAGTCCATCACATAATGATTCCCAGGTGAATCATATATGATTACTATCACTACTCTGTAAGTAGACATGTTTTATTTCCATCTCTCTTACTTACCTCTCATGATTGACTCATCATGGTCGATACTACCTCATATAACTCCTAATTATCACTTACTAGCAACTGTTTCACAAGTCTAGATAATTTTAATTACTCATTACTTAACTTGGTCTACATCTTCTATTAGGATTTCTTAATTATCTTCATCACTTGATTTACTCCTATTTCATGTCTGAATAATTCTTACTTAATCATAACTTGAGTTGGTACACATCTTCCAATAGGATAGTTTCCTTATGGTTGTATCCTCTCTTTGGACTACCATGTATTGTATACCAACTATGATCTACTCATCTTTTGTTTTAAGGACTTATTGATGTTCTACATACTTGGAATTGGCTATTTAACTTAACTTAGGAAAGATAGGTAAGAAATGTTGACTCAAGTGTGTCAGGATTATTCTCAAGTGAATATCCATCTCAAGTCATAAGAAAATTTGGTTCACTAAGACATCTTCCTATAGACACTACCAATCCTATAGGTCTCCTTTAAAGGGTTTTAATCCTAGGGTCAAAGCATTTGCTCTGATACCAACTGTGGTGACCCGGCATACCACTGCATGGTGTAGTATGCAAGTCTGATATAACACCAATGAAACACAGTTCCACGGGTATTATATCGCTCAGAGTGGTACAACAGAAACATATGCGGGTCCAAGGCATGTCTATAGAATTACAACATTGACTCTATTACATAAGATCAGCACAGCCTCCTACTTTACAATGAGGTAAATCTGCAAATAAACTCCAGAAGAACGACTCGTAGTCTAATTCTATCACGAACTCTATTTGTAGAGTATTTGACTAGCTATAGAGGTTAAGAATAGATTCTAGCTAAGTAGGAGCTAGGTTGAGGAAGCTAGTTCCCTTCTATGGCTAAACTAGGTTTTCTCCTTGATGTATGTGGTATCTGACTCCTCTGACAGGGTCTTGTCTCTTGAAGTAGTTGTTGACTCCTCGACCTTCGAGTTGCACTGTGGATCCTTCTTCGATGCCTCCATATCTAAGCAGGGGATTTAAGAGTGGGATGAGTACGAGCGTACTCAACAAGTTCATTATAGGAAAGAGGTGTTTAATGCACTAGCTACAACATTAGACCAGAAAGTCTAATACCAATGCAAGTTTTCATAACCATTTCTTCAAAAGGTTGCTTTTATTCAGAAGAACTATGTCCGTCAGCCTTCACCGGTTTACTAGAACTTCATGGAGCTCCTTTAGGCCGCGTTCGCGATTCCATATCCGGAACAGGGAGTGACAGGTCACGGTTCTTTACACTCTGCAGAGGTGTGTTGCTTTACCCATAAGAGATCTTAACCTTGGTGCCAACCGGGCATATGTTCCCGTCCACACTTCCTTTGGTGTGAGGCCCGGTATAAGGTCTAGCCAATCATGTTCCTCCGCTACCTCGAACACCCACCCTTTGTTGCATACCCCGACCCTGGGTCCTCGTCGGTCCTCTTATACCACTTAAGGATGGACCCCGACCACGACAACAGTTTGGGATCGAACCAAACTCCTTCGCCGGTAGCTGCAACCCATCATAGACCGCAATACCGTGGGGACTTTAGGCTTCCCTAGCCCACCGCTTGCACTTCGAGCGACAAGTGTCTACGGACTATGCCGTGGGGACTTTAGGCTTCCCCAGCCCACCGCTTGCCCTGACAGATACAAGTGTCTACGGTAAAGCGCATCCGTTGATGAACGAGAGGTGGAAACACTTTTGACTACTCCGTCCCACTCCGGATCTTATGGTTAACACGGATATTACGGCACAAGAATCACTGGCGACATTTGTTGTTTAATCCTAGATGGATATAAGCCCGTGCAATGGAACCTCCACCATATCAACACAATCCATGGTTCCATTGCCCACCACATAGTCAAATTCATAGTTATGAAAGTAGTGGTTTTGATTTTTGTGCAATAGTGATAACCATAATACTTTGCAAGTAATTTGATAAAAATACTCAAATGACATGAGCAAGTGATGAACTTGCCTTTCTTGGCTGCAAGATTATGCAGGCAAGGTCTTCGATGCGTAATAACTCCAAATTCTGAAATAACATCATCGTCCGGTAAGGACGATGTTTAAAAGATTGGCAAGGATGCAATAATGCATAAGTATGAGATGCAATCGTTCTAAGCGTGTCCTAACCCCGATGATTTAGGATTAGTGAGTGGTAATGATTAGTTCAGGGTGTGTTGCACTTTTAGAATGATTCTCATACCAGGTTCTTATTCAGGGTTGTGTTGTTGTAGAATTATAAGCGGTGACAAAATGAACAGAATAGTCATACACAACCAGGAAGAGTAGTGGTATAATAAGTAAAGAGCAGTTGTCAATTTTAAGTTTTATGATGCATGGTTGATGATTACTTATTATATAATTCAAAAGAATAACTTTTGAAGAACATGTTCTTAAATAAAGAACAATTATAATAATTTAGGTGTGTGGGGTTCTATGGTTTTCTATGGTTCTAATTGGTTGTTGGAGTAAGTAGTAGATGGATCACAACATTGTTGGATTCATCAATACCTAGGGCTGGTAAGGCTGAGTTAAGCCTAGGCATCTTTAAGAAGTATTTATACATGGTTGCTATCAAGGTTGATTCATCTGGCTGGTGATTGCTAGCTAGGGTTTATAGGTCCTTATAAGCAGGGTTGGTGATGATTCTTTATTTTCTTCAAAAGAATAACTTTTGAAGAACATACTTCTTAAGTAATAAGAAGTATAGCAATTAGGGTTGAGGTGGTTTGGGTTGTACTATTGGTGCTATTAAGTAAGGAATAATTGGCTCCTAAGTAGGATGGTGGATAAGTATCCAACACTAGTAGGGTTTAGTGGAATAGGGTTCTGTAATACAAAATAGTAGGTATGGTTGCTATTAGGGTTCATCACAATGGTGTGATGCTAAATAGGGATAAGTAATGATGTTTGCTTTGGTAATAGGATCTAGGGTTTTCACTTGATTAACCCTACTTGATCATCTTGGTTTAAGTGTATGCATAAATGGAATACTACATGGCTAGTGATAGGGTTCTACATTTTATGTGGACATAGGTATGTATTTAGTTGCTACTATGGAGCTATGAATGAAAAGAAGATACCATGATCACATGCTCTAACCTAGGGTTTAGGTTAGAAGTAATTTAGGTTTCACATGTAATAATGGAACTAGGGTTTGTGCATAATTGAGCTAGGGTTTTAGGGTTTCACATAAAATGATGAGGTTATCACTTTGTTTCAATGGAACTAGGGTTTCCTAATTACCCTATAATTCTTGGATTAATAACTTCATTATTAAAGTTGAAGTTATTAATAACTTTGAACTTAAAATAATATTGGATTTGTTCTTTTTATTATTTTTAAAGGATTAATAATTAAGGTAATTTATTAATTAGGGTTTAAAATCCTCCTAATAAGGATTTAATAAATTAATAGAAAAGGAAAATTAATTTTAATGTTTTCCTTATTTACTTATTGGTTTTTATTTATTTTATGAAGTTTTCCTAATTATTGAATTTTAATTGAATTTTAGAATTAAAATTTAAAGAAAAGGCTTAATTCATAAGTATTAAATAATTGAATTTTTATTAAAAATAAAAATTTCATTTTATATTTTTATTGGATAGGGTTTATCTTTATAAGAATTTTGATATCTTATATTTATTTTTCTGAGTTTTTATGAATTTTCTAGAATTAAATGTACTTGCAGTAATTATTCAATTTAAACTTAAAACAGAAAAACGATTGAGTGCACCTGGGGGAGTTTCACCCAGGGTCACTGACGCGTGGGCCATAGGCCAGGTCACCTGCCACGGTGGCTTTGACCGAAGTCAAAATCGCCAAGGTGGCCAGGGGGCTTCCCGCCGATGGCCAGTGAGGGGTGGCGCCGACGATCTGGCGAGCGCGGGACGACGCAAGCTAGTGCATCAGATGCACATGAGCGTGGGGAACGTCTAGGTGGCGGCGCCGCTCCGGTTTGGTCGCCGGAGCGTGGCCGGCGACGACGTGCTGCGGCGGCGCACACGGGCTAGCGACGCGGAGGCGATGCAGGGCTTAATTAAGGAAGACGGAGGTACTGGGAGGTCCACGAGCTCACCAGACGCGTGTTGGAGAGGTCGAAGAGGCATGGGGAGGTCTGAGTCGACGACGAACGGCGACGTCTGGTGGTCACCGGCGAGGAATTGATGTCGCGATTCTGTGACCTCGAGGGTTCCCGCCAAGCGCGCGTCGACGACGAGTTTGCTGGGGACGATGCAGAGCTCCAGGGCTTCACGGCAGTGCTTGGGGTGGCTCCAGTCATCGGCGGCGAGAATCGGCCGGGCGGCTAGGGTTTGCGTCTGGGAAGAAATAGAACAGAGGAGGGGAAAATCCCGAGCTAGGGTTCTTCGGGGAGCTTTATATGGCGCCAGGAACGTGCCTCGTCACCGCGCCGAGCGAGGAGGGGCTGCCAGCGCCGAAGGGAAGGAAGCGGCCACGACGTCGTCTTTGGCCGGCATGCGGGAGGAAGGGGATGAGGATGACTTCCTCCACGATATTTTAACGAAGGGTTATTTGGGCTGTTAGTTTGGCTGGTGTTGGGCTTAAGGTTTGGTCTGTGTTTGGCCTCTCCATGGGCTGCAGGGCCAGGTAAGTCCAGGTGAGGCTTTCTCCCATTTTTTTCTCTGTTTTTATTTCTCCTTTTGTATATTTTCTATTTTAACTCATATTTGATTACCATTCTATTTGCAGATATTTGTAATTATGCTAATCCATTGAAGATTTAGTATACTGACTATTGTTTCCCTATTCAACTTGAATTCACATTTTATATTAGATTATTTGCATATTTATGAACTTATTCAAAATAGCAAATAGACATGAGTTGTTAATTTCACTTCAATTTCCTTTTTGTTTTGAATTCCTATTCAATTTAGAAATATAAGAGTTGATACCTTCTTCTCAAGGTATTTCTGAAGTTGTTATTATGTCTTAGTTCCTATTTGAGAAATTAATCATTTGCATGTTAGTTTCATGTGAGCAACATTTTATTAATGTTTTGTAGGTTTGATGATCACCCATATTCATTAGCATTTGTGTTCTGGTCTATAAACACTTTGAATTATCTAGAGTAGGTATTTCTCTCCTCAAGGTTGGGTCTTAATTATACAGATCAGTGATTGATATGAGTGGTTATTCACCACACATGGGTTTTGATTGTGAGTATAAGCACTAGATGTTTCTTAGGTTTAATTAGTGAAGCATAGAACTTAGCTAATGAGCAATTCTAGGGTCCTAATTATATTCACCTAATGGCATGTGGTTTGGAACTCAAATGTGAACTAGGTTTATGGTGATGATCATCCAAGTGATACACAAACTAGGGTTGAGATTTAATTCTAGGTTATAGAGATGGGATGACACCATATTGCATGTGCTAGGGTTTAATCTCCCCTAACTATGATAAGGTTACTTGCTTAATACCTTATGTGCTTCTCTAATTACTAAGGATTTGAGAATTGGTTTTATCTTCTACCAATTAACTTCTATTATTATTCCCAATTTATCATTTAAAGTAACTATATTGGTTATAGTCCTTTTTATAGTTAACTTTGGTCAAATGGATTGATGGTTTCTCACCATATAAAGTATAGAGTTGTCTCTAAAGGTTTTCTTGTGGTTCTTAAGTGAAGAATAGGTGGAATGTAAATGTGGTAGGATTCTACTTATGATCACCAAGTGATTCACAAGTTAAGGTTGGGATCTAAGCCTAGGGTTGCTTATTATTGATCTCCTTATAATTTCATGTGGCTAATGATATCTGCTTATCCTATGAGGGTTTAACTTGTGGCTTACTCTTCTATTTCTCCAAAGCATAATCATGGCATTATCATGAGCAACTTATTCTCAATGGAACTTACTCTCAATTCTAGAGTATATGATCATTACCCAATTTGTAATGATCAAAGGTTTGGCTTCTTAAAGTATTTCTAATGGAAGGGTTTCACTTCCATGATCAAGTGTTGTCTTGATTAACTAAACATAATATCTCCCTTATATTCAAGTGTTGCCTCAATTATCTTGAGTGTAACACCATAACTTGAGTTCTCTAATATAGGAATAGTTATTCTAGGGTTTATGGTGTACTCCTAATATTTTAGTGCAATGGTTGTCCTTTATTCTTAAATAGGTAAAGCTAAGATTGGCATGATTGGTCACTCTCTTATTTGGGAAAGACTTTAATACTAACCTAAGGTTAGGCTTCCTAGAGGTTGATGTGATCATCAATGTCTATGTTAAATATAAATGATTTATCTCTCTAGGAATTGTCTTGGATAATATCCTAGGGTTTCTCTTAGAGATGATGATTTGAATACTTGGATGTATATCCAAGGTTTAACTCAAGGTTTGTTATTGCTTCTCTAATAATTATAACAGAACTCTCACCTCTCTAGGTTTGGTGTGTAATAACTTGGAATGGAGAAGAATATCTATTTCTGAAGGGGATCTTCTTGTTATAACTCCAATGTTGAAGTGGAGTGAATACCCTGAGGTTTCATGGTAGGATTAAGGATTAGTTTAAGACATGGAAAAGATAAGTGAAGAATGGTTTCTCCATTTTATTGTTACTTGGTTTGCAGTTGATTTGGTGTTCATATGCTATGGCAAGGATTACCTTATTATGATCTGTTATAAGATCAAGCAATTGATCATTGATTAAAGTGTTGTTGTGTTGATTATTAGTTCCATTTGATCTAACCCCTTAGATCAAATCATCTCTACCCAAAACAAGGTTTTAGCAAAGTCACATTGAGGTTTATGGCGCTTGACTTGATGAGCTACTTCAATTCCACCAAGGTCAAGTGAAACTTCAATTACTGTGACTGTTTTACTTTAAAGCGCGAAAATTCCCCAGATTTTCTATGCATGAATGCAATGCACACATCTGTTTCCTCTATTTTTGTAACCCCATTACCTGGGATATTACAAATAACGTCCTTCATGGGAGCCGCTCTTGAAAGTCTGGTTGATAAGGTAGTTAGAGTACCCATTACCATTCGTTGACAACAACAAACACCTCTCAAAACTTTACTTTTATGCTCTCTTTATGATTTCAAAACTTAAAAAGCTCTAGCACATGATTTAATCCCTGCTTCCCTCTGCGAAGGGCCATTCTTTTACTTTATGTTGCGTCAGTTTACCTACTTCTTTCCATCTTAGAAGCAAACACTTGTGTAAACTGTGTGCATTGATTCTTACATGTTTACCTATTGCACTTGTTATATTACTTTGTGTTGACAATTATCCATGAGATAAACATGTTGAAGTTGAAAGCAACCGCTGAAACTTATATCTTCCTTTGTGTTGCTTCAATGCCTTCTACTAAGAATTTATTGCTTATGAGTTAACTGTTATGCAAGTCTTATTGATGCTTGTCTTGAAAGTACTATTCATGAAAAGTCTTTGCTATATGATTCAGTTGTTTAATCATTGTCTTTACCATTGCTTCGAATCGCCGCATTCATCTCATATGCTGTACAATAATGTTGATCAAGATTATGTTGGTAGCATGTCACTTAAGAAATTATCATTGTTATCGTTTACCTACTCGAGGACGAGTAGGAACTAAGCTTGGGGATGCTTGATACGTCTCAAACGTATCTATAATTTCTTATGTTCCATGCTTGTTTTATGACAATACCTACATGTTTTGTTCACACTTTATGTCATATTTATGCGTTTTCCGGAACTAACCTATTGACGAGATGCCGAAGTGCCAGTTCATGTTTTCTGCTATTTTTGGTTTCAGAAATCCTAGTAAGGAAATATTCTCGGAATCGGACGAAATCAATGCCCAGCATCCTATTTTTCCACGAAGATTCCAGAACACCCGAGAGCCAGCAGAGGGGGGCCACAGGGCCACCAGATGACAGGGTGGCGCGGCCAGGGCCTGGGCCGCACCCCCCTATTGTGTCACCGCCTCGTCAGCCCTCCGACTCCGCCTCTTCGCCTATAAGAAGCTCCCTGACCTAAATCTTCGATACGAAAAAGCCACGGTACGAGAAACCTTCCACAACCGCCACCATCGCGAAGCCAAGATCTGGGGGACAGGAGTCTCTGTTCCGGCACGCCGCCGGGACGGGGAAGTGCCCCCGGAAGGCATCTCCATCGACACCACCGCCATCTTCATCACCGCTGCTATCTCCCATGAGGAGGGAGTAGTTCTCCATCGAGGCTAAGGGCTGTACCGGTAGCTATGTGGTTAATCTCTCTCTCTGTACCCCAATACAATGATCTCATGAATTGCTTTGCATGATTGAGATCCATATGATGAGCTTTGTATCACTATTAGTCTATGTGCTACTCTTGTGATGTTATTAAAGTAGTCTATTCCTCCTTCACGGTGTAATGGTGACAGTGTGTGCATCGTGTAGTACTTGGCGTAGGTTATGATCATAATCTCTTGTAGGTTATGGAGTTAATTATTACTATGATAGTATTGATGTGATTTATTCCCCCTTCATAGTGTAAAGGTGACAGTGTGTATGCTATGTTAGTACTCGGTTTAGATTGCAAAGATCTATTATGCTCTAAGGTTACTTAAACATGAATATCGAATGTTGTGGAGCTTGTTAACTCCGGCATTGAGGTGCTCTAGTAGCCCTACGCAACGAATGGTGTTCATTATCAAACAAGAGTATATGTAGCACAAAGGAAGAGAACTTATTGATTATGTGATCAATGTTGAGAGTGTCCATTAGTGAAAGTATGATCCCTAGGCCTTGTTTCCAATACTGCAAACACCGCTTGTTCTTCGTTATATTTGCATGTTTACTTCTGCAATATTACTACCATCAATCGCACGCTTGACAAGCACTTTTTCAGCGCCGTTACTACTGCTCATATTCATTCATACTACTTGTATTTCACTATCTCTTCGCCGAACTAGTGCACCTATACATATGACAAGTGTATTAGGTGTGTTGGGGACACAAGAGACTTCTTGTATCGTGATTGCAGGGTTGCTTGAGAGGGATATCTTTGACCTCTTCCTCCCTGAGTTCGATAAACCTTGGGTGATCCACTTAAGGGAAACTTGCTGCTATTCTACAAACCTCTGCTCTTGGAGGCCCAACACTGTCTACAAGAATAGAAGCACCCGTAGACATCATGGCCTACCCGAGGCCTCGCAATCCTCGTCATCCGGCTGCCTGCCGGAGCCGCTTCATCGACGCTGTCATCAACCGGACCGGATCATCCCCGCCGAACCTTGAAACCATATGCTCATCCAGCAGTCTACCTCAGTCGCTTGAGCTGCGGTATCGTCCACCCCACCGGAGCCGCTTCGCCGGATCCGTCGTCCACCGCATCGGATCTTGCTCACCGACACCGCTGTGCATGAACCGGATCTGCTTCACCGGCGCCGTGCATGATCTAAACTCTTCTATTGTCGCTTTTCTATTGCTTGCCTGCAAGTTCTTGTTTAATCTTGGGGGAACCTGTTTGTGCTAACAACGCGCCGTTACGTTTTTGCAGATGAGATGAGTAACCCTGAAGTGTAATGGCCATCTCTCCAACCCCAAGTAGCACATGTAGCGTACTTCATCACCGGATCTATCAACCCCAGGAAGATCTGCTGTGACTCCCACAGAGTGCTTCTCCTAATGTAAGTCCCTTGTTTTAGCGCCATGTTCTAGGTTCAGATGCTTGTTTGTCTGAAGCTCTTTTAGTTCATCCCTAGATATGACCGTAACACCTTTCTATTTTCTAGTTCATTGCTAACTTTAAGCGATTGAACATTTTGGTATGCATTCCCTGCTCTGATGATGTAGCCATCATAACTTCTATCTTGCTCAGTAAAAAATTTATAGGCTGCTACTATTTTGTTCATGCCAATATTGTTCTCCCTGAACATGTTGGTTTGCATTCCCTGTACTACAGGTGATGCCATTGTTATTTCTATCTACTTCGTCGTAAGCTAACAAAGTAATCGCTCGTTTATTAGTTCCTGCATGCTATCGCTCTCGCCATCTGCAAGTACAAATTTATTTGAACTCGTCACAATGACTACTTAGTCATAATTTTGTCTGCCATCTGATTCTTCGAAAGCTGCAATATTAACTTGTTTCTCTTAATTGGCATGGCGCTCACATATAGAATGGTGAACATATTGGTGTGCATTCCCTCTTCTACAAGTTCACAGGTGATCCCACTATATTTCGTTTCTGGTCCATCCTAAGCCGTAGCATTAACTATCCTCTATGTGTTGCTCATTACAACTTTATATCCCGAAACAAATTGATTTGTTTCCCTTATCTACAAGTTTATGAGTGATGCCATTATAACTCCTATCTGTTTTATTCCTAGCTATTATAGTAACATCCTGCTATTATTTAGTTCATGGCCAATTTTAAGTAATTGCACATGTTGGTTCGCATTCCCTGCTCTATAGCTTTTGGCATCGTAACTTCTATATTTGGTTTACATTCCCTGCTCTGTAGATCTAGCCATCATAACTTTATCTTGCTCAGTCGTTGTTACAAAAATTATGGCCTGCTACTATGTTGTTTGTGCCAATATTTTACTCCATGAACATGTTGGCTTGCATTCCCTGTACTACAGGTGATGCCATTGTTTTGTATCTAGTTCATTGTAAGCTAACAAAGTAAGGACTTAGTTTGGCATGCTATCACTCTGCTATCTAGCCTGTAGTACAAATAAACTTGTCATACTACTAGATAATAATTTTGTGTGCCATCTTGTTCTTCAAAAGCTGCATTATTGACTTGTTTCTCTGACTTGGCATGACGCTCACATATGGAATGCTGAACATATTGGTTTGCATTCCCTCTTATACAAGTTCACAGGTGATCCCACTATATTCTGTATCTGGTCCATCCTAAGCTCCAGCACTAACTATCCTCTATGTGTTGCTCATTACAAGTTTATATCCCGAAACATCTTGATTTGCATCCCCTTCACTATAAGTTCAGGAGTATTATTTAGTTCACGGCCAATTTGAAGTAATTGCACTTGGCACATGTTGGTTCACATTCCCTCCTCTTTAGCTTTTGCCATCGTAACTTCTATTTTTGGTTTACATTCCCTGCTCTATAGATGTAGCCATCATAACTTCATCTTGCTCAGTCGTTGTTACAAAATTTATAGCCTGCTACTATGTTGTTCATGCCAATTTTGTACTCCCTGAACATGTTGGTTTGCATGGGACTCGACAGTAGTAAGTCTGCTGTTTCATTTTAACGTGCTCTGTTATATTGGATGTTGGTATGCGGCATGCACTCTTTGTTTGCTTATTGTGCGCATTACAATGATCTTCTTATAACGACGAAATGATGAGTTCCAAATTCTTTGGCAAATAATATTGTAGTGTCTTTGCCTTTCCATTGTTGTTGTCTTAACTTGTAATGTCTTTGTTTCAGATATAGGTGGTGCATGGACAACTTAAAAGATTGCCGGATCGCTTCATTGTATTGCTAGGTTTAATTACCATTCAATTTCTATGGGTTCTGTAATATTTTTTCAAAGCCTTGCAGCTGATGTAATATTTAGTTAGTTTTTATAGTTCTTTCGCGCATTTTTTCTATGGTGCTTGTGGTAAGTGAGGCTATCCGACAGAAATCATGTGCTGCGTAAATATTCTCAGTATCTAAATCACAAATTCCCATCCCTTGAACGGCCCAATTAAGCGAAATCACATATGTGCCGGCCCACAAAATCCTAAAGCGCCTATTATGCCGGCATATAAACAGCAACTAAACGGGCTGGCCCACTCACTTATTGGGCCAGCCCACTTGATTTACGGTGGACCCCACACTCTAATTGGGCCGACCCACTTGCTTTAAGGTGGACCCCACCAACTACTGGGCCGGCTCTGTAACAGAAAAGTGGGACCCACAAGCTTATTGGGCCGGCCCGCTAACTCGTCGGGCCAGCCCACCTGATTTACCGTTGACCCCACATACTAATTGGGCCGGCCCACTAACTAGTTGGGCCAGCCCAATTGCTTTTGTGGTGGACCCCACATACTAAATGGGCCGGCCCTTGAACAGGAAAGTGGGACCCACCTGTGTTTTTGGCCCGGCCCACTATCTTGTTTGGCCGGCCCACTTGCTATATGGTGGACCCCACATACTAAATGGGCCGGCCCTTTAACAGGAAAGTGGGACCCGCCTGTGTTTTCGGCCCAGCCCACTATCTTGTTGAGCCGGCCCACTTGCTATATGGTGGACCCCACATACTAAATGGGCCGGCCCTTTAATTGGAAAGTGGGACCCACCTATGTTTTTGGCCCGGCCCACTATCTTGTTGGGCCGGCCCACTTGCTGTATGGTGGACCCCACATACTAAATGGGCCGGCCCTTTAACTGGAAAGTGGGATCCACCTGTGTTTTTGGTCCGGCCCACTATCTTGTTGGGCCGGCCCACTTGCTATATGGTGGACCCCATATACTAAATGGGCTGGCCCTTTAACAGGAAAGTGGGACCCACTGTGTTTTTGGCCCGGCCCACTGCCTTGTTGGGCCAGCCCATTTGATCTATTGTGGGCCCCACGTACTAAATGGGCCGGCCCGATAGCAGGAAAGTGGGACCCACATGCTAATTGGGCCGGCCCACTTGCTTTAAGGTGGACCCCACTTGGTAAATGGGCCGGCCCGATAACAGGAAAGTGGGTCCCACATGTCTTGTGGGCCGGCCCTTTTGCCTGTTGAACGGTCAAACGAGTGCATTCGGCCCGGCCCACACGCTTAGTGGGCCGGCCCATTAAAGTTTTGACCAGTCAACCTTAGAGGTTAGGCCCGGCCCACATAACTAATGGACCAGCCCAGCTATATAGTTGACCGGTCAAACTAAGTCAGCTGGCCCGGCCCGCAAACTTAATGGGTCGGCCCGCTTAAGACGTGGCAGGCCTCGTGTGGGCCTACCATCTACCACGGGGTTTCGTAGGTTAACGCCGTTAATCGCGCGATTAACGGCGTCTGCCACGTGTCAGTTTGCATGACGTCAGCAGTCAACGGGCTCCCGGAAACACTTTTGCAACGGTCCGATTTTCTGTGGCGGAAGGGCGCCCTAGCGCGACGGACCGAAAAAATCGTCGTAGAACTTTGCCTGACGCAGTTTCGACAACAGAACCCATATCGTCGGGTTAGGCCCATAGGCGACGAAAAATACCCCTTAGCGGACGATTTTGGGACGTTGTCTATCAGAACTTTTCTTGTAGTGAGGGTTGCTTGAGTATAAAGGGGTACAAGAATCTCGGTGAAAAATTTACCGAGAAAACAGGAAAGCAATTTACGAAGAAGCAATTCAAGAACAAATGGGATGCTTTAAAGAATGATTACAGGGGTTGGATGGAGTTGTAAAATGCAAGTGGGCTAGGTTGGGATCCTGTGACAAAAACTATGGACGCAGACTACGAGTGGTGGAAGACTCACCTACTTGTAAGTTATATGTTTATCACTTGTCGTGTCTATTTGTGTATGTTATTATAATATGAACTAATATATGTACTATGTTATTTTTTGCAGTATCGTCCTGAACATGCAAAGTTCAGAAATGGGCCACCGGCCAACTTGGAACAACAAGATGTCATGTTCAAGAAGGCTCATGTACCGGAAAATCAGCGGCCATTCTGGGACAAAAATTAGGAGAGGACAAGGATGGTCCAATATTGTTGGATGATGATGGTGAGGCAACGAAGAAAACAACCCTAGGAAAACGCAAGGCTTGTGTTGGAGAGAAGGAAAAGGAGAGCCCTTTTTTCAAGGCGTACAACACTGCCTTGAGCAGCATAGTTTCAAAGGTGAATGCTGGAAGTTCTAGCAGCAAGGATGACTCTGTCCCAACTATGAAGGAACTTTTAGCGATGGTTCGAGAGTGTGGAGTCAGTGAAGGCACTGATCTCATGTTTACAGCGGCCAAGCTTGCCGTGAAAAGGGAGCATAGAGAGTTGTGCGCAGCCTTTGAAACACCCGGAGGACGGTTTGATTATCTCGAGAGGACACATAATGAGTTAAACAAGTAGACGTGTCTTGCAATATGTGCACTATTTATTTGTTATTTGGAATTCTAGAACTTATGGACCATTTTGTGTACTGTTTATTTGGAATATCTTATAGACTATTTTGATCATTCTATAACTTATGCACCATTATGTGTATGTTCAATTTGGAATATCTTGTAGACTATCCATGAGTGTTGTTATTGGCATTTGGTGTATATTACTCTAGTATGTATGAGCTTTTGACTTGTGTAGTTTGAATTTTTGTAGATGGATGCAGATGAAAATGCACATGATGAAGAAATTCAAAGGATAATGCATCTTCTTGGAGTGGCGCATGATTTGGCTGTGTTGGGCTACTATGGTAATCTCTATTCTGAAAAATATTTGAATAAGACAACTAGGAGGATTCCACAACAAACTGTGCTTGAATGGGTGCATGAACAACTTGATGTTAGAAAAAGATGCTACAAAATGTTTAGAATGTATCCAGATGTGTTTGAACAACTTCACAACCTACTAGTTGCTAGCTATGGGTTAGAGTCAACAAGAGATATGGAATCAGTTGAATGTTTGGGTATGTTTCTATGGATGGTTGGAGGACCAGAATCATTGCACCAAGTTGAGAACCATTTTAGTCGGTCTCTTGAAACAATTCATAGGAAGTTCAACATGGTATTGAATTGTTTGTACAATTTGGGTAAAGATAACATAAAACCAGTGGATCGAAATTTCACGGATGTGCATCCAATAATTCAAGATCCTCGCTTTTGGCCTCATTTCAAAGGTGCCATTGGTGCCATAGATGGATCGCATATTCCAGTTGAAGTTCCTAAGGAAGAAGAAATTAACCATACCGGAAGACATGGTTACACATCACAAAATCTTCTTGCGATATGTGACTTTGATCTCAGATTCACGTTTGTAGTAGCTGGATAGCCTGGTTCGGCACATGATACATGCATACTGAACCACAACATTGTGAAGTATCCACAACAGTTTTCGACCCTCCTGATGGTAATATTCTATCTTACTATATACATGAGTTACATGTGCATTGTCGTATCCATGTGTCACATATTTATTTTTCTGTGCGCAGGTACATACTATATTGTTGATTCTGGTTATCCAAATAGAAAGTGGTTCCTAGCTCCTTACAAAAACAACACGTATCATTTACCAGACTTTCGCCGAGAAGGGCTACCAACAAAGAAGGAAGAAATTTTCAACTATGCGCATGCTCAGATTCGAAATGCTATCGAGCGTAATTTTGGTATCTTGAACAATAAGTGGCGCATATTGAAAGGTATCCCTTCTTACGGGTTGGTTAAGCAGAAGAAAATTATCCTAGCTTGCATCGCGCTTCACAATTTCATTAGAGACTTTCACTTACGTGACAAGCAGTTTGATCGTTGAGACTCGGATGAGAATTACATCCCTAAGGTGCAAAGGCAATCAATAACGACGCCAGGTGATAGTGCTCCGGGTGGACAACACACAAGCAACATGAACTCGACACGTGATGATATAGCCAACGCATTGTTCAATGCTAGAGCCACCTAGAACTGTTTGTGCTAGCTAGGAAAATAATATTGATATGTACTTTGGATAAATATATATTTGTAACGGATATGTCTTTTGGCTAAAACTACCTTCACGTATGCATTTCATGAATCCATATGTTATATATTATACCTAAATCAGCAATAACACAGGATCTCATGACTGTTAGGGTATTTCAGACAATTCCCCAGTTCACAGATTAACAGCCAGCTAAGTTGCCAAAGGCTAAAACTCATAACAGCAGCTTCTCCTGCACAGTAGCTTCCCCTGCACAGCAGCATAGCCAGCCACAGCCAGGCCTCTTTGTTTGGGCTTTTAGCTGCTTTCCACAGAAAAAAGTAGGACAAACGAAACAAACGGGTTAGCTGCGCGGTAGGCTTTTCCAAAAGCAGGTCCTCTTCCCACACATAATAAAAAGCATGGGTTGGAGGTGCTTCCCGAGCTTTTTTATAGCCTCCCGAAGCGTTAAATTTGTTTGTTCCGAAAATTACCACAAAACTGCCACCGCTGAGCTAACATCGTCTGGTTTTTTTCCCTACCTTTTCTCCCCAATCGTTCCCTTCTTACGAGAAACAGATTGATTCCCGTGTGCACTGCCGCTCGCCTACCCTGCAGCTCCGGCTGCCCCTTCCGGAGACTGGCCATCTCCGCCGCCAGACCTCGCCCCGTCGCCGGCGGACGTTCCCGTCGCCCTACCTCTCCCATCTCTCGCCGTCATTTGTCCCGCTGCCCTCCTCCACGCCGACGAACTTCTCCCTTTCCCCTCCGCTGGTGAGCCTCCCGTCCCCTGTCTCTTCCCCTTGCTTGATGAGCAGTACCACAACTTCTTGCTATGATTTGGTACACGGTGGTGATGGTAGATGATTTCTTGATGGTAATTTTGATTACAAACTACATGGTGTTTCGGTCTGTGGCGGAAAGAAAAAAGTATAAACATGTTAGTGCGTGTATAAACATGTTAGTGCGTTGTCTATTCTGCAATTGAAGGGAAACTGGACGTGAGTTGCTCCATTAATCATGAGTTTGCCGCTGCAATGCCATAGATGCTGACATGCAGCTGGACGTCAGGCTAGTGTCTCGATTGATCTTGTGCTGCTACTCCGTCGTTCTGCTAGTATCAGTGAACTGTGTTTTTGCTGTTGAACTATCTATGGAATAGATAATACCAGTACTCGTTTTGCAAAAATCGTGGGCGGGCCATGGCCTGGGTTTGCCCCAAGGTAGCTCCGCCAGTGGTTGTGATGGTAGATGAATTCATTGATACTCTATGTTTTTCATGGTGCTGTGATGGTAGATGATTTCATGGTGTTGTAATTTTGATTAGAAACGAACTCTGCTACTCACTGCTGAATGCCTCACGCGCAGGTAATATGCGTGGATAAAACATGTTTATTTGTTTCATGGTGCTGTAATTTTAGTTTGTGGAGCATCAATCTAGAATTGCTGTATATTTTTTATGCCACTGATTTGCTAGATAGATTTGTCATACACTCATGCTGCTGCATGTATTGAAATTTACCTTCACTTTGTAATTACGTAGTGTTTTTTTAGTATCTTGCAAAAGAGAAGGCTGTTTGGGATGCATACCACACTAGAGTTTTCTGTGACATATGTATGGATGAAGTCAACGCACACAATAGGGATGGGGGTTGCTTGAGTAGAAAGGGGTACAAGAATCTCGGTGAAAAATTTACCGAGAAAACAGGAAAGCAATTTACGAAGAAGCAATTCAACAACAAATGGGATGCTTTAAAGAAAGATTACACGGGTTGGATGGAGTTGCAAAATGCAACTGGGCTAGGTTGGGATCCTGTGACAGAAACTATGGACGCAGACTACGAGTGGTGGAAGACTCACCTACTTGTAAGTTATATGTTTATCACTTGTCGTGTCTATTTGTGTATGTTATTATAATGTGAACTAATATATGTACTATGTTATTTTTTGCAGTATCGTCCTGAACATGCAAAGTTCAGAAATGGGCCACCGACCAACTTGGAACAACAAGATGTCATGTTCAACAAGGCTCATGTCACCGGAGAATCAGCGGCCAATCCGGGACAAGAATTAGGAGAGGACAAGGATGGTCCAATATTGTTGGATGATGATGGTGAGGCAACGAAGAAAACAACCCTAGGAAAACGCAAGGCTTGTGTTGGAGAGAAGGAAAAGGAGAGCTTCTTTTTCAAGGCGTACAACACTGCCTTGAGCAGCATAGTTTCAGAGGTGGATGCTGGAAGTTCTAGCAGCAAGGATGACTCTGTCCCAACTATGAAGGAATTTTTAGCGATGGTTCGAGAGTGTGGAGTCAGTGAAGGCACTGATCTCATGTTTACAGCGGCCAAGCTTGCCGTGAAAAGGGAGCATAGAGTGTTGTTCGCAGCCTTTGAAACACCTGGAGGACGGTTTGATTATCTCGAGAGGACACATAATGAGTTAAACAAGTAGACGTGTCTTGCAATATGTGCACTATTTATTTGTTATTTGGAATTCTAGAACTTATGGACCATTTTGTGTACTATTTATTTGGAATATCTTGTAGACTATTTTGATCATTCTATAACTTATGCACCATTATGTGTCTGTTCAATTTGGAATATCTTGTAGACTATCCATGAGTGTTGTTATTGGCATTTGGTGTATATTACTCTAGTATGTATGAGTTTTTGACTTGTGTAGTTTGAATTTTTGTAGATGGATGCAGATGATAATGCACATGATGAAGAAATTCAAAGGATAATGCATCTTCTTAGAGTGGCGCATGATTTGGCTGTGTTGGGCTACTATGGTAATCTCTATTCTGAAAAATATTTGAATAAGGCAACTAGGAGGATTCCACAACAAACTGGGCTTGAATGGGTGTATGAACAACTTGATGATAGAAAAAGATGCTACAAAATGTTTAGAATGTATCCAAATGTGTTTGAACAACTGCTCATCCTACTAGTTGCTAGCTATGGGTTAGAGTCAACAAGAGATATGGAATCAGTTGAATGTTTGGGTATGTTTCTATGGATGGTTGGAGGACCACAATCATTTCACCAAGTTGAGAACCGTTTCAGTCGGTCTCTTGAAACAATTCATAGGAAGTTCAACATGGTATTGAATTGTTTGTACAATTTGGGTAAAGATAACATAAAACCAGTGGATCGAAATTTCACGGATGTGCATCCAAGAATTCAAGATCCTCGCTTTTGGCCTCATTTCAAAGGTGCCATTGGTGCCATAGATGGATCGCATATTCCAGTTGAAGTTCCTAAGGAAGAAGAAATTAACCACACCGGAAGACATGGTTACACATCATAAAATGTTCTTGCGATATGTGACTTTGATCTCAGATTCACGTTTGTAGTAGCTGGATGGCCTAGTTCGGCACATGATACATGCATACTGAACCACAGCATTGTGAAGTATCCACAACAGTTTCCGATCCCTCCTGATGGTAATAGTCTATCTTACTATATACATGAGTTACATATGCATTGTCGTATCCATGTGTCACATATTTATTTTTCTTGTCGCAGGTACATACTATCTTGTTGATTCTGGTTATCCAAATAGAAAGGGGTTCCTAACTCCTTACAAAAACAACACGTATCATTTACCAGACTTTCGCCGAAAAGGGCTACCAACAAATAAGGAAGAAATTTTCAACTATATGCATGCTTAGATTCGAAATGCTATCGAGCGTAATTTTGGTATCTTGAAAAATAAGTGGCGCATGTTGAAAGGTATCCCTTCTTACGGATTGGTTACGTAGAAAAAAATTATTCTAGCTTGCATCGCGCTTCACAATTTTATTAGAGACTCTCACTTACGTGACAAGTAGTTTGATTGTTGCGACTCGGATGAGAATTGCATCCCTAAAATGCAAAGGCAATCAATAACGACGCCAGGTGAGTGCTCCGGGTGGACAACACACAAGCAGCATGAACTTGACATGTGATGATATAGCCAACGCTCCGGGTGGACAACACACAAGCAGCATGAACTTGACATGTGATGATATAGCCAACGCATTGTTCAATGCTAGAGCCACCTAGAACTGTTTGTGCTAGCTAGGAAAATAATATTGATATGTACTTTAGATAAATCTATATTTGTAACGGATATGCCTTTTGGCTAAAACTACCTTCACGTATGCATTTCATGGATCCATATGTTATATATTACACCTAAATCAGCAATAACATAGGATCTCATGACTGTTAGGGTATTTCAAACAATTCCCCAGTTCACAGATTAACAGCCAGCTAAGTTGCCAAAGGCTAAAACTCAGAACAACAGCTTCTCCTGCACAGCAGCTTCCCAGCCCAAACAAAGAGGACACACGGCGGAAAAAGGAGCAGTGGTCGGTGCAATTTTTCATCCCATGTTCTTGTAAGTTGTAATAGGGTCAATCAATTTGACATTTTGGTGTACACCATGTTGCCTCTTGCTGTAGTCACCTTTCTTGATAGACTGATGATGTAGCATTCTGGCTTCCCAAAAAAGTGAGCTGCCCTCGCAAGAATTCAGGTCCTTCATTATCTGAATCCACAAACTTTACAAGACAGATGACAGACAAATTATACCAAATTTTTAAAAGGACTTAATAAGACTGGACAACACCACAAACAATATCACAAGCGTGCCAGAGTCAGAAGTAAAAGTACAGGAAAGAGGTTACAAAGGAGAGGGAAACTGGTCAGGCTTTGCTTGACCAGCAGAAGTACGAGAAACCATGTACATTTCATGCTTCGATGATATGAACATGGTTTCTCATACTTCTAAAATTTCCAAGTCTCCCGTGTGATCATCTACGCCTATGTATCCAAGATACACTGTGTTGCCTGTCCGAACAAGAATCTACAGAGCATTTAACATTTATTGTGTGGTACCGTGTGGCTACAAGACCCAAAAGTATCCGTATACACAAATGCTCATGTACAGGAATTATAGAGGAAGATGCAGTCTTGTTGTGAAACCATGCAGGTTTTACTGGTCCCGGTCACGATCACGGTAAATTGGCTGCGGCGTCCACTTGAAGTGCAGGTTCAGCTTTCCAGATTTAGCACCTTGTAACACATATGTATCTTGGAACTCACCTTCAAGTATGACCCTGGTAAGCGTCAAGATGCATCTTCCTATGTAATCCTGTAATTTCAATAGAAGAATGTTAGTGCGACAAAAATAGAATAACAGAACCATACATCTGATGACATAAGCCTGGGCTTATCAGGGTCGTATGATTTTGTGCTTCAGTACTCTTTGGGCCAAAGCTTCACAGATCTTATCTACTACTAGAGGGAAAGTTTTAAGCTAAAGTAGTTAGACAAAGAATAGTCACAACAATATACTCGTGGTTCAAAACCTATCAGGACCCATTAAAGGTCGCGTTTGCTCGTGAACTTTATATGCTTTGAGATCAGTAAAAAGATTAGGAGTACTGAAGGAAAATCAGATACTAGATGCTCCATGAAGGAAACTGTGCTGGTTCGTTCACAAAACCCACGATAGTGATGATTGGACCGAATTTGCCAGCATAACCGCTAAGCAATCAGCAACTACTATCGTAACAAGTCAGTAACCATGGCCGGTCAATATTACTTATAGCCGCAGAGCGTGGACAGATGTTTTACAAAGGGGTTGGACCTACCCACCCATAATAATGACATGGATAGCCTTGGATCTGCACGACTAGAACATGCAAAAGGAGAGGAGACATAGCAGAGGTGCAGCCGTAGGAACAGTTGTTATGAACTCAATAAAAACTTTAGCTTCTAAAGCAATGGAAATTGCCAAGGATGGAGCAAAACACTGTTGATTCTATAATACGTTGTAAGAAGGATGGAGTGAAACACTGTTACCCACCCGTTGTAGCAGACATGCTATAACATGTCTTGCAACTAAGAATTTTTCGTATTTTTTTTCCAGAATCTACAAAATGCAGTTCTGAAAAGGATGCAGCCACACCAATGTGCTGATGGCTGATGTGCAAAAATCATCTGTTGCAAGAAAAAATTCCCTCATCTGGAGGGTAACACACTGGAAGAACACACAGAGTCGTGGAAATATTTAGGAGGTGCTGGTGTGTCCGTAGCCTTGAATAAGATTAGGGTGGCTTTCTTAAATCTATACCATTCCTTGTACCCTCGCTTCTTTACAAAATCCGCAGCATGAAAAACGCATCCTACAGCGGCAAATATGACAATCCATATAATAGTATACTGAAAAGACAAATCTATATGGCATAGACCATCAAAAGACCATAGTAACATAAGTAGGACAATCACAAAGCTAAGCAGAACTAAATTGTCCACCCGTCCGAATTATAAAATGTTTTGGATATTTCGTTGTGGACGGACAGAAATTAGTGAATACTGAATAGACACTAAAATGCATCTAGATGCATACGATTCAGAAAAAGCTGGAACATCTTATAATTTGGAACATAGGGAGCAATACCTAAAAAAACTGAAATTAGGAAAAAGGAAATAGTGTGCAGAACCTTTCCAAACGTATCATGGTCCCATACTTCCACCATGAGCAAATCATGCAGAGCATCTTCTACTACAAAGTCAAAGGTCTGATTCCATATTGGATTTAATGTCTCAGTCACAACCTGCAAGTATAGTGAATCACGTGTAGGGAAAATGTAATGAATATAACTGCATATGAAGACAGAGAGTAAATACTTTACCCTTGTTTTCTTTTTGGTTTCCCCCTTTTTGAGGTACAAAACGACAAATGGGTCAGCCTTCCCCATCACATCCATTGCTGGTAGGTCCTCTGCAGATATAACAGTTACTGAAAGGACTCCTCTCATAATAACATTTTTCCTCTGATTGACATCAAATCCATTAGATTCCGTCTTGAGGACCTTCTCCAAAGAAGTTAACTGGATCTGACTAGCAAAAGGATTGGAACCTCCTTCTTGCTTACCAAAAGGATAGTACAGGAGCTCCAGGTGGACCTGAGGAGCGAACAAACCGTTAATTTCTCTATGAAAAACATAACAGCAGCACTGCAGCAGTACCATGATATACCTCAGTAACATCCCGTATCACTTTCATCCAACAACAGAGATATTTTCATCATGGTACAATTACATAACATAAAGGATAAATGATCTGCTCATTAGCACCACAATTTAGGGGTCTGTACTGATTGACGAAGAGAAGTAAAGCCAAGGTGCACAATGATCATTACTCTTTTTACTATTAACTCAATATATGAGATGTATGATTGCTAGTAAATCAGTTGCTTTAATCAGAGAATACCAATCTTATTGATGGAATAATGAAGCTCTGACACCTCAACTTCAAGAACCACCATAATCCAGTAGGCAATTTTGGATAAAATATAACAGCAAAACAGATTTGTATCATTAAGAACCCACCATACTAATCATTGATCACCTTTCTTGCAATTTAGGCATTAAGGAAAAATTGACCAGTCAGACATGAGAAAGAGACACCGGGAAAGTGTATATGGTCAAAATAGCAAATTGTCCATTAGTGTGTCTACACCACGTTTCTCTTGTTCGATTGCAGTCTTCCATGTTGACCAGTCAGACAAGGGAAAGAGACCATCACTGGGTGAAGAAAGTCAAGCATAAGACTAGTGCAGCATCGGGACAAAGAGGAGCCAGCTATGGTATGGAGAATGATTGCAAAGTGATAATGTCAGCAAGGCGGCTGGAGATGATTAACCTTTTCTGTTTTTACCATCAAGAAAGGTGATTGCAAATACTGAACGCAAAGAGGACGCCAGCTACTTGGTCAGTAAAGAGGCCCAAAATAACTCAACTTTCTGGCAGAAAATTTGGATTGAACCAAGGATGCAAGAGAAGGAGAGACATCAGACTTGCTAACAGTATACAGTGCTCCTCTTGTAGTCAGTTAACACAGTGGTGACATCGACGACAAGGGGAAGTATAAAATTACAAGGAAACAGAGTCTGTTTTTGAAGGAGAGCAGAGCAGGTGAGACAGCAGATAAGGATGACCCAGAGAGTTTCCTGCGTTGGCCATTGTTTCTCGCCCAGCTATCTAGAGGGGAAGAGCAAAGAAAGTTCGCTAGGAATAACATTGAAAAAGATGGCTTGACTGGACTTGGAACAACTCAGTTAAGACCACCTTCTTAATTTTGATAAAAACAACTAACAGAAAAAATGACAGTACATGTTGCTTAGAATCTCAGTAGTTATGTGCAGTACATTCATGATAAATAGGAAATGCAAGGAAGCTAGAGCAATTTTTGCTGTTTGACCACACATTCGGGTGTAGACAGTAGCAAATTATGCTCAAAAGTGCAACAACTAACCTGACCACGAGGTTTCTTATCACGCTGAATTTCCAGGTCTTTCACAAGTTCCAACCAAACATCTTTGACCTTTCCAGGCTGAAGACCCGCCAACTCTACTCGAGCGCAACCAATAATCTCTGATGGCTGGAGCCCTTCGTCGTCATAAATTTTCACGGTCAGGTGCTGGGTAGATGAGTCTTCCACCACAAATTCGTAGTGTTCATTCCATATAGGATTCAAATCATTATTCTGCAACACAATAGAAGTAAGGATGTAAACTTTCCCTGAGTTCACCAGATGAACGCAACTCACTTACTATTGTTTTGCTTTTCTTCGTTTTTGCACTCAGCGGGCGTATGTATAGCACAGCAAATGGGTCAGACTTCCCAACAAGGTCCTTGTTCTTCAAGTCCCTAGCTTCCACCAGTTTTACTTCTAATAATCCAACAGGTTTCAGCTCCAGATCACTGAATGTAGCAGGCATAGTGTCACCACTCTGGAGACAGGCATATAAGTAATGCTCCAAAATTATCAATTGAGTTACCTACCTATAATCGCCTGGTACAATGGGGACGATTATGCGATTAGGCCATGTCAGTGTGTCCTCGATGGTATCCCGTATTGTTCCCTGAATTGTTTCCTGACTGAGATGCACGCAACAGTATGTATACCGAAGTGTTAGCTGATAATGTATGGGCTATCAAACCTCGATTGCATCAGAAATTCCAGGAATTGCTGTCATTTCGCCACCAACAACCTTGAGGGTAAAATCCACCTTGCTCTACAGTCAAATCAATGACATCATGCAACCTTCTATCTCTTGCAAGATCACTTAGAAAGAACTGAAATACCTTCTCTCTCAAAGAAACGCAAACAGCTCCAAAGCATGGGAGTTCGGCTACTAGAGGCTTAAAGAGTAGCCGGAGTACGCCTGTGAATCCAATATTTTTCACCTAGAGACGGAAGGACTTATAAAACGATAATTAGTACTTGATATAAGGTTATTCTGTGGTGTAAGAAAACTAATAATATGCCAAGGTCAATGTGTAAATAAAGTGTCAACAATGGAACTCGTCAGTTGAGATCGATTTTTTTTGTTTCCCACTGACAACTGAAACCAAATTGCAGTTGCTTGTACAATGGCTTCTTCCTTGTTTCTTAACAAACAATGGTAATACTCCATAGAAGGACACTTAACATTGTAAGTATGCAACTTGCGCTTCCATGAGGCCGAAGGTCAATATATATATACATGCACAGGTGTGATAATATGCAGATACGAGATAAGACCGTGAAAAAAAAATGTCCATACGGACAGAGCACGAGTTGTGTGTGCACTGGAAAAAGAAAACCTTGGGGCTCTAATACCATGTTGTAAAATATGCAACTTGTATTTCCATGAAGCCAAAGGCCAATATATATATGTGTGCAGGTGTGTTAAATATGCAGGAAACTCCTTACACAGCAGTACACGGAAAGCTGCAATGGACGATAGACCTCCTCTCTCTGTGCTAATTCCGATTGCAACATTTGAAAATTACCTGTACAGGAAGTGAAATCCCCAGTGTTGTTTGAATGTCAAGTACTATGTTGGGATTACCATCCCATTGCATCTCAAGCTCCATGATGATACCAGCGCTATCACTATCCAGAAGTTGCACTCCTGAAAAAATCATTTGCTAAGTGGTCAACAAATACTAATGCTGTTTCGTTGTAAGAGAATCCCAACCATTGTAACATTATTTTGATAAAAGCCAGCATATAGACATCAAACTAACTAAAACATGTGCTGTGTTGTTTTTTTATTATCTGAAATTAGTTGAGATAAGCAGGATAGTTTGTTTTTTTTAACAAAGTATCCTTGACAAACGATGCAACAGCAAACAGGGCATTCTGGCCTAGCCATGTGTAAGAAGCTGAGCACAGAGCTGCGGTCCATGGTGCATGAACATGTTCTATTGCTAACCTGGTGCGCAAACAAACGTTATGACATCTTACCATGTTTTGTTTGGATTTTTGAGAAACAGAGCCACTCAATAATGTCAGTAACGTTACACACAATGACAAGAGTGAGCATGTCAAGATTGTAATTACACAAATTATCAATTGAATCACCTAACACTTAATGCCTTATAATATATGGTGACACAATAAATTCACATATCTCACAGCCACAGCAATCAATCGCCTCCACATATCTCACGTTATGACTTGTTTCAAGTCCAGTTCCATCTTCCAACTTCGGACAAGATAATACAACCACTGACCACTCTACTTATTCCTCTCCTCCAACATTAGTCGAACAGCAATTCTCACAAAGTCACCCCCAATCTGAACTTGATAATATGATAAGCTTAGCACAGATACACTACACACAATAAGGACGCAACGAGCACACAACCTCCTTTCTGGAGATGGTGCTATTTGACACAGTTGAGCTTTCTAAACTGTAGAAACCTCATGCTAGATAGTGCTTGTGCTAAAAATGCAAGTATTATTTAATTTAAAACGACAGCTTAGTCGTTGTTTACACAGCAATTAGAAGCTCTAAAGAACCTGTTACATTAAGTTTAAAGATGAATGCCACTGAAAGGAATATAATGTTATTCCTGAGTATAGAGGCATAGATTACATGAACATAAGGAGCAACAAACTGCCCACCGCAACCTTCACCTGAGTTGCTTCTCAGCCCGTGAGCCTTGAGGGGAAAGAATATAGGAAGCCTAACTATTTGTCGCTTTGTCCTTATGTTGAAAATTTCAAGGCTTTAATAACATGCCTGGTTACTTAGTAGTATATGGTATCATCCAACAAACCTAAACAAAATTGAACTGCACATTTTATTTACTGCTACTGCATTGAAACAACATTAGCAAATGAAATTAAATGATTGCAAGAAATAAATAAAATAGTTGATGGCTGGCACTTGATGATCTGTTTCCAGCAGCCTTGCTGGTTCTAGTGAACTGTTCTCCGAGCATCAATTGCAAGAAATTAGTTGTGCCTTCAAGAGATAAAGACTAGTATGTGTGGGGATAAATGAAGGTCACACACTATATTACACATGTACTCATTAATTCTTGTGCACCAACTAAAGGCTTATCAATGAAAATTATATCATAATATGCCACATATACTGTATGATATAAAAAGAAAGACCATTCATCAATCGACAGACTATGAAGATTTTTTATTGAGGTCCTACCTGTAAACTGAGGAGCAACAGTACCAAGTGTCAACTTCGAGAAATGGATGGAGGCTAAAATGAATGACTTGTATTGCTCGAATACAGGCTCCACAGAAGTTTTTATCAGCTCCGATGCAGCCTACAATAACCACACTTGCCGTCCTAAGTAACTTCCGGTGTCCATATAACTACTTTATTTAAGAAGTAGTATCAAGCATAATAAATAGGGATACTTAAGTGAAGCTGGAATTAGCACCTCATTGACAAATGGCCAGATTTTTATTAATTCTTGATTCAGCCATTTAAGCTGTAGAAGTTAAAACAAAAGTAACGTATCAGTACAAATATTGAACAACGGTAAGGTCATTCAGCCATTTAAGCTATAAAAATTAGAATCCAAGGTATCCGCAGAACATTGGGCAACAGAAGGGTCAAATCAAAAGAAAAGATTAAGAGAGAGAGAGAGAAAGGCTCAACTTCTGCTTTTGGGTGAAAGATACCCATGATGGATAGAACTCAGGAGGAATAAGCGTCTTCAAATCTTGAACAGTCAATTTTGAGAAAGATGAAACTGTAGCAGCCTGCAAACAGGTAAGATTATGGTGAGAATTGACAGCTCCACAAACAAGTGTTGATGTAGGCAGACTTTGTCAACTAACAGAGCACTCGCACATGCACACACACGTTTTAGCTCCATGTAAACCGTTATTTTTCCCCCGCACCATGCAGGAGAGCTGAAACTATATTCATTAAGAAGAAAGACGTTCACAACGCCAAAGATGGCACGGCCCATAAAACGCCAAAACATAAGAAGTAACAACTGTACACATTATCATGAAGAGGTTTTGTAGATATCATGTGAACATCTTCTCTTTCCTTTTTAGTACAAATTGTAACACTACCTCACATTTCTCATTCGGCTACCTCACCTGTTAAATTTTGACATGTTGGCTGCTATACTTCCTACATTGAAATATCATGTGAATATTTTTTTGAATCAAGAAGCTGGTGCACAACATCATAAAAACTGTAGGGACATGTTGACATGTTCCACACTTCCACTGCCAAGTTTCAGTATCTACTAGAAGTAAATGAACTGCCCTTTCTGACCAAACCGAACTCAAAACAATTATGACACCACGTCCATCAATATATCAGCATGAACGTAGAAACTAGATACATGTAGATTATTTTCCACTCACATAATTTTGTATTGGTTTTGTACAAGTTCATTCCACAAACTGTTTGAGTTTGGGAGAAGTTGCGGTATCTGCATACAGAGATACATCTTTCGTAGCTTTCTTAATTAATTGTTCCAATCCTATGTGGAAGATGGTGGAGCATTGGGGCAGCTCCTTTTTTTTCAATAACGGGGAAGCATTGGGGCAGCTCTAACGACATCACAAATGGAAACAACAAGCGTATGATCGAAGCCTAGCAATTACGGCCCATATAAATCAATCACCCACGCCTCCGCAATCCACATGAATCGACATCAAAACCACACTGATTTCCAATCTGCAAGGCTACTCTAAAATCCACAGAGCTCTAGAGCCTAAACCTAATAGCTCCTAATTTCGAGCATCTACACGGGAAGAGTCGCATCACCCACACACTGACTTACACCAAACAACCCAGCGGCCAATCGAATCGCACTGGATCACTGAATCATGCGCGCCAGGATGGAATTGGAAACGAGGGGGAAGCGGGTGGCCGAAACATCAGCTCGTGGCACGTACCAGCTCGCGGCGCTGCTCGGCGCGGGAGTTCTCGAGGCGCGCGAACGCCATGACGACGGCGACGCCGAGCACCAGACCCAGCAAGGCTCCGAACAGGAACGCCATGGCACGCCACCCCGCTTCTCCTCCTCCGCCTCGCGAGGTTGAGCTGCGCCTCGCGCGTTTGGGTGGTGTTTGGGCTCGATTGCTTGATGCGGAGAAGATGCGCAAGAACGAGAGGCGAGGCGAGCCGAGTGGTTGTCTTCTTTTTCGCCTTCTTAATTAATTCGTTTTCTGATGTGCTTTGCGTATTGGTGTGGTGTCGGTCGCGCTGGGGCGCACGTGTCAAGCAGACATTCGCGGTGGGGCGCAGGTGTCAAGAAGACAAGTTCATCACACTTTACACATGGTACGGCGCAAAATGGAGTTTAAAAGGGCCTCAACAAGGCCAGAACATCATATGAAGTCCAAAAGGAGGTCATGGTGCTAGACTTTGACGCCGTAGATCAGTCGTCTCGCGCGCGGATTTCGGCGCGCCTCTTCATGAACCAGGCTCTGGTGTCGTCGTCGACGCTGCTCAAGTCGGCTAGCATGATCCTTGTGTCCTTTGCACGGGTCTTGGCATCGGCATCCATCCTCCTGGCCTCGGCGTCACGCAATTTTGCCTCGGCGTCTGCCTTTTTGGCCTCGACGTCCATCCTTTGGACCTCAATGACCTCTTTGGCGAGGTTGAGGTAGATGGCAGCTGCGACCTCTTTTTCCAGACGCTTCTTCTCGTCCCTTTTCGCCATGGCGGCTTGATTCTTGGCCATCAACTTCTTCAAGCTCTGGGTGAACGCAATGGCAGCTGCCTCCCGGGCTAGACCGGCCTTGGTAGCCTTATGGCCTCGGGGACGGGGTGGAAGGGCATGACGGCCATGATCGTCATCTTCACCGTCGACGTTAACCGCTGTCCTATTCTTCACAGCTTCATCGTAGGCCGCAAAGCTTGCCTGCCAATTTTGCGCGTCCTTCAGCTTGTCCCAGCAATGGACCATATGGAAGCCCTTCTTATGCACTGCCTTCACTAGTAGAAAAAGGGGTTTCAGTCCGGTTTATAAAGGCCCAACCCTTTAGTCCCGGTTCAAATGTACACCTGGACTAAATGGTCCTCCACGTGGTGCGGCCAGGAGGCTCGTGGTGGAGGACCTTTGGTCCCGGTTCTTCAGACGAACCGGGATTAGAGGGTCTCTGCCGCGGCAGAGAAAATGACCGTTTCTCTGCCGCGGTTTAGGTTTAGGGTGTAACAGCGTTTCTCTGCCGCGGTAGAGTTTCAGGGTTTTATATTATTCATTCAGTTCTGCAATGCATACATCATTCAAGAACCACAAACATCGTCATGAATATATATACATCATCATGAAATACAGTACACGTAATGCATGTTTAAAATATAAAGTCGGACCTCTTTACTATATCTACCTCATGTGCCTAACGTCAAATATGTACTCCCGATGGTCGAGCTATGACCTCGCTAAGAAAGAATCTCGCAAGTTCCTCTTGAATTGCTTGTATGCGATCCTCCGTTAGGAGAGAGTCCCGCAGGCGTTCCATCTAAATTTAAAAAAAAAGGGAGATCAATATATATGAATGGAACTCAATACAATTGATGGTAATAAAATAAGATTGTGAAATATTGTTCACGTACACGAATGGCTTGTATAGCCACCTCCGGTTCCCTGTGATAGGTCATCTCGCGAATGAACTCGCAGACGTAGTATCCACATAAGTTATTCCTAGGTTCCTGCTTCAAACACTTTACGAAAAAATAGTTCAATCAAACTAATAATCAAGCATGATAATGCATGGTAATTAAGTAACAGTAAAATGGAACTAACTGGGACTCACCACAGCGCTTTGGCGTTCAGGACCGTCGGATCAGCTCAACCAATGCTCTAGATCAAAATATTAATCCCGAAACCGTCGTTAACCTCGTTTACTTCTACAAATCGCAGTTAATGGGCTAGCCCACCGTAACAGGGCTGCTACTCTGTGGATCAACTCAGGCTATTCCTGGTTAATCGGGCCGTGAAGAGGTCATATGGGCTCTATTGGATTATCCCATGTACTATTTTTTTTTCGTCATCCTCCTCGAGTCCTCTTGGCCAGCAAAATAAACCAAACGCACCCGTTCGCCGTTCTCCCTCGCTCCACCCGCCCATTGCCTCGTCGGCGTTTTACCTCCGCGAGCGATTCGTGCCGGCAAAGAACCATTGAACCATCTCTCTCAGTTTTCGATCGATTTAGAATAGGACACGATCCCCCCACCACCACCCACACACCCAACCCAATTCGTGCGCTTCTTCTCTGGCGTCGGCACGATGCAGATGGTTCGCAGGCAGCAGAGTGGGTTCGTCCATGCAAGACTGGGACTCCTATATTCTCCTGTGGACCCAGTCCACCCTCAGGCTGGCCATAGTGGTAGTATCATAGGTAGTATCATGCATTTTAGGCCCACAAAAATGATGATGTGGCATCTAATTAAGGAGGAGAGACAAGATTAGAGTAACATAGGTGGATACTGTATCATAGCTCACGTTACGAGAAAAGTAAATGGCAAATAAATCTTGTACGTAGATTTACATTGAGATTCTACAAAACAATACATTTGGAAATTTATGATATTACTCTATAATACCACCCACTATAGAGATAGTATCATAGACAAGTATCATATGCATGATACTAGTATATAATACTATGCACTATGACCAGCCTCAGATGAAAGAACATCTCTCATATTATGTTTTGAGTGTTTGATGTCAATGTATGTGATACACTAATGGTTGTTTAAGTGATACAGGAATTACATAGATACATTTGTATGTGTGTTGGATGTGGTCAGTGTTGTCAAAAAGCAGTTGCAAAAATAATCATCAGGCCGGATAATCCGGGCCGGATATTTCCAAAATATCCGGCCCCCAGAATTTCGGCTAAGGACTTGAGGAAATGCAGCTCAGTATAGGGGCCGGACATTTGCCCGGATATTGTCCCGGTTTTGTACCAGGGCCGGATTATCTGGGCCGGATATTTCAAGAATATCCGGCCCCCTCGAAAATGGCTAAGGACCTGAAGAATTGCTTCTCAGACTAGGGGCCGGACATTTGCCCGGACATTGTCATGGTTTTGTACCTGGAGGCCGGATTATCTGGGGGGGGGGGGCGGATTATCCGGCCCTTACTTAGGGCGGATTATCCGGCCCCCCGAAATGCTCAGCAAATTTGGATTTTGGGGAGGGGTATTTATACCCCTCTTCTTCTTCCTTACCTCTTTGCTCAATCATTGCACAAGAAATCTGCCAAGCTTCACCACCATTAGAGCCACCTCAAGAAACACAAGATTTGCAAGATCTCCTTCCTCCCCCAACCAAAGCTCTTGATCTTTGGAGATTCGAAGGAGAAGCCACCGATCTACATCCTCACCGAAGCGATTCTCATTTCCCCCTCATTTGTTTGAGGGATCTCATGCTAGTGTTCCTATTTGGTTCCATAGTTGATTTGTGTTGATGTGTTGTTGTTGATTGTTGTATTGTTACAGATTTGGGAGCCTCCAATTCGGTTGTGGATGTGTGCCCCAAGAACCTTGTAAAGGTCCGGTTTCCGCCTCGAGGAAATCCCTTAGTGGAAGTGGGCTAGGCCTTCGTGGCGTTGCTCACAGGAGATCTGAGTGAAGCCTTCGTGGCTGTTGGTTTGGCTTGCGCAGCAACCACACTCCTCCAAACGTAGACGTACCTTCTTGCAAAGGAAGGGAACTACGGGAATCATCTCCGTGTCATTGCGTGCTCCACTCTCGGTTACCTCTATCCCACTCTATCTCTTATATATTGCGTAGCTATATCTTGCCTAGTTGATAACCTTGTCATATAGGTAAATTCACTTAGTTGCATATCTAGAGAATTTACCTTTTGTGTCAAGCCTAAATTGAAAAAGAACTAAAAATTGATTAGCACCTATTCACCCCCCCCCCCCTCTAGGTGCGGCATACGATCCTTTCAATTGGTATCAGAGCCTCGGCTCTTATTTCGGGCTTAACCGCCTAAGAGTATGCCGGAAGATGGGGCTTCGGAAGAGGCCGGTAAGATGGTCACCATGGAGGACATCAATTCGTTGAGATCCTCCATGGACGCTCAAATGGAAAGCATGAGAAAAATGATTTTCGAGCTTTTGACTCTGGTCCTTCCTAAGGCTCCCACCATAGAGGTAAAGGACACGGGTGTGTTAGAAGAGGGAGGTGCTTCGGCATTACCCTCCTCTACTAAACCCGTGGAAGGTGATAACTTAAACACTAACAAATCTCCCATTGCATCTCCTAGGGATACTAGTGGAGGTGAGAGCTACAATCGAGTAGCTCCACCATTTCTATCTCCCGATATACCGGTTCCTCATCCCCATTTGAACATTCGAGGCGACCCACCTAAGTTTTCCGTTGAGAATTTCGATACTTGGCGATTTGAGTTTCGCTCTCATGTTTGCAGTGCCTCCAATGAACTTTGGAGAATCATCTTGGAAGGCTTCAACCCTTACAACCCCGACAAGTTGACTAGAAGAGAAGCGGTTGATAGTCAACTCAACAACACCGCCTTGCACATGATTCAAACTAGTGTGGGGACAAAGGATTTGCCTCGTGTTCGAAACTACACCACCGCCAAGGAAGCTTGGGAAGGCTTGGCCGCTAGTTGCATTGGAAGTGAGAGCACGAGAAGGAACAAGTATAATGCTCTTCGGAATCAAGCCGAAGGATTCATGAGGCTACCGGATGAAGATCATCAAGTCATGTATTCAAGACTTCTCATCGTTGCCGACTCCTTCCGGCTTATTGGTGCAACCCACATCAATGACTCTTGGATCAAGGAGAAGTACATTGAATGCATGATGCCGTATGTACCCATTGATGTCAAGACCCTTGTTGGGAGAGAATGCTATTCCTCTCTCTCATCTCAAGATGCCGTGCACGAGATGCAAGCCCTCAAGGTGCTCGAGCAAAACTCTCATGATTCCCTCAATCGTGCCATTGGGATGTCAAAAGGGAACAATCTTGCCTTGACGGTCAACTCCGTTGAAGAAGTGATTCCTCAAGAATCTTATAGGGCATCTTGGAGCATGTCCTATCCGGAAGATTTGCAATGCCACTACCATGACCACATGGCCTTCCATGCAAAGTCGTTTTGGATTGATCCGTCCAAGGCCAAGGAAGACAACATCAAGAGAAACAACAAAAGTGGGTTCACTAGCTTTGGTCCAAAGACAAGATCATGCTACAATTGTGATGACAAGCGCCACTTCATTGCCGAATGCCCCTATGAGAATAGAGAGCTTCATAATGGGAGGCTCATTCCCAAGGACAAGAGCAAAGACACAAAGGGCAAATATTCAAAAGCCCCCAACAAGAAATTCTACAACAACAAGACCAAGAAGGGCAAGAGGCCCTCAAGAGTTGTGCTAGTAACAAAGGAAGAATATTCTTCTGATGAAGTGGGAAGCTCTAGTAGTGAGGAAGATGAAGAAAGCTCAAAGGAATTGGCCGCCATCGTCACCACCAACATTCCCTCTTCATCTCTCTTTGACTCTCCAAATGAGAATCTTCATATCAAGAATGCACATTGCTTCATGGCAAGGTCCTCCTTGGACACATCTATTGTGCTATCAACTCAAGAAGAGTATACCTCCGGAGATGATGATGTCGATGATGAAGAAGATGCAACCTCTAATGGATTGGTCGCTCTTGCCTCTCTCTCCACTAACTCTTCATCACCAAGTGAATCCCCCAATGAGGTCATTCATGTGGAGGAAGAAAGTTGCCTCATGGCTAAATCCTCCGAGGTATCATCCCCTAACCCCTCTATGCCTAACATATCTAGTGATCTAGGGGTTGATGATGCTAGTCTAAAAGTGAAACAAGAAATGCTAGAGTTTGATGATTTCATTCTCAACCTACAAGGTAACACTAAAAAGCATGTTTCAAATCTCATGGTTCGTATAGCTCAACAAAGTGATATTCTTGAGAAAAAGGGTCAAATAGAGAGAGAAGATTCTCTTGAAATCCATGCTCTTAAAAATGCTCTTGAGGAAAGTCAAGAAACTATAGCTTCTCTTGAGGAGAGGCTAGAAACTCTTGAAGAGCCTCAAGATAAAATTAACAAGCTCACAAAAGCTAGAGATCTTGCTAGGGCTAAGTCTAAAGTGCTTAAAAAGGAAAAGGCCCAATTTGAGGTTGATCATGAGAAACTTGTGAAAGATCTAGATGAACTAGACAAAGCTCACAAAGCTTTGAAGAGTGAATACACTCTCTTATCCAAGTCTTATGAGCAACTTCAAATTAGGCTTGCCTCATATGATGTGCCTAGTTCCTCTACTCCTTCATGTGATCATGCAAATGTTATTGAGGAAAATGCTAGGTTGAAGGATGAACTTGCTAAGGCCTCCTCTCCCCAAAGTAAATTTTCGTTGGATGATCTCTTGAGTAAGCAAAGATCAAACAATGGGAAGGAGGGCCTTGGTTATGGGGCCAAGGCAAAGAAGGCAAACAAGCAAAAGGTCAAGCCCGCACAAGAGAAGAAGAAAGATATCACTAATGGTGAAGCCCCTAAGGGCAAAACCATGAATGATGATGATGCGGGAAATGCTAACCCTCACTATGTTTTATTTAAAGATTATTATGGTGATGTTTATGCTAAATATGTTGGCCCATATGATGGTTATGTTGCTTGGTCTATTTGGGTCCCAAAGACCCTTGTTGCTAACAAAAGAGGACCCATTGAGAAATGGGTACCTAAATCCAAGAATTGATCTCATGTAGGACTATGCCGCCGGAGGGTCAAAATGGGTACTTGATAGTGGATGTACAAGTCATATGACCGGCGGCAAGAACCTCGTCAAGGAGTTGAGGCCCAATACAAATAATATCACCGTCTCCTTTGGCGATAATTCTACATCCGAGGTAATGGGTTTTGGCAAGGTTGTGGTTGCACACAACATTACTCTTGTGGATGTCATGCTTGTCAAAACCCTTGGTTACAATTTGCTCTCCGTTTCCGCCTTTGGCAAGATGGGTTTCGCCGTCTTTATTGATAATGATATTGTGGTCCTCTTGTGGAGCAAGACTCTAAAAGTCGCTTTCGTTGGGTATTGCGAACATAACTTGTATGTGGTGGACTTTTCGGGGACCACCACTTCAAGTGCGATGTGCCTATTCGGAAAGGCGGATGTGGGTTGGTTGTGGCATCGCCGCCTAGCCCATGTCAACATGAGAACTTTGCAAAGTCTTCACAAGGGAACCATATTGTGGGACTAATGGAAAATGTTTCTTTTGCCAAAGATCGTGTTTGTAGGGCTTGTGTTGAAGGCAAAATGCATGACTCTCCGCATCCAAGCAAGACTATCATCTCTTCCAAGAGGATCTTGGAGCTCCTTCATGTGGATCTCTTTGGTCCCGTTACTCATGCAAGTCTTGGTGCGAAGAAACATTGCTTGGTGATTGTTGATGATTACTCAAGATACACTTGGGTCTACTTTCTCAAGACGAAAGATGAGACTCAACAAATATTCATTGACTTTGCTACCGAGGTGCAACGCCAACACAACCTCCTCATTATGGCAACTAGTAAGTAGCACGTGCAATATATAATTCTAAAATATTTTCATATTTTATTTAGTATGCAGATGTTTATAATTTGTTTTTCTAAATTAGTCACCAAGACCAAAGTTTGGCTTTTGAAAAAACTAATACACCCTAAACGAAGGAATAGAAGGAGCAATATATCGGATTACTACAACTAAATTTTTAGTAAGTATGAAATAGAAGTGTACCCTCATAGAAAGTGATACAACTTTTTCATGGACATGTCATTAAGAGTATATATAGTATTGCGATTAGATGTCGAAAAATATTAAGGGTCTATCTTACCTAGTGTGACTTGCATTCAAAGCTAGACTATCTATGTTATATATTTTTGCGATATTTTTGAATTTCAAAATACTTTATACCATATTTATATATAAATTTATTACCTCAATAAATTTTATGTGACCCACACATGGCATCGTTATATTTTATATGAGCATTTTTTTGGTATTTGGCAGAATGCACATCAAGCTCTTTGTTAATCCTATCTAGTAATATAAATTAATATGTTTGCAAAGACAAATTCAGCTATGGTTTCATTATACTCCTAAATATTTTTCTTCTATCTTTTTGGTTTCTAAAGTTCATTTAAATTACGTGGCCTAAACATCTTTTGTAGATTTATTTTCTTCTCTTTTTAGCATCGTCTGCGTCCAATAAAATCTTGTGCCGATTTATTTTTCTATTTTCTTATATTTTCCCTCATCTCCATATGAGCGGGGAAATTAACCATACCACGAGCATGAAAATTTTGGTACATAGATGTATGGAATATGACTGAAAAAATTAGCCATAAGTTAGCTGAGTTTTAACATTAAGAACTGAGTTTTACTGAACTCACAATTTAACTTTGGATATTTCTATGCTTTAGATGCTATTTTCCGCTAGCCACATTATTTTTGTAGGCATTATTCATTTTCTAAATTACATCTATGTACCAATTTTCCCCGCTTGGTATGGTTATGTTTTTCAATCTTATTCCATACTCCCTCCATCTGCTAATAAGTGTATGTTTCCTTTTGAGGAAGTCAAATATTTTTCTGGAAGTTAAACATTTTTGAATTTAACCAAATTTTTACACAAACACAACATTATATGTGACATCAAATTACTATATAATTAAACTATATGTCGATATGAATTTAGCGGTATTAATTTAGTGTCATAATTTAGTGTCAACAGTAAAACGTGCTGGTCTGCTATGGGTATTACATGGGACTTGACTCTGCCGTTGGCTGATAGGATCATAGCTGCAGCAAATGTTTGGAGAAAGCCTTTCTTCCTGGAGTATGTCATCCTTGGGGCTTGGAACATGGAAGCAGAGAAATAGGAAACACTTTGATAATGTTGATGTCTCCATTCATTATTGGCTTGGTCAGCTTAGTGTGGATCTGGATCTTCTCAAGTCTAGGGCGAAGCAAGACCTTAGACACAACATAGATTCTTTTGTTAGAGAAATAAGAGTGTAATCTTTTTCAGTCCTTTATGGGTCCTAAAAATAGGACCCTTGTAAATATGTTGTAACTTTAACCTTCTTTTTAATTTAAGTGCAGTAGGAGTCTCTCCTGCTGTAGGTTCCTCAAAAAAAAAATTAGTGTCATAAATATTGCTACTTTTTTCTAGAAATTTAGTTAAAATTATAAATTTTAACTTAAGACATATCCTAACGTACACTTATTCTAGGATGAAGGGAGTACATCTTACTTGTATTTTATTTATCGAACCCGTTTTTTCTCACTTATTTGTTCAGTTCATGCTCATGTTCAACCTGGTAAAATACCATTGTCAAATGTCAATGGTCAGCCCCCTGTAAGAGTAAATCAAGCATCGAAGAAAAGTAAAGAGTAATCATGGAAGCAGCCACACTCGTCTCTACATCTCCCTCTTGTGAAAAGCAAGTACGGTAAGCAAAATCCCCTTTTCTACTGTATAGCAGTGAGCCAAGTCTACCCAATCTCCCAATCCATTGGCTCTCCCGTGCATGCATCTTCAAAATTTACCTTTTCCATGCTCTTGGAGGCGAGGCTTGACCAAGACGGGACGCGCGGTGGAGCAGAGGATATGTCATTGCCCACCAGCGAGGCCGCTAGTCATCGCCGATGGTTTGAAGTTGTAGGAGAGGCCCTCGCTGTTGTGGCCGCCGCTTCGGAGGCGCGTGGTTGCCGGCAGCTCGGCCACCAATACCGGGATTGTCCGTGCTGCCGGCAGGTCGACAACAGAGGTCGCAGCTGCGCCAACCCCATTGTCCGGCCCTGACGAATTCAGTCTGAGGGCATCTTCAGCGGGCCGACGCATATTTATGTCCGTTAGCGTTGGGCACGGACATTAAAAACGTCCGCATGTTCGCATGCGTCTGCCCCTTTTTCAGCGGCAGGGGACGCATTTATTCGACCGCATGCGTGATTAGAGAGGAGAGAGAGGGGCAAGATTCTATTTGTGTGGTTAGGAATAACCGCATGCGTGATGAAAGGAGAAGAGAGATGGCTACATGCAGACCAAACGGATACAAACGGACGCGCGGACGCGTCGGCACAGACGCATTCCTGGCGCATATTTGGTCCATGTTTGCGTCAGGACGGACACTGCGGACGTTTTGCGTCTAGCCGCTGGAGCGCGTTTTTTTGTCCGCGTAGACGCAAACGGACGAAAAACGTCTATTTGCGTCGCCCCGTTGGAGATGCCCTGAAGACTGCAACGCCACGCGCGGTGCCGCCAGTTGTTGGCCTTCCACAAAAGAACGTGTCATGTACAGGGCATGCTTGCCTGTATACGTACATATACTGATATACGCGATCCGGAGAGAGCTAAAAAGGTGCCAATCTGGATGTATAGAAGATGTAGCGGTGACACTTCAGCTCAACCAAGCCCTCTGGGCTGACAACAACAAGGTCCTCGAAGAACTAAGGAACGCTGCAAGGGAGACAAAAATAGAGCTGTTGTGAAAATGTGAGGTATGAGCAGCGAGAGGGATGCAGGTGATAGGATTTCAACCGGATGGAGGCATTGTGTGCGGAACGCAGGCCGCCGGCAACAAGTTTTATTTTAATATAAAAAATATCAGAAGCACTGCAGCTTGTGGAGTTGTCGGGAAGGATCGAGGAGCTGCCAAAACCTGCCAAAACCTGTGCGCGGGAGAGTGAGCGGGAAGTGAGTAGGAGCGAATCCATGCGCTGACAACCATTCGATGTGGCGATGTGGACGGCTAAAAGAGACTTTGCGTTGCTTGGTGGGTGGCTGGATTGGGTTTAAAATTCAAATTTCAAAACTGGTGCATTATAGTAGTAGAGATAAGAAGTGACAACGGCTCCGAGTTCAAGAACTATACACTCAATGATTTTCTTAGTGATGAGGGGATACGTCATCAATATTCCGCTGCTTACACCCCTCAACAAAATGGTGTTGCGGAGAGGAAGAACCGGACTCTTATGGATATGGCAAGATCTATGATGGCGGAGTATAAATCCCGCTATAACTTTTGGGCCGAAGCCATCTCCACCGCTTGCCACTCTTCTAACCGGCTCTATCTCCGCAAGGGATTGAACAAGACTCCATATGAAATACTCACCGGCAACAAGCCCAATATCTCATACTTCAAGGTGTTCGGTTGTAAGTGTTTCTATAAAATCAAAGGAGTTCGTTTGTCTAAATTTGCTCCTAAAGCTTTGGAGGGTATATTTGTTGGTTACGGTGCCGAATCTCACACTTATAGAGTCTTTGATGTATCCTCCGGGATTATCATTGAATCTTGTAGTGTGAAGTTCGAAGAAAATGATGGCTCCCAAGTGGGGCAAGTTGATGTATGTGCAGGTGATGAAATACCTCAAGATGCCATAGTAAGAATGGGTGTGGGATTTTTCCGCCCCATTGAGGGACACGGTGTGGCGTCTCGGGAAGAACTATGCTCTACCACGGTGGAGCCCTCATCCTCTCAACATCAACAAACCCCATCTCTTGAAGCTAATGATGCACCAACCCAAGAACAAGAATAAAACCCTCTCTCTCATGAACAAGATCAAGGACAAGATCAACCAAGAATTCATGATGGCTCCGATGAGTATCCATTTGATATTTGCGCTTCACCAAATATTGTCCAAGATCAAGCACATGAGGATGAGCAATCTCAAGAAATTGAGGAAGCTCAAATTCAAGGTCAAGACGGGGACCCAAATGATCAAGTTGATCAAGTGACACCTCCAAGGCCAAGAAGAACCAAGGAGGAGATCGAGGCCCGTCGTTTAGCAAGAAGAGATAGGACCCTTGAAATTCGTGGACACACTCATGACAAGGTCCTTGGTGATGTTCGAGCAAAAGTCTCCACAAGAAGGCAATTGGCTAACTTTAGCAATCATCATGCTTATATCTCCGTAGTGGAACCCAAGAAAGTGTTTGAAGCCCTTGAAGATTCGGATTGGGTGGAAGCTATGCATGAGGAACTCAACAACTTCAAGCGCAACAAAGTGTGGACCTTAGTAAAGAAGCCAAAGGAGTGCCGCAATGTTATAGGCACTAAATGGATATTCAAGAACAAGCAAGATGAGTTTGGAAATATTGTGAGGAACAAGGCAAGATTGGTGGCTCAAGGTTTCTCTCAAGTTGAAGGAATTGACTTTGGAGAGACCTATGCTCCTGTGGCTCGTCTTGAGTCCATCCGTATCCTTCTTGCTTATGCATCGCATCATAACTTTAAGTTACAATAAATGGATGTGAAAAGTGCTTTTCTTAATGGTCCTTTGCATGAAGAGGTGTATGTTAAGCAACCCCCGGGGTTCGAGGATCTCAACTTTCCTAACCATGTCTACAAGCTTGATAAAGCATTTTATGGTATCAAACAAGCTCCTAGAGCTTGGTACGAGCACCTTAAGGAATTGTTGGTAGACCGTGGGTTTGATGTTGGGCTAATCGACCCCACTCTTTTTACTAAGAGGGTCAATGGGGAGCTTTTCGTTTGCCAATTATATGTTGATGATATTATATTTGGCTCTACTAACAAAGCTTTCAATGATGAATTTTCAAAGCTTATGACCGATAGGTTTGAGATGTCTATGATGGGAGAGATGAAGTTTTTCCTTGGTTTTGAGATCAAGCAATTGAGAGAAGGAACCTTCATCAATCAAGCAAAATATCTCCAAGACATGCTCAAGAGGTTCAAGATGACCGAGTTGAAGGGTGTGGCCACTCCTATGGTTACCAAATGTCATCTTGCACTAGATCCCAATGGTAAAGAGGTGGATCAAAAGGTATATCGCTCCATGATTGGATCCTTGCTTTACCTTTGTGCATCTAGACCGGACATAGTGTTGAGTGTTGGTGTGTGTGCAAGGTATCAAGCTTCTCCTAAGGAGAGCCACATGATGGCTCTCAAAAGAATCTTTCGATATTTGGTTGATACCCCGAGATATGGTATTTGGTACCCCAAAGGCTCAAGTTTTATTCTCAATGGATATACCGATGCGGATTGGGCGGGTGACAAGGATGATAGGAAATCAACTTCCGGGGCTTGCCAATTCCTTGGTAGGTCCTTGGTGTGTTGGTCTTCTAAGAAGCAAAATTGCATATCTCTCTCCACCGCCGAAGCCGAATATGTTGCCGCCGCAAGTGGATGCACTCAATTGTTATGGATGAGGCAAACTTTAAAGGAATACGGTGTCATTTGTGACAAAGTGCCTCTATTATGTGACAATGAAAGTGCCATCAAGATTGCCTATAATCCGGTGCAACATTCAAGAACGAAGCATATTGAGATCCGGAATCATTTCATTAGGGATCATGTTGCCCGTGGTGATATTGAGCTTATCTATGTTCCTACCAAAGATCAACTTGCCGATATATTCACGAAGCCTCTTGATGAAGTAAGGTTCTCTTATTTGAGGAATGAGCTAAATATCATTGATTCAAGGAGTCTAGCTTGACCATCTTGCAAACACACCTTTGTCTCAAAACTTTATTTGGTTTAGATGTGGGCATGGAAATAGGGGGAGTGCGGTTTAAATTATTGAGCTATCCCTCCCCCCATAATGCCAACATTAAGAAATCATTCTCTTAATATCATGTTGATATGTGAGCTTCAATGATGAGTAGTGGCTTGGACCCAAGATATATCTTCGCGGTGTCATGTCACAACACTCATATATGGTGGCCTAGGCCACCACACTCTTCTTTGTGAAGAGTTGGAGTTATTTGGATTTTATCGCCTTTTATTTGACAACTCCATGTTCTTATGGGAAATCACTCTAGTTTGGCCTTATTTGCTCATATCTTGCAAACTTGAGTGATCATGTACCATTAACAGTTTGAGTCTTCTAAACCTAAGCCTACACTCATCTATAAGCCATTTCCATCTTTCTCATTTGTCATGGTTGATAAAAACTTGGAGTTTGAGGTTTCTCGGTTGGATGATCTAGGTTGCTCCATCTTATTGGTAAATATGCATCTTATATGTGAGGTGATAGTCTATTGCACCACATATGGGTCCGCAAATAACCAACTAAAGATAGGCGGGATTGACGGTGTTCTGAAATCTTCCAGAACACCGGATAATCCGGCCCCCTGGCGACCCGGAAAATCCAGCCCGGCCGGATTATCCGCCCTAAACTAGGGCCGGATTATCCGGCCTGGGCTGATCTTGAAAGGGCTGAGGTCGAGGCCGCGGGGGGGAAACGGTTCAGACCACCCCCCACGCGCCTCTCTCTCCTCTCTCTCCTCTCAAGATCGCCGGAGCTTCCCCTCCTCGCCGGAGTCGCCCCGTCCACTCCCTCCCGGAGTTTTTGGGTGGATCGGGTGCCCCTCCCTCCTAGCTACCTCCTCCTCCAAGCAGCTTTCGCAATGGAAGCGGGTATGACTCACAATCCCTAACCCTAGGTGTTGTGATTTGTATGTGCTATTTTCTTGGTGGATTTGGTGTCTAGTTGTTCCAAATTGCTTGTAGTGTACTCCTCTTGCATGCTATAAGGCCGATCTGTTCCAAGACAAGTTGTTGATTGCAAAATCTGCTAGATTCGCAGGGCTGGATTATCCGGCCCCCGCGAGGACCGGATTATCCGGGGTGGCCGGATTATCCGCCCCCTTGGGGCACCGGATTATCCGGCCTGGAGCTTCATCGCCACTGCAATTTTGATTCAATCTATCTTGTTTTAGACTTGTACCAGCTTATAGTATGTTTCTAGAGTGCATTACTGTATCATACATGACTTATGAGCATTATCTTCTCTTTGCTATCCATCTTTGCTATTCACAGGTCGTACTTCTCGGGGTACTTCTCGGAGACGCCTAAGGTCTGATCGGTCAAGTGATGAGTTCGTGCCCAACGCTCCTCGCAAGTCAACCTCATCTAGGCACAAGAACAAGGCATCAAGGGAAAACTACAAGGCCATGGACCCTATTTCTTATTCTGCTATCCGCATGAAGAACTGGTATGAAGACCTCCCAAGGGATGAAGAGACAGAGGGCAGGAAATTCTGGTGCATGGAACAGGAGTTCATCTATAAGGATATCTATGAGCCCATGAAGAAAGTACGTCCCATGCAAGCTATCGATGTGGAAGTTCTGGCAGTCAACGATCACTTTGCAGATGCCATCTGGGTGGCCGGTAGGATGGGCTTGAAGGATTTGATGAAGATTCGATGTGACTATAGTCCAGAGTTGGTGAAGCAGTTCTTTGCCACTTTGGCCATCCAGAAAGATGATGACCGTACTATGGAATGGATGTCTGGCTCCACTCACTGTACTGCCACCTTGCGCCGTTTTGCTGCTATTCTTGGAGTTCCTGCAGAAGGAGGCCGCCGTCTCCATGGACCTCAGAAGACAGATAAGAATGCACTGTTTGACCTCTATACATCTGCTGGAAAAGTGGGAGAGACCAAGGGGCTGCTTAGCATTTATAGTCAGTTACTCAGGTTCTTTCGGTCCACCATCGCTCCTAGTGGTGGTAACAATGATGCTCTCCGGGGAACTCTTGTGGATCTCATGTACCTCAGCTTTCGGTGTGCTCGTGATGAGAATGAGGAACGTAACTACACTATTGATATCATGGACTACATCTTCCATGAGATTCATGATGCCATGGTCTCCCGCACCACTATACCTTATGCGCCCTACATCCAGCTCCTCATCAACAACACTGCGGGCGTGAGTGGTGAAGACTTGAGCGGGTACCCTATGATGAATCACTCTGTCAAGAAGGCCTACAAGCTTAAGCCTGTCTCTTCTGCTGTACCTCCACCTGACTCCTTCATGGGTGCTGCTCGTTCTAGTGGATTTGCTCCTACTCGCCATCCCGACCTCCCTGCTATGAAGAAACAAGTGAACAGGCTCAGTTGGTTTCAGCGTTACATCCTTTGCATGAACATTGAGATCCATAAGGAGAACTTTGCGGCCAGCCGGGAGCGGGCTGAGATTAAGCATACTCAGGCGGTTATCCTACACAAGCTCAGTGGTGAGCAAGGACCCCCTCCTCAGCCTCCATCTCACCCAGGTTACAGCGGGTGGCATTCCGCACAAGTTCCGTGGAGTGATCTTGATAGTTGCATTCAGAGGTCCAGTCTCACTCGCCGTTCTCCGGATGCACCTGACACTGATGAAGAAGCAGAAGAAGAAGAAGAAGAAGAGGCGCAAGAGTCCGATGATGATGATGCCTCCGAGTGATCCCCATGGGGCGAGTAGCATCGCGCTTGTCCCCTTTTTGGCGTCTCGATGCCAAAGGGGGAGAAGCGTTGATGCGTGCAGTTGACACGTCCGAAGGGAACCCCAAGAGGAAGGTGTGATGCGCACAGCGGCAAGTTTCCCTCAGTAAGAAACCAAGGTTTAATCGAACCAGTAGGAGTCAAGAAGCACATTGAAGGTTGATGGCGGCGGGATGTAGTGCGGCGCAACACCAGAGATTCCGGCGCCAACGTGGAACCTGCACAACACAACCAAAGTACTTTGCCCCAACGAAACAGTGAGGTTGTCAATCTCACCGGCTTGCTGTAACAAAGGATTAGATGTATAGTGTGGATGATGATTGTTTGCAGAAAACAGGTAGAAACGATTGCAAGTAGATTGTATTTCAGTATAGAGAATTGGACCGGGGTCCACAGTTCACTAGAGGTGTCTCTCCCATAAGATAAACAGCATGTTGGGTGAACAAATTACAGTTGGGCAATTGACAAATAAAGAGGGCATGACCATGCACATACATATTATGATGAGTATTGTGAGATTTAATTGGGCATTACGACAAAGTACATACACCGCTATCCAGCATGCATCTATGCCTAAAAAGTCCACCTTCAGGCTATCATCCGAACCCCCTCCAGTATTAAGTTGCTAACAACAGACAATTGCATTAAGTATTGCGCGTAATGTAATCAGTAACTATATCCTTGAACATAGCACTAATGTTTTATCCCTAGTGGCAACAGCACATCCATAATCTTAGAGATTTCTGTCACTTCCCCAGATTCACGGAGACATGAACCCACTATCGAGCATAAATACTCCCTCTTGGAGTTAACAGCATCTACTTGGCCAGAGCATCTACTAGTAACGGAGAGCATGCAAGATCATAAACAACACATAGACATAACTTTGATAATCAACATAACAAGTATTCTCTATTCATCGGATCCCAACAAACGCAACATATAGAATTACAGATAGATGATCTTGATCATGTTATGCAGCTCACAAGATCCGACAATGAAGCACAATGGGGAGAAGACAACCATCTAGCTACTGCTATGGACCCATAGTCCAGGGGTAGACTACTCACACATCACTCCGGAGGCGACCATGGCGGCGTAGAGTCCTCCGGGAGATGAATCCCCTCTCCGGCAGGGTGCCGGAGGCGATCTCCTGAATCCCCCGAGATGGGATTGGCGGCGGCGGCGTCTCTGGAAGGTTTTCCGTATCGTGGCTCTCGGTACTGGGGGTTTCGCGACGGAGGCTTTAAGTAGGCGGAAGGGCAGGTCAGGAGGCGGCACGAGGGGCCCACACCATTGGGCCGCGCGGCCAGGGCAGGGGCCGCGCCGCCCTAGGGTTTGGCTGCCTCGTGGCCCCACTTCTTCTCCTCTTCGGTCTTCTGGAAGCTTCGTGGCAAAATAGGACCCTGGGCGTTGATTTCGTCCAATTCCGAGAATATTTCGTTACTAGGATTTCTGAAACCAAAAACAGCAGAAAACAGCAACTGACACTTCGGCATCTTGTTAATAGGTTAGTTCCAGAAAATGCACGAATATGACATAAAGTGTGCATAAAACATGTAGATATCATCAATAATGTGGCATGGAACATAAGAAATTATCGATACGTTGGAGACGTATCAGCATCCCCAAGCTTAGTTCTGCTCGTCCCGAGCAGGTAAAACGATAACAAAGATAATTTCTGGAGTGACATGCCATCATAACCTTGATCATACTATTTGTAAAGCATATGTAGCGAATGCAGCGACCAAAACAATGTATATGACATGAGTAAACAAGTGAATCATATAGCAAAGACTTTTCATGAATAGTACTTCAAGACAAGCATCAATAAGTCTTGCATAAGAGTTAACTCATAAAGCAATAATTCAAAGTAAAGGCATTGAAGCAACACAAAGGAAGATTAAGTTTCAGTGGTTGCTTTCAACTTATAACATGTATATCTCATGGATATTGTCAACATAGAGTAATATAATAAGTGCAATATGCAAGTATGTAGGAATCAATGCACAGTTCACACAAGTGTTTGCTTCTTGAGGTGGAGAGAAATAGGTGAACTGACTCAACATTAAAAGTAAAAGAATGGTCCTCCATAGAGGAAAAGCATCGATTGCTATATTTGTGCTAGAGCTTTTATTTTGAAAACATGAAACAATTTTGTCAACGGTAGTAATAAAGCATATGTATCATGTAAATTATATCTTACAAGTTGCAAGCCTCATGCATAGTATACTAATAGTGCCCGCACCTTGTCCTAATTAGCTTGGACTACCGGATCATCGCAATGCACATGTTTTAACCAAGTGTCACAAAGGGGTACCTCTATGCACTTTGTACAAAGGTCTAAGGAGAAAGCTCGCATTGGATTTCTCGCTATTGATTATTCTCAACTTAGACATCCATACCGGGACAACATAGACAACAGATAATGGACTCCTCTTTTATGCATAAGCATGTAACAACAATTAATAATTTTCTCATATGAGATTGAGGATATATGTCCAAAACTGAAACTTCCACCATGGATCATGGCTTTAGTTAGCGGCCCAATGTTCTTCTCTAACAATATGCATGCTTAACCATAAGGTGGTAGATCTCTCTTACTTCAGACAAGACGGACATGCATAGCAACTCACATGAAATTCAACAAAGAATAGTTGATGGCGTCCCCAGTGAACATGGTTATCGCACAACAAGCAACTTAATAAGAGATAAAGTGCATAAGTACATATTCAATACCACAATAGTTTTTAAGCTATTTGTCCCATGAGCTATATATTGCAAAGGTGAATGATGGAATTTTAAAGGTAGCACTCAAGCAATTTACTTTGGAATGGCGGAGAAATACCATGTAGTAGGTAGGTATGGTGGACACAAATGGCATAGTGGTTGGCTCAAGTATTTTGGATGCATGAGAAGTATTCCCTCTCGATACAAGGTTTAGGCTAGCAAGGCTTATTTGAAACAAACACAAGGATGAACCGGTGCAGCAAAACTCACATAAAAGACATATTGTAAACATTATAAGACTCTACACCGTCTTCCTTGTTGTTCAAACTCAATTCTAGAAATTATCTAGACCTTAGAGAGACCAAATATGCAAACCAAATTTTAGCATGCTCTATGTATTTCTTCATTAATGGGTGCAAAGTATATGATGCAAGAGCTTAAACATGAGCACAACAATTGCCAAGTATCACATTACCCAAGACATTTATAGCAATTACTACATGTATCATTTTCCAATTCCAACCATATAACAATTTAACGAAGAAGAAACTTCGCCATGAATACTATGAGTAGAAACTAAGGACATACTTGTCCATATGCTACAGCGGAGCGTGTCTCTCTCCCATAAAGTGAATGCTAGGATCCATTTTATTCAAACAAAACAAAAACAAAAACAAACCGACGCTCCAAGAAAAGCACATAAGATGTGATGGAATAAAATATAGTTTCAGGGGAGGAACCTGATAATGTTGTCGATGAAGAAGGGGATGCCTTGGGCATCCCCAAGCTTAGACGCTTGAGTCTTCTTAGAATATGCAGGGGTGAACCACCGGGGCATCCCCAAGCTTAGAGCTTTCACTCTCCTTGATCATGTTGCATCATACTCCTCTCTTGATCCTTGAAAACTTCCTCCACACCAAACTTAGGACAACTCATTAGAGGGTTAGTGCACAATAAAAATTAACATGTTCAGAGGTGACATAATCATTCTTAACACTTCTGGACATTGCATAAAGCTACTGGACATTAATGGATCAAAGAAATTCATCCAACATAGCAAAAGAGGCAATGCGAAATAAAAGGCAGAATCTGTCAAAACAGAACAGTTCGTATTGACGAATTTTAAAATGGCACCAGACTTGCTCAAATGAAAATGCTCAAATTGAATGAAAGTTGCGTACATATCTGAGGATCACTCACGTAAATTGGCATAATTTTCTGAGTTACCTACAGAGAATTTTGCCCAGATTCGTGATAGCAAAGAAATCTGAAACTGCGCAGTAATCCAAATCTAGTATGAACTTTACTATCAACGACTTTACTTGGCACAACAAAACACTAAACTAAGATAAGGAGAGGTTGCTACAGTAGTAAACAACTTCCAAGACACAAAATAAAAACCAAGTATTGTAGTAAAAACCATGGGTTGTCTCCCATAAGCGCTTTTCTTTAACGCCTTTCAGCTAGGCGCAGAAAGTGTGTATCAAGTATTATCAAGAGACGAAGCATCAACATCATAATTTGTTCTAATAATAGAATCAAAAGGTAACTTCATTCTCTTTCTAGGGAAGTGTTCCATACCTTTTTGAGAGGAAATTGAAATTTTATATTACCTTCCTTCATATCAATGATAGCACCAACAGTTCGAAGAAAAGGTCTTCCCAATATAATGGGGCAAGATGCATTGCATTCAATATCCAAGACAACAAAATCAACGGGGACAAGGTTATTGTTAACAGTAATGCGAACATTATCAACTTTCCCCAAAAGTTTCTTTGTAGAATGATCAGCAAGATTAACATCCAAATAATAATTTTTCAGCGGTGGCAAGTCAAGCATATTATAGATTTTCTTAGGCATAACGGAAATACTTGCACCAAGATCACATAAAGCATTACAATCAAAATCTTTAACCTTCATCTTAATGATGGGCTCCCAACCATCCTCTAGCTTTCTAGGAATAGAGGCTTCGCGCTCTAGTTTCTCTTCTCTAGCTTTTATGAGAGCATTTATAATATGTTTTGTGAAAGCCAAATTTATAGCACTAGCATTAGGACTTTTAGCAAGTTTTTGCAAGAACTTTATCACTTCAGAGATGTGGCAATCATCAAAATTCAAACCATTATAATCTAAAGCAATGGGATCATCATCCCTAATATTGGAAAAAATTTCAGCAGTTTTATCACAGGCAGTTTCAGCAGTTTTAGCAATTTCAGGCAGTTTCTCGCGCTTTGCATTAGAAGTGGAAACATTGCTAACACCAATTCTTTTATTATTAATAGTAGGAGGTGCAGCAACATGTGTAGCATTAGCATTACTAGTGGTGGTAATAGTCCAAACTTTAGCTACATTCTTCTCTTTAGCTAGTTTTTCATTTTCTTCTCTATCCCACCTAGCACGCAGTTCAGCCATTAATCTTATATTCTCATTAATTCTAACTTGGATGGCATTTGCTGTCGTAACAATTTTATTTTCAATATCCTTAGGTTTAGCAGCCATTTTATTAATTAAAGAAGATTGTGACGCCGACATGTATGAGATTCGGTTTTCAGCATTTGCAAGTTTAGTTTGCAACCCAGAAATCTCCATATTCAGATTTTCAAGTTGATTTCCTATATTCTTCAACAAGGTAGATTGTTCATTCATAGTTTTAGTAAATAATTTATTTTGCTCATATTGTGATTGCATAAAGCTCTTGGTAGATCTTTCAATTTCTAACATCTTTTCCTCATTAGGTGAAACATATCTACCATAAGAGTTACCATTAGCAGGATATGGCCTAGAATTTTGAGCAACCAATGAGGCTAACGGAACATTATTAGGATCAATATTAGTCCTATCATTCACAAGCATAGACATAATAGCATCAATCTTATCACTCAAGGAAGAGGTTTCTTCGACAGAATTTACCTTCTTACCTTGTGGAGCTCTTTCCGTGTGCCATTCAGAGTAGTTGATCATCATATTATCAAGAAGCTTTGTTGCTTCACCAAGAGTGATGGACATAAAGGTACCTCCAGCAGCTGAATCCAATAAATTCCGCGAAGAAAAATTTAGTCCTGCATAAAAGGTTTGGATGATCATCCAAGTAGTCAGTCCATGTGTTGGGCAATTTTTAACCAAAGATTTCATTCTTTCCCAAGCTTGAGCAACATGTTCAGTATCTAATTGTTTAAAATTCATTATGCTACTCCTCAAAGATATAATTTTAGCAGGGGGATAATATCTACCAATAAAAGCATCCTTGCATTTAGTCCATGAATCAATACTATTCTTAGGCAGAGATAGCAACCAATCTTTAGCTCTTCCTCTTAATGAGAAAGGAAACAATTTTAATTTTATAATGTCACCATCTACATCTTTATATTTTTGCATTTCACATAGTTCAACAAAATTATTGATATGGGCAGCAGCATCATCAGAACTAACACCAGAAAATTGCTCTCGCATAACAAGATTCAGTAAAGCAGGTTTAATTTCAAAGAATTCTGCTGTAGTAGCAGGTGGAGCAATAGGTGTGCATAGGAAATCATTATTATTTGTGGTTGTGAAGTCACACAACTTAGTGTTTTCAGGAGTATTCATTTTAGCAACAGTAAATAAAGCAAACTTGATAAAGTAAATGCAAGTAACTAATTTTTGTGTGTTTTTGATATAGCAAACAAGATAGCAAATAAAGTAAAACTAGCAACTAATTTTTTTGTATTTTGATTTAGTGCAGCAAACAAAGTAGTAAATAAAACTAAGCAAGACAAAAACAAAGTAAAGAGATTGGGAAGTGGAGACTCCCCTTGCAGCGTGTCTTGATCTCCCAGCAACGGCGCCGAAATTTGCTTGATGCGTGCAGTTGACACGTCCGTTGGGAACCCCAAGAGGAAGGTGTGATGCGCACAGCGGCAAGTTTCCCTCAGTAAGAAACCAAGGTTTAATCGAACCAGTAGGAGTCAAGAAGCACGTTGAAGGTTGATGGCGGCGGGATGTAGTGCGGCGCAACACCAGAGATTCCGGCGCCAACGTGGAACCTGCACAACACAACCAAAGTACTTTGCCCCAACGAAACAGTGAGGTTGTCAATCTCACCAGCTTGCTGTAACAAAGGATTAGATGTATAGTGTGGATGATGATTGTTTGCAGAAAACAGTAGAACAGTATTGCAGTAGATTGTATTTCAGTATAGAGAATTGGACCGGGGTCCACAGTTCACTAGAGGTATCTCTCCCATAAGATAAACAACATGTTGGGTGAACAAATTACAGTTGGGCAATTGACAAATAAAGAGGGCATGACCATGCACATACATATTATGATGAGTATTGTGAGATTTAATTGGGCATTACGACAAAGTACATAGACCGCTATCCAGCATGCATCTATGCCTAAAAAGTCCACCTTCAGGTTATCATCCGAACCCCCTCCAGTATTAAGTTGCTAACAACAGACAATTGCATTAAGTATTGCGCGTAATGTAATCAGTAACTATATCCTTGAACATAGCACTAATGTTTTATCCCTAGTGGCAACAGCACATCCATAATCTTAGAGATTTCTGTCACTTCCCCAGATTCACGGAGACATGAACCCACTATCGAGCATAAATACTCCCTCTTGGAGTTACAAGCATCTACTTGGCCAGAGCATCTACTAGTAACGGAGAGCATGCAAGATCATAAACAACACATAGACATAACTTTGATAATCAACATAACAAGTATTCTCTATTCATCGGATCCCAACAAACGCAACATATAGAATTACAGATAGATGATCTTGATCATGTTATGCAGCTCACAAGATCCGACAATGAAGCACAATGGGGAGAAGACAACCATCTAGCTACTGCTATGGACCCATAGTCCAGGGGTAGACTACTCACACATCACTCCGGAGGCGACCATGGCGGCGTAGAGTCCTCCGGGAGATGAATCCCCTCTCCGGCAGGGTGCCGGAGGCGATCTCCTGAATCCCCCGAGATGGGATTGGCGGCGGCGGCGTCTCAGTAAGGTTTTCCGTATCGTGGCTCTCGGTACTGGGGGTTTCGCGATGGAGGCTTTAAGTAGGCGGAAGGGCAGGTCAGGAGGCGGCACGAGGGGCCCACACCATAGGGCCGCGCGGCCAGGGCAGGGGCCGCGCCGCCCTAGGTTTTGGCTGCCTCGTGGCCCCACTTCGTCTCCTCTTCGGTCTTCTGGAAGCTTCGTGGCAAAATAGGACCCTGGGCGTTGATTTCGTCCAATTCCGAGAATATTTCGTTACTAGGATTTCTGAAACCAAAAACAGCAGAAAACAGCAACTGGCACTTCGGCATCTTGTTAATAGGTTAGTTCCAGAAAATGCACGATTATGACATAAAGTGTGCATAAAACATGTAGATATCATCAATAATGTGGCATGGAACATAAGAAATTATCGATACGTTGGAGACGTATCAAGCGTTCTATTAGGAACTCTCTCGGGGATTTGCATGGTTTGGGCACAAGCATATGCGTTTATCATTCCTTTATTGCTTGTGTTCCCTCTTATTTGAACTATTTGCTTTGGTTGTGTTCCGTTTAAAACTATGTGCTATGTGGTGTGAGACATTGTTATGGTTTTCGGATTTCTATATGTTGAGATCAAGACTATTATATTATGTGTGATGCTATATCTCCGTATCATATATCTACACATGGGTATGATTTCTAGCACCATATCTCAACTTCATATATGTATATGTCTCTTGTTAGAGCTCATGATGGATACCTCTTGTGTTGAGGCACCTTGCTCCTATGTGTAGTGTATTTGTATTCAAATGCAAATTACTTATATGCACACATGTAGGGGGAGTGCCTCTATGTTTTGCCATCATGCTTGTCTCTATAATGATTCTTTTGCAAATCCGTATATTGTCATCAAACACCAAAAAGGGGGAGATTGAAAGAACATCTCTCATATTATGTTTTGAGTGTTTGATGTCAATGTATGTGATACACTAATGGTTGTTTAAGTGATACAGGAATTACATAGATACATTTGTATGTGTGTTGGATGTGGTCAGTGTTGTCAAAAAGCAGTTGCAAAAATAATCATCAGGCCGGATAATCCGGGCCGGATAATCCGGGCCGGATATTTCCAAAATATTCGGCCCCCAGAATTTTGGCTAAGGACTTGAGGAAATGCAGCTCAGTATAGGGGCCGGACATTTGCCCGGATATTGTCCCGGTTTTGTACCAGGGCCGGATTATACGGGCCGGATATTTCAAGAATATCCGGCCCCCTCGAAAATGGCTAAGGACCTGAAGAATTGCTTCTCAGACTAGGGGCCGGACATTTGCCCGGACATTGTCATGGTTTTGTACCTGGAGGCCGGATTATCCGGGGGGGGGGGGCGGATTATCCGGCCCTTACTTAGGGCGGATTATCCGGCCCCCCGAAATGCTCAACGGCTGGATTTTGGGGAGGGGTATTTATACCCCTCTTCTTCTTCCTTACCTCTTTGCTCAATCATTGCACAAGAAATCTGCCAAGCTTCACCACCATTAGAGCCACCTCAAGAAACACAAGATTTGCAAGATCTCCTTCCTCCCCCAACCAAAGCTCTTGATCTTTGGAGATTCGAAGGAGAAGCCACCGATCTACATCCTCACCGAAGCGATTCTCATTTCCCCCTCATTTGTTTGAGGGATCTCATGCTAGTGTTCCTATTTGGTTCCCTAGTTGATTTGTGTTGATGTGTTGTTGTTGATTGTTGTATTGTTACAGATTTGGGAGCCTCCAATTCGGTTGTGGATGTGTGCCCCAAGAACCTTGTAAAGGCCCGGTTTCCGCCTCGAGGAAATCCCTTAGTGGAAGTGGGCTAGGCCTTCGTGGCGTTGCTCACAGGAGATCTGAGTGAAGCCTTCGTGGCTGTTGGTTTGGCTTGCGTAGCAACCACACTCCTCCAAACGTAGACGTACCTTCTTGCAAAGGAAGGGAACTACGGGAATCATCTCCGTGTCATTGCGTGCTCCACTCTCGGTTACCTCTATCCCACTCTATCTCTTATATATTGCGTAGCTATATCTTGCCTAGTTGATAACCTTGTCATATAGGTAAATTCACTTAGTTGCATATCTAGAGAATTTACCTTTTGTGTCAAGCCTAAATTGAAAAAGAACTAAAAATTGGTTAGCACCTATTCACCCCCCCCCTCTAGGTGCGGCATACGATCCTTTCATCAGAGCAGCGCCTCCTCTTTCGTTCGTGCAGGCGGCACTGTAATCATGGCCAGCAAACTGAAACCGCTGGCGGCATCGCAATCATGGTGGTACAAATTTCGACCCTCGCTCTTCTGTAATTATGGTTATTAAGATCGTAGTTATTGTCAATTTTTCTTTCCTTCATATATAATGTGCAGCTAGCAGTCTTCTTTCTTTACCCCTTCCATCTCGTCTTTGGCCTCCCACTGTTCTTCAGCAATGACCTTGCTTAGGGTTGCTTTTCTGTCTTCCCAATATCTTTCTTCTTCTCAGTAGTTCCATGACACCAGTATTAGGTACCGATTTGACTTGTTGTTGTTTGTTTCAGGGATTGCCGTGCTCGTTCGTTTGGGATTCAGAAACTGCTAAGAGCACGTGTATGACTTTCAGCTATGACCATGGCTGCAGGACAGGTACAATCCCATGACACACTTCAACATGAAGCCATTTCTTTTCTGTATTCATAACCCGTGTATATCATAGGATATACCTTAATAAAGTAAAAAATGACAAAACGTTCACTTGAATGGGAAAAGTTATGCATTGGCACTGTCCTATTGCCCAGGCTGCTTCCCCATCTGACCATGTAAATTTCCGACCTCTGCGCCGTTGACATACATATGAAACTCGTGTTTAAAGGTCGTAGATAGCTGTCCAATTTTCATACGGTTATATTGTTTGTTGGATGAATTCACTGAAGACGATGGGTTAAACTTGTACATTGTGCAAGGAAAACTTAGAGAGTTGATTACAAGAGGTGAAGTCCGTTGCTCACAGCCAAGTAATGGTTTTAGGTCATGATTTTCCCCTACTTTTCCATTAATCTAGGTGAAAGAAGGCCACATCACAGTGGCCTATAAAAGTCATATTTGGTTGTTTATTTAACCTTTATTGCTTCCATGTTTTGCAGCTAATTAGCATCTTGGTGGCTGATGTTCAATTAGTGCTAGAAGTTATGGAAGATATTGGCAAAAATGTCCTCGAAATGATGTCTAATCAACATTCATGTGTTTTGTCTGAGTACCGAACTCCATGACGTTTGATCAAATGCGAAATTTTAGGTAAAGGCCATATGTTCCTTGCCATGGTATCTTTCAGCTCTCAGATTCTATTATGTGCTTATATCCTGTCACTATTCAGGGAAGTTCATATGGCTACACTGATTTAAATTGGGGTCCATATGTGTTCTCTCAGGCGAGTGAGGGCTGGATCTTGCCCTCTGCTCTTTATTTTGAATTGTTGCACTGAAGTGAGGATTTGATCTTGCCTCGAAACCAATCCAAGGGACCATTTACTGCCAATATTGAGCAACCAAGTAACCTGAAACAGCACCAATGGAATATATAATTTATTTTTCTGTCGTGAGTGATGCTGGTTTGTATATCTCAGAGATGATCTTCAGGAAGTACTAGAAATTCACTCTTTCAGAACGCTCGAGGTAAAACAAGCAATATTTTTATCAGTTCCTTTTAGGAGTAATCATTTAACTGTTATGTAGGTACTATTAAGAAATCAGGCCACATAGCACTCTGAAAGAAAGGAGCTTTGGCTGTTGGACTCACTGCATCAGTTCACAAGTATGCAGTACCACGAGAATGGACACTTGAGGGATGTGCACCGGTCGTGTTAACAGAGACATATGCCTTATACTGATGAGTTGGTAAGATAAACGAACAAGATAGATAGTAAATACGCTTCAATGTATAAGCATTTAAATTTCAGTAGTTAAGGAAAAGAATAGACAGACCAGTAGCTGATAAACAAAGGAAAGAAGCCGTCCTCGAAACCTCCCATCCTCTTGAGAGTCGTCCATCTTCTCAGTCGCCCGGCTCCTCTGCCCTCCTCCTCCGGCAGCGCTGCTGTCGCGAGTGAGCTTGGGAGAGGCAGCCAGGTCCCCCTGTATAGTAGGATTAGATTTAGGTTTAGAGTTGTGTCTCCCGAAGTGGGGTTTGGCGTCATGCCGATGCAGTGTCTGCCTCGGCTGTCAGCGAGCAGCAGCTGGGGTCTGGTGAGGATCTTTATTTTCTTTCTCCGGTGGTGGAGGGAGAGGGAAAAGGTCGGATCTGGAAGGACGCCTTCAAATAAGCTCGGGAAAGCAGGGATTCTTGCAGATCGGGAGGCACTGCCTTCTTTTTCTTGCCGTCATGGAGACGGGGGGAAAAGTGAGGGGATCCTCATGGAGATGCTCGATCCTGTCGCTATGCGGGAAGAAGGAGTACAAATTCTCTTGAGTACTCCTGAAGCACTGATCTACGGCGGAGTTCATCAGCGGAAGCCTCGTTTTGCTGAAGCTATCTATGGCCACGGGAGCCGCTCCGCGCTCGGTTGCTGGAAGAGCCCGGGCTTCTTCCTCCTTCATTGGAGGATCTTGGATCTCGGCGTAGGGTTCCTTGCTGGCTACACTCCAAGTGGTTGCGTCCCCGGAGGTGCTGCCGGTGCCTATGCTTCGAGGTCGTCGGCGATGCGCGGTGAAGAAGAAGCCCTTGATTGCTTTCCTGCTACTTTTTCTAAGGGCTTAGTTGCAAAGTGCATGGACCAGACTGTATTTTCCTTTATTATATTTAGGGTCCTATATGTAATTGTGTTATCACCGCTGAAGTAATATATGCTTCTGGGCCCTTCGGGGCCTATTCCCGTTCAAAAAAAAAAAAAAAAAAATTTCAGTAGTTACTATTAATCTCTTCTCCTCTGAATTTTCCAGTGTACTGCATGTATTCATTGGAGGCATGGAGCCACAAAGCATTAGCCTGTGATAGTGCAACCTTGGATGTACTGATCCATGTTTGAAGGTCGTAGCTTACATCACTAGAGAGCAGTGCCATATTTCCTAGAAAATTTCGTTGGATTCAAATTAAGAGCTATGGCATATGACAGCTTGAAGAGGGCCACTTTCACACAAGTCTTGAGTTGCGTGTTCTGATCCTTCCCGTCAGTCATGGCAGAGATCATGTTTTGGTAAATTCATGGCGTAGATTTTTGCTAGAATAGCTGGTCCCACAAACGTTGGATGGATGTACTGGATGCATGCTAGGTGTAGTGCGCGGTTGGAAAATCATGATTCAGGAAACTCATGCCTGTACATGGACTTTGTTTCTTTCCTCTTATTTTTTATGTGGATTAACTTCAAGTCAAACCGTATGGTGGTCATGTCAGTGTTGTTTTGGCTAGCTGAAAGTAGATAATCTGGGATTGCTATATAGAAGATCTTGGACAAGCCTATTGTTTAGTTACGCTGAATAAGTGTAGGCTTTTATGCAAGCAGTAATTGTTAAATGATGGGTGACTCTCTTTTGGTTAACTCCCTAGCTATTGTAAACAACCGCCAGGTTATCTGTGTATAAACCAACATCTATAATAAATTTGTAGGCAACCAAAACAATTTAAAACTGATGTCTATATATAAAGTCAATTACTTCTTGACACCGCTGCCATTGATCCTTCCTTCATTCAAGCACCCAGTGCAATCTTCTTAGACCGAGTTAGAGAGAACAAACAAGCTACTGTGGTAACAAACATATCATTATAATTAGAAAACCATCACTCACAAAAATTTCGACATTGCGAACACACAGTCTTTATTATTTACCATTGATAACATATGGTAACTGAGAATCATAATATACTATCACCTTTAAACTGGCAATACGCTCACAGGCCACAAAGGTCAAAAAGACCAAGAAAGCAAAAAAAACAATTGTAGCCCATTACCCCCATATAAAAATACTACATCTCATTTTTTTAACAAAATATTAAACTGTCCATATGGTCTCTAACCATATCTATAATTCTCTCACATATAGACGGGCGCAGCAACGCGCGCAATCATGGTCTAGTGAAACAAGAAATCAAAGAGATTTGGAGGCATATAGCTATAGTACTACTTACAGGATAATCTTGAAATGTAAACTCCGGTTTCCATTCACCCCTAGCAGTCGTGATGAATGATATGTCTAAAACGTATCTTTAATTTTTGATGATCCATGTTTGTTTTACACCAATTTATATATGTTTTGCTCATGTTTCGTTGCACTTTTATACATTTTCCGGTACTAAACTATTAACAAGATGTCACAGTGCCTGTTCCATGTTTTCTGCTATTTTGTATTTCAGAATTTTTTTACAGGAAATATTCTCGAAATTGGACGAAACAAAAGCCGAAGTCAATATTTTACCGTAACGAAGATGAAGCCCGAACGGGAGATGAAGAGGAGCCACAGGGGGGCCAAACCACCCCTTGGCGCTGCCAGGCCTAGGCCAGCGCCAAGGCACAGTGTGGCCCACCTAGGTGGCCAACGACATCGCACATCCGCCTATTTATTCACGATCTCGGGAAAACCCTGAATACCCGAGTCTCCATCCAAGAAAAGTTATGTTGCGGCCGCCATTGCAGAACCCATCTCGGGAGGGTTCTGAAGCTCTTCCCGACACCCTGCCGCGGGGTGAAATCATCACTGGAGGCATCTACATCACCATGACCGCCTCCAAAGTGATGCATGAGTAGTTCATCCCTGGACTATGGGTCCATAGCAGTAGCTAGATGGTTGTCTTCTCCAATTTATGCCTCATGTTTAGATCTTGTGAGCTGCCCTACATGATCAAGATCATCTTTATGTAATGCTACATGTTGTGTTTGCTGGGATTCGATGAATAATTGTATACTATGTTGAGGTCGATTATATATTCATGTTATATGTTATTTGTGATCTTGCATGCTTTCCGTTGCTAGTAGATACTCTGGCCAAGTAGATGCTTGTGACTCCAAGAGGGGGTATTTATGCTCGATAATAGGTTCATGCCTCTAGTTTTCTGGAAGAGTGACAATAACTTCTAAGATCGTAGATGTGTTGTTGCTATTAGGGAGAAAACAATAATATTTTATCCAAGGGTAATTCTATTGTTTACTTTACACAAATTGCTTAATGCGATAATATGTTGCTTGCAACTTAATACTGAAAGGGGTTCGGACGATAACCGGAAGGTAGATTATTAGTCATAGACGCATGTGGATTACGGTCTACGTATTATGTTGTAATGCCCAAACGAATCTCATAGTAATCATCTTGTCATGTATGATCGATATTCTGTCAATTGCCTAGCTGTAATTTCTTCACCCAGCATGTTATTTATCTTTATAGAGAGACACCTCTAGTGAACTGTGGACCCCGGTCCTTTCCTTTACACTAACAAATTCACCTACTTCAATCATGTTCTGTTTACTTACTGCAAGCTATGTTCTCTTTAATTATTGCAAAAATCTCCTTCCACTCGATACATTTAATCATTTGTGTTCAGCAAAGCGGTGAGATTGACAACCTCACTGTAAGTTGAGGCAAAGTATTTTGGTTGTGTTGTGTGCAGGTTCCACGTTCTTGCTGATGCCGGTTGACATAGGCATGACGAATAAGCATGCCGAATAAGGCACCCGGATTATCTGGCAAGGATGATATGAGGCCCACGACCCGAAGATTTCGAGGCCCAGAAGCCCGGAGAATTTCAGATAAGGAATATAGAGTTGTATTAGGAGTTATGTAACGATACGGGAAAGGCCCAACGCGTCTTCTCGATGTTTGTAACTTATACGACATGAAATCCCTCGGCTCCGCCTCCTATATAAAGGGGAGCCGAGGGAAGAGAAAATGATGGATTCATTGTCAACAAAACCACCGTAACTCTAGTTGAAACATCTTTGTCGACTGAAACCTTCAAGATCTACTTGCCCTCTACTTCTTACGAAACCCAAGTCTGCAATCTGTAGGCATTGACAAGTTAATACCTTGTCAATTGGCGCCGTCCGTGGGGATTGGAGGTCGGAAGGTCGTAATTTCGATGGAATCGTCAACATCATCATCTACTGTTAGCAACGTGATGGACGGAGGTAAATGAGTCCAACCTGATCTCGCCGATTTTGTTCCTCACCCACCCGCCCGTTTGCACGCATATGCTCCTTTGAATGAATTGAATAAAAAGGGTGTTGGTTTTGAGTGGGGCGCAGCCCAAGATCATGCTTTTGATGAACTGAAAAGATTGTTAACTTTTGCACCGTTACTTGCACTTCCTGATTTCAATAAGCAATTTGAGATTGAATGTGATGCTAGTGGTATTGGAATTGGCGGTGTGTTGATGCAAGAGGGTCGCCCAGTTGCATATTTTTCTAAGAAACTTTCTGGTGCTAAGTTGAACTATCCTATATATGAAAAAGAATTGTATGCTTTAATTAGAGTTCTTGAGATTTGGCAACATTATTTGTGGCCAAATGAATTTATCATACATTCTGATCATGAAGCTTTAAAATATCTGAAAGCCCAATCTACATTGCATAGGTGTCTTGCTAAGTGGGTTGAGTTCATTGAGTCTTTTCCATACATTATTAAGCATAAGAAGGGAAAAGATAATACTGTTGCTGATGCTCTATCTAGGAAAAATATGCTATTAACTCAACTTGATGTTAAAATTCCTGGATTAGAAGTACTATGTGATTTGTATGCCACTGATCATGATTTTTTTGAACCATATCGCTTGTGTGCTATTGGTAATGCATGGGAGAAATATCACATACATGATGGGTTCTTGTTTAGAGCTAACAAACTATGTGTTCCAGAATTGTCTGTGTGTTTGCTCTTATTGCAGGAATCACATGCTGGAGGTTTGATGGGTCACTTTGGGCGTGAGAAGACGCTACTCATGCTAGCTGACCACTTTTATTGGCCAAAGATGAGGCGGGATGTGGACAGGTATGTGAAGAGATGCATTACTTGCAACAAGTCCAAGTCCAAGCTGAAGCCTCACGGTTTGTATACTCCGTTACCGACACCTACTACACCATGGGAAGACATTAGTATGGATTTTGTGTTGGGTTTGCCGCGTACTAAAAGAGGTCATGATTCTATATTTGTGGTAGTGGATAGATTCTCTAAAATGTCACACTTTATTGCCTGCCACAAGAGCGACGAAGCGTCGCATATTGCTAACCTGTTTTTCAGGGAGATTGTACGTCTACATGGAGTCCCGAAGACTATTGTTTCTGATCGTGACATCAAGTTTATGAGCTACTTCTGAAAGACACTTTGGGGAAAGCTGGGGACAAAGCTACTTTTCAGTACTACTTGTCATCCCCAAACTGATGGTCAAACTGAGGTGGTGAATAGAACAGTGTCACAATTGTTGAGATCCATGATCAAGAAGAACCTGAAGGAGTGGGAAGATTGTTTGCCGCATGTGGAGTTTGCTTACAACAGGGCGGTACATTCTACCACAAAGCTGTGTCCCTTTGAGGTGGTGTATGATTTCAAACCCATTACTCCACTTGACTTGTTGCCTCTACCCATACATGAGAGAGTCAATATGGAGACATCAAAGAGGTCAGATTTTGTACGAAAGATACATGTGAAGACTAAAGAGTTGATAGACAAGAAAGGCAAGAGCAATGTTGCAAGGGTGAACAGGAAGCGGAAGGAGATGTTGTTCAAGCCTGGTGATATGGCATGGGTACATTTTCGCAAGGATAGGTTCCCGAAGCTACGGAAGTCCAAGTTGCTTCCTCGTGGTGCTGGTCCTTACAAAGTGCTTGCCAACATCAATGACAATGCATACTCTATAGATCTTCCAATTGATGAGTTTGGTGTCAGTAATTCTTTCAATGTGGCTGATTTGATACCATATGACGGAGAAGACCTTGGAGCGTCGAGGTCGACGCCTTTTGAAGGGGGGAGATGATGAGGACATCCCTACTACACTACTACCTCCGTCATTGCAAGATGAAGACGATGCTGCTGTGAAGCTCAAGTCCAATGAAGTTAGGATTGGACCTATGACAAGAGCTCGTGCGAAGCTACTCAAACAACATGTGAACTTGTTCCTAAGTGATATTTTGATCGATGAGAACTTTATACTGCCCTAAGTCTTTTTATTTATGTATGATCAGGTACGAAGAGGGAGCAAGCATCGCACGAGGAGGAGAGGAGCAACTGGATAAGAAGCTGAACATGTAGCTGGACATGGAGCTGGACATGAAGATATCCCATGGACGCGCGAGGGAGGAGAGGGAGGCATGCGCGAAGGAGGAAGAAGTCCAGGCCGGTGCACAGCCCGGTCAGACCGGCCGCCACGCCGGCGCGCCCGGTCCCAGATCCGGTCCAACCGGACTCCGGACCGGACGAGGCCGGCGCCGACCGGATTCTCAGCCGGTGCTCACCGGGCAACATCCAGGGGCTCTGGACCCCTAGCTCGGTCACCACCCGGTGCCAGACCCGGTTGAAACCGGCCTGCCCGGTCCCAAACCCGGTCGACCGCCCCCCTGACCGGCTGTGCCCGAGTCTGTCTCGACCAGATCCGATCTGGGTCGGTATTCAATGTATTTTCTCGAACCTTGGTCGTCCTGAACCCCTATATAAGTGTCCAGGACGCCCCCCAAATTAGGTTTAGACCACGTTTAAGATAAACTCTAGTTCATAGTTGATTGCTTTGCAACTCTATCGAATTCATACACCATATTGCATCGATTTGGTGCTTGATACTGAAAGTCTTGTGTGATCTGCTGTTCCATTGAGAATTACAGTTGCAACTTACCGCTTCGTGGTCGGCGGTTACGTGCGCAAGTGTGTGGAGTTGCGAATATTTTGCAGGATTGAGAGCTATTGCATTGGAGACAGGGATTGATCGAGAGACTTCGTCGGCGTCATATAATTTATCTCCACCTCCTCATCGTGTTATCTCCGATGTGTTCATCGTGTGTTCATCACCACCACCATCGCTTACAGAGAAGATCGAGCAACCCCATATCATTTGGTGTCAGCTAGGGGAATCGAGGCCAATCCAGAGAAAATACAGGCTATCTTAACGATGAGAAAACGTACACTCTCACATTTATTTTGCCAAGACTTTGAACATATCTTTCCACTATTTTAGTCAACCGTTCTCCACCATAAGTGCGCTGGCCTCCCATCAAACTTTGCATTGGCTCTAGTAATACGTAGCATTGATTGTTAATCATAGTATAGCAAGGGTATTTAGTAACCCTATCAAACTTCAGTAATGGGGGTTCCAGGTAAGTGTCACAATTCTTTATGGCATCACATAATGTGGACTGAGTTATGTATTCAGTACTTTTTTTTTGCGGGTAATGTATTCAGTACTTACCATGCGACTGTAGCAGTTGAGCAGTACAGTGTATGAAAATGCAAGAGATGTACTTTTAACTCCACTCGTACTGAACCAAGTAGAACTTTCAGCGCTGACCATAGTTGCATATATCCAGAGGTTCAGCAGGTGGTACAAGATAATCAAGTTGAGCTGGCTGTAGGGTATCAAGGTACTTGCTCCTGCTCGACGCGGCTGTGGCGCTCAGTGGCAGCTCAATAATGCCGCTGCGAGATGTACTTGGATGATTGGCGACAAACAAAGGCCATGGCGATGGCCTGAGTATGTGCCCATGTTGCTTGATGCTCGCAGCTACATCCAGTTTGAATTCAGGTGTCAGCAAAGCAATGCCATTATCAGACCATCTTGCCGAACACCTTGTCGACACCATGGTGTCCAGTTCGAGGACAGAAAATGGTTGCCGTGACCTGGTTGTTGCGGCCTCTGCAGGGGCTTTGGGGATGGAGTCGTCGTTGTGAGGACTAGTGACACTGCCGCGAGGTTGTCGCCATTGTGAGCATGTGCCAGGCCACCCGTCGAGCAGGTGGCGGGTGTCAGAGCAGCAACTCCAACGGTGTCATGGTCTCCATCACTCTCTCCCGAGGCAGCAAGCTTGGGGAAGACATCGACGGTGGCCTCACTGCTTGGGCACTCCATCAAGCACGTGGTCGGCATTAGAGAAAATTGGCAGCTCACGTCGATGGTGGTGACGCTCTGGTCTGCCCTGCACACGAGCAGTGGGCTGTGGGAAGACGTCAGTGAGAATCTCCGCAGGTATGAGGCTATCGCTGACGCTCAGCCTTGTCGACAGCCATCGATGTGTCCTTCCCGATTTCATCCTCCCTTATCCGAGCAAGGACCGATGCGCTGGTGATGCTAGAAGGTGACCGCGACCGCACGGCTGTTTGAATATCATCCTGCAGGCCCTCAACATACTGGTGGATGAAGCACTTGATGTTGAGATTGGAGTTGAGATCCAACACACGGTGAAGACGCTCCAGAATGCTTCAGCTCCATCAACGAGCACGTGTGTAGGTGGAAAATACTCAAGGACATTTCTTCAAACGGGTGGTAGACTTGAAGTGGGGTGGTCATTGTTTTGTGAATTTTGTTGGCTCTGATATCGAATTTTCACGACCCAATCACAGGGATGTGACGAAAAGGAGAATCGGTAACAATATATGGGTACAATTTGAGGATACAAGAGAGTTTGAGGCGAGGAATTAGCAAAGCAAGGAGGTGAGTTACAAGAGCAGAAGGTGAACGGTGAGGAACTAGAGCAGGGGAAGAGAAGCTTGGGAGACGTTTCAATCCTTCGATCCTTAGTAAAGCCCAATCGATGAGTACCAGCATAAACGGACCGTAGTGAAAAGCGTGCGAGGAATAACAGACAGTCAAACCAAGAAACAAGGTAAAGGAAAGGAAAATAATCTGATGCACCGAGTATATATATTGTTTCCTGCAGCGTATAATGAACACATGAGTGTATAGAAGAGAGACAAGCGAGCCAGCAGCACAGCAGCGAAGACCAAATTAACCTCTGATAATAAATCTACTAATCCATAATCATCATCATGTACTACTATATATAAGTAGTGTAGTTCCTAGGCGTTGGTCCGTCTCTGCTAACCAGCCCTTGCCGGCTCTGGTTGTGATGGCTTGGCCCTTGTATGTACACATTGAGCACCAACTAACTCTCTGGCGTCTTTTACCACGCTATGCTTATATCTTCGTTGAGGTCAAACAATAAGTGGCCTTTCTCGTCGCGGCTGTTGTCCTCAATCTTTGGCACCTGCTAGCCAAGAAGATGAGTTTCAGTTGGACATTGAAATCCCAAAACAGATCGAACATGCAGCACAAAACAGTGTAGAGGTTATGAAAGAAGAAGAGTGCTTAAGCAAGTAAAGATTCTGATGGGGGGATCACGTGGAAGGGCTGAAAAGTAACAACAGTGGAATAAAATAGTAGTAACAAACAAAATAGTCGTGATCGCTAGGGGAAATACAGATTAGCTCTCGGATGCCACACACTCTTATAATTAGAAAGATAAAATAAAAATAAAAATATTAAAAAAAGTTCAAAAAAATTTGAACTTTTTTGGGAATCAAAGATGATCGGGTATTGTACTTGAAACAAAATATTCCCTAATGCCATCATCTATAGTACCACGCAAAGCATTATCTTAAGGAATCTGCTGCTGGCAAACACAGTTAGTACACTAAAATACATACTAGAAGAGTTTATCTGTAATTAGTTTAGCTAGTAATTCGATTTGAACGAAACGAGTCGCATCCCTCGTGGCATCAAGAGGAGGGACCCACGTCCAGACTGACACCTAGTAAAAGCCGAGTCCGCTTTACAACAATCCTATGAGGCTATATGAGCCAGCAAAAGGTTTCTTCTCCTTCCCAATAAAGAAATTCAACGAGTTAACTCAAAAAAAAAAAAACACAAACCATAGAACCGGCTGGACCGCCCGCGAAACAGCACCGGTAACCTCCAAGAAAGAGGAAGCCGGTCTATATCTTGCGTGGCAAGCCAGAAAGAAACAAAATTTACTGCCCAAGGAAGAAAAAGAAAACTTAGGTCAAACTGGATGCTCCCTGATTCTCTCAGAACGGGGAAGAATACTCGCAGCCCAGGACAAGCTCGGGTAAAAGACGGAGGAAAAAAAAATGATATACTGGTTCCAAATCCGCAGCTAACGACACACAATAATTAGCCATCAATTTCAAATCCTCTTTCCTGGTGGTACAAGAAGAAGAAGAAAAGGATTATTTTTTTCATTTACGAGATTTCGGTGGCTGCTGTATTGGTTGGACGGGGCGAGGAAATCGGGAAAACCGAACTAGCCTGCGTGCGGCTACGCACAGCGCCGAGGCGACGGTTTCTCTCTCTCTCTCTCTCTCTCTCTCTCTCTCTCTCTCTCTCTCTCTCTCTCTCTCTCTCTCTCTCTCTCTCTGCTTTCCGCGGACCGCACGAAAACCAACCGGTCACGAAAACGACCCGGAGTCAGTAAAACGCCGCGTGACAATTTGCGGAAAGAAGTGTTTATTTTTTTCTATGGAACACAAGAACTTCATCTTCTAGATTCTATCCATACTCGTAGAACTGCAACTTGAAGGTCGCATCTGAAACCTACGGCAAAACCAAGATGAAAGCTTTCCACAATTGCGAATCTAGAAACGTTTTATGGCAACACAAGAAACAGAGCAATCAGCTATACTGCAAAGAATGGGCAAGGTAATAGAACTCACCGCAACTTGAACGGCCGTCGCCGCATCCTGGCCGTGGGCGTGGGCGTCCCGCCGCGAGCGCTTCGCCGGTGAGCTGCACCCCTCGTCGCCGCTGGATCTGCTCGCCTTGCGCTTGGCCCCTTCATCCCCGCTGGACGACGCCCCGGATCGAGCGGCGATGGCGTAGTCAAAGGGGGTCTCCGGGCTCGACGCCGCCATCAAGGCCTCCTTCCGCGCGCCCACCTTGACGCTCGGGGAAGGAGCGGATCCGGACGCCGACCTCCGCCGCGCCTGCCGGACGCGGGGGTGCAACCACGCCCTCTCCTCCTCGCTGGAAGATGCGCCGGATCTGGAGGGGACTGGCTGCCACAGCCGCGCCAAGAGGCCAACCCAGGACGGTGACCACCCGTTGGGGCGCAAAGACACAGGCACCGGGTCCCGTGGCCGCTTCGGCCATCCCTCCGGCAACGGCGGCAGCTCAGCCTCCCGCTCCGCAGGCGCAGCGAGTTCCTTGGAGGGCGGAAGGATCCAGTCCGGCCACTCCGTCAGCGTCCTGGTCCGGAGGGTGAGCAGTATCCTGGCGGCCGCGGCCGCGACCGATCTGTCGTCCTCCTCCATGGAGAGAGAGAAAGAAAGAAAGGAACACGCTCTTCTCACGCCGCCGCCGCCTCGCCGAGAAGGAGGTGTGTTTTATCTTGCAGAAATACAGGAAAAGAGGGAGGAGAGGAGAGGGGAGGTGGGTTTTATAACTAGCTAGAGGCCGAGGCGATTTGGCGAGGGGGAGAAGGAGACGGACTGCAGTGGGCCGCCGCCTAGACCCGGTGTTCGTGGATCTCTCTTGCTGCCCTGTGGGTCCCGTGCCTTTAACTTGCAGGTTGGCCGCCGGGGGAGTCGGTAAACCACGCTCTCGTGACATCGACTCGCTGGCACGTGGGCCCCACGCTTCACTGGGTGCTGGGTCAAGGTTCGATGCGATTAGGTCTTCACGTGGGGCCGATGCGTCCATGATTACGTACCACTTTTTCATTTATTTTTATACGGTTTCGTGAGGGAGTTGTCTCCACGCGACCACGCTCTCGGATTGTGAGGAGCGGAGGAACAGCTGTTTTGTACTTTTGGACTAGTTGAATACTCGTGGATTGCTACGGATCCTATTTTTCTTCATGGTATGTTAATATAATATATGCCAAAACTTATATATATGAAAAAGAGTGCCACACGATATTCTAAAAATCCATAAAATTCTACCTCGTTTGAAGTAAAAAAAAAATATTACTAACATATTTGACATCGTTTAAATATAAAAATAAGCACTCAACACACTATTTTTTATTAAAAAATGTGTACTCCTCGATGCTCCATAGATATTATTGTACGATGCTAGAGATATATTTTTCAGCTTTATATTCATGGTACTTGAGCAAGCCTACCAAAAAATCTTCCTCATCCTGTAAACATCCTGCATAACAATACTTGTCCTTAGCATATATAATTCACGTGGCAAACTTTCACCGCAGAATACCCATCATGCATATTGGATTCACCACTTCTTTACCATTCCATGAGAGAATAATGTAAATATAAAATAACCAGATATTCATCTAGATATTCGTCTAGATGAATGCCTTATCCTTATGCTAAATAGTAAAGAAACGTTAATAAAACATTTTTAGAGACGATATTCACCTGTATGGATTTTCTGAAGTACCAACCCGTGGTCTAGTTGAATGTTCGTGTATTGCTACCAAAAATAAATATTCAAAAGCAACTATATTTTTGTTAGAAAATATTCATGGAAAAATACATAACACCAATATAATGATGTGCTAAATTCGACTATTATGGATTTCATCGTCTAAGAGTGAAATCCATAATTGCCTAGCTATGTGTACGACGGTAAGCTGCATGATCCAGCTTGCTCTAAATCCATTATGTACTCCAATATCATGAAGTTAGACATTTCATAAAAAGAAAACTATAATTCAAAAAGTATATAGAGATTCAATTTAATATATACTTACCTTTACAAACAACAAGAGCAAGTGGACCGCCACATGAATTTACGTCATGAACAAAAAGCTCCATGATGGACTAAATTCGTCCACAAACAATTTGCATATAGATAATGTAATAAAATCACTCACAAATAAGTTGTGTTGTCTACAAATAAAATTAATAAAAAGATATTGGTAATGTACTTTTTAAATCTCACAACCAATTGAGTTGGTTCCTATCTAGTTATGTAGACAACTCAATCTATATTTGCACAAATATCTCGGACAATTCAGTCTTTGGAGTGTTAACCGCGCAAATTGCATAGACCACTGCTTAAATGACCGTCGTACTTTTAAATTATTAACAACGCAAACCGCATCCTCTTTCTGGCGCTGCAAGAGCAACCACAGATTCATCGCCATCCTTCTCCACCACCTTACATGTGGCCTTTCTTCGCTTTGGTGCCACTGCTCGAGACCAGCTTCTCTTTGTCCTTCCACATAGAGCGAGTCCATCACTCCACGGAGGCTTTCCAGGTGCATAGAATTTTGCTTCCGCTGTAAATGCATTCGCCATTATGTCGTATACCACTTCGGTTCTCGAGCAAGAAACTTTTCCGTGCATGTAGAGTATAGAAATAGAGAATGTAATTTCATATAGTTAGTCTATAACATTCTTCCAACAAATTATCAAACTTAACTGCATATTTCCATATCAAATATATTCGAGATACCTGGCCACCACTATATACAAGTTGGTCCTCCTTTTTGTATATGATGTTATCCTCATAAACATTTTACCGGTGGTATATACAAAGAGAGGAACATGATCCTTATGTGGCATGCATTTCTGTCATGCATAAATATCATAAATTGCTAGGAAATCTTCGGTTTCTTTGAAATTATCGATTATGTATGGTGCAAAAAAAAATCCCTATTCGAAGAAATATTCTTATAGATGTGCATCGACCTACCCATTTTCTGTGCTCCAGTAATAGCCCCTAATCATTTTCTCTGCTCCAGCAGTAGCTCGGCCTAGTCTTCCGTGGAGCCCATCTAAGTGAGATGTTTTCCTTTCACCTAATAATTGACGAGAGTAAGAACCCCAAGATAATACAATGGCAAATAAATAACTCTGCATATAAAATCTTGAACATATTTCAGAGATATAAAAATGTTATGATAGGTACATACGTGCAAATGAATCTCAAAAGCATGAATATGTGTGAAAGGCAAAAAATGTTAAACTTTGTAAATATCTTTTGTACCATCCAGGAATTGTGCTCCTCAACACTGATTTTTCATCAGACCAGTAGTCAAGAAATGTCAAAGGATCTTCGATCTTCAGAAGAAGATATAGTTAGAATACTTCCCAAAATCTATACCCAACTACAGTAATCTACAACACTTCACATAGCTGAAATTCATAACATTTGTAGTTACACATGTGAGAGGACAACATGAGTAAACTGGTAGAGATTATATCGATATGTGCGAAATCAAATCAAAAAATCAACCAGAGAAGATTTATGCAAAGAATAAAAAAATTGTCAGCAACACAAGCATTATCAATTATACATATACATACTCTATAGTTTACTCCAATTCGCTGAAGTGGTAAGAATCAAAGATACATCTCCTATGCCCATATAATCGTTGCATCATCTTATATTGGTGAACTAAGAAATTAACTTTGTTAGAGGATTAATAACTCGTTGTACCCATTCTCATATATACTTTAGTTTGCCTAGAACTTCCACAATTGGTAAGATCAAACTTTTATACAAAATAAGAGCTAAATTAGACACGGGTCTTTGAAACTACTAATTGATAAGTTGACTCGTATTTTCCTATATTGGGAGTTCAATCCACAAACAATTATATTGTCTTTTTTTGAACAAGAGATAGACCCCGAAGGGTCTAGGCGGTGCATTCATTGACGGCAGAGTGTTTACAAATTACAGAAGGACCCCTAAAAGAATTAGAAACTACAAAGCAGTCCTTCAAGTTTACAGCACACACCCTTGACAAAAAACAGGAAAAGCAATCAGGTCCAGAGTTGCTGCCGCCATCGATCTGAAGCCAACGCCGGCCATCTCCAACCTCACCGGGGACGAGACCACTTGGGATGTGGAAGACGTGGACCGCCGCCGTGACTCCATAGAAGGGCCTCCATGCTTGGAGGTTGAAAAGGGGATGCATCCACCGCATCCTGGATAGCCGCTCTTCGGCTCTAGGATTCGGAGGCCAAACCTGGGCCACCGATGTTGTGTTCTTCGAATTTCTGCACCGAACCACCACTTGGGCAACCCAGCGATGACTGGAACGGAAAGAGGCAGCTCCATCCCAAACTCCCTCCTCGCCACCACGGCAGGCCAGGGAGAAATACGGCACAAAGCTCCTCCGCTTCAGACAACGCCAGAGCAGGAAAGGACCTGCGAGCTTATTGGAGGCAGAGCACCGGCTACCTCTCCACCCTGCAGCAGTCCACCACGGACGCCACGCAGAGGAAAAAGGTCGCCGCATCCTAGCGCCGCTCGCCGACGCCAAGCAGAAGCTCCAAAACGGCATGACGCCAAACGCCACGAAGGGACACAAACTCTAGACTTAAACCTAAACTACACCTATACAGGGAGGGGTCCCTCGCCCACCACAACACCGGCAAACGCCAGAGAAGGGACGGGGAGGGGCCGACCGGCCCGGATCTGGTGGAGAACCAAGGGAGAGCGGTGGAGGGGACGAGAGCTTTCCAGTTCAGTTGTTTGAGTCTAAGTTTATATTGTCCAAAGAGAACATCAAATTGCTTTACCAATGACAACCCTGAAATTGTACCTTTGCAATCAGAAATCCCACTCCAACATCAGGCTCACATGCATCAGCTCATTTGGTAGTGTGCACACCTGCTATAGCACATATCTGCAGTAGAGATTTGTATTGATTCGGATTTAATAGGTGATTTAGTGGTAAATAAGGTAAGGTGGAGGAGCGATTTACCTTGAAAGTGATTAGAGGCCGTAAGATTAAATTGGATGGTCCGGATTGTTTTAATGACGACCACCAAAGTGCCACTAGTAGGAAAACCCTTATAGGCAAAAGCTTAGTTCTGTGGCGCACCACTAAAAATGCGCCACAGAAACTGTTTTTGTGGCGCACCAAGCAAGGTGCGCCACAGAAATAGCTTAATTTTGTGGCGCAGCAGCCGACCATGCGCCACAAAAACTTGGCGGGCCCCACAACCTGTCACCCCAATTATCAGTGTACGTATTTCTGTGGCGCACGCGGTGCGCTGCGCCACAGAAATTACTGTTTCTGTGGCGCACTTTCTTTGGTGCGCCACAGAAGTATTTGATTCTGTGGCGCACTTGTTCTGGTGCGCCACAGAACTAAGGGAACTTAGCTATATCATCCCGTGCCCTCCCCCGCCCACGCCTGTTCACCTACGATCCGCACCGCGCGCCTCTCCCCTCTCCCCTCTCCTCACCGCGCGCCGCCATGGTCGTCGCCATCGCCGTCGCCGTCGCCGCCGCCTTCCTACGCGAGGCCGCCGCTGCCGCCACGCTCCTCCCATCCCCGCCACGCAAAGCACAAGCTGCCGCTACGGCGAGGAGGGGCCGCCGCGAGGAGGGGCCGCCGTCGCGTCAAGGTGGAGGAGCCGCCGCGACCTCCACCCTTGCCGTCGTCGTCGGTGAGCTCCTCCACAACTGTTGTTGTCGTCGGTGAGCTCCCTCCCTCTTCCTCCCCTCCCCTCCCTCTTCCTCCACCGCGCGAGCACAACGAGCTCGACGAAATGCTCGCTACGGATGTATTGCTGCTGTTGCTCTGGATGCATTGCCCCTAATCGTTTTGCTTCATATGGTGTTCATATGCATTGCTGCTGCTGCTAGTGATGCTTATTGGAGTGTTCTATATGTTGTTCTGAACCTGTACAATGTGACAATGAAATTGTTCTGAACCGTACCTGTATATGGTGTTCATATGCATTGCTGCTGCTGCTAGTGATGCTTATAGAAAGATGTGACAATGAAATTGTCTATGCTTATAGAAATTGGAGTGTTCTATATGCTTATAGAAATTGTCTATGCCTCTGCCTCTGCCTCTCTGTACTTGTTCTATAAATCCTTGTCTGAACCTGTACAAGGTAATGAAGACTTGCTCACTTGGTATTGCTTGCTAGTTGGACATTTGGTTGGTTTTGATGCTACTGGTTCATTTAAATGCATGAAATGCTACTATGGTATGCTACTGGTTTTGATGCTACTGGTTTTGATGCTAGTTGGACATTTGTGACTCTCTCATGCTATCTGGTTGATCCATGACTAGATTACCAGTAGCTTTTGCTGTTGAAAACAAAATAGACATTTAAATGTCTATATTCTGATGGTATAACTAGCTGTGTGGTGCTAGGTGAGTTTGGATGGCTAGTTAGGGATTAATCCATGTTGGATTTCTCTGGTAGTGTCACCATCCTGACATACCAATGTTCCCTTGGTGCTTTCCTTCGGCTGATCTTCGGTTTGCTTCCACCAAATGGCTTAGTAGCAGGATGATGATACAAAGCTGGGTATTCTACCCATTTTGGCCTGGCAAGCATGTGGTGACTCACCGGCTGTGTGTCTTTGTTGGGCATGCACTGCTTGCACAGTGAGCTGTTGTTTGCATCTGCCCCATGCTATATATGTGTATTTGACCATGCTTATGATGGATTTCTTTTAAGGACTCTAGCTAGATTAGAGGGGAAAAAGTTGCTGCTTTGTTGCCTATGATAATGGATCATAAAATGTTTCCCTTTGTCCCCTGGTTGCCTCCTTAATTGATGCCTTATGATCCAAATTACTATATTATTGGATTGAGTGATATGGCTACTGCTTGTTTGCTCTCCAAATTACCAAGTGATGAATATATAATCCCTTTGGAGCATCTGCCCCATGCTATATATGTGTATTTGACCATGCTTATGATGGATTTCTTTTAAGGACTCTAGCTAGATTAGAGGGGAAAAAGTTGCTGCTTTGTTGCCTATGATAATGGATCATCAAATGTTTCCCTTTGTCCCTGGTTGCCTCCTTAATTGATGCCTTATGATCCAAATGACCCAAGTCCCTTGCATGATCCCATTTGTCCCTAATGTTGCTTAAGATGAATAAATTCCCTCTAATCACCATTTGGAGATCAAGACTAGTTCTTGATTTCCATTAGCTAGACTCCAATATTAAAAATGTCTCCCAAATATGGAGACAAACATTTTAACATTACCCCAAGTGATTTACTTGTCGATGATTAGATGGTTGGTCGATCACTCGTACACTCGGGGTGGAGCAAGTGAGGCTTGGTGTGATGGCACAAATATCAATATCTTGTGCATCCTACCTGGCCTCACTTACTCCATCCCTGGATGTTAATATTTGTTTCGACCAACAAAGTATGAGGCATTCCATTTAGTTGATACCACTTGGCTCTTTCTTCCATTTTAGTGCCGATGATTAGAATGTTCGGTCAACTGTACACTCCGGGGTGTCGCTAGTGAGCCTGGTGTGATGGCACAAATATCAATCTCTTGTGCATCCTACCTGGCCTCACTAACGCCATCCCGGGATGTTCATATTTGTTTCGACCAACAAAGTATGAGGCATTCCATTTAGTTCATACTAGCTACTTCTTAATTGCATTGGCCTTTCTTCCATTCTAGCTAGTGCCGATGATTAAATTGTTTGGTCACTTGTACACTCTGGGGTGGGGCCAGTGAGCCTGGTGCGATGGCACAAATATCAATCTCTTGTGCATCCTACTCCGGCCTCACCGACCCCATCCCGAATGTTAATATTTCTTTCGACCAACAAAGTATGAGGCATATGATATCTAGTTGAGATACCACTTGGCTCTTTCTTCCATTTTAGTGCCGATGATTAGAATGTTTGGTCACCTATACGCCGCAATATACTTTGTAGACGAGCTCCCCTTTCCCTAGCCGCCGTTCCGTGAACGAGTCCTTGACGAGACAACAACGCCGACATGCCTCTCCGGCGCAGCACCACTTTTCTTCTCTCGCCGTCCAGTACGTGAACGAGTCCTTAATGCGAAGACGGTGCCAGCCTCCCTAGCATCATGCCGACCCCTGTTGTCGTGCTTCAGGCCGTGTCGATCACCGGCACGGTCTTTGCATCAAGGACTCGTTCACGTACTGGACAGCGAGGGACTGGCGTGGTTCTGCGCCGGAGATGCAGATCGGCGTTGTTGTGTCGTCAAGCACCCGTTGACGGAACGCCAACCGGGGAAAGGGGCCCTTCTGCAAAGTATACGGCGGTGTATACTGCAACTATGGTTTCTGACCATAGTATTTGTGTTGACCAACAATGTATGAGGCACTTATTCCATTTTGTCATTCCATTTGCTTTGAGATTTTCAAAATGCCAATGATTAAAATGTTTGGTCACCGTACACTTGGGGGTGGCGTAAGTGAGCCTGGTAAGATAGCACAAATATCAATCTCTTGTGCATCCTACCTGGCCTCGCTTACCCCATCCCTAAATGTTAATATTTGTGTTGACCAACAATGTATGAGGCACTTATTCCATTTTGTCATTCCATTTGCTTTGAGATTTTCAAAATGCCGATGATTAAAATGTTTGGTCACCGTACACTTGGGGGTGGCGTAAGTGAGCCTGGTAAGATAGCACAAATATCAATCTCTTGTGCATCGGACTTGGTCTCACTAACGCCATCTCTAAATGTTAATATTTGTGTTGACCAACAATGTATGAGGCACTTATTCCATTTTGTCATTCCATTTTCTTTGAGATTTTCAAAATGCCGATGATTAAAATGTTTGGTCACCGTACACTCGGGGGCGGCGTAAGTGAGCCTGGTTCACAAATATCAATCTCTTGTGCATCGGACTTGGTCTCACTTACATCGTCCCTGAATGTTAATATTTGTGTTGACCAAATATGTATGAGGCATTTATTCCATTTCTCTTGTGCATCGGACTTGTTGGTCTCACTTTCTTCCATTTTCATCATAGTAGGAACTGGATGAAGGACCCCGATGCAAGCGAGCCTGGTGGGTAGAGATGACGGAGCAAAGGAGGAACCGGATGAAGACTACTTTGTATCTTGAAATTGTGAATTTTGTATGAATTAAGAGTTGTATGCAAAACATTTGACACTTGCCACTATATATGTATCTCGATCGGGTTCTAAGTAATGTGATGATGATGTCTATGTTATATCTGTGCAATGTACATGATATTTATATTATATCTGAATGTTGCTGTATATAACCTGTGTATCTGTATTGCTGTCTATAAACTGCATGTGTATAGCAGGCAGAACAAAATCGTGTATAATCGTGCGCCACAGAAACCTTATTTTTGTGGCGACGTTTCTGTGGCGCAGCTCCCATGCACCACAGAATCCATTTTTGGTGCGCCACTGATGAGGCTTTTCCTACTAGTGTGCGTTGAGTGTCAAACTACCAACTCCCATTTAATAGTAAAGATTATCATCTGCCGTGTTTGGCTTGGAAAAAATAGAAGCAAACGGGAGTGGAGAAGCGGAAGAACTTGGATAAATAAATCCAGCCAATTGGAATCCTGCAACGTATTCCCTGGGCTTGGTCGATCAAGAACAAGATCCAGAACATAAAAGGACGGACTGTGCATGAACTTGTGTACCTAAAAAACGGATCTTACCATAAGCAAAAGTTGGAATTGTCATCTATACAGGATCAGATCAGGAATAAAAGAAGTACAATATCAAAGATACACAAATCCCTATCGAAGAACCACCCTGATCACCATCCCCATGCATCCAGTAAGCGTGCGTTTGGTTCCAAACCAAGAAAGGGATGGGACGGGATGGTCCTCATTTTGCATGCGTTTGGTTGCAGATTGCTAGGGATGGTACCATCCATCTAATGGAATATTCCCTGAAAAAGAGGGATCCCCTCGTCCGAGAAAATTGGCCGAACCTGGTCGTCCCGTTTTTCTAATCCGGCTGACACCGATTAATCATTCTCCCTCCTCCCTAATCGTTCCAGTCCGGCGGAGCTCCTACACGGCGCGGCGACCTCACCCTGTCCCCGGACGTCCGGCGAGCTCATATCCTCTTGGCTAGACCCGCCGCCACATCTTCCCTGTGGCGCCACTCCCGCCGGCCTCCATTCCCGCGTCCTTAGGTTGCCACAGGGCCTTGCTAATCCTGCACGCATGAGGCGGACAAGACCAGCGGGAGGCGAACGGCCGGCGAGCCCCGTCCAACGAGCGGTTGCTGGGCCTCGGCGACGACGCGCCACAGCCGGAGAGCTGGAGCATCGTCCCAGCCGCCTCCCACCCAGAGCGGTGGCGCTCCATGGCCGCTCCACCCGCATCGACGAGTTGGACCCGTTCGATGCAACTGTTGTTCCCCACAGCGCCACTGCCGGCGAGCTCGATTCCGGCGCGCGACGACTCCCGACGAGCTCAATTCCGTGGCTGGAACGCTACAGACCCCACCCCTCATAGCTCATGACCATGGCAAGCGGCGCCGCATCCTGCCGGGCACGTGGCGGCGTGAGCGCGTCCTGCCGGTCGTGCGCAGGCGACCCCACCACGTCCGGGTCCTCCACCGTCGGCAATGTCCCCGGGCGTCCGACGAGCTCCCGTCTCCGAGTTCCCGACGCCAGCCCTGCCACTGCGCGGACGCCGCACCCATCAAATCCTGGCCGTGATCTCCGCGCCTAGCTTTGGAGAGAGTTGACGCCGCGCGGCTCCTGTTCCCCATTTATTAAAGATAATTACAATTCTCCCCTGTTAATCAAGGGAAAATAATCCTATACGACCTGGGTCGTACAGCTCCCGTGCATGGACCAAGTGCAGCGTTTGACGCCTGTCAAAACAAATCTCAAAGCATTATCCCAGTTACCACATCGCTCCTCTTCCTACTACCTCTCCTACACTCAGCCGCCAGAATTCTACGCCCATGCTCGTCGAAGGAATCTCAAAGTAATCAGGCGACGATCCTCAGTTTCTGGTTAGATAATCCTGATTCCCACATTCAGCAGTTCATTCCCGAACCTAGTGTTGGTTGATTCGCCGAGGAGCATGGCCGTGTACGCCTGCGAGAGCAACTAGCGCAGGTCGATCGACCACACACACGAGCAGTGACGCTGAGGGAGCGCAGCGTGAGCTGGTGAATCCATCGACAAGCATGTCCAGGAATCCTTGCGGCGTAGAAGAAAGGCTGATTTGGTTACCGCTGGGCGCTGGGAATTGGGGATAATGGGTGTTAATGCTTTGAGATTCGTTTTAACAGGTGTCTAACGTAGGAGTTGGTCCACGCACAGGAACTGTACAAACAAAACATGGAGTCACCCTACCATGGACCATCCCATCCCCAAAATGTTGATGATCCCATCCCATCCCTAGCAAATCAGCAACCAAACGCACGCTAAAACCATACAAGAAGAAATGCATGAAGAACATCCATCCAGACTATCACCTAAATTCCCATCGCCGGCTGCCGGCTCATGCTTTCCCTTGGGCAGTGCGCCTGCCGCGTCGAGGAGCAGCCGGTGCTTGTGGTGTTGCTCTGCTTCACCGGCCGGCCCGGCGCTGGTAGGGGTGTTTCCTCGCTGGCCTAGACGATGGATCGACAGTGGCTTGGGGAGGTGGCTGCGATCGCGTATAGATGGAACTCAGGCTCGATGGTGGGGTGTCGCAGGTATGTATGTGCGTGGCTCCTGGGGTGGGCTGTACTGATTGACCCAATTGGATGAGAGATGCGCACAACTTTGTTTAGGTAAGTAGAGATTTGTATTGATTCGGATTTAATAGGTGATTTAGTGGTAAATAAGGTAAGGTGGAGGAGCGATTTACCTTGAAAGTGATTAGAGGCCGTAAGATTAAATTGGATGGTCCGGATTGTTTTAATGACGACCACCAAAGTGCGTTGAGTGTCAAACGACCAACTCCCATTTAATAGTAAAGATACACCTAAGTACTGGATGCCAGGTGGGCCCGATCGGTCATGATTAGATGGGTGCTGCACCACTGGATGTATTTACAGGGCGATATTTGCGGAGATGTGCCCTTGTAAGACATCTCATCCGAGTCGAGTAGGGCTGGCTGGATTCAGCATCTCCATGTAGTAGTAAGGTCATCTCCAACGCGCTCGCGCGTCTGGATGCGTCCAATCGGAAAAAAACGCGGCCGCGTGGACTCATCCCAAAAACGGATGTTAGCGGTGTCCGAGACGATTCAAACCCGGCTCAAATCTGGGACGAGTTTGCGTGGCCGCGGACGTCGATTGCTGGCCGCTCGCGTCCTCCTCTTGTCCGCCCCTGGTCCGCATGTCTATCTCCCAAAACACAATTTCCTCGCACACATCTCCCGCCGCTCCGCCGCCACCCAAGGACCGGCGATTTGGGAGCGGCGTCGACGCCGGCCACCGCCGTCGAGACGCCGGCAAGCGGGGCGGAACCATAGGTCGCGGCCCCGCGCTGCTTTCGCGTCGTCGTCGCGGAGTCGGGGGACGCCGTCCCCGTCGCTATTGTCCTCTCACCGTCGCGAGACCTCCCGCCATTAGCAGCTGCGCCATTGCCGCCGGAGGTGAGCTCTCGTTCACCATGTTTCCAGATCGCAAGTCGGCCAGGACGGCCATTTGTCTCCGCCTGCGAGGTGTTCGATGAAATAGGCGATCTAAAAATTATCCATTTCCATCTGTAGATCATGGTGGACAGCGACGACGACTACTTCTTCAAGAACTTCATCGACACGTCGTCAGACGAGGAGTCCGACGACGAATTTTTCGCGGACGCTGATCATCCAGGACCACGTTGTCTCCCAGATCCCCGTGTACCGGGGGTCCTTGCCGGGGCGCGCGGCCGCCTTGGACCGCAAAAGAGAAAGCGGTCACGACCAGTTCTTCACCGACTACTTCCAACCCAAGGCATTGTTCACGCCGACCATGTTTCGCCGTCGTTTTCGGATGTCCAGACCGTTGTTCCGCCGAATAATGGATGGTGTCAAGGCCTACAACGACTACTTCTGCGCGAAAGTGGATGCAATTGGCAAGGTAGGCTTCTCTTCGTACCAGAAATGCACGACAGCGATTAGGATGCTCGCATATGGTGTTGCCGGTGATTTCGTAGATGAGTACACGCGCATGAGTAAGTCCACCTGCTTGAGCATTTGAACTATTTTATATATTTTATATAATTTATTATGCTTTTATAGTGAATTTAGAAGCAAATAGGTACTATACGGCGCCGCGACCCAAATCTGCCGCGTTGGGCGCAGCGCGCGATCCAAACGGACGCACGGACAGGGGGGCTCCGTCCGCACTTCCGCGCGGCCACTCAAACGGCCCAAAACGGACGAGCCAGCGCGTCCGTTTTGGTCGCCGGGTTGGAGATGCCCTAACTGCGTCTCTCTTTGTCCACGCAATAAGAGTAACTCCAGCCATTGCCGCTCTTCACGGCTAAATTCGGTGTTAAATAGCGTCGGATTGGATGAAACTTTGGCGTGAGGAGCGCTGAAGTTTTAGCCGTCTCCCCAGCTAGACGCCCGAGATCGGTATTTTTGTCTTAGTTTCACAAATAAACGTTACAGTTTGACGGATTTGACAGATTTTGCCAATATTTAACTTATTTTTACGAATAAACGTTACAGTTCAACAAAACAAGCAAATAAGTTGATAATTTTTCGAATAAATCAAATGGAAACTAGTTGGTCTTGCCTTGAAGCCTCCATATGTGCTCCACCAGATCATCCTGCAGCTGTTGATGCATTGTGGAGTCTCGAATCTCCTAACGCATAGCGAAAAACGCAGTCCACGATGCCGACACCTGGTGATTATGCTATGCAAGTGGAACCGTATACTTTCGCTCATTCTCGATAATCATGTTGTGTAAGCACACACAACAGTTCAACAGCTCGCACATTTGATCCTTGGACCAAGTCAAAGCGGGAAACCAGACTGCAGCAAATCTATGATAGAGGACACCAAATGCATGTTCGACGTCTGTTGTGGGTATACTTTATGGGTATATCGATGGCGTGGTCTATATCCGGCGAGCCCGGGTGGCCCACAGATGGTGATGGTGGCATACGGCCCATCGGGCGGCCAAGTTACTGTTGATAGAAGATGGATGAAGTCCAGCCCTGGAACAGGAGACGGATCTCAACCGACCTATGCAGGTAGTCGGATCCGTGAAGTCCCATGAAGTGTCCGGATCCAATACGGCGTATAAGGAAAGGTGGACCCTTGACGTGCACGGCAATGTAATATTCCGTAGTTAGGCATTTTGTATTCCATCTAGGACTCTCCGTGTAAACCCTAGATCCTGGCGCCTTTATAAGTTGGATCCTAGGAGCCCTAGAGGCACAACCACAACTCATTGTAACAACGCGAAAGCGCCTAGATAATTCTAGACAAGCAGCAGTAGGCCCTGTCCTCGAGAAGTTGTTCCTAAGCTGGGTAAATCGCGTACCACCGTCCCGAGGACTCTCTGCCCAATGGCCCCTACTTCTTCTTCCCTCCATGAGAATCCCTCCTCTGGAGTACCGTCGAATAGGCAACGAGAGTTGGCGGCCACCGTGGGGCCAGCGGCATCTGGAGGCCGGAACCGGGAGGGTTCCGCCATGGGAAGCTACGACGAATCCATCGCTGTGGGGCGTGTCCTTTACACCGGGATTTTTCCGAGCGTCCTCAGGACGAGTGCCGAATTCCGGCTAAAACCGACCCCATCAAGCTCTCCATCGTCCCAATCGGCGGCATCCACATCTTTATCCGTGAGACCGTCGATTTCGACGGAAACGCCATGGTAAGTCACGCTGACGCGACCACCGCTGAGCATGACGCAGTAGCGAAGATCCGATCTGAGACGCAAGAACTTCCTAAGGAAGATTCCGTCTTAGATATGAAAATTTCAAAACCCACCCAATCCGCCCCTGAGCAGGAAATTACAGTGGAAGACCAATGCAGATCCGCCTGGGTCTCTCAGGTGTTAAAGAAGCAAAGGTGCCACTTCGTGCACTTCCTCGCACATACCGCAGGAACCGCCCCTCCTCAGAATGGAGCTGGACCCATGCAGGTTGAGGCTACCGGAGACAGCGACGCTCCGGATCAGCAACAGGCTGTCGGAGATAGCGACGCTCTGGGTCAGCAACAGGCTGTCGGAGATAGCGACGCTCCGGGTCAGCAAGAGGAAGCAGGAGAAAAAGAAGAATCAATCTTGGGCAACCTGAGCCCAACATCTGACGACACTTCCTCCATGGACACTGGAGAGTACAACCGTGCACTGAAGGAATTGGAAGGTGAGGAGCGATCTGAAGCAGAATCCGCCCAGCCAAAGGAGGTCTTTGCGACCATAACTGGGCTGGAGCAGGAAACTAACGACGAAGCTACTCCGACCAACACCGGACTTCCAGGCCCGTCCAATTCGGAAACTCCGTCTTCGCGGCCACGACGTCGCGCTTTGCCGGATCCCGGAGAAGGACGTATCCCTGAGCACGGGGAACATCTGTCCCCAGAAGAGCTCGTCGAGCAAGCAGGCATAGGCGTTATTGCGCACTTGGAAATCCTCAACAAGCCAATAATTCCGGATGAGGCCGCAGATCCGGAAGCTCTAGAAGCAAAAAAGGAAGGAGATGCTGGCTACTGCCAAAAGATTTACCAACACCGCAATGGCGATGCTGGAGGAAAGGCAAGAGGCAGAAGAAGCGATGGAAAGTTTCCTCAAAAGAGAGCGTGAAGCTGTGGAATACTTGGAAGAGGCCAAAGAACTTCATCGATAGTGGGAAGGCATCATCAATGATGTCGGAGCGGAACCAGATAGGATCCACCGAGAAGCCATTGCCCCCGGAAGATTAATATTGCAACCCCCACCGATCAACAGCTGCTCACAACTCCAAAGGATAACATGAAGAAGGCTGCGAAGCTTTTGGCCAAGAAAGATGAGCAAATCGACATCAACCACCTCCGTACACTCGTCTCTTCAGCAGTAAAGCAACAGAGTTAGGCAGACACTTCGCGCAGGTTGGAATCCAACCCGGAACTATGTGTATCCATCGCGCAGAAGGACGCCTTCGGAAGGGAGCATCGTGATGATGAATCGTGCACCGAATCAACAAAGCGCAGAAGGAGAACCAGAGAACATCCAAATCCGATCCTCGTACCCTCAAAAACACCTCCGATGGACCCAAAGAAGGGAAAGGGTCCGATGTACACTGGCAGGTATAAGTACCGGAACCCGTCACCTCTGCCCCGGATCTCGCGTCCTCCTCTGCCACCTCGCCGCCGTAGTCCAGTCAGAAACACCAGACCCCATGGGCCTGGTGGAATCAATATCAGCGACAACGTAGTACCTCAGAGGAATCGGAACACAGAGCGCACGCCGGAGCCTCGTCGGAGCCGGACGAAGAACGCGTGCCTGAGCCCCGCAGAAGCTGGAACGAGGAAGTCGGCCGCCATCAAGGAGAAGGCAGCCATCGAAGCCGGAGTCAGCAGTAGGAAGGGCGCAGGGAATCTGAAGGTGGAAGCAAAAGGTCCCACCGGCCCCCTCTGTCGTTGCCTAATCGACGGTACCCCGGAGGAGGGATCCTCACGAGGGGGAGAAGAAGTAGGGGCCATAGGGCGGAGTGCACACGGGACGGTGGTACGCGAGTTACCCAGCTTCGGAACACCTGCACGATGACAGGGCCTACTGCTGCTTGTCTGGAATTATCTGGGCGCTTTCGCGTTGTTACAATGAGTTGTGGTTGTGCCTCTAGGGCTCCCGGGATCCGGCTTATAAAGGCGCACAGATCTAGGGTTTACATGGAGAGTCCTAGCCGGATTACAGATAGCCTAGCTACGGTACAATATCTTGCCGTGCACGTCACGGATCCGCCTTCCCTACACGTCGTCCTGGATCCGGATTCCTCATGGGCCTCCATGGATCCGGGTTACTCCTATGTCGGTACGGATCCGGCTTACTGATCCTGGGCTGGACTTCTTCCTTCATGATCAACAGCAACTGGGCCGCCCGATGGGCCACATGCCTCATCACCGTCTGTGGGCCACCCGGGCTTGCCGGATCTAGGCACTGTCGATGGTACACCCATGAAGTATACCCGCAACAGTAGCCCCCAGAGTTCTCCGAGTTTCACCTGCAGTTTCCGCCTCGCTGGTCCATCATGATCTCCGGCAAACGTTGGTAACGCGGAGAAACTTGAAGAACTCCAACTTTGCATTTTCTTCTTTTTCCAACTTATAGCCGGAAAATGCTCCCATCCCGCGGGACTTCATCCATCGACGTTCCAAAGAACATTTCCGGGTTACTCCCTGCTCGAATGAGAGACAACTTATTTTCACGGAATTACCCGGAATCTTAAAAGACTCAAACGGTTCCAGAAATTCTTCATCTTCAGATCATACTTAACAACGGAAGTTCCACATTTCCCGCGCACAACTTCCTCATTTCCCGCGCTAAATTTTCGCAGATGCAAATCTTCAGCCGGAATTTTCGGGAGTGCATGGTTAAGTTACCTCCACGTCGTTTTACCGCAGTTGACCTAAACACGTGTCATCCATCCAACGGCGTGACCGCTCAGTTTCCACCGTTGGATCCGGATCCCGAATCTCCGAGCGCGGCCTATAAATACCCCGCGGCCCGGTAAAAATCCATTCTTTCACCCCCTCTCACCACATCGTCTTCCTCCTCGCGCCGCGCCGCCCGCCAGATCTCGGTTCCGGCGAGCTTCGCCACGGTGAACTTCGCGCGCCGCCGAACCAAGGCTCCCCTCGCACCAAGATTCCCACGTTTGAACGAGAAACTCGCTCCGCCGCCGATTCGTGGTCACGCGGGTCGATTTCCTTCAAGTACGGCGACCTCATCTTCGCCGGAGCTCCGTCGAGCCACCGCGCCATTAGCGGTAAGTACGCCGGCCTTGTAGAAGACAACCTAGTGTAGGAGATAGACTTAGCGATCCGGGTACTCAAACACTTTGTATGGGTGCAGCCGGAAGCATGCCACTCGAATCGTCACTTTGTACTGGTAGCTCTTCGAGTAGCCCGGATCCCAACCAAATAGAACCCTTATGCCCGGATCCCATATCATTCCTGCCGCCATATGTTTCCGACATCAGACTAGCTCAACCTTTTTCCGCATCTTCCAGCACCGCTCCAAGCCGGATCCCTACCCTCCAAGAGCTCCAAGAAGAACTCGAGGGACAAGCTCGGATGGCGGCAAAGGTGCAGGAGGCGGAAAACAAGAGGGCGTCCAAGGCCCGGATCCGCGAAGGAGAACGGGGTCAATGGTGGCCTTGCGCAACTACCGACGTGGAGCTTAGAGAGCTCCAGAACGAGGGCATGATCTCCACACACTGGAGTCTCACTCGTGACTCCGACGTCCCCAAGCCAGAAGCCGGAGAAATTGTCATGACCAAGGCTTGGGTGGAACGCGGACTTTCACTCCCTTGTTCGGAATTTTTCCTCTCCATCCTCAACACCTACGGGCTCCAGCCCCACAACATCTGCCCAAATTCATACCTTCTTTTGTCCAACTTCGTGACTCTCTGCGAAGGACATCTTGGGATCCGGCCAGATGTCAAGTTGTGGCAATTCTTTTTCCGAGTGAAGAAAGAAACCAAGGACAAAGCAATGGTGAACTGCGGAAGCATGACGTTTATGCTCCGCCCTAACCGTATGTATCCTCCCCATGATTCACACGAATCCGTCCGGTACTGGAATGCCGGATGGTTCTACGAGAAGAATGTTTCTGTTCCGGATGTCCACGAAGGCCTGCCCCAGTTTGTCAACGAACCTCCGGAAGAACTTGCGAGCTGGAGCTTCGTCCCTCCACTCGCCCTGACCCCAACCTTGGAGAAGGCTGCGCGGAGAATCTCCTGGCTAGTCCACGACAGACTGACCGGAGCCCAGCTCACACTTAGCTGGTTCTCCCGGAGAATCCAGCCTCTACGCTACAACGCGCGCCTGATGTGCGCTTATACCGGGGCGGATGATCTTCTCCGGGTTACCCGCCACGATCTTCCGGCCGATTCTCTGAAGAGAAGGATCAAGACGCTGGTGAAGATTCCGAGGGGCCAACAGGTCCCGGAACTGTTCAAGGACATTTACACGAACGACCAGTGTCCTCCGGTAAGCTTTGTTCTTTTCGTTGCTTCAAACTTCACAAGTTTTTTGATGTTTAACTCTAACTCTTGTTCATTTTCCTTCCAGCTCAACACTTTGGCGGAGGAAAACTTCCGCACCATCATTCGCGTCCCCGTCACCGGCGACACGGCGGAGGAGGCTCCGGAAGACGACGAGGAGGAAGAGGACCAGGCACCCCGTAAGGCGGCCCCTCGACCTACAAAGCGTCCCCGCGCCAAAGCTTCCGGCTCTGAAGCCGGAGCTAGCGGCGAGGCCTCCGCCAAGAAACCGAAGACGACAAAACCACCTCCGCTAGACTCAAGGAAAGCGGAGCGTGCGCGTCTAAGGATGCTCTCGACAACTGGCCAGGGCACACGCCCCATCATCCCCGGCGCCCCGTAAGTTCCCGAACATGATGCAATTTTAACTTAGCGAAATTATCTCTTGTCTAAACCCTTTCACTTGTTTGCAGGAATCCGAAAACCGCTGCCACGCGGACCACCAGCCAGGAGCCCATCACGAAGTACATGAAAAAATCTCCGGCTGTTGGTCCCTCTACTCCAGTTCCACCAAGCGCCTCCCACCCAACTCCTCAACCGTCGCCCCCTCAGGCTGATCCATCTCCCCCACCTGCCGCAAACACTCCGCCGGAAATAATTCCGGTTAGCAGCGGGCATGCGGATGTTGAAGATCCTAAGGCCAAAGGCCCTGCCCAAGAAGAGGCGGAAACACAAGGCCAAGGAGAGGCGGAAGTCACTTCTTCCGAGAAGGCTGGAGAGGCGGCGCGACATGGTCGTTTTTCCGAAGAACTTTGGAGATCCGGTGACACCACTTCTACCCCAAGGCGTATGCCACTAAGTTTTTCAACAAGCTGACTGAGGCGGAGAAGTGGGAGCTTGAACAAGACCTGCTCAACGCCATGCTGAACAACGCCTGGGGAAGGCCTGATTCCAGGACATCGGAAATCCAGGACTTCAAGAAAAACATTGGCCAGTTCTGCGACCAACTCATCTGCAAGCAAAAGGTACTCCCCAGTAGCCCCCAAGCATGTAAGCGGAAACTCAAAAAGTAGTTAACGCTTAGATGCTTAGAGAAAGATTACTTCCGGGAAAATATTTTAGAATGGACCAGTAGCCCCCAAGCATTATGGCGGAAAGGTTCCGGCAATGATGCTTTAAAAGAAACCACTGCTACAGGCGGAATTTTTACTCCTGCACTATTTAAATTTTACAGGAACAGCAGGCGCTGCACTACGAGCTGCACAAGAACATTGCCCTGCAGCGCCGCGTTACTCTGAGTCAGGCGGAAAATATCCGGACCCTGAAGGATGAGAATGCAGAACTGGCTAAACAACTGGCGGACGCCCAAGGTTGGTTTCCGCTTTATTCGTCATTAACCAAATTCCGACTTTAAATTTGTTGTTAACTTATGTTATTATAGGCGCATCCTCCTCCCTTGCAACAGCTTCGTCTGAACTTGAGAACCTGCGCTCCTCGTACCAAGAGCTGGAGACGAAACTAAAGGAGGCGGAACTTAAATGGGAGCAGGCAGCAGTGGCGGAGAAAAACTCCGAGCATATCAGGGAAAAGGGCGAGCTGGAATTGAAAAAGAATGCTGATAGCGAGACCATCAGGAGGCAGCAAAAAGAGCTCAATGGACTCCGGAAATATATGGAGACGGCGGAGCAGCACTGGGACTTGCTCAATGAGAACATCTTGGGTATGATATCGGAACCTTGTCAAGATATTTGCTCCGATTTTTTTTTACTTTGCGCTCAAATTGCGTGCTTATATCCTGATTATCTTTTATGCAGAGCCGCTTGGGTACCCGGAACAGCGCCGGAATTTGTTCCCACGGGACGACCTTCTGCAACTCGCGGGCGATGACTGCAAAGATCTCATCTCCGCCTCCCGCAAGATATGCTACAACTTGAACATCAAGAGGAGCCGCACTTGCGACGTGCGCAAGCTTGTTGGTAAGATGGATGTTTTGCCGGAGCTGGTGACAGATCTGCAAGCATCTTCAGCCCGAGGCGCAGCTGCAATGGCCTTGACCATGTGCCTAGCACATACTCCGGGTCTTGATCTTGATGAAGTGACCACGGGCGTTCCTCCGGATGCGGATGTCGGCGCGCTGCTGGATGCAGTGAGCGGCTACGACACCCGTATCGCGCGCAGGATCCGGCACGAGGAATTCTACGACAAGGTCGTCCTCCCTGCGGACGAGCCCTTAGAAGCGGAACTTCAAAAGGAACTCGAGGCCAAGGCGCGACCTGCGGAATCCGGAACCCAGTTTACCTGGACCAGCTCCAAGGATGCTCCCCAAGAGGAACCCAAGACCAGCACCGCTGCTTCTGAAGAGAAAGAAAGTGAAGAAGACGTGTCTTCTCCGGCCGAAGGCGCCAAGGAACAGGATCCAGAGGGCAAGACTTCTCCGGCTAAGGGGGAGTGAAAACTTTTATTCCTGCGAGAAAAACAATGCATCATTTTGGCCCCAGCGAGGGTTTGTAATAAGACTTTAAATTCTTAAGTAGCTAGGAACGAAACGATTATGCATGGGGCGGAAACACTTATCCTGCTATCCGTTAAATATTATGTGCATGTTTCGTTTTATGTCGTAAAGCAAGTGCGACTTCGTTATTTTCCGGCTTGCCCGCTTGACCTTCCACGAGCCGGAAGACCTTAGCCGGAAACGTCGCCGGCGCGACGAAGCCCAATGGCAGTCCGTCCATAACCGCGGAAACAAGCCCCCAGGCATAGGTGCCGGAAATCGCTACTAGGAATCCACGGGTTCGCAACAGATAACAACTTAATCAGAAAACTTAAGCTTATGTCCTAAAGGACGATTTTTGAAAATCACAACTTTCATACACGCCTAGGCGGAGATATCCAGCTCTGCGGTTTTAGTCGGAAAAAACATACACGATCTAAAATGAACAAGTAAAGGAGGTAAAAGACTCAAAGAGTGAACCATAAGCTTTATTTCATTGATCATGTATAACTATTACAGAGTTTAGGACTCGGAAAATATATGCTAAGTGTAGAAAGGACGTAGCTGTGCGATGTTCCAAGGGCGATCTGTTTCATCGTAGATGTCATCCGGATCCTCACGTTTGCGTTTCCGGTGCCAGTTAGCAGGTCTATCCCTCAGCTCACGGAAATCAACAAGGTAGTATGACCCGTTATGAAGCACTTTGCTAACGACGAAGGGTCCTTCCCATGGAGATTGCAGCTTATGGTCTTTCACCTGTCGAAGGCGGAGGACCAGGTCTCCTGCCATAAAGGAACGTTTCCAAACTCGACGACTGTGATAGCGTCGGAGCTTCTGCTGGTAGATGGCGGAGCGCTGGTCAGCTAAGTTCCGAGCTTCCTCGATCAGGTCCACAGATAGCTGTCTGGCCTCGTCAGCTGTTTCTTCATTGTAGGCGGAAACTCGCGGTGAGTCGTGGATGATGTCGGAAGGAAGCACGGCTTCGGATCCGTATACCAGGAAAAATGGGGTAAACCCTGTTGATCTGTTAGGGGTAGTTCGTAAACTCCACAGAACAGCTTCCAACTCGTCAGCCCAAGCTCCGGCTGCTCGTCGCAGCGGTTCTTCAAGGCGCGGCTTAATTCCTGATAATATTAGACCATTAGCCCTTTCAACCTGACCGTTAGATTGTGGATGAGCCACAGATGCAAGGTCCAGTCGGATCCCCATTGTGTCACAATAATCCCTTAACTCTCCTTGAGCGAAGTTCGTGCCATTATCTGTGATTATGCTGTGTGGGATGCCGAATCTCATCACGAGGCTGCAGACGAATTTTAGTGCCGTAGCACCATCGGCTTTTCTCACTGGCTTAGCCTCGATCCATTTGCTGAACTTGTCAACAGCGACCAAGAGGTACTCAAAACCGCCAGGAGATGATCTTTTTAACTTACCAACCATATCGAGCCCCCAGACCGCAAATGGCCAGGTGATAGGTATGGTCTTCAGCTCTTGGGCTGGAGCGTTTGGTTGAGTAGCGTAGTACTGACAACCTCGGCAGGTCTTGACTATTTTATCAGCGTCTTCTTTAGCTGTAAGCCAATAGAAACCTAACCGAAAAGCTTTTGCAACGAGTGATCTGGGAGCAGCATGATGCCCGCAATCCCCTGCGTGGATCTCTCTGAGGATTTCAATGCCATCTTGATTGGAGACGCATTTAAGAAATACCCCTGCTGCACTTCGTTTGTAGAGCTGTCCATCAACTATTGTGTAGGTTCTTGCTCGTCTGACGATCTGTCGTGCGAGGACCTCGTCCTCTGGCAACTTCTGATCGATGAGGTAGTCCAGGAAAGGCTGTGTCCAAGCCGGAGTGACAGCCATCACTTCCCTAGCCGGAGATACTGCCACCTCTGGGTTTTCCGGGTTAGCGCCCTTAACTGAGGGTATCCGGAGATGCTCCAGGAAAATGCCAGGCGGAATTTGTTTCCTGCCGGATCCGAGCTTGGATAGCATGTCTGCCGCTGTGTTGTCGTCTCTTCTGACGTACTTGACTTCGTATCCGAGGAAGCACTTGGCGAGCTCATCAACTTCGTCTCTGTAGGCCGCCATGACGGAATTTCTGGCGTTCCAGGTTCCGGCTACTTGTTGTGCCATCAGGTCGGAATCTCCACAGCATATGATGTGCTTGATCCCAATTTCCTTAGCGATGCGCAGACCGTGTAGTAGAGCCTCATATTCCGCCATGTTGTTAGTAGCTTCGAAGTGGATCTGCAGAACATACTGCAGTTCTTCTCCGGTAGGGGACTTCAGGGTGACTCCGGCTCCTGAGCCTTGATGCTGCTTGGATCCATCGAAGTGCATGACCCATGTTTCTGGTTTCGGCTCCAGACTTGCATCCGGAGCTTCTGTCCAATCTGCAACGAAATCTGCCAGAACCTGGGATTTTACCGCAGTCCTTGGCTTGTAAGCGATGTCGAAGGCGGATAATTCGATGCCCCACTTAGCCGTACGTCCTGTTGCGTCAGCGTTGTTGAGAATTGTTGACAGCGGAGCCTTGCTCACGATCTATCTTGGATGCTCTTGGAAATAATGCCTCAGCTTCCGGCTGCCTAGAAACACGCCATAAGCTAGCTTCTGAAAGTGAGGATATCTCTGTTTTGATTCCGTCAGCACCTCGCTAATGTAGTAGACAGGTCTTTGGACGTCATATTCATGACCTTCTTCCTTTCGCTCCACCACGATGACGAGGCTGATGACTTTGTTGGTAGCTGCCAGGTAAAGGAGCATAGGCTCTGACTCTGCTGGGGCTGCCAAGATAGGCGGGGAGGTGAGTATTTCCTTCAACCCTCGAAGAGCTGCATCAGCTGCGTCGTCCCAGCCAAATTTGTCTGTTTTCTTCAGTAGCTTGTACAGAGGTAGTGCCTTCTCGCCAAGACGGCTAACAAACCTACTGATTGCTGCAACACAACCAGTTAGTCGTTGCACATCTTTGAGACAAGTTGGCCTTTTGATGCACAGGATTGCCTTGATCTTTTCCGGGTTAACCTCAATGCCTCTGTGAGAGACTATGAAGCCAAGGAGTTTTCCGGCTGGCACGCCAAAGACGCACTTCAGCGGATTCAACATCATCTTGTACCTGCGGAGGTTGTCGAAGGTTTCTGTGAGGTCGCTGATCAAGTCGGATCCTTTCCGGGTCATGACCGCGATGTCGTCGACGTAAGCGTGCACGTTCCGGCCAATTTGGTCCTTCAGGCACCGCTGCATCGTACGTTGGTAAGTAGCACCTGCATTTTTCAAACCAAAAGGCATAGTAACATAGCAGTAAGTACCAAACGGGGTAATGAATGAAGTCGCCTTTTGGTCGGATTCCTTCATCCGGATCTGATGATACCCGGAATACGCATCAAGAAAACACAGAAGTTCCGCCCCCGCCGTCGAATCAATGACTTGGTCAATGCGCGGCAAGGGGAACGGATCCTTCGGGCAATGTTTGTTCAAGCCAGAGTAATCGATGCACATTCTTAGTATTTCAGTGTTCTTTTTGGGTACAAGGACGGGATTCGCGACCCAATCGGTATGGATAACTTCTATTACAAAACCTGCTTCTAGTAACTTTGCTAGTTCCATTCCTATGGCGCGGCGCTTCTTATCTCCAAAGCGTCGCATAGCTTGCTTCACTGGTTTGGCCCCCGGATTTATGTTGAGGTAGTGCTCGGCGAGTTCCCTAGGTACTCCGGACATGTCAGAAGGTTGCCATGCGAAGATATCCATATTAGCGCGGAGGAACTCGACGAGCGCGCTTTCCTATTTGGGGTCCATGTTGGCTCCGACTGAAACCTGCTTGGAAGAGTCACCTGGAATGAGGTCGTGCTTCTTGGTTTCTATCGCGGGCTTGAAGGAGGTTTTCTGCTCGGAGATCTGCTTCTTGGTGGTCTGCATCTCAGTCGGATCCACCGCGGCTCTGTAGCCTTTCAGCTCTTCTCCAGATATCACAGACTCTGCGAAGGCGGCTTCGCCTAACTCGCACTCATGAGCCTTTTTGTAGTCTCCGGATACGGTAATCATACCTTTAGGACCCGGAATCTTGAGCTTGTTGTAGATGTAGCACGCTCTTGCGTGGAACTTGTGGTAGGTGGGCCTGCCGAAGATGACGTGGTAGGAGCTCTTGAAGGGCACAACTTCAAACGTGATCTTCTCTTCGCGGAAATTATGAACATCGCCAAAAGCCACGGGAAGTGTGATGCTGCCGAGGGAGTTTGCCTTCTTACCCGGAACCACACCATGAAACTCAGTGGTGCTGTGTTTGAGCTGTTCCTTGGTGAGGTTCATCCGCTCTAGAGTCTCCAGGTACATGATATTCAAGCTGGCTCCGCCATCCATGAGGCACTTGGAGAAGTCATACCCATCTATGCGGGGACTTACAACCAAGGCGTAGCATTCCTTTGGGACAATTGCGGGGTGATCCTTCCGATCAAATGTGCACGGGATTTCCGACCACCTGACGTACTGCGGCACAGCCGGAACTATGGCGTTCAGGATCCGGGTAGCTGACTTGGAGGCGCGTACTGTTGGGGTTCCGAGGAAAGTGTGGTAAGCCCCCACGCTCTTTTTGTCGAATGGATTGGATTTACCTGCGGCTCCTGCCTTGGGATCCGGCGAGTTATCATCCTCATCCATCGCCTCGGAACTGTCATCCTCTTTGTCTTTGTTCTTGCCCTTGCCACCTTTGCCGCGTGGGCGGTGCTTCCGGGCGCGCTTGTATCCTGCCTCCGGGTCGTTCTTTAGATCATTGACCCACTTGCAGTTGCGGTTGGTATGAGTGGACTTCCCTGTAACCGGATCCAGGTGGGCCAGGCAGGGCATGTCTCTGTACTCCTCGTAGGTTTGCGGAGCGCGGGATCCGGCAGCAGTGACCTCGGAGGTGTGCTGCTGACCCCTGCCGGCTCCGCCTCCACGTCCGCGTCCTCTTCCGCCTCCTGGACCTCCGCGTTGAAACGCCATGGCGACCATATCGGATCCGCCACTTTTCTGGTCATCAGGGTTCTTGCGCTTATGGCTGCTGCTGCCACCGTTGTCACGGTTCTTCTTTTGTTGATGCAGGGGGATTGCTGTAGCCGCGAGATCACCGCCTGCGTCGTCATCGGCGGCAGTGTGATCGCTAGCGATGGTGATCATGTCATCCAACGTCAGTTTATTTGCATTGACCAAGCAAGTTAGCTTGTGTCGCAGCAATCCTCCTCGCTGCAAGCCCCCAATGAAGGCGTGCATTGCAGTGCGGTTGTCGATGTTCTCGCACTCGTTTCTGCATGCCAACCATCGGGTGAGGAAATTCCTCGATGTTTCGCCCTTCTTCTGGATGCAAGCCTGTAGGTCGCTTGTTGTGGCAGGTCTCTTGTAGGTGCCCCTGAAGTGTTTCTCAAAAGCGTTCTTCAGGTCGAACCAGCAAAAGATGGAGTTCTTCTCGAGGTCGCTGAGCCAGATCCGGGCTGGACCTACAAGGTACAACTGGAGCATGCGGCAGGCGATGTTAGGGGTTCCTCCGGCGAAGGTTACAGCATTGTAGTAATCCTCAATCCAGGTATCCGGCCTTTCGGTGCCATCATAATGCTTCAGATTTCCGGGTAGCTTGAGGTTCATCCTTGGCTTTGGTTCCTCTCGAATCATCCTGCCAAAGCACTTCGGACCAATGTAGTCGGTTCTGTACTCGTTAAGGCGGTCCCGAGCGTCGCGCGAGCCGTGGCGAGGGGACTTTGCGCGAGAGCGAGATCTCCGGCCATTGCCTCCGCCTCCACCTCCGCCGCCACCGCTAGGTGGTGGTGAGGGAGACCTGCGAGGTGGGCGGTCTGACTTTTTGCTTCCGCCATCTGAATCTCCTCGGCCTTCCTGGTGCTGGCTCCGGCTCCTGTGGCTGCCTTCGCCTTGGCGTTGGCTGCCCTGGTCGTTCCGGCGAGGCTCCGGGTCACGGCTCCGACGAGGCTCTGGGTCCCGGCTCCGGCGAGGTTCTGGGTCGCGGCTCCGACGAGGTTCTGGATCACGGTTCCGGCGAGGCTCTGGACCGCGGTCTTCATTCCGACTCCTCCTGGGCTCGGGCTCATGAACGCTGTTCTGGTTCCGGCGAGGTTCCGGCGATCGCTCCCTGTTTCTGTTTCTTGGCAGCACGTTGTCGCGGATAATAATCGCACCATGCCCTGGGGGCCTGGTGTTTCCGGCTGGACTACGGCGGCGAGGGGGTCGCGGGTAACCGTTGGGCGGAGGAGAGGGGTTGCGGTATTTGTCTCTTCCGGAGTACATCGCATCCTTTCCCTTTCTTCGATCTGACGGAGGCGTCTTTGACGGGACGGGGATCGGATTTGGGTGTTCCCTGGCCTTTCTTCTGCGCTCCGAGGATCCGGTGTGATTCATCGTCGGGATGCCGATCGGCGCGGGCGTCCTTCTGCGCGGTAGATACACAGTTATCCGGATTGGATTCCAACCTGCGCGAAGTATCTGCCTTGCTCTGCTGCTGCATTGCTGAAGCGACAAGTTTGCGGAGATAGTTGATATCAACTTCTTCGTCCTTCTTCTTCAGCAATTCCGCTGCTTTCTGCATGTTGTCCTTTGGAGTTTCCAGCGGCTGGTGATCTGCGGGCGTGTTGAAGGGTATCCTGCGAGGCGGAATTGCTTCTCTAACAATACGATCGGCCTCCGCCTGCGCATAGATCATCTTTACTTCCCACTCAGCCCTCATGCTCTTGACCTGCTCGAGTGTGGCAGTAATCTCGCGGTCCTATCTGTCGAAGTTTTCCAGCCAGGCTGCATGATCTGCCCTTCCTACCTTTAACGCAGCTTCGGTATCAGCGAGCCTCTTGGCTGTGGCCAGCATTTCCTTTCTGGCGGTCTCTAGAGCCTCCAGATCTGCGGCGTCGCCCGGGGTTATAGGTGTGTTAAGAACTGCTCGCGCGGCCACCTCCTCTGCTGACAGGATTTCCTCCGAAGAAGAATCCCTTTGGGGTCGCACCCGAGACATTGGAGATCCTTGTTGGGATGGTTGAGGGTCGGATTGGCTGACTTGGTCTCCAGATCCAGTTTGTCCCAGCGCTGCTACCGTTGCGAGAACCTGCTTAGGCTGGGCGGAGTCGACTTCAGGCTGATCGCCGAAACCATACTCCCCTAGCTTGCGGACGAAGTCATCAGATTCCATGGACGGGGTGTCTCCGGAAATTGGGCTCAGATTGCCCAAAATCGACTCTTCAACCGGAGCTTCGCTTTCTCCGACAGGCTGAGCCTGATCCGGATCTGCGCCGTTTTCCGGTGCCTCTACCTGCTCAGGACCAGCTCCGCCTTCTGGAGGGGCGATTCCGGCGGTGTGGGCCAAGAAGTGTATGAAGTGGCACCTCTGCTTTTCTAACACCTGGGAGACCCAGGCGGATCTGCATTGGTCTTCCACCTTTATTTCCTGCTCAGGGGCGGATTGGGTGGGCTTTGAAATTTCCAGATCTAAGGCGGAATCTTCCTTGGGAAGCTCCTGCGTCTCAGATCGGATCTTCGCGACAGCGTCCAGCTCTGCGGCGGTCGCGTCTGCGTTACTTACCAGTGGGTTTCCGTCGGAATCGACGGTTTCCCCGATGAAGATGTGAATGCCGCCAACTGGGACGATGGAGAGCTTGACGGGGTTTGTCCTAGCCGGAATCCAGCACTCATCCGGAGGGACGATCGGCAAATTTCCGGCGTAAAGGACGCGCCCCACAGCGATGGTGTCGTCGTAGCTTCCCATGGCGGAACCCTCCCGGTTCCGGCCTCCAGACGCCACAGGCCCCACGGTGGGCGCCAACTGTCGTTGCCTAATCGACGGTACCCCGGAGGAGGGATCCTCACGAGGGGGAGAAGAAGTAGGGGCCATAGGGCGGAGTGCACACGGGACGGTGGTACGCGAGTTACCCAGCTTCGGAACACCTGCACGATGACAGGGCCTACTGCTGCTTGTCTGGAATTATCTGGGCGCTTTCGCGTTGTTACAATGAGTTGTGGTTGTGCCTCTAGGGCTCCCGGGATCCGGCTTATAAAGGCGCACAGATCTAGGGTTTACATGGAGAGTCCTAGCCGGATTACAGATAGCCTAGCTACGGTACAATATCTTGCCGTGCACGTCACGGATCCGCCTTCCCTACACGTCGTCCTGGATCCGGATTCCTCATGGGCCTCCATGGATCCGGGTTACTCCTATGTCGGTACGGATCCGGCTTACTGATCCTGGGCTGGACTTCTTCCTTCATGATCAACAGCAACTGGGCCGCCCGATGGGCCACATGCCTCATCACCGTCTGTGGGCCACCCGGGCTTGCCGGATCTAGGCACTGTCGATGGTACACCCATGAAGTATACCCGCAACACCCTCGCAGATCTCCCTCCCCACCACCCAGTGGAGGAGGTGGAGGCGGATGCGGAGGACGGAGATCTCGCTCCCGTTCAAAATCCCCTCGCAATGGCCCGCGCGATGCACGGGAACGTCTCAATGAATACAGATCTGAATACATTGGCCCAAAATGCTTCGGCAGGATGATCCGGAAGGATCCAAAGCCAAAAGGCTTGGACCTCAAGCTACCCGGAAATCTGAAGCATTACGATGGCAATGAAAGGCCCGATACCTGGATTGAGGACTACTACAACGCAGTCATTTTTGCTGGAGGGACCTCCAATATAGCCTACCGCATGCTCCAACTGTACCTTGTTGGTCCAGCCCATACTTGGCTCAGTGACCTCGAGGAAAAATCCATCTTTAACTGGTTCAACCTGAAGGTTGCTTTCGAGAAGAACTTCAGGGGCACCTACAAGAGACCTGCCACAACAAGCGGCCTGCAGGCATGTATCGAGAAGAAGAGTGAAACCTCATGGAATTTTGTCACCCGGTGGTTAGCAACCAGAAACGAGTGCGAGAACGTGGATAACCGCATAACTATGCACGCCTTCATAGGTGGCTTGCAGAGGGGAGGACTGCTCTGGCATAAGCTTACTTGCCTGATCAATGAGAACAATTTGACTTTGGATGACATGATCACCATCGCCAGCAATCACACCGCCGCTGATGACGACGCAAGTGGAGAGCTTGCAGCCATAGCCATACCCCTGCACCAGCAAAAGAAGAACCGTGACAATGGCGCAGCAGCAACAACAACAACAAGCGGAAGAACCCCTCTGAATACCAGAAGAGCGATGGATCCGACATGGTCGCCATGACGTTCCAACGCAAAGGTCAAGGAGGCAGAAGAGGCCGCACCCATGGTGGCGGAGCAGGTAGGGGCCAGCAGCGCGCTGACGAGGTCACCATTGTCGGAACCCGTGCTCCCTAGACGTACGAAGAGTACAGGGATATGCCATGCTTAGCCCATATTGATCCGGCTACTGGCAAATCCTCCCACACAAATTGCAACTGCAAGTGGGTCAATGATCTCAAAACTGACCCGGAAGCAGGATACAAGCGACCCCGGAAGCACCGCCCACGCGACAAAGGAGGCAAGGGTAAGAACAAATGTAAGAACATGTCCATTGCCCCATGTGTGGTTTTGGTAATTGATGACAATCCCTATGGACTAACGGTTGCATTGAGAATCAATCTTAGGTCAAGTCCATAGCCATGTGTTGGACTCAAGGTTGCAAGATGGAGAAGACGGAGTACAACGATGAACACGGGGTGGAAGAGAGATGAAGACGGTGTTGAAGATGAAGAGAGAAGACGGCGTAGAAGATGAAGAGAGAAGACGGCGTAGAAGATGAAGAGAGAAGACGGTGTAGAAGATGAATGAAGATGGCGGCGTGAAAGTTGGAGGAAGATGGTGGCATGTACAATCATGAAGAGGATGAAGACGGAGCTTGCTCGATAGGATAGTGGGTCGCATCATCCGAGAGAGCTCAAACCTTGCATGCATTGCACCGTGTTTCTTGGTTGTTCTTGGTTCTTATCCATGAGATGAGTTAGAGCTTGTGTTCATTCTCATGACAAGCTCTAGCTCATCGGAAACGGATTCCGGATGCATCGCATGTTGCATGTGCGAGGGTGATGATTTTCCCGATATACCATATTGAGAGGTTACACCTCTATGACCATGAGAAAATCATCACTCACTCTTTTGCATGTTTTCACCTTGTGTAGTGGTAGCTCTTGTCGCCCTCTTTCTAACAAAATTGGTTTCACCGCAATCGGAGTTTCCTAGCTCAAGTTATGGATTTTACATTGCATCATATTTGAAAAAGAAAAAGAAAAAGCCTTTTTGGGCCGGGCGGTACTACCGGTGGGAGTACCGGCCCAACCACCGCTTCAGCCTTCCAGGCTTACTAGATTGAAAGCGGTACCAGGCCGGTACCGGCCCGGTAGTACCGTAACCCAGTTACGGTACCAGGCCGGTACTACCGCTCGACCCACTTCTTTCTTCCTCTCTCTCTAGACCAGCCTCCACCGCACCAGCCCACCACCGCACTGTGTCAGGCCGCCAGGCCCAGCTGGCCGCAGGGCGTGGCCGCGCGCGCGCCCTCGCGTCGCTCGCTCCCGCGCGGGAGCACGTTGACCCGCGCTGCTCGCCTGCTCCCGCCCTCGAGCCCCGCGCCGCATGCACACCCACACTGCCTGCCACGCTACTGCTTTGGCCCCACGCTCGCTGCGCGCGCGCCTGCTGCTGCCGCCGCATGCACTACTCTGCCACCGCTGGTTCCCTCTCTCTCTCTCTCTCTCTCTCTCTCTCTCTCTCTCTCTGCTGATTTGCTATTTTCTCGGCACAAGCGGTAGTACCGCTCCGAGCAGCGGTACTACCGGTTTGGGCTGTTTTTCTGTCTGCTTTTGCACAGTTTTGCGCGCGAGCGGTAGTACCGCTTTGACAAGCGGTAGCACCGCTCGAGCGTGGAATCTGACCGTTTTTCTGCCCCAACAGCTATATTTCTGGGCCCCTATTTATACCTCTCTTCCACCTCCGACCAAACAACTTCTTCCCCTCCATTCTCTCTCCTCCATTGTTGACCTTGAGTTGTTTCTTCCTCCTCTTGATCCCCCCACTATTTCTTGCATATTTTTGGGGGAAAGGAGAGAGGAGATCTAGATCTAGAGCTTCAACAATTGAATCCCTCTCCAAGTGAGGGGATCTTGCTAGATCTAGATCTTGGAGTTGCTTGGTGTTTCTCCTCATATTTGTTCTTCCTCCCTTATTCCCCCAATAGCTTTTGTAGCTTTGTTGGAATTTGGGAGAGAAGAACTTGGGCATCTTAGTGGTATTCTTAGCCATTGCATTAGGTGCATCGGTTTGGGTTCTCTCCGGGGTTTCGATCTCGTAGAGGGCGTTTTACATCTTAGTGGTGTTCTTGTAGCCTTTGTGGCCTTGTAGCCTTTTGTGGCCTTGTCGTCTTTGTGGCGTGGTGGCCTTTGTGGCGTTGTTGCTTTTGTGGTGTTGTAGCCTTTGTGGCCTTAGTGGCCTTGTCGTCTTTGTGGCGGGGTGGCCTTTGTGGCATTGCTGCCTTTGTGGAGGGTGTTAGCCTTTGTGGTTTTGGAGCCGGTTGTGGCGCGTTGGTGTCTTGGTGGCTTTGTTGCCGGTGTGGCGTGTTGTAGCCTCTTGTGGCCTTATGCTTGAGAGCCTCCGTGTTGTGGAGTTGCCTCAAGCTTGATACTTGGGAGTTTGCCCAAGCTTGTACGGGTTCGGTGAACACCCTCAAGGGTCCTTTAGTGGATCGAGGCTTTTCTCCTTGGAGGAAAGGCTCGAGGAGAATACGGTGGCCCTAGTGGATTATTGGAGTGCTGCCTCCACACCGCTCCAACGGAGACGTAGCTGTTGGAGATATGCCCAAGAGGCAATAATAAAATGGTTATTATAATATATCTTTGAGTTTATGATAATGTTTACATACCAAGCTATAATTGTATTAACCGAAACATTGATACATGTGTGTTATGTGAACAACAAGGAGTCCCTAGTAAGCCTCTTGTATACCTAGCTTGTTGATTAATAGATGATCATAGTTTCATGATCATGAACATTGGATGTTATTAATAACAAGGTTATGTCATTATATGAATGATGTAATGGACACACCCAATTAAGTGTAGCATAAGATCACGTCATTAAGTTCATTTGTTATAAGCTTTCGATACATAGTTACCTAGTCCCTCGACCATGAGATCATGTAAATCACTTATGCTGGAAGGGTACTTTGATTACATCAAATGCCACTGCGTAAATGGGTGGTTATAAAGGTGGGATTAGGTATTCGGAAAGTATGAGTTGAGGCATATGGATCAACAGTGGGATTTGTCCATCCCGATGACTGATAGATTTACTCCGGGCCCTCTCGGTGGAATGTCGTCTAATTAGCTTGCAAGCATATGAATGGTTCATAAGAGACCACATACCACGGTACGAGTAAAGAGTACTTGTCATGAGACGAGGTTGAACAAGGTATGGAGATACCGATGATCAAACCTCGGACAAGTAAAATATCGCATGACAAAGGGAATCGGTATCATATGTGAATGGTTCAATCGATTACTAAAGTCATCGTTGAATATGTGGGAGCCATTATGGATCTCTAGATCCCGCTATTGGTTATTGGTCGGAGAGAAGTCTCAACCATGTCTGCATAGTTCGCGAATCGTAGGGTGACACACTTAAGGTTTGATGTCGTTTAAGTAGATATGGAATATGGAATGGAGTTCAAAGTTTTGTTTGGAATCTCGGATGGGATCCAGGACATCACGAGGAGTTCCGGAATGGTCCGGAGAATAAGATTCATATATAGGAAGTCACTTTCCAAGTCTGGAAATGATCCGGTGAATTTATGGAAGGTGGTTTCTAGAATTATCCGGAATAAATCACTATGGAAGGAGGAGTCCCGGAGGGACTCCACAAACTCTAACCAGCGAACCAAGTGGGAGGGTGGAGTCCATGGTGGACTCCACCTCCTTGGCCGGCCAAGTAAAGGGGGAAGGGGAGAGTCCCTGTCCCTCTAGGTTTCGTCCATAAGGCAGTTTTTCTGTTGGGGTCTTATTCGAAGACTTTGGGCAAACCCTTGGGGTTCCACCTATATAATGAGGAGGAGAGGGAGGGGGCTGCCCATGGCTTGGCCGCACCACCTAGGGCATCCAAGGACCGGCGCCCAAGTTCCCCTCCCCTCTCCCCAAACCCTAGCCTCTCCTCCTCCATATAATACTCCCGCAGCGCATAGGCGAAGCCCTGCCGGAGTTCTCCACCACCACCGCCACCACGTCGTCGTGCTGCCGGGATTCCGAGGAGGATCTACTACTTCCGCTGCCTGCTGGAACGGGGAGGAGGACGTCGTCTTCATCAACACCGAACGTGTGACCGAGTACGGAGGTGCTACCCGACTGTGGCACCGTCAAGATCTTCTACGCGCTTTTGAAAGCGACAAGTGATCATCTTCTGCAACAACGAGATCTAATCTCGTAGGCTTTGGAAATCTTCGAGGGTTAGTCTCATGATCTTCTCGTTGCTCCTATCTTCTTGATTGGATCTTGGCTTGGTTTTCGTTCTTGCGGTAGGAAATTTTTTGTTTTCTATGCTACGAATCCCATCAGTGGTATCAGAGCCGTGTCTATGCATAGATTGGTTGCACGAGTAGAACACAATTGTTTTGTGGGCATTGATGCTTTGTTGTCTTTAGTTCGTGTACTTTGCATCTTGCGGCATGGTGGGATGAAGCAGCCCGGGCTAACTTTACATGACCGCGTTCATGAGACTTGCTCCACGCTCGACATGCAACTAGTATTGCATAAGTGGCTTTGCGGGTGTCTGTCTCTGTCACCATAGTGAAGATTCAATTTACTCTTTCTATTGACAACACTAGTATCACCGTTGTGGTTCATGTTCGTAGGTAGATTGGATCTTACACGAAAACCCTAAACCACGTAAAATATGCAAACCAAATTAGAGACGTCTAACTTGTTTTTGCAGGGTTTGGTGATGTGATATGGCCATAATGTGATGATGAATATGTATGAGATGATCATTATTGTATTGTGGCAACCGGCAGGAGCCTTATGGTTGTCTTTAAATTTCATGTTGAGTAGTATTTCAAAGAAGTTGTAATAGTTGCTACATGGGTGAACAATCATGAAGACGGCGCCATGAACCTTGACGCTACGCCGATGATGATGGAGATCATGCCCGTTGATGATGGAGATCATGTCCGTGCTTTGGAGATGAAGATCGAAGGCGCAAAGACTAAAGGGCCATATCATATCACATATGAATTGCATGTGATGTTAATCCTTTATGCATCTTATTTTGCTTAGAACGCGACGGTAGCATTATAAGATGATCCCTCACATTAATATCAAGATAATAAAGTGTTCTCCCCTCGTATGCACCGTTGCAACAGTTCGTCGTTTCGAAGCATCTCGTGATGATCGGATGTGATAGACTCTACGTTCACATACAACGGGTGTAAGCCATGTTTTCACACGCGGAATACTTGGGTTTGCTTGACGAGCCTAGCATGTACAGACATAGCCTCGGGAGAACGGAAACCGAAAGGTTGAACACGAGTCATATGGATGATATGATCAACATGTTGATGTTCACCATTGAAGCTACATCATCTCACGTGATGATCGGTTTTGGTGTAGTGGATTTGGATCGTGTACCACTTAACAACTATGAGGGATGTTGTATTAAGTGGGAGTTCATTAGTAATTAGATTAAAACATGAACTCATTATCATGAACATAGTCTGAGTAGTATTTTGAATTAATTTTGTAGTATTGGCATCCGTTTTCTACCATGCGCTAGTCATGTAATTGAGATAGATATACTGTTAAGTCTGACAAGAAACTTTACGGACTGGTACCGTATTGTTAAAGAATCAAGAAATGATTAAGTACTATTGCAAAATTTTAGTAAACCTCACATTGCTGATTCAAAGAACAATGATTTCAATTAGTACCTAGAATCATCTTGTCTCCGTGAAACTTGAAGTTCAAATCTGTTTGAAAAGTAAGGAGCTGAAAATTTTGTTTTCAGAAATAAGCGAGGTATCAGATATATGTGATATCTAAGACCTTGTTGCAAGGTGATAGAATATAATTTGGTGAGACTACATAAACTCATAAGTTTTATGGGAATGTATGAAGGTTGAAGACGCAGGCGTCCCAATCCTCCAACTATTGGGGCACTAACGATATTCGCATATCCATGAATTGATCATCCTTAGTATGCACCGTTGCTAAGACTCGTCGTTTCGAAGCATCTCGTGATGATCGGGTGTTATAGATTCTACGTGTGCATACAACGGGTGCAAATCAGATTTGCACATGCAAATACTGAGGTTAAACTTTACGAGCCTAGCATGTACAGACATGGTCTCGGAAAGTCATCATGATACAATGGATAAAATTATGAGTGAAATTGTTCATCATATTACAAAGTTACTAATAGTGAAATCTAGAACACTTGACATATGATGATCAAACTTCAAAGTAAAAACTTCAAAGTTATTGGTATTTGACCAATGGACCTAGAAGTTATTAAAGATGAAGTGTTTTATGAATAATGAGGAAAGCTAAAAGAGAAATTACAAAAGATATTTTGGCAGAAAGAAAAGAAAAGACTAGAAAGTATAGCTCAGGTGTATATAAATGATATACATATTATGGTTGTATTCCTAGTTAGGTCACACAATGAAATTCTTGGGTATTAGTACCATATTGGTGGTATGAAGTGTCATACAAAACAACGCAATACAAGAATACAATGGCCTAAGTGACTGACAAGGAATATGATAGGAATGCACGTCTGGAACAAAAATAAAGTGTTATTATGTTCGTCGTTGGCATTCTATCTAGCCCTTAGAATTTATAATAAAGAACTTAATAATTGTTATTTTGCTCGGGTCAAATTAAAACAATGAGTTGTTCAAATTATGACATTACTCCATATACGATGGATAAGTTATTATAAATCTTAATGGTGAAACACACATACATAACACTGACGCTAAAATGCCATAAGGCAAATGATTTGAATTCCACTTATTTGTGGAACCGCCATTTAGGTCATTTTAGAGAAGAACGCATGAAGGAACTCCATGCAAATGGATTTTTGGAGTCATTTGATTTTTGAATCGTTTGGCGCTTGCAAATCTTTTCTAAAAGAGAATGACTAAAATACTGTTCATAGGCCAAGAGTTGAACGGGCAACTAACTTAGTGAAAACATACATGATGATGTATGTGGTTCACTGGGCATAGTTGTGTGCGGGAGATTCTTCTACTTCATGAAAACTTCCAACAATGAATTGAGTATATATATGTGGATATATTCGATAAGGAAGAAGTTTTAAACATTTGAATAGATTCAAATAAATTTCAGCATGAAGTGGAAATCATCGTAATAGAAAAGTCAAATATCTATGATTGGATCATGGTGGAAATATTTGAATTACGAGTTTTAGCAAACATCTAAGAGAGTCATGAAATTGTTCTACAACTCACATTTCTTGGAGTATCATAATGATGATGTAGTATCCAAGAGATGTATCCAAACCTTGTTGGATTAATGATTGGATAAAATATTATGACGCCATTATATTTTTGTGGATTATGCTTTAGTGACTGATACGTCTCAAACGTATCTATAATTTCTTATGTTCCATGCTACTTTTATGACAATACTCACATGTTTTATACACACTTTACATCATTATTATGCATTTTCTGGCACTAACCTATTGACAAGATGCCGAAGCGCCAGTTCCTGTTTTCTGTTGTTTTTGGTTTCAGAAATCCTACAAAGGAAATATTCTCGGAATTGGACGAAATCAACGCCCAGGGTCTTATTTTTCCACGGAGCTTCCAGAAGACCCAGAGCCATGATATGGAAATAGTTCCAGAGATGCCACCGCCGCCAATCCCATCTCGGGGGATTCAAGAGATCGCCTCCGGCACCCTGCCGGAGAGGGGAATCATCTCCCGGAGGACTCTACATCACCATGATCGCCTCCGGACTGATGTGTGAGTAGTTCATCCTTGGACTATGGGTCCATAGCAGTAGCTAGATGGTTGTCTTCTCCTCATTGTGCTATCGTGTTAGATCTTGTGAGCTGCCTATCATGATCAAGATCATCTATTTGTAATGCTACATGTTGTGTTTGTTGGGATCCGATGAATATGGAATACTATGTCAAGTTGATTATCAATCTATCATATATGTGTTGTTTATGATCTTCCATGCTCTCCGTTGCTAGTAGAGGCTCTGGCCAAGTTGATACTTGTGACTCCAAGAGGGAGTATTTATGCTCGATAGTGGGTTCATGCCTCCATTGAATCTGGGACAGTGACAGAAAGTTCTAAGGTTGTGGATGTGCTGTTGCCACTAGGGATAAAACATCAATGCTTTGTCTAAGGATATTTGTGTTGATTACATTACGCATCAGACTTAATGCAATTGTCTATTGTTTGCAACTTAATACTGGAAGGGGTGCGGATGCTAACCCGAAGGTGGACTTTTTAGGCATAGATGCATGCTGGATAGCGGTCTATGTACTTTGTCGTAATGCCCTAAGTAAATCTCATAGTAGTCATCATGATATGTATGTGCATTGTTATGCCCTCTCTATTTGTCAATTGCCCAACTGTAATTTGTTCACCCAACATGCTATTTCTTATTGGAGAGACACCACTAGTGAACTGTGGACCCCGGTCCATTGTTTTACATCTGAAATACAATCTACTGCAATCATTGTTCTCTACTGTTCTTCGCAAACAAACATCATTTTCCACACCATATGTTTAATCCTTTGTTTACAGCAAGCCGGTGAGATTGACAACCTCACTGTTAAGTTGGGGCAAAGTATTTTGATTGTGTTGTGCATGTTCCACGTTGGCGCCGGAATCCCTGGTGTTGCGCCGCACTACACTCCGTCACCAACAACCCTAACGTGGTCCTTGACTCCTACTGGTTCGATAACCTTGGTTTCTTACTGAGGGAAAACTTGCTACTGTACGCATCACACCTTCCTCTTGGGGTTCCCAACGGACGTGTGCTTCACGCGTATCAAGACTGTTTTCTGGCGCCGTTGTCGGAGAGATCAAGACACGTTGCAAGGGGAGTCTCCCACATCCAATCTCTTTACTTTGTTTTTGTCTTGCTTGACTTTATTTTATTTACTGCTTTGTTTGCTTTCTCGATATTGAAAATACAAAAAAATTAGTTACTTGCATTACTTTATTTACTGTCTTGTTTGCGTTCTCTATATTAAAAACACAAAAAAATTAGTTACTTGCATTTACTTTACTTATTTCATCATGTTTCCTCCTAAGTTCACTCTGAAAGATATACCGGTAGGACAAGGGTCTATCATTGGAAGAGATAATATAGAAGCATTTTTCACTCATGTTAGTATGGTTGAAGATTTTGAAGATAGACACTTGGTAAAAGTTGTTCCAACTTATGAAAGTGCTACTGCCTGTTTGGTACACATGTTGGAAACTAGATTTGTTAATCTCAATCCTATAATGCAACATATGTTTCTTACACTCTCTGATATGGAAATGGGAGAAAAGAGAGATTTTGTTTTAAATGTCCTTCTTAGAGAATTTGGTGATATAGCTAAAGAAGCTAGAAAAGTTTTTATTAAGCATAAAAGGCTTGGTCTTTTCACCGATTTTGCAAAAACACTTGAAAAGATGGACATGGATAGAATAAAGTACACTAATAATGTCAATGATGGGGGAGATTAAAGTACCGATACCTAGGAAGCTCCTAGGAATGCATGAAGCTCTAGAAAATAACTATGCTTGGCTTGTTCCTAAAAATTTGTTTGATGAGGATAGTAAGCCTAAGAGCAACGAAAGAGGAGCTACTTACATATACAAGATACAATGCATTGTTGAGAAAACTCCCAACTCCCCTGGTAAGAATGTTAATGCTTCATCTCTTGATATTACTTGATTCACACTTTCTGCGCCTAGCTGAAAGGCGTTAAAGAAAAGCGCTTATGGGAGACAACCCATTATTTTACTTCTGCACTTTGGTTTTATATTTGAGTCTTGGAAGTTGTTACTACTGTAGCAACCTCTCCTTATCTTTATTTTATTGCATTGTTGTGCCAAGTAAAGTCTTTGATAGTAAGGTTGATACTAGAATTGGATTACTGCGCAGAAACAGATTTCTTGCTGTCACGAAATTGAGTAGCCCCCTCTGTAGGTAACTCAGAAAAATCTGCCAATTTACGTGCGTGATCCTCAGATATTTACGCAACTTTCATTCAATTTGAGCTTTTTCATATAAGCAAGTTAAATGCCCCAGAAAAATTCTTCTTTACGGAGTGTTCTGTTTTGACAGATTCTGCCTTTTATTTCGCATTGCCTGCTTTGCTATGTTGGATGGATTTCTTTGTTCCATTAACTTTCAGTAGCTTTGTGCAATGTCCAAAAGTGTTAAGAATGATTATGTCACCTCTGAATATGTGAATTTTTGATTATGCACTAACCCTCTAATGAGTTGTTTTGAGTTTGGTGTGGAGGAAGTTTTCAAGGCTCAAGAGAGGAGGATGATACAATATGATCAAGAAGAGTGAAAAGTCTAAGCTTGGGGATGCCCCCGTGGTTCATCCCTGCATATTTCAAGAAGACTCAAGCATCTAAGCTTGGGGATGCCCAAGGCACGCCCTTCTTCATCGACAACTTATCAGGTCACCTCTAGTGAAACTATATTTTTATTCCGTCACATCTTATGTGCTTTACTTGGAGAGTCTGTATGTTTTTATTTTTATTTTTGTTTGAATAAAATCGGATCCTAGCATTCTTTGTGTGGGAGAAAGACACGCTCCGCTCGTTCATATGAACACTGGAGTTCTTCGCTTTACTTTTAATGTTCATGGCGAAGGTTGAAACTGCTTCGTTCATTGCTATTTGGTTGGAAACAGAAAATGCTTCATGTGGTAATTGGTATATTGTCTTGAATAATTTGATACTTGGCAATTGTTGTGCTCAAATAGATCATGTTTAAGCTCTTGCATGATGTACTTTGCACCTATTAATGAAGAACTACCATAGAGCTTGTTGAAATTTGGTTTGCATGATTGGTCTCTCTAAAGTCTAGATATTTTTTGGTGAGGTGTTTGAACAACAAGGAAGACAGTGTAGAGTCTTATAATGCTTGCAATATGTTCTTATGTAAGTTTTGCTGTACCGGTTCATACTTGTGTTTGCTTCAAACAACCTTGCTAGCCAAAGCCTGGTATTGAGAGGGAATACTTCTCGTGCATCCAAATCCTTGAGCCAAAAACTATGCCATTTGTGTCCACCATACCTACCTACTACATGGTATTTCTCTGCCATTCCAAAGTAAATTACTTGAGTGCTACCTTTAAAATTTCATTCCTTGTCTTTGCAATATATAGCTCATGGGAAAATAGCCTTAAAAACTATTGTGATGAAGAATATGTAGCTTATGTATCTTATTTCTTATAAGTTGCTTGTTGAGCGGTAACCATGTTTCTGGGGACGCCATCAACTTTTACACCTTTGTTGAATATCATGTGAGTTGCTATGCATGTTCATCTTGTCTGAAGCAAGGGTGATTTATCATGATCAAATGGTTTGAGTATGCCTATTGTTAGAGAAGAACATTGGGCCGCTAACTAAAGCCATGAATCATGGTGGAAGTTTCAGTTTGGACATCAATCCTCAATCTCTTATGAGAATATTATCTGTTGTTGAATGCTTATGCATTAAAGAGGAGTCCATTATCTGTTTTCTATGTTGTCCCGGTATGGATGTCTAAGTTGAGAATAATCAAAAGCGAGAAATCCAATGCGAACTTTCTCCTTAGACCTTTGTACAGGCGGCATAGAGGTACCCCTTTGTGACACTTGGTTGAAACATATGTTATGCAATGATAATCCATGTAAATCCAAGCTAATTAGGACAAGGTGCGAGCACTATTGGTATTCTATGCATGAGGCTTGCAACTTATAGGATGTCTTATGCATAACACATATGAATTATTAGTACTGTTGACAAAATTGTTTCTATGTTTTCAAAATTAAAGCTCTAGCACAAAAATAGTAATCCATGCTTCCCTCTGCGAAGGGCCTTTCTTTTACTTTTATGTTGAGTCAGTTTACCTACTTCTTTCTATCTTAGAAGCAAACACTTGTGTCAACTGTGTGCATTGATTCCTACATACTTGCTTATTTGCATTCATCATATTACTTTGTGTTGACAATTATCCATGAGATATACATGTTGAAGTTGAAAGCAACTGCTCAAACTTATATCTTCCTTTGTGTTGCTTCAAAACTTTCAACTAAGAATTTATTGCTTTATGAGTTAACTCCTGTGCAAGTCTTATTGATGCTTGTCTTAAAAGTACTATTCATGAAAAGTCTTTGTTATATGATTCAGTTGTTTAATCATTGTCTTTACCATTGCTTCGAATCACTTCATTCATCTCATATGCTTTACAATAGTATTGATCAAGATTATGATAGCATGTCACTTCAGAAATTATCCTTGTTATCGTTTACCTACTCGAGGGAGAGTAGGAACTAAGCTTGGGGATGCTTGATACGTCTCAAACGTATCTATAATTTCTTATGTTCCATGCTACTTTTATGACAATACTCACATGTTTTATACACACTTTACATCATTATTATGCATTTTCCGGCACTAACCTATTGACAAGATGCCGAAGCGCCAGTTCCTGTTTTCTGCTGTTTTTGGTTTCAGAAATCCTACAAAGGAAATATTCTCGGAATTGGACGAAATCAACGCCTAGGGTCTTATTTTTTCACGGAGCTTCCAGAAGACTGAGAGCCACGATACGGAAATAGTTCCAGAGACGCCGCCGCCGCCAATCCCATCTCGGGGGATTCAGGAGATCGCCTCCGGCACCCTGCCGGAGAGGGGAATCATCTCCCGGAGGACTCTACATCACCATGATCGCCTCCGGACTGATGTGTGAGTAGTTCATCCTTGGACTATGGGTCCATAGCAGTAGCTAGATGGTTGTCTTCTCCTCATTGTGCTATCGTGTTAGATCTTGTGAGCTGCCTATCATGATCAAGATCATCTATTTGTAATGCTACATGTTGTGTTTGTTGGGATCCGATGAATATGGAATACTATGTCAAGTTGATTATCAATCTATCATATATGTGTTGTTTACGATCTTGCATGCTCTCCGTTGCTAGTAGAGGCTCTGGCCAAGTTGATACTTGTGACTCCAAGAGGGAGTATTTATGCTCGATAGTGGGTTCATGCCTCCATTGAATCTGGGACAAGTGTGAAAGTTCTAAGGTTGTGGATGTGCTGTTGCCACTAGGGATAAAACATCAATGCTTTGTCTAAGGATATTTGTGTTGATTACATTACGCACCAGACTTAATGCAATTGTCTGTTGTTTGCAACTTAATACTGGAAGGGGTGCGGATGCTAACCCGAAGGTGGAGGCATAGATGCATGCTGGATAGCGGTCTATGTACTTTGTCGTAATGCCCTAAGTAAATCTCATAGTAGTCATCATGATATGTATGTGCATTGTTATGCCCTCTCTATTTGTCAATTGCCCAACTGTAATTTGTTCACCCAACATGCTATTTCTTATTGGAGAGACACCACTAGTGAACTGTGGACACCGGTCCATTGTTTTACATCTGAAATACAATCTACTGCAATCATTGTTCTCCGCTGTTCTTCGCAAACAAACATCATTTTCCACACCATACGTTTAATCCTTTGTTTACAGCAAGCCGGTGAGATTGACAACCTCACTGTTAAGTTGGGGCAAAGTATTTTGATTGTGTTGTGCAGGTTCCACGTTGGCGCCGGAATCCATGGTGTTGCGCCGCACTACACTCCGTCACCAATAACCTTCACGTGGTCCTTGACTCCTACTGGTTCGATAACCTTGGTTTCTTACTGAGGGAAAACTTGCTGCTGTACGCATCACACCTTCCTCTTGGGGTTCCCAATGGACGTGTGCTTCACGCGTATCAGTGACTACCGCTTTTACACTGAATAGAGCATCATCATGATCCATTGAAATGACACCATACGAGTTATGGCATGGGTATGAACCCTGGTAGTCCTTTCTTAAATTTTGGTATCCATAGCATAAGTAAATAAGTTTAGAACCAAAATCGGATGAATGTCTTTGTTGGTTATCCCAGAGACTTGATTGGGAATTCTTCCCACGAGACAAAGACAAAAGTGTTTGTCAATGTTTCTTATTTACGATAAATTGTTTCTAGCGAAGTTTTTGAGTGGGAGGACAATAGAATTTGATAAGGTTTATCAACCTGAGCATAATGATCAGAGTAGCGCAGCATCGGAAGTTGGTTCCGGAAGCGGCCACGACGATCATGGCTCCCATGACTACAAAGTGTTTTAGCCATGGAGATTGAAGTACTTATTGAACCTTGTAGGTATGGTTTACTTTGTGATCAAATAAATGATTTGTGGACAAAGGATTGATTTTGAACAATGATAAACCAACTACAAACAAAGAAGTTATGATGGGCCCTGACTCCGTTAAAATGGCCATGCGCCATGAAATCCATGATAGATGAATACTTTTTGAAAGTAAATGGATCTATAAAATTGATGGACTTGGATGGAATATCCTTGAAGAAGCTCGACTTGTCGAAAAGTTGTTTACGACAAAGTTCAAAAAGTTGACTACGATAAGATTAGATCTTCCGTAGCAGTGCTTATAGTCTATGTGGATTATTCTAGTAATCGCTACATATTTCTTTTATGAGATATGCTAGTAGGATGGCAAAATACATTACTTAACAGAAGTGTGTATTAAAGGTGTATACAAGATACAACCAAGAGTTTTGCTAGTCCGTGGAATACTAGATAGGTATACGAACTTCAATTGGATGAAGTAAGTATCACGGAGTTGGAATCTTCACCAGATGAAATAGTCAAAGAGTTTTTGATTTCATCAGAGACAATGAAGAGGCTTGCATTTGCAAGAAATTAAGTGGGAGCGCTGAGACATATTTATAATACTTTATGTAGATGACATATAGTTGGTTATAAATAATGTAATTATATACTTGATTATAAAAGGTTTCATTGAGAATTAACTTCAATGAAAGGATATGGACTGAAACATATTTAGTGTCAAGATCTATGAAGATAGATTGAAACACATAATAAGTTTAAATCAAAGTACATAGAATGGATATTGAAGTAGTTCAATATAGAATTATTAAGAAAATATTCTTGTCATGTGAAGGTTTAACAAGACTTGAGTGTATCTGACACTCAATGAGTAAAAACACATGAGTGATTATAGATCACGAATAATATTTACACAATCAGATGTCCTGCGCTCTAAAGTATTATGAGCATATACCAGAATGATTCATGTGATGATCATTGGACGATAGTAAGAATATCCTTGAGTACTTTAGAAGAACCAAGGATATATATATAGTTTTGTATGGAGAAATGACAGACAAATCGCTGTAAGTTGTTGCACCGATATTAGTTTGGTCACATATAAAAATGAATTTCAAATCTCAATTAGGCTAAGTGTTGATTAAAAGGTAGCACAATGAGCTAGAAGATGTCTATGCTAGATTTAGATGAGTTCTAAATATTGTGACGGTGTTGACTGCCAAAACCCACCGGCGGGCAGCGACGGTCCAACACGGTAGAGCCGGGAAGAGCCTAGAGCTGCGGCTGGCTGAGACCCCTCCGAGCGACGGCCCGCAATGCTCTTCTGGTCACACGTCCGATGCGAAGTGCAAGGGCGTGCCACCTGACCTATACCTGGTCAGGAAGGTGATGGGGATGCCTCGCTTAATTTCCTGCATGGCATACACGTAAACATTAAATACGAGCCTCGATCGGCTCTCAGGTTATCCTGTGAATCGGCTCAAAGAGCCGATCCACCCATGATTCGTACGGGGTGCACGAATATATGGTGATCCTGCTTGATCAAGATAAAGCTAATGAGATCTACGACGATTTAGGGTTTTCACCGCATAATCGGATCATCCTACTCCAGGTTGGGCCTCGCGGCCACGCACGGTGATCGTAAGCCGATCCTAAACAAGGCCTAAAAACCAACATGAAGTTGATCCTCGGAACATCCTGTTTAGGACTTGCGAACGACACCCTACGCGCCGCTGGATCCTCCCCCCCTTTGTAAGGCCTAACTATTGCAGATATTAAACTAATCCTTGTAGAACAAGGAGCAATCGTAACGGATCAGATCTACCAAATAATGATCAAGCGGGGTGCCGCCCCCACACCTAAGATAGGTGTGAGGGCGGCTAGATATGCAAGGGTTGCACTACGTAAGCATGTTATACGAAGAACTATGCTAACCCTAACACATCTATGATAACTACGTTGCTCGCCATCAAAGACGCTTCAGTACGAGCAACGCATGAACAACGTGGAGCTTGTGCTGCCTAGATCGCAAGATGCGATCTAGGCAGCATGTCGCTACGATAGAAACCCTCGAGACGAAGGAGTTGGCGATGCGCCGAGATTGGTTTGTTTGGGTTGAACGTGAGTTGTTGTTTATTCCATAAACCCTAGATACATATTTATAGTCCAGCGGACTTTCTAATTCGGACGTGCACCTAACCGTGCACGAGTAAAACTCTAACTTTTAATCTAAGATGCGATCTACTATATTACAGATACATGGGCAATTCAGCCCAACTTCGTGTATAAGGCCAATTCTTGTTCTTCCTTCCATGTATATCTTCAAGTCCATCTCAATCGTGGCCCACCTCTGACTCGGTCAAATTCTGGTGATAACACATGCCCCCCTGGTTTTGGAATTGGTAATTCCAAAATCACTCTGTTTTCCTTCGTCGGGTCATGTCGTGGCAGAACCGTTGCAGTATCCTTCATCATGATGCCCTGCCTTCTCAACTTCTCCGCGTGACTTGGCAGTTTTTGTGTCTTTTAGGCACCACTTCCTCGAAAACTGCTGTGGCATTGAATTTCCACTATATCCCCTTTTATTTAACCGCTACGAACAGTTCTCCTCTGCATCTCCTTCGCATTAGCACTCCAAAAGCCCTCCTGCGCCACCATGTCTTCTTCCTCCTCTGCTCCATCGGATCCTTCCAGCCAGTCCTCCACATCCCGTGAGCCGACGCCGGAGTACAACCCGGCGGAGGTCCACGCGGCCAACATCCGCCGCGCCATTGCGGCCGGGGAGGAGTCAGACCATGACTTCTCCATCTGGTCCGAGGACGACCAGTCCTCGACGGACGGGGAGAGCGACCTCCGCTTCCTCGCCAACGGGGAATCGGAGGAGGAGAGCGATGACGATCGCTTCTCCTGGGATGACTTCACCTCCTCCGAGGGGGTGGAGGAGGAGGAAGAGGAGGAGGAGGACGACGACGACAGCTCCTCCGACGAGCCGCCGGCCAAGCGGTTCTGCCCTTGGCCGGGCAACCTTAGCGACTTCGACAGCGACGAGGACGACGCTGACGAAGAAGATGAAGACAACGAGGGCCCGGTCGGCGGCCATTGGAGCGACGACGAGCCCGCCGGGAGCAGCGCCGACAGCGGCGATGACGAGGGCAGTGATGGCCCGTAGATAGGACCTCTAGAATAGGGCCAGCAGTAGTAGATGGGGCAATGTATCCCCTAGTATTTCCTTTTGAGAGCGATTAGCTCTTTATGTAAGAAATCTCGCCTATCAATGAAGAACTTTTCCCCAATTTGATTTTGCCGATTTCTTTCGAGTTTAATTGAGCCGATTCCCTCTTCTACTGACCTTGCCGATTCATCCCCTTTGCCAATGCGTAATGAGCCGATAGCACCGCATCGGTCCTTTGAAATTCACCCTTCCCTTCTACAACTGATGATTTTCTAAATCTGGTGGAAAATGCAGGATCTTCAGGAAAACCTTCGAACTTTTCCAACCAAACCCAATAATCCTCTTCAGTACTCATCATTTGTGAAGAAGGTTGCAATGAAGGATCAGCCGATGGTATCCCAATCGGCTCTTTAAACAGAGCGAAACAGAGTATCCACCAGGCCTGCTGCCCCCCGAGCCTTACTCGAGCCTGCTGCCCCCCGAGCCTTACTCGAGGCGAGAATATCAGAGAGAATGCGCCAAAGCTGATCCCCTTTCTTCCTCAGACAGCCGATAACCTTCCGTCTCAGCTGAACTAGCCCCAAAGATTGGAAATCCTTGACAAAAAGGTTCAGGAACCCGGATCGGCTCGAAGCAGCTGAAGAAATTCCATTGTTTTATTCCCTCGAAGCAACAGAAGGCACCACCGCTGGCCTGGATTTGGTGGAGACTCGATAAACATCGCACAATTCCACTAGAGTCGATGGCTGCGCATCGGCTGCTTCTCAATTCTAAAGTCGATGCCCTTGCATCGGCTGTTAAAATTTTTTTTTTTTTACTGGCCGATTTTCTCCTATCGGCCCCCAGTATTTCATTGCCCACATGTACCCCTGCATCTGTTCCCATGTTTAGGTGCCCCCCGAGCCGAATCTGTCAAAGAATGGCAGAGATCGGCTCTGTAATCGCACGTCGGCTCCCTGATAGGGTCAAGGGCGAACACTAGCAGAACATGTGGTGAGGATAATTTTGGCCGATTGCTGGGACCGGCCTCCATAATGATTGGAGCGGCGTGAAGGTTCTGTAATGTCCCTTCATAGACCTTTGGGGCCGATCACAAGGATCAGCCTCGCCAAGTTGCACATCGCTTTGCTTCAACTACATGGTCAGGCCAGTGGATAAAACCAGCTTAACCCTTCCCTTTGTCACATCGATGCGCTCGCAGTCGTCCAAGTTGATGCCTGAGAGGGGTTCTTGGCCTGCTGCTTCCCATGCGTTCATGCCAGCCGTTGAAATTTCGGCTGAGTCATCGGCCTGGACGACTTCTACCTCATCTCCATCCCACTGTATTATGCATTGGTGCATCGTGGAGGGAATACAGCAGTTGGCGTGGATCCAATCTCTTCCCAAGAAAGACAAAGATAACTGCTCGTGCTATCGACGATGAAGAACGTTGTAGGGATAGTTTTCCTTCCTACGGTCAGATCCACGTTCAGAACTCCTTGTGCCTCAGACGCTTGGCCGTTGAAATCGCTCAATGTCACGTTGGTCTTGATTAGATCCGAGCTAGAGCGTCCCAGCCGACGTAGCATAGAGTACGGCATGATGTTAACTGCCGATCCGGTGTCCACCAGCATCTTATTTACAGGCCTCCCATCGATATATCCTCGCAAGTACAGGGCCTTCAGATGCCTGTAGCTCTTTTCTCGTGGCTTCTCAAAGATAACCGGCCGTGGGCCGCAGTCAAGTTGTGCCACGGATATCTCATCTAACCCTGGAGCACTGAACTCCGAAGGGAGGATGAACACCATGTTCGTGCCAGCCGATGTTTCATCATCGGCTCTCCTTTGTTTGGGGCGCCACTCCATTTTCCGTGGACGACCCTCTTCATCCAGGGCTCGCTGAACCTTCGCAGCTAGATCAGGCCTTGCCTTCCTAAGCGTATGCAGGTATAACCTTTCGGCTTCCTCCAGGCCGCGCAACCGCTGAACCCTGCGTTTTTGTGAACGGCTGAGTCCGTCAGGGCACCACCTTGGACGGTGGTACCTGTCTTCTTCTTCTGGTCCCTCGTCTTCGGAATCCTCAAGATCTGCCCACCGAGGGGACTCAGCACGTTTGCTCTGTGACGGGAGAGGCCCTAAGCGCTCGAACACAGACACGTTGGCTGCCTCCTTCTTCTTCTTGCTATGAGAGCAGCTGCCCTCATCTCCATCTTTGCCAGAGTGGTTCCCAGGTCCTACCATGTTGATGCTGAACGTGGGACCTGGCTGGCAACCCTCAGGGTAGGTGACTTCTACCATGTTAACGGCGGGGAAGGGCTGGGTGTCGACCTTCATGGCGTACTGGTTGAAAATTAGACGCCCCTTCTCTATCGCCGCTTGGATGTGCTGACGCCACACCCTGCAGTCGTTGGTGGCATGGGAGAGCGAGTTGTGCCATTTGCAGTACGGCTTTCCGTTCAGCTCTTGCGCCGTGGGGAACTTGAGACCTTCAGGAATCGTCAACTGTTTCTCCTTGAGCAGGAGGTCGAAGATTTGTTCAGTCTTGGTCACGTCAAAATCAAATCCCCTGGGCGGCCCTGGTGGCTTTACCCATTTGCAGGACACGGGGGTTCCTCCCCGAGTCCACTCAGCCACTGCCACTTCTTGGTCTCCCGCAGGAACTTCGTCTTCCTCTGCATCGACCAGGACTACTGCACGCTTGAACTTGTCTTGGTACAGGTCCGGGTGGCGCTGTTCATATGCTGATAGTTTCTGAACCATGTGCGCCAGCGAGGGATAATCTGCTTGGGAGGCCATGTCCTTGAGCTGTGTTGCAAGGCCAGCTACTGCCAACTCGATCGCTTCCTTTTCAGCTTATACGAACCGAATAACATCGGTTCCTAAGATTCCTGAAGCGCTGGATATACTCTGTCACCGTTTCTCCGCGCTTCTGACGTAGTTGTGCTAGATCGGCAATGCTAGACTCGGAAGCTTCTGAATGGTATTGCATATGGAACTGTTCTTCCAATTGCTTCCAAGACCGGATGGAGTTTGCTGGCAAAGAGGTGTACCATCCGAAAGCCGATCCCGTGAGGGACTGTGAAAAGAGCCTCACGCGTAGCTGATCCGACACTGAAGCCGGTCCTAGTTGCGCCAAATATCGGCCGACGTGCTCGATGGAGCTGGAGCCATCTGATCCACTGAATTTGGAGAAGTCAGGGAGCCGATATTTAGGTGGCAGCGGGATCATCTCGTACTCGTCGGGGTACGGCTTGGAATAGCCGATTGCCCTTCTTTTCGGCACCATGCCGAATCGGTCTCTCGGTATGGTACTCGATCTGATCCTGTCGGGCTGCAGGAGTTGCACTGCGAAGATTCGCCGGGGTGGCGTACTTAGCCAACCATGTTTGCTTTTCCAGCTACGAGCCAACTGCAGGAGCTGGGCTCTGGAGTTTCGTCGGGGTGGCGTACTTAGTTAGCCACGTCGCTTCTCAAGCTCTGTCGCCGACGTTCCTCCTCTGTTTCGCCGGAGTCCCTGATGTTGTGGCCTGGTTTGAGAGTGCCCAGTCGCCACAATCTGGCACATACGTGCACGCGTATCCTTGAGGGATCTCCTTAGGCGCCTCAGCCAAGAACTGGTAGTCACTAGGGTCACCACCGATCTTGTAGACGACGAATGCCGGTGTAGCCGGCACTTCAGCTGGTGCTGCCAACGCATATGGCAGTGGTGGACGGGACTGGAGTGGCAACTCCCCTTGATGCGTCCCGAGAGCTGGTCCTGACGGCGAGTACTGGTGGCTCATGATCTCCTGGATCACGCGCAGAGCGACACACTCCAACACGTTGACCAGGTTTTCAGAGTGGCGGTGTAGCGAGTGAGCCACCAAGTAGTTGATCTCCTGCCGCAGGCCCCTGGTGCGTTCCTCCGACGGGGCAGAGAGGTCTATCCCATCGAGTGCACCTTGCGGTGAGAATCCCTTCCATCTGATGCCATGGGAACGGGTTCTCTGAAAAGAGCCGATGAGGTCGGCTTCGAGGGTGACCTTGATCTCGTCATATCTCTTCTTGAGCTCGTCAGGTAGCTCCTCGTAGGTGACTGGCGTGCCGTCCGCCATCTCAGATGTAGATGGCGATGTGGTTGATGTAGACGATCGTCCCACCGAGCGTGCCAGAATGTGTTGACTGCCAAAACCCACCGGCGGGCAGCGACGGTCCAACACGGTAGAGCCGGGAAGAGCCTAGAGCTGCGGCTGGCTGAGACCCCTCCGAGCGACGGCCCGCAATGCTCTTCTGGTCACACGTCCGATGCGAAGTGCAAGGGCGTGCCACCTGACCTATACCTGGTCAGGAAGGTGATGGGGATGCCTCGCTTAATTTCCTGCATGGCATACACGTAAACATTAAATACGAGCCTCGATCGGCTCTCAGGTTATCCTGTGAATCGGCTCAAAGAGCCGATCCACCCATGATTCGTACGGGGTGCACGAATATATGGTGATCCTGCTTGATCAAGATAAAGCTAATGAGATCTACGACGATTTAGGGTTTTCACCGCATAATCGGATCATCCTACTCCAGGTTGGGCCTCGCGGCCACGCACGGTGATCGTAAGCCGATCCTAAACAAGGCCTAAAAACCAACATGAAGTTGATCCTCGGAACATCCTGTTTAGGACTTGCGAACGACACCCTACGCGCCGCTGGATCCTCCCCCCCTTTGTAAGGCCTAACTATTGCAGATATTAAACTAATCCTTGTAGAACAAGGAGCAATCGTAACGGATCAGATCTACCAAATAATGATCAAGCGGGGTGCCGCCCCCACACCTAAGATAGGTGTGAGGGCGGCTAGATATGCAAGGGTTGCACTACGTAAGCATGTTATACGAAGAACTATGCTAACCCTAACACATCTATGATAACTACGTTGCTCGCCATCAAAGACGCTTCAGTACGAGCAACGCATGAACAACGTGGAGCTTGTGCTGCCTAGATCGCAAGATGCGATCTAGGCAGCATGTCGCTTACCTGATAGAAACCCTCGAGACGAAGGAGTTGGCGATGCGCCGAGATTGGTTTGTTTGGGTTGAACGTGAGTTGTTGTTTATTCCATAAACCCTAGATACATATTTATAGTCCAAATGGACTTTCTAATTCGGACGTGCACCTAACCGTGCACGAGTAAAACTCTAACTTTTAATCTAAGATGCGATCTACTATATTACAGATACATGGGCAATTCAGCCCAACTTCGTGTATAAGGCCAATTCTTGTTCTTCCTTCCATGTATATCTTCAAGTCCATCTCAATCGTGGCCCACCTCTGACTCGGTCAAATTCTGGTGATAACAGACGGATTCTACAAATGAAGGCAGAGTATGTCATTGTTTTTACAATGACTAAAGATGTTAAGTCAATAAGTTCTTTGAGAACTTGGTGTAGTTCCGATAGTGTCAGAACTTTCAAGCTATATTGTGTGTGACAATATTAGTGACATATTTCAGACCGTGGAATTAAGGTTCCACCAGAAGACCAAACATATTTAATGCCGACTCATTAGGAAAATGAATAATGCATGAAGACGCAAATGAATTGCAAAATACATACGGTTCTGAGCATGTTAGGTGTAACACCCCATTTTTCAGAACCTGCATTTTTTTTCAACAAGTTAAAAATTTTGAGCCAACAAATTTTTTTATTTAACACTTGTGCTTGAGTGTAGGTTAGAATTCTTGCTTAGCTTAACTCAACTTTTCTCTTGGTGTGTTATGTTTGTCACCATACCTCTAAGTGAAACTATGCACCACTTTTCAAATTTTTTAAGGTTGCTCTATTTAATTTAAATGGCACCATCTCTAATGCACTATGCCCCTCAAGAACCCTAACCCTAGGGTAGTGAGCATCACCTTTGGATGAGAGGGAACACTCTACCCTCTTCTCTACACCACCACCAATTCACCCAAAGTTGCACCATCAACACCATCACCACCTTATTAATTTGTCTTCAAATATTTTCACACTTGTGCACATGCATTTTTGTCACACTTGGGCACATGCACATGGCATGGCCTCTCTCTTTTTCACCCCTGCCTCTTTTTCTTTCTCTTCTCTCTTTGGTTTTGGCCGAGAGACAAGAGGGGGAACCTCCCCCTCTCTTTTTCCCTTCTCTCTTCCCTCTCTTTTTCTTCTCTGTTTTGGGCCGTGGACAACACCACCCCCTCTCTCTACCCTGGCCCAACCCTGGCCCTCTCTCTTTCTCTCCTTTCTGGCCCGAAGGCCACCAGCCCACCTCCCTCTCTCGCGCCCAGAAAACCCTAGCCCGCACGCCTGGTCAAGCGACATGATGGCACGGAGCCTCGCTCGACGCGCCATCACGCCTCGGCTGCAGCGCGTCGCCTCGACTCCCTCCCCCTCTTACGCTCCCTGGCTACGTCATCGCGGGGCCTACGCGTGACGCCAGCACCCGCTCGCCCGTTGGCCATCGCCACCGCCCACGCCACTGCCTCGCCTCCCTCCGCCTATATAAACCCCACCAGAGCCCCGCCTCCCTCTTCAGCTCCCACCTCCACTACGCCGCCAGGCTGCTCCACTCCCTCTCTGGCTGCTCGAGCAGCTGCTCAAGCCGCTGCCACCACTGCCCGACGCCAAACCCGCCGTGGTCACCGTGGGAGTGACGCGCAGGTGGTCACCGCCGTGACGCCACCAACGCTCCTCTTCTTCCTCTCTCAACACCAGCACCCTCTCCTGCTTCTCCTAACCCTCTCTCTCTGCCCCTGACGCGCAGATCGGCGGCAGAGCGACGACGCCGACGACGAGCCGACGCCGCCCGTGCTGCCGTTGACGTCGCCGGAGGAGGAGCAGACGCCCCTGGACACCGCCCGTGCACTCACCCGACGCACGACTACGCCACCACGACGCCTGCACCGATCCACGCCACCACCAGTCGCCGGTAAGCCCCTGGCCGCCCCCTTTCTTCCTCCGCGCCGGCGAGCGCCACGGACGTCGCGCACACGCCAGATCCGGGCCGTCGGATCCAGATCGGGCGGGCGCATGGCGCATGCACGACCACGTCGGCGTGCATGGCCACGTCGGCCTGCCTGGCCCTCCACGGGCCCCTGGCCTTTCTTCTTTTTCTTTTTTCACCGGCCACCGCAGAGCCCCACTGGGCCGGCCCATTCGGCACAGCACCTGCACGGCCCAGGGCGTTCCCGCCCATTTCAATTATTTGAAAAATTGATAAACCGAAATTAAAATGAAAACTGACCAGTGTACTGTTTTGCTTATAAAAATAGTTTGGTAGCTCGGATTGATGTGATTCCAATTGAATTAGAACCGGTATGAAATTACCTTTCAGATGCCACTGGTCTTGTATTTTTAGGATTTTTGTGCGATTTTTAATAAATGAAACATGATCTCTGTTTCTGGATAGTATTTTGGACCTTAAAAATTGAAAAATAAATAATTGTGAGTGATTCCAATTGGGTTAGTCTTATTTTGTTACTGTTCATCCAGGAAAAATACCAGTGGCCTCTGTTAGTAATTTTTCATCTCTGGTTTTAAGTGTATGTGTGTCACATAAAATGATAGGGTGATAGTTTGATGTTTTTAATAAAACCTTGATACTTCTTATTTATAAAAATGGCCAAACCATGTTTTGTTACTGCCAAACAACTCCCCTGCATATTTTCCCTTTTTCATTTATTTACTTTTGTTTCTTGAGCTATGTGTTGATTGTATGCATCGTTTACCTTTGCGACGCTAGATACAAACGAGGGAGAAGTGGAAGGGGAGGACTTTGGTGAAGAACTTGAGGAGGACCAGGGACAAGCCAACCAAGGCAAGCCATCTTTGAACTCTGAATGATGTGGGTTGGATGTCATTTGTTGATGTCCCTAAGCATCTTATCTATTTATGTGATGATCTCTCTATGTTGGTCTATGTATGGTTGTAATGGGAGAAGTTCCTTGTGGTGGTTTTTCATCTTGATTCACACGTTGGAGGGATGCATGGTGCCACTGCCGTGCTACTCCCTTGGGTCTTAGAGTGCTCAACATGAGTATATATTGCTCCAAATTGGAGTTTTACACCGCACCCCCACTTTGTTGAGTATAGAGGTATCAAAGTCATGAGGCTTGGTGTAATTCTCACATTGAGAGGATTATGCCGTGTGCCTTCTTGAGTTGTTAAATGGGTAATACACCTACACCACCCACGTTGTAGAGTAGCACCACCTCTCTGAAAGTTTGATCCACCCTATGTTATATTCTTACATGCTTACCTTAAGCAAGTAGGATTCTCTTTATGCCACTCACATATGCTCTCATGGCATGATGACCTCCATCTCGGCCATGTCATTATAGTAGTTCCTTCTCATGAAACTATAGGTTGGTAACCCCTCAAGGTGTACCTTGTTGTAAATGTTTATGAAAACCTTGGGTGAGCTAACCCAAGTGTATGGTTTATGAAAGCAAAGGATCTTGATAAAGATTTTTGGGAAAGTGGTGTATGGATGTTGGTTGATCAACCGAGGTGTTGTCGGAAAAAGAAATGGTTTCTAAAAAGGAGCACTGCGTATAAGTGTACACCAGCCCAACTTTATTCGCGCAACCACATTATCCAATATGGGCACAGGCTTAGTCCGTAGTTCGTTGAAATTGGCATGAGCACCCTTCACAACTCTCTAGGGAGGGTCACGATAACCTCCGACGCCGGGGATGATCCCGGCGGATTTATCAGTTCTTGTGGGGAAAGTGCGCAAACTCTGCAGAGTTAAATCTGTTCGAATAGCCGCGTACGCGGTCATGGACGGGTTGCAAAGGTCTACCTTTACCGGGGCTTGTGTTTTGTTTTGAGCAAATGTTTTGCAAAGGAAGTGTTGTGTTGTTGTGTACCTATGAGGTACGGAAAAAGGGCGTGTGTTGACCATATGGAGATGGTCGCAGAAAATACTGAGACTAAGTGGGGAACTCTTTCCTAGATGTTTCTTGAAGAGGAACTCTTCTTTAACAAAGATATAGAGATGTCATAGGACTTTCCCTCGCATATTCATCAATTGAGATGAAAGAATGCAACTCTTCTTTAACAAAGATATAGAGATGTCATAGGACTTTCCCTCGCATATTCATCAATTGAGATGAAAGAATGCAACTCTTCTTTAACAAAGATATAGAGATGTCATAGGACTTTCCCTCGCATATTCATCAATTGAGATGAAAGAATGCAACTCTTCTTTAACAAAGATGTAGAGATGTCATAGGACAATCGTAGTGTTCTTTTCACTTGAGGAGTCGGGATGCTATGCCAACAATTGTTGTTGGTACATGCTATATCCACAAGAGAAACTATTTCTCTTCCACATGCTATATCCACAAGAGAAACTATTCTTCATCTCTTGTCTCCCTTAGTTAGCTTATGTTAGCACCCCTCTTATGATGGTTTGCAAGTACAATTCCAAATGTACTTACGGCTTTGTCCCTGGCTATTAACTTGGCCAGACTATGAGGAGGACTATGAAGACGATGGAGGATATCAGGACGACTATGCGACCTAGGACGCTCTCCAAGTCAGATGCCTGTAGGTCTAAGGCATGACTTGGGCCCGACGATGTTGATTTGTATCCGCTGCTGTGTTTGTGAACTTGCCCGTTGAGGCATTTATGTAAGCCTGGGTCATGTGACCCCGCTTTGTAAGACTTATTTATTCGGTATTGTAATGGATGATGTAATTCTAGATATTCAGTTCGGTTATGTGCTCACGGTGCACTGATCATGGGATCGTGAGTTGAATGCATAACTGGGTATTTCGGACAGCTAGTCCGGGGTCCCCACAGAGCTGGTATCAGAGCCATCCTGACCTTAGGAAGCCCTAGTTAGCATGGACGCAAAGTTAGTACCAAACTATTTTCTATATCAAAAACGAGATGACTATTTGCTGAAATAATGCCTAGTCTCTCCCCTAATTTCTCTTAGATTAAATATTACTTGCATTAATCTTTAATGTTTTACATTATGTACTTAAAATTTTGCACACCTTGATCATGATGCTAATTATGAACTTAAAAATTTTGTGTAGATGGATCCACCGATGTTCACTGAGAGCATCCAGCTTGGCTTCAAGAAGCCCCCCTACTTGTTTGAGACCGCCCTTGTCGAGGTGTCACAGGCCGTTGGACGCCTGGCACCCGAAGTGAAGGGGGGGCAGATGGAGAGCACCAAGGACGGTGAGATGTCCTGGATGGTGGTTTGCACACTTCGCGGCTCTCACGTGAAGCAGCTTGAGGAGATTGAGGTCCAGGTCTTCGACCGCACATGGGAGGATGGACTCGTCAGGGTGCTCCAAGCAGCCCTCTCCCGCCTTGTCTTCCACCACCGTGTCGAGTTGGAGGCCATGGGACTTCCTCACGCCTTCTTGGGACGCCGCAATGAGGAGGGGGTTCCCACTATGATCCCCTACTATTGCCCCCTTGGGCGCCAAGTGTGCCAGTTGGAGAACTTGGTGTTCAAGACTCAGCTCAGCCTTGACTCCAACAGGATGGAGAACGAGGTGCTGAAGCATGAGCTTGAAGGGCTCAAGATGGATCTGAAGTTGGCAAAACTCAAGCATCGCCGCCAACAGAAGAAGACCCTCCGTACTCGCGAGTCCAACTACATGCTTAAGGTCAAGGTTATGCACCTCAAGGCCGCCCTCCGCGACGCCGAGGACAAGCTTGAGAACACTCAGGACGACGGCGAGGATATCCGCAAGGAGCACACCGCTCTCATTAGCGATGATGAGGACTACATGGAGGAGGAAGGACTTGATGGGCTTGACGACGAGGATGAAGATGACCGCGCCTTCATCAACAACGCGGCAGAAGAACCCGCACCACTTCGCACCGTGGAGGCTACCCCGGAGGATGAGGAGGACCTAGAGGAGCCTCCGTTTGATGGCCCTTCCGCACCACTCGATGACTTTTAGGCGTGCACCCCCGAGACTTGTTTTATGTTAGGCTGTCCCCTATGTATGGCGTACTTTAAATTGGTCCATATGTGACCTTGGTGGTTGTGAACTTGATGCTTTTGGTAGTACCATTGATGGTGTTTGATTGTTGCTATTCGTGTTGTTATGTTTTGCTATTCCTCTTCCAAATTTATTTTCTTATGCATGCATGTTCCTTCCCCTTGGCAAAGCACTTGAACTTAGAACATCCCTCTTTCCCGTCATCTCATGACCATGGCTATCCTCTTTACCTACCCAGATGGTTGAGACTCGCCATGGAGGTTCCACTTCCGGAAACCCACCACCACCACCCCCGGATCCCAACATGGCTCAAATCCTGCGCCTCTTGATGGAGGACCGCCAGCGTGCTCGTCAGGAGAGTGAAGCTAACATCGCCGCGCTTCGGCAAATCGCTCAAGCCGCCGCGGGAAACCGCAACAATGAAGAAGGAGAAGAACACGACGAAGAAGCGCCAAGATCACGCCTTCGGGACTTCCAGAACACAAATCCACCCGTGTTCTCCAAGTGTACCGCTCCACTCGATGCAGACGATTGGCTCCGCACCATTGAAAACAACTTGGAAGTAGCTGCCGTGGGAGACAACGAGAAAGTCCTCCTCGCCACTCATTTTCTCGCTGGGCCTGCGCGAGCATGGTGGGAGAACTTCAAGGCCATGCAAGCCCCTGGACATGTCATCAACTGGGAGGAGTTCACCGCCAAGTTCCGCAAGGCTCACATTCCTACTGGATTAATCAAGATGAAGCGGGATGAATTTTTCAATCTGAAGCAGAACAACTCCAATGTGGTGGACTACCTTGACAAGTTTAACACCTTAGCAAGGTACGCCCCTCAAGAAACAGACACCGATGAGAAGAAGCGCGACCGTTTCATGAATGGCCTGCATGAGGAGATCCAGAGTATTCTAGTGGCTGTACCCTACCCATATTTGGAGGCGCTAGTAGATGCCGCCATTATGGTGGAGTCTAAGCGCAAGGCGGCCATTGAAACCAGAAAGCGCAAGATGCTACAGCAACAGGGTGGACCCAGCAATCCCAAGTACCGCAGTCCGCCTCCATCAAGACCCGCCAACCCACCCCAGAGGAACCCTTCGCCAGCCCCAGCTTATCGCTCCAACAACTACGCCCCCAATCGTTCAGCTCCGCAGCACCGTTCTGGAGGATTCAATACCAACCCTCGCCCCAATCCGCCAGCTCGCCCTCAAGGCGATGGGTGTTTCGCTTGTGGGAAGCCTGGACACTTCTCTCGTGAGTGCCCTACCAAGATGAGGACGCCCCAATGCGCCAACGCGCCAAGACCCAATCAGGCTCAAGCTAGGACGGCGTCAGGGAAGAAGCCGGTTGTCAAGAAGCAGGCCAACGCCGCCCATGGACACCTGAATCACGCCAGCGCTGAAGAAGCTGAGGAAACGCCGGACATTGTGATGGTTACGTTCCTTGTCAACTCCACTCCCACCCGAGTTCTCTTTGATTCCGGAGCATCTCATTCTTTCGTTACTGAGCCTTTCGTTAAGAAAAGTGGGATGAAACCAACCATTATGAAACGCCTCATGTTAGTACAAATACCTGGATCCACTGCTAAAACCCGCCTATCTTGCAAGCAAGTTCCTATAATCATACAAGGTGTACATTTCCAATCCGACCTAATAGTTTTAGGAGCCCAAGGTTTGGAGGTAATACTTGGAATGGATTGGATGACTAAGTACAAAGAACACATTGACTGCGTCCAAAAATCTATTACCCTAACCAATGATGAAGGCCTACTAGTAAAATACACCGCCATCATACACTCATCCAAAGCCTTCTGTAAGAAAAGCATCTCTGGACCCGACCTCGAACAAGTTCCTGTTGTCTGCGAGTACCCTGGTGTTTTCCCTGAAGAATTGCCCGGTATGCCCCCTGACCGAGACATCGAGTTCATCATAGACCTAATCCCAGGAACTGCACCCATAGCCCAGAGACCTTACCGTATGAATCCCCAAGAATTGATAGAGTTGAAGCGACAGTTGGATGATCTGTTGGCCAAAGGTCTGATCAGGCCAAGTGCATCACCATGGGGATCGCCTGTGATCTTCGTGGACAAAAGAGATGGCACCATTCGCTTATGTGTGGACTATCGAAGACTAAATGATGTAACCATTAAAAATAAGTACCCTCTGCCCAAGATCGATGATTTATTCGATCAGATGAACGGAGCAAAAGTTTTCTCCAAGATCGACCTTCGCACCGGGTACCACCAACTCAAAGTAAGAGAATCAGACATACCCAAGACTGCTTTCACCACCCGTTACGGACTGTATGAGTACACCGTAATGTCGTTTGGACTCACCAATGCCCCCGCCTACTTCATGAACCTCATGAACAAGGTCTTCATGGAATACCTAGACAAATTTGTGGTAGTGTTCATCGATGACATCTTGGTCTACTCTAAAACTGAGGAAGAACATGAAGAGCATCTGTGACTAGTCTTGGGTACCCTTCGGCAACACCAACTGTATGCAAAGTTCAGTAAATGCCAGTTCTGGCTCAAGGAAGTTGGATTTCTGGGTCACGTCTTATCTGCCGGAGGACTCTCTGTTGACCCCTCTTTGATCAAGTCTATCGTGGACCGACAACCACCTAAGAATGTTACAGAAGTGAGGTCTTTCCTCGGATTGGCGGGATACTACCGCAAGTTCGTTGAAGGATTCTCAAGCATCGCCAAGCCAATGACCCTTCTGCTTAAAAAGGGTAAGAAGTTTGAATGGACAGAGAAATGTGAGGAAAGTTTTCAAGAACTAAAAAGGCGACTTGTATCAGCCCCCATCTTGACCATGCCCGACGTCACCAAGGACTTCGTGATCTATTGTGATGCTTCCAAACTTGGTCTTGGAAGTGTCTTAATGCAAGAAGGAAAAGTAATTTCTTATCTCTCCCGACAGCTGAAACCCCACGAAGCCAATTACCCCACCCATGACCTGGAATTAGCCGCCGTGGTTCATGCTCTCAAGACTTGGCGCCATTATCTTATAGGAAATAGGTGTGATATTTACACCGATCACAAAAGCCTTAAGTACATCTTCACTCAGAGAGAGTTGAACATGCGACAGAGGAGATGGATAGAGCTCATCAAGGACTATGATCTTAGTATCCATTACCACCCCGGAAAAGCTAATGTAGTTGCCGACACCCTCAGCAGAGAACCATGTTCCCTTAATTTTCGTTTGAAAGTCGAGAAACCCCTGCTTTATCAAGAATTCGAGGAATTCGGATTAGAATTGGTTAGCCATGGATTCCTTGCCGCCATGGAAGCCAAACCCACCCTTCGAGATCAGATCAAGGAAGCCCAAGTTGGGAATAAGAGTATTGAAGGGATCAAACGCCGCATGGGCAGAGAAAAGGTAGAAGGATTTTCGATACACTCCAACGGAGTACTGTGGTACAATGGACGCCTCTGCGTACCCAATATTCCTGACCTGAAGAACCTTATAATGGAGGAAGCCCATAATACTCCTTATTCTATTCACCCTGGAGGATCTAAGATGTATCAAGATTTGAAAGACACCTTTTGGTGGCATGGAATGAAGCGGGACATTGCCTCCTTTATCGCTCGATGTGATGTCTGCTAGAAGATTAAAGCTGAGCACCAACGCCCTGCCGGATTACTGCGACCTTTGAAGATACCAGTATGGAAATGGGAAGAAGTGGGAATGGACTTCATCACCGGACTTCCCAGATCTAGCCGTGGACATGATTCCATTTGGGTGATAGTTGATCGTCTCACTAAAGTCGCTCACTTTCTGCCTGTCAAGACCACCGATCGCGGGAGAGCGTTAGCCGATCTCTACATCTCCCGTATAGTTAGCCTTCACGGCGTTCCCAAGGTTATCGTGTCAGATCGAGGCACCCAATTCACTTCTCGTTTCTGGCACAAGCTTCACGAAGCTTTGGGCACCAAGTTATCGTTCAGTACCGCCTATCACCCCCAAACCAGAGGACAGACCGAAAGGGTAAATCAAATCCTCGAGGACATGCTTCGAGCCTGCGTTCTCGCTTATGGAACCAAATGGGAAGATTGCCTGCCCTTCACAGAGTTTTCCTATAACAACAGTTATCAAGCCAGCCTTCGGATGGCCCCATTTGAAGCCCTCTATGGGAGGCGGTGCCGAACCCCTCTCAATTGGACCGAGACCGGAGAAAGCCAAGTGTTCGGGCCAGACATACTTCGGGAAGCAGAGGAACAAGTTCAGCTTATCCGTGACCGACTGAGAGCGGCACAGTCCCGCCAGAAGAGCTATGCTGACTCCAAGCGTCGAGAGTTAACCTTCTGCGCCGGAGATTTCGCCTATCTCCGGGTAACCCCTCTCAAAGGAATGAAACGTTTCCATGTTAAAGGCAAGCTTGCGCCTAGGTATATTGGTCCTTTCAAGGTACTAGGACGAAGAGGAGAAGTATCTTACCAGCTTGAATTACCCCCGGAATTGTCAGAGTTTCATGACGTCTTTCATGTCTCCCAACTTCGGAGATACCTCCAAGCACCAAACAAGGCTGAAGTTTTTAAGGATATCGACTACCGTGCCATCGACCTCAATCACGACTTAACCTACAGAGAGAACCCCACCCGTATTCTGGATGAAGCCGTTAGGGTCACCCGCCGGAGAAAGATTAAATTCTTCAAGGTCCAATGGAGCAATCACTCTGAAGATGAAGCCACATGGGAAAGGGAGGATTATCTGAGACAAGAATTTCCACACCTGTTCAAGCTCCTAGCCGTGGAATCTCGGGACGAGATTCTTTTAAGGGGGGAAGGTCTGTAACACCCCATTTTTCAGAACCTGCATTTTTTTCAACAAGTTAAAAAATTTAAGCCAACAATTTTTTTTATTTAACACTTGTGCTTGAGTGTAGGTTAGAATTCTTGCTTAGCTTAACTCAACTTTTCTCTTGGTGTGTTATGTTTGTCACCATACCTCTAAGTGAAACAATGCACCACTTTTTAAATTTTTTAAGGTTGCTCTATTTAATTTAAATGGCACCATCTCTAATGCACTATGCCCCTCAAGAACCCTAACCCTAGGGTAGTGAGCATCACCTTTGGATGAGAGGGAACACTCTACCCTCTTGTCTACACCACCACCAATTCACCCAAAGTTGCACCATCAACACCATCACCACCTTATTAATTTGTCTTCAAATATTTTCACACTTGTGCACAAGCATTTTTGTCACACTTGGGCACATGCACATGGCATGGCCTCTCTCTTTTTCACCCCTGCCTCGTTTTCTTTCTCTTCTCTCTTTGGTTTTGGCCGAGAGACAAGAGGGGGAACCTCCCCCTCTCTTTTTCCCTTCTCTCTTCCCTCTCTTTTTCTTCTCTGTTTTGGGCCGTGGACAACACCACCCCCTCTCTCTACCCTGGCCCAACCCTGGCCCTCTCTCTTTCTCTCCTTTCTGGCCCGAAGGCCACCAGCCCACCTCCCTCTCTCGCGCCCAGAAAACCCTAGCCCGCGCGCCTGGTCAAGCGACATGATGGCACGGAGCCTCGCTCGACGCGCCATCACGCCTCGGCTGCAGCGCGTCGCCTCGACTCCCTCCCCCTCTGACGCTCCCTAGCTACGTCATCGTGGGGCCTACGCGTGACGCCAGCACCCGCTCGCCCGTTGGCCGTCGCCACCACCCACGCCACTGCCTCGCCTCCCTCCGCCTATATAAACCCCACCAGAGCCCCGCCTCCCTCTTCAGCTCCCACCTCCACTACGCCGCCAGGCTGCTCCACTCCCTCTCTGGCTGCTCGAGCAGCTGCTCGAGCCGCTGCCACCGCTGCCCGACGCCAAACCCGCCGTGGTCACCGTGGGAGTGACGCGCAGGTGGTCACCGCCGTGACGCCACCAACGGTCCTCTTCTTCCTCTCTCAACACCAGCACCCTCTCCTGCTTCTCCTAACCCTCTCTCTCTGCCCCTGACGCGCAGATCGGCGGTAGAGCGATGACACCGATGACGAGCCGATGCCGCCCGTGCTGCCGTTGACGTCGCCGGAGGAGGAGCAGATGCCCCTGGACACCGCCCGTGCACTTACCCGACGCACGACTACGCCACCACGACGCCTGCACCGATCCACGCCACCGCCAGCCGCCGGTAAGCCCCTGGCCGCCCCCTTTCTTCCTCCGCGCCGGCGAGCGCCACGGACGTCGCGCACGCGCCAGATCTAGGCCGTCGGATCCAGATCGGGCGGGCGCATGGCACATGCACGACCACGTCGGCGTGCATGGCCACGTCGGCCTGCCTGGCCCGCCACGGGCCCCTGGCCTTTCTTCTTTTTCTTTTTTCACCGGCCACCGGAGAGCCCCACTGGGCCGGCCCATTCGGCACAGCACCTGCACGGCCCAGGGCGTTCCCGCCCATTTCAATTATTTGAAAAATTGATAAACAGAAATTAAAAATGAAAACTGACCAGTGTACTGTTTTGCTTATAAAAGTAGTTTGGTAGCTCGGATTGATGTGATTCCAATTGCATTAGAACCGGTATGAAATTACCTTTCAGATGCCACTGGCCTTGTATTTTTAGGATTTTTGTGCGATTTTTAATAAATGAAACATGATCTCTGTTTCTGGATAGTATTTTGGACCTTAAAAATTGAAAAATAAATAATTGTGAGTGATTCCAATTGGGTTAGTCTTATTTTGTTACTGTGCATCCAGGAAAAATACCAGTAGCCTCTGTTAGTAATTTTTCATCTCTGGTTTTAAGTGTATGTGTGTCACATAAAATGATAGGGTGATAGTTTGATGTTTTTAATTATACCTTGATACTTCTTATTTATAAAAATGGCCAAACCATGTTTTGTTACTGCCAAACAACTCCCCTGCATATTTTCCCTTTTTAATTTATTTACTTTTGTTTCTTGAGCTATGTGTTGATTGTATGCATCGTTTACCTTTGCGACGCCAGATACAAACGAGGGAGAAGTGGAAGGGGAGGACTTTGGTGAAGAACTTGAGGAGGACCAGGGACAAGCCAACCAAGGCAAGCCATCTTTGAACTCTGAATGATGTGGGTTGGATGTCATTTGTTGATGTCCCTAAGAATCTTATCTATTTATGTGATGATCTCTCTATGTTGGTCTATGTATGGTTGTAATGGGAGAAGTTCCTTGTGGTGGTTTTTCATCTTGATTCACACGTTGGAGGGATGCATGGTGCCACTGCCGTGCTACTCCCTTGGGTCTTAGAGTGCTCAACATGAGTATATATTGCTCCAAATTGGAGTTTTACACCGCACCCCCACTTTGTTGAGTATAGAGGTATCAAAGTCATGAGGCTTGGTGTAATTCTCACATTGAGAGGATTATGCCGTGTGTCTTCTTGAGTTGTTAAATGGGTAATACACCTACACCACCCAAGTTGTAGAGTAGCACCACCTCTCTGAAAGTTTGATCCACCCTATGTTATATTCTTACATGCTTACCTTAAGCAAGTAGGATTCTCTTTATGCCACTCACATATGCTCTCATGGCATGATGACCTCCATCTCGGCCATGTCATTATAGTAGTTCCTTCTCATGAAACTATAGGTTGGGAACCCCTCAAGGTTTACCTTGTTGTAAATGTTTATGAAAACCTTGGGTGAGCTAACCCAAGTGTATGGTTTATGAAAGCAAAGGATCTTGATAAAGATTTTTGGGAAAGTGGTGTATGGATGTTGGTTGAGCAACCGAGGTGTTGTGGGAAAAAGAAATGGTTTCTAAAAAGGAGCACTGCGTATAAGTGTACACCAGCCCAACTTTATTCGCACAACCACATTATCCAATATGGGCACGGGCTTAGTCCGTAGTTCGTTGAAATTGGCATGAGCACCCTTCACAACTCTCTAGGGAGAGTCACAATGACCTCCGACGCCGGGTTGCGCTCTGGAGGAGGCAATACACTGTCTAAACCGATAGCCGGACGATTACTGAGGGTCTTCCGTCATGGCGCCGGAGATACGCTCAAAAGGAGGTATCTTTGCCGGGGTCTTGGGAAGGGGTAAGCCCGCAGGGAAGGACTTGTGCCAATGGAGACGGGCGAAAGACTATGACTGGTTATCCGAGTCCCGCATACTTTCGTATGATGATCCGGGGATGATCCCGGCGGATTTATCAGTTCTTGTGGGAAAAGTGCGCAAACTCTGCAGAGTTAAATCTATTCGAATAGCGGCGTCCGCGGTCACGGACGGGTTGCAAAGGTCTACCTTTACCGGGGCTTGTGTTTTGTTTTGAGCAAATGTTTTGCAAAGGAAGTGTTGTGTTGTTGTGTACCTATGAGGTACGGAAAAAGGGCGTGTGTTGACCATATGGAGATGGTCGCGGAAAATACTGAGACTAAGTGGGGAACTCTTTCCTAGATGTTTCTTGAAGAGGAACTCTTCTTTAACAAAGATATAGAGATGTCATAGGACTTTCCCTCGCATATTCATCAATTGAGATGAAAGAATGCAACTCTTCTTTAACAAAGATATAGAGATGTCATAGGACTTTCCCTCGCATATTCATCAATTGAGATGAAAGAATGCAACTCTTCTTTAACAAAGATATAGAGATGTCATAGGACTTTCCCTCGCATATTCATCAATTGAGATGAAAGAATGCAACTCTTCTTTAACAAAGATGTAGAGATGTCATAGGACAATCGTAGTGTTCTTTTCACTTGAGGAGTCGGGATGCTATGCCAACAATTGTTGTTGGTACATGCTATATCCACAAGAGAAACTATTTCTCTTCCACATGCTATATCCACAAGAGAAACTATTCTTCCTCTCTTGTCTCCCTTAGTTAGCTTATGTTAGCACCCCTCTTATGATGGTTTGCAAGTACAATTCCAAATGTACTTACGGCTTTGTCCCTGGCTATTAACTTGGCCAGACTATGAGGAGGACTATGAAGACGATGGAGGATATCAGGACGACTATGCGACCTAGGACGCTCTCCAAGTCAGATGCCTGTATGTCTAAGGCATGACTTGGGCCCGACGACGTTGATTTGTATCCGCTGCTGTGTTTGTGAACTTGCCCGTTGAGGCATTTATGTAAGCCTGGGTCATGTGACCCCGCTTTGTAAGACTTATTTATTCGGTATTGTAATGGATGATGTAATTCTGGATATTCAGTTCGGTTATGTGCTCACGGTGCACTGATCATGGGATCGTGAGTTGAATGCATAACTGGGTATTTCGGACAGCTAGTCCGGGGTCCCCACATCAGGTCCATTGACTAAAACCTCTCCCGTGAGCAAAACATGATAAAGCACCGGAAGGCCAAGGTGTTATATCTTTACAAATGTAAACTAGATTGTTGACTCTAGTGCAAGTGGGAGACTGTTGGAGATATGCCCAAGAGGCAATAATAAAATGGTTATTATAATATATCTTTGAGTTTATGATAATGTTTACATACCATGCTATAATTGTACTAATCGAAACATTGATACATGTGTGTTATGTGAACAACAAGGAGTCCCTAGTAAGCCTCTTGTATAACTAGCTTGTTGATTAATAGATGATCATAGTTTCATGATCATGAACATTGGATGTTATTAATAACAAGGTTATGTCATTATATGAATGATGTAATGGACACACCCAATTAAGCGTAGCATAAGATCACGTCATTAAGTTCATTTGCTATAAGCTTTCGATACATAGTTACCTAGTCCTTCGACCATGAGATCATGTAAATCACTTATGCTGGAAGGGTACTTTGATTACATCAAACGCCACTGCGTAAGTGGGTGGTTATAAAGGTGGGATTAGGTATTCTGAAAGTATGAGTTGAGGCATATGGATCAACAGTGGGATTTGTCCATCCCGATGACGGATAGATATACTCTGGGCCCTCTCGGTGGAATGTCGTCTAATTCGCTTGCAAGCATATGAATGGTTCATAAGAGACCACATACCACGGTACGAGTAAAGAGTACTTGTCATGAGACGAGGTTGAACAAGGTATAGAGATACCGATGATCAAACCTCCGACAAGTAAAATATCGCATGACAAAGGGAATCGGTATCATATGTGAATGGTTCAATCGATCACTAAAGTCATCGTTGAATATGTGGGAGCCATTATGGATCTCTAGATCCCGCTATTGGTTATTGGTCGGAGAGAAGTCTCAACCATGTCTGCATAGTTCGCGAACCGTAGGGTGACACACTTAAGGTTTTATGTCGTTTAAGTAGATATGGAATATGGAATGGAGTTCGAAGTTTTGTTCGGAATCTCGGATGGGATCCAGGACATCACGAGGAGTTCCGGAATGGTCCGGAGAATAAGATTCATATATAGGAAGTCACTTTCCAAGTTTGGAAATGATCCGGTGAATTTATGGAAGGTAGTTTCTAGAATTATCCGGAATAAATCACTATGGAAGGAGGAGTCCCGGAGGGACTCCACAAACTCTAACCAGCCAACCAAGTGGGAGGGTGGAGTCCATGGTGGACTCCACCTCCTTGGCCGGCCAAGTAAAGGGGGAAGGGGAGAGTCCCTGTCCCTCTAGGTTTCGTCCATAAGGCAGTTTTTCTGTTGGGGTCTTATTCGAAGACTTTGGGCAAACCCTTGGGGTTCCACCTATATAATGAGGAGGAGAGGGAGGGGCTGCCCATGGCTTGGCCGCACCCCCTAGGGCATCCAAGGACCGGCGCCCAAGTTCCCCTCCCCTCTCCCCAAACCCTAGCCTCTCCTCCTCCATATAATACTCCCGCAGCGCATAGGCGAAGCCCTGCCGGAGTTCTCCACCACCACCGCCACCACGTCGTCGTGCTGCCGGGATTCCGAGGAGGATCTACTACTTCCGCTGCCCGCTGGAACGGGGAGTAGGACGTCGTCTTCATCAACACCGAACGTGTGACCGAGTACGGAGGTGCTACCCGACTGTGGCACCGTCAAGATCTTCTACGCGCTTTTGAAAGCGACAAGTGATCATCTTCTGCAACAACGAGATCTAATCTCGTAGGCTTTGGAAATCTTCGAGGGTTAGTCTCATGATCTTCTCGTTTCTCCCATCTTCTTGATTGGATCTTGGCTTGGTTTTCGTTCTTGCGGTAGGAAATTTTTTGTTTTCTATGCTACGAATCCCTTCAGTAGCACCCTTGGGTGTGAACTTCGGGATACATCGTCTCCTCGTGCACCAGTTACTTCTGTAACATCCCAAAAATTTCAAAACAAAACAAATGAATTTCCCTAGTTCCAAATTTTGGAACCAACAAAAAACTTTATTTAAATTAAGTGTGATACATAGTGATCTTGCTTAATTCTTGTGCTATTGCTATGATTGCTTGTTAAAGTAGTTTGAAATAATCTTAAACCCTAAACCTCACCCCTCTTTTCACCATCCTAGTTAAAATAAAATAAAAGGAAATTAAATAAGAAAAAGGCATATGTGCCTATGGCTATTCCTATAAATCTTTACCCTAAGCTTCTCTACTTTGCTTAGAGGTTTGGAAAACCTACATACACCTTACCTAGTACTTATCAAATCAAATCCAAGTTGAAACAAAAGAAAATAAAAAGAAACTAAAAATGTCATAGAGGCATATGAGAGTAAAATAGCAAATATGTGAATTTAAGAATATTGACCCTAGTACATGTTGTGAATGGTTGGATCACTCCTATATACCATTTCAACACTCAACAACACCAATTGAGTCAAGCCAAGTCAAAGTAAAACACAAATGCAACATATGCATAGAGGCATATGTGACACATAGCCATAATACCCAATTCTTGATCTATGCCTTTAAACCTTGACCAAATGATGTGAAACCATCTCTCAACATAATATAACACTAAATTGACCCTAACCCATGCCCAAGGGAAGCAAGATGAACAATTAACAAGAATAATGAAATTTGACACATCACCTCTTATGTGTTATGGCCATTTTTGCAAATCTTTAAACAAGACCATTTGAAATGGTTTCAATGGTCTTAGAATGTTTCTAAACTAATAAGAATCACATTAGAGTCAAGAAAAGTCAATCAAATGGAGAGAAATCAAATGGTGAGAAAATCCCATTTTCACTCACATACACACTTAGCCAAATTTGCAAATCTTCAACCAAGGCCACCATTGCTTGATCTATTGTTTGTAAAACTCTTATATATGATAAACAAACACAATTGCATCAAAGAAACCAAAATCAAACCAATGCAAATCTCAAAACCTTCACACATATGATAATGGTCATATGTGCACTTTTTAACATCTTCCTCACTTTACCCCCTGGTTTTGACTTTTCTTCAAACTAAACTTGGTCAACACTTGCCATGTCATCCAAGACCTTGTCAAAGTGAACAACTTTGCTGTTGACCACCCATGCTAACTTTGACCAGGTTGACCAGAATAGAGTTGACAAGTGGAGACATTGAAATAGAGAGAAGATAACCCCCCAATTTGAAATCTCACAAACCTTCACCAAAATGAATACCACCACCACCATTCTATCACATTAATTATATAAATGAGTTCCACCAAAAATATTTCCAAAATTCCACCAAAATGTTCATGCGGCCATTTTCACAAACACTTGGCAGGCAACATTCCAGATTTGTCATACACTCTATTACCCACCAGTTTTTAGACTAAACCTTGCATGATCAGAGCTGATCATCACCCCTCTACACCTCCTGCATCCCTACATGTCCTTGCCCTGCTGATTAAAGTGTGGAAAAGCCCTAGACTATGCAATGCCGTGCACATGCCGACCCTCAAGCACTTGATCACTCTGAGCCTCCACTCTCTCTCTCACCTTGTCCTGGAGCATCACCGAACCTCCCTGATCATCACCCTGCACAACTGGAGCTCGCACGAGCACGGCATTGGCCGAGACAGACGCGCCCAGACACGCCCAGCACCATGCCAGTCATGCGGTGAGCGTGCACTGGACGCGCCAGAGCGGCAAGCCGTGCCATCGCTCTCGTCCTCACCTACCTCTCTAGTTCTGCATCAAGCATCACCATCACCTCCTCTAGCCCCTAGACATGCTCAGTGGCGCGCAGGAGCACCGTCGCCCTCGTCCTCGCCGGAGACCTGCCACTAAGTACCGCGGCATGATTTGCACGCGCCCGAGCCATCCTGTCACCCTTTGGCAGCACTAGCTAGACGTTGAGCGTTGCCTAGCCGTCGCCTACCTCGCGCCCCCATCGCCTTGCCCCTTCACCCCTCCAATCGTCGGCGTCCTTGACGACCAGCAGCTCCGCCATGGCCACCCCTCGCCCTATAAAAGGGAGGCATTCCCTGGACGAATTCCTCACCCCATCTGCTTCCCCTCTTCCTTCTGAGCCTCCTCGATCCCTCGCTCATCCACATTGCGCAGTAGAACGCTCCAATCGAGACGTCGATCGCCAGAGTCCGCCGCAGAACCACCCTTCGATTTAGGCCACCCCAAGCGACGCCGCGACCACCATTCAACTCCTCGTCATCGACAACCTCTCCTCGCACCCTGCAGAGCCCCGCGGGAACCTCCGTCGCGCCGCCGACCCCCTACCTCGCCGTCGCAGCACGTCCTCCTCCCCCGTCGACGACGACGACGGTCGACCGTTGGATCCGCTTCTGATCGCGCGGCTCAGGTGAGTTGATACCGTTTCGGTGAATTTACCCACTGACGCGTGGGACCCCCTGTCAGCAGGCCCGTTTCGTTACTGGGCCAGTTCCCCTTTTTAAACCATTTCGGCCCATCTGTTTCCCGCGCAGCCCAACACTTTAAATCTTGTATTAATTCATTTCAGCAGTTATTCAATTCTGGTCTGTGCTATAAATTGAATAGTTCAAAATCTACAAATCCAAATTTAGTGAATCAAATTGTTCTGGAAAGCTTATGAATTTATCTAGCTAACCCCACTGGATTCAACCCCATATGTTGTGTAGTTCTTGAATAGCAAAAATAACAAAACAGATACTTTTCAGTATTCAAATAAATCTTAAAAATCAACCATTGTGAATTTTGAAGTGAATCCAATTGCAATAATTCACATTTAACAAACCCTAATTTACTCTGTAAAAATATGATATGGGTTCTGTACATGATCATGGGCTAGAAGCAAAATATTGGCTATGTAGTCAATACTAGCCCATTTAAACTATTTCAAATTTTAGGAATTTAAATCTATGAGGTGTAGCACCTCATTTAAATCATTCTCACAAGTGATATGAAGTAATGTGTTGACCTTTAAATGCTTAGGCTCATACTTGCTCACTTGTAGAATTTAAATCAACATAGTATTTAAATTGCAAAGGTTATTTAAAACACATGAGATGATGAATCCCATTTAAATCACTTTTCTCAAATACTAAGTGTGAAGTGTTGACCTTGGTCAACATGGGATCATCCCTGGTTATTTGAGAAGATTAAATCTTAAGAAGATTCAATGAGAGGAAATTATTTCTCCAAACCAAAGAGAAACCCTAATTCCAATCTTCAATGAGAGGAAATTATTTCTCCTAAGATTAAATAAAGAAACCCTAGCATAATTTGAGAATAAATGTTAAGTAGTGATGCTAGATCCTTTGTGTGAGCCAATAAGGCTAATTAAGACTACTTAAGTGTTGTTTGGTGATTATATCCTCGTATTCGTTTATAGACGCTAGTACCGAAGACTATCAAGAGGAAGAGGTCTTCTACCAAGAGGAAGAGCAAGAGAACTTTGATCACATCACCAACCAAGGCAAGCTATTACCAATGCAAGCTAGACTAATGCAAACCATTTTGGTTGCAAGTTATATTCTTGCAAAGTGCAAAGCTCTACAAGAGCAAGGCACCATTACATTTTACTTTATGAACCTATCCCAAGTTTTTACTTTACAAGCTTTACTTGCTTTTATTTATCAAAGTTACTTTTTGATTTATGATTCACTTGGTTGAATTATATAGTAGTACAAGAGAATCACACTTAGCCTAGCAAGCTCCAAGATACTTAGCACCCCTCATAACTAGTGGCTAGTGCTCAATATTAAAAGTGACTACTCTAGTTGGGAACTTGTGAATTGAAATGACTTTGAAAACCTTGGAATGATGAGTCATTCTATTGAGAGATTTTGAAGGTGAATATGACTGGTGAATGACTTGGTGAATTTAACAAAAACTGATGGTTGGGTTCGGATGCGATACCATTCCAATTTTACAAGTACCCCCATAATACCTGAATCTGGGTAAGGCTTAGCTGGAAACTTATGTATTTTAGTATGGGTTCCCTCTAAACAAGCGTCATAGGGGTTATGCCGAGGCTGCCTCCGTACTGGTGAAGTGATGTGAAATGACGTGAAATGAGGTGAATGTCTGGCCCAAGCCTGTGCGGTTCCTGTGCCGACCGCGTGTCTTCACCGGGAGGCCAAGCTCATGGGGAGAGGTGCCTATACTAGAGTATGTAAATGAAAGGTTAGGATTGGTAGTTCGCGTCTGCGTACGATAAATCAGACGATTACCCACGACGAACTATTGCAATTATTGTGGCACAAGTGTACAACCTCTGCAGAGTTAAACCTATTCGAATAGCCGCGTCCGCGGTTATGGACAGTTGGAAAGGCCATACTGTTCCGTCATCAGAACTTTTCTAAAAATATGAATGGTGACTTGTGATTTGAATTGAAAGGTGACTTTGACTTTGAATCACAACTGAGTTGTGGGAATGACACTAATGTTCCCACATGAGTTAGTTAAGCAAATGAAGAGTTTTTGATTATTAAAGTGTTTTATGAAATAAAACTGGCTTTATGCAAATGAAACTAGAGCTTAGAATCCCCTTACTATAGTTGATAGTGTTTACCTTAGTATTAGTTTGCGAGTACTTTAAAGTACTCATGGCTGTGTCCCTGGCTATTCAAATGGCCAGACTATGAAGACGAGTACCAGAACCCGGAAGAAGGACCGCAGGACGTCTACGACAACTAGGATCACTCATGACGTCAACAGTTGCCCGTGGAATAGATGGACTACTACTACGCTATTTTCGCTTCCGCTATGTGTTATGTAATGGATCAATAGAACTTCTATTATTGTAAGGAGACTGGATCATGTGATCCTTTATTTGTAAGACGATTATGTGTTGTAATGAATGATGTGTTGTGATATCAATCTATTATGTCTCGCAAAAACAATATTCCTGGGATTGCGAGGAATGGCATAATAGGCATCTGGACTTAAAAATCCGGGTGTTGACAAGTTGGTATCAGAGCCATTGTTGACCTTAGGAGACCCTAGTTAGAATGGACGTCTGAAAAATTTAGTTTCAAAACAAATGAAGTGACTATTTAAGAAAACTTATTCTCCCTCTTATCATTGAGATCTTTTTCAAATAAGAAAGTTATGCTCTATTCCTCTTATACTATTACCTAAAATTTTGACACACTTCTCTAACTTACTCACCATAATTCTTCACAGATGGAGTACAAATGGGAGTTTTATCCGCTTGGCCACGGAGGAAACCTGATGTTCGAGAAAGACTTGAAGCAACTAGTAGACTATCTAGGACGCCCATACCCCGAGTTCTTCGGAACACCCCTCAACCATCACTCCGGAGGACCACCTCGGTGGGAAGTTTCTGCCGATCTACGAAGGAAGCCTGGAACCCCAATATGGGAAACCATATGGTTTTCTGTAACGGGAAACACTTGGAAGGAAGGACTAGTCAGAGCAATGCAAGAAGCAATTTCTCGTCTGTGTGGACAAAATGAGAACAAGATTAAGAACACTCGCTTCATCTACTACCCAAGACATGACCCCACCGGAAGACCAATGACCATGCCCCCGCACACGGAGATGAACCACTATGTAGCACACCTCGACTTCATGCTATACAAAACCCGCAAGGAGTTGGACAACGCCCTCGCTTTTCGCCAAGCACATTACCCGTGAAGACGAAGAATCCCCCCCTGAAGAGTAGTTTCATTTAAAGCACTTTCGTATGTGTGAGTTGTATCAGGATCCCCTTGTATCGTAGAGCGATGAATGGTTCTTCAAACCAACGGTGTGTTAGCTTTGTAATGTGTGATGCTTGGTATGAATGAAAAGTGTTGTCGGTTTTTACCCCCGCAACACTACTCAAGTTTTCAATATTATGAACTTTTTAAACTTTAACAAAACAAACCATAGAAATTTCCCTCTTATCTTATCATCTACATCAATGTTCAGATGGCCCCTCCCAATCGCACCAACGACGCGATGATGCAACTGCTGCAAACCCTGCTTGCCGACCGAGAAGTCGAGAGAGCTGAACGCCAAGCCAACATTGCTGCACTGCAATAGATAGCTCAGAACAATCAAGGCCACGGAAACAACGATCACCCTGGATCGAAGCTGAAGAACTTTCAGCACACCAACCCTCCGGTATTCAACAAGACTGAAGAGCCCCTCGATGCTGATGACTGGCTCCAGACCATGGAGAACAACCTCGAAGTTGCGGGAGTTGAAGCCGCAGAAAAAGTACTATTTGCCACCCACTACCTGTCAGGACCTGCCAGAGCCTGGTGGACAAGTGCCCGTGCAATGAATGCGGGACAGATGATGACATGGGAAGACTTCAAGCTGAAGTTTAGCAAATATCATGTGCCTCAAGGACTGATCAAGAAAATGAGAGACGAGTTCCGTGAACTCAAGCAAGGAAAAATGTCCGTGGTGGAATATCGCGACAGGTTTCTCACTCTGTCAAGGTACGCCCTGGATGAGACCGACACCAATGAGAAGAGAAAGGAAAGATTTCTGAACGGACTGCACGATGAGATGCAAACTGTGTTAGTGAACATTCCGTTCGCTGACTTAGAAGCCCTGGTAGACTCAGCCATACAGATGGAAGGAAAGCTGCATCAGGCCAACGAGAACCGCAAGCGCAGAATGATGAACCAGAATGGACCCCACCACATCCAGAAGTACCGCAATAACTCGTCTGGAGGATTCACCCAAAGATACAACAAGCCCCCTGCCCAGAATTATCGCCCCAACAACCACAACAACAACGGAGGACCCCGAAGCCCGGAGGCAACAATAACAACAACCACAACAACAACAACCACCCCAACAATAGCAATAACAATGGAAACAACAACAACACCAATACTGCCCCAAGGACTGGAAGCAATGCTACCCCCGTCATTCCCAAAGACAAGTCCACCGTCAACTGCTACGAATGTGGAGTTGTGGGTCACTTCTCCAATGAGTGCCCCAAAAAGCTTGCCAGGATTGCCGCCAATACCGCTGCACCTACTCAGCAACAGCGCCGCTTTGCCGGAAGAAGGAACCAGAACAACAACAACGGTCGCCTCTACCACATGACTGCCGCTGAAGCTCAGGAAGCACCCCAGACCATGCCAAGTATGTCTTCCTGTTAATAAAATGCCCAATCTCTCTTAGGAACCTAACTTTTCTTAAAATCTCGGGACGATATTTGTTTAAGGGGGAAGGGTTTGTAACATCCCAAAAATTTCAAAACAAAACAAATGAATTTCCCTAGTTCCAAATTTTGGAACCAACAAAAAACTTTATTTAAATTAAGTGTGATACATAGTGATCTTGCTTAATTCTTGTGCTATTGCTATGATTGCTTGTTAAAGTAGTTTGAAATAATCTTAAACCCTAAACCTCACCCCTCTTTTCACCATCCTAGTTAAAATAAAATAAAAGGAAATTAAATAAGAAAAAGGCATATGTGCCTATGGCTATTCCTATAAATCTTTACCCTAAGCTTCTCTACTTTGCTTAGAGGTTTGGAAAACCTACATACACCTTACCTAGTACTTATCAAATCAAATCCAAGTTGAAACAAAAGAAAATAAAAAGAAACTAAAAATGTCATAGAGGCATATGAGAGTAAAATAGCAAATATGTGAATTTAAGAATATTGACCCTAGTACATGTTGTGAATGGTTGGATCACTCCTATATACCATTTCAACACTCAACAACACCAATTGAGTCAAGCCAAGTCAAAGTAAAACACAAATGCAACATATGCATAGAGGCATATGTGACACATAGCCATAATACCCAATTCTTGATCTATGCCTTTAAACCTTGACCAAATGATGTGAAACCATCTCTCAACATAATATAACACTAAATTGACCCTAACCCATGCCCAAGGGAAGCAAGATGAACAATTAACAAGAATAATGAAATTTGACACATCACCTCTTATGTGTTATGGCCATTTTTGCAAATCTTTAAACAAGACCATTTGAAATGGTTTCAATGGTCTTAGAATGTTTCTAAACTAATAAGAATCACATTAGAGTCAAGAAAAGTCAAATCAAATGGAGAGAAATCAAATGGTGAGAAAATCCCATTTTCACTCACATACACACTTAGCCAAATTTGCAAATCTTCAACCAAGGCCACCATTGCTTGATCTATTGTTTGTAAAACTCTTATATATGATAAACAAACACAATTGCATCAAAGAAACCAAAATCAAACCAATGCAAATCTCAAAACCTTCACACATATGATAATGGTCATATGTGCACTTTTTAACATCTTCCTCACTTTACCCCCTGGTTTTGACTTTTCTTCAAACTAAACTTGGTCAACACTTGCCATGTCATCCAAGACCTTGTCAAAGTGAACAACTTTGCTGTTGACCACCCATGCTAACTTTGACCAGGTTGACCAGAATAGAGTTGACAAGTGGAGACATTGAAATAGAGAGAAGATAACCCCCCAATTTGAAATCTCACAAACCTTCACCAAAATGAATACCACCACCACCATTCTATCACATTAATTATATAAATGAGTTCCACCAAAAATATTTCCAAAATTCCACCAAAATGTTCATGCGGCCATTTTCACAAACACTTGGCAGGCAACATTCCAGATTTGTCATACACTCTATTACCCACCAGTTTTTAGACTAAACCTTGCATGATCAGAGCTGATCATCACCCCTCTACACCTCCTGCATCCCTACATGTCCTTGCCCTGCTGATTAAAGTGTGGAAAAGCCCTAGACTATGCAATGCCGTGCACATGCCGACCCTCAAGCACTTGATCACTCTGAGCCTCCACTCTCTCTCTCACCTTGTCCTGGAGCATCACCGAACCTCCCTGATCATCACCCTGCACAGCTGGAGCTCGCGCGAGCACGGCATTGGCCGAGACAGACGCGCCCAGACACGCCCAGCACCATGCCAGTCATGCGGTGAGCGTGCACTGGACGCGCCAGAGCGGCAAGCCGTGCCATCGCTCTCGTCCTCCCCTACCTCTCTAGTTCTGCATCAAGCATCACCATCACCTCCTCTAGCCCCTAGACATGCTCAGTGGCACGCAGGAGCACCGTCGCCCTCGTCCTCGCCGGAGACCTGCCACTAAGTACCGCGGCATGATTTGCACGCGCCCGAGCCATCCTGTCACCCTTTGGCAGAGCTAGCTAGACGTTGAGAGTTGCCTAGCCATCGCCTACCTCGCGCCCCCATCGCCTTGCCCCTTCACCCCTCCAATCGCCGGCGCCCTTGACGACCAGCAGCTCCGCCATGGCCACCCCTCGCCCTATAAAAGGGAGGCATTCCCTGGACGAATTCCTCACCCCATCTGCTTCCCCTCTTCCTTCTGAGCCTCCTCGATCCCTCGCTCATCCACATTGCGCAGTAGAACGCTCCAATCGAGACGTCGATCGCCGGAGTCCGCCGCAGAACCACCCTTCGATTTAGGCCACCCCAAGCGACGCCGCGACCACCATTCAACTCCTCGTCATCGACAACCTCTCCTCACACCCTGCAGAGCCCCGCGGGAACCTCCGTCGCGCCGCCGACCCCCTACCTCGCCGTCGCAGCACGTCCTCCTCCCCCGTCGACGACGACGACGGTCGACCGTCGGATCCGCTTCTGATCGCGCGGCTCAGGTGAGTTGATACCGTTTCGGTGAATTTACCCACTGACACGTGGGACCCCCTGTCAGCAGGCCCGTTTCGTTACTGGGCCAGTTCCCCTTTTTAAACCATTTCGGCCCATCTGTTTCCCGCGCAGCCCAACACTTTAAATCTTGTATTAATTCATTTCAGCAGTTATTCAATTCTGGTCTGTGCTATAAATTGAATAGTTCAAAATCTACAAATCCAAATTTAGTGAATCAAATTGTTCTGGAAAGCTTATGAATTTATCTAGCTAACCCCACTAGATTCAACCCCATATGTTGTGTAGTTTTTGAATAGCAAAAATAACAAAACAGATACTTTTCAGTATTCAAATAAATCTTAAAAATCAACCGTTGTGAATTTTGAAGTGAATCCAATTGCAATAATTCACATTTAACAAACCCTAATTTAATATGTAAAAATATGATATGGGTTCTGTACATGATCATGGGCTAGAAGCAAAATATTGGCTATGTAGTCAATACTAGCCCATTTAAACTATTTCAAATTTTAGGAATTTAAATCTATGAGGTGTAGCACCTCATTTAAATCATTCTCACAAGTGATATGAAGTAATGTGTTGACCTTTAAATGCTTAGGCTCATACTTGCTCACTTGTAGAATTTAAATCAACATAGTATTTAAATTGCAAAGGTTATTTAAAACACATGAGATGATGAATCCCATTTAAATCACTTTTCTCAAATACTAAGTGTGAAGTGTTGACCTTGGTCAACATGGGATCATCCCTGGTTATTTGAGAAGATTAAATCTTAAGAAGATTCAATGAGAGGAAATTATTTCTCCAAACCAAAGAGAAACCCTAATTCCAATCTTCAATGAGAGGAAATTATTTCTCCTAAGATTAAATAAAGAAACCCTAGCATAATTTGAGAATAAATGTTAAGTAGTGATGCTAGATCCTTTGTGTGAGCCAATAAGGCTAATTAAGACTACTTAAGTGTTGTTTGGTGATTGTATCCTCGTATTCGTTTATAGACGCTAGTACCGGAGACTATCAAGAGGAAGAGGTCTTCTACCAAGAGGAAGAGCAAGAGAACTTTGATCACATCACCAACCAAGGCAAGCTATTACCAATGCAAGCTAGACTAATGCAAACCATTTTGGTTGCAAGTTATATTCTTGCAAAGTGCAAAGCTCTACAAGAGCAAGGCACCATTACATTTTACTTTATGAACCTATCCCAAGTTTCTACTTTACAAGCTTTACTTGCTTTTATTTATCAAAGTTACTTTTTGATTTATGATTCACTTGGTTGAATTATATAGTAGTACAAGAGAATCACACTTAGCCTAGCAAGCTCCAAGATACTTAGCACCCCTCATAACTAGTGGCTAGTGCTCAATATTAAAAGTGACTACTCTAGTTGGGAACTTGTGAATTGAAATGACTTTGAAAACCTTGGAATGATGAGTCATTCTATTGAGAGATTTTGAAGGTGAATATGACTGGTGAATGACTTGGTGAATTTAACAAAAACTGATGGTTGGGTTCGGATGCGATACCATTCCAATTTTACAAGTACCCCCACAATACCTGAATCTGGGTAAGGCTTAGCTGGAAACTTATGTATTTTAGTATGGGTTCCCTCTAAACAAGCGTCATAGGGGTTATGCCGAGGCTGCCTCCGTACTGGTGAAGTGATGTGAAATGACGTGAAATGAGGTGAATGTCCGGCCCAAGCCCTGTGCAGTTCCCAGGCTGACCGCGTGTCTTCACTGGGAGGCCAAGCTCATGGGGAGAGGTGCCTATACTAGAGTATGTAAATGAAAGGTTAGGATTGGTAGTTCGCGTACTGCGTACGATAAATCAGGGCCGATTACCCACGACGAACTATTGCAATTATTGTGGCACAAGTGTACAACCTCTGCAGAGTTAAACCTATTCGAATAGCCGCGTCCGCGGTTATGGACAGTTGGAAAGGCCATACTGTTCCGTCATCAGAACTTTTCTAAAAATATGAATGGTGACTTGTGATTTGAATTGAAAGGTGACTTTGACTTTGAATCACAACTAAGTTGTGGGAATGACACTAATGTTCCCACATGAGTTAGTTAAGCAAATGAAGAGTTTTTGATTATTAAAGTGTTTTATGAAATAAAACTAGCTTTATGCAAATGAAACTAGAGCTTAGAATCCCCTTACTATAGTTGATAGTGTTTACCTTAGTATTAGTTTGCGAGTACTTTAAAGTACTCATGGCTGTGTCCCTGGCTATTCAAATGGCCAGACTATGAAGACGAGTACCAGAACCCGGAAGAAGGACCGCAGGACGTCTACGACAACTAGGTTCACTCATGACGTCAACAGTTGCCCGTGGAATAGATGGACTACTACTACGCTATTTTCGCTTTCGCTATGTGTTATGTAATGGATCAATAGAACTTCTATTATTGTAAGGAGACTGGATCATGTGATCCTTTATTTGTAAGACGATTATGTGTTGTAATGAATGATGTGTTGTGATATCAATCTATTATGTCTCGCAAAAACAATATTCCTGGGATTGCGAGGAATGGCATAATAGGCATCTGGACTTAAAAATCCGGGTGTTGACAACTTCTCAACCTGAGCTCCTTTACCTATGCGCTTTACATTGTGTTATCTATCATGCTTGATGCTATACCTATCTTGTTATCACCTTGTTGCTCATCATGCTAGCATTGGTTGTTGGAGCACTTAGGCAAACCCCTAGTTGATAGGCTTTGAGCTAAACTAGTAAACACTTAGTTTTATTCCGCCTAGTTTAGCTCTCAAGTAGAAGTTTTTATACACGCCCTATTCACCCCTTTCTAGGCGACGTCCTAGTACATTCAATTGGTATCAGAGCGAGGGCTCTCTTATCTTGTTGGGCTTCACCGCCTAGAGAGTATGACGTCGGCTAGAGGATTAGTGCACATTTCCACCTTTTCATTTGATGGCACTAATTATGATGCTTGGAAATTCTACATGCTTGATTATTTTAGGGTCATGCACCCACGTGTGGAGCAAATTCTTGATATGGGTTTTTCTCCTCCTAAGGATCCACAAAATCCAACTTTTGAGGTGAAGAAAAACTCTTATCTAGATGCTCAAGCAACTCAAGTGCTTTGTCCTGTTGTGAGTCATGTAGAGATTTCCTCCATCGCGCCTTTCCGTAGTGCTCATGAGTTTTGGACAAAGCTTCGAGATACATATGGTGGATCCAAGACCATTGAGGATGATCACACTCCTTCCACTTCACCAATGTGTGGTAAGACACAAGGTAATGGTATGGTGAGTGGTGATGAACATTGCATTGTTGATAGTGAGCTTTCTCTTGATGATTCTTCATCCCTATCCCATTGCAATGTCTCATCTTTGGACTTTAGCACTTGTAGCACTATAAATGCTTTACATGCTAGTGTTGATAGTCCTTGCATATCTTCATTCAATGATGATATGCTTCTATTGTCTTGTTGCCATAATGAAAATACTTTGCTTTCCTCTAGTATTTGTGTGACTAACAATGTAGAGGAAACTGAAGATTCTATGGGCCAAGACAAGATCTTGGATGGAGCTTCAAGTAGTTCATCTTCTTCATCATCGCACGGTTCCTACACTTGCCTTATGGCTAAGGCTTCTTATACGTCTCAAACGTATCTATAATTTCTTATGTTCCATGCTAGTTTTATGACAATACTCACATGATTTATATACACTTTATATCATTTTGATGCATTTTCCCGCACTAACCTATTAACAAGATGCCGAAGCGCCAGTTCCTGTTTTCTGCTGTTTTTGGTTTCAGAAATCCTACACAGGAAATATTCTCGGAATTGGACGAAACAAAAGCCCACGGTCTTATTTTCCACGGAGCCTTCCAGAAGTCTGAAGAGGAGACGAAGAGGGGCGACGAGGCGGCCACACCCTAGGGGGGCGCGGCCCCACCCCTGGCCGCGCCGCCCTATGGGGTGGGCCCCTCGAGCGTCCCCCGACTCTGCCCCTTCGCCTATATATTCTCTCCGTCACGAAAGCACTAGTACCGAGAGCCACGATACGAGAAAAGTTCCAGAGACGCCACCGCCGCCAATCCCATCTCGGGGGATTCAGGAGATCGCCTCCGGCACCCTGCCGGAGAGGGGAATCATCACCGGAGGGCTCTACATCACCATGCTCGCCTCCGGACTGATGCGTGAGTAGTTCATCCTTGGACTATGGGTCCATAGCAGTAGCTAGATGGTTGTCTTCTCCTCTTGTGCTATCATGTTTAGATCTTGTGAGCTGCCTATCATGATCAAGATCATGTATTTGTAATGCTACATGTTGTGTTTGTTGGGATCCGATGAATATGGAATACTATGTCAAGTTGATTATTGATCTATCATATATGTGTTGTTTATGATCTTGCATGCTCTCCGTTCCTAGTAGAGGCTCTGGCCAAGTTGATACATGTAACTCCAAGAGGGGGTATTTATGCTCGATAGTGGGTTCATGCCTCCATTGAATCTGGGACAGTGATAGAAAGTTCTAAGATTATGGATGTGCTGTTGCCACTAGGGATAAAACATCAATGCTTTGTCTAATGATATTTGTATTGTTTACATTACGCACAGTACTTAATGCAATTTTCTGTTGTTTGCAACTTAATACTGGAAGGGGTGCGGATGCTAACCCGAAGGTGGAATTTTTAGGCATAGATGCATGCTGGATAGCGGTCTATGTTCTTTGTCGTAATGCCCTAAGTAAAACTCATAGTAGTCATCATGATATGTATGTGCATTGTTATGCCCTCTCTATTTGTCAATTGCCCAACTGTAATTTGTTCACCCAACATGCTATTTATCTTATTGGAGAGACACCACTAGTGAACTGTGGACCCCGGTCCATTCTTTTACATCTGAAATACAATCTACTGCAATCATTGTTCTCTGTTGTTCTTTGCAAACAAACATCATTCTCCACACCATACGTTTAATCCTTTGTTTACATCAAGCCGGTGAGATTGACAACCTCACTGTTAAGTTGGGGCAAAGTATTTTGATTGTGTTGTGCAGGTTCCACGTTGGCGTCGGAATCCCTGGTGTTGCGCCGCACTACACTCCTTCACCAACAACCTTCACGTGGCCTTCATCTCCTACTGGTTCGATAACCTTGGTTTCTTACTGAGGAAAAAACTTGCTGCTGTGCGCATCACACCTTCCTCTTGGGGTTCCCAATGGACGTGTGCATCACGCGCCATCAGCTTCTAAGGTATCTCCTTCCTTGGAACCCTATCTATCTAGTGATGATGAGGATGATGATATGGAAGGACTTAATGTTGCTTCCTTAAGCATGATGGGAGAGTTGGTTTTTCATTCTCTTCATAAGAAGATATTTGCTTGCTCTAACTTCATGAAAATCTTCGATTTTGCCATTGAGAGCACAAAACTTATTGAGAAAATGGAAGGGCATGAGCACAAGTATGCAAACGAGATTGCAACTCTTAGTGAAGCTCTTAAAGAACAACAAACCAGCAATGAATCTCTTGAGGAGACCTTTACTCTAGAGCTATATATGATAAAGGAATCTCGTGATAGAGCTTTAGAGGTGGCACATGATTTTCGAATTAAAAATGTTGAGCTAGTAAGTGCTCGTGCTAAACTCCTTGAGGATTTTGAGCTTCTCAAAAGTAGCTCTAGGGCTATTGAGAGTGAGCTCATCAAACACACCGAGTCACATGAGAAATTTAAGGCTCTCAACCTAATAGAGCTTGCTAAGTGATACGCGTACAGCACACGTCCGTTGGGAACCCCAAGAGGAAGGTGTGATGCGTACAGCGGCAAGTTTTCCCTCAGTAAGAAACCAAGGTTTATCGAACCAGTAGGAGCCAAGAAGCACGTTGAAGTTTGATGGCGGCGGAGTGTAGTGCAGCGCAACACCAGGGATTCCGGCGCCAACGTGGAACCTGCACAACACAACCAAAGTACTTTGTCCCAACGTAACAGTGAGGTTGTCAATCTCACCGGCTTGCTGTAACAAAGAATTAGATGTATAGTGTGGATGATGATGTTTGCAGAGAACAGTAGAACGAGTATTGCAGTAGATTGTATTCGATGTAAAAGAATGGATCGGGGTCCACAGTTCACTAGTGGTGTCTCTCCGATAAGAATAAGCATGTTGGGTGAACAAATTACAGTTGGGCAATTGACAAATAAAGAGGGCATGACCATGCACATACATGTTATGATGAGTATTGTGAGATTTAATTGGGCATTACGACAAAGTACATAGACCGCTATCCAGCATGCATCTATGCCTAAAAAGTCCACCTTCAGGTTATCATCCGAACCCCCTCCAGTATTAAGTTGCAAACAACAGACAATTGCATTAAGTATGGTGCGTAATGTAATCAACAAATATATCCTTAGACATAGCATCGATGTTTTATCCCTAGTGGCAACAGCACATCCACAACCTTAGAGGTTTCTATCACTCCCCCAGATTTAATGGAGACATGAACCCACTATCGAGCATAAATACTCCCTCTTGGAGTTACAAGTAACGACTTGGCCAGAGCCTCTACTAATAACGGAGAGCATGCAAGATCATAAACAACACATATATGATAGATTGATAATCAAGATAACATAGCATTCACTTATTCATCGGATCCCAACAAAGGCAACATGTAGCATTACAGATAGATGATCTTGATCATGTTAGGCAGCTCACAAGATCCAACAATGATAGCACAATTAGGAGAAGACGACCATCTAGCTACTGCTATGGACCCATAGTCCAGGGGTGAACTACTCACTCATCACTCCGGAGGCGACCATGGCGGTGAAGAGTCCTCCGGGAGATGATTCCCCTCTCCGGCAGGGTGCCGGAGGCGATCTCCTGAATCCCCCGAGATGGGATTGGCGGCGGCGGCGTCTCTGGAAGGTTTTCCGTATCGTGGCTCTCGGTACTGGAGTTATTCTCGACGAAGGCTTAAGTAGGCGGAAGGGTAGGTCAGGGGGCACCACGAGGGGCCCACACAACAGGGCCGCGCCGCCCTGGCGTGTCGCCGCCTCGTCACCCCACTTCGTTTCCTCTCCGGACTTCTAGAAGCTTCGTGGAAAAATAAGATCCTGGGCGTTGATTTCGTCCAATTCCGAGAATATTTCCTTACTAGGATTTCTGAAACCAAAAACAGCAGAAAACAGCAACTGGCTCTTTGGCATCTTGTTAATAGGTTAGTGCCGGAAAATGCATAAATAAGTATGTATAAAACATGTAGGTATTGTCATAAAACAAGCATGGAACATAAGAAATTATCGATACGTTGGAGACGTATGAGCATCCCCAAGCTTAGTTCCTCCTCGTCCCGAGTAGGTAAACGATAACAAAGATAATTTCTGAAGTGACATGCTATCATAATCTTGATCAATACTATTATAAGCACATGTAATGAATGCAGCGATCCGAAGCAATGGTAAAGACAATGATTAAACAACTGAATCATATAGCAAAGACTTTTCATGAATAGTACTTTCAAGACAAGCATCAATAAGTCTTGCATAAGAGTTAACTCATAAAGCAATAAATTCATAGTAAAGGCATTGAGAAAACACAAAGGAAGATTAAGTTTCAGCAGTTGCTTTCAACTTGTAACATGTATATCTCATGGATATTGTCAACATAAAGTAATATAATAAGTGCAATATGCAAGTATGTAGGAACCAATGCACAGTTAACACAAGTGTTTGCTTCTAGGATGGAGAGAAGTGGGTAAACTGACTCAACATAAAAGTAGAAGAATGGCCCTTCGCAGAGGGAAGCATGGATTGCTATATTTGTTCTAGAGCTTTTATTTTGAAAACATAAAGAGAGCATAAAAGTAAAGTTTTGAGAGGTGTTTGTTGTTGTCAACGAATGGTAGTGGGCACTCTAACCCCCTTCCCAGACAGACCTTCAAAGAGCGGCCCCCATGAAAGATTTTTATTTTTGGGTGGCACTCCTTCCAACCTTTGCTTTCACAAACCATGGCTAACCGAATCCTCGGGTGCCTTCCAACAATCTCATACCATGAAGGAGTGCCTTTTTATTTTAGTTTTATTTATATGACACTCCTCCCCACCTTTGCTTTCTCAAGCCATGGCTAACCGAATCCTCGGGTGCCGTCCAACAATCACATACCATGGAGGAGTGTCTATTTTTTTTTGTAAAATTATGAAAGTTAATTAATTGGGACTGGGAACCCCATTGCCAGCTCTTTTTGCAGAATTATTGGATAAGCGGATGAAGCCACTAGTCCATTGGTGAAAGTTGCCCAACAAGATTGAAAGATAAACACCACATACTTCCTCATGAGCTATAAAACATTGACACAAATAGGAGGTAATAACTTTTGAAGTGTTTAAAGATAGCACTCAAGCAATTTACTTTGGAATGGCGGAGAAATACCATGTAGTAGGTAGGTATGGTGGACACAAATGGCATAGTTTTTGGCTCAAGGATTTTGGATGCATGAGAAGTAATCCCTCTCAATACAAGGCTTAGGCTAGCAAGGTTATTTGAAACAAACACAAGTATGGACCGGTACAACAAAACTCACATAAAAACATATTGCAAGCATTATAAGACTCTACACCGTCTTCCTTGTTGTTCAAACCCTTACTAGAAAATATCTAGACCTTAGAGAGACCAATCATGTAAACCAAATTTTAGCAAGCTCTATGTATTTCTTCACTAATAGGTGCAAAGTATATGATGCAAGAGCTTAAACATGATCCTTATGAGCACAACAATTGCCAAGTATCAAATTATTCAAGACATTCTACCAATTACCACATGTAGCATTTCCAGTTTCCAACCATATAACAATTAACGAAGCAGTTTCAACCTTGGCCATGAACATTATGAGTAAAGCTAAGGACATATTTGTCCATATGCAACAGCGGAGCGTGTCTCTCTCCCACACAATGAATGTTAGGATCCAATTTTATTCAAACAAAACAAAACAAAAACATACAGACGCTCCAAGTAAAGCACATAAGATGTGATGGAATAAAAATATAGTTTCACTAGAGGAACCTGATAATGTTGTCGATGAAGAAGGGGATGCCTTGGGCATCCCCAAGCTTAGATGCTTGAGTCTTCTTGAAATATGCAGGGATGAACCACCGGGGCATCCCCAAGCTTAGAGCTTTCACTCTCCTTGATCATATTGTATCATCCTCCTCTCTTGATCCTTGAAAACTTCCTCCACACCAAACTCAAAACAACTCATTAGAGGGTTAGTGCATAATCAAAATTCACATGTTCAGAGGTGACATAATAATTCTTAACACTTCTGGACATTGCACAAAGCTACTGAAAGTTAATGGAATAAAGAAATCCATCAAGCATAGCAAAATAGGCAATGCGAAATAAAAGGCAGAATCTGTCAAAACAGAACAGTCCGTAAAGACGATTTTTTAGGTGCACCAGACTTGCTCAAATGAAAATGCTCAAATTGAATGAAAGTTGCGTACATATCTGAGGATTACTCATGTAAATTGGCAGATTTTTCTGAGTTACCTACAGAGAATACTGCTCAAATTCGTGACAGAAAGAAATCTGTTTCTGCGCAGTAATCCAAATCTAGTATGAACCTTACTATCAAAGACTTTACTTGGCACATCAATGCAATAAAATAAAGATAAGGAGAAGTTGCTACAGTATTAACAACTTCCAAGACTCAAATATAAAGTAAAAGTGCAGAAGTAAAATCATGGGTTGTCTCCCATAAGCGCTTTTCTTTAACGCCTTTCAGCTAGGCGCAGAAAGTGTGTATCAAGTGTTATCAAGAGATGAAGCATCAACATCATAATTTGTTCTAATGATAGAATCAAAAGGTACCTTAATTCTATTTCTAGGGAAGTGTTCCATACCTTTCTTGAGAGGAAATTGATATTTAATATTACCTTCCTTCATATCAATAATAGCACCAATAGTTCGAAGAAAAGGTCTTCCCAATATAATGGGACAAGATGCATTGCATTCAATATCCAACACAACAAAATCAACGGGGACAAGGTTATTGTTAACCGTAATGCGAACATTATCAACCCTCCCCAAAGGTTTCTTTGTAGAGTTATCAGCAAGATTAACATCCAAATAACAATTTTTCAATGGTGGCAAGTCAAGCATATTATAGATTTTCCTAGGCATAACAGAAATACTTGCACCAAGATCACATAAAGCATTACAATCAAAATCATTGACCTTCATCTTAATGATGGGCTCCCAACCATCCTCTAACTTCCTAGGAATAGAAGCTTCACGATTTAATTTCTCTTCTCTAGCTTTTATGAGAGCATTTGTAATATGTTTTGTAAAGGCCAAATTTATAGCACTAGCATTAGGACTTTTAGCAAGTTTTTGTAAGAACTTTATAACTTCAGAGATGTGACAATCATCAAAATCTAAACCATTATAATCTAAAGCAATGGGATCATTATCCCCAATATTGGAAAAAAATTCAGCAGTTTTATCACAAGCAGTTTCAGCAGTTTTAGCAGGTTCAGGCAGTTTTGCAAGCTTTGCATTAGAAGTAGAAACATTTCCAACACCAATTATTTTACCATTGATAGTAGGAGGTGTATCAACATGTGAAGCATTAGCATTAATAGTGGTGGTAATAGTCCAAACTTTAGCTACATTATTATCTTTAGCATTTTCTTCTTTTTCCCACCTAGCACAAAATTCGGCCATCAATCTTATATTCTCATTAATTCTAACTTGAATGGCGTTTGCTGTAGCAAATGACTTAATACATTTATTTTCATTAGGCATAACTTTCGATTTCAAAAGATCAACATCAGCAGCAAGACTATCGACTTTAGAAGCAACTATATCAAATTTGCCAAGCTTTTCTTCAACAGATTTGTTAAAAGCAGTTTGTGTACTAATAAATTCTTTAATCATGGCTTCAAGTCCAGGGGGTGTATTCCTATTATTGTTGTAAGAATTCCCATAAGAATTACCATAACCGTTACCATTATTATAAGGATATGGCCTATAGTTGTTACTAGAATTATTCCTATAAGCATTGTTGTTGAAATTATTATTTTTAATGAAGTTCACATCAACATGTTCTTCTTGAGCAACCAATGAAGCTAACAGAACATTATTAGGATCAACATTAGTCCTACCATTCACAAGCATAGACATAATAGCATCAATCTTATCATTCAAGGAAGAGGTTTCTTCAACAGAATTTACCTTCTTACCTTGTGGAGCTCTTTCCGTGTGCCATTCAGAGTAATTAACCATCATATTATCAAGAAGCTTTGTTGCGGCGCCTAGAGTGATGGACATAAAAGTACCTCCAGCAGCTGAATCCAATAGGTTCCGCGAAGAAAAATTCAGTCCTGCATAAAAGGTTTGGATGATCATCCAAGTAGTCAGTCCATGGGTTGGGAAATTTTTAACCAAAGATTTCATTCTTTCCCATGCTTGAGCAACATGCTCATTATCCAATTGCTTAAAATTCATTATGCTACTTCTCAAAGATATAATTTTAGCAGGAGGATAATATCTACCAATGAAAGCATCCTTACATTTAGTCCATGAATCAATACTATTCTTAGGCAAAGATAGCAACCAATCTTTAGCTCTTCCTCTTAATGAGAAAGGAAATAACTTTAATTTTATAATGTCACCATCTACATCCTTATACTTTTGAATCTCACATAGTTCAACAAAATTATTAAGATGGGCAGCAGCATCATCAGAACTAACACCAGAAAATTGCTCTCTCATAACAAGATTTAGTAAAGCAGGTTTAATTTCAAAGAACTCTGCTGTAGTAGCAGGTGGAGCAATAGGTGTGCATAAGAAATCATTATTATTTGTGTTTGTGAAGTCACACAACTTAGTATTTTTAGGAGTACCCATTTTAGTAAAAGTAAATAAAGCAAACTAGATTAAGTAAATGCAAGTAACTAATTTTTTTTGTGTTTTTAATATAGAGAACGCAAACAAGATAGTAAATAAAGTAAAGCTAGCAACTATTTTTTTTGTATTTTGTTTTAGTGCAGCAAACAAATTAGTAAATAAAAATTAAAGCAAGACAAAAAACAAAGTAAAGAGATTGGAAGTGGAGACTCCCCTTGCAGCGTGTCTTGATCTCCCCGGCAACGGCGCCAGAAAAAGTGCTGCTTGTGACGGTAAAGCACACATCCGTTGGGAACCCCAAGAGGAAGGTATGACACGTACAGTGGCAAGTTTTCCCTCAGCAAGAAACCAAGGTTATCGGACCAGTAGGAGCCAAGAAGCACGTTGAAGGTTGATGGCGGCGGAGTGTAGTGCGGCGCAACACCAGGGATTCCGGCGCCAACGTGGAACCTACACAACACAACCAAAGTACTTTGCCCCAACTTAACAGTGAGGTTGTCAATCTCAGCGGCTTGCTGTAACAAAGGATTAGATGTATAATGTGGATGATGATGTTTGCAGAAAACAGTAGAACGAGTATTGCAGTAGATTGTATTCGAGTAAAGAATGGACCGGGGTCCACAGTTCACTAATGGTGTCTCTCCCATAAGAAATAGCATGTTGGGTGAACAAATTACAGTTGGGCAATTGACAAATAAAGAGGGCATGACCATGCACATACATGTTATGATGAGTAGTGTGAAATTCAATTGGGCATTACGACAAAGTACATAGACCGCTATCCAGCATGCATCTATGCCTAAAAAGTCCACCTTCAGGTTATCATCCGAACCCCTTCCAGTATTAAGTTGCAAACAACAGATAATTGCATTAAGTATGGTGCGTAATGTAATCAACAAATACATCCTTAGACATAGCATTGATGTTTTATCCCTAGTGGCAACAACATATCCACAACCTTAGAACTTTCTGTCATTGTCCCAGATTTAATGGAGGCATGAACCCACTATCGAGCATAAATACTCCCTCTTGGAGTTACAAGTAACGACTTGGCCAGAGCCTCTACTAATAACGGAGAGCATGCAAGATCATAAACAACACATAGATGATAGATTGATAATCAACATAACATAGCATTCAATATTCATCGGATCCCAACAAACGCAACATGTAGCATTACAAATAGATGATCTTGATCATGTTAGGCAGCTCACAAGATCCGACAATGATAGCACAATGAGGAGAAGATGACCATCTAGCTACTGCTATGGACCCATAGTCCAGGGGTGAACTACTCACACATCACTCCGGAGGCGACCATGGCGGTGAAGAGTCCTCCGGGAGATGATTCCCCTCTCCGGCAGGGTGCCGGAGGCGATCTCCTGAATCCCCCGAGATGGGATTGGCGGTGGCGGCGTCTCTGGAAGGTTTTCCGTATCGTGGTTCTCGGTACTGGAGTTATTATCGACGAAGGCTTATGTAGGCGGAAGGGTAGGCCAGGGGGTGCCACGAGGGGCCCACACAACAGGGCCGCGTGGCCAGGGTGTGGACCGCGCCGCCCTGGCGTGTTGCCGCCTCGTCGCCCACTTCGTTTCCCTTTCGGACTTCTGGAAGCTTCGTTGAAAAATAAGATCCTGGGCGTTGATTTCGTCCAATTCCGAGAATATTTCCTTACTAGGATTTCTGAAACCAAAAACAGCAGAAAACAGCAACTGGCTCTTCGGCATCTTGTTAATAGATTAGTGCCGGAAAATGCATAAATATGACATAAAGTATGTATAAAACATGTAGGTATTGTCATAAAACAAGCATGGAACATAAGAAATTATCGATACGTTGGAGACGTATCAATTACTCTGGCTTGAACAAGCATTGTCCGAAGGATCCGTTCCCCTTGCTGCGCATTGACCAAGTCATTGATTCGATGGCAGGGCGAAACTTCTGTGTTTCCTTGACGCATATTACGGGTACCATCAGATCCGGATGAAGAAGTCCGACCAAAAACCAACCTTGTTCATCACACCCTTTGGCACTTAATGCTATGTCACTGATGTCTACGCACGCTTCTATTCCTATAGACAGTGTTGGGCCTCCAAGAGCAGAGGTTTGTAGAACAGCAGAAAGTTTCCCTTAAGTGAATCACCCAAGGTTTATCAAACTCAGGGAGGTAGAGGTCAAAGATATCCCTCTCAAGCAACCCTGCAATTACGATACAAGAAGTCTCTTGTGTCCCCAACACACCTAATACACTTGTCAGATGTATAGGTGCACTAGTTCGGCGAAGAGATAGTAAGATGCAAGTAATATGGATGATTGTAAGTAGTAATTGCAATCTGAAATAAAGATGGCAGCAAGCAAACATGTAACAGAACAGTAAATAAACGGTGATTCGATATTTGGAAACAAGGCCTAGGGATCATACTTTCACTAGTGGACTCTCTCAACATTGATCACATAACTAAATAAATAAATGCTACTTTCTCTACACTCTCTCGTTGGATGACAAACACCACTCATTGTGTAGGGCTGCAAGAGCTCCCTCAAGCCGGAGCAAACAAGCGCCACAACATTCGGTGTTCATATTTAAGTAACCTTTAGAGTGCATAATAGATCATTGCAATTATACCGAGTACTAACATAGCATGCACACTGTCACCATCAGGCTATGAAAGGGGGAATAGATCGCATCATTACTATCATAGTAATAGTTAACTCCATAATCTACAAGAGATTACAATCATAACCTATGCCAAGTACTACATGATGCACACACTGTCAACATTACATCATGGAGAAGGAATAGACTACTTTAATAACATCACTAGAGTAGCACATAGATTAATAGTGATACAAAGCTCATCATATGAATCTCAATCATGTAAGGCAGCTCATGAGATCATTGTATTGAAGTACATGGGAGAGAGATTAACCACATAGCTACCGGTACAACCCTTAGCCTCGAGGGAGAACTACTCCCTCCTCATCATAGGAGACAGCAGCGGCGATGAAGATGGCGGTAGTGTCGATGGAGATGCCTTCCGGGGGCACTTCCCCATCCCGGCGGCGTGGCGGAACAGAGACTTCTGTCCCCCGAATCTTGGCTTCGCGATGGCGGCGGCTCTGGAAGGTTTTTCGTATCGTGGCTTATCGGTTTAGGGTTTTCGCGACAGATGCTTTAAGTAGGCGGAAGGGCGGAGTCGGAGGAGTCCCGGTGGGCCCACACAGTAGGGGGGCGCCCCCCCCTTGGCCGCGCCGCCATGTGGGGTGGGGCCCCTGGCTCCCCTCTGGCCCCTCTTTGGTGCTCTGGAAGCTTCCGTGAAATATAAGATACTGGGCGTTGATTTCGTCCAATTCCGAGAATATTTCCTTTCTAGGATTTCTGAAACCAAAAATAGCAGAAAACAGGAACTGGCACTTCGACATCTTGTTAATAGGTTAGTTCCGGAAAATGCATCAAAACGATATAAAGTGTGAACAAAACATGTAGGTACTGTCATAAAACTAGCATGGAACATCAGAAATTATAGATACGTTGGAGACGTATCAGCATCCCCAAGCTTAGTTCCTACTCGCCCTCGAGTAGGTAAACGATAACAAAGATAATTTCTGTAGTGACATGCTACTTACATGATCTTGATCCAGTAATGATGTAAAGCATGTGAACTGAGATGAAATTATTCAAAGCAAATGTCTATATTGATATAAGAGATGATAATGCAAGAGTTAAACAAGCTAGAAGTTTTCATGAACTATTGCTTCAAAGACATGAAACCGTACAAAGTTCTATCCAGCATAGAAGTTCTATCCAGCATACAACGTTCATTAAAGATGTTTTAAGTATCCAGCATAGAAGTTCTATCCTTCATTCCAAGCATCAAGTAAATTTTCACAACATAGAAGGATTCAGTCAAGTAAAAATAAACATGAACGTCATGAATCAACTATTTCGAAGCTTACTCAACGGGTGAGCGCAAGCATTTGGCATTGGCACCAGGATGTTATGGAAAAAAGAACGTTAATGGAGGTTTGGAAGGCCAATGAAAGAAAGTCTTACAAATCTATAAGTGATCATTAGACAAGAGGAAGTATTATAATCGAAGCTATGCAAGGAGTAGTGATTGCCATGCAACGGATGCACATAGAGCTATATGTATATGAAAGCTCTCCAATGGAACTAGTGGGGGTGCATCCAACTTGGTTGCTCACGGAGACCTAGAGCACTTTTGAGGAAGCTCATCATTGGAATATACAACCCAAGTTCTATAGTGTAAATTCCCCACATAGTTATACTAGTAAAACATGAAAACTCTCTCATATGGAGTATAGGTGCTAAACATGAGCACAAATGATGACTATGAATACTGCAGGTGCTAAAACATGAGCACAAGTGTGGATAAAAGATAGTGATGTTGCCCCCTTTTTCTTTATTCTCTTTTTTCTTCTTTTTCTTTTTCTTTTCTATTTTTTCTCTTTTCTTTTTCTGTTTCTCTTTTTGATGGCCTCCATGGCTCTTTTCACTTTTAGGGGCATCATCCTAATATGACAACACACTTTTTGGCACAAATAACTCATAATGAATAAAACATGATGTATAAAACTGTATGCCTCTTCCAGTGTAGCAGGATGTGCAATGATCTAGCGTAACATGGGTAAACCACACATCAGCTGTATAGAATCATGCAAAGCAATATATAAATAATGAATGACAACAAGTCATGTAATGTAAAATGGAAGTTGCATGTCAATATATCTCGGAACAGCTATGGAAATGCTGTGGTAGGTAGGTATAGTGGCTGTTTTGAGGAAGATGTATGGGCTTATGTGTAGGAGAACAAGAGAAAGTCCTCCCACGGGTTTGGATGTTGTGGTGACCCGGCATACCACTGCATGGTGTAGTATGCAAGTCTGGTATAACACCAATGAAACACCGTTCCACTAGTATTATATCGCTCAGAGTGGTACAACAGAAACATATGCGGGTCCAAGGCATGTCTATAGAATTACAATATTGACTCTATTACATAAGATCATCATAGCCTCCTACTTTACAATGAGGTAAAGCTGCAAATAAACTCCAGAAGAACGACTCGTAGTCTAGTCTTATCACGAACTCTATCTGTAGAGTATTTAACTAGCTATAGAGGCTAAGAATAGGTTCTAGCTAAATAGGAGCTAGGTTTAGGAAGCTAGTTCCCTTCTATGGCTAAACTAGGTTTTCTCCTTGTTTGATGAGGTATCTGACTCTTCTGACAAGGTCCTGTCTCGTGAAGTAGTTGTTGACTCCTCGGCCTTCGAGTTGTACTGTAGATCTTCCTATGATGCCTCCATATCTAAGCAGGGGATTTAAGAGTGGGATGAGTACGAGCGTACTCAACAAGTTCATTATAGGAAAGAGGTGTTTAATGCACTAGCTACGGCATTAGACCAGAAAGTCTAATACCAATGCAAGTTTTCATAATCATTTCTTCAAAAGGTTGCTTTTATTCAGAAGAACTATGTCCGTCAGCCTTCACCGGTTTACTAGAACTTCATGGAGCTCCTTTCCGGCAATGTTCGCAGTTCCAAATCCCGGAACAGGGAGTGACGGGTCACGATTCATTACACTCTGCAGAGGTGTGTTGCTTTACCCATAAGAGATCTTAACCTTGGTGCCAACCGGGTGATCTTCCCGTCCACACTTCCTTTGGTGTGAGGCCCGGTATAAGGTCATAGCCAATCATATTCCTCCGCTACCTCGCACACCCACCCTTTGTTGCAAACCCCGACCCTGGGTCCTCGCCGGTCCTCTTACACCAATTAAGGATGGACTCCGACCACAATGACAGTCTGGGACTCGTTAACCAAACTCCTTCGCCGGTAGCTGCAACCCATCATAGACCACATTACCGTGGGGAATTAGAAGGGGATCCCCACCCTCCAGTTGTTCCGCAAGGAGCAACCGCTACGGTAAGCAATTTGCAATACCGTGGGGAATTAGAAGGGGCTCCCCACCCACCAATTGCTCCGCAAGATACAACCGCTACGGTAAGCGCATCCGTTGATGTACAAGAGGTGGAAATACGATTGACTATTCCGTCCCACTCCAGATCTTATGGTTAACATGGGTATTACTGCACAAGAATCACTGGACAAAATTTGTTGTTTAATCCTAGATGGATATAAACCCTTGCAATGGAACCTCCACCATATCAACACAATCCATGGTTCCATTGCCCACCACATAGTCATATTCATAGTTATGAAAATAGTGGTTTTGCTTTTTATGCAATAGTGATAAACATAGTACTTTGCAAGTAATTTGGTAAAAATACTCAAATGGCATGAGCAAGTGATGAACTTGCCTTTCTTGACTGCAAGATTATGCAGACAAGGTCTTCGATACGCAATAACTCCAAATTCTGAAATAGCATCATCGTCCGGTAAGGACGATGTTTAAAAGATTGGCAAAGGATGCAATAATGCATAAGTATGAGATGCAATCGCTCTAAGCGTGACCTAACCCCGATGATTTAGGATTAGTGAGTGGTAATGATTAGTTCAGGGTGTGTTACACTTTTAGAGTGATTCACAACAAGGTTCTTATTAAGAATTGGTTTCTTGTTATCATAAACAGGTGTTGTAATAATTCATAATAATAACACTAATAGCACACAACAATAACATTTGGTATAATCCTAACATGTAATGAATAGTGGTTGGTTTTAGCACTATATGGCATGGTTAATGATTAATTATCATATACTTCAAAAGAATAACTTTTGAAGAACATGTTCTTCAATAAAGAACAAGTATGATAATTAGGTTGATGGGGTTCTATGGTTGACTATGGTTTCATTTAGTTTCTAGAGTAAGTATTAGATGGATCACGACCTAGTTAGATTCATCAACACCAAGGGCTTGTAAGGTTGAGTTAAGCCTGGCATTCTAAGCAATTATTCATACAAGGTTGTTATCAAGATTGGTTCATCTTGTTGGTGATAGCTAGCTAGGGTTTATAGATCCTTATAAGCAGGGTTGATGATGATTCTTTATTTTCTTCAAAAGAATAACTTTTGAAGAACATACTTCTTAAATAATAAGAAGTATATCAATTAGGGTTGAGGTGGTCTAGGTTTTACTGTTGGTTCTATTAAATAAGGAATAATTGGCTCCTTAAATAGGATGGTTCATAAGTATCTCACACTAGTAGGGTTTAGAGGAGTAGGGTATGTAAGGTAATCATCAATCATGGTTACTATTAGGGTTCATCACAATGGTGTGATGCTAATCATGGATAGTTAAGGATGGTGGTCTTGGGAATAGGAACTAGGGTTTTACACTTGGTTGACCCTACTTGATTATCTAGGTTTGATGAAGATGAACACATGGGATGCTAATTAGTATTGATATGGTTCCCATATTTTATGTGGATTTTAACAAGCATTGAGTTGCTAAATATGAATCTATGATTACTAATGAAGTAACATGATCACATGTTATTTGGGGTTTAGGTTTGGAAACAATTTAGGGTTCACACATAAAATATTGGAGCTAGGGTTTTTAGTGGAATTAGGGTTTTAGGATCCCACATGAAATTATGGGGTTATCACTTTGTTTTATAATGGAACTAGGGTTTCCTAATTACCCTATAATTCTTGGATTAATAACTTCATTAATAAAGTTGAAGTTATTAATAACTTTAAAATTAAAATGATATTGGATTTGTCCTTTTATTATTTTTAAAGAATTAATAATTAAGGTAATTATTAATTAGGGTTTAAATCCCAATATTAAGGATTAAATATGTTACAAATAAAGAAAAATAATGTTAATGTTTTCTTTATTTACTTTACTGGTTTTTGTTTATTTTAGATAGTTTTCCTAATTATTGAAGTTTAATTGAATTTAGAATCAATAAATAAGGCTTAAATAACAAGTATTAAATAATTGAATTTTTATTAAAAATAAATTTTTCATTTTTCATTTTTATTGGATAGAGCTTATCTTTATAAGAATTTTGATATCTTATATTTATTTTTCTGAGTTTTTATGAATTTTCTATGTATTTGCAAAGTTTCAGTAATTTCTGGAATTTGAATTAAAACAGAAAACTTCTAAAGTTACCCAGTAACTCTACCCACACAGTCACTGACTGGTGGGGCTGAACCGCGTCAGCTGCCACGTTGGCTTTGACCGTGGTCAAAATCGACGACGTGGCAGAGCTCACGGTGGCCGGCGGCAGATGGCGATGATCGCCGGCGAATTCGGGCGCGTGAGGATGGGCGACTGGGTTCTTTTGAACCAGCACGCCAAGGCAAACCAGATGGTGGCGGCGCCGCTCCAAAATGGTCGCCGGAGCTCGCTCACTCGCCGGCGAGGCCGAGCGGCAGAGCTCACGGACCGACGGTGCTGGGCATGCTACAGGAGGCTATTGAGCAAGGCGAGGTTGTCATGAGGTCGAGGGGCTCACCAGGAACACGACGGGCGTGTCGGCGAAGCAAGGGGATGGCTGGTTCGCCGGAATCACCAGCTCCCGTCGTCGGAGAAGACGAGGTCGACGGCGGCGCAACGGGATGCTCAGGGTCGATTCCTTTTGCATACAGAGCAAGTCGAGGATGGCGATCACGATGGTATCCACGGCGAGGTCTGGGGAGGCTCCTACCGGCGGCGATGAAGATGGCCGGGTTAGCTAGGGTTTCGGGCATGGGGGAAATTGAGCAGAGGAGGAAGCAAACCGAAGCTAGGGTTCGTTCTTGTGCTTTTGTACTGCGCTAGGGCATGCCTCGTCACGACGCCGAGCTCTGGGAGGTCGCCAGCGAGAGGAGAAGGCAGAGCACGTCTTCGTGCTGGCGCCCATGCGAAGGAAGGAGATGAGGATGAGCTCGTCCTCGAGATTTTGTGACGAAGGGGTATTGGGCTACGAAGTGGCGCTGGGCCATGGGCTGCTGTTGGGCTCGGTGGCCTTCCAGATAAGTCAGGTGAGGCCTTGTTCCCCTTTTCCTTTTTCTGTTTTTATTTTTTTTTTTCAAATTCTATTTTAAATCCTGGTTTTAATTCAAGTTTGAATTCTTCTATACCATGCAGGTATTTTACAATTTGAACTCTTGTGTAATTCACCCAAGATACTTTATAATTACTGTTGGGTATTATACATTTTAATATGGGTATGGAAACATTGGTCTATTAATTATTATTTAACTTTGAATTAAGTATCCATATGGCATGAATTTGAATATTATCTTGGAGATATTCAAATTAGTTTCCAAATGATAGTATTCTTATTGAGTGGTATTTAGAGTTTTATTTGATATTACCTTGCAGGAAACAATCTCAAGGTAATACTTATAAATGGATTTCAATAAGAAAGAGACTTAATGGCATGGGTTGATGTGCTAAAATATCTCTAAGGCTTGATCTCTTATTTAGAGAATTTGGTTTCTTGCATATGATTTTGTGTGAGCATCCATGTATTAGGTTTTATAATTTCTATTACAACCCCCTTTTAAGGTTAAACTATTATTATAATTTAATAACACCTTGAAATACCTAGAGTAGATATTACTCTATTCAAGGTTAGACTTTGTTTACAGAGATGAGTGGTTGATCACCACACATGGATTTAATTGTGAGTTTAAGCACTAGATGTTTCTTGGGTTTAATTAGTGAAGCATAGGATTTAGCTAATGAGCAATTCTAGGGTTCACATCACATTCTCCTAATGGAAATTGGTTTGAATTCTCAATTAGGGCCTAGCTTTATATTATGATCACCATAGTGATACATAAACTAAGGTTGAGATTTAATTCTAGGTTGTAGAGATGAGATGACAACATATTGCATGTTCTAGGATTTAATCTCCCCTAACCATGATAAGGTGGTGGCTTAATTAACATTTTATGTTCTCCTTTAGTTACTAAGATATTGAGAATTAGTTTTATCTTCTACCAATTAACTTCTATTATTATCCTCAATTTATCATTAAAGTAATTACATTGGTTATAGTTCTTTTTATAGTTAACTTTGGTCATATGGATGGATGGTTTCTCACTATATTAAGTATGGAGTTTTACTCTAAGGTTTTCTTATGTTTCTTAGGTGAAGAATATGTAGAATGTAGATGTGGTAGAATTCTATTTATGATCACCAAGTGGTTCTCAAGTTAGGGTTAGGATATAAGCCTAGGGTTGCTTACTATTGATCTCCTTATAATTTCATGTGGTGATGATATCTACTTATATTATTAGGGTTTAATTTATCCTCACATACCTCAAGAGCATGATCATGGATTAGACATGATCAACTTGTTCTTAATATCTCTACCTCAAGCTCTTTGGGTTTATGCTCATTACTCAATTTATAATGATCAAGGTTTGGCTTCTAAGTTATCTCTCAAGAATTTAGGTTTCTCACTCCCAAGATTAAGTATTGTCTTGATGAACTAAGGTATAGAACTTGTATTTTACTTTCTAGGATAGGCATATTATGGTTGTCTCAATAGTTTATATCCCAGGAGAATGTCTGAGATATTCACTTAGAGTTCTTCTCATGAATGATGATATAAGCATCTAGTTATATGATTAGTTCTCTCCCTCAAATCCAAGTGTTGCCTCAACTACTTGAGTGTAATACCATAGCTTGGGCTCTCTTATAAAGAAATGATTATTCTAGGGTTTATGGTGTACTCACAATATCTCAATAGGTATTTAGTCTAACACTCCACTTGGCTATCTTGGTTGAATTAGTCTCATTCTTTCTTTATCAATTCAGGGATATAATCTTGTTCCATTTAATACTAGGTTATCTCACTACTCCAAGAGGAAATGGTTTACAACCTAATACTTTAGTTCAAATGTTGTCCTTTATTCTTAAATAGGTAAAGCTAAGATTGGTATGAGTGGTCTCTCTCTCATTTGGGGAAGGACTTTAATACTAACCTAAGGTTAGGCTCCATAGAGAATGATGTGGTCACCAATATCTATGGTTACATAAATGGATTCTCTCTCTAGGAAATATCTTGAATAAGATCCTAAGGTTCCTCTTAAAGATGATGATTTGAATACTTGGATGTATATCCAAGGTTTGCCTCTAGGTTTGTCATTGCTTCCCTAAATGAGATAGGACTCTCACCTCTCTAGGTTTGTTGTATAATAATATGGAATAGAGAAGAATATATATTTCTAGAGTTGATCTCCTTGTCATGTTTCCAAGAATGAAGTAAAATGCGTACTCAACAAGTTCATTATAGGAAAGATGTGTTTGATGCACTAGCTACAACATTAGACCAGAAAGTCTAATACCAATGCAGGTTTTCATAACCATTTCTTCAAAAGGTTGCTTTTATTCAGAAGAACTATGTCTGTCAGCCTTCACCGGTTTACTAGAACTTCATGGAGTTCCTTTCCGGCAGCGTTCGCAGTTCCAAACCCGGAACAGGGAGTGACAGGTCACGATTCATTACACTCTGCAGAGGTGTGTTGCTTTACCCATAAGAGATCTTAACCTTGGTGCCAACTGGGCGCGCAACCCGTCCACACTTCCTTTGGTGTGAGGACCGGTATAAGGTCATAGCCAATCATATTCCTCCGCTACCTCGCACACCCACCCTTTTGATGCAGCCCGACCTTCGGTCTTCGCTTCATCATGTGCTTCAATGACAAGAACTACACTCAAGGCCGAGGTCACGGAGGCATGGAAGAGAAGAAGGAAGAAGAGGGCCCGAGGTCACCAAGAAGAGACGGCGCATGAAGCACGACTGCTAGGCCGGATTATCCGCCCCACTAAGGCCGGACAATCAGCCCCCTGCGCGTCCAAGTCAACTCGGGCCAAGGCCCATGTACCCCTTTGTTTCCCTAAACTACCCCTCCTTAGTGGCTCCATATATATAGGCTCCCACCTCCCCCTTCATTAGATAGACATAATTTGAGTGAGAACTTGGCTTATGCCTCCACCATCCCTCTGGGATTAGGGAAACCCCCTCCTCTCTTAGACACAAATCTACGAGTTGTATCAAGGCACTCCTTATATGATTTATCTTTCGCACTTGTGATTCTACCGCGGTCTCTCACACGTGTGACTCCATAGATCGTATATCGGTCTTTCTCTCGAGGATTCTACCTCGTGTCTCTCCTTGAGGGATTCTATCGTGATAGTGGTTTGGGCTATCGGGAGTAAACCGGAATTGTATCGGGTTGTGTTGCGTGCGTTCGCCGTGTTCTTCGTGTTCATCCCTCACCCCCTCTTGTTCTTGGTCAATTCGTGAGATCGGGCAACCCACGTGGCCTTAGGCCCCATCACCTTTGTTGCAATTCCCGACCCTGGGTCCTCGCCGGTGTACTTATACCAATTAAGGATGGCTGATGTCTACGCATGCTTCTATTCCTGTAGATAGTGTTGGGCCTCCAAGAGCAGAGGTTTGTAGAACAGCAGCAAGTTTCCCTTAAGTGAATCACCCAAGGTTTATCGAACTCAGGGAGGTAGAGGTCAAAGATATCCCTCTCAAGCAACCCTGCAATTAAGATACAAGAAGTCTCTTGTGTCCCCAACACACCTAATACACTTGTCAGATGTATAGGTGCACTAGTTCGGCGAAGAGATAGTGAAATACAAGCAATATGGATGATTGTAAGTAGTAATTGCAATCTGAAATAAAGATGGCAGCAAGCAAACATGTAACAGAACTTGTTGGAAACGGTGTTTCAATTCTTAGAAACAAGGCCTACGGATCATACTTTCACTAGTGGACACTCTCAGCAATGTTATCATAAAGGAATATAAATATAAGCACTTCACTATGCTATTCTGAATTACTCTCTGGCAGGATAACGAACACTAATTCACCATGTAGGACTGCAAAAGCAAACCTTAAAGATGTATTCCCAAGTACTAATAAACACCCCACGCTGTCACTGTGAGCATTCATAGGAGGTACTAACACACCACAATTTCATAGAGACATCCAACTCAAATCATAACCCAGTGAACAAGTATTCTGTGAAATATAGCCCAAGAGACCCACACGGTGCACACACTGTCACCTTTACACACGTGGGACAAGGACATTACAAGAAAAGTTCTGATAGACAACGTCTCAAAATCGTCCGCTAATGGGTATTTTTCGTCGCCTATGGGCCTAACCCGACGATATGGGTTCTCCTGTCGAAACTGCGTCAGGCAAAGTCCTACGACGATTTTTTCGGTCCGTCGTGCTTGGGCGCCCTTCCGCCACGGAAAACCGACCGTTGCAGAAGTGTTTCCGGGAGCCCGTTGACTGCTGACGTCATGCAAACTGACACGTGGCAGACGCCGTTAACTGGCAGTTAACGGTGTTAACCGCTGAAACCCCGTGGTAGATGGTAGGCCCACACGAGGCCTGCCACGTCTTAAGCGGGCCGGCCCATTAAGTTTGCGGGCCGGGCCAGCTGACTTAGTTTGACCGGTCAACTATATAGCTGGGCTGGTCCATTAGTTACGTGGGCCGGGCCTAACCTCTAAGGTTGACTGGTCAAAAGATTAATGGGCCGGCCCACTAAGCATGTGGGCCGGGCCGAATGCACTCGTTTGACCGGTCAACAGGCAAAAGGGCCGGCCCACAAAACATGTGGGACCCACTTTCATGTTATCGGGCCGGCCCATTTACCAAGTGGGGTCCACCTTAAAGCAAGTGGGCCGGCCCAAGAAGTTATTGGGCTGGCCCAATTAGCATGTGGGTCCCACTTTCCTGCTATCGGGCCGGCCCATTTAGTACGTGGGGTCCACATTAGATCAATTGGGCAGCCCACCAAGCCGATGGGCGGGCCAAAAGCACAGGTGGGTCCCACTTTCCTGTTAATGGGCCAGCCCATTTAGTATGTGGGGTCCACCATATAGCAAGTGGGCCGGCCCAACAAGATAGTGGGCCGGGCCAAAAACACAGGTGGGTCCCACTTTCCAGTTAAAGGGCCGACCCATTTAGTACGTGGGGTCCACCATATAGCAAGTGGGCCGGCCCAACAAGATAGTGGGCCGGGCCAAAAACACAGGTGGGTCCCTCTTTCCTCTTAAAGGGCCGGCCCATTTAGTATGTGGGGTCCACCATATAGCAAGTGGGCCGGCCCAACAAGATAGTGGGCTGGGCCAAAAGCACAGGTGGGTCCCACTTTCCTGTTAAAGGGCCGGCCCATTTAGTATGTGGGGTCCACCATATAGCAAGTGGGCCGGCCAACAAGATAGTGGGCCGGGCCAAAAGCACAGGTGGGTCCCACTTTCCTCTTAAAGGGCCGGCCCATTTAGTATGTGGGGTCCACCATATAGCAAGTGGGCCGGGCCAAAAACACAGGTGTGTCCCACTTTCCACTTAAAAGGCCGGCCCATTTAGTATGTGGGGTCCACCACAAAAGCAATTGGGTTGGCCCAGCTAGTTAGTGGGTCGGCCCAGTAGTGGGTGGGGTCCACCTTAAAGCAAATGGGCCGGCCCAATTAGAGTGTGGGGTCCACGGTAAATCAAGTGGGCTGGTCCAATAAGTAAGTGGGCCAGCCCGTTTAGTTGTTGTTTATATGCCGGCATAATAGGCGCTTTAGGATTTTGCGGGCCGGCACATATGTGATTTCGCTTAATTGGGCCGTTTAAGGGACGGGAATTCGTGATTTAGATACTGAGAATATTTACGCAGCATTGATTTCTGTCGGATAGCCTCACTTACCACAAGCACCAAAGGAAAAATGCGCGAAAGAACTATAAAAACTAACTAAATATTACATCAGCTGCAAGGCTTTGAAAAAATATTACAGAACCCAGAGAAATTGAATGGTAATTAAACCTAGCAATACAATGAAGCGATCCGGCAATCTTTTAAGTTGTCCATGCAGCACCTATATCTGAAACAAAGACATTACAAGTTAAGACAACAACAATGGAAAGGCAAAGACACTACAATATTGTTTGCCAAAGAATTTGGAACTCATCATTTCGTCGTTATAAGAAGATCATTGTAATGCACACAATAAGCAAACAAAGAGTGCATGCCGCATACCAACAGCCAATATAACAGAGCATGTTAGAATGAAGCAATGAGACTGACTACTATCGAGTCCAATGCAAACCAACATGTTCAGGGAGTACACACTTGGCATGAACAACATAGTAGCAGGCTATAAATTTTGTAACAACGACTGAGCAAGATGAAGTTATGATGGCTACATCTACAGAGCAGGGAATGTAAACCAAAAATAGAAGTTACGATGGCAAAAGCTAAAGAGGAGGGAATGTGAACCAACATGTTCCAAGTGCAATTACTTCAAATTGGCCATGAATAAATAATACTCCTGAACTTATAGTGAAGGGGATGCAAATCAAGATGTTTCGGGATATAAACTTGTCATGAGCAACACATAGAGGACAGTTAATGATGGAGCTTAGGATGGACCAGATACAGAATATAGTGGGATCACTTGTGAACTTGTATAAGAGGGAATGCAAACCAATATGTTCAGCTTTCCATATGTGAGCGTCATGCCAAGTCAGAGAAACAAGTCAATAATGCAGCTTTTGAAGAACAAGATGGCACGCAAAATTATTATCTAGTAGTATGACAAGTTTATTTGTACTACAGGCTAGATAGCAGAGTGATAGCATGCCAAACTAAGTCCTTACTTTGTTAGCTTACAGTGAACTAGATACAAAACAATGGCATCACCTGTAGTACAGGGAATGCAAGCCAACATGTTCATGGAGTAAAAAATTGGCACAAACAACATAGTAGCAGGCCATAATTTTTGTAACAACGACTGAGCAAGATAAAGTTATGATGGCTAGATCTACAGAGCAGGGAATGTAAACCAAATATAGAAGTTACGATGCCAAAAGCTATAGAGCAGGGAATGCGAACCAACATGTGCAATTACTTAAAATTGGCCATGAACTAAATAATAGCAGGATGTTACTATAATACCTATAATTTTTGTAACAACGACTGAGCAAGATAGAAGTTATGATGGCTACATCTACAGAGCAGGGAATGCAAACCAAAATGTTCAATCGCTTAAAGTTAGCAATGAACTAGAAAATAGCAAGGTGTTACGGTCATAGCTAGGAATGAACTAAAAGAGCTTCAGACAAACAAGCATCTGAACCCAGAACATGGCGCTAAAACAAGGGACTTACATTAGGAGAAGCACTCTGTGGGAGTCACAACAGATCTTCCTGGGGTTGATAGATCCGGTGATGAAGTACGCTACATGTGCTACTTGGGGTTGGAGGGACAGCCATTACACTTCATGGTTACTCATCTCATCTGCAAAAACGTAACAGCGCGTCGTTAGCACAAACAGGTTCCCCCAAGATTAAACAAGAACTTGCAGGCAAGCAATAGAAAAGCGACAGTAGAAGAGTTTAGATCATGCAAGGCGCCGGTGAAGCAGATCCGGTTCATGCACAGCGGTGTCGGTGAGCAAGATCCGATGCGGTGGAAGACGGATCCGGCGAAGCGGCTCAGCTGAAGCGACTGCGGTAGACTGCTGGATGAGCATATGGTTTCGAGGTACGGCGGGGATGATCCGGTCCAGTTGATGATGGCGTCGATGAAGCGGCTCCGGCAGGCAGCCGGATGATGAGGATCGCGAGGGCTCGGGTAGGCCAGGGAAGTCCGGCGGGGATGTTCCGGTGCGGTGGTCGTGGAGGTGGGAGAGAGGGACTTGGGAAGTTCCGGTGGGTGGTCTGAGGGAAATGAATTTTTTCTGGGAGGGTTTCCGGGCTAGGGAGGTGGTGATCCAAAAAATGACGGGCATACCCCCCCACCAACCGACCTTGCTGTCATCTCCACAGGGGTAGAATGGGAATTTGGAAGCGTGTGAAATTTTTGTATTTTGTGGGCGGGAAGTTTTGCCGCTATGAGATTTTGAATTTGGCTAAGGTCCAACTATAATGATAAAAAAATGTGAGACCGTACTAGTACCTCTGTTCAAGGCCGAGTGCAAAATCAAATCATCATCACATTAAATACCGGTTACTACCATGATCATCATCTATCTTTGAAATTGGCTCATCCGCTAGATCTTGCAAATTATAATGATAAAAAATTGTGAGACCGTACTTGTATTTCAGTTCAAGGCCGAGTGCAACATCAAAACATCATCACGTTGAAAATTTGTTACCATGATCATGATCTATCTCTGAAATTGGTGCATCCGTTGCAAAGTATAATGCTAAAATTTTGAGTGACCGTACTAGTACTTCTGTTCAAGCCCAAGTGCAACATCAAATCATCATCATGTTGAAAAATTGTTACCATGATCATGATCTATGTCTGAATTTGGCGCATCTGCTAAATGTTGCAAAGTATAATGATTAAAAAAATTGTGAGACCGTACTAGTACTTATGTTCAAGGTCGAGTGCAACATCAAATCATCATCACGTTGACGATTTTTTCTGTTACCATGATCATTATCTATCTATAAGAGCATCTCCACCGGCACAGCATCCTCTATTTGGGGACGCTGCTCCCACACCGGCGGCCCCAAAACGGCAGCCCCGATAGATTTTAAAATTTAAATTGACATCTAAAAACCCAAATTCATACGAAATTTATACCAAAGTAGCTCGAATTTAAACATAACTAAACATAAACTTAATCCTGGTCTACTGGCCGTCGGTAGGGGCGCTCGACGGCCCTGCCTCGTCGCTGTTCTTCGCCATTGCCGCCTTCTTCCGTGCCCGCCTCTCCTCCGTTGCTTCGCGCATCTGGCGGTGGAGCATGGCGGCCGGGGTCGCATGGGCTTGCCGGCGGCGCTGTCCCCGCGCTTCCAGCCTTTCCCGAGAAGCTTCGATCTCTGCGTGCCTCGCCTGCTGGCGAGCGAACGCGTCGTAGTGGCGATGAGCGTTGAGCTCTGCGAGCTTCTGTCGCTCCGCCTCCATGAGGCGGCGTCCCGCCTCCTCTGTGGCCGCTCGCCGGCGCGATATCTCGAGGACGTGCTCGAGGTTCGCGTCGTTGACGAACTCGCGCTCCTCCTCCCTCAACCGCTGGTATCGTTGTGCGTTCAGTGACGCGAGGATCGCTGCCTGCTCCGGGTCGGCGGGGGCCTGCGGCGGCTCACCCGACTGCGCTGCCTCCTCCGCCACCTCTGCTTCCGCTTCTGCTAAGTAGACATCGTGCCACGCCTCGAACCGTGGGCCCTCGTCCTCGTCGGAGTTGTGCTCGTCGTCGGCCTGCGGCTGCGGCTGTGGCTGCGGTGGTGCTGGAGGCAGCGCGCGGCCGTTGAGGCCAACCATCGAGTAGGTGGTCTTCAGACGGCGGGCATCTTGATGTGGAGAGTAGAGAATGGAGCGGCGGTGGTGGACGGCGTACATCCTATCTAGCGGTAGCGACTGCCCACATTTAAGGCGACTGGACGCCGCATGGCCAGTCGCTACCCTCGTGGCCAGTCGCTGCCTCGGTTTCCGCGCCATTAGGGCATGTACATTGATTTAGACGGATGTTGTCTGTAATACTACTCCATGTCATCTACGGAGTATAGACAATGCTATAGACAGTGTATACAATAGTCTATCTGTAAGTTATCTAGTATTTTTAGTCATAGCTATATATGAGTATAAGTTATAGACACCCTTCATACAACAACAAAAATGGTGTCTGTAAGCTGTCTGTAAGAAGCCTACAGACTGTCTGTAACTTTAGACCATGCACTATGTGTATCAAAAGCGAACCAAAACGTCCATTGAATCGGTTCCGCACATAACAGAGCATCGATGCATAGGTTCTGACAGGAAAAGCGAACCAACAATTTGGTTCGACTCATCTGTGATGGAAATTGATACTCCACATTGAAGTCAATTAATATGAATCGGAGGTAATGTGCATGGCTTGGTGAAGTGGGCCACTTGCTTTAGGATAAGTAAAATATGCATGTCATATTTCTGCTGGGTCCCACTTGTACTGCTTGATCCGGTTTCTTTGAATCGGCACCACATAGTCCTTCTCTCTCCTCATTCTTTTTCCTCCACATCACCAAAATCACATACAAGTACTATAACTACCTCTTACATGACCTTAAACGCCGACGACCAACCTTTCCGCGTCGCGGCCGATGCGAACCGTCGCATCCTCTCGCGGACAAGGCGCCCCCACCAGAGAAAACCGTCGTTCCGCAAAGGCAACCGGGGTGCCCGATTCGCGCCCTTGTCAAAGGGGCCGGCACGGGATGCCGGCGATTCTATTGGGCTCGACAAATGACCGGCGCCGTTCGGAGCGCACCGGTGCGAGCCCTAAATCGACGCAGGCCCCCAAATCGCTATCGGGGCCGCCGGTGGAGATGCACTGAATTTGGGGCATCCGCTAAATCTTGCAAAGTATAATGATAAAAAATTGTGAGACCATACTAGTAGTTCTGTTTAAGGCCGAGTGCAAGATCAAATAATCATTACATTGAAATTTTGTTACAATGATTGCAAACTATAGCAATAATAGGAAAAAAGCTCAAGATCAAATAATCATTACATTGAAAATTTGTTACAATTATTGCAAACTATAGCAATAACAGGAAAAAAGCTCAAGTGTTACAATAACAGGAAAAATTCTCAAATACCACAACAAGTCGAAATAACTCAAATGATACAAGCCATACAAATGGCATCATCGGCAAAACTGCATTTCTTTTAGGTAGAATTCATCGGAGTGCAGGTAACAGCTGGCTTTCCATTAGATCTGCAGAGTAGATTATTAAGGATCTGCTCAATCCAAGCTTGCCTATTTTTCAATTCATGTATCTCATTGACTGTTATGTCGATTTTTGAATCTCTTTCATCTCTTTGCTGCTGCATTATATCAATTGATTCGTGTGCAAAGGCAGCGATTGTTTGCGCTGGAATGGCTGGGACGGTAGATATCATCTGACTATCAGATGAATTGGCATTGTCATGGCTGTGTTGTGGAAAGACCTGGACACTTGATGTACATGCCCTGCCATCTGCCTTCCTTGTTCTATTCAGGGGCTGAAAACAAGACAGTGCAGGTTACAGAACCATACAATTTGAGAAAACAACCATATTAGTTGTCACAGATTTTTGCAAAGCATCAAAACAGATGGCAGATTTTCACAAAGCATAAGGCATAATATAACAAAGCAAGCTATCAACCCCATTGCAACAGGCAGAGTGACAAGGGATTAACTTGTCAATGCCTACGGGTTGTAGACTAGGGTTTAGTTGGAAGTAGAGGGCAAGTAGATCTCGAAGGTTTCAGCCGAAAAGTACTCGACGATTATGAAAACTAGGGTTTGAGAGACAATGATTCGATGCTTTCTTTGTCCCTCGACTCCCCCTTATATAGGAGGTGGAGCCGAGGGATTCGTGTTGTACAAGTTACAGAGTCCGGGAAGGTTTACAACTCATCCCGCAAGATTACAAACACCACCTCTATTACAATTCTAACTTTCCTTAATATCAACTTGGGCTTCCGAATCTTCATATTCTTCGGGTCGTGGGCCTTCAGTAAACCCAGGGTACTATCTTCGGTAGGCCCATTGGGGATGCCTATGTCAGTAGCCCCCGAGATTTTGCTTGAATCGCAGAGTCAGGGAAAATCTCCACTGTTTATTTTTACTCGACAACTTAAAACTTCTCTATATTTCTTTATATGAATTTATATATTGTACAGGGATAATGGTAGTTGGGGCTAGTTCATCTGACGGATCAGGTACTAGTTAACTGCTCTAGTGGCAATCCGCAAAAACCTACTTCAAGATCACGTCCCTGGACATGATCTCGGGATACTGGTGTAAACTTCGACAGGTGCCGCTTAAGGTCTTACCATTCTGTCGAGTCCCAGTCATATTTATCGAGTACCTAACGCGTCCGTTAGGATTTTTCTTCGTATCTGCTGATACGGATAAAAGTAGCAAACCGACGTCAGAGACGGCGCCACGCCACACAGAACGGATCTGGGGTCTTACCTTCGCAAAGTTTTGCGGCATTCAGAAATTGTTCGCAACTTTGGCATTCTGAGAATATATTGTCGAGTGCTTATTCGGCTGTTGGAATAGCACATTTTATTGAGTCAACGGATGACTTTATATTGCTCTCCCGATGGGAGTATATGTAGAGTTAGTTATAACTCGAAGTATACTCTTTTGCTCTTCTATCTTTCCTCTTCTTTTTTTTATAATTTCATCGGGCACGCGGACAGCGTTCCCGATGGGAGTAGCCCTCGAGGCTACAGCCAAGGACTTGTGCTTGGGTGTAGGCTCCACGCCTTATGCTGCTATATTTTCTTTCTCTCCCGAAGTTTTCAAATTTCTCGGGTGCGCGAACAGCGCTCCCGATGGGAGTAGCCCCCGAGGCTATGAGCAAATATTTGTATTTGATCATAGGCTCACGCCATTTCTATTTTGTCTTTCTTGATCTTTTCATTTTTTCAAAGTAGCCCCCGAGCATTTGATCAAAAACTTGTATTTGATCTAAGGCTCTCCAATATTTTTCAATGTCGCCTTTTTATGAAGCTGCTGAGTTGAATTTTTCTCCTGCTAAAGTGACGTTATTGCTGACGATAGCCATGATTGCAAGTCCGAAAATCGCGAGAAGTCTTCTCTCGCTGCCTTGCGGGCCCAAATTATCCATTATCTTGACACGTCGTGCAAGTGGGGACACACGTCCTCCGCTTTTCCTGGCGCACGTACTGTAACTTCCCCAAGGTTAAAATACTTTTTTACCCCTGTTCCACATGGTTATCATCTGCCGCACACTTTTTCCATCCAACGGTCCGCCGCTTCGCCGCACCTCTATATAAGATCCCCTTCTTCTTCCTCGAGCACTTCCACTCTCGTCGTTCTCCTGCTCTCCTCTGCAAAACTTCCTCCTGCGCCCCACAACTCCTTGAGCTCATCTTCTCCAAGCTGCATTTCTGCGCCATTGTTAATGCCACCGCGTAGGTTGACCAGACATAGCACGCCGGAATCGTCGATGGCTGCCGTAGATCTGGGAAGCGCGGAGTGGGAGAGGTCCAAGATCTCCACCCAGGACATCAACCTCTTGAAAAAACTGGGGATCAGCAAGAAGCCCAAGGCGCTGTGCTTCCCTAGTGAAGAAAGCTACCCAACCCCTCCAATGGGGTATCGGGTAAGTTTTATCGACCATCTCATCCGTGGCCTTTCTGCCCCCATTCATCCTTTCCTTCGAGGATTGCTTTTCGTTTATGGTCTGCAACTTCACCACCTCACGCCCAATTCTATCCTCCACATTTCCATTTTTATCACCCTCTGCGAGGCCTTCCTTGGCGTCCAGCCTAACTGGGCGCTATGGAAGCGCATTTTCTTTTGTCGCCGCAATGGCTCTCCCAATATCGCCTATAATATAGGCGGCGTTGTTATCTCCGTTCGCCCCGAAGTCGATTACTTCGACGTCAAATTCCCTGACTCGGTTCAAGGGTGGCGCAAGAAGTGGCTGTACATTCAAGAGGAGAACCATGGATGCACTGAAGACAACATTCCTCCTTTCGACGGTGCCGAGAAAATCTATCGCCGCCGCTCCTGGGATGCAGAGGCTACCGAGGAAGAAAAAATATCGACAGAGGCACTGATGACTCGCATCCACGTGTTGCAAAACACTCGCGGCAAAGAGCTGTCAGGTATCCAAATCACGGCGTATTTCCTTAGAATCAGAGTGCAGCCCCTTCAGGCTCGCAAATACCCTCTCTGGAAGTATGCTGGCGACAAGGATGCGGATCGGTTGTCTGCGGATTTAGAGGTCAAGGACTTAGAAAAGCTTGTTCGCAAAATCTCCTCCCTCAGCAAAAAAGATCCTGTCCCTTCTTCTTGTCGCGTAAAACCATTCAGCGCCACCAATGCGCTCCTCGAGGTAACCTTTTGTCGACTTTACTCATTTTGATTTTCCATCCTTTGCATATCTCTTTTGTTGACATCTCCCCTTGTTTTCATATAGAACCATCCAGATCTTGTCTCGCTTCCTCCCCTTCCTGAAGGTTTGGAAGTCGAAGAACGTGCTGTTGTCAACGAAGACAACCAAGATGCTCCTGTCCCTGCTAGTGAACCCGCAGGTTCTCAAAAATCTGCGGGTTCTTCTGAAAAGGAAGCTGAATTGGAGGGTACCACGTCGGCACAGTCTCCTCCTCCTGCTGTTTCTCCAAGGAACAAAAGGAAAAGGGCTGATGTCGAAGATTCCGGCACCTCAAAAGCCGAAGAAGCTGCTCCTTCACGTCAGAAGGCAGCTTATGATCCATACCTTGAGGCCCTCATCAGCTCGTAAGTCACCTTTTATTTCCCTTTATTTTTGTACTCGAAGATTTTTGTCTATCTTGCTTTTTATGCTGCCGCCATTTAATCTTAGTGATGACGAGGAAGAAGTACCAGCTTTTGATGCGACTGCTCGAACGAGTACGTCGCACACTCTGGTTGTTTCCGAGGTGCACGTTGAAGGAGAAGAATCTTCGCCTCCTCAACAAAACCTCGACGCTCCTACTCCTCCTTCAAGCCCCCTTGTCCCTTCACCAAAAAGGACAAGGGTTGAAAAAATCACGGAGCCTACCCTGCAATTGGGTAGCTCCTCGAGTCCTCTTTTGGACGATGTAAGTCCGTAATTTCTTTCTTGTCATTATCTATATTTTCTTTATTTGCTCCTTTGTGCCGTCATGTTTTTTCTCATACCTATGCCTCTTTTTTTTTCCTTTTTCCTTTTTTGACAGCCCATGATCAAAGAACTTATTCGCATCGGTGCCCAATTCATTGGGTATCACGAGTACGCCAGCAAGACCGAAGGTAATGCCTCCCTGCTTGCTTTTGTTCGTGGCTTCTTGCTCCTGTGTTATCGATATGTTGACTATTTTTGACTATTTTGGCAGAAAAACTTGCAGAGGCCAACAAACTTGCCGAAACGCTTGCTCAGAAATTAGAGCAAAGTGAGGCGGCTCGCAAGAAGGCCGAACTTGATGCTGGCAAAGCTAAAGCGGAGGCTGATAAAGCCAAGGCAGAAGCTGCTGGTGTCAAAGATCTGCAGAAAAGGCTTCATGCTGCCGAAACTTCTTTGAACGAGCACAAGGCCGCACAGGCTGCTCGTGAAAAATCGATCATCAAGCGCTTGATCGCAGAATCGGCGTTTTGTCAGTAAGTTTGTCGATCTATTCTGTCCTCTTTAGACTTACTTTTCTTTACTTGCTTGTCAACATATATTTTCTTCGACAGGTAAAATAAACCAAGAATTTGAGCTTGAAGATCCCGACAACGATCCTTTTCTCGACGCACTCTCTGTCCTTGAGTTTCATGGAACAGAAACTCGTGAAGGTATTGAACAGGCTGACGCAGGATTGTCACGGCTGTTCCCCTACTTCTTCCCGAAGAAAACGGAACCCAAGACTTTTCTTGCTCTTGCCAAGGACTTCAATCCACCAGAAGATCTTGGACTGAAGATGCGCCAAGAAAACATGAAGATTGCTGTCGAAAGCACTGTCGCCTTGGTCGCTGACAAGACAAACTATCATTGGACAAAAGTAGGCGACACAGAACAGATGGAGACCACAAAATGGCGATCGCTGATCAGGGCGGCAAAGCCCAACACGAAGAAGATCTTGGCCTATCTCGGGATCAAGCCAACTTCGACTCCTAGCTCGTCGAAGCCGGAGGTCTAGTTGAATGCCCCTTCTTTTTTTATTTTCTGTTTCTTTAGATCTTGTCGCCACAACAGTTTTGGCGACAATAGTCGTAGTAATCCTTTTGAAGAACTCCTCCTGTAATATCCTTGTAAATTTCCTGAAGCTCAATGAAATTCTATTTTGCCTTATCATTGATACCGAGACTTTCTTTTGCAGTTGATATTTGATAACTACTCCACCAGTCCTTGTTCTGCGGATACTTCGCCTGCTTCTTCCTTCTTGAAGAAAACCTTTATCGATAATAGCCTTATCGAAGGTTCTTCAAGTAAACACTTGTCGCAAGATTTGCAAGAACTTCGGCAACAACTTCAATCCATGAAAAAACAAATGCTTGTGCTAATGGAACAGTCTCGAAGATCTTTGGAGAGGGAAAAAATTGCTCTTCAACAGGCTCGAGATGCCATTGCTGCAAAGGATGCCGCGGTTGCTGAGGCTACCGAAGCTTCTTCTCGAGAAAATTATATGCTTCAACTAATGAGTGACGCCAGTCTGGACATGACAGGTATGCTTCCTATGTATAACCATACTTGATGTAATTCTTGCTATTTTCCCTTAATATTTCCTCAGCTGAACCAGGTTCTTTTTTGGATACTGCTGCCGAAGATCAACGCGTTGAAGCTCGAGCCAGTGTTCCACTCAGACTTGCTGCACAGCATGGTTCTAACTTTTGGGTTACCCCTGAGCGTACCCGCCAAATTGTCAGGTTCCAAGATCGCGCGGCTCAGGTCCGTGATTTCCTCGACTTCTGTACAAAGACCTTGTTTTTAGTGTATGGAACCATGTTCCCGCGCAACAAGATGCCAGAAACTCTTCCTGCTTTGATGGAGAAATTTCGAGATGCTCCTCGAATCCATGGCTTCGTGCGAGCTCAACTCTCTGCTGGCGCAAGATTTGCTATGATGATGATAAAGATTTGCTATCCAAAATTGCCCATGAATCAAATTGTTTCCAAGTGCCTGGCTAAGATGTCAAAAAAGAAGAGAAACATGGGCAAGATTGATGATCTTGTGACTCCTATAGCCAAAGATATGATGGATGAACTTCTTCGGATGGATGCTGAGTTCTTTGTGAAGGGTAGCTATGCCGAACATCCGCTGACCAATGAGCGAATAACCATAGACCACGTGCTAGGTATCCGCTGAGGGTTTTTTCCTTTTTCTTGCTGTATTTTCTCCATTGATGCGTCTTTGTGTATTTGTAAACATGATCTATATTGTAAAGCTGCCAACTATATATATTTATATTTTGTCTGGTTTTGATCGTCAAGCCCCCGAGTGTCTTGATGGCGACGTTCTATATTTTTGTTGCGAGGTTTTCAGGCCAAAGCAATAGAATTTTGATGAGTATACTATTTTTATGGGTGTTAGCCCCTGATTGTCTATTTGGCGAGGTATTATGTGCCAAGGCGAAATATTTTTGTAAGTCTAGTTCATCTATATTGTGTATATCTTGTAACCTTGAAGGCATTTAGCCCCCGAGCATGTCGAAAAACAAGAAGTATGTCTCCACTATCTTTATTATATTGCAGCACCGCGAGCCCGCCTCATTAAAAACCCCAGCCCCACTCGGTGCCCTAAAAAGGAAAAGAGTGCGTCTGAAAACTCGCGGGCGTTTCAGTACATTGTATTTTACAGAGTAGGACTATATTTCGACTCTAGGCGTAGAATCACCTGAGCTGCGCCACGTTCCAGGGGTTTTTCTCGGGAACCCCTGTCTTCTTGTCCTTGATCCTGTATGCACCTCCTTCGATTACTTCTGTGACGACGTAAGGGCCTAGCCATGGCGACTCGAGCTTTTCAGTACTTTTTTGATTTAGCCGTAGGACCAAATCTCCCACCTGGAAAGATCTTGGCCTCAACCGTCGACTGTGGTAGTTGTTGAGGTCCTGCTGGTACTTGGTAACTCGTGAAAGTACTTCATCTCGAGCTTCATCGAGTGCATCTACGTCGTCCTCCAAAGCCTTTCTTGAAGTTTCCTCGTCATACTCTGTCACTCTTGGAGAATCATGCTCTATCTCAATTGGTAGTACTGCCTCAGCTCCGTGGACAAGGAAGAACGGAGTTTCTTGTGTCGCCGTATTTGGTGTTGTTCGGATGCTCCATAAAACACTTGGCAATTCTTCTGGCCAGGTATGTCGAGCCTTTTCAAGCGGTCCTAGCAAGCGCTTTTTGATACCATTGCAGATGATGCCATTGGCTTTCTCGACCTGGCCATTGGTTTGCGGGTGCCCAACTGACGCAAAGTGCAATTTAAAGCCTACTTCTCCGCAGTACTCCTTGAATTCCTTGGACGTAAAGTTACTGCCATTGTCTGTGACGATGCTGTGTGGTACCCCAAACCGGAAAACGATGCCCTTTACGAATTTGACTGCTGATTCTCCATCTGGTGAATTTATCGGCTTTGCTTCTATCCACTTGGTGAAATTATCGACAGCAACCAACATGTACTCGTATCCTCCTGGCGAAGCTTTATGCAATTTTCCCACCATATCGAGTCCCCATTGGGCAAACGGCCAAGACAATGGTATTGGCATCACCTCTGCCGCCGGAGAGTGGGGTTTTGCGGCAAATCTTTGGCACGCATCGCAGGTTCGTACGATCTCTTTTGCGTCCTCAATCGCTGACAACCAGTAAAATCCAGACCGAAAAACCTTAGCTGCGATAGCTCGACTGCTTGCGTGGTGACTGCATATTCCTTCGTGTACGTCTTTTAGGATTTTCCTTCCTTCTTCGGGTGTAACGCATCATTGCAACACGCCCGAAATACTTCGCTTGTATAGTTCCCCTTTGACCACTGTGAAGGCTTTGGATCGTCGAATAACTCGCCTGGCTTCAACTGGATCTTCGGGTATTTCTTTCCTTAGGATATACGATATGTACGCTTGCATCCATGGAACTTCTACCATCATCACCAGCTCTTGGTCCTCTTCTTCATGTGGAACTTCTTTGAGAGGCGCCGACGTTTTCTCCTCCCTTGTTTTCTTCTGCGACTTCTTTGGCTTTGTGGATCTCTCAGCTATTTCTTCCCAAAATACTCCTGGTGGTATTGCAAGGCACTGCGACCCGATGTTTGCAAGAACATCGGCTTCGTCGTTGCTTAGCCTGCTGATGTGATTTACTTCGCATCCATTAAACAGCTTCTCGAGTTCATTGTATACCTCCTTGTATGCCACCATACTGTCGTTGACTGCGTCACATTGGCTCATAACCTGCTGAGCTACCAATTGTGAGTCGCCGAAGATCTTTAGTCGAGTTGCGCCGCAAGCTTTCGCCATCTTCATCCCGTGTATAAGGGCTTCATATTCTGCTTCATTGTTAGATGCGTTTGGGAACGTCATCCGTAGGACGTACTTTAATTTGTCGCCTTCAGGTGATATAAGTATCACCCCTGCACCAGCTCCTTCTACTCTCTTGGATCCATCGAAGTTCATGGTCCAGGTTCTCGATAAATCTGGGGGTCCTGTATTTTGTAGTTCCATCCACTCTGCAATGAAATCTGGCAAAATTTGCGACTTGATTTCTTTTCTTTTTCATACGTGATGTCCCGAGGAGAGAGTTCTATTCCCCAAAGGGAGACACGTCCTGTGGCTTCTGGATTGTTCAGTATATGCGATAGAGGTGCTTCATTGACCACTATGATCGGGTGTGCCGAAAAATAGTGGCGCAATTTTCTTGCTGTCATGAATACTCCATATGCTAATTTCTGGTACTGCGGGTACCGCTGTTTTGAAGGAGATAAGACTTCACTAATAAAATATACCGGCCTTTGCACTCCATGGAGTTTTCCTTCTTCTTCTCTTTCAACGACTAGCACCGTGCTAACCACCTGGGGTGTGGCTACGATGTATAGCAGGAGAGGTTCCTTCTCTTTCGGCGCCACCAGGATGGGTGGTGTCGAAATTGTACGCTTCAAATCCTCGAAGGCTCTATCAGCCTCTTCGTTCCACTGGAATTTCTCCCCTTGCTTGATTAGAGCATAGAACGGTAATGCTTTTTCTCCCAGCCTGGCGACAAATCTGCTTAAAGCTGCGACTCGCCCCGTTAGCTGTTGTATTTCTTTCAACTTTGTTGGCTTCCTCATTGTTACGATAGCTTGTATTTTATCGGGATTTGCTTCAATCCCTCTTGCTGAAACTAAAAATCCAAGAAGTTCTCCTGCTGGGATGCCAAAGGAACACTTCGTCGGGTTCAATTTGAGGCAGAATTTATCGAGGTTGTCGAAAGATTCCTTCAAATCCTCGATTAGCCTTGTCCCCTTCTTTGATGTTATGACGACATCATCGATGTACACTTGTACGTTTTTCCCAATCTGTGTCGCCAAGCACTTCTGCATCATCCTCTGGTAAGTTGCTCCCGCGTTTTTCAGACCAAAGGGCATTGTTCTATAGCAAAACACGCCGTAAGGTGTGATGAACGCTATTTTGACTTCATCTTCTTCTTTCAATCTGATCTGGTTATAACCAGAATATGCGTCCAAGAAGGAAAGACGTTCACATCCTGCCGTGGAGTCGATAATTTGGTCGATCCTCGGGAGGGGAAAGTGATCCTTTGGACAATGTTTGTTGAGACACGTAAAGTCGACGCACATGCGAAGGACTTTAGTGTTTTTCTTTGGCACCAACACTGGGTTTGCTACCCATGTGGCCTCTGTATGCAGCTCTTTTATAAAACCAGCTTCTCGTAGTCGATCTATTTCTGACAGCATAGCTTTGCGGTTTGGCTCCGAAAAACGCCGCAAAGGTTGTTTGATTGGTCTCGCTAGTGGATCCAAATTTAGGTGGTGCTCGGCAAGTTCCCTGGGTACTCCTGGCATGTCAGCTGGACACCATGCGAAGATTTTCCAGTTCTCACGGAGGAACTCGACGAGCGCGCTTTCCTATGCGAGGTCCATGTCGTTTGCGATGGATGTCATCTTTTTCGGGTCTATCGGGTGAATCTGCACCTCCTTACAATTTTTCTCAGTGTTGAAAGTCGATTCTTTATTTGGCCTTCCAACATCTGGTAGCACATCGTAGTCAGTCGTGAGTCTTGACGCCATATACTCTGCTTGCATCCCGAAAGTTTCTGACAGTCGATGAAAATCCTTATCACACTTATCGGCTAGGGCAAAGCTTCCTTTGACTGTGATTGGTCCCTTAGGTCCAGGCATTCTCCACAACAGGTACGTGTAATGTGGTACCGCCATAAACCTAGCGTATGCTGGTCGTCCCAACAAAGCGTGATTCTGTAGTTTTCTCGGGTTCCAAACTGAACATCGAGATTAATCTTCCCCAACGGGTAACTTGGCTTCTCTGGTGTGATACCGTGGAACCTCGTGTCTGTTGGTTTCAGGTTTGCTAAGGATATGTTCATCTTCCTTAATGTATCTGCATACATAAGGTTTAAACTACTGCCGCCGTCTATGAACACTCGAGATACGTCAAATCCTGCAATTACTGCTGGTAAGATGAGTGCTGATTGCCCTGGTCGAGGAACTTGCTGTGGATGACCCGCGATTGTGAAGCCAATATCTTGTCCTGACCAATTAAGATACTCGACTGTTGGTGGAGGCATCTTCTCTGCCATGAACACCTGTCGCGAGATTACTTTCTGAGCTCTATTGGATGGCCTGCCTTTCTGAATCATCGAGACTGCTCCATTGGAATTTGGATCTACATAAGGCGGTGGTGCAGGTGCTGCCGCAATTCTGAGCTGGTGTCGATTATCGTCCGTAATTGCGGGAGGGGGTGGTAGGTGAATCTCACTCCTAGGTTCTCGAGGATTTCTATGTGCTGCCTGAGCATTGGCATGCCCTGCCCACCTTAGCATTGCCTGGAAATTTCGACAATCCTTCTGCAGATGTCCTGACTGTCTTTTTCCGTTGCTATCGAGGAAAAAATGCATCAGACACGTCCTGTTCATCATTTCTTCGGGAGACACGAAAGGCCTCTGGAATCTTGGCCCGCTATTTTACCTATTATTTCGAGAGTCATCTCTATTGTCGCCTCGTTGCTCATTGCTTCTCTGGTAATCATCTCTATTGTTTCCTCCGGCGCTTGCTCGGAAGCCAGCCGAGATTTGTCCTGGAGCATCATAGCTCGAGTTGGTTGATAATTTCGACCGCGGTCTTCCTCTGGCGAACTATGCCGTTTGTTGTGAACAGCATCTTCTCCATCTGCCCATCTGTTTTCTATTTCCATTAGTGCGGATACTGTCTTTGGATTGGTCCCCCCCAATTCCTCGACAAAATCTCCACGCCTGATTCCTGTGACGAACGCATCTATTGCTCTCTCTTCAGATATGTTTTCTGCCGAGTTTTTGATGATATTCCACCTTCGGATATACTTTCTCATTGGCTCATCTGGCTTTTGTCAGCACGCCCTCAGTTCCTCTAATGACGCAGGTTTTTTGCATGTGGACCGGAAGTTCTTGACGAACACGTCCTCGAAGCTATCCCAGCTGTCGATAGATCCTGGAGGAAGTTTCTTTATCCAAGATCGCACGGCTCCACTCAAATGCACCTGGATGCTTTGCATAGCTGTTGCTCTGGTTCCTCCTGTGAGCTTCACTGTCTCGAGATAATCAACTAGCCAATCCTCTGGATTTTGAAGGCCGTCGAATTTCTTGAAGTTATCAGGCAACTTGAATCCCGAAGGGACTCGAGTTTTTCGGACTCTTCTCGTGAAGCATGGCAGACCGCACATATCCTCGTCGTTTAGCTCTGGGGAATGCCGATGTTCCCTTCTACTTTGTCGCGCTCTGTCGACCCTTGCTTGTGCTGCCGTGTCCCTTGCTCCACTTGGTCTTTCGGGAGCTGTTGTTGCTGCCGCAGGTCGTGGACTATTTTGCCTTGCTGCTCCTTCGGGAGGTGTTGATGCAAACGCCGTTCCCATGGCTCCAACTCCTGCCATTGCCATGTTATACAATGCCTCCCTTGGATCTCCTGGGGGTGGCCTGGATGCAAAGATGAAAGCTTGGGTCGCCATATACCCAGCTTCTGGTGTCTTAGGGATGATGTTCCCTCTCGTGTATATCGACATAAAAGACATGTCGAGGTTTTGAACCAAGTGCTCTCTTTCTCCTTCAGGTACGTTTTGTAACCTTGATCTTGCTCTGTTCCGAGCTTCCCTGTGGCTATCACCCAAAGTTCTAGATTGTCGACTCAGCTCTGCCCTTCGCCTACTTGATGCAGAGGCTGCCTCCCTTCTTCTATTTAAAGCAGCTATCTGTTTTTCCAATTCCCTTGCAGCTCGTGCGAGCCTATATTGATATGCTTGTAACTCTTCTGGCGTGGCTGTGGTAGCCATTGGTTCTGAACCATCCATAGCTCTTGCGGCTCTATCCCATGCTGCTTGTGCGAGTTGAACTCTATCTCGCGGTTGTGACCCGATATATTTGTTGCCTAGGCCACGTCGCAAATCAGAGGGATCAACGTATGGATTTCCCAAATCGTCGAAAGCCTCCGATGTTTCCTCCTGATCATGGCTTGGCTCTCCGATGACATAAATCTGATGATAGTTTGCATTCAGATCTATGCTGGGTTTGGTGACACCATCATGAAGATTGGTGAAGACCTTGCCCACTGTAGTGGATTTGTCGATGAAGTTGAAGCTGTCGACACTGCTCGAGCCATCGCTTATATAGGAGTCCGCAGATGACTCGAAGGACATGTCGCTGAAGATCTGGGCGAGCTTTTCGCTTGCCCTAGTGCTGATGAAGCGTGGCGATGAAGTCTCCTCTTCGCCTGACTCAGTCGACGATATTGAGTTCGAAAAATCGGAATCGACCGCCAAAAATCCTGACGAGATCGGAACTTCGAGACGATACATTCCCTCTTTCTCGACGCGAAAGTGGAATCTTCCGAACGTCATCTCCATAGGCTCCTCCAGATACGCATATGCATCCAAACGGGAGGGCGGGTGAGGAACAAAATCGACAAGACCAGTTGCGACCTGTTTACCTCGATCCATCGCGTTGCTTGCTGTTGATGAAGTCGACGATCTTGAACGTGCCATCGAGACCAGATCCTTGACGCCTCTAATTCCCACAGACGGCGCCAATTGACAAGGGATTAACTTGTCAATGCCTACGGGTTGTAGACTAGGGTTTAGTTGGAAGTAGAGGGCAAGTAGATCTCGAAGGTTTCAGCCGAAAAGTACTCGACGATTATGAAACTAGGGTTTGAGAGACAATGATTCGATGCTTTCTTTGTCCCTCGAATCCCCCTTATATAGGAGGTGGAGCCGAGGGATTCGTGTTGTACAAGTTACAGAGTCCGGGAAGGTTTACAACTCATCCCGCAAGATTACAAACACCACCTCTATTACAATTCTAACTTTCCTTAATATCAACTTGGGCTTCCGAATCTTCATATTCTTCGGGTCGTGGGCCTTCAGTAAACCCAGGGTACTATCTTCGGCAGGCCCATTGGGGATGCCTATGTCACAGAGCAACCGGATGGCAAATATGAACAAAATAAATCAAGTAACTAGACAGTCTGTGCCTAATAAAATAAGCCAGGAAACTGCATAACAGAAGTCTGTCAATTAAAATTGACACTTGGAAGGGGTGCTTCAGATCCCTTAAGTTCCACAAAAGTGGTCATGTGGACAAAACTAGCCAGACATTGTGCAGTTGGAGAATCTCCAACCCCCTAAATTTCATTATTTTCATCATCGGCCAGCCATGGGAATGCCTCAGATAAACGAGAAATATATCCATTTGGTGCCAAATATAAACGAGCAGGACCAATTAAGACAGATTAGACAGCAACCATTCTGGGATTCATATAAACTGACATATTATTTCAATGTTTAACCCATGAGCCCAATATAAGGGAAGGAGAAACAAACAAATGAACCATTTTGTGCCTAAAAATAAAAGATGGGTCAGCCAAAAAGAAACAATATATCTTATTTATGATACCCACTGAAGGTGGATTTCCTACTACAGAAGGTGGCATTGGATTAATCAACAGTGAAATCAGAAAAAAATCTTACAAAAAACAAATATGCTCATTATATCCCATAACAAGCATGCCAGAAAGTGCCAAGGTTTATATGTTTTAATCATCAGTCAACTCAATGAATCAAGGACTAATAACCAATTGAATCATCATCTGACTCATATTCACCAAGCAAAACATTCTTATCATGTATGGATGAAATCCAGAAGACATAACGGTATGAGGAAGTGCAAGAGAAATCAAACATTATGTGGCTGGAATAAAATGCCAGATCATTTAAGTTAAGCAGAACAATTAAATTGGTTTAATCATGATCAAACAAAAAAAAAGATTAGACAGGCAATAGAACAAGTTTGAGAAGCTAGCAGGAAAATGAACGAAGACGTGCAGTCATATAAATAGCATGATTTATTTCAAACCAGTTATCCTATCTATATGGAGAGTAAATGTGTTAAACACAAACTGGTTCCCAGCACGATAAGCATATCAATACAAAAATGAAAGGTACTTACTGGATTATAGGGGTGATTCACTCCACGATTTGCTGTGTTCCATGTGATAGTGCAACATGAAATTACAGCAAAGAGTTAGGGTTGCAGCTCTTGAAGAACAAAAACAATGAAGAATTTAAATGTACCAGAGCAATGAGTTCACACATGTACTACAGGATGGCAAAAGGATAGCAGAAAGGAAATAGTAATAGGCATTTACCGTCATTGTTTACAACAAAACAGATGGAAATTATAATTTAAAACCTTGTGAACACAGAAGAGCAGAGAATGGCGGAATATAAAACAACATTTTGCAACGAACAAAATAGACGGCGGCTATGGTCCCAGCACACAACCTGACACCTGAGAATAAGAAAAGCAAACAAACATGTAGGTTTCCTAACAAAAATAGATGAATTACATAGCATGCAATTACTGTTCTAACATTAGGACAAACTAGATAGATATTATAGGGGTGTTTCTTGAGAGTTTATAGAGCATGGAACGTTTTGCTAGTCTTAGTATGAACAAGATAAAAATTAATACTATTTTTTGCAACACACAGTACAATCATAGACGCTCACATGTACATGCATACACTCATCACTCACGCACACACACTCTACCCCTTCGAGCACATCCAGGAAAATGCATCCAAGAAACTGATCCGACGGGTATTGAGATTGACGAAGTCACCACTATCACCACAATGTCATCGGGAATGCCGCATCCCACACAAGAATATTCCTCCATTTTTGAGACACCAAAGCGTCAAATCTGGGGGTGCCACTGCCTCCTAACCATCCAAGCACAGGTTGGTTCTCAGTGATTTGGTACTTGAAATGCACTACATGATATCTAATATGAAGTCGGTGTGAGGCTAACAAGCAGGGTGCGGCGGCGTTGCTTGACGTGAGTCGGTGTGATGCCATCACAAGATGAAGTGCATGGTCCATGTGATCTGGATTAGGGGATACTAGCATAATACCCGTGTGTTGCAACGGGTTAATAACGAAAGATCGCTCTCTCCAAAAATAGAATAAATGGAATATAATCACAATGTCTATGTCCAGGATGTGTGGCCACATGGTCCTCATTTTTCTTTACAATCTGTGGTACGTCAGCCTTATACAATGTGCATTATTTTTTGTCACCACAGAGACAACTCTAATGCTCGATCGACCGATCCGAGTTGATCAATCGACCGATCTAATTGACATGTTTGAACAAACGATCGAATAATTCATAGTATTTATTGAATGATACTCCGTCCGTGCCAAAAATAAGGCGTCTAAGGATTAGTTAAAAGTATGTTTTTAAAATTTGACCAAGTTTATACAAAAAAATATAAATATTTACAATACTAAATCATTATCAATAGATTCACCCTAAAGTATATTTTCTTAATATGTCAATTTGATATTGTAGATGTAAATATTTTTTAAATATTTGGTCAAAGTTTGTAAGGTTTGACTTTTGACCAATCCTTAGACCCCTTACATTTTGGAACGGAGGGAGTATATCGTAAAAGGTGCCCTTTTACACCATCTTTTTTTACAAAACACGGTACAATATAAATGCTCACTAAGTACATACACTCGCTTCTATGAACGCACAAATGCACATGCTACCTCTATGAACACCTTCGAGATACTTTGTCTGAGAAACTGATTCGTCGAGAACACACGTCGAAACGTGGCCCCAACTGAACAGATATTTCTCTTTACTAATCAGATATTTCTCTTTATTAATGAAACACCCACGTGTGAAACATGGTTTTTTTAGCGAGAATGTCACTGCGCTCCTAAACATGTGGTTGATTCTTGTCACTAACCTCTTAAATGCTGCAGGGTCTGAAAGTTTTGTTTTTAAAGGATTTTTAGTTGCATAAGTGTTGAGATTTGTATGTCCTACGAATTTTAAATGGAAAATGCATGCACGTGCAAAAATTAGGAAAAGAAACCTAGAGTCATATAAGTTGTCACTGTATGTTTGCAAATGATAGAAAAGTTAGAAAATTTAAAGTTGCACGGCAAGAGGAGCCTAATCAATGGGTCTCTTTTGGCTTTTTTCTTTTTTGCCGATCGTGCCGATCTAACCGGGATTGTCGGACACGCGTTGATGAACCACGACAGAGGAGAAAGGACGGATCACCTGCTGATATAAAGATTGACCGGTACAAAAGCCATCTCCATCAATCTACGCTCATTAAGAAGAGGGTTCCTTAGAGAATAAAAAGGGGAGCGAACGAAAAAGATGTGTGGCTGAACCGATCTATGCTTGTTTTAGCGATTAGAATTAGGAAAGGGATGCTGATTTTGCTACCTAGTGCTACGGATTGGATTTTGGTCGTGACATAACTAATCCTGATAAGAACTCCTCATGGAGCCGGTCACGCTGACCTTACTTTTTATGTTCGGGTGAGTTGTATACACGTTTGACGTACCATCACCAACCACCGCGACCTGTTTTAAATTTAATACGTAGTAAAGATAGTTTATATGACAAGATTATGGGGGAGATTGTTAGTAGTAATCTTATCAATGTGGTTGGCTAGTAAAGGAGCTAGCTTAGTCATGAAGTATCCAAGGTATGTAGAGAGAATTGTAGAATGGGGAATGTTCTAGAGTAAGATATTTACGAGTAGTATGAAATATCTAGAGTTTGTAGAGTATTCTAGAAGTATGGTATAGGGTTTGGATTCTGGCACATGGCAACAATCTAAAGGGTCATGTACAAGCTTCCTAGTATTATAAGCCATGTGTGTGAAGCACATCAAGGTGTGTGAAGCACATCAAGACAGAGAGCTCGAGGAGTGGCATGGGCAAATGCGCAGGTTTCACGCCATACGCCACGCGCATTGAGAGCAGGGCGGAGCTGGATCTATGGGACTTCTCTGTCGATGCTTTTTTAGATGGACGAATCAGTATTAACTCGCGGGGGGCATAGGTGTAATTTTTGGAAATTTATGGGTAGTTTGAAGTTGGACGAAAATTTTGCCTTAGTTTCTTTATTATTATATATTATTAGGTATAGATATAGATTGACACGGGTTTAACTAGATTGGATTGCATGACAGTAAACCAATTCTAGATACTTACATGCTAATATAAATCTCAGTTATGACTAGATTCAGATGTATATAGACACATTCTAGTTGACCAAGACATGCTTGAACCTTCTATGGTAACAGCCCAAAATGTGTAGGGGGGAGGGGGTCTGGTTACCTCGACGGCGGCTTCGTGTAGTCATACTCGGCATCCTTGCGGGTCACGTCGACGACGGCGGGGGTGCTGCGGTTGCGGTGGGCGTCGGCGTCGAGGAAGCAGATCTGGGGCGGTCGATGATGGTTTCGGGGAAGCAGATCTGAAACGAGGGAGTCGGTGAAGCAGATCCGGTGCAGTGCACGGTGTCGTTGGTGAAGCGGATCAGGTACGGCAGACGAGGGAGTCGGTGAACTCAGATAGTGCAGTGCACGGTGGCGTTGGTGAAGCGGATCTGGTGCTGCGGACGAAGTAGTCGGTGAAGCAGATCCGATGCAGTACACGGCGGCGTTGGTGAAGCGGATCTGGTGCTGCGGACGAGGGAGTCGGTAACCTCAGGTAGGTGAGGTGGTAGGCCGGCTAAGTACGGCCGGGATATTCCGGTGCGGTGGTCCGGCTGGTGAGAGATGATGGGCCTGGAGTATTGCGACAGATTTTTGGCGGAAATGGGGAAGACGAAAGGAAGGCGGTAGACTATATATATCAGAGGGGATGTGTAAATTACGAACGAGACCCCAACCCACGCCGGCTTCACTTTTCTGCCATTACGTCATTGGTAATAGGGGTCGAATGGGAATTCAAAATATGTGTATGGAGGCGGGAGTTTTGGCGCTCAACTCGTATTTTGAATCTCCCTGGTGTATAAGCGACAAGATACTAGATATTGAATCATAGACCAGGGAAGACAAGTACAGTAGTACAAAAATACTGTAATGTCTACATTGCATGATGCTGATCTACCTTGCGTTAGTGTTTGTAGTGGTAGCTAAGTGGTGCAAGGAAGACATATTTGTAATTTCTACAACTAAGATATGTCTATATACATCCGTATTAGACAAAACTAAGACACCTCCTTTTAGACGAAGGTAATACTATTACTTTTGAATCTCTTTGTACTAATGCTGATGATTTAGATCCTCAGAGTTTCGTACGGAGTAGTAGAAAAAAACTAGGCTCCTCTCGAGAAACAAATAAGCATCCAATTAATTAGGTACGTGGGCGGTTATTATTATTTTAACAAGGAAACTGCATTCGTGCCCTATGGCCCGTCATCTTCAAAACCGTCCAAAATGCATGCATCTAGCGGTTTCCAGGCCCTGGCGTGGCGGTTAACATTCGTCTTCCTCATTTCGTCTTCTCCCTGACACTCTCGCATGTGCCCCTCTCGCTACCCTCCATGGAAGCGTTCTACCACGGGCACACTTTCCTCGCTCATGGAACAACCACCATTACGGCCAACTATACCAATATGGCGTCTAAGGTGGAGGAACACATCAACAAAATCGAGTTGATCTTGGAGAAAGAAGACTCGTACAAAATTGTTGTCCTAGACGTAGAGTACACCTATGGGCCTTAACAGAAGGCTGCCCTCATACAGTTGTGCATGGGCACGGACTGCCTCCTGTACCAGATTTCCTCGGCCGACCAGCCATGCCCCAAACTCGCTGACTTTCTTGGCAAGGCTGACGTAACATTTGCAGGTGTTGACATCGGCAACGACATTACCAGGCTTGGGCGTTGCAACCTCTCAGTGGCGAACTTCGTGGACATCCAGAAAAGGTGGAAGCCTGCCGATTCCACTAGTAACAATAAGGATTCGTTGGCTGTGGAAGCAGCCAGTACAAATCTATCATGAAAAAACTTACGCATGAGGAACACAAGCTGTGGAAGCATGTGCCCTTGTCCATGAAGCATATCATGTATGCAAGCATCGACGCATACGCGACATATGAGGTATACAGGCAAATAGTGAACTTTGAGAAGGGTCAACAAAAATTGGCGGAATTCCAGGACAGCGGGAGTAAGAAGAAGAAGAAGAAGAAGAAGAAGAGCAGCATGGTACAGGCTGTGGAAGCTGAAGAGGAAGATCACTGAAAAGGATAGCCTAGTGTTAAAAGTAGTACAGTACAGTACTAGTATGTATACGATCGTGTGTGTATGCACTAATGCACCCAGTGATAAGTAGTTCTGTACATCCAGCTATATTTTATCTTGCAAGTAGTGTTAAAAGCAGTACAGTACTACTGTAGTATGTACGATCGTGTGTGTGTATGCTCCCAGTGTTGTGAGTACATAACTGATAAGTATAAAATAAGATTCGCAAAAAAAGTATATAATAATATGTATGGTAGATCTTTTTTATCTTGCGTACTCCCTACGATCCATAATAAGTGTGCCGTTTCACTCTAACAGCATGCACTGTGTTGTCCACAACAGCTATCCTCATCCACAAGCAATAAGTGTAGTCCATGCCCATATATATAGTGGACACATACAAGCTTTTGGTTGCTCGTAAGTAAATAGTAGAGTAATTATTTTACTCTATGCTCTGTCTTGCATGTGTGTACTTCTAACAAATATGTGCGCCCCAGCGTGTGCCAAAGTTAACCTTATACTGAGTATACTGTATTGTATTACTCCCTCCGATCCACATTAGTTGATGCTAAAATGGAAGTATCTATAGCTACAATATGTCTAGATACATCTACACTAGCGTCAAGTAAAATGTAGTTGATGTTTCAGTAATCTTTTGGTTCCCATAGGTGTTGCCTTAAATGACAAAAGTCGTGGCCATATCAAAACCATGATTAAGCCGAACCTCTGCCCCAAGACATGACATCTCTTCTAGAATGCTCTCCGTCCATAATAAAATAATCAATGGATGGGACTGGATACCTTCGTTGGGAAGGTATCGTCACCTGCCGAGTAGGGTGTATGTAGGCATCCTATCACATCAGGACAGCTATCTAGTAGTAATATCCATCTCCCAGTTACCCAGTCTATCAATGGACATGGCACCTATCGAGGTACTGCTGATGATTTTGTACGTATATTTATATGAGCACGATGCTTTGTACTCCGTACAAAGTTGTCCCTGTCACCTCAAGGTTGCATTAGCAGGACGAAAAACAGTTACGGAGTACTCCCTTTCTTGTTCTTTTTCTTTTGTTGTCACAGATTTGAAACCAATAAGTTCAAGTTATGTTCCTGATGATGTTACCCAACAATAGAAGCGAAACTAAAATAATAGTACAACTCAGACAGTGTTAGTACTAGTACTTTACTAGAGGTTACATCCGCATTAGCACTATACTAGTACGTATCATCATATGGAGTAGGAGTACTTATTTTGAGGATTAATTGTTCTCCTTCTCGATGCGAATGTAGAAACGCAGCAGCTTGGAAGGTCCACCAAGCACCAGGTGCACAGCGGCACCGAGAGGAACGACGTGAGTTCATCAAACGCGACGTCGCCCGGCAAGGCGCAGCTCGACGCCTCCAAAGACACACTCACGGTGTCCGCCCTGCTCCTCGCGTGCGCCAACGAGCACGACGCTGGCCCATTCGCCCACATATTTGCCGTGTACAGACGCCACATGCACGCGGCCGCCCTAACGCACACGGTAGACACGATGGTGGTCGAAGTCGAACCGAGCACGCCGATGATCAGGACGAACACGCGCCGTCCTCCCCTTCGGCGATGATCCGCAGGCACGGCGAACCCGGCACCGGCACTTGGAACACTTTGGTCGTGTTGTACGGCGGGAGCTTGTGCACTTGGATCGAGTGGGCCGCTGCGAAGTGGGCGACGAGCACTGTTGGCGGGGCGGCGAAGTCGCAGCCGGGCTCCGTGCAAGCGCAAGGGGCGTGCGGGCATGCAATCTTGTGGTCGTGGACCTGGTAGTAGGCCACCAAGCTCCCGCAGCTGCTGTGGGGGCACTCAACCGTCGCTGCTGATACAACGGCGTCCATTGCCGGGTCCTGCTCGAATCCGCCGCGGGGTTCCACGCACCTATGGCACCAGTTCCCGGGAAGCTCGCTAAGGCAGCAGCCGCAGGCCAAATGATTACCCTTGCACTGCACAAATCAAAGTTCGTGGATTCCCATTTTTGCAGTAGTGAACCCACAAAAGAAACATCAATGGAGTGTGGGAGGGAAAGGGATCGACCTTGAAGACGGGGGGCTTGAGGGGCTGGGAGCAGAAAATGCAGTGAAGCACGGTGGAGTCCATCTTCAGGGTAACGGTGACAGTTTCCAGCATTGCGAGCGCGCGAGGAGTATGGCATATCGATGGCCTCTCTTATCTCCTAGCCTCGAGGCTGGAGTACTCTATTTAAGGGGATGGGAAGGGATTTTGCTTAAGACGAGAAAAACCCAATATAGTACCTCCATCTCAAAGCTTAAGGCTTATACTCTGTATTATTTTTAGAAAGTCAAATTATGTCAAAATTGACTAAGCATTTTCCGAAAATAATGGTAGTTAAAAAATGTGTATCTCCGCCATCAAACTATTTGAGACTATATTTGTGATGGTAATAGGCACAACTACATACATAAAAATTGACATCATCTGATTATTAGTTATTTGGACTGCGGGATGAACTCTTTGGAACTGTGCATTAAGCACCGGTAACCACTTAGGGCTTCTTTGATTCATAGGATTGACATAGGAATTATGTTGGATTTGATTCCTATGGGAAAATTTCAATCCTACACCTTTCCTATTTCTACACTCTCCACATTCCTTTGATTGAAAGCAGCCCTTATAGTGCTTCTTTGTTTTTTATAGTAAGTGAAAGGACATCTAAAAAACAGGAAAAATTATCTGGAAGTGCAGATAGTTTTATACCCCTCTGTCTCGGTTCACAGGGCCTAATCTGAACAAATATTTGTCCCATATTACCTCTCATCTAAGGCCTGCATGCATTTAAATTAGAAGTACTAGTAACCTTCTCGAATTAGTCTCCACCTTCCCTTTTCTCCTTTTTCTATTCTCTGGGAACAGCCTTGTGCATGCTGGTGGAGTGTGAAACCAAACAAGTTTGCATGGGGGCATGTGATCGGCTGCATGCACACTCTGTACACCATTAGTGGAGTATTAGGGCATGTACAATGGTAATATTTTAGCAGTGCCACGTAGGATAAACGCTGCGTGGAAGAAAGAGAAAGATGAAAAAAGACTTTGCCTTCTCTTAGCTAAGAGATCATCTCTTAGCATAAATCTCTCTCACCACAAATTTAGGATGTCTCGTTACCAAAGATAAGACTAAAAAACAACCCATTGTACATCATGTTTTATTGTCATCCGGAGGAGGCAGCGCTCCGGAGAGTTTTCGTCATCCAATGAAACAATGCCTTGGTCCTGCTGCAAAATAAACCAAGCCCTCTAAATCGAGACGGAGGGAGTAAATCAGATGGAGGGGTTACAATTACATATAGTAGTTGGAGTATTCACTTCCGATTCACAAAAAAAAAAGAGTATTCACTTCCACGCTGCATCATTATTAAGTATAAGTACTACTACAAACAGTTCAGCACAAATATGAAACAAAGACCCCATAAAAAAATAGCAGCCGTACGAACACTCTAGTACTTTACAAATTGACAGTTTTTTCAACTACGCAAAGTAGCAGTAGCTACATCTGCTTGCATAAGCGAATGTAGAAACGCAGCTCCTTGGACGATCCAGCACCAACGAGGTATGGCCCCGGCACAACGAGGAACGACATGAGCTCCTCAAACACGACAGCGCCCGGCGACGCGCTGCCAAAAGCATCGACAGACATCTTCACGACATCCCGCCTGCAGTCCGATTTCGAGGACGGCGGCAGGCCGTGCGCCCAGATCTTCACCCTGTAGAGCGGCCACACGGATGTGGCCGACCTGACGCATACCAAAGACAATACAATGGCCGGGACGAGCGCGTCGATGTACAGGACGAACACGGAGCCGTCATCCCCTTCGACGACGAGCCGCCTGCACGGCGAGCACGGGTGCGTCATGGTCACCCGGAACTCTATGGGCTTGTCATACTCTAACCTGTGCACCTGAATCGAGTGGGCCTCTGCGAGGTGAACGAGGAGCGCTGACGGTGGGGCGGCGAATTCACAGCCCTGCTCCGTGCAGTTGCACCGGTCGTGCGGGCACACGATCTGGTGTCTTAGGGACTCGTGGTAGCTGATGTTGACCCCGCAGCCGTCGTGGGAGCACATGACCTGCGCCGTTCCAGCGATGTTGTACGCGATGGCTTCCAAATTCGTAGCGTTTATTTCCATGGTGCCGTCCATCGCCGCCTCGTGGTTGAATCCGGAGCCGCGCTACTCTTCTTCTGGCACCGTTTACTTGGAACCTCGCCGACGGTGGCAGGCGGCAGGCCTCATACCACGCTGCAACTCCGATCAATATTAATTGATGGTAAAATGGATGTATCTACAAATAAAATGTGTCTAGATACATCTATATTACCATCAAGTAATATGAATCGGAGGGAGTACAAGGAATGACAGTTTAGCACAAGTGACACCAGCAAATAAAAGTCAATGGACTCTCAGAGGAAAAGGGAGCGACCTTGTTGAACTTGGGGCAAATCAATGGAGTCTGAGAGACAAATGATGCGATATCTAAAGCCGGTTAGTGGAGAGAGAGAGAGAGAGAGGAGTGTGTGTGTGTGTGTGGCGGGGGGGGGGGGATTGTTCACTTCTTCTTGGTTTAAAACGAGGATTCGTACAAGGTAATAGAGCCCGCATGCTCGGCTGGGTAGATAGCCAGAAGCCCAGAAGTGAACCCCAACATGGTCATGCCACAAGGATTCATATTTGAAATTTTTTGGGGGGGGGGGGGTAGCAGAATGGCATGGCCAACAAGTTTCAAGTAAATTTTGTTCATAGTGGAAGTATGTAAACCACGAATTATATGACTCCATCATTTCTTTTGACCTTTTTATATCGAGCCCCACAATAACTTTGGCTTGTTTACAAATTTAGGTCGATCAATCTCACGACGCCCCTTTATAACAAAATAAGTTGAACTAGTATTCCAATAAAAATCATTTTCGCATGCATTGTTCGGTACTTTTCATAACTGAAGTGCTTACTCCCTCCGTTAGGGATTATAATGTCAGCGTGCATCCCTATATCATTAATTTGATTACAACATAATATGAATTTTATGGTACAAAAATTATATCATTACAAACTAGATGTCCATTTTAACTTTTTAATCGTATATTTTGGGTAATATATATATATATATTGTGTATTATGTTGCTCAATTTTACAACATAGGTATACTTGTCAGCCTTGTAATATCCTAATGGACATATAGTACATCACAAATTTGTAACTTCATGCTTTGTTTTGCCATTTTACGATTTTTTCGAACCACCTTCGGCTTGATTTCAAATTTAGGTCAAACTATCGATGCATGCTATGTGTTATACTTGGATGCACCGCACATGTTTGGCCATTGTTTTAGGCTTCCACATCTTGGGGGCATGTCATGTATTTACCTAGTTTTTTAATTCTAATTCATGTACCCTTCTGTTATCACCAGAATTTGACCGAGTCAGAGGTGGGCCACGATTGAGATAGACTTGAAGATATACATGGAAGGAAGAACAAGAATTGGCCTTGTATACGAAGTTGGGCTGAATTTCCCATGTATCTGTAATATAGTAGATCGCATCTTAGGTTGAAAGTTAGAGTTTTACTCGTGCACGGTTAGGTGCACGTCCGAATTAGAAAGTCCCCTGGACTATAAATATGTATCTAGGGTTTATGGAATAAACAACAACACAACGTTCACCCAAAAACAAACCAATCTCGGCGCATCGCCAACTCCTTCGTCTCGAGGGTTTCAATCAGGTAAGCGACATGCTGCCTAGATCGCATCTTGCGATCTAGGCAGCACAAGCTCCACGTTGTTCATGCGTTGCCCGTACTGAAGCGTCTTTGATGGCGGGCAACGTAGTTATCATAGATGTGTTAGGGTTAGCATAGCTCTTCGTATAAACATGCTTACGTAGTGCAACCCTCGCATGTCTAGCCGCCCTCACGCCTATCTCAGGCGTGGGGGCGGCACCCTGCTTGTTCATCATCTAGTAGATCTGATCCGTTACGATTGCTCCTTGCTCTGCAAGGATTAGTTTAATATCTGCAATAGTTAGGCCTTACGAAGGGGGGGAGGATCCAGCGGCACGTAGGGTGGCGTTCGCAAGTCCTAAACAGGATGTTCCGATGATCAACGTCACGTTGGTTGTGTGGCCTTGTTTAGGATCGGCTTACGAGCACCGTGCGTGGCCGCGAGGCCCAACCTGGAGTAGGATGATCCGATTATGCGGTGAAAACCCTAAATCGTCGTAGATCTCATTAGCTTTATCTTGATCAAGCAGGATCACCAAGTATTCGTGCACCCCGTACGGATCATGGGTGGATCGGCTCTTTGAGCCGATTCACAGGATAACCTGAGAGCCGATCGAGGCTCTTATTTAATGTTTACGTGTATGCCATGCAGGAACTAAGCGAGGCATCCCCATCACCTTCCTGACCAGGTATAGGTCAGGTGGCACGCCCTTGCACTTCGCATCGCCGCGTGTGACCAGAAGAGCATTGCGGGCCGTCGCTCGGAGGGGTCTCAGCCAGCCGCAGCTCTAGGCTCTTCCCGGCTCTACCGTGTTGACAGGCCGCTGCCCGCCGGTGGGTTTTGGCGATCAACACATTCTGGCACGCCCGGTGGGACCATCATCTACATCAACCACATCGCCATCTACATCTGAGATGGCGGCGGACGGCACGCCGGTCACCTACGAGGAGCTGCTGCTGAGCTCAAGAAGAAACATGACGAGATCAAGGCCACCCTCGAAGCCGACCTCATCGGCTCTTTTCAGAGAACCCGTACCCATGGCATCAGATGGAAGGGGTTCTCACCACAAGGTGCACTCGATGGGATAGATCTCTCTGCCCCGTCGGAGGAACGCACCAGGGAGAGTTGCCACTCCAGTCCCGTCCACCGCTGCCATATGCGTTGGCAGCACCAGCTGAAGTGCCGGCTACACCGGCATTCGTCGTCTACAAGATCGGTGGTGACCCTAGTGACTACCAGTTCTTGGCTGAGGCGCCCAAGGAGATCCCTCAAGGATACGCGTGCACGTATGTGCCGATTGTGGCAACCGGCCACTCTCAAACCAGGCCACAACGTCGGGGACTCCGCGCAAACGGGAGGAACGTCGGCAACGAGCTTGAGAAGCGTACGTGGCTAACTAAGTACGCCACCCCGACGAAATCTTCGAGCCCAGCTCCTGCAGGTTGGCTCAGAGCTGGAAAAGCAAACATGGCTGGCTAAGTACGCCACCCCGGCGAATCTTCGTAGTGCAACTCTGCGGCCAGCCACGACGGATCAGATCGGTACCATATTGAGAGACCGATTCGGCATGGTGCCGAAAAGAAGGGCAATCGGCTATTCCAAGCCGTACCCCGACGAGTACGAGATGATCCCGCTGCCACCTAAATATCGGCTCCCTGACTTCTCCAAATTCAGTGGATCGGATGGCTCCAGCTCCATCGAGCACATCGGCCGATATTTGGCGCAACTAGGACCGGCTTCAGTGTCGGATCAGCTACGCGTGAGGCTCTTTTCACAGTCCCTCACAGGATCGGCTTTTGGATGGTATACCTCTTTGCCAGCAAACTCCATCCAGTCTTGGAAGCAATTGGAAAAACAGTTCCATACGCAATACCATTCAGAAGCTTCCGAGTCTAGCATTGCCGATCTAGCACAACTACGTCAGAAGCGCGGAGAAACGGTGACAGAGTACATCCAGCGCTTCAGGAATCTTAGGAACCGATGTTATTCGGTTCGTATAAGCTGAAAAGGAAGCGATCGAATTGGCAGTAGCTGGCCTTGCAACACAGCTCAAGGACATGGCCTCCCAAGCAGATTATCCCTCGTGGCGCACATGGTTCGAAACTATCAAGGCATATGAACAGCGCCACCTGCACTGTACCAAGACAAGTTCAAGCGTGCGTAGGTCATGGTCGATACAGAGGAAGGTGAAGTGCTGCGGGAGACCAAGAAGTAGCAGTGGCTGAGTGGACTCGGGGAGGAACCCCGTATCCTGCAAATGGGTAAAGCCACCGGGGCCGCCTGTGGATTTGATTTTGACGTGACCAAGATCGAACAAATCTTCGACCTCCCGCTAAGGAGAAACAGTTGACGATTCCTGAAGGTCTCAAGTTCCCTACGGCGCAAGTGCTAAACGGAAAGCCGTACTGCAAATTCCACAACTCGCTTTCCCATGCCACCAACGACTGCAGGGTGTGGCGTCAGCACATCCAAGCGGCGATAGAGAAGGGGCGTTTAATTTTCAACCAGTACGCCATGAAGGTAGACACCCAGCCCTTCCCCGCCGTTAACATGGTAGAAGTCATCTACCCCGAGGGCTGCCAGCCAGGTCCCACGTTCAGCATCAACATGGTAGGGCACGGGAACCACTGCGGCAAAGATGGAGATGAGGGCAGCTGCTCTCATAGCAAGGACACAGAAGAGGCCGCTCCACGCGATCGGCTCCATCATGATGGCAAGCGCTACGTCACAGAGGGAGAAGTGAAGAACATAAGATATCAGCGACCTCTCTCTGATCACCTCCTCAACAAATATGTGAGTTAGTATGACCAACGCCGACGGTCCAACTATGATGATGAAGGAGATCGTCTGGCTAGAGAAGCCAGAAGACATCGTCGGCAGGATCGCGATGAGGAGGAGCACGAGCGCCGTGCCACGGACAGGCCAAGGGGGCAAGATGACAACGCTGACATCGGGACTGCCCTTTCTTCGGACTTGCTGGGATTCAGGAATGAGCCGATTGCCCACAATCGGCAATTGCCCAGAATGCAACAAGAAGAAGAAGGAGGCAGCCAACGTGTCTGTGTTTGAGCACTTAGGGCCTCTCCCACCACCAAGCAAACGCGCTGAGTCACCTCGTTGGGCAGATCTTGAGGATTCAGAAGACGAGGGACTAGAAGAAGAAGAAGACAGGTACCACCGTCCAAGGTGGTGCCCTGACGGACTCAGCCGTTCACAGAAACGCAGGGTTCAGCGGTTGCGCGGCTTGGAGGAAGCCGAAAGGTTATACTTGCATACGCTAAGGAAGGCACGGCCTGATCTGGCTACGAAGATTCAGCGAGCCCTGGATGAAGAGGGTCGTCCACGGAGAATGGAGTGGCGTCCCAAGCAAAAGAAAGCCGATGATGAAATATCGGCTGGCACAAACATGGTGCTTGTCTTGCCGACAGAGTTTAGTGCTCCACGATTATACGATGCACTCAAGGTGGACGACAGTAGGCGCATCAAGTCAGAGGTTGGGTTGGTTTTATCCAGCCTAACTGAGTAGCAAGATTAAACCAATGAGCAAACCGGGTGAGGCTGATCCTTGTGATCGGCCCAAAAAAAAAAAGTTTATGGAGGGACATTACAAAACCTTCATCGAGCAAGCAATGTGGAGGCCGATTCCAGCAATCGGCCAAAATTATCCTCTGCACATATTCTGCTTGTGTTCAGCAACGATCCACTGGGCGGCGGCCACGTCAGCAGATGAAAGTCAGCATGAATCTTTGCGAAGCCGACGTACAAGAGCAGTGCCCTGACTAACCATGAAAGCCGATATCTGCAGTCATTTGGCAGATTCGGCTCGGGGGGCATATAGTCAGATGAACATGTGCAGATAAACATGTGCAAACTTGCGTGCAGTGGAACATTGGGGGCCGATTAAGGAAAAATCGGCCAAAATAAAAAAAAAATTTCGCACGAAGCGAAGCCAATGCGCAGCCATCGACTCTAGTACGGACCAAGACCAAGACCAAGACCTACTGGCTATCGCAAGATGTGCTCAAGGCTCACGTTTTTGCTAGGATGGTTTTCAGTTTGGTGTTTCATCTACAACATCGGCGTTCAGTGGAGGGGAGCTGATCAATGACATGTGCATCCTCGCCGGTATTCTCGCCTTGATTAAGGCTCGGGGGGCAGCTCACTCTAGAAAGGTCTTTGCCCTGAAGAGCCGATCTGGCCAGAATCGGCTGGTTCTATGTTCTAACTGAGAAGCCAGTGGCAGCTCGCCCCGAAAGTTCTTGGCCCTGGGGACCCAATTTGGTTGGAATCGGCTGGTTCTACATCACAGTTACCCTGAAGAATGGTGCTTTTGTTATAGGAGTGCCAGTCTCACCATCCAAGCTGATTCAGCGACAGTCCCAGAGTCCTTTTGAAGCTTATCAGGAACCAATGCGTTGCCAACAGTCGTTGAGCTTTGTTTGAGTTGACAGCCGACGAAGTCAGAAGAGGTGAGGCTCGGGGGGCAGCAGGCTTGGTGGATGCTCTATTCAGGAGCTGATGGGGATACCATCGGCTAGGCCTTCGTGGCGACCTTCTTCACAAAACGATGAGCATTCAAGGAAGATTAGTTGGTCTGGTTGGAAGAATTCAAAGGCGTTCCGGGAGACTCTATTTTTCCCACCAGATCTCAAGATCGTCAGTGAAGAATCGATGGATAGTAAAATGTGGAGGCCGATACACGAAATCGGCCAGTAAAAAAGTTCTTGAAACAGCCGCTGCACAGACATCGACTTTAGAGTTGCGAATGTTGTGGTCAGATATCAAGTTGCAGTCTGAATCGAGGAGTGTTTGCTTGGATATCTGTCCGATTTGGGATTTAAGTTCGGCCTTATGGGCGTGTGAGGGTGAAAAGCCGATACGTTGCTATCGGTTCTTGGTGCATTGACCTGTTTTGGCAGTCGGAGGATTCGATATTGAACACATGGAGAATCACATTGAAAGAACAATTTTCATTGATTCGAAGAGGGATTTTTACAAGGAAGAGCCGATGGCTCTCAAAAGATCATCCGATGCCTAATGCACTACTACTACTGGCCCTATACTACTCCCTGATCTAAGGGCCGTCGCCGCCCTCGTCGTCGCCATCGTGGTTGCCGTCGGCGCTGCTGCCGGCGGGCTCCTTGTCGCTGCTGATGAAGCCGCCGGTAGGGGCTTCATCTTCCTCGCCATCGTCGTCGTCATCCGACCAGGCCCAGCCACAGAAGCGCTTGGCCGGCGGGTATCCCGCGGAGGAGGAGTCGTCTTCCGACTCCTCCGCCTCTTCTTCCTCCTCGTCGGAGGAGAGGACTGCCTCCCATGGGAAGAGGTCGTCGTCGCCCGCCGGTACCAGCTCCCCGTCGACGAGAAACTGGAGGTCCTCCTCCGCTTCGGTGAGGGGTTCGTCGTCTTCCGATTCGAGGGAGAAGTCCCAGTCCCGCGCGTCCCAATACTCTGGGGCGCGGGCCTCGTAGATGGCCATCAGATTGACCTCCTGCTCGGGCTCGCTGGAGGAGGAGGACTGGAAGGACAGGCTGGAGGAGGAAGAGGAATCCATGGCGGGCCGAGAAGGGTTTTTTGTTTGCCGAAGACTACTACGGAACAGGAGGATGAAGAAGCAAACTGCTCGACGCGGTTAAAAATAAAGGGGACGGGGAAGTTTAATGCTGTGGTGATTTCCGACGAGGTGGTGCCAAAACTGTCAAATCGTGCAGAGAAGTTGGGAAAGTAAATTGTCATGATGAAAACTGCTGCGACGGTTTTGCTCTGCCACGACATGACCCGACGAAAGAGAAGCGTAATGATTTTGGAAATGTCATTTCCAAAACCAGGGGGGCATGTGTTATCACCAGAATTTGACCGAGTCAGAGGTGGGCCACGATTGAGATAGACTTGAAGATATACATGGAAGGAAGAACAAGAATTGGCCTTGTATACGAAGTTGGGCTGAATTGCCCATGTATCTGTAATATAGTAGATCGCATCTTAGGTTGAAAGTTAGAGTTTTACTCGTGCACGGTTAGGTGCACGTCCGAATTAGAAAGTCCCCTGGACTATAAATATGTATCTAGGGTTTATGGAATAAACAACAACACAACGTTCACCCAAAAACAAACCAATCTCGGCGCATCGCCAACTCCTTCGTCTCGAGGGTTTCAATCAGGTAAGCGACATGCTGCCTAGATCGCATCTTGCGATCTAGGCAGCACAAGCTCCACGTTGTTCATGCGTTGCCCGTACTGAAGCGTCTTTGATGGCGGGCAACGTAGTTATCATAGATGTGTTAGGGTTAGCATAGCTCTTCGTATAAACATGCTTACGTAGTGCAACCCTCGCATGTCTAGCCGCCCTCACGCCTATCTCAGGCGTGGGGGCGGCACCCTGCTTGTTCATCATCTAGTAGATCTGATCCGTTACGATTGCTCCTTGCTCTGCAAGGATTAGTTTAATATCTGCAATAGTTAGGCCTTACGAAGGGGGGAGGATCCAGCGGCACGTAGGGTGGCGTTCGCAAGTCCTAAACAGGATGTTCCGATGATCAACGTCACGTTGGTTGTGTGGCCTTGTTTAGGATCGGCTTACGAGCACCGTGCGTGGCCGCGAGGCCCAACCTGGAGTAGGATGATCCGATTATGCGGTGAAAACCCTAAATCGTCGTAGATCTCATTAGCTTTATCTTGATCAAGCAGGATCACCAAGTATTCGTGCACCCCGTACGGATCATGGGTGGATCGGCTCTTTGAGCCGATTCACAGGATAACCTGAGAGCCGATCGAGGCTCTTATTTAATGTTTACGTGTATGCCATGCAGGAACTAAGCGAGGCATCCCCATCACCTTCCTGACCAGGTATAGGTCAGGTGGCATGCCCTTGCACTTCGCATCGCCGCGTGTGACCAGAAGAGCATTGCGGGCCGTCGCTCGGAGGGGTCTCAGCCAGCCGCAGCTCTAGGCTCTTCCCGGCTCTACCGTGTTGACAGGCCGCTGCCCGCCGGTGGGTTTTGGCGATCAACACCTTCCTTCCAATTACATTTGAAATAAAACTTTTAGCCCAGAAATAATTCAGTATATGGTTGCACACAAAGATAATCCGTGGATCGTTGGAAATTGCCATCGTACGTAGCTACCATGTCTCTTATGCAGACCTGTGAAAATTGGATTGGTGGTAGTGTGTACACTTCATTCGGTAGGCACTTCATAGAAAACACCCATTTAATATAATTTTTCTCCTTTGGTCAGTAATCAAGAGAAGAAAAAACACATGATTCAAAAGTTTTAACATATGCATGGTTCTTGTGTAGTGGTACCAAGCTCACGTGTGGGAGGAAAATACTCCCACGAGCTTCATTTTGTAGTGACTAAGAAGGATCCATGCATGCTTACTTTTTCATATTCATGTTTTTAACTTGTTTCAATCTTGGTCAAACCTAAGATTTGACCAAAATTCAAATGGGCATAAAAATTCAGAAAAATGAAAAAAATGAAAACCAAAGCACACAGCCTTCTTAATTATGTCATACAGTAAGCATTCAAGTTGATAAACAAGATCTAGACATATTTGAACCAGAAAAATCATGTATCTACCCCTAACCCTAAACTTTGTCTTGTGAAGTCAAGCATGAAGAGAAGTGGTCTTTGGTTTCAAACATAGAAATTTTAATAACCTCCCAAGTGCTTCATTTTGGAGTGACTAAAAAGGATACATGCTTACTTTTTCATATTCATGTTTTAAACTTGTTTACCTCTTGGTCAAACCTATGATTTGACCAAGATTCAAATGGGCAAAAATTCAAAAAAAAACATAAAAATGAAAAACCAAAGCACATAGTCTTTTTATGTCAAACCTAGGATTTAATCAAGCATGGAGAGAAGTGGTTTTGGGTTTCAAACATGAAGAGAACTGGTTTTGGGTGTCAAACATGGAAATTTCAAAAACCTCATAAAATGACATAAGAAGACTATGTGCCTTGGTTTTTCATTTTTTGATTTTTTTTAAAAAATTATGCCCATTTGAATCTTTGTCGAATCCTAGGTTTGACCATGGTTTAAACAAGTTTAAATCATGAATATGAAAAATTAAGCATCTATCCTTCTTAGTCACTCCAAAATGTAGCTCTTGGGAGGGTTTTTGAAATTTCCATGTTTGAAACCAAAAACCACTTTTCTTCATGCATGCTTGACTTCATAAGAATGCTTACCATATGTTTGAATTTTAAAAGCATATAGTCTTCTTATGTCATATAGTAAGCATTCAAGTTCATAAACAATGTTTGGACATATTCAAACCAGACAAATCATGTATCTACCCCCTAACCCTAATCTCGGTCGATTTTATGAAAGTCAAGCATGACGAGAAGTGGTTTTTGGTTTCAAACATGGAAATTTCAAAAACCCTCCCAAGAGTTACATTTTGGAGTGACTTAAGAAGGATAGATGCTTAATTTTTCATATTCATGTTTTAAACTTGTATAAATCATGGTCAAACCTAGGATTTGACCAAGATTCAAATGGACAGAAAATAAAAAAACAGCAAAATGAAAAACCAAAGTACATAGTCTTCTTATGTCATGTAGCTAGTAAGCATTCAATTTGATAAACAAGGTCTAGACATATTCAAACTAGACAAACCATGTATCTACCCCCTAACCCCTAAACTCTGTCTTATGAAGTCTAGCATGAAGAGAAGTGGTTTTGGGTTTCAAACATGGAAATTTCAAAAACACTCCCAAAAACTTCATTTTAGAGTGCCTAAGAAGGATACAAGGTTCCATTTTCATTTTCATGTTTTAAACTTGTTTAAATCTTGTTCAAACCTAGGATTTGACCAAAACGTTCAAATGGGCATAAAAATTCAAAATAAAATAAAATAATGAAAAACCTAGGATTTGACCAAGATTCAAATGGGCATAAAATTTAAAAAAATGAAAAAATGAAAAACCAAGGCACGTAGTCTTCTTATGTCATATAGTAAGCATTCAATTAAGTTGATAAACAAGGTCTAGACATATTCAAACCAGGAAAATCATGTATCTACCCCTAACCCTAGCTAAACTCTGTCTTATGAAGTCAAGCATGCATGAAGAGAAGTGGTTTTTGGTTTCAAACATGGAAAATTCAAAAACCTCCCAAAAGCTTCATTTTGGAGTGAAAGGATCTATAGGAAACTATGTACTAATACAGTATAATAATCACCCGAGTTATTAGAGCAACAAGTCTGTCACTTACGTGTGGTTCCCATGTGTGAGGTCCCACACTTCAGTGAGCACAAGTCACGTACGCTAGGTAAGCAAACTCCCAGCCATATTCATTGTCAAGCGAGATGCATCAAGACTCTCTCTCTCTCCAATTATCCACCTCCGTTGGCTGCCGGTTTTGGCAGGGCGTTTCTAGCTCAGCTCGGAGGACATGGTGTGCAGGCTCTTTAGCCATGGCGATTTGGTCACGCCAAGTGGTTCGTGCCCGGCTGCGACGAGGATCAATCCGGACGGTGGCTGTTAAGGACCCGATCGCATTTCTTGCTTTCAGCCTGGGGTCTACCATGTAAATCTTAGGGATTTAGACGTAATTTCCTATTTATGTTGTGTCATGCTGTAAACTGCTCTGTGATGCATATTGGAAATCTGGGTCCTTCAGGATCGTTCGGTTGTCCCTCCAACAAAAACAAAACATCTCTCTCATTCTCGGCCTCGCTCGCTCGCACCCTCTGCGCACTGACAACCCTGCACAACAGTCAAATCACCCGAAAAAATGTAGACACCATAAATAAGTGGGGCCCCGTGACTGCTCTCCCTTCGTCTCCTCCCGTGTGATCCCTCTTCCTCTGATTCCCGACCTTGCGGAAAATAAAAATGAAATGAAAGAGTTTCACTGGACGGGCAAACACATGTGCTGCCTAGTAATAATAATAAAAACGTAAAAAAAATCGACCTACGAATTTATTAATAAGTTAAACTAGGGTTCTGCACAGTACTACGGATCAATTTCAGAAAATGCAACTACGGGGTTCGATTTTGGCCTGCTAATATAAAATTAAATAATCTGAACTAGTATTCCTCTAAAAAATCATTTTGGTATGCATCGTTTGGTACTTTTGATAGCAAGAGTGCTTACTCCCTCCGTTAGCAAATAGTCTTCCTTTTCATGTTTATGAAGTCAAGCATGAAGAGAAGTGGTTTTGGGTTTCAAACATGGAAATTTCAAAAACCTCCCAAAAAACTTCATTCGAGTGACTAAGAAGGATACAAGCTTCCCTTTTCATTTTCATGTTTTAAACTTGTTTAAATTATCTTGGTCAAATCACATAGTCTTCTTATGTCATATAGTAAGCAAAGCACATAGTCTTCTTATGTCATATAGTAAGCATTAAAATTGATAAACAAGGTCTAGACATATTCAAACTAGACAAATCATGTATCTACCCCTAACCGCTAAATTCTGTCTTATGAAGTCAAGCATGAAGAGAAGTGGTTTTGGGTTTCAAACATGTAAATTTCAAGAACATCCCAAAAGCTTCATTTTAGAGTGACTAAGAAGGATCCATGATTACCTTTTCATTTTCTTGTTTTAAACTTGTTTAAATATTGGTCAAACCTATGATTTGACCAAAAGATTCAAATGGGCATAACAATTCAGAAAAAATCAAGAGAATGAAAAAACAAAGGACATAGCATTCTTATGTCATATATATAGTAAGCATTCAAGTTGATAAACAAGGCCTATACATATTCAAACCAGAAAATCATGTATATATCTACCCCTAACTTAACCCTAATTAAACTCTGTCTTATGAAGTCAAGCATGCATGAAGAGAAGTGGTTTTGGTCTCAAACATGGAAATTTCAAAAACCCTCCCAAGAGTTTTGGAGTGACTAAGAAGGGTAGATGCTTAATTTTTCATATTCATGATTTAAACTTGTTCAAATCTTGGCCGAACCTAGAATTTGACCAAGATTCAAATGGGCATAAAAATTCAAAAAATCAAAGAAAAATATGAAAAACCAAGGTCTTATTATGTCATATATATAGTAATCATAAACAAGGTCTCTAGACATATTCAAAACATACAAATCATGTATCTACCACCTAACCCTAAAGTCTGTCTTATGAACTCAAGCATGAAGAGAAGTGGTTTTGGGTTTCAAACATGGAAATTTCAAAAAAAACCCCAAAAAATTCATTTTAGAGTGACTAAGAAGGATACAAGCTTCCCTTTTCATTTTCATGTTTTAAACTTGTTTAAATCTTGGCCAAACCTAGGATTTGACCAAAAGATTCAAATGGGCATAAAAATTCATAAAAAATCAAAAGAATGAAAAACAAAGGACATAGCATTCTTATGTCATATATATAGTAAGCATTATTCAAGTTGATAAACAAGGTCTAGACATATTCAAACCATAAAATCATGTATATATCTACCCCTAACCCTAAACTCTGTCTTATGAAGGCAAGCATGCAGGAAGAGAAGTTGTTTTTGGTTTCAAACATGGAAATTTCAAAAACCCTCCCAACAAGAGCTACATTTTAGAGTGACTGAGAAGCATACATGCTCACTTTTTCATATTCATGTTTTAAACTTATTCAAATCTTGGTGAAACCTAGGATTTGACCAAGATTCAAATGGGTATAAAAATTCAAATACTGGTTTGTCTAGTTTGAATATGTCTAGACCTTGTTTATCAACTTGAATGCTTACTACATGACATAAGAAGACTATATAATTTGTTTTTTATTTTTCTGATTTTTTTAATTTTTCTACCCATTTGAATCTTGGTCAAATCCTAGGTGTCTGACCATGATTTAAACAAGTTTAAAACATGAATATGAAAAATTAAGCATCTATCCTTCTTAAGTCACTCCAAAATGTAACTCTTGGGAGGTTTTTTGAAATTTCCATGTTGAAACAAAAAACCACTTCTCTTCATGCTAGACTTTCATAAAATTGACCGAGTTTAGGGTTAGGTGGTAGATACATGATTTGTCTTGTTTGAATATGTCCACACCTTGTTTATCAACTTGAATGCTTACTATATGACATAAGAATGCTTACCATATGTTTGAATTTTAAAAGCATATAGTCTTCTTATGTCATATAGTAAGCATTCAAGTTGATAAAAAATGTTCGGACGTATTCAAACCAGACAAATCATGTATCTATGCCCTAACCCTAATCTCGGTCGATTTTATGAGAGTCAAGCATGAAGAGAAGTGGTTTTTGGTTTCAAACATGGAAATTTCAAAAACCCTCCCAAGAGTTACATTTTGGAGTGACTTAAGAATGATAGATGCTTAATTTTTCATATTCATGTTTTAAACTTGTTTAAATCATGGTCAAACCTAGGATTTGACCAAGATTCAAATGGGCAGAAAATTTAAAAAAATAGAAAATGAAAAACCAAAGTACATAGTCTTCTTATTATGTCATGTAGCTAGTAAGCATTCAATTTGATAAACAAGGTCTAGACATATTCAAACTAGACAAACCATGTATCTACCCCCTAACCCCTAAACTTTGTCTTATGAAGTCTAGCATGAAGAGAAGTGGTTTTGGGTTTCAAACATGGAAATTTCAAAAACCTCCCAAAAAAGTTCCATTTTCGAGTAACTAAGAAGGATACAAGCTTCCCTTTTCATTTTCATGTTTTAAACTTATTTAAATCATCTTGGTCAAATCACATAGTCTTCTTATGTCATATAGTAAGCAAAGCACATAGTCTTCTTATGTCATATAGTAAGCATTAAAATTGATAAACAATGTCTAGACATATTCAAACTAGACAAATCATGTATCTACCCCTAACCCCTAAATTCTGTCTTATGAAGTCAAGCATGAAAAGAAGTCGTTTTAGGTTTCAAACATGGAAATTTCAAGAACATCCCAAAAGCTTCATTTTAGAGTGACTAAGAAGGATCCATGATTACCTTTTCATTTTCTTGTTTTAAACTTGTTTAAATATTGGTCAAACCTAGGATTTGACCAAAAGATTCAAATGGGCATAAAAAATCAGAAAAAAATCAAGAGAATGAAAAAACAAAGGACATAGCATTCTTATGTCATATATATAGTAAGCATTCAAGTTGATAAACAAGGTCTAGACATATTCAAACCAGAAAATCATGTATATATCTACCCCTAACCCTAAACTCTGTCTTATGAAGTCAAGCATGCATGAAGAGAAGTGGTTTTTGGTTTCAAACATGGAAATTTCAAAAACCCTCCCAAGAGTTTTGGAGTGACTAAGAAGGATAGATGCTTAATTTTTCATATTCATGATTTAAACTTGTTCAAATCTTGGTCAAACCTAGAATTTGACAAAGATTCAAATGGGCATAACAATTCAAAAAAATCAAAAAAATGAAAAACCAAGGTCTTATTATGTCATATAGTAAGCATTCAATTAAGTTGATAAACAAGGTCTAGACATATTCAAACCAGGAAAATCATGTATCTACCCCTAACCCTAAACTCTGTCTCATGAAGTCAAGCACGCATGAAGATATGTGGTTTTTTGGTTTCAAACATGGAAATTTCAAAAACCCTCCCAAGAGCTACATTTTGGAGTGACTAAGAAGGATAGATGCTTAATTTTTCAGATTCATGATTTAAACTGGGGTGCTTATTATATTGTACAAGTACAAAGTTTCCTATGGTTCCAAGGGTAGGGAAGCCAAGTTAACTCATTTACATGATAGTATTTTTTCCATGAAGCCAAGTTAACTCATCTATCAATTGGTACATTTTGGTTATATTCAAAATTTTACTTGAAACTTGTTGGTCATGCCATTCTACTACTTGGCTAACACATTTTTCAGCTCGGGAAGGTAGGGGAAGGGGGCATGCATGATGCTACCCTGAATTTGTGGGACCCCAAAAACTTGCAAATACGAGCGATGCATCCAAAAGAAACACTCGTCCCCTCCCCGCATGATTTTGCCCTACCTAAATTTGAAGTCAAGCCAAAGGTGGTTCAAAAAAGGCAATCAAAAGGCATGGATTGTTCATCATTTTCTACATAGCTAGGGAAAATACCATACTGCCATACTAGTGGTTTAGAAAATAGCCCTTCAAATAGTTTGGCAACATGTTTATCAACTTTAATGCTTACTATGTGACATAAGAAAACTATTTGATTTGGTTTTTTATTTTTCTGTTTTTTTTTATTTTTCTGCCCATTTGAATCTTGGTCAAATCCTTGGTTTGACCAAGATTTAAACAAGTTTAACACGTGAAAACGAATAAGTAAGCATGGATGCTTCTTAGTCACCCCAAAATGTACCAACTGATAGATATGTTAACTTTGCTTTATGGATGTAAATGAGTTAACTTGGATTTCCTACCCTTTGAATCCATAGGAAACTTTGTTCTAATGCACTATAATAATCAATCGAGTTTTTACACCAACAGGTCTGTCACTTACGTGTGGTGCCCATGCGTGAGGTCCCACACTTCAGTGAGCACAAGTCACGTGCAATAGGTACGCAAACTCCCAGCCATCTTCTTTGTCAAGAGAAGACGCATCAGGAATTCAGGATGCGTACTGGACGTCTCTGGGTCCTTCAGGATCATTCGGTTGTCCCTCTCATAAAAAAAATCTCTCTCATTCTCGGCCTCGCTCGAGCGCTCGCTCGCTCGCACCTCCTGCTCACTGACAAACCCTGCACAACAGTCAACATCATCACCCGAAAAAGGGGAGACACCATAATGCTCTCCCTTCTTCTCTCCTTCCGAGCGATCCCTCTTCCTCCGATTTTCACTCGACGGGCAAACACACATGTGCCGCATAGTAATAATAAAAAGGTACTGTAGAAAAATCGATATACGAATCTATAATTAAATAGGTTAAACTAGGGTTTTGCCCAGTTCTATAGATCAAGGTTCAAACAAAATCCAACTACGGGGTTCGAACAACATGATTCTAATCCAAGATTTTTTCGACCTCATCCAAATGGCCTCAAACTATAGGGTTAGCATCAAGTGCAGTATGTGTGAAAATGTATGCACTATGTGTGCTATAACTTGTATGTCTTTCAAATTTGAACCAAATTTGAATAAGTTTGAAATATTTGAAAAGGGGCTTTTGGCTTAAACATTTGAAACCAAAAACCACTTCTCTTCATGCATGCTTGACTTCATAAGACATAGTTTAACTAGGGTTAGGGGGTAGATACATGATTTTCCGGGTTTGAATATGTCTAGACCTTGTTTATCAACTTAATTGAATGCTTACTATATGACATAAGAAGACTATGTGCCTTGGTTTTTCATTTTTTGATTTTTTTTAAATTATGCCCATTTGAATCTTGGTCAAATCCTAGGTTTGACCATGGTTTAAACAAGTTTAAATCATGAATATGAAAAATTAAGCATCTATCCTTCTTAGTCACTCCAAAATGTAGCTCTAGGGAGGGTTTTTGAAATTTCCATGTTTGAAACCAAAAACCACTTCTCTTCATGCATGCTTGACTTCATAAGACAGAGTTTAGGGTTAGGGGTAGATATATACATGATTTTCTGGTTTGAATATGTCTAGACCTTGTTTATCAACTTGAATGCTTACTATATATATGACATAAGAATGCTAGGTCCTTTGGTTTTTCATTCTTTTGATTTTTTTCTGAATTTCTATGCCCATTTGAATCTTTTGGTCAAATCCTAGGTTTGGCCAAGATTTAAACAAGTTTAAAACATGAAAATGAAAAGGGAAGCTTGTATCCTTCTTAGTCACTCTAAAATGAAGATTTTGGGAGGTTTTTGAAATTTCCATGTTTGAAACCCAAAACCACTTCTCTTCATGCTAGACTTCATAAGACAGAGTTTAGGGGTTAGGGGGTAGATACTGGTTTGTCTAGTTTGAATATGTCTAGACCTTGTTTATCAACTTGAATGCTTACTACATGACATAAGAAGACTATATACTTTGGTTTTTCATTTTTCTGATTTTTTTAAATTTTCTACCCATTTGAATCTAGGTCAAATCCTAGGTGTTTGACCATGATTTAAACAAGTTCAAAACATGAATATGAAAGATTAAGCATCTATCCTTCTTAAGTCACTCCAAAATGTAACTCTTGGGAGTTTTTTTTTGAAATTTCCATGTTTGAAACCAAAAACCACTTCTCTTCATGCTAGACTTTCATAAAATCGACCGAGCTAGTTGAGGGTTAGGTGGTAGATACATGATTTGTCTGGTTTGAATATGTCCAAACCTTGTTTATCAACTTGAATGCTTACTATATGACATAAGAATGCTTACCATATGTTTGAATTTTAAAAGCATATAGTCTTCTTATGTAATATAGTAAGCATTCAAGTTCATAAATAATGTTTGGACATATTCAAACCAAACAAATCATGTATCTACCCCCTAACCCTAATCTCGGTCGATTTTATGAAAGTCAAGCATGACGTGAAGTGGTTTTTTGTTTCAAACATGGAAATTTCAAAAACCCTCCCAAGAGTTACATTTTGGAGTGACTTAAGAAGGATAGATGCTTAGTTTTTCATATTCATGTTTTAACTTGTATAAATCATGGTCAAACCTAGGATTTGACCAAGATTCAAATGGACAGAAAATGAAAAAATAGCAAAATGAAAAACCAAAGTACATAGTCTTCTTATGTCATGTAGCTAGTAAGCATTCAATTTGATAAACAAGGTCTAGACATATTCAAACTAGACAAACCATGTATCTACCTCCTAACCCCTAAACTCTGTCTTATGAAGTCTAGCATGAAGAGAAGTGGTTTTGGGTTTCAAACATGGAAATTTCAAAAACACTCCCAAAAACTTCATTTTAGAGTGACTAAGAAGGATACAAGCTTCCATTTTCATTTTCATGTTTTAAACTTGTTTAAATCTTGGTCCCAACCTAGGATTTGACCAAAACGTTCAAATGGGCATAAAAATTCAAAAAAAATCAAAATAATGAAAAACCTAGGATTTGACCAAGATTCAAATGGGCATAAAATTTAAAAAAATGAAAAAATGAAAAACCAAGGCACGTAGTCTTCTTATGTCATATAGTAAGCATTCAATTAAGTTGATAAACAAGGTCTAGACATATTCAAACCAGGAAAATCATGTATCTACCCCTAACCCTAGCTAAACTCTGTCTTATGAAGTCAAGCATGCATGAAGAGAAGTGGTTTTTGGTTTCAAACATGGAAAATTCAAAAACCTCCCAAAAGCTTCATTTTTGAGTGACTAAGAAGGATCTATAGGAAACTATGTACTAATACAGTATAATGATCACCCGAGTTATTAGAGCAACAAGTCTGTCACTTACGTGTGGTTCCCATGCGTGAGGTCCCACACTTCAGTGAGCACAAGTCACGTACGCTAGGTAAGCAAACTCCCAGCCATATTCTTTGTCAAGCGAGATGCATCAAGACTCTCTCTCTCTCTCCAATTATCCACCTCCGTTGGCTGCCGGTTTTGGCAGGGCGTTTCTAGCTCAGCTCGGAGGCCATGGTGTGCAGGCTCTTTAGCCATGGCGATTTGGTCGCGCCAAGTGGTTCGTACCCGGTGCGACGAGGATCAATCCAGACGGTGGCTGTTAAGGACCCGATCGCATTTCTTGCTTTCAGCCTGGGGTCTACCATGTAAATCTTAGGGATTTAGACGTAATTTCCTATTTATTTTGTGTCATGTCAGAATTGCTCTCGATGCGTATTGGAAATCTGGGTCCTTCAGATGGTTCGGTTGTCCCTCTAACAAAAAAAACATCTCTCTCATTCTCGGCCTCGCTCGCTCGCACCCTCTGCGCACTGACAACCCTGCACAACAGTCAAATCACCCGAAAAAATGTAGACACCATAAATAAGTGGGGCCCTGTGACTGCTCTCCCTTCGTCTCCTCCCGTGTGATCCCTCTTCCTCCGATTCCCGACCTTGCGGAAAATAAAATGAAATGAAAGAGTTTCACTGGACGGGCAAACACATGTGCTGCCTAGTAATAATAATAAAAACGTAAAAAAAATCGACCTACGAATCTATTAATAAGTTAAACTAGGGTTCTGCACAGTACTAAGGATCAATTTCAGAAAATGCAACTACGGGGTTCGATTTTGGCCTGCTAATATAAAATTAAATAATCTGAACTAGTATTCCTCTAAAAAATCATTTTGGTATGCATCGTTTGGTACTTTTGATAGCAAGAGTGCTTACTCCCTCCATTAGCAAATAGTCTTCCTTTTCATGTTTATGAAGTCAAGCATGAAGAGAAGTGGTTTTGGGTTTCAAACATGGAAATTTCAAAAACCTCCCAAAAAAGTTCCATTTTCGAGTAACTAAGAAGGATACAAGCTTCCGTTTTCATTTTCATGTTTTAAACTTGTTTAAATTATCTTGGTCAAATCACATAGTCTTCTTATGTCATATAGTAAGCAAAGCACATAGTCTTCTTATGTCATATAGTAAGCATTAAAATTGATAAACAAGGTCTAGACATATTCAAACTAGACAAATCATGTATCTACCCCTAACCGCTAAATTCTGTCTTATGAAGTCAAGCATGAAGAGAAGTGGTTTTGGGTTTCAAACATGTAAATTTCAAGAACATCCCAAAAGCTTCATTTTAGAGTGACTAAGAAGGATCCATGATTACCTTTTCATTTTCTTGTTTTAAACTTGTTTAAATATTGGTCAAACCTATGATTTGACCAAAAGATTCAAATGGGCATAACAATTCAGAAAAAATCAAGAGAATGAAAAAACAAAGGACATAGCATTCTTATGGCATATATATAGTAAGCATTCAAGTTGATAAACAAGGCCTATACATATTCAAACCAGAAAATGATGTATATATCTACCCCTAACTTAACCCTAATTAAACTCTGTCTTATGAAGTCAAGCATGCATGAAGAGAAGTGGTTTTGGTCTCAAACATGGAAATTTCAAAAACCCTCCCAAGAGTTTTGGAGTGACTAAGAAGGATAGATGCTTAATTTTTCATATTCATGATTTAAACTTGTTCAAATCTTGGCCAAACCTAGAATTTGACCAAGATTCAAATGGGCATAAAAATTCAAAAAAATCAAAAAATATATGAAAAACCAAGGTCTTATTATGTCATATATATAGTAATCATAAACAAGGTCTCTAGACATATTCAAAACATACAAATCATGTATCTACCACCTAACCCTAAACTCTGTCTTATGAACTCAAGCATGAAGAGAAGTGGTTTTGGGTTTCAAACATGGAAATTTCAAAAAAACCCCAAAAACTTCATTTTAGAGTGACTAAGAAGGATACAAGCTTCCCTTTTCATTTTCATGTTTTAAACTTGTTTAAATCTTGGCCAAACCTAGGATTTGACCAAAAGATTCAAATGGGCATAAAAATTCAGAAAAAAATCAAAAGAATGAAAAACAAAGGACATAGCATTCTTATGTCATATATATAGTAAGCATTATTCAAGTTGATAAACAAGGTCTAGACATATTCAAACCATAAAATCATGTATATATCTACCCCTAACCCTAAACTCTGTCTTATGAAGGCAAGCATGCAGGAAGAGAAGTTGTTTTTGGTTTCAAACATGGAAATTTCAAAAACCCTCCCAACAAGAGTTACATTTTAGAGTGACTGAGAAGCATACATGCTCACTTTTTCATATTCATGTTTTAAACTTATTCAAATCCTGGTGAAACCTAGGATTTGACCAAGATTCAAATGGGTATAAAAATTCAAATACTGGTTTGTCTAGTTTGAATATGTCTAGACCTTGTTTATCAACTTGAATGCTTACTACATGACATAAGAAGACTATATAATTTGTTTTTTATTTTTCTGATTTTTTTAATTTTTCTACCCATTTGAATCTTGGTCAAATCCTAGGTGTCTGACCATGATTTAAACAAGTTTAAAACATGAATATGAAAAATTAAGCATCTATCCTTCTTAAGTCACTCCAAAATGTAACTCTTGTGAGGTTTTTTGAAATTTCCATGTTGAAACAAAAAACCACTTCTCTTCATGCTAGACTTTCATAAAATTGACCGAGTTTAGGGTTAGGTGGTAGATACATGATTTGTCTTGTTTGAATATGTCCAAACCTTGTTTATCAACTTGAATGCTTACTATATGACATAAGAATGCTTACCATATGTTTGAATTTTAAAAGCATATAGTCTTCTTATGTCATATAGTAAGCATTCAAGTTGATAAACAATGTTTGGACGTATTCAAACCAGACAAATCATGTATCTACGCCCTAACCCTAATCTCGGTCGATTTTATGAGAGTCAAGCATGAAGAGAAGTGGTTTTTGGTTTCAAACATGGAAATTTCAAAAACCCTCCCAAGAGTTACATTTTGGAGTGACTTAAGAATGGCAGATGCTTAATTTTTCATATTCATGTTTTAAACTTGTTTAAATCATGGTCAAACCTAGGATTTGACCAAGATTCAAATGAAATGAGAAAATTTAAAAAAATAGAAAATGAAAAACCAAAGTACATAGTCTTCTTATTATGTCATGTAGCTAGTAAGCATTCAATTTGATAAACAAGGTCTAGACATATTCAAACTAGACAAACCATGTATCTACCCCCTAACCCCTAAACTTTGTCTTATGAAGTCTAGCATGAAGAGAAGTGGTTTTGGGTTTCAAACATGGAAATTTCAAAAACCTCCCAAAAAAGTTCCATTTTCGAGTGACTAAGAAGGATACAAGCTTCCCTTTTCATTTTCATGTTTTAAACTTATTTAAATTATCTTGGTCAAATCACATAGTCTTCTTATGTCATATAGTAAGCAAAGCACATAGTCTTCTTATGTCATATAGTAAGCATTAAAATTGATAAACAATGTCTAGACATATTCAAACTAGACAAATCATGTATCTACCCCTAACCCCTAAATTTTGTCTTATGAAGTCAAGCATGAAAAGAAGTGGTTTTGGGTTTCAAACATGGAAATTTCAAGAACATTACAAAAGCATCATTTTAGAGTGACTAAGAAGGATCCATGATTACCTTTTCATTTTCTTGTTTTAAACTTGTTTAAATATTGGTCAAACCTAGGATTTGACCAAAAGATTCAAATGGGCATAAAAAATCAGAAAAAAAATCAAGAGAATGAAAAAACAAAGGACATAGCATTTTTATGTCATATATATAGTAAGCATTCAAGTTGATAAACAAGGTCTAGACATATTCAAACCAGAAAATCATGTATATATCTACCCCTAACCCTAAACTCTGTCTTATGAAGTCAAGCATGCATGAAGAGAAGTGTTTTTGGTTTCAAACATGGAAATTTCAAAAACCCTCCCAAGAGTTTTGGAGTGACTAAGAAGGATAGATGCTTAATTTTTCATATTCATGATTTAAACTTGCAAATACGAGCGATGCATCCAAAAGAAACACTCGTCCCCTCCCCGCATGATTTTGCCCTACCTAAATTTGAAGTCAAGCCAAAGGTGGTTCAAAAAAGGCAATCAAAAGGCATGGATTGTTCATCATTTTCTACATAGCTAGGGAAAATACCATACTGCCATACTAGTGTTTTAGAAAATAGCCCTTCAAATAGTTTGGCAACATGTTTATCAACTTTAATGCTTACTATGTGACATAAGAAAACTATTTGATTTGGTTTTTCATTTTTCTATTTTTTTTCTGCCCATTTGAATCTTGGTCAAATCCTTGGTTTGACCAAGATTTAGACAAGTTTAACACGTGAAAACGAATAAGTAAGCATGGATGCTTCTTAGTCACTCCAAAATGTACCAACTGATAGATATGTTAACTTTGCTTCATGGATGTAAATGAGTTAACTTGGATTTCCTACCCTTTGAATCCATAGGAAACTTTGTTCTAATGCACTATAATAATCAATCGAGTTTTTACACCAACAGGTCTGTCACTTACGTGTGGTGCCCATGCGTGAGGTCCCACACTTCAGTGATCACAAGTCACGTGCAATAGGTACGCAAACTCCCAGCCATCTTCTTTGTCAAGAGAAGACGCATCAGGAATTCAGGATGCGTACTGGACGTCTCTGGGTCCTTCAGGATCCTTCGGTTGTCCCACTCATAAAAAAATTCTCTCTCATTCTCGGCCTCGCTCGAGCGCTCGCTCGCACCTCCTGCTCACTGACAAACCCTGCACAACAGTCAACATCATCACCCGAAAAAGGGGAGACACCATAATGCTCTCCCTTCTTCTCTCCTTCCGAGCGATCCATCTTCCTCCGAGTTTCACTCGACGGGCAAACACACATGTGCTGCATAGTAATAATAAAAAGGTACTGTAGAAAAATCGATATACGAATCTATAATTAAATAGGTTAAACTAGGGTTTAGCCCAGTTCTATAGATCAAGGTTCAAAAAAAATCCAACTACGGGGTTCGAACAACACGATTCTAATCCAAGATTTTTTTCGACCTCATCCAAATGGCCTCAAACTATAGGGTTAGCATCAAGTGCAGTATGTGTGAAAATGTATGCACTATGTGTGCTATAACTTGTATGTCTTTCAAATTTGAACCAAATTTGAATAAGTTTGAAATATTTGAAAAGGGGCTTTTGGCTTAAACGTTTGAAACCAAAAATCACTTCTCTTCATGCATGCTTGACTTCATAAGACATAGTTTAGCTAGGGTTAGGGGGTAGATACATGATTTTCCTGGTTTGAATATGTCTAGACCTTGTTTATCAACTTAATTGAATGCTTACTATATGACATAAGAAGACTATGTGACTTGGTTTTTCATTTTTTGATTTTTTTTAAATTATGCCCATTTGAATCTTGGTCAAATCCTAGGTTTGACCATGGTTTAAACAAGTTTAAATCATGAATATGAAAAATTAAGCATCTATCCTTCTTAGTCACTCCAAAATGTAGCTCTAGGGAGGGTTTTTGAAATTTCCATGTTTGAAACCAAAAACCACTTCTCTTCATGCATGCTTGACTTCATAAGACAGAGTTTAGGGTTAGGGGTAGATATATACATGATTTTCTGGTTTGAATATGTCTAGACCTTGTTTATCAACTTGAATGCTTACTATATATACTAGCACGATGCCCGCGCGTTGCAGCGGATTTTTCTTTGAGTAATATTGAAATTCCTTCCATGTATCATCTCTCGGTATTGCGCCCCTTTTCCTCCCTTCCATGTATCATCTCTCGGTATTGCGCCCCTTTTCCTCTCCACATGTACACTATCTTGATACTAATATGTGGTAGGTACACCATGACAACTAATAACACAAGGTTTCATGGGGGCGTCTTTGACCAGAAGTAGCATGTAGGATCAATCGTTGCAGCTTTATTTAGCGTGGCCACATATCTTTCAATTTCCATGGCGTGAATTAACGGAATAAATTCTACAATCTTAAGCTATGTGCGGTCGGTACTAATCCATCTTCTTCGTCAAAGGCAACAGGTCTTTGTCCAACAGCCACAACGTCCATGGATTCATCAACCTCTGCACGTCAATCTTACCTCTGTCCTGTCTTGCGAAGGGGCTCGTGGTCGCCTTAGCTGTCACGGATGGATAGTGGAGACGTAGTTAATCAATCTTCTCTCGCTTGATCTCTCCTAAGATATGGATGCGATGAGAGCTCATCAAGGATGACAGGCCAGATGTAGAAACATGTGGCTGTTATTTGTTCGGATCGTATAGTGCACAACTCGTGAACATCAATTTCTCATATGGTTAAGGGCCCTTTTGTTGTGGCTTTTTTTGGCTTTTGGCTTTGGCAAAAGCCAAAAAAAGCATCTAAATAGGTGCTTTTTTGGCTTTTGGATTTTGGAAGCCAAAAACAAAGATCCTATTCTTTTGGCTTCCAAAATCCAATAGCCAAAAAATCACCTATTTAGGTGCTTTTTTTGGCTTTTGCCAAAGTAAAAAAGCCAAAAAAAGCCACAACAAAAGGGCCCTAAGTAACCTCTAAAAACATTTGAATTGTTAATTCAATCGAATTTAAATCATGTAAACATGTATGAGAACAAAAGCTCGTGCAGTACGTTGACCCATGTGCATCATCCTGTCAAAGATTTAGAACAAATTAGATAGGGTTAAGACATAAGTATAAATCAACCAGACCAATGCATCACGGAACTAATTATCTAACTAACCATCAATTGATACACAGGAGATGAGCGGAAGCTTTATTTTCTGCATGATCTTAAATTCGAGTATACCTGATGGACTACAAATCTCAATCGATTGCAACTGCTGAACTACCGCAGGAGCCAAAACTGAATCAGAGGTACAGTGTCTTCAATTGCCTTTCGTCCTGGGGAGATAAAATAAGGTGCGGTCATCTGCCATCTCCGGCGCGCGGCTGTGAAATTCCTCGATCGTGGGGAGGGCGGGGATTGGCTCCTCCTTGGGACATGGGATGAGCAGCAAGCGGTCGAGGCCGTCGGCAAGCGAGCAGCTCGCAGCAGCCTCCAGAATATTCGTCAGCGGACGGTGAGCAGCTGCTTGGCCACCCGCTCATCCCCTCGATCCGCAACTTGCTTGTCTCGGTCGCGACGGCCGCAGCACAGGCCAGCGCCGGCGTGCCCGCGTGGGGGCTGCCTTGGTGACGGCCTCTTCTTCTCGAAGAGTCTCAACATCGGGGACACGGGCGAACCCTCCGCTTGGACGCCATCTAGGCTGGATTGATCGACAGGGCCCAGGCGCGTGTATAAGTTGGCTTGCGCCGGGGTAGAGGACGAGAAGAAAAGAGATTGGGCCGGGCACGCCAGGGAAGAGTACTTCTTCGTTGTTGGCTGGTTTTCCTGGTTTTCCTTAGATTTTCCGATCGAACGAATCGCTGTTTAACACGGTTTTTTTTTTACGTACGACGGCTTTTTAACGTACGGACACCACCGATCGCTGTTTAATAGTAAAGATGACATAAGAATGCTATGTCCTTTGGTTTTTCATTCTTTTGATTTTTTTTCTGAATTTCTATGCCCATTTGAATCTTTTGCTCAAATCCTAGGTTTGGCCAAGATTTAAACAAGTTTAAAACATGAAAATGAAAAGGGAAGCTTGTATCCTTCTTAATCACTCTAAAATGAAGATTTTGGGAGGTTTTTGAAATTTCCATGTTTGAAACCCAAAACCACTTCTCTTCATGCTAGAGTTCATAAGACAGAGTTTAGGGGTTAGGGGGTAGATACTGGTTTGTCTAGTTTGAATATGTCTAGACCTTGTTTATCAACTTGAATGCTTACTACATGACATAAGAAGACTATATACTTTGGTTTTTCATTTTTCTGATTTTTTTAAATTTTCTACCCATTTGAATCTAGGTCAAATCCTAGGTGTTTGACCATGATTTAAACAAGTTTAAAACATGAATATGAAAAATTAAGCATCTATCCTTCTTAAGTCACTCCAAAATGTAACTCTTGGGAGTTTTTTTTTTTGAAATTTGCATGTTTGAAACCAAAAACCACTTCTCTTCATGCTAGACTTTCATAAAATCGACCGAGCTAGTTGAGGGTTAGGTGGTAGATACATGATTTGTCTGGTTTGAATATGTCCAAACCTTGTTTATCAACTTGAATGCTTACTATATGACATAAGAAGACTATATGATTTTATCTTATGTCATATAGTAAGCATTCAAGTTCATAAATAATGTTTGTACATATTCAAACCAGACAAATCATGTATCTACCCCCTAACCCTAATCTCGGTCGATTTTATGAAAGTCAAGCATGACGAGAAGTGGTTTTTGGTTTCAAACATGGAAATTTCAAAAACCCTCCCAAGAGTTACATTTTGGAGTGACTTAAGAAGGATAGATGCTTAATTTTTCATATTCATGTTTTAAACTTGTATAAATCATGGTCAAACCTAGGATTTGACCAAGATTCAAATGGACAAAAAATGAAAAAATAGCAAAATGAAAAACCAAAGTACATAGTCTTCTTATGTCATGTAGCTAGTAAGCATTCAATTTGATAAACAAGGTCTAGACATATTCAAACTAGACAAACCATGTATCTACCCCCTAACCCCTAAACTCTGTCTTATGAAGTCTAGCATGAAGAGAAGTGGTTTTGGGTTTCAAACATGGAAATTTCAAAAACACTCCCAAAAACTTCATTTTAGAGTGACTAAGAAGGATACAAGCTTCCATTTTCATTTTCATGTTTTAAACTTGTTTAAATCTTGGTCCCAACCTAGGATTTGACCAAACCGTTCAAATGGGCATAAAAATTCAAAAAAAAATCAAAATAATGAAAAACCTAGGATTTGACCAAGATTCAAATGGGCATAAAATTTAAAAAAATGAAAAAATGAAAAACCAAGGCACGTAGTCTTCTTATGTCATATAGTAAGCATTCAATTAAGTTGATAAACAAGGTCTAGACATATTCAAACCAGGAAAATCATGTATCTACCCCTAACCCTAGCTAAACTCTGTCTTATGAAGTCAAGCATGCATGAAGAGAAGTGGTTTTTGGTTTCAAACATGGAAAATTCAAAAACCTCCCAAAAGCTTCATTTTGGAGTGACTAAGAAGGATCTATAGGAAACTATGTACTAATACAGTATAATAATCACCCGAGTTATTAGAGCAACAAGTCTGTCACTTACGTGTTGTTCCCATGCGTGAGGTCCCACACTTCAGTGAGCACAAGTCACGTACGCTAGGTAAGCAAACTCCCAGCCATATTCTTTGTCAAGCGAGATGCACCAAGACTCTCTCTCTCTCTCCAATTATCCACCTCCGTTGGCTGCCGGTTTTGGCAGGGCGTTTCTAGCTCAGCTCGGAGGCCATGGTGTGCAGGCTCTTTAGCCATGGCGATTTGGTCGCGCCAAGTGGTTCGTACCCGGCTGCGACGAGGATCAATCCGGACGGTGGCTGTTAAGGACCCGATCGCATTTCTTGCTTTCAGCCTGGGGTCTACCATGTAAATCTTACGGATTTAGACGTAATTTCCTATTTATTTTGTGTCATGCTGTAAACTGCTCTCTGATGCGTATTGGAAATCTGGGTCCTTCAGGATCGTTCGGTTGTCCCTCCAACAAAAAAAAAACATCTCTCTCATTCTCGGCCTCGCTCGCTCGCACCCTCTGCGCACTGACAACCCTGCACAATAGTCAAATCACCCGAAAAAATGTAGACACCATAAATAAGTGGGGCCCCGTGACTGCTCTCCCTTCGTCTCCTCCCGTGTGATCCCTCTTCCTACGATTCCCGACCTTGCGGAAAATAAAATGAAATGAAAGAGTTTCACTGGACGGGCAAACACATGTGCTGCCTAGTAATAATAATAAAAACGTAAAAAAAATCGACCTACGAATCTATTAATAAGTTAAACTAGGGTTCTGCACAGTACTACGGATCAATTTCAGAAAATGCAACTACGGGGTTCGATTTTGGCCTGCTAATATAAAATTAAATAATCTGAACTAGTATTCCTCTAAAAAATCATTTTGGTATGCATCGTTTGGTACTTTTGATAGCAAGAGTGCTTACTCCCTCCGTTAGCAAATAGTCTTCCTTTTCATGTTTATGAAGTCAAGCATGAAGAGAAGTGGTTTTGGGTTTCAAACATGGAAATTTCAAAAACCTCCCAAAAAAGTTCCATTTTCGAGTGACTAAGAAGGATACAAGCTTCCCTTTTCATTTTCATGTTTTAAACTTGTTTAAATTATCTTGGTCAAATCACATAGTCTTCTTATGTCATATAGTAAGCAAAGCACATAGTCTTCTTATGTCATATAGTAAGCATTAAAATTGATAAACAAGGTCTAGACATATTCAAACTAGACAAATCATGTATCTACCCCTAACCGCTAAATTCTGTCTTATGAAGTCAAGCATGAAGAGAAGTGGTTTTGGGTTTCAAACATGTAAATTTCAAGAACATCCCAAAAGCTTCATTTTAGAGTGACTAAGAAGGATCCATGATTACCTTTTCATTTTCTTGTTTTAAACTTGTTTAAATATTGGTCAAACCTATGATTTGACCAAAAGATTCAAATGGGCATAACAATTCAGAAAAAATCAAGAGAATGAAAAACAAAGGACATAGCATTCTTATGTCATATATGTAGTAAGCATTCAAGTTGATAAACAAGGCCTATACATATTCAAACCAGAAAATCATGTATATATCTACCCCTAACTTAACCCTAATTAAACTCTGTCTTATGAAGTCTAGCATGCATGAAGAGAAGTGGTTTTGGTCTCAAACATGGAAATTTCAAAAACCCTCCCAAGAGTTTTGGAGTGACTAAGAAGGATAGATGCTTAATTTTTCATATTCATGATTTAAACTTGTTCAAATCTTGGCCAAACCTAGAATTTGACCAAGATTCAAATGGGCATAAAAATTCAAAAAAATCAAAAAAAATATGAAAAACTAAGGTCTTATTATGTCATATATATAGTAATCATAAACAAGGTCTCTAGACATATTCAAAACATACAAATCATGTATCTACCACCTAACCCTAAACTCTATCTTATGAACTCAAGCATGAAGAGAAGTGGTTTTGGGTTTCAAACATGGAAATTTCAAAAAAACCCCAAAAACTTCATTTTAGAGTGACTAAGAAGGATACAAGCTTCCCTTTTCATTTTCATGTTTTAAACTTGTTTAAATCTTGGCCAAACCTAGGATTTGACCAAAAGATTCAAATGGGCATAAAAATTTAGAAAAAAATCAAAAGAATGAAAAACAAAGGACATAGCATTCTTATGTCATATATATAGTAAGCATTATTCAAGTTGATAAACAAGGTCTAGACATATTCAAACCATAAAATCATGTATATATCTACCCCTAACCCTAAACTCTGTCTTATGAAGGCAAGCATGCAGGAAGAGAAGTTGTTTTTGGTTTCAAACATGGAAATTTCAAAAACCCTCCCAACAAGAGCTACATTTTAGAGTGACTGAGAAGCATACATGCTCACTTTTTCATATTCATGTTTTAAACTTATTCAAATCTTGGTGAAACCTAGGATTTGACCAAGATTCAAATGGGTATAAAAATTCAAATACTGGTTTGTCTAGTTTGAATATGTCTAGACCTTGTTTATCAACTTGAATGCTTACTACATGACATAAGAAGACTATATAATTTGTTTTTTATTTTTCTGATTTTTTAAATTTTTCTACCCATTTGAATCTTGGTCAAATCCTAGGTGTCTGACCATGATTTAAACAAGTTTAAAACATGAATATGAAAAATTAAGCATCTATCCTTCTTAAGTCACTCCAAAATGTAACTCTTGGGAGGTTTTTTGAAATTTCCATGTTGAAACAAAAAACCACTTCTCTTCATGCTAGACTTTCATAAAATTGACCGAGTTTAGGGTTAGGTGGTAGATACATGATTTGTCTTGTTTGAATATGTCCAAACCTTGTTTATCAACTTGAATGCTTACTTTCTTATGTCATATAGTAAGCATTCAAGTTGATAAACAATGTTTGGACATATTCAAACCAGACAAATCATGTATCTACGCCCTAACCCTAATCTCGGTCGATTTTATGAGAGTCAAGCATGAAGAGAAGTGGTTTTTGGTTTCAAACATGGAAATTTCAAAAACCCTCCCAAGAGTTACATTTTGGAGTGACTTAAGAATGATAGATGCTTAATTTTTCATATTCATGTTTTAAACTTGTTTAAATCATTGTTAAACCTAGGATTTGACCGAGATTCAAATGGGCAGAAAATTTAAAAAAATAGAAAATGAAAAACCAAAGTACATAGTCTTCTTATTATGTCATGTAGCTAGTAAGCATTCAATTTGATAAACAAGGTCTAGACATATTCAAACTAGACAAACCATGTATCTACCCCCTAACCCCTAAACTTTGTCTTATGAAGTCTAGCATGAAGAGAAGTGGTTTTGGGTTTCAAACATGGAAATTTGAAAAATCTCCCAAAAAAGTTCCATTTTCGAGTGACTAAGAAGGATACAAGCTTCCCTTTTCATTTTCATGTTTTAAACTTATTTAAATTATCTTGGTCAAATCACATAGTCTTCTTATGTCATATAGTAAGCAAAGCACATAGTCTTCTTATGTCATATAGTAAGCATTAAAATTGATAAACAATGTCTAGACATATTCAAACTAGACAAATCATGTATCTACCCCTAACCCCTAAATTCTGTCTTATGAAGTCAAGCATGAAAAGAAGTGGTTTTGGGTTTCAAACATGGAAATTTCAAGAACATCCCAAAAGCTTCATTTTAGAGTGACTAAGAAGGATCCATGATTACCTTTTCATTTTCTTGTTTTAAACTTGTTTAAATATTGGTCAAACCTAGGATTTGACCAATAGATTCAAATGGGCATAAAAATCAGAAAAAAAATCAAGAGAATGAAAAAACAAAGGACATAGCATTCTTATGTCATATATATAGTAAGCATTCAAGTTGATAAACAAGGTCTAGACATATTCAAACCAGAAAATCATGTATATATCTACCCCTAACCCTAAACTCTGTCTTATGAAGTCAAGCATGCATGAAGAGAAGTGTTTTTGGTTTCAAACATGGAAATTTCAAAAACCCTCCCAAGAGTTTTGGAGTGAGTAAGAAGGATAGATGCTTAATTTTTCATATTCATGATTTAAACTTGCAAATACGAGCGATGCATCCAAAAGAAACACTCGTCCCCTCCCCGTATGATTTTGCCCTACCTAAATTTGAAGTCAAGCCAAAGGTGGTTCAAAAAAGGCAATCAAAAGGCATGGATTGTTCATCATTTTCTACATAGCTAGGGAAAATACCATACTGCCATACTAGTGTTTTAGAAAATAGCCCTTCAAATAGTTTGGCAACATGTTTATCAACTTTAATGCTTACTATGTGACATAAGAAAACTATTTGATTTGGTTTTTCATTTTTCTATTTTTTTTCTGCCCATTTGAATCTTGGTCAAATCCTTGGTTTGACCAAGATTTAGACAAGTTTAACACGTGAAAACGAATAAGTAAGCATGGATGCTTCTTAGTCACTCCAAAATGTACCAACTGATAGATATGTTAACTTTGCTTCATGGATGTAAATGAGTTAACTTGGATTTCCTACCCTTTGAATCCATAGGAAACTTTGTTCTAATGCACTATAATAATCAATCAAGTTTTTACACCAACAGGTCTGTCACTTACGTGTGGTGCCCATGCGTGAGGTCCCACACTTCAGTGAGCACAAGTCACGTGCAATAGGTACGCAAACTCCCAGCCATCTTCTTTGTCAAGAGAAGACGCATCAGGAATTCAGGATGCTGCATCTTTGGACGTCTCTGGGTCCTTCGGGATCCTTCGGTTGTCCCTCTCATAAAAAAATCTCTCTCATTCTCGGCCTCGCTCGAGCGCTCGCTTCATCGCACCTCCTGCTCACCGACAAACCACTGCACAACGCCAACATCATCACCCGAAAAAGGGGAGACACCATAATGCTCTCCCTTCTTCTCTCCTTCCGAGCGATCCCTCTTCCTCCGAGTTTCACTCGACGGGCAAACACACATGTGCTGCATAGTAATAATAAAAAGGTACTGTAGAAAAATCGATAAACAAATCTATAATTAAATAGGTTAAACTAGGGTTTTGCCCAGTTCTATAGATCAAGGTTCAAAAAAAATCCAACTACGGGGTTCGAACAACATGATTCTAATCCAAGATTTTTTTCGACCTCATCCAAATGGCCTCAAACTATAGGGTTAGCATCAAGTGCAGTATGTGTGAAAATGTATGCACTATGTGTGCTATAACTTGTATGTCTTTCAAATTTGAACCAAATTTGAATAAGTTTGAAATATTTGAAAAGGGGCTTTTGGCTTAAACGTTTGAAACCAAAAACCACTTCTCTTCATGCATGCTTGACTTCATAAGACATAGTTTAGCTAGGGTTAGGGGGTAGATACATGATTTTCCTGGTTTGAATATGTCTAGACCTTGTTTATCAACTTAATTGAATGCTTACTATATGACATAAGAAGACTATGTGCCTTGGTTTTTCATTTTTGATTTTTTTTTAAATTATGCCCATTTGAATCTTGGTCAAATCCTAGGTTTGACCATGGTTTAAACAAGTTTAAATCATGAATATGAAAAATTAAGCATCTATCCTTCTTAGTCACTCCAAAATGTAGCTCTGGGGAGGGTTTTTGAAATTTCCATGTTTGAAACCAAAAACCACTTCTCTTCATGCATGCTTGACTTCATAAGACAGAGTTTAGGGTTAGGGGTAGATATATACATGATTTTCTGGTTTGAATATGTCTAGACCTTGTTTATCAACTTGAATGCTTACTATATATATGACATAAGAATGCTATGTCCTTTGGTTTTTCATTCTTTTGATTTTTTCTGAATTTCTATGCCCATTTGAATCTTTTGGTCAAATCCTAGGTTTGGCCAAGATTTAAACAAGTTTAAAACATGAAAATGAAAAGGGAAGCTTGTATCCTTCTTAGTCACCTCTAAAATGAAGATTTTGGGAGGTTTTTGAAATTTCCATGTTTGAAACCCAAAACCACTTCTCTTCATGCTAGACTTCATAAGACAGAGTTTAGGGGTTAGGGGGTAGATACTGGTTTGTCTAGTTTGAATATGTCTAGACCTTGTTTATCAACTTGAATGCTTACGACATAAGAAGACTATATACTTTGGTTTTTCATTTTTCTGATTTTTTTAAATTTTCTACCCATTTGAATCTAGGTCAAATCCTAGGTGTTTGACCATGATTTAAACAAGTTTAAAACATGAATATGAAAAATTAAGCATCTATCCTTCTTAAGTCACTCCAAAATGTAACTCTTGGGAGTTTTTTTTGAAATTTCCATGTTTGAAACCAAAAACCACTTCTCTTCATGCTAGACTTTCATAAAATCGACCGAGCTAGTTGAGGGTTAGGTGGTAGATAGATGATTTGTCTGGTTTGAATATGTCCAAACCTTGTTTATCAACTTGAATGCTTACTATATGACATAAGAATGCTTACCATATGTTTGAATTTTAAAAGCATATAGTCTTCTTATGTCATATAGTAAGCATTCAAGTTCGTAAACAATGTTTGGACATATTCAAACCAGACAAATCATGTATCTAACCCCTAACCCTAATCTCGGTCGATTTTATGAAAGTCAAGCATGCATGACGAGAAGTGGTTTTTGGTTTCAAACATGGAAATTTCAAAAACCCTCCCAAGAGTTACATTTTGGAGTGACTTAAGAAGGATAGATGCTTAATTTTTCATATTCATGTTTTAAACTTGTATAAATCATGGTCAAAACCTAGGATTTAACCAAGATTCAAATGGACAGAAAATGAAAAAACAGCAAAATGAAAAACCAAAGTACATTGTATTCTTATGTCATGTAGCTAGTAAGCATTCAATTTGATAAACAATGTCTAGACATATTCAAACTAGACAAACCATGTATCTACCCCCTAACCCCTAAACTCTGTCTTATGAAGTCTAGCATGAAGAGAAGTGGTTTTGAGATTCAAACATGGAAATTTCAAAAACCTCCCAAAAAACTTCATTTTCGAGTGACTAAGAAGGATACAAGCTTCCCTTTTCATTTTCATGTTTTAAACTTGTTTAAATTATCTTGGTCAAATCACATAGTCTTCTTATGTCATATAGTAAGCAAAGCACATATAGTCTTCTTATGTCATATAGTAAGCATTAAAATTGATAAACAAGGTCTAGACATATTCAAACTAGACAAATCATGTATCTACCCCTAACCGCTAAATTCTGTCTTATGAAGTCAAGCATGAAGAGAAGTCGTTTTGGGTTTCAAACATGTAAATTTCAAGAACATCCCAAAAGCTTCATTTTAGAGTGACTAAGAAGGATCCGTGATTACCTTTTCATTTTCTTGTTTTAAACTTGTTTAAATATTGGTCAAACCTATGATTTGACCAAAAGATTCAAATGGGCATAACAATTCAGAAAAAATCAAGAGAATGAAAAAAAAAAGGACATAGCATTCTTATGTCATATATAGTAAGCTTTCAAGTTGATAAACAAGGCCTATACATATTCAAACCAGAAAATCATGTATATATCTACCCCTAACTTAACCCTAATTAAACTCTGTCTTATGAAGTCAAGCATGCATGAAGAGAAGTGGTTTTGGTCTCAAACATGGAAATTTCAAAAACCCTTCCAAGAGTTTTGGAGTGACTAAGAAGGATAGATGCTTAATTTTTCATATTCATGATTTAAACTTGTTCAAATCTTGGCCAAACCTAGAATTTGACCAAGATTCAAATGGGCATAAAAATTCAAAAAATCAAAAAAATATATGAAAAACCAAGGTCTTATTATGTCATATATATAGTAATCATAAACAAGGTCTCTAGACATATTCAAAACATACAAATCATGTATCTACCACCTCTAACCCTAATCTCTGTCTTATGAACTCAAGCATGAAGAGAAGTGGTTTTGGGTTTCAAACATGGAAATTTCAAAAACCTCCCAAAAACTTCATTTTAGTGTGACTAAGAAGGATACAAGCTTCCCTTTTCATTTTCATGTTTTAAACTTGTTTAAATCTGGGTCAAACCTAGGATTTGACCAAAAGATTCAAATGGGCATAAAAATTCAGAAAAAAATCAAAAGAATGAAAAACAAAGGACATAGCATTCTTATGTCATATATATAGTAAGCATTATTCAAGTTGATAAACAAGGTCTAGACATATTCAAACCATAAAATCATATATATATATATCTACCCCTAACCCTAAACTCTGTCTTATGAAGGCAAGCATGCAGGAAGAGAAGTTGTTTTTGGTTTCAAACATGGAAATTCAAAAACCTCCCACGAGCTTCATTTTGGAGTGACTAATTAAGAAGGATACATGCTTACTTTTTCATATTCATGTTTTAAACGTGTTTAACTCTTGGTCAAATTAACCTAGGATTTGACCAAAATTCAAATGGGCATAAAAATAAAAAAATGAAAAAGCAAAGCACATAGTCTTCTTATGTTATACATTAAGCATTCAAGTTGATAAACGTACAAAGGTCGATCTAGACATATTCAAACCAGAAAAATCATGTATCTACCCCCTAACCGTAAACTCTGTCTTAATTAATTATGAAGTCAAGCATGAAGAGAAGTGGTATTGGGTTTCAAACATGTAAATTCCAAAAACCTCCCGACCACGAGCTTCATTTTGGAGTGACTAAGAATGATCGATTTTACTTAGGTATGTAGTATTGTACATCACAAATGTGAAATGAAACAGATGATGTCAATATCTATAAACCCTAAACCCTAATTATATTAAACCCCTAGACCCTAACACAAAACCTTGTATATAAACCATAAACCTATATATCACTACCAAAAAATGAGTCATGCGATTCAAATGTTTGGGATTGTTTTCTCGTAGCATGCAATGCTCCCACACACACTTCTGGGTAAGCGAGGCCTCAAACACATGGTGCAAAAAAATATGCAGGGTTCTTGTCTTAAAAATAGAAGTGTATATATGCCATGTTTATTTGGTATTATCCATAGAGGTATTATGAACCACAAATGATATGACTATGCATGCTTTGTTTCGATCTTTTATATCAAGCCCCACAATAACTTATTAATTCGGCTTGTTTTGAAATTTAGATACGTCGAGCAATCTCATGATGCTCTCGCCCTTCTTGTTTTAATTTGTTCTAGTAGGAGGGTGCAGTGCATGTGTTTGGCCATTATTATATAAAATGTACTTGGCTCGATCCACACATTCAGGTCACACACCCATGTATTTTTTAAATTATTAGTTTGATCTGTACTTCATCTACACACTGTATCAAATTTGCATTTTATCGGATTTAGCCCAAGAAATTGTATATATATGGATGCACATTGAGATAATTCATGAAACCTTGGAAATGGTCATCCTGTCATGCATGTTTCCCCGCGAATGAAAACTTGATTGGTGGTAGACAAGAAAAAACACATTTACGGGCGACAACCCAAAATGCACATATTTTGCAAAGTATTCATGTGTGCATGATGAAAAGTTCAAATATATACATAAAATTGGGCCATGATTCAAAAGTCTGGCATGGTTCTTGTGTAGTGGTACGAAGCTCACATGCATGTGGGAGGAAATTTAGTTGGACGAAGTCCAACATGGTGCCAATCTAATTGAGGGTTCTTCTCTAAAACACTGGTATGGCATGTTTGGTATTTTCCCTATATATATGTACAAAATGATGAATAATCCATGTTTTTAGATTGCCTTTTTTGAATCACGTGTGCCTTGATTTCAAATCTAGGTCAAATCACTGGGGGAGGGGGATGAATGTGTTTCTTTTTGAGGCATCGCTCGTATTTCCGAGTTTTTTTTTTGGGTCCCACAAATTCAGGGTAGCATCACCCCCCACCTCCCTCCCCGCAGTAAAAGTTTTAAGCGAGTAGTAGAATGGCATGACCAACTAGTTTCAAGTAAAAGTTTCAATATAACCAAAATATACCAATTGATTGATGAGTTAACTTGGCTTCATCGAAAAAATAATGTCTTGTAAATGAGATAACTTGGCTTTCCTACCCTTGGATCCGTAGGAAACTATGGAGTACTAATACATTATAATAATCACCCGAGTACACCAACTGGTATGTCACTTACGTGTGGTTCCCATGCGTGAGGTCGCACACTTCAGTGAGCACAGGTCATGTGTCCACCAGTCTAGAGGCTCCAGTTAAAAGAAGAGCCCTCTATAAAGAAACATCAATCTCCATAAACATCAATCTCCCATCTCAGTTCTCAGCTTTTCACTGCTCCCCCCTCGCTCGCGCCGCTGCCGCCACAACCCCCCGCGCCCCTTTCCGATCCCTCATCAGATCTTAGACTATGGAGTTGCCTGTGCCGAAGAAGCAGCCTCTGAAGCCGACGATCCAGTGCATCAACGACTGGTGCGGGAGGGAGTTCCCTTACAACGAGGAAGACAAGCACATGATGGCGTGCCCGCACGGCTCTTGCTTCTGTACGCACCCCGGCTGCAAATTCGCCGATTCGCAGGTACCGTTCATCCTACACCTCAGAGAAGCCCACTTGACCGTTGTGGATAGGTTCCCGTACGACGAGGACTTCAGATTGGTTCATCTGAAGGTGTCGGCACCGGGCTCGCCAAAACAACAGTTCATCGGCTACGGGACGGATGGCGCAGTGTTCGCCTTGCACATCCACCCTTGCGGCATGGACACCGCGGTATCCTTCGTGTGCGTCAGGCCGGCGGCATGCAACTTGCCCCGGTATAGGGTGACGATGTGGGCGAACGGCCCGCCGATGCCGGGGCCGCGTAAGCTTACCGGGGAACACTTGTTTGACGTGGTGAAGGCGGTATTAGAGCCGACGAGCAGCCCGACTCCGGGCACAGTTTCTTTGGGAGATGTCACTTCGTTCCTCTCGGTGCCGCCGCGGTACCTGTGCGGCAATGAATCATCGAAGCAGCTGACTATCTATTTGCGCATCGATAAGGAGTGAGTGAACATAACACTACCCTCAATCTTATTGGGACGATGCTAATGCGGATTTAAGTAATGCTGAATTAATTTGTTTTTCTTGTGACAGGGCGATTAGCAAGGAGAAGAGGATCTCCGTGCACAGCTAGCGACCTATATCTCGGCGTCCACCAAGTGTCCCTGAGTTGGAGATCTTGTTATGCCTCTTCTTTTGATGTTTATATTGCTTCATCACCGTAACAGGAAGGGTGTGTCTGGGGCTTCCGGCTTCAAAGTACTCAGTACAAGGACTAAAAGAGACGTTTTGCTGATGGTTCTTGTCAGGACGGCCGTAGTGTTGGAGGTGGTCATCTACTTCGGTGGGGAAGGACCTGATTGATGTTCCAATCTTTACTACTTAGACCTTTATCTAAAAATGTTGAGGGATTGGATGTATTTTATGTTTACCATGAATTAGTCTATGTAATATGTAACCCAATTCGCCGATTAATGCAACTCTGGATCCTTCACTGTCATACGACTACTAAAACAAAATAAATAAACAGGCATTTTAAGTTTAATGCACATTTAATCAAGCCACATAATGTTGGCATACTTGGAAGCAATCAGGTTTACTATTGTTGGCATGTGTGGTACAATTTCATGGGGCAATACCCAATCTAGCTTGTTCAATTACATTACATGAAGTAATTAAAATATGGATGCCAAGAATCATTCACTTCCGTACATTGCGATGGCTTATAGCGGTTTCTATGACCAATCTACATCACAAATCTAGTTCAAATTTGATCTATTTTTATGAACAAAATTGGAAACTCTACTTGGCATTTTCGTTTATTATGACCAGATGCACATATGTAGTGATTCATTTTCTTTTCAAATCGCCATACCATTTCCTCGTCAACTCTTCATCTTTTTTTAGTTTTAATGAATTTCCTTTGGTTGCATTCAATTTGCTTCAAATTCACCGGCTTCGCCATTTGTACAAATTGTTCATCTTTTCTTTGTAGTTTTGTCATGCATGGAGCATAACACCCTCCCATGGTAAAATCTGCATATTTTCTACCAAATCTCATGCCGAACTTTAAAGAACATGCAATTTTAAATTGACCAAAATTGGTTAAAACTCAACATAAGCCCACATATATTACAAACTCGAGAAATAATCAACATATATATCACCTAAATGGTCATGTTATGAAGTATGTCATGTTTCGAAATTGTTACCTTGAAAATTTGGCCCTTCTCTCAGGTAGCCACTTCACAATAAAGCTCACATAAAGCTCTTATTTTACACTAATAAAGTAGAATGTATTTTTGTGGGAAATGAAGTTGAATAAAATATATGTGAACGGTAAGATGGACATTGCTGCCAAAATTGGGGATAATTATTAGTAAGTTCATACTAATATACAATGCAATCAACATGACCACACATGTGTAAGCAAGAAAATAAATCTTTTTTAAATTACCTTAAGGTTGTAAGTTTGTTATTTATATAGCAATTTTATCTCATACGATGACTCAAGCTAGCACATTTTTTTTGAATTAGCTTCAATATTCTAGGACCCACCACATTCGTAAAATGGTAGTGCACAAAACACACACACACACACACACACACACACACATATATATATATATATATATATATATGCACACTTATTTCAATATTTAAACTATATTTTCTTCATTCAAATTTTCCGACCTGGCAATTTGAACATGTAGTTGAATTTTGAGTAAAACCGCTCACACGTCAAACATGAATCCAAATACGGTACAATTCGAGAAAATCTACACATCACATTTTGGCCAATATATATGGTATAATGCTTGTGAAAATGTAGACTATGAAACAGTCAACGTCATTTTTTTAGGTCATGGATGTCTTGGGCAACGACCAAAGTCTGGTGGGATGGTGAGGCCTGAGTTACGAACATCCTTCTTCTCCTCTCACCCCCATTTGAGAGAGAGAGAGAGAGTGTGTGTGTGTGTGTGTGGGTGGGGTGGTGGGGGGGTAGAAAGCCATGTTAATAAATTAACTCATACATGAAAGCAAGAAATCAAACTTGATTTATATAAATCACCCTTAGGATTTTAGTTTGTTATTTTTATAGCATATATATCTCATATGACGACACAAGCTAGTCCACATTTTTATTTTCATTGAAGTTCTTTTTGTTGCAGTCAAATTACTTCAACTTTTAGGACCCACCATCCGTACAAGGGTAATGGAAATTTCTATGATCTTAGTGCAAGGCTTCACACAGAGACACTCAAAGTATTTCAATATTTAAAATTCATTTTCTTCCCTCAAAATTGCCGACCGTCCATTTGTAACATGTAGTTCAATTTTGAGTAACATCACACATATGTCAAACATAAATCTATTTTTTTGATATTTCGAGAAAATCTTCATATCCCATTTTTGGCCATCATATAAGGTGTACTGCATGTGAAAACATAGACAGTGAAACATTCAGCGTCACCTTTTTTAGCCTAACTGGTGGGACGGTGAGGCCCGAATTAATAAAGCCACCACCATCCTTCTTCTCCACTCACCCCTCCCCTCCCCTCCCCATCAATATCCTCTTCAAAGCAGATTAAAGAGGATGGAGTGCCCCCACGACGGGTGCGGGAGTGTGGTCGCCTACAACAGGCTCCACGACCATGAGCTCGCGTGCCCGCACGGCCCGTGCGACTGCACAGAGGCTGGCTGTGACTTCGCCGCCTCGCCAGCAGCGCTCATCGCCCACCTCAGAGAAATCCATTCGATTTATGTGGACATGATCCCGTACGGCACCGCGATGGCGTTCATCATCCCGGTGCTGGCATCGCCAGAGCCAAGACGTCCGGTCATCTTCTACGGGAACGATGGTACCGTGTTCGTCTGGCACACATATACGCAAGTCCATCCGGAGAATGGATGCGTGCTGGCCAGCCTATCCGTTGAGTGCGTTAGGTCGGCGGCGTGCGTGTGGCCGGAGTACAAGGTGAGTATGTCGTTGCACGGCAAGCCATCACCTAATCGCTCTGAGATCGGTTTAATGCGCCCCAACCATACGGCCACTATTCTGGCGAACAGCACGACCACGCCGGGCCCGCCAAAGCGTCGGAACTAGAGTGGTCGTTGCAATGGTTTCAACCGTGCACGGAGCTGACTATCTGGGTTCGCATCGACAGGTGATACATGCGCCTATCTTAATCTTCGTGTTTATCTAATTGAAATTGCGGTTTATGCAGTACTGAATTAATTAATTTTTGTTGTCAAAAGGTTCTCATCGGACGGAAGTTCCTATTCGGACTAGAGCGGCGGGTTTAGGTTGCCAACTATGGGCTTTTTTCATTCAGAGGATTCACCAGGGCGGCCCTAACGACAATATATGATCTTATTTGGCGGAGAGGGACTTGCTTACGTTTCCTATCTTCAGTTTGGGCCCTTTATGTAAACACTAAGCGCTTGATTGTATTCTGTGTTTATGTTCACATACTCTATGGTGTAATAAAATATGGAATTCCATGTCCGATTAAATGCACCTCTGGACCCTGTCAGGCATTTCCCTTGTTATCTTTTCTTTTTACACATACTGTAACCATTGTTCAACGCGCAGTCCATCGGCTTGGGTGCTAGATGCTTCCTCGGGAAGGTACCCTATCTTGCCCATTTGAGAACACACGTCTCTATAATTGCTCAGAAGCCCCGCGAGGGCACGATGGTCTTTTCTGGGTGTATGTAAGATTTAGCCTTGACCAGCCCTCCACGCTCCACCCTTCTTCTCTTTCTGTTGTCCTGGTAGCTAGCAACTAGCCTTCACCAGCCCTCCACCCTAACTAGTAAAGTACCTCGCAAGCCATGGCTCCATTGAGCCGGGCGGCCCGGCGGCAGGATATCCTAGGGAAGACGATGAGGACTAGGACCGCCGAGAAAAACTTGACATCTAGCCAGCTAGCGCGTCGTTGTATGGCCACTTATGATCGCCTGGGCATTCTCGCAGAGCAGTCTATCCTCTATTCGATGGAGATCGAGCCAGTGGGCGAGGGTTCGTCCGGGTAGGTTTCTAGCGGCGTGTCCTCCAGTTCATTCTTATTTTCTAACTATTTTTTCCATTTATTTACATCTCACAGGGCCGGCGGTTCAAACGTCTCCCCGGTAACCACCACGACGGTGGCGCCCCAAGTCCGGTCGTCGGAAGCTGAGTTCGGCCCCGTTTCACGACCAAGCCAGGTAGGCTGTATACTCCGGATAGAGATCAGGTGACATGCACCTTTTGCATGTCACCTGGTGACATGCGGCCTAAATCCAAATTTAAATATTGCGAAAAAATTTGAAAAAAATCATGCATGTTCACAGCACATATTAACGCGACCCCTAAAAATTTTAGATCAAAATTCGAAACATACATCGAGAAACAAAAAAGAGAAACTCGGATGTGAATAGTCTACAGAGAAACTCATATTTGAATTTGAGAACTATTCATGACAGATTTCTCTTTTTTGCTTCGCGATGTGTGTTTCGAATTTTGATCAGAAATTTTTAGGGGTTATCTTAATATGTGCTGTGAACATGCATGATTTTTTTCAGATTTTTTCGCAATATTTAAATTTGGATTTAGGCCGCATGTCACCAGGTGACATGCAAAAGGTGCATGTCACCTGATCTCTATCCGTATACTCCCAGCTTGTTTTTTTTATACTCCCTCCAATCCATTTTAATAGACTCAGATTTAGTACTCCCTCCGATCCATTTTATTTGACTCAAATTTAGTACTAGTACAACTTTGTACTAAATCCGAGTCAACAAAAAGGGATCAGAGGGAGAATACAACTTTACTAAATCCGTGTTAACTACTACTACGGTGTACTAAAAGGGATCGGATGGAGTAGTTTATGTAATCACGGCTTTCCTTTTAATTATGTGTTGATGAACACTGTGCTATTTGTGGAGCGTCCAAGTGATGTCCATTCCTGTATCAAGATCTGTGCTAGAAATTAGTAGTACTCCTATTTTTTTGCGTGCAATTACTCATATATGAATTGGTTGGATTCTTTTTTTCCATACAATGATCGTGCCAGCAAATGGAGGTGAACATGGCCCACATAGGCAGCCAGCTGGGGAATAAACTCTCCCTCACCCCGGAGTTTGAGCCTGCTCACGTAGATTTGGCGTCCGAGAACAAGATATGCCTTTATCTTCAGCAAGGCATCAATACCTTTACTGCCGAGCTTGACAGGCTTAATGAGCAGAACCGCGTTTGTGTGGAACTGCATAACCAGAGCGTCACATTGATGAATGATGATGATGCAAACACCACCATCAAGGGCGAGGGTTCGTCCGGGTAAGTTTCTAGCGGGGTGTCCTTCAGTTGATTCTTATTTTCTAACCGTTTTTACATTTATTTACATCTCACAGGGCCGGCGGTTCAAATGTCTCCCCGGTAACCACAACGACGGTGGCGCCCCAAGTCCAGCCGTCCGAAGCTAAGTTCGGCCCCGTTTCCCGGCCAAGCCAGGTAGGCTGTATGCCTCTGTCCACTTGTTTTTTTATAGTTTATGTAATCACTGCTTTCCGATTAATTATGTGTTGATGAACCCTGTGGTATTTTTGGAGCGTCCGAGTGTTGTCCATTCCTTTATCAATATCCATGCTAGAAATTAGTACTCCTATTGTTTGCGGGTAATTAATACTCATATATGAATGGGTTGATTTCTTTTTTTTTCATACAATGATTGTTGTAGCAAAAGGAGGTGAACAAGGCCCACATAGGCAGCCAGCTGGAGAATGAACACTCCCTCACCCTGGAGTGTGATCGTCTTCACAGAGTTTTGGCGTTGGAGAAGGAGATCTCCTTTTATCTTGCGCGATACGTCGACATGCTTAAGCAGCAGAACGCCTACTCGGTGGAACTGAACAACAAGAGCGTCACATGGATGGATACTGGAAGCAACCTCATCAAGTATCTCATGGAACAGAGGTTGAAATTAAAGTTCAAGAGGCAGATCTCGAGGGTGCTAATGCAAGGACAAACCGCCGTCCTTAAGGTGATTATCAAGGAGAAGGAGGATCTCCGTGCACAGCTAGCGACCTATATCTCGGCGTCCAGCAAGAGTTCCCCTGAGTAGGAGATCTTGTTCTGCCTCTTCTTTTGATGTTTATATTGCTTCATCACCTTAATATCGCCATGTGCTCGTAAAACAGCGAGTTAACTTTCTGTTGGTATGTTACACATTTGATTTGAACTTTGTGTTTTGCAATGCACAATTGATCAACAACTAGTAAGTGTATATTAAAATGGCGGGATACTCTTTTTAGTGGCAAAAATTTTCCATTTGTTGCTATTGTAGCAAAGCTAAGCCCTTCAGAATCTTCCCTAACGTCAAGAAAACTTTCCAAAAACATAAGCATTTTGGAGGGCAACCTTGATGATATAGGCTATGAGGATGATCCTGGGTTGTGGTTCTTAGCGTGATCTGTAAATGGAAATGCTTCTTGTTCATACCTGAGGCTTTACTGAGGCTGCAAGATGTTCTCTAAGGACACTGTCAGTTATGTTCAGATAAGCTAGGGAAGAGATTACTGGTCTTGGAGCATATTGTCTTTTCGTGGGATTGAATTATCCGCTCAACATTGCAGTAAATCATGCATATTTTGATTTATATTTTGGTGGAGTTTCATTCGATTTGAATCATAGGTTTGTGAGCAAATATATATTTAGTTTAAACTAGTGCTCGAATACGTAAGAAGCTATTTAATCACAAGCTAGTTGTCCGAATGGGATGAAATATTCATACTGTAGATTTTAAAACAAGGCATCTACATATTACTGGATTTTTTTCAAAATTTTCTGAATAGTTTTTCTTTTTTAGCTTCGAAATAACAGATAGTTTGGAACGTTGGATCATGAATGGATGGTAGATAGTGGCACCTAGTCACAATGAGACTTGGAAGCATCAAGTCACTGAAGCTCCGTCTGGTTTCCAAACCAAGCTAGGAATGCATTGAAAATGAAGTTCTGCTCTAAAACATCTCTAATTTCATTTTGGTGCTCGCGCGGTTGCATGCTGCCCATGTGTTAAGGTACGTGTCTCTGGCATAGAGTAATACGATTATCGGCGCGCTAAATATATCGTATTGGAAACTGTAAAAAAAACCTTTCTGCTCAAGCTGATGTGACGAGACATCACTGCACCAAAAGTCGTCGCAAATTTATAGATGGGTGGCGTGCTAGTCTACCATCTACCAACTGTCAAATCGGCGCCCAGTCGCAGCAGCAGTAGCCTAGAGTACTGCCTAGGTTTTGCCCCTTGCATGTATATCATCTTTTTCTTCACCCTCCCAGAATCACGCGCACGCGCAGGATCTCGATCCCCACCACGCCGCATCACTAGTACTATACCTTTCTCTCCTCACCCCAGCCGGTCGCGGCGCGCATCGTTCCTTCCATAGCGCTCGCCCTCTCCTCCGAAAATCCCAAGCGCAGTTGCATCCGCCATCCACCTAAATCCATCTTCACGTGATGGAATATTCAAGGCTTTGCCGGGGCGGCGGGGACGGCCACTTGGAGGCTCTCACCGGCGACAACATCGACCTCATCGCTGCGCATCTGGACGTTACCTACACCGTCCGACTTGCCGCATGTTCCAGGGAGCTCTACGACCAGATCAGCAATGATGAAGGTAAGATGCACCATTGGGATGAACCCTGCCTGCTGATTGATGTCTACGCCCCCTCCTTTTCCTGTAGACAGTGTTGGGCCTCCAAGAGCAGAGGTTTGTAGAACAGCAGCAAGTTTTCCCTTAAGTGGATCACCCAAGGTTTATCGAACTCAGGGAGGAAGAGGTCAAAGATATCCCTCTCATGCAACCCTGCAACCACAAAGCAAGAAGTCTCTTGTGTCCCCAACACACCTAATAGGTGCACTAGTTCGGCGAAGAGATAGTGAAATACAGGTGGTATGAATAAGCAGTAGCAACGGCACCAAAAAGTGCTTTGCCCAGGACAGTAAACAAGCAGTAGTAACGCAGTAAAACAGTAAACAAGCAGCGATAGCAGTATTTAGGAACAAGGCCTAGGGATCAGACTTTCACTAGTGGACACTCACAACATTGATCACATAACAGAATAGATAAATGCATACTCTACACTCTTGTTGGATGATGAACACCATTGCGTAGGATTACACGAACCCTCAATGCCGGAGTTAACAAGCTCCACAATTCAATGTTCATATTTAAATAACCTTAGAGTGCATGAAAGATCAATTCGACTAAACCAAGTACTAACATAGTATGCACACTGTCACCTTCACACTATGTAGGAGGAATAGATCACATCAATACCATCATAGCAATAGTTAACTTCATAATCTACAAGAGATCATAATCATAGCCTACGCCAAGTACTAACACGGATGCACACACTGTCACCATTACACCGTGCAGGAGGAATAAAACTACTTTAATAACATCACTAGAGTAGCACATAGATAAATTGTGATACAAAACACATTGCAATCATAAAGAGATATAAATAAGCACTTCACTATGCCATTCATAACAGTGAATAAGTATTGTGTGAAATATAGCCTAAGAGACCCACACGGTGCACACACTGTCACCTTTACACACGTGGGACAAGGAGTCTCCGGAGATCACATAAGTAAAATTCACTTGACTAGCATAATGACATCTAGATTACAAGCATCATCATATGAATCTCAATCATGTAAGGCAGCTCATGAGATTATTGTATTGAAGTACATAGGAGAAAGATGAACCACATAGCTACCGGTACAGCCCCGAGCCTCGATGGAGAACTACTCCCTCCTCATGGGAGACAGCAGCGGTGATGAAGATGGCGGTGGTGTCGATGGAGGAGCCTTCCGGGGGCACTTCCCCGTCCCGGCGGCGTGCCGGAACAGAGACTCCTGTCCCCCAGATCTTGGCTTCGCGATGGCGGCGCCTCTGGAAGGTTTTCTCTGGTTTTGTCGAACGTATCAGGGTTTTCGCGACGGAGGCTTTAAATAGGCGGAAGGGCAAGGTCGGTGGACTTCTGGGGGGCCCACACTATAGGGGGGCGCGGGCCCCCCCTTGGCCGCGCCGGCCTAGGGTTTGGTGGCCCTGTGCCCCCTCTCTGGCAGTTCTCGTGTGTTCTGGATGCTTCCGGGCAAAATAGGAACCTGGGCGTTGATTTCGTCCAATTCCGAGAATATTTCGTTACTAGGATTTCTGAAACCAAAAACAGCAGAAAACAGCAACTGGCACTTCGGCATCTTGTTAATAGGTTAGTTCCAGAAAATGCACGAATATGACATAAAGTGTGCATAAAACATGTAGATATCATCAATAATGTGGCATGGAACACAAGAAATTATCGATACGTCGGAGACGTATCAGCATCCCCAAGCTTAGTTCCTGCTCGTCCCGAGCAGGTAAACGATAAACAAAGATAATTTCTGGAGTGACATGCCATCATAAACTTGATCATATTGTAAACATATGTAATGAATGCAGCAATCCAAGACAATGGTAATGACATGAGTAAACAACTGAATCATAAAGCAAAGACTTTTCATGAATAGTACTTCGAGACAAGCATCAATAAGTCTTGCATAAAAGTTAACTCATAAAGCAATAATTGAAAGTAAAGGCATTGAAGCAACACAATGGAAGATTAAGTTTCAGCGGTTGCTTTCAACTTGTAACAAGTATATCTCATGGATAGTTGTCAACATAGAGTAATATAACAAATGCAATATGCAAGTATGTAGGAATCAATGCACAGTTCACACAAGTGTTTGCTTCTTGAGATGGAGAGAGATAGGTGAACTTACTCAACAATAAAAGTAAAAGAATGGTCCTTCAAAGAGGAAAGCATTGATTGCTATATTTGTGCTAGAGCTTTGATTTTGATAACATATAGAGAGCAATAAAAGTAAAATTTTGAGAGGTGTTTGTTGTTGTCAACGAATGGTAGTGGGCACTCTAACCCCCTTGCCAGGCAAACCTTCAAAGAGCGGCTCCCATTTTATTTTATTTTTGGGTGGCACTCCTTCCAACCTTTCTTTCACAAACCATGGCTAACCGAATCCTCGGGTGCCTGCCAACAATCTCATACCATGAAGGAGTGCCTTTTTATTTTAGTTTTATTATGATGACACTCCTCCCAACCTTTGCTTACACAAGCCATGGCTAACCGAATCCTTCGGGTGCCGTCCAACAATCACATACCATGGAGGAGTGTCTATTTTTGTTAATTAATTTGGGACTGGGAATCCCATTGCCAGCTCTTTTTGCAAAATTATTGGATAAGCGGATGAAGCCACGAGTCCATTGGTGAAAGTTGCCCAACAAGATTGAAAGATAAACACCACATACTTCCTCATGAGCTATAAAACATTGACACAAATCAGAGGTGATAAATTTTGAATTGTTTAAAGGTAGCACTCAAGCAATTTACTTTGGAATGGCGGAGATATACCATGTAGTAGGTAGGTATGGTGGACACAAATGGCATAGTGGTTGGCTCAAGGATTTTGGATGCATGAGAAGTATTCCCTCTCGATACAAGGCTTAGGCTAGCAAGGCTATTTGAAACAAACACAAGGATGAACCGGTGCAGCAAAACTCACATAAAAGACATATTGAAAACATTATAAGACTCTACACCGTCTTCCTTGTTGTTCAAACTCAATACTAGAAATTATCTAGACTTTAGAGAGACCAAATATGCAAACCAAATTTTAGCATGCTCTAGGTGTTTCTTCATTAATGGGTGCAAAGTATATGCTGCAAGAGCTTAAACATGAGCACAACAATTGCCAAGTATCACATTACCCAAGACATTTTAGCAAATTACTACATGTATCATTTTCCAATTCCAACCATATAACAATTTAACGAAGAAGAAACTTCGCCATGAATACTATGAGTAAAGCCTAAGGACATATTTGTCCATATGCTACAGCGGAGCGTGTCTCTCTCCCACACAATGAATGCTAGGATCCATTTTATTCAAACAAAAACAAAAACAAAAGCACACAGACGCTCCAAGTAAAGTACATAAGATGTGACCGAATAAAAATATAGTTTCAGGGGAGGAACCTGATAATGTTGTCGATGAAGAAGGGGATGCCTTGGGCATCCCCAAGCTTAGACGCTTGAGTCTTCTTGATATATGCAGGGGTGAACCACCGGGGCATCCCCAAGCTTAGAGCTTTCACTCTCCTTGATCATAATATATCATCCTCCTCTCTTGACCCTTGAAAACTTCCTCCACACCAAACTCGAAACAAACTCATTAGAGGGTTAGTGCATAATCAAAAACTCACATGTTCAGAGGTGACACAATCATTCTTATAACTTCTGGACATTGCCCAAAGCTACTGGAAGTTAATGGAACAAAGAAATCCATCCCACATAGCAAAAGAGGCAATGCGAAATAAAAGGCAGAATCTGTCAAAACAGAACAGTCCGTAAAGACGAATTTTAAAATGGCACCAGACTTGCTCAGATGAAAATGCCCAAATTGAATGAAAGTTGCGCACATATCTGAGGATCACTCACGTAAATTGGCATAATTTTCTGAGTTACCTACAGAGAATTAGGCCCAGATTCGTGACAGCAAGAAATCTGTTTCTGCACAGTAATCCAAATCTAGTATTGACTTTACTATCAAAGACTTTACTTGGCACAACAAAACACAAAACTAAGATAAGGAGAGGTTGCTACAGTAGTAACAACTTCCAAGACACAAATATAAAACAAAATTACTGTAGCAAAATAAACACATGGGTTATCTCCCAAGAAGTTCTTTCTTTATAGCCATTAAGATGGGCTCAGCAGTTTTAATGATGCACTCATAAGAAATAGTATTTGAAGCAAAAGAGAGCATCAAGAGGCAAATTCAAAACACATTTAAGTCTAACATGCTTCCTATGCATAGGAATCTTGTAAATAAACAAGTTCATGAAGAGCAAAGTGACAAGCATAGGAAGAATAAACAAGTGTAGCTTCAAAAATTTCAGCACATAGAGAGGTGTTTTAGTAACATGAAAATTTCTACAACCATATTTTCCTCTCTCATAATAACTTTCAGTAGCAACATGAGCAAACTCAACAATATAATTATCACATAAAGCATTCTTATCATGAGTCTCATGCATAAAATTATTACTCTCCACATAGGCATAATCAATTTTATTAGTTGTAGTGGGAGCAAATTCAACAAAGTAGCTATCATTATTATTCTCATCATCAAATATAGGAGGAATATTGTAATCATAATCAAATTTATCCTCCATAACAGGCGGTACTAAAAGACTACTATCATTATAATCATCATAAATAGGAGGCAAAGTATCATCAAAGTAAATTTTCTCCTCAATGCTTGGGGGACTAAAAATATCATGCTCATCAAAGCCAGCTTCCCCAAGCTTAGAATTTTCCATATCATTAGCAACAATGGTGTTCAAAGCGTTCATACTAATATGTTCCATAGGTTTTTTAATTTTCGCATCAAACCATCCATGTCTTAAATCAGGAAATAGAATAAGAAGCTCATTGTTGTCCATTATGCCTAACTAGTGTAAACAAGAAACAAAAAGACGCAATTGCAGGATCTAAAGGAAATAGCTTCGAGCACAAACATAATGGCGCCAGAAAAGTACTGTTACCTAGGACCGAAGTATGAGTGCCTTTTACCTTTCCTCCCCGGCAACGGCGCCAGAAAATAGCTTAGTAGCCGAGATCCGGAGTGTGAGTACCTTTTACCTTTCCTCCCCGGCAACGGCGCCAGAAAATAGCTTGATGTCTACGCCCCCCTCCTTTTCCTGTAGACAGTGTTGGGCCTCCAAGAGCAGAGGTTTGTAGAACAGCAGCAAGTTTTCCCTTAAGTGGATCACCCAAGGTTTATCGAACTCAGGGAGGAAGAGGTCAAAGATATCCCTCTCATGCAACCCTGCAACCACAAAGCAAGAAGTCTCTTGTGTCCCCAACACACCTAATAGGTGCACTAGTTCGGCGAAGAGATAGTGAAATACAGGTGGTATGAATAATCAGTAGCAACGGCACCAGAAAAGTGCTTTGCCCAGGACAGTAAACAAGCAGTAGTAACGCAGCAGTAGTAACGCAGTAAAACAGTAAACAAGCAGCGATAGCAGTATTTAGGAACAAGGCCTAGGGATCAGACTTTCACTAGTGGACACTCACAACATTGATCACATAACAGAATAGATAAATGCATACTCTACACTCTTGTTGGATGATGAACACCATTGCGTAGGATTACACGAACCCTCAATGCCGGAGTTAACAAGCTCCACAATTCAATGTTCATATTTAAATAACCTTAGAGTGCATGAAAGATCAATTCGACTAAACCAAGTACTAACATAGTATGCACACTGTCACCTTCACACTATGTAGGAGGAATAGATCACATCAATACCATCATAGCAATAGTTAACTTCATAATCTACAAGAGATCATAATCATAGCCTACGCCAAGTACTAACACGGATGCACACACTGTCACCATTACACCGTGCAGGAGGAATAAAACTACTTTAATAACATCACTAGAGTAGCACATAGATAAATTGTGATACAAAACACATTGCAATCATAAAGAGATATAAATAAGCACTTCACTATGCCATTCATAACAGCGAATAAGTATTCTGTGAAATATAGCCTAAGAGACCCACACGGTGCACACACTGTCACCTTTACACACGTGGGACAAGGAGTCTCCGGAGATCACATAAGTAAAATTCACTTGACTAGCATAATGACATCTAGATTACAAGCATCATCATATGAATCTCAATCATGTAAGGCAGCTCATGAGATTATTGTATTGAAGTACATAGGAGAAAGATGAACCACATAGCTACCGGTACAGCCCCGAGCCTCGATGGAGAACTACTCCCTCCTCATGGGAGACAGCAGCGGTGATGAAGATGGCGGTGGTGTCGATGGAGGAGCCTTCTGGGGGCACTTCGCCGTCCCGGCGGCGTGCCGGAACAGAGACTCCTGTCCCCCAGATCTTGGCTTCGCGATGGCGGCGGCTCTGGAAGGTTTTCTCTGGTTTCATCGAACGTATCAGGGTTTTCGCGACGGAGGCTTTAAATAGGCGGAAGGGCAAGGTCGGTGGACTTCTGGGGGGCCCACACTATAGGGGGGTGCGGGCCCCCCCTTGGCCGTGCCGGCCTAGGGTTTGGTGGCCCTGTGCCCCCTCTCTGGCGGTTCTCGTGTGTTCTGGATGCTTCCGGGCAAAATAGGAACCTGGGCGTTGATTTCGTCCAATTCCGAGAATATTTCGTTACTAGGATTTCTGAAACCAAAAACAGCAAAACAAAGAATCGGCACTTCGGCATCTTGTTAATAGGTTAGTTCCAGAAAATGCACGAATATGACATAAAGTGTGCATAAAACATGTAGATATCATCAATAATGTGGCATGGAACACAAGAAATTATCGATACGTCGGAGACGTATCACTGATGCCTCCGCCTGCTTATTGGTTTGATGAACACTGGTTCGTGGCGACAGCATCTCGTCTGCATGTTACCGTGTACGACCTGGTGCCCCTCGACCATCCTCGCCGTTCTGTCACCCTGCCGTTCATGCACGACAGAAAATGGCTTGGCGCGAACGGCGACTGGATCGCCGCCGCCGATCATCGTGGGTGCCAGTGGTGCCTTGTGAACGTCTACACCGAGCGACATATCTCCCTTGCATCCCCACCTGATCCGAAGATTGGTCATGGTGTTACATATCAACCTGCTACTAAAGATTGGTTATACTATCTTTGCTGGAGTCGAGCAATTAATTTGTTGAAGATTGTAATCTGCCAAGTGCCCACAAAAGGTGGGAGGTACGCAGATTACAAGCTCATCGCCTTGTTCGACAAAAGGATTTTCTACCTTGAAGGGGGTGGCGACTGGAGAATGCTGAAGAACCCTACACCTGAACAAATTGTACCGGCGTTCTGTGATGCCATTGAACTCGGTGGCCAAGTTTTTGCGGTGGACGAAATTAGGGGCTGGACGTACTGCTGGGACACCCCAAATGGTATTTTTTCAGTCCTTATGTTGCATTGCATGATACACTGCCTTAATCAATGAAGTCATTCATGAACTACCTTGTTTATATTTTACCTTTCATAAATGACTTAATGATCACACCGCCTTTTGCTGAATATGAATGAACCGTTGCTTGCAATGAATTAGTACTAATTAGTCACCAACAAACATAGTATGCTCAGTATGTGATTGCATTCCTGAATTAGTAATTCTACGCCACTACAGAATATGGATGTAATTAACCAGTATCTCAAAAGATAAGGTAGCACTATGAAGGCACCCTTTTTGATAACCTTTTACACCCATTGTTTCATATATAACTAATTGATTTTTGCTCCAAAAGGAGGACGAGAGACCCCCGACATCTGCATCAGAGAGATGCATAAGGACTTTCATAAGTATATGACTTAACGATCACATCCTTTATCTGAATATGAATGAACCGTTGCTTGCAACGAATTAGTACTAATCAGTCATCAGCAAACATAGTATACTCCGTATGTGAATGCAATCCTGAATTAGTAACTCTACCCACTGCAGAATATGGATGTAATTAACAAGTATCTCAAATGTTAACGTAGCACAATGAAGGCACCCTTCTTGATTAACTTTTACACCCATTGTTTCATATAACTAGTTGATTTTTGCTCGAAATAGAGGGCGAGGTACCCCGTCCTCTGCATCGAAGAGATGCATATGGCCGTTATTTAGTACTCCATCTCATGAAACATGTTATAACTATTTCTTACTTCTGATTTACTCCCTCTGTCCCACCAAAAGTGTCTTGAATATCTGCCTTCTCCTTTTTTCCCTTAGAAAAGTAACTCAATCAAAATCCAATTATTTACTAAACAAGAATGAAATACTTGTTATGCCTAATTTACTTAGTTTAACCTGTACCTTTTATAATTCTGTTCTTTATCCGGCTAGATTTTTCTTTGCCAAATTGCCCGAAGCTTATTCATATTTCAACCCCATCGTGGATGTTATGCCTATCATACCTCTATTTTTTTCTATTAGCCTTTGTTTAGCAAGCTGCTTTAAGTTTCCCATGAAATGTTTAGTACTCTATCTACCAAATTGAATGTTGTATTCATTCCAAAAAATCAACAAAATGTGTACAAGGCGAGAACTTTTATATTTTATATTACTAGTATGTATGCACGTCAAACCATTAAAGATTCTGTTTGATGATCAAAAGAATATTTATAGCATGCCTTTTGCAAGTTTTGAAAGAATATATAAAAAATCTAAAAAAAATAGATGTAGAGAATGTATTATTCTACCAAAGTGTAAAATCTGAAATTGAGATACCCTATATTCGGGCCGCACAAAAATGACAGAATTTGATAGATTTTGAAGTAACAAAATGTTGGAAAATATATATCAGATTTTTTTGTTGTTGCAAAACCTTAAATATAAGATATTTTGATTTGGACATTTGAATGTTGGTAGAACACAACATTGTTGACACCCGTATTTAATCTCCGTTTTCTTTGGAACTTCAAAATGCAGCTCTCAAAATTTTCAAAAACCATGCTACATGTAGCTCGAGCTATATTCATGGTTTTCGAAAGAAAATATTGCCAACAATGCATATATAAAATACGAAAACAAGAGTGGTCCTACAAAAAATGATGTTTCTTCCCATCAGTCGGCAAACGAAGGGAACAAATAAAAAATTAAAAATATGTGTACATCTAACACTCACTCGTTTCGTATCTACCTTTTCCTTTGATGTTTCCTTGAGAGTTGAGACTGTAAGAACCTTCCATTGATCCATGTAGCAGTGCTGAATAGCGATTTCTTTGAACGGGGTTATTCCTATGATTCAGGGGTTTCAGATATTTGGTCATTTTTTGGGGTAGACCCAAGGCTCACGTGATGGTTCTAAAATATTGTAGAGTTAGCTATGTGCACTCTTCACAGAGAATCCTGCTATTGTGCACCGTTAGATTTAGCACTCCAAGGGTCATGATTGAAGCTCTATACTCAGTTTAAAACTGGACCAACTGGTAGATTGTCTGTACTCCTATATTGTATACAAATATCTAATCATATACACCGTTGGATCACTTAAGACAAAGGGAATTAACTACAACATAGGACTTAAACTTAAGATGATATATTTGTCAAAATTTGAATGTATCTATATGCTTTCACTGTCTAGATACATCTGAATTTGGACAAATCTCAGACACTTTCGATGGGACAGAGGTAGTATATAACTGTGTATGCCAAAACTAGTGTCTAGTTTTGGCGAAGTTAAGACTAGTTTCGTGGGATGCATGCAGTATAACTGATATATTGGACACTCGATTTGAACACATGAATGACCAATGTCCTTAGCTTACATAGTCGTATTTATACTGTGAGCATGAACGATGAGCAGTCTGCTGTTTGAATATGGTTGCCGCAACACCCTATTCGTCTCCATTTCTAATATTGCAGAAAACCCGATGTCCATGTTCGTAATCCCGCCACCGGTGGTGGATGATCAGCAGCACGCGTGGTTCCTCGCTCCAACCGCCGATGGCAAGCGATTGATGATCATCCTTACAAGAAACAACATTGGGATTGCCAATGCTGAAGTACCTCCTGACATTCCTTATGCTGCTAATGGGCTTCAGCTACGGCAGTATCCTCCTGTTGCCACCTACGTCTTTGAGCAGGATCCCATATCTCTGTTCGTTGCAGCACGTGCAGGGGACTTTCATTGGAGGCAGGTTAACAGCCTCGGCGACCACTCTCTGTTCCTCGAACTCAATTACCCGATCATTGCCAACCTGAAGAAGCATGAATCCAAAGCTCCTGATGGCACATTGGTTCCATTCATGAGGAAAAACTGCGTCTACACAGCATACCGGAAGTATCTTCATAATCAATACCCTAAAATTTTGCGCTGCAACCTCCAGCCAGATGAAGGTGAGACTGTGGGAGTTATCAGCCTTCCCAGAGATAGTTGGGGTAGTGTCCGACAAGCGGCTATGTGGTTTAAGCCTGCTTTAAACATTGCCCGTTCGGTGTTACCTTTAAAAAAACACTGACACACTTTTTTATTATGCTTGAAGTGTTGAGAAGTAGTACACTGTTTTTAGTATGTACTAGTTTGAATCAGTTTATTTGAACATTGCCCTGCTTTTGTATTTCGTGTTGCCTTCATATTATAACCCATGCATGGCTGTTTTAGGATTGACTTTATTTCAGCACTATAATTACAATGTGTGTACGTCCTTTATAATATAGCTACCTCTTGTTGATCATAGTCATGAGAGGACCATTCCTATTTTTTCGCCGCTAAAGGGTAAAGTACATCCCTGGGGGCAGCGATTCTTGCTGCAGGCCACTAAACATGCATCAACTATGAGCAAAGAAGTTGATGTGCGACCTAGGTATTTGTCACGGACCCCACATGTTAACCAAAGAAACAAACATGTCAATACGGAACTAATGTACATACGACAACTCCTATATGATATGTGTACGATTGAGCATCCGGAGGTGTCTCGCCACCGCTTCCTCACACGTTGGGTTTGATCTTGTGTTGCGTACACGGATCGGACTGAAATTGTCGTGTGCATAGCAAGGTTCATGTCAATAAGGCTGAGTGCCTGAGTTTGGCATCTAAGTCTAGGCAACAAATACTTTTGGGTTCCAATGGCCATCTACATGGTATTTGCTATAGGCCTACTTGCTCAGGCTGTCGAAGCCCAATAACTAGAAATGGGCTTTTCTGCTCATGCAATTTCGGCCCTTTTCTAATGAACCATAGATCCTATGATGGCAAAAAACAAAAACACGGAGATTCTGCATAAAAGTTGTTTTTATTTATTTAGAATTATCCGGTTGCAATTTTTGAAACTGCTCATGGCCAATATGAAAATCCTTGATCGCTCCATACCCACACGGATCACGGTATTTTTGAAAAATTCATAAAGTGGATTTGAAATTTAAAACATATCCTAATAATTCCATGATTTATTCTATGAACTTGCAAGATCTTGGAGCGAAAGAGCTTGTATTAGACTGCAAAAATAATACGTAAAAACCTCGTCATTAACAAGAAATGAAGGTTTATCGTCCAAAGAGGATGCCATGTGGGACCCATGAGCCAGCAGCGTCCTCAACATTTCAAAGGCGGTAGGAGATCCAAAAAAAAGGCAAGTATCTCGAAAATAGGGGTCAAAAATAAATCATAGAAAGGAATCATTTATAGTTCAGAGTGGCTGACATGTGGGACAGATCTGCCAGCAGCATCCTCATCATTTCAAAGTCGGCAGAGGATCAAAAGAAAAAAAGGCAAATAGCCAGAAATTAGGGGTCGAAAGTAAATCCAACAAAGGAAACTTTTATTATTCATAGAAGAAGACATGTGGGACCGACCTGCCAGCATCGTCCTCATCATTTTAAAGGCCCCAGGGGATCAAAAGAAAAAGGCAAATAGCCAGAAATTAGGGGTAAAAAATAAATCCAACAAAGGAAAGGTTTATTGTTCATAGAGGCTGACTGTGGGACCCATGAGCCAGCAGCCTACTCAATTTCAAAGGCGGCATAGGATCGAAAGAAAAAGGCAAGTGACCAAAAATCAGGGGGGAAATCCAAGAAAAGAAACTTTATTGTACATAGAAGATGACATGCGGGTCCCATGAGCCAGCACCTTACTCCACGTTTCAGAGGCGGCATGAGATCGAAAGAAAAAGGAAAGTGACCAAATATCAGGAGCAAAAAATAATCCAAGAAAAGAAACTTTTAATGTACATAGAGGATGACATATGGGTCCCATGTTGTAGCAAATGTCCGAACGTTTCAAAGACGGCATGAGATCGAAAGAAAAAGGCAAGTGACCAAATATCAGGAGCCAAAAATAATCCAAGAAAAGAAACTTTCATTGTACATAGAGGATGACATATGGGTCCCATGTTGTAGCAGCGGTCTGAACGTTTCAAAGACGGCATGAGAACGAAAGAAAAATGCAAGTGACCAAATATCAAGAGCCAAAAATAATCCAAGAAAAGAAAATTTATTGTACATAGTTAATGACATGCGGGTCCCATGAGCCAGCAGCTTACTCAACGTTTGAGAGGCGGCATGAGATTGAAAGAAAAAGGCAAGTCACCAAATATCAGGAGCCAAAAATAATCCAAAAAAAGAAACTTTTATTGTACATAGAGTATGACATGCGGGTCCCATTAGGAAGCAGCATCCTCAACGTTTCCAAGGCGGCATGGGATCAAAAGAAAAAGGAAATAGCCAAAAAGCAGAGGGTGAAAAAATCAAAGAAAAGAAACTTTTATTGTTCATAGTGGATGACATGTGGGACCCATGAGGCAGCAGCATCCTCAACGTTTCCAAGGCAGCAGGGGATCGAAAGAAAAAAGGAAATAGCCAAAAATCAGAGGGTGAAAATAATCCAAGAAAAGAAACTTTTATTTTACATTGAGGATGACATGTGGGTCCTATTTTGCAGCAGCGGTCTCAACGTTTCAAATACGGCTTGAGAGTTGAGATCAAAAGAAAAAGAAAGTAGCCACGAAAAGAAAGTTGATTGTACATAGAGGATGACATGCGGGTCCCATTTTGCAGTAGCTTACTCGACGTTTCCAAGGAGGCAGGGGATCAAAAGAAAAAGGAAATAGCAAAAAATCAGAGGGTGAAAAAAAACCCAAGAAAATGAACTTTTATAGTACATAGAGGATGACATGCGGGTCCCATGAGCCTGCAGGTTCCTCAACGTTTCATACATGGCATGAGATCGAAAGAAAAATACAAGTGACCAAATATCAGGGGCCAAAAATAATAATCCAAGAAAAGTAATTTTTATTGTACATAGAGGATGACATGCGGGTCCCATTTTGCAGCAGCGGTCTGAACGTTTCAAAGACGGCATGAGATCAAAAGAAAAAATGCAAGTGACCAAATATCAGGAGCCAAAAATAATCCAAGAAAAAAATTTATTGTACATAGAGGATGACATGCGGGTCCTATTTTCAAGCAGCGTTCTCAACGTTTCCAAAAAAAAAGGAAGTAGCCAGAAATCATGGGCTCAAAAAAATCCAAGAAAAGAAAGATTTCAATTGGGCTGCATCTAGCCGTCTGGGCTTTCGAACTATCCTGCTGGACGCTTTTGGACTCGTACAATTTGAGCCCACTCCAAAACAGGAAAGTCCTATGCTCCGCGAAAACAAAAAACAAGGAGATTCAACATATAAGTTTGTTTATTTAAAAGTAAAGATTTATTTTTTTCCGTTTGCAATAGCTCAGGGCGAAATACATTGTTTATTGTCTGCAAAATAATCAAGATATCACATGTTTCTTGTACGGGGTGGCTGACATCGGGTACCCATGAACCAGCAGCGTCGTCAACGTTTTTAAAGACGGCAGAGGATCGGAAAAAAAATCAGTTGGTAAAAAAATTCAAAAAAAAAAGAAACATTTATCGTTCTGAGAGGATGACATGCGGGACCCATGAGGCAGCAGCATTCTCAACGTTTCCAAGGCGACACGGGATTTTTTAAAAGGCGAAATAGCCAGAAATTAGAGGTCAAAATAACTCCAAGAAAGGAAAGGTTTATTGTTCATAGAGGCTGACATGTGGGACCCATGAGCCAGCAGAATCCTCAACGTTTCAAAGGCGGCAGGGGATCAAAAGAAAAAGGAAGTAGCCAAAAATTAGGGGTAAAAAATAATTCCAAGAAAGGAAACTTTTATTGTTCGTAGATGATGACATGCGGGACCCATGAGCCAGCAGCTTACTCAACGTTTCAAAGGCGGCATGAGATCGAAAGCAAAAGGCAAGTGACAAAATATCAGGAGCCAAAGATAATCCAAGAAAAGAAACTTTATTGTGCATAGAGGATGACATGCGGGTCCCATTTAGCAGCAGCGGTCTCAACGTTTCAAATGCGGCTTGAGATCAAAAGAAAAAAAAAGTTGATTGTACATAGAGGATGACATGCGGGTCCCATGAGTCAGCAGCTTACTCAACGTTTCCAAGGCGGTAGGGGATCAAAAGAAAAAGGCAAGTGACCAAAAATGAGGGTGAAAAATAATCCAAGAAAAGCAACTTTTATTGTACATGGAGAATTGCATGCGGGTCCCATTTTGCAGCAGCGGTCCCAACGTTTCAAATGCAGCTTGAGATCAAAAGAAAAAGAAAGTAGCCAGAAATTAGGGGGTAAAAAAACTCCAAGAAAAGAAAGTTGATGGACATAGAGGATGACATGCGGGTCCCATGAGCCAGCAGATTAGTCAACGTTTCCAAGGCGGCAGGGGATCAAAAGAAAAAAGAAATAGCCAAAAATCAGAGGGTGAAAAAATCCAAGAAAAGAAATTTTATAGTACATAGACGATGACATGCGGGACCCAATTTGCAAAGCTGTCCCAACGTTTCAAATGCGGCTTGAGATCAAAAGAAAAAGAAAGTAGCCGAGAAATTAGGGGGTAAAAAACTCCAAGAAAGGAAAGCTTTATCGTTCATACGATGTGACATGTGGGACCTATGAGGCAGCAAAGTCCTCAACTTTCAAAGGCGGCAGGGGATCAAAAGAAATAGGAAATAGCCAAAAATCAGAGGGTGAAAAAAAACCAAGAAAATGAACTTTTGTAGTACATAGAGGATGACATGCGGGTCCCATGAGCCAGCAGGTTCCTCAACGTTTCAAACGTGGCATGAGATCGAAAGAAATAGGCAAGTGACCAAATATCAGGATCCAAAAATAATTCAAGAAAAGAAACTTGATTGTACATAGAGAATGACATGCGGGTCCAATTTAAGGAGCAGCGGTATCACCGTTTGAGAGGCGGCAGGGGATCGAAAGAAAAAGGCAAGTTACCAAATATGAGGTGCCAAAAAAATCCAAGAAAAGAAAGTTTTATTGTACATAGAGGATGACATGCGGGTCCCATGAGCCTGCAGGTTCCTCAACGTTTCAAACGTGGCATGAGATCGCAAGAAAAAGGCAAGTGACCAAATATCAGGAGCCATGTGAGAAACTTTTAATGTTCATAGAGGATGACATGTGGGACCGACCTGCCAACAGCGTCCTCATCGTTTCAAAGGGGGCAGGAGATCAAAAGAAAAAGGCAAATAGCCAGAAATTAGGGGTCAAAAATAACTCCAAGAAAGAAAACTTTTATTGTTCGTAGAGGATGACATGCGGGACCCATGAGTCAGCAGCTTACTCAACGTTTCAAAGGCGGCATGAGATCGAAAGAAAAAGGCAAGTGACAAAATATCAGGAGCCAAAGATAATCCAAGAAAAGAAACTTTATTGTACATAGAGGATGACATGCGGGTCCCATTTAGCAGCAGCGGTCTCAACGTTTCAAATGCGTCTTGAGATCAAAAGAAAAAGAAAGTTGATTGTACATAGAGGATGACATGCGGGTCCCATGAGTCAGCAGCTTACCCAACGTTTCCAAGGCAGCAGGGGATCAAAAGAAAAAGGAAATAGCCAAAAATCAGAGGGTGAAAAAAATAAAGAAAATAAACTTTTATAGCACATAGAGGATGACATGCGGGTCCCATGAGCCAGCAGGTTCCTCAACGTTTCAAACGTGGCATGAGATCGAAACAAAAAGGCAAGTGACCAAATATCAGGATCCAAAAATAATTCAAGAAAAGAAACTTGATTGTACATAGAGGATGACATGCGGGTCCCATGAGTCGTGACTTACTCAACGTTTCCAAGGCGGCAGGGGATCAAAAGAAAAAGGAAATAGCCAAAAATCAGAGGGTGAAAAAAAATCCAAGAAAATAAACTTTTATAGCACATAGAGGATGACATGCGGGTCCCATGAGCCAGCAGGTTCCTCAACGTTTCAAACGTGGCATGAGATCGAAAGAAAAAGGCAAGTGACCAAATATCAGGAGCCAAAAATAATTCAAGAAAAGAAACTTGATTGTACATAGAGTATGACATGCGGGTCCCATTTAGCAGCCGCGGTCTCACCGTTTGAGAGGCTGCACAGGATCGAAAGAAAAAGGCAAGTGACCAAATATCAGGAGCCAAAAATAATCCAAGAAAAGAAAGTTTTATAGTACATAGAGGATGACATGCGGGTCCCATTTTGCAGCAGCGGTCTCAACGTTTCCAAGGCGGCACAGGACCAAAAGAAAAATGAAGTAGCCAGAAATCAGGGGGTGAAAAAAAAATCCAAGAATAAAGATTTCAATTGGGCTGCATCTGGACATCTTGGCCTTCGAACTATCCTGCTTGGCCTTTTGACTAGTACAATTTCAGCCCACTCCAAAACAGGAAAGTTCGGAATTTTCTAAAAAAAACAGGAAAGTCCTATGCTTCGCAAAAACAAAAAAAACAAGGAGATTCAACATATAAGTTTGTTTATGTAAAAATAAAGATTTATTTTATCTGTTTGAAATAGCTCAGAGCGCAATACACTGTTTATTGTCTGCAAAATAATCAAGATATCACATGTTTGTTGTACGGGGAGGCTGACATCGGGGACCCATGAGCCAGCAGCGTCGTCAACGTTTTAAAGGCGGCAGGGGATGGAAAGAAAAAATAAACCAAAAATTTGTTGGTAAAAAATCCAAGAAAAGAAATATTTTCGTTCTAAGAGGATGACATGCGGGACCCATGAGGCAGCAGCATCCTCAGCGTTTATTGTTCATAGAGGCTGACATATGGGACCCGTGAGCCAGCAGCGTCCTCAACGTTTTAAAGGCTGCAGGAGATCGAAAGAAAAAATAAGCCAAAAATCATTTGGTCAACAAAATCCAAGAAAAGAAAACATTTACCGTTCTGAGAGGATGACATGCGGGACCCATGAGGCAGCAGCATCCTCAGCGATTTCAAGGCGGCAGGGGATCAAAAGAAAAAAAAAGGAAATATCCAGAAATTGATTAGGGGTTCAAAATAAATCCATCAAAGGAAACTTTTATTGTTCATAGAGGATGACATGTGGGACCGACCTGCCAACAGCGTCCTCATCGTTGCAGAGGGGGCAGGAGATCAAAAGAAAAAGGCAAATAGCCAGAAATTAGGGGTCAAAATAACTCCAAGAAAGAAAACTTTTATTGTCGTAGAGGATGACATGCGGGACCCATGAGCCAGCAGCTTAGTCAACGTTTCAAAGGCGGCATGAGATCGAAAGAAAAAGGCAAGTGACCAAATATCAGGTGCCAAAAAAAATCCAAGAATAGAAAGTTTTATTGTACATAGAGGATGACATGCGGGTCCCATGAGCCAGCAGGTTCCTCAACGTTTCAAACGTGGCATGAGATCGAAAGAAAAAGGCAAGTGACCAAATATGAGGAGCCAAAAATAATTCAAGAAAAGAAAGTTTTATAGTACATAGAGGATGGCATGCGGGTCCCATTCAGCAGCAGCGGTATCACCGTTTGAGAGGCGGCAGGGGATCGAAAGAAAAAGGCAAGTGACGAAATATGAGGAGCCAAAAATAATTCAAGAAAAGAAAGTTTTATAGTACATTGAGGATGACATGCGGGTCCCATTTAGCAGCAGCGGTATCACCGTTTGAGAGGCGGCAGGGGATCGAAAGAAAAAGGCAAGTGACCAAATATCAGGAGCCAAAAATAATTCAAAAAAAAGAAACTTGATTGTACATAGAGGATGACATGCGGGTCCCATTTAGCAGCAGCGGTCTCACCGTTTGAGAGGCGGCAGGGGATCGAAAGAAAAAGGTAAGTGACCAAATATGAGGTGCCAAAAAAAATCCAAGAAAAGAAAGTTTTATAGTACATAGAGGATGACATGCGGGTCCCATTTAGCAGCAGTGGTATCACCGTTTGAGAGGCGGCAGGGGATCGAAAGAAAAAGGCAAGTGACCAAATTTGAGGTGCCAAAAAAAACTCCAAGAAAAGAAAGCTGATTGCTCATAGAGGATGACATGCGGGTCCCAATTAGCAGCAGCGGTGTCAACGATTCCAAGGCGGCAAGGGATCAAAAGAAAAAGGAAGTAGCCAGAAATCAGGGGGTCAAAAAAAATCCAAGAATAGAAAGAATTTTGGTTCATAGAGGATGACATGCGGGACCCATGATCCTGCATCGTAAACGGCTCGATCGGAGAGCGTTGAACGAGATGGCGCGATCGAGAAAAAAACAATGCCAGAGAGGCTGCCATCTGGGCCCTACATCCCTCGGCGGTGCGGATTTGCGTTGACTCGGCCGGCGAACCCGAGAATTCGAGATGCACCACGTCCCGGACCACCATACGCAACGTTTTGGCCGTTTTCGTCGGGCTAGGTGGCCTCAAAAACGAGAAAAAAACGTTTTGACATGCACAACGGACAGACCCAAAATTGTCGGCCATGGTACACCAGCAACCACGGCGCGACTTTAACTTCGTCGGCCATGGCAACTTTCTTGTAGTGGGAGTCTCCGGAGATCACATAAGTAAAATCCACTTGAATAGCATAACGACATCTAGATTACAAAGCTCATCATATGGATCTCAATCATGTAAGGCAGCTCATGAGATCATTGTATTGAAGTACATGGGAGAGAGAGATGAACCACATAGCTACCGGTAGAGCCCTCAGCCTCGGGGGAGAACTACTCCCTCCTCATCATGGGAGATAGCAATGGCGATGAAGATGGCGATGGTGTCAATGGAGATGACTCCGGGGGCAATTCCCCGTCCAGGCGGCGTGCCGGAACAGAGACTTCTGTCCCCCAAATTGGAGTTTCGTGATGGCGGTGGCGCCCCTGGAGTCTTTCTGGAGTTTCGTCAATTGGTATCGAGGTTTTAGGTCGCGAGGGACTTTATAGGCGAAGAGGCGGAGTCGGAGGGGCCATGGGCCCCCCTCCCCATAGGCTGGCGCGGCCAGGGGGCCACCCGCGCCGCCATATGGTGTGGGCCCCCTGCTGCCCGCCTCCGACTCTCCTTCGGTGTTCTGGAACCTTCGGGGAAAATAAGATATTTTGGTCTTTGTTTCGTCGAATTCCGAGAATATTGCCCGGACAGCCTTTCTGGAACCAAAAACAACAGAAAACAGGAACGGGCACTGTGGCATCTTGTTAATAGGTTAGTTCCGGAAAATGCATGAAATCATTATAAAGTGTGAGCAAAACATGTAGGTATTGTCATAAAACTAGCATGGGACATCAGAAATTATAGATACGTTGGAGACGTATCAAGCATCCCCAAGCTTAGTTCCTACTCGCCCTCGAGTAGGTAAACGATAAAAAGAAAATAATTTCTGAAGTGACATGCTACCAACATAATCCTGATCCAATAATGATGTAAGGCATGTGAACTGAGATCAAATTATTCAAAGCAAATGTCTATAGTTGATATAAGAGATGATAATGCAAGAGTTAAACAAGCTAAAAGTTTTCATGAACTATTGCTTTAAAGACATGAAACCGTACAAAGTTCATTAAAGATGTTTTAAGTATCCAGCGTAGAAGTTCTATCCTTCATTCCAAGCATCGAGTAAATTTTCACAACATAGAAGGATTCAGTCAAGTAAAAATAAACATGAACGTCATGAATCAACTGTTTCAAAGCCTACTCAACCGGTGAGCGCAAGCATTTGGTATTGGCACCAGGATGTTATGGCAAAAAGAATATTAATGGGGGTTTGGAAGGCCAATGGAAGAAAGTCTCACAAAGCTATAAGTGATCATTAGACAAGAGGAAGTCTTATAATCGAAGCTATGTAAGGAGTAGTGATTGCCATGCAACGGATGCACATAGAGCTATATGTGTATGAAAGATCTCCAATGGAACTAGTGGGGGTGCATCCAACTTGGTTGCTCACGAAGACCTAGAGCACTTTTGAGGAAGCTCATCATTGGAATATACAACCCAGGTTCTATAGTGTAAATTCCCCACATAGTTATACTAGTAAAACATGAAAACTCTCTCACATGGAGTATAGGTGCTAAACATGATCACAAATGATGACTATGAATACTGCAGGTGCTAAATCATGAGCACAAGTGTGGATAAAGGGTAGTAATGTTGCCCCCTTTTTCTTTATTCTTTTTTTCCTTTTTCTTTTTTTTTTTTATTTTTCTTTTCTTTTTCTGTTTCTCTTTTTGATGGCCTCCATGGCTCTTTTCACTTTTAGGGGCAACATCCTAATATGACAACACACTTTTTGGTACAAATAACTCATAATGAACAAAACATGATGTATAAAACTATATGCCTCTGCCAGTGTAGCAGGATGTGCAATGATCTAGCGTAACATGGGTAAACCACACATTAGATGTACAGAATCATGCAAAGCAATATATAAATAATAAATGACAACAATTCATGTAATGTAAAATGGAAGTTGCATGGCAATATATCTCGGAACAGCTATGGAAATGTTGTGGTAGGTAGGTATAGTGGCTGTTTTGAGGAAGATGTATGGGCTTATGTGTAGGAGAACAAGAGAAAGTCCTCCCACGGGTTTGGATGTACTGGCGAAGTATGCACAATTCTCGACGTGAGCAAAAGGCAATGCACAGTACCGAAGAGGCTAGCAAATTTGGATGGTGGAAGTGCCAAAAACCGTAGCTTAACATTAGTCAAAAAGAACTCACAAGCTTATTGCAAACATCTAGCAGGTTCAACATTCAGAGCATGATTAAAATTTACTCTAAGGAGGGCCGTTCACGGCGGCACAAGTACCCCGCTAGCTCCCCCGACCTTCAGCACAACTTAGTTATTACGATGAACTCTTAGACATGGAAAGCTATCAAGTCCAACTACACCTTCAACTATTTAAGTAGAGTTTGTAGTACGGCACAAGCTTAAAGACAACAATCCACTACCGATTTTAACTTACTTAAACAACAAGCCTTGCCATCTAAATACCTCAAAACGTTTGGACAGAATCAGATTATCAAAGCTCAATGATCTACAAGTATTTCATTATACCACTACCACATGCAACATTTTCTGAACCAACCATATAACAATTAACGAAGCAGTTTCAACCTTCGCCATGAACATTAAGAATAAAGCTAAGAACATATGTGTTCATATGCAACAGCGGAGCGTGTCTCTCTCCCACACAATGAATGCTAGGATCCAATTTTATTCAAACAAAACAAAAACAAGAACATAAAGACGCTCCAAGTAAAGCACATAAGATGTGACGGAATAAAAATATAGTTTCACTATAGGTGACCTGATAATTTGTCGATGAAGAAGGGGATGCCCAAGGCATTGCCAAGCTTAGATGCTTGATTCTTCTTGAAATATGCAGGGATGAACCACGGGGGCATCCCCAAGCTTAGAGTTTTCACTCTCCTTGATCATATTGTATCATCCTCCTCTCTTGATCCTTGAAAACTTCCTCCACACCAAACTCCAAAAAAACTCATTAGAGGGTTAGTGCATAATAAAAAATTCACATATTCAGAGGTGACATAATCATTCTTAACACTTCTGGACATTGCACAAAGCTACTGAAAGTTAATGGAACAAAGAAATCCATCAAACATAGCAAAACAGGCAATGCGAAAAAAAGGCAGAATCTGTCAAAAACAGAACAGTCCATAAAGACGAATTTTTCTGGGGCACTTAACTTGCTCAGATGAAAATGCTAAAATTGAATGAAAGTTGCATACATATCTGAGGATCACTCACGTAAATTGGCAGATTTTTCTGTGTTACCTATAGAGAATACTACTCAAATTCGTGACAGCAAGAAATCTGTTTCTGCGCAGTAATCCAAATCTAGTATCATCTTTACTATCAAAGACTTTACTTGGCACAATAATGCAATAAAATAAAGATAAGAAGAGGTTGCTACAGTAGTAAAAACTTCCAAGACTCAAATATAAAACAAAAGTGCAGAAGTAAAATAATGGGTTGTCTCCCATAAGCGCTTTTCTTTAACGCCTTTCAGCTAGGCGCAGAAAGTGTGTATCAAGTGTTATCAAGAGATGAAGCATGAACATCATTACCAGGGGTGTTGGGAGTTTCCTCAACAATGCATTGTATCTGGTCTATGTAAGTAACTCCTCTTTGTACGCTTTTAGGCTTACTATTCTCATCAAACAAATTTTCAGGAACAAGCCAAGCATAGTTATTTTCTAGAGCTTCATGCATCCCTAGGAGCTTACTAGGTATCGGTACTTTAATCTCCCCACCATCATTAACATTATTAGTGTACCGTATTCTATCCATGTCCATCTTTTCAAGTGTTCTTTTAAAATCAGTGAACAAACCAAGCCTCTTATGCTTAATAAAAACTTTTCTAGCTTCTTTAGCTATATCTTCAAATTCTCTAACGAGGACTTTTAAAACAAAATCTCTCTTTTCTCCCATCTCCATATCAGAAAGTGTAAGAAACATATGTTGCATTATGGGGTTGAGATTAACAAATCTAGTTTCCAACATGTGTACTAAACAGGCAGAAGCACTTTCATAAGTAGGAGCAACTTTTAATAATGGTATATCTTCAAAATCTTCATCCATACTAACATGGGTGAAAAATTCTTCTATATTATGTCTTCCAATGATAGACCCTTGTCCTACCGGTATTTTTTTCAAAGTGAACTTAGGAGGCAACATGATGAAATAAACAAAAGGTAAATAAAATAAATGCAAGTAACTAATTTTTTGTGTTTTTAATATAGAGAACGCAAACAAGATAGTAAATAAAGTAAAGCAAGTAACTAAAATTTTTGTATTTTTGATATGAAGAAGCAAACAAAGCAGTAAATAAAATAAATTAAAGCAAGACAAAAACAAAGTAAAGAGATTGGAAGTGGAAGACTCCCCTTGCAGCGTGTCTTGATCTCCCCGGCAACGGCACCAGAAAACTGTTGCTGGCGTATAGTTGACGTGGGAGTTAGAAATCTTTGTGGTGTAACTTTTCTTCGATCCCCGGCAACGGCGCCAGAAAATAGCTTGATGTCTATGCACGCTTCTATTCCTGTAGACAGTGTTGGGCCTCCAAGAGCAGAGGTTTGTAGAACAGCAGCAAGTTTCCCTTAAGTGAATCACCCAAGGTTTATCGAACTCAGGGAGGTAGAGGTCAAAGATATCCCTCTCAAACAACCCTGCAATTAAGATACAAGAAGTCTCTTGTGTCCCCAATACACCTAATACACTTTTCAGATGTATAGGTGCACTAGTTCGGCGAAGAGATAGTGAAATACAAGTAATATGGATGATTGTAAGTAGTAATTGCAATCTGAAATAAAGATGGCAGCAAGCAAACATGTAATAGAACTTGTTGGAAACGGTGTTTCAATTCTTAGAAACAAGGCCTAGGGATCATACTTTCACTAGTGGACACTCTCAGCAATGTTATCATAAAGGAATATAAATATAAGCACTTCACTATGCTATTCTGAATTACTCTCTGGCAGGATAACGAACACTAATTCACCATGTAGGAATGCAAAAGCAAACCTTAAAGATGTATTCCCAAGTACTAATAAACACCCCACGCTGTCACTGTGAACATTCATAGGAGGTACTAACACACCACAATTTCATAGAGACATCCAACTCAAATCATAACCCAGTGAACAAGTATTCTGTGAAATATAGCCTAAGAGACCCACACGGTGCACACACTGTCACCTTTACACACGTGGGACAAGGAGTCTCCGGAGATCACATAAGTAAAATCCACTTGAATAGCATAACGACATCTAGATTACAAAGCTCATCATATGGATCTCAATCATGTAAGGCAGCTCATGAGATCATTGTATTGAAGTACATGGGAGAGAGAGATGAACCACATAGCTACCGGTAGAGCCCTCAACCTCGGGGGAGAACTACTCCCTCCTCATCATGGGAGACAGCAATGGCGATGAACATGGCGGTGGTGTCGATGGAGATGACTCCGGGGGCAATTCCCCGTACCAGCGGCGTGCCAGAACAGAGACTTCTGTCTCCCGAATTGGAGTTTCGCGATGGCGGCGGCGCCCCTGGAGTCTTTCTGGAGTTTCGTCAATTGGTATCGAGGTTTTAGGTCGCGAGGGACTTTATAGGCGAAGAGGCGGAGTCGGAGGGGCCACGGGGCCCCCTCCCCATAGGCTGGCGTGGCCAGGGGGCCACCCGCGCCGCCATATGGTGTGGGCCCCTGCTGCCCGCCTCCGACTCTCCTTCGGTGTTCTGGAACCTTCCGGGGAAAATAAGATATTTGGTCATTGTTTCGTCGAATTCCGAGAATATTGCCCGAACAACCTTTCTGGAACCAAAAACAACAGAAAACAGGAACTGGCACTGTCGCATCTTGTTAATAGGTTAGTTCCGGAAAATGCATGAAATCATTATAAAGTGTGAGCAAAACATGTAGGTATTGTCATAAAACTAGCATGGAACATTAGAAATTATAGATACGTTGGAGACGTATCAATGGCCCCCGACCACGACAACAGTTCTGGGTTCTAACCATATACTCTTTCGCTGGTAGATGCAACCCATCATAGACCGCATTACCGTGGGGAATTAGAGTGGGATCCCCACCCTCAAGTTGCTCCCGCAAGACACAACTGCTACGGTAAGCGCATCCGTTGATGTACGAGAGGTGGAAATACAATTGACTAATCCGTCCCATTCTAGATCTTATGGTTAACACGAGTTTTACGCACAAGAATCACTGGACGACATTTGTTGTTTAATCCTAGATGGATATAAACCCATTGCAATGGAACCACCACCATGTCAACACATTCCATGGTTCCATTGCCAACCACATAGTCATATTCATAGTTATGAAAGTAGTACTTTTGCTTTTCATGCAAGAGTGATAAGTATAGTACTTTGCAAGCAATTTGGTAAAATACTCAAATGACATGAGAAAGCGATGAACTTGCCTTTCTTGACTGCAAGATTATGCAGACAAGTTCTTCGATACGCAATAACTCCAAATTCTGAAATAGCATCATCATCCGGTAAGGACGATGTTTAAGAGATTGGCAAGGGTGCAATAATGCATAAGTATGAGATGCAATCGTTCTAAACATGACCTAACCCTGAGTGAGTTGTAATGATTAGTTTCGAGTGTGTTGCACTTTTAGAGCGATTCTCATACAAGGTTCTTATTCAGGTGTGGTTCCATGGTATCATAAACATGTGCTGCGACATATCATAACAATAACATTAATAGCACACAACAATAAGATTTGGTATAATCCTAACATGTAATGAATAGTGGTTGGTTTTAGTACTATATGTCATGGTTAATGATTGATTATCATATACTTCAAAAGAATAACTTTTGAAGAACATGTTCTTTAATAAAGAACAAGTATGATAATTAAGGTTGTGGAGTTCTATGGTTTACTATGGTTTCAACTAGTTTCTGGAGTAAGTATTAGATGGATCACAACATGGTTGGATTCATCAAAAGCTAGAACTTGTAAGAGTTGAACTAAGCATAAGCATCTTAAGCAATTAATTACACATGGGTGTTATCAAGGTTGGTGATACCTTACTGGTGATAGATGGCTATTGTCTATAGGTCCTATTAGGCAGGGTTGATGATGATTCTCTGTTTACTTCAAAATAATAACTTTTGAAGAACATACTTCTTAAGTAATAAGAAGTATTTTAATTAATGGTGAGGGTATTTAGAGTTTCCTATTGGATCTAGTAAGTAAGGAATGGTGGTTCCCTAAATAGGATGATTCATAATTATGAAGTACTGGTAGGGTTTAGTGGACTATGGTTATGTAATGCTAATTATTGGGCATAGATGCTATTGGAGTTCATCACAATGGTGTGATTCTAAGAATGGATAAATAAGGATGATGGTTTTGGTAATAGGAACTAAGGTTTAGACTTGGTTGACCCTGCTTGATTATCTAGGTTTGATGAAGATGAACACATGGAATACCCATATTTTAGTGATAGGTTTTCTACATTTTATGTGGACATGACAAGTATCTAGGTTCTATATGGTTCTATGATTTGAAAGAAAGTACCATGATCACATGTTCTAACCTAGGGTTTAGGTTAGAAGCAAATTAGGGTTCTCATGTAATAATAGATCTAGGGTTCTAAATGAATTTAGGGTTTTAGGATTTCACATGGAATGATGAGTTTCTAGTTTTCTTCCTTATGGAACTAGGGCTTTCTAATTACCCTAAAGTTCTTGAATTAATAACTTCACTATAAGGTTGAAGTTATTAATAACTTTTAAATAAAAACAATATTGAATTTGCCATTTTGTTATTAATCAGGGTTTTAAATCCTTATAATAAGGATTTAATAGGATAATAAATTAAGAAAATTAGTTTTAGTGTCTTCTTTGTTTACTTAATGGTTTTTACTAAGTTTATAAGTTTTTCCTAATTATTGAATTTTGATTCAATTAAGAATTAAAAGAAAAGGCTTAATTAATAATGGTTAAACAATTAAATTTTTACTTAAAATAAAAATTTCATATTATATTTTTATTGGATAGAGTTTATTTTTAGGAGTATTTTATATCTCACTTGCATTTTTCTGAATTATAGTGAATTTTCTATATTCATTTAAAGTTTCAGTGATTTGGGGAATTTAAATTAAAATAGAAAATACTAAACCTACCCGGTTTGTTTCTAGCTACAGCGACTGACTGGTGGGACCATTGCCAGGTCAGCTGCCACGCAGGGAACGACCAGCTGAACGGCCACTGCCCCACCAGCCACGTCACCTCGCCGGAGAGGCTCCGGTGATCGACAGCGACGGCGACTCTGAGCGCCATAGATGGTGAGAATGGTCTCATTCGAACCGTTACACGATGCAGAGTAATATGGTACCAACGCCGCCAACTAGAGGTCACCGGAGTTTCTCCGGCGAGCTCAACTGCGGCGGCGCAATCCGGCCAAGTGGCAAGAACTAGCTATAGGCGGAGATAGGATGCAATAATAGGCTCAGGCGAAGCGCAAGCTCACCCGGAACATGTCGGTATGCTTGGTGCTGAGCTGGGTTGTCGGAGTCGACGACACGGTCATGGATTCTGACGAGCCACCGCGAAAGGGAACGAGTCGATTAGCTCGATTGAGGATGCCCCAGCTCGATTCCTTTTACAGAGATGATCATCATGCTCACGCGGTTCTCCTGGACCTCCTCACCGACGTCGGGGTGGCTTATAATCGACGGTGACAAAAAGTTCACCGGCGAACTCCCACCGTGAGTTGCGGAGGAATGAGAGAGATAGAGAAGGATTGAGAGGGTTATAGAGGTTTAGGGTTTCCTGGCGGAGATCCTTGTCGCTTTATACAACAGAGCGGTGTCAGCAGCGATGACAAGCCATCGGAGACGGCCAGGATACACGGCGATGTCGGTGAGCGTCATTCGGGCACGAATCGTGGTGCGTTTGAGATAGGCACGGGCGCAATCGAAGCTTGTATGCACTTCTGGTTGGTCGCTGGTGTCCGGGGTGTTGGAGATATGCCCAAGAGGCAATAATAAATGGTTATTATAATATATCTTTGTGTTTATGATAATGTTTGCATACCATGCTATAATTGTATTAACCGAAACATTGATACATGTGTGTTATGTGAACAACAAGGAGTCCCTAGTAAGCCTCTTGTATAACTAGCTTGTTGATTAATAGATGATCATGGTTTCGTGATCATGAACATTGGATGTTATTAATAACAAGGTTATGTCATTATATGAATGATGTAATGGACACACCCAATTAAGCGTAGCATAAGATCACGTCATTAAGTTATTTGCTATAAGCTTTCGATACATAGTTACCTAGTCATTATGACCATGAGATCATGTAAATGACTTATACCGGAAAGGTACTTTGATTACATCAAACGCCACTACGTAAATGGGTGGTTATAAAGGTGGGATTAAGTATCCGAAAAGTATGAGTTGAGGCATATGGATCAACAGTGGGATTTGTCCATCCCGATGACGGATAGATATACTCTGGGCCATCTCGGTGGAATGTCGTCTAATAGCTTGCAAGCATATGAATGGTTCATAAGAGACCACATACCACGGTACGAGTAAAGAGTACCTGTCATGAGACGAGGTTGAACGAGGTATAGAGATACCGATGATCAAACCTCGGACAAGTAAAATATCGCGTGACAAAGGGAATTGGTATCGTATGTGAATGGTTTATTCGATCACTAAGTCATCGTTGAATATGTGGGAGCTATTATGGATCTCCAGATCCCGCTATTGGTTATTGGTCGGAGAGAGTACTCAACCATGTCCACATAGTTCGCGAACCGTAGGGTGACACACTTAAGGTTTGATGTTGTAATAGTAGAACTAGAATATGGAATGGAGTTCGAAGTATTGTTCGAAGTCTCGGATGGGATCCCGGACATCACGAGGAGTTCCGGAATGGTCCGGAGAATAAGATTCATATATAGGATGTCATTTTATAAGTTTGAAAATGATCCGCTGATTTTACGGAAGGTTCTAGAAAAGTTTGGAAGAAATCACTAAGGAAGGAGGAGTCCCAGAGGGACTCCACCTCCCCATGGCCGGCCAACCCTAGTGGGGGAGTCCAAGGTGGACTCCACCTAAGGGGGCCGGCCACCCCCCTTCATGGAAGGGTGGGAATCCCACTTGGGTGGGAGTCCTACCTTGGGTAGGTTTCCTTACTACATGGAAGGTTCTTGAGTTGGGGTCTTATTCGAAGACTTGTAGTCCAACACTTGGGGATCCACCTATATAATGAGGGGCATAGGGGAGGGGGCCGGCCACCACAAGCCCTCAAGGAGGACGCACCCCATAGTAGCCGGCCACCCCTCTCCCAAACCCTAGCCGCCCCCTCTCTCCTCCACCTCTCCCGCACGCTTAGCGAAGCTCCGCCGGAGTTCTCCATCGCCACCGCCACCACGCCGTCGTGCTGCCGGATTCAAGGAGGAGCTACTACTTCCGCTGCCCGCTGGAATGGGGAGAAGGACGTCATCTTCATCAACACCGAACGTGTGACCAAGTACGGAGGTGCTGCCCGATTGTGGCACCATGATCAAGATCTTCTACGCGCTTTTGCAAGCGGCAAGTGATCGTCTACTGCAGCAACAAGAGCCTACTCTTGTAGGCTTTGGAAATCTTCAAGGGTGAGTCTCGATCATCCCCTCGTTGCTCCCGTCTTCTAGATTGCATCTTGGCTTGGATTGCGTTCTCGCGGTAGGAAATTTTTTGTTTTCTATGCAATGACCTACAGTGGTATCAGAGCCGTGTCTATGCATAGATGGTTGCACGAGTAGAACACAATGGTTTTGTGGGCGTTGATGCTTATGTTGTCTTTAGTTTGAGTACTTTGCATCTTTGTGGCATAGTGGGATGAAGCGGCTCGGAGTAACTTTACATGACCACGTTCATGAGACTTGTTCCTCGTTCGACATGCAACTTGTATTGCATAAGAGGCTTTGCGGGTGTCTGTCTCTCCTACTATAGTGAAGATTCAATTTACTCTTCTATTGACAACACTAGTATCACCGTTGTGGTTCATGTTCGTAGGTAGATTAGATCTCTCTCGAAAACCCTAAACCACGTAAAATATGCAAACCAGATTAGAGACGTCTAACTTGTTTTTGCAGGGTTTGGTGATGTGATATGGCCATAATGTGATGATGAATATGTATGAGATGATCATTATTGTATTGTGGCAACCGGCAGGAGCCTTATGGTTGTCTTTAAATTTCATGTTGAGTAGTATTTCAAAGTAGTTGTAATAGTTGCTACATGAGGTGAACAACCATGAAGGTGGTGCCATGGACCTTGACGCTACGCCGACGATGATGGAGATCATGCCCGTTGATGATGGAGATCATGTCCGTGATTTGGAGATGAAGATCAAAAGGCGCAAAGACAAAAGGGCCATATCATATCACATATGAACTGCATGTGATGTTAATCCTTTTATGCATCTTATTTTGCTTAGATCGCGACGGTAGCATTATAAGATGATCCCTCACATTAATATCAAGATAATAAAGTGTTCTCCCCTCGTATGCACCGTTGCAACAGTTCGTCGTTTCGAAGCATCTCGTGATGATCAGATGTGATAGACTCAACGTTCACAAACAACGGGTGTAAGCCATGTTGCACACGCGGAATATTTGGGTTTGCTTGACGAGCCTAGCATGTACAGACATGGCCTCGGGACAACGGAAACCGAAAGGTTGAACACGAGTCATATGGATGATATGATCAACATGTTGATGTTCACCATTGAAGCTACATCATCTCACGTGATGATCGGTTTTTGGTGTAGTGGATGTGGATCATGTACCACTTAACAACTATGAGGGATGTTGTATTAAGTGGGAGTTCATTAGTAATTAGATTAAAACATGAACTAATTATCATAAACATAGTCTGAGTAGTATTTTGAATTAATTTTGTAGTATTGGCATCCGTTTTTCTACCATGCGCTAGTCTTGTGATTGAGATAGAAATACTGTTAAAATCTGACAAGAAACTTTACGGACTGGTACCGTATTGTTAAAGAATCAAGAAATGATTAAGTCCTATTGCAAACTTTTAGTAAACCTCACATTGTTGATTCAAAGAGCTATGGTTTCAATTAGTACCTAAAGTTATCTTGTCTCCATGAAACTTGAAGTTCAAATCTATTTGAAAAGTAAGGAGCTGAAAATTTAGTTTTCAGAAATAATCAAGGTATGAGATATATGTGATATCTAAGACCTTATTGCAAGATGGAGAGTGGATTTGGTGACCGGGTGTATACGTGAGCACGCATCCGTTACCGTTGGATTCGCTTTGAGATTAAGCGATCTGTGTTTGTGAACTCACGGCAATCCACGGTTGTAACGGAATCTGCTTTTCTTTATTTGTTGTCGTCTCTTCACCAGCTGACAGACCTGTCTCTTCTTATCAATCACTCTCTGTGCTCTCTCTCTTATCATTGAATCTAAGGGACTTGGAACACTAGATTCAGCTACAAATAACAAGTCGAGGATACAGTAGCAGCAAGCATCATGCGGGCCTTGTGTCAGGCCAGAAAACGTTCTACAAAATGCATGCGCGTGAAACCATTTTAATGAAGAGAGAATTTAAAAAATCCTAAGTAGCAAGTTATACACTTATACTAGTACATTGACCAGGACCGGATCGATCCAGAAACCAGAATTAATTAGCTTCGTCTTCTCTTGCCGGCTCGACCATGGACGCAGCAATTCCATGGACGCAGTCCTCCCCAAGCTAGACCGCCGCACCTCTGGCCGGCCAAGCCCGTGCACGTCGCGGCCCCTGCGGTACGCGCTCCCGCGAGCCCGACCCTGCGCCGCGGCGGCGAGCACGACGCAGCGATGGCGGCGAGGCGCGCCTTCCAGGGCTGGTCCTCGAGCCGCATCGCGTCGCCGCCGCCGAGGAAGCAGTGGTCGAGGTAGGCGGTGGCGAGCGCGGCGGTGAGGGCGGAGAAGCCGAGCCTGGCGGCTGCGTGCGTCGCCCACCCGACCACCGCCTCCCGGCCCGCATTGCCGCTGTACCGCTCGCCGTGCTCCGTCAGCGGCTCCTCCTTGCGCCTGTACGCCTCGAACAGCGCCGGCGGCTCTGGCCAGTCGTCGTCCTGGGCCGGTTCTTGGAACAGGTCGTCGAGGCGCTCCGGTAGTGTGCGTGCAGCGTGCAGGCAGAGAGAGCCAGAGAATGCCGGCCCGCAGCTGCTCCGCTCCGCCCTACATCCAGATTACCATGGCGGCCGGAGGTGTCGAAGTGGTCCGCCGGGATGAGGAAGAGCGCCCCCCCGCCCAAGATGGCCACGCCGGTGACGGATCTCGGGAGGCAGAGCGCGAACGTTTTCGCCACCTTCTGGTGGACGCAAACCGACGGTGAGCTCCGTCGTGAGCAGCGCTGCTCTTTGCCGCCGACGTGCTCATGCGCGCTCGAGCTAGAGCTCGCCCTAGAGAAGGTCCTGTACGCGCTCCTCCTCGAGGGCCTTGTCCAGCTCTTCGACGCCGGCAGTTATTCAGGCACCAGGAAGCTAGCAGCAAGACTAGAACTGCTCTGCTCGTGATAGCCGTTCGTGAGCTGGTGCGGGTGGAGGTCAATCAGCACCTAGACGGGAGCAGTACGTCATAATAATTACCTGGTAATCCCATCATCTCGAAGTGGGCCACACGTGCACATGCTGCTGTCGTCTGGTAGCAAAGCACAGGACAAACGAAAAGTTAGATTGGTTTTCATCTCACGGACAAACTAACGTCCGTTGGACACATGGCAGTCAGTCACCGCGTGCTGACGTATACACCCGGTCATCAGGCTTCTTTTGTTGCAAGATGATAGATTATAATTTGGTGAGACTACATAAACTCATAAGTTTTATGGGAATGTACGAAGGTTCAAGACGCAAGGCGTCCCAATCCTCCAAATATTGGGGCACTAACGATATTCGCATATCCATGAAGTAATCGTCCTTGGTATGCACCGTTGCTAAGACTCGTTGTTTCAAAGCATCACGTGATGATCAGGTGTTATAGATTCTACGTGTGCATACAACGGGTGCAAGCCAGATTTGCACATGCGAATACTGAGGTTAAAACTTTACGGGCCTAGCATGTAAGACATGGTCTCGGAAAGTCATCATGATACAATGGATAAAATTATGAGTGAAATTGTTCAATCATATTACAAGGTTACTAATAGTGAAATCCGGAATTCTTGTCATATGATGATCAACTTCAAGGTAAAAACCTCAAGGTTATTGGTATTTGACAAACAAACCTAGAAGTTATTGATGTTGAAGTGTCTTTCTGAATAATGAGGAAAGCTAAAAGAGAAACTACAAAAGATTATTGGCAGAAAGAAAGAAAACACTAGAAAGTCTAGCTCAGGTGTATATAAATGATATACATGTTATGGATATATTCCTCGTTTGGTCTCACAATGAAATTCTTGGGTATTAGTACCATATTTGTTGGTATGAAGTGTCATACAAAACAACGCAATACAAGAATACAATGGCCTAAGTGACTAACAAGGAATATGATAGGAATGCACGTCTGGAACAAAAATAAAGTGTTATTATGTTCGTTATTGGCATTCTATCTAGCCCTTAGAATTTATAATAAAGAACTTAATAATTGTTATTTTGCTCTGGTCAAATGAAAACAATGAGTTGTTCAAATTATGACATTACTCCATGTACGATGGATAAGTTATTATAAATCTTAATGGTGAAACACACACACATAACACTGATGCTAAAATGCCATAAGGCAAAATGATTTGAATTCCACTTATTTGTGGAACCGCCATTTAGGTCATGTTAGAAAGGAACGCATGAAGGAACTCCATGCAAATGGATTTTTGGAGTCATTTGATTTTTGAATCGTTTGGCGCTTGCAAATCTTTTCTAAAGAGAATGACTAAAATACCGTTCATAGGCCAAGAGTTGAACGGGCAACTAACTTAGTGGAAAGATACATGATGATGTATGTGGTTCACTGGGCATAGTTGTGTGCGGGAGATTCTTATACTTCATGAAAACTTCCAAACAATGAATTGAGTATATATGTGTGGATATATTCGATAAGGAAGAAGTTTGAAACATTTGAATGGATTCAAATTAATTTCAGCATGAAGTGGAAATCATCGTAATAGAAAAGTCAAATATCTATGATTGGATCTTGGTAGAAATATTTGAATTACGAGCTTTAGCGAACATCTAAGAGAGTTATGAAATTGTTTTACAACTCACATTTCTTGGAGTATCATAGTGATGATGAAGTATCCAAGAGATGTATCCAAACCTTGTTGGGTCAACGATGAGATAAAATATTAACGCCATTATATTTTTTTGGATTATGCTTTAGAGACTACCGCTTTTACACTAAATAGAGTATCATCATGATCCGTTGAAATGACACCATACAAGTTATGGCATGGGTATAAACCCTAATAGTCCTTTCTTTAAATTTTGGTCTAAGAGTTTACAACCAAAATCGGATGAATGTCTTTGTTGGTTATCCCAAAGAATTGATTGGGAATTCTTTCCACTATGAAGTAAAACACAAAAGTGTTTGTTAATTGCGGTGACCCAGCATACCACTGCATGTTGTAGTATACAAGTCGTTGATATGATCTTTGTGAAGGGACTTCTTCACAATTTGCCATATCCCTCAGAGTGGTACAACAGAAACATTGCAGGTCATAACACTCCATACTTTATTACAAACATTGTCTTAACAAGTTGGTATTCTCACAGGTCCTATGAGAACACCCTAAGATACTACTTAAGTATGATTACAACTTATAACAAATATAAGAGAGCTCAACAACTTATTTAGGTAAGTTCTACGTTGCTCGGCTCTATGATGCTAGGGTATGTCACTACTCCTCCACCTCCGTGTCATCTGGTCCGTAGACTATCCCATAGTCTACTCCTTCCACTCCGCCGGTAAGATCAGGTTCTTCGTAGACCAGCTCGTAACTTCCTTCTGGTGCTCCATCGTTGATGGCCTCCACTTCCGTATCACAGTCTAGCAAGGGTGTCGAAAGAAAGTGAGTACAGGGGTACTCAGCAAGTTCTAAAAGAGTAAAAAGGTGTTTGATGCACTAGCTACGACCATTGATCAGGAAATCGCAGGTCAATGCATGTTTTGCAATCATTTCTTCAAAAGGTTGCTTTTATTATGAAAACTATGCCCGTCAGTCTTCACAGGCTGATTAGAACTTCGTGGAGTTCCTTTCCTGCCGCGTTCGCAGTTCCCTTCCCGGAACAAGGAGTGACAGCCACAATTTAATACACTCTGCAGAGGTGCGTTACTTTTCCCACAAGAGATCTCACCCTTTTTGCCATCCGCAGGGACTTGCCCCCGTTCACACTTCCTTTGGTGTGAGGCCAGGTATAAAGATCCAAGCCCACACCGCCTTCTCCGCGACTGCAAACCCACCCTTTTGTCCAACCGTACACCCCCAGTAGACTTCTCCCGATAATACGGCTTTACTCACGGTGTACTCCAGACAATCCTTCATAGATCGTAGAGCCATCATCACTAATGGATGGGGATTTAAAAGGCTATCCCAACCTACGGCAGTGCCTCCAACACCCCGCCGGCTCTACCAATCCGTTGGCGTGCAGAAGGGAAAAGATACAGCTGGCTTCCCCAGAGCCATTATAGATCTCATGGTCAACGCGGTTTGTACGGCGCTAGAATCACTGGACGGCATTGGTAATTAATCCTAGGGTGATATAACCCATGCAATGGAACCTCCACCATATCAACACATACCATGGTTCCATTGCCAACCACATAGTCATATTCATAGTTGGAAAGTAACATTTTATTTGCGATGCAGGAATGATAAGTATATAGCTTTGCATTAAAGTAGTAGAAAATAATCAAGTTGACATGAGCAAGGGTGAACTTGCCTGTGGACTGCGAGATAGTGCAGTTCAATGCAGTTGATGGAACCTGGACCTTGGGTTCTGTAAGAAGCATCATTGTCCGGTAAGGACAATGTTATGAAATCCAAATAATGCAATCATGGATGTATTATTTTATGTTGAATCCCTTTACCCCGCTGAGTTATATCAATTTAGGGTTGAGTTAAAGATTTATGTTTTTTGACGATAACTTGCAATTGATTTAAAAGTATAACCATTTTAATTCACATAAAGTACAATAATTCAAAGTAAAACTACTTTACTGGGTGATTCCCTTAATCATTCCAAAAATAATTTGAAATCATAGAGTTACCTCTATAGTTTTTGGAATAAAAGGAATATAGTATTCTTCTTGGAAAAATACCCTTTTCAATAGAAATGACTTGGAATAATAGAATTTCATTTTGAAATGTTTGAAAATAAGTATTTGAACTTATTTGAGATTTTTCCTTGAATTTTAAATACAAGGAAATAATAGTTTAAAATTCCAAGTTATTATTTAAATTCTTAAAATTCATAATTTTGAATTTGTTTCTTAAATTCTATTTCATATTTTATTCTGGTTAAGATTTATTTTTCATTCACTAATCCATTTTTTACTGGATTTTTAGAGTTGTATTTTATTTATTACAAATTGGTGAAATTCTGGCCTTTTCTAAATGCCCCCTGGCCCCTATTGGGCCATCCCATTTACTAAGGCCCAGGGACAGCCCATTAAGGCTTGTCCCTTATGGGTCGGTGGCGCCGAACGGCCCACCTCACTCACTCACTCGGCCCTCTCTCACTCGTTCGTCTCTAACCCTAACCTCCTGCGACGCCCGTGGCGATGGCGTCGCCGCCATGGCCGCCGCCGCGCTCCGGCTAGCTCCGAACTCCCCCGCCGTAGCCACCTACCAAATCAGAACCGCCGCGTGCAGATCTATCGATCTGTCCACGTGGTTTTCCCCTTCTCTTCCTCTCCTGGCGAATCGCCTCCGTTCTGGATCTCGCGAAGAATCGCCTCTGGTGATTGATGAACTCCGGCGAGCTCTCGTCCTCGCCGACGATGGGTGTGCCCCTGGGGTTGACCTGGCGCGGGTGCTGCTCGCAGTACTCGTGCCGTCGCCTCAGGTGCTCGCTACGGTGGTGTTCGTGTTCGTGTTCGCCGGCGTAACGTCGGCGCCTACCCTGGATTTGCAGCTGTTAGGGCCGCGCGAGCACTGCCTCGCCATGCCCTAGCTTCTGCTTCCAGGCGCATGTAAGTTGCTGCACTTCCTCTTCCTCTTCTCCATGTCTGTGCGCCTCCCCTTGTTACTGTTCTTCTTCCTCCTCATGCTCTGTTGCTCTCTGGTGATCTCGTGATCACACAGAGCTATGCCATAGTTACTTAATCTTCCAGTGCTTCTATCTACTGCAAGCTCATGGCCAAATTACCAGTTACTGGTAAAGGCCAGTGTTGCTTTGCTTGCGATTCATGCTTTACTTGCTTATCTGCTGCTCCTAGCATGCTCTGTACTTGCCATGCTCTGATGTGCTTGCTCAAAAGCTTGCTATACCATGCTGTACTTTATTATGGCTTGCTTGTGCTTACTGGCATGTCATACTTGCTTGTCTAGGTGTACTTGTGATGCATCAGTGACACTTGTGTGTGCCAGTGGTGCTTGTGATATGCTTCTGTGCTTCCTATACAGGCTAATGATCCATTGGATCATCCATTGCTTGTTGGCTAACTTCCCTGTGTAGCTTGACTTAATTCAATTGATCCATTTGATCAATTGAATGTCAGTGATGGCTTACTGATTAATTATGTGGCTAAGTGATTCATTATCCTTGTTGATGCTGATGCTCAAGCATCACTATGCTGCTTACTTGTGCTGTTGCTCATTCAAGCTATCTGGACTTGCTCCAGTGGCTATGATGCAGTGATTACTCTGTGTTGCCTTATATTATGCTGCTGTCAGTACTAAGCATGGATCTGTGATAAATTCATGCTTGAATTAATGAAGTTATGATGAACTGCTTATGCAGTTATGATTTAAATGACTTGCTTGCAAATGATTTGGCTATTCATGATTGTTTAGCAAGCAAATGAATCTGAATCCATTCCTGGATAATGATGTGTTATATTTGGCTTTCTTTTAAATGATGCTAAGTGTGATGTGACCTCAGTAGCCTTGCTACTAATGGGTTGCTCACCTATTTAGTTGGATCTGGTGGCTTCTCAACCTTTGCTTGCATATTTGGGGACATACTATATATGAATGCCAATATTGTTGCCTGATGAAAATCTAGGGTTTACTGATGGTTCATAGCTTAGGATTTACTGTGTAGTCTTTATTAGCTGCTAATCCTTGCAATTCATCTACTGGTGCTATATGTGCATCTGATCTGGCTAGTGTGTGCATATGTGCATGTTTGCTAGCTTCTGTGTACAAGATCTGTATCTAGATGCTTTCCATTTTTAGTGGCTTTTAGACTGGCAGTAATCCTTGGTGAAAACCAAGTGATGATCTACCCATTTGAGCATCTGCTCAATCCCATGATTATATCATGCATATTGTATGGATCAGATCCATTGGATCTGTCCAGGAACTTGGTATACCTTGTTCCAGCTCCTAGATTGAAATATTTGGTTGTTGCAGACTTGGGGTTTTGTGTGCATAGCCCTTCACCTCCAGTTTCTGGTTGAGCTTCTCAGGTCACCATATTCCTGGGGCTAAGTGGTTGTGTTGGTTTCTGTTCTTGAGTATGAACTGGATGAACTGGTGCTGGTTCTTGCTTCACCCTTACCTGGTGATTTGCATATCTGGTCGACTGTCATGGTTCTAGGGTATGTGTGCTATTTATATGGTCTCTACTTCTTCCCTGGCCATGACACACAAGCTTGGTTACTTTATGACTCACCCCTTGCATTGCCTTGCTGTTGCTTGGCTAGCAACAGCCTTCATATGGTGAAACTTGAGCCCCTGTGGCTTGCTCAGTTCTGGTCTGCCTATGCCTATCTTGTGCTATCCAAGAATTTGGACAAGCACAAGTGTGCTGTGACAGTGTGCACTGTCCAAACTGAATCTCTGTGTTATTTGGCTAACTGTCCAAACTGAATTTTCCTGTGATTATTGCTAACACTAACATTCTGGCTAGTTCTTTGCTATTTGTTTTGCAGGTTTGAATTATGGCCAGAAGATCATCCTCAAGCCACTTAGTTTAGGTTTTAGTTTAGAATAAACTTGTAATTTTCCTTTTCTTTTATTTCTGATCATTATGTCTCAATTCTTGTATCAAGAATTTTGTAAAGACTTTGTAATTTGTGTTGTATATCAATAAAGCTCAAGTTTTGGTTTATGAGCTTTTGTATTATGTAATGTTTATATTCTGGATTAAATATTGTATTTGATATTCACTTTGAAATTCAAAGCAATTTGAATTTATATCTTGTGTTTGAATTATGAATTCATTGTTTATATTGTGTGATGTTTATAGTTAAATGTTTAACACTTATCAAATACAATCATTCCCCAAAGTAACAAGATACAAAAGAGATCATGTCGAAATTACCCTAACTCACATTGCCTAACCCTAAGTGCAAAATGAGAGAGAACCTCGATCCCTCTTAGGTTTAGTTGCAATAAGGCGCGAAAATTTCCCCTGTTTTGCGATGAAATGCACATCCCATTACTAAATCTACCCTTCGTTGTTCCTATGTTCTGGGTTATTACAGCCTCTCCCCCTTAACAGAAAATTCGTCCCGAAGTTAAGATTGGTACCTGAACATCTCGGGGTAAGACTTCCTTAATTCTTCTTCCGCCTCCCAAGTTGCTTCTCGCTCAGGATGATGTTGCCATTGAACTTTGCAGTATTTGATTGCTCTGTTTCTTAACTTCTTCCACTGTACTTCTAAAATCTTTTCCGGTCTTTCCACATAAGTTAGATCAGATTGCAATTCTATTTCTTCATATGTGATAGGATCATCCGGTGCCTTCAAACACTTTCTGAGTTGTGAAACATGAAACACATTGTGAACTTGACTTAGTTGTGCTGGTAACTCCAACTCAAAAGCTGTTCCTCGATTCTGACTGAGTATCTTAAATGGTCCTATATATCGAGGACTTAACTTTCCTTTCACTCCGAACCTCCTAAGTCCTTTCATTGGGCTAACCTTTAAATAAACCATGTCTCCCACTTTCGGTTCCCAATCTCTTCTTTTCAGGTCGGCGTAACTTTTCTGACGACTCTGAGCTATTTTGAGTCTATCCCGGATCACCTCGATGACTTCTTGTCTCTCCTTGATGTAGTCCGGTGTAAACTCCTTGTTTTCTCCGGTTTCAAACCAACAAATTGGTGATCGACACTTCCTTCCGTACAATGCTTCGTACGGTGCCATCTGGATGCTACTCTGATAACTATTGTTATATGAGAATTCTGCTAAAGGTAAATGGTCCTCCCATGAGCCTCCAAAGTTCAGAGCACAAGCTCTAAGCATGTCCTCAAGTATCTGATTGGTTCTTTCGGTTTGTCCTCCGGTTTGTGGATGATATGCTGTACTGAAATCCAACTTGGATCCCAAAGCTTCTTGGAGTTGTTTCCAAAACGCTGATGTGAAAATTGAACCTCTATCTGAGACTATTTTCTTGGGTACTCCATGCTTACTCACAATCTCCTTCACAAATATATCCACAAGCTTCTCTGCAGTATCCTTTGTGTTTACGGCTATGAAATGAGCACTCTTGGTAAGTCTGTCCACTATTACCCATATCATATCCTTCTTCTTACTAGTCATTGGTAGACCAGTAACAAAATCCATTCCGATTTCATCCCATTTCCACTCTGGTATTTCTAGTGGTTTGAGTAATCCCGCAGGACTCTGATGTTCTGCCTTCACTCGTTGACATGTATGACATTTCGAGACATATTGTGCTATCTCTCTTTTCATCTTGTTCCACCAGAACATCTCCTTCAAATCCATATACATCTTAGTACTTCCCGGATGTATTGAATAAGGGGTTTCATGTGCTTCCTTTAATATGATTGACTTCACTTCTGGATCATCCGGTACACAGATCCTTTTCTGGAAGTATAATGAATCAAAATCCCCTAGATGGAATTCCGATGGTCTTCCTTCTCCAATCCTCTTGATTTCCTCTTGGATGAACAAATCATCCGCTTTCTTTCGGATAATCTCATATTTCAAGTCTGAGTACATCTCATCTATAATCCTCATGGTTGCTATACTTCCCTTAACATCACCTTGAATAAACAAAATCTGAGCATCCTCTAGCTCTTTCCGAAGTTCCTTTGGAATCTCCCATTCCGTAGGTTGATTCTCCGTACTCTTCCGGCTTAGAGCATCTGCTACTACATTAGCCTTGCCTGGTGTATAGTTGATCTTAAGGTCGTAATCCTTAATCAACTCTAACCATCTCTTCTGCCTCATGTTTAATTCCTTCTGGGTGAAGAAATATTTCAAACTTTTATGATCGGTGTATAACTCACACTTGGATCCATATAGAAATTGTCTCCAACTCTTCAAAGCATACACAACTGCCGCTAACTCTAGATCATGTACTGGGTAGTTGTGTTCATGTGGTTTCAACTGCCTTGATCCATAAGCTATTACCTTCCGATCTTGCATAAGAACACATCCAAGTCCATTCTTGGAAGCATCACAATACACCGTGTAATCCTTTCCAGGTTCAGGAACTGCTAACACCGGTGCTGTGGTTAACTTATCTTTGAGTGTTTGGAAGCTGGCTTCACACTCATCAGTCCACTCAAATGGAGTATTTTTCTTGAGTAACTTGGTCATTGGTCCTGCAATCTTCGAAAATCCCTCTATGAATCTCCGATAATAGCCTGCCATACCAAGAAATCCTCGTATCTCCTTAGCATTTTTAGGTGATTTCCATTCCAATACAGACTGAACCTTGCTTGGATTCACCACTATGCCTTCTTTGGTTATGACATGTCCAAGAAATTCAACACTATCTAACCAAAATTTGCACTTGCTAAACTTTGCATATAGCTGATGTTCTCTCAAAGTTTGCAGAACTATCTTCAAATGATTGGCATGTTCTTCTTTATCTTTGGAATAGATTAGAATATCATCTATGAACACTATCACAAACTTGTCCAAGTACTTCATGAATATCTTGTTCATCAAATTCATGAAAATTGCTGGTGCATTTGTTAGTCCAAATGGTACAACCAAATATTCATGGTGTCCATACCTTGATACAAACGCTGTCTTTGGTACAACCTCCTTCTTGATCTTGATTTGATGGTATCCTGACCTTAAATCTATCTTCGAGAAGACTCCAGCTCCTTGAACTTAATCAAAAAGGTCTTGGATTCTAGGTAAAGGATACTTGTTCTTGATCGTTACATTGTTCAAATTTCTGTAATCTCCACACATTCTCTTTCCTCCATCTCTTTTATCCACAAAAATAACTGGTGTACCCCATGGTGACACACTTTCTTGAATGAATCCCTTCTGTTCTAACTCATCAATCTGAGCTTTTAGTTCCACTAATTCCTTTGGCCCCATCTTATATGGTGGTTTTGCTATTGGTGTTGTGCCTGGAATCAGATCGATTGTGAATTCAATCTCCCTATCGGGTGGCATCCCCGGTAGTTCCTTAGGAAATACATCCTGAAACTCATTCACTACAGGAATATCTTCCATTCTCACCTCCTTCAGACTATTGAGTTCCAATCCGATCTCCAACTCATTGTACTTATCTCCTTGGAACACTATTCGACCTCTGATGGAGTTGCGAAGTGATACTGTTTTGTCTCCACAGTTAATCACCGCTCCATTCTCTGTCAACCAATCCATCCCTAGGATGAAAGATATGTCCTTCATGGGTATGATGAATAGGTCCGCGAAATACACACAGTCACATATGGTTAGGACTTGTGCTTCTTTCACGTGGGTTACTAAGATCGTTCCCCCCGCGGATAGAACAGTTATAGGAGTTTCTAACTTAGAACATCTAAGCCCAAATTTTTCCACAAACTCCAATGCAAGAAATGATGTGGTTGCTCCAGTATCAAATAATACTTTGCCAGGATGAGTAAGAATGCTTAGCGTACCTAAGACTGTTTGATCCGACTCTTCCGCTTGTTCCAAAGATGTGCAATTCAGCTTTCCATAAGGCTTTCCCCTCTTGTTGTTGTTGTTGTTGTTGTAGTTGCGGTTGTTGTTGTTGTTGTTGCAGTTGTTGTTGTTTCCACCTCGTCCTCCAGAGCTCTGTCCGCTCCAAGACGCCTTGTTTGGACAATCCGGCTTGATGTGTCCTTCCTTCCCACAACCATAACAAATGATCCTGGGTTTCTGACAGTCCTTCTGCAAATGACCCTTTAAGCCACAATTGTTGCAGATGATTTGGCTGATGGGATTCTGACTCTGACCTCCCTGGTTGTATTGGCTACCAGTAGTAGGTCGGTATCGGGGTTTGAAACTCCGATCAGGTGTTGGTTTACTGATTGGGTACTTCCTTGGCTCTATACGAGCCCTCTTCCTCCTGTCCTCTTGGACTTGCCGGTAATCATCCTCGAAAGTGATTGCCGAGTCAATCAGTTCCTGGAATTCGGCAGTCCGTGCCAACCTCAGTTGCATCTTCATGTATGGATTCATGCCTTTCATGAACCGCTTCTTCCTCTTCTCCTCCGTATCTACATCCTCAGGTGCATACCTGGATAACCTGTTGAAATCCCGAACATACTGCATGATGGGTGCAGTATTCTGTCGTAGTTCGTCAAACTCCCTCTTCTTCAGCTCCACCACGCTGTCCGGAACATGGGCATCCCGGAACTTCTTCTTGAACTCCTCCCATGTGAACACCTTATCTGCAGGGTGTACTGCTACAAGATTCTCCCACCATGACGCTGCTGGTCCTGACAACAGATAAGTAGTGTATCTAATCTTCTCCTCATCGTTGCAACCAACGGTCTTCGGCTTCCGTTCCGTATCCATAAGCCAATCTTCAGCGTCCATTGGTTCTGGAGCTGATGTAAACGCTAGTGGTCTTGCATTTTGGAAGTCCGATAGAGTTACTCCCTTGCCTTCATTACCCCTATCATTGATGACGTGGGTAAAGAAATCTTGCATGTTCTTGCTCTGGCTTTCCTGGTAACGCCTCCTATCTTCCTCCATTGCCCTCATATATTGTTGGAAGTCTGGGTGCATCATTGGGTGTGGTGGTGGTGGTGCATTCTCTGCTCTAGCTGCTGCATCTGCCTCCTCTTTTTCTCTTGCCTCCCGCTCTCTGCGAGCCTCTTCGGTTTCTACTAACGCAATTTCCCCCTAGTCCTGTAACAAAGAGCGATTACTCATAATTACACCATGCAAATGCTTTCTGAGCTCAACTCAATGCCCAGAACTAGTCACACAATGAAATCAAGAAGCAAATCCAAAACAAACATTTATTATGCATATACTTTGTATAATACATAACACACACACAAACTTATATTACATGTGGTATATATAAACCACTTATTTGGCTCAAAGCCCAAGCCAACGGGAATTTAAAATGCGTTCTATTACAATACCACCTAGATTACTTTATTCTTCCTTGGAGCTCTACTCCTCGTCATCATAACTCGCCTCCGCGTACATCCCTGGGGTCCATCCGGTACAGCGGTTTGTCTTCTGAACCCCGTCCGGAATGAAGGTCCTTCCAGTAGGTATGTAGTCTGAATCGGACGAAGTGCCGAGACAGAGATCTGTCATGCCAAAGTAGCTAGATAAAGACTCATATGTATCCCCAGTGGGATACAGCTCACCTTCTTCTGCCATCCATGGAGGATTCCTATTCACTTGACCCCTCATCTTCTTCTTCTTTTTCTTGGTTCCAGAACTCTCACCTACGACGTACTGGGATGTTTTGGGTAATCCCATCTCCAAATCTAAAGAAATGGAGTTGGTGTCTTTCTCTTCCTGCCCAAAGCTTTGGTTAACATTATGGTTAACCGCGCCTCCTTCATCCTCTGATTCACAAGTGATGGGTTCTCCTTCATCTCCAAATGGTTCCCCGAAACGCCAACCAGTCGAATTCTCGATTGGTGACTCCGAGCAGTTTAGGTTCCTGGAATCATCTCCCCCATATCCAGACTCATATGATGCTGACACATGTGGATAGTGTGGAACAAAGTTGGGTGTGAGTGGATCTTTATGGGACAACTGGTCACTCAAATCTACATAGCTGTCTAGGCTAAAGAAAGGTGTAGTATGTTGTGGTTGTGCCCTCAGATCACGCATCCGAGTTTGGACTTTATCAGGGTCCGTGAACTTAGCTAGCATGTGATCAATCTCACCTCTCATCTTCATGTATAAAAGGTACATCGTGGTCAATAAAGACTTACAGCTATCCATGTGCTGTGCTGCAGCTTCAGGACTTCTACGTGCTAACACCAAATGATTCAGAGTGGGATCCTCATCTTCCTCGGCATGAGGTATATGAGAAAACTCTGAACATAGTAGTTCTACTGACTTGTGCTGCCTTATCTCAAGGATTGCCTTGAATAGGCCCATGTGGTAGGCTGTGGTGATGGTTTTGGCTTCTCCGTATGGCATTACACGACTCATCAGCAGTTTTGTCGGTAGTTGGACCGATACTCTGCACTTGGCAAGGATTTCCCCATCATAGTAAGTATACTTGATAACAGGTATCCGTGGGTCACAATGAAGTTCCTTCAGCATCCCACACAGGAGAGCTGTGATTGGTCCATCATAATCACCGAGCCATCCCTCAACCTTCCTCAAAGTCCTCTTAGGAAAAGTGTTCGCCATTATGGCTGTATACAAAAGCAGAATATTAGTAGTGATAATGCATCATAATAGCTATAATAAAGAATTATCGCACTAAAATATATGGTTTTGCTATTCTCATGTGAATAATCACCATATTTCTAGAGAATCCTTTACTATTTCTACTAGACTCCTACAGGTTTCTTCCCTATACTAGGTTTTTCCAACCTAAGGTCGCAACATTGGCTTTGATACCAGTTGCGGTGACCCAGCATACCACTGCATGTTGTAGTATACAAGTCGTTGATATGATCTTTGTGAAGGGACTTCTTCACAATTTGCCATATCCCTCAGAGTGGTACAACAGAAACATTGCAGGTCATAACACTCCATACTTTATTACAAACATTGTCTTAACAAGTTGGTATTCTCACAGTTCCTATGAGAACACCCTAAGATACTACTTAAGTACGATTACAACTTATAACAAATATAAGAGAGCTCAACAACTTATTTAGGTAAGTTCTACGTTGCTCGGCTCTATGATGCTAGGGTATTTCACAACTCCTCCACCTCCGTGTCATCTGGTCCGTAGACTATCCCATAGTCTACTCCTTCCACTCCGCCGGTAAGATCAGGTTCTTTGTAGACCAGCTCGTAACTTCCTTCTGGTGCTCCATCGTTGATGGCCTCCACTTCCGGATCACAGTCTAGCAAGGGTGTCGAAAGAAAGTGAGTACAGGGGTACTCAGCAAGTTCTAAAAGAGTAAAAAGGTGTTTCATGCACTAGCTACGACCATTGATCAGGAAATCGCAGATCAATGCATGTTTTGCAATCATTTCTTCAAAAGGTTGCTTTTATTATGAAAACTATGCCCGTCAGTCTTCACAGGTTGATTAGAACTTCGTGGAGTTCCTTTCCTGCCGCGTTCGCAATTCCCTTCCCGGAACAAGGAGTGACAGCCACAATTTGATACACTCTGCAGAGGTGCGTTACTTTTCCCACAAGAGATCTCACCCTTTTTGCCATCCGCAGGGACTTGCCCCCGTTCACACTTCCTTTGGTGTGAGGCCAGGTATAAAGATCCAAGCCCACACCGCCTTCTCCGCGACTGCAAACCCACCCTTTTGTCCAACCGTACACCCCCAGTAGACTTCTCCCGATAATACGGCTTTACTCACGGTGTACTCCGGACAATCCTTCATAGATCGTAGAGCCATCATCACTAATGGATGGGGATTTAAAAGGCTATCCCAACCTACGGCAGTGCCTCCAACACCCCGCCGGCTCTACCAATCCGTTGGCGTGCAGAAGGGAAAAGATACAGCTGGCTTCCCCAGAGCCATTATAGATCTCATGGTCAACGCGGTTTGTACGGCGCTAGAATCACTGGACGGCATTGGTAATTAATCCTAGGGTGATATAACCCATGCAATGGAACCTCCACCATATCAACACATATCATGGTTCCATTGCCAACCACATAGTCATATTCATAGTTGGAAAGTAACATTTTATTTGCGATGCAGGAATGATAAGTATATAGCTTTGCATTAAAGTAGTAGAAAATAATCAAGTTGACATGAGCAAGGGTGAACTTGCCTGTGGACTGCGATATAGTGCAGTTCAATGTAGTTGATGGAACCTGGACCTCGGGTTCTGTAAGAATCATCATTGTCCGGTAAGGACAATGTTATGAAATCCAAATAATGCAATCATGGATGTATTATTTTATGTTGAATCCCTTTACCCCGCTGAGTTATATCAATTTAGGGTTGAGTTAAAGATTTATGTTTTTTTACGGTAACTTGCAATTGATTTAAAAGTATAAACCATTTTAATTCACATAAAGTACAATAATTCAAAGTAAAACTACTTTACTGGGTGATTCCCTTAATCATTCCAAAAATAATTTGAAATCATAGAGTTACCTCTATAGTTTTTGGAATAAAAGGAATATAGTATTCTTCTTGGAAAAATACCCTTTTCAATAGAAATGACTTGGAATAATAGAATTTCACTTTGTAATGTTTGAAAATAAGTATTTGAACTTATTTGAGATTTTTCCTTGAATTTTAAATACAAGGAAATAATAGTTTAAAATTCCAAGTTATTATTTAAATTCTTAAAATTCATAATTTTGAATTTGTTTCTTAAATTCTATTTCGTATTTTATTCTGGTTAAGATTTATTTTACATTCACTAATCCAATTTTTACTGGATTTTTAGAGTTCTATTTTATTTACTAAAAATTGGTGAAATTCTGGCCTTTTCTAAATTGTTAAAAGACCAAAATGCCCCCTGGCCCCTATTGGGCCAGCCCATTTAATAAGGCCCAGGGACAGCCCATTAAGGCTTGTCCCTTATGGGTCGGTGGCGCCGAACGGCCCACCTCACTCACTCACTCGGCCCTCTCTCACTCGTTCGTCTCTAACCCTAACCTCCTGCGACACCCGTGGCGATGGCGTCGCCGCCATGGCCGCCGCCGCGCTCCGGCCAGCTCCGAGCTCCCCCCCCCCATAGCCACCTACCAAATCAGAACCGCCGCGTGCAGATCTATCGATCTGTCCACGTGGTTTTCCCCTTCTCTTCCTCTCCTAGCGAATCGCCTCCGTTCTGGATCTCGCGAAGAATCGCCTCTGGCGATTGATGAACTCCGGCGAGCTCTCGTCCTCGCCGACGATGGGTGTGCCCCTGGGGTTGACCTGGCGCGGGTGCTGCTCGCAGTACTCGTGCCGTCGCCTCAGGTGCTCGCTACGGTGGTGTTCGTGTTCGTGTTCGCCGGCGTAACGTCGGCGCCTACCCTGGATTTGCAGCTGTTAGGGCCGCGCGAGCACTGCCTCGCCATGCCCTAGCTTCTGCTTCCAGGCGCATGTAAGTTGCTGCACTTCCTCTTCCTCTTCTCCATGTCTGTGCGCCTCCCCTTGTTACTGTTCTTCTTCCTCCTCATGCTCTATTGCTCTCTGGTGATCTCGTGATCACACAGAGCTATGCCATAGTTGCTTAATCTTCCAGTGCTTCTATCTACTGCAAGCTCATGGCCAAATTACCAGTTACTGGTACTGGCCAGTGTTGCTTTGCTTGCGATTCATGCTTTACTTGCTTATCTGCTGCTCCTAGCATGCTCTGTACTTGCCATGCTCTGATGTGCTTGCTCAAAAGCTTGCTATACCATGCTGTACTTGATTATGGCTTGCTTGTGCTTACTGGCATGTCATACTTGCTTGTCTAGGTGTACTTGTGATGCATCAGTGACACTTGTGTGTGCCAGTGGTGCTTGTGATATGCTTCTGTGCTTCCTATACAAGCTAATGATCCATTGGATCATCCATTGCTTGTTGGCTAACTTCCCTGTGTAGCTTGACTTAATTCAATTGATCCATTTGATCAATTGAATGTCAGTGATGGCTTACTGATTAATTATGTGGCTAAGTGATTCATTATCCTTGTTGATGCTGATGCTCAAGCATCACTATGCTGCTTACTTGTGATGTTGCTCATTCAAGCTATCTGGACTTGCTCCAGTGGCTATGATGCAGTGATTACTCTGTGTTGCCTTATATTATGCTGCTGTCAGTACTAAGCATGGATCTGTGATAAATTCATGCTTATATTAATGAAGTTATGATGAACTGCTTATGCAGTTATGATTTAAATGACTTGCTTGCAAATGATTTGGCTATTCATGATTGTTTAGCAAGCAAATGAATCTGAATCCATTCCTGGATAATGATGTGTTATATTTGGCTTTCTTTTAAATGATGCTAAGTGTGATGTGACCTCAGTAGCCTTGCTACTAATGGGTTGCTCACCTATTTAGTTGGATCTGGTGGCTTCTCAACCTTTGCTTGCATATTTGGGGATCATACTATATATGAATGCCAATATGCTTGCCTGATGAAAATCTAGGGTTTACTGATGGTTCATAGCTTAGGATTTACTGTGTAGTCTTTATTAGCTGCTAATCCTTGCAATTCATCTACTGGAGCTATCTGTGCATCTGATCTGGCTAGTGTGTGCATCTGTGCATGTTTGATAGCTTCTGTGTACAAGATCTGTATCTAGATGCTTTCCATTTTTAGTGGCTTTTAGATTGGCAGTAATCCTTGGTGAAAACCAAGTGATGATCTACCCGTTTGAGCATCTGCTCAATCCCATGATTATATCATGCATATTGTATGGATCAGATCCATTGGATCTGTCCAGGAACTTGGTATACCTTGTTCCAGCTCCTAGATTGAAATATTTGGTTGTTGCAGACTTGGGGTTTTGTGTGCACAGCCCTTCACCTCCAGTTTCTGGTTGAGCTTCTCAGGTCACCATGATTCCTGGGGCTAAGTGGTTGTGTTGGTTTCTGTTCTTGAGTATGAACTGGATGAACTGGTGCTAGTTCTTGCTTCACCCTTACCTGGTGATTTGCATATCTGGTCGACTGTCATGGTTCTAGGGTTTGTGTGCTATTTATATGGTCTCTACTTCTTCCCTGGCCATGACACACAAGCTTGGTTACTTTATGACTCACCCCTTGCATTGCCTTGCTGTTGCTTGGCTAGCAACAGCCTTCATATGGTGAAACTTGAGCCCCTGTGGCTTGCTCAGTTCTGGTCTGCCTATGCCTATCTTGTGCTGTCCAAGAATTTGGACAAGCACAAGTGTGTTGTGACAGTGTGCACTGTCCAAACTGAATCTCTGTGTTATTTGGCTAACTGTCCAAACTGAATTTTCCTGTGATTTTTGCTAACACTAACATTCTGGCTAGTTCTTTGCTATTTGTTTTGCAGGTTTGAATTATGGCCAGAAGATCATCCTCAAGCCACTTAGTTTAGGTTTTAGTTTAGAATAAACTTGTAATTTTCCTTTTCTTTTATTTCTGATCATTATGTCTCAATTCTTGTATCAAGAATTTTGTAAAGACTTTGTAATTTGTGTTGTATATCAATAAAGCTCAAGTTTTGGTTTATGAGCTTTTGTATTATGTAATGTTTATATTCTGGATTAAATATTGTATTTGATATTCACTTTGAAATTCAAAGTAATTTGAATTTATATCTTGTGTTTGAATTATGAATTCATTGTTTATATTGTGTGATGTTTATAGTTAAATGTTTAACACTTATCAAATACAATCATTCCCCAAAGTAACAAGATACAAAAGAGATCATGTCGAAATTACCCTAACTCACATTGCCTAACCCTAAGTGCAAAATGGGAGAGAACCTCGATCCCTCTTAGGTTTAGTTGCAATAAGGCGCGAAAATTTCCCCTGTTTTGCGATGAAATGCACATCCCATTACTAAATCTACCCTTCGTTGTTCCTATGTTCTGGGTTATTACATTAATGTTACTTGCTTATTTCCAAGAAATTGTTTTCTAGCGAAGTATTTGAGTGGGAGGACAATAGAACTTGATAAGGTTTACGAACCTGAGCATAATGATCAGAGTAGCGCAGCATTGGAATTGGTTCCGGAAGCGGCCACGACGATCATGGCTCACATGACTACAAAGTGTTTTAGCCATGGAGATCGAAGTACCTATTGAGCCTTGTAGGTGTGGTTTACTTTGTGATCAAATAAATGATTTGTGGACAAAGGATTGATTTTTGAACAATAATAAACCAACTACAAACAAAGAAGTTATGATGGGTACTGACTCCGTTAAAATGGTCATGCGCCATGAAATCCATGATAGATGAATACTTTTTGAAAGTAAATGGATCTATAAAATTGATGGACTTGGATGGAATATCCTTGAAGAAGCTCGACTTGTCGAAAAGATGTTTACGACAAAGTTCAAAAGGTTGACTACGATAAGATTAGATCTTCCGTAGCAATGCTTATAGTCTATGTGGATTATTCTAGTAATCGCTACATATTTCTTTTATGAGATATGCTAGTAGGATGGCAAAATACATTACTTAACAGAAGTGTGTATTAAAGGTGTATAAAAGATACAACCAAGAGTTTTGCTAGTCCATGGAATACTAGATAGGTATACGAACTTCAATTGGATGAAGTAAGTATCGCGGAGTTGGAATCTTCACCAGATGAAATAATCAAAGAGTTTTTGATTTCATCAGAGACGATGAAGAGGCTTGCATTTGCAAGAAATTAAGTGGAAGCGCTGAGATATATTTATAATACTTTATGTAGATGACATATAGTTGGTTATAAATAATGTAATTATATACTTGATTAAAAGGTTTCATTGAGAAATTAACTTCAATGAAAGGATATGGACTGAAACAAATTTAGTGTCAAGATCTATGAAGATAGATTAAAACACATAATAAGTTTAAGTCAAAGTACATAGAATGGATATTGAAGTGGTTCAATATAGAAATATTAAGAAAATGTTCTTGCCATGTGAAGGTTTAACAAAACTTGAGTGTATCTGACACTCGATGAGTAAAAACACGTGAGTGATTTTAAGATCACGAATAATATGTACACAATCAGATGTCATGTGCTCTAAAAATGTTATGAGCATGTACCAGAATGATTCATGTGATGATCATTGAAAAACAGTAAGAATATTCTTGAGTACTTAAGAAGAACCAAGGATATATACATAGTTTTGTATGGAGAAATGACAAACAAATCGCTGTAAGGTGTTGCACTGATATTTGTTTAGTCACATATAAAAATAAAATTTCAATCTCAAATTAGACTAAGTGTTGTTTTAAAAAGTAGCACAATGAGCTAGAAGTTTTCTATGCTAGATTTAGAAGAGTTCTAAATATTGTGACGGATTCTTCAAATGAAGGCAGAGTATGTCCTTGTTTTGACAATGACTGAGGATGTTAAGTCAAGAGGTTCTTTGAGAACTTGGTGTAGTTCCGATAGTGTCAGAAATTTGAAGCTATATTGTGTATGACAATATTAGTGACATATTTCAGACCGCGGAATTAAGGTTCCACCAGAAGACCAAACATATTTAATGCCGACTCATTTGGAAAATGAGTGATGCGTTGAGATGCAAATGAATTGCAAAATACATACGTTTCTGAGCGTGTCAGATCCGTTGACTAAAACTTCTCCCGTGAGCAAAACATGATAAAGCACCGGAAGGCCAAGGTGTTATATCTTTACATATGTAAACTAGATTATTGACTCTAGTGCAAGTGGGAGACTGTTGGAGATATGCCCAAGAGGCAATAATAAATGGTTATTATAATATATCTTTGTGTTTATGATAATGTTTGCATACCATGCTATAATTGTATTAACCGAAACATTGATACATGTGTGTTATGTGAACAACAAGGAGTCCCTAGTAAGCCTCTTGTATAACTAGCTTGTTGATTAATAAATGATCATGGTTTCGTGATCATGAACATTGGATGTTATTAATAACAAGGTTATGTCATTATATGAATGATGTAATGGACACACCCAATTAAGCGTAGCATAAGATCACGTCATTAAGTTATTTGCTATAAGCTTTCGATACATAGTTACCTAGTCCTTATGACCATGAGATCATGTAAATCACTTATACCGGAAAGGTACTTTGATTACATCAAATGCCACTGCGTAAATGGGTGGTTATAAAGGTGGGATTAAGTATCCGAAAAGTATGAGTTGAGGCATATGGATCAACAGTGGGATTTGTCCACCCCGATGACGGATAGATATACTCTGGGCCCTCTCGGTGGAATGTCGTCTAATGTCTTGCAAGCATATGAATAAGTTCATAATAGACCACATACCACGATACGAGTAAAGAGTACTTGTCAGGAGACGAGGTTGAACAAGGTATAGAGTGATACCGATGATCAAACCTCAGACAAGTAAAGTATCGCATGACAAAGGGAATTGGTATCGTATGTGAATGGTTCATTCGATCACTAAGTCATCGTTGAATATGTGGGATCCATTATGGATCTCCAGATCCCGCTATTGGTTATTGGTCGGAGAGAGTACTCAACCATGTCCACATAGTTCGCGAACCATAGGGTGACACACTTAAGGTTTGATGTTGTAATAGTAGAACTTGAATATGCAATGGAGTTCGAAGTATTGTTCGAAGTCTCGGATGGGATCCTAGACATCACGAGGAGTTCCGGAATGGTCCGGAGAATAAGATTCATATATAGGAAGTAATTTTATAAGTTTGAAAATGATCCGGTGATTTTACGGAAGGTTCTAGAAGGTTCTAGAAAAGTCCGGAAGAAATCACTAAGGAAGGAGGAGTGCCGGAGGGACTCCACCTCCCCATGGCCGGCCAACCCTAGTGGGGGAGTCCAAGGTGGACTCCACCTAAGGGGGCCGGCCACCCCCCTTCATGGAAGGGTGGGAATCACCTTGGGTAGGTTTCCCTACTACATGGAAGGTTCTTGAGTTGGGGTCTTATTCGAAGACTTGTAGTCCAACACTTGGGGATCCACCTATATAATGAGGGGCATAGGGGAGGGGGCCGGCCACCACAAGCCCTCAAGGAGGCCGCACCCCATAGTGGCCGGCCACCCCTCTCCCAAACCCTAGCCGCCCCCTCTCTCCTCCACCTCTCCCGCACGCTTAGCGAAGCTCCACCGGAGTTCTCCATCGCCACCGCCACCACGCCATCGTGCTGCCGGATTCAAGGAGGAGCTACTACTTCCGCTGCCCGCTGGAATGGGGAGAAGGACGTCGTCTTCATCAACACCGAACGTGTGACCGAGTACGGAGGTGCTGCCCGATTGTGGCACCGTGATCAAGATCTTCTACGCGCTTTTGCAAGCAGCAAGTGATCGTCTACTGCAGCAACAAGAGCCTACTCTTGTAGGCTTTGGAAATCTTCAAGGGTGAGTCTCGATCATCCCCTCGTTGCTCCCGTCTTCTAGATTGCATCTTGGCTTGCATTGCATTCTCGCGGTAGGAATTTTTTTGTTTTCTATGCAACGAATCCCTACACGGGGCATCCATATCCTCGATGAGGAGGTGGCGGTGCCTCCACGCCGGCGTGTTGACCATGGAGAGGAAGACGAAGCTTCTTGGCTTTTGTTTTTTTTATTTCGAACAGGTACGTGGGTTGGTTCTAACGGTGGACTGGGCTGGACCTAGGCTGTTGCTGGGCTGCGTTGCTGGGCTTCTGTGGCCAGGTAAGCTCCAGGTGGTTTTTCTCCTCTTTTCTTTTTCTTCTTTATTTTCTGTTTTGTATTCTCATTTGTTGAATTCAAATTTGAATTCAATTTTTGTTTGCAGATATTGGTAATTATTTTAGTATGGCAATTATCTTCTAGATAATAGTTACAACTTGGAACATGTCCTGTTGATTTTTTAATATAGTGATAAATTCAACATACATAATATTTTTGAATAGGTATGCCAACAAATATAATTTCCATTCTCTTTCTTTTGAGATACAACCAATTTTTTTATAATTCTCATAATACTTCTAAGTAATGGATGATATGTTTACTTGATTTTATCTGGCAGGAATTGATTAATGCCTTGTGATCTCATTGCTTAGTTTCTTATTTTAGAATATGATTTCATGTGAACACTTATTTATTAAGGTCATGTGATTTTTATCATAACCCTATTTTAGAGTTAGCACAAGTATTATATTTTTAACAACACCTAGAAATACCTAGAGTAGATATTACTCTCATCATGGTTTGGTCTTAGTTATAAGGTTAAGTGGTTCATCACCACCCATGGGTTTAATTATAGGATTTAACACTAGGTGCTTCTTATGTTAAATGTTTGAAACATAAGATTTAATTTGTGAGCAATTGTAGGATTCTAAGAATTGGTGCTTTTTATAGTTAACTTTGGTTATAAGGATGAATGGTTTCTCACCATATAAAGTATAGAGTTTAACTCTAAGGTTTTCTTATGTTATTTAATTAAAGAATGAATGAAATATAGATGTGGTAGGATTCCACTTATGATCACCAAATGATTCACAAGTTTAGGATTGAGATATAAGCTTAGAGTTGCTTACTATTGATCTCCCTATAATTTCATGTGATGAATGATATCTACTTATCATATAGGGTTTTATCTTATGACTTACTCTTCTTTTTCTCTAAAGCATGATCATGCATTAGACATGATCAACTTATTCTCAATGGCTTCTACTTCAAGTTCTTAAGGCTTATGATCATTACCCAATGGTGATGATCATAAATAAGATGGGCTTCCTAAAGTATCACTCATGAACTCAGTTTCTCTCTTCTAAAATCAAGTATTGTCTTTATCAACTAGGGTATTGTACTTCTACTTTATTTTCTAGGATGGGACTACTATGATTGCCTCAATAGTTTATATCCCAGGATAATGCCTGAGATATTCTGTTAGGGTTCTACTTAAACAATGATGATATAATCATCTGGGTATATGGATAGTTCTCTCCCTCAAATCCAAGTGTTGCCTCAACTAACTTGAGTGTAACACCATGGCTTGAGCTCTCTCATATAGGAGTAGTTATTCTAGGGTTTATGGTGTACTCACAATATCTCAATAGGTATCAAGTCTAAAACTCCACTTGGCTATCTTGGTTGAACTAGTCTCCTTCTTACTTTATCAATTCATGGATATGGTATTATTCCATTTGGTATTTGGTTATCTCACCACTCCAAGATGAAATGGTTTATCTCCTAATACTTTAATTCAATGGTTGTCCTTTATTCTTAAATAGGTGAAGCTAGGATTGGTATGAATGGTCTCTCTCCTTTGGAAGGACCTTAATAATAGTCTAAGGTTATTCTCCAAAGATAATGATGTGGTCACCCATATCTATGGTTAACATAGATGGGTTCTCTCTCTAGGCAATAGCTTGAATAATATCCCAGGGTTCTTTTAAAAGATGATGATTTGATTACATGGATGTATATCCAAGGTTTTAGCTTAAGGTTTGCCATTGCTTCTCTAATAAATACTATAGAACTCTCACCTCTCTAGGTTTGATGTATAATAACTTGGAATAGAGAAGAATATCTATTTCTAGAGTTGATCTCCTTGTCTTGTTTCCAAGAATGAAGTAAATTGAATACCATGAGGTTCATGGTAGGATCAAGGTTTAGTTTAAGACATGGAAAAGATAAGTCTAGAATTGTTTCTCCATTTTGTTGTTACTTGATTTGCAATTGAATAGATGTTCATATGTTATGGCAAGGATTACCATATTATGATCTTTTGTAAGATCAAGCAATTGATCCTTGATTAATATGTTATTGTGTTGGTTTTAATTCCATTTGATCTAACCCCTTAGATCAAATCATCTCTACCCAAATCAAAGTTTTAGCAAAGGTCACATTGAGGTTTATAGCGCTTGACTTGATGAGCTACTTCAACTCCACCAAGGTCAAGTGAAACTTCAGTTACTGTGACTGTTTTACTTTTAAGCGCGAAAATTCCCCGGATTTTCTATGCATGAATGCAATGCACACATATGTTTCCTCTATTTTTGTAACCCCAAATACTGGGATATTACATCGGCTGACCGCGCCCACCGTCACGCACTCGTCATACTGGGCTCGTCTGTCGTGAGCGCGACATTGTGGATTGGATATATTCGGATGCTCACCCGCCGCGGATCAACCATATCAACTGCATCCTCTTTATCGGCCAAGTCAGCTAGCCGCCGGCATGGACTTTCTTTGGTGGCGCAATTATTTCGACTGCGCCCGCCGCGTGGATTATCTTGGATGGCGCAATTATTTTGGCTGCACCCGCCGCGTGGATTATCTCGGATGGCGCAATTATTTTGACTGCGCCCGCCGCGTGGATTATCTCGGATGGCGCAATTATTTCGACTGCGCCCGCCGCGTGGATTATCTCGGATGGCGCAATTATTTCGACTGCGCCCGCCGCGTGGATTATCTTGGATGGCGCAACTATTTCGACTGCGCCCGCCGCGTGGATTATCTTGGGTGGCACAATTATTTCGACTACGCCTGCCACATGGACTATCTTTGGCCGCGCAACTATTTCGACTGCGCCTGCAGAACTAAGTGTTCCTATTTCTTTCGCCACACCCGATGATTGGGGAGGCGCCATTACATCGTTACCTCCAGTACTCTCGACTACTCGGTGGATTTATTTTCCCCGAATCGGTGGATTTATTTTCTTCGTCACCTATGGTTATCAATGGATATCATCTTATATAAATGATCCGGTGAACTCCTAGGTCAAAGGCTTCATCATCTATGATTACTCGATGGACTTATCTTCTTCAACCCTTGATATATCTTCCCCCGATGCACGCTCGGGTCGGTGGATTCATCATCTGGAATATTCAATGGATATCATATTATATAATATTGACCCGATGAGCTCCTATCGGGAGCGCTGGAATTACTTGGGGACTCTTTGAAGATCGCCGGTGCGCTGGTTCGCTGGAATTCAAGCAGGATTTGAAGACTCTTTATACTTGAAGTTATCATCTAAAAGCCTCTGAAAATACGAGTGCTGCAATGGATGGTGATCAACGGGATTTACAGCAATTGCCATCTAAAAGCCTCTGAAAATATGAGTGCTGCAATGGATGGTAATCAACGGGACCTGCAACAATTGCCATCTAAAGCCTCTAAAAATACGAGTGCTGCAATGGATGGTAATCAACAGGACTTATAAATATCCCTTTGCTCAAGCCTCAAGATTACGAGAGTGCTGCAAATAGCAAGGATATACAATTATTACTTGCAAAAAGACCCATGCTGGTACTTTAAACTACAGAAGTACTAAAGGAGCGACGGAGTCGATAGCAGGCATGGTTCCTTTGATTCGTTCGGGGGCTGTCTCCAAAACATACAAAGCGACTCTGGAAAAATTGCGATTACTACGGGGTCGTCAAACGAGCTGACTAACTTGATCCCTCAGTTGCCTTCGACAAAAGATTTGACTGGGCTCATGGTCCCTTGAAGATTTGCTCATGGTCCCTTGAAGATTTGACTGGGCTCACGGTCCCTTAACTCCTCCTGGATATCATCTGAATTATCGACTCCTCCAGGATATCACCCAAATCATCGGCTCCTCCTGGATATCATCTGAATTATCGACTCCTCCAGGATATCACCCAAATCATCTGCTCCTCCTGGATATCATCTGAATTATCGACTCCTCTAGGATATCACCCAAATCATCGGCTCCTCCTGGATATCATCTTCCAAATCATCAATTCCTCTATCTATGATATCATCAGAGTCATCGGCATCATGTTCTCAGAACTTGAAGACATGTATGGTATTCGACTCGGCATTTTTTACACCCTGTACATAACTATTTCTTATTTATTTACAGGCTCGGGGGATACTCCCATCGGGAGCGCTGGTTGCGCACCCGAGAAAAAGATGGTAACCTCGCCAACAAAGAAGAATAAAGTTGAAGACATCGGCATCAACAATCAAGATCTTCGAGTAGTACAACTTGAGTCTAGGCGTGGCTGCAAGCACCCGCCCATAGACTCGGGGGCTACTCCCATAGGGAGCGCTTCGCGCACCCGACAGAAAGCAACTTTGACTCTGCATCAAGCATAATATTCAACAGATGATCAAGACATTCGGCGAAGAAAACTTTAGTCCCTGCCCGAAGCTTCACTTCGGCCAGACACTCGGGGGATACTAATGTGGGCATAACCCTTCGGGTACTCGACATTGCCATACACGGTGCAAACTATGAAGCTGGACCAGCACAAGGACTCGACAAGCTGGACCTGCACGCGCTTCAACTTGGACTACAAGGAAAGAAGGCTACAATACGAATCCTACTAGGACTCTTGTGAACCCTACCTTGGCTGATATATAAATCCAGGCAGGGGCACCCCTTAGGACACACACAATCAAAAACATAATTATAGAGGCGACACGTCTAGAAACCGCAACCCGCGGATTAGAACTAGACTAGATCCAACAACTCTACCTATGGCAGCCCCCTGTACACATATTTTCATATACTGGATTGCTAGCAGGACGTAGCGATCCTCCACCGCGGGGACGTGAACCTGGGTACGTCGTGTACCGCCTCGCTCCCGGAACTTCCATCGTCGCCTTTCTCTAAACCCAAGCCCCTCATGGTGGGCATTGCCGAGGAACCGCCTCGTCAATTGGCGTCGTCTGTGGGAAGTCACTCAACTCACTATCACTCTCACTCAAGTGGGCTAAGTGGCTCTCATGCTCACATGGGATTGGTACTATCTCATCATCCAAGCATATATGAGTAGGCTCGGTTTTATCATCTCCATGCGCCGCCATTGGTGAAGGGAAAATCCCATGCTCACCATTCTCAACTCCATTCGCCTCCTTGGTTGAAGGGAAAATCACATGCTCAACCTTCTCAACTCCATTGCATCCCAAATTGGTCTTCATGGCGGCTTTGGCATTCATCTCATCGAAGTAGAGCTTCTTGGCGCTTGGTGTTGTGCATTGCCATGTCATTTGACCCTTGGCCTTGCACAAATCACATAGGAGATTGGGACATTCCCGTGGATGGTGGCCTTGTTGCTTGCACTTGTAGCCACATAGTCCATACGCATAAGACGATGTAGGGCCATTGTGGTTGTGGCACAAGAGGTAGAAGTCACCTTATGACGAAGGTTCGCTTGATGTGCAGTTGTCACCCTTGGAGTAGTAGACAACCTATGATGGTGTGTGTCTCCTTCATGTCGAGGCTCTCGTCTTCTCGCATCATCACAATGTCTCGAGGGGTGTCGTCGAAGATCCTTGGTGGATGTTTGTCGATGGCTATCATGAGGTGATTTGTGTCAGCGATGATCATGTGGTGATGTGCGTCAAGGAAGTCCATGAGGTGGTGATGATCGATGATGATCATGAGGTGGGGTGTGTCGACGACGATCCTCAACATGCATAGATGATGGCTCATGTGCCTTGGCACGTTGCCTGTGGCGCCTTGTTGATCTTGGAGAAAAGTGTTGATGACGATCATGTTGGGGATGTTCTTGATGATCCATATGATGAGCTCGATGTAGATGATCATGTGCATTGGCACTCTCGTGGTGGCACCGTCTTGAAGGTCCTCTATCTTCATAGGTAGCTCCCTTGGCCAAGATGGGGTACTTGGAAGCACCGGTGTTGTTCATGGTGGAGTCGATGTGAGGTTCCACCATGGTGTCGATGTCGTACTCGTGATGTTGCTCCACCATGTCGTCCATGCTTGGTGAGCCATTGTCGGTGTAGAGCTCCTCGATGTCGGTCATGTCCGCTATGCTTGCGGAGCCATAGTCGGTGTCAAGCTCGACATGCTCCTCCAGATCCACAGTGGTTATGGAGCTATCATCCTCATAGTACTCCATGTACTCCTCCGTAGGCTCTTCCTCTCTATACATCTTAGTCACAAGGCAAGGTGTATGTATATGGTGGAAGGAAAAGTACACACGTATCTCACCTTTCGAGATGGTATCGAAACAATGGTTCAAGTCAAGACCAAAGTCAAAATTTTACCGGGGTTACACACACTTTAAACACACGCGAAAGGCTAAGAAATATATATGTGGTACGAGTGGATAGCAAACAAAAAATACCAAAGGAAAAGTCTATTGTCAAATGTGGGTAAAATCCAAAGTCAAATCTCAAAAGTGGTGATATATGTTAAGGAAACACATAAACACACTGATGTGGGCATTACCCTTCGGGTACCCGACATTGCTATACCCGGTACAGATTATGAAGATGGACCAGCGCAAGGACTCGACAAACTGGACCTACAAGGAATATCAATTTGGACTACAAGAAAGAAGGCTCCAATACAAATTCCACTAGGACTCTTGTAAACCCTACCCTGGTTAATATATAAAGTCAGGCAGGGGCACCCCTTAGAGGGGAGATTCAAAAACAGAAAACATAGACGCGATACGCCTAGACATCGCAATCAACATATTAGAACTAGACTAAATACAACAACTCCGCCTATGGCAGCCCCCTGTACACATATATTCATATACTGGATTGCTAGCAGGACGTAGGGATCCTCGACCGTGGGGACGTGAACCTAGGTACGTTGTGCTTTCTCTCGCACCCGGAATCTCCATCGTCGCCTTCCGTCAACCCTAACCCCCTCATGATGGGCATTGCCGAGGAATCGCCTCGTCAATTGGCGCCGTAAATGGGAAACACGATGACTAGATTTCGTTATCTAGGCGGGATCCATCTACATCATCATCAAGTTCATCTGCGACATCAACATCGGCAACTAGATCGCATCTCGTTATCAAGCCGAAGTTCATCACTAAAGCCGAAAGATTGGAGAAATCGGTCCGATTTGATGAAGGCATGTTGTTATTGCCACTAACGTCGTCTGAAGAGGCACGTATGGGCTAAGTACCAAGACGCTGCGGCGGCAAGCTGTAAAAGAATTAGGAAAAGAGGAGAGCGAAGATAGCGCTTGGGTTGGATTCGGTTCCATGAAGAATCAAACAATTTCATGTGGAGTTCCCCTGAATAAAAAAGGGGGTCATCACTACTGCCTCGCTGCCTCACGTCAAGATCAAGTAAAAGAAAAGAAGTGTGCCCAATTTATCGGGCGAATCAGTTTGTCTATTGTACAAACTACGCTGCGATCAGAAAAAGGAGCCAACAATATGGAAGAAGTCATCAATATGGATGTTACGCGTGACAGACCCAAGGACATACAAACTGGAAGTTTCGCTGATGAAAAAGGATTCGGGAAAAGTACAGAAAACAAAGCCAAACTTTTACACATCAAAACAAACTAGATTTACTGTCGTGGTATCGTCACGGCATATGCCATAGGGTGGCTAATCGAAGTGGTTCCTGAGGGATCTCACGGCGGTATCCGGATGCGGGTATGGGCACGAGCGACACGGCGACGTACCCAGGTTCGAGGCCCTCCGATGGAGGTAAAACCTCTACTCCTGCTATGAGTGTATATGATGATCACACAGTACAATGGTGCTCCTAGAGCTGTGTCCGGCTGCTCCTGAGAGGCTAAGGGAGACGATGGTCTCTCTCACAGGGCAGCTCTGTAGGTGGGTGAAAGCAATAAATGATCGGTCCCCTGCACGAGAGGGGGTAGTGCGGCTTATATAGGCACCGGCACTTTACATATAAGACCCTATAGTCTACTGGCCGGCTGGGCCGGCTTCGGCTTCCGCTCCTTCCCGAGGCGGTGACGTCAGGAGTGGTTGAGGCATCGTGGCCTGTTCCATCCGGCTGCCACGGTCAGCGGTATGGAGAGGAAGTGTCCCTGTCGCCGTCAGCCACTGTAGCCTGTACGGCTCGTCGTAAGCCATGATGGCCTGTCCGGCGCGTGGCACTATTGCTCCACAGTGCCCCGCGCTTTACGGAAGACTGAGTCAGCGTGGACTTTAGGAACCCGGATCACCAACCCGGTTCCTTCCAGTGCAAGACTCGCCAGCCTCGAGTCGGTCTGAGGTACAAACCCCAGTCGGATATGGCTTGTAGAAGCCGGCCCAGCTACAGCATTGGTGGCCGTAGCCAGGCCGACTAGGACCTAGAGCCAGCCGGCTTCCGGACCAGCCGGCCACGGCGCCAGCCGGCTGCTCCTCAGCCGGCCTTTGCCGCGAGCCGGCCAGTGGCCAGCCGGCTGCTCCGCGTCCATTGCCCTACCCGGGGTCTTCCCCCCGACATTAGCCCCCGAAGCTGGCAAGGTCCTGCGTTTAGAAGGACCTAGGCAGGTTTTCCTGGCTTCTCGAGTATATTAGACGGCACTTGGAGGGGCCGACTGAGAATTTCCATTCAGCCGGCTGCGCCCTCACCCGGCTCGTTCCTGCCGGCTGCTTCGAGCCGGCCGCTTTTTACACTTGTACAGTTTTTGCTTTCTCGCAAGATCTGATGGCGCCTCCGCCTTGCTGATGAATCTTGGCTCGAGTGGAACTTCTTGTCCGGCTCCGGCTCGCTGCGCGCCGAAGTCTCCGCCGCCTCGGGTCCTGCGCCCGACTTGACCGGCCTGACGCCAGGGCTCTGCCGCCGGTTCGTCTGGTCACATCAATGTCCCTCCGGATCCGGTGCGGTAGTGGGCGACGTGGTGTGGCCGTTTCCGAAAACCGTCGTGGACGTGGGAGGAGTTACGGCGCAGTAAATCCGGGGACGTGGCCCACGACTGCCACTTGGAGGCCAACCGCCCGCGGCAGGAGGCTATAAATGCCGCGGGGGAGGCATCGAGGCGGCCACTTGCCATTCTCTTCCTCCTCGCGCTCCTGCTTCCATCGCTCCCTGCGCGCTCGAGCTCGCTGTTGCTCCGGCGAACGCCTCCCGCTGGCGAACTCCGGCGGGCGAATCTCCACCGATCCGCCGCCGCCACTCCGTCGATCCGGCGCCACGGGGCCGCGCGTCTCGACGGAGCGTCCTCAGCCGCCGTTGTCGCCGCCGCGGTCGCAAGGTTCTTCCTCGCCGTTTAGTCTCTCCTGGTCATCTTCTTCCTCGACCTCGTCAATGGCGTCCCCCAGCGGATCGTGGAGGGGCTCCTACATGCGGGAGGATGACATCGAGCGGCTGGTGCGCCTCTGCCGGATCCCGTCGGCGGTGATCACGCGGGTGCCCGGCGAGGAGGTGGAGCCCGAGCCGCGGCCCGGCGAGCGCGTCGTCTTCGGCGCACACCTCGATCGCGGGCTGGGCCTGCCGGCTTCGACGTTCTTCCGGCAGTTCCTCGACCACTTCGGCCTTCAGCCGCATCACCTGCCGGCCAACGCGTGCGTCCTCCTGAGCTGCTTCGTGGCGTTCATGGAGGCTTACGCCGGCTTGTGGCCCGACATCGACTTCTGGAGTTGGCTCTTCTTCTTGAAGGCGCAGACCAACGACGGCCGCCTGCGAGCCTGCGGCGCCGCCTCGATCTACACCTGGCCTGGTACGCCTTTCCCTAAAATCCCCACTGTCGACTCGGTGAAGAACTGGCAGATGTCATTCTTCTACGTGCGCAACGAGGGGGAGCTCGTCGACCGGATCAACCTGCCGGAGTTCAACCCGGCTCCTCCAGTCGGCCGGATCAACTGGAGCCACAACGCCCGCTCGACGGATCAGAACGCCGAGGTGAACCTGCTTTGGGACTTCCTGGCGACAGCCGCCAATGGCGGGCTGACTGCCGAAGATCTCCTCTGCACCATCGCCGAGCGCCGGGTGCTGCCGCTCCAGATGCGCACCCACAAGATCGGGCACATGTCCGGCCGGTTCGATCCGAACCGGACGTCCATTGCGCTGCTCACCAAGGCCCAGGTGGCCAGCCGGGTGAACCACATCACCAAGGCGAACCTGTCGGAGGACTGGAGTTACGGGCTGGCGCCCTGCGACAGGGACCATCCACCAGCGCGGGTAAGCCTCGTGTCTTTGCCATTTTCCGGCTTGCGGCTGCAAGGCCGACTTCCTTTTTCTTCTGCCGACTTCCGGCTGTCGACTGCCGGCTTTCGTTGGCAGCCGGCAGCAGAAACTTCTGATTTCTTCGTTATCCTCATCTTTGGGCTGGCGACAGTCGGTTCTTGCCGGCTGCCGCCAGGCTTTTCCTTTTGGCTTAGGACTTCGAAAATTTGCATTTTTCAGCTTATTTCGGCTTTGAAGGTTTCTGACTTGCTTCTTCTTCTTGCAGCGGCCTTCCCGGAGACGCAGGAGGCGGCTTTGGCAGCCGTTGGCGTCGCGCGCGACTCCAGGAGGCGGGAGACCGGCGAGGGCAGCTCGGAGTACTTCTCCATGGAGGACCACCTGGCGTCCATGGCTGCCCGCATCGAGCCCGTCACCAAGCTCGGCTGGGAGCTCCGGAAGGCGGCTGAAGAGCTGGTGCCCATGCTGTGGCCTGAAGAGGCGGCGCCGCAAGATATCTCCGGCCTCATCTCCGCGATGGAGCGGGCGCCGGACCGCTTCCTCGACTGGAAGGAGTCGGCCACGCGCGCCGGTGCCGACATGGCGCTGTCTTTCGTCCTCTCCTGGTACAACGAGGTGGACCTGGGGCAGCTTGAGTTCCGGCGAGCCGGCGTGGAGGACAAGCTTCCAACCGAACTCAAGGCCGCCCGTCTTGCCCGAGCCAGCGCCATCGCCGACTTCGTCGACAAGGGCGCCTTCGTCGCGGACCCGAACCCTCCTCCATCCGATGAAGATTACATGGAAGATGAGGAGGCGGAAGACGTGCCCGAGGACGACCCGGCAGCCGGCTCCGCTGATGCCCCTCCGGCTTAGATTTCCTGCTTTCCAGTTGTTCTTTTGCCAAGACAATTTATTAAATCCCCGGGATGCCGGGTGCAGATGTATGAATATTATCGCCCTTTAATTATGTCACACTTTAATGTGTTTGTTAATCATTTGTGTGCCGAGTTGCTTTCTTTCGACTCGTTCGCTTTTTCCCATCCGCCCCACTCTTTGGCTGTGCCCTCGCCGGTCGTACGTCCGACTTGCGGTCCGTCGCCGGATCAAGAGCGGGCCGCTGGGTGAGGCCGACAGTATTTCAGTCGAACGAGCTGAATTCGGCAATCCGGCACTTTTATGAAAAGTTGCAAGTCAACTCGCTTTTACTCTTTCTCTTAGTCGTTTTTCGCGTGCCGGCTCCCTAGGCCTTACTCCCGCCAGCCGGACAGCCGGGTTGCGGTCTGTAGCTGGATCGGAAGCCGGCTGTCGGAAACCGGATCACGTTACTGAGCCGGCCGCGTGAGAGGGTTCAAGCCAATTGGCGAAACAAGGTAAAGTACGCGAAAAACCTGTCGGAAGCGGCGCTCTTGGCGCAAGCTTTTTCATAACTCACAAAAGGGATACAAGGGATACATACATTCCTGCTCTCATGTGTAAAATGGGCGGAGTAACCTGACATTCCAGGGACGTTTAGTCTCCTCGTCAGCCTTGTCCGGCTTGTTTTTCTTAGCCTCTTGGGCATCTATGAGATAGTAGGAATCATTGCCTACTGCCTTGCTCACGATGAAGGGACCCTCCCATGGGGATGACAGTTTATGCTGTCCGGCTGTCCTCTGGATCAGCCGGAGCACTAGGTCTCCTTCTCGGAATGCTAAGGGCTGGACCTTCCGGCTGTGATAGCGTCGGAGGCTTTGCTGGTAGATAGTAGATCTAGACTCAGCCAGCAGCCGGGCCTCTTCGACCAGGTCAACTCCATCTTCGCGAGCTTCTTTGGCTTCGGCTTCTGTGTAGAGCTTGATCCTTGGCGCGTCATGCTCGATATCAGTCGGCAAGACGGCTTCGGCCCCGTATACGAGGAAAAATGGTGTGAAGCCGACTGAGCGGTTTGTAGTTGTGCGCAGGCTCCACAGCACATTGGGCAGTTCTTCAATCCAGCAGCCGGCTGCTCGCTCGAGCGGCTCCACCAGCTGGGGCCGGATGCCGGCTAGGACTAAGCCGTTAGCCTTTTCCACTTGTCCGTTGGACTCTGGGTGTGCCACAGAAGATAGGGCCATCCGGATCCCCATTTCCCCGCAATAGCGAGAGAAGATGCCTTGGGAGAAGTTGGTGCCGTTGTCGGTGATGATGGTGTGGGGCTAGCCAAATCTCACAATGATTTCCTTGAGGAATGTGACGGCTGTGGACCCATCCAGTTTCTTGATTGGCTTGGCTTCGATCCACTTGGTGAATTTGTCAATCATCACCAAGAGGTGTGTCATGCCGCCTCGCGCTGTTCTGAATGGGCCTACCATATCCAAGCCCCATACGGCAAACGGCCATGTGATGGGGATGGTTTTCAAGGCGGAAGCCGGCTGGTGTCTTTGCTTTGCGAAGCGGCGACAGCCGTTGCACTTCTTCACCAAATCTTCTGCGTCTCGAGCGCAATGGCCAAGAAACCGTGCCGGAAGGCTTTGGCCACTATGGCTCTGGATGAGGCGTGATGTCCGCACTCTCCTTGATGGATTTCCCGTAGGAGTTCAATCCCTTCAGCCGGCTCGACGCACCGCTGGAACACCCCACTTACGCTGCGTTTGTACAGCTGGTGGTTGATGATGGTATAGGCCTTGGCCCTTCTCTCAATCTGCCTGGCCTGGACTCTATCATCAGGCAGCACACCGTCGGTGAGGTAGGAGAGGAATTCTTGTGCCCATGAAGGTACGCATCTTATCTCGAATACGCTGACCAACAGGGCCTCCTGCGTGGGAGCTTCCGGATTCGACTGCATGGTCGCCGGGTTCGGCTTGCTAGCCGGCGGGTTCGGCTTGCTAGCCCCCGAGTTTGGCGATGAAGCCCCCGGGTTCGGCATGCTAGCCGGCGGGTTTGGCTTGTTAGCCCCCGACTTGGGCGATGAAGCCCCCGGGTTCGGCTGAGCAGCCCCCGGGTCAGCCGGCACGAATATTGAATCCGAGTCCGGTGACGGTATGATGGACGGCTTCTTGAGAACCTCCAAGGCGACACCCGGCGGAATGGCTTGCCGGGTTGAGCCAATCTTGGATAAGGCATCAGCCGCTTCGTTATTTGCTCGTGGCACATGGTGGAATTCGCAGCCGTCGAAGAAGCCGGATAACTGCTGGACATGGAAGCGGTATGAGGCCATGTTGGCGTCCTTCGCGTCCCAGTCGCCCGATGCTTGCTGTATAACCAAGTCGGAGTCGCCGAAGCAGAGTATGCGACGCACGCCAATCTCCTTGGCCAGCTTCAGCCCATGAATGAGCGCTTCATATTCCGCCACATTGTTGGATGCGGCGAAGTGGATCTGCAGGACGTAGTCCAGCCGATCTCCCTTGGGAGAGGTGATGACGATGCCGGCTCCCAAGCCGTTGCGCATCTTCGAGCCGTCGAAGTGCATCTTCCAGTGTGTGGAATCCGGCACAGGCGGCAAGTACTGCATCTCAGCCCAGTCGACGAAGAAGTCCGCGAGGATCTGCGACTTGATGGCTGTGCGTGGCTCGTAGAGGATGGTGTGGGCGGCCAGCTCCAGGGCCCACTTGGCAACCCGGCCGTTGGCATCCTTGCTGCCGATGATTTCCGCCAAGGGTGCTGTGGCAACCACCCTGATGGGGTGCTCTTGGAAGTAGTGCTTGAGCTTCTTGGCCGCCATGTAGACGCCGTAGGTGACCTTCTGGTAGTGGGGGTAATTTTGCTTCGATCGGGAGAGCACTTCGCTAAGGTAATAGGCGGGCGCTGAACCATTGCTCCTCCTCGTTGCCGGCTTCTCTGCGCTCCACCACCAGGACAACGCTAACCACTCGGTTGGTGGCTGCGATGTACAACAGCATCGGCTCCATTGAAGCCGGCGTTGCAAGGATTGGCGCGGTTGAGAGCACGCGCTTCAAGTCACGGAAGGCTTCCTCCGCCTGTGGTGACCAGACGAACTTGTCCGCCTTCTTCATTAGTTGATACAGGGGCAGTGCCTTCTCCCAGCCCGCCGACGAAGCGGCTCAAGGAGGCCAGCAGCCAGCAAACTTACGGACGTCCTTGAGGCACTGCGGCAGTTCCATCTTCTCCAGGGCACCGATCTTGTCCGGGTTGGCTTCGATCCCTCGCTGAGAGACGAGGTAGCCAAGGAGCTGGCCAGACGGCACGCCGAATGTGCACTTGGCCGGGTTGAGCTTCATCCGGAATCTTCTCAGATTGGTGAAGGTTTCTCTCAGGTCATCAAGGAGGGTAGTCGTCTCCTTGGTCTTTACAACGACATCATCCACATATGCGTGAACGTTTCTGCCGATTTGATCCTGCAAGCATTTTTGCATGCACCTTTGGTAGGTGGCGCCTGCATTTTTCAAGCCGAATGGCATAGTCGTGTAGCAATAAGCCCCGTACGGGGTAATGAACGAAGTCTTTATTTGATCAGCCGGATTCAAAGGAATCTGGTGGTAGCCTGAATAGGCGTCTAAGAAAGACAACGTTCACGGCCCGACGATCGAGTCTATGACTTGATCTATGCGCGGCAGGGGGAAGGGATCCTTTGGGCACGCCTTGTTCAGGCTGGTGTAGTCGATACACATGCGCCAGGAGCCGTTCTTCTTCAAAACCAGGACCGGGTTTGCCAACCAGTCCGGGTGCAGCACTTCCATGATGAAGCCGGCAGCTAGGAGCCGGGCGATTTCTTCACCGATGGCCTTCCTTCGTTCTTCGGCGAAGCGCCTGAGAGGCTGCTTCACCGGCTTGGCTTCAGGCCGGACGTGGAGGTGGTGCTCAGCCAACTCCCTCAGCACACCCGGCATGTCTCTTGGAGTCCATGCGAAGATGTCCCGATTCTCACGGAGGAAGCTGGTGAGCTCGCTTTCCTATTTCTTGTTCAAGCCGGCACCGATGGTGACGAACTTGTCCGGCTGCGCCGGGTCCAGCAGGATCTTCTTGGTGTTGTCGGCCGGCTGGAAGTGAGTCGTCCCAGCCGGGTTGCCCGCAGCCGGCATGTCTGTCTGCGCGGCTTTGACGAGGGCGACGGCGTCGTGGGTGAGCTGCTTCTCGGTGGCGATGACCAGCGTCTGGGCCATCTTGGAGCTCTGCGTGGCGCAGTCCATGGAGCGGCGATAATCGCCGGCTACGGTAATGACCCCCTTGGGGCCAGGCAGCTTCATCTTCGTGTACCCATAGTGGGGCACCGCCATGAACTTGGTCGGGCCGGCCTGCCCAGGAGCGCGTGGTAGGGACTCACGAGGTCCACCACCTCGAACTCGATTCTCTCGGTGCGGAAGTGATCCGGCTTCCCGAACATCACCTCCAGCGTGATCCGGCCGATCGGCTGGCAGCAATGGCCTGGCACGATGCCATGGAAGACGGTGGGGTGGGGCGCAACTCGGCCTCTGGATGCCCAGCTTGCGGGCGGTGTCGCGGTAGAGGATGTTGATGCTGCCGCCGCCGTCGATGAGGACGCGCGAGAAACGCACGCTGCGCCGGTTGTGCCGATGGTGGGGTCGAGGACCATGGCGTAGCTGCCCGGCTTCGGCAGGACAGCCGGTGTGTCGCGGCGATCAAAAGTGATGGCCTGCTCGACCAGTTTAGGTATCGGGGGACCGGCGGTATGACCGCGTTGACCTCGAGGGAACGGCGCTCTTGGCTCGTCCTGTCCTCGGGCTCGGAGGTGAAGATGATGTAGGTGGCGTCTTCGGCCAGATATCGGCCGCCATGGTGCACTTGGTTAGCCTCGTGGTGCTCGAGGTTGGCGTTCTCTGCGCCGGCTTGGCCTCCCGGCCCGCCGGCTGGTGGAGGCGGGGGTGGAGGCGGTAGAGGTTCACCGCTTGTTAGCCGCTTCATGAAGTGGCAGTCGCGGGTGGTGTGGTTGGAGGGGTTCTTGCCGCTGTGGTACTTGCACGGCGAGTCGAGCATCTGCTCGAAGGTGTACTTCGGCTTCCACCGCCGGTCTTGCTTCGGCGGCGGCCGCCGCCGCCGCGTTGTCTGCCACGGCGGCCACGTGGGCGGAGCCGTACCGGCGGTCCGGCTGGTCGCTGTGACGCTTGCCGCGATAGTTGTCCCGCCGGCTGCCGTGCGAGGCGCCCTCGGCCGGCTTGTTGTTGTCCCTTCCGGTGGGGGCCGGCGAAACGTCAGCCGGCGCCTTGCCGGCTTCCTCAGCCAGCGCGTACTTGTCGGCGATGGCCATCAAGGCGGCCATCGACTTGGGGTCACCGCGGCGCAACTTGTGCCACAGCATGGTGTTGGGCCGACAGCCTCCCATGAAGAAGGCGATGGCCCGGATCTCGTGCACGCCCTCACGGGAGTTGCGCATCTCGCACCAACGCGTCAGCACGCGCGATCCGTCTCGTCGGGGCCCCGCTTGCACATCTCGAGCTGCTGGGGGCGACCCGGCCGGCGATAGGTGCCGGTGAAGTTGCTGATGAAGGCCGCTACGAAGTCGAGCCAGCCGTTTATGCTGCCGGCTGGCAGGTTGTTGAGCCATGTGCGGGCGGAGCCGACCAGCATCAGGGGGGAGTAGCGCACGGCCCAGCGCTTGTTGCCTTTGGCGATGCCGACTGCGGTGGAGTAGTCCTGCAGCCAGTCCTCCGGCTTGGCGGTGCCGTCGTACTTGGGGGTGTCACGGGGGAGCGTGAAGCCTTCGAGCGTGGGCTCGTTGGCGATGCGGGGCCCGAAGCACTTTGGGCCGGCTGGAGCTTCTTCTTCCGCAATGCGGGATTCGACCAGCCGGTCGAGGCGATCTCGGGCGTCGGCGGGCTCGATGCGCGGGCCCAGCCGGGAGTGTGCCGGCTGGGGCGCGCCGCTTGCTTCTGGAGCCGCTCGGTGATGACGGCGGGGCCCGGAGTCTTGCTCCTGGTTCCGGCTTGGAGGGGGCCGGCTGCGGCTGCTGCCGCTTGGCTGGTGGCTCGGCCTGCTCGAGCTTGCGTGCGTGGCGCGGGAGTCATGGTGCCGGCTTGGCGCTGGGGAGGCGGACTCGGCCGAGTCCCTGGCGCCTTCCCTGTCGTTGCCTGCAGCTCCACGAGCGTGAGAAGCTCTGGGGGCATTGACATACCTGGGGTCGGCCGCCTGCCTGGTGGCTGCGCTGAGCAGCTCGCCACCCGCTTGGTCTGGCGGCGTAACTCTTCGCCCTGAAGGCGGTTCAGCTCTTCTGCGGCGGCTTGTGCCGCGCGCATGTTCTTGTCGGGGGTGTTGTAGACGGGGAGCTCCGCGGACGGAGCCGGCGAAGGAGCGCCGTCGCGGGCGATCTCAGCGCCAAGGTCGCGGCCCCTGCGGCGGATGTGGCCAGCTCGGCTTGGCTCGTCGCCGCCTGGAGTGAGGCCGTGGGCGCGGTTGTACTCGCGCTGGGTGATCTCCATCTGGCGCTTAGCAGCAGCCAGTTCTTCGGTTTGCTTGAGGAGGAGCTGGCGGTGCGCCTCCAGATCCGCCTCGACGGTGGTGGGGTCGCCGCCGGGCGTGAGCGGGGTGCTCAGCTTTGCCCGGACTTCGTCCAGCCGGGACGGTGGTGGTGGCGCTTTCGGGCCCGAGCCGGAGGTGTTGGGGTCGACGTTGCGCTCCAGGTTGGGGCCGCGCATGCGCGGGTTCTTGGTGGGGAGCTCGTCGCCAGCCATCATGACTTGCACGACGGCGGGGCTGGCGGGAGCGCTGCTGCCGGCTCGCGGAGGAGGGCTAGCGCAGCGCAGCACCTGCCGCGGGTAGCGCGGCGGTGCGACGGTGGCGACGTAGACGTCGAAGCCGCCGAAGGAGATGACGCTGCCGCCGGCTGGGAAGGGCCGGTCAGCGAAGCAGCCAGCGTTGTCGCCGACGCGCCGAGGGAGCCGAATCTCCAGATCAAGCCTGAAGCGACTCGCTCGCCGGTGGTGGTGGTGAGGCCCGTCCGGATGAAGACACCGGCCGAGGATGCTGAAGGCCCCACGGTGGGCGCCAAATGTCGTGGTATCGTCACGGCATATGCCATAGGGTGGCTAATCGAAGTGGTTCCTGAGGGATCTCACGGCGGTATCCGGATGCGGGTATGGGCACGAGCGACACGGCGACGTACCCAGGTTCGAGGCCCTCCGATGGAGGTAAAACCTCTACTCCTGCTATGAGTGTATATGATGATCACACACGCATGCTGGTGCTCCTAGAGCTGTGTCCGGCTGCTCCCGAGAGGCTAAGGGAGACGATGGTCTCTCTCACAGGCAGCTACGTAGGTGGGTGAAAGCAATAAATGATCGGTCCCCGCACGAGAGGGGGTAGTGCGGCTTATATAGGCACCGGCACTTTACATATAAGACCCTATAGTCATCGGCCGGCTGGGCCGGCTTCGGCTTCCGCTCCTTCCCGAGGCGGTGACGTCAGGAGTGGTTGAGGCATCGTGGCCTGTCCCATCCGGCTGCCACGGTCAGCGGTATGGAGAGGAAGTGTCCCTGTCGCCGTCAGCCACTGTAGCCTGTACGGCTCGTCGTAAGCCATGATGGCCTGTCCGGCGCATGGCACTATTGCTCCACAGTGCCCCGCGCTTTACGGAAGACTGAGTCAGCATGGACTTTAGGAACCCGGATCACCAACCCGGTTCCTTCCAGTGCAAGACTCGCCAGCCTCGAGTCGGTCTGAGGTACAAACCCCAGTCGGATATGGCTTGTAGAAGCCGGCCCAGCTACAGCATTGGTGGCCGTAGCCAGGCCGACTAGGACCTAGAGCCAGTCGGCTTCCGGACCAGCCGGCCACGGCGCCAGCCGGCTGCTCCTCAGCCGGCCTTTGCCGCGAGCCGGCCAGTGGCCAGCCGGCTGCTCCGCGTCCATTGCCCTACCCGGGGTCTTCCCCCCGACATTTACCGGCCGTGCATCCTCTACACTCAGACCTGCGCCGCTCATTCGATATATGGATCAGGTGCTATATTTTCAATTATGCAAAATTTATTTTCGCAAAATATTTTTCGGCACATACTATTTGCGCGTAGTTTTTGCATCGTAACATAACTGCAGATTGAAACAAAACTTCGACTACTCTGCTCGGTCGACCGCACCCGCCGTCGCGCACTCGTCGTACTCATGGGTCACCTATCACGGACCCGATATTGCGGACTCAATATATTCGGGTGCTCACCCGTCGCGGATCCGCCACATCGATTGCGTCCTCTTCTGACCACATTGGCCAGACGCCGCGCGGCTACATCAACTATTTTCAGGCCGCGCAACTATTTCGACTGCATCGTCACATCAACTATTTCTGGCCGGCCGGGCTAATGGCTTCATCATCTACGGTTATCAATGGATCTATCTTCTCCGGCTATATGAATATCGACCCGATGCATTCCTAGGTCGGTGGCTTCATCTTCTACGGTTATCAATGGATCTATCTTCTACGGCTATATGAATATCGACCCGATGTATTCTCGGGTCGGTGGCTTCATCATCTACGGTTATCAATGGATCTATCTTCTACGGCTATATGAATATCGACCTGATGCATTCCCGGGTCGGTGGCTTCATCATATATGGTTATCAATGGATTTATCTTCTATGACTATATAAATATTGACCCGATGCATTCCCGGGTCGATCGCTTCATCATCTATGACCTTCAATGGTTATCATCTTATATAATATTGACCTGATACACTTTTGGGAGCGCTAGAATTACTCGGGGGCTTCTCGAAGATTTTCGTATTGAGTTTACTCCCATCGGGAGCGCTGGAGTTCAAGCAGATTTGAAGAAATATTCGGGTATTACAACTATCACTCCCATCGGGAGCTCTGGTATATTAACATATTGCAGCTTACCCGGCAATGCTCGGGGGCTGCGAGGTCTATTACGATTTATCGTCAAGAGCCTCAGGGAACATGCGAGTGCTGCAATTGACGGAAATCTTTATCGGTTAATATTACTCCCATCGGGAGCTATGGTTATCGACATATTACCGCTTACCCGACAATACTTGTGGGCTGCAAGGTCTATTACGATTTTTCGTCAAGAGCCACAGGGAACATGCGAGTGCTATAATTGATGGAAATCTTCTTACAAAATTACTTCCACCAAGCCTCATGGAACATGCGAGTGCTGCCATTGGTGGAAACAATACGAATATGAAAGGCTCGCGCCGGTACACCGCATTACGAAGCCGAATAAGCGCATGGTTACCTCGTTTACTCGGGGGATGTCGCTATTACAAACATACGTACGACCTACATGATCGTCGAATGAGCAAACTGACTTGATCCCTCAGTTGCCTTCGACAAATAAAAGCTTCGGCTGGGCTTACGGTCCATCGACTCCTCCGGGACATCATCAAATCATCGACTCCTTCGGGATATCATCAAAATCATTGACTCCTCCGGGACATCATCAAAATCATCGACTCCTCCGGGACATTATCAAAATCATCGACTCCTCCGGGATATCATCAAACTCATCGACTCATCTGTGACCTCATCAAAATAATCAACTCCTCACTGACATCATCAAATCATCGCCATCATCGAAAGCATCCAAATGTTCTCGGAACTTGAAGAAATCTACGGTATTCGACTTAGCATTTTACACCCTATACATGACTACTTCGTATTCATTTATAGGCTCGGGGGCTACTCCCATCGGGAGCGCTGGCTGCGCACCCGATAAAAAGATGGAAGCCTCGTTGGTAAAGAAGAAGAACGGACTAATCCAGCTCTTCGGCATCTCTCAAAGCTTGCACCGTTTTGAAGACCCGATAGATTTAAAAGTATCGGATGATGGAATAATTTTAAGACATCGACATCAACATCAAGCTATTTGAGTAGTACAACTTGAGTCTACCACGGTTGCAAGCACCCATCCATATACTCGGGGGATACTCCCATCGGGGGCTCTGGCCGTGCACCCGATAAAAAATAACTTCGACTCTACATCAAGCACAATATTCAACATAAGATAAAGACATTCAGACGATGACAACTTTAGTCTGCCAGAAGCTTCACTTCGGCCAGACACTCGGGGCCTACTGATGTGGGTATTACCCTTTGGGTACCCGGCATTGCTATACCCGATACAGATTATGAAGATGGACCAGCGCAAGGACTCAACAAGATGGACCCACAAGGAATATCAACTTGGACTACAAGAAAGAAGGCTCCAATACGAATTCTACTAGAAATCTTGTAAACCCTACCTTGGTTAATATATAAAGCCAGACAGGGGCACCCCTTAGAGGGGAGATTCAGAAACAAAAAACATAGACGCGATACACCTAGACATCGCAATCCGCATATTAGAACTAGACTAGATACAATAACTCCGCCTATGGCGGCCCCCTGTACACATATATTCATATAGTGGATTGCTAGCAGGACGTAGCGATCCTCCACCGCGGGGACGTGAACCTGGGTACGTTGTGCCTTCTCTCACTCCTGGAATCTCCATTGTCGTCTTCCATCAACCCTAAGCCCCTCATGGTGGGCATTGCCGAGGAACCGCCTCGACACACACACAACAAAATCAATGGGGTTAGCGTGACAAAGGAAATGAGCAAGTAACAAGATGGTCCTAACGAAGAATATAAGCTCGATGTCACGCCAACACAAGAGAGACCGTATCTTGGTTGCATATGAGAGAAGCAACTAGATTTGCACAAGATGTCAATCTTCTATTTTTTCTCTTTGCGCTTAGAATCTTTCGACTCCTTTGTATCGGTGGAAAACACTCTTTTTCTTTTTATTTCCTTTGTTTTCTATGCTTAGAAGCTTTATTTTTTTCTATATGTCACACTTTTTCTTTTGTGTATCTTTCACACCGAGCTTGCTTTGGAGCTTTGCTCAACTCAACGCGCACACACACAAACCCTCTCACGGTCGTGACACTTGTGCAATGCTTCGCAACACTTGGAAAGTCACTCTCAATGGGATAGGTACACAAAGAAAGAAACATGACTACAAGGGGTGAGGGGGCCAAGTGATACCTATTGAAAATGTTAGGCGGTGTCGGAACACGCAACTTGCGATGATGTCGATGATGGTGGTGTCGATGATGTGCTCGAAAATCTGGGGTGCTGATGCCGTCGTCCCGATGTCGATATAGGCGCGGAAGCGGTTGTCACGGACCAAAGTCACTCCAAATCGGAAATCCGAACACAAAAGTCAATGCCCGAAAATTTGGGTCAAAACAAGCGGCCGAAGTTGTCAAAATTTTGGAGTCAATCGGGCTCGAAAAAATTATCAAAATTAGAGTCAAAATGGTGTGAGATAGCTGTGAAAATTTAGAGTCAGACCAGCTCAAAAAAGTTATCAAAAGTTTGGGTCAAAATGGGGGTTAAAAGTTGTCAAAATTGGGTCAAAACTGGAATTTCTGGTGGAATTTTTTGGCAGGACCGGAATCTGGGCCGGAATTTTTCGGGGAGACCGGAAAATTTCCGGAATAGCGGAATATTATACAATATCTATGTCCAGGGAAACCGAAACCAAACCGGTTGACCGAAAAAAATTCGGTGGGACAATCGGCTGTGCCGAAACGAGAACCGGACAAGAATTTCCTGCCGAGCAGAGGAGAGCTAGCTGCTGGCGCGGTTGCCGTGCGTGGCCAGCGAAGCAGCGGCGCGCGGGATGGATCTAGGGGAGCAACATGTGCAGTGCGTGTGCTGGACATGGCCCACGCATGGTGGAGTGGAGCGGCGGCTGGCTCGAGCGCAGCCTTGGCGTGGTGTGCCTAGGCGGGGGCGGCACTGCAGGATGGGCCGGCAGGGGCGGCGCGTGCGTTGGAGATTGGCGTGGTGCGGTGGGCCAAGCTGCGTCGTTCCGCGCGGAACTGCAGGCAACAGGCATGCGATGGCGGGGCCTAGGGTTGAGGTGGTTGGTGAGAGGCGAGTTGAGCGAAGATCGAGCGGGTGAAGTTGGCCGCCGGTCAACGCACGGGCGGGGAGGGGTGGCTCGATCTGTTTCTCCTCCCGAAGAACATGAACAACGAACTCACAGAAAAATGGACAAGAATTGCTCCTGTTCGGCCAAAACTTGATGAAATTGAAATCAGTGGATCAAAACCACAAAAAACGCAATAAATCAGGAGATCAGATTTCGATATATTTTGGGAATTTTTTTGGGTGAAAATGGAAAGATTTGGGGTCAAATTCGTGGCAACCTTTACTCTGATACCATATGATGAGACCTAGGGTCTAGGGTTTGGCTCAATCTCACAAAATTGACCAAGATGGTGAATGAGGGGATGGGAAAAGGAGGAAGAACACAAGATCCAAAGACGAAACACACTCACACCCAATACAAACCAATTTAACTCCATTAGTTGCTTACGCTAAGACAATAGAATCAATCCTAGGAAAGACTCAAGGGTAGAATCCAAGGATTGAAAGATTGGTAAAGGAATCAATTCTAGAACATGGATGAAAGAGTGCTTGTAGTAGAATCAACACATGAAGAGAGATAGATCCTCAAGAATAGCCTTGATACATAGGATGTGATGGTCCTAGTAGTCGATGAGACAAAGCTCAAGCGTAAACTCAAATCTTAGTCACCAACATACCATTCACGGACTATCTGATACCAGTTGTGGCTTATCTCATACCAGATGTGAACTCTTTCATAGTTCAAGTCAACATATACGTTACATATGGTGCTTTATCTTGATAATTATGCTATATCAACTATGGTTTTGTTATATCAGTTGCGGCTTTACTTGCCCATTTTTGTTCTTCTAGGGTTTGTTTTGCAAGAAAACCACTAGTTGACACTATAAAGGTAGTATCGTAAGTGGCTTCACTTGCATTCTCTCTTCCATGATGACTATGAACCCACTTCTGCTTCTCCATAATCCCAATTTTTATTCTTTTCATGCCTCTTCTGTACCGAGGTACTCCTTTGTTGAGGTTGTATATGAGGTTTAATTGGTCCTTCATTCAGAAAATTGTAGATGCTCCCTACAACTTTGTCTCCTTCTTCTGATGAACCTCCATCTTTCTTCAAAATCTTTGAGATAGGTCTCTCCCTCATACGAATACCATTACCCTTTAGATCTGTAACATTATGTAAGAACTTGATATTGCAACATGCACTTTCATATAAAAGTCAAACTTCATGTATGGATCTAGTCAATAAATGAAAATCCAATAAAATCCAAGAATATTCATCTTTGTGCATATAATACACATCTTTATAGGCCTAAAAATAGTAATTGGTAAGACATCCCTAAACATTAGGCTTGGATGTGTATTATATAACACAATAATGTAGGTTTATATCATGATACTTAGCATGTATATATGGATTACTACTATTTGTCCCAACATTGACCCTAACTGCTCAGTTGCAATCAGACAAACTTAAACAAATTGGTCTAGAATGGTTGTTGTCGACCAATTTCCTTTGAAACACTACAAGAAAAGTTCTTATCAACAACGTCAAATTTTCGTCAGCTAATGGGTCTTTTTCATCGAGCCTAAGCCGACGATATGGGTTTTGTGGTGCATATCGCGTCACCTAAGGGTCTACCACAGATTTTTAGGTGTGTGCGTTTGGGCGCCCTTTGGCCACAAAAAATTAGACCGTTGCAAAAGAGTTTTCGGGAGGCCGTTGTCTGCTGACATCATGCAAACTGACACATGGCAAACGTCGTTAACTATCCGGTAACGCCGTTAATCGGCTAAAAACCCGTGGTAGAGGGTAGGCCCACACAAGGCCTGCCACGCCTTAAGTAGGCCGGCCCATTTAGTTTGCGGGCCGGGACAGCTGAGTTGTATTGACCGGTCAACTATATAACTAGTCCGGTCCATTAGGTACGTGGACCGGGCTTAATTTCTCAGTTTGACTGGTAAAGACCTAAATGGGCCAGCCCATTCAGCTAGTGGGCCAGCCCGTCAGAGTTTGTTTGACCGGTCAATCATATAGATGGGCCAGCCCACTAAGCACGTGGGCCGGGCTGAATGTCTTCGTTTGACTGGTCAACAGGATAACTCGGCCGGCCCACTAAGCATGTGGGTGGGGCCGAATGTCTTTGTTTGACCGGTCAACAACATAACTGGATCAGTCCACCGAGCACGTGGGTCAGGCCGAATGTCTTTGTTTGACCGGTCAACTGGGTAACTGGGCTGGACCATTTAGGTAGAAGTAGGTTGGCCCATTAATGCAAATTGAATTATCCTTTAGTTAAAAGGCCGGCCCATTAGTAGAGTGGGTCATCCTTTTAAAATACCCAAACCGACCTAATATAATGAGTCAAGATGGAAAGTAATTGCAGCTGAAGATCCCATTTGGGAGGCTTCTCAACTGTCGTTGGGCCAACTATTTAAATATAGACTTTCAACTGATTGGGCTTCTAATCTCCTCCTTGTCTTATTCTTCTTCGCTTCCTCCAGGGTCTGCTTGACGCAGGTGGCCCATTGCTCCGCCAGCTCTGCTGCTTTCTCATATTATTGCTATGCCTTCCGCCCATGTTCTAGGGCTAGCTCGTACATCTTATCCGTTTCTACCTTGTTCTGTAGGACATATGTGCTGACCTTGACCAAGTTTCAAGCTTTCACAATGAGTTATTTTCGTCTAGCTTCAAAGGCTTCCGGATCTGCCGCCACCTCTGGGGCGATTGGATTGGTCAGGATTTCTTTTTTTTCTTGACATGTTCTCCGTTCTTGCCTGGTATGTCCATGAGCATCTTAGCTGCCATTCCCTCCTGAAAGTTCAGGGCCTGGCCTCTTAGTTGATCCATCCTACGAGAACGAACCCGTGGCGGAGCATCTAGAAGCACTGATCAAGTATTTTTTTCTTCATTTTTAGGTATTCAGCTGTGAAAGAATAAAATACGAAAAAATGAGATTTTCTGCCTCCCATAAATTAAATACCAATGAGAGGGACTTTGTAGGAAAGTTCCGAAAATCAACAAAAAATGCATAAATAATGATGTATGATGGCACATATCAATAAAAAGTAAACATATATGTAACAATATTGATGATGTAAAATACACGTATCAATTGCTTCGAAACAAATTGAAGCAAAACATAAAAAATGTTTGTATTTGGTTGTGTGTTGCTTCAAAAAATTATGAAACTGAGAAATCAACAGCAGACCATAAGATCAGGTTGATGTATTTCCATAGAAAACTTATCCGTGGGCATGGTAACATCGATAGAGATACATATGTCGAAGTCCAGCGTGAACTGTAGATCATAGGGCCTGCAAATCCGTCAACCGGGGTTGGCCCTTAAACTGCCATGTGCTATGCTCTAACTTCATGGTGGTACTCCCGTCCATGGACTAACCTTGGGTGGGGTTTTAGGAAGGAAGCATCGAAGAGTGGAAGGAGGTGCTTTGGTTCACCAAGGTGTTTTTTAAGATCCATAGCAACGCACGAGCAAATGTGCTAGTTTAACCCAAGTAAGTAAACTAGTGTACCTTAGAAGGCACTAGTGGAATGCCCGTGCTTCGCCACGGTTCCCTATCTTATATCTAGTATTACACACGTTACATGTGTAAATAATGCACACAAATATTTAAGTATGTAGAAAAATCACCCACACAGTAAATATTACAAATATTTAAGTTATAAAATGCAAGGACCAACACATTATTCCTCATTTTAAAAGCCAACGTCTAAGGAATTCTTACATAACATTAGAATGTTATCATCAACTTCATATACATGGTATTTGAGTACAAGTATCAAAAACTTCTTCATCAACTCGTAGCCATTCTGCACACGCAGTCTATCATGTTAACATGAAGTTTTCGCATAAAAATCTAAAAATGTGCACATATAATACTCATGGTGCGTGTAAACTGGATGAACAACCTTTACCATTCCATGAAGGCATAAAACTAAAAACTATGTAACCAAAAAACTAAATTACTTAGTCAATCTATCAAAAACTTGTGTGATTCGGAACCTAATCCTAGCTCACGATGTATCAATAAATCAACACATTTATGATAACTTAATCTTTACTGCTCCATCAATCATGACATTTAAGACATGCATTTTCACACGGTTTTTGTTGCACAACTTTAACTACTAATACATAAAAATCTATATGACCTTAGAATGCTCAAAACTTTTACTATCTTATAAATATAAATCATAGTTAAAATTATAAGTTTTTTACCAACAAAATTTAAAAAAGAACAAACTTGAGCCAATTGTCAGGGCCACATACTTTCTAAAGATGGATTAAGGCTTTGCGATCATTGCCATGTTCCTGTCAGTTGGCATCCACATCGATCTTCCCTAGAAACTCCACTCAACACGTAGACAAAAGCAAATGAGAAGATAATAGGACCTTAATCATGCACTCTAACCTCGCTAGCTAGTGCCTGATTCCTCCACCCCTTACCTTGCCGTGAAATCTGGACCTAGCAAGATCCATGTATTAGCTGCTAGCTCTTTAGGTTATTGTGCAGTCTTGATGTTCACTCATCAACTCCGCCTTCTATAGGCGAACGCGAATCGGTAGTTGCTGCTGCCTCACGCCTATGTAGCGAGTTACAACCAAACAGAGAGACAAAAGACCAGATTGCATGTGGATGCTCCTTATCGCAAATCAGCAGAGGAGCAACAGCCTGTCCCAGGTATCATTGCAGCCGTCCGGGTAGAGCAGCAGCAGGTCGATCACCATCATTGTCGTTGCGGCGGTGGCGCCGCATCTGGAGGATGCCCATACTTCTGCTGGAAGACGACGGATTCTGCTCCGAGGTGGATGCCAGTAGCAGTAGCTTGAGGTATTCTTGTTCGATTTCCTGCGGTCCGTCCCCACCAAAAACTTAGCGAAAAATCGTCAAGATGGTACTGGTCGAAGAGTAGATCGGGGCGGGAAATCTTACGGATCGGAGGAGGAAGCCTCGTCGTGGTCGTCATTGACACGCGTACAGCACGCGACCGTTGGGAACCCCAAGTGGAAGGTGTGATGCGTACAGCAGTAAGTTTCCCTCAGTTAGAAACCAAGGTTTATCGAACTAGTAGGAGTCAAGAAGCACGTTGAAGGTTGATGGCGGTGAGATGTAGTGCGGCGCAACACCAGGGATTCCGGCGCCAACGTGGAACCTGCACAACACAACCAAAGTACTTTGCCCCAACGAAACAGTGAGGTTGTCAATCTCACCGGCTTGCTGTAACAAAGGATTAGATGTATAGTGTGGATGATGATTGTTTGCAGAAAACAGTAGAACAAGTATTGCAGTAGATTGTATTCGATTAAAAGAATGGACCGGGGTCCACAGTTCACTAGAGGTGTCTCTCCCATAAGATAAATAGCATGTTGGGTGAACAAATTACAGTTGGGAAATTGACAAATAAAGAGGGCATGACCATGCACATACATGATATGATGAGTATAGTGAGATTTAATTGGGCATTACGACAAAGTACATAGACCGCTATCCAGCATGCATCTATGCCTAAAAAGTCCACCTTCAGGTTATCATCCGAACCCCTTCCAGTATTAAGTTGCAAACAACAGACAATTGCATTAAGTATGGTGCGTAATGTAATCAACAACTACATCCTCGGACATAGCATCGATGTTTTATCCCTAGTGGCAACAGCACATCCACAACCTTAGAACTTTCTGTCACTGTCCCAAATTTAATGGAGGCATGAACCCACTATCGAGCATAAATACTCCCTCTTGGAGTTACTAGCAAAAACTTGGCCAGAGCCCCTACTAATAACGGAGAGCATGCAAGATCATAAACAACTCATAGGTAATAGATTGATAATCAACAAAACATAGTATTCTCTATCCATCGGATCCCAACAAACACAACATATAGCATTACAGATAGATGATCTTGATCATGTTAGGCAGCTCACAAGACCCGACAATGAAGCACAATTAGGAGAAGACGACCATCTAGCTACTGCTATGGACCCATAGTCCAGGGGTGAACTACTCACTCATCACTCCGGAGGCGACCATGGCGGTGAAGAGTCCTCCGGGAGATGATTCCCCTCTCCGGCAGGGTGCCGGAGGCGATCTCCTGAATCCCCCGAGATGGGATTGGCGGCGGCGGCGTCTCTGGAAGGTTTTCCGTATCGTGGCTCTCGGTACTGGGGGTTTCGCGACGAAGACTATTTGTAGGCGAAAGGGCAGGTCAGGGGGCCACACGAGGGCCCCACACGACAGGCCGGCGCGGCCAAGGCTTGGGCCGCGCCGCCCTGGTGTGTCACCACCTCGTGGCCCCACTCCGTGACTCCTTCGGTCTTCTGGAAGCTTCGTGTGAAAATAGGCCCCTGGGCGTTGATTTCGTCCAATTCCGAGAATATTTCCTTACTAGGATTTCTGAAACCAAAAACAGCAGAAAACAACAACTGGCTCTTCGGCATCTCGTTAATAGGTTAGTGCCGGAAAATGCATAAATATGACATAAAGTATGCATAAAACATGTAGATATCATCAATAATGTGGCATGGAACATAAGAAATTATCGATACGTCGGAGACGTATCAGCATCCCCAAGCTTAGTTCCTGCTCGTCCCGAGTAGGTAAACGATAACAAAGATAATTTATGGAGTGACATGCCATCATAACCTTGATCATACTATTGTAAGCACATGTAATGAATGCAGCAATCCAAAACAATGGTAAATGACATTAGTAAACAAATGAATCATATAGCAAAGACTTTTCATGAATAGTACTTTCAAGACAAACATCAATAAGTCTTGCATAAGAGTTTACTCATAAAGCAATAATTCAAAGTAAAGGTATTGAAGCAACACAAAGGAAGATTAAGTTTCAGCGGTTGCTTTCAACTTGTAACATGTATATCTCATGGATATTGTCAATGTAAAGTAATATAACAAGTGCAATATGCAAGTACGTAGGAATCAATGCACAGTTCACACAAGTGTTTGCTTCTTGAGATGGAGAGAAATAGGTGAACTGACTCAACATAAAAGTAAAAGAATCGCCCTTCACAGAGGGAAGCATTGATTGCTATATTTGTGCTAGGGCTTTGGTTTTGAAAACAAGAAACAATTTTGTCAACGGTAGTAATAAAGCATATGTGTTATGTAAATTATATCCTACAAGTTGCAAGCCTCATGCATAGTATACTAATAGTGCCCGCACCTTGTCCTAATTAGCTCGGATTACCTGGATTATCATCGCAATACATATGTTTTAACCAAGTGTCACAAAGGGGTACCTCTATGCCGCATGTACAAAGGTCTAAGGAGAAAGCTCGCATTGGATTTCTCGCTTTTGATTATTCTCAACTTAGACATCCATACCGGGACAACATAGACAACAGATAATCAACTCCTCTTTTATGCATAAGCATTAAACAATTATTAATTTTCTCATATGAGATTGAGGATATTTGTCCAAAACTGAAACTTCCACCATGGATCATGGCTTTAGTTAGCGGCCCAATGTTCTTCTCTAACAGTATGCATGCTCAAACCATTCAACTCATGGTAAATCTCCCTTACTTCAGACAAGACGGACATGCATAGCAACTCACATGATATTCAACAAAGAGTAGTTGATGGCGTCCCCAGGAACATGGTTATCGCTCAACAAGCAACTTAATAAGAGATAAAGTGCATAAGTACATATTCAATACCACAATAGTTTTTAGGCTATTTGTCCCATGAGCTATATATTGCAAAGATAAAGGATAGAAATTTTAAAGGTAGCACTCAAGCAATTTACTTTGGAATGGCGGAGAAATACCATGTAGTAGGTAGGTATGGTGGACACAAATGGCATAGTTGTTGGCTCAAGGATTTGGATGCATGAGAAGTATTCCCTCTCGATACAAGGTTTAGGCTAGCAAGGTTTATTTGAAACAAACACAAGTATGAAGCGGTGCAGCAAAACTCACATAAAAGACATATTGTAAACATTATAAGACTCTACACCATCTTCCTTGTTGTTCAAACTCTTACTAGAAATTATCTAGACCTTAGAGAGACCAATTATGCAAACCAAATTTTAGCAAGCTCTATGTATTTCTTCATTAATAGGTGCAAAGTATATGATGCAAGAGCTTAAACATGAGCACAACAATTGCCAAGTATCAAATTATTCAAGACATTTTACCAATTACTACATGTAGCATTTCCCGTTTCCAACCATATAACAATTTAACGAAGAAGATTCAACCTTCGCCATGAATATTATGAGTAAAGCCTAAGGACATATTTGTCCATATGCAATAGCGGAGCGTGTCTCTCTCCCACACAATGAATGCTAGGATCCATTTTATTCAAACAAAACAAAAACAAAAACAAACCGACGCTCCAAGCAAAGTACATAAGATGTGATGGAATAAAAATATAGTTTCACTAGAGGAACCTGATAATGTTGTCGATGAAGAAGGGGATGCCTTGGGCATCCCCAAGCTTAGACGCTTGAGTCTTCTTGATATATGCAGGGGTGAACCACCGGGGCATCCCCAAGCTTAGAGCTTTCACTCTCCTTGATCATATTGTATCATCCTCCTCTCTTGATCCTTGAAAACTTCCTCCACACCAAACTCAAAACAACTCATTAGAGGGTTAGTGCACAATTAAAATTTACATGTTCAGAGGTGACATAATCATTCTTAACACTTCTGGACATTGCACAAAGCTACTGAAAGTCAATGGAATCGAAAAATCCATCAAGCATAGCAAAACAGGCAATGCAAAATAAAAGGCAGAATCTGTCAAAACAGAACAGTTCGTAAAGACAAATTTCTAAGAGGCACCAGAATTGCTCAAATGAAAATGCTCAAATTGAATGAAAGTTGCGTCCATATCTGAGGATCACTCACGTAAATTGGCATAATTTTCTGAGTTACCTACAGAGAATTAGGCCCAGATTCGTGACAGCAAAGAAATCTGTTTCTGCGCAGTAATCCAAATCTAGTATGAACCTTACTATCAACGACTTTACTTGGCACAACAATGCACAAAACTAAGATAAGGAGAGGTTGCTACAGTAGTAACAACTTCCAAGACTCAAATATAAAATAAAAGTACTGTAGTAAAAACATGGGTTGTCTCCCATAAGCGCTTTGCTTTAACGCCTTTCAGCTAGGCGCAGAAAGTGTATATCAAGTATTATCAAGAGACGAAGCATCAACATCATAATTTGTTCTAATGATAGAATCAAAAGGTAACTTCATTCTCTTTCTAGGGAAGTGTTCCATACCCTTCTTGAGAGGAAATTGATATTTAATATTACCTTCCTTCATATCAACGATAGCACCAACAGTTCGAAGAAAAGGTCTTCCCAATATAATGGGACAAGATGCATTGCATTCAATATCCAAGACAACAAAATCAACGGGGACAAGGTTATTGTTAACGGTAATGCGAACATTATCAACTCTCCCCAAAGGTTTCTTTGTAGAATTATCAGCAAGATTAACATCCAAATAACAATTTTTCAATGGTGGCAAGTCAAGCATATTATAGATTTTCTTAGGCATAACGAAAATACTTGCACCAAGATCACATAAAGCATTACAATCAAAGTCATTGACCTTCATCTTAATGATAGGCTCCGAACCATCCTATAGCTTCCTAGGAATAGAAGCTTCGCGTTCTAGTTTCTCTTCTCTAGCTTTTATGAGAGCATTTGTAATATGTTTCGTGAAAGCCAAATTTATAGCACTAGCATTAGGACTCTTAGCAAGTTTTTGTAAGAACTTTATAACTTCAGAGATGTGGCAATCATTAAAATCCAAACCATTATAATCTAAAGCAATGGGATCATTATCCCCAATGTTGGAAAAAATTTCAGCAGCTTTATCACAGGCAATTTCAATGACTTTATCACGGTGCAATTTCAAAGTAGCTTTTAGCGCTTCAGTGCTTTTTCGCGCTTTGTATTAGAAGTGGAAACATTGCCAACACCAATTATTTTACCATTAATAGTAGGAGGTGCAGCAACATGTGGAGCATTAGCATTACTAGTGGTGGTAATAGTCCAAACTTTAGCTATATTATCTTCTTTAGCATTTTCTTCTTTCTCCCACCTAGCACGCAATTCGGCCATCAATCTTATATTCTCATTAATTCTAACTTGGATGGCATTTGCTGTACTAACAATCTTATTATTATTATTTTCATTAGGCATAACTTTCGATTTCAAAAGATCAACATCAGCAGCAGGACTATCGACTTTAGAAGCAAGTATATCAATTTTCCCAAGCTTTTCTTCAACAGATTTGTTAAAAGCAGTTTGTGTACTAATAAATTCTTTAAGCATGGCTTCAAGTCCAGGGGGTGTGTTCCTATTATTGGTGTAAGAATTCCCATAAGAATTACCATAGCCGTTGCCATTATTATAAGGATATGGCCTATAGTTGTTACTAGAATTGTTCCGGTAAGCGTTGTTGTTGAAATTATTATTTTTAATGAAGTTTACATCAACATGTTCTTCTTGAGCAACCAATGAAGCTAACGGAACATTATTAGGATCAATATTTGTCCTACCATTCACAAGCATAGACATAATAGCATCAATCTTATCACTCAAGGAGGAGGTTTCTTCGACAGAATTTACCTTCTTACCCTGTGGAGCTCTTTCCGTGTGCCATTCAGAGTAATTAATCATCATATTATCAAGAAGCTTTGTTGTGTCGCCTAGAGTGATGGACATAAAGGTACCTCCAGCAGCTGAATCCAATAGGTTCCGCGAAGAAAAATTCAGTCCTGCATAAAAGGTTTGGATGATCATCCAAGTAGTCAGTCCATGGGTTGGGCAATTTTTAACCAAAGATTTCATTATTTCCCAAGCTTGTGCAACATGCTCATTATCCAATTGTTTAAAATTCATTATGCTACTTCTCAAAGATATAATTTTAGCAGGGGGATAATATCTACCAATAAAAGCATCCTTGCATTTAGTCCATGAATCAATACTATTCTTAGGCAGAGATAGCAACCAATCTTTAGCTCTTCCTCTTAATGAGAAAGGAAACAATTTTAATTTTATAATGTCACCATCTACATCCTTATACTTTTGCATTTCACACAATTCAACAAAATTATTAAGATGGGCAGCAGCATCATCAGAACTAACACCAGAAAATGGCTCTCGCATAACAAGATTCAGTAAAGCAGGTTTAATTTCAAAGAATTCTGCTGTAGTAGCAGGTGGAGCAATAGGTGTGCATAAGAAATCATTATTATTTGTGGTTGTGAAGTCACACAACTTAGTATTTTCAAGAGTACCAATTTTAGAAACAGTAAATAAAGCCAACTAGATAAAGTAAATGCAAGTAACTAATTTTTTTGTGTTTTTAATATGGAGATTGCAAACAAGATAGTAAATAAAGTAAAACTAGCAACTAATTTTTTTGTGTTTTGATATAATGCAGCAAACAAAGTAGTAAATAAAATAAAAGCAAGACAAAAACAAAGTAAAGAGATTGGAGGTGGATGATGTCTACTCACGCTTCTTTTCCCGTAGACAGTGTTGGGCCTCCAAGAGCAGAGGTTTGTAGAACAGCAGCAAGTTTTCCTTAAGTGGATCACCCAAGGTTTATCGAACTCAGGGAGGAAGAGGTCAAAGATATCCCTCTCAAGCAACCCTGCAACCACAAAGCAAGAAGTCTCTTGTGTCCCCAACACACCTAATAGGTGCACTAGTTCGGCGAAGAGATAGTGAAATACAGGTGGTATGAATAAGTATGAGCAGTAGTAACGGCGCCAGAAAAGTGCTTTGCTGCCCAGGACTAGCGTGTGGTTGATGGTGGTAATATAGCGGACAGTACAGATGCAGTAGAACAGTAAACAAGCAGCGATAGCAATATTTAGGAACAAGGCCTAGGGATCATACTTTCACTAGTGGACACTCTCAACTTTGATCACGTAACAGAATAAATAGATAGATGCTAGACTCTACACTCTCTTGTTGGATGATGAACACCACTAACTGTGTAGGATTACACGAACCCTCAGTGACGGAGTTAACAAGCTCCACAATATTCGATGTTCATATTTAAATAACCTTAGAGTGCACGACAGATTAACACAACTAAACCAAGTACTAACATAGCATGCACACTGTCAACTTCACGCTACGAAAGGAGGAATAAATCACATCAATACTATCATAGCAATAGTTAACTTCATAATCTACAAGAGATCACAATCATAACCTACGCCAAGTACTACACGATGCACACACTGTCACCATTACACCGTGAAGGAGGAATAGACTACTTTAATAACATCACTAGAGTAGCACACAGATAAATTGTGATACAAAACACATTGCAATCATAAAGAGATATAAATAAGCACTTCACTATGCCATTCATAACAGTGAATAAGTATTCTGTGAAATATAGCCTAAGAGACCCACACGGTGCACACACTGTCACCTTTACACACGTGGGACAAGGAGTCTCCGGAGATCACATAAGTAAAATCCACTTGACTAGCATAACGACATCTAGATTACAAGCATCATCATATGAATCTCAATCATGTAAGGCAGCTCATGAGATTATTGTATTGAAGTACATAGGGAGAGAGATTAACCACATAGCTACCGGTACAGCCCTTAGCCTCGATGGAGAACTACTCCCTCCTCATGGGAGACAGCAGCGTTGATGAAGATGGCGGTGGAGATGGCAGCGGTGTCGATGGAGAAGCCTTCCGGGGGCACTTCCCCGTCCCGGCGGCGTGCCGGAACAGATACTCCTGTCCCCCAGATCTTGGCTTCGCGATGGCGGCGGCTCTGGAAGGTTTCTCGTACCGTGGCTTTTTCCGTCTCGAAGACTTAGGTCAGGGGCTTCTTATAGGCGAAGAGGCGGCGTCAGAAGGGGTCTGGGGCCACCAGACACTAGGGTGGCGCGCCCCCTGGGCTGCGCCGCCACCATGTGTGGGCCCCCTGTGGCCCCTCTCTGGCGGCCCTCGGGTGTTCTGGAAGCTTCATGCAATCCTAAGACTCTGGGCGTTGATTTCGTCCAATTCCGAGAATATTTCCTTACTAGGATTTCTGAAACCAAAAACAGCAGAAAATAGGAACTGGCCCTTCAACATCTCGTCAATAGGTTAGTTCCGGAAAATGCATAAATATGACATAAAGTATGCATAAAACATGTAGATATCATCAATAATGTGGCATGGAACATAAGAAATTATCGATACGTCGGAGACGTATCAGCATCCCCAAGCTTAGTTTCTGCTCGTCCCGAGCAGGTAAACGATAACAAAGATAATTTCTGGAGTGACATGCCATCATAACCTTGATCATACTATTGTAAGCACGTGTAATGAATGCAGCGATCCAAAACAATGGTAAATGACATGAGTAAACAACTGAATCATAAAGCAAAGACTTTTCATGAATAGTACTTTCAAGACAAGCATCAATAAGTCTTGCATAAGAGTTAACTCATAAAGCAATAAATCAAAGTAAAGGTATTGAAGCAACACAAAGGAAGATTAAGTTTCAGCGGTTGCTTTCAACTCGTAACATGTATATCTCATGGATAGTTGTCAATGTAAAGTAATATAACAAGTGCAATATGCAAGTATGTAGGAATCAATGCACAGTTCACACAAGTGTTTGCTTCTTGAGAAGGAGAGAAATAGGTGAACTGACTCAACAATAAAAGTAAAAGAATGGCCCTTCGCAGAGGGAAGCATTGATTGCTATATTTGTGCTAGAGCTTTGATTTTGAAAACAAGAAACAATTTTGTCAACGGTAGTAATAAAACATATGTGTTATGTAAATTATATCCTACAAGTTGCAAGCCTCATGCATAGTATACTAATAGTGCCCGCACCTTGTCCTAATTAGCTCAGATTACCTGGATTATCATCGCAATGCATATGTTTTAACCAAGTGTCACAAAGGGGTACCTCTATGCCGCATGTACAAAGGTCTAAGGAGAAAGCTCGCATCGGATTTCTCGCTATTGATTATTCTCAACTTAGACATCCATACCGGGACAACATAGACAACAAATAATGGACTCCTCTTTTATGCATAAGCATTCAACAACAATTAATTTTCTCATATGAGATTGAGGATATTTGTCCAAAACTGAAACTTCCACCATGGATCATGGCTTTAGTTAGCGGCCCAATGTTCTTCTCTAACATTATGCATGCTCTAACCATTCTAGCGGTAAATCTCCCTTACTTCAGACAAGACGGACATGCATAACAACTCACATGATATTCAACAAAGAGTAGTTGATGGCGTCCCCGGGAACATGGTTATCGCACAACAAGCAACTTAATAAGAGATAAAGTGCATAAGTACATATTCAATACCACAATAGTTTTTAGGCTATTTGTCCCATGAGCTATATATTGCAAAGGTAGAGGATAGAAATTTTAAAGGTAGCACTCAAGCAATTTACTTTGGAATGGCGGAGAAATACCATGTAGTAGGTAGGTATGGTGGACACAAATGGCATAGTGGTTGGCTCTAGGATTTTGGATGCATGAGAAGTATTCCCTCTCGATATAAGGCTTAGGCTAGCAAGGTTATTTGAAACAAACACAATTATGAAGCGATGCAGCAAAACTCACATAAAAGACATATTGTAAACATTATAAGACTCTACACCGTCTTCCTTGTTGTTCAAACACTTTACTAGAAATTATCTAGACCTTAGAGGGACCAATTATGCAAACCAAGTTTTAGCAAGCTCTATGTATTTCTTCATTAATAGGTGCAAAGTATATGATGCAAGAGCTTAAACATGAGCACAACAATTGCCAAGTATCACATTATCCAAGACATTTTACCAATTACTACATGTATCATTTTCCGTTTCCAACCATATAACAATTTAACGAGGAAGAAACTTTCGCCATGAATACTATGAGTAAAGCCTAAGGACATATTTGTCCATATGCAACAGCGGAGCGTGTCTCTCTCCCACACAATGAATGCTAGGATCCATTTTATTCAAACAAAACAAAAACAAAAACAAACAGACTCTCCAAGCAAAGTACATAAGATGTGACCAAATAAAAATATAGTTTCAAAAGAAGGAACCTGATAATTTGTCGATGAAGAAGGGGATGCCTTGGGCATCCCCAAGCTTAGATGCTTGAGTCTTCTTGAAATATGCAGGGATGAACCACCGGGGCATCCCCAAGCTTAGAGCTTTCACTCTTCTTGATCATATTGTATCATCCTCCTCTCTTGACCCTTGAAAACTTCCTCCACACCAAACTCGAAACAAACCCATTAGAGGGTTAGTACATAATCAAAAATTCACATGTTCAGAGGTGACACAATCATTCTTAACACTTCTGGACATTGCCTAAAGCTACTGAAAGTTAATGGAATAGAAAAATCCATCAAGCATAGCAAAACAGGCAATGCGAAATAAAAGGCAGAATCTGTCAAAACAGAACAGTACGTAAAGACGAATTTTAAAGAGGCACCAGACTTGCTCAAATGAAAATGCTCAAATTGAATGAAAGTTGCGTACATATCTGAGGATCACTCACGTAAATTGGCAGAATTTTCTGAGTTACCTACAGAGAATTAGGTCCAGATTTGTGACAGCAAGAAATCTGTTTCTGCGCAGTAATCCAAATCTAGTATGAACCTTGCTATCAAAGACTTTACTTGGCACAACAATGCAACAAAACTAAGATAAGGAGAGGTTGCTACATTAGTAACAACTTCCAAGACTCAAATATAAAGCAAAAGTACTGTAGCAAAATAAACACATGGGTTATCTCCCAAGAAGTGCTTTCTTTATAGCCATTAAGATGGGCTCAGTAATTTCAATGATGCACTCCCAAGAAATAGTATTTGAAGCAAAAGAGAGCATCAAGAAGCAAATTCAAAACACATTTAAGTCTAACATGCTTCCTATGCATAGGAATCTTGTAAATAAACAAATTCATGAAGAGCAAAGTGACAAGATTAGGAAGATAAAACAAGTGTAGCTTCAAAAATTTCAGCATATAGAGAGGTGTTTTAGTAACATAAAAATTTCTACAACCATATTTTCCTCTCTCATAATAACTTTCAGTAGCAACATGAGCAAACTCAACAATATAACTATCACATAAAGCATTCTTATCATGATTCTCGTGCATAAAATTATTACTACTCCCAACATAATCAATTTTATTAGTAATAGTGGGAGAAAATTCAACAAAGTAGCTATCGTTATTATTCTCATCATCAAATATAGGAGGCATGTTGTAATCATAATCAAATTTATCCTCCATAACAGGCGGTACTAAAAGACTATTATCATTATAATCATCATAAATAGGAGGCAAAGTATCATCAAAGAAAATTTTCTCCTCCATGCTTGGTGGACTAAAAAGATCATGCTCATCAAAATCAGCTTCCCCCAAGCTTAGAATTTTCCATATCATTAGCAACAATGGTATTCAAAGTGTTCATACTAATATGTTCCATGTGTTTTTTAATTTTCGCATCAAACCATCCATGTCTTAACTCAGGAAAAGAATAAAAAGCTCCATGTTGCTTTCCATTATGCCAAACTAGTGTAAAACAAGAAACAAAAAGATGCAATTGCAGGATCTAAAGGAAATAACTTCGAGTACTTACAACGGCGCTGGAAAATAGCTTAGTAGCCGAGATCCGGAGTGTGAGTACCTTTTACCTTTCCTCCCCGGCAACGGCGCAAGAAAATAGCTTGATGTCTACTCACGCTTCTTTTCCTGTAGACAGTGTTGGGCCTCCAAGAGCAGAGGTTTGTAGAACAGCAGCAAGTTTTCCCTTAAGTGGATCACCCAAGGTTTATCGAACTCAGGGAGGAAGAGGTCAAAGATATCCCTCTCAAGCAACCCTGCAACCACAAAGCAAGAAGTCTCTTGTGTCCCCAACACACCTAATAGGTGCACTAGTTCGGCGAAGAGATAGTGAAATACAGGTGGTATGAATAAGTATGAGCAAAGAGTAACGGCGCCTTAAAAGTGCTTTGCTGCCCAGATCGGCGTGTGGTTGATGGCGGTAATATAGCGGACAGATGATGCAAAGAGAACAGTAAACAAGCAGCGATAGCAGTATTTAGGAACAAGGCCTAGGGATCATACTTTCACTAGTGGACACTCTCAACTTTGATCACATAACAGAATAAATAGATAGATGCTAGACTCTACACTCTCTTGTTGGATGATGAACACCACTAACTGTGTAGGATTACACGAACCCTCAATGCCGGAGTTAACAAGCTCCACAATATTCGATGTTCATATTTAATTAACCTTAGAGTGCACGACAGATCAACACAACTAAACCAAGTACTAACATAGCATGCACGCTGTCACCTTCACGCTACGAAAGGAGGAATAAATCACATCAATACTATCATAGCAATAGTTAACTTTATAATCTACAAGAGATCACAATCATAACCTACGCCAAGTACTACACGATGCACACACTGTCACCATTACACCATGCAGGAGGAATAGACTACTTTAATAACATCACTAGAGTAGCACACAGATAAATTGTGATACAAAACACATTGCAATCATAAAGAGATATAAATAAGCACTTCACTATGCCATTCATAACAGTGAATAAGTATTCTGTGAAATATAGCCTAAGAGACCCACACGGTGCACACACTGTCACCTTTACACACGTGGGACAAGGAGTCTCCGGAGATCACATAAGTAAAATCCACTTGACTAGCATAACGACATCTAGATTACAAGCATCATCATATGAATCTCAATCATGTAAGGCAGCTCATGAGATTATTGTATTGAAGTACATAGGGAGAGAGATTAACCACATAGCTACCGGTACAGCCCTTAGCCTCGATGGAGAACTACTCCCTCCTCATGGGAGACAGCATTGTTGATGAAGATGGCACTGGAGATGGCAGCGGTGTCGATGGAGAAGCCTTCCGGGGGCACTTCCCCGTCCCGGCGGTGTGCCGGAACAGAGACTCTTGTCCCCCAGATCTTGGCTTCGCGATGGCGGCGGCTCTGGAAGGTTTCTCGTACCGTGGCTTTTTCCGTCTCGAAGACTTAGGTCAGGGGCTTCTTATAGGCGAAGAGGCGGCGTCAGAAGGGGTCTGGGGCCACCAGACACTAGGGCGGCGCGCCCCCCCTGGGCCGCGCCGCCACCATGTGTGGGCCCCCTGTGGCCCCTCTCTGGCGGCTCTCGGGTGTTCTGGAAGCTTCATGCAATCCTAAGACTCTGGGCGTTGATTTCGTCCAATTCCGAGAATATTTCCCTACTAGGATTTCTGAAAACAAAAACAGCAGAAAACAGGAACTGGCACTTCGGCATCTCGTCAATAGGTTAGTTCCGGAAAATGCATAAATATGACATAAAGTATGCATAAAACATGTAGATATCATCAATAATGTGGCATGGAACATAAGAAATTATCGATACGTCGGAGACGTATCAGTGGAGACTCCCCTTGCAGCGTATCTTGATCTCCCCGGCAACGGCGCGAGAAATTTAGCTTGACACGCGTACAGCACGCGACCGTTGGGAACCCCAAGTGGAAGGTGTGATGCGTACAGCAGTAAGTTTCCCTCAGTTAGAAACCAAGGTTTATCGAACCAGTAGGAGTCAAGAAGCACGTTGAAGGTTGATGGCGGCGAGATGTAGTGCGGCGCAACACTAGGGATTCCGGCGCCAACGTGGAACCTGCACAACACAACCAAAGTACTTTGCCCCAACGAAACAGTGAGGTTGTCAATCTCACCGGCTTGCTGTAACAAAGGATTAGATGTATAGTGTGGATGATGATTGTTTGCGTAAAAACAAGAGAACAAGTATTGCAAAGAGATTGTATTCGATTAAAAGAATGGACCGGGGTCCACAGTTCACTAGAGGTGTCTCTCCCATAAGATAAATAGCATGTTGGGTGAACAAATTACAGTTGGGCAATTGACAAATAAAGAGGGCATGACCATGCACATACATGATATGACGAGTATAGTGATATTTAATTGGGCATTACGACAAAGTACATAGACCGCTATCCAGCATGCATCTATGCCTAAAACGTCCACCTTCAGGTTATCATCCGAACCCCTTCCAGTATTAAGTTGCAAACAACAGACAATTGCATTAAGTATGGTGCGTAATGTAATCAACAACTACATCCTCGGACATAGCATCGATGTTTTATCCCTAGTGGCAACAGGACATCCACAACCTTAGAACTTTCACACATCGTCCTGCATTTAATGGAGGCATGAACCCACTATCGAGCATAAATACTCCCTCTTGGAGTTACTAGCAAAAACTTGGCCAGAGCCCCTACTAATAACGGAGAGCATGCAAGATCATAAACAACACATAGGTAATAGATTGATAATCAACATAACATAGTATTCTCTATCCATCGGATCCCAACAAACACAATATATAGCATTACAGATAGATGATCTTGATCATGTTAGACAACTCAAAAGACCCGACAATGAAGCACAATTAGGAGAAGACGACCATCTAGCTACTGCTATGGACCCATAGTCCAGGGGTGAACTACTCACTCATCACTTCGGAGGCGACCATGGCGGTGAAGAGTCCTCCGGGAGATGATTCCCCTCTCCGGCAGGGTGCCGGAGGCGATCTCCTGAATCCCCCGAGATGGGATTGGCGGCGGCGGCGTCTCTGGAAGGTTTTTCATATCGTGGCTCTCGGTACTGGGGGTTTCGCGACGAAGACTATTTGTAGGCGGAAGGGCAGGTCAGAGGGCCCCACACAACAGGCCGGCGCGGCCAAGGCTTGGGCCGCGCCGCCCTGGTGTGTCACCACCTCGTGGCTCCACTTCGTGACTCCTTCGGTCTTCTGGAAGCTTCGTGTGAAAATAGGCCCTGGGCGTTGATTTCGTCCAATTCCGAGAATATTTCCTTACTAGGATTTCTGAAACCAAAAACAGCAGAAAACAGCAACTGGCTCTTCGGCATCTCGTTAATAAGTTAGTGCCGGAAAATGCATAAATATGACATAAAGTATGCATAAAACATGTAGATATCATCAATAATGTGGCATGGAACATAAGAAATTATCGATACGTCGAAGACGTATCAGTCATCATTGAGGTGCCAGTGTCGGCGTCTGACCTATGGAAACCAGCGAGGGTAGTGGCGAGCTTAGAGGCTATGAACTGCGAAATCCTAGATTG